>NC_090702.1:17438512-19938512 GCF_040954835.1 Lepisosteus oculatus | reverse complement strand
GTTCAACAAAAGAAGCAATACAACTCCCAACATATAACCTCGTAGTGATCTCTTACGATGATCTTAACTGTAAAATCTCACTCACCACTGTGCTTTAAACATTTAAAAACTAGAGCAATATGCTTCTTAAACTCACACTGATGACAGACGTAATGTCGAAGTGAACAAACATGCTATTCCTGTCAGTCAAAGCACCTGCAGATTTTCCAAATTGCAGTTACAAAGGTTTAATAACGACAATGCAATTTGTGGGGGCATCTTAAGAACCTGCTAGTTCTAATTTTAGTTTGGCGGACTGAAGATTTTTGCCTCCACCAATCTATTTTACACTTTTCAGTACAGTGCAAGCCCTGTGGCACACTGCCCTTCCCATTGAACCCTTTGTATCGGGTATTGTCAAGACTGACAAGATCATTTAAATACTTGTCAACACCACTTGCCAAAAAGCGAGAGCTACTCAAAACCCACAGAAATGAGGGGGCCTCCCAAGTGGCCCGGCTTGAGCTCTACGATCCAGGCGCCATGGGTTCGAGCCTGGATCCCGTCACCACACAAGTGACCAGGACTTCCACTTTCATACAACTGCTTGAGCGCTGCTGAAGGCAGGGTGGTTATAGCTGGCTGTCACCGAGACGGTGACCCCTGCGGTCTTGGGTACTCCTAGTCGAGCGGTTTTGCTGGTGACAGGTGCACTTCTTCTCCAACTGGTGCCGCTACTCCTGTACGGGGCTGCGTTGCCTGATATGTGTTGAAAGATGAGCGGTTCAACAGTAGTCTGTCCGATGTTCGATATGGAAAGAAGAGGAGCATTTCAGTACTTATTAAAAACGTCTGTATGATTTGAGCAAATGGAAGCAATTGTATCAAAGTGGAAAACTACAGCAGCCTAAATGAGAGCAAATCCTGATGTTAAACACTCAAACTGACAAACCACAGCACTTTTATGAAAGTTTCTAGCAGCCCCTACAATGCCCATTCAAATTGTTATGAGGTACAATTGAATAATAAGTTCGGAATATTACAAAAGCCATATTTCTATAGCCGATTTTCTGAAAGTGACTGCTGGGAAAAATTATATTTCGATTTCGTAGTTTAATCAGCCAATGACAAGAAATAGATTTCACTCCTAAAAGCATAGCGTACATCACATAAACGGCAAACCTTTTGTTCAATCAGAACAAAGTGCAAAACCAGAGCTCTGTGGAGCTAAAGGAGACAAACATTAACATGCAATGTCTGGATTCTCTTATGTCAGAGACACTACAAATAAAACTTTAAAGTGTGAAGAAAGGGGGCTAGTGCAGAGAAACCAGTCACAAAAATGTTGTGGGGTCTAGCACTGTTCCTATAAGCAGGAATGTTATATATAATTAATTTTAACAGCTTGCAAAGCAGCACATTTCTGAGCTTCTCCCCCTGCGGTAATTGTAATCATAAAGAAGCCAGCCCTGAACCATAAATATTCCACAATTCAGTTTTGATAGTTTGCTTCCTCTGCACACTGTGGTGCAGGGAATCACAGAGTGGTGTAAAAAGATGACAGCTGAGGAATGCCTCCTCTCCCATCCATGGTTTCCACTGAATGTCATTCAAGGAATGTTCACTCCAGACAACGACAGCCTGGAATGCACCCACCCATCAAATATCACCACATCTTACCGTCCTGCTCATTCACAACCTGACGGCCCTAACAATTCTTACATCTCCACTTTTTAAGGTCTGTTAGATCTGTAAGGCAGAGCTACTCGAGATGGTCTTTCCCATCAGTACGCAGCCCCCACAGCAGTGTAATTCAAAAGGTACAACACACAAAACTGAATTGATGTTGTATTAATCACATTAAGGTGAAATGAGAAAAACCTACACTGCACTTAGAGCTACTGAGCAAGCACTTTTACCACCACCATAAGTAGGTTTGCTAACTTAAGATTAGTTTAAATATAATGCTCAAATGTTCGTCTTTCAACTAATGGTGAGGAAGCATTTGTTCTAATGGAAAGAAAACTAAGGATTTCAATATTAACAATATTACCAGACTTTTATAATAATATATTACTACAACATTCTTTTCATTTAAATTTGTGCCTTTTTGCATAAATAAAATTACCACGTAAAAATGTAGTTTAAAAGTTAAACATTCTGTGTGCATACTGTAATTGACTTTTTTCCTATTCCAATACAGTATGCTAACATTTCTGCATCATTTTTGTGCTCTTTAGGGAGCCCCTTAAAAGGCACAAACATCCACCAGTCAACTAATAAACGCAAGCATTTTGCAAAAAACGAATCGCAAGTAAACTTCAGAAGAAGATACTTTAACTTCCAGTAATTCAGTCCAGTATTTCAGTTCCCACTTCAACTCAGCCCTCTGAAAACACAGCTGAAGGTTCCCATCCCCATTCCTGCCCCGCCAGTAAGCACAGTAGCCGAGGGAGATGCAGGAAGTGCTTAATTTACATCTGAATTAAGACCATTTCAAGTTAGCACCATTCCAGATGTACTTTCTATTGGGAATAATTTTATTTCTAATAACATTTTAGCTAACACAGAACAGAAGGGCACGACCAGCGGACATTACCTCTGGGCCTGTGCCAGATTTCAGCTAGAGGGCTGCTGAGAATGTGCAGTGACTCACAGCGAATACCAAACTTAGAGCGATCTACTGAATCAGACTCTAAAGGGGTACTTCTGAAGAAGCTATTTATAAAACTACACTGACCAGTACTACAGACCACAGTGTGCTTTTTCCACAAAGGGGCCGTTTCTTTAGGAGAGCAAGAAAACAGAACAGAAGAAAAATCTGAAACAGTATTCCACCTGTTCCTCAGCAGCGAGTGAAATCTATATCATTGTAAGGTAAGAATCAGGCCACAAGTCAAACATCAAGTTGTATTAATATTTATTGGAACTATTCAACACCTAACTTTACAAAACTAGGGAGATTCACAGCTTTTAAATTTATGAAAAACAGTTTCTCAGGTAAGAGCTGACAAGAAGTTCTAACATTCCAAACCATATATAGCACAAAGCACTGAACTCATGGTACTAATACTACGAGCCTCACACTAACGGCAGCACCATAAGGGATTCTGTACTGAGATTCCCCACAATGGCTGACACTATTGACCACTGAAGCAGGATTTCATGCAATTCCGTCTTGGATAGTGATTCTTGAATAATTAAAAACTGTGCAACATGACTATAAACACCTTTTACGCATAAAAGTTGTTTATACTCAATTGTCAGAACAACAAATCCTGTCGCAATACTCTACGAATTAACAATATGTAGTAAATATACCACTAACATTTACAGTTTGCAGAATTATTCATTTCAATTAACACACAACAAAGCAGAAACAGTATTCAGTGCAGATTAGCTGGGGTATTCTACACCTCTCCTGTAAATGAAGTTCCAGCCACTTCTGTCTTGAAACTTACAATTATCTCAGAAGAATAGCCTATTTAAAAGGAACGCCTCTCATATGAAATTCTATCAGGTGCAATAACTCTATTAGTAGTCAGAGCACAACAGCAAACCTAAACTCCACAACTATTCACTGCAAAGGACATTTGTGCACTAAACTTCCCCCCCACCCCAGACAAAAAGACCACTGGCTAAAGGATTCTAAGAAAGAATTATAAATGACTCCAAACTGATTAACGTGAGGAAGTTCAGTTCAAAAACATGAATAAGAAGACTGCTTTTTCTTAGCACATCTTAAAATCTAGAAATCTAGAAAAGAAGCTTATTATTTTCTTTACATCAATTAATAGCACAATTGCTGATATGTTGGAACCTGTACTGTGAGGTGAATGTAAATGCAACAAGGCACATAAACCAAAATAAAATAAATCAAGAGATCCGGCCCTTCACTAGAAGAGACAGAATGCGTAGCTGTGCTGAACTTCAGATCCAGAAAGACCGACTGAAACTCACTAGTAAGATCCTTGCTCCTTCCACACAATCCCCCAATGATTACAACAAAACCCTGTGTTTCCCCTTTTCTGGTTTCCCAGACTGCACTGCAACCAAACCTGCCCTTATGACAATCTGACAGAAAGGTTCAACTCTAAACAAGGTTGAGAAATCAATTTAAGTGGTAGTTTATGAAGAGATGCAGAGCTTCCAAAACTAAAATGCTTAATATGCCGATAAGGCACTTGCTTTTCATGGATCTTTCAGTGCAGGATTTTTTACATTATTCAAAGAAAATAATTTATATGAAAAACCTAATGATTGATAGCATTTGAATTATACCGACGAAAAAATTAACATGAACACTAATTCTGAAGGTTTTTAAATTAAGACATTATTTTGATTTATTTTAGGGCAAACAGCAAAAAAAAAGGACTAATGATAAATAAAATCCATGTCTCCATTAAGCATATAACAGCAACAACAATTTCCAAGACCTGGGGTTCTGTAGTACATGCCAACATCAGACAAAGAACCTGAATGTCATAAAGCGTACACTATTGTATGATTAACAGTATCTGTTAAAACACCCAGCAGTGGCCATGAGAAATAAACCATGATTCACGGCCCAGAGTTCCATATGAGTAAGATGAGATCATTAACGAAAAGTCACTGTTTAAACAAGTACCAATGCAATGTAAAGAAACATTATCATGTGCATCAATATAATGACTTCCATGAGACCTTTATAGGCTAACAGAGCAAAAGCCTATATAGTGTTACCATCACTAATCCCAAGAGCAAATTTGACACAAGGAAGAAAAAATATTAAGCCTTAAGCTAGTTAACAACGCGGCCAGTGATGTTTATGATAGATCACAGCCTTCCATAAGACTTACATACAAAAACTGACCGGGTTCTAAATACGACCAGTTCACACTGTCAGCCATATATGAATGAGAAACTCTTTAAAAAACAGAAAACTGTGGATTTATACATCAAGCTACAGGGACTCAGGTATATAAAACAATTTCAGGTATTTGTATATAAACAGAAAACAAATAGCCTTTACAAAAGCATGTAAAGGTTTTTTAAGCTCAGCAGAGTATTAGGGCTTATACAGAAGTGAAGATATTCAGACCAGTTTTTTTTTTCTGAACAATGTTCTCCAAATCTCCACAGTGATTTTAGACATGTATTATTTACCAGCTTCACTATTATTGTAATTAAGATGAGTATTACAAAAAGTGCTGCAGAGAACTCTACTTTTTTCTTCTTCCACAGACACCAATTCCAATCGTTCTTGGGTTAGCTTGGACCAAAAACTTAAATTTGCCTTGTTTCTTAAACCTGCTGAAACAAGAAACCTAACTTGACCTCCTAAATGTGCCCTTTTGTATCCTATACTGATCAAGACGGTATCATTTAAAGGATTCTATTACTTGGGGCTCATTTACTCATTGACCACCAGCCTTATTAACAAAAGGGGCAAATACATTTTTAAACAGCTGAACCCAGATTCAGGACAACACTGAGGCTAAAAAACACGCAGACGTATTCCACACAAGAAGACTTTTTAAATGCCAATCAAAGTATTTTTTTTATCTTTTCTGTGAATAACATCAATAAAGGTGCCATGAGCTCTGAGCCCTGTTGATCAAATCCGTCGTCCGTCAAGATCTGCAACACGAATAAAATAAACGCTTCTATATATTTAGTAAAGATGATTTATCAGAAGGGTTGGAACAAGAACAACTTTAAATCAAGGGTGAGCTGGAGGTCTTAGCAATTCCAACCCTGAAATGCATCTAACTGTTGACACTATTTACAAATACAGAAACAATGTTAACTGAAACCAGGAGACCACCCTCCCGCACAGAACCAGCTACGCAGAAAATCTTCCCTTATCGGTTGTGTTGTATCTGTTGTCTTGCTTTTTGTTCAATCCAGACTGCGGCACAGCTAGAAAGCTAAAAATATTGTTCCTGGTGCAACCCCCCGCCCCTAACATTAACACAAGATCAAATTAGAATCAATTGAGGGGGACAAGGTTACAAAAAAATAATACTTTGGAGGTGAAGCATAGAAGAACTTGATTTTTTCCCGAAGAACAGTAACGATTGTCTCGCAATCGACAATTTTTATTTCCACCGTATACAATATCGCTCTGACAGGCTTGACGTCCTGTCGCGTTACGGGGGAAAAAAAAACCCATCAGCGTTGGAATTACGTAACAAAAATCAAGCGCAGCTAAGTTAGACCCTTCTTGATCACTTTCTTGAGGGCTTTAGGCAGGAATTATATTTAAAAAAAAACCACCCAGCTCATCGGCACTTCTCTGTGTTGTCAGTCTGGCCAGACTACACCACCCATCGCTGTCTGCCTTGCAGAGCTCGGCTCGCATTTGACACGAATGATACTACAGCCCGGGACGTTTCTGCTTGGACTTGTAGCGCCAACAAAAGCAACACCAGCAGGACCCAAGAGGAATCGGGTAAAAAAAAAGGAAAAACCTAAACGTTTTTTCCTCTCCCCCCCCCCTTGTAGTTCAAATCCACCACCTCCACCTCCCCTCCCAACCCTCCGGACTGAACTCCCTTCACCCCAACACAACACAACAAGCTGCGGCTCCGCCACCGGCCCTCTGGTTACACCGCTACAAGCAGGGCTGGCAGAGGAAGAACGGCTCCCATTTTCCCGTTTTTCTCCTAATCAAAAGACTCTTCCTGATCCTACCTTCTCTTCTCGGGGATGGAGGCTTTTGTTTATTTTCCCCCCCAAACAACCAAATCTCGACAGGGGAAACGCCAACGAAAGGAGAAGGGAGAGAGAGGTAACAGACCTGATGGAGGGCGGTAAGCCCGTCCACATTGGCGTAGTTGATGTCAGCGCCCCGGTCCAGGAGCTTGAGCACCTCTTCGGTGTCGCCGCTGGAGCAGGCGGCCAGAAACACGGCGCCGTCGTCGAACTTCACCTTGGTCTTCTTCTTCTTCAGGATGGGCGGCTCCAGATCGGTCTCCGAGCCCAGCCATCGCTTCAGCTGCTCGTTCCGCTTCTGCTTGGCGTCCGCCATCTTCATCCCCTCCTGCCTCGGCTTTCTTATCTCTTTCCGAGGGAGGATATACTTTATACTGCCACTATCCCACAGCGCACTGGGGCGGGGGGAGAGGCGGGGGTGGCGTGTGGGATTCTGCTTTCCATAAGCTCGCGAGAAGACGGTGGTGATGCCGCTCTGCAGCAGAGCGGCGTCATCGGCGTGGAGGGGCTGTAAACATTGCGTGTGCGGGCTTTTGTCAGGTTGCTTCAGCTAGTCTTTCTGGGTTCCTGCTTGCTCTGCTACAGCGCGCCTCCAACTTAACGAAACTTTCTACACAGAAGAAATATTTCCACACAACGTCTTCTCCCTCCAAAAAGACGTTTCCCTGTAATTTAAGCGTTTCAAGCAATATGATGTACGGTGCACATTTGTTTCACAAGATACAACAAAGATTAAATTACGAAGGAGAATATGACTGATAATAATTTAAATTATTAAATGAATCTAAATTGTCAGAAATCTTTCAGTATCAATAAAAAAAACATTCTGTTCAGAAACGCAAATGTATCTACAACTGGCGTTTTTCATTTTTTTTTGATTGCAGCTGTCACTGCATAGTTCTTAGTGTATTAAAAAAAACTATTGTGACTGAGAAGAGTTGATGTGATCATTTACGTAACGTGTGCTGTTCATGTCTTCTTTCATTCCTCAATCCATAAAAGGGACGGTAAAGTATGCAAATGTTTTCCTGAGTGTGTAGTTCAATGGGAGCAATCATGCTTTTCCATTGCTTTTCCAAAGCAAAATGTTAGTTTGTTGATCTGGACATCTTCCTATCCTCTTTTCTTACCGTGTCTTTGTGACTTGTATATTTGTAAATGTAAACTTTTAGATTTTCTTTAGTGCATGCACATGTCAATGTGCAAGCAAATTCCTAAACACAATATTATTCTACAAAGTGAAATACATATACAATTCAAGGTTCAGTTCACAATACAGTCATATTTTGTTTCAAACTATGGTACATTCGTTTGATGAGTGCAACGTTCTTCCTTTTCATTTTCTGTGTTTTTGGATACGTCTGACTTTGCTTTTCATATCCAACTTTTTTCATGCCTTTTTCAAAGCAGGATCCTGTGGCATATTTGAATTTCTAGATAAGTGCTTTTATGAAAAGTACAATAAGGCTCTAAGAAAATATTCTTTTATTTTATATTCTATTATCATGGATGGGATGTGTGCAGCACAGATGGGAAGAATAAGATATGCTGCCAGTATGGTCCTCTCTGAACTTTCAGTTGACAGAATTCAGTGTTCTTTCCTTTCATTCCAAAGTAACTACAGTATAATACCATAAATCATCTAGAACAAGTGCCTATTAGTATTATGCTTCCATGTACAGACCTCAGTTTGTATCAGTATAAAATATGGTGTGCTTTAAAAGCACACTTTAAAAGATAGGACTCTCATTACAATATATCTCCTTAATGTAGTTTGAAAATCAACCTATATCTTGAAAGAGATGTAGTTCTTTTCACCAATGTTGAATGTCATGTAGCTGAAAAATATGGAGAAGAGTACCATATGTACTCTTATATGTGAATAATTTTTATTTTACTTTTATTCTTCACTTTTTATGAATTATGTTTTGCAAAGAATATTTGGTTTTCTTCTGGGGCACCCAAGTGTGGTGGCTCTGTGGCTAAGGATCTGTGCCTGTGGCTGGAAGGTTGCTGGTTTGTATCCCGCGGCCAGCAGAGGAATCCTCTGTGCCGTATAAATGGCTGACCCTGCGCTCTGATCCCAAGCTCTTAATATAAGAATTTTTATATGGCCAATAAAGTGACCTCATCTTTTATCTCTTATAGAATTATCTGTAAGTCTTCTATGTGAGAGACGCATTGTATTCTTTATGATTCCAGTGCTTGATTTTGCATACGTTTGGCAGAGCAGTGTGTATACTCAAGTCATGTGACGCCAGGGCCTCTTAAGCATCTGATAGCACAGAGAGCTTGCCATCAAACTCTAAAACCAAACAGCTATAGTTTTTTTTCTATAGTATCTCTCATTTGGAAGAAGTTAGCAGTTCACAACAGCCTTCCCATTTGTCGCACTACAGTAAGATTAACCTTGGAGGACAGCAAAAGTGATAGTAGGATTTCCACCCTGAAGTCTGATCAGACACTCAGCGAGGGTGGGCCTCTATCAAAAAATCAGGTTGCTGTTGTACATGCTGCTAGTAGACCAGTTCGTGGCACTCTTCACTCTGAACCAGAATTTTCGGAACAACACCAAAGTATGATGACCACGGACACAAATCATTTTTGCTGCGATATCAAAACCAAGTCAAAGACAATTGGTGTCCCGTCCAGGGTGTACCCCCGCCTTGTGACTGTTGCTTGCTGGGATAGTCTCCAGCTCCCATATGGACCTGTATTGGATAAAGCAGTTCTGCATTGCTTTAAAGATTAGGAGCATTACAGAAACAAATTACTTTGAATAGCACTTTTCTTCGCAAGGATCTCATAGCATAACCCTTATGTACTAGCTAAATTATACCTTGAGCTTTACCTATTTGGCATACCAATTTTTCTCCCTTCATTCATTTACTAATTAAATTAGTGATGCCATTTCTCACTCTGCAGCTTAATTGTTTCATAGTGGGGCGGCTGACACATAATGGCTGCTGTGCATTACGCATTTGAATGCTGCATTTCAGTGGTGGTTGAAGTTGGTCTACTACTATATACTAATTATTATTACTGCATTTCGTGAACATTAAACACACATTGGCTGATATTGGGCTTAATTACCAAACTAACCAGTCCTGAAAAACAAACCATGGCCTGCTTCTACTTCTTGTCTATGGTATAATCTGTCTTAAACTAATGCTGACCTAGTCTCTGATTGAGCTGCAATATCTTTTAGATATTCAGCAAGTGAAACCATTTTCTTATGTCCACTGCTTTTCTTTTTGTCTCTGAAGAAATGGAATATGCACCGAGTTATAAATAAAAAATGAATGATTAGTTTCACTTGAAACCATGAATTAATGGTTTGCAATGGAAGCTTGATTTAATAGTTACCTTCGTTTAAATGATTTGTTTTACATAAGAAGACTTCGGTTTGTTGCCCTGCGATGGACTGGCATCCTGCCCAGGGTGTATCCTGCCTTGCACCTGTTGCTTGCCAGAACAGGCTCCAACTCTGCCATGACCCTGTATTGGATAGTTAGAAAATGGATGGATGAATGGGTACAGTTTGTACCTTAAATCTTGAGCTTAAATAAGGGGTAAAGTTATTAAACAGGCTAATGTCATTTCCTCAAGAAAACAAATGCTCAATGTCGACATCTTTGCTGCTACATAACTTTTACATGTCCAGTTACTTTAAAGATTGGACTTAATTGAACTAGGATTATATCTTAAATTACAATGTAAAGTTTTTAAACAGTTGTGTATGATTTGTTTGGATATTCTGCAATGGCCACAAAATCTCAGGAGGTAAACAGTAATTTATAGAAAAATGTAATGGAATATCTAGATGTGTTTTTTTGTTTTGATTGATTTTCATGGTAAAGATTTTATTTATAGTTTATAATTGTCTCACAGTAACTATAGAAATAAAACTAATATTCTGTTTTTTAAAGAGAAAAATGTCTTTACTTGTAGCACCAGGGAGATGCTGTAGATTAGTTATTAAGAAAGGCCTGGTTTATGGCAATTTAATACCCATGTTCTTTCCATGGGAATTATATCCTTTCTTTTCAAGAAGAGCTCATTAAAGCTTCAAGCCTACATAAAGAAGCAGTAAACATGACAGATAAAGAAAAAAAACAGAATACTTAATTGTTAACTTTTAAATTGAAGCAGTTCCAATTAAATAAAACGGTTTAGAATATTTGTATTGGTGCTTTATTCATTCTTTTGCAATGGAGCTTTTAACCTAAAAGCAGATTATCTATCTTCATTAGAAGCAGTATCACTTCTGATTAGATTATGTGCACTCATGCTGATATGACACAGTGAACACTTGAGTGTTTGCTCATAATTGCTCACACACAATTGCAGCTTTAATCCTGAAAGGGAAAAATGTCAGTACCAAACACTGCCTTCCAACAGAAGAATCCCTTCCAAACCAGCGGGCATGGATTGGGGCTGTTTTGTTGCCTTAGGACCCCAATGGTTTGCTGTCATTGACAGTACCATGAATTCTGCACTGTTAGCAAATTCTGGAGGAGAATTGCAGGGCATTCATTTACCAGCTGAAACCCAGCTGTAAGTGGGTCATGCAGCAAGACAATGATACTAAATATACTGTATAAGCAGAACTGCAGCTGAATGGTTAAAGAAGATGTTTCACAGTTTGGATCAGCCAAGGCAAGGGCCGCACCCAAATCCTGTTGAAATGTCATAGGAGCCCCTGAAGCAACATGGTCATGCAAGGAAATGCCCAGATATTACTGTCACAAAGCAGTTCTGTGAAAAGGAATGGGTCAAATTAATACAAGCCACTGAAAGATACTGATGAATACTTACAGGAAATGTGTAGTTGGTGTCACCACTGCTCAAGGAGGTGTCACCAATTACTGAATGGGGGGTTCACATACTTTTCCACATGAAGATATTTGTTATTGGGTCAGTGTTTGGTTTAAATAAACAAATAAAATATAATTACTCATCTTTAAACATTCTTCTCACTTCATACAGTACTTACATCTTTTTTAAAGAAGTTTGTGAAGATCTTTGTGAAGATCTATCCTGGAGTCCTTGCACTGGCTTCCGGTCAAATTCCGCGTAGACTTTAAAATCCTCATGCTCACCTACAAGGCTTTACATGGCTTGGCACCTCAATACCTGTCTGAACTTTTATCGCCCTACTCCCCACCTCGCAACCTCCGCTCTTCAAATTCTGCCCTCCTTACTGTCCCCCAAGCCCGTCTACATTGTATGGGCGACAGGGCCTTCTCCTGCTATGCCCTCAAGCTCTGGAACTCTTTACCCAAGGATATTAGAGAGTCACCTTCTCTAAACTCCTTCAAATCCAGACTCAAAACTTTCTTCTTCAGTAAAGCCTTTACTTAACTGGTTCCATTCTTCACCCCTCTGCTCTTCTTAATACCATCTTCCACGGTCTCCTCTATTGTTATTGTTGTATTGTTGTAATTATAATTGTGTCCTGTCTTGTGAAATTTTCTTATTTATTGTTGTAGTCTTCTTATTTATTGTTATTGTCATCCTGTAAAGCGCTTTGAGAAGCCACCTTTAAAGGCGCTATATAAAATAAAGTTTATTATTATTATTATTATCTTATTATGGGCAAGACAGAGCGGGGCTAGGGATTCTGGTCCATTGCAGGGATCACACACGTATTCAAAAGCACAAGCACACAGGTGTAACTTAGAGGTGCCAATTAAACCAGCGATCTTGTCTTTGGAAGGTGGGAGGAAACATGAGCACCGGAGATCTATATGGAGAAAGAAGGGCTAATATTTATTTTTTTATCACAGGGCAGTAGAAGTAGAAGGTCTGCAATATTTTCTTTGTACCAACCGCAGTGTATTAATCAGATTGCTTGGAAGTTCAATGAGAGGGGAGTTACAGTAATTGATTTTTGCAGACACAGCGCATGAATCATGATCCTGGCATAAAGAAATTACAGCCAAGGTACAGTAGCAGCACTTTCAGATGGTAGGAAGAGAACTGGCACAGTCAAGCCAACGTAAACACACAGGATCAAGCCCAGTTTGTCGTGATTTAAAGTTAAATTAGAAGCTTATATTGTGCCAAAGTACATGATAAAACCAGTCTTCTGCTTATGTCAGAACATCCTCAATAAGATCATTAGCATATCTCTGAGGTCATGTACAGTATGGTGAATGACTTGTGACTGACAGCGTGCTCAGAGCCAGCAGCTGTTTTGTCTGGTCTTTATATATATGAGTATATCAATATGTACCCATAATTTTATAAAAAGTGCTGTTACCCAGTGCCAAAAAATACTGCATGATTCCTGCAGGACATACAGTATGGGAATAGAAGAGGTTTGGTAAAATTCAATATACATTCTTACCCATATACGTAAATTCTTCAATTTTCCTAAAGAACTCCTTTAAAATATAACATTGTTATTTTTAAAATGATTACTTCAAAATAATTTAATATCTTCTTATTTGGATTTTTTTTTCGCATGCAGAAACTTGAAACTCTTGGCTGGTTTGTTGCTGTTGTTGTTGAGTGGGTACTTTTTTATTATGCAAACAAAAACCTTAATATCATGACAATACAAAAGGTTAACACGTTTCATCATGTCCTAATGTTTCATAGTGTCGGAAGCATATACAAGGGTAGTATAACTGAACATGAGGAAATTGTTCTTCCTCCTACCACAGAGAACATCATTTCACAATTTGAGTCTCAGACTCAATGTTCTCTTTCTTTGAAAGAAGGTTACTATAAGTTGCATTTTATTTGTTTTTAGTAATAGAGAGAATTACAAATGCATGGGAAAAACAGAGAATTCTGTACAATTTCAGTCACCATGTTACAAAAAAATCTAAAGGAAAATGACCAGGCATTTTCCCAGTTTTTAACAGATAAGAATACGAGAATATATTGTAACGCTTACGGCCGACTATCACTGTGTGTAAGAGCCGGCGTACCAGAGCGGGTGACGTCACCGCCCTTCCCTGTGATAGCAGGACCACAGCTACTGGGCTGTAAAGAGATCTCTCTTTAGCTCACGGGGCTAGGTTGCTGCAGAGAGACGCGGAAGTCCCGGGTTCGAGCCTCCAGTCGGGATGGGGCCAACCAGATGCGGCAAGGGCGCCCGCCTGAGCCCCCGTTGCGTTACATTGGTATCAGAAGCGGGGTGGGATAGCCCTTCGCCGGGGACGGCGATTTAAGCGGGGGAGAGTGTAACGCTTACGGCCGACAATCACTGTGTGTAAGAGCCGGCGTACCAGAGCAGGTGACGTCACCGCCCTTCCCTGTGATAGCAGGAGTACAGCTACTGGGCTGTAGTGAGATCTCTCTTTAGCTCACGGGGCTAGGTTGCTGCAGAGAGACGCGGAAGTCCCGGGTTCGAGCCTCCAGTCGGGATGGGGCCGACCTGATGCGGCAAGGGGGCCTGCCTGAGCCCCCGTTGCGTTACAATATGATTCTGGTATTCAAAATTCTCAAAGGGAATCCCAAAATCAAGTACCAGGATGGATAGTGGAATACAAACCAGAGGATTCAAGTGTAAACAGGAGTGCAAGTGTAAATTTTGAGAGTGAGAACAGATTAGTTTTTACACAAAGGATTGTGGGAATCTGGAACAAACAACCCAGTACCCAGCCATGTCATCAAACTTGATTCTCTGACTTCCTTTGCAAAATGGCTAAATCACTACCTCAGATTAATAACCTACTAAACTTTTAACTACTAAGACCATACAAACTAGACATGCAAAATGACCTTCTCCTGTTTGTACCCTTTCTTGTATTCTCAGAATCAGAAAACTGATTGGGCATTCTTTTATCTGCATTAGTGACCTCACAAATCAAAATAAAACTTTATATATTCATTAATATGAAAAGAAGAGTTCAACATTAACAATATTCATATACCATCAAAACGTTTTAGTTTAAGGGGTAGCTTTCATTTGGTGTTTATATTAAGTTCATGTGATGAATTTGGATACATTTAAAAGAAAAAATCAGTGTTAGGAACAGTCCTTCCTGATTTTGATGCGTTAATACCATAACCCTCCAAAGCGATATGGGTTTAATGGAAATTTCAATCTAGATTGCTGAATTGGGAGAACAGAGAAACTCACTTAGAACAAGACCATGAAAGAGTTATTGCACTTCTATTGCTATTATAAACTACAGCTACTGAGGTGGCATAAGACTTGACTTGATTTACACCTCCAACTCAGTAATTCCAGGAAGCCTACAAGTGGTCAGTAGTATATTCTTAAGGATACAGGGGCCTCCTATCCAGGGAAACTGTCAACCCACTGTTTTGTGTCTGCAGCTGTCAGCACTGTAAAAGCCATTATTTGAATCTGTCACATGACCCTAAGAGGTAGTCAAGTGAGACCAGAGATATAACCACATCATTCACTGACACATCTAATTCCACAATGAATTCTACATTCATCAATTCAGTCAGGGATTGTAATACAAAATGAAAGGCATCCCATGAGTCACAGATTCATACAGTCACCTCCAAAATTATTTGGCACCTTTGATAAAGGCGAGCAATAAATGCTATATAAAACAAACAACACTGGTAATGAGCCATACTGTAATTTTCAGGCTTGTAGAATATATTTTACCTCTTAAAGATCTGATGAAACCAACCAAAATTGCACATTTCTCAAATTATAAATGTATTTCCAAAAAGATAAGTGGCACAATTTCTCAAATACACATGAGTTGTCTACAAGACCACCCATTTTTGTAATAATTGCCCTAATAGTGGTAAGTGGTATATTTTTATATTTTTTATTTTTGTATCCATTTACAGTATGAAGGTCATAAACCATTCATCTCTTTTCATGTGTAAGTTCTCTGCCTTGGATGATAAAAGGATTGTACGTGTTACCTCCTTTTTATACCCCAGTGAAACAGGAAGCCATGGAAGACCATAATATAGTTCCTTAAGACTGAGATGAACATAAAGAGTAGAATGTTTATGCAAATTTAATTTTGTTTGGTTTTATTAATATGAATCTTAATTGTGACAATAATTTGACACCTATCTTTTTGAGGAATAAAATTATTACTTGTTTATAAAGACCTTTTTTCTCTGAGCACTTGCATTAGAATACAAGAATACATTTTTTTCAATTTTTTCTGAGCAATAAACTATAGCTCATTACTAGTGTTATTTATTTTATACAGCCTTTCTTGTTCATCTTCATTAAGAGTGCCAATAATATTGGAGGTATGCATGAAAAGGTATGTTCATCCTCTCTATTTGTTCATCTACAAATTTGCACTTAAAGATATAGACCTCACATTCTATATCCTGAATATTGTGCAGTATTAAAAGCTGTGACTGCAAGATCTAGTATGAGTCTTCCAAAAGACCAAACTGTTTCTGTTGTGTTCTGGAATCCAAAATATTCTTCCAATTCAATGTCACACTTTCTCGAGTCCTTCCCTCTGATCTGCCTTTCAGCACCCAATTTCCCCTTCTCAGCAGATGCCATTAATCAGAGGATGTTCCTGAGCTGCTGACTTTAAGACTCCTCCCAGACACTTTCCATGCCAGGAAATTAAGAGGAAAAGTTCATTAGCCATTACATCTTTCCAAAAGTACAAAGCCTCAAAAATGGGAAAGGCAAGAATGGAATTGTATGTTGTTACAATTTTCCATCATCTATAACGTAGATGTAGAGATCATGAACAGTAATTTACAGGAAAGTTGGAAAGCTGGGGAATTATAAAGCTGAGATATTCCATTTCTGCTAAAGAGCACTGTCTGTCCACTGTCTGTTGTCACAGTACTGTATATCATTTCATTAAGAGTAATTTGTTTTGCTCTCCTGCCAAAATCACATGTTCTTATTTATATGTGTTAATATTTGTACTATTTAATACCTCATAATTGCTGTAATTGCTATGTTTTCCACTTGGGACAGATTATTTACAAAAAGGTGTTATTCAATGAGGCTATTGCGCTGAATTGATTCAATGTATAGACTGTGGTCAGTGCTTAGCATTTCTGCCAATATTAATTACTTTCCATTTGCTTATGTTCAGGATTATAGTTGACACACCAGTTTGATTGACGAGTGTGCATACTTTACTCAAACAAGCCATATGAAGAAATGTCTAGTCTGAAACTCGTCACCGGAGGTTAAAATTATGTGACACCTAAAACATAAAGAAAACCCATCTAAAATGTATCTTGATTCTGGGGTTGAGTTTCTAAAGCATTTCAATGTACTATGAAATCTGCACATATCCAAAATATTGGCAAAAGTAATCTACAAACAAGAGAGTATCCATTCAACTCTTCTTCTTTTCAGTTGGTTTATCTTTGATTGAATATTTCAACAGTACAATTAATCTTTATTGATTGACTGCCATGGGGGAATTCTGGTACAACAACTGCCTTTTAGAAAAACTTTCTAAATGTTAAATACATTGCAGACATAAAGGGAGGATGAAAACACACTAGCACAGGTCATGAATAAATGCAGAAGTCTGACTAATAACAAATGGAAAGCTGGCACTGGGAAGTGCTGATATTTGAGTGTATGAATCAAATTCTTCTGGATGACTTAATAGTTTAAGTCACAGTCTAAATGTCTGAAAAGTGTTTTTCTACATTTTAAGTAAGGCGTATTCTTATCTTGTAAAAATAAAAGTTTTGACAACTTTTAATAGCATATTGCATATTTCATTTGGTGAATTGTTCAAATAAGGCACAAATAGATCAGCATGTCTTTACACAATTTGTGCTGATTAATGAACATTACTGTCATATGAAGACATACTGTACAATAGATGTATCTTACAGAGCAGAAGGTTGTTTCTAAGTAATTATCTTCAATGACTACTGCTCCGAGAAAACACTGTAAGAGAAAAGGTGTGGGAAGCAGTCAATAAATGTGAAAGATAAGAAGTCAGGAAGTCCATAATGTCATGATTGTAGTCCCTCCCCCTTAAGGGCGCTCTGGCTTGTTCACTTTTTAGTTGATTTTGTGCTCCTGGTTCCTGTTCCTGCTTCCCTACAAAAGCCAGACGCTCACTCTGTTCCAGGCTGCGTGGGTTTCCTGTACCAGCCGAGCCCAGGACATGGAGCGCCTGGACCACGCCCCCCGGGGCACCTTCGTCACGCTCTCCCATCCCCCCCCCCGGTTCCTCTATCAGCCCAGTTCCTCGTCTCCTCCCTGTGTGTGTTCACTCCCTTCCGGATTTTGTCCTCTGCATAGGGTCCTGAAAGAACGCTTCCTAACAGATAAGCCTTGTTTTAAAGATAATACTATAAAAAGGAAAAATGAATATTCTCACAACCCGTCACCAGGGTACTGTGCATATTGAGATCAGAGAACAAATGGATATTGGATCTACCCATTGGTAGAGTACAAAACACTTTAGGATAAACAATACCAGTAAACTTTGCCATGTCCTTTCCTCTTGTTCGTCTTTGAAAGGTGTTTCTGAAAGCTTTAATTAAAAAAACCCTATTTGGTAATTGTAGACAAGTAATGGTCTAACCAGAATAAAACAACCTAAATGTTTAAATGCCTTAGCATCTATGCAGCCTTACAGTTTTGGAATAACCACATAAGATGGAATGGTCCAGTTTTTCCTCAACAATAAATAACGTAAGAAGGGCTACAGATGAGAAGAGGTCTTAGTTTGAAGATTCCAGGGACTCTGCTTCAGCAACACTGAACAATTTTTTCCAAAAAGCCAGATCTCATGTTTACTATTCAACTTGGTTCTAGAATCAGTGATAGGGAACATTGATATCAACAGAGGAGGAACATTACTGAATAGATTGGGACAGTGTTTAGCATATGTGGATGACGTCGATTTGTTGGGTAGTAACATTTGGACACAAAGAAAACTTTATTCAGCTGGAAGAAGCATGGCTGGGCTGACCATCAATATGGCGAAGACCAAATACATGGTGATGACCAGGAAGGGCACCATCACCATCGATGCACTGCTCGAAATCCAGGGCTACCAGTTTGAGAAAGTCAGTGCTTTAAATACCTGGGTTCGCTGATCTCAGAGAGAAATGAAAACATCCTGGAAATTAGAGAGAGATGTTTTCTGCAGGAAATCAATGCTACTTTAGTGTGAAAGGACCTGATGATGACCAGAAAGACTTTTGTCGAGGAGGGTAAATATCGATGATATATCGAACTGTTATCCACCCTGTGGTTGCCTACGCAGCGTAAACATGGGTGCTGACAAACTCCTTAATACGTGGGAGAGAAAGATCCTCTGAAAGATCTACGGGCCAGTCCAGGAAGCAGGAGAGTGGCGAATAAGAACCAACATCGAGCTCTACGAGCTGTATGAGGATCCCTCAATAACCGCTGAGGTAAGAGCGGCACGACTACACTGGCTTGGGCATCTAGAGCGGACAGACGACACCAGAGGGGTACGGTGAGTCTTCTGTCAAAAGCCGGAAGGAAGGTGGCTTCGGGGGCGTCCCCGCAAGAGATGGATGGACGATGTTGAAGGAGACCTCAGAAAGTTGAGAGTGAGAGGATGGCGAAGACGGGCTCAGGGCCGAAATGCGTGGAAGAGGGTTGTGGAGGAGGCCAGGGCTCTACAAGGGCCATAGCGCCATGGGGTTAGGTTAACATAAACATCTAACTTCCTTTTGTAAGTTGCTTCAAGAGCAGGACCTCCCATCTTGTCTATTTCTGCATGTCCTTCTGTATTTAAAATTTCCAATACCAATGGTATAAATATCAGCACTGCATTTTGCACAGTGTCTGCATCATTGACAGCATGATGGACAAGGCCAAGCCATCAGATACTACCATGTTTGCTTCTGTTCCATTTCATCCATTCTATTGTTTAGTATTGTATTGTATGTTATTTACATGCTAATTTTAATGACAATGATTGGGATAATGGCAAATCTATAGGCAAATGGTAAGTGCAGAAGATATGAAATATGTACTCTTTTATAACCCCATTTTCAGCTCAGGAGTTTTAAACTGACTATAAGGTGTTTTACACCGGTATAAAAATGTTCTTACTCAGGCTGAAGACTAATCCTGTAGAGCCTGCCACACCATCCAGTGGAAAATTTTAAAGCTATCTAAATCTGTGTTCTATCGTCCCTCTTATTTACAGTGCAACATGGCCAAACAAGGCCCTTTTTTCTGTTGCCATGTATTGCCATCACTCAAGTTTATTATACAGCTGCACCATTACTGAATCCTTTATGACTGCAAAGATAACCAGGATCAAAGGTAGGAATCTACAGTATGTTCTTCTGGTTTCTCTGGAGTCATGCTACCCATGTCTGTGAGGACATCTATTCTGAACAAAGCTGAATGGGCGAGGCTGCTTGTTTTCTCAGTTGTTTGCTGTCCTTTTAATTCCATTCTCTGAGGGATCAAAGAACCCAAAAACGCAAACCAGTTAAGACAATTGTACCCATGAAATCCCTGCTGTTGGCTGATTTGTAGTAATGCATTAACTACATCAATTGTACAAAATACCCCCTTACAATACACACCAACTTTTAAAGATAGCTCAGGTGGGTAGCTGCGTCAGCATGCGCAGGCTGCAAAGGAACAAGTAATAGGTTTATTCCATGCTGAAAAGAGAAGAAAGAAACACAACGTTTCGACCTCGGAGCCTTCTTTAGGTGTGCCTTCTTCACACACCTTAAGAAGGTTCCACGGCTGAAACGATGTGTTTTCTTTCTTCGCTTTTCAGTATGGAATAAACCTATTACTTGTTCCTTTGCAACTTTTAAAGATGTGCTTTATATCATATTCTGAACATTGTCCATATATTTCATTCACTTGTTCCTTATCCTGTGTTTTGAGTGATGTGTTGTGTTGTGCTATTGATCCTCGGATTATGATTAGATTCTGTTTTTGCTTTTTACTACTTTCCTTTAAAATTTGAAAGCAGTAATGGACAAAAGAACTTGGATCACCACTAAGGCCCTCCTGTCAGCACATGATGGATGCACATTTTCTTATAAAACATGTACTGTCAAGCCATCTGCCTTGTTTCACACAGCAAGTCCCACAGTACCTAATGATGGCCTTAACTGTTATTAATTCTGCAAACACAGGCAATCCATGAGATCTGGGTTTGCACGGCAAGAAAGATACTCTGTCTGGCCCAAGCCAGTGGCATCTAGCCAGATGTGAACTGCTGCTCCAAGAATCCTGCCAGCACTTAGCAAATAACACACACCAAGCTTAAACCACACGCTTTGGATTTTCACCATGATGATTAATGATCCATCCCTACGTCCAACCATTTTCTGCTACTTTATCCAATTAATGGTCAAGAGGGAACTGGAGCCCATCCTAGCAACAGTGGGCGCAAGGCAGGACACACCCTGGAGGGGGTGACATACCATTAGAAGGCATACACAGACACACACACACCAGGGCCATTTTTACCAGAACCCAATTAACCTATCAGCGTGTTGTTGGGCTGTGGAAGGAAACCAGAGCACTGACTGGAAGCCCACTTGAACATGGGATGAACATTCAAACTCTGCTCAAAAAACACATGTTTGGAATTAAACCCAGGGCCCCAGTGCTGCAAGGCAGCAATGCTAACCACTGCGTCACCATTCTGTTTTGATCATTATTTTAGACAAACAGCCATATCACCCTGCAACTCACTTGATGTAATGAAAGTGTTTGTAATACACAGAAGTTGATAGTCTCAAGTAGTCGATGGAGAGGCTAGAAAAAGAAGAGTGGTGGAGGATACACTGACTGTGAATTTTAGTGAAGGGTGAAATTTGGTGAAATGAACCAGGTATTACTGTCACTGATTGTAGAAGTTGGTACCAGCACTGGCAGTCATCGAGTATTGTTTGTAGAGATAAAAAAGCAAGCCAGTACAGGGGGCAAAAATCTATTCTTCCATTTGGCCGACAAAGATGTTGGCATACCATGGTACTATTTACATGCCCATGGCAACTCCACTGACATGTGGGTGGAAAAGGGGGTCAAAATGGTTTGTAGAAATGCATTCAGTGTGAGAACCATTGCAGCTAATCATACAAGGGTATGGGTAGGGGAATCAAGCACTGTGTGTTTTGTAGGTGTGTGCCTGAGGGCTGTGAGATCCTTGTCATGAGGAATGATGCTACAGAGGGATGTGATGACCATGGTGAAAATTAAACATTCGGGACCCTGAAATTGGAAACTGTCATAAATCTGGTTGGTGTTCTTAACATATGAAGGACACACTTCATAAGGCCATCAAGAAAAGCTGGTGGGGCAGGAATGTCTTTATTACTGGTGGAAGTACCCAATTACTGGTGAGCAGTAAGATGGTGGATATAATGTCCTTTTGGTAGTCAGTGAAAGGATCCTGTTGAAGAGGGCAGTATATAGAAGTTTTATTTTGTTGTCTAGAAATGTCAGCGATATAGAAGTCCTTTTGCCACACTACAACAGCACTCCCTTTGTTTACTGCTTTGATGACAATATCATTTCTGTTATGGAATGACTGGCGTGTCAGGAGTTCTCCTTTGGTGAGGCTGGACATGTGTTTCCTGAGTGTGGAAAAGGGTTTGGGAGCTTGGTTATTGCATTGAATGATTAAGTTGTCCTCTTAAGTACAACAGCCAGCAGGGTGAGTCCAACAACTTTGTCTGGGATTAATGTTGTTAATGATGTCAGTTACTGGGCTGTTGTCAACTGCTGGTGAGGGGATTTCATTAGAGAAATGTGCTCTGAGATATCCTGTGGTAAAAAACTTTTTTTTTATTGCACCACAGGGTACAATGATAAGGAGAAATCATATAAATAGATATCAAGTGTAAGTAGAGTATCATTTGGATTCTCTTTTAAAGGTTTATAATTTAGTAACAAGCAAGAGCCAAAGAATATGTGCTCTAGATAAGTTCAAACATAGGATTGACACAAAATATATGGAGCATAGAATTCTTTCACACACCTCGTTCATGCTCAGCTTTATCAAAAGTGTATTAATGAGTTACCATATAGTCTGGCAAAGAAAAAAAAAGAAAGAGTGACAGGCAGTTCACACTTCATAAAGGCACTGTTCTCCCATCTCAGCCCTGTCTATAGCTACAGTGAAGTTAACAGGTCATGTAATACAATGAGTGTTTGAATCACAACTGAACAAATGAAATCTGAGATTCAAGAAAGAAATCAAACAAAACAAAAATAAATCAGCCCTCTGTGAAATTATGATATTTTCACACTTTGTCTCAGTACAGACAGTCCTACCCAAATTATGTTGCAGTGAGCTTCATTCTAAGAAGGGAGATACGTGTATTTGGCACCTCTTTGGTAGACACAGAGATCTTGATGCCAAAAAGTGCGTGTGTCTGAGCTACCAAGCGCATGATACAATTTCACAGTATCCCCGTTGCTCAGGATAATAATAGCATCTTGACCTCCATAACAGTCACATGTGAGCAACTGCCATTGCCTTTATTGTAATCTAAATTGGTCCCAATAGAGCCATTTTAGCCTTTTTTAACAAAAACATGGAATCAATCGTCATGAACTTTTAAGGTTAAAATAAGAACATTCCAAAAATCTGAAGTTTATTAAGAAATACTGTACAAGGTCAATGGGTTTATTAAGCCCTGTGTAGCATTGAAAAAGTCCAATACTGTCTGAGTCCAATACTAGTCATCCGAGGTCTGGGAAATGATGCAAACATACACCTTGTACACATTCGGAAGGGAGGCATTCTGCTGAAAGAAGTTGTGGTTAAACTTTGACAGGCCAGGATTGGTTGTCCTGAATCACTTGGCTCTGCTGGCCTCTAACAAAGCAGCCCTTCCAGATTCTGTCTGACTCTCCAGTTCTCACTACCTCTTTGTTGGATGAACTCAGCGAGTCACCTGTCTCAGTTACAATGCTTGTATAACTCCCTTGCTTGCAAGTCACAACATTTTTTGCCTCTCGCTTTGTCCCCGATAAGGGCCCTAGCCCTCATCAATGTGAACCCCTTCTCCTATGAGTCATCCAAGCTTTGAACAGAAAATGAGCTCCTATAGACTACGAGCAGAAATACAGGGAGGGTTTAACAGGTTAACCCTTTACCATGTCTTCAGAAGCAGACATCAGATTCAGCCTTCTACAACAGCAGATCATGGATCTTGCCCACAAATCAAAGAAAAACTCATATAACCAGAAGTGAAACAGTAATTTAATTTACTGATTAACAACTTAACTTTTTTTAACAGCAAATAGCTTCAGTAATGGGGCGCCACAGTGGTTACATTGCTGTCTTGCAGCACTGAGGCCCAATTCCTATCTGTGGCGGAGTTTGTACTTTCTCCCTGTGCTCATGTGTGTTTCCTGTGGGTGCTCCATTTCCTCCTACAGTCCAAAGACGTATTGGTAAGTTAAACGACTTCTGAGAAAATTGGCGCTGGCGTGAGTGCATTTGTCTTTGTGTCTGTGCGTGCCCTGTTGGTGCTGGTGTACCATCTGCCTTGTGCCTGTTGCTTGCTGGGATAGTCTCCAGCTTCTCCTCAACCTTTTATTGGATAATACAAAATGGATGGATGGATAGTTTCACTAAAATCTGGGTCACCTTTCCTTCACCCCAGGCCAGTGTTTTTCAAGTCCTTGTCCTGGATTACTCCTGTGTCTTCTGGTCTTCATTCAATTTGAACTTGATTAGATTGGCTCATCAAACTCTTAAATCAAAAGTGCCAGATGCTGGGCTTCCCCCCCAAACTTCGGTTTCTTTCTTCTGTAACTTGTTTGAACTGGACCAACAGGCCTAAGCAGATACATCAGCAGTATAGTTGTTTTATTTTTTTCAAATTTAACAAGATTAAATATGGAAATTATATCTGTATTATAATTTTACTCAATTTAATGTTTTTCTTTGTTTTTCTGTTACCATGTGCATTGGATTTGGCAGGGTATCAGTATGTTTCTGAATGATACTTGGCTTGGTTCTGCAAAGCATGGACAAGTGGGCACTTCAGCTGCTCCGAGTTAGCGGGCACTGCGTGTCCTTGAATACTTGTCCAGAAGGTACCATATGCATTCTATTGGGTTTATATTAGGGCTTGGTGGATCTCAGAACTTTACTTCCTTTGTTTTTCCTATTTCACATGGTTCTCATTTTAGCTGTGTGGCAAGAGGCACTGTTTTCCTGAAATGTATGAGTAGGTAACTATAAACCCCCAAGAAGATGCTTTTGTAAAATAACGCTATAACCCGCAGCATTTTAAATAACTATGAATGGGAAAAATCAGTGTTTTAAACTATGCCCAAAATGCACCCCACACATGACACTGACACCACCAAATTTGACAGCTCTCTGCAAACAAGGAAGAGGGAGGAATTCATTTTCAAAATCAATACACATCTATAGGAGCTGAAGATCTGAAAATGGGATTCAATGGAAAACTCTGCTGTCCTCCATTATATCTCAGGATGTTGACTCATTTCCCTATTACAGGAAAATTGTTATCTTTAATGTTCTGTAGTCAACCACAGCTTTTCTCCTTGCTACACACCTTTAGTAACCAAGCTTGTGAACCAATTCTCTTACCTGCTGTTTCTGGAACATTTGACAGGCTCTAATAATTGCTGATGCAGAGGAGATCAATTTATCTTTTCAAACTGGAGGGCAGAAGAAAAGTCAAAGATAATACCAAAATCTATAAAGAAATTCAAACCAAGACTAGAAAAAATGCTGACACAGATCCTGTCTGAAAACAGGTAGTTTTTCATAAAAATGTTTAGAAGGGATTTTATGTAAGCATGTGAGTATGTTTAGTCTCTTTCAGTCTCCCGGCTCTTTGCTTCGTGAAGTATTTGGAGGGCCATTTGGCACTCAAAGTCCTACTTGCGGTTGCTATAGTAACAGTGACAACTCTTTCAGCACAGGGGATTCTCTCTGAGAGTGTATTTACCTTTTTATTAGCAACAATAAGTACATCTTCTTTTTTATTTGAAACAGTAAAAACAATCACAGTTACCAACTCACATCAGGTTATTTTTCCTACATTCTGCTTTGTTTTGTCAATTTTTTGTGCTTTATCTATAACTTGTCATCCATTGGCCATTATTATAATATTTGTATGGGAATCTTTAATGACATGTAATTATAAGACTAATTATAAATACTGTTTTCAGACTAATCCTTTCTTGCTCTGCAAATGGTTATTTGATAGCCTCTCCATCTTGCTGATTGATGATTCCAATACAAAAACCTATTTTCCTGCAAAAGTTTGAAGGGGGTTGTATTTTTCCTGACGTGAAATTTATTATCAAGAAGACTTGAAACATTCTGTTATTTAACCTTGTGGACTTTGAAAACGCCATGTTCTTTGGACGTTTCCCCTGCAACACCACATGTCATTTACCGGAGCCAACCTGGCAAATGAGAGACTTTTTGACCTATCTCCCACCATACATAAGCTCCATCTGTTTGTGTTTATTGTGGTTTTTTGGGTGGGGTGTCGAATGACAATGTCAAGATCAAGATGGTGTTTTGAATAAGAGAGATGTTAATACAATAGATCCAGCCATGGTTTCAAGCAACAATTTGTTGTGATACTGGGCTCAAGAGTCAGTTTGTACATGAGCCTTTTATTGGAGAGTGTTGAAATTTCCTGGCTAAAAAAAGCAGAACTGACTCATAGATACATGATGATTTTAGTAATATTCCGAACTAGGAAATCATAGTTGATACTGGTACTGTACAATGAAAAAAATACTCTGTCAAGTTATTCATCTTTTTCCATTATATTCAGATATTTCAGATGTTATTAGTGGAGCTATCTACATGGTAATATAATTGAAGATAGGTTATAACCTTATTTTGCATTTTAATAAATACATCCGACTTCCCCTTCTAGCAAAATCAGGAAGTTAAAATATGCTGTGAGGCTATTCATGTCCTGCAGAATAACACTCCAAAAAGCTGTCATTGAAACCTGTTCACCTATGCAGAACATTGATTTTAATCACACCGGTTGCCAATATTTGTTTTTGAAATGCAGTCACGCTACCTTTGGATCTTTTTGACGCTTTATACCTATAGAAGCCTGTTTTGAGTCAGAGGTCTTGCACTTTACACAGGAAGCCTGCAAGCTGAAGCGACAAGTGTCTGCAAGATGAAGCAATTCTCAAAGTTATAAATAGAGATGTCTACTTTCAGTACATTTATTATTGTGTTCACAGTGGCGAAGGAGAAAAGCTGAGCACAATTTCATTATACTGGCATCCTTTTTCTTAAAAGTGTGCAAATGATGGTCAGTTAATGTTAATAATAGTAAAAACAATGATAACAATACCCAGTCACAGAGGGACACAGAGGTATATTAAAGCTAATTCTGTTTAGTTTTGAAAAGAGTTCAAGTTAGTTTTGGTTGCTAATAGCTAAGTTTGTTTAGCTAAGTGATCCACATATATCCATGGGAGAGACATGTGGAGAGACTAATCATTAGAACTCAGATTTATATCGCATTTGAAAAATGAAGCGTAATAAGTCAAAATATTGTGTCATCCTTTTAAAAAATAATAATGGCAGTTAAAGTGAACCAGTGACACAATGAAATGTTGCCCCTTATGAAAACTATGTAGAAAGCAGGACTTCTTTGCTGATATCAGAATATGTTGATGCAGCCATGAACGGTAAAAACACAGAAGCTTATTTCAATCGGCAGATGGAGACAACACTGTCAGATAAAAATATGGTCTCTGTGTGTCTCCATGTTTCCTGTGTGTAGAGGACAGGCTTCATTTTACAACTGAGTACAGAAAAAACCTAATTGCACAGAAAACCTGTTTTTTCTTAATATTATTCTGTTCAGGATGAATATAGACATCAGATCATCCCTGATTAATCATTTTGTTGAAACATCAATTATATTGTTTGTGACATGGCCAAAATCATTACTATACATTACTTATATTACTAAAATATAAGCAAAGTACTAAGTCATTTCTGTCTCTCCTGCCCTCCCTCTAGTAAGCATAAAGGAGCATACAGGAACATACTTCAAGATATGGAGACAAACTTTTTCTCGTGAATTCTACGTCTACCACTGTCATGCACTGGTGGGGTTTTTTTGCACACTGCTTGTGCTGATTTTTATTTCTTTTGGGTGCGATTTATCTTATTGTTGCTACTGTAGTTCTGTGTATAAGATTGTTTTTTCCTTAATGTCTTTGTATTGGTGTTTACTGTACATACAAATGAGCATTTGTATACATACAAATAAGCATTTCATTGCCATTGTGCATATGACAAATAAAGTGAACTGAATGATTTTGCACATTTAAGCTTCTATATTTGTTGAATATTTTATTCAGGTTTTCAGTAAATTATGTTTTAAATTGCTTTAAGAAAAAAACACTCTCTGTAATCTGTTTAAGAATGGTTTTAAAGTCTGTTTAAGGGAAAGAATGGCAGGTTGTATTATTGATGATATATTTCATTATGATTTTTAAGATGCTGAAGTTCAAGTAGCAAAGCAATCATAAAAGATGGACTGCTAAAATCAAACTCATTAAACTGAACAATTAAAAAAAACTATATTACACCTCATACTCTTTGAAACATAATAATTTCATCAAAACAAAAACAGACTTTAAATTATGTACATTTCTAGTAATTGGTTTGAATTATTCTTCTCAATCAGAATTCAATCCTTCTGCAGACACATACAACATGACAGCTATGATCAACAATAATTAACTTTGAGAACAATATTGTAGGTTGCTTTTATGTGGGAGCACAAGATCTGCAGCAATTCCAAAACATGTCTCTGCCTCAGGCATGTTTACTGTCACTGCGCTATAAATCAGTAATAGTGACTGCATTCAGAAGTCATCCCAGATAAACACTGCACCACTAAGCATCTATAGTATATTGTTTTTGAGTTAGGATTAAAGGTATATTTTTTTAAAAAAGGAATATTTGATCACTTTGTAGTGGCTGTGCTTGGGTGTCTTGAAATTGTTGGTTTCCATAAAGGTCAAGAAGTCATCTTTCCGGTTTTGCACTGTAAAATTAAAGCAACAAAAACAAACAACAAACTCAACCTGCTCCTTATGGTAGAATCCATTCAAGTGAAGGGTAAAACTGCAATACATTGTACAATGCACATGATTATACATTTTGGTCGTCAGTGAAAAGCATCAAGTTTTGAAGATTAATTTGTTGGGAAAAATACCAATAGTAGCAGTATCAAAAATGTGTATACACTAGAATGGCAATATGCAAAGAATAAAGTTTTTTGGCATTGATTTGTTCATCAAAATTGTATCCCTGTTTCTCAAAATATTAAGAGTCAGACCTGTACACAAAACATTCTACAGATGATGTCAAAACTTATTTATAATCCTGACATGTTTCAACAAGAGATGTGTTAGTCATGAGTGCAAACCATAGACATCTCCTACACGGCAAAAAATGTAATTTATGGTTTTCCAAAAGAGAAACTGCAGACTGCAGGTGTCTGAATCACTACTGGAAACCATACCTAATCCACAGGCTCCTGGTTTTTTCAAACTCCAATTCACACTTGCTGCCCTAAATCACAACTAGGATCTCCAAAAGAAGTAGTCATGAATTGTGAAAACTTTAATCTGGGTAAGAATACTTTTTTGTATACTGCTCTAACCACAGTTTATTTGTTTTAATTTATTTACTTTGTGCAGATAACACTTCCTTCCACGTGTGTTAATATTGCATCTCCTCTAGATAGGCTAGGCTGTCTATTATGTGGAAAAATGAGTACAGTATGTGAGAGAGGCTCTGAATAACAACAGACCACTACAGAGCCAATCTGTCCTTGTGCAGCTTGTTGCTTACGAGTCCATTTCTCAAGTGAATCTCGCAGTTGCAAATGAAGAAAGCCAACTGTTTTTATATCTCAATAAAATCTGGTAGTTTTACATACTAATTAAAGTGTCTTACATTCACGGCTTAAAATAAAAATGAAACATTGCAGAAGTGGCATTAAACCATTTTTTTCTGATTCATAGCATGACATCATAATAACAACTCTAACAGAAGGCGAAAGCTAAAAATAGAAAAGACGTCAACTTACTGGTACATATATGTCCAGAAAATGTGAGCAGCATTCCTAAGATATCTGCAGATGGTTCACAGATTCTGTACTGTGAAAGAACAACAGCCTGCACAGTTTTAAACAGCTCTTGTAAACCATTAGGTTTAGTACTTTATCTATGTTATTGCCCCTGAATCACAATATTGTAGAAAAACTGGTTTAATAATAGGAGCAGCTTAGCTTTGGTTCGTCTTATGGGTTTATCACCATAAAATTGACTTTCTCTTTAACCCAGGTAGCCTTTTCAGTTTAGTTTGGTTTTCAAAATGTATCTACCACTGTATAATACATCCTCTATGAATGAATTCTGTCTTAGACAATCATAGATTCCCTTGGTTGCTTCAGAATATGGAAACATAGGCAAAGACAAAAATATTCATCCAATAACAATATGTGGGGGCAATGCGTGACTATAAATTAATTGCCAAAAATATTAATTTGTAGTTTTGTTAAATGCCTATAGTTTTGCTGAACATTTATGCAAATACGAGTGAAGGAATGAGTCAGCTAGCCAATTATGCATGACATTAAAAGGATACCACTGGTCTGTCATTTTTAGAACCAAAACTGAAAGAAAAGATATGTTCAAATTATAATTTCCCTTACATGATGTTTTTTTCTGATATGAGTGTGTCACATGAAACAGTGCCTTCCAAAAGTATGGGAAAAGTAAAATTCAAAATTGGATTTTTGCTATGAACTCTAATAATCATTTCTCTTAAAGGAAACAAAACTTGACTGATAAGTACAACTCCCAAGCGGTTTCTTTTTAAATAAAGTCAATTAAATGTTAACACTGATTGTGTGGAACTTCCCTCTTCCAAAGAAGCAACAGCACCAGGAGAATAGGCTGACAGGTGTCTCTTGTTGGTCCAGTGCTTATTAATTGGTAATTATGCACTCACAGAAAACCTGTGGACTTCATTTAAATCTTGCTTTCATTCCAATGTTTCAAAATCTTGCAAAATTAAAATCAAAGTGAAAACAAAGAACTTCCTATTAAAGAAAAACAGACAATTCTGAAGCCAAAAGAAAATAAAAAAACCATCAGCAACTTTCAGAATGCGGAAAGTTTGCAGAAGACCGAGAAAGCCGAATTGGAAAGGCCGCATCACAATATATGAGCCTTTCATCAGCACCTAGAACAGAAAAGCCAGACTGGAGTTTGCCCAGAGGTACAAAGATGAGTCGGGAGAGATATGTTTTTGGACAGATGAGACCGAGACCAAATTTGAATGATTTTAGCATTTGTTTATATAATCTGCAAAATGATGGAAATTAAGAAAGCAGGCTCTCAAAAGAACACCCCCGGATCCGTGAAGCATGGTGGAGGTACTGCTAATGTGATCACCTCTGTACCAACTCACTCTTCTTTCTTGATGATGTACAGTAACCAAAAGGCTGGCAGCAGCAGAATTAACTGTGAATATAATTGAACTGAACTAGAAGGTGCAATGCAGAAAAAGTTACATTCACTGTGAAGGTATTTATAGTAGTGTAGACCAAAGGATTCAACCACTCTTTGGAGGGGAACCCAATTTTGCACTCTTTGGTCTCTGCCATTATAGGTTTGAGTGATGATTTCTCCCTGGTATGATATTTTCATTATACAGATCCAGTCAAATAAATGAAGCAAAGTCAAGTAAAATGCATTTAGATTTTGCATGACATTTTTAGAAACCAGACAAGAGCTAGTGACAAAAATCCGTTCTAGATACAGTGCCATTCAATGTTATGCATACCCCTGCTGAAAAAGGAACACAAAAACATCAACTAATGGAATAACTAATGAAAACCAAAGGGTCTGTGGAGTTGTTCATCTATTTTCACTCTGCATTGTTAGAACCTCATAGTCACTTTTGGAATATTGTATTTCCTTCCAGAGGAGGGGTGTGAATAATTGTGACCATTGTGTTTTCTGGACATAAAATATTTTTTATGGCAAATATGCTTTGCATTTTTATTTTGTTGTAATCAGGAAACAGTATCATCTGTTATTTGATGAAACAATCTGGAGGGCACTGAAATCTTTATACCGTACTGTGTTCCTAAATTGTTGCTTTATGTGACAAATATAACATTTGGGCAGTAAGTATTATTAAAGGTCCAACTCTACTTCATGTGACATAGAAAAAAAAGAAGAGTGGGTACAGCAACAACTGCTTGGGACCCCCAGAAACCTGTTCTCTTCTAGTGAATAGTTTCATTTTACACCATTATGTGCTTACTTGATACGAGGTGGTGAATATTGATAGTAGATTAAAATGTGTGCATTCCAGTTCAATTTACAATTGAAATCCATTTAACTAAAGTGACAATAAATAATGTAAATCCTAAACTATCGAAATCTAACCCTAAAATCATAGTAATTTTCTAAAAACAAAGAAGTGAGCAAAATACATTGTGGATTTCTTGTATGACTTGTATTATCCACCAAAAGGCCTTGACTTGAGAGTTCCAGCTCTCTGCTGTGGCCCTAATGTCACTTTAAAAAAGAACGGCAATGCCAGGCAGATTCAAAGAATCTCACAGACATGGACTGAAATCCATGTCAGGTCTTGTAGTAGGCCCTATGCGATGCAGTAAGAGCTGGGAAAAACAGGAGGTGTGGTCAAATGAAACACACAGGGGTTTAATAGTGCACAAAATAATAGTGATAATCCAGGGAACGGGGAAGGCAAAGAACGGCATCCAAATCCAAACGGGTCCAAAGGCAGGTCAGGGTACAGTCCGAAAGTCCATCAACGAGAAATCCATCCTGGGACGTGACCTAGGTTAAAATCCCCGGAAGGGGGAACACCCGGAGCGACAAGACATGGAGGTCCAAGGGTGACAGGGTGAGATCCTCCAGACCCCGGGCTCAGGAACCGGGAGGTGTCGGGGATAAGGCCTATGCCCTCAGGAGACGGACGTAGGGTTTCCTGGTGCCAGGCGGGCCTCGCAATATCCTTACCCTAATGATGAGCGCCGAGGACTGGAGGAGCTTGTCTTTAAATAATAAAGCTAAGAGGGTACACCTGGGGAGCATAACAATCACAAGGACAATAATGGGAGCAGTGGTGCGCCCTCTAGGGAGGGATGTCGGGCGTGACAAAGAACTGCCCTAATAGGCTTTAGTTAAACTCCACTTTAGTTAATTACGACTTAGCTTCAGTGGCTCCATGGTTAGAATGGGAGAAATGGCCTCCTCTCATTTGTAACCTTTCTTTTTTGTTTGAATTTCGGGAATGCAACATTGTGTCACGAAGCGTTCTTTCAGGACCCTATGCAGACAACACAATCCAGGGGGGAGTGAAGAAAACACAGGGAAAAAGGCATGCAAGGGGGCTGGAAGGAAAACAGGGGGCGTGTCCATGGTGTGCTGGTGTTTGAGGGAGGTGTGGCCGAGGCAAACAGTCCAAAGGAGTCCGAGGCAAATCCATGAGTGAAGCAAATGTCCAAGAGCAGGTAATCCATCCTGACAGACAAACAGAGTTAATAGCCGGAGTGGGATCCGGCGGAGGGTCAGGGGAATAAAGGGGGTAATGGGACAAGACGCTCCCTAATCCCGGACTCAGTAGGTCAGGACCCCATGATGAAGCCTATGCCGTTGAGACGCTCCTGGACTCGCCAGAAGGCGGGCTTCTGGAATGTCTGGATTAAATAGCAGTGCGGGCTGGCAGGTGTGGGAGATGAGTATAAAACAAGGAAGGCTGGAACGTCCTTAAGAGGAGGGGTTTATGATCGTGACACATTGTCCAAACCAAATTCATTACAAACAAATACATTTTGCAGTGCGTTTTTACATGCGGTGCAGTGTGGGGTGGTGCGGTGGCTCTGTGGCTAAGGATCTATGCCTGTGGCTGGAAGGTGGCCGGTTCGTATCATGTGGCTGGCAGAGGAATCCTACTCCATTGGGACCCTGAGCAAGGCCTTTAACCCCAACTGCTCCAGGGGTGCTGTATAGATGGCTGACCTGCGCTCTGACCACAAGCTTCTCTCCCCGTCTGTGTGTCTCAAGGTGAGCAAGTTGGGGTATGTGAAAAGACAAATCCCTAATACAAGAAACTGTATATGGCCATTAAAGTTATCTTATTATGTGCCACACTATATATCCTTATTATAACTGTTGCAAAAATGCAGTATTAAAATGAAATCAGTGAAGCCAGACACCAGTTAGTGTTTTACTGTAGGCAAAAAGGCACTGCAATCCAAGAAGCAAGGCTCTTCCTGCTGGCCCAGAATACAGTGCTCTCAATGACTCACAGGGAGGACCCTCAATGCTCTATTACCCTGCTAGATCAGCCAGCTCAGATATACCTGGAAAAAAACAATGGAAATGCCCCTTGTGATATATCATCTAGCCTGCAAATCCTGGCTCAACGCCTCCGTTTATCCATGATCATACTTTCAGTGTAATTTTGTAGTCCAAAATAAACCCAGTAATGGAACAGAAATGCAGGGCCTGCAGGAAATTTACAGGTAAATGAGTTTCTCTTCTAACTGATCTCTGTCTGTTCCAGAGTCCCCAGGAGAAAGAAGGTGATGATTTCCCCCAGCTGTCCAGCAATGTGACACACATGGGATCTTCAGGGTCCTAACACAAGGGACTGAAAGGGGATGGGAAAGCTGTGGTTGTAGTGAGAATTTGGGAATTACAATAGAATATTAAAGGAAACCTGATTACCTTTTGATATCACACCTGCCTCATAAACTTAATTATATATGGCCATCCACACTTCAGTATTTAACACTCCTTGTGAGAAAAGAACACATTTTTTTTTAATTTATGGTAAATCCTTTAAAATGATGAGGGTACAGTACTCTACATACAGTTCTACATACAGAAGGGTATTTTTTAAACAGTCAAAGGGTTCAAAGAATTCTTGGTTAAGTGGGCTTTAACTATGCAAAAGTGAAACTGTTATGGTTTCCTGTAAAAATGCATGGCTCAGTGCCGAAACACAGTGGACATGGTTCTCCTGACTTATGTTTAACCTGCACATGATACTTGTGAAAAAACATTCTTGGAAGAGGGGAGGGTGGGTCACATACAGAAGCAGCACAGAAGTGCATTCTATTTGAATTCCACAAGCTGAGATAGGTGCTGATATTTGTCATATTAATTGTGCATCGCATTTGGGAGAGCAAGAAGAACTCAATTTTTTCCTAGTTATGACAACCTACAGTTTAGCCAATCAGCTTCTGTAAGCACAGCTGTTGCTTTTGCAATATTTCCTTGAATTAAATATGCTATTTTATCCCAGACGTTAAGATAACAACACAAATTGCAGTTATAGTGCCTTGCAAAAGTATTCAGACCTTTCCTTTGGAGTTTGTTTTTGTCATTTTAATATTTTATTCAAAACCTGGATGCACAAACTCACGTCTTCTAAGGGTAAGGTACTGTAATTGCCAGCAAAAACCAAAGAGAAAAAAACTGAAATAGTTGATTGCAGAAGTGTTCAGACTCATGAGCTCAATTTGGAAGCACATTTAGCAGCAATGACAGCTATTAGTGTGTTTGGTTAAGTCTTTACCAACTTTGCACACTGACTTGTTGCAATTATAGACAATTACTTGGTCTATTCAGGTTGCTTGGAGATCTCATATGTACAGCAGTTTTCAAGTCTCACCAGAGATTCACAATAGGAAATAGTCGTTCTTATTCTTAAGTCAGTCCAGTATAGCTTTGGCTTGTGTTTTGAAACATTGTCCTGATGAAAGATTATTTCTGTCCTAGCTTTAGCACTGAAGCAGGTTCCTTAAAGATCTGACAGTACTTTGCTCCCTCTATGTGCCCATCAGTCTTGACAAGCTGCCCAATCCCTGCAGATGAGAAGGATCTACATTACGCTGCCATCACCGTGCTTGACAGTACGGATGGTGTTGGCTGAATGATGCATTATGGTAGATTTGCTTCAGATGTCAAGCTTTGCCTTCAGAACAAAGAGCTTTGTCTTGATTGATCACAAAACCTGTGTTTGTAGTATCACTTATATGATTTGATATGGTTTTTGCATTGTGTTGTGCATCGGTGTGGCATGGCGGAAACTCAGGTTAGTTGGGAAGCTTTTGTTCTCAGGTGAATGAGAAACCATCAGTCTAGTACAGATGCCAAGTGGTCCAGCTAACCCCAGGGAAGAAAAAAACAAAATAAGCAGTCAACCCCCTTTCTTGAAGTTGTGCCTTCCTTTTTGTGGACAGCAAGAAAAGTCACAATAATAAAATCAACATATTTCACAGTAATTTACAGCAGCATGTTTAAGTCTAAGATATTATCCATTTGTGCTTTTTATACCCTATTACCTGAAGCCATTATGAAGGTGAAAAATGGTGAGCTTGTGTCTTATACAATAGCCAGAAGAATATGAAACTTCAAACTGGTACAGAGCAAAGGAATGAAATATGATGAAGATAGCTAAATCGGGTACCAGAGAAATAAAACACACATACAAGCATTTAGGATCTGACAAAGGGGATTCAAATTAATGCAAATTAAATGGCAACAAGACCGCAGCTTTCAAAGATCAGAATTTAATTGGCTAGCGAGTATGGCAGCCATGTTTTATCTATTGTAACAAACATGCTTGTAATTTATTTCTTCTAATCTTCTATATGTTTTGCCAAGCTGTACGTTGTTAAGCTGCCACATCAGAGCGGAGGCTCAATATGGCAATTCAGGGAGTCTGTACATTTCTGTAACACAAACAGGGGCTATATGATGAATTGCTTTTTTTTGTGCCAGCAGCAGAAAAAGAAAAAAAATGGTGGCTGAACTATTGGGCATTCTCTTTCCCATAAAGGAGTACATGTGCAAAGCCATTCTTGGGTCTTGGAAAGGTAAAGATAGATAGCATCTTTGGAATCCATATACAGATGCATGACTCATCCAAATATTTTCAGTGCCTACCTTTCCCTGACATTTATAAGAGCGCTGCTGAGTCGAAAGTGTTTACAGTAGCCGCTTCAGGAAGGGCCACCTGGGTTGTTTTAATTACTGTCACAGCCATCCTCAAAGCTCAGAAATATGTTTTCATGTGCCTTTAGGTATTTTTATCTTTCGCTGACACCCTTGACTGCCCACACAGCTCACCGCACAGACCCCAAAACAGTCCCCCTGTATTGTGCACAGTCTGAATCACTGTTACAACGAGTCCCTTCCCAGTCCGGCCTGGCACCGGGAGCTGCAATGGCATTGAATGGCATCAGCTGTGGCTGGAGCCAGGTGGCATCTTTCTGCTCCTCTATTTATAGTGCTTTATTCCCGTTAAGGCATACACACCAGGAGCTACAAGCTGCCCTGCCTTTGTTTTGCATCGGAGATCTGCTCCATGTTCTCCCCTCACACCACTACCCTATCTCCGGTCTAACCCAGAAGAGCAGATCGACTTGGGAGTTAAACCACTGCTGGCCCAGTGGGTTTGGATAAGCAGGAGTGTTTTAAGACCTGCTCACTGAAACCAAGAGTTATTGCTTAAGATGTTCGTGAGAGAATAACAGACTGCAAGACCGGAGTGAAGAGGCAGTTATCTATCAAGTGTCGATACCTGGAGCTCCACAGCTGTGAAATAATCATGTGTCCTCAGTCCAGTGGAGGCAAAGATAACATTTCTTTCAAAATTAGTTTGAGACTTTTGCATTTTTATTTATGAAACTTTATATCTATTAAAATGTAAGCAAGGACTGGATAATTAAGGAAACGTGCAGTTACATGCAATTTTGAAAGCTACAAAGTTGAAATTGCTGTTAAGATTTTCTTGTGGAACGTACTGCAATTTAATAAATGATATACGTACATGAGATCAATAGATATTCTCCTTAGAACAAAGGCTGCTCTGAGATTACCCTGTTTGGTCTAGCAAGAACATGTCATATAAAAAACAAAAGAATGATGTTAAAGGTCCTAATTTTCTCTGTGAGCGAACTGCCCACTGGATAGAAAAATAATTAGATGGGCAACGTGCCGACAGTAAGCCTGGAGGGGAAATGGAGCCAAAAGACATTTAAATTGAAAAAGAACAGTATATGTTGGATTTCCTCTCAAACGCTATATGAGACTGATATGTTGTAAGGACTCTCAAGAATTGTACTACACATTGTTAACAAATATCATAAAGGAGCGAGTGGAAATGAAACCTGACTAATCAGCTTCTAAGACTGAAATACTCCTGGAATGTCTTAAGGTGTCAGGACTCACCAAAGACTTAAGTTTATAAATAGTGATTGATGTATATGTATATAATTATAAGAAAACAATGTCCATTTGAAATCCAAAGGATTTTCACCTTTTGCTGTATTCTGTAATTAAAGCTTATCCAAAGCTTTTGGACATGTGTGACAGAGAACAGTAGAAATTAAGTACTTCTTGTAATCTGAGTCTGTTGGATTTTAAGAAAATAATATAAAGTTGTGAGGTTTCGTCCTGAGAAATCTGAATAATTGTCACAAACCAAAACAATTGGAACATGAAATGTTTTTGACAGGATGTAAGCAGTAGGAATTTACTATGGAAAAACATTAGTTAGCTCAGAAGCATTCTTGATCAAATAATTTGACTCAGAAAGAGAGAGCACCAAATAAAATTAAGGGTGATAAAAGTATCATGTTTAATTTGGTTTAGCAAGACTTTCGAAAACCTGGCAATGAGCATGTTTCGTGGAATAGTTTCTTTTGCCCTCTTCAGGCACTTGGCAAATTCTGTACGATAACATTTAGAGAAACAGGATAGTTTGACACTTTCCTTGAAATACTGAAGGAGAGTTTATGGCTGTTTTCCAAGCTGAGATGACTGCCTTTGTTTTTTTGTTTTCTACTTGCATTGCACACACAGTTTCTGTATTCATAACTGTCAGGCTCTCGGTACATTTTCCAGACCTTGCAATCCGCCAAATGAAAATGCTCTCAGGTTACTGCTTTGGGTATGGTGTTTCACAGAAGTCTTTGTGGTGTACAGAATTTCTGCCCGCAATATTACAATCTAACTTGTTTCATTAGTAATTAGCTGGTGAAGGGCATTTTGTACTTAAACAAATGAGCAGTAAACCGTATTTACAGGGAAAAGGAAACATCTTGTGGAGAAAAGGCTGAAGTTCACAGATTGTGGTAAATGTCACAAGTAAAACCCTAAACCTGACTAAAAATCCTACCATATATGTCTTCTCTGGCAGACTGACTGTTTACACTGAAACACTGAATGGAAACGTATCACCTAGAGCTGTGACCTACCATCCCTAAAGCCACAGTCTTTTACTTGGTTTGGTAACCTGAGCAGGAGAAACTTGTTCCAATTTTACACTTAAGAGGCTGCCTTGCCTTATTAGACTTTGTTTTATTTGACCATGATAGGTTTCATCCTCATTAAACTATTGCTTGTAATTTAGGTTTTTCTTTGTATCTTAGACCTATCATACGTGGGTGCCGTTGCCATGGCAATGTGGAAGCACTCTTTCGGCTGCTTGTGAGCAGAAAAGGCTGCCATATCCCAAGGTGGGTAACTAATGCGGTGTAGCAGTATTAACTGCATCTGGCTTTTTTTAACTGAATCTTGTAAAGATCTTGCAAAGTGAAAAGTTCCAATTCAAAAGATGTTTTGTTTTTTTAAGATAACATGTTCTAACTTAATGAATGAAGTACTTCTTCCGCACTGAACCACTACTCCTGTGTCAGAAAGGGCTGTCAGAAAATACCGTGAGCATGTAAACTCAATGAACTTTTCTTTTGACTTCATGCATTGTTTTAGCGGGGCTTGGTCTTTTTTGTAATGTATGTATCATTACAAAGGCTCCAGTACGGTATCTGGAGTTTGGAGTTTGACCCCTGAACATACAGTAAAGAAACCTAATTTAGAATTGACAGAATAAACATTTCTGTATGACTTTGTGTTATTAGTTAATTATTTTGAGATTTTTATTATTTTACATCCTGTTGTTATGGATTACAGACTTCTGCAAAGAGAATTTTATATGTGGTTTACATACACAATACTGGTTAAACCCACCGTAGATATCCCCGAGGACAGACACGTGGGTTTAATTGTAATGAAATACTGTATCCTAATAGCATGTACTGTAAAGGCAGGACTGGATATTGGACACACAAATGTACTTTCTTTGTATTAAATAAGTACTTAAAACTGTTAGATATTAAAACGGCTCTATTCTTCCATAACAAAGTAAGTAACATTGTGCCATGGCAGCTGTAAATATTGATGATGACTTTGTGTATGACAGCACACTGCAATAGAATGTGGCCCAGTATTGAACTTGTTGGATATGAGCCCTTCCATTAATTTAGCTATTTTAGCCTACATTCATCTCATTGCAATTCAAAAGCAGCTGTCTACAGAGCCTGCACGCGTGGGTGTTTTGTCTACTGACTTTCATCGACGGTAAATCTAAAATGTATAAGAGACAGGTCTGGTTTAATGTAATTGTATGTCTACCCCCTATTGCTAAATATGTTATATGTTATCCTTGTATATCATGCTTGACATTAATCATAGTCGAGACTGTCATTGCTACGAGGGAAACAAATGAACTGCAAACCTCTGTCTTGGAAAAAAAGGAGAATGTGTATTTTATGTTATTCCTTGTTCTAATTTATTATTCTTAAAACTGCCTTTTAAAGACATGGGGAAGGTAGGGCTAAGTCCTGGAGAGGATGTAGGAAGAAGACATTATTATGTAAAGGAACAAGTAATAGGTTTATTCCATGCTGAAAAAAAGAAGAAAGAAAACACAACGTTTCGGCCGTGGAGCCTTCTTCTGTGAGAAAGACAGGGCAGTGGGCAAAGGTAATGTAGCAGGTAATGTAACCTCTTGGTAAAAAAGGTTATTGAATGAGAATGCATTCAGTGTGAGAACCAATTCTGCTACCCACCTAAACTACTACAGCCTACACCCGCTGCGACCCACTATGCCTTCCTCCAAATCGTTTTCTAGATACCTTTTCTTCCTTCCTGGGCCACTTGCCCGCTTCTCTCAATAAACCAGCATTCTGGCTCTTCACAGCTACCTGATTCAAGACCAGGCTTTCTAACCACCTTCTATTCCTTTACAGATGTTGTCGACATAATATCATTCCTAACGGGTTTCACCTGAAATTTAATAGCTTTTCTTTTGACTCTGATACCACCCAGAGTAATACTCAGAGACTTCTAAAACAATTTTCTAGGAAACTAATGCTTTCTACCATTTTCTCCCTCAAAAAAACGATTTTCCTTTCTGACAACAACATCAAAGAGGCTAAGGAATTTCTACGGCAGACAGCTCCACATCATCTTCCCTTTATAACTAACCTCATTAGATCTCTCAGCTCTAAACTCTACCAGTTTCTCACTACAGAGAAGGACAAAAAACTGAGTCATCTTCTACAGAAGAAAACCATCAACACCCCAAACACTTTCACCAATCCTAACCTTGTTGTCACTATACCTTCTGACCTTTCCCTTTCACAGGATGAGCGATCCCTCTTCAGCAAAGGCCTCAATTTTGTACCAGTTCACAGGAAGCTGGACATCCCCCAGACCAATGTCGACCTTAGCTGCTTTTACAGCAGGATCCGTCACAGGGCACATTTTGCTGACAATTCTTCACAGACAGCTGACAACAATCCGGTTATTGATGCCATTAACAATATTAATCCTAAACAGAGCTGTTGGACTCCCCCCTCTGGCCGTTTTCCACCAGTTGATTATTTCATTTACCAATGCACCAATCATGCTCCCAATATACTCTCTTTACCCAGTAAACACAGGTCCAACCTCACCCAAGGAGAAATTCAGGTGCTCCCGTCTCTCCACAACAGAGATGATATCGTCATCAAACCAGCGGACAAAGGAGGCGCTGTTGTGGTGTGGCGTAAGGACCTTTATATCTTTGAAGCCTCTAGACAACTAACTGACACTTCTGTCTACTTCTCTCTCCAACAGGACCCTACCACTGACTACCAAAAGGAAGTGGTATCCACCATCTCCCTTCTTATCAGCAGTAAGGAGCTCCCCCAGGAGGCGAACCGGCTCATCATTGAACATCTGCAGGTATCTCAATTTTGTCTCCTCCCCAAAATCCACCCCTGGACACCCCATCGTATCAGCATGCAACTGTCCGACTAATTACATCTCGGTCTTTCTCGACACCCTCATGAGACTGCTCGTTGAAGGTCTTCCCTCAAACATCAAGGACACCAACCACGCGCTCCAACTTTGTAATGATTTCCAATTTCAGGGCCATGAATGCTACATTTTTACCATAGACATCACATCTCTTTACACCGTCATTCCCCATAATGACGGCCTTACAGCCCTCAAGCACACGCTGGACAAACGCACAGTGCTTGATCCACCCACCCATACCCTGGTACGCCTTGCAGAATTGGTCCTCACACTGAATGCATTCTCATTCAATAACCTTTTTTACCAACAGGTGAGTGCAGTTGCCATGGGCAAAAGAATGGGACCCAGCTATGCCAATATTTTTGTCGGCTGGGTAGAAGAACACTTCTTCGCTTCCTACACTGGCTATGTCCCTGACCTCTACAAGCGATACATTGATGACAGCGTCAGTTCCGCCACATGCTCCTACGACCAGCTTGAGCACTTTCTGCATCATTTCACCAACTTCCACCCGTCCCTCAAATATACAGTTAACATATCTTCCACCACTCTTCTGTTTCTAGACATTAACTTCTCCATCAACTACCCCCGACTCTCCATTCGGTTTATTACAAACCCACTGATTCACACAGCTATCTCCTGTATAGCTCATTTCACCCCAAACACACTAAAAACTCTCTCCCTTTTTCACAGTTCCTTCAGCTATGACAATTATGCAGCGATGACATTGACTTTCAGAACCAAGCCCTCAAAATGTACTTTTTTTTCATCAACAGAGGATACCCCAGCAGTGTTATTGACAGGGTCCTTGCCCGAGCAAAAAACACCCCTCGGAGCACCAACTCAATCAGGAACTCCCGCCGTAACAACCGCAGTCCTTTGGTGCTTCCCTACCACCCCAACACACTTCCTATCCCCAGGATTATTAATGACAACTTTTCCATCCTACAGGATGATCCCTCCATTGGGGCCCTCTTTTCTGACCGCCCCATCATCTCATATCGCCGACCACCTAATCTGCGTAACCTTCTTGTTCACAGCTCCCTTCACCGCCCTCAGCAACCATCCACACCAGGCACTTTCCCTTGCAACAGAGCTCGCTGTATCACCTGCAAGTACACATCCAACACCACACTCATTCAAGGCCCCTCAGGACAATTCCGGATCACCCAGATGGCATCTTGTACCTCCAGCAACCTTATTTACTGTATCTCTTGCAGTAAATGCCCAGCCATCTACATTGGAGAAACAGGAAGGAGACTCGGAGACCGCTTCAGAGAACATGTTAAGACTGTGAAGATTCAAGATCTCTCCAAGCCCATTGTTTCCCATTACGTCCACTCTAATCTCTCCATCTGTGTTCTCAAAGACAGTTTTCCGAACTCATACATCGGAAAGACTACAGAAACCAAAATTATCCTGTAGCTAGGATTACACCTTCCCCCTTCTCTTAACGACAGACTACTTTTCTTCTAAATTCTCTCTATTCATTGTAGGTTTCATTTCACACCTCTTTTCACCTATCCTGACTTCACACCTCCTGATTGACCTCTCTTTCTGTGCCCTACTCCCTCCTCTCGCTCCTCCTCTCTTCCAGCTTTTGTTCTCCCGAATTAAATCTGACACTAGTTTATGACAGTAAAAAACAGCATTTTTAAATCACTTATGATGTTCAGTCATACCTGAAATTCAGATGAATAAAATAAGATGTTATGAAAATCACTAAACATGAAAGTAATAGTCCAAAGAATGAAAGTAGTCAAATATCTTTAAATACAAGTAATAGGTTTATTCCATGCTGAAAAAAAGAAGAAAGAGAACACAACGTTTCAGCCGTGGAGCCTTCTTCAGGTGTGGTATCTTTAAATACGTATGGTCACTTCCTAAAGAAAATGTTAAGGAACACCACAAATGGTTATAAAACGTAATTGAAAGTTACTCTGTTATCTATTGTAAAAGTTAGGACTATATTGAAATGTAAGGACTAAAATCCACTTTTTGCATCATTCTGTTGAAATAATACTGTTTTATTGCATAGGCACAGCACAGAGCAGCTGTTAGAGCTCAAGACTCCTGACTAGAAGACTGAGTGCGGTGTCCTTGAGTAAAATAATTTAATCCCTGTTGCTCCAGTCCACCCAGCTGTAAAAATGGGTATCCGTTTTGCTCAGAGTAACTTCCAATGGACCAGCATCCTATCCAGAGGGGAGCTGTGTACTCTCAGACCACTTTGCACTACAAAAACCAGGTGGAGCTCCAGACCTGATGAGTCACTGTTCTGAGGTCCGCCAGAACGTACTAGCTCTAAATGTGAAATTACTTATCCAGTGCTTTTAAACTGGCACTTTAAAGAAGTAAAAATAAAGTCACTTTTGTACATTATTTAGAAAAAAATAACATTCACTTTTTCAATATTTGTAATACTCATTACATACAACAGACTTCTCTGAAAATCTGACCACATAGCCAGAGTGGACAGCAGGGAAATGAATCAGTGCAGTAGGGGATGATGGGGATTTTCGTTCACTGTTTGTTTTCTTCCTGGGTGGTGGGTACAAGAGCTAACAGGACAAACAACCCAAAGCCTTAGAGAAAGCTGGTTTTCCACTGTAAAGCTAAAACTTTGACTTTATTTTCCAAATAGGATGACTAATCCAATTATCTGATAAGTAATGTTTTTTTGTGATAATGAATAATGAATAAGAAAATACCTAAACACTGAAAATGGAGTAATTTATAATAATAGCAACGTTTGTTTCTGAAAAATCTGTTATATAATGTTACTTTTTTAATTACTTAAAAAGTTTAATGAAGTGTGTCCAAGACCCATTTATAAGTTGCTTGAAGCATATTGCAGACATGCAATATATATATAGTTTTCAGTTGTTTCTTTTTATATTTGTATATTTTTAAATTAATTTCACAGTGGGGTTTTTGTAATTCTTTGTTTTTTTCCTTTTAGTCGCTATAACATCTTTGATATTGAAATAAAATCTCTTTTCTAATCACTCCTTTTTTTTCACACTTAACTACCACTGTTTATACTGTTAAATATGTACAATATGTTAAAAACTGCAACCTGTCATTTAATTTACAACTTCTTTTGTATTTTTCTTTTTTACAGTGCCAACTGCAACAGGAACATCAAATACAAAGATGGAAGGTTAATCTGCAATACCACTTTTGTACTGGTAATGCGAAGTTGTTTTGGCGCATTCGTGAGCCATTCAAACACTTTTTTCAGATATTCAGATACATTTCCTTTATTTCCAAGAAAATGTATCCGGATATCTTGTGTTTTCAGGAACTAAGATGAAAATTTAAGAAATGTATCAGGTTTTATGAGAAGCTTCTGGATCAAACTATGGCTGTGTTCCTCTTTCCTTACAGACAGCTGAGACTGAACAGAGGATGTCTGTGCCAGAAAATTAGGCCAATACATTGCTTTAACCACAGCAGGACTCCTTAAAAGGTGCGGTAGGATGACACAAGGAGTTCTGAAGGCATCTTTTTGTAAAAGAAGGTTTGTAGGCAGTGGAAACTGATTATCCACTCAAGAAAAATAACTAGCACAACAGTGGTTGTTTACAGAAAGCACGTTCCCTACAGCAGTAGTGTATTATTGGGGCTACAAAGAGTTTCAGAATTGTTCAGTCTTTCCTCTCCATTACCTCTCAGTTACTTCATCAAATCAGTAGTTCCCTTAATTCAAATATAACAGAGTTTGGAATCGGACACTGCTGCCATATAACATGTGAAACATTGAATTTAATGCAGGCATTTATTTCAGAAAAAAAAACTTTTAAATTGTTTGATAATTATGTGATGATGTAATATATTCCTCAGTATTTCCATACCTGGGTCATTTACCGTTCTTCACACTTTACAGCGGTAGCAGATAGGGGAATATTGAACTGAGTGTTGGCACAGTTGTACCAATAGTGTCAAACTAAACCTATGATACAGTGCTGTTTGGTGAGTAAGCAGTTTGGTACTGTAGATTTGGCGCTAACTTGATTGACAGAGTAAACGACTGCCTGTCCCTGAGGATAAGAGAGTGTCAAAATCCAAAATCCAAACACCAAACTCTCCTGCACACATACTAGCACACACACGCATCAAAGGAAGCAGGGATATGAAATGATGGATGCTAGGAAAAGGGCACTTGTTATTCATAATGTTACTCAGCTGGGGGCTGTAGGGGTTGTCTTTAGCTCTCAAACTTAAAGGCCAGATTCTGGAAAAAAATATTTGAACCTGGTTTAAAAGAGCTTGCTGTTCTGTAATTTTAGGAAACCCTGATTTCTTGTATAGGAATCCGTGTGCAAAAAAAGTTCTCTCTTGATTAGTGGATGCTTTTTTTGAATTCAGAGATAGATTCCTTTTTGCTTCGGAAGCATCCAGATTTCTAGGAAAAAAGACTTAGCTCTGTGTTGTATTCTGTATTGCTTAGGACCTAGGTTTATCTATCTGCGGGGCCTGTTTAGTACTTAGTACTGGGATAGCAGTCTGGGTTTTTCTGGTTGGTCAGGACATCGGCCTCTGTGATGCCAACTCTCCTGAACACCCCGGACAGAGAGAGGGAGGGACAGGAAGAGAGTGAGACAAGGGGAGGATTTGTTTTATGTTGTGTTTCCTGCTGTTTAGGTTTTAATAAATAATTGTTTATCCCAGTTTACCTCTGATTTATGACTCTTTTTCCAGAGCTATGCCAGAGAACAAAAAAACTCAGGTGCCTCTAAAAGCTTTGAAATATTCTTGGCATTTCTTTAACAATTTGTGGGTTATGATTAGTTGTTTTAATTATTGATTTCCCTCCTTGATATTCTCTAATTTTTTAACCTCTCTATTTGTTACTATATATATGTAATGATATGCCCCCAAAAGTTATCAAAATCGTATATGTTGTTACATATTATTTTTGAAGTACTGTATATATATATGTATATATTATCAACTGTATACATACATTTTTTGATGAATACATATTTGCCCTTTTAAAAGTAGATTTGCACAGGCCTAACTTAGGCAGAATTTGGCTCCTAAAACCAAAATCCAGAAATACATTTTTTAGGTAGCCCTTAAGCAATTTGAGATGCTACTTCTAAAGGCTCTATATTAAAGTTGAAAAACTTCAGTAAAAAAGCCTTTACACTTTTAATAAAGTGAAAAATAATTTGGCAGCTTGAGATTATTTAATTTTACAAAATGCAGACTGGGAATAAAGACGACCACACCGAAGACAGACTTCAGGTCACAGGTTATGCTAATTCTAATAATACTCCTTCTCCTGTCCATGATTAGAATTTTACAAAACATAATAAAAAGATATTGCTGCTTTGGAATCAGTACAAAGAGGATCAATCAGATGCATTCTGGGATATTAATGTCCTACATGTCATGGGGGCCGCTCCTGACTCCCATGAAGCGTGTAGTAAAGACCCCATCCGTGACGGTATAATCCAGAAGTGACTGGAAGGACACGGCGAGGAATGGACGGGATGACGAACAGGGGACGGTGTAGACAGTGATCCGGTGCTCAGGGGGGAGAGTCGAGAGTGAACTAGTCCAGGAGGAAGTCCAATAGGGGAAATTCAGGTGCAGTCCGAGGTCCAGGTACCAGGAGATCCATCCAACCAAACACGGGGGGAAAGGAATCCAGGAACATAGAAGGTTAAAAACATAATGGAGCCAGGCGCTCCGAGCCCCAGGCACGGTGGTCAGGACACCGTGATGAAGCCTGTGCTCTCGGGCTTCTCCTGAGCCCCGTGATAGACGAGCTTTCAGGAGTCCATCTTCCAAAGCTGAGCACTGAACACCGGAGACGCAAGACTTAAATATTAACAGGTGGAACATGGGACAGGTGCACGTAATGACAAAAAATACAAGGTGGGAGAGCCCTCGAAAGGGGGGATGAACTAAACATTTTTATTTTTAGAGAAGACTGTGAGGGGACGTGACACTACAATTCCAAATCCTCAAAGGCATGGACAGAGTCAACACATCAAATTGCTTCAGAATGAGCAGTGAAACTCAAACCAGAGGACATACAGTATGTGGAAAGTACATGGAAGAGCATTTAAAACTGAGAACTAGAGGCACAGGTTTACCCAAAGGTTTGGGAGAGTAAGAAACAAGCCATGTGGGTGAAGCCGATCCTTTGACTTCCTTCAGAAAACAACTGGATGAAATCTTTGGATCAATAAGCTACAATATGAGCTTCCAATTGAACCAGATGGCCTGAATGACCCCATCTTGTTTGTAACCTTTCCTATGTTCCTGCTATTATGGGAACCTAGCGCATTTAGTTCCAGAAACTGGAAACAACCAGTGGGAACACCCCGAGAATAATGGCACAAAGGAACTTCAGAAACGCCAGCCTTCCAAAGCCAGAAACCAGAGGCTGGTTAGAAAGAAACACACTTCTGCCCTGCAGCTGTTTTTTTAGATATTAATGACTAGCTTTGTACCAGCTGCAATCTTTATTATATATAAACGTACATGTTGTGCAGAATAATATTGCAGAAAAATCCAGGCAAGTAGATTGTGCCTGTTCAGATCAAAGGCGTAAACACTACGACAAAAAAGGAGAAGTTCTTTTCCCCATCAGTGTCCTAGAGTTATTTTTAAAGAAGAGATGGTTATCTGTTCAGGCGTACAGATATATTACTTATCCATGGATTACAGATGCTTCTAAACTTTAGAAAGCACTTCCTGACTAGGGTAAAGGTCGGTTAATACTAGAATGGAACGCCAGAAAACTCAAATTACAAATATATTGTTGTACATTTTCCAACAACTTTTATTAAGTCGCCAAATCTTTTCTGAACATGGAAACACAACTGACAATTGTTTTTGATCAGTGATGATAGCGAGGTGGTGGTGGGGTGGTGGGGTGCTTAACAATCACTGTTCTTGCAGCTTGGGTTTGATTCAGGACTGGGGCACTTTCTGTGTGGAGTTTGCATGTTCCCCATATGTTTTCACAAGGTGCTCTGGTTTCCTCTCACCTCCCATAGCAGACTGGAATTTGAAATGTAAATGGTGTGTCTGTGTGTACAGTATGTGTGCAGAAATGATGCATCATCCCCTAGCCATGTGAGTAGTTCCATGCTGGAACTGACAGCCTTCTGTTAATGATGGATAATTGTTAAGAAAAGTGATTTAATGTCAGTTGTTTTGCCACACCAAAGCGATGTTTGTATTTTTTTTTTAGAATAAGTCGGCTTATTGGAAATCACCAGTTATTTCCGGTTTTATGCCAACCTAATGCAGAATCATTATTTGGTAATGAATTATCAAGTTTTCTTCCTAAACTAGAGAGTGAAGAAAATGAGGACGGCTGCTTTGAAAAGACTCCCGCATTCTCCACCTACTGTATTATACAGATTCAAGCTCTGACACTGCGATCTCCACAGTGACTCACAGGAGGGTGAGCATGACTGGTGGACTGAAGAATCTCTCCCTGGCATTTCTGCAAGCTCTCAGGTCCCAGGAGGCACTGTTGAAACAATAAGCTAGAAACAAAAACAGAACACTAGCCCATCCAATGTTTGGCCAGTTGTGCAACACAACTTGGGAAATGCTGGTTATAGCTTGGAAATGGCACAGCTCAGGCTTGAAACAGAAATGTCGGGGCTACGAGGCTCAGCCAACTCTCCTAGGAGATTCATGACCGCGCAGTTTTTTTTAAATAACATATTATACAACGCTAAAAGCATCGGTGACAGAATAACAGAGTGCAACAAGAGCTTGGGAAAGATAAAAAGTTTTCCAGAGTAGGATGAAACAAATAGAAACATAAAGAGAAATAAACACAGTCAATTTTGTTGCTGCCCAGCGAATGAGAAGAAATAGGGAGCATGCCAAGCCGAATGCAAATAAACCTGAAACCTGATTTGCATACACTGTTCATGGCTAGCAAAGAAAAAAAGAGAAGAAAGTAAAGAACTCTGCTGCACCATCTGACATGCAGTGAAGTATAAGAGTGAACAGAGCTTGTTTTGATTGCTATGCTTATTTTTAAAGTTATTTTAAATTAAACATTTGATAGTACTGAAAAAAAGTAACACGTAAAGAAAACATGTGAAATGCTTTAGCTAAAGTTAAACAATGCTGTTTGTTTTATGAGTCATAGCACAGGTTTCGTGCTTCATTGTATGCAGGTGCATTTAATGCATTTTACAGGGTTGCATTTACAATATGTGTTTTTTCACAAGAAAAGTTGCAAAGGGGTTTCTAGAGGAAAGCTCAGAAGAATCAAGAAAGTTGATGACATGAGGTCAAAATGAGGATGACAACAACCTTGTATAAATGACTGAAACTTACAGCCTATGAGATTCCAAAATGTATAAACTTTCCATTCTTTTAGCACTATGCCAAACATTTTAAAGAAAGCTCGTCACTGATTTCATTCCAAAGCTTTTACCACTCGAGCTATCGTAAGCAAAAAATATATGCAGAAGCAAATTACAACCTTTTTTTATTTCACATTTGAAAACCAGCGTAAGAACTTAAGATTCAGTATAGAGCATCATTGATATTGGGAAGGCAAAGTCAAAAGTAAGGTTTGTTTTACAGTTATTTGTCATCATTGAGATTAATATGAATAATATGGACATTATTATTTATAGTTTGTTTCTGGAAAATTTAAAACATACATTTAACCATATTAGAACAAAAACGCACTAATTTCAGGTGTCCGTGAGTAAGTATTGAGACACTTTCAATTTAATTTTCAGACTGTGAAAGTCATTGTTTGGTTGCATATCACTTTTTGGAAATAACAGCATGAAGCCTGAGACCCATGGAGCTTACGCAGTGTTTTGTGTTAACATCTGAGTTGCTTTGCTGAGCCTTTGCTGCAACCACTTTGAATTCCTGCCAGTTTTTAAGGTTTGGCTTTTTTTTCTTCACCATATAAAATGCATACTGAAATGGACAGGATATATTCTATCCTATATAAGGAGATTGACTTGGCCAATCTACTTTTGTTTATGTTTTTTGCTGGTGAACTTGCTTGCGTTGGCTGTGTGTTTTGGGTCAGTGTAATGCAGCACAGTGAAGCACTTCCTGATACATATGGAATCATCCTCTTTTACATAAGAAGACAATGTTTCTAAAAAGTTCAGCTAATTAATAATATTAAGTCTAAACTGTGCCCCCTGAAAGCATTTAGACTAGAACATCTAAAGTGGGGTTTTCACTTTGAAGTCTAATAAAGATAATTAGGCAGTTGTCAAGCTGAAAGAAAATAAAAACCCATTGTGAACCACATCTCAGAAATTGGGCATACCAAAATCAACAATTTGAAATGTACTGAAGAGGAAAGAAGCCGCGGGTGTAATTCAGAATCAGCCACGTGTGACCAACCTGCATCTGATACAGAAAGAAATGATCACACTGGCAAGGGAATACTTGAAACAACTGTCGGGGAAATTGACAACCTCCAGAGTGCAGAAGTGAAGGTAACAAAATCCATAGTTTGCAGTACAGACAGCAGAACTACAAAGACTGCATCACACGATGGAAACCTTTCTACAGCACAGAAATTGTACAGAAATGTCAATTAGAATTGTCTCAGAAGTATAAAGATGAGCCAGTAGAATTCTGGAACAAACTTTTATGGTCAGATAACACCAAGATAAACCTTTATTGAAGCAAAGGAAAGGGTTAGTGTGGAGAATGAAGGTAGCTGTGGGGGCTCCAAAGACTTCCACCTCATCTGTGAAGCATATGTTATGCATAGTTGCCTCTAGAACTGTTTAATTCCTCTCTTTGGAAGAATGATGGCAGAGGCAGACCTAATTGTAAATTGTACAGACACCTTTTATCTGCTTATGTATTAAAAAAATGCTTCCATAATTATTAGTTGGCTCTGCACCATGTAGCGTGACAATGGCCAAAACCTACAGTCGGTACAATCAAGGAGTTCATCAAGAGAAAAAACTGGAAAACATGGAAATGACCATTTATCCAATAATCCAATAATGATTTCAGTTTTCTTACCTTAAGAATCAGTTTTGTTTTATGTCTTTTAATGACACTGATGTAATTTTACTTATGCCGAGCGTTCAAGTTAAGCTCAAAGCTATGTTCTAAGTCTATTTTAGCTCTGGGGATAGGTTTAATGCTCAGGACAGGATTAAATGTCTATAAAAATACCTAATACTTATTACTTGCTTGCTTCTTTCCTTCTTTACATAATTTAATACACTTCTGTACTTCTAAGCAGGGTAAAGTATGAAGCACATATTGTGCTTCAAGTTTTACAGCTATGCAAATCTGACTCAAACCCAAGTCATCCGAAGAGTGAGCTAGTTTTTCACAGGCAAAGGTCCCATCATGTAACATAATTCTAGTAGAGCCTTAAACAATATTGCTTTGCAATGTTGAATATGAGAAAAAAGGCCACCCAGAAACTGACACAAAAGCAAATGTTATTTATTTTTATATACTGTACCTCTGTATTTAACTTTTAAGGTTAGTGTTAGGATAGGTTGTTAGATGTTGTTTTTAATTATTTTAAAAATGTTAATTATTTGCACTTCGATCTCTGATCAGCTCTTTCTTATTCTTCCTTTAATTTTCTGAATGGTTTGTTTTCATATTCAGTTTTTGGTGAGCAATATGTTTGGTACAGGTGTCATCTGTGACTTGGGTTGCTTTACGTCCTCTCTGTGATATGTCGCAGTAAATTTCCTAGTTGCATATTTCTTTCTCTACCCTGACCTGCTGTGTGTGCATTGTTTCTGTATTATGCTCCGTTATTTAGCTTGAGTAAATCAATGAGCTTTGATATTATGTGCATAGTTTCTCTGTCCAATATTAGACATGTTATACTGCTCTACTGTTGGCACTTTACTGTGGGCAGGGATGTACATTTACTTTTGGTGACTATCTTTCTCTCTTATCTTATACGATAGATAGGAACAAAATGACAAAAAATGCAGAAACACCTACAGCATTCCACAGCAGAGAAATGTGAAACTCAGTATTTACCATTCTTCGATAGAAGCAAGTATTGAAAGGACCAGAAATAAGTAATATTCAGGTGACCCGTCTACCTTCAACATAGTGCAGTTTCATTGGCTCAACTATCCAGGATGTTACGTTACTTTCCCCTTGATGTCTGATACCTGATCCTAGACTGAACTTGAATACATAGTTTATTATTTGCCAGATTCTAGGCTTTGAATTTCTAACAAAGTACCTTGATTTTAAAGTAAAGAGAAGTAGGAAATAGTTGCTTCTAAACTAACAGGGTATATATATATAATTTTTTTGCATACTTCATCCTTGTTACTTCTGTGAAATATTATGTTTTAACATTTTGGTTGTAAGTTTGAAGGATTCCCCTACTTGAAAACATCAGAAGTCATCACAGTGTCCAAAGTCTACTTTTTTACCAATGGTGTATATAATGCTTTTAAAATCTACTTTATTGGAGACAGGCTTATGAACTGAATCGGAAACATTATTTCTTTCCCTTTTAGTTCCCCACTTTCACTGTACTGCAGTGCAAGAACATTTACCAGGACAATAATGAACGTCTTTATGTGGAAAGAAAGAAGCGTAGCCAAAAAGAAATGATGTATCGTGATTTACATAAGACAGGAAAGCACTCAGAGAAGCTAGTCCAGTATGCACAATTGGAACAAGTAGAATCTTTTTGCTCACATAACGAAAGAGAGTCTGCAAAATAGCAGACAGAATCTGTTTACGTTAGTATCCGAACAGTGTGACAAAATGCAGTGTTTCAGCGATACTCTCTGCATTTTCTTTTTTTTAATTAAATTAATGCAGGACAAATGGTGCTAAATACTGTGTAGTGGAAAAGGGATGTCTTTGAAGTATGTTAACAGTTTATGGTTCTTCTACAGTATAACATGAATATAAATATCATACAATATCATCCTACTGTCATCACGGGTTGACTAAGTTCAGAAAATAGATGCTCCTCTGAGGTGCTGAGCTATGGTAGTCATTTCAAAGTCTAATATGATAGCATACAGTGCAGAAGAGTGTAAGGAATGAAACTCAGGAGCTCCTGTGTTAAGAAGATGAAGAAAATCTTAATTTCTTCATTAGGCTGGGTACTTAAAAAAAACAATGAATAAAGGTCAAATGTGGCCCAATGTATAAATTGATAATATGCAATTGCTATGCCCCCAAAAAGTTTGTCTGGAGTTTAGTTCTTCCAAAAAAAGAGTTCTTTACTTATAGAGACTAATACATTCTTTTGTATCCTTTAAAAACAACTACATGATCGGTAATATTGCAGGAAACTCGCAAACTCCAAAAGATTCAATGCAAGAAAAAATGCAATTTGATATTTATTTATTAGCCATTATGAGCTTTTCAGTTTGGCATGGCTATGTTCCATATACAACTAAATCACACACATCGAATAACATGCATTTAAACATTCGTACAGTATTTCTCCTGATAACTTGGTCCCATACAGACATCTCGCTACTAGGACATGTGATCATATATAGGAACCGGGACTCCATCTTGTGGTCGGCATAAGTAAAACACAAGAAAAAGAAAAAAAAAAACTCCAGGACTTCGTAGCACCATTAGAGTAAAGCAGTATTTGTCCTTACCAGGATGCAATCTACACACATCTTCGTGCCCCATTTCCTTTTCTCTCATAGTACATTGCAAACTTTATAAATGTCCCTCAGTCCGCCCCAGGCTGTGAAAATAATGGTACAATTCAAGTACAGGGAGGACACTTCTTTTACTAGAATTCTGGTGTTATGGTTTATTTGGGCTCATTTTCTTCCAAATACCACTATACACCCAACACTAAGGAACATAGTAAAATGTACAAACATCTATTTCTCGCAGTTATTTATTATTTTGAGAAATCATACGGTTCTCATAAATTTTGAAGAGTAAATACACAGCAGTAAGGTGCTGCTAGACAAAATCTCTCGGATTGAAATTATTTTCTTTCAAATTTGAAAGTAAGACTAAGGTTCTGTGTAGTCTTCACACTATTCACATAATTGCTTTGTATATAGCGACATCAGAGTGAGCTTCCATTGATATCTTCTACTGCCAGTTTCCGCTAACAAGTCAGAAGAAAAAAAAGGGAGACATTTTTGTCAACATTGGCCTGTTTTGGGGCTAAACCTGAATCTTCTGTTTACAACTGCTGTTCTGTTTACAACGGGTGTGCAATAAATGGAAGTGAATTTGCAAGTGATCTATAATTCTGTAATATATATCTACACTTGTGTAATATGCTTGTGGATTGTTCAATATATCTATACTGTGCAATACGTCTTCTTTGGACACTGTACATTCTGGTTTATTTTGGTATGTTCTGTATTATTACATTGTACTGTGCTGTGTTGATTGTGCCTGGCTGCTGTTGCACTGCAATTCCCCTCACAGGATTAATAAAGTATGTATCTATCTTGTTTTATCCTTTGCTGTTTTTAGTTTTCACAATTACAGCAAGCAAGAGTTGTAGTCAGATAAAAAATAAACTTCTGTGACACTTTTTGAACACTATTTATATGTAACAGAGTTAAGAAAGTGTGTCATACATTAACCATTAAGACCTTGTAGAGAGCCTTAGAGAAGAAACTGTAAAGGGTGTCTTACCCAAATATGGCAATAAGCAGGGCCAACAGAAATATGTGTAGACACACTTTATTATTCATCAGTCATTTGAAGAGCAGCTGTGTCTCTTCATTTGCTGCATGTCAGAGAGAACAAGCACTCTCAGGGGCAGGCTGTCTTTGTACTTATCAAGTTCAGGCCAAAACCTCCATGGTTATCCCAGTGTGATGAGTGAAACAAGGTTAAAACAAAGCAGTGCTAAGTGATTGCAACGATCTTAAACAGAAGCACTATCTCTTTATCTAAGACACTCAATTTGTTTTGATGGTAAACATTAGAAAACAGCAGAGTAACATATAAAAATCTGTGCTATGCAACATAGATACCTTTTCATCTTATGTAATACTCATCAATCAGCTTATCTATTACTCATTAAAGACTGTTTACACCACAGTTTCCTAACTCTGGACTTCAGGGTTCAGAATCCCCAGTTTTTCTGATTCTCTTTAAAACATCAGCAGCTGAACGCTTTGGAGAAGAGATTTAGTGGTCCAGTCAAGCCTTGATTGAATCAATGTACCCCTTATAACTGTTTATAACTCAAGGACACATAGAACAGTTGCTGGATTCCGGACTCCGAGAGATGATTAGGGGAGTCTGCAGTTTACACCAGGTAAAGGAAGGTACTGAACACCAGAACATAAAAAAGGTTATAAAAGAGTGAAGGCCTTAAGCCCAGCTAGTTTGTTAATGTGGTAGTAGCTGATCTGTAGCACAGCACCCTGCAACTTGCAACTAGCAACCCACTGAAGCTAAGCAGGTACTGTATGAGCCTGGTCAGTACACAGCTTAGAGACCTCCTGGGGAAAACGAGGTGTTAGTGGGGCCAGTAGTGGGTGCTCACCCTGTGGTCTGTGTAGGTCCTAATGCCCCAGTATAGTGACGGGACACTATGCTGTAAAATGGTGCTGTCCTTCAGATGAAATATAAAACTGAGGTTCTGACTGTGGTCATTAACAATCCCAGGGAGTTTCTTGAATGAAAAGAGTAGGAGTCTTACCCTGGTGTCCTAGCCAAATTTTCTATTAGCCTTTACAAGTACTGGTCTCCTAATAATCTCCATCTATGAATTGGGTTCTTCACTCTGAAAAAAAGAAGAAAGAAAACACAACGTTTCAGCCGTGGAGCCTTCTTCAGGTGAAGAAGGCTCCACGGCCGAAACCTTGTGTTTTCTTTCTTCTTTTTTTCAGCATGGAATAAACCTATTACTTGTTCCTTTGCAGCCTATGCATGCCGACGCAGCTGCCAAACTGAACTGACCTCCCCACTGATAGCTGGTGTGTGGTGAGCGTACTGGCGCACTCTGGCTGCTGTGGCATCATCCAGTTGGGCCTGCATATTGGTGGTGGTGGAGGGGTGTCCTCATTACCTGTAAAAGGGCTTTTAGTATAGTGTCCAGAAAATGACTATGTAAGTGAAAGGAATTATTATTATTATTATTATTATTATTATTATTAGTAGTAGTAGTAGTAGTAGTAGTAGTAGTATTAGTAGTAGTATTGATCCAAGGATCTCATCCTGTCATTTCCAAAACGAAGCTAGGATATTGTCAATAAAATTACTGGGTATTTTGTTCCAGAATCCTATAACACTGTAAAACAGTGCTTCCTTTTCTCAGTTTTAAAAGTAATTTCCCTAGTTTCCTTTCTGCTTCTTCTGGTTCACGTTTTAATGTTGTTCCACGGGCAGTCAGATAGCAAGAAAAGATTGTGCATAGCATTCATATGTTGTATATACAGTACAAAACTCATTTTTGAGAAATTAATCACAAGGAAAAGGAACACACCTTCGTGAACACATCGCTCACCGGAAAAGCTGTGATAATACATACAGTAGATGGTGCTTCTGAAACCCCTGCAATTAGATATACAGTACATTAAGTTACAGAGGGTTCATGGCCATCTGCAAAGTGGGAAACATTTCACTGTCCATGAACGAGGATTATTTAGTTACGAATTTTCTAAAAATACGTATTTTTCTCAGATCCTTGTACTGTACATACAGTAAAACATCTATGCACACTTTTCAATCAGTAATTCTTATTTTGAAGTTATTGAAATATATCTCCACCTAGTGGCAAATATGTTTTCGACTGCATTTTACATGCAATACTCGTGTCCCCATTTATGGTACTGTTGGGTTGGTTTTCAGGTAAGGTAGAGTGCGTGATTACGGGTGATTTATGTTTCGAATACTTGATATAATAATGCCAAACCTGTTTTTTGGAAATCTTATTTCAAATTGCTATTATTTGAAATAGGTAAAATACTGCTACCCACCGAGTTATTGGACAGCACACGAACACAACCATCATTTTCTCACTGCAAGTAGGACTAGACGTTTTAAACAGGCTAAAATGTTGCTTAGGTATAATGTCATCTGGGGATTTTAAAAGATGATTCAGTACACTTAAATTCTAGAAAAATTCTAGATTTCACTTTTAAAACATTGCATTACATTGTATGAACTCAAATGTTCGCAAAATTAACTGTGGAGGAGTGTAATATGTCTTATAGTGTTAAGTATATTGCTTCGGTTATTATACCACATTATCATGAAAGCTTATACACAGACCTTTGCACCGTGTTGCCTTTTACAGTTCCATATTTTGATATTCTAAAAAATCTTAAGATTTTGATAACTTCGTCTGTTGTATCAAGGCACAACCTGAAAGGCAGATAAATCCCTTGACGGAAAAAGTCCACAAGTGTCGTACTAATGCCCCCCCCCTTGCCGTAAAGTAATACGGCAATGTCGCGCTGCAGCCCGTGATGTGTGGGGTGTGAAACCCGCTCGGTCTTTTCCTGCGACTCTGCATCATAACCTGGTATGGCCGATTGAGCGCTCTGTTAAAACATCCCGTTTCTGAGTCTAAATAAGTGAAAAATAACGTTTATGTGTTATTTCTTTTAGGAACATGCCGGCTAAAGGTCCCCTGCAGTCCGTCCAGGTTTTTGGACGTAAAGTGAGTGAAAAATTAGTTTATTCCTTACACGTGTGTAATGAGGATCTCTTCGCTAGGCACCCACACCGATTGAAAATTACTGTAATATTGTACATCAATTACAAAATCTGCATATTTACTTTATATCAGCTCAAGTGGTATGTGTCGCCAATAACTTGAGCTACGTTATGTTGTTAGAAAACATAGTAATAACGTGAAGTTTGTCTGCGGCCTTGTCATGTTGTAACTAGAAGGGATCGGCTTCTGTAAGCAGCATTGTGTGGCAGATAGTTTACATTTCTGCCACAGTTTGATCCAAAGACGTTTTTTTTAAAAAACAAAACATTGGGTTGTATTTTTTTATACCTCGGTAATCCGCCGAGTGTGAGCACAGAACCATTAGAAGTATATATCATCGTGGTAGCAAGTCTGGTCATCTACATCGTGTAACAGGTCTGGAATTCATTAGGATTCGGTATTTCATCTTTTGATTAATTCAGGTTTTCGATCTCTGTACGGTAATCAGAATCTATACCGAGCAGATTTGTAGAATTGGAACCGGATGTTTTAGGAAGACATCTAATATCCCGTGGATGAGGAGGTTAAAAATTAGGAACCCTGATGTACTGTATCGCTCTTGGTGAAATAAATTAACGGCACATCGGTCATATTGTGGTCGTTTTGTGTAGCACATACCCGGGCCTAATTTGTACAACGTTACTCTATTTTCATTTTAAAGTGTTTTAGGAAGTAATAGGGTTTAAAACAATTACTTAGAATATTATACAATGCGGAAATGGACCCATTTAAATAGCATTTATATGATTCATTTATTAAATGTTTACTTTAGTTTGAAGTAAGTTGTAACGTCCCCGTCCCCCTCCCAACAGAAAACAGCCACTGCTGTCGCTCACTGTAAGAGGGGTAATGGCCTCATCAAGGTGAATGGCAGACCTCTGGAAATGATCGAGCCAAGGACTCTCCAGTACAAGGTAACAATGTTGTTTTAGCACCAGCTGTATTTTGGCCCACTTACAGCTTGTATTGAAGCCTTGGATCATACTGCGTACACGCACCTGGCAGGGAGCTAGCTGTCAAACTCAGTTTCTTTTATCTGTGTATGAAGCAGATTTTTATTCACCCAGTGAACCCGGGCTCATGGGGCATCGTAGAGTAGTAATTCGTGCTCTGGGCCTGTAACTGTAAGGGAGATTATTCCTGCTCCAGACATAGCTGTATCTTTTGAGCAAGATGCTTTGCTATAACTGTCAACTAAGATATAAAAATGGATACTAGCATTAATAGGAGTTAACCATGGGTGTTAATTTTTCGCATTTATGCGATTTAAAAATTTATTTTCTAAACATTAGTATTAGTAAATTGGTACTGGAATTACTTGTATTCAAGGTATGGTGAATCCATTGGCATTGTAATGTTAACTGGTTTTCTTTTCAGCTGTTGGAGCCAGTTCTTCTCCTGGGCAAGGAGCGCTTTGCTGGTGTTGATATCAGAGTTCGTGTGAAGGGTGGTGGTCATGTTGCACAGATCTATGGTAATGCAAGCTTGCCTTTTGTTCTTAAAAGTTCAGCATTGCTGTTTGCTTAATTCTGATACATTTGTAATATCACATCTAATTCAAGATGAATGGTGAACTAGCTGAACACCAGAAAATATATTGATTTAGATGTATTGTCTTATGCACAATTTTTTTATTAAGACGTTTTTGTGTTTTGCAGTGTTACTTTGTTCCCTAAGGTTCTGTATTGGCAGTATAAATGACGTTTTGTGGTTCTGTTACCCGATGCAGTTCAGTGACAATCATTAATGAGACCCTTTTCAGTATTATCTGGGACTTGTAATTTTAAGGGTCAGGATCCAGTGTTGATTATTGCTGCTTCTGTAGGACCACAGGTTTAAAATGAAGTTACCTGCATGAACAGTAGACTGAATTTGTGCTGGTTGCTTGTCGATATTTGTTTATGCTATTCCTCCTTCATGTAGTCACTAAAGTGAAGTTTATGGAAGAGATCAGGATTCAGAAAGAGTACAACATAGTCCTGCCCACCAGAGATAAAAAATGGATCATGGTGGCTGCCTGTCAGACAAACATACATGACCACCATATAACAACATAACATCACTTTATTAGCCCTAGACAATTTCTTGCATTAGGAATGATCTTTTCGCATACCCCAGCTTGCTGTCCATGAGACACAGACAGGGAGAGAAGCTTGGCGTCAGAGCGCAGGGTCTGCCATTGTACGGCGCCCCTGGAGCAGCTGGGGTTAAGGGCCTTGCTCAGGGGCCCAATGAGTAGGATTCCTCTGCCGGCCTCCAGATTTGAACCGGCAACCTTCCAGCCACAGACGCAGATCCTTAGCTACTGTACATATACAGGCAGGAACTTCTCGTTTTTGATTGAGTGATTAGCCTTTTGATAAATGTATAAAATTCATGACACTGGATGATTTCATTTTGCTGAATTTGTTTTTTCTTTTTCCTTCACAGCCATCCGTCAAGCCATATCCAAATCCCTGGTTGCGTACTACCAGAAGTGTAAGTTTTTTGGTTTTAGCACGGAGTTACCATTACATTCTTTGTAAGTTACAAACTAAAATTCACATTAAGTGCATCCCAAGATTCTCAAAATGACCATGTAAAAAACTGCGTGTTGGTCAGCAAACATCTGGTAGTTATTTGTATCGGGAAACTAATAGGTTCTTTTCTAAACGTTGCCCACCTAATTCCTTGCATCAGAGTACTTTTTTAATTAATTTGGTGGCTTAGATGTTTTTTTACTTTGTGCAGATCAGGAATTCTGAGAGAGTGCTTTAAATATGGGATTACCCACTGATTTGCCTTTTGGGTTCTGAATTTGTGTTCACGGGCAGATTAATGACGTATGTCTCAGTGTTGTCTTCGTCTCTCCTAGTGTTGTGTAGGGGGTCTAGTGATACTTTCCCATTAACTTGGATTTGGTTCTGAACCAATGACTACACAAGCCAGTTTTCAATGTTGTGAGTTTTAAGATGTGTGGGGCTTCAGAAATGTTCTGGCTGAAAGGCGTTTCAATTAACATTAAATTGATGAATGAGAGGACACTTTGTTTAATGCACAGCATTTTGGATATCCCTTTGTGTCCCAGACCTTGATGTGCCTGACATCTTGTCAACATGGTTCTCTTCTTTCGTAGATGTGGATGAGGCTTCAAAGAAGGAAATCAAGGACATCCTTATCCAGTATGACAGGACCCTGCTAGTTGCTGATCCCCGTCGCTGCGAGTCCAAGAAGTTCGGTGGACCTGGTGCCCGTGCTCGCTACCAGAAGTCCTACCGTTAAACTTTGTGTGTACATTTTCATCAATCAATAAATCTGGATCCAAAACATCTTGCATTCTTTTTATGTAATATTTGTGTCTGTTTGTAATAAAAGAAAAGACCCTTAATTTTAATATTTCAGACTCAAACCAATTTCCTTTTCATTTAAATGCATTTATGAAGTGATTGTCAGTACTGAGGCACAGTGCATAGTATGAAAGTATTTTTGGAAAGAGTGGTGTGTTCAGCTAAATGTGTTCAATACTCATGATGGAAAATGTGTAGACGTTACTTTGATCAAGCGGTTGACCTGATAATGCTGGATGCATAACTAGTAATGAGTGACACCTTTTCAATTAGACTTTCTTAACAGCATGTTGTCAAAGTTAAAATTTGAATTTTAACGATCCACAGTGTGCCATTTTTATTACTGGAATGGTGTTAGGCAGCTTTTGTTTCCCTGGGGGCTCTAAGCAGTCTGAAGACTCAACAGCTTACCCAAACCACTGATTGAAAATAATATGATTAGCTGGTGTCGTTTGCAGTAATATAAAGAGATTCCTCTGTCTTGGTTTTATAGGCCATGCTTGTTTTTCAACAGCATTTGATCGATTTCAGCAGTTTAGGTACAATGACTTTTTCACTACTGTATAGCTTGGATGAAGCTGAAGTTTAGTTTCTGGCAGCTAGTCAAAAGAAGTGTGGGTGTGAAGGCTCTTGTGCCAGAAACCATTTCATCATTGTTAGACAAATGTTCTTACTTTTTAGGCAGGGACGTCTTGCTAGTACTGCAGAACCCCAGTACAGTTAACCTTATTATCCTAATTCTTAAGTATTTTACTGATCAGTTACAGGTAAGTGTGCAATTGATTCAGTGAAGAAAACTTGTCAAGAACTTCTGTTCTATTTTGTGTTGATGTTATTTGTAAATACTAAGCTATTAGTAAAATAATTACAAATCTTTAGTCATTATTTAGAGGCTCCATATAGTGTCTCGTAAGAGTGCACAGATTTTTTAGAATATTTCTTAATCAAAACCCAAATGCTCTACATAAATGGGTAAAATGTAGGTGTGCAAAACCTGCAAATCAAAAATCTAAATACTGATCCAATGAGTATTCTGTATCAGTGTTGCACACTAGCATAGTGCAGCTTTTGCATCCCTGTCTGTTGTATCAATTGATTTCTTTGTGGTTAACTCCACGAAGGAATATGATTTTTTTGCCAGTTGCTATAACTGAGTTTTTCAGAGTGACTGGGATATTGACTCATTTTCCACCCCTCTCAGCCATTGAACTTTGTAGCTATTTAATGTTAGCCTCACAGGTGCATCCCTTACCAGTTTCATCCTGACTTCTTTTGGAGGCACAGCTTGATCTAGGCAGTCCCTGGGTATCTTCTAATTCTTAATGACTGACATCACCATGCTTAAAGTGATGGTATCTCTGCAATTTTTTTATTACCCTTCTCCTGTTCTGTGCTTTTCGACAACTTTATCCCTAAGCTGCTTTGAAAGCTCCCTGGTCTTCATAGTTGAATCTTTGCTTGAGCTAACTGATGGTGATTACAGAGGTGTATTTATTTTGAAATCATGTGAACCACTATTACTGCACACTGAGGTTAATTCAGTCAGTCATGACCTGTCCAAGTTAAGTGCACAGGAACTATTTATTTTTTATAGCAAATGCTAGTGAATACTTAACATTTTGTTGATTGATTTTTCTCCAGTTTAGCTGGCATTTAACTCCTTTTACCCCTAATAGTGTTCAGTGTGAGCAAGGTTTGCTCACAAATATTCACTTTCCGAAAAGTGGACACCTTATTAGTACTTCAATACAATAATACATATCACCCTGCAGCTCTCAACTGGCTACCTATTGAAGCTAGGCAGGGTTGACTCTGGTCAGTACCTGGATAGGAGACCTCCTGGGAAGCTATGGTTGCTGCTGGAAGTGGTGTTAGTGGGACCAGCAGGGGGCGCCCACCCTTCGGTCTGTGTGGGTCCTAATGCCCTGGTATAGTTGCGGGGACACTATACTGTAGTGGGTGCCGTCTTTCGTTAAACTGAGGTCCTGACTCTCAGTGGTCATTAAAGATCCACGGGCATTTCTTGGTAAGAGCAAGGGGTTAATCCCGGTGTCATATCCCCCCTCCTCCATATTGTCTCCATGTATGATTGGCTTGCACTTGTCCTGCGATGGATTGGCGCCCCGTCCAGGATGAACCCTGTCTTGTGCTCGTTGCTTGCCGGGTAGGCTCCGGCTTCCTGCGACACCGAGCTTTGCAAAATCAGGTTTGGAGACACCTGATCTAAAGTGTTTTCTGTGTCCACGAAGTACAGTAGGTAGCCCGTCCCCAGGGATGCTCTATAAGAAGCGCAGGCCCATTAATAACCACACTGCCTCCTTTCCTGACTCAGTATTAAAAACCCAAGTCAACATTTTTTTATAAAAATATAATCATACGAGATGCGTGGAATGTGAAAGACATTTTTCAGTGTTATTTAATTTTATTATATGTTAAATTTATCTTATTAATTGCCCTTTATTGAATTTGAATGTACGTCTAAGAATATAATGTTTACTTTCACGTTATATTCTAATGGATTTATGAAACACTAAATCAAGTATTTTGGTTACTTCTGACAATTGTGAGCTACAATATCTCGCATTTTTATTAACAAAAATAAAAATAGAAGAAACAGAAATAAACGTAACGACTTGATAGGGATTGTGGGGTCTAAACAGAATTCCAGCTTGCTAGGAGCTATTTTTAAAATCAGATTCAAAACATGTTGGAATTTCCATCTAGTTCGTGTATCATGTGTAACGTTCCTGTCTTCTGTGATTTTTTTCATAGTAGAATTAAATTGTGTGGTCATTTGGCAGTATTACGACATTGCCATATCAAATTTAGTTGTGTCACCTGAGTGAAGATAAAAATAACCACAGGTAAAATGTGCCTTCCATTGTTGTGACGTCGTACAGAACCCTTGTTATATTTGTCCTCAGACATTAATTAAGATACAGCAAAGTACCCTGCAATGGGCATTTTACAGAACCGAAAACCACGGCATCTTCTACATCCGGTAAGTGCTATATTTGACAACTGCTTCTTAAAAACACGTATAGTTGGTGATAAAGTGTATTTTGGTTTCTGCTCTTATTGAATTCAGATTAATTTTATGCTCGTCAGTGAAAGAATCTAACTTTATCCTTAACGTTCCTGATAATATAATACCCAGACGTCCCAGACGAATATGTCCTGAGATACAACTGATTTGATCCTCAGACTCATGAGGGCAGTATTTCCAAAGCTTTGCTACCTGTTCATCAGAAACCTGAACCTTTGATTCGAATGCTAACAAATTCAACCTTAGTGTATTTTATTTAGATGGTTTTTTTCCATGCTTAAGTGTCTCTGTGTTAAATTTAAATATTTACAGCTACCAATGACATAATTAGTATATAAAATATTGGTATTCTTAAACCCATCATTTTTTGGAAAGCGGTGTTCAAAATGCACTTACAGTAAGAATATAATAATAATAATAATAATAATAATAATAATAATAATAATAATAATAATAATAATAATAATAATAATAATTGCTTACATTTATATAGCGCTTTTCTGGACACTCCACTAAAATCGCTTTATAGGCAATGTGTGGAAAAATACCCTTAAAGCTATCAATGAATTTGCACAATTAAGGCTAACTCAGGCATTGAATACATGTACAGTATTAAACATTCATATTTTACTTCCAAAACTATTCAAGCAGTTGCACAGCTTTTTGGAATACCGTTTTAAAACGTTTCCCATGGAGAAAATAGCTTCTGGGAATAAATTATAGATAAATGCTTTTTCTGAAATTCCAAATTTAAGTTTTCATTTAATTTTGCGTGGAGCAGTGATTATGATTCTGCAATCGGACTGGATAGTCGCGGCTTGCAATTCGGGCAGGACTGCTGTTGTAACTTTAAGCAAGACATTTCACTCATAATTGTTACAGTGAAAATGCCCTGCTTAACAAATTAGCCTTCAGATTGTCATAGTTAAATTAGATTTTTTTTCCCCAGCTGACTTTCGTGGTAAAAGGAAAACGGTTAAACCTCATCAAAACATAAAACCCGAAAAACACTTAAATTGGACTCACTGAGCCACTTCGTTGGTATGATAGGACTACATTAATGTCTATAATGATTTTAAATATCACAATGACTAGGAATAAATACTGTACAACACTGCACCAAAAAAGAAAAAAAAACACTTGTGGTTCTTACATCTCCGCGTTTCAACTTAAAAATATTTTTAAAAGGTCGTGGGTGTCTCCGTAAGTTCATGTTCTAAAATGTGTCCTTGTGATGTCCGTGATTTATTGTGAAAAGGTCGATTGCAAAGCATAAAATGAGCCCCTTAAGCCGTACTGACAATACTTTTTATTTCTATTGATATCGAAGATTTATCTTAATTATTGAAAACAATTAAAATATTGTATCGATACTGTATTGAAATGTGAATTTAGCAATTATTCAAAATGTATTGATTAATTATTTGTATCCACTCTTCTGTGCTTTTATTCATGCATCTCGTGTGACGTTTTCTACTTAATGAGATTGATCTCTGCCTGTTAAATTTATCACCACTGTTATGCTTTCTCGTTTTTATGAGAAGTTAAAGATTTAAGGTGATTTTAACAATAACAACATGACATTTTGATATTTTGAACAATAATATATAATTCAAGCCCGTAACTCACTACTTACATTAGACAGTAATTGGTTTGCCGTGTTCAGTTGCAAAGACAGTAGATCGTAACTCATTAAAAAAAAAACTTCACCTTCGAGACAGTGGTTGCGGTGCTTTGTTGAAATTTTAAATAAATGTACGGAAATATATAATGTGATAAGTCCCAATTATATTAAAAACTAAATTTTGTATTGCAATGTAAAAGTCTCCATATTTTGTGTACTGTTGTATACTATATAGCTCTCTCACGTTGTCTTTGCATACGACCTTGTGTCATGTATAAAACGACAAGAACAAAAGTGGAAAAGACTTTGACTTTCTTTTGCTGGGGTGTGACTTTTCACACATTATTAGGCCTATATGTATTGGAATTAGTTCTTTTGTCCTCTGTCACTTAAAATGCACTTATATATTCAGATATTTTACCTTTAAGACCAGGATTGGTCGTCTCATTCATAGTTTCATTGTGAAAAAAAGATTGCGTTTTCATTTAGCATGACGCAGCACAATTTTTCAGTTCAACAACACGTTATTTAACCACGAATGCAGCCTGCAAATAAGAACAGATAGACTTTACATGTGTTATGTGAGGCAGTGTAACTAATCCACCCACAGGTAAACGAGTCACTATGCATTGCTAATGAGAGGGAGAAAAAGATTTTCATGGAAGATTTGTCAAGTCCTCTGAAGACTGTCGGCGAAAGAGTCTCTGCTGCTGCAGAACAGCTAAACCTGGAACTGCACAACAAAATATTCTGACAAACGAATGTACTAAAATGCCCTCATAATTTTGATTGCTGGTTTCAATAGGACGCAGCCCTGAAATGAACATAAAGAGGAACTTAAAATTAATGATTCCTTGGATCGTAGTATTATTCTGCCAACTGCTTCTTTTTCAAGGTAAGGTTTATTTTTCTAAAATTATTGTTCGTTTTCTAAACGTCTTCGCCTAATTGTTGCTTGACCGCATATACATTTGATCTTTAACTAATAAGATGTGAAAAATCCATTACAAGAACAGACGAGTTTCATTTTTAATATTTAATTGTAAAGTTTTTTTGCCTCTCATTATACTCAAATACAATTTATTTTCTTTAGAAAACTAAGATTTGTAAGAACAAAACTACGCAATGTGTTGTAGAATTGAAACTCAGTTTCAATAATTCAGTATAATAATTCTTGATTATTATTAAGTTGATGCCTGATCTTTGATTTTATATCAATATCTTTGATATCAGTATTTAAGCATTATTTCACATAAATAAAATATGGCTGTAATTAAGTGGCAATGAGTTATAAGATGAAACTAACGCCAAGAAGTATTCATATTCAATACCATGGAACAAAGCCGTCTGCCGATTCAAATTGAATAATGAAATAAAATTAAAACAACTTTATTATAAAACAAATGTTATGCCTCCGTATTCTTATGTGTTCAGTATAAAACATTTTACATAAAGCAAAAAAAGAAAAATATATGTATAATATTAAAATACTTACCATGCATTTGGCATTGCGTTCTGTATTCCTTTCTGACCCCCCTTGGCCGAAACAAGGCAGATTTAATACACTTGTATTTGTTTGTAGACACTGAATGACATGATTTATTGTTAGAACCTTGAATTGTCAAAGAAATTGCAAACAGTGTTTTAAAATAAGTGCGTGTTAAGCTCTCAAGAGACTACATTTTAGTAACGGCAGGATTTTTTTTTCTTCATTTATTTATTGAAAACCATTCCTGTGTTTTAAGAAGTAAAGCACTGCTTCTTGTGCCATGGCTATTAATTTAGGCTGTCTCTATGTTAATCAGGATTTAACTGCCAGTCTACAGATCCACAAAGTAGAACACAAAGGTAAGTTTATTTGAATTGAACATATATCCATCATTTTGTACTCTTAATAGATTACCATATTTGTGCAACTTTACTGCATATTTCTTGTATCACATACAATAATTCTTAATCCTACATATGTTAATAAATAATTACTATTGTATAAATTGCAAGTATTATAAAATATGTGCACTTACAAAAATGTAAGTTTATAGCACTATTTAAAGAACCCCATGTACTATCAAAAACATAAATGAGTTGTTTTATAAACATAGTTTTCTTTACTACAGGAATGTGTTCATCCGTAAATTTGTAGAATGTGGGAAAAACTGATAAAGCATCAATTTTACAAAGTTTAAAGTTTGTCACTTGTGTTTTACTGTAAAACTGTTTATCAAGTTGTGGTACCACTTGTTGTATTGGCAAATTATTTGAAAGATAGTATGTTATTTAAACAACTCTGTAGAAGACACAATTCAGAAAAAATGAATATTATGGAAAGTGGGAGTGGGAACTAATTTGCAGTTCAAGAGCTTTTTAATTAGAATATGACTGATAAAAGTTGTGTATCCTTCCAGGGGTAGGGAGTGTTTTTTAAATCAGCTATACAGTAGTCCCATTTTAGCCTCATCTGTGACTTATTTTATAAACAAATGTAACTGTCCAGACCCTGTTGATCGTAACATCTAGTTCACTGATTTGCTGTGGAACGACATTTTGAGTTCATTGTGTGATCTCTGGTTCAGCTGGAAAATTATTTTTAAATTTCTTCAGTATCTTTTGAAATCAAAGATCTTCTTAGAGAAGAGGTGGGCATGTAGTATGTGTATGATTCATATTGCATGGTAGGTGCCTTAGGTTTCTTAAAAAGCCACCTTGCCCTCTGATAATACAAGTTGCTTTTTGTTCCTTCCAGGAAAAGGTTTAATGCACTTCGGCAGAAACGAGATCTCTTCGGAGAAGGGGTAGGTATACCTAAGAGAAAGGAGAAAAAAGGGCACCAAAATATTGAAGCACACCTGATTTTACAAAGAGTTCTTTGTGTGCAGCATACAAATGGCCGAGCTGCTCAAAGGATGGTTCTTGCAGCCAGCTGCCTCATTGCCACTGGTTCCTGGTCAACAGGTGCCTACAGTCATGTTGATCAACTCTCAGATGACAGTTATAGTCTTCACTCTTGAAAGCTTAAGATGAAGCCTTTCCTGAATGGAATCCATGAGAAACGTCTGTGGTACTACAGTGTTGTCTCCTAGTCATTCCTCCCTTCAGTGCAAAAAACGACCTCCGTGCTGTTTCAAAGGAGTGGCGTTTTTTTATTTCCAGTTTACATTGACTGCTACGTGCCTCAATGTTGGGTGTTCACAAAGTGTTTTTTTCCTGTTTTGTAGACAGATTTCATTATAAGATATGTTACTGGCTGGTAGTCCATAGCACATGATTAAATGAAAAAAAAACTTTCTCTTCAATTGTTTTAAAGGAGAAAATAACAATAACTGTACTAAATAACTGCAACTCTCACTTAAACTCATAACAAAGTTATTAGCATTCCATTTATAGTAATAAGCCAATTACACATGAGACCAATCTGATATGTCTTTATAACAATGCAAATAACCGCTACTGGGGGTTGTTTCCCGTTGGCTTGCTAATATTTTATCAATTTATTAAAGATTTTTTAATCTTAATTTTATCTCATGATATATGAAATTTCTAAAATTATTTTGCTGTCCTTTTAAACAAAGTGTTCCAAATAAAACATATCACAAAAAGCAGAATATTTATCCCCTTTTTCTCTTGTGGAAAAAAAAAGTTTTCTATCCTATTTAGTACAGAATATAGTTGTTTGCTATTATTATTGGAATATAATACAGTATAACAGGTAATATCTTTTGTAAAGTGTTTTTTTCCTGTGAAATGTCACTTCCGATTTCTGTCATATTATTATTGCAGACGATAAGGCCACTGCTGTCTGAACCTGCCCAGCAAAGAAGCATCATTCATAACCGGTCTCTGGCTCGCGACGCACCGTCAGGTGTGGTTTTCAACACTCTCTGCTAATCAAGAAATTATTTCATATATTTGTAAAACCTGAAGAACTTTGTTATGTAAAATATATTTCTCTGTGGCTTTTATTTTTTTCATAATAGTCTGTTAGCTGTGGGTGGTCAATTTATAAGATTAATCCAGCTCCACACCAAGCGACCTCAGGCCTCATCCAATGAGATCACTAATGTATCAGGGATTAGCAAGGAAAAGTTTAAAACAAATCTGCTTAAAAAAACAATAGATGTGAGAATCTATATAGCATACTTTTTGTTGTTATTTCATAACATTACAGAAACATTTTACAGAAATACATTAATCAAGAGAACATGTTTTGCAGTCCTCCAGAGAAAACCTGTTCATTAGAAAGAGAGACTCCTTTTGTTTTACAAGTGACACAAAATCAGGAGACAGATTGTGGACTAGAAAGTTAAAAGCATTAATTACCACTGACTTGCACTCACCTTTAACAATGACCCTCTTTTTTCTAGGTTTTGTGTTTCACTGAGCTCTGAGGTATTTGCTTAGTCTGTGGAGTTATCACTGGAAGCTCATTTGCTTTAACTTTATTGTGTAACAGCAAAAACTGTTTTTGCCATGAACAGAGCTTTTCATTAATTTAATGAAGACTGACTAAACCATTTACTTGTACGTAGGTGGATATAAAGGTTTGAGTGGGATAGTGTATCTCAACTGATGTCATCAGTGACATTTTAATTGCGGGTTTTAGCATACCTAAAGGCATCAGTTCGGTCATCTTAAAAGTCTGACTGTTTGGATAAATTGTTTTCGGGCAAGAGACAGTTGTAATGTGGAAAACATGAAATGCCACGTGGTGTGAAATGAGACATGGTGTATGTGTATTCAAAATGTTGAGAGTAAATTAAGGGTATGTTCAAAGACACAATTCGGTTTGTTCTAGAGAAAGTAAAGGCTAGGCTCTTGATGGGAGCAAGTGGAGTCTGACAGTCTACTGATTGTACTGCCTTTCAGAATCCTGCAGTTGCCTGAATGGAGGCTGGTGCATGAGTGGTGGTCTTTGCGAATGCAGCCAGTTCCAGGCTCTAGGGGACCGTTGTCAGATCAGTGAGTACCAGTATTCATTTTGTAACAATGAGAGGGATGTACACGAATGCCAAGAACTGCACTTTGTGTAGTACAAAGTCAGCATTTTCCTCTTTGAAAACCGTGCGGTATTTGTTACAATCTTGCCTTGAATTCATTCAGTAGAATAAAAATAAATTTGTGCTGTTGTTAAACGTCTTAGTGATACTAATTATCATGCAGCCTATCGAACCGAACAAAACAATGTCTGTCCCCATTTCAAAACTTCCTTTTCTCAGAGACAGTAAAGAGTTTATTAAACTGGTTGCATACCTACCCATACTACAGACTGTATTGTCAGTAATTGCATATTTTTCCTTCAACACAATATGGTAATAATTGCATTGTGGGGTTTTGAAAATCAAGTGAAAAATGATTCCGTAGTTTAAAGTGATAATTTTAGATTTGAAACATCCCAATCATGTAGATGAAATCGAGTTTGCAATTAACTTTAAAAGGAAATCCATTACTTGATTTCATGAATAGCTTCAGAAAGCAGCCAAGTACATAATTACTGATCATATCAGCAAGGAGAGCTCCAGAGAGCCGGTGAATATCCAAAGCAATAAACAGAGAACTAATAAAATCTACTTAATGCAGGATAGAATCATTAGATAATTCTGTTGTATTCTCAGATTTTAGGTTATTCCTTTAACTGTAATATAAGTAACTACCTCTTAATATGTATTTAGTGTTAACAATTTCATAGCATTTTAAGATTTATCCTCAGTAAATTGTGTCATCTTAGGCCATGTGCTTTTCTGAAATGGAAATGGAAATCGTAACATGCTGCTCAACTTCATGAAAGGCCTCATCTTTATTGATGTTTACCATGAGCATTTTCCTTGCATTGCAAGTTTTTCTGCAATTGTACCATGTTAATACCATACAGTTTGTGTTGCCATAGCCTCCCACATTTTCCATTGTGCATTGCCATAACACTATATTATTCACCATGCTTTTACTGTGCTTTCACTGTGTTTTTTTCTCCCCATTCTGCTGCCCTGATTTTCACAGTAAACCTTTGTAAGAGTGGTCTTGTGGTAAATTACTTCCTCACAGCAAAAGTGATTGGCTCCTGTATTCTGGCCACCTTTCACATTCGGTCTTTTCAACAGGACTCAGATAATCAGATTGTCTTAGGAAGTATATTCGAAGATTGTTTGTCATCTCAGCACTAAGAACAATCACATCCTTTCTTCAGATCCTTAAGTGCCATTTCCATTAAATGCTAAAAAAATTGTAGATGTGTATTTTGGTCTTGGCATGGCTTGTTATGATAGAGCCAGCATTTTTTAACAGAGACAGCTTTTAGTGTGTTGGCAGAAGAGATTTGTCATTTTGCCGTGCCCGCTCTCTCATGAGTACTTATGGTACTGCTTATTCTAGTTGTATTTCTATAGTTTTCATAAGAGCTGACATGGGCGGCTTGTAAAGAAATTCTTATTATGAGGTCAAACATATTTATTTAATGTATTGTAATACAGTATACTGTATAATTAATGTATACTGTATTGCTCATTCTTTTTTTCCTGTATTTTGTTTCTGGTATTACCTGTGAACATAGGATAAAAAAACCTATTATTTAACAGAAAATACATATGATTGGTGCTTCCAGAGTTCTTAACCGGTGCGTGTACAGAGGGTACTAATTGTTGGGTAATCATTCTCCAGGGATGCAATGTCAACCTTCAACTTTGTTTCTGTCGTCAAACTCAAACCACACAACTTAGTACACCTTGAAACTCTTGAGTTGTTGATTTTTTAAAATATCATGCATTAATAGCAGAGGTAGGTGTCTTATAATTCATAGGTCCGGGGTTCAATTCCATGAGTGTGCGTTGCTGAGTTTTTTTCACAGCACCTTGGATTCCTCCCCATGTACAAAGACATGCTGACCAGGTTAATGCATGCATTTAGTAGGCAAGGGACTGACAAAACAAATAACGTATAGGTGGCTGGGTGGATCAAGCAGACACCAGACACACTGAGGCAAGTCATGATTTGAAACAAAACACATGTTCAACATTTAAACTACATTTTCATTTTAATTACATTTGCATAGCTATATTTTCAATTCAGTGAAAGTGGAATGATAGCCAGACAAACAGAAACTGCTCTGGTAGTCTCTCAGTTTCAGTTCATAGTCTGCTCCTTTCCTCTCTTACAGTTTCAGCTCATACTCTACTCCTTTCCTCTCTTACAGTTTCAGGTCATACTCTACTCCTTTCCTCTCCTGTAGTTTCAGCTCATAGTCTGCTCCTTTCCTCTCTTACAGTTTCAGCTCATACTCTGCTCCTTTCCTCTCGTACAGTTTCAGCTCATACTCTGCTCCTTTCCTCTCTTACAGTTTCAGGTCATACTCTACTCCTTTCCTCTCCTGCAGTTTCAGCTCATAGTCTGCTCCTTTCCTCTCTTACAGTTTCAGCTTAGTCTGCTCCTTTCCTCTCGTACAGTTTCAGCTCATACTCTGCTCCTTTCCTCTCCTGCAGTTTCAGCTCATACTCTGCTCCTTTCCTCTCGTACAGTTTCAGCTCATACTCTGCTCCTTTCCTCTCGTACAGTTTCAGCTCATACTCTGCTCCTTTCCTCTCGTACAGTTTCAGCTCATACTCTACTCCTTTCCTGTCCTACAGTTTCAGCTCATACTCTACTCCTTTCCTCTCCTATAGTTTCAGTTAACACTCTACTCTTTTTAATGTTGTTACTATAATATCTACTTCAAGACCTAGCCAGCAAACCTTATGATCACTGCTATTTCAGTATTGGCTCTCATAACACCTGCTTTACTTTTGTTCAGTCTGAATATTCAGAAAAGTTATGCTATATCATGAACTCATTGTGGCTGACTTGCCACATTGTCTTGTCTTTTTTAACTGAAACTAAATATATGCCAGCATTAAATTCCATCATTTAAAATCCAGTGTTTTGGCTTCCTTAATCTTTAAATATTGCAGCAGACAACAAAGGGAGCTTTATAATGTGTATTCTTAGAAAATGAGCAGAGCAGTGCTGGTTTCATTAAATTTGGGTATACCTTACAGATTAAAATGACTTTCAGCCTGATCTGAATAGAGTGTGGCTGAGGTAAAGCTACAAATATTGTGTTATCTCCTTTGCTGAATATAACAGTCCCAGTCAAATAATTACACAAAGGGAGGTGGTTACTACAGGATATCATGAATGCAGAGCGTTGCAAAAGTATTCACTCCCTCCAATGATTTCCAGTTTTGTTAAATTACAAATGATGTACTAGCAAAATATAAAATCCAGGCTATGTATAACAATCTATACAATGCCTGGCAGTTTTTGGCAAAGTTTGAAAGAAATGTATTTACATATTATGTTCAGTCCTTTGACTAACTATTATATAAAATGCCTAGGTATTATACAGTATTAAATACTGAAATTAACTTTGGCAAAGTGTTAGTAAGACAAACAGGCACGTTTTTCATTTTTAATAACAATATGTGAATGAAAAAATATGTACATAATACTCTTTGTTGTCAACAAATTGGTGAACTATTATTCAGCAGTATATGAAAAAAACTTAAATTAACTGAGACAAAGTATATATTTTTAATATTTCATGACAAAATATGAGTGAAAAATATCGACATAATGGCGTATTTTGCCAAAATATTAATGAGCTGATATTTTAGTCAAATGAATTAAAGAATCAAAATGATTACAAAAGTATGTTTACTTATTGCAGCAAGCAAAACTAGAATGGCATTTGAAACAAAAACATTTCATGGATTGGCCCTTTCTTTTGCACATGCACTTCACACAACCTTGTCCAATCCTCGTATATAGCTGAGTAGCTGCTGATCTGAGAGACATTTCTTTGTCCAATGGGATTTCCTCTAATCCTAGGAATCCTATCTGATGTTCTGTGAACTGTGATCCTGTATGCAGTTGTTTCTAAACTCCTTGTTTTGCGTGCAGCTGATAAAACTCATCACTCAGGAGCAAGAACAGTGAACTGCTACACTTGACTGAACTGGCAGGAATGGTTTTTCAGATTGTCTTTTCATTTTCTTTGCTTGCTGCTCCAGATTAACCTTGGTATGAACACATAGAAGGCACAAAACAAGTGAGCCGTTCCTTCTTTCTCCTCTTCCTCACTAAAATTATAGCCACAGGTAACATGAGCATGACCCCCGCTGAGGTGTCGAGCACACACAATAATGAAATCACTTGACGTACTTCTCACAGATGATGCATAGTTCTGAGAATTGTTTTTTTTTCCGTTGTTGTGCTGGGCTCGGGTTGAGCTTGGGAAACTGTTTCATCCACTGTCTCATCACTTATATTATTCTCAGTCAAGTCAACAATCTCTTCTAATTCCTCCTCCTATTCCAGATTTAAAAAAAATTATTGTGGGAGATTCAATGTGTTTTAACACAATTTTATTTTGCAGCCAAAAAGAGCTTCATAAGGTGACCTCTTTTTACCAGCCTGGTAGGCACTATTATTCATTAAGTGGACAAAATCTTAGACCTTCAGTCCAATGTCCATTTTATGCATCCTGCATCCTTGTCATGACCGTATTTTCAATATCTTGATTCACGCTTTTGACACCGCCTTGGCTTTGCTTGTAATGGGGCTTTCTGTGCATAAGTTTCAGTTTAGGTAAGTAATCTTAGTGGCTCAAAGAATACTGTTATTCAGAATTCATAAGGTTTTCCAGGTACACTAATGGAATCCATCAGTTTATCTTGATGGGTTTGAAAATCATAAGATTGACTTGACAACATTTCATTCCATGACAAAATAGGTTGATTGCATAAGTATTCACCCTCCTGAGTCAATACTCAGTGGAAGCACATTTGGCAGCAAGTATGAATCTTTTTGTTTAAGTTAACAACTTTCCAGACCAGGATGGAACATGTTTCACTCTTTCCTCTTTGCACGTTGTCTGGTAATTAATAACAATAATCAGGTCTTGCGTTCTAGACAGATTTTCTATTGGATTCAAGTCAAGACTTTGACTAAGCCACTTATGAACATTTACATTTGCCTTGCTAAGCCAATCCAATATAGCTTTGGCCATGTGCCTTTGGGTCATTGTCCGGCTGAAATGTTTAGGTCTTTAACAGATTGAAGTAGGCTTTTCTCTAGTGTATTTTCCTCCATCCATTTTCCCCTTAATCCTGACAAGCTTCCTTACTGATGAGCAGCAGTGCTACAACATGCTGGTACTACCATGCTTGACAGTAAGGATGATATTGAGTGGGTGATGTGGGTTCTGTGTTGGTTTTGACGCAGATGTAAAGCTTTACATTTAGACCAGAAAGTTCCAATTTTGATTTCATCTCACCCTTTTTGTCATTTGTTGGCAGTATCACGTAAAAACTTTATTGATAACTCCGTTTGGGAATAATGGTGAGTTTGACATTCTGCATACAGGACAGCTTTGTGGAAGAGCTGAGTTATTGTTAACTCATGGGAACTTTTTTCCCATGTCAGTCATCTGGGCTGCTCATTTTGGAGGGCGTTCAAGTTCATCCTGACATTATCTGGGTGACGTGATGTGGCTTCCACTTCTATATGATCACCTTCACAGTATTAAAAGGGATGTACTGTGTCTTTGAATTTTTCTATACACTTATCATGATCTGTGCTTTTCTACAACTTTGTCTGTGTTTTTTTTAAAGCTGCTTGGTCTCTCTGGTGGACAATTACATCATATTAAGTTTTGGATTTTTCTTTGCAGTTTTTACAAATAAATTCTTCATAGTTAACTTCACCCATATTCAGTTTGAGAATAGAAGTCTTGATTAAAAATACTCACTTGAAATATTTTTTACACCATTTGTAAATTAATTAAATGAGACTTAAAAGGAATAAATTTGTATAATTTTACAAGACACTGGAATGAAATGGCAGATTTGATTCTCTTCTGTAGAGTTAAATCCCAACGTTTTGTTTTTTGCTCCTATTTTTTTAAATCATAGACATTTGACATCACATACAGTACCTTACATTTTTTAGTAACTGGTAATTGCCATCGCCTGTTAGTATTGACTTTTTAAGTCAATGGTACAAAGTCATTGGAGCATTTATTGTGATTTGTAGAGCTTTCAGTCACATTTGTATGCTCTCGTGTGCCTAAGATTATTCAGTCTTCAATACTGTGGATTGTGTCTGAAAGTGGGAGGAGTAGATTTTTAAATGTTTTAATAATATATTAACAGACATATACAAGAATGCTATTTTCAGTGATCTCAGCTGCATTACTTTAAAAACATGCATTGCCAACTTCAGTAAATGTTTTTTTTATGTTTTTATTGTTTTTTCCAGTCCCCAACAATGGAGAGGACAGGGATGGCATCTGCAGATCATGGGGACAATACCACTTTGAAACGTTTGATGGCATTTACTATTACTTTCCAGGAAGATGTTCATACATTCTTGCCAAAGACTGCCACACGACAGAACCGCAGTACACGATATGGGTATATCCCTTATAAAGTTGAACATTTTTTGTTTCTAAAAAAAGTAGAATTTTAAAAAGCATTGAGACTTAATTTATATTTCATATAATTTTAAAAAATTGCTTGCTGAAGTCTTTTTTGAATATAATGACATTTCATTTTTAACTGAGGTTTAAACATTTGGACAGTTAAAATTGTAAAGCACTGCATTTAATTTTAACACTTAATAAAAGAAGGTACAGTACATGTTTTTTAACGCAGTCAAGCGGGCGTATGCTGAAACTTAACAGATTTACTCTGAGGAAATTTTTCTGTGTATTTTGGAAAGAATCCTTGCTACAAATATTCTGCCTGGGCTTCTTTCACAAGAAAGCGTGAAAGGATTTCTTATTTTTGAGGTGAACAAATGAAAGCTTCTTTATATCCTGTATTACCTACTGATATCTGGATGGAGTATTTCCTTTAAATTTTATTTTTAAAGAATATAATTACATCGGAATTTCATTTAATCTTCAAATTTTGGTTTATACCCTTGCAATTTATTTTTAATAAAGAGATTCTTTTTAGCATTTCCATAATGTGTAATTTAACAGCATAATCGACTAATGCACCTCTAAGGATTACAGCTATGTTATTATCCACATAAATGTTCTGTATATGAAGGATTCAGAATGAGGTGAACCACGCTTGCAGATGTTTTTGAAAGCACATCATTTTAATTTGAGCTGAACTCTAGAAATCCTCTGGGGTCCACGGATAATCCCCGGTAAATTATTTTCTCACTAATTTCCAGGTTCATAACAGCCGGCACTGTGAAGACTCAGTGTACTCCTGTCTCAGATCTCTCAGCCTGTACTTCCCCAACGAGGAGGAGATCCAAATTACCGGCTATGAAGTCAAGAAAGGTGGCATCAGGTGACTGCCAGGGAGAAAAGAAGGAAATGAGGAATCGACAGTTTTAGCAAACTCACAGAGGAGAAGAAAGGAGAAGGGATAAGGGCAGTGGCAAGGTGGTGGAGAAGGCTGTCTTCTCCACTTTTTCATTAAGACAGGATTGCTCAACTCGCATTTCAAAAGTAACGCTATACGTAAAATTACAGGATGAGTTATTTACAGTTCTAACCAAGTTGAAAATTACACAATTCATTTTCCACTATGGTTAGGCAACCAAATGTTTTTCACACCATTATTGATGATGATGTGCTGAGATCTTTAGTGTTACACACACAGCAAAACTATCAAGTCTCGACTACCTTAATTTAACAATGATCTAATGTTATTCTGTCATAAAAAAACATTTTTATATGTACTGTACATATGCGTCAGTGTTACATATTGATATATATATTCTTGTGTATATTAACATGTTTGTTTAATAGTTTGATGCCTCTTAGTATTTTGAACAGGCTCATTAGGTCACGTATGCATGAGCAAGGTTTTAAAAGTTATTTAATTAGCAGACTCAGTATATGCCTGCCAGACCTAGTTTTTACAAAAATAGGTGCAAGATATGGGATTAACCTTCCAGGTATTAAAAATAAACAGATTTATCAGTCTATGGGTATGAACTTACTTCTGTGCACTGAAAAGTGCCAAGATATTTCTTTATGAAAGCAAGCTAACGATCAAATAAGTTGAATTGTGAAGGTGCAGTGACCCATTTTGAAGGAGGTTGAGGATTTCAGTATAACTGTCTGCCCATGGGATTTCTTTGGTCAGTTCATTTTGCTGCGAGTAAGAGGAGTCTCACAATACAGCAGTATTAAAATTCAGCATTCCAAGAGGAAGTGTATACAGGCTTGGGCAAGAGAACAAATTGTATGTTCAAATTCCTCCTTTGACCGTACTTTAGTGAGTGACCCTGTGGGTGTCATTTGATCCCAATACAGAAAGCCAATGTCTTACAAAAAATTACATCAGCAAAAAATTACTGATTTACTCAAAAGACAGGTAAAATATCTCCGGTTATTTACAAACTCACATCAGGGAGCCTGATGTGGCTTTGGAGGTGCTTGAAATTATAACAGTCACTAATGAAAAAGTATCATGAAGTTTCTTTAATTTACACCTGTTTCCTAGTTTTCTTTGAAATGGCTTCGTAAAGTTTATGAAGATTCTCTTGGGTGTTTGTTTGCTCATGAGGGTAATTGTAGTAGTTGAAGCACCAAAGTAAAATAATACTAGCGGTATATAGCAAAAGTAGAGGCATACAGTATTTATAGTCAGCTGTATAGATAGCAAATACACACATTAGTGGAGCAATACATGTATGTTATTTACACTCCCAGATTTGTTTTAGAATGGTTTAAATCACATTACAAGGACTTTAGCAGTGAATTGAAGTGATCTAGTTACAATAAATGTGATTACTATGATTTTTGTGTTACAAACCTGGTAGTGTGGGTGCTTACCCTGTGATGATGTGTGTTTTTGACAGGCTGACATTACCCCAGACCATTCGAAATGTGTTCATTGAGAGACTGGCCGACTACATCCTGGTAAAAAGCACCTTTGGGTTTTCCTTGGCCTGGGATGGGGGCTCTGGAGTGTATATCAAAATGACAGAGGAGCACAAAGGCAGGCCTTGTGGGCTCTGTGGAAACTACAATGATGAGGGAACAGATGATCTCACCACCAGCTACAGTAAGACAAATAGGCCGGCAGTAGTTATCCATTCATTCATCACCAAATTGCATGCGATTATTTCTTTAGTGAGAATTGCTGTTCACCTGATTGAAATCCTGCATTTAAACAGATCATTTCCAATTGTCTTTGTTATGTTTGAATGATGGAGGGGAATGGTTTCATCCTAACCCTAGACTTAGGGCTGGGTGATATGGCCAAAAACATTATCACGATAAAGATTTTCATATCAGTCAATATCGATAATTATCACGATAAATAATTACAAATAATTATTTCTTTCAAGTTTAAAGGCAGATTTTTTTTCCTGAGTGAAAGTTGAAGAAACCAGACAGTTAATTGGTAAATTAAACAACTTTTTATTTTAAGAACACAACAAACACTTGCCAAACAGCAGAAACATTAAACAAATCTTTTAGCTGCCCGGTCAGCAACACGCACGCACACTCGCGCAGTATTTTGTGCGCATGCGCATACCATGCACAAAGTATAAACATATATATCAAACATTTATCAAACTTTTGTTAAAATTATATCGAGGGAAACTATATCGTGATAATTATCGTTACTGAATTATCGCCCAGCTCTACCTAGACTTAGTGAAAGTTGAGATTTACAGTTCTTAAAGACATTCAAGATGTTCTTTCTTGAATTAAACAAAACTGTTACAATCAGAAGAAGTAAAACAAAATCATATTAAATATTATAACTTTTGAAAGTCTGGAAAGCAATGGAAATGCATAGTTAAACTGCACAACATTATGGGTTTTGAACAGAAATGGGCATTCATTATTATTATTATTATTATCAACACTGGGACGGCACAGTGGGACAGTGGGTAGAATTGCTGCCCTTCAGTGCAGGGGCTCTTGAGTTCTGAGTTCATTTCTGGACCTGGGGTGCTATCTGCGTTGGGTTTGCATGTTCTCCCCGTGTTTGCATGGGTTTTCGCCAAGTGCTCAGGTTTCCTCCCACAGCCCAAAGCCATACTGGTTGGTTAATTGTCTGCTGGTAAAATTGGCACTGGTGTACATGCGTACGTGTTTGTTTCTGTGCTTGTGCCCTGCGATTGACTGGTGTCCCTTTCAGAGTCTGTCTTGCCTTGTGGGCATTGCTTGTTGGGATAGGCTCCGGGTCCCCTATAGACAATGGATTAATTTCACTCAGAACAGATGAAAGAATGCACAGATGTGAGGGGAATGGTTTCATGGAGATGTGGAAATGAAAAAGGAATGATAATTATGATTATAATTTGAAATAAATACTTTTTAAATGAATTTTCAGCCAGATATTCAGAGCTGAACTTTGTGTCAGAATGATATTTGTTGGGTGATGATTATTCAAAAGAATTAACTTTTTGTCACAGGTGTGCTGACAGAAGACATTGCCCAATTTGGAAATAGCTGGGCTGTGGAACTGCCGCATGACAATCACTGTGAAACCGTCGAAGAAGATTTTCCTAGTCCTTGCAAAAGGGAGTCTGATATGGAAGTAAGCTGTATTGGCTTCAAACACAATATATTGGCTTTCTCAGTTGTTAAACTGAAATATGCTCAATGAAAGACTTATAGAAAAAAGACATCCCATTCTATTTTTTTTTAATCTGGAAGCTCTGTTTGAATTTATTGCTACGCAGTTTAAGGAGGGCATTTTTGTCTGAAATCAAAATTACTGAAAACAAATTAGTTTAATTTATTTAGACCTTGTCTACAAAATGAGAACTGTCATTGATTTTATCCTTTATTCTCACTACCAATGCATAATCTTAGAAAACCAAAGTAATGTATTTTAATGTATTTTTTTATTTCTTGATGTAATATCGGGGCTAGCACTGATTGTGCCACTGATGTGCAAAAGATACAGCCATAGATGAAGTACAGTCAGTTTGCAAACAGACTGGTTTGCATGCTGGAACCAATAAATTCAATTGGGATGGATCTGAACACAAAAACATTTATACAGTCAAGCAGTATTAAACATCAGTAGTATTCAAGGGCTAAGGGTTCAGAAACCCAATTAATGGCATAACAGTGAGAGTCATCCAACACCTCCTGCAAGTTGCCATGATCATATTTGTAAGGAAACCTTTCAATAATAATGGTTAATCCTAAATAATCATCATCATTATCAATAATGTATAAATCCTTTAATTCTATTATTAAGTACTTGTCTGTTCTCTTGGTTTTGAACAGGATGCTTCTGAGAAGTGCAGTGCCCTCCTGTTTTTCCCCTTCCTCTCCTGTCATGACAACATTGATCCCAACCCCTATGTCGCCAGCTGTGTCAGTGACCTGTGTGTGTAAGTCAGCATATTGTTCTTAAGCCTGTTCTTTAGGCTACCCTCAGTCCTGCTTAATATTTGCTCCCCCCACCTCATCATAGTATTTTTTGAGGGCTATAACTTGTCATAGTTGTAAACTTTAATCTGCTCATTAATTAAAACAACCTATGTCCACCTTGTCTCAAATCTGGCTCCACCTCAATGCAGATATTTCCCAGGAGAGCTTTTTCCAATGAAGGGATTATATCTATTGAGGAAAATAATTAAATGGCCTCTTGGGCTGCTTCAAAGCCTGAAATCATAAAGGAATGCTAGTTTGTTGCTGATTGAAACCTTTTCAAAACGTCTGATGGCCGAAGAATGACTGAGAGAACAAAGCATGTGGAATTTGTGCGTAGACGTTTTAGCCATTTCTTTAGCCACGTTGGCAGTGGTCTGCGTCAAAGGTGTGGCGGCTCACAGCCCTGACAAATGAAAGCAGCCCAGGGCCCTCATCGGCAATGACCTTGGCAGCAATGTGAAGCCTAAATGAAAAGCAGTCAGTTCGTGTGCAAAAAAAAAAACAAACACTGCATACTTCTTTGAGTAGGTGGTTCACTCACAGAAGGGAACCATGCAAAGAGAAGTAGAGACAGGTCTTATATCTGCTCAGTGTGCTCTGCCTGCTTTGTGGATATGACCTTAGCTTTTGGTAGTTTCTTAAGCACTAAACTGTATCCCTACAATTATAAACTGACAGATGTAGAATAAAAAATAATACTGATAAACTAGTAAATAATGCAGTACTTAGAGAATATGTGCAGTGTTTTAATCACTAGACTTAAGGATTATAGAGACTGTCGGTGAAGTTTGTTTAGCACAAGCTCTGAGGCATTTAATAATAATTGCTTACATTTATATAGTGCTTTTCTGGACACTCCACTCAAAGTGCTTTGCAGGTAATGGGGATCCCCTCTACCACCACCTATGTGCAGCATGCACCTGGATGATGCGACAGCAACCATAGTGTACCAGTCTGCTCAACACACATCAGCTATTAACGGGGAGGAGAACAGAGTAATGAAGACTGTTCATAGATGGGGATTATTAGGAGGTCATGATTGATAAAGGCCTGGGGAAAATTTGACCAGGACAGCCCTACTCTTTTCAAGAAACACCCTGGAATTTTTTGTAATAGCCACAGAGAGTCAGGACCTCAGTTTTACATCTCTTCCGAAGGACAGTGCCGTTTTACAGTATAGTGTCCCAGTCACTTTACTGTGGTATTCGGACCCACGCAGACTGCGGGGTGAGCACCACTTACTGTGGTCCCACAGATCCCACTGTGGTCCCATGTTTGTGGGACCACCACTTAGTGGTCCCACTAACATCTCTTCCAGCAGCACCTTAGTTTTCCCAGGAGGTCTCACATCCAGGTATTGACCAGGCTCACACCTGCTTAACTTCAGTGTGTTACCAGTTGTGAGCTGCAGGGTTATATAGCTGCTGGTACATTTGTAAATGTAGTTCATTTTCTGGTCACATATAATCATGTTAAATGCCAATTTGCTTCATTGCGTTCGTATAATGGTTTGAATAATGGTTTGAATGAGAGGAGGCCATTTGATTCATCTAGCGCATTTGGTAGTTAGTAGCTAATAGATCCAAGAATCTTATCAAGTTGTTTCTTGATAGAAACCAGGGTATCTGCTTAAACAACTTGATTGTTTAGCTGGTTCTGTACACTGATAGACTTATTGGTAAAGTGCCACCTGTTATCGGTTTTAAATATACGTCCAAGTACAGTTCTTTTGGTTTGTCAATGTAGGTCATTCCCTTAAGCCCTAGAATATTGCTGTTCTTTGGACTGATTCCAGAGCAGTAGTGTCTTTCTTACAGTATATTGTGTTGATGAAAATTGTACGCTATTATTACTACTATATTATTACTATTATTGCAACTATTGTAGAACCTTTTAGTTGCTTCCCCACATTGCATAGAAGATTTAAACAATGTGTCAGTTATGAACACCTTAGTCTTTTTCATAAACACCTTCTTCTGTCTAAGCATTTCCATTGTATAGTTTATGTTTTTGTTACCTGCATGTAAAACCTTGCACTTGAATGCATTGTGTGTCATTTGCCAGATATTTTCCCATTCTTGGATTGTATTTATTTTTTAATTTTCTTTTTATCATGCAATGCAACTGTGTTTGCTAGTCCTTTTAATTTGGCACAAACGTAACTGAACCAAAAATAAGGTCATTGATATTGTTACATCCCAGTGTGTGGTTTGTGTGTTTTTGGTTTTTTTTGTTCCAATCAGACTGCATCTTATTCACTATATAACATGGAGGTTTTCTGAAGGAAGGGCCTTTCGTTTGACTTCGGTCCTGTTTGGTTTTGCTTTGCTTCATTTCGCCTTGGTTATCACTTCGTTTTGCTTTTGCTTCAGCTTTGTTGGTTTGTTGTTTTGCTTTGTGTGTGTGTATTTTCGTTTAGCTTCAGCTTTGTTCTTTTGTTGGTTTCTGTTGGTTTCTTTGTACTTTCATTTGTTTGTTTGTGTTTATCCTTGTTTTGCCATTACCTTGCCCTAACGTGTTACATGTTCAACCTTTGTGTTCTCTTGTACCCTGTTCCTGTTGATTACTCTCGTTTTCCCTTATTTATATTCCTAGTTCACTTGTGTCTTCGTGTGAACTTTTGTGTATAAGGTTAGTTTAGGTTGTTGGTTACATTCTACACACTTAGTTGATTTTGTAGTAGTCACACTAGTTTAGTACGGGTGAGTGCCATTTTGTCTTGTATGGTTTTGGGTAGTCAGTGGAGGTTAGCTAGGGTGTTGAAGACGCCGAAGACCGTGTGTTTTGGGTTTTCTTTTGTAGTCAGATTAGCTGTCCCTCACTTTCCTTGCCAGCTCCACTTAGTTTTTTTCTTTTCTTTGGCACCACTCTAGTTCCCTTACCCCTGTGTGTTATCGTGTCTTACCAGTCACTTGTTCAACTTAAAATCATCACTTTTGCACCCACCGTTGTCATCACGCTTCCTAGTCCCTCACCAGAGCCCACCTGCTTCCAAAATAATTATCCTAAATCTTACACCCCTGTACCCCTAGACACTTGGGGTCGTAACAGATATACATTAGGAAGAGCATGGGTACTAGTATAGATCACTTTGTCACACTGCTAAGGACCCCAATTTGAGTATACTAATCTCACAAACTTTTTTTAACAGGTCAGATGATGACGACACAATCTGTCGAGCTCTAACAGAATATGCCAGGGCCTGTTCCCATGTGGGCTATCCTGTGCGCGAATGGAGGGAGAACTTCCCTGCTTGCAGTAAGTAAATCATTCGCCATCCAGTCTGGGAAGACAGTGCTTTATGTACAGAAAGCTTTTCTAATAACTACTTGGTATGAAAAGTAACTTTCAAAGATAATTATTTTGTTGTCCATTGTCTTGCAACTAAAACTAGGGGATGCACATCCTGGCCTGGCAAGGAATAGTTGGTGAGCACTGAGATCAAATCAAAACGTGGAGATACTAGCACATTATTTTCTGTGTAAAAAATGTATTTTGAATTGATTTGGTTTGCTAATTGGGTGTCATGGTGGTGCAGTTGTTAGCATTCCTGCCTCGCTGCGCTAGGGCTCTGGGTTCTGTTCTGGACTGGTGGTGCTGTCTGTGTGATGCTGTTTGTATGTTTGTCTTGTGTTTGCATGGGTTTCCTCTGTGTGATTTGGTCTCCTCCCATAGTCCAAATATATTTTTTTCTATCAAAATACATTTTATTTAAAAGAAAAACATCTCACAATCAGTACACGTTCTAATAAAATATCAAACTATCATCAAATAAAAAACTTTCCAAATGAGGTGATTGTCCATTATCAATCAGTGCAAGTGGATGATGGAGCTGTATTTGTGCAATTAAAGAGTCTCTCCAACCCCTACCACTTGCTTTTGTCCAGGCCATCTGTCCTGGCTCTGAAACTGCAGAGCAGCAGCTCAGGGGACAGGGATTTGCACTCTTGTCCCTGTACAGGGCCCAAAGTCCCTTCCAGCACTCCCTCGCCGTGGAGAAACCCCATTAGGCGACGTCGCACTTCATCCTCCCTCTGAAGTCCGCTCCCCACTCTATGTTGTGCCTTGTTTGATCAGGGACACCAGCAGCCAAAGCAAGTACTGTGTCCCTTTGTCCAATCTGGTAGGTGCTAGCCCCAGTAGGATGCTCTGGTATCCGAGCACTGTTCTCACTCCCAGGAGTTGCATGGTGTTGTCCATTCTGCCCCACACCGCTTTGACCACTTTCCATCAGCTTTGGTGTTCCGGGGGCAGTGCGGATTCCTGGTGATCGAGTGTCTGTATAGAACCTCTCTGGTCACCAGCCTGTTGTGCACGGCCATCCAGTTAAGGTTCTTTAGTGTGTTGTCTAGTGCTTTTGGCTGCGTCCTTTCCCAGACTTCTCTGGGAACCCGCAGCCTTTCTCCGGTAACCAGCTGTCCACTCACCTCCTTGTAAAGCAGGGCTCTGTGGTTGGTGTAGAGCTCTGGCTGTCTAGTGGCCTCGTACCTCTGGCTCCACTTGACAGCATGGGTGAAGGCCTCTAGTCGCCTGTCTGCTTTTGGTCCGGTGTTTGCCCACTGGACCAGGTGCCTCATCGGGAAGGAGAACCACAGCCTGACAAAGTCCTGGTACTTGTGGCTGATGGGTTCCTGCAGCGCCCAGCAGAGGTTGCAGAATAGGATGGTTTCAGGGGGAAATGCGGCACATCTATTCCCCCTTCCTTGACCGGCTGGCACATCCAGTTTCTTGTGTTGTACTCGTACCTGCCTCCAGACGAAATTGAAGACCATCCCTTGCAGCGCTAGTCTGAGTCTGGTTGGCAGCGGGTACACCACAATCAGATCCAAAGATATACTAGTGGGTTGATTGGCTTCTGGGACAATTGGCCCTAGTGCATTTCTGTGTGCATGTGTGTGTCTGTGTGTGCAGTGTGATGTGTCCCATCCAGGGTGTATCCTGCTTTGAACCCACTGCTTGCCAGGATAGGCTTCAGTTCCCCGTGACCCTGTATTTAATAAACTGGCAAGACAATGTGTATGGTTTGTTAATTAAAACCACTTCTAATCATGGAATAAATTATTGATTAAACTGTTGATTATTCTGTCTCATTTGGAATACAGCTGATAACTATATTGACAGATCACATCCAAACCTGACTCAAATCTCATCATTCCTCCAGTAATGTCCATTATTATGGATTGGTTGTTTATATTAATTTTCTCTGCTTCTTTGACAAGAGATCGATGTTCTGACAAATATTATCTTAGGGACGTGAATGTTGCCTGAAACCCACAAACGCAATGCATTTAAGATAAGACAACTTTATTAGTCATATGCAGTTTCTTTCATTACGAATTTGTCTTCTCACATTCCCCAGCTTGCTCTCCATGAGACACACAGACAGGGAGAGAAGCTTGGGGTCAGAGCGCAGGGTTAGCCATTTATACAGCGCCCCTGGAGCAGTTGGGGTTAAGGGCCTTGCTCAGGGTCCCAACGGAGTAGGATGTCTCTTAGCCCAAGTGACTCCACTCCGCTCATTTCAATGAAAAGAAAACATCCAAATCCCAGGTGACAAGGAATGCTCTTCTCTTAAATAGGACAGAGGCCACGTACACAGCACTGATTATGGTGAACATGCAGTTGGAAAATGAACACCCCTAGGCCAGCAATCTTAAATTTCTGTTATTTGCAAGTATTATTTACCTCACCAACATATCCTGTGAATAAAAATAAACCATGGTACAATGAAAGTCCTTTACTTCAGAGCTGTGTACTTCTGCTGAAATCTATTAGTGCCTTGATCTGAATTTGGCCTGATTCGCTCCAGTCACCTTCTTTGTTATGTGATGTGTTCATCTTAACAGTAATTAGATAAACGTTTGTCTGTGCACTTAAAAAGTATGTTCAGTGTTTTCTTACAAAACCGAGGCGGGGATGCTGGAAATGTTTTGTGAACAAACTGAGCTTCATTTCAGTATGCTACTGCAATACACTATACTATTGGGCCTGAGCATGTGAAATGACAAAGAAATGATCTGTGAATTTTTCAGCGGATGGTTGTGAGGATAGTTTCGTTCACCGAGACTGTATCAGTTGCTGTCCGCCTACCTGCACATTTGAGAAGGAATGCCTGGGAAGCAATCTGCACTGTCTGGATGGCTGTTACTGCCCTGATGGTAATCATATCTCTTATTAACACAGCAATTCATAAATCCAAGACACAAATATGTAATGTATATACACATTTATTGTGGAATCCATATGTGCTATGAATTGTTTTACATAATTAGGAAGCAGAGGGTTAAATACTGTACATATATTTTAGGTGGCTATTTTCCAGTTAGTACCTTCACTCTTTAAAGTTAGTTGATAATTTTAGCTCAACTAAATAGTCTTTGCCTTTATGTGAACCTCAATACAAATGTTCTTACACTGAGAGGTCTTCACTAATACATAGAATTAGTGGTTAGAGTGGAAGCACATTAGATATCCCTAGTATTTGGGTTATATCAGAATTTTATGACTGTTTACAACATCATTGATAATATGTTAATAGTTCGTTTATATTGACAGATATAAAGGAGCATATAAGATATATGATTGCTGGATTTTTCCTGGATTTTTAATTGTTTTCTGCCAGGTCTTGTTTTGGAGAATGGGACCTGCATCTCAGTAGCAAATTGCCCCTGTGTATATCATGGTACTGCTTACCCTCTTGGACATATTTTGGAACAGGGCTGCAGCACATGGTAAGATGGCTCTTGAATGGATCTTTGCAAAAGCCTTCTTAGAAAAGACCCGTAAAGAATTAATTTGTTTTGGAACATTGTAGTCACACAATCACATCTGTATGCTGCAGGGCACTAGGAGAAATATAGAAATTGGACAGGGCTGCAATTTAATGAATAGTTCCAAAACCCCACAAAATTGCGATGGAGAAAAGATATGGCCATATAGGAATGCATTTCTTATTCAATGGGAAAATTATTGATTGTGAATTACAATGTGATTATAATTAGCTAAAGATCACATTTGGGGCTGAAATAATACAATAATGCTCAACAAAATATACAGTATTTGCTGAAAAACTAGTCAATAGGAATCTGCTAATCAGGCAGCTGTGCTACAGTAGGAAAGCAAAAAAATGAACATATAAAAACATAAGCCTTTTTTTCATACGTTTCAGGTGGAAATGGTAGAAACAATCTTTTATGCACACTCATTTTGATTTTAATTGTTATAAATGAGAAATATGGTGTTTTAATCACAAATGTCATGCTTTCAGCATTTGCAGTGGCGGTGTATGGAACTGCACAGAGAACAATTGCACAGGTAACAAACCTTTATTTCTTTCCAAGCATGTGAATTAATTGGTCCTGTTTTGCCCATAATAAGGTCTCATTATTTTAGAAAACATAAAAGACAAAAAAAGTATTGGCAATCATTGACTAACAGAACCTTTCGTGATTAATCCCAATGAGATTTACTCCCTACAGGCAGAATTGTGAAACAAATGGCAAAAGGCAACTCCCATCTCATGATGCAGTTAATGAATGATCAATCCACTGCAAGCATCTGTTTTTTTTTTTTACATAGTGTACATATCATAAAAACTTATTACACAGTGTACTGTCTTGTGTTGTAGCGGAGTGCTCAGTCACAGGTGACTCTCATGTAACCTCCTTTGATGGGCGGATCTTCATGCTTCACGGTAGCTGTCAGTATGTCCTGGTGAAGAGCTGGAGAACCTCCAAGTTCACTCTGACATTACAGAACATGCCCTGCGGTGAGGTAACACAAACTCATATGATACAATAAGACAAAAAATGTGACTCAGATTCAAACCATTGCAGTTTCAGCTTGTATGGATCTATTTTATTGTTTCTGAATAATCTATGCTGCTGTAACTAACATTAGTTTATTAGTTTATTGGCAGATGTGAATGTGGTAGAGACTTCCATATGTTATCAGCATTAATAAGCAAATCATGTGGACAAGACACCCAAATGGACATGTAAGACTAAAATAAATCTGTGATTTTCTTTTGAAAACGATCATAATAATTGCTTACACTTATATAGCGCTTTTCCTGACTATCCACTCAAAGCGCTTTACAGGTAATGGGGACTCCCCTCCACCACCACCAATGTGCAGCATCCACCTGGATGATGCGACAGCAGCCATAGTGCGCCAGAACGCTCACCACACATCAGCTATCAGTGGGGAGGAAAGCAGAGTAAAGAAGCCAGTTCATACATGGGGGATTATTAGGAGGCCTTGATTGGTGAGGGCCAATGGGAAATTTGGCCAGGATGCCAGTATCAAAATCAAAAAATGATTTTGATACTGGCATTGCAGGCCATCTGATAATTTGTCTGAGGCAGAAGATGTGTTTTTAAATACCAGATGGTGCATAGCCCACAGTGTAACACCAACAAATCAGCCAAACTCATTTGTTAAAATGTTTGCAGACTGGTGAAAACTAGGAACTTTATGTAGAATACTTAACCAAAAGGGAGTGCACACCCTGCAGTCTGTGTGAATCCTAATGCCTTGGTATACTGATTGGGACACTATATAAAATATATAATATAAAATATGTATATAAAACGTGCTGTCCTTCAGATGAGAAGTAAAATCAAGGTCCTGACTCTCCATAGTCATTAAAAATCCCAGGGTGTTTCTCAAAAAGAGTAGGGGCCTTAAACTGGTTTCCTGGCTAAATTTCCCATTGGCCTTTACCAATCATGGCCTCCTAATAATCCCCATCCATGAACTGGCTTCATTACTCTGTTCTCCTCCCCATTGATAGTTGTGTGGTGAGCAGACTGGCACACTTTGGCTGCAATCACATCATCCAGGTGGGGCTGTATATTGGTGGTGGTGGAGGGGAGCCCCCATCACCTGTAAAGTTCTTTGAGTGGAGTGTCCAGAAAAGTGCTACTGTTTATACAGTAAGTGTAAGTGTGAAGAATGATTAGTATCATTAAGAAGCTTGAGCTGCAGATGCATTGTCATAATAGAACTGCCAAGATAATATTATGTAGAATTGGCACAATAATAAAATATTTTTTGTGAATCAAGGTAGATGAATGGTCATCAACTAAAACCTAAATTATTTTGCAATAAAGAGGAGAAGCAAAACATTTGTGGTTTGTTTGGATGGTTTTGGAAGATTGGAACAAGCTAACCAGCAATGATAGAAAATCCAATACCTACATTTTTTTTCAAGAAATGATAAGAAGAGAGGGGGCAGCACAGTGATTAGCATTACTGCCTCATAGCACTGGGGCCCCGAGCTCAGTTCCTGTCTTCGTGAAGTGTGTATGTTCTTTCTGTGTTTGTGTGAGTTTCCTCCAGGTACTTTGGCTTACTCCCACAGTCCAAAGACATGCTACTAGGTTAATTGGCTTAGTAGGTTAACTGGGAAAATTAGCCAGTCTCTGCTGGTCCTGCCTCATGTGTGCCGTAATAAAAAAATAGTGGGTTTAAAATAGCAGAGAAACTACAGGTGCCCTAAAGATACAGGGGAAGATATATGCTTGAAATAACAAACTAAAGCAATTTCAGGTCTGTTATTGGTGAAGGTATGAGGAAACTAAAATGGTATTTCAAGTAAGTTTCAAAGTTTGAATGTAAGTAAATCAATCGTCCAATTCAATTTTTATTTACAGATTTCCTACTTTTATAAGTAATATTAAAGTACTTGTTCTACAGTATGTTATGTCAACATTTGTCTTATGAGCTTGGAATTGAAAACTGTATAATCAAGATCACTCATTAATAAGCAACCAGGTTTGTTTTTTATGACTTTCATTTAAACATTTTTTGTCTTGATTATGTAAAATTGTGCAACAATGTAATTGTAGATTTTTTGGAATGAATACAAGCATTTTTTTATGTCTTAACTTTTTTGAAGAATACAGGGTGTGGACATTTAATAATACTAAAGATTTATTCCATGAATAATTCTGTATCTCTTTTGCCTCCAAAATGTGTATTTTAACTGTTTTAGGAAAGGTGAAAGCTTTAATTGAGCCTGAGGTGTATTTAACACTATATAAGATTCTGAACTATCATATATCATGTAAAACTAAGATGTGTTACAAACTCCATGTGATGTAAATGCAGGGAATCATAGTCAGACTGCTTAGAATGTCATTAATGTCATATACAGTATTTATGGTGTCTTTTAATTTCTGCTGTTTCTTAAAAACTGCTGCTGTTCTGCTGTTTCTTCAAAACTAAAATAGGGGAAGACTTTTCACTTTAAGGAACAAAAACCTGATAAATGTGATATTTTTCTTTCCTTTCACGCTATTTTGCTTGTTTCGTAGTCTCTGGAATACTCTTGCATACAGTCTATAACACTGGTGGTAGATGAAGATGTGAACAGGCAAGTGACTCTCACCAGAGAAGGCGAGATTCTAGTTGGAGTTAATCAGGCTGCAAACCTGCCCTACTCCGATGGTAAGATACTGCTGTGGCTTCATCCTTTATGGATCACTGTGTCTCCAGTACCCTGCAGTAACTGCAGAAAATGCTGTTAGAGTAATAATAATCTGTTATTCATCACTCTGAGGAAAACACATCATCCTTGAGAGGTCAGAAGTTTAAAATGTGTGATTTTTAAAAAATGAGGTGTTCCAAAAGTAAATACTGTATGCATATTGTACAGTGTATGCTCTCTTCAAGGAGCACCTTCTTCATGTGTTTTGGGAATGTATAGATATTACATTTTACAAATGGGTGTCTGGCTCTCCCCTACTTCTCTCGTTAAGTGATAACTGAAGTCTTGGCCTCATGCGATGGCAGCAACACATTTGCTTGGCTGGTCTCACTGCTGCTGAACAAATGTTGGCACACTATGAAGAGACACCACATTCCCTCAGACATCCCTGGATCCTGCCCCATTTTGATATCTTTTGAATGGAGCTCTCTGCCATGCAGATCCATGGTACCAGGGAGAGATAGCAAAGACTTGGAGTCCTGCTACTGATGTGGTCAAATCCTTATTGCACGGTGCTTCTGTCTTAGCTGTCTGATTCTTGGGCAGGAATGTTATTGTGTAACAATTGGTGTGTTTAACAGTACTGTATATTAGATTGTGCTTTGCTCTTGTTTCATAAATTACATTAAAAGAGCCCAATTATGTGGATGCAGACCGATTAATATATAAAAAAAACACAATAGTTTTCTTAAAAGTGAAGAGCATTGAAATGCTTTTGGATAATTAATTATTTTGGAAAAGAAGTGTTCTTAAGGGAGAAATGTCTTTCTACTGTATAAGAAAGATCTTCAACCAAGGAGTGCTGTCTGTATTAACATGGTTTTGAAACCTGAATACAAAAAGATACAGAAACAGAAAACAGTTCATAAAATAAATGTAAGCTTGGATCAGTAAGAAGAGACAAATAATGAAAGAGTTAGAATGCTACAGAAGAGTAAGTTATTGGGAAAATTTGAGAAATTGCATGTTGTGGCTACAGCTCATTGTCTGCATGTTTACTTGCACATTGTCTATTGTTTGTTTGTACATTGTCTTGATGCACTGTTTGCACTTTGTTTTTGTTTTTTTTACACTTGTATTACAATCGAGAGACTTTCTGTAAGTAAGAATTCCATTGTACCAGCACCGGTTACATATGGCAATAAAGTTCAAGTTCAAGTTCAAGTTCAAGTTCATGTGGTTTGGGAAAAAAAATGCAAAAAATGCAAAATAGCCATGTTTATTATGGTAAAAAGCCACAGAAAATGATTGGATAATGTTTTATTTTTGAGAATTGGGGCAACACAGTAGCTTGCAGTTGGTACTGCTACCTCAGAGCTCCAGTACCCCAGGTTTGATTGGCTGAAAGCAGGTAGAGATGTAGGATTACAGCTTATATCTGTGTGGAGGAAGCATGTGATCACTGTGTTTGCCCACCCAATCTTGCCTTGGTAAAATCCGTGGACAGTGTTGGGCAAAGATCTCTATAATTCTACATCCCTACCAGTTTTCAGCCATGGATACTTTCTGTGTGTGTACACCATTTCAGAATTTCCCCTTCATTTCCATGATGTTGGGTGTTTTCTGGAAAATCCCCATTGTACAAGTGAAGAGATTAAAATGTCAATTGACTTTGCCACATAGCAAGCAAAATGGATTATTGTTGGACTTAGAAAAAACTGGAACATATCCCAGAAGACCAAAATGACCACAAAAGGTCATTTTCATTCCTAGTGTGATTTCATAACATGAAAAACTAAAGGTGAACCTCCCAGCTTCCCAGTCTCCCTTTCTCTCATTCAGCCATTGTGTTAACAATTCATTTTGGTGTAATAGTTATAATGATATTTATTAACACAACACACACTGAAAGGAAGATGGCGCAGTGGTTAGCATATCTGCCTAGCAGTGTGAAGGCCCTGGGTTCAATTCCTTTGTGGAGTTTGTATGTTTTTTTCTAGGTGCTTTTGTTTTCTTCCACAGTCCCAAGACATACTAGGAGGTTAATTGGCTTCTGGGGAATTGGCCCTGGTGTGAGTGTGTGTCTCTGCCTGCCCTGCAATGCACTGCTGTCCTTTCCAGGGTGTATCCTGCCTTGTGCCTGTTGCTTGTTGGCCGAGCCCCTGGCTCCTCTTTGATCCTGTATTGGATACAGAAGATGGATTGTTATTGAAAGTACCGTCACTCTAGAGATAATCTGTTTTCAACTTTTTGAGTTACATGTAGAAGCAGAAAGCAATTAGCCTTTTTGCAGCCGTATTCTGAATCATGATTTTTTATGTAATAACAAAAAAATACCAATTTGTCTGTTTTCTTGTGCAGATACCATCGAGATACGGAAGTTGACCGCCCTGTTCACACAGCTGAAGACTAGCTTTGGGTTACGGATCCAGTTTGACAGGAGTGGGGGGAGGCTGTACGTGGTGCTTGACAGTAGCTGGAAGGGTGGGACAGTGGGTCTGTGCGGCACCTTCAATGGGAATTTAAGAGATGATTTCCTGTAAGTCCCTTTGCGCTCTGAGCACAGTTTGTGTGGTTTTCATCCGGAGCAACTATAATGTCATTCCAAAAGTGTGAGAACAATGATTATTTGACATTATTTTGTGTGATCAGTCTACTGCATCAACGATTATGATTTGTTGTTAATCATGGATTTGAGTTGATGCTTGGAAAGTATGTTCTGTTGGTAAGAAATGACTAATTGCCTTAGCTAATTCTTACCATGAAAATCCTAATTTAGTTAATGGAAACTGTAATAAAGACTCTCTCATAATTCTGCAAAGATAAATATTGTCATTTATCTGGCATATTAGGCTGAACAGATGTTTTCTGAAATTCCTCAGAATATTTTGTTTTTTACAAAGCAGGTCATCATGTAATAATTATAATAATTGCTTACACTTATATAGAAAATCATAGCTGACCCCCATAGTTTGAAGCACTTTCTCTTCGCTGTGTGTTATTTGTACAACTTGGTTATCACTGTGTATCAACTGATAAGTGATAAGTGTATTTAAGGTTGATAATTGTATTTATACAATGTTTGCCACTCAATAGTTTGCCTTCATTTTACAGAAACGTGGTACTAGTAAGGTGAGCCTTGTAGTGCAAAAGACAACCTTTTGAACAAATAATTTTAATGATAAGAAACACCTGATGATGAGTCAGTGAGATTTGATTGGTAAATTGATTGATTATCTACATTTTATATTGGCTACTCATACATTGTTTATATTGAGTTGTTGTGAAAAGACTTTGACCAAAGAGAATTATAAATTGCTTAATGACAAACCTGTAATATTGATTTTTACAATTCCTCCTAATATTAGTTCATCAGTAGTTGTATTTTTAAAGGACACATTATATCTACTGATTTGAAAATGCAACTGGTTGAACTAATGTTTTAGATTAGTAATAAAAAGATACAGGGGCACAAAATTAAGTTGTAGTCCACGTATTTTTAAAAGCATTTTTGAAGCAATATAACATATTTAAATTGAAACTTGATGAGCTAAATAACTTTGAGGTAAATATTCTGAAAATGGTCTTTGATGTTTTGTGTTTTAAAAGATGCCTCCTTCTAGCAAGAAATTCTAGAGTTTCAATTGCGATTTAAAGCTTTGTGAGTTTCCTGTAGTGTCTCTATTAGTATTGTGACTTTATACTGGAAGTCTTTTCTGTTGTGACTATTATTTATTGCTTTATTTAGTGAAATACATTTCAATATTTAAGAGAAGCAATGATCGACTGAAATTAAAAGAGATATTAAGAAATAGAGCGGAACAAATAAGCTCCAACACCTACATTCTGAAAATGTTAAGCAATTTCTTCATAATCGCATGTAAAATGTTTGAATTGGCAGCAAAAATCATTCTATGATTAATCTTGTTGATTGGAGAAAAATTTAAGCAATGACACCTTGGACAATCCTCCAGATCTAAAAGAGCATTTTGAAAGCTGAGAAATCAAAGTGCCTCTTTACTGAATCATCTCCTGGCATGTCTTGGACACTATTCATATCAATGTCTTTGTCATTCTCCTTCAACAGCTCTTCAAAAATTCCTCTGGGATTCACATAGTATTTGATTGTCTTTAGAAAATCTGTAGGTCCATCTGGCATTTGCTTTATGTTTTTCCCACCATACTTATGGCTGAATCCGATCTTGTTCGTAATCCGACTGGTTTTTTAAGTGACTCACATTTGCAGTGGCCAAACACTTAAAAACAATGATCATTTAAACTATATATACAGTATATCTAGTATACTAGGTCTTCAGGGTCTGTACTAAATCTCAGCGCACTATTAATGATAAGAATGTGTGAATGTGTGTTTTCTGCATTTTTGAGTGTGTTTAAAATAAAAAAAATCAAGATGTTGTAGAGCTATGCAGCCATGTTACTGAACTTGATGTCCTGATTCTTGAGATCAAATGCCTATTAAGTGTAAAAGCCCCGATTTGTAACTGTCTTATGTTCTAATATTCTTTAATATTCTTTAATGTTCTTTCACAATACAAGCATTGTCAAATACAGTATGTGAATTGCTGTTAAACATAACTTGTATTTTAAACTGTTTCAGATCACCATCGGGAATGATTGAGGGTACTCCTCAACTTCACATCAATGCATGGAAGGTCTCGTCTGCTTGTACAAGCCCAGTTAATATTCCCATCATTGATCCTTGTGAAATGAACCAGCAAAATGGTACATTTTTAATTGTACTAGGGGAATATGTCTCTTTGGAATAAGTAGTTGCTCTTTCACAGAAGAACTGTTGCCCCCATTTGCTGGAGAAAAAAAATTACTGTATATTACAAACATTTTTAATATTGAGTTTATCTGACAGATGTTTTAAGAGAAAGTGGCTTAATTTTAAAATCTTAAGCTCTTAGAAGGCTTTCTAATAGCTGTGTGTGTTGTAGTTTTCTATGCCTCGCAGTGTGACTTCATCAACGAAGACCTGTTCGCCCCATGTCACTCCTACGTCAGTCCCAGCATCTATTTCCAGCAGTGCCGATTCCAAGCCTGCAGATGTGGGAGTAACTGCCTGTGCACTGCTCTTGCACACTACGCGTATGTCTGTGCCAAGCACAAGGTTGTCATCAAATTTAGAGCACACGTCTCTGAATGTGGTAAGTGAAACAGCTGGGAAAAAAGGCACAAATTGTGGATTGTGGCTTACCACTTCTGAACCCTTTTTCACAAAGTGAAATAACTAAAATTGATCTACTGTTTAATTTTGTACTGTTTGTACGTTACTGTTACACTTTGAGGATACAATCTATATTTCTTAAACTCCTATTAGTTTTTCATCAATTGATTTCATGTTACCATTGTTCAGGGAAAACTGCTTTGGTTTCTAATGAAGAATTCAATGGCTTGTGATCAAACAGCTTTCAAGACTGATGTTTAGCTCCAGCAGTAGCATTGCCACCTTGTAGCCAGAACTCGTCCCTGTTCAATACTGGGAGGGTGGAAATCAAAAGAAAACCAGCTTGTTACTGCAGGTGGAGTTGGTGGCACATGAGGTTTAACTATTCGATCTGCTGCAGCAAGATGAACATGTGCAGTAAGAGTTGCTGTCCTGCAGATGAGACGTTTAATTGTTTTCAAGGGTCCCATGACACTTTTCAAAACAGTAGTGGTGTTGTTCTTGGACACCTGGGTAAGCTCTACTCTGATCTTATACAATCTGGCCTCCCTAAATTTACCTGTTAATTCAACTGCTGAAATCTGTCACGTCTTTGTGATCTGTCTGATCTAATGTGTAGGAAGCTGCCGGTGCATTAATGGAGCTTTGAGATTTTTTGTAATGAACAGCATATATTGGGAACTATACAAATACCATTGGTTATTGATTATTATAATAATCTGCTGCCCTGTAGGAGGGACTCAGGTTTTCACTGGTTAGGATGAACTGTCAAAACTGAATCTATTCTTTTAACAGAAGTTTTAATTATATTACTTCCATATCACTGTACATTATTAGTACTTCAGTCTGTTACAGCAATCTGGAAATGTTCAAATGAATAATACTTCATGAAGGGCAATATTTAAAAAGAAAAAGATGGATGCATTCACGACAAGTTGCATAGATATACGCAAGCACCTTTGTTTTTGAACAGTGGACCATAACTGTTGTTACATTGGGCAAACAGGAATCTCTCTATCTTTGGTGCAATGTTCTGCATGCAGGTATGGTGTGCCTGGGTGGAATGCAGTATCACACCTGCACATCGACTTGTGGAAAGACATGCCAGTCCCTCTCTAGCGATGACCACTGTGATGAAGACTGCGCAGAGGGCTGCAACTGCTCTGAAGGGGCATACTACGATGACATCCGGCAGCGCTGTGTCACAGTGTAGGCATCTACAGCTTCCACAGAATCGCCCTCCTCATGTGATATGAACAGTAGTCATCTTTTAAGGGGATGTCACCATGAGAGTGGGGCCCAAGGATGTATACTGCTGACAGGAGGCATGTGCTCCGATCAGTGGTTTGTCAAGCATGCTCATTGCTGAAGTAGAGGGTACACTGGTTGGGTTTTGTAAAACACTGTTGGATTTAGTTGATAACCCTCTGTTGCAGTGTGTAAAGTTTATTTTTTCATTTGTTTTGAAAGGATCTGTGATGACGAGGCCTTTTGAAGACTTTAAAAACGTTAAAAAATGGTTAAAAAAACGATGGAATCAAAAAGAATATGATCATTATGATATTATGCCTGTATTTCAAAAATGTTTTTCCTTCTAACAGCACTTTATGTAAAAATGGTACAGGCATTTACCATTCCTGACAGCATACAGTGTCATGATCATTTTATCTAACCATTTCTTTGGAATAAGCGGTGAACAAAAGTATTAAAATTACAAAGCAAATTGCATAGCAGTGGAATACATTTTAATAGAACAGAGCAGAAGCATAATACTTCTTTTTGCTTGCAGTTCCCAATGCCACTGCTACTTCATGGGCTCCGTGTACCAGCCTGGAGAAGTTTCTTTCAGTGCATCCGGCCCCTGGTAATTAACGTTCTTCATGTCTAAAATATGATTTTAATGGCTTCATCCCACCTGTCTAATCTTGAATTGTATTCTGTATTATTAAACTTTCTGTCATTGTTTCATATAGGCATCATATTATTTAATAATTCGAGAATTATTGATGGTTGAGAATACGTTTTCAGCCCATTATTTTAATCACTGAAGTTTAGTATGCTGTGCAAAACAAATTGACTCTTAATGTTTACAGACCTAGTTCATTTTCTCATTTTCTTAGAATTGTTATGATGCCATTTACGGTATATGTTTGCACCATGTGTTTCTGGGATGAACTCTGAATTGCCATGTCTCTTACTGGGGATAAGGGATTTTCTAAAAATGGATGGATGGGATAATTGCGATGTCATGTGTTCATTTCTGTTGAGTCTCACACTTGTCTGCAAGGTGCTGTAATAGAAAAAAGTAAGCCAGAACTCTTTAAATCAACAGCCTCTGCAGAAATGGCCGGATGGAATGTGCACCTCAAGAACCGGGTAATGTTTTCCCTTACGTTTTTATTTCACTATTGTACACATGTACTGTAGCACTATTGTTTTACCCCTGAGAAGTGTTTAGAACCTAAGACTCCATGAATTTGAATCCACCTGACATGACAATGCTAGGATGGCTTTAGGACAACGATAAGAATAAAAATTAATAAATGAATGGCTGTGCATTGATATAAAAATATTACAAATAATGTGGAATATGAGGTGTATTTTAAGATTTATTAAAATACATCTTATAGATTTATTTATTTATTGTTTTGTTAATAGTTGCAAAAGGCAAACAAAAAAGGCACTGATGTCCAAGCAGTATTCTCAACTGTGAGAAAGGGTTGTATAAGGACCTGTGTGTACAGTATAAAGACCTGTGGGTACAGTATAAAGAACTGTGAGAAAGGGCTGTATAAAGACCTGTGGATACAGTATAAGAAACTGTGAGAAAGGGTTGTATAAGGACCTGTGGGTACAGCATAAAGACCTGTGGATACAGTATAAGAAACTGTGAGAAAGGGTTGTATAAGGTGAATTGAAGGCGCTGGTTGTTGCAGATCCGGAGCCAGGAGAGTGTCCTCCAGGAAAGACATATTTCAACTGCAGGGAGCACCAGCCTGGACAGCCCCGCACTGGCATCGCATGCGAACTGACGTGTCGCAACCTGATGATGAACCTCACCTGCCCGCCCATGACACCCTGTGTGCCAGGCTGCGGGTGTCCACCAGGGTAGGTGCTCTGCAGGCATAGAGCTGTTTCAGTCAGTCGCCAGCTTTATTGGCTGACATAAAGCAGTCACAGTTCTGATGTATTCAGAAATTCAGTGGAAATGAAAAGATAGTCATGCAAATGATGCCAAATGTACTGTAGATGGAATCTGGTTTCTTTAATATAGTGTCCTGATCCTTAAAGGGTTTATGAAAGCATAATACTATTGCTCTAACTTTTAAAGGGAATGCAATGCAAATTAAATTTAAATCACAGTCCACAGCACAGGATGTATTAAAATTACAATGTATACTGTACTTTAGGTTCCAATACTTATTTGTCATGGTTTTATATGCCCTCTCAGATTAAAAGCTGTGAAGCTGTAGTCATTATTTATTAAAATTAGTGTCTTTTGTGTTTCATTATAGCCTCCAGGAAATTAATGCTTTGTGAATGCAGGACACTTGTTTAATGTTAAATATTTTTAAATGTATTTGTGTTGTAGTGTCTTAAGAAAGCAGTCTAAGCAATCCTTTTTCAAATATTTTTAAATTCTACAATACTTCAATATAATATATATGAAGCATTATCAAAATGTAAGTAGTTTACAGGCATTACAGTGAAATGTTTTCTCTTTCATTTTCTTTTCATTTGGTGAGGCATTTTTAAACATTTTAAGAAAATAATGAACAAGTGAAACCTCATTGAATATATAATGCTATTATGCATATATAAAACTAACTATGTACCTTAAAAATATTCAGACCCTTCCTAAGCTGTTCCATTTTGTGAAATTACAAAATTATACACATTTATGCCATCTGAAATTCAATACTAGAATTCTCACACTGAAGACTTCTAGGGGGTAGGTACAGTAAGTTACAGTAAATGTCCACAGAAAATAGAGACAAAATGCATATATTGATGGCATAAGTATTCAGACCTGAAATTTGAAGTGACTTTGTCAGGAATTAGTCTTTTTGGGTCAGTCTCTATTAGCTTTGCACACTGGTCTGGTGTAGGTTTGGCCCATTCTTCTTGGCAGACTAGCTCAAGCTCTCTCAAGTTACTTGCTTTCGCTTATGGGCAGAAGTTTTCAAGTCTTTCCGCAAATTCTTTATAGGATTCAAGTCAGGGCTTTAACTGGGCCACTCAAGGACATTCACTTCCTTATTCTTAAGCGAGTTCAGTGTAGCTTCTGCCTTGTGCTTTGGATTATTGTCCTGCTGAAGGGTGAATTATCACACCAGTTTGAAGTCTTCAGCAGTCTATTTAGTTTGTTTTCATCTAAGATTGGCATGTAGTTTTCTCTGTCCTAATAAGCTTTCCAGTCCTGCCTGCTGAGGGGAAGTGTCTTTGTAGTATGAAGCAATACTGACTGTGGGTGCTGCTTTTTTTGGTTGTGCCAAACATAATGCTTGGAAAGTTCCAGATTGATGAGATGGATTTTCCACTCAGCCTCACAGGTTAACTTTGTAAAGTGACAGGGATATTGATGACCGATGCGTATTTATCCTCTTACTTATTGAACTATAGCTCCTTCCAATTATTGTCGTTAGCCTCACATTGGCAGATATTTCCTTGCCCCACTGCTCAGTGTAAATTGCCAACCTGATACAGGCAGTTTCTGGGTGGTACGATGCACTTTCCATTTCTTGAGTGGACTGTGCTCACAGGGATATTCAGAAGCTCAATATTGTTTGTATCTTTCTCCTGATATGATTTTTTAAACATTATCCCGGACGTGCTATGAAAGGTTCTTAATGGTTGAGTCCTTGTTTGAAATTCACTGCCTGACCAAGTTACTTCACAGAGACAAGTGTCTTTTTAATCCTTGGATCCACTATTATTGCACACAGAGGCCACTCAACTACAGTATGTGGTTTGTTAATGTTATTTTGTGCATTTAAATTAATTGAGGTTTGCCACAACAAATGGTTTGAATCCTTATGCAATGATGATGTTTCCTTTTTTTCTTTCATTTTACCTGTTTACTTTATTCTGTTAGTGTTTAGATTGGAATAGATTGAGTATGGAACAAATATCATGTGTTACTGGGGTAATTAATTTATAATTGCTGATGAGATGGAAAGAAAATAATAGCAAGTTTAACATTGCTGGGCCAGTTTTAACTTAAATCTAAAAATATTGCTCAATTAAGTGTCTCTAAAAATATGTTTGCTGAAAATAATCACTGTACATACAAATTTTGTTTTACAGAGTGGTAAAACTAGTGACCAAACCGACTTCGTTGAATTAGGTCAGCAAAAATGCCTTTTGTTCTCTGTTGCCTTTTTTTCTTTAAAGGTTGGTGAGGCACAAACAAGAGTGCTATTTTCCAGAAAATTGTCCGTGTGCCTGGCTAGGACAAGAGTATTTACCAGGAGAAATAGTGGCCACACCTTGTTATAAATGGTATGTGCAAACTTACTGTAACAGAAAGTAATGAATTGAAAATAAAAAAATGGATATATATATATATCTGTTTGTCACTAGGTGGACTTCAACTACTAACAAAATTACAAATAGTCATAGTGTTTCTGGAGGAAAGTGTACCCATACTTATTTTCACAATTAGTAGTTAGTAATTTATAGAATAATATCCCTTGCATTCAATTGTATTTAACTTGCTTTTATGCATGTGGTTATTGTGAATATGTTCCAGAGAAATAGTTTTTATTTATTGCAGAATATAGCTATATTTTCCTGATTGTAATGAACAAGGAATGACAGAAACAAACCCTGGTATCAGTGAAAAATGAAACTTCAACATGCCTCTTTTGGTATGAACTTTAACATTTCAACTAGACACAATTATTCGATGTTGGCTTTGTTCCTTGCTTTTTGAGTTTGGTGTTTTTCCACATTCAAGTTTGGAGGTCACCTTGAGTCATAGAACTCATCAAGAAAAGACTTTTCGGAGCACAAGAAATAGTTATCATTCAGTAACTTCATTTTCTGAGCGTTTTTTTTTCTTCTTTTGTTCTTCCCAGGACAATATCATTTTTCCACCACTTAATTTAAAAACTCTAAAGATTCTGTGTGAAATATTATGTGATTGTTGCAAATGTAGTGTATAACGTCATTTAAAATTTCAGGGTTATGCGATATATATATATATTATTATATTATAAATATATTTTAATTTCATATTATGTTACCAATATATTTGTGTATGCATTTGTTAAAAAGTAATTTTTAAGAAATCCATACAGAAATGCCCCCAGAATTATATGTTGTCTGATAAAGGTTTTGTTGAAATCTAAATTGTTTTTTTATTATGTTTGTTTGAAATTTGTTTAAATAAGAGCTGGAATAAGTACAGCAGCTTGTCTCTAACTAAACTGGGAAATTCTTTGTCTTGTTTCCAGTGTTTGCCATCGAGGGTATTTTAACTGCACCTACTATCCCTGCCCATCAGTTTGCACTGTTTACAGTGACCGCCATTACCACACTTTTGATGGGCTGGAATATGATTATGTCAGCGATTGCCAGGTCTATTTAGTGAAGGTAGGCTTTCCTACACAAACAAAATGATGTGTAATTTAAAATCTTTTTACTGTTTTTATCGCTCTGACTTAAAGATTATGGCAGGTGGAATATACATATACTAATAATTTGTTTTGTATTGCACATTTGTGTACCCTATAAAGTTATTTTGTCACATGATAAAACTAAGATGTACAGAATTGTAGTATTAAACATACAACTGAGTTGTTACCAGTTCTATAGCGTGACGTAGAAGTACTGATGTTCCAGAATATAACATTTTTCTACAGTTAGACATTAGCTGCAGTAATTTAATTGTTAATATATTTAGAAAACCCAGATGTCTATAGCTCTTTTTCCATTATTTTAATTTTGCAGAAAACAGGATGTACAATAAAGGGCACATTGTAAGAAAATATGGTGGTTAAGAAATTATTTTTTTCCACTCCTTTATTATTGTTCAGAGATTATTAGTCTATTAGACTATTAGTATGAAAGCCTGTTTTCTTGGGAAAGTAGGAAAGCAAAACAAAATAACTGAGGTACCTTGTAGTCAAGAGTAACTGGTGGATTCTTGGCACTTGCTTGATTAAACAGTCACACATGCAGCATTCTTAAAGGCATTGTGTGTAAGCATAAGTGAGTTGTGTATTTGTCAGTTTCTTGATGGTTAAAATTAAGTTTTTATTCAGTGCTCTGAATGTAAAGCAAGCAGTCAGGGCATCCAGCACTGTGGTGAGCTCTACACTCTTGATACCTCAAAGCAGTTCTCGGCAGGGTAGATTGAATCACTGGAAAACAGATATGTGCACATTTTCAAAGCCCTAATCTTGGGAAAATCAGAGGCATTTTTAATTAGAACAGGATTGCTGTAATGTAATCCAATGAAATGTCAAATCCATTGGATAAACAGGGCAAAGTCAACATACCAAACAAAGGCGAACTTGTTCCAATCAGTTTGCTGCTTCCTTTATTCCCAGACCTTCGGTGGCACCATAAGAGTGTTTTTAAAGTGCATTTTCAAATATATTATATGTACATTACGAAGAAAAGTCTGGGATGCAATTGAACAGGTGAATTGGTTTTAGCAGAACAATATACATCCATTGCTTTATGGCCGGAGGCTGTTAAATCAATTTATTTTTAAGTAAGCATGTATTCTTTTCATGACAACGGCCCAAGAATAGCCTCTTGTTTCTACTGAATACTTGGCTTTAAAGGCCAGGGGTTCCCAGAAGACCAGACGGATCTGCAGGAATGCCAGTAATCATCACTGATAATATCATTATGCACTAACAAGGCACATGTGACGTTGTACACAGATGACAGAAACAAAACATCACTTAAGACAGTACTGGGAAATTACAGCTTTAAAGAATGCATCATTAATGCTTCCAAAATCAGTGTATTTTGGTGTAGAATTAATTTCTCTACAAAAAGTTACGAAATAAATTAAATTGAGTAAGTAATTTAATTGGATAATGTTTGTTTAATGTATACATCAAGCGTATATAGGTAGTGTTTATTGTCCCCATTAAACTGAATTTCTTTAGCTTTTTTTGGGATACTTGAAACATGTTTAGGAATAAATGTACAATTCTTTCTAGACTATACACATTTCTTGTCTTGCTAGTGTGTTCTATCCAGGGATCTTCATAAAAGGCACTGTATAATTAGTTATTAATTATTAATTTGTCACGCCATGTATAGTGACTTTTTTAGCTAAAACAGGTGGTATGTCTGACAGTAATTAAGAGTAATATTATTGTCTTCTAAAATGATTCCAGAGTATCAATGGCACAGAAGTCTCCATAACAACTCAAAATAAGGATTGCTATGAAAGCAGAATAATTTGTATGAAATACCTGGTGATTTATGTTGGACTCACAAAGATCTATTTCAGTGACAACTCAGGAAAACCGGTCAGTACCTCTTAAGTGTCATGCACTTGTTAGATGTAGCAATAGATTTAGCAATTTTGAGAAAAGAGGGATAAACCCCAAAACATCAGACCTGAATTCTGTTGAAAGGGCTTTCACTGCAAAGTATGCAAGTGTAGACAGTGTATTTTTGTAGTTAGTAGTATATAACAAGTTACAGCTAGACAAACCAAAAGGACAAAAATAAACTTTTAAACTGCTCCATGCATGAATGTTATTGTTATTTTATAATTAATTAACAATACATGAATCATTTCTACAAATGTGCAGTGTAATATATAGTATTACACTAGATACCACACAATTATATCTTGAGGATGCTGTATTATTAATTTATATGGCACTATCTTCCCATCAATATTGTATTTGACATGGGAAATCAGTTATAAAAATTCAGTGTGGGGGAAATGTGGTCATACTGTAGGTGTGATAACCATTTTACAAAAATACATTGCTGTTCTGGAAATCGTCAAAAATAAAACCAACAGATATACTCCCAGGCTGAAAGAAATGTCTTCCACAAACAGAATGAAAGATCTGAAACTTTTCAGTCTTGAACAGAGAAGAATTTAAGTATTAAAAACCCTCAAAGGCACTGGCAAGGTCACCCTAAAGGACTTCAGAATTAACAGTGAAACACGAACAAAAGGACACTATTGAACACTACAGGAAGGGTCATTTAAAACTGAGAACAGGAGATGCTTTTTTTGTACAAAGAGTTGTAGGAGTCTGAAACAAGGCATTAGATGAACCAGATGTGCTTGATTTAATCAGACCAAAAATCTCTCAGAAACCTAAATGGGTTTAATGGCCATCTCTCATTTCTATCTTATGTTCATATTTGAGGCCTCTCTCCATCACTTTCTGTATTTTGTGCATGTTTGTGTTACAGAGCTCATCTACTGTAATTGGGAAAGGTTACGAGTTTCAGTTGTGGAAAGCTGGCTACTACTTAGTGGTTCACTTCCCAAAACAGGAGATCACCATCCTGTGGGACAAGAAGACCACAGTACACATTCAGGCAGGACCTCAGTGGAAGGTGAGCATCGACAGCAGCCCTAATTTCCCTGTAATGTTCTGGGGAAACACTTTATACCTGTACATGTGTGTAGTTAACAAAACTCAGTTCAGTGATTTATGACATCCCGACCGAAAACACAGTCATGCGATCAAAAATTGCCTGTGTTTTGTGGGAAACCTAACCCTTTGGATTTGGTATATGTTAGGGTTAAGATTAAGACTTTCTTTAAAGAATTTGCACAATCATCCACTGCTCTGAGTGGAAAATATCCTTCACTGAATTAATTACTGTCATTAATACTTATAGACTCTCCAAGATTAATACATTCCTGGCAATGTTCGGCAAGTATTAATTGCTCTTAGGATGCAGCAGTGGTACAGTGGGAAGCATTACTGCCTCGTAGCTCTAGGTCCCTGAGTTCAAATCCTTTGGTGCTGTCTGTGTGGAGTTTGTATGTTCTCCCAATGTTTGGGTTTCCTTCAGGTACTCTGGTTTATTGGATAAGGTAGTTAGAGAATGGATGGATGAATTCTGCTGCATGAACACGAACATATTGCTAGACTGTAGAACATACTGTACATTTTGAAGGGCACCAAATGAATAGTTCTACAAGTTCAGTAGTCATCTTCATGGGCTTTGTTTAGAGTAAATCTTATCCTTAATAATGGAACAGAAGAAAGTTGAAATGCTTTAACCAGAATTTTAAAATGTCCTATATTAGCAAAAAGAAATTTAAAAAAGCTTATTTAGCCATATAAACTATATTCAGAGTATGCTTTTGTAGCTTCATTATCATATCATTTGGGGCATATCATGTAAAAATTATTATTATTATTATTATTATTATTATTATTATTATTATTGCTACTAATGCTCTATCCTAAACCTTAGGGTCTGCTGACTGGGATGTGTGGTAATTTTGACAAAATAACAGTAAATGACATGACTACATCCAATAACATGGAGGTGAGCAATGCTCAGGCTTTTGGAGACAGCTGGGCCCTTGGACAGGTAATGAACACAATGGACAGAAATACAGTGTATTCTGTGTATGTGTTACAAGGTGATATTAATAAGCTGGGAAACCACACATTTTGGTTTTGCTGTTGGAATAAAAAAATAATTAAAAGATGTATTATTATTAATCATGCTTCCATGCAAAGTAGTGTCTTTTACCATGATTATCATCGAGATCAGGTAATACAGGAGTTCAGTTTCTGAGCTGCTCAGTCCAGACAAATTGTGTTCATCTTAAAAATTCTTACAAAAAGGGGCAGTCTATTTTATGTTCTTTAACTGGCCATCATTGTAACCTGAGTATTTAGTGTTATCATGAGTAAACTGTGAGGTACAGGTAGATCTTGTTCCCTAGACTTCAAATCAACCCACTGATACAAACAACAGGCTTCGCACAGACTCCTAGGGATACCTTTTAATAAATATGAATTTAACAATGTGTTTCTTTTTATGGCCTTACAGTTTAATCAGATTAATTGGGTTTTTTCTCCCCGGAGTGATAACATGTACCTACTTTCTGACATCACTGGATTAAAGTTCTTGCTTGCTCACTTGCTCTTAAGTTTGCTATATGATACCTATAAGAAACTGGATAGCAGGGCTGGAAAGGTGGACTTTCAAAACACAAAATGTAAGAGCTATATAGTCCATGTTTTTTTTTTTTCAGTGTGCGAGTGAATTTGTTGTGAAGAGACCATGCGAAGGAGACCTGAGCAGGCAGCCATATGCCAAAAGAGAATGTGCAGTTTTATACAGTGACGTATTTGCAGCCTGTCACAATGTGGTAGGTAGCCTGCTACAGATGTTATATTTCAAAAAATATTTTAGAGTATTTTCTCAAGTATAGGACCTAAGTAAAATGACATTTTTAAACAGGTTAGACATTTAGAAAGAAGTACATTCACTTGACCACTAGATGGTAGTATTGCCACAGTTTTTTACTTTGTGAACAACTACAAGCTTTAGCCCGTTGAAGTCCTATTGATTGAGCATTCCAACACTTTCCCTTCTGTCAGCTCCCAAAGAAGGCAGAGGATTATGTCAGTTGGTATTAAAATAACATGGGAGAAAAACAGCCTCACTAAAGGTTTCAACACCCTTATTGAGCAAAAAATGAAAAAAAACTAATTTTTGAATGCAAGTCTACATACTAATTTTTATACAAAATTAGCAAAAAGTTAAACAATGTTCTTTTCTACTTATTACTTATTACGTGTTCTGTAAATGTAAGAGTTAGGCTAACAAATGGTGGCCAAATTATGGTAATCTGATTCTTTAGGTCAAGATCTCAAACTAGTTTGGAAAGCCAAAGATTTGGAACACTGTATTGAGGGTCGACAAGTAGAAGTTGATGTTTTGTTTTCCAGGTTGATGTGACATGGTTCTACAAAAACTGCCTGACTGACACCTGTAACTGTAACCGGGGTGGAGACTGTGAGTGTCTGTGCACCAGCATAGCTGCCTATGCTCATAAGTGCTGTCAGCGGGGGGTAGCTGTTCATTGGAGGTCTCCTACTGTGTGCTGTGAGTAGCCTGTCCATACCAAGGCATGTCTGTCCTGTGGCTGCTGTTCTTTGTAAGACTATATACTGTTTCACTGGCAAATTCTGTTCTAACTAACCACATTGATCTGTATATAAAAGAGGGCACCCACAAATACACTTGACTTATTTAGTGAAGTAATTAGGTTGCATTCTGAGTTATATCAGTATTGAAATGAGAAAGTGTTGTTTAAACATGCAGCTGTGATATCGTGGATGCATTAAGCTGAGTGCTTAATATAAACGGTAGATTTATTGTGATTTATAAAACTGTTCCAATTCATATTTTTCAATAGTGCACAATAACCTGAAGGGCATTTCTAGAGTAGATCACATTGTAATCAATTTGTAATACATCCCTCATGTGTGATGAATGGATACTCAGCCTTTCTGGATATGTAATTCTCTGATTTCTTTATTAATTTGCAGCCTTTGACTGTGAATATTACAACCAAGGTATGTCACAATTATTTGAATTCATAAAAATTAAGCTATTATTTGAAATATACACTGTATCTATCAAGTAATATTGAAGTGAATGACAGTTGAAAATCCCCAGTTAACATTAATTATCTGCATTTGTATAATCTTCTACAATCCAGCAAGTCTCCTAGGTCTCTCAATCAAGTTTTCCAATTGATCTTTGTTGAATAGATAACCTGTGTTAGTGGCAACTAACATCTAAATGTCATCTGCTATCCATATGCCAGGATTTTCCAGTGTGGGAACATATGATGTAATTAGCCTTCTACAGTTAGAAGAATGGGTATACAAGTTTCAGAAATAAAATTGTGCTGTTGTTGCAGATGAATTGCTAACAAGCACAAGACACATGTTTATTTGTAAAGAGTTAAAAGTAAAAAAAGATATAGTGAGATATAGTGATAGAAGGATGTAAGGAACAAAACGTTGTGTTTTCTTTCTTCTCTTTTCAGCATGGAATAAACCTAATATTAAACATGTTTGTTACAGACGTATTCTAAAATATTTTTAATATTTATTTTCTGCAAGATTAAATTTCCATATTTTAGATGAGAAGTGTCAGCTTCTTTTTATACATTTCTGTTTTTAAATGTAGGTTTTGCTAAAAGTAGTGAAGTGCTTTTTCTACCACTTTTATATGTGTATTAATATATTTTTTACATTATTAGCCATTTTACATTTTTTGTGATAAGGGATTCCTCAAATGATTCTCAAAACTGTTCATTGTTTACAGAGCTTGGTGAAGGACCTTATATTTTATTTAATTCTGCATACAATGATACGGTTTTTGGGGCCAACTTGACCAGTGGTGAAGTTTTTCCATTGCCTAAAATAAGTGCTGAAGGCTCAGTTCTGTTTAACTTCATGATAACTGCAGGACTTTATAAGGACAGATTTTCACGCAAGTATCATTTTTTATGAATTTCTTCTTTGTATTCTCAGCAGCTAATTTACCAACATTCAAAGATGCTGTCTGCATTGCAAGATATTACAGATTTATCTAATACCTGTCTCAGTATGTATGGCAGAAGATTCTTTGTTTTTTGGACTGTAGGAACCACATATTTACCCAGCTTTTTAAGCCTGTTCTTAAGAGACCCACTGGACATATACAGTAAATATCTATAGCACAACAAATTCTGTTTACACAATGTTTCTGAGCTGTCACATGAAGGTGAAAGTAGTTGCATTAAGCAGTTTTATTTATATTTTTGTATAAGCAATGAGAAGCTGTAAATAGGATCTTGATGAAAGTTATCTTCCATCCATCCATTTTCAATAACTACTTAGGCCAATAGGGGGTCTCAGCGAGTCAGGTCCTCACCCACCCAACAATGGCCTCAAGCCAGGACGCCAATCCCCTTCAGGGTACATACATAGGGGACAGCTTAGAGAACCCAGTTAACCTGCACAGCATGTGTTTGGACTGTGGGAGGAAACTGGAGCACCTGGCGAACACCCATAAGCAGAATGCGCAAAGGCCGTGCAGAAGTCACTCCAGACTGAAATTGAACCCAAGATCTATGAGGCAGCAAAGCTCACTGACGCACATCCATATCCATTTTTTTCTAAAATTTGAAAACAAAATGAAAAAAAAATTGTTCTAAAAGAAAAAAAAGAATGGTAATTTGCAGATCTTTTATATAGTTAATTCAAAACAGTGCTTTTCTAGTAGTGTCATTTTACTGGGATGACCACTCATTAGTTCTTGTTAGTTCATTTTGCAATGAGTCATTACTCCTGCATGACTCGTGTCAGGAAAGGCTTTTGTCCGGAACTGTGAAATGCTTAAAGAGGCACAAGAAAAACATTGACATAAACTTAAGACTAATTATATTCCTTGTACCTTGTACATTTCCAAAAAACTGCCTTTAGGAAAATTCAGTTTTATTTTTTTTCCAAGGTTTTTAAGATCAAGGCCTCTGTCTAAACCTAAACAACCTCTCTCTAAATCAGTATGACCCCAGTCAGGTGTCACCTTCCATATCTGTTACTGTGTGTGATCAGTATCAGATATAAAGACAAGTTTTAAATTTCCATGACCCTTCACAGATGGCTGGATAACACTGGACATGTAGAGAATATGCAAGTAGCTCAGCAATTCAGTTTCTGTGCAAGTATTAATTTGATAAAAGAATACCCTCCAACTGTGCACTATAGTAACGTACAGTACATCAGCCACAACAATTCCCTGTGGTAACATTATGCCTCCAAGTGTGGATTAACGTGCCTGACTGCCTCCTCCTGTTACACACGCTGTGTTATTTGGAGTCTTTATCATATTCTAAAACAATTATCACACTGATAACTGATATGATTTCAAAAGGAAGCCAGTCAAAGTGCTGTTCAGGTATTTTTGTGCCAATGAAACCTTGAAAAACCACCATTACCAACTGTTCAAAAGCTGAAGGAACTTTGTCAAAAAGAAAGACAAATGTCATTTATGTTTCCCTGACGTAATAAAACTAAAGTAACATTGCAAGGATGTCTTCCCATATTTGGAACCATTTCAAATATAAATACATTATCCACAGAGTAGTAGTTTAGTTTATTACAAAAGTGTAATTACTGTGTTCATTCCTTGGAGTGAGAATGAAATCATGTGATTGAAGGGTTCGTCACAACATGGGTTTAATCACATAAAACATAGTTATATTTATTACACAATAATATAATATATATAATAGTATAATTGGATACAGGGTGGCAGTGGTTAGCATCGCTGCCTTGCAGACTGAGAACCTCACTTCTGTTCAGGACCTGGGGTGCTAAGTACATGAGGTTTGTATGGGTTTCCTCCCACAGTCCAAAACAATATGAGTGGGTTAATTGGCTGCTGGTATGTGTGTGTGCCTGTGATTTTGTCTGTATATCTGCCCTGCGATGAACTCTGCTCTTGTCCAGGGTGTACCCAGCCTTGCCTGTTTCTTGCTGGGAAAGTGGCTCCCCCGTGACCTTGAATTGGGAGAGGCAATTAGAAAATGGGTGGATGGACAGTTGGACACTTGAGTAGAGGAATTTATACATGGCGTAAAAGTTTTGTTTTAGGCTGAAGTAGAAATGGAAGTCACATTTGAAGACGTTCATCAAATAACTTGGTGAAACATCAGCGTTTAGCTGACAGAAGATTGACACTTGCAGTTTGATTGAGATGTATTGGTCATGTCCTCCTGAAGGTCTCCCCATTGTCTCGTTTGAATCTGCCGAGAGACCGAACTACTTCCTGTGCATCTCGGAGAGCAGGACTTTGCGGCTGGAGCAGTGGAGCGCTGGTGAGGAGTTCCGACGGAGAGCCACTTTCTTCCACCACCAAGGCCTGTGGCTCCCAGGCTACAGCTCCTTCGAGCTCTACAGTGAGAAAGGCTTCTTTCTCACTCTCACCCGGACAGAAATAAGAGCAGTGGGTTATGACTATGCTGAGGAGTTCAAACATATTAGCAGCTTTACAGTCGAAGGTAAGCAAGTCTCATTTACTCAATTTCCTTGTACAGTGGTCCAGATATAGGCTTTACAGCACATAAAAGACTTACTTGTTCTTGATGGCCTTCAGTACCTAACTTAAGACTTTCTTTTCAATTTATTATGACTATGTTGTTGTATTATTCTTTTGACTGCTTCTGTGCATTTTTGTATGTAGAGTTTATGTAAAGTGTCTTGACAGTGCACTAATGGAAAAGCACTATATAAGAATAAAATTGATTGAAATTGAAATTGTATGAAAGAAAAGAACATGCACAGTTTAGATAACAAGCATTATAATTTTTACACCACGGAATGAGAATTTTGGAAGTTTGTGGTCAGTATAATTTGAATAACTCAATTTCCATCTCAATAAAAAGAATGTAAATGTCTCAATGAAGGCTGTTCTTAATTGTTCTTCACGTTTCATTGAAATGTATAGTGGCTCCTGCTCGGTTATTGGCTATCAGTTTTGGGTTAGTCATTTCTTTTACCTCATATGAAGAGAACCGTTTCCCTTATTTTCATTGCAGCTGTTGTTTAGAAGTTAGGATGTGTTGACTGCAATTTACAGAATTATCCTTTTTTTTTGTCTTTAGCTCTTAATTACACAGATTTCATTAACATGGGGCTCTTGCACAAAAGCCCCTAAATTCGGCATTACTGTACTTTATATCTGCTGTTTGTACTATAGCCTCCAACAGTGCTTTGCAAAAGTATGTATTCAGGCCTTTTTAAGCATTGTCACATTTAATATTTATTTCAAAACCTGAAAGCTTAAACTGACGTTTTGAATTACAGATGCATGTTTATTTGGGTAGTTCTCTACCAGATTTGCAGAAGAACTTGTGTTCTTCTTGGCAGGTTTGCTCCATCACTCTAAAGTTTCTTGGGGATCACTTACAGACAGCAGTTTTAGTCTTTACACAGATTCTGAATAAAATCTTAATCAGCAGGAGACTTTCAAGGACTCTTAGTGGTGTCACGAATTCGGGTTCTCAGGCCTGTGCCCTCGCTGCTCCCGGCCCAGTTTGTCCCTCACCGCATGGGATTGAACCTGATCTCTGGGCGTCGCTCAACAGGGGTCCTGCCAGCTGAGCTAAAGAAGACCTTCATCAGCCTGGGGGGCCAAGATCCCTGTTATGCGCAGGGGCGAATTTGTTACAAGTGGGGTCTCTAACCAGATTCCTTATTTTGAAATCTCCTTGTTTTTCATATTTGAATCTTTACTTGAAATTCACTACCTGATTGAAGGATCTTATAGAGTATTTATTCTGAAATCATCTGATCTACTTTTACTGCACACTCAACAATTGTGTGGGTCGTTAAGGTGGTCTTGTCCACCTGGATTCAATTAGAGTTTGAATACATATGCTATCATGACATTTCAGTTTTTCTTTAATATTAATTATTTCTTCTTTTTTGTTTTTTGAGTGTGTGGAAAAGATTGCAGTCATGACACTGTTTCAGAATGTCATAATGGAAGTTTCAAAGCAACAAAATGTGAAAACTGTACAAGGTTCTGAATACCTTTGCAGACACTGTATCTGTATCTCATGTAATGTGACGTTTACCTCACTGTTGTGCAAAAGTACTGAAAAATTGAATGAACAAGTGATTTTAATATAATTATTAGTTGGCATTATGGTTATTAAAGAATGCTGGTTTAATTAATCTGGCTGGAATTCCTGCCTTCTAATTTTTCATAAAACAGCTTATCAATCTTAGAAGCTGTCTCTGATCCTCTAAGTTTCTTGCTTTGTTTGGAAAAACCTAAGTTTGTGATGCAGGGAAGCCTGTTTCAGTGAATCTGACATTCGGTTTTTCCTGTAGTGCAATGTAGTCTTAGATGAAAAGGGAATAAGGAATTATTTTTAAATTTGTTCGAAAATCTTAGCTTGCAAGGGTAAATATTAACCACTTTACTGCACTTGACTCTTGAAAAGTTGAAATCTTGAACATCTGTGTTGTTTCACATTAGGAAACAATTAAGAAAACTAAACTTTAACTTGAGGTTAACTGGAAATGTACATCTGACCATCATACTGCAGTCCATTTAGATTTGTTGCAGCAGGGGGCATTTTCTTGATCTAGTCAAGAATAAAACAATTAAACTTGATGTCCTGTAACATTTGTGTGAGATATATGTACAGGCCGTGGCAATGAGCTTTTTGGAAATGAGAAGTCTGCAAAAAGGAACTGGTCAGACGTTGTCCTAAATAATCTAATGCTACTGTGGCATTTTTGGAGATCAGCACCAATGGTCATGCGGGATCTAAAGAGAGGACAGTGAAGTCAGGGTTAAGAAAGAAATATTTGTTTTGGATGAACAGCTTAATCCCTGTCTCTGAACTGGCAGCACTCCATGCTCTGTCAGCTATGAGCTTCATTCCATCTCTCTAAGCTCTACTGCTCTCAGAATGAACTGGGGTGGTGCCAACCATGTCACTGGCACCAGACCCCAATCCAAACATAAGTGCCCTAATCAAGGGCTTCGTTCCCTGGTATTTTAAACCATGAGCGTGACCAATCCAATCATCAGGCAAGAACTCAATTTAAATGAGAAAGCTGCCCACCCAAATTTTTTTTTGCTAAGGGACTAGCTAGCCTTTATACCTAACATTTCTGTATGGAAAATACTGTTGGTTTTTATAAAGAAGACTCAAATTTATTATTCAGTGTCGCCCTAATGATGAAACCATTTAAATTTAAAGTGATTAATTTAGCTTTTCTGTTTCTGTAGTAGTACATAGTAAAGTGTTACTTAATAATGTAAAGTTACATTCACTGCTTATAATAATAAATTATTATACTTTATAACATACTTTACATACAATATTTATACTTTACAACTTCTTTACTGAATGTTTAATATATGGAAATCACTAAAAACACATTTACTCAATATTAAGTTTTGATGTTTCATCTAAAAATGTTTTTTTCAAGATTGACACTTAGAGCTGTTCCTGGGAAATGTTCCAGATCTTGTATGTCGTTGTATTGAAATATTGTGATTGCTGCTGATGCACAAATCCTGCCATTGGCTTCATAGGTGGTGTCAACATACATATATTCATAGAAAACAACCTCATGAAACTTCTAACACCATCCTTCATACAAAACCTTTTTAACATGTTAAGAAAACCTTCTAAATGAATCAACCACAGAAACAGTACAAGTATTAACCAAACCAACACTCAGAGAATATGGCAGCAGAAATCAAATACAAAATAAAAAGGCAAAATAATGTAAAAATGCTTTGCACATTACAAGGAATAATATGAAAGCTGTGTGCTTTATCGCATTAAAATGACAGCTTTGATGAATGTTTTTAACAGTTTTTAAGGTTTGCAATAACTGCATTTTAAATGTGCTCGGGTATCATGTTATGGATATCTACTCTTTTCTTTTTCAGAGAGCAGTTTTGTTATTCCATACAGGATGATGTGTGAGTGGAAGTACCACCCCTGTGCCAGTCCTTGTGTTAAAACATGCAGTGATCCTGATGCTGCCAGTTGCAGTTTTCTTCCCCCGTAAGTAAAACTACCAATATTGAAACTCATTTTTAATATTTGTTGCAAGCGGTGTGTAGTGCTATCACTCTGGCTAGTAAGCTGTAAGCCAGCTCTTCCATAGATTCAAGTTCTCTATGAGGCAACGTTTAATGAAATTAATGACAATAATTCTACAGCCAGGCATGTTTAAAATGACTTAAAATGAGTGTGTAAAAATGTGCAGAAAAAATAAATCCTGGATTACAAAAAAGGCCAAAAATAGACACGGGAGTCAAGCTTTAAAGATGTGTTAACAACGCTTGTGATTCTTCACACAGGGTAGAAGGCTGCTTTCCACGGTGTCCTAAGAGCATGATCTTTGATGAGGTAACAAGAAGATGTGTGTACCCCGAAGATTGTAAGTATACGATTTTCAGTTTTCTCCACAGAGACAGGCCTTTTCATGTTTTGATTAGCATTGTTATGTAGGCAGTGGGGGATTAACATGAGGTAGATTAAAACCAAAATAAAACAAGTTCCAAGCAGGGAAAAAAAGAAATATACAGTATAAATAGAAGGTCATTCTGTTATCAATGTGACACCCTACTCAGCATGTTGTAACAGGATCTTTGATTGGCAGGTCCAGGAAAGCCGACGCATACAAATACAGCTGTAAGGTTTCAAAAGCTCTTTTTTATTTACGACACAGGGAAAAATACACAGCCACCCAAAAATACAACAAGCAAAACAAAATCTTAGCCACTGACTAGACTCCTTCTGTCCCTATTAGTATTGCCGGGCAGCTAAGCTACTTATTGGCTTCAAAAACAGCTCCTCAACACAAGTCTCTCTCCAACACCCTCCACGAATCACTGTTTCATAGTCCCTTAGTTAGTCTCTCTTTCTGCCTCTGGTGATTTATTTTTCCCCTGAATAGCAAATCAGACCAACACAGAAGCTCTGCTTCCTGGTTAAATTGTCACCTGACTAACTGCCTTCTCACAACTGGTCAGGTGACAGAGGGCAGCCAAGCTGACTAGACCTCCATCTTTTCTGAACCCACTGCCCTCTCATATCAACCACTGTTGTTATTCTGATAACATGAAATATAATAATATTTTGTGTTTCTATACAATAAATGTTTAAAATATTTAAATAATTACATAGGTAATGTTTTTTTTATTTGCGCAGGCATTATTTTACCCCCAACGCCAACCCCTTACATGTTTGTGACAAGATCCAACAGAACTACAGCTGCTTCAGCCACAACATCAGCTGCCACCACTGAGCCAAGCACTCCGGCTAGAACAGACCACCTGACAAATATGACATCATCCACTGAACACATTGCAACTGACGAACCCACTACTGTGGGCACCATTCCAGTTCCTGCAACTCCTCTGTCGCCGCTGACCACTCTGTCTACTTTGCCGCCAGCCCCCAGCACACCGAGTGTTCAGACTTCTGCTCTGACTGAACCCGCTTATACCATTCCTTTCCTTACCACGACTGCTCTCCCAACACTGGCCACTGGACAAACCACAGAAACTACTGAAAAGACCACAGAAGTGACGACAGCTTCTTTGGCACCAGTGACCACAGCCACAAGTCAAGTACTTAGTACTTTGCCAGCTACATCCATGACCACGTTGACAGTCACATATACAACTTCACAGGCCTTATCTACCTTTTCCACTGAAGCACCATCAACAGCTCACCCTGCCCTTAGTGCTGAAGCAACCACAACAAAGATTTTGGGGGCAACTACTACACGTCTGCCATCTCCCTTTACCTATGGAGGCCCTGAGAATGTTACAGAAACCTCTGCTCTTACAAAGGAAGCTTTGACTCCTACCACAATGGCCTTGCCTTCATCCACTGAGCCAAGATCTACTCCTCCTATTATCACAGTACATCAGATATCTACTGGGGACACAGGATCTACATCAGAGCCTTTGACTCCAACCCTAGTGTCAACTACTGTTCAAACAATACAGACTACCTCAGCTACTTCACCTACTGCCGTAACTGAAACTAAATTACCACTGGCTTCCACAAGCCCTTTGACCACTGCTGAATCCACCCAGTCCCCACTGAACGTTACTGCAGCTTCAGAGACTGAGGCAGCTACTCACGATATTGTGACAACTACACCACGGTTCATGAGCACTGAATACTCAGCTACCTCAGCACCTGACTTAGCCAGCCTTGGGACAGTGATACCTTCAGTGCTGCAGCCAACATCAACATGCACTGTAAGAATCTACTTGATCATACTGTTTGTATGAGTGAAAACAAAGAAGGGGAATGATACCTGTGTTAGCTACAGTACACAAGCACAATAATCTGTTTTCCTAATCTAGCCTTTTTTCAAAAGTATTAAAAACACAACTATACATTTCAGGAACCTTTCTGAGGGAACCCTTGGGTAGTCCTGAAAATTAATTTTTCCCATGTCCCCAATGAGGTGGTCACTCCAGGACAGGAGTTGTAGCACATTAGCAGGAGATTTAGTGTGGGAGCTATTCCTCCCATGTGGTTATACTGAGGGGCTCGGTTTACAGCGCTATCTGACTTGCCCTTCACAGTTACAAAGCAAATATGCCACCTTTTGACATTTCAGAACAAGACTTTCTGCTAGGTCTTAGCGGCTTGACTGTGGTGGTTTTGATCAGCATAGATCAAAAGTCTTTGCTATTAATCTGCATGGCTACTAAGCAGCACTCTGTATGCACAATTCATTATTACTTTGAGCAGTTTGACTACATCTGTTTTAGATCGTAACGAAATAATTACCTGTTGAAAGGTCCTGTAGATTTTGTGACTATAAATCCTCATTGGATAGATATATTACTTCATATATTTCAAGGGAGAAGTTGGGGGAGATAAGGTTGGAATTCTACGAAGCTTAGTCTGTAAATTATGAAAAACAAACCAAAATACAAACCACAATACAGGAAATCAGTCTACTATGACTATGATACAACAGTTGTGCAACACAGAGCGCACAAACAGGAGGCTGACGTTTCAATATACTATACTGTATGCTGATTGAGCTGTATAAATGTACAGTACATGGATGATAGCTGAATGTAAGACATGTATTTCATGCTGTTGTTTTCTTTTTTCTGACTTCAGCCTCCATATTCTTACCGTGTGGACGAGTGCAGTGAATATATCTGTTTCAACGGGCACTTGATGTTCCATAATGCCTCTATGCACTGCCGAAACAATGTATCTCAGCCAAACTGTGGGCTCCTGGGAATGCCAGTTCAGGTCAACAAGGATTACTGCTGCCCTCAGTGGGAATGCCCTTGTAAGAAAATGCTTACTATATATACAGTATATAATACTGTGCTGTGTATACCTGTGCTGTAAAATGTCTTCTTCTGAGCTGTTCTGAGCTTCAGTGCCACTGAGCATAAACAATGTTTTTCAGTAAAAATACAATTTGCAATAGTATTTAGACATTTCCTGTGGTGTCTTATTTGGTGAAATGCCCAAATTATGTAAAAATATTTTGAAACTTAATATTTTATTCAACATCTGAATGCTCAAACTGAAGGCTTCTAAGGGTAAGATAAGTTACAGTAACTGTCAGTACAAACTAAAGAAAAAAAATGAAATATGTGGATTGCGTAAGTGTTTAGACTTGTGAACTTGATATTTCGTGGAAGCAACTTTGGCAGCAATTAGAAGCTCAAGTGATTTTAGGAAGGTTTCTACCAGCTGTGCATACTGTCTTGTTGCAACTTTTGGCCATTCTTATTGGCAGATTTGCTCAGAATCTCTCACCTTGCTTGGGGATGGATTATGGACAGCATTTTAGACTCTTTCCACTGATTCTCAATAGGAGTCAATTCGGGACTCTGACAGGGCCTCTCAAGGAAATTAACATTTTTTATTCTTAAGACACTGCAGTGTTTATTTTTTAATACCAACTCTTCTTGACAGATTTGTTCAAGATTTGTCAAGTTACTTGGGGATCACTTATGGACAACAGTCTTTTCACATCTCAATAGGATTCTTGTCAGAACTTTTGACTAGGCCACTCAAGGATATTGACTTTCTTATTCTCAAGCTGCTTCAATGTAGGCTTTAGCCTTGTGCTTTGGATCACAGTCTTGGGTTTGAAGGTGGTATTCCTCTATAGTTTTCCAGTATTCTGCTCCATCTATGTTCATAGCAAGTCCCTCTGAGGAGAAACAGACTTATAACATAATGCTGCCATCACCAAGCTTGTAGGATTTGTGTTTACTGAGTGATGCACAAAGTTGGATATGTAACACTTTGCTTTTAAAACAAAGAGTTTAATTAGTTTTCTTATCTGACCACCTTTTACCATACTAATATTTGCGGTATTATATGCTTTTTGCAATTCCATATCAGGCCCTTTTGTGAAGAGACAGCACATAGTTGTTGACCCATGGACCAAAGAGTTCTTAAGTCACTGGCCAAAGTCACTGTTAGCCTCACAGTGTCACAATCGTCATCCCTCCTCTAGAGGGTGCTCCGACCCTTTTTGTATTTTAGTTTCATTATTACATTCACCTGCCCCTTGTTCCGTGTGTATTATTTAAACCCCGTTCCTTGGAAACTCTGCGCTCAGTTTTGGAAGATGGATGCCACAAGGCTTGCCTATGGATGCCACAAGGCTTGCGGGTACCCCGAGGGCTGGTCTTATTCCCCGGCGTCCTGACCATCTGGGAGGTTTACCCTTGCGTGTTCCTACTTCCTTGTTCCTGTGTTAGTCTCGGATGGATCTCCTGGTAATGGATTTTTGGCTGCTTCCCGGTTTCCCCTTTCAGATTGTTTTGGACTTGTTCGCCTGCGCCACGCCCCCCGAGCACCGGAACACTGCCGACAATGCCCCCCTGTCAGTCATCCCATCCTGACTCTGTCGTGTTTCCCTGTTGCCCTTCTCTAGTCTCTTCCGGATTTTAAAGTCTGCATAGGGTCCTAAATACGCACTACATGGGAGTCAGGACCGGCTCCCGTTACACAGTTGCATTCATAGGCAGATACTGTACCTCCTTGTCTGGGGGCTCAGTTTGGAGAGATGGTCTGATCTAAGCAGTGGTTGGGTGCCTTGTTCTTAATGATTGACTTCATCATGTGCAAAGAGATACTAAGGGTTTTTTAAATGTTTTATACTCTTCTCTGTGCCATTATTTAACTATGCTGTACATATATATATATATTTTTACTTGCAGGCCGCTGTTCCATCATATCAGATCTTCGTGTCATTACATTTGATGGCAATAATGTTGCCCTTTATGACAATGGGTCTTACATATTGGTTCACCTTCCCAGAGAAAATATTGTGGCTCATATTGAGAAGTGCCCAACCAGTGAGGTAATATTGCTGTTTGTAATAACGACACTCATTAGCATGTTGCTTGATTTATGGTCCTAAAGTCCTGTTTACAAACAATTCTTAAAATTCAAAATGACGTGTGCAAACACCATGCTTTGTATAAAATTCATTCAGCCTTAAGTAAGACTATATTCACAAACACAAATACAAAGACAGGGGTAGTTATCATAGAATTAGCACAGCAAAACTCATATTAATAAGAGTTTGGAGACAGCAAAGTGTGGACAGTGGTGCACATGCTTTTCATATGCTGCTCCCCTTTCTGATCATAATATTTTATTTGACTCCCCATCCCTCAGTATTAGACATTAGGACTCAAAGACGTCTGAATCTGGTGAGTCTAGAAATCACTGATTTCTTAGACTCCGTGATATTTTTTGCTCATTCTGTATCATCAAACATACAGTGTATAAACCTTGATGTAAGTGCTTCATATTGCATAAAATTGTTGGTGAATGAGGCCCTAAATCTCAGCAGTGCTCATACAGTATGTTATATCAAACCATTCTCAAATATATCAAACCATGCTTACTAAAAATTTCAAAATTGAATCCTTAATTTTGGATAATAATAGCTGGTTTTGGTAAAAATAATTGTATGACTTATGTGATGGGAGTTCTGGATAGTGAATAGTAGTTACTGGCTTCATAGTTGTTACACTGAATAACTACAGTTTACTTCATATCACATATTAAAATAAGAAATATTAAAAATGTCAAGTGTCTTTTCTGTAACATCAGTTGTTTTAATGATTAATTATTATTTCCTTTTTCATTTCAGAGTGTTAATTATATAAGACGTCCAGTAAGTACATTCTATCATTATTATTATTTTTATGTGTAGTAATAGTAGTAGCAGTAATATAATTCTTTTCCTCCTTTTCTCCGCAGACACCAACTGGAGGGACATCTGGACTGTGTTTTAAGAAGCTGAATATAACCACACATTCCTATAAGATTCTCATTAATCGGCTGGACAGAAAGGTGAATAGCTGATGGCCATTGTTTAACTCATTTTAGTTTTCATCCTGTTGGGATGTTGCCCATAAAATAACTTGGTTTATTTTTCTTGCTCACAGGTTTCAGTAAACTTCATAAATGCAAGGCTTCCATTCTCACGTCAGAATCTGCACATTGACGACACAGGCACCATGTATTTAATCAACACCCCCGGGGGGGTCAGCATCCAGTGGTACCACAGCACTGGCATCATGGTCCTCCAGTACAGCCCCCCTTTCAACACTACTGGAGGAACTCAGGGCCTGTGTGGTAAGACTGTTTTTAATAAGGGTCATTGCTGATGGACAGTTAAATTGGCTAGATTCCTACATTCACAAGAAGGATATACAAACTTTTCTCCTGGAGGTCAAGATCCTGTCGATATAATGTAAATGAGCCCTGGGCAGCTGGTCCCACTATGCCCTCATACTTGGCTGAATGCTGCTGTTTGGGAAATCCTATTAAGACACGACTCAGGCTTGAAGCCTTGGTAATAGAACTCAACCTGCATTCAGGTAGGGTAAGTGCCTTTATCGACTGAGGCATTTAGGAGGCAGAGATGGGTAATCCTGGTAAAACAAAAAATTAAGGTCTCAAGAAAACACAAAAATAAGAAAAAATAATAAGAAGTAAGGTGGCCCTCAAAAATTAGTAAAATGAGTAAACAAGTTCTGGTTGTAAAAAATGCTAAATTTTTGCAAGGTTTATTTAGAGTAAAACATTGTGAAATCACAAAATCAGATATACTTAAATGATTCATAATCTTTTGTGACGATTGAGAAGTCATGTTTGTGTATGTTTGTTTTATTCTGTTAACCTCATGGGCATTTTCCTTAGCTCCTAGACGTTCACACATATTCTCCTTTCAAGTTGTTGTGCTTTTTGGGTTTTGCAAGACTGAGGTTGATGAAGTTACAGTATGTAATGATGTGTACTATCACAGCGTTTTTTCTTGTTTTGAGGATGCTGTGATGGAAACCCAGCTGATGACCTGAAGCTTCCCAATGGGACTATCATTAAAAATGTGGAAGATATCCCTGTCTTCTTGTACAGCTGGATGGTCGATACCTCAGAGGAAACAGACTACTTCAGGAGAGTGGGAGATAACTGCACCACTGGCAACTGCACTAAATGCTTCCAGATGTTGAATCAGAATCCTTTCACTGTGTGCCATAAAAAAGTAAATCTGTTTTTTTATCAAGGGGTGTTCAAAATGTTGGACATGTAGGATAATTTTTCATTTTTAATTACAAGACTTCATTCTATAGTAGATACTATGAATGGTGTCTTGTTTTCACAAATGCTTGTAAAATACTGTATATTTCAGTTTTGATTGTGGTCAAGAATACTGTTTTTTCACCTCTCTACACAGTTTACACATTTGATTAACCTCTGCTTGTTATATGTCTTCAATAAATTCATAGCTAGTTTTATATAGTTTTCAGATTCCTACAATGTATAATTATATAATAATATATAGCATTTTGTTATTTAGTTGAGTTATTTTCATTCCAAAAACTTAAAACCTTAAGACATGTTACAAACATATGAGTAAGATTACCTCTTGATTTACCACATTTCCAGCAATTACAGTATCTGTGTTTTGGTATTTACATCTGAAAATCTGAGTAAAATATGCGTTTGTTAATTTGAATTCAAAATGAAATCCACTTCTTCTGCCTCTGTACCAGACACTTAAATTGAAGCCTATATCAGTATTATATTATTGTACAGTCTGTTTCCCCCCAAAATATTCAAAGAATAATTAAGTTCTGAAGCTCAGAATTTCAGTGCAAAATAGATAGGAATATTGATTTCTGTATACCATATGTAGAAATATTAAGTTTTGTTCTCCAAATACAAAATTCATTTCAAATTTAAACTGTGTTATTTTGAATTTTGTGCTATATATAGGTTTCACCAGAGCAGTTTTGTGATAAGATCTGGGCTGGAGATCTTCATTACAAAGATCATGAATGTGATTTCCTCGCTGCTTATGTGGCAATCTGTTACACTCACAACCTCTGTATCAACTGGAGAACACCAGAGTTTTGTCGTGAGTATTATCACAAGAATTCTACCACTAACCAGGAGAGGTTAAAATAAAGGAGTAAATATAAAGTTGTTCACACAATCTCCAAAGAGCTTGGACTGACCAGCATTCTTGTAGATATTTTTGTAATTATTGTGCTGGTTTACAGCCTTTAACATTTCATTACTGATAACAATTGAAACAAAGAAACTGTTAAGGTATTATTGTAGCTCTTCATTTAAAGTGCTTAATTGCAGTATATTGAAAGTGGGCAAAACAAAGCTTGATTTTAAAAAAATATTGTAGTAAGGCTATTGTAGGAATATGACAACATATTACATCTTTACCTCAAATAGCACTGAAGTGTCCTCCAGGAAAGGAGTACCATCCTTGCGTAAGCACCTGTAAGACAAAGACGTGTCAAAACCGAGAATACTACGAGGAATCCACCTGTTCCTATATAAGAGAGGAGTGTGTGTGTAAAAGTGGGACCATCCTTCACCGAGCAGACTCAGCTTTCTGTGTCACAGAGGAACAGTGTGGTGAGTATGTGGTACAGTACTTACATACTGTACAAGTGAAATATCATGACCCATGTTTCTGCTTCAGCTTGACTGCATTATTGAAAGCCTATTGTGGGAAGGATGGTAAGAGAAACAAGGAAGGGATAAATTAATGCACATAATTTACTTTTTGCTGAATGTTGTAGACATTTTTTCTATTAAATACTTTATAATATATAATAGTTTAAAAGTCAATAAAGAAAATATTAACAGCCCATCATGCAAATATAATTTTACATAGGTTAAACCGTAACAAGCTAGCTTAAGACGTCTAATAATGACACAGTTATTTTCTGTTTTCTGGACACCACACAGATTAATCAAATGTGAGATAGGCTAAGCGCAGCTGATCCACTTGAGTGAATCTTCAGATGGGTCAGTAGGCTGCAAGTGTTAAATATCCAAATTAAATCTGCCTGAACCTAGAGGATAAAAAGGTCACAGAGTTCAATAACAATGCGCTATAACTAGTGTTCTTCCTCTGAACCAGGGTTGTATGTTCAGGGTCGTGGAGGGCCAGAGAGTCTGTAGGTTTTCTGGGTCTGGTTAACAGCAGCACCTGAAGACTGTGGGGGTCGGGGGGTTAAATTGGTCCAGTCACCCTCTGCATCCGTTTTAGTTCTAAACTGGGTGCCTAAGCTTAGTTCAAATTAAAATGGAATTAAAAATACCAGCCCTCCAGAAAACTGATTTAAATCCAAAACTTTAAATTTTCTTCTGGCTGTTTCATAGTTAAAAATGTGAAACCCATGAAACAAGTTGAGCTGCTTTACACTGGTTATCACAGCCACTGGGTATTTTGCCTTATCTAAACCTCATACAAAGTTTACAGGTGACAAAAAATCTGTACTCTTAGAGCCCATTTCTGTCCCGTAGTTTACTAACCGATATATGTACAGTATATATTGGTGGGACATTTGTTTTCACCACTTGAATGAGGCATCCAGCTATCATTTTAAACAGAATGGAGATGGGTGTAGTATGCAGTAATCACAATTATATTATTACACAATTTTAAATAATCATGAAAAAACAAGAATAACATCCAGTACACAGAGGTAGTGAACAGGTTTTGCTAAATCCAGATCTCACAGAAACTGGATGCTACTTTTATCTTGAAGTTATGTTGTAGCGAAATATACGCCAAATATACTTGAACCTCAAGTGTTAACCAAGTTAGTTCAAGTCACTTGATCATAAACGGGCCCTCCAAACTCTGTAACATTAAATACTTTATCCCTCGTCAACCTCAAGGCTTACAATGGTATTTCATTGCAAATAAAGTATGTTTCTGTGAAGACATTTAATTTAATTTAATTTAAAATCATTTGATTTTATATACAAGGGCTGTGGGAGTGTTCTGCAAGTCTCTACTATCCCCTATTTACCAGGGGATCTAAACTAGACATGTCTCTTCCAGCAGCAATAGCAGTGTTAACTGGCAGACTCACCAGATATCACACATACATGGATCAGTACTCTGACCTGCTGATGTAGAGCTTTAATAGATTTAATTGAAAACTGGAATAGGCTTGTGAATATTGCCGTTTCACCTCCAGTGTGCACTGACAATGAAGGACGTCCCAGGGCACCGGGGGAGGTGTGGAATGGCTCTAACAAAGGCTGCTGTATGTACAAGTGTATGGAGAACGGGAGCATTATTGCAGTGGAGCCAGACTGCAGTGAAGTGCCCTTGCCCATCTGTGAAAGAGAGGGAGAGTATGTATTAGATGTTATCGAAGAAGGAGCATGCTGTCGAAAGAAAATCTGTGGTAAGTTATTGAAGGTAATGGTATGAGACCAGTGTTAGACAATGTAGGCTAAATTATAGATTTAGATATAGATGTGACCCTCAGATAGCTTGTGAAGGTGTGGTTTGCTAAATGTCCCAGAGCAAATATCTAGAAATAGCAAAAAACATCAGTCCTTAATTTAAATATGTAATATTTTGGATGCCTTTTGAAACTCTTGTTAGTATGTTAGTATAAAGCACCAGCAAACTAGTGGTCCCCACACTGACACTGTTAGCATCTCACTGTTTTTTAATTTTTTTTAAATGGTCAGTTGGTGTCTTTCTGAACCCTTCCAGGATTGTAATTCTTAACTGCTAGTCCTCTCTCAAGTAATACTGTACAATTTACTTGCATTTTACTCTGTTCCACTGACTCACAGCTAACACTAATGATTTATGAACTTGGTTACATCTAGTTTCTTAAGCTGAAGAGTATTCTCAGTATTCTCCCTTCTCAGTCAGTTATAACAAAACAGCTTTTCTCTCTTAATCTTCAACAATCACTAGATCTTCACTAGCAAGCATTGCAATTCCAATCAGACTTTCCTAGCTGATCCTCTATAACAGAACTTGCATCCTTGACAGAGCAGCAGCCAGACTGTTGTTTTCTCATACAGTGGGGGCTGTCCTTTACAAGAAAAGGGAGTTTCAGGACTCAACACAGACTGAAACGCTTTTCCTCCTAGCTTGTCTTATAAGGCTCTTAATTAGGTTAGAGGAATGACCAATTACACACTGATTCTATCCCACCAGCTCCCTTACCTCAGTGGAATTTAACTCCCTCTGAGCACTAATTATTCATTCAGAGCAGCTGTGTCTCATTTAACAGGTTCTCTCAATTAACAGCCGAACACCTTGACATGGTGCCAGTAGATCTGAATATTTTGGATCAACGATATCATAAGAAGTGAAATTAAGAGTTACTTTTTCTTTCAGTAGATGAAAAAGTGATTGATGTGACAGACCAATTCCCCAATTTGTTTTGTTTACAGAGTGCAATTTAACAATCTGTGACAATGAGGTTCCTGCCTGTGAAAATGGAAATAAACTTGTGATCGGATACAGCACCATTTCCTGCTGCCCAGAGTACAGATGTGGTAAGCCTTCTGTTACATAGCTTTATGCTCCAGTTACAACTGAATTATTAGAATACTCCATTAATCATATTTTGGAATAATCATTTCTAACACTATTAATAATTGGTTGAAGGGATAAACTGCTGGACAACAGTTTACTCAAGAGAACTTTAGATTGTAGACTTTGGCTTAGACTTGGATTCCCAAACCTTGATACTTTGTTTGTCTGACAAGTGGGAAGGAGAGCAGTATCTTGCCACTCTCACTGGTTGATCAGTCAAGCAATTCAAAATGTTAATTGGTAGAGGCAACATTAAAATCCCTTCTTTGCCATTCACTGGATGTATTTGCTTATTCATGAATAATATGTGTATCAATTACTCGTTCTGTGGTGTGATGCCACATGTTACAAGTGGAAGTGACCTGACATATATGGTTTGTGTATGCCAATATATGGTTGTATGCAAATGGAAACATGAGCTTTCTACTTGAAGCATTCTTTCCTTGATACTCAAATAGGTACATTTTCATTATGTGTGGATGGAAATACAAAGGAGGCTGTAGGCATAGATGTTAGTATGTAGAGTCAATGGAGTACAGTCAGGCATAGATCCCTGCAAGCCCAGTTCAAAACTAGTGTTAGAGGTAAATCTAAGGTTAGGGGTAAAATTTAGCAAAGGAATCATGACATGGTTTTGTTCTAATAATTAGTTGAATGGAAACATATACTATAATCATGCTCGAGTCATTACTTAAACCTCCTAGCACTTAAATCGATCACTCAAGCTCTTCTACTGTAAAATAAGTGTCTTAAAACTGAACTTATCTTTGTTCAGTCAACAACACAGTTTTTGTTTACCTTAGCCAATTTCATCTTCCAATATAATTATGAATAAATGCCTTTAATTGCTATAAAACTTGAAAGTCTCAAAGCACCATCCTGGAATAAGTAATTTTGCAGCTGGTCTGTTTTTGTCTTTTCAGGAAAATAAACAGACATGAAGCCACAACGATTTCAATTACTTTTTTATGCTTGACTGGCAAATTGATACCATAGAATTTTCATTATTTTCACGTGGTGGATGTCTGTGTATCAGAATGATCAAAATCTTAATAACGGAGTGTATCTAGTATATCTGTATTATTACTTTTTTACAGCTGATATTTTAGGCATGTCATAAGCGATGTGTTGTTGGCTATAATTAACCTTCTTGTTTAACAGAATGTGATACCATGGCTTGTCCAACTGTGGTCCCCCATGAATGCAGAGAAGACCAATTCCTGGTTGAAGTCAGAGAAGACAAATCCTGTTGCTATTCCTTTCTCTGTGGTAAGTAAAAAGAAGTCCCAATTTAATCACTTAATAAATAAGTAAATGTAAAATTGTTCATTGTTCTGGACTGTTAGTGTGTTAATTTTTATTTTATACTAGTTTCAATGTGAGGTTCCACGATACCAGTCACATTTCTGCAGCCATTCCTGTTAAATATGTCTTATTTCTTCCAGTATGCGAGTCCTGCATTGAACCAATTCCCTCATGCAACGATGGCGAAATTCTTGCAGTTGATCTCAATTCCACTCAGCGTTGCTGTCCTCAATATCACTGTGGTAAACCATTTACCTTCAGATCACTTCCAATTTAATTTTCAAGACTGTTAATTTGAAAGTATAATTTAGTCTGAGTTTTTCCCTGAGAAACAAGTTATCAACAAGTTCTAATCTCAATTATGAATTCAGTACGTGAAACACAATTGACTTTTACTTCTTCCTTTATTTTCCTTTAGTCTGTGATGTGAATCTGTGTCCAGTAGCTAATATAGAATGCACTCATGGAACTGTTCTGGTGAAGGAGAATGTCCCTGCACAGTGCTGCCCAGAATGGAAATGCGGTATCATTTTGAATTTTATTTTGTAAGAAAATATGGAAAAATAGGGTACTTTTCTTAATTATTGAAAGGCACACAAAATGAAAGCTGGTAGTTTATGGCCAAGGTAAACATTCTGAAGTTGTTTTTGATATATGTTCTTAGAATTTATGATTTTATGATAACAAATGACAAATTATATATTCCTTTTTAGTGTTTAATTGCAGTTTTAACTTATGATTTAAAGAAAATTTCTGAGGGCTGTTTTTTAATTTAATGAATAACCGTCTCTTTCTTTAAGCTATAAAATATGGTCTTCAGGTCTCGTTGTTTGTTTTTAACAGAATGCAGCTGCCAAAATAGTTCTGTCCCGTTTTGTCAGGTGGTAAGTGCTTGTTTTTCTTTTTTGGGGGGCCTTTCAGCATTAAAAGCAGTAGTCATAATACCAGTTTAACCACTGTGTATAATATATTATATTAAATTGTATTGTATTGTATGAGCACAGCACTGTAAAGATTTAAGAAAGTTATAATTAAAAGTGCTGCTTTAAGACTGTCTATATCAGCAACGTGCTATGTATCTAAATTAACTTTTGTTTTCTCCCCCCCTCCATAAAAAACAGGGAGAGATTCAAGTTGAGGATCCTAATTTTACCAGTATCTGTGGCTGCACTCAGTACTTTTGCAGTAAGTTTACATTGCAAGTAAAATCAAGGTTTAGCAGCTGAGCCGTGTTGATCACAGAGGTCACAAACAAAACAGCCACCCCGTCGGCAGGAGGATACATTCTTGCCAGCACAGTGTATTTCATTGTGAGACAGCAGTTACTCACTTTGTAATAAACAGAGATGGATGAAGTGCTATAAATAAATATATGGTGGAGAGGGAAAGGAGGAAATTGATCAGCCAGGTGTTCAGGCCTCTTGAGTCTCCAGAGTTGACAAATATGTTTTCCTCAGAGTTCAATTTTGGATTTAGATTTTGAAAACTCATGAATGAGATAGAAAAATCAATTGTTGTTTTGTTGAATTAAGCATAAATCGGACTGAACACACCCAGAAATAAAGAACCGTCTGAACAGAAGATTTGGTACGTGGTCTTATTGAAAGATGAATCAGTTTTGCTGTGTATTTGTTTCTTGCAGAGAAGGCAGATGTGTGCCTGTTTCAGGGAGTCACCGTGCTGAGCCCAGGCCAGTCCATGGTCCAATACTTTGAAGGGGACCTCTGTTACACAGTGCAGTGCTTACAAGCAATAGATATTGCCACGGGTTTCCATGCTATGGACGTGTTCACTGTTAACTGCTCGGAAAAATGCGGCGCTGTATGTTCACATCATTTTACAGTTACAGTTTTAAAACTTTGTGCTCTTGATTTTTGCCCTTACTGTTCTCCAACTACTGTCTTTTCTGACTTTTTCCTTCCTCACAGCACCAGGTGTATGTACCGTCTTCAGATCCTCACATATGTTGTGGTGGTTGCAAGAATGTTTCCTGCACTTTCGCCAGTGAGAATGGTACAGTTGACTTTTACAGGGTAAGATATTTCCCAAAGAAATGTACTGTATATACTGTATATAAAATAACACGCTATAAATAGACACTGCTGTATTGTATATAATGCCTGTTATATTGTATGATTAACTTTATGTCTCTGCCAAGGTTTGCAATTTCATAAAATAAATAAAACTAAAACAAACATGAAATAATTGCTAAGATACAATTTAACTTTTCAAAGTAATCTCTCATGTTGCCTGTAATGAAATTACAGTATATTTTTCCTTCAAAACAATGTTAAAGTGCCCAGTTTAGTGGAACAAACTTGTTTCTACATTGGTAAAGAAACCACTGAAAAACATTCCTAAAATTAGCAGCAGTTATTCCCTTCTGTAACTCTGTGTTCTTCTTTTGAATTGTAGGTAGGGAGTACATGGGTTTCAAACTGCACTAGATATGACTGTGTGGAGACAGCAGTTGGGGCTGTGGTACTTGGCTCAGGGGTTGTCTGCCCACCTTTCAATGAGTCTGAATGTATACAGGTCTGTACTAAGGCATCAACAGATCATTTGAATTTTGACGGAGCTTCAGTTTTCAAGGTTTTTTTGGACTTAACAATTTCACGGCCCTCTAGCTTGATGATTTGTAATTGCTGTTGTCCTTTGGTTTCTGCTTGAAAAGTATTATTTTGTTTTAATTTGTCACTCCAGTCACTCCTGTCCTGTCTTGTGTTTTTGCCATTTAATGAAGACCAAGTGGGAGGATTCTAGATACACAGTGCTGAAAAAATATTTATAACTGCTTTCTTATTTTTATCATTAGGAATGTTTTATTTCACAATGTAATGTCTGCTCTTGCCTCCTTTTTGATACTACAGTTGTGTATACAAGAAAACAAAATTGGCCAAAAACTGTTGTTTGAGGTGAAATTTTAATAGTGTATCTTGCAGTGCCATCTAGTGTTTAAATATCTTTGAAAGAACTAAACTTTCTAAAAGAAAAACTGCTCATTAGCAGCTGGGAAGGTGTATTGCTTAGCTTTCCTTAACCTTCAGTGAATGATTGAAGAAGACAATAATGCTTTCAGGTTCAATACTTTATTGCCATAACAAGTAGCTGGACTTTGGTTTGGTAATCTCATACAATTAAAAGACATTCAATACAAATATACAGTACAACATAAAGCCAACAATAGATTGCATCCATCCAGCACATCTTCAAATACTATACTCAACGCCCACCAGTAATAAAATAAATAACAGTAAGAACCGATAGAATAACAATGAGCCATGCAAAAATGTCAAAATGAAAGCGCAGAATTCCAGAAGTACTGTAAATCATAATAATGGGCTTTTGTTCTGTCTGTGTTATGTTGTACCTATTATACGTCCCACATAATATTTGCCCGGATACCAGGTCAGAATAAACCAGCTTTTAAAGTGTTAACTGTGACTCCATGTTGAAGTTGGCATGTGTCTTTTTCGTGGCGCTATACTGGCACAATCTTCCTTGATATATCCTCTTATCCTCTTGTTCCAGAATGGGGGCAATGTACAGAGCTACATCGATGGCTGTTGCAAGACCTGTAAGTTACCCAGGACCTTGTGTCCAGCTTGTTTGGCTTCTGGGAATGGAGTGCTGCGTTATAATTAAACTCAGTGGGTGGGGGTTCAAATGAGAACAAAAAAAAACGCATGTCGCATCCCAATCAAGGGAGGAGTGCAAAAAACACTGACTTGATAAGAACGACATGGCTTATTTGTGGCTGCTGGTGAATGCCTGTTGCAGACTGCTCGTGTGATTAGTCTGACCCCCGTTATTCTGGAGTATAACTGTGTAATCATCACCACACGTAAACCATTTCATACTGTAGGTGCTCATTTCAGCTGTATTCCGAGTTTTAAAGACTCTAAACGTCTTCTTTTGGGAAAGAAAAAACATTTGACATGACGCTTGTTCATTTGATGTCTGCTATCTGTTAATATAAATGTCACATATGGAGGATTCTGGTAAAGCAGAGTACAGCTCTACAGTATGACTCTGTAGGTTATAATCAAGTTGTTACGTTCTTTAGGAAGTTCTAATACATGTTTCTTTTTTAACTATAGTGCAGGGTTATAGGCAAATGTAACAGAACACAGCAAGTATGTCTAATAATTAATACTTTTACATTATTCACAACATCCGCTACCACTCATCAGACAAGTTTTACCCTTAGGTTATCTACTGTCTACTGTATGTTGACGACATAACCTAGCCCTAAACTGTCTATCTGACTTTTGTATGTTGCATATCATGCCTGTTAGTCTGGTAAAGGAGATAAAACACCTCAATTTATAACCATTTTACACATCTTACAGATATTGTAACACTTTACCAGGGTCTCAATCATGTTTATTATTAAATGGTTATATCATGTTATTATATAGTTTGAAGCATACGATTATTATGCAAACATTTTAGACAAATATAAAAAGTGACCTCATTCAAATAAATACATTTAGAAATCTTAAGAATTTTGGGAGGAATGGACAAATAAATCTCACCCTGTCTGATGAAATCATGAACTTATAAAGAAAGATTAAGATTCACTTAGGATTGTGAAAAACACAATTAATAGAATCATAATGGAATACAAAGTCCAACTGTAGGGTCATTATCCACTAACAAATGTCCTGTTTTTGCATTATTTATTATTTTAAATTTTGAATATGTTATATATTATTTAATGAAAATACAATGCACAGTTTTCACTGCTGGAAAAAAGAACGGTTTGTGTAAACAAATTTTCCTGTTTTAAGTTGAAAAACAAATATAAATAGGCTGATGTTTGAGTCTGTAAATGACTACTTCATCTTCAAGAATTGGATAAGATATTTAAGTTCAAAATCAAAAGTTTAAAACATAGAAAACTCCTTTGAATAAAAGCATTTTCATCTATATCAGCATGTTTATATTGAAAGACTGTTATACTTCAGAAAAGGTTTTAGCTGTGGATGCTAGGAATGTTTTGCACTATCTCTGAATCTCTTGCTAACCTGATGTGCTCAAATACGCAATGTTTTAGAGGGGTGCCCCGCAAACTAAAAGCATGTGCTCTTACTGTGAGAATTAAAAATTAAACTTTAAAAACAGAGCCTGAAAACAGCTTCTGCCTTTTGGCATTTTATGTAAGCAAGAAGCCTTGATTTTAATGCATGCTTGAATGAGCTGATTAATATATTGTGTAACCATAAGTATATAACATGTTTTCTAAAACACTGCTATTCCTGATAATTCTGCCAGGTTCTGGATTGGGTATATTACCATTTACCATTAGCCCAGTAGCCCCAACTGGTAGTACTAATTGTGACACAGGTACTATTACTGTTACTGTATTTTTCTCTTTTTTATAATAACAATGCATATTTAAAATGAAGGAATGTAAAATGATTTCATTATGATTTATTATGCCCCAAATTCTAACGCTGACATTAACAACACAGTTTACCACAAAAAAAATATTTGACAAATTATAATAAAAAAATAATCAGATGATTCTGTGATTTAAAAATGTAACCCAGATACTTTCTCAGAGTTACAAAGTTTCAACTCATTTAAGTTTTCTCTTGAGTTTAAAACACCTCAGAGAAAGTATTAATTCGTGAAATTTACGGTTAATGCCTTCTAACTATGACTTTACCTCAAGGATCTGAGATATGTCTTGAGCTGGTGTGGTGTTATATTCCTTGAAAGACTAACACACACCTGCATGTACAGTATGTGTGGGGATGTGAAACAGTAAAGGGCCCTCAATATGAAGTATTGTTGTAAATATTTGGTACTCTGGTTTGGAAACTCAACATTGAGATTACGGCATTGCTCAACATTGAGTAAAATAAAATAACAAAAATGTTTTTGTCACTATCTCTGACCTTCAGGGAAGTGGTACTAAGGAAATTACATTTTGCGATCTTCAAATAATCATATTTTTGCTTTTATTTTGTTGATATGTGTTATTTGGAATGATGGATGTTGTACTCCCTATAAGATATGGCATAACTAAGCATTTTTTCTTGGAATGACAGATTTAGAATTTACTGCCTTTAAAATATGTAAGATCAACTAATGCTTTGAGTCTAAAAAAATGTTTTACACCCTAAATGTTTCATTTTTTCACATTGCCCTTTGGAGTCTTTTAAAGATTTAAACATTGTAATTCATTCTTTTAAGAGATAATTAGAAAATAAAAAGTCAAGCAATAAAAAAGCAAATTGGAAGAGGCACCAAAATCTATCATCACAAGATTGTGAAATTTCTATTTTTCAAAGCACCTGTCTCCGTCGAAATTAATACACATTTTAAAAAACAAAAGACACAACAATTTAAGCAGTAACTGTTCACTAGAACAATATAAAACATTGGAGATCCCTTTCCATTATTTTCTAAAACCTAGGCATGATATTCTTTACTACTGTAGTGTTCTACAGGTTTTTCTGTTAATAATAATAATAATAATTGCTTACACTTATATAGCGGTTTTCTGGACACTCCACTCAAACCGCTTTACAGATAATGGGGACTCCCCTCCACCACCACCTGGATGATGCGACGGCAGCCATAGTGCGCCAGAACGCTCACCACCAGCTAAATTACCCAATATGTTTCCATTACTTTGGTTAGAGTGTGGCAGAAAAGATGTTGGTGTGTTGTTTGCCCTTCAGTGCCAGTCACATACAGTACTGTACTCTTGTGTTCCCAGCAAGAACTGAAGTGAGAAAATTATCTGAGATCATTTCAAATAATCAAACACAACCATACATCAAAAACGTCAAACGCATCAGAGGCTCCCAATGTGTTGCACTGGTAAAAGCCTGTCTGACATTACTGTAAAATGGATATACAGTAATTTTAAGTACTGTGGCTCAGAGTGCTGAGTGGCTGTTAATTCATACCTGTGTTTGTGTGTGCATGTGTAGGGAATAGCCTGGTAGTATGAAGTACAGTGGGGTGTGTGACACCAAGCCACCATAGCAGCTGTAAAGGCCTGCTAAAATCCTCAACAGCTGTGAAGGTAAATAAGTGCTAAGAAAGAACATGATCCCCACTGAGATGAGATGCTTCTTGGTCAGATTTGTGTGATAGCTGGTGTGCCTCAACCACCCCATTTTAAAGAATGTCTTCCACTGTTGGTCTTATACACTCCAATGTATAAAATGTCCTATGGTGACCATTAGTCATGACAGGAAAAACAGTGAAATTTGGAATAAACCAGGCCCAGTAAATAGGCTGCACTTACAGTATACGATGGTCCATTCTGTAACTCATCTTGTTAGTTCAAATTTTGAATGAGTCAAGAGTATAATTTGATAGCAAAACTGTACCTGTGACTAGCTGTCCTCTTTAGAAGGACTCTGTTTACACTGTTTAAACCAAGAAGCAGGGGGCAAGACGTGCTGCTCCAAACATATTCATTCATCATTCATGGACTGGATTATGGATAGTGAAGTCTGGGACAATCAGGACCGCCTCGACCAACCCCAGTAGCAACTGTTCTGTGAACCTTATTGCAATTATTTCAGTGTCCACTAGATTGACCACTACCTTGTCTGTTCAGCTTCACCTTGTGCCTAGAAATATTCAATTCAACCTACAACTCATAGTCAACCTGTGACAGTACTCAGCCATCCACAGACACAGATTGTCCACAGTGCCTGGCCTGGTCTACCATCTTGTCCACAATACTTAACACCTGTGAAGAGTCAAACATTGGTTTGACAAGCATGACCAGGAGAGCTAATGAGCCACAAGTATAATACTTTCTTTAAAATGGAAGCATTAATATGTTTCAAAGGAAAAGAAACAGACAGGTACCTGAAGGATGAAATGAGCACCGATAGCATCAAAACTAGATGTTAGGTGGAGAGAAATACAGAAGATCTCACCAATTGGCCCATTCACTCAAGGGCCATTTGTTCTGGGATCCAAAGACAGAGGGGAGCTCATTAAGCATAGAGAGACAATGGCTCCAGGAAAAAAAAAAACACTGATTTACAGTATCTGCCGAATAATCTCTCTACTGTCCGTCAAAGGAAATGTAATTGCTAAAATCTTCCTCAGCAACCTTATCCTTGCTCTCCTTGGTTCTGTTGTAATGGGATTCATTTACAGGACAGAAAACTGTTCAATCTCCACCATCTCCATTCCAGAAGCAATTTCAACCTCAGTCGTCAAAGTGCGTAGATGCAGGTTGAGCTTTGCAAGCCTCGATAATGTCACTAGCTGACTGTGACCAGGTTTAACCCCGTGCTGGAGTATTATTGGGTAGGAGAAGCCAGGGGTTGGCTGAGATTAAAAGAAATTGGATGGGTACTTGGTAAACTTAATCTAAAAATATATATTTTAGAGAATAAGCCCCACGCTAAAACAGTCTGTTCCTGGTAAACCTGTACCATTTCCAATGAACTATAATATAAGACGAGATCCTGGAATTACTTTTTATATTTTATGTAGCTGCCTATAAATATAGGGTCGTCATCAATGAGAATGCTACATTAAAGCAACTTAGCTTTAGAAGAATAGACAAATTCTTTAAATGTTCTCAAACGTTCTTGAAAATTACATCAATATTAACTTATTGGAGTCCCTTTCTCAAGATGGCTGAAGCTAGAGAAGATGCATCCAGAAAAGCTCTGAGCTTTTGGAGTGTCTTAGACAAGAGTATATGTCGCACAAGCTACAGAAGGGAGATAAACAACACAAACCATGTACTGTACCCACCAGTCCTGTCAAGCACCACCTGCCAAACCTCTGGCAAGAGTGCAGACTGTAGATCTCGTATAGTGCACGCCAGCCAACTCTGCACTCATAGAACTCCAGTAAAAGCAAGCCTCACTTGGCTTCAATGGAGAGAGACAGACTTACATTCAAAATGTTGTTTTTCATTTAGAAATGGCCTGACATGCATGTTGTGGAACATGGGGGATGTACTCTTTCAGTTTCTTGCTGAACAATGGTGGGCAAATGATTTCCGAATTGGTTATTAATAGGGGCAAATTTAGTGATGGATGAAAAAAATATATGTTCCGTTGACTGAAAATAATTTAAGGGCAGTATATAATAAAGACTGAGTTGTAAGACATTGAATAATCTTTTTTTTTTGTCTATACATTGTGTTATAGTATAATGCCATGGGTTTTATTCAGATGAATTTATGTTTTTAAGTGAGTTGTGCTAAGATGGTCATGTTCTTTAGGTTCCAGACGTTTTCTCAAGATTTCTTTTCCAGCGATAAAAGGTTTTCCTTTTCAGTTAATTCTGTTATTTCTCTGTATTATCAGGTAAAGAGGACGGTAGAGCCTGCAAAAGAGTGACAATCAGAACGACAATCAGGAAAGATGACTGCAGGAGCAGTGCACCGGTGAGCGTTCACAATGTAACATTGACAACATAGCAATTCTTATAGTCATCAGCAAACACCACAATATTGTAAAATCCTGGGTTCAGTTAGGGTTGTAGGCATTCAGATGAAGGAAAACAGAGCTTTCACTGAACATTACCAAACTTTATTGGGAACCAAAATAAAGAACAGATTAGAATTAAAAGAAGAAGCATAACTGACACAGCGTGAGCATGCATTCTCTTCTCAACCGTCCACACCTTGCTTCCCCCTGGGTCAGAAATGAAATAAAACTTCTCTCACGCTACACAAATTACCACAGTAAAAATAACCTACATAATAACATAAAATACAAAATACTGAATATGTTAATTCAAATATGTCTCACAATATGGAGAATTTCAAGGGCTTATTTGTTTGTTAAAGCGATTCACCTTCTTCCCCAATGTGCTCTTGCATTATTTTCATTGCTTCCTTTTTATTTTCAGATAACTGTATACTCCTGTGATGGGAAATGTCCTTCAGCAACCATTTTCAATTTCAACATAAACAGCCACGCGAGGTTCTGCAAGTGCTGCAGGGAGAGTGGGCTCCAGAATCGCACTGTGCAGCTCTACTGCACTAGAAACAGCACTTTTGTTGACTATGTGTTCCAGGAGCCCATGGATTGTTCTTGTCAGTGGAATTAGTCTTGCAAAACGATTATTTTTTCAGGAGATTGAGAATTGCTGAGGCACTTACTGTTGCTCAGCCCTTATTTTATCTGGGATCAAGTACTACAATGTTACTAATTACACACTTACAGTAGATCTTCAAATATATATATATATTTAGCCAGTCACTAAGTTATGGGTAGTATTTTTTTTACTCGTAGTAAAATTCTCTAATTTTAAATTGATTTGTTTTGCTAGTATTATCATTGTCAATAATACCGCAGATGCCAAATATTTTTTTAAAATATACTTAATTGCTATTGGGTGTATTTTTAAATGACTTGTAAAAAACTGATCTGCAGCTCTATTCTACAGCCCTATGATATACTGTACTACAATATTACTCTTCCACAATGATGTTTCTGCAATCCTTCTATTGGTGTTTCACACATTCTTTCAATAAAAGTCTTCCAATGAAGCTTAATGTATCCTTCTTTTACTTCCTGCTCTGAACAATTCTTTTACATTGTTGGAACTTTTTAGTATTTTGGTATCTATAGGCTGTTTTCACAAATATAAACCCACTTTGTTTTTTAAAAAAAGCTTTAAAAATTAATGCTTTTGGAATGTTTTTTTATCAACAATATTAATTTCTTTAGACCAAAAGCAAAATTGTCATAAAAAATGTTCAAATTGTGTGTTTTTAATCGTTTTACTTTTCTTTCACCTGTGAATTCATAACAATTTAAACGTCTTTTTCCTGAATTAAAAAATAATGCTTAAATCGATTTCTATTATATTTGCCTCATAATTTTGTCAAGGCTCAATGTCTTGCCCCAGTGAAATCAGAAGCAGAGTATATTGTGAATTAAGAGAATGGAAATAAAAGTAAATTCCAATATGCTCTAGTATTGATAATATACTGTAAGTTCTGTGTCATTAAGTCTGCCTTTTTTCCTATGCACCAATATGGACAAAACAAGATTATACTCATGTTTCAGTTACAAACAAAAAAGTAAAAAATGAGAACACTTGCATAGCTGAAGAACATACTCAAGTTCACACTGTAATAGTTCTGACACCTTATAAACATGACCTTAAGTAGTATGGGACAGTCATTATAAACCATTTAGTGTAGCAGCTCATTATCTAATCAGAGTTTAGAATACTAAAGTACTGTGAAAAACACAGAAGAATAAAGACAAACTGGAGTGCTGAGTTAATTAGAAGTAACCAGAAAGTTTTCCCTGCTACACATACAGTAAGTGTTCAAAAGAGCTTAATCTGCTCAAGAATGTAAAGACAAGTAAACTCCCCAAAATAAAAACTGACAATAAATAACACAAACAAAACATAGGAATTCACATAAACACAATCAGTTACTGTATGTGTTGGGTGCATTTATTAAAAAAGATAATAATAATAATTCCTTATACTTATATAGCACTCAAAGTGGTTTACAGGTAATGGGGACTCCCCTCCACCACCTAGATGATGCGATGGCACCATGAACTTAGTGTTCAGACAGTACAAACAGCAGATAAATAGAATCTGAGTGTGAGGTGGGGATGTACTCTAGATCCCCTACATGTACTGTAAAAGTAGTTTGATTAATCTTCAGTTGTATATGTTTTGCAGGACCAATAATACTTTGTTAAAGTCTTTAACTCACAGGAACAAGAAGCATTTCTGGATAACAACATAAAGAACCCAAATCAGCATAACCCAAAACAACCAGATAAACTCAGAAACAATAATGGGTTAGGTTTCTAGCTTTGCCAATGCATAAAACACATTACAAAAACAACATTTTAACTTCTTTTCAAGAGGATAGAGAGGGACCTGCATCAGTGTGCAGGCTCCAAGGCAAGTAGAGGTTACTTCCATGTTGAAGGGTTTTTTGTCTGTAGGCTGAAGAAGCCTACCTGAATTTCCTTATCTTAATGGTGTAATATAATATGTGGTTTATATTGATGGTTTTACAATGCGGCTGGATACAGACACATGGGTGGTGATTGGTCAGAACCCAAGTGCAAGGGACCGGAGACTGGCGGAGACACTTGATGAGATGCAACAGATTAGGGATTGAGTGCTGCGGTATGGGGTGAAAATAAAGTGAAAGTTAGTGCTCATGGAAAAATAGAGTACTGTCCAGCGGAGCTAATCAGTCCTAGCCAGTCAGTAATGAAAGAGAAAAGGCAAAGATGCATGTCTGAGAATAAGCTGTTTGTCTGCATCCCAGGCAAAGAAAGCCTGGGATGCTAGCCTTCAGAGAAACTGCCCACCTCAGCCCGTCAATCGAAATAGGGGTGTCGCACTCTTGGCTTCAGAGAGGATTCCTACTGCCGATCTCCCCAAAATGGGGGGTGCTAGATGAAATGCATCCCTTAGTAGTATGGGGTGAAAGCAGAAAGACTGACAGACTGGCATGGAGAGAAATTACAAGGGAAAAAAATAAGAAACACTGGCCAGCAGAACAATGATTGACCCACTAGGTCAGCAATTGACAGTCTAGGTAGAGACCAACAACCTACATGAAAAAGAAGCCACCACAGATCACCGTTGTGCTGCAATCTGAGGGCTTCACTGAGAGGAGGGGTCTCACCGAATGCCATTGAGGCAGGAAACCCCACTCGGTGGTTGAAGTGCTTGGAGAGCCCAGAAGCCGGTGATTCAAGGCGCATGCCCCTATGGGGGGTCTCCTCTAAGACCAGGCCAGGCATGTGATGTCAACTTGGTCTTCAGGTTTAATGCTCCATTGGGTGCAGCCAGGTGCTGTTAACACTGAATCCCCAAGAACCTTTTGGACCAACTAGAGCAGATGTCTGCAAGGAGACATTCTCTAGTCCCATCTCATCTTCCAGAGCCCCGGATCAGCAAAGCCATTGGTGGAGTCCCAGTCGGAGACTGAAAGCACAGGAATCCTCAGGGTGTGCAGGCTAATGGGGTATTGCTCTCTCTGCCACGGATCAGATTCCTCCTTCCTGGCTCCCTAGGAAGAAAGGGAAGGGCTCCGCTGGGAGCTGAAGGGTGGCTAAGAAGGAAAGAATAGAAAAACGAAAAGACAGCCCGAGAAAAGAGGGTGAGAACAAGAGCCCTGAAGAGCTAGAGAAAGACTGCTCTGAAGAGAAACCAGAAAGGGGCGGGTATAAGTGCAGTCGAAGAGAAGGTTGGTGTACAGGACACTCTACATTACAGGAATGGGGCTGCTTAGTTGAAGAAAGATGACTGCATGGAGAGAGCCCTGGGGTCCTGGACAATGACGGCTGTCCCCAAGGTGAGTCAGAAGATCGATGAAGAAGAAGATGCCAGCAAACAATAGTCCCAGATTCCAGGGCGAAGGCCAGGAGCAGCCATGCAGACTGGAGTGCGGACTGGAGACCTGGAACCGAAGCTGCAGTGCAGAGCAAAGACTTGGAACTGGAGCTGTAATGTGGAGTGGAGTGAAGATTTGGAGGCGGAGCTCCAGTACAGAGCGAAGACTTGGAACTGGAGCCGCATTACAGGCTGTGGTTGTGGTAGACTGCTTGAAGATGTAGTCTGCTTCAGGAGACAAGGGCAAGGGTAGTCAGCTACAAGACCTGGAGTTCAGAAGCCTCGACACTCAGTCCCTCAACCTCCCAGGAAAGGGAGCTGCATGGGTCTGGCATTCCAGAGTGTGATGACTGCCCCTGAAAAGCCACTGAAGCTTCAGCCCGCCTGACAGGAGAATAAGGGCGAGAGTGGTGGCAGTACTGCAACCGGGGAGAACAGTGGAGTCGGGAATGAAGAATGATGAAGCGCCACTAAAGCGGTGCCTTGGCACTAAATAGGGAAATAGAGCAATTGAACAATTGAAATCATAATTGCTCATTAGGGCAGATCACTCCGGTCCGGTCAAAACGCCAAGCCCTGGAAAACTGTGAGCCACTATGAGAATCCGAATGTTTCCCAGGGTAACCACGGGCCGACAGATGCCGCAGGACATGTTGTAATACAGGGTGGCATGAAACCAGATCCTATCCCAGAGGGTAATGGGCAGGAGGCAGGATACACTCTGGACGGGATGCCGGTCCATCACAGGGCAAACAATCAAAAACATAGACACAGTCAGACACTCAGACCTACTGCAGGGCCAGTATGTGTATTAGGAAACCCAACTGAACATGGGGACATACTGTGTAAACTCCAGATTTGGTACCCCACTCCAGAATTGGACCCAGGGACTCAGTGCTGTGAGGCAGCACTTCTAATCACTGCCCCACCATGCCACCCAACTATTCATATTGTAACGCTTACGGCCGACAGGTTCTGTTTAAGAGCCGGCTTACCAGAGCGGTGACGTCGCCGCCCTTCCCTGTGATAGCAGGACTACAGCTACTGGGCTGTAGAGAGATCTCTCTTTAGCTCACCGGGCTGGGTCCCTGCTGAGTGACGCGGGAGTCCTGGGTTCGAGGCCCCAACAGTGGGGGGCCGACCTAATGCGGCAAGGGCGCCCGCCTGAGCTCCCGTTGCGTTACAATATGAAGAACCAAAATTCCAATCTCATTTTCCTTTTCAGTTAGACATGGGAAATCCACTTTGCATTCCCTTCTGGAACACTTAGCTTATACAGTATACAGGGATTTGAGAACTTCTACGGTATTGGTGCTTATATTTGTGCTAGAAAAGACAGCAAACTACTGTATATATGTAAAATATACATTTATATATACCTTACTCAGTTTTCAAAATCTCAAAATTATTTGGGGTATTAAATCAAAATAATAAATCCAAACTTATTATGAATAAATATCTTAAAGTTGTTATTATTTTCTGTTATCGCTTTAGGTGCTATATTTTATTGTTTGAAAGTATTGCTGGCAAGTCCATAGCCCACAGCAGGAACTTTGCAAAAGGCAACAGCTGGTTCTTAAAAGTCATCATCCTACACAAACTGACAATTATGCATCTTAATTTCTCGCTGACTTTTGTTTTCAAAAACCTGTAAGAATGCAGCAATGATTCCTTTCCCAGCTCCCATAACAGAAACGCTGATTCGCGGCAAAAACTAAAACAATCAGCAACATATTTCAATTGATTAATGAGCCCTTGGTTTTAGGAAGCAGAACTAAGAATGCACAGAATTCAAGGCTGTTTGTATAACCTTTAGCGTGTCAATGGGAGTCATTCGCTAAGGCGTTTACTCCAAATTATCAGCACCTAAGAAGACAAAAAAATCAATCCTCTCTGGAGCACCTTTCTAAAAAACAATTGAATTTCACATGACTGCTGTGCTCAAAGGCTTTTAAACGGCTTAACTGACGTAAACATTGCGTTGAAGTAATTAAAATTAATTTATTTGACATATGCATAACATTTAAACAGCAAACAGCGGATTAAGAAAATCGCTAATCTGAATGTAAAGTGCGACTGAGATTTTGGACGGAGATCTTCAATTCTGTATGCTTTGCGGTGTTAAATGATGTTTTACAAGAAGTACTTTAACTTATAAGACAAAATGTTTTCTTGATCACACAACCATTTACTGCGTTAATGATGTACAGTATGAATGACTGTCATGGATCCTACGAGATTAAGAAAATTGATGCTACGCTTTTGTCTGCGATGTGTGAGAACCAATGTTTTCAATTCATTTGCATGTTAATCGGAAACGTGTAATCAGAAAATTATCAAATACTGCATTTTAATTTGTGTGCATGATATAATCTTAGGATTTAACTTTACTATAATATTCAGTTAAGTTTATTTGTTATATACAATCAGTGCAATGAAATGCTTATAATATGAACACGGCATGTGATAGGTATGAGCACAAATGTCTCATATTTGTATACGGAAATTCGTATTGTCTAAAAAAAGTAAAAATTGTTTTAAAAATACATATTTTCAGAAAGAAACATAAACCTTCAGCCAATAAAAGAGGTGAACCTCAATGTTACCCCCTGCACAACGCGTAATATAGCAAAAAATAATAGTAACTAGTAGGATAGCCCAAGAGCGAGTGTATCAAACCGCCTTGCCCCCGTTACATTCACAAGCAGCTGGTCAGACACTCCTCCACTTCCCTGCTCTTTGGAGTCCAGTTATGGAGAGGCTGCCTGCTTCAGTCGTCATGACAACCTCCTCTCAGTCCAACAAAGGGAAAAGGCCAGCAATGGCCAGAACAAATTGGGGAGAAGGAAGAGGGGAGAGACCACTTCGAACTGCTGAATGGGAGAAAGACGTGCGAGATAGAAAATCACATGCGTCCACTGCAGCTGTTGGGTTTCTCCAAAATCACTGAACGCCTGTGGGGGAGAGGGCAAAGAAGCGCGCTAAATTCAAAAAAATGAGTTTTACGGGCTCTAAGAAGTTGAGTAAGCCATATCAGGTAACTAGAACGTTTTTACTTTGCACTGTAAGAGTTTCCCCCCCCCCAAATTGTAATGTAACATACAGAAAATGTGCTTTGCTCTTTCAAATGAAGAATTCAGAAGTGCGGTTTTGACACTATGCTGCTGCACGTTCATTCAGTCAGCTTGTTTTATTTGACTTATTTTACGTGCCATTGCTGCTGCGTTAGGGTAAAAACGGTTGGATGTTAGAACTGTTATCCTAAGTTTCAGTTTATGTTTGTGGTTTCAAGTTTGTGGCAATAGGTGTGATACTGCCGCAGCACGACGACGTTTCAGAGTTTCAGACACTGGACACGAGCTGGTAAACAACATCAAACATTGCCAAGTCCCATGCGGTTCCACTAAAACTGAGTTTTTCTTAAAGAAACATATAATATTTACAATATCATAGTTTGTATGCGTTATTTATGATTGCAAATTCATGAGATGTCTGTTTTCACCATGCCTTGCTTATCTTTTAAGACCCGAGAACTGTGTGGCGCCCTTGTTACAAACCGGCTAAAGACTGAAACAACAGTTTTTATTTTATTAGCATTTGATATTTTTTGTTTGTTTTTGCTTTAGGGCGCATGTGCTCTTGTAGGAATGAAACAAAGCTGCCGCATCGCAAAAGCTGTCCTTCTCTTGCTCGTTTTAGATTATTGTCTGCAGGTAAGAATTTTTCTCCCACTCCTGCTCTTTAATCTTCTCCCTTTGTCTTTCTTCAGACAAAAACAGCATTTTCCGTCACTTTCAGCTTTTAATACTGCGGCAAAAACTTTTAAGTTAAAATTAAAATTTAAAAATTAAGTTATCCCGGGCTTTTTATTTTCAAAACAATGCAAAAAAAAAGTCTGTACTGTATGGGGTATATACAGTAAAAGATCTAGGAAAAAAAGAAACTGTTGACTTTGAATGTGTTTCAGGCTCACAGTCTAACCTGCCTGAAAGAAACCATCTATGCTAACGTGTTTGTGGAATGGAAATGCTTCCCAAGTAAAGAAGATGCAGAATGCTACTCTCTCCGAAACAGTCATATAAAAAACAGCAACCACACGGTGAGAACAACCATTTTCTTGCAAACAGAAGCTCATACAGTTGAAATGAATGGCTTTGTAATTTATTGTTATTATTGTTATTGTCAAGTCAGAAGAAAAGCATTTGCACTCTTCCATAATCTATGCATACCATAATATTGAGTATTGTCAGATTTTAAAAAATGACATCGTCATGCCAATAAAACAATAGTAATAAAAAAGACATTATTCCAAATAATAAAGTAAAATGTAATCAAAAACACTGGATTAAGTTCCAGAATGCCTTATAAGGCATTAATCATTTGCTACCTGCACCTAAATTAAACCAGAGTGTGGATGTTACACTGTCACCCATCCAGGTCTATGCCACCATGGTTATGTACAGTATGTTAAATTATGCAGATAGTCCATTTATTTCTGATATACTGTATACCACTTTAATGATGGAAGCAGTCTAGGCCAGGGGTTCAAGCTGGATACCAGAAGTGTAGGTATACAGTAGGTGTTGCTGAACCTACCTCAGTTAAAGTTTCCCAGGTGAAAATCAGCTGCTAAATCCATTCATCTTTATTAACTATGGCAGAGTTGAAAATATACAGTAACATCTGTAACACATTGCAAAAACTAATGTAATGCACAGATAAAACAGTTACACATTATATTACTGTGATACTAAGTTTGGTTTCTATAACAACGAGCAGATTTGAACAGTTTTTAAATCAAATTTACATTTTTTAGAGCAAATTTGTGGGTTTCCTGGTATTCCAAGGAATACTTAAGGAAACATCTCCCCCATTATGTTTCAATATTCAATATGTTTGAGGGACGGTGACCAGTATTTGTATCTTTGTTAACTTGGTTTAGTCTTAGTGGTGATGCTGAGGTGTGCAGCTACAGTACACCCAGGAGTTAAGTATACTTTCAGTAAATATTATGTATTAGTCATGTGCTCTTCTCTTTTCAGCATGGAATAAACCTATTACTTGTTCATTTACATTTTTGTCAATCATGCAGAAATCTCCAGTTCAAGAAGCAAGCAAAAACCTTTACATCATTTCTGAGAGCAGATGAACAGTCACTCTATAACTCTTGCTTTTCTCAATTTTGACTTTATTCATATCAAAGAGCATTTTGATATACTGAAGATGTCTGAGTAGGTAGCTAGTTTATGTCAGTATGTGTAGGCTGCAAAGGAAGAGGTAAAGGTCTATGTCCTGTACATGGAGTTGATTTTGGGAAGAGACTTGCAACCTGCCTTCTTGCCTGTTAAGGTATTATTGCACTAGATGTTCCAGATTCTGCCAAATACTGTACATCTATCCATCCATTTTCTAACTGCTTTATCCAATACAGGGTCACAGGGGAGAGCCTGTCCTGGTGAGCAGTGAGCACAAGGCGGGATACACCCACAACAGGACACGTGTCCATCGCAGGGCACATATACTGTAGATACAAACACACACGTATTCACACATCAGATGCAATTTTCCCAGAAACCAATTAACTTGGACTGTGGGAGGAAACTGGATGATCTGGAGGAATACAGGGAGAAACACAAACTTCAAATAGCACCACATGCCTGGAATTGAACCCAACACCCCAGTGTTGCAAGGCCTAAAACTCTGCCATCCAGATTCTTTAAAACAAATTTCTGTTACAGCTTATAATGCTTGGATAGAAAAGTGAAATAGTGCCTTTGATCATGTACTGTAAATGCATGCATTACAGAAGTCTCACAAGCTTTCATTTTAATTTAATAACATTATTTTATGTAATAACATGTTTATATGTGCTGTAAGTAATTGTGTACAAGCCTGCACAAAAATGAACAACTCCAAGGTTAAAACGAAACTATGGAGTTTTTTTCAATGACTGTGTCCAAAATCCCAGCCAAAAGAGGATAATGTTTTCTGCAAAACCAGCAAGATAAATTTACCTACAGATAATCCTAATATGTGCTGCCCAGTTAATATAATTTATTAAGCCATTAAAAGTGGAGCAGTGTTTTCTGCCAGAACACACTATTGTACAGTAACTGTGGTGTTTATGTGAATTATATACTGTACTAACTAACCCTTCTGATTCCTAAAACAGCTTGTGCTGAATAGTTCTGCACTTAATGAATGCATTCCGGATTGCAGAACATATATCAATGAACTCAATGTAAATGAGAAGTACTACATTGATGTGACAGCAGTCAAAAACAAAGACATTCTGGAAACAAGGTCTTTCAGTATTTGTAAGTAGATGTTCAAATTCTTTTAAAAAAACTTAGGTGGTATAGTTTGATTAAGGATTGAATGATAAGCACTCTGTATTAAGTATAGTTTGACAGAATCAAACAATTATTAATTACTAATTAAGCATTAGTTTTTAATTACATGTTGCAGTCAATATATTGAAACACAGTAAACAGAGGTAGAGATGAATGTATTAATTATTTTAAAATTAAAACCATAGTGTACATGTGCCCTGTTCAGAATACTTGTTACTTGCACATTATTTAAATTTTTTTTCATGATTCATCTGCATGAAAGTTTTTTTTTTCTTTTCTAGATACATTTGAAGAATCTATCATTAAAACAGAAACAACAACCACACGTGCTTTCTTCAGGTGGAATCCTCCAGACAGTGAAGTTCAAGTTTCTCTAATGCTCAATACTTTTACATGGCGTGTACCAAAAACTCAAAGCACTTATCAAGTTACTGACTTAAAACCTGGTACACCTCACAATTTTTCTGTGGAATTTAAGACGCAAATCCCAAACATGAATGTGGTAGTGACACAAACACTAAATATTCTTCTTGAAACAGGTAAAGAGTGTTGGTTTAATTTAATTTGATTATTTTATTTGCGTATAAAGTGCAACTTATAACAACATATTATGTTGTACTTGTGTGAATTATGAAAGAAAAATAACCACTTTAAAATGTAATTAAAAAAAGAATATGTAACTGATAGTGGCAGGGCAGTCACATCTTTTTTGCCCGGTTTGTCTTTGCAGCTTTATGCCCCCTAGGTTGGGTGCAGTTTGACAGAAGCTGCTATAAGACTTGGAAAAACGCAAGAAAATGGAGTGATGCTCAGAAGTCCTGTGAATTATCAATGGCAGGTGCTCACCTCGTTGATATTGAAACTGAAGAAGAGTTCCATTTCATATCATCATACCTCAGTACTCTGAATTATATGGTCATGCTTTGGACTGGTCTCAATGACAAACAGGTAAGCTGTAAGAAGCATATTTATATTTTAGCATATTTTATTCAGATAAATACAAAATGTATAATGTATGTACATTTAGATGATGCATTTTGATGGTATTCTGAAACATTGCATATCCAAGTTGAATTTTAATTATGTGGAGCTGCTATTAACAACATCAAAAATATTTGACTGTGCTCATGAAAAAACCCCAACATATATTACATATCACCAGCTCCACAACTGATCCATGAGGTTAGAGTATTAAACGTGTTATCTATGAAGAATTTATGGCTAGGCTCTTTGTTTGGTTATATTTACCTATTTCAAGCTATTCTCAATGCTTTTAATCTTTGTATCGAGAACATAATATACATACGGCCTCTTTATTAGTAACTTATTGATTAAAGGATCACAACCAGCTGTTTCTCGAAGGAAGCCAAAGCTTTAGCTTTAACAGTATGGCTTGGTAACTTGTTCTATATTCCCACTTTTCCCTTTGGGTAAAGAAGTGCCTTCTATTCTCAGTTTTAAATGCACTTCCATGTATGTCATTTCCACTTGTGGTTTCTGGTTTGTGTTTCACTGTTCATTTCCAAGTAGCCAACTTATTGACGTTACCTCTGTAGATTCTGTAGACTTCTAACAAGTCCCCTCCATGACTTCTCTGTTCAGGTCTGTAAAGGTTCAGTTCTGTCAGCCTGTCAGTGCAGGAATTCCTTTAAGTCCTAGAATGCATTTTTTTGCTCTTATCTGGACTGATTCCAGACCAGTAATATTTTTTTGGTACATGGTGACAAAAATGCACACCATATGCTAAATGAGGCCTAACTAGTACATTGTATGATCTACACTTTTAACTATATATCCTAACATTCTGTTTGTCTTTTTACTTTTAAGTCAACATATTGTACTGTAAAAGCCCAAGTAGACTTGGTAGACTTTTAAGTAAGTAGCTTAAAAGTAGAGTTACAAATGTAGTAGTAGTAGAAGAAGTAGTAGTAGGGGTATGTGAAGACAAATTCCTAATACAAGAAATTGTATATGGCCAATAAAGTGATCTTTTATGGAGAACTTTATCAAAAGCTTTTGGAAAATGTAAATACACCACAACATGCTTTGAATGTGTCCATTATAGCTGTAGCTTAAAGAACTCTTAATTCTGGCCAGGCAAGACCTACTGTACCCTTTCAAAACCTATATTTACTTTTTTTCTAGGATGTTATTTCCATACTGGTGACCCTCTGGTTTAGTTTCAATCATAATATATAATGTAATTGTTTCAATGATTCTACATGCAGTGGAAATGAGATGTATTGGTCTATAATTATCTAGGTCATTTTTGTCACCCTTATTTTGAATGGACACTACAGGAACTATTCTCCAGTCCATGTGTACTATCCCCATTTTGAGGACATGTTTGAAGAGATCTTCTTTATAACACCTCTCTTTTCCTTGAGTACAATTCTCCATAAGGCCCTGAAGATTTATTTAAGTCCATCTAGTACCGGATATACCTTTGCTTCTATGCAAATACTGCTTAATTAGTAACTTCTTTCTGCAGCCTAAGGTATGCTGTCTACGTTTTTCTTAGTGAGCACATGAGTGAAATACTCTTTTAGTACACCTGCCATTTAAATTAGGATTAAATGTACAAGAAACCATGTGGCAGAAAGAAACAATACATTATTGGTATAAATAATTGCGGTTAATTTTGATATTCAATTGACATACTCAAATGAATCTGCCTTTTCATGTTTAAATGCTGTATTTCTAAATGCAGTATATCTTGGTTTTTTTGCTTTGAATAACACTACAGATTTAGACCTTGTGCTGTTAGATTACTTTGAAAATTACTATTCAACCTGTGGCCCCTCAGATCAGATCTTTTGCTCTTACATTGATTCTAATTAATTAATTAGGGAGCTAGTTGAATCAAAATAGTATAATAGAGCAGATTGGAAGGGTTGCAAGCTAAATAGCTCTGATTTAGGCTTCTCGTGACAATGGAAAATAATATGTTTTTGATGTTAGCCTAATTACCAAATGTCCTGAGCACATCTTATCGTAATAGGTCAAATATATGGAATTCTAACGAAGGGAGCTGAACTAATTAAGCTCAACTGCCACATCTCATAACTAATCCCGACGTCATTGCCTCAGTTCCCATTTATACCACACGTCATCCTCTCCTCTTCCTTGTTCATCTCTTCATCCATCCCATCTCCACCTTTGCAGCTACCCCTTGGTCACCTTTCCATCAAGCACCTTCTAGCCTCCCCATTCCATGCGGGTCAAGCTAAAGTTTTCACAATATTCAGTAAACAAATCTACTGTCACACAGTCTTTGGGTGCTGTCATTCCTCATGGATTATTTTTAAAGGTAAATTCCAGTTTTGCATTCATATTGCCTCTGTTTAAGAAACACTGATAACAACACTCTGTTTCTGTGTGACAGTAAAAGATATTCACAAATTCTTCTCTGTAAATGATATTGTGTGGGAGTATAGTCCATTTCATAACCATGGTTAATAACTTCATTTCAGTTGTTGCCAAGGGAACAAATTATTTCATGTAGGCCAGTTACTTTAACTTTTGATTCTGAAAAACAAAAACATTTGTACGTGATTTGTCTTTCCCTTTCTAGAAACACAACATATTGATTACAAGACTGGAATTACAATACATCACCATAATCAAATACTGTATACTGTAGTTTCAAAGAACACTTGCTGACTCAGTCCTGAAAACAAAACACTGACCTGCCTGAAAATTGTTAATGTTTAACTTGTCAACCACTTAGTGTTTGCAGAAGACCATTTTCCTGTGCCCTAAAAATTGATCATCATGCTGTGAGTTTTTAAATTGTGACTGGCAAATGACTTTAATTTTGATTAAATCAAAGGCTTAATCTTTTTATTTAAAATGTATTTGACTGTTTCTTGGAAGTAGACATATTAATCAGTAGATGATAGTAGATGATAATGTGATTAAAAAAGAAGAAAACCTCAAGGCTAAACTGCTAAACTACTTATGGTTTAAAATGGTGTCTCTTTTACTGAGGCTATTTGTCTAAAAAATTTACATTGCCCTTGGAATCCTAAGACGAAATTTTGGACATTTGTAAACCTAACTGTCACATGCAGTTACTTTGCTTTTACCATAAAAGTACACAATGCAATAAGAGTTTTATTTTTGGATGCCATTATTACTGACAGAAAGCTTTTATTTTTATTTATTGTGGGATAGTGGGTGGGTTGATTTTGTCAAGTACAGTATCCTTTTCTCACAGTGATTTGATTAGATACTTTTTGGCTCAGACAACACTGAGAGAGTCTTGTGAATCTCAAAGTATAATGTTGTTCCTTCTCCAAAGGGTTCCATGACAAAGTACTAAAGACATTACTGAAAGCTTCCTTTTTTCCTCTGATAGGTTATATTGCCTTTAGGGAGAATTGGGAATACTGTTTTTTTTCCTGGAAATACTTACAAATGTTAAGAAATCGAGACACTGCTCCAAAGGTTAGAAAAAACAAACTCTAGTAAGAATAAGGTACCTGTGTGAAGCCTGGCTTGCATAGCTAAATCTGATATGTTAAAGAGTCTTTTCTATCCAGCCTTTTAATCTAAAGATAAGAAGAGCATGTATTAAGTTTTTGAAAGAGATTGTGGTGAGGTTTCCCTCTTTTTGTCATTTTAAGAGGTAGCACCTGTATTGTACAGCACGATTTCCATTCCCTGGGGTGAATCTAAAGTTTCATTATTTGGTTATACAGCTGCTAGATGTGAATTAACAAACCATCAATTTACTTTTGCTAAACATTTAAGTTTTAAATAATAGTATGGCTTATATGCATATAAAGTTCTGATATTTTGACAAGTGCTGTTAGTTATTTCCCACATCAGGGAGGCAAATTGAATGGTTAACAACCCATTAACATGAGTAGCAAAGGAAAACTTAATTTTTAATTCAATAGTTCTTACAACTAATACTTGATCCATGTCTATGTACATGACGTGCATTGAGCTACTAATATACTGTACAGTTTGTTGGTATACATATATCGGTTGTATTGTCTTGTAATTGAGTATATTTTTCACACTGTTGTGCCGTGTTGTACTGTACAGTATATCAATAATTAAATGTTTGTGCTATGAGCGCTTTGAAAAATTGGAATTGACTCACCATTTGTATTTGTGATTAGTCATCTAAGCTTCAACTATCAGTTTATTGAACACTATACCCATAAGCAGTTTCTGTCAGAATTCATAGACTGTGGGAAAACCTGGAGGTAATTGTAAGTATTTGGAAATACTGGTCCATAGGTTTGAAAGATAAAATAACATTAGAAATCTTTTTACTACACACTGCATAGATTCTCCAATACTACAGTGAATTTTTTTCATGAAAATTTAAATGAAAATGAAAATTTATTGAATTCCATTAACAATTGTTCCATATTCTGCTACTGTCAAGCAAACTTGCTTGAAGTTTTTAAGGTCTGAGGCCCTCCAGTGTTGAAGTGCAATTTGGAATAAATATTAATTTTATTGGCAACATTTGTGAGAGTGTTTTCATGAATGTGAAGTAGAAATCATCAACCAGCTTTACTTTTTTACTTTTACATGTTTTCATGTCAACATATATACATATATAACATCAACCTATACCTCTACAGTCATGGGGTAATAGATGTATTGCTTATTTGGGAAATCTGTAGTTCCTCAAAATTTGTACGGTTAAAATATGTAGTTAGGAGTTAAAGAAAGTTAATGAAGTATTGTTACTATTATATTTTTATGATTGCTGCTGAATACATTCTTCTTGATAGTGGTGTTGGTGTTGTATGGATCTGTTTATTGAACTTACTGAGTTCCACTTACAGCAGTTTTACAATTAGCTTTATACAGTATCTTATACATATCTAATATCTGGAGTTTGAAAATTCCAGTAATTAAGACACTGATATGAATGCTTATGGTGGAAAATACACTGACATTATTACTACTTATTGTACCTTGTCAAGTTATACTGTATTAGCTTGGTGAGCATATTTTTACCAAAACATAATAACTTTGGACTATGAGATCATTTTCTGAAGGAATGAGGATTACAGTATGTCAACCCAGTTCCAGAAAAATATTAGGTTTTGGAATTAATCCAAACATTGGTTTCAAGTTCAACCTCTCTGTTGTTTGCAACCAGGAAAAAAATATTACGCACAAGTATAAATTAATTCCATGCTATTTTAGTACAGATTCCACCATTTACTAGAAATAACACATTTTAGCCTTGTGTTTCTTCATTTTACATTTTAAAGTGGAATTAATTTAATTTGAACCTTTGCAGGCAACCTATAATAAGATAGCTCCCAGCTCACCTGAATATCTTTTTTAGTCAATTTTATTGTCACCTCAAACTTCTCACTTTTGTTTTTTTATTCTGAGAGTACACGTTTATGCTTTTGTGGCATAGAAGGTAGTGTAGCATGACTGTAGGCATTGTGATGATGACCCACATTTAGTTTTAAAAAGTTTTTCAGTTTTTAATTTGTTCTGCCATATTTTCTATAAATATTTAAACATTTATCAATACAGAATATTTGTCATAGACCTTTGCGCTGTTCCTTGTGTAAGCCTTGTGAACTATATTAGTTTAGTCGGTTTTAAGTAAATTTAATATCCATGCATCCAACAGCCTGGATTCTATTTCAAGAAAAGTTCTATTTCAAGCAAAGGACAAGAGAATACTTAAAAAGTCACATGAGAGACGAGCATCCAATATTAGTGGTAAAAAAAGAAGTGAATTAAGATGAGCATAAAAGATAACTTCTTTTCTTTTAAAACATGAGAAGTTTATTTCACTGTGTGTCTTACAGTGAGTTACCTGTGGGTCCATACTTAGATGTGTAGATACCCTCTTACTGCTCACCCTTCATTACTGGGCCCTGGTGCAGTCTCAAGCAGTCTCACTAGCTATAGCTCCACCAATGGGTAGTACAGTATATATTTTTCAATTTTCCTTGTGAACATGATTGAATTGGGTTACATTTCCTGTTGTGTTTTACAGCGAGAAGGAGAGCTTCGCCAGTCTGATGGATCAGTCTCTAATCTGAAGAATGATGTGCCAGAGCCACTTCATATTCTGCCTCCTAATGAGACGGACTGCTTTGCTTTAAAAATGAATGCCACTGGTCCAAACTACTACTACACAGGCTTTTTCTGCTATATTCCACTGCCATATCTTTGCCAGTACACATGTAAATATGAGTCAAGACTTATAAATAGTTTACATGGTTAAATTATTTTAAAATGTGTGGTTTTAACTTTTTATTTGCCATAATTATTCAATCAATATGTGTTTTAAAACTGTATATAGTTTAGCACTTTTACAGGCTTAGCTCCATCTGAAATGTACACTAAGACGTACTGTAGCTGAATAGATGTTTCCCTCTTCTCAATATGTAAGTTGAAATACTTTGTATTGTTGAGACCTGTCACACATTGAGAGAATAAGAAGTAAGAGAAATTAAAGAAGCTCATTCACAGTCCTTTTGTAACAGAACATATTTTTACAGTTTCCACAGCACCAGCAGATTTTGAATTTGAGGTGGAGGATGTTAAGGAGAAAGAGGCCGGTTTCAAATGGAGCAATCTGGAACACTGGCTGAAGCCAGAAGAGAAGACAAGTTTATTAATTCAGTATGAAGAAGAATTGTCAACAGAGCAGTGGCACACAAGAAGCCTTCCTCTCAATGGCACACGTCTGACCATTTCAGGATTGTCTCCTGGTCATGTCTACCTTTTTTCATTCAAAGTAATGCATCATGGTGGTGCTTCAAGAACCCTTGGCCCCATTCGTAAAGTGCAAACAAGTAAGTTCTAGCTGTATATCCAAACATTGAATATTCTGTATATTCTGTATTTTTTTCCAAACAATCCAGTCAGTTTGTTTTTCTGCTTCATGATTTCCGAAAGTGTGTTAAAATTAACAAAATAACTAATTTAGTCAATAATTACAGTTAGCTTGTCATTTATATATACTATTTATTTATATACAATATTTTTATAAGATATATATATATAGCATTTTCCAGATTCTCTTAATGGATTCTTATCCATAGCATGTTTTGGTAAAAAAAAACACAGATTGCAGAATATACTGTGGTTTACAGACCACCGTCATTTGCTCATAAGGAAATGGTGTTTCACAGTTTAAGGGGCATCATATAGTATTTGCATTAATATATTATCCACATTAATTTAATTGAAATATGTACCGTAAAAGAGAAACACTGCTTGTTTTGTGTAGGGCACTTACAGTAACGTTTACAACAGAAATACTGAGCTTTTTTATAAACTCTTTTGGAATAACAGAGATAACACTATTTTTCTTTCCTGTCATTTTGTCAGCAGTGCACATCATGAGGTCTATTTATTTTTATATGATCTTCACATACAGTTTGAAACACCAGCTACAGTACACAGTGAAAATGTTGATCTGAAATATGATTTATTAACTGTTTTATTTTCTAATTGAATAGCTAGGTTTGCTACTAAAATGTAGCATTTTCTTCTTTTAATGATTATGAACCTTAAAAGCTACAGTAATTCACATTTCTTTTTTTATAGGACCTAATCCTCCACAAAATATTACAGTAAAGAAAGTAACATCAAAGGAAATACCATTGTATTGGACTGCTCCAGATAACTCCCATAATGCATCATTTGATCATTATTTGATCACCTGTGTGGATGTTGCTACCAGTATGAAAAAGAGCCTTGTTGTTGAAAACTACAAAACATCAGCTGTCATAACCAACCTCAAGTCCTTTCACCTCTTTAGCATCAACATACAGACTGTGTCAGCATTTGGCTCATTAAGCTGTGTGGATTTACCACTCTTCATAACCACAGGCATGTGATGAATGTGTATTGCGATAAGAATTTTTCACACAAACATTTCTCGTTTCCAGTTACATTGCTAATTCATTCTTTGCTGTAGATAAAAAAATCTCATGTTGATTAGAAACTATTGGTTTTACTTCCAGTTTGCGTAGATAGACATTTGATGTATTTATCAATAATGTTCAATTATCATAATCATAAAAGAAGTCAGATAAATTATAAAATTAAAAATAAAATGTTAGACATTTCTTCACACTAAAAAGTCTTAAAGTGGCTTCTTATTTAGAATTACAGTAGGTTGAAGGTAAACAAAGCAGTTGTAGTATATATGTTTTGCAACTTTCCCAGAAATTAGCAAATTACTGCATAACTCAAAGTCGATTTGACCTGAGTTTAGTTAAAGCCTCACCCCACCTGCAAAAGCAAATTTCAAGTATTTCACTTGATTGCTTCATTCTGTGTGTCAGAGAATTATTGGTTTTGGACTTAAAGGTCAGCAGATGGTCTGAGGTCTTAATAACGTGGTCTGTCAATTATCATATGCAAATATTAATATGGTATGCTGCAGAGTAGAAAAAAGGTAATATTTTGTGCTTTGTTTTAGCTGTCAGCCCCCCTAGCAGGGTTTATATAAACCCAGAAGACGTGGGAGTAGAGAATGTTACAGTGCATTGGGAAGTGGAACAAGAAGAGGATATTGATGAGTATTATGTCCTAGTGAGATCAGTCACTGTTGGAGGTGACACGAAAAGCTACTGGGTAAACAGCTCAAACAGTTTTAAACTTAGCATGCTAAGTCCTGGCATGACGTATGAGATAGGGGTGGCTGCAGTTAAGAGTGGAAACATGAGTGAGATGAAGACTGTCCTACAGACTTTAAGTAAGTTTTCAGTTCCTTCCCTCAAGGCTATGCAGAATATGCTGCATATTAATATGCAGAATATTAATTGTGTTACTTGTCAGTTTTAACATTTTGTAAATGTTAGTAAACATAAAGTAATACTGAAAAGACTTGCAGCTGTGTAATGGGAACATACCTTTTTTGTGTTCACTTGAGGATTGTACAAAACTTGATATTAACAGACTAGCAATATTAGAAAACTACACTTCAATTTTAACTGTGCCTCTCTGATTGGTTCCTGACTTTCTATATAATATATTTTTGTTTTGTAGATCCTGAAAGAGTTCAGATAGTTGTTCCTTATGAACAAAACACACATTCTGTTGTACTTTACATTCAAATGCCACATGCTGGCATATTTGATGGAGTAAATATTACATACAAAGGAGGAAGCCAAAGAAAAATTCTCCCTGACAGTAATGATAAGATAACCATTGAACATCTGACACCTGGAACCAATTATGACTTTTCTGTGTACACAACAAGTGGAAACATGGCCAGTGCAGTCTACCATGTTCCAGATGTAAAAACCTGTAAGTACAGTAGCCACTGTTCTGTTTTTTTCTGGAAAAGGGATATACAGTATGTGCTTTTATAACTGCAACTAAGAAGTTGGTGTGTTAGATTAACAATTGAATAATGTATTAGCAAAACAATTAGTATAAATGTTATGACAAATAATGGCATTTTAAGTGGAAAACATACAAGACAAATGCTTTTTGCCTTTTAATAATGGAAAATTCCAGTGGTCAATCTGTTACATCGCTTGGTGGAGATAAATAGCTGTCTGTTTCAGTTCCAACAATAATTTATTTTTGTGTAGATTGGTTTATGTAGCTCTTGATTCATCCAATTCCAGTCTTGAGAGGCCAGTTAAAATACTTAGAGGTCACATAAGACTTTGTAACATATTTCTTACTCATTTTAAACTATTGTTCCAATATTACAGGGTGGTCCCAAGGGCGTGCTCACACAAAAAATACAAAAGACCACAAAGTGGCCATGAGGCTTTATTTGCAAGCCTTTTCTGGTTTTACAACAAACAACACCACTAAAAAATCCAGAAGGCAGCAGGCGCAATGCGGGGTACACCCTGGACAGGATGCCCGTTTATTTCAGGCCAGACACAGACAGATACATAAACACTCACACCAGGGCCAGTTTTCTCAGAAGCCAATTAACTTAACAGTATGTCTTTGGACTGTGGGAGGAAACCAGAGTGCCCTGAGGAATCCCACACAACCATGAGGAGAACAGACAAACTCCACACAGAAACACTAAACAAGAATCATAGATTATACCCATGAGACAGTGTGAGTAAATGCTTAACCAATTAACCAATAATTTAGTCAGTCACCCCAGGAGTGGCTATTGTAAGGAATTTGAGTCTGAATAATGGTGTCTAGTGGCAGTTTACGTGCAATAGTATCCCTTTATTCTGCTGACATGACATGTCATTTGCCATAACATAAGAATTTGTTAGGGTTAGGAAGTTAGAGGTAGGGTTTAGTGTTTGGATTGGAGTTATGGTCATTTTAATTCATTTGGGAAAATAATTAAAAGTGTTATTACAGTGCCTTGTGAAGGTGTGCTTGCTATTTTAAACTGAGATATGATAATACATAATTCAAAAAACAATATTCCTATTTAGTTGGCCTTAATTCTTGAACTCCATAGGGACATGAACACTGCAATATGAAGTGATAATGATAATGTTGACATACTACCCAAATATAGTCACTTGTACTGTATATACTGTATATAAACCAACACATGCATTGAGAGGGTTTACAGATACATCCATTGTTGTAATTATGAATTGATTCTGACTTTTCTAGGTCTGGCTCCACCAACAAATGTCCATGAAGGGAAAGTCTCAGAAACGTCGATAGATGTTCAGTGGAATAGAGCTGAAGGGAGCTTTCAGCAGTATGAAGTTATATGTATTAACTGTGCTGCCACGTTCACGGCAAGTAAAATTAGTGATGTAAAAAAAACAACATTTACTTTTTGTTTACAGGACTGGCAAAACGTTAACCAGATTTTTTTTTCTTGGTGTTGTTTAAGGTTAAAAAAATCAAAGATGAAAGAGCCTTGTTTACAAACCTTATTCCTGGACAGATGTATAATTTTTCTATTCGAACTGAGAAGGACAATTTCAAGGACAGCATGCAGGTGCTGCAGCAAATTCAAACAGGTGGGTCCTGCTTCAGGACTCTTTTGAAAAATGAACCAAGCCTGACATTTTCAACTCATCCTCTTTTTCAAAATCAAATCTATGATAAATGTATATCTGAATTGAAAAGTAACGCCTACTATTATTTTATTTCTATGTAAATAAAACTGCTATCTTAGAAAATTAGAATCACAACATGTTTTTCTTTTGCAGCACCAAGCCAAGTTGAATTGTTGGAGTTCAATAAGAGTTCTAATACCATATCTGTAAGCTGGTCAGCAGGTCAGCATATATTTGATGGCTTTGTTCTGTCCATAACAAATGGAAGTTTTAATAAAGAAAAAAAGTTCAGTTTTCTTGATCCAAGGTAGGACTTTTCTTTCTGTGTTGAAAATGCAGTGAAAATTAATGGTGTTCTAACAAGTGTTCTGGAGGAATGAAAACGGACGGACTAATTAAGCTCAGCTGACGCAACCCACAACTCCCCCTGACGTAATCTCTCAAATTCCAATACACCGTATACCACATGTCACTCTCTCCTCTTCCTCTCTTATTTTGCATCCCTCCTCCACCTCACCTCCACCTTTGCAGCTACTCTGTTGGTCGCATTTTCACCGAGCTGGGCTGAGGGCCTATCGCCGGGAGGCTGGCCCTCCGCCAAGCAGGTTAAGCCAAGTTTTCACAAACTGCATAAATGATTCTGCTTTCGGACAATCTGCAGTTGCCCTCATTCCTCTTGAAATATTTTTTGCCAGAACTGTACACTCTGTACAAATTTAACATGTTTTCATTATCGAGGTAATGACAGAATGCTCCTGTGTAGAAAATGAAGATGTCAGAGTAGTTGACGGGTTAAATTGACTAAATGTAATATTGGTGTTCTAATTTAATTTAAAAACTTCATTATATGCATAGTGTACTGTGCATAAATTTAGATAAACATCCAATTAGACATATAAATATATATTGTTTTATAATCTGGTGTATCTTTGTGCTTGCTTTTTAATTATTAAATGTCCTTTTTATAAAAAGAAAATACCTTTTTTTACATTGATAGATATCACCAGTTTAGAGATCTCACTCCTGGAAGCAGCTATAACATTGACATAGTGACCACAAGTGGAACGAAGAGGAGTCTTCCAAATGTTATCCATGTTACAACATGTGAGTTCTCGCAGTATTCATGAAGTGTAATGAGATGTTTTAGCACTAATGAAGTTTTTATCAGCACATTTAAAGGACTGGCTATAATATACTATAACATACTGTAATATACTTGCTTTATTTCTTGTGATCTTTGGATTATAAACTTGTTGATGGTTGTTTTCCCAGTACGCCAAAGCAGGTGTTCTGTTAAATATAAAGTGTCCTGTACTGTATTTTATATTGTCTGTTTTTTACTTATAATAACCCAGTATATTAGTAAAATCCCAAAGCTACTGACTTGGTGTGAAAAACCTAAAAAGAATAACAGAACAAAACTAAAAAAGAGGATTTATATGCCAGATGTTTCCATATGATATGAGAGAGCACCTTTCTTTATATTTATTTAAAACTCATCCAGTTAAAATCAGGTATTGCAGTAGAGCAATGAAAAATAATCACATCAAGAGAAGACAGAACTCTGCTTAAGAAATGTCAAAATATCATCCTAGATTAAATACCTACCAATGTAGGTGACAATGCACTTGTAATGACAAATGTACAGTATTTCCTTGCACTGAATTGTACCTACCTGTAGCTTTTATTTTTTTAACTGGAATTCATTCAAATCTTAAGATGGCTGTTTACATTATTCTCAACACCGAAATATACAATATATTTAATTTATATATTTAATCTATATGGTATATTTAATTGTTGCAAACCAAACGAGAAGAAATGCTAAAAACCTGGATGAGATTTACCATATATAATTTATGTAAATTAAGAAACAGGATAATTCCCCACAGAAAAGTTAAAAGAAAGGGTGAGACACATTTTAGTTAAAGGGTCTTTTATTTATTCCATTGTCTAAACATAATTTGATAACTCTTTCTTTTTACGTTTCTGGGTAGAATTAAACTCTGAATTTTTCTTTTTAGTTTACATGCTGACATGCAGTATCCTCAAATGTCTTGAATTTTCTAGTAAACCATTTTAGATTCTTTCAAATTTTCACCTGGCAACATACACTGCCCTCTGGTGGAAATGGAACATAAGAGCTTCTTCAACATGTAGTTACAGTATTTTGAAATTATATGACTTCAAAAAATGTACATATGTTTTGTTTTATTAGGACAGAGTAATTATACACAATTAAAAAGTGATAAAATAAAATCATTTAGTAGGTGGTTTGAAAGCAAAGCAATGCGTGCTTTCATTTATATACTGCATTTAAAGGGATAAGTGCTCATTAATATTCATTGCTAGATAAAGGTATTTTCTTGGCCTTTCACTGTAGCATTCTATGGTCTTCTCTTAGTTAATGTTATCTTTTTTCTTCTAGGCCCATTTCACACTACCTGATACTGTATATGAAACTCAAAAGAAAAAGTTTATGTAAGGTGGTTATATAAAAAATACATTGATTTTGTGGTCCTTTTTAACCTTTTCACCAGTCTATACTGTATGTCATGAATGTGATTAGTTTTAAAATGGATCCATTGAAATAACAGCTGAGTTTGTATTTTAGATCCAGAACCCCCTGTGGACATACATTTCATTGAGCAAGATGAAAACTCTATATATGTGACTTGGAGTCATCCACGTGGCTATGTTGATGGTTATAAGGTAAATTGTTAAACACTTCAGTGGTGTATTCTAATGTGTATGCTTACTGATAAGAACACATTAATTTTACTGCTTGATAAAGATGTTTCACTCATTACTATCCTTCAAGGCTTTCGGTTGACATAAGATTATAAAAGCTAATATAATGGGTTTTTTTACATTAAATAGCCATTTTCAGAAACCTTGGGTGCCTAGTACAGCATTAGGAGAGTGCACTAGATTTTTTCAGTAATATAATATTAAATATTTAATATGATATTAATAATATTCATATAATAATAATAATATGAATATAATAATATTTTCACTATCTTCTAAAAATAAGGAGATACATACAGTACCTGTATACTGTATCTAGTTTTTACTTACATACATGAAACATGGTGAAGAAACTCATCTATTGTTTCTTCACACATCCTAAAACTGAATTAGTGAGAGTTATTTCAAACATTTTGTATGATACAGTATATAATGTCAAGAAAACATTTGTTTATAGGTTGGTATGTATTATATTGTCTATGTCCTTGCCCTAAAATGTAAATACTGTAGATATTAAGTCTTAATAAAATTTGAAGATAATCTGAATAAATGTATAACACAAAGACATAAGATATATTTGGTATATTTAATTAACAAAATGATCCAACAATAAATATCCTGATGTGAATAAGTATGTAAACCTTTGGATTCAGTAACCGATGGCACAACTCAATCAGCAATGACTTCAACTGTGACCTTTACAGTTTATGAGTTTTCTGCATCTGTTTCTAGGACTTTTTGCCCATTCTTCCTTGCAGAACCCATGCTTCAAGTCTGAGGGTTAGCTTGCATGAATAGTTCACTTCCTATCCTGCTATAATATTTTAATGGGATTTAAGCCTGCACTTAAAGAAGAAATATATTTTTTAGCCATTGTGTATATCTGGTTGTTAGTTTAGGATCATTGTATTGCCTTCTTCACATTCCTTTTGGCTCAGCTTCAGCAGATAAATGGATGACCTGACATTTCCGCCAGATTTTAAGACACAATGCCAAACTAAGCATTCTAACAATGATGGCATACTGTTCAGTTCTTGAAGCAGAAAAGTAGCCCCAAATCCTCATACCCCTACCACTATGCTTGAGAGTCAGGATGGAGTTCTTCTGTTGAAAGGATATGTTTGTTTTTTGCCTCACAAAACATTTCTTACTGTGACCAGAAAGTTCAACTTCTGCCTCGGCTGTCCAGAGAATTTTGTTTCAGTTGTCCTGTGGATCATCCAGGAGGTCTTTAGTGAACTTGAAACGGGCAGAAATGATCTTTTTAGAGAACACTGGTTATTTCCTGGTTATCCTCTTAGAAAACCATTCCTGTTCAGACTTCATCTAATTGTAGAAGCATGAACACTGACGTTAGCCACAGTAAGGGAAGGATGCAGATCCTTAAAGATTACTCTGGAGCTCTTTGTGACTTCCTGGGTGTTTCTTGGGGTAGGTTTTGGGGAGCTTTGGGTTCCTTTTTTCTTCTACTTCATACACCATTGCATTAAAAAAATATTTGTTAAAACTTTGATTAAACAAAGGTGTCATGGTAAGAAATTTGAATTCACTTAATTCTGTTGGGGGTTCACAAACATTTTCTTGTCTCTGTGGTTTTAATTAATATCCTTCCTTTCTTGATTGCAGCATTCTTCCACCACATGTAAAAATGTTTTATTCTGATTATTTAAGTAAATGTTTTTTTTTTCTTGGGTTAACAGCTTTGAGAAGAAAACTGCAGCTTTTTAAAATGTTTTCATGCAGATATTTTCAAATCAGATATGAAAAAATATATCCATAAATTAATTGCTTGCTATATTCTGGATTCAAAGTATATTTAACATATATGGCTATTTGTTGTTTGTTTTTTTTAGTGGAATATACTAGGAACTCTAAGATGTATTAAACCTATTATTTAGAATGATGGGTACAAGTACCTTATTGTGCTTTTTCATCAATCATGATTTACTTATTTCAAAGTCTATATGTATGGAAGATCTAGAGGTTTATGCACAATTGATTGATTGGCACTGAAATTAACTGAATTAAGGCAAACATGTCCCACGGGAAACAGCCTGTATTCTTGATCTAACAGTATGCTTTTATTTACAACAAAGTTTGAACTAATATAGTCCTTAATATTATAAAAATGAAAAATGTTTTTTTTAAAGAAATGTTACTGAGCTATTAATGAATAACACTGCTAGAACTCTGCAGAACAGTTCTCAATTTACACCTTCCTGTGTGAATCTGAATGAGTCTTTTATAAAGGAATGAGGCTGCTTGTTAATGTTTCATGACAAAGCATTATTGGATGGGTTGCTTAGCAGAGACAGCTTGCCCAAAAGAGATTGTGTTCCTGATCATTTAAAATTTAATGATCCAGTTGTTACTGGAAAGATCCTGAAAGGCTGAACGATGAAGTAAATTTAATGTTCTTTCTGATAAGAAATTATATCCATAGGAATCATACAAATTATGATATAGAATATAGAATATGAGATTTTGTAAACCACAAACTAAAGTACAGTAAGTCTCAGTTTTCTTATTTTTAGTTTTATTAATTTTTGCCCTACTTTCCTCATATGATTTAAGGTGATATAAATATTATATCATTAAGACAAAAAAGTCACTGGGTGAGTCACAGTTGGATATTTAAATGGAATATATAAACATGTGTCTTTATTGCACATACAATTACTTACTATGACATACAGTGATTTTCACACTGTGAAACACAGCAGTGTTGTTCAATTACTGTACTGCACACAGATGGAGAGGAATTATCCTGATTTTGGATATAATTTTGGTAGGAAGCTCTTAAGCCATCTTTAGTATTTAAGATTGAAATATTTATGATTTATATATTACTAAGCTTACATAATCAATCAATTTAATACATTAGATTATTTCAGCAGTTCAAGAAATAGTGATAATACAAAGTGTTAATGGAAACTGCACTGTGATAAGTAAGGACAGGGACAGTGTTTTAGTTCTCAGTTTAAACCTGACGTTTGCTGAGTCACTATGTGTCACCATCAGGAAGTTATTGCAAACTTCTTGTGCTCAATACACATTTCTATGGGAAATGTAAGATGCAAAGGATATAAAAAACTTAAAAACTAGCTTAACAATTGTCTATGACTGTTTTATTAGTCATGTGTAAGAGAATGTTGTCTGCTTCATATAGCCTACTTTTTGCAATGTGTATCATTAATTAAAACTGCTTTTCTTTGCGTGTCGCCCTGTAGCTCAGCTATGGTTTGTCAGGAAGCAAGGAAACTCTTTATAAAACCACCCTCCGCAACAATACAATTAGAATTAAAGATCTGGCTCCTGGAATTGAGTACTTATTCAAACTCCAGTCTTTAAAAGGATCAGAGACGAGTGCTGCTGTTACCAAAATAGTTACCGCACGTAAGAGTTGATTTTTGTTATTGTTCTTAGGTTGAGGAGAAAATGTTTTTCTCATGTTTTTTATGATTAATTAATACATTTAATTATAGAACTGCAAGTACATTTGGGCTATCTTATGCCTTACATTAAAATATACTTGAATTATTTGAAAATACAAGTATAACATGGTCATTGTATTATTGATTAACAACTGTGATCATTGTATCATTGTTGATTTGATAAGAATGAGGCTCAACATTCCCTTATGTACATATACATCTCTTTCCAGGGCCATCTGGGATATGCTCACTGTCTTTAACATATATTAACACATCAGCAGCTGGAATAATGTGGAAATCAAGCCCTGGAAAATTTGACTATTACAAGATCAGTATTTCAAACATTTCCTTTATTTATGAATTAAATATCTCAAAAGAGAGCCTAAATTATACAGCCTCAGGCCTATTTCCTGGAAATCTCTACAATATTACAGTGCAGAGAGTCAGATTAGGGATTACTGGGATGGCTGCATTTGTGACGGTAGTGACAGGTGGGTAAAATACACTAAGTACTTTAACTACCATCTGGGCTAAATGGCATTCTGTCATTTGTAACCTTTCTTATGTTGTTTTGTTCTGAAGTGTTTCTTTGAGTTCAAATACAATGAATCAAATCTGTGTTGTGATATATGTATGTTGTGTATGTATATACAGTATATTGTCTATTACAATATGTAATGTAATTTTAAGAACTATATGTCATAGAGAATTTAAGGAAAAACAGAGTCATACAAATTGTAATCATTACAAATATTTGCTTTCTATATAATCAGAAATTAAAGTATTGGTTAAAGGTTAAATCAGTACTTTAAAATAAAAAAAATAAATGTCTCAATGTTTCCACAATTATCTTGACAACAAATTAGGTTTTAAATTACTGAATAGTATACATTTCTTCCAGTAGAATTAGTAGTATGTGTAATAAAAATCAAGAAGAAGAGCATGAAAACCCAAATTGATAAATTAGTTTCAGATGACTTTTGTGGTTTACAAACTCTTAAAACTTTCAACCAATTTACCAGGACTTTAGAGGTTCTAATGTGTTTTTGCACTTTATGAGATGTGTGAGTATGATTGAACAAATTTAAAAAGGTTTAATTTTCTGAAATGCTTATCAGATCTTTTTTTGACCAAAACAACTAATATGCAGCTGTTGTCAATGTCTTGAAGAACCCGACAGGCCACAGGATGTGCGAGTTGTTAGTACATCTTCTGACAGATTTTCTCTTCGATGGAGAGCACCCTCTGGGCATGTCGACAGATACCAAGTGGATGTCACCCCTAATGAAGGCACCATTACTGTCACTAACCTCAGTGCTGAGGAGTCACAGGTAAAGGCAGGCTTTCCTAAAACAGCTGCTGCCTATACATAGTGCAGCTATAGAGAGGAACTCTTGCTCAACCATGTGATCTATTTGGGAACAGGACCCTCTTTATGTTATTTATTGTCTTACACAGAAAACTTCAATGGCTGCCCCAGGTTTAGAGATACAGCTAGTACTACAAACATCTTCAGTGGTCTGTTTCTTAACATGTGATCTGTGAAGTGTTGAGTGTAACAAAATAACAAAGGAAGGGCAGTGCTATTGAGTAATAGGGTTCATTATTTATTACTTAGTCCTCTGTCAGGTCTATGTCTAAATGTTTAATGTGATGCATCTTTTTGGAGTTTGGCTGTTACTGAACAGCAGCAAAACCTAGTTGATCACCTTGAAGAGATTAATAATCTATTAAAATGCCTAGTTTTATTGTGCTGCTTATATTTGTTTGGGTGGAATCTGTGTCAGCACAGGTAATGTAACTTTTCATTATCTTTTGTTATACTTCAAGTGAAATTTGAGTTGATTAATGGAGACAATAAAAATGTCTTTCAGTGTTTTACTGTATTTTTCTAGGTCTACAGAGTTAGATTAATGCCTTTTATTTTTAAATCCATAGGCTGATGTTTCTAGTGTCACACCTGGGCAGCCCTACACAGTTACTGTCAGTGCAGTTTCTTCATCAGCATACAGTTCACCTGTTAGTAGAATTGTTACAACAAATGAAACGAGTAAGTACTGTATATCCTAATAGCACATAATATGAGGGCTGAATTATTTTTTTATAGAGCTTATGAAGCTTAGATATATTTTGAATGTATGTCTCTCGGTTTTCTCAGTCTCTCAGGAAAAAAAGATTGAGTTTGGTTTGTTTTTAGGCTTAACTTTTAGAATTCCAATAAATCTAAGCTGCTACATCATTAAATTTAATACTGTTGTGGCAGAAGTGCTTGATAAAAAATAGGTATTTACAGAAATTTTTTACATCACCAGCGGACATGTACATGCACCAGTGCGTAATTTATTGTTATGTTTAGATTCTATAAATTATTTAAGCATATGTTTCAGATAAAAGACCTATATTTTTCTAATCTTTAAATGTGTGAAACCTTTGTTAAAAAAGCAGAACATTACAGTGTGTGTCAGAGTTAGTCACACATATCTGAGTGACACAGCAGTTAAAACACTGCTTGGTGTTATGTTCAGAACATCTCGGATGGGCGTATATTCTGTCCAAAATTCTTATCAAGTTCAAGTTATGTCTGTTTTCTTGGAAATCATGCAGAAAGAAATAATGCAATTACCCCTTTCTTCCCATTTGTAACGATTATGTTTTAATTAAAAGTGACATTTTTAAATAACTGAATAGGGCCTTTCTATAGCTTGACTTATGTAATGTTTACTTAATGTGCTTTAATTATGTTTAAAGCTCCAGGTGCTCCTTTAAATCTTGAAGGAGAGAGGGTTGGTTCAACAGGTATCCTGCTGTCCTGGACAGTACCACCAGAGCCCAATGGAAAAATTCTTTCCTATGCTATTAAGTACAAAGAAGTCTGCCCTTGGCCTGATTCATCATTTACTCAAGTGCTAACGTACTCTGATATTCCAGAATTTCTTCTCAACACTCTCACCCCTGGATCCACTTACAACATAAAGGTAAAATTGACTGATCAGGAAAAAAATCATGTTTATATTCAGTATTTACAATAAGTTTGAATAATTTTTAAGAACATTAAGTGAGTGCACTTGTAGAACCAACTAGTTGAATAGAGCTATATAAAGCAACTACAAATGGACCTTTATTTGCAAAGAATTAGCTATAAACCATAGACAGGATTATACATAGAACTTTAGTGAAGGGTTTTTCATAACAGGTACTGGTCTTATCTCATGCTCTTAAGTATTTGCCAACAGCTCCATTTACCCTGATAGTGAAACACATCAGCAGATTTATTTCTGACATAACAAGAAGTTGATCCACATTTCTTTTTTTATAGAAACAACATTACATTGGTAGAATAATATACTACATGAAAATGTCTTTATTCACATTCTACATAGGGTATATCCTCCAGTTCTGTCCCATTTGGAAAGGAATGTACATTATGATTTTTTTAAATAATAATTCATATAGACATCTGTCCACATCCTGGTAGCGTTAACCTTAAACCAGACACTATGTAAAGAGGCTTCACTGTTGAAAGTCTCTGGGCTTTACCATGCACAAGATTCCTTTCTGGTATAGAGAAATGTTGCAGTTATACGTTGTAGTAGGTTTGAAGTATGAATTTGCTCTTCTACATCTTTGAAAAAGTGAAGTGAGCATGTTAACAATTAGATTTCTTATACTTTTGTTTTCGGGTGATCTGTTTTTCTGCAGGTGGCAGCAGAAAATAGTGCAGGCATTGGAGTTTTTACCAGCTCACTTTACTTCAAAACAGCTGAAAGCCGTATGTATTTCTTTTTAAACAGAACACTTTCTTTTGTTTTGAAAGCCCTTTTGATTTACATCACAAGATGAATTGTTAAACACTCACTTGTGTTTCTATCATGTGTTTTTTTTTTCATTTATTTTTTAGCTCCTGGCCTTGTTACAAATCTCACTGCTTTTTCATACAATCACTCAACTGTGAAGGTTACCTGGTATCTACCCATACGCACAAATGGACTTATTACTAAATTTTCCATCAAAGTAAAACATGCTCGAAATGGACAAACTGTAAGAAGTTGGGAAGTCAATGCAGAAGACATCATGAAAGGGACTTTACCTCACTGTAATGTAAGTACCTTTGTTTATAAAGTAAAAAACAAATGTATTCACCATATTGCTGAACATGAAGATGTAACATTATCATTGCATAATAAAAAATTAAATTATACATACTGGTAATTTAAGAACTTGTGCAGTTAGTTTCATTTAGTGTGAAACTAAATCATGTGAATTGTACATTTTTAATACTATTACAGCATAGAAATGGACCACATGTGTGGATAAATGTATTCACGTGGTTTAAATCACTATAAACAGTGAGTATATAACTGTCCAGTTATCAGTGATAACAAGAATACACATTTCTGTCTGTAGATTGAATTGTCACATTGTAACCAGAGCAAAGAAAACATCATGAGCACCATTCTGATGTAATTTCACAATGGGCCTTATCAAAAAAAATACATGGATCAATGTTTAATAAAGATTACAAATGTAACATGTGCTGTAAAATAAAAAAAACTAAATAATAAAAAAAACCTTTAGAAAAGGTTCCATAAATTCCTTCCCATAACTTACTTCTTGTGTTCTAGAAATGTCCATGTGTTACCGATTTTGTTATTTAGCCAATTTTTTTATTCTAATGGTGAATTGTAGTGGTGAAATTTATTTTGTACAATAAATGATTGCATATCAGAAATAGATTAGTACCAGGTAAAATGGCTAGGCACTTATTTTTCCATATACTGTAAATCTGCAGAACTTCAAAATTCTCCTAAATTTCAAATGCAGGTTAACTTAGCTGATTCTGTCATGCATTGCTTTTCATTAGCAATTTGTGTTTCTTCATGACCAATCTTGAGACATCATTCACATCTTTATCAGTTCACAACTGGAAATCAGTTCAAATTATTTCTTTGAAATGATCATTTTAATCATCTTTAAAGAAATTATAGCTATACATCTTAATGAGTATTAAACAAGTGTGTAGTGTCTAAGGCATTAAGCCCTTTTTACTAAATGTATCTCTAAACAAATAAAGATCAACATTCAGGAAATCAGTGATGCTGTAAAGCAGCACAGTCTTAGACACGTTTAGTGCAGGAGAAATCAGGACACCTCGCACACCACTTCCTTCTGGTTATTCCTTGTGATTGAGAAGTTGTTGAATAATTGGGCTTGGTGATAGTGAGCATCATTACACTGTAAAGGATACCTAGATAGCTGCTGCATATGGTGAAACAGGCTAAAATGTACAGTATAATACAAGTACTGTATCTCCGAGCAGTGAATAAGCTGTCCTCAGAGAAGTGCATGCAGATCAAGACTCTTGATCATATAATGACTGTGACGTGTCACTTCAGCAGTGATTGAAGTGTGGCCCCTCTTGTGTGTAAAGTGCTTTAAAATTCTTTGGGCTGAAAATCTCTGTTTAAGGAATTATTATTGTCTGCTGCTCATGATAGCTCTTAATACAACTAATAATAATATTAATAAAAAACATGGCACATCATCTCAAGACACTATAAATTTCACACAATTAAAAGCTAGAATATAAAAGTGATTTCTAAACAGTATTGCAAAGTGCTGACTTATTTATAAGATCTGATATTAACAGGGAAATAATTTCAGTCTTGGAATGACAAAATAGACAGCTTGGTCTCTCAGTTTTAGGAGTCTCTTTTTGGGAACAAACAGAATGTCAGCAAAGCACAAACAGTCTATAGAAATATAGGGAGTTAACAGTTCAACCTATTATGAATGTTTGGAAAGATCAGCAGGCAATGCATTAATATAACGGTGTGTGGTGTGCACAGATATGCACATTGAAGATGAAAAAAGACAGACTACACTGTACTACACTGTGAACACGAGCCAAGACTCGGTCAAAAATTACCCCAAGATTTCTTATTTGCACAGGAGCATCAGTAGTCAAACTAAGCTTGACATATTTGCAGAGTTGATAAGGAGAACCAGTCAACACAGTTTTGGTCTTGTCACAGGTTAAAGGTAAAAAGGTTTTGCTGCATTCATTTTTAACATAATCTAAACACTGTTACAAGTTAAACTGCTCCTTGACAGACACCAATTTAAGTGTTATCGATAGCATAAACATACAGTAAAATCTGATGTGATATATGCGAAGAATATGACCCTGACATAATCAAAACATATAAATACTAAAAGGATATGGACCAAGAATAGATCCTTGCAGAGCACCTGTTGCTTCAGCTTCAATAGCTTCCAGCTTGAACAGCCGGTGTTCTATCGGTTTAGATGTCAGATAGCAGATATCAGGCAAGATTTATGTTACAACAAAGCAAATCTAATAACAAAATTTATAAAGTATCAAAAGCAGCATTAAGGTACAGCAGAACACAAATGGATAAAAATAAATAAGACAATACATGTTTTGTTTACAAAAGACATTCAAGTCATTTTTATTGTACTTGTATGAATGACAGGATGCGGCTGAAATCCTCTCAAGAAGTACACCCAGCCCCTCTGTGTCCTCTCTGTTGACTTCCGCCTCTTCTCCACCGATGACCATATCAGCCATACCTCCTGCATCCTCCTGGGCTAAACCAATCAGCGTGGTGGTGGACCAGCTGAAATCTTACACTGCTTACGTGTTTGAAGTTTCTGCTTTCACCAGTGATGGGGAGGGACAGATTGCAAGTTACATGGTCAGAATGCCAGAATCAGGTAACTTCACAATCATCAATCAAGACATACTGTACATACAACCAAGAAGTAAAATGTAATTTTTCACAGGGATGACTTGGAGAACCAGACATGCTTTAAGGGTTTTATAGGTTGCAGAAAGTAGGCAAGGATTGATGTTTAGGCTGTGGGATTGTCAGGAAGGTCATGCTATTTTCCAGCTGTTGTAATTTCAATGAGCAGTGAGTTTAATATGTAAATTGGAAGTGAACTATCCGTGAAAAATCAGGGATGAAATGTTATAACATGTTACATAATTGTACTATCAATAATCAAGTTCATTTTTATTCATTTAAAATTCTGAAACTGCTTTATAATAAAAAGAGCACTTCAAGTAATTTATTATTATTAAGTATTGAACAGATCATAGAAACATTATATTTGTTTGTTAGGGGAAATAGAAAGCAGTGAGCCATCTAAAAATTTAAATAAAGGAACTTAACAATCTCCTATTTAAATATAAATAAATGATAATAATAAATATGCAAGAAACATACATACATAAACATTTAAACGTAAACTTTAGCATCCTAATTTTGCTCTCCTTAGAATCCAAGTAGTCACAAAAGCATCTTCTTCTAAAGTCAATTTCCAGCATTCATTTGAAACCCAGACTAACAGACAAATAATTTTAATAACACCTCTGCTCTGTGGTTCTAAATCTTACCTCATCAGTCTATTTTTTTACCCTTAAATGAGATAGAAACAGTATTAACCAAATGGGCTAGTTTGGCTAGTGAAGCTGTTAAAGATTTTTAATCCCTCTTTGTGCTCTTGTATATACCTTTTTTGATTTTACAATTGTTATTTAAGAACATCCAATAAGATAAAATATGTTTGTAAAAAAATATTATATTAAAAATGCTTTTAATTGAAGGATTTCATTAGTATATAGATTACAGTAAGGAATCCTGTCATTTTTACATGCCTAGTTTGAAATGCTTTATTAGTGAGTTTCAGAGCATTGCGTGAGCATATTTAATTCCTTTTTTATTTTGTTGCACTCAATATTGGGAAATATACAAGGCAAAATATCATACCGAGTACAGGCAACAACAGAATATCACTAAGGATTAAAATAATAAAGCACTAAGCAAGTAAATTAAATTATTTCTGCCTTACTAAATACTGTACTACAGTATATGAGCTAGAAGTAATGTAGTTTTAGTACTACTATATCTGTTACTTTATTACTTTATTGTTTCATTGATGTTTTCTGTAAAATAGGGGACTTTTTTCATTTATTACCAATGTGAAATATATTCCGGTGCATGCACGTATTTATAATATTGCACTTTCTAAAATTACTCGACTTGAACAATCGTGCTAAAGCACAAAATATCCGTCAGTTTTATCCATGATGCCACCGGTTGACATTTAAATGCCAGCCTATGGTGATTAAGCCAAGGAATAAAAAGAACTGGTCAGCTGTGAAGGACAATATCTGACTCTGAGTGAGTGAAATAAGCAGGAAATATCTACCTTATGGGGTGTTCTGTGCATAAACCAGAAACAGGATACCTCTGAGCAGGAATAAAAGTACTTAACCAACACAAAGGAGAAATTCACATAGGATCAACTCATCGAGGCACAAACACTAGGTATGTTGGCAAGCCACAGAGTGTAATATGACTCTGTACTGATATGCTGCTGTGACCCAGCTTGTTGAAGTCTTGCACTATTCATTGCTTCCCTTGGTTAACTGAAGCGTATGTCCTACATGTACAGTACATTTCAATGCACATTCTGAAGTATACAAAGGACGATTCCTCACATTAAGTCAAATTAGTTATGAGTCTTTAGCTGTTGTAGCCTGCTTAAGACTCATGATAATCTTAGGCCCATACGACAAATTCCATACCCAATATCTGAGTAGTTTTAAATTTGATAAACAATTCTACCCAAGTAGATTCTACCCTGAATCTAATTCTATTCGATTCCAGCTGTTTAAAGTTAGAATCTAGTAATGAGTATAAAATTAGAAATTGGGTCAAATATTTTATTTAGTTTTATATATAAATTGATCTTTCAAGATAGACTTCAAAGAAGAAACTTAGTTCAAAATTGTAGTCCGCAAAGCTTTTATAGTTATATACAGAAAGCATTCAATTTAATTGGTAAAGTATGCCACAAAATCAGTATTAATAGCTCAGTAGTTTACCTGTAGGTTTTTGTTTTTTTAGCTTAACTTTGAAGGTTATCATGATTGTTCTAGAACGTTGTTTTGAAAATTTATGCACAATACACAATTCACTTTAGGAGTCTTAGAGTCTTAGAAAAACAGATGGTGAAATTTGATTACTTAGTTTTGGATTCCCATAATCCTTATATTGACATCTGCTGTTCTCTTTTCCAGAATACCAGTATTAATACTATTGAGTTATTTGGTAACATATCACAAAAGAGGTTCTTCTACACCCTGGTGTGGTACATGTAGTCTTCCGGATCCTTATAAGTCCAAAGTAGCTTGCTAAACTCTTCATGAGCCAAGATTTAAAAGACATTCAGGTGCACTCATGTGATTTTGTGACTTTTCTGAGAGCCGTCCACAAGCTTATGTCAATATGGTAAAGTAAAAGAGCAAAGGTGCTTTTAAAGCTATCTTAGTTCCGATCAAATAATACCAAATATATACAGTAAATCAAATACATAACTAGATAAAATATTTTCTGTTATGTAAGTGCTATAATTTTAAAATATTATTTTAACTAGTTTAACTGTTTGATCTTTAACATCGCATGTCATTTTGCTTTCTGTTTAATATCATTTTGACAACAACATGGATAACATTTTAAACACATGTATAGTTTTAAAATTATTTACTTTCAAGTGTGTCAAAGATTATGAAATGTATTATGTTAGGTACATTAAGACAACACACTACAAAATCTGCATACCTCATTAGAAAAATCACATTTACATCTATTCTACGGTACCTTTTTCTAAAAATAGGAAACATACCTTGAAATTCATAATATGGACATTAAACATTTTACTAATATGAAGAAAATGAAATGCAATGTCTTTTTCTTGGGTTCAAGATGAAAGTCAAGTGTCTGTTACTTAGAAACAAAAGTTCAGGTAAAGAAATGATGATATGTAGTGGATTTGATTTATATTTGACTCCACCGGTTGCAAGGATTTAGAAGCAGGGTATAAAAGTCCTTAAGCAGAGCAAGAGACCAGAAAGTAAGCTCTTCTTACAGGGCTGTACTATTGAGTCTTTTTGAATGAACAAAGCCTTATTGTAAGTGTAGGAAACTTTCTGCATAATGAAAAGTAGACTATTACATTTGGTTTTTCTGAGTATATAACATCAACATAAATTTTTGCCTTATTTGTAGTCTAAATTTTTAGTCTAAATTTAAAACCATAACAATGTGTAAACTATGAAATACTTAATATTATTGTAATATTTTGAGTAGCCTCAGTCAGATGTTCTTCCTATAAGATTTATCTTGTAAATTTATTGTCAATGAAGCAAATAAAGTAAAATACTGTAGATGTTGAATTGATAGAAAACCTGACAGGAAGTAGATTGAAAATTACAGGATTTGGATTGCACCCACAGATTATAAATCTGACAGCTACTGGCTGTTTATGCACAGAAGAAATGTAAACTAATTTATGAATATTTTTTTCTTTCTATTTTTAAGTAGTTTGCAACAAACATTTTAGTAATGATAAAGATAATACTAAGGATGAGACCTTAAAAACTATGTCCCTAATAATTATGATACTGGATATCACATTGGTTAAAGAGCACCTATTCACACAGTTTTCAGACAGTTCATCTGGATTGACATTATGATGTTTAATTTATATGGTTTTAAGAAATTGCAATGATATTCTTGTATTTTTCTGAATATGTTTGGGTTGTTTATTTTTACTTCAAGAACTTTACTCTTCCTATTCATTGCTCAAACATATGTTGAAGTAATCAATCCAGAAAAATCAACCCAAAAAAATAAAATCACTTAAAAGGGATTCCACATTTATTTCTGTTAGTTTTACTGAAATGAATAAATAATACTCGTCTTGTTGATGGCAAATCAAATGAATACGATGATTAACAGCTCAAATTAGCACAACAATTAAGAAACTGAAAAGGCATTGGTTTAAGCATACAAAACATTTCCTTTCAGCTACAGTTAAGTTCTCAATATTCTTTGCCAGTCAGATTGGAATCCACATATACAGTACCACTCTACCAAAAACCTGTGATTTTAACAGTTCTCTTTGTTATTATGCAGAGGGAAGATAAAATAAAACACATTAGAATTGTATGTTTTTAGTGTAGGAGAGGAAATATTTCCACACTATGCCCCTGATTCATCTGCTCTTTGACTTTGATGGACAGCACCGTGGCTGTGCTACATATTCATGACCTCTCTGTAGCTAGTGGAGAGGAATTTTTTTCTGCTATGCAAAAGGAAAAGAATGGCATGAATGTTACCACTCACAAGGAGCTCTGGAAATGGATCAAGACCCTTTTAAATTTAGTTTTTTGTTTGCTATTGTAACTGTTCTGTGCAGAGAAGGTAAGTAAGCGCACTAGTTTGCCTTCTATGCAGTGCTTACTTTAAGGAGCTCTTTAATGTTTTTATTTTCTGTAGATGAACAGGCCTGCAAGTTGATTTTTGTTTGGCTCATGTCACAGTTGGGTGTATTATGGCTCATGAGTACTGGCCACAGTCTTTCTTAATGTGCTTATTATTCTTTAAAAACTTTTATCACTAAAACTGCATTGTTAAGATTTTTTTTTCAAATAATGTAATGTTAATGTAGAATTTGTTTTCTAAAAAAATGTGTAATTATTTTAAACACTTTACACTTATTTTTGTCCAATATTTAGATAGCATAAAAAGCTACATAAAAAGTTTGAAAGGGGAATCGTAAATGAAAAAGTAATGCAAGCCGATGAGCAATGGAGTTGTTCTACTTTGTGCAGAAGCTACTTAGATATCAGGGAGACACAGTGTGTCTCCAAAGGTTTGCCTGACTACTGCAATCTCTGGATCTCACATCTGTACCACCCATGTGGGATGAACTACACACAAAAGTTAGCAGGATGAGGCCAAGAATGAAAAGCAGCTGTGGGAATACCTGGAATTCCATAAACTTGGAGTACCTTGAAAAAAGTATTTCTTGGGTAGCTACATTGAATACCTACAATACACAAATATAATTTGAAATAACTAAGCAATAACTGTTTTGGAATTCTTCTTTCATGAAGCCTGTTGAACCTAATAATATTGTTTTAATTTTACTTTAATTCTTAATTGATGATGGTTTCAAACTTTAAACCAGTACATTTTCCCCAGTTAGAAAGAAAATGAAAACTATTAATTATACAGTTGGGTGGCACGGTGGTCAGCCTTGTAGTGCCGAGAACCTGGGTTCAATTCCTAGGATACTATCTGTGTGGAGGTTGTATGCTCTTGATCCCCTTTGGGTTTTTCCTCCCACAGTCCAAAGACATGTTGGCTGGTTAATTGGCTTCTGAAAAAACTGGCCCTGGTGTCAGTGCATACTGTATTTGTGTGTCTGTGTGCCTCCCATGATAGACCGGTGTCCTGTCTGGTGGGCATATCCCACCTTGTGCCAATTGCTTGTTTTGTTAGGCTCTGGCTCCCCCTGTGACCCTGTACTGGATCAGCAGATCCAGATTTTCACTAACTGGTGGTACCAAAATAAATATAATTAAATGTTTTTATTTTATTTACACCTTTTTAAACACAAATATTTTTTAGGACACTGTATAGATATATACTGTATGTTTTTATAGCTAACAAATACTCAGTCTTTGAGAGTTAATATTACCTTTTATAATATACAGTATGGATACTTAGTACTATGTTCTATTTGAAAGTCCTGTGAAGTATAGTACAATATACAACAGTTTGGCTTGTCATGCTGTATCACTGATACACTACAAAAAAGTGATGCTAACGTTGTTAGGGGGTATTTAAATCCACTTAATATGAACATTTCATTTCATAATTAGAAGTATAATTAATTAAGTTGTAATATTTTTTATTATAGCACCTGAAGACCCACCTCAGAATCTCACAGCATGGAATATCACTTCAAAATCTTTCTCAGTGTCTTGGGATGCTCCAACCATTGTAACAGGAAGATTCAGCTATGTAATTGAGCTACATGGACTTTTGGGTGAGTTTAAAGGTTAAGATAAAGTTTAATATGACTTTAGAATGATTGACCATGTAAAAAACTGGACATTTTAATTTGTTTTTCCGACCATATCAAATATATCAAATGCACATCAAATGCAAAGAAAACTACAAGTTACACTCAGCTGAAACAAATGGAACTTTAAAGCAGAAGTTTGGGAAGAGGTCAAATTCTAATCTTGCCAATTTTCACTTTCCTATGCAAAATTATCTCGCCTCCTATGTAGTGCCCCCTATTCACTTCTTTTCACACGTCCCTCCCTGCACCCCAGCTTCACCCTTGCAGCAAAGTGTGGAGGGGGGCTCCTGTCTCCCTCATTTGTACAGTCACATTGTCATTCCCTCATCCAGACAATTTATGCCAAATACATTTCCAATAGGTTTTGTGTCTTTGTAAGCCTAGGTAAGGTGCATTCACTTTTTTGTTTTCAAATACGACATACAGTAGTTGAATATAAAGGTTAATTTACATTGAATATATTTGTTTGTTTAGTGATCTGTTATCACTATATTATAATCTGTCAATAGAAATCATTTTCTATTAAAAATAGTACAACTATTATATACTATAATTAAGATTCAACAGGCTTAATACTAGAGTCATAATAATAAGTCCTTTTTTAGCCATAACAATAATGACAGCGATTAGAGAGAATGTACATTGGATTCTGAGCTTAATTTTGTGGTAGTAATTTCATTGGCAAGTTTTCCTGCCTTAAAGCCTTAAAGATAACAGTAAGAGGAACCCATGTGTCTAACAGCTTTCAGTGTTTTGCAGAACTAAACTGAGATTCTCCAGCCACAATCTTGGACCACATAACAGCCCTGTTACTGTGTAATCACACTCTAAACATTCTAACACATCGTGACACTAGCATCTGAGAATGGTGAAGTCTGTGTTTTGTTAGTTTCATAGGCATATAATTATCAGTTTTATTTGTGTATTTGCTGTACAGTTTTTGTTTGTGATCTCACTGCAACGCTTTCATTATTCCACCCCCTAGAGCCTCAGCTTATTTTTCATTTTAGCAGTTGTAGTTTTCATATTGATGTTGAACTTACAAATCCATGTCCAACAATTGTGTTCTATCTCAGTTTAAATAGTTTTTTTAAATGTCCTTAATGTGTAGTCATTTTAATTTTCTCTCATTCTTTTCCAAGATGATTCTCGATTAGTATAGAGGTGGTATCCCTGTAAACTGTGACTAAACATAAACTAAACTGACTAACATAAAAAGGATCAAGAGTGATCAAAATGTATTTATTACTGGGTTGTCTTTATTCTTATTTTTAAAGATCATATTGCATTTATTTACACATTAGTTAGTATCTATGTCTTGGTTTTGTTGCTTTCTCTTGCTTTCTGTTATGGAGTCTTCAAACTTTGGCAGCATCTAACTGGATCATCCATTTATCCACCATTGGCATTATTTTTAGCACCGATTTTCAGATCAGTCCAGTTTGCTGGTTGGCTCTGTTAATTCATATACAGTGGGGTCTTGACATTCTGTCCGCCAATCTCTCACGAATTGCCAGATTCACATATAAACAAGTACACCTCTATATCATTACATAATGTATTGCAGTATTGTTACAAGGCAACTAGGACTTTACTATAGGTTGCACCTGGGGAGGCCAGTTTTCTGTAAAAGCACTCAAAGAGGAGACCGAGGTTGTCTGATCAGACCATCACAGTCACTTGCCACAGTGAGATTGTATGATCTCAGGATGAGTGAAATCTGTAGGAGGAATTTATAAAAGCTTTACAGCTACATGTACTCTAAAGGAAGTGAAAGTAATTAGTTTTCTCATTTAGTAGCAGCCTCGGTCGTTTCTGTGTTTCTGTGTTAGCTTGCTGGTTAGAAAGAAGATGGGGAAGAGTCAGACCAGTCATCAGAATTGACTGGGTGAGGAACTTCCACTGCTACTGGATTCTGGTGGAGTTAAATGTGTGATTAGAAGGGTGACTTAACAGGGTAGAAAAGGGAGTGTAGCAGCAGTGTGGTTCCCTAGACTGTTTAACCTCCCATATTTAGGTTGGGTTCATGTGCAGATTCCCTGCTACACTACCATCAAAGAGGTATCTGTTACAAGTATATGGTATGTATGTTTAAAAGACATAAATAACCCTCCTTTATATGATACTTAAAGTACAAATGCATTGGCTTTAAGTAAATAAAAAAAACATAGAGCAATTTAAACAACAGTAATCAGAAACTTATAGTAATCACATTCGTAACATGAATCCCTCCTCTGCATCCAACAGATGCCTGTAGTTTCTGTCTCTGCCTCCCAATCTCTGTGATTAGCATGCCCCACGACCGAAAGGTATAAAAAGGGCATTAACATTGTCTGTGAGCCTGTAAGATCATCTGTAGTCTGTCATTCCTACAGTACTGTATGTGGCTGACACAGATCCAGGAGCATTCGTTAGAATGTAAAAACGAGGCAGGGAGTAGGGAGAGACTCACAAACTCGATTCATCACATGGTCCTAGTCTGTTGTGAAGCTAATTTGAAAGATGTGCTTAACAATTTTCTGTTTGGTTTGGGCTCTACTCTTCTTCCATCCAAGGCCCCCTTGGCCAGATTATCGCGAATAAAAAAAATTGCAAATGTTAAATTACGCTTACGCTTTGCCATTGGAAATTGTTGTAATTATGAAGAGATCATGATGAAATTAGTTCCAGTTGAGTAAAATTTCAATAATGGAGTGCAACTAGAGAGAGCGCTCTGTGACATGGCAATTATAATGTCTGCAGTCCAGGAAGGCACTGTTGAGCAAGTCACAATGTGTGTCTGGCATCAGTATTGTCTATCTTGTTCTTTGATTGCTGCCACCAAGGAAAAAAAAATCCTCACCCTTATCTAGTAATTACGAGAAACATATCTCGTAATTATGACTTAGTAATTCTCGCGTACTTTATGTGCTCACGCGATAGCACAATTGTAGTATAATACCTATATCAAGTTGGTAGCTACGTCAGAATTCCATGCTGAAAAAAAAACACAATGTTTTGGCTGTGAGGGCTTCATTATTATGATTCTGTTCATATTGGCTAAAATTGACAAGATTTCATTATGACTAAATCCCAGTCGAAATCTGTACAAAATCTGCAGCGCTGGACACAATCATTAAACCGAAAGTGCCAGCCAAGTTCACCACAACTTCTACATGTGTTCAGTGCACAACGTAACAGGTTGTACATTTGCTGACGTAAGCATTGCTATCTCGTAATTACAAGATAAGGGGGCAATTTTTTTTCCCCTTAGTGGCAGCAATGCACTTCCGTAATCACAAAACTGTGTCCTGCATCTGAAATGTTGATGTTAATTGTCTATTTATTTGCAACATTTTAAATTTTAACACATACAAGAAAGAATGTCACATCCATTACAGAAGTATTTATTTTTAATTATTTCTTGTGATTGTAATGGTAATTTCACAAACATACACTGAAAATTGACTACCTTTGTAAGAAGGACTGTTAAGAAAAACTTAGTTAATACAAGTAACAGAAAATTATTTTAAAATAAACTAAAAAATGTTTTAAAAGTCAGCAGACAGTATGTATTTGATTATATATGTGCTTATTTGTTTTTCATTTCAGGGTTTATCTTTGAAAACACCACAAGTGATATGAGGTTCTCATATTTTGGACTGACTCCATACACAACATATACAGTGGTTGTCCGTGCAAAATCTGCAGGAGCTTTGGGGCCTCATGCCAACACAACTGTGTTAACTCCAGCTGAAGGTCAGTGTTGGGCTGTCTTTTTTCAGTTATTATCAGTAGTAAAAGTGTTTTCAAGCACGAGATGTTCTCCCCAGGTTTAGTTTAAACTTGAGTGACCCCTTGTGTCCATGAATTTACAAAGATTAGAAATCACCAGTAGATGGCATGAGGAAACAAAGAAAAGTCAAGTACTTTCAAAACTGTTGATGATCCTCTAGTATATTGATTTCTGAATATTTTATTCCCATCATTATTATTTATTGACAGCTCCTAGTGAAGTTATTGGCTTGAAAGCAACAGTCATTGATTCAACATCTGTGAAGCTATCATGGAAAAGCCCACAGCATCCAAATGGAATAATTACCCAATACAAGATTCTTGTTTTAATGAAAGGGCTTCATGTCCAAAGCATCTTTCTTAGAGGAAAAGTGAAGGTATTTCTCAAATATTTGTTGCAGTTAGTACCATTTAATAAGGATTAGAAACCTCCCTGCTGTAGTTGTGAGCTTATTGAGAAATCAAAGTTAATTATTTCTGATCATTTGTTTTAATCTTGACTTGTAATTTTCATTTTGTGAGGTAAGAGTAATCAGTAATTTTCCAAAAGTTCACACATACATTTGCATTTATTGCCAGTTGGTTAGGAAAGCATAGTTAAGAGTATTGTTTTGTGATTGTTAACAGAGCCAAATAATTCTTTATGTAAAATAAATACTACTAATCAATTTAGTTTATATATTCGCTGATAACAGTAAAAAGTTAGTATTATATTTCTTTACCTTTAACTTTAAATTTTTGAACAATACATTGTGAAAGTAATCAAATACTGTATATTACTTGCTGTGTGCTTTATACTGTATTTATTTTTTGTTTTTGTTTTAGGACTTAAATTACACCACATTAGACAGCGATGGTATGGTAATACAGAATGTTACCTTAGGCAACTCTGATCTTTATGAAGGCACAACTGATTTGATTTCATCAACTTTGTCACCGGTTTCTCCACTTACTTCATCATTTCCTTCATCCGCAAAAATACCGTTTCTCGCGGACAGGCCAAGCACCACCTCTCACACCTCTGAAAGTAGCACAGCATCTTTTGTTACACAAGCTCCATTAACATCATCACTGCCACAGACTTCCTTGCATGCTGGAACTTTGAGGTCATGGTCATCTAATGCTGCTTATTCACTGCCTTACACTGCTACTGACAACACAAAGCCTACTGAAGGAAATGGAGCTACCACAAAGGCGCCCTTGAGTTTCACCTCAACATCTGGATCATTACCCACAGAAACAGCTGCCCCACCAGAGGAGATCTTACGGTTCACTTCCTTCGACTCTAATCCAACACACCCTCGTGTTTCAGCACGAGCTGCTGTCTTTGCTGATGTTCCAGGAGGTAAAAAAGGCTTAGATACGCTGACCAGTCTAGTGCTTGGCAGCTAACAGGTGGAGCTTACCGCATTACATGATGATGTCTTTGGCGCATAGAGCTGCTCTGTGTTGCCAATGTATTTTTACCTTTAGTGACTTTATGACTGTGTAAATGGAGCATGTTGTGGTTATATTGGAAGGATTGAAATATCTTGTTTCCCTTTTTGCTAGTAATATGATCTCTGAAAGCATGTGGTAAACATTTTAATGCAGTGAATGTATTAACACTACTGACAATTTGTGTAAAACAAAAAAAGCTTTTGCTGTTTTTAATATTACTATTTAATTTCTGCAACAAATATGAATTTGAGCTAGAAAGGCAAGTAGCAATCACATTAGTTATGTTTGGTGAAATTTAGTCAACTGTCCAATTCAAATTAGTGTTATTTAGATTGTTTCAATGTATCACTAGTTTTGCAGAAGAATAGCTATATTGTCTTGCATGAGAATGTGCTGCGGATTACCTTGATGATGAGCTACAGTTTTTTTTTTTGTAATTTACAGTGAAAGTTACAAACATTGAAGTCCCAGATATCTCAGCTGATCAAATCTCATATGTTGTTACAAACCTCATTCCTTTTACTGAGTACACCTTTAGCGTGTCTGCCTTCACTGCTGTAGGAGAAGGACCACCAACCAAAATATCAGAGAAAACAAGGGAACAAGGTAATGTGTCATTTGAAATTCATAAATTCACCATTATTTCATAATTTCATAATTTCATAATTTAATTATTCTCAATTAGGTATCTGTCCTGGTTTTCTATCTAATATTATGTCTGTTTTTTTAGTACCAAGTTCTGTACAAAATGTGTATTATCAGAATATAAGTTCAACATCAATTTTGTTGTCCTGGGACCCTCCCCTGAACCCCAATGGCAAAATTATCCATTATACTGTGTATGGGATGGATTTGCTAACAAAGGAAGCTTTTCACAAAATCGCAAATCAGACACAAATTATCCTCTCAGGTAAAGATAAATTACTATTTTGCTTATTTACTTTACTTACTATAAATATTACTACTGTATGTAACTATTATGCAAATGTAAATTTCATTATGTTAAGTAGATTGTGAGTATTGTATAAGTCTTGTATAAACTCTCAGGAGTTGTTAATGGTATTCTGTTGTTCTTTTGTTCTATTGAATGCATCTACCGTTAGAATGCTCTTGGCCTGTGATGAGACACCACAGCTTTAACTGTAATGCACTGTACTCTTATGATATAAATTAATAGAAGTCTTTTATATATAGGATTGAAAAAGTACACAGAGTACAAACTGCGTGTAGCTGCATCGACCATTGTGGGAGAAAGCTCCCTTTCTGAGGAAGATGACATCTTTGTTATAACACCTGAGGATGGTAAAGAATAAATCATACACTTCTCTCTTTTGTATGAATACATTTCTGTAGTAGAATTTAACTTATTTAATTGTCCCTTTAAACTGAAGTACTCCTTCGGTTATAATATTACAAAATGTAACCAAATTTAAGTAGGCCAGTTTCTTTGGGGAATTTTAAAAAAGGAAGGTAAAGTTTAATTACATAAAACCCACCTATGGTTAAAATTATGTTCAACTGGGAAAAGGTAGAGAATCCTGGAAAAGAGTTGAAACGCCTAACTTTTAAATTCTTTTTAAATCTATTTTGTCACAGAACCAGAGTCACCTCCTACGAACCTTACCGTTATTGAGTTGACTGCTTCCACTGCTATAATCAAATGGTCACCTCCAGAAAAGCCAAATGGAATTATTAAGTATTACCAAGTTTTGTATGAAAATTCTACATCCTGGTTAACAGTGAACAGCTCAACGACAAGTGTCAAGCTTAAAAATTTAAAACCTTTCTCTTTCTATAATGTTTCGGTAAGAGCCTATACCAAATATGGATATGGAAACCAAACATCCACAACCTTAACACTGCTGACTAGTGAAGATGGTACGTTCTTCTTTGTAAATTAGTCTTGAGTGTTTTTCAATGACTATTTAAATAGATTACATGTATCTTTATAAATCTTGAATAATATCTTCATATAATTTCTGTCCATTTATCTTGTGTCATCACTACTTTCACTGCAGCACAAAAAAGGAAAGTAGGTTAACAGGGAAGAAAGTTTGGATTGCTTTTTTAAGTTTAGAATCACCAATTCTCTTTATCCACAAACACTGAGGTTTGTAACCATCTATTCTGTGTTTAAGGTCTTGTCTCATGGCTACAAACACCATGATTAGTCAGTCAATAATAATATCTAGGTTTAAACCCCTCAATGCCTAGATCATAGAGCTCAACCTGTCATAAGGTGAGCAATGTTACCGGCTGTGCCACTTAGGACATCGCTGAGACATTTGTTCATTTAGTTGTATAGTTCTACACGTGGAAGAAATTCAAGTACAGTAGGTACTTTAGCTGCATCAGCATGTGTAGGCTGGAAAGGAATGGGTAAAGGAAAAAACAACCACAATGTTTCAGTTGTGGAGCCTTCTTTGAAGCATTGTGTTGATTTTCTTTTTCTTTCAGCATGGAATAAACCTTTACGTGTTCCTTAGTTCTATGAGTGGTTCAAAATACATTTAATTTTGGTCAGATCATGGGTTCTATGATGAAAATATGTGTACTGTGTAGTTTTTTGTGTAATTACCATATTTATTAAATGTAATGTAAATATATAGTCTTAGTGGAATTTGTTTCAACACATTTTATATGCAGTGTGATTCTAATGATAAAAAGCATATTATTTAAATAATCAATTAACATATGTAAAATAAAGTAATGGTTCCTTTATTTAGGGCCTCAGTTTTGCTTACATTGTTCTTTTCTGCTTCTTTCAGCTCCTGGCAGTCCACCATTTAATTTGACATATGGGAGTATTAGTTCCACCAAGATAACAGTTTCATGGCTATCCCCACTGCATGCCAATGGCATTATACTATCTTACACAGTACAATACTGGAATGCATCCCACTCCCTGAATATCAGCACTAATAGCACTAAAGTCATCATATCCAACCTAAAGAAAAATGCATGGTACTGGATAACTGTGGTGGCTAACACCAAGTTTGGGAGTGGAAACCAGACCAGTGATGTTTTAAATGTGACAACGCTTGAAGATGGTGAGTTGCAGGAAAATATGCAGTTCATTTAAAATTTACAAAAAGTGTTATCTTGTCATTAATGAGCATTCCGACTTTTATTAAAAACAAAAATGCCTGTTTTTCAGACAGAATAGGTTTTCACTTAAGGGTTTAATAAATATAAAGGTGGAATGTGTCTTGGGTGGGTGTGTTCTCTGAATTTGTTTTTGCAGTATGTCTAGAATGTGCCATTGAAAGGGATCCTGATGAAGATATTTCTTCAATTTCACCTTAATATTTTGTGAGCAATTGATGAAATAATATTTGATGATCAAGTGTGTTTAGGTGAAAATCTTAATTTGCTGTGTATGAAACGACATTTCCAAATTGTCAAAGGGTTTATAATTACTTCAGTGGTTTCCAAAGGAGGACATATGGAAAAAGCATGCACTAATATAACATATGTACTTCATTTCCTACCAGTTGCAATGTGTATTTAAGTTGTGTTTCACTTGTTTCTCTGCTTACTCTGTGTTTTCTTCAGCAGTTCTAGAGAAGCCTACCCATAATGCAGTACCTCTTACAACAATACTGACTCCTCTTTGAAAACTTTTTTTTCTCGTGGGTTACCCTGGTGAAAAGGTTATGTTTTAGTGAGTTTATTGGTTGTATTCATCATACTGTACCAATGTGTTCGCCATCTTTACTATTATTGGTGTCCTCCAAAAGTGTATTGTAATAGGGTCCAGACAAGTGGAATGACAGTTAAACAAAAAAGATTCTGTGTCTTTGAGCACCGCAGTGTCAAAACTGGACTGCCATGCTTTCTCATCATATTTATTTAAAAAGAAATACATTGGCCTTTGCTTTTCAAGAAAGTGAAAAATCACTCTCCTGATTGAAACTGAGATTGCGACTGGTCTGTAAACCCCATTTCATCATTCATTATCAGAATAAGATCTTTATCATAACAAGAACACAAAGTGCTATGTTATTTCACTGTTCACATGATTTGTATTTTAAAAAGTCATACTCACATGCAATTTTTTTTTCTTGCATTTAAGTACTAGTCAGGTTTGTATTCCTGTGTAAAAGCAGATATTTTCCATGTTAGCAAAGTAAATATGCTATAAAATACAGCATTTATAGTGGTATTTTAAATGTTAAACTATTATATTTGAGATTTTTTTACATACTATTTGTATTACATTTTTAATGAAACCAGTCTGTAATCGGTAACGTATAATACTATAACTCTCTTACAGATTCTAAGGTAACAGTTCAGTACATCATATCATTTAACCACTGACTTTTAGAACTTTTCATTTTGCCAAAAAATAATTTCTAGTGATCTTTGATGGTTACGTTTTCTGCCTCAAACCATCATCTACATATCCACTGACACATTTTCATTAGAGATAATCCAAAAGAACAGGAAATTAAATCATTAGCTTTAAAACACATTTTTCATATTAGGATTTCCTGGAAAATAATTCCTGGCATACTTGGTTTAGATTTCAGTATTGGCAATGTTTTCAAAACAATGTTTTGTCGAGAGATATCTTCCTTGTTATCTTTAACCTTCTGTATTTTATTCTGGTTCTGAATTCTATTTATAACAATTGCAGTCTATTAGTGTAGTATTTTATATTTTTATTATTTTAGAACATTTTCTCGGATGACTAAATTAAAATGAGGTTGTTCAGTTATTCATGATAGGAAAAAGTCAGTGATTGCACACTTAAAGAAGGTAATATAGTTTAGTATATTTAGATTGTTTATAACTCATATGCAAATGGGTTTGAATTCTAGATGTGATTTTGTTTTTAATGTATACATTATGTTGGGGGTATACCACAATTACTTTCCAGGAACAAAAATGGATCAACAACCATAAGAATGTTCATTAAATATTACATACACAATTCCAGTGATATCCATTAACAGCTACAGGGCACTCGAAACTGTACTTACACAAATGTACTGCTCTTTAGGGTGAAAGCAAATTACATATACTCTATTTATTATGAGATCAAATGGAATACCACCGAAACAATGACATCCCAGACTTTGTGTAGATGTGCTCCTTTTTCATCATTAACAAATTCACGTTCTCTGGGACAAATGTATTTTGGATAGCACAGGCCAATCTGGATGCAGTGGATGTTGGATGCAGTTCACACCCACTTAATTGTGTGGGATACTAAGCTGTTTACAAGACTTCAATGTTCTGCTCAGCAGGGATTGCTGCTCCCTCTAGGCCCATTATTTCTTTGCTTCTTTTCTGCTTACCTTTTCCTTTAGCTGTGTGTGAGTCACAAGCATGTTTTTTTAAAAACTGCAATTTTTTATGGAAAAGGAGTTTGCTTTTCAAAAGCACAAGGATTATAACAGCGGTATGCGAAACAAGTGGGTTCTATTAATTTAGATTACAGTGAAATAAAACTATTTCTTCATAAAAACAGAGTTGATGTCCTCTCTAGATGGTATCCTGTACTGTGCGTGAATTGTATTTGCTGCTACCTTTTCACAGACTATAATTTTGCATATGTTAATGATTTTATAAGACCACTCATTCACAGGAGATTTTGACCTGTAGAAACTGTATTTCTCATGAGCAACAGTTCCAAGCTCCCCTCCACAATTCCTGACTGTAAAGCAGTTGTCTGATTCTGAAGTCAAGGTGTCTTGGATGCCACCATTACAAGCAAATGGACAAGTGCTGTATTATATGGTTTATGTATGGTAAGACAATCTAATGTTTTCCCAACATTACAATACTGCCTTTTCCAAAATGCCAAATGAAATTTTGATTTTTAATTTTGACACTTTAGTTTTGAAGAGAAACTTTTAAATTCATTGCTCTACTGCTCTAGTAAGAAACCATTTGCAATGTTGTGGGATAGCATTTGGATAAGATGCCAATGTTTAATATTTCCAGGGTTAACATGACATATCCAATAAAATGTGTGCTCCATTGTTACTTTATGTATATTGTGTTTAATACTTTCTAAATAGAACTTAGAATCTATAATTGAAAGGTTAAATGTTAATGGAAAAGCATATGCTGTATTGTTTGAACGTATGTACAGTATAGTAAATACAAAACTTCAATGTTTTAGTTTGTTTTGAGTTAATTTTTAAAAAATATTAAACAATTAAAATGTTAGAGGCATTTTGCCAATGTTGTTTACTTACAGTCCTAACCAGATTTACCCCAATACTTACAGTATTTAAAAACAATTTTGTTAGATTCATTAATAGTAACATAGATGAGATTAATTTATCATTGTTTTTCATTCATTCGGAATTCCTGAAACATGGTTAACACACGTCTCTATTAACCTTTTGGAAACCACTGCTGATCTACTAGGAACCAGTCAAGTGAATTCATTATAAATGTGACAGAAACATCAGTGGTATTAAGTGTGGAAAGTGGTAAGGAGTATAATATTTCTGTAAGCGCCTGGACCAGGCTTGGTGATGGAGACATTAGAAGTGTAATTACGTTCAAGACTTCTGTCAAAGGTAAGCAAATAAATGGGCATATTACTAGTTAAATTGACCAAAAACATTTTTGAAATAATAGCTGTTTGCTTCTTGAAACTAAATATAACTATACAGATACTACATGAAGTGTTTAATTTGTGTTTTTACCAGAAACTGCAATAGCGTGTAAAGGACACCTTGCAGAAGTTTAATCATACATACTGCATAAACGAACAACTTTCTGCTGTTGAATCGAGACTTTTTTAAATAAAAAAAATGATGTGTGTATGGGTGAGGGTACAAAAGTAACATTTTTTTAGGAATATTAGGATTTATTAGGATTAGGAACAATATTAGGAATATTTGTAGCATCTGTAGCTACAACTAAATGTTTGCACTCACCTATTTCTCAGTCATTTGAGCCTTTTGGTAAATTGTAATTTACTGTTTATTGTAATAACTATAACTGCAATGTTACAGACTTTTCAACATTATTTTGAATTGTGAATCTTTAGTTGTGTTAGTTTATGTAAAAGAATATTTGAAATGCATTTTCTATTTTGTAGGCCCAGATGATTCTTCAAGAAACATTTCATATGTTAACATAACATCCACTTCAATACAAGTGTACTGGAATCCTGCAACATTCGGTGGAATAAGCCAATTCTACACAGTTTATTACAGTAACAGCTCAGGCATTTATAGTCAGGTCAGGCATTTTTAACTATCACATTTTTATTTTCTTTTGTTGGTATTGTAACAAAATGTTTCAAATAATTTAAGTGTATCTTATTGATTTGGCTTATCCAAAACTTAACCAAAGCTTTATCTTTGAAAAGTAAATATGTTACAAATGAGAGATGGCTATTCTGTCTATGTTGCTTTTCTGTAATCAAATAATAGAACCATTGTATATTGTTTAATTGGAGCTTATTTAGTTTTCTTCTGTCTTGTATGAATGGTGTATATAAAGATCATTGTTTTTTGTTTTAACAAACTTAGATGTTAAAACAAACCATGATGTTCTGTTCTTTCTTGAATTGGCATTTTGATTTGAAATACCATTTAACAGCATGCTGCAGCAAGGTTGTTACTAAAAAAGCTTGAGTGACATTCTATACTGTATGTCCACAATATATATGGAAATGAATGCCATTACTTTAGGAGTTCAGAAGAGCTTTGCCACAGCTATATAAAAGATCATTGTTAACAGCTGGAGTGATGCATGTAAGTTATATAAAATAAAGCCATAAAAACATGAATTTAAAAAAATGGGCTTGGTTCAAACAACAGCGCACAAGATTGGAATCCTTTTGTGTTGTTTAATATGAAGTTAAGAACAGGACTGTAAGTTTTTCCGTTGATACAGATACTGGTTCAGGAAGACAAATAAAGCCCTGCAGCAGGAAGGACTTAGTTCCAGCTCTAGAAGGTTGAAACATGAGCCTGGTGTGTTGGGAAAGTGCCCTTTCCTCTGTTCACACCTCGGTTCATTCCTATAACACTAATTACAGAAACAGCAGAGGTGTTTTGTTTGAGTGCATTTTGGTGTTGTTTTCCCTAATACACAAACTTACTATCACCAGACTCACTTAAAGGGGATTATTATATCATTAACATTTAGCAAGTTCTCCTGATGTCCCTTTGCCTGATGTGTGTAAATAACAATTGGTTCAGGATGTCAAACATCACAGGACAGTAGCTAACAAACAGATGCTGTGTCAGGTAAAAAAGGAAATGCAGATTAGCCAAGTGACACACCAGTGTTTTTCTTTGAGGGTGTTAATTAGAACCTCTGCAATGCCAAATAAAAAAACAGTCAGAAAAGCAGTTACTGTTCATCAAAGCTATCTGCAGAAGCATGTGGCCCCCTTAACTGTGATTTTATCATATTGCAATCTAATCTAAGTTAATTCTAGTAATTACCAAACTTACATATACATAAAAACATAAGAAAGATTATAGACAAATGGACAACCCCCATCTCATCTAACCTAACTGCATATAAAAAGGCTTGTAAGATTGATTTTAAGAATGTAGCAATGTACCAAATAAAAAAGTACAAGTCTGAATGTGTCTTTAAGTTTTAGCTTTATGAGTCGAGTTAATAGGCTTTCCTCCTGTGCGGGGTGTGGTGTATTGACCCTTGTAAGGCTGAGGGTTAAAAAGTCCTGAGACCTATACAGGTATTCATTATTTTAATTTATGCAGATGTTTTTTATTTCCTATTAATTTTTATTGCCTGGTATATGTTCATGCATAATCATTTTTTTTTTCAGAACGTTACAGTCTTTGATTCTTATACTGGTACTGCAAACTCAACTTATTCCACAATAATTAATGACCTTGTCACATTCAGTCTATACCGTCTATGGATTAGTACAAGTACTGCCCTTGGAAATGAAAATCTTATGAGTGACACGATATATGTGTACACAAAAGAGGATGGTAGGTATTTACACTGCAACATTCTGAACATATTTGTACTCTTGTGTAGTCTACTCCATTTTTTCTATTTTTATAAATCACATAAAAACTTTAAAACATTCTCAACAATTTTCATTAAAAATTATTTGTCATCATTTGTTTTGTTAAAGGCAAAAATGCAAAAACCTAAATTTACTTTCTTAAATGTATTGGGAAAGGAATAGTAATTTTGTTGGTTTCTCAAAGCAGGAGCCATATTTTTTAACATATAGTAGGCTATAAACATTTTGTTAGCTGAGCTTTGGTCCAGAAATAAAAATGGATATTATAGTGCTGTTTTATTAATTTTGCGTGATGATGTTTTAATCAAATGTTTTACAATATTGTCTTTAAAGTTATCAATTTGCATTGCTGTTGGAGTTATTTTTGTTTTTATTCTGTTCTTCATATTTTACTTAATCTTTACCTCCAGCATAATAATGAAAATATAAAATTACTAAGAGCTATAGTGTTGCTTTTAAAATTAATTTATTGTACTCACTGGGTTTTTATGAGATTTTAGAAAAAAGTGGTAGATGTCACAATTAAACTTTATTTTAATTCTTTACACTCTGCTAAACTCTCTCAAATGAGGAATCATATTTTTACTTTGCCATCTGCTATTATTATGATCTGCTTTGTCTGATGCTATTCTGCCTTGTTAAAGTCTTTTGTTGTGTTCCAGTTCCAGAGGATTTGAAACCTGCCTTTCCTGTTCAGATCATCACATGGGCTCTTCTTTTCTGGCTTCACCCTTTAAAGCCACATGGGCTTATCACAAAGTATAAGCTTCCAGTTGACAGTAGTCAGAGTTTCCATGTTTTCTCTACTGAGATTTCTTCTGTTTTCTACAGTGGAAATGTTTTAGGTTTCTTCGAGTGCAATCAGTGTACAATAATTATTTCTTACTCTTCTTATTACTGAACAAAAGAACATACAGTATTATGAAGAAATTGGTTTGTGTAATAAAATCAGTTTGTAACAATAGACATGGTGCAATTTGAAGTGAAACACTTCCAATATGTGAAAATGTGTTTGTGTTTAATGTTCCCTGCTGGCAAATAAGAATTGATTAATTAGTGTGATTTTAAAGTGATAAAATGAAGTCAAGTCTGAAAGGGTCAGCTCATTGAAAAAGTGTGGGTTGTCCATGGAATGTTTGAAGAGTGTGTGTGTCATTTGTGCCATTCCATAAAATTCTAGAAATAAGCTAATGTGATGGGTATAAAAGACCTTACAGTCCTTGTGCAAGAAGGATGTAATCAAAGTGCTATTTTATAGGTTTTGTTATTTTGTTTTCCTGGTGCTGTTAGATTATCTTGGTAATTACCAACGAGAAAATGGCTTGAAGATGCATTCCACCTTTATGTTAAGCTTTGGGTTATATCCAGTTGTATTGTTTTACCGATTGTATAATAGCATCTATTTTGTTTAAACAATTAAAGCAGTTAAGTATTCAATATTATTTTATATTTGTAGTTCCAGATGGACCCGTTAGCAATCTTAATGCCCAAAACATTTCTTCAACGACCATCAGTGTGAGTTGGCTTCCACCAGATTCACCAAACGGCAGAGTGTTTTACATGGTCTCCTTAAGGGAAGCTCAGACAAACACTCCTACATTAAAACTGACAACCAACAAAACAGTCATACTTTTTGAGAATCTCCAGAAATACACGGACTATATTTTAGAAGTGACGGCAGCAACGGTTGCAGGCTTTTCTGAAAACACTACTACAATAAAATACCTGAGAACCGATGAAGACAGTAAGTGTGTTTTTCATTTAAGCTGTTGCGTCCATCAAACTAATTGGTATTTTTTTCTGTATTTTATGTGCTGCCTTCACATTGGTTAGATTGTGCTTTCTCCATTAGAATGAAAGGCATCATGCATTTTAAAAATAATAATAATGCATTATATATTTTTTAGAAACACAAATTGTATTTTAATTCCTAATTGTTCATTTTGTGACCCTAACTGTTTAATATGTTGGAATAATATAAGTGCTGATAAGTTCTACAAATGTAAAGCACCTCTTTGCTTCCTTCTCCTCATTTATACTCTGTATTACCGTTTGGGTACAACAACAAATATTGTGTGAGACATGCATCGCAAAAAGAACAAAAGAGAGAGTACAATATATGCAGTGTGGGAATGTTTCTGTCAAGTACGCTGTAGTAAGAAATTGCTGGAAAACTCAACGTCCATCCATCCACTTTCACTAGACTCTAACAAAGTGACCAAGTGTCAGGAAACACCTCAGACTTAACCAGACTTGGTCTACCTGGTGCAGTGTCTCAATGTTAAGGTTATGTGACTCATAGGAACCACCTGAAGGATTGCTTCTAGAGAGATATATCTGTGACTGCAGGCACAATTGGGTATCATGTAATACCTGGTACCGTGTTTTTGCTGTCAGTGGTAATTTTGTAGCAGATTACTCTTATGACCACTTTTTAGACATACTCTCCACATGTTAAAAATACTTATTCAAACATAAGAGGTGTGTCAAATCTCTGAGTTCAATATATTCAGGAGTAGGTCACATTCTAATCTTGTACTTCCACGCTGTTATGTATAAATACTTGTCAGTTTCTCACAATTCTGTGCACATCTTTCCTAGTGCGCCGCTTTTCAGTTTTCTTGGAGACAAACATCTTATGTACTGTAAGACGTTACCATTGTAAGTTGTCTTACTTCTTCTCAAACAAGGAGCTGTTTAACCTAAAATTCATAGAAAAAAATGTCTTTCTAAACTTGCTGTGCTGTCTATTATTTTCTTCTAGTTACCTGATGTTGTCAACTATCACTGGATTTATGAAAAAATGTGGGCGCTTCTCCCTCTCTCTTCCGCTCTCAATGCTCACTCCACTCTCTCTCCCTTTCCCCTTTTCTCTCCGTTTCTGGTCAAGGGTCCAGTGGACCACCACTATAACCCCAGGAAATCTTCATTGTTTCATCGCTTCATATTCTTGTCCTGCAGTCCTGCTTTTCTCTGTCTTCCACTGATCTGGTATCCACTCTGCCCCAAGAGTGTGAGCACATAGTGTCAGTCTACACTGGTATAGGGCTCATAATTTGCAGCCTGCTCTGTTCCCGGTGCCTGCACCATATTCATGTACCCTGACAGCTCTGGTAGTGGACCATTTACTCCCACCCCCTTTGGTGTCAAACTGGTACAATAAGGGCCCTTAAATTTCTCCTCCCTAAGCTTCAACCTACAGATGTAACAGATATTTCTTCTTATTTTAGGGATTCTGTTTGGAATCCTATGTTCCTTTGCTTGTTTCATACAGTATGTGCTTCGTGTTCACTCTATTCAACACCACTGTTCTTCTGAAACACTGCTCATCCACATCTACTTGATCATACAAAGCTCATGCCTGCACCATACAAACTTCTCATTCATTCCAAGCTATGGCACATGTTTTCCAATTGGTTTCTGCTAAACTTGAGCTCCAATAGTTCCTTACTTGAAGAAATCTACAGAACTGTTTTGAGGATCCTTTTGGGTTGTGATAGCTCTGACCTTCAACCACGGCTGTCATTTCTGCAGCCAGGCAAGTTAACGCCCAACACTAAAGGATTAAGTTTCTTATCCCTCAATATTTGTCAGCTCAGTTTGTCATAATTAGAATTTACCTTTACCAATACCATGCAGTTGTTTTTTTAAATGCACCCACAATCATTTCCACCTGGTCTCCAATATCTATAGAAAAGATATTGTTTTTCTGACTAGCGAATGGCTAGTGACTTTATTGAATTCTTACCCTTTGAGCATCTTACATTACAAATTCCATTATCTTCCTGATAAAAATCACCATTTCTGTTGCACAAATTAATAGGGCAGATTGACAGCTACATACATATTAAATGCCACTATTCTATATGGAATCTCATTCTTCTTATTCTCTTTGTTTTTCAGTACCAGGATCACCACCTTTGATCAGCTCTGCTACAAATCTCTCGTCGTCATCTATTCGGGTTTCCTGGAAACCACCCAATCAACCAAATGGAGTCATATTAAACTACTCCATTGCGCTTGCAGGACCCACTGGACCCAGTATCTCTTTTACTTCTAATACTAGCCTGATTTTGTCTAATCTTACCCCATTCACACCATATAATGTGTCAATTTCTGCTATAAACAAAAGAGGTATTGGCCCTTCAACCTCATTTCTCCTATACACAGATGAAGCAGGTCAGTATGTTGTGAAATTTTTTATAATTAAAAATATCTTTTAGATGACATTTATTAATATTCATGATAATTGTTTTCAAATTACAGAACCATCGTCTCCACCACAAAACCTGATGATATCTAATTATACAGCGAATTCCATGTGGCTAAAGTGGAACCCTAGTCCTGAGCCAAATGGAATTGTGCAGCTCTACAATTTTAAAATATTTGAAAACAAAAGTCAGACCTTATCATATCAGGTATTCAATAAGAATAAATCATTCTCTAATTAATTTGTAGTGGCTTTTCTTTTTATGTTTCTTTCCTACACAGTATATATTACAGTGTTTTTTTTATTTTCAAATTTGAAATTTGTAATAGAATATTTTCACGTGTCAGGAATGCACTGTAGGAATATGTAGAATAGGTGGTCTTTAATGGCATTTTTTAAATAAACATGTAAGATAATATAATAGATTTAATAAATGCTTACAATTTTAAATGCTTGCATTTTTAAATAAATATAAAGTATATCTATAATGAAATAAGGTTTTAAATCAAATACACACTATGAAAATAGATGAAGGTCTTCTAATTCTTTGCTTTTTATTTGAATTCTTTTTAATAGAATACATCAGGACGTGTGACAGAAACACAGTTATCTGGATTTAAACCCAGTGGCTTCTATGAAATCAGTGTCTCTGCTTTCACAAAAGTAGGAAATGGAAATCTCTTCAGCAATTCTGTTACATTTATAACAAATGAATCAGGTATGTGAATCTTGTCCATAAAACTGACAATGTGAATAAAAACATTTTGGGGGATTTTCCAGCATTGAAAAAAACTTGAGTTAAATAATCAGATATAAGAAAAAAAAACATCAGTTCTAAAGAGATTGTAACATACGGTACTTGTGGCATTTTAATAAAAGAGTCAGTGCGTTTTATGAACACCATAACAATGTTAGTTTGTACTACTTTGGTATTTGAGTGAAGTGACATCATGAGAGAGAAGAACAGAATGTAATGGATTGAATATTGGGATATTGAATGTTATTTCCAAAAAAATAATGATTTGGAAAGGTCTCGTTACAGATAGGCTCTGCATTATGTCTCAGGTATTAGGTTAGACCCTATACAAAGTGGAAAGAGCTGGAGGAAACAGGAGACATAGTTTGGGGAAAACACACAGGGGTTTAATAGTACATCAAAACAACAGTGACAGTTTGTGAACCAGTGAATAGAGAGGCATCTCTGGAGAGGCATCCAAATCCAAACAGGTCCAAAGGAGGGCCAGGGCACAGTCCATGAGTCCGATACCGATACCATCCTGAGACAACACAGGGTTAAAATCCACTGGAAGGGGAAAACACGAGCATGGGAAGTCCTGGGGTCACGGGGCGAGGTCCTCCAGGCCCTGGGCTCAGAGATCAGAGGATGTCGAGGATGAGGCCTACAGTATGCCCTCAGGCATCCAGCAGCCTGGTGATAGATGGGCCTTGTGACATCCGAACCCTAATGCTGAGCCCTGAGCACTGGAGGCAATGGGATTAAATAGGGGGAGACAAACAAGGCACACTGGGAGAACATACAAACAATCACACAGAACTAATGACAAGAGTAGTGGAGCACCCTCTAGAGGAGGGATGTCAACCGTGGCAGGTATCAATTAGATACCTGCGTGGTAGTTCATTTGCCAGGCTCAATGTGACTGAATTGTGTTGCCGAGGAACAAGGCTAGCCAGCTGAACCAGGGCTAAAAGTAGGCAGCAGCAGTTGTAGGAGTAGGGCAACACCTGGCAAAGCAGCAGAATATTTTCTCTGCATAGCTCAAAGACGGAGGCTTGAGAAGGAGCCTGGAGTTCTGAGTACTACAGGTTTTATCACCAGCAGACAACTGTGTGGTCTCAGTGGAAGAGAATGTGACATTATGTGACAGAAAGAACAACACACCGGCTGCTGCTATTTCAGGAGAGCAAGTGAAGATGATATTTGTCCCTAGCCAAACAGGATCACCGGTATCGTTATAGTTAAGTGGGTGAGGGTTTTTGAAGATCATACACTTACAGTAGGAGGACAGAGAGTAAAGAGTTGAAAGAGCGGAATGAATTAAGTGGTTGTTAGTGTTAAACTGGAGATTGCAATTGGGTGACATAGGGTGAGTTGTATTGAATACTCCAGTACCTGATTGAATTGAGTACAGTGGTTAATGAACATATGAGTTAAAAAGATTAAGTAAAATCCTGAGAGAAAAATATAAACAGAAGACCCTACAGAGGGGACCCCGAAAACGGTAGCCTGCAGGGGTTCTGCCCACAAGACTTAATGGAAGGTCTCTTAAATGGGGAAACTTAAGTAGCATTTCTGCATTATTATGGTTAATATATAATATACCACTGATGTTACAGTACCTGAATAGTGTATTTGGTGCTCAACTGGGTATCATTTACCACATAGAACTTGAGAGAACATGTAAAACAGTATTGTTTGAAATTTGGATTGGCTGGATCAAAATTTGTGGTATTTGTAAATGTTATGTAGTTGTTTTAATAGCAGGTTTCATAATCATTTTAATGTACAGTACCTCTTGGAATTATAAGACCATGTAGATACAGTAACTGTTAAATTAAACAACACAGATAATGATTTCTGATCTGTATCTGCTTCTTTTTTTGGTTTTCCACAGTTTCAGATGTTGTTCAAAACCTTCATTGTATTGGGACAAACTGGCAGTCGGTCTTTATTGAATGGGAATCCCCTATTGATCCGAATGGAGTTATCACTCATTATATTATAGAGTTTGGGCATAATGTGCAGGAACTCAAGCCATTTGAACTCAAGCGCACAATTAGAGGGCTACATGCAAACACAACTTATGTCTTTCTTGTCATGGCTGTGAATTCTGCTGGAAAAGGGAAAAACCATTCATGCATTGCCAGGACATTAGAAGAATCAGGTACTACTTTTCTCTCATTTATAGTATTCTTAGATATGCTTTTCTTTCTATTGAAGTATGCTATAAGATGCACATAAGTGATCAAACCTACAACCTACAGTTGTATTTTATAAATCATATTTTAAAATTAGAACAAAGTTGTGTTGATTTGGGCTGTTTACCATTAATAGAGATTGTTACAGGATTTGTAAAATAATGAAAATTATATTGCAGCTCAAATAAAAATGTAGAGATTTGTTCTCAGTTTTTGTTGTATCAGACACTCATATTTGGTATAAAGCTAGTTAATGACCACCTAGTATTAGTCACACTTTTCTAGCCAGCATTGAGTCATTCTCAGTGCATTTATTTCAGACTTGAACTAAAATGAAATTAGTTTCACTACTCACAGTACCAGTCTTTTATTTTCCACAAACATCATTTTTGGTCAAAAGATTAAACTGATGTTTTGCAGAACATGGCCTTAAGGCCATACCAGAGATTATATGAAATAAAATAAGACTGAGTATTTTTACAAGAGGGAGAGTTCTTGATACATGATCCTGCCAGAAGGTCACATGGAGCTGCACATGCCTGGGCTTCCCGCTGTGGGACAACAAGGCTGAGCTCCCGGTGGTCACCACAGCACACATGGGGCAAAGGGGCCTGTCTGAACTAGAAAGTATTTCTACACATTGGCACAACTGACCTGAAATGGACCAATACCAATGACATTACTGTTCCCAGTATTTCTATATTATTATATGAAAAAACAATTTCATCATGATGATTCAAATTAGAAGTAGCCAGAACAGAACACTTGGTGAAAAAAAAAGTTTCTGTAGATACTGAAATGGAAAGTCATACCATTAGATTTATTTTCACTCGATTGGAAAAACACAATTTAAACTACAGCCATATTGCTCAGAGTGCATCACCTGAATCACTTTATGTTCCTTATAGCAACATAAACTGCTGATGACTTTTCCATTGAATATTTTTCAGTTTTGTTTTATTATGTTATAGTTATAATACACTGATTTGAAAACATGGAGATAACTGTGAACTGAAACCTGTGGTTTCCACTGTTTTGTCACAAATAGTATAATAATTACACCTGTAGGCTCCTGTCTAATTCACTTTAACTTTCATAGTTGTGCTGTTTCTAAGCAAGATCCTTAAAATTCATGCTCCAAAAAAAATGCACTCACAAAGATGTGATCTGTTTGGGGTTGTTATAGTATATTTGAGGTTAATATTACAATGTAAGCATCAGGACAAGAAATTTAAGACCATGATCCTGAAATATTTATCTAGTGTTTCCATGTTGGCTTATCTATCTGTTTATCTAATTTGAAGAAGGTTGTTTGCCTTCTAGTATTAAGTAAAAAGAGAAGCCATGTTTTTATTTTCATTACATTTTAAATATTGAACTGTCTGGAAAGGTATGTTTACTGCTCTTATTCACCACAGATGAACTCCTTCTGTTCTGTTTCCTTTTACTAAGTTCCAAGTGCTCCTCGGAATCTAAATGTCAGTGACATCCAGTCAACAAGTGTGACCTTAAGTTGGTCTCAACCTGACACGATTCCTGGCTACCTGCAAGAGTACCAGATCGTGGTGCAACGTCTGTCCACGTGGTGTAATGATTGGATCACAGCTGAATGTGTCGAAAATGAAGCAATGCACTATACAAATGGCACAGATGAGGTCCTGGAGGTCACAGTATATTCTCTTATGAAATTCAGACGATACAGGTTTCGTGTTGCAGCCCGAACAAATGCTGGTTATGGCAATGCTTCAGAATGGATAACTACAGAAACATTACCAGGATGTAAGTACAATGTATTACATTGTATGTGCAGTATATAAATGACATTTTCTTAGTTTTCCATTAGTTTATCCCTTACAAAACAGGAAAGCTGTATAAAACATTTTGATATCAGGAATGTATGGGAAGAGAAACTTTAATACAGATAGGGGAAGTGTATTTAAGGTTGAGAACAGGACGCTCTTCCTTACACAAAGAGCTATGGGGGTGTAGAACAAGCTACCCTCCCACATTGTTGAAGCTGATAACCCAGTTTCTTTCAAGAAATTGCTGGATAAGAGAAATCACTTATTAGTAACAAGATGAACTAAATATGCTGTGTGGCATATGGAATTCATTTAAAGGTTTATTGGTATAAAAAGCTACTGTGAGAAAAGAAAGCTGAACTCTTTAGAATGTTATCAGCAGTGTGGTTTATGATCAGCAGAGGTTCTCATTTGTAAAAGAGTTTCCATTAGTGAAAAGTCCTGTTTGGGTTTTCAGTGCAGCTATACACAATATGTATGTGTCATTTGGTCTTAAGTGGCAGTCAAGGGGAATGATATCGGACATGTCTAATTAAATGGGTAAAAAGCTGATGAAAGGCACAAGATGCAGTCAACTCAAAAGGACTTGACACCCATGTACTCATCTTTCTGCAAGGTGGTTACTTACCAAGAAAGTGGCAGGCGTGACTTTCCCTGTTAATGTGTCTGCCTGCTAGAACTATTGCTTGGAATTGTGTGTGAAATGATGTGTTATCCAGACTCACCTTCCAGCCAAGGCCTTTTAACCACTATCCATGCATCCGGGTACACAGTAAGGAGGAAAGATGACCCTGACCCCTGTAAGACCCACATTCCTGAGGAAGGATGGAAGCATGATAATCGGGAAATGACGGTTATTAGTTACAGAAAATGCATTATTATGGAGGGCTAGAGAAAGGAGCTATGGAGAGGAAGTGTTTGGATTATGTGGGGCTGAGAGAATGAGGACAGGACATTTTTTACTGAGTAAATTGCTGTGATTTATAAGACCCTGCAGTATACTGATACCTTGACAGTACCAAGACTTGACAGCATTTTATTTGAAAATAATCTTAAATCAGTCATTGACAGTCATCAGTAGGCCAAATAAAGTTCAGCAATAAAATTAATTCACCAAAAAATCATAGGCCCAACTTTAATAAGTCTTTAGTGCTTATAGTCTAGGCAAGTAAATGTAGGCTGCAGATGTCACTGAGTAGATCTGTAAACCTTCCTAAAATACTTTTATCTTCTCCTTGGTTGATTTAATATTAGTATTTTGTTCTCTGGTATTCAGATATTGTTTTGTTCATATTTTGTTCATGCTACACTTTTGTGTAGAAAAAAAATATTCAAGGATGCTACTTAGTGATGGTCACATTTACTAAAAGAATAATTTATTTTAGAAAACTATAAAAACATCCATCAAGTATTCAGTTTTAATTTAGTAATCTTTTAGCCTGTCAAACTCTTAAAACTCTTAAATCAATTACATTTCAAGGTTATTTTCCTTTTACTGTCTGCAGTATCCATCTTTCATCTATTTGTAGGTCTGTCAGAAAATCATTCTATTTTGCATGTCTGAAACATGCATTTTATTTCAGGATATTTTTACACAAAAGTCTCTGTTTTTCTGTGTAGGAGAAGCATGAACACATTTCAATAAATGCGTTATTTTAAAGAATTAGTTTAGTGCATTGCTTGCAAAAATGCTACAAATTACATTTGGAGAAACAAAAGACAATTAGTTAAATGTTGAATATTTGCAAAGTTCTCAAATCAATACCACAGCTCTTCAAATACACTGCTAGTTCGATGGCAATTAGCATATTCATTTATGACAACATGAAAACATATTTTTCTTTTCAGTCCTTTAGTTTGTACATTGCACTTAAACACTTAAACAATTGTCACTTAATGACAATTTGTCTGTGAAACTGATTGACATTTTTAGTACGGTATATATACTTTTTTTTCAGATCCTGATGCTGCTCCTGAAAACGTTACTGTGGTAGTTTCTTCCAACAACATGAAAATTAGCTGGGAGGACCCTGAGGTTGTTACAGGACCCACATTTTATCTCATAGACATCACTTCTGTGAGTAAATATTTGGCTTAAGTAATAAACAGTAACAATTAAAGTGTCTGTGGGCAATAATTCAGTCACCATTCGTCTTGCACATCTCTGATCTCTGAACATTTGGTAGCAGCATCTTTCAAAATGCTGGAGATGGTTTTCATTTTTTAACTGTATATTTGGAAGCTGCCTTTACAGTAATAGGAAGTTGTAAATGTTATGACTGCTCATAATTCTTGAGCTTACAAGTCCATATCACCGTGTAAGTTATCCATTTTAAAGGCTTTCTGTAAATGTTTCAATGTCACATTGCCTGTCTTGGAGGTGTGAAAATGAACCATGCTTTTGATTGTCAGTAGAGGAAATTAAGGCCTGTTTAGTGCATCAGAAACTTCAGTCATGGTCAACTCTCAGTTGGGCTGGAGAGACACATCTGTCAGATAGCAACCATGTAACATTATTACACAGCCACAACTTACCTGCTGCTTCGGCAGCTGCATTTAATACAAAACCCATCCAGTGGGAAAACTACTGTGTGACCTTCTGAGAATCTGCACAGAATGACCATTTAAAACTGAAAAAACAGCAAAACTGCAAAGACATACATAAAATAAAAAGAAGTCATCCCAAGAGAAACTGTTTCACAAGAACAGATTTGTTTGGCTCAGAATGAGGTGCATGTCTGGGGACCTTTTGTGTTCAAGAAAATACTTTATGTTTAATTTAAACAGCTCATTTGTTCATCTCAAATAAGTTTCTAAGAATTTGTCTGCACAAAAATACAGCTGGATAAATACACTAAAACAGTAGTTGTTATGTGGAAGTTCTGTTAATATGGTGTATGGGTTTTATAAAATATTTTAGGAAAATCTAAAACTAGCAAAATATATTTTCTAGTGGTGTTCATATTTCCTGAACATAAATTAAAAAAATAAAAAAGTATATCATATCAAAGATTGCAGAAGTTACTTATGTAACAAATATATACAGTATGTTTATTAATGTGTTGGCCGAGAGAATACCACTTAGAAGAGACCAGTTAAAAGCAACAAAGAAGAAGTAAAATAAACCAAGGAACACAAAACTGACCCTATTATAAAAAGGACTGATTACAGTTATAATGTAAAGTTGTTTTTTTAGTCGTGTACAAACAAAAGGTATGTATTGACCAAATTTCAATGCCACTTAGTCACAATCTATTGTAGAAATTCAACATACAGTATTTGTTGGCTTTATCAATTTCCAAAACAGATTTAAGATATAAACTCTTTAAGATATAAGCTTTTTTTCATTTTTGTCTTTGTTGTTTTGTTCATCACATTTAATAAAAGGAGAAGTAAATTCATTTTAGACTCCAGCTTCTGATTTTGGTCTGAGTGCTTTCAATTGTGAATCAACAACGTAAAAAGGTGTTTCATACTTGATCAGTTTGTTTTTTACTGCTATAGGTAGACTCTGATGTTTTCAATTACACCTTGGTGAGGAGAAATGAAGAAACGAAGAATGTTGTGGTATCAAATCTGACAGCATTTACAAGGTACTCTGTAATAGTAACAGCCTTTACTGGAGATGTGAAGGATGCAAGGGTACATGGAAAAGCCAGTAAACCTATATATGTCAGAACACTTGAAGATGGTAAGTCCCCCTTTAATCAGTAACACTCTTTCTGTTTTGCTTCAAATATGAAGCCCCAGTTTTGAAAATTTGTAATCACAACGTTTGCTCCAACAGATCACATCTGAATTATTTTTCACTTTTTCACTTTTGTGAAAAGTTTTTTTTACCAGGAAATGATTAACACAATGACTTTTAAATTAGTTTTTGAAATTTAAAGGTGAATTCCAGATCTCAATTGAGTAAAAGTATACAATTATCTCTCCTATATTTGTAGGTTTTCGTTTTTATTTTATTTTACTTTAATCTGCTATGTTCATTAAATGTTATTACAAGTTTGTATTTTAAAATAACTACCCCTTGCTAGCTCTGCTTTCCAAGAACTTTTCACCATCTGCCTTTGTGTAGGATGGTCAATGTGCAAATCTGAATTAATACTTTTTTGATAGCTGGTATTTAGATTGCTTATTGTTCTCAAATCTGTCTGATATATTGACAGATTGTGTCCATATGACCAAATAATACAAAGGAAAACTTAGGGAAACTGAAAATACTTTACTGGGGAAGAAAAATTGTATGATTCTCACAACAAGCAGTTATAAAATAACAGTAAACATTTCAGAAGAAAAATCTTGAGTTGGGGGACATAGGAGTGATACTGTACATTTTTAATAGTGTGTTAGTGTTGAAAATTTACAGTATTTTTTTTTACACTCATCCTTTGCGTGTTTTCTTCTCAGAACCTAAGGACCCACCTAAAAATGTGACTTTTCAAACAATACCGAACAATGTAACCAGAGTTTATGTAACATTTTCACCCCCTGTTGAACCAAATGGAAATATTAGTGCATACTGGGCTAAAGTTTTCAGAGGAGGTACCCTTGACTTTGAAATAAAAAGTCTCCCAATAACTGAAAATGAAAACCATACTTTGACAGCTGTCATAGAGGGATTAAAAGGGGGACACACCTACAGCATCAGAGTGAGTATAAGTAAATCCACATACTTTAACAATTGTGTTTTGGTGACAATTGAGTGATTTGTAGTGCAAACAACTTTAACCTCTAATTATAGCATTTTTACTGTTTTTCATCAAATACATCAAATTAAGTAAGGACATTTTTAACATGGCACTCAAACACTATTTTATGCAAAAGTCAAGCTTTAAGTATTAAAGTCAAGGTTTTATCTTGATATTTTTGTTAGAGGTAATTTTTCATATCTTATTTTATTGGAAAGAAATGGGATTGCTTTTGTGTCAAGATCAAAGACACAAATTCCAGTCCATGAAATGAAAACAATAATTCCTGTATTATATTTCCTTTTTTGTTTTCTAGTATATTACCTTTTATTGTATTACTGTATGTTTTACTCTTCTTCTGCACAGAAGTGGAAAGTGACCAACATTTTTATCCTTGTTTAGTTGTTCCCTTTTTCTTTGCAGTTTATGTTTTTTGTTCTTTTTTTTTTGTTTTTTTGCAATAAACTGCAAATTTAGATAAGCAAAAAATATAACTCAGGTCTTGATTACTTTATGTAATAGCACATTAGGACATAAACAGTAGTGCTGTAAATTGTAAATGTGTATTTTATTTTTATTCAGACTTTTTTCCACTTGATGTATTTATGGAGCTGAATTCCAAATTAAATTAAAAATAGATAGAATTTGACCTTTAATATAAGATAGAATTTCATTGCTAGCTGGTTATCACCGTTACCACACAGCTCTTGGATCTTGGGTGCAATTCTGGACTGTGTGGAGTCTTCAAGTCCTCCCTGTATCCACATGGGTCTCCTCCAGATGCTCTGGTTCTCATAAGAAATGCTGCTTAAGCTTGATTGAGTGCATTCATTGGTCTTCACAGGGTTTGACCATGTTGCCGTGAGTCAACTGCATATTGCTTGAAATGTTGTATCATGGTCCCCCGTGACATGCACAGCAGATGGTTCAGTAGTACGATCATAATGAATGCGATAGAAGGATGAAATGCGAAGAGAATATTTGGAGTGACTGTCCAAACTTCCCTTCACTACTGTGGGGAGTGAGCAAGGGAATTGCTGCTAGGTTGGAGATGGGGATGCATGTAAAGGGAAGTCCTGGGTACGAGAATTATATACTGTACGTAGGTGAGCAGAAGTATAACCATCTTCCTAAACTTGTTATAAACTCCTTATCTTACAACTAATATTGATTTTAGGACGTATCTTGCCCTTTTTTGCCTCTGCTGTACTAATTTGATGTTATTGTTATTGATTGGTGACTTTTTTCAAATCGTCTATGTTGACCAGTGACAACTGCGGTAAATTAGCCAATTATGCTGTAAAAGAAGTTTATTGATACTAAACTCTCTAAATATATCATATATTTATAACAATATTATTTTATTACCTAGATCTCTGCTGTCAATGGAGCTGGTCCAGGTCCCAGTGCGGAAGTAAAAATTACCATGGATACCTTGGGTAGGATTTTCTTGTAAACCAACACACATTCACGATACTGTATGCACTGAGATGCATTAAAATGCAAAAAATATTGCATTGGAACCAATAGCAACCAGCCTTTACAATCCATTACCATTCATTTAAGCCTCTCATTAATCTAGCCAGTGTACCTTAGGATGGAAAAAATAATTTTAACATTAACATAACACAGCAGTTGGAATTCAATAGGAAACAATGATGTCTAATGGCATTGTGTAAAACCGAAGGGAAAGAAAGAACATTTACGGGCTTTTGCTCCAGTGCAAAATATGCTCCACTTTTTCCCTATTCAAATAAAATTGAGACAGAATGCAAAAAGAATATGTAAGTGATAAGTAATCAGCTGGATCTGCACCTTGAAACGTTTAAAAAATACTTCCACCGAATCAAGAGCATTTTTTTCTCTTCAGAAGAAATCCTTGAAAAACAAAAAATGTTTCCATGTTGTTTTAAAAATCTGTTGTTAGCATAGTATGTAGAATACGCACAAAATTTGAAACATTTTTCCAGAAATGTAGTATCTTGAAGAACAGTTGCAGATTTTAGAACAGTAAATTCTATATTCTAGCACCACCTGTACCCAGCAGAAAGCCAGTGCCGGCCCTTGACAGAGGTGGAAGTGTCATTGCTACATCAAGAACAATTACAATCAGGATGCCTGTCTGTTTCTTTACTGATCATCATGGACCAATTGGGAAAGTACAGGTTATTGTTGCAGAAGCTTCAGGTATGATGTGTATATCCTAGCAATGTAACAGTGTGGTTCATAATATGATACTGTTTATATAATTATTAATTATAACTTGTATTTTTCAATGCATCTTTTTATGCCAGATCAAACTAAGAACAGGCATAATTGTTTTCAACACAATTATTTTTCCTTGCTCATTGGCGAGAGATACAGTTCTACAGTCAGTGCTAACTCTGCTGTAGGCATTGAAGGACATGCGGTGTGAATATGAAGACCATGACTTCCATGGTACATTTGTTCACAGGAAAGCAAGTACAGTCCTCATCTCTCCTGTACTAGTATGAGTGTTACAACGGTTGAGTTGGTTTACAGTTCATTGAAAAATCTGTATGTCAGTGGTTGCAAAAGGAAAATAATGTACTGTAATCTAAGATTCAAAATCTAAGGAAAACATACGAACGTAATTTAAGCGCAATCACTATAATTTCCATTCTTTAACACCAAAATTAATCCTTGGAATAAAAGCCATTTTGTTTTTTTATCTTTTTATCTTTTTTATGATTTAGAAGAGTTTTGGAATCATATAAAATGTTTTTGGTGTCTGAAATTGGATTTATTTTTTTATGTCGAAAATAGCTTGTACTTACTGAAATATTGTATTAATATGGCATATAAAATCAAACTTTATTTTTTAATACTCTTACGTTTAGTTGTTGTCTTTATTTTTTTGTCCTTTAGTAAGTGATGATAACAATGTAACCACTTGGAAAGAGGCCTTTTTCAATAAACCGAAACCATATTTCACCAGTGAAGGCTTTGGAAACCCTTTGTGCTCTGAAAACACAAGACTGTTTACCGGGGTGGACACTTATGTTATTGGGGCTGAAGATAACTGTTTGTCTATGGAGAAAGACAATAAACTTTGCAATGGTCCTTTAAAGCCTAAAAAACAATATGTGTAAGTATCACTTTTAATAATTTGAAACTAGTAAATACAATTCATATGTGATCTCTACAATATCAATAAGAACCATAGATAGAACTATCCAGTTGGAATTTGGAATTACATTGGTCTACTAGCATTACTTAATCACTAGAAAATTGGCAGGAGTGATTTTAAATAACAATAAATATTCTGTTGTCAGAATGTGTTTCTGTTTTCATCCCTTTCTCTTAGTGAAACCTTCAATTAAAGTATTGGGAAATATGTAAAAATATCACTTTCATAGTCATGGCTGATGCTCACATACTGTACTTCAGGTGGAAAACAGCTTTGTAATCTCTTTAACAAAATTATCTGCAAAGTAACTGTGATTGATTCTTCTTGCACATTGTTTGAAAGTTCTTTGCAGGTACAGTAGCATCTTTCCTAGATGATTGGAAGAGAGTTCCAGGTCAACAACATACACAACAATGTAAATCCTGTTAATAATGCACAGCTTTGCACATGCTCACAACTCAGGGATTAGGCTTTAGCACTGGTCTATAAAATAAATTATACATAATGCCCATATTCAAAAAGAATATTTAAATCTTTAAAATTTTAAGAAATAAATTAGCTTGGATACCCAGATCTCAGTAAAAGCTTATTTTGTATATTGTGTGTGAAGATACTGTTGTGTCTGTATGCACCAATAGACATCAGCAGTGACACTGCCAGTGTTGGAGATGCAAAAATGAGATTATTTTAATAAGAACCAAGTGAAAAGTGAAAAAATACAATGGTGTGGAAAATGAATACAAGTAGGTAAATGATAATAAAAGGGAATTCTCTAATTTATTATTGTTTTACACTTAAATTGCATCTTATAACATGACAAACACATCTAGAGACACTTGGTTACTCAATGTTTGCTTACTAAAATTACAGTGATGTAGTCTGTGTGATTTCTTTGCTGCTTTTCGATAAAGGAGAATTAGATTTAATTCATATAACCATAGATGGAACTAGTATCATAATCTCATAGTGATGGTAGTGTTTTTCTCTTGCCACACTTTACAAACTATAAAATGGCACAATAAAATTATATTTATAGCTAAATTGAGTAACATCACTTCCATTAAGCAGTGCTGGGTGTAGCATGTATTCTGTTCTGCCTGTAAGGAGATTAAGCAAGATTTATTTTCAGGATTGTAGGAATAGCCGCCTTTGGATTATAGGTACTTGTCCTTTGGTAACCTCAAAATGATGACATTCAGTGCATTGCAATAATTAAATTATGTAAAAATGTTCAAGAATTATATAAATTAAATAAATATTTTGGAATTATTTTTAGGTTTAAATTCAGAGCGACAAATTCCAAAGGACAATTCACAGATTCTTCTTATTCAGATCCTGTTGTGACTAAAGGTAAAGTATATGACAAGCTACTTATTCTGAAAAGATTTGTCTGTTTTAATAAAAAAATGTAATAAATAGGCATCAGTATTTATAACTTGTGAAGTAAGGAATTACAGTATATAAAGAGTATAACAAATACTGTATTACTACATTACTACATTACTTAGGGTCTGTGTGACATCATTCCCTTTTAAATTAGTACATTAAATAAAGTAGAAGAAGGCTGTGTGGATAGAGTTTTCTTGTGCTGAACAGGATCAAAAGCCATGATCATTCACTATTAAACGTGCCTATGTTTACCCTCTGCGCCCTCATTCTGAGAATCCGTATCAATTAAGTGTTTTGGCTGCAGTAAACTTTCTGTGATGTGAAGAGCAGACTTGCCCTTCTCCAGTTTACTTGAAGCACAGTTTGCATTAACATGTTTGTGTAGGGAAGAAGGGCAGGCCTCAAGGGCATTAGTCTTTTTGAATACTTGCTTCTGGCACAAGGTCATTGTGTTTGTTTTTAAACAGAAACCCAGCCTGAACACAGTGTTAACCAACAGGGACTAGTGGACTAATCCTGTTCTTTTCTCTTTTGTTTGATTTGTTCTATTGTCTTTAGTGTTTGTTTATTAACTATTTGTAAATAGTTATTAATTTAAAGTAAACAAACAATATGTGTATTTTAAATCAGGGTTCTCAGAATTAGCAGTATTAATGATAATTATACCTCCATGATGTACAGTAGTTTAAAATCCCTTTAAATCTAAGATGAAAAGGTTTGATTTGATAAATATATGTATAAACATGCATTAGTGCCTGTGTTTATTGTGTTTTAGAATATTATATTAAAGCACTACACTCTTTTACCCTTTGTCTGTAAATTGTTTATAAAACAACTCTACAAAATGCATTATGTTCACATAAAAGGCTTCAAAGTATGTATCATGTGTAAATGTTGATCACTCTATATTGTTCCATTAAAAATGACAGCAAATCGTGTTTAGATGTAAACTTTAGTTTCAGCTCACTGAGAAAATGAGGTTTGGATCCTCCACAACCTTTAAATTACCAAGCTGATACATACTGCATGACTGAAAATCCTTGGTAGATGTTTTTCTTCCATTCTACAAGATGAAAACAGTTCTTCTTGTTTTCCTTTCAGCTGACCGTTTGTTGAATCGAGATGATCAAATAATCCTCGGTGTGGTTTTGTCCATTGTGTTAGCAGCTTTTCTTGTGCTTGTTATCTATGCTTTTGCAAGGTAAGCTGATATGCTGAGTTTTGTCATTTAACATGTAACATGAACCTCAGCTGTACAGCAGAGCCAAATATTTCCCTTGATATAATGCCGATACTTGATACTGACAATTTCTATAGCCCAATATTTCATAAGGATTATGTGCATGTATATGATTTACATTTTTGTCCTTGAAACTAATTACAGATTTGTATAATGTATCAGATGTTTGTTTTAATGACAAGGTTATATTATGTGATTTTTACTAGTTATTGAGCATGATATGCATGATATAGATTAATGTCAATTGCCATCTGAGATATTGAACCCTACATTTGGGGTTACTTTTGACTTTAAAGTAATTTCTTTCATCTTGTCACTGAATGGACCACCACAGCGAAGTGATTCAACACAAACTGACATATAGCAAAATAGAGGACTGTGAGTTTTTTTTTTCTCTAAAAGTAAACTAAAAAAAAACTAAAGCCTTTCAACCAAATAATGTACTTATACTACATAAAGTGAAATTGAAGTGTTTAGTGACTTTGGCTTTGCATACTCAAAAACAAATATCTGTTTTGTTTATTTCCAAGAAAATCATTGTGAATGGGATGGTAAATTATCAAAAATTCTTAGTACTTAATATTAAGTATCAGGTATTTACTGTTTCTTTTTCCAACAAAGGATCAGGCAAAAGCAGAAAGAAGGAGGAACTTATTCTCCACGGGATGCTGAAATAATTGACACTAAATTCAAGCTTGACCAGCTGATAGCTGTAGCAGACCTGAAAATGAAGGAGGAGAAGTTAAATCGGTGAGTAGGTTTTCTGAGGGTAAAACAGTAGCCCAGACTTTCCCAGCCCTGACCCCTCTGTGACATCTTACCCCCCTTTTTAACCAGTTCTGTATAGCGGGGTTTATTTACTCAGGCTGCTGCACTCCACTTTCAAAGCTGACCCCCTTCCTCCAGTCAGTTCACAGGACCGTACGAGAAAATCCTTCATTTGGAATAATGAGCTTCGGAATTATGAGGGTATGGTTGTCCTACTGTAGCTAGCATTTTTATCGGAAACAGTAGCATATCCACTCCAATATATTACTTTTTCATTCAGAAACTTGACTCCAGTACACTGGATTTCTATAGAAGAGAATAATTGTGTGGCACTCAACTTTTTGATAACAAGACTTGTGATAGAGTGATATTTGCTGGAAAGTAATATTGTAATAATTATGACTAACACTAACACTTTGACATTTATCTGATGAGTCATGGAATCACCGTTTGAAGTTGCGATATGCTTCAGAGTTTGGTGGTCACATGAATAGGAGGTGGGCATCCTAATGACGGTGTTATGGGCATCAAGTTGTTCCTATACAAGTTGTGTAGAATTCATGACTGGGTTCTGTAAAAAAAAACATTGAATAACATATGTCTTTTCTAGGCAAGTGCTGTTTATTTTATGATATACACAGAAACGTCTGGAGAAATTCACAGGGGTATATGTCAGTACCCATAAATAATGTCTTACCAGAGTTTAGAAATAATGCAATAGATACATTTAGAGTGATTAAACCTGAAGATTCTTGAAATACTAGAGCTTTGCATTGTGGTTTTCCTCTTTTATTCACAGCCTTCCTTTGAGAAAAAGAACAGTAGTGTGTACCATAGTTGTAATAGAGGGAATAATGTAGCTTATTCATAAGTCCCACATGCCCCTGTTTTTTGCACTTAACCTGCAAAAGAATTAAAACTTTGAAAAGAAATACAGAAGGATAGAGAAGGTATTACAATGTTGAAATATGTAGAAGTATTTTTTCATTCAAACCATAAACAAAACCAATGATTTTCAGTGTTTTATGTTACGGTACTGTGTGTAACTGCAGTGGCCTGAATTGTAGGGACAACAGAAATAACCTTGGAGGTTTTCAAGTCACAGCTTCCTACTGCACTGCATTGGAGCAGTAATACTGTTTTTACAGTTTTTGAAAGACAGAAAAGAAATGGGACTTCAGTACCATGTCAAAGTATGGGGACCAGTTGCACTGGCAAGATCAAATTAATTTAGTGTCAGATGTGATTGCAGAATCGTAAGATAGAATCACAGATATTGGGAGAAAATATAGTAATGTTTTAAGACTAGCTGTAACTGAGTTCAGTCTTACCATTGGTGTATTAGGGTCATGGCTTGTTTTAAATACATTGGCCTGGTAGCTGTTTGAATAGTATGGTTGCTGCATAAAAGGAAGTTTTCTGGTGACTCTGGATGGGATATTTTCCGACAGGTTGATCACTTGCCATTAGGATAGTTTTGCTGTCCATCAAAAATACATTTAATCAAGCTGCAGTTTCCTTATTTATGGAAAAATGTGGCAATGGTATGTGTAATGCCCAGCCACTGTCAACAACTCTTGTCAACAACAGTTTTCATCTAGTAGGCTGCTTCATTAAATTTAAATATATTGGTATTGAACATTGCACTAGAATTCAACAGTTCAGGATTTCTAAATGAGTATGGAATGCTATAAAACTTCTGACTTTCACAGGGCATTTTAAAGGAAAACATCAGCTAAGCCACCTCAAATCAATTATTCTAGTTGAAAGAAAATTTACTTTTTATAGAATCATCTTTTAAGTGGAAAAAATGTGAAAGGTAAGGAGAGGTAAAAGAAACATCATATTCAAGTCTGGGTATTCATGAACAGCAGGGCAAGCATAAAACAAATAGTTATTAAATAAACTGTACATTTAACACAGTATCTGTTTTACTTTGACAGTGATCCCTTAAAAGAGAAAAAGGGTATAGTTAAATACCTGTTACTTTATTTAGAAAGATTATTTGATTTGACATGCAAAAAATGTTTTATCTCTTTACTGTATGTCTTTACAATGTTCTTATTATTTCTTTGGTGATCATTTTTGTCTAATTAGTAACTAGTTTTCTTCCTTTTGTGTTGCTTTTGCAGTACAGTTTATGGCCTAAAGTATGGGGATGACAGAAAAGTCATTGCAGGTTTTCTTGTCATGACTACTGTAGTAGCCTACTGCATCAAGGAACAGTAAACTAAACCCATGCATTTTAGAGTCTATGTTTTTAAAAACAAAGCCTATTGTGTGGACCATGACCACTCTTGTGCTAAAACCAGAAAATAAAATCCCATTGTGATACCATTATGTAAAAAATGGCATGTTCATAGCAAGTGACTTTGTATTATTCTACCAAAACAATTCTGTGACTAAACCTTTGGAACTTCAATGTTCAATTTTTCATATGACTGAAAAGAGGAATTATTTCTCTGGCACCATGTGATATGGATGCCATTATGATAAGCCCTCTCTTGGGACATATAGACTATTGTGGCAATGAGTGTTTAGAATGGTAATTAATTTGGGGTTTAAGACCGAGAATACCATGTGCTAAAATTTCAGTGCCCTGCTGTTGTAAACTGTGGGTGGTATGGAGATAAAGAACGGGCAGTGTTGTTTTGTTTTCCCTTGGTTGTTTTTGTGTCAGTGAGCATCATGGAATAAAGTGGTGTGTACAAGCCTGTGCAGGTCTGTGGAACCAGTAGGTTGCCGTTATGTGTCACACAGGCATCAGGGACCACAAGAGGAGCTAAATCAGGGAGGCATCTGCTGCTTTATTGGCAGCCTTGCAACTTGTGTGGCACACATCCACCTGTGCTCACATGTTGTTCAGAGAGTGTCATGTGTTAACTACTGACTGAGGTCAGCCCACTGGCAGCAGGCCTTGGTAGTACATGTTCATTGTCATTAAATGGTGTTACTCATGGAATTTGAAACAAATATCCCTCATTTGCAGAAATCTTTCAGAAATCTCTGTGCAGTGTATGAGCTTTAGTTCCTATTTATTTTTTGGACAGGAATACGATTCAAATATCTATCCTTTGATTATATTGTATATTCCATTCATACAAATTAAAGTTTTCATATATATTGTGCAGTATGACTCTTAAATTCCTCCTTAAGTAGCGAACGTTATCCTTATGTAGATTTTTTTCAAAAATAATATTCAAGTGTCTACTGTCCAACGTTGTTTAATTAGGAGTTAAAGTTTGCTCTGTACCAAAAACACCATGAACACAGAGCTGCAGTGTTTTATGTACTGTATGTATTTTATGTACATACTGTTTATGTTTTCCAAGACTGCAGTGATAAAACTGAGCAGTATTATATCTGAAGGAGGTGGAATGTCAGCAAAACATGAAAAAATGAAGAAAATATATATAAATAAATTGATATTCATTGATTATAGACATATTCATCCCTCAAAATGTACAGTTGGTATAAAGATCTTGCAGCATCTACTGCAGTGGTTCAATTTATATCTCTACAAGCATTGCACATTGGGATGGTAAAAGTACTGCCTATTCTTTCTGGCTCAATTTGGAATTGCAGCCTCTCACATGTCTGGGTAGAAAGATGCACATTCCATTTCTTAATGATGGACTTCATTGTACGTTATGATGACTTATTTCAAAAGCTCCTTGGAATTCATGATTGGTGTGTCATATTATGTGACACATAATTTAGAAGTTTATTCTGAAGTCATGATTGCACACATGACTTTTTTTAACTTTCAAATGAATCTTTTGCAAATAAACATATAGAGTTGCTTTAGCAAAGGACTTGATTATTTGTACAATTGTACAATTGAGAATTTTCTAATTTTCTTTGAACATCTAATCTTTTCAAAACTTCAAGCTGTCTCATTTGAAGTAGATTGTGTAAGTTGTAAATATCAAGTCCTGTTTAATAGTGCTACTGTATGACTGAAAGCTCGAATGGCAGCTGGAACCTTTGCAGATGTATGATGTATGATCACTTATGCAAGGCTCTGGATTTGAAATGTGTCACAGAGGTTATTCTTAAGTTTTAAATGCTTTTGCTACTGCATAATGTGAGACTTTACATAAGATCTGAAGACTAAGCATGATTTTAAAAAAAATATGACAAATCTTATCAGTTTATCAGTTTGGATCCCATCAAATTAAAACAGGATAACAAACCTGATTATAAAAAGAAGAATTTTAGCAATAATTTGGCACATTTAACTACAAAGTTTATATACAGTAGCTTTTCTGTTTTAACTGTGCATGCAGCACTTTTTACTTTCACTACTGTAATTATTATTCACATTGAAGGAAAACTCAACCAAGACTATAAAATAACATCATGCAATCTTGTCTGTCTTGCACCTTACTTTGACACATTTGACACTTTTTCTGTTTTCTCTATTAATCAATTTGTGCTTTACCTCTTTTTTTGTTGAGTTTGGATTTTCAAAACTGTGCTGCCAATGAAACAAAGCACTGCACTGCTTTCACTGCTTACTAACCAATTGCTGGGTTTATATTTCCAGGTATTCTTCGTTTTTCTTTAGACGGAAGGAAATATTTGTCATCCAGTAAGTTTCCAAAATAGTGCCTGCCATTGATTTGTTTGTGTGTTACTGTGTGTTGATCTAGTGATTTAAGGATTGACATAATTAACCAAAAGTAGCAATCTTTAGATGAATGTTTTGATTTACAGCTTGTTGGAAATAAAGGAGTCACTACTTACAGTAGCTTCTGAAATACTAGAAATTGTCATTATATATTCATCAGATCAATTCTTATAAATATATCTCTTTTATATATGCAATTTGATTGGTAACATGGATTTATTTGGAAAAGTTGAATAAAGTTCTTTTTATGTGACTTTTTAATTTCCAAATCTGTGTCTGTATCTGCAGAGGTGTTTTGCCATGTAAAGACATTTTTTACTTTTGTAAAACATTTTTAGTTTACTTCAATTTAAGTGAGATTGCTATTTGGCTTCTTTAAATCCAAATCCTAAAGAAATGAATTTAGTAATCTATACAGGAGATAATGACTCAAGGTCAAATGTGCTAATACCTCAAATGATTTCTGGAATACATAAATACTGTAATGCATTGAGAATCCTAGTGTCTTTGCTTATTTAAACACCCTTGTATATACATCTGAAAAAAAACAAAATTACCTTCCATTGTCTGCATTTTTCCTTTTCATTGAACTTTAATCCTATAACTCATTTTTTATTTAAATTACATTAATTTTAAATATATACGATATAATATGATACACTATATTTTTCTTTGATAGTTTTTATAATGCTAGGTTAAATATTGATTAGTCAGTTTGGGTATGTCATTTTGATATTATTATATCAAAGTTCCCTTCCAAGAGGAAGGAAAATGCAGATAAAAAATTATATGTGCATGGAAGACTCTACAAAAAAATCTCTATATTTAAAAGATGTATAACTGTGTCCTTAAAGAACCAAGCCAGTCATGTTGAATGACTTTTTATTTGTAATTAGTAAGTATGAGTCATCTCCAGCTGGCTATCAATAAAAAGATTCTGAAAAAAAATTGACCATGAACTTACCCACATGTGCCTAAAGATGTTTAAGTAAAACAAATGATCCCAACAACTTCACTACAATAAAAAGTTTAGATCTTTTTCACTTTTGTACTTTATTCAATGTGATTTTAATACATGACTTGCTATTTTTACCCCTCCAAAAATGTTAGAAGATAAACAAATTCCTGTCCAAATGACATTATCAGTAATTATTACAGTTACCAGTTCAAAATGAATGATATTATAGGAATAAACCAAAGCACAAAGTATTTTAATCATTCTGTAGTAAGCAAAAGTCGACTCAGTGCAGGTCCTTGCCTTAATTTTTTTATGATGCAGAAGAGGCATTTTGAAATCAGTGAGACACATTTTAACCTTTTAGAGAACACATTTCAGAATGCCAGCTACTTCTAAAAAATAGTGCTACATGCTTTTGTTTAGAAGACTGTTAGATGTTCTTTAAAATATAAATTATGGATCCAGTTGTGATATGAATGCAAAGGGCTATGTATATAGTCAAAAAAGCCTGAGCTGTGTGCTATAAAGAAGGAAAACACATACGTTATATTATTATTAATAATAATATTATTAATATTATATGATTAATTATTATTATTATTAATAATAATAATAATAATCACCCTCTTGTTTACTGTTGTAATGTTAGTGAATGTTAGTCCTTAGTATTGACAGCAATTTTACATCAGCCAACTTTACATAAACATTACATAAACCTATATCTGGAGTGTCAAGCAAAAAAATTATAATATTTCATTTCCACGTCACATTGAATCTTTATTATCAGATGTCAGCAGATGTTTAACTTGAGAACTGAGTTGAGAAAAAGCCTTCTTGAAAGGCCAACTTTAAAAATTCAAGACACTAAAGTACTTTTTGCCTTCAGCATAGTCACTTAACAAAAAATGTTAAAGGGCCCTAGTGCTGAAACCCTATGAAATGCATAGTTCCAAAATTGCATTGCACTGCAAATAATCCTTTGCTTTGAATCTGATCTAGATAATCAGATCTGATCTCGATAGTAAGGTATTCAGATATTTGCTTAATATTAGCATTTTGATTGGTGACATTACTATATCTGTCTAGGGCATTATGTGTTTGAGAGCAGTGCATTTTATGTTGCCATCCAAATTCAAATTGCCCCTAGCAGTTCCCCCATGACTGTAGGACTGTCAACAGAATACATTCCCCTTGGGCAGCAGCATTGGCACTTTGTAGCCAGAACACATAAGATCTCAGAAGCTAAGCAAGGCTGTCCCTGGTCAGTACTGGGATCGCAGAAATCAAAGGAAAACCCACTTGCTACTTCAAGTGGAATTGGAGGAACAGTAGGCAGTGCTTTTCCCTCTGAGGCAGAATTTCCAAACCAATGTTCCAGTATAGGAAATGGGAACATTGTACTGTACAAGGTATCATCCTTCTGCAGAGATGTAAATTCATGGTACTGAATGCTTGATTGAATACTAATGATGCCATTGCACCTTTTGAAAAATTAGGAGTTTAAACACAGGTTCTGATAAAAGGGGTTTGAGGTTGTGCAATCTAGCCTTCCTAAACTTCACACTTAATTTAAATGGTAACTTACTCTTAACCTATCCACTTGATCTGTTTTATAGTGGGGCTGTTTTACATCACCCAGGTAGTACCACTTCAGTGGTGAATGAAGTGGGGTCCCTTCCTGTACTGTATACAAAGTACTTTTAACTCTCATTAACTATCAGTATGCTGTCGTCTAGTCACCTAAGATGATCAATTCACTATCTTAAGAGTATCTGTAAAATGTTAAAATACCATTGAACTTGATAGTGAAATTAATGGTGTGAGGTAAGAGGATGTTCCTCTTGTATTCATCCTGCTCTCTCTGTGTAGTTTCAGGCTATGAGGTGAATTCAGAATAGTGCACTAACTTGAATTTAACTTGCTTTACAGTTTTAAATACTGTACATGTTAAAAATGCTAATGCCTATTTATGACAATGCTTTTATTTCACTATGCTTTTCTATGACCTTTGTTTTCAGGCTTCTCAGTTATAGAAAGTCACTCAAGTAAGTTGGCTAAAGATTTTACATGTGTGCTTTCTTTGTACGTTATTTTTGTTTGGCTGTTTAAGTTGGAAAGTGTGACGGTTTTGGGAGTCCATTACTAGGGTCTGCAACCAAGCTCAACATAAATCATAAGGGTGTGACTAATTGCATGGTAACTGGAGAAAGGCCCTCTGTCTCTCTGGGGTGAAACCTCTGTGTCTGTGTTTTAGCTTGGGAAGGAATACAGGGATGTTTAAACTCCTTGGGGTTCTGGAAGCATATCATAATTAAACAGTGAGGTCACTGCTTTATTTTTCTTCTTCTACTCTCCATGTTAAACACCAAACATAGGATGGATTTTGGAGCAGTGGAAACAGATCTCTCATCTTAAAAGATAAAGTGTTACATTTCATAATTTCACCCACCATTATTTCTACTGAAGTATTCAGGCACTGATAAGTTTCTTGACCTTCAGAACAAAGAACCCATTTGTTTAAATCAGATTCCTATCAATACATGAGAGTGTACAACAATAGTAATTGTGTGTGATTTTTCAGTTTTTCTGAACTGTTAAAAGATTTAGCAATCTTCCCTTTCTCATTTGAATCCCCTCACATGTGTGAGTATGTTGCTATTTTTGAATATTAGTGAAGGCAGTTCACTGTTACATACCCTGACTCCTTTATTTTGAATTGACTATCCCGAAAACTCAGGTTTAAAATTCAGCAGTATTCTGTGTAACTTCATTTTGCTATATTTTAGAACTTTGAAATAGGAAATAATACTTAAACTTTAATACTGTTGTTTTAAAGATGTCTTTAACAAAGCTAGATAATCTTTGGAATGATATGGAAAAGTATTAACTTTGTCTAAAAAACAGAATTAAGAGTGCACCTTGGTCTCAAGACAGCTGATCCAATTTGTTTCTGCTATTTGTTTGTAGACCTGTTAACAAGAAATCATTCCTTCAACACGTTGAGGATCTCTGTGCTAATGACAATGTGAAGTTCCAAGAAGAATTTTCGGTATGTAACCAGCAGTTGTTCCAAGACGATGTTGATACCACATGCCACATGTCAGACCCATTTCACCCATACTAGACCACCGAGAATGCTACCATTGATAATCAATACCCAATTACCAGCCTTACTGTTTGGATAGTAAAGTTACACTGATATTTGTTCTCCACATCATACTACAACCTGTTCTGAATAATTCACAAGTGTGTCAGCAAAGTGGATCCACATGCCACCTCACCATTGTGAGAGTCCACACTGTTTTACTATTGACTGTTTTTCTTGTGGTTTTATATCAAAAACACTGTTTAACTTGATAATTGGTCATATGTTAACACTTTTTAAAAGTGTACATTTTAAGAATATAGAATTTAATACAAATGAATTATTAGTGCATAGATTGTACAATTTTCTTAACAAATGTGAAAAATAAGGTGTAATACAGATTGAAAGGCGAGAGCTTTGACTGTATTGGTCTGTTTTACTATAGATGTTATCATTTTTTTTCATCCTGTAGCTATAATCTCTGTTTTTTCAGTTTACTTACTTTCAAATTAACAATGCCTTTAAATGTAATACTATTATCTTTGATATCTCAAATGAATCATATACTTTATGTTATGTTGTCTCCATTAGGATTAGCAAATGTTAATGAAAGATTTAATCTTTAAAAGCCAATCATATATATAATATGAAATTATGTCATTATAATTTAATGAAATGTGGGAAGACATTATTTGACTTTAAAGCCTTCTTATCTTCAGTGAAAATCTTTAAATTTTATAAAATTGGTATAATATTTCAAAAGCTTTGCACATTAAGCCTCTTTTAAGGTTTTTACTGTATTTTTTACTGGCTGCAGTTTTGTGGCTATCATATTATTTCTTCCTCTCAACTGACCACTTATTTGTTGTTTTAATATAAGAAAGCCATCGTAGCTCACTACACAGAACTATAGTGTCAGCCATTACACTCCTGGAATCAAACCATCTATCAATCTCCAGTTAGTTTCTTTTGGACTCTTCCATTGAACATTATGGTTTATCTTTCAACAATGAAGGAGCCTGTTGTTTCTGTAATAAATTGATACTTGTATTTAACAAAAAAAAACACAAAGCAAACAGTAAAATAATAGTGCTTTTTGCTGCTTTATTATGCCCTTCTGAATCAATAAGAAATCAGATTTTAATACAGTAGTCTCTCCAGTCCCCGAACCTTAACCCCTCTAAAATACTACATAAAAAACATAACAAAAAAAGAACAGTTAAAATATTCCTATAGTGAGAGGTGTTAAGAACTGAAAAAAACATAGATGTTTGGTGTTGCACTCCTAAATATTGCATGACAGAATTCCTAGTTTGTTGCTCTGTCATGCAATATTAAAAAGTACTGCATTTACTGTATATCAGCTCATTTTGCTAACATAGAGCAGCTTTTGATGGAAGAATAGTCAGGAAACATATAACAAACATATGTTGTTGCATTTTCTTTTGAAATAAAATATATGTGTCAATTTTTGTAGTGTGAATGAATAATTTATATATGAAACGTCCCCTGTCTTGGGTGTGCACAGCAGAAGAATACATTCAATGTTGAGATTAAATAAATAGATTTCATCTTTTGATTTGCTTATTGTAGTGTACACAATTTATACTTATAGCCTTCAACGTTTATTGTATATGTTGCATGGTGTCTGAACAAAGTATATAATATTATTTAGCATATCTGGAATTTTTACAAAGTATACAAAAGTTTGGGCTTAGTACATTTTTTTTTTCAGGGGAATCTAACTTGGACAGCACTCACTCACAAAATGTCCATGCAATTTGGCCTAAGCAGTAGTCTGGTTTTAAGAGGCCCAGGACATAATAAGCGTGGAAAGGAGATTACCCTTTCACCTTTAGACTGAAAGAGGGTGGTCCCATTAGGTCAAGGGTAATGGGCATGTACTGGTAAGAGGAGGTTTATTCAAAAAGATGCTCATTACTGCTGACTGTGTGTAGAATTGACCAGTGGATAAATACAGGGCATCGGTTAATGCAGCTGCCAATCTATCACTGCACTTATAGGAATAAAATCAATCAGGAAAACTAGAATTTGAAAAAGTAATAGTTTTGTTGCATTTTGAGTGTCTGATGTCTCACATCACACTAACCAGTTAAATTACGTACTGTATAAGTAAAGGAAAAAAAAAAAACATCTTCTCAAGTTTAATTGAACTTTGCAAGAATTACGTTGCTGTATACTAGTGTTATTTCCACCATTTCAACATTGTGATAAAGTTTAATAGGGAGAGAAAGTAATTATTATGCAGCTTGCCTTTTGTAAGTCTTTCAAGAATAAAGTAGATCTGAGAAAAACATTACTGCTGTTAATATCTGATTTCACTCACTGGAATTTTGTTGTTCACATTTGTTTTAGGAACTTCCAAAACTGCTTCTAGATCTTGCAACATCAGATGCTGACCTGCCCTGGAACAGATCCAAGAACCGCTTCACAAACATCAAGCCATGTATGTCCAGCTGAAGTTGCATCAGGTTTACGGTGGGGGGGGTGAAAATCTTTCACTACACTCTCTTTAACGGCTCCAAAGTAAGGTGAACAATCAATACACCACAAACAGCAGATGCAAGAAACAAATCCCTTATATCTATTTTATTTCATTTCAGCTTTGCAGACTTTGTCAATTCTAATTTGTAAATTAGACTGAGAGGAAATAATTCCAGACTTGTATTAGCCAAACTAGCCATTTATATGCAATAAAAAAGTTTACCAAATACCTTATTCATTTTTTTCCCATCTACAATATACTTGAAAAGTTAGCATCCAAAAACTGTCAAAATATGAGAACAGGATTATGATTTAAGATAAAATCATAATCCTGTTATGGCAGAAGACTCTTATTCCTGTTTTCAGTGGTCCTGGTCTTGGTTAATAAGGGAAGACATGCCTTTGTTTTTGTAAGCATTAGCTATGATGTGAGATCAGGGGTGTCTGACATTCCTTTGGTAATGTAACTACATTCTATGATATTAACTTTTTTGAACAGCTGGTGGTGCTGATCCTGGGTTCTTTTTCAGAAACAGATCCTAATACAGGCTGCAAGAACTTTGTTCTTCTCATGTTAATTGAGCTACATTCAAGTTACAAACATAATACTTCACAAACAATCAGCAATCTAGAGGCGCGCTCACATCTTGATCTTATTCAAGGACAAACCTTTTAGCACTAAGGTTAAACCTTGCTGCTTTTTAATTCATTTTAAAAAGAGTCATATAGGGATTCTTCAGAAAACAATTTACATTGCTTATAGATACAAATAAGTAATACTATAAGTATGTTATCAGGATATTTTTACTTTAAGCAGTACATCAGTAACATTTGTATTCAAAGAAAAGGATCATAGAAAAATAATTACAGATGTATTAAATCATATGTGAATATTTCAAAATGATAAGTTGATAAAGAAATGTAAATGTGCATATGGACAATATTACAATAATGTTTTAACAGATAATAAAATATCACAGTATCCTCAGAAGTAATATGTGTTGTGGCACACTTATGAGAAAGAAAACCATGCAGCTGCCTTTTGTTTTTCTCTAAAGATTAATGTTCCTTAATGTCAATTTACATCTGGTCACAAAGAGATTAGAAACAAATTGTTAAATAAATTAAAATGATATAAAATGCACTTTCACATTCCTTAATAAATATTGCATTTGAATTTCTGAAGTCAGTTCTTCAAATCTCATTAAATTACTTTATTTTGTGAAGAATACTGTGAAGAATGTCTTCAAGTGGAACAGAACATAACATAATACATCTCCATGATGTTAGCAGTTTGCACTGTATGAATAATAATTTCACTGTTTCCCAGATAACAACAACAGAGTCAAACTTATGTCTGAGCTCGGTGTACCAGGATCTGATTACATCAATGCCAGTTATGTGTCAGTAAGTATAAACATATTAGTGATGGAGAGATGAGAGAATTTCTCCAAGTTCTGCTTGCAATTTATTGCGATAGTTATGTAAGATTTGTAATGCATTGTATGTGACAAAACTCCTCAAAATACACAGTGAAAATAAGAAACTGAGAAAATGAGAGGTCATGAGAGTAAACAATTACTTCAGTCATCATTATTAAAATTCACTAATGTCTGGGGAGGTTTCATTGAGTTAGTCAGCATTAAATGCCATCATAACTCTTTAAAAACTACACATGTATAGCTATTAATATACTGTAACTGAAAAAGAAAAGGAAGTTTAACAGTTTATAATATCATCTGTTGTACCGCTTTTTGGTCTGAAAAACTAAAAAGTTCTTTAGGAAGAGAAATATGCATGTGACTAGATACCTAGTACTGTTTGTATTTTCCCTGCAGTAGTATCTGTTCTGTAGCATACTAAGATTCACTGGTGGTAAAATTAACTTCACAACTGAGAAGCCTACTGTTTTTTACAAGAATACATGTACAGTGGCTGATAACATTTTTCTGGCAAATTCTAACAATTTCCAGAATTTTTTCCAAAGTAGATTTAGAATGTTTTTCTATTTAATGCCATAGAATTTGTTGGACACCAAAGAAGAACTTGTATATGGGTTGCTAGAATTGTATATGAGAATGTCTCGTTTGTACAGTGACATAAGCCACCCGAGAAATGTTGCTTGCCATAATGGGTGACAGAGAGGGAGTGGAATGTTCCACTAGAGGTATCTTGTGATTTCTGTGTGGGTTTTTCCATCCCATCTCTGTCATATCTAGAACTATTATTCTGGGTATTGTCATGTGTATTTTTATCTTCTGAAATGTAATCTCCCGTCATGATGGAGGACAGTAAAAGTTAGTTTATTAAGAATGTTGTAGAAAGAAGGAAATAAATTGAACAAACAGACCTGGTTTGAAAAGACTTATTAGTTAATTACAATATCATGATTATATACTGTTCATTTAGGAGTTTATATACAGTATGTTTTAATTGATATTTTAGTCCTTTTTATTTTCATTTTCACGAATATAATGATTAATGCATGCTGAAAAGAAATAGAGGAATAAACCTATTGTTCCTTTGCAGCCTATGCATGCTGACGCAGTTACCCACCTGAACTACTACAATGATTAATGACATTATGACATTATCACATACTATATTTCTGGTAAAGACTGAAAAAATTGTTAAATGTATAGTGCATCCAATTTTATTTTTTGCATTACCCCCATCCCCTTACCCTTCAATAGATCAAATATCACTATTAACTTTGTCATTGTAACTGGAGAGGGAGTCCAGTTACATTTCAGTCATATCGAGGGAATGACATGAATTTTCCTGCCGTCAGCCTTCACTTTTGAAATGACCTTTGAAAAAGAATGGCACACTGAGTTACCGTAGATGTCCTTCTAAAGCATAGTATGCATGTGATCTGTTTAGTCAGCATATTTATCTGGCTTTAGGTAAGCAAGCCATAGTTTTTAATGATTAAAGTTAAAAGTTCACACTCTTAAGCCAGAAGTATTAATCCATTGGCTGTATTTACTCTAACTCTGTCCAAATATTTCATTCTGTCATAGGGCTATCTGTGTCCAAATGAGTTCATAGCCACCCAAGGTCCATTACCAGGCACTGTTGCAGATTTCTGGAGAATGATATGGGAGACCAGAACCAGGACTATAGCCATGCTAACACAGTGTTTCGAGAAAGGCAGAGTAAGTCATGGACAAATACTGAAACAAACCCATGACCAATTTGTCTTTCTTCCTCTGTATTTCATAATGGCATTGTGTCTCTTATTCTAGATCAGATGTCATCAGTACTGGCCTGAAGACAATAAGCCAGTTACTGTGTTTGGAGATATTGTCATCACCAAATTGGCAGAGGATGTTCATCCAGACTGGACTATTCGTGTTCTGAAAGTTGAAAGGGTAAATTATTTACCCCCAATTTTTTTTAACTTCACCAATAATCTTTTATTACAATTTTCTCTTCAGCAGTTTTTACTATCCCAGTCTCCCTGCTTCTTTTTTTTCTAGCATGGTGATTACATGGTTGTAAATCACTTCAATTTCACCTCTTGGCCAGAACATGGAGTACCTGAATCTAGCACTGCACTAATCCAATTTGTTAAATTCATTCGCGCTAACAGAGCCCATGATAACACAACTATTGTGGTACATTGCAGGTAAGGCATTCTAAAATATTTCCATAAGTATGTCTAACCTATACTGTTACAGTATTAATCAATTAAAAATGCATAATTTTTTAGACCATGAAAATGGAAACTTTGGTTTCATGCCACTTAAATGTTTAAGTTCTAAAGGCATAAACTTAACAAAAATGTCAGAAAAAAAGTGGTGTCACCCCAACTCAAATACACAACACATTATTGGGAAAAAAGTAAGCACTCTGCCCAAAAAACCCTTTCAGGTTAACTGTTTTTAGGCTATTTTAAAAATAATGATTTTACTCAAAACTATGTAAGGGTGATAATGGAACTAAATATATAAATGTATTAGATTTTACTCTCCTTTCAAATCAAAGTTTTAGATTTCTTCAGATAAAAACAGTACCTTGCTTTCAAAGGAACCATTTGAAAAAAATTGCTTATTTACAGTAAAATATTAGGATACAATAAACCAACTTTCCACTTCTGATTTTCAAGGTTATACTGTATAAATGTAATATTAACCAAAAGCAAGTTTATACAAGTGTGTGAATATATACAGTATAAAATATTAGAAGGTCAAAGGTAAAAAAAAAGTTGAGACTAAATCATGCTGTTTAATAAAGGGTGTTCTAATATATGACATCCTCATTTTTGTGTTTTACTTTTAGTGCTGGAGTTGGAAGAACAGGTGTGTTTATTGCTTTAGATCACCTCATACAGCATGTAAGGGACCATGATTTTGTGGACATTTATGGTCTTGTTGCAGAGCTACGCAGTGAGCGAATGTGTATGGTACAAAACTTGGTAAGAAAAACAATTTAATGATAATCATCAATAAACTATCTTTATTGCTAAACGTTCTGTCTCACTATGTTAAGTAACAGTTCCGTTTTAAAGATTGTTCATCTAAATTTAACTTTCTCTGACATATGGTAAAGAATATAGCAAGGGTAACATTGTGTTTATTGTGTCATAAATGTGAGGAAATAAAAATGTATTTTGTATCATACTGTGTATTGTAAAATGTATAAAGTCTGTGTACAAAATCAGCAAAATAGGAGCACAGCCATTTTTAGTTAAGTGCTTTGATCATTCTGAATGACTTAAAATATCTGTAATTTGAAGAGATGTTGTATGATATTTGTGGATTGGTGTAGTTTAATTTGAGCACTTTTCTGAATTAAAAACTGAATCAAAAAGCACTTTCTAGGATGTAACTTTTACCTTCTTTCCCAATGGATTCTGTACAGGCGCAGTACATGTTTTTGCATCAGTGTACACTTGATCTGCTCTCAAGCAAAGGAAACAGCCAGTCTGTTTGGTTTGTAAATTATTCAGCTCTTGAAAAGATGGACTCTTTGGATGCCATGGAAGGTGACAATTTTTCTTTGAAATATGTACAGTGTATTTTAGAGTTTATTGTATGTGCATACAGTATGCATTGAATGCTCTTTAAGAATAATCTCATAGTGTACTGGATTTATGATATATTCCCACAACATTAACTGAAATAAACATAGTAAAATACTGGATAACTAATGTAGGAATGTTTTCACAGCATTAATTACGTTTTATAAGGCATAAAACCCTTATACTGTATATGCCTTTTAAGTTTCACTTACAAGTTATATGCTAAATATTTTAACCAACAAGCTAGGATTAAGAAGTGTAGTAATAAAGACCTATTATGGTCCTTTTAAAATATGCCCTCAACAATGTGATTTAGGCTAAATCACTTCACTGAATTCTGCTGCTGAACTCATGGCCAGGAAGACATTGCCTGTCCTATTAAAAGTGTGCTTATCAGGCCAATAAAATGAAAACAGAATGTGATTGAATACTTCTGGCAATATAATATAATTTGTTGGAACTAAACCAGACATCTGTTCTGTTATAGAGTTTCTAGAAATTAGAAATTCCTTTACCAGTCCTATAATAATACCTGTATTGGGGTCATTTTTGACTCCCTCATTTTCCTTTACCTTTTACTACTGTTTGATGGTATTAGTGCTGTAAAAAGAATACAGTAAATCTTTGAAAGAATAATCTCTCAAAGACTGCTACAAGTAAGGTATAAATTTATTGTTTGGGCTCAGTTGTAAATTTATTTAGTTTTTAGTGTTAGTGTGATATAGTTAATAGAAAATAAAAGTAGTTTAACATTTTTACCTGGAAGATCACTGTTCTCTGGAAATACCACCATACGAATTTGGGAAACATTCCTAGTTGATAAACATGCCGTTATGCTACCTTTGTTGTTTCCTTTATTGTTAATCCCTTGTAGTTGTTTAAATTTTGTATTATAGGCTTTACAATTTTCCAGAATTGTTGAAGTCTTTGTAAAAGTTAAACTGATCTCATCAAGCATGATCACATTAATTTTCCATCAGCCTTCTACAGTCAGCATGCAGCACAAGATTTCTTCCAATGCAAACTCTTCATATCTCTCTCTCTTCATATTTCTCTTTTAGGTGATGTTGAACTTGAGTGGGAAGAAACTTCAATGTAATTCTGATAATTATTTCATGAGGTTAACTGATTTTCATCAAAGATTATGAAGTTGGGTGGACTTGTTTGGACACTGGGGCCAAAACCTTGTACAGTACATAGGCTTTCCCCTGAATTGCTATGCTTACCTCTGTGCCTTTATTTCAAGTCCCACTGTAGATCACAAATGACAATAAGCAATATGAAAATCTTTGCACATGAAGTTGATTGCATTTAAGCAAAATCTTGCACTGATAATTTAAAGTCTCTTTTCTTCTTACTTTAGATAATTGTATTTTTTGTATGATAAATCAAGCCAAACAAGTCTTTGAATCTGGATTTTGTTTTGTGTGTATATGTTGGGTGAATATAACTTGATATGTTTTTTTGATGTAAAGATTCTATTTCTTTAGACTAAGTGTTATTTTGGCCTCTGTATTGTTGATATTTCTTGTGGTTTACTTCCAGTACTGTCACAATAAACCCTATTTAAGTATATGTTCTTTTGCTCTGAATTCTAAGCATTGTGTTTTGTGGCAGAGTATATCATGATCCTTAACAGCTGAAAGTCAACCCTTGACACTGAGGAGATTTATCTAGCACTCCAGAGCACACAGTAGCTCTTCAGAGACTCACGGGAGATTTTAAACCAACCTCTTACTGTCCAAGTTACCTCGACCTTTCCCCTTACTCATGCATTTATGATGTCTTAGAGAAGAAAACATTCCATTCAGTGAATTGCTAAGACATGAGGAACAATTGATGTCGCTTTCCAATAATATTATGTGTGTAATAATTAGAATCCATATGTAATAATAAAGGTTATTTCAAGATACCAGGTTTCACACACCAATTTGTACCTCAACTTGTATAATAGAAGTGGTCATTGTTTTTAATAACATAGTTGAAGAAAATATATTTAAAACTAATTACATTTCACTGATATGGTGCTTATTTTACCAAATGTTTAAATTGTTTCATATGCATTATTCATGACTGTAGATGTTACATACTGTAGATCAAATTAAAATACATAGTAACACAAAACATGCCCTGTAGTGTGAAAAAAAGCTAATTGCCCCTCAAAGAATAAAAATGAAATGATTTATAACCTCTCTTCATAAGTATTTGAAAATGCAAGGATTATGCATATATAAGAGTATTTATATGATAAAATACATATTGTAGCATCAGTCTGTTCTTCACTACTGACTGATATCTCTGGGAATCGAGTGTCTGTGGTTTTAACAGCAATGCTTTTTGAGAATGACCCAAGGCTTAGGGTTTAATGGTGGGTGATGTGTTAGAGTAGGTTGGACAGTCTCTGTGGAAGATAGGGATTAATTATTTAAAAATGCTTAAAGGATAGCTGTCCAAATATTGCAAAGAGGAACAATTATTATCTACTAAGTTGTTTTACTATATAATTATAAGTTATTTTTGCTCATATTGTAAACATCAGCACAACCCCCTCATACTGGTTTTCAGCAACACACCATAACCATGCTTCACCTCCTTAATAAGTCAATGTTGTTTAAAATAATAATTTTATTAGCAGGACAGATTTTGCTTCCATGTATAATTGTTGCCGCTTTTCACTCTCCTACAATAATACAGTGAAAAATATACTGTATACATTATGTTAAAGGGTTTATTTAATGTATTTACCTGTGTGTTTTACTTTCATACATTGTATGTTAAGATCATTGTGTAAAGCAAACTCAGTTTAATGTTTTTTACCCTTAGGTCTTTAACCATGACACATGTAAGAAGCTGTAGAATCTGAATACTTGAAAAGAATAAAATGTGGCATTTGAAGTGTATACAATATGCATAATAATAACAGGTTCAGTTTTAAATGAGTTTATATTATTTTGTTTCTTGATGTGTATGTAAATGCATATATAAACTCACATATGGACACACAGGAAAAAAATATGTAACATTTCCTGATTGTGTTCCTGTCTTAGACAAGTCTAGACATGTTCTGTCATTTTGAACACATGCTAAATTAGGCGCTGCTCACAACTGGAGTTGTTACAATTAACAAATTAACTTCATTCTTTTTGTTTTACTGTACAGTATATTAGATATTTCAATCTTCTTGGTAACTTTACTTCCCATTTCTGACCTTCAGGTCTCATGTTTTTTCATGATTTTGTGATTTAATACTGACATAACTAATCTTCACTTATTAATATTTTTTAATAGGTAACCAAATACCTTTCTTCTTAAAATAAATACTTGGGAAGTAAATACTCAATATACTGAAAAAAAAACTTGTCCTATTAGTCTATCAGCGGTAGCAGTTTCTGCATGAATTCAGCAATTACAAATATAATTCAAAGAACTCTTGCCATAACTTAATAGTACAGGACACATATCTTGCCTTTTCAAGTCAGTAAAGATTAACAGACTGTGTCTACGTTTTCACAACACAAGCACATATTGTTGGGCTTCTGTTTAGCTGCACTCCTCCACATTAAGCCAACAGCGGTGGTACAAGAATCCATTTACAAATGGATCCAGTATTCAGAGAGGCCGGACTTATTGGAGAGATTGCATCAAATCCTGTGAAATCCCTTCAGCAGCTGATGCTGCAGAATAGTTCCATTGAAGAAATACAGAAGAGCCCAGTTCTCTTAAACAGGCAGTTGTCAAAAGCCTGTAGTGTTTCAAAATTACAGGCTCAGAAAATTATTAATGGTTCCAACTGGGTAATTTTCATAGAGCGAGGATGGGTCTCAGGGCAATGAGAGGTCACGAGTCGCATAGGGCAATGTTTTATCTATTTGCAAGCCAAGCATGACACTTAATGCATTTGGCCCAAGCAGATTATTCTGAAATATTTAACATCTCACACAAACACATAAATAAAACAAGGAAACAGCACATTCGTGAAAAAGTATTTTTAAGCCTTTATTTAAAATATATTTCCTATGCATTATGGAAACTTTGACATAGTGACATTCAAATATATTTGGAGGCATTAACTTTTAGATATAAGATGGCCTGAGCAAACTTTTTCTCTCCGCTTTTATGAAAATAAAGTTAGGTCAGATTTGCAGTCTTCTGGCCCATTGACACAAATCGTTCCTCTAGTTGTGTACACTGTAACTATGTGTTGTGTTATCCCTCCTCCGATCCACGGTTTTCTCCGAAAAATACTTGAATGTTTATGCAGAGTTATCCATTTGTCACTACGGGGCCTGACACAGGCATTAGAGCACCTGCTGTTTGAGCCTCTGTTTCACAACCACCCACAGCAAGGTAACTGGAGATTTGAAATGGAATCCTGACATAGCCATTCTCCACTGTTTGCTTTGCAAGGTGGTATGGGCTTTAAACCCAGACTTTGAAATAAATTACTTCAAGAAAATGCTTAGCTAATTGGAGTGTAAGCCTTAGCAAAGTGGATCCATTTATTGCTTCATTAATTGTGATAATATTGTTTGTTAAACGTATTTGTCACCGATGCCTCTTATACTGTACATTTATTGAACACTAATCTGAACTAGCAAGAGGCAGAAAGGAAGTTCTAATTACATACAGTGTACATGGCTACAGGGTTGGTGATGTAAGCATTGGCATAATCTAAATTGTAACTACCATCCATCCATTTTCTAACTATCGCTTCCAATTCAGGGTCACAGGGGTGCTGGAGCTCATCTCGGCATGCAGCGTGCGCAGGGTAGTCAGTCCATCACAGGGCACACACAGACACCACCACATTCACACCAGGGCCAGTTTTCCCAGACGCTATTTAACATACAAGTACATTCTTAAACTTTGGGAAGAAACCAGAGCATCCAAAAGAAACCCACGAAAACACAAGGAAAACATGCAAACTTCTCACAGATAGCACCCCAGATCTGGAACTTTCCCAGAGCCAGAAGTGCAGAGGTAGCAATGCTAACCACTGCACCTCTGTGCTACCCATCTTAAGTAATATTACATAGAATTAAGGTGCTCAGCAAATGTAAAGGAGGAATAATTTCAAATAGAATTAAATGAATAATATGCTGTATTAAGCTTAATAAACGAATCCATTATTTTATTTAAGAAATAATGCCATTATTTTCATTACTTATGACTGGGATGACATTGCATACAAACAAGGAGATGCACGGTGCAAGGTCAATATACACAAAAGGGGTGAAAGGAAATGTGCATCATAATTATAAATTAATCTATGAATGCTTTTCAGGAAGAAGCACAACTGAGGTCTCAGGAAATGTTCTCTTTTAACATCCACCCACCTATTTTCATCAACTACTCTGTCCTTGGAGGGTTGTGGTAAGTCAGAGCCTAACCCAGCAGACATAGGGAGCATCCCTGAATAGGATGCCAGTCCATCGCAGTGAGTCACACACAGACATTCCCACAAACGTATATGTTTGGAGTAACATAGGGATCCATATCAATGAAGCTGATACCCTGGCTTGTTTCCTTGGCTGGATGAGATCCTGTATCAATTAAGTACTAACTTCTAAACAGGCTGGACAGACTAAAACTCTCCTCTTATCTGGAACCATTTATTGATCTTAAGACATTAATTAAAGTGGACAGCATCTCTGTGGACTGTGAACATCCATAATAATCAAGACAACTGAAACAAACACACAAGGAACAAGTGAGACAGTGAGAAGCCACAATCCTGCCCTCTATGGTAACAGTCACCAATATGGAGAGGATATCAGCATTAGCTCTTACTTCAATTCCAGTGTCAGACTTGTACATCTACTGTAAGTTAAAACAATCCCAACCAAATGTCATCGTGGCAAAGTTCTAAAAACACTGCAGCTGAGTGCAGAGCATTGTGCCAGGCAGAATTTGTAGACTCCAGTGGACATTGGAATCATTAACACAATTCTGCTGCAAAATTCCCTTGTGAGATTGGGATTTTTAATGTAGTGATATCTTAGTATCATTTTCTAAAACATACTTAACACATACATGTATTTAATGTGTGTACATCTGTTAAAAGGATATATTGAAATGTCTCTCCTAGTATCACAAAACGTGTCAAAAATGTTAATGTCTTGCCATGAATTTAGAATGCCTAAATCCCAACCTTTCAGGAGCATTTGCATCACTGGATTTATAACAAAACCAACGAAAAGTGCATTAACAATTAAGTAGAAAATATTTTCATTACCAACAGCAACATTTTTCACTATTTATATTTATTTGATATTTTGCCTTTTTTAATTATATTTTTTTTCTATAACAAATTACATCAATAAATACTGTACATCACACCACACACACACGGAGAATAGCTTTTTGACTCTGAGATATACATGTATGCGCAGAGGGTATGTCCCCTTTAAAATATATTTGACAGCAGTCACGAGGCCCTGTTTGCGTTTGAAGTTCCACATACTATATAGTATCGTAAATACAGTCATAAATACTAGCTATGTGTATGTTAGTTTTTATTAATAAATCTTATAGTGCACATTCTGTACAGAGGGCAACAGGTGCATTCTACTTTTCGGGAGACTACATGTTTCCCTTTAAGAATTTGTGTGTTAAAGTGCTGTATGTTTGTATCACGCCAGAAGATTATATTATGTTAAATTTATGTGTGGAGGTAACGTGTACAGCAGTAAATCGATCAGTACAGTGAATACACATGAACATGCACATGAGTTGCTGTTAAATTGTACAAACTTTCATAATCCAGTGGGGTTGCAGTAATATATGTAGATAAATTAAACACTTCATGCTTATAGACCTTCACAATTTACAGTACTTTTAATTTTTAAATACCCCCATCGTCAATTTAAATTCTGGAGCAACAGATAACTCGACAGCAGCCATTGCTTGGTATGTCCCCACAAAGTACAGTATGCTGCCGTTCATCTGTGAAATAAATATTAGGGGCACCTGTCATGTGTTCGAAGTTAAGTTTCACCTTTCATTGAGAGGTGTTAACGTATTTGTTTTTTACGCGACTTATGCTGTATTGGTTATAGTACCCCAAGAGACTCATTGAAATCAGATTTGGAGTTTGATGCACTGCGACAGCCAAATGGATTGAATTTCACCTGCTATATATAAGCCGTGTGACTTGTGTCATTGGGCTATTTAAATGCTATCGTCGGAGTTGCACTTCTGGTTTACAGCACTTGAGTTGAACACACAGGCCACAAAGGTGAAAGCACCATGATGGATCTTTTTGAGACCAACGCTTATTTTTTCAACGATTTGCGCTATCTCGATGGGGACAGTGGACCCTTGCAGAATTTGGAAATTACCGGAGTGTCTCCTTTGTACCAAGGGAGTGATAGCCCCTTATCTCCAGGACAAGATCAGGTTCCTTCCGAGACTGGTTGTGACAGCAGCGGGGAAGAGCATGTTTTAGCACCTCCAGGGCTCCAACCACACTGTGAGGGACAGTGTCTCATCTGGGCTTGCAAGACGTGTAAAAGGAAATCCGCCCCAACAGACCGAAGGAAAGCAGCAACTCTCAGAGAGAGAAGGCGGCTCAAAAAGATCAACGAAGCGTTTGAAGCTTTAAAGAAAAAGACGGTGCCAAACCCAAGTCAGAGACTGCCCAAAGTGGAGATTCTACGCAGTGCAATAAAGTATATTGAGAAACTTCAGGACATTTTACATAATCTGGATCATCAGGAAAAAACGCAAGAAAATGACCCTTTTAACTATAATCTTAAAGAACATCATGTAAGCACTGCAGACCTCTATCTTCATATTTTCTTTTTGCCTTTAGAAAAGTGTGATGAATGTAAACATATTTGCCTTTACTTTCCCCCTTGAAGTTAAAATAGATTTTTGCTATGCAATTTTTCTCCTCTTCGCAGTGGGGTGTCAAATGTTATTTTACCATAGTGCGCTTTATGGAAACAAATTGCAAGCAAGGCTGTTGTAAGATGTTTAACAGAAAAATGTTATATATACATTTATTTTAGGTTTCCAGCGTGGAGTCCTATGGAAGAAACACTTGTCATTACAACTGGCAAACAATTTCCGACCATTCTAATTTATCATCTATGAATCAAAGAGAAGGTGGGTGAAGAGCACATACAGAACCTGACTATGGTTTCTATCCATAATGAAAACCTTAACTGAAAATAACAAAACAGAAAAATATTTAAAAAGCTTAAGATCCATAAGCCTATTTTGTATCTTTGTTTATTATATACTGTATTTATGTCAATATAAGAGATTTTGTGCATGCTACCTAAACGTACAGAATGAAAAATAAAAGTTCACACGTGACAATATTTTAGGTTAACTGAAGTCCAAGAACTGGATGTGTTTTTTTTCCCTTTATGTTAGGATCCGGTATTGAGTCTTCAGCTTCAACCAGTCTCCGTCGTCTCTCTTCCATAGTGGACAGTATATCAAGTGAAGAACGAAAAACAACGTACAGCGAAGATGCCTCTGAAAAATAAGTTTTTTTTTTTCTGAGGCAAAGACGCTTTTTCACATTTCCAGTACAGTATTTTCATAAACTTACGAGTATTTCCATTTGCGACGGCAGTGACTTTCGACTCGTGAGTCTGTTAGCCAGCGCTACTGCTTAAACAGTATATCTAAATATTGAAACTTTCATGATAGCTTTTCATTCCCCAAATGATTCGTAGTTAAAACCGAATGGTCTTTTTTTCTTAACGTTTTAACGAGAGACTGCTGTAAATATTAATTTATTCATATTTTGTAATTAACAGGTTAAATTATTTTGTATTTTAAAAAATCTCGTATTATCTCTAAATAAAAAAATTACTATCAGTAATTATGTTTGTACATTTTATAGTTCTACTCCTGGTACTTGCCTAATGCATCGACTGAACTAAGTTCATAATGTTTCAAGGTTTAAAATGCAGAGAATATTGTACTGTACAGTATAAAGTTTATAGAGATACCTGAGTATTGCTTAACTTTACAAATACAGTTCAGATTCCATTAAAAACGAATAGTCCGACATTTTATTTCAGGGTAAGATATTTATTGCTTTTTATTGATTTCATTTATCGATTTCATTGTTTGTAGAACTATATAATTAAGATAAAAAATAAAATATCGTCAAGTGAAATACTCTTTGCTTTAGTTTTTATTCTTGGGGGACATTTATGACACCCTTCAATCTATACCCCCTGCCCCACAATTAAAATATTAAACATTATTGCTAAACCAAAACGAACCTCTTCTGTTATTGGGTGTGAGAGTTACATCACGACCTATCATAAAACACTGAGCAATTCTTTTGTTCAATTGTTCACTCGCATGCAAATATTTTATTTTAAACGTTCATCAAAGTTTAGGCTTTTACTAAATATACAAGGAATTGTGCTTAATAATAAAATATATACGCTGCAAGATGTAAGAAGATGTACAATTCAAATTTCATGATTATAAGCAACATTTATTAATAGGCCACATGAATTATAGACGCTTTATAATTATGTATTTCAAAATTAATTTTGGGTCAGTTTGTGTTTTTAACTTTTAGTTTCTAAACAACAAAAATAAAATATATTAATTAAAATATATAAAATATATTCGTTATGACTTAAATTGTATAACTGTATTTAGATTAAAATGGTATTTCTGCTACAATTTGGAGTTCTAATGGGGTCTATTTTAAAAAAGGGTGATCCATAACTTTCCGAAATTAGAGACACATGGAACATCATAGGACAACCAGCACATGATGATCTAATGTATAACCAAATAAAAAAAAACTCTAATCCAATGTCACTTGGATTAGACACAAGTCACTTGAGGGTTGAAACTGATTTGTGCTAAAAAACAATGACACTGGGAATAATTTGAATACTGAAATAATATATGTAATTACATTTAAGTCATTAAAATCATTTTATGGAGTGGCTATTGATTATGATAGACAGTAAACGCCTCTTTTTTCTCTCATGAAAATAGCATCTGTCAAATACGAATAGGCAGTTTTAGGAAGTCTTGAAACAGTGAACGTCTGCATAGTACCAAGCTACCTGTAGATGTACATTCAAAGTTTATGTTTGTAAATTTAGCTTCATTTTGCAAAATCCCATACAAAGTTACTATATTACAATTGACCAAAATTGTACCACAGAACATTTTTACAAAACAATTTTTTAATGAAATGAGCAGAATTTTGTTTAAATAGCAATTACATTAGCCTTCATTCATTACCCCTACTTCTCATAAAATACAGCCTGATAGATTCATTAATCCATTTTTCTTTTACTCTTTGTTTTTCTCTCTTGCACACAACACACATATACTTTTTTATATAGCTGCACTTTGTTGATCATTTTGATGGTTACAAGAGTTTCAATTAGCAGTCTGCTTCATGGAATTGGCTACAGCTGACAAGAAGTACTGTACTGCTTTGACGTTTGTTAAAGAAGCTCCCAGCATATCCCAGATTTAAGGCTATTAAAAGACGTAAAATGACACTGTCCCAAAAATAACCTCAGATGCCTCTTTGTACCCACTTGTAATGTGTGTGTAACCCAATTCCCCTTTTACAGTGACTTGCTTCTTAGAGCAATTATAAAAAATAATTCATTTTTGGACAGGTTTAATTAATTTAATGATCAGTTTTGCCGTAGGTGGAACAACAACCATAAAGAAGTATCTTGATTGCATTCTTTATTATTTAATTTCCCATCATGTCTGCTGCTCTCGTTGAGAATAAATAAGATAACTCTGAAGATTCTGAGTACTTGAAGTGGTAGAAAAACAACAGATGATGAAGATGTTTTGTTTTCTTTTCAGGAGATTTAGAAGGTTTAGCAAGAGAGTGGTAAATAGGTTTAGTAAGATTATCCTGGTGTCACAATATTGTTAATGTATCTCTCTCCTTTGGTATGTTCACATGATAAACAAAAGATGGCTCCTACAAAAATCAAAGTGGAGGACAGTTATTCAAATTAACTTTATTATTACAATTTCCTCTTCAGGTTTTACTTACTAGTCAAAAACCGGTTGTTCAAATTTTAAACACCAGGTCAAAATATTTCTGCTATTCATGTTGAAATATTTGTTTAAAATGACTGAATGAACATGGAAATAGTTTTTCTTGGGTTTATGCAAACAATTTCCACCACAATTTAGTTTGATTGGCCAATTGTCTTTCCTACGATTTGCTTCTTTAGCCAGAATTAAAATAATCAGTGGTTCTGTTGTCCTTATTTTCTTTTGCAGCGTCCACACAAGTTATTTGTGACTACATGGCATTTCTAGCCTATCTTGTTCTAAATATTTCATTGACTGTCCTGTCGATGACATAGTCAACATCAGGAAAGCTTTCCTGCTGTGAGAGCAAGCCAGCATCTCCTCAGATCTTTGCCTGCGTGTATGTCCGAGCAGACTGACCTGGTCACCTCTTGTCAGCTCTATGCCTCTATATGAGCCACAGCAGCTCTGGCTTCTTGCCATGCGTGCACCATCTGCCTGCTTGAAAAAGAACATAGGCAGGCAGGTAAGAAGCCCTTTTATCAAGTTGACATCACCAAAGTAGAGACTACATCAAGTGCAAAGCTGTCTGTGAGGCATAAGAATGAAGAAGGCTATGAGACATTCAGTGCCTTGCAAAAGCATGCAGATCCTTGTACGGTCTTCACATTTTGTTACTTTAAAGCTCACAGTCATGACACTTTGAGGTGGCAGTTCAAATGTATAATATTTTAACGCATACGGTCACCATTGGTTGTGAGAGCCAGGGACCACAGCCGCCGGGCTGACGGGAGATTTCCCTTTACCTCAAGTGGCTGGGTCCCTGTTGAGTGACACCGGAGGCCAGGGTTTGAGTCCCCGACGGTGGGGGGCCGACCTGAGGTGGCAGTGGTGAGGGCGCATACCCAGGTGAACCCGAGAGCGCTACAATATACACAATCAGCTACACACATTCAAACCAGAAACGTAAGAAGCAGAAAGAAAGTAGGCAATAAAAAATAGAAATGGACAGCTGTGGCAAACTTAAATTAATTCAGGTGCACAAAATAACCTGAACGAGCCACACAAATGGTTGGGTGATCGCTGTCGCTGAATTGTTTATTGTAAGTGACACTGCAAATATGTGGCAAAAGCTGTTGTGGGCAAATGAAACAAAAATAGATCTTTTTGGTCTTAAGTTTTATGCTTATGTTTTTCTGTCAAATTATGCAATGTGTGATATCTGTAAAAAACCCCGACACAGTGTATCAACCAGTCAGCTCCATCCCTACCTACTGTTAAGAATGGCAACATTATGTTATGGGGCTGCTTCTCATCAGCAAGGAACTGGGAAACTTGCAAACTTGAGAGGCAAATGAAGGGAGCCAAGCACTGATCAAAGTAAAGGGCTCATAGTTCATTTTGTCTTTCTTGACAGTTGTCCAGTTCCTTATGATTCCAAATTCACATTAAATAAAATAAATAAAATAAAATTAAATATAATCATTTTTTTTAATTTATAGTAAAAGTACGTATTTTTGGTGCTTAATTAAAATTGGTTTACATTCAAAATGACTAATTATTGAAAAACATTACTTAAATGTTATCTTCACAAATAAAAGCAACAATATTAGTATTGAGTGTAATTTAATAAATGCACATTCCTTAATAATTGTTTCACATCATAATTTGCGTCTTTCAAATGGTATTGACAGGGACAAAAACTTTTATGGAGGTTAACTGCAGGAAGAAATGTGGAATTAAACAGATATCCAAAATAGAAGACATCAATAGTAGTATAGTAGATAGTATCCTTTTATGTTTCAGAAGGTATTTCTTCTTATATAGAATGTAATGCAATCATATATTGCAAGAAACATTTACTACATAAATTCTTACAGTAGTTGATATTTAAACAAATGTGTTGGACATCTGGGTCTATTCAGAAAAGCAGAAGTTAAAGTCTTTTTAAGGTTTTGTTACAAAGTAAAATTGGTCTGTGGCTATAGAATTATCTTTGTCTGAATATGCAGACAGAGATTACAATATCACAATGACTCATGCACATTATCCTCTTTCTTTTCTAATAGAATGAGATATTTTTCCAAGTTAATTAAAGCCTGATAAATTATAACAGATTGAAAATAGCATACTTCAAAGCGATATGGGTCTTCTTTCTTATTTCTGAGTCACCGTCAGCACTTCATGGAGTGCTTGACTTGAAATCAGATATAATGCAGTATAATGACAATTTAATGAATAATTTTGAAGAATGCTTTATCTCCCGTACCCCCCTCATGTAACCAGTGCAAATTTTTAAGTTGCTTAGTCTGGGTTGTAGGGCTTTTCATTTATTGCCCTAAATGTGTTTGCAATTTAAGTGTTTGCTTTTGATATTATTAATGATAATCTTTACCTGAGTCTAAATCCCAAGTCAACACGGACTTCTTAACCTTCTCTCAAAAAAACAATAATATTGTCATGAAAAAGCAGGCAGTAATGTAATCCCAGTCTATTTCCAAGGGATCTGGGTGCGAAGTTATCAGCTTTGAACCTAATGAAGGTGATTTTCTACTTTACAGCGATTAAACCGTTGAGCTTTCAGTCACATTTGATAACTCCAGACCCAGACGTTTCTGGTTAAGTTCTGGGCTTCCAGAATTCCACCTGTATTCATTAACTGTTGAGAAGTCATCTATTTATTTTGACTAAACTTAGCTAATTATGATATGCTTTCATCTCAGTTAGGACATGTAATTTTTATGTAAAATGTGTTAATATTTCCTGGGAATGGTATAAATAGCTATTTAGATTTCCTTTTGCAGTTTCTTTTGGAACATTGCAATATCATGGAGGTTCTTTATGAAATTCCAGGCCATCCTTGAGGGTGTTTTAAATACCTGTACTTGGTACTGTATATCAGTTGGGATACTGTCATGAAAGAAGAGTCTGATCTATAAAAGAGCCTTTAATACCCAAAAGTTTAAAAAATCAAAATTGAAAAAGAATCTAAAGAGCAAAAATATTATCAGGACACTTTCTCCCACCAGAGCATACATTGATGTTACATTACTGACAAAACCTGGGAGTTTAGGAAGTGAGACATCAGACTTCAGCAGTGCCTGTATGGTCTTCTGAATTGTGATCATATTTAAGCCCTCCGACTATGTACTGTATTAGCTAATTCAAATCCTAACAAATGTGACATAGAGACAAAATGTATAGAAACTTATGTGGCATTACTCACCTGGTTGGCAGTCTGCCCATGAGGATGAGGCTAACGAGAACTCTCTCTCTTAATGAGGAATGAGCCAGGGAGTAGCTGCAAAGGATGAAAATGTGCAAGAAAAAAGCTAAAAGTATGCTTAGAGGTGAGGTATTTGTGTGTTGGAGAGCGGAAGCGGGCAAGATGTAAAATTTGGCCTCCTCTCAGACGTCTGTTTAAGAACACCATTTAGTCTCACTAGAAATATTTGTCCATGTCTTTTAAAGGTGATTATTTAAATAACTCAGCTGATTTAATGTATTTTAGCAGACATTTCTTTTTTTTCCAAGCAGGATAGAAATGTTCCTATCCTCTTCTTAAGTCAAATAATTTCACCGATTTATGGAAGTAAGAGCCTGTGTGGAAAACAAGCCTGATTCCTCTTTGGTATTTGACACCCATGCCTTAATTGAAAGAGATGCCCTAAACGTTGATTTATTGGAATTTCATACAGATCCAGCAATAACACAATTCTCCACAAAGTTTTAGTTGGCAGTGTGGTTCAATTCTGTGCCAGACAAATGGTGTTGCCAATCACTGCTTCTAGGCTTGTGATCTGATCTGAAGCAAAACTTGTCATGAAATACATTATCTCTGTTAACCCTGGAAGTTACAAAAAACTAAACAAAACAAAAATGCAATAGCATCAACAGCAGGGCCTAATGTGAAAGACAATTACATTATGTTAGCAATGTTAGCATACAAGGGTATAGAGACTCCCTTCCAGCTTCTGGAAATCTGCCTCCTACCTTATTCTTAAAGGACACAACTGTGGAACATGAAGGCTATTGAGCTCTTCAGCACTGAGCCACTTACAGTATAGTCTTTACTATTGAAAGGTTTTCCTAAAAATACTTTGTGGAAAAGGGTATAGCTGTTACTTTCTTTAACAGAGTGGGTTATATCTTGAAAGGTACATTATAATGCTCTTTTGGACATTTCAAACGCTTTTATAATGTCAGGAAAAGGCATTTAAAAACAGAATACGAGCCATGCCGTGATACAGGGATCTGTGAAAGTGGTAATGCAGGCTACATGGGGAGAGTGGATTTTAATACCTCAGACGCTGAACATTAAAGAGCCCTCCTGCCCCCTACTTAACACAGCCCCTGACCCTTTACAACCCTGGCCTTGCTGTGCTGCAAACAAACTCCTGTGTTCCCAAGAGCTTAAAACAAGCTCTGCTGATTAGACTGCTGGTGTTTATTCTTCTCCCCTGCCTTGGATAAACCAGGAGACTGAGCAGAATGTGGAGACACAGCAGGTTTAGTGCTGAATTTGTTTAGCGGTACTGGCAAGCCTATCTACTAATTTAATTATATTTTCTACAATTAAAATGGTACTTTCTACTGTAACTCCATAGATTGCTGTATTAACTGCATTTTAAACATTGTAAAAAAGGCTAATGTTAAAAAAGATCGGGGGCGGGGTGGGTAAATGTTGTAATATGGAAGGGTAATACCACAGTACCATATGCTTGCTCAATCTTGGGCATCATCAGCAGGAGCTAGCAGCTTTTCTCGTTGTCAGGCCAGTTCACAGTCAATTGCCTTTGATCTCTCTGGCAGCCTCATTGTACAGGCATACCCCAATGTCTTCTTCAGCTGTCTACTATACAAACTCGGCCTGTAATTCAGAGGCAGGTACTACAATGTTTTCTTAGGTGTGCCGAGTTCCCATAGCTGGAAACAGCCAAACGTTTTAACACGTTGTGCGAAATATCCTCTTTGTATCCTTACAGGCTGTCAGCGCAATGCGTGGTAATTATTTGTGCTGACTTAATTGACAAAGCCACATCAAGTACGATTTGTCTGTCATCTTTATTTCAGACTTGAGCCATGTTTGTTGTCTTAAAATAAAAAAAAGATGTGCTGCTATATTTTCATTCAAGACCAACAAATATGAAATTCATCGCACCAACAGTCCTAACGTCACGCGTTATGTAACATGCTTTATGTTTCAATCATCATATTTGATGACTCTGCTTTCGTTTTCATCCCAATTTTTCAAGTCGCAAAGGTATTTCTTCGCAAAGGTATTCACATGCTGGCTATTTGAATTAGGACAGCTAAATTGTGTTCGTGGGATTTTGTCTGTACGCGCTATCACATTCTGCACGTGTTACAGTCAAACCTTGCGCTGTGTTTCCCTCGTACTGTGGGAGCCGTACTGTAGAGGCTCCGGTTGCGAGTTACCAAGAAATAAGAGGCTGTATTATTATTATTATTATTATTATTATTATTATTATTATTATTATTATTATTATTATTATTATTATTATTATTGACAGATATCTAAACTATAATTTAATCCATTTTTTCTGTAACCGATGCTACAATAAATATTTGCATCGTAAAATTGCATTAGTGTTGCTTCATTTCGTAATGCTGGTTCAGCAGGGACATCTGAAAAAAAAAACTATTTGATACAGTATATCCTCGGCCTTATGGTCTTAAAACGATAGTATCAAAGGATGTCACCAAGCTAGCGAAAGCCTTGTAGCAGATTCATTAACAATTTAATGATCACTTGACACTTTCAATGATTCGTAAGACGTTTCAGAGAGCAGTGTGTGAATTTGCCGAGTTTGAAATTTTACACTTTGCATCGCAGCTGGGATACATCTGTAACGGTGCAATTTGTCTCGACCATAAAATTAGCCAAACCCTGGAACACTGAAGACAGCACTGCTTTACCGTTTAGTTTGAAATATCAGGTCGCAACACTTAAATCTTTAATAACAACAAAAGCTGACTTTCCCTTTTCCTGACGATTGCATTGCATATTTTGTCATAATAATAGTCTGCCTCCAGCCGAAGATGGAAATTATCTTTAAAGACGCAGTCAGATCAAAGCAACTTTGTAAAAAAAAAAAGACATTCATTAACACGAATTGCTATATTCTCTCCAACCGTTTTTCTTTCATTTGAAATATAGAAAAGAAAATCGGTTGCCTTCAAATTGTATTTAGACCATAACATCCAAGATGCATGGTACACTAAATATTTTTAAAAAAATAATTTGATTAGGGTCCTTCATTTAAAAATAGTTAACTGATAATGCAAAACGTATTTATACCACACACTGCGCTATGCAAAAATATATATTTGGGGGGACTGGAGAATTATGTTTGATGTTCAGACCTCCAGAACGTGTGAATGCAGATGTGAGAAAAACCTACAGGAGCAGAAGTTGCAAAACTGGGAGGGGATTTCCCCCACCCTTCAAGTCAGCAATGGGATATGGTAATTAGAGCTAGCCAATGTGGGCTAGCTACTCCACTGTGAGACATATAAGGAACCCGTTTTGGCAGGGGCTACATCATTTCACTCTGTCACTTGAGAATTGAGAATTTTCCCTTTCCAACGAAAGGTTTCCAAAGCTTCTGTTCCTCAAGGAGCCCGAGAAGTTCAGAATCTCCAACCTACAATGGAAATCTCGGAGAGCTGCCATTTTTCCCCTACGCAGGTCTTTTATGATAACTCTTGCATGTCTTCGCCAGAGGCCTCTGAATTCGTTGACAGCTTCGACCAAAGGCTGGCTGTTCTGGGGGAGCTTCAAGGCTCGGACGAAGATGAGCATGTGAGAGTCCCCAGTGGCCACCACCAGGCTGGTCACTGCCTGATGTGGGCTTGCAAAGCCTGCAAGAGGAAATCCAGCACAGTGGACCGCAGGAAGGCAGCGACCATGCGGGAGAGGAGGAGGCTGAAAAAGGTGAACCAGGCTTTCGAGACTCTCAGGAGGTGCACGTCAGCCAACCCGAACCAGCGGCTGCCCAAGGTGGAGATCCTGCGCAATGCCATCCAGTATATTGAAAGCCTTCAGGATCTCCTGAGAGAGCATGTGGAGAACTACTGGAGAACTCCAGGCAGCCTGCCTGGAGAGAGCAGCTCAGAACCTGGGAGTCCCACCTCCAACTGCTCGGACGGAATGGTAATTAAGAATTTTCTGCATCTGTCTGTCTAACATCCAGGCTGTTTTGTGTCAGCAAAGATTGGTCAAAGAAAATCTAAACAAATAGATTGTGATGTTGATTTATAGTGTGAAGTCCAATTAAAGCTTTTCTCTTTTGTAGGTAGGGAAGGCATCTGTGACTTAATTTCTTTTACCATTATCTTTCTCCAGGCTTTGTTTCTGCCAATAGTGCTCACAGGAGATTTCTCCTGTTGAAGTTCTGTGTTTGATCATAATAGTAGCAGTGACTGTAAAAAATCAGTGAATAACCTAATTTGTTGCAGGAATGCAGAATTTTGAAATACCTTTGTTATCTACTGTATCATAATGTAATGAATACCCTGAAAACGTTTAACAGCATATTCACCATTCATTAACAGCGTGCCACACACAAGGATTTTTAATAGATGGTTTAAATGGATGCAGAGATAATGAGTTTAGCACCACTAGTTGTTTTATAGCCTAATAAACTCTTGAAAAAATGAACTTGCTGAAGTCTGGCAAAGTGTACATGTTGATGCATTCTTTCCTGACTGCATTTTCTATGTTGGTGCCAGGATTTTCTGCAGATTTACCCTGGGAAAGTTTCATCTTGCACAAATCGGTGTAGCTTCCACTGATACAATCAATTCGACATGCCTAATGTGATGCATATCATGGGTGGTGCTTGGCTTTGGCTGTAAGGCTTTTAGGAAAAAGAAATCCTGGGTGCATATACTGTAGCACTTAGAATAAATTTCTCCCCTTTCCTCTGAACTATACAGTACCATTGACATCAGTGTTTGGTCATTACCAGATACTGTACATGGTCTTATTTATACAAAATACACACATGAGTGCGTTTTAAATATTTCAAAACTGAACAGCTGAAAAAAAAATCATTTAAAAATCTATGAAAATCCTTTTAGTGTCAACCTCTACAGCCATCTAAAGCTACAGAATGAATGGGCATGTTTCTGGTTTGTTTCCACAGATCGAGTGCAACAGCCCAGCTTGGTCTCGGACGAACAGTGGCCATAGCAACATGTTCACTCAGGAAATACAAAATGGTAAGCCCTCCCACACATTTAGTGTTGTCATTATAGGATAGATTTAAATTGAGATAACATGAATTTGCTGTTTTATTTGCATTTGTGGATCATTATATAACAATATTCAGCTAGAAAGAGCTTGTTTTTCATTAGAACTTTGTGTTTTATTAGAAACAGACACCTGGAAAAGCAGATAATACTGGATAACACAAAATAACATCTGATTATTGAAGGTGTGGATTTATTGGCAGTATACATAGCTTTCAGGGTTCCATTCTCACTAACTTGAAAAATTTCTGAAAGTTTGTAGATTGCTTTGATAATTCATCTACTTAGAAATGCCAAAGTCTTAAAACTTGTCTCATCAAAAGTGATATTTTACTCAAAGTTTTCTTGTTTTTCTGCCCACTCAGTGACCTACAGTGAGAGGGCTCCTGTGGTGTCTAGTCTAGAATGCCTGTCAAGTATCGTGGAACGACTTTCTTCGGCTGACCCTTGTGGTCTGGTAACAAGAGATGTATCTGTCCTATCACCATCAAGCCCTGACTCCCAACCCCACACCCCTGGGACCCCTTCAACAAGACCCATTTATCATGTGTTGTGAAGCATCTGTTACCAAACCAGCACATATCCTGATAATATATTCATTATGCTTTCACTGTGTGGTGTGGGTAGTGGCATGTTAAGGAATGCCTATTGCTATGGCTATGTACTGTATATAGGAACTACATACAAAATGTATATAGGTAATGTAAATATACCAGTTACTGTAATCTTTTTATACTTAAAATATATTTAATTGAACAAGTGTTATTAAAAAACACCAAATGCATTTTCATTGTTTTCTAAAATGTTAATAAATCATATTTAAGTCATGCTTGTTTGCTCTTTTAATTTGAAATAATATGGTTCAAGGTGCTTTTTTCCTCTTTCTACTAGCACATTTATTCAACTCACTAGAGGGTGTCTATTTTGTGATGATTGAACTTGGCCAATACAACTGTGACAATGAGACGTTGAGTTCTGAAATATTGTTGCCGGCACTCCCCCTGAAAACAAAAGGTCACTCTGTCTCACAGGTGGCCACGGAAAGCTGAGTCAGCAGATGGGTGTATCAGTGTGTGAGAGAGCAGGACAGGAAGTGAACTCAGCCAGGGGGGGCGGAGGTGTGTTTGTATATGCGTGAGCTGGGATTTGTTGTTGTGGCAAATGCTGGACATCTTCAACACTTTGGAAAACATTGTTTCAGGCAAATGGTTTGAAGCTGACACTTACTTAAAAAAATAGTGCGTAGACCTGTACAGATTGAGACAAGTGGTGGGGGGAGAGTCACATCTCCACTTACATTTAGCACTACAGCTCTGTATTTCTAAAACAATGAATAGACGGAGATGAAGGATTGGGTGTTAACTGGTGTCCCACAGTATTTTTCATTAGTTTGACTCTTCTCTCTTCTCAACAGCTCATATAATCTTAGAAGACCCCATACTCACTGGCTTATGAAACTGGTAACATACAATGGCATTTGCAAAGAAAATTAGTAATTATTTGAATTTTGTTGTGAAGATTTGGATACCGAAAGAAAAAAACAGACAAACTTTTAAAATGAAAAGGAAAATGTGTTTATGTACTTTATCGCCAAATTGAATTATAATCAAACTAAAGTTAAATCCAAACTATTTCATTCACCAGAAATGTTTTATGGAAATGCATATCTGTTAACATATACTGTATGTAGAATAGCAACACAAACTGCTTGGCAAGGTCCTTCATTTAGCACAATTCCAGAAAGCTGTCTAAGGTAAAAGATCAGGCAAAAAGTCATTTTAGGAATGATTTGTGAGCAATATTACACATTTAACATCCATCCATTTTCAAAGTGCTTCTCCCAATCCAGGGTAATGCGAGAGCTGAAGCCTGTCCCAGCAAGCAACAAGCACAAGACAGGATCCATCCAGGATGAAATGCCAGTCCATTGCAGGGCAAACACAGACACAAGCATGCACACACTCCATGTCCAGACTTGAACCCAGGACTCTGGTGCTGTGAGGCAATGTTAACCACTACACCATTAATGCAAATAGAGAGAAAATAGGGGTGAGCCCTCATTCTGAACCATTATTCTCAAAATGCCAAAAACAAGAGCAATGATAGTTCAAGAAACTGCATAATTGGAGCTGGAAGAATCTGACCTCATGTAGCCAGTTATGGCTAAATCTGAATGAATTAGGTTGACTGACTGGTTAAATTCCCTAGATGAAGGTGGCGATTCTATTATGCCTGACTGTTCAATAATTCGTACAGTAAAAAAAGCAGCACACAATTCAGGTATTTGAGCTAGTTCTTCCTAATGATGTGAAAGTGATTTACTGAATCTTGGAAACTTGCTACATAATTGTGATGGCTTAATTTTGCCAGACGGTTTTTGTAGATTGTTCTTTTCCACTGAGAAATTTGATTTCTTCTGGTTCAGAAAGCCACCTCTTTTCTTATTTTGATTGGATTAGAATAGACCCAATTTATTTTGAGGTTAGGATGTGAACCTCTTCTCCTATGTGTCTTCTTGAAATGCGTCTTGTGTCTATTACTACAGCTCACGTAATGTCTTCATGATTCATTTCCTCTTGATTGTCTATAAACAGTGTAGAAGTTCACTTGTTTCATGCTTGAATGAGTGCAATCAAGTCTGTCAGTCTAAGATTGACTAAGCTGCTGTCTCTCCTTAACATACTTTGTCTCTTCATAGTAGAAGTATCACAAACTGAAGAACAGTCGTATCGGCCTTACTGAGGAAAAAAAAAGCCATAATATATGGAATTAAGATTCAAAGCTATATTTATAAAAGACTAATCACAACAGCAGGCTATCCACCTTGTTTCTTTATTCTAGGATCTAGGATCTAGGGGCCAGGACAGAAATTTAAAGTTGCCGTTAAACCAGTGAGGTCTTACTGTACATGTTTTCATACTTGAATGTCCTGACTTGATTTACAGTGAACAATATGATAATATAGCAGAAAATTATCTCTGCTAATACTATTTTTATTGCAATAAATAACCTGTATATTAAAGCTGATTTTTATGTTATTTAATGTTTTGTTGTGACAACTTCCAGATCAAATATTACACACACATCAGCAGTCCAGCATTAGTATTGCTCATTGTCTGTGCAGAGTAATTACACAACAAAATCGAAAGTGTAACAGCGACTCTGCTGTGTACTATTTGTATGTTTTGAGCATCAACAATTTACTCATTACAAGTGCCTTTCTTACTTTTTTAACAACTTGAAATTGACTGTTATTAATACAGCTTAATTCAGGTAAGAAGATATCAAGTTTGGTAATCTTTTATTCTAATCCTGAAAAACGTAATCACAGCATCTCAGGGTAAAAATACACATTAACAATATAAAGTGTTGTAGTAGCTGATCTATTACATTTACCCATGACTGATTTAAAGTGTTCCTTATCATTAAATGGAAGTTTAATGAAGTTCAGGAGGGATACCAACAACAAGTCAATTGCACACAGATGCACCTAATCACCATCCTTATGGAAATTAGCTGTATATATTGAACACAAACACCTCCCCTTGTATTTGTCTACAGCATCCCTCCTCCATCCCATCTTCACCTTGCAGCTAACCCTTGGTTCACTCAGTCTGAATGGGGTTCGAGTCTACTCATCCCATAGCCAGGAGGCCACCCAATTACCAAGTAGGTTATGCCAAACTGATCTCACCAAATGTTCAAAACATTCACAAAGCTTTCACTTCTTAGATGTTGTTGCTCCCAGTAAACTTCATTTTATGATAGAGGGATGCTTTTTACTCTCATCATTGCTGTAGAGACAGAAATAGACTGTTTTTGTTATTGATTTTAAAAGATGTAAGCTGTAATTTGATTTCAGTGTAATATAAACATGAGAAGAAATACTGTGTGATGTCTGGCTGTGTAATCCTAGTCAGTAGTAGGGCAACAAGGCATTCATTTGATGTGTATGTCAAGAATAGATGGGAACTGTGACTTGGTGCTATAAAGGAAACACAACTCAAGAAAAGAAATCATTTTGATCCAGTCTAAAGACACCCTGCAGCCTCAAATCACTGAGCTGCATTCATACTGTATCTGTTGTCACAGAAGGTTTTAGATACAAGGAGGTTCTCGGTGAAGGAGAGATGAACATTAGCAACATGTCTGCCTCAGTGCTGGTTTCTTTTTGTATTGAGCATAGCTTATGCTCCATTGAGGCTTCTATTTCACTATATAATGCTCCAGCCAGTAAAACACAGTTCATTGAAGTCATTTTCAACTCCAGCAGCGGAGTTCATGATTCATACAGTAAGTCATTCATCTCAAGAAATGTAAAATACACAGTAAGAATAAGACTTATATGTGTCACCAATAAACAAAAAAGTTAATGTGAGTTGAAAGGCCCTGTCTGCAATATTATTTGAATGCAGGATGACAAAGAATGCTATTTTTTTTCAACACAATCTTTTTGCTTTTTTCACTTAGAATAAATGTGGCTGTGTATTGCCTTAGGGGACCTGAGTTCTTCTATTATTATTGAGTACTAAGCAGTTGCAGATATACTACAGCCTGGATACATTACTTATATATAGGAAATAGAAACTTCAGGCAATATTTTTTTGTGAATAACTGTGGCATTTAGGTCCGTGTGACTTCTTTCATTTTAATCACATTTATTCTCACATCAAGGGAATAAAATTAACTGATTTAATTCACTTTTTGGGGTTATAGATCTTCCCTCCTAAACAAATAAATCGATTGACATACAGTAGATGTCAATGCCTGTCTAACAAAGGTTTAAGTTCTTTAACATTTTACACACTACACAATGAAAGTAACATCATTCTGCCACAAGGTGGCACACAATAATCACCTTGCTTGAATTTTTGGCATATTCTGCGCTTCTGCATTACATTTTACTAAACTATTATTGGAACAAGACTTTGATGGGCCATTAGACTCAAGTCTCTTAATGGTGACTGTTTTTTAGTCAAAGTTCGACATTAAATGCTGGTTTGGTAGTTTGCCAGTTCCAGGTGGGATTTTTTTTAAATAATCTTAATCTACTTCTAACAAACTTGAAAAAGCACTTTTCATTTGTCAACTAAAAAATTCAACGAAGGTAGCCAATAAACTTCTTCTATACATTTTCATTAGCCATTTAATCCAAAACCGAGTGGCAGAGAACCAGATCCTAACTCTGCCGGCAATGCAAAGCAAGATAGCATCACAGTGGACAGACACATTGGGAACAATTTGGTGATACACATTAAGATAGACTGAATGCTTTTAGCCCATGGCAGGAAACATGACTACCTGTAGAAAATCCCATGAGCACAGGAAGACCTTGCAACCTCCAGATAGAAGGATGTCAACTCAGCTACTGTTCAGTAAATTGTGCGTGGAAGATGATGTTTTCTTTTAAAAAATCTCTTTCAGGAATTGCACAGTGATGTGGCAACTAGCATTATTGTCTTACAGTTCTTGAATTCCTCTGAATTCTTTTGATGCTCTAGTTTTGTCCCAAATTCAAAAGACATGCCGTGTAAGTTGGTTGGCATCTCTAAGTTATTTCTAAATTGTCTTATTGTTTGTGTGCTTAAGCTCCAGTGCTCTATGACCCTGAAGTGGGGCAAGTGGTTATTGAAAACGAACGAATAGAAAAGCCTTCCAGCACAAGTGATGTATATCATGTTGTATCACTTATGACAGCATGTTTTTGCAAGAGAGATGGCACAATGAAGAAAAGCCCATTACAACACAGTTTTCTACAGTGGCAGCGACATTTTATTGAAGGAATAATGTGAAGGAATTATTTAGAGTGGCAGTGCATTAAATTTTGTACATGGTTAGAAAAAAACTGTTTAAATCCATCATTTTATTGAAAAATACAGTAACAATACCCACGACAGTGGAACAGGTGGTGTTCTTGCTGACTAAAATAACACAATTACAATAACAAAGTTGTTTTGCAGAAACTGGCAAAGTTCAGAAATAGGATGTTTGTTTCACCACAGAAATTGTCTCTGCTGTAGTTCTCCTTCTCCTGTTTCTTCTCCCTGCCACTTGTTTCTTCTCAAGCCTTTGCTTGAGCAGAATTTTCCTGTCTGATATCACTACTAATAATGCAAAATGCGAAACAGAATGCTGAAAAACAAACATTTCTTAATATGAGAAAAAAGTCTTCTATTAAATTAGAAACTCAGTAATGCTATTTAAAAAGATGTACTGTAATCACCCATTACTTTAACCTTTACATAGGCCAAATGTCCATTTCCTCTCTCTCCTAAGAAAAACTCTCTCTCCTGCTGAGTACCCTATCTTTGCACTTCTTTCTTTCACCTGGCACTTGCTCTTGCCCAGATGTCAGTTTCTCAGATTCTGTGTTTTTGCTTTTGGACAGAGACAGAACACACCTTTTGCACATTGTTATTTCTTTACGATTCCTCTAAACGGACTCGGCAGTCCAACCACCGTTCACCTCCTCCAAGAACAGTCAGAAGTCGAATTTTTTCTGTCCTCCATGAAAAAACAGCTCTTTGATCCCTACTTCTCCTTGCTACAAGTTAAAACAACTGGATCTCCGCAGCCCCTTGTTGCCCTTGCTACCTGAATCTGTCACCCTTATGGTAGCACTCTTTCTTCCTTTTCTGCTTTCCCCTCACATCACTCTCTCCCCCTTCTGCCCCATTTCACGACCAACCCATGACCTCAGGGCATCTCCCCTCCCAAAGCATGTCAACCTGTCACTGAATTCATCTCCTAAGGGAATTTGTCTTGCGCATTAAAAGCTCTTCAGCTTATGACCTATACAACAACAATTTAATACAAACGGAACTCTTCCAGGACCATCTGAGACTGAGGTTTGGAGCGCCTGGCCTCGTTACCCTCCTTTTATTCCCTGTTCCTGTTCTGGATCCTGTCCCGGATTTTAACCTCGTTTGTCTTGTCATGGATGGATCCCCCGGTTCCTGGACTCCGGACTGCGCACCGGATTTCCCCTTTGGACTGTCTGGATTTGTTTGCCTATGCCACGCCCCCCGAGCACCGGATCACCGCTGTCATGCCCCCCTGTCTGTCAACCCGTCCTGATCCTCTACATGTCTTCCCTGTTTTCCTTCTTCCGGATTATACCATCTGCATAGGGTCCTGAACTATTCTTCACGGGTGCCTGGACTGGCTCCTGTTAAAATGAACAATATAAATTATACTGTATGTTTCTCCATTAGACGGGTTATTGAGTCCACGGATACGCCAGTAATCTTGCCACCAGGCCTGAACACTTTGTTCAATTTACTTTTGCTTTTCAAGGACAAGGCACCTCACGGGAAGGCTGCTGTTCCTTCAGCCTTAACTTGTCCTTCAGCCAGACAATTTACGGCAAATAAACTTTCAATCTATTTTGTCTCTGTGTCACATTAATTAGGATTTGGTTGAACTACTGAATTGTAAAAATGAGGAAGACAGTAACACATGATAAAGAGAATTGCATCAATGCATAACCAGTAATTTTATAAGAAACATAGTGTTTGGAAAGGAAAGCCTTGTTTATAAAGTCAGGTTGATTTTTATATTTATCTATGAAGGTCCCCCTTTCCATGGTATAAAAAGCAGGAATCTTTCACAAGGCATCATGCTGTAACTAATTACTGAATTTGCTACTAAAGCTATGACCTTTGAATTATGTTACACCTCCACCTTTCCCAATTTTCCTGTATGCCCAGGATGCTGGCATAGACTAATGTTATATTCATTACCATCGCTCTCTGTTTCAGCAGTTTCAATTATAGCATTACTGCCTGCTAATGCCGTTGTATTTGTATTAAATACCCCTGGCATTTAAATATAAGCACTTAATTATCTGGTTCTTTGGCATTTTTCCCTTGGGTTGTCATTTTGACACTTCTCCCTATCCCTTAGAGATTTTCTTGGGATTTTTGTCATTTTCATTCTAATTGAAAGGTTTTTGAAATTCTTTGAAGATCCTTGCCCCAAGCTGATTGGTGCCCACCCCATTCAGATGTAATCTGTGTCCTCTGTGTAGATAACCTTTGTCATGTAAATGTTTGCAGTTACCAGTGGAGTTGATCAGCCTACCCAACACTCACATGTATTTATTGCTACAGTACTGCAAAATGTATTACATGTATTAAATTATTTACAGTCCTGCTCAGTTACTGTGCACAAAAGCCTCCTTTTGCACTGGACTGTGTATCACAAAATGTCCAACCTTGACTGTAAAACACACAGTTACAGTAGCTCCACTTCTTTCTCCATTCACAGCAGTCCCAAATGTGAAGAGGCCATCCAGCTTGTTTGGAATTCAGTGGTTAATTAATGGAAGAATGTCATCAACTGTATCTGTTTCTTGAAAAAAGTGCCTCCTGTTCTTGATTTTAAATGCACACCCATGTAGTTTCTATGTGTGTCCTTCTTGGTGTATGTATTCTGTACATACTGTGAGGAAGTGAATAAAAATAGCAAGGATACTGTAGCTATATGGTACTATGCACTTTATCCTTTCATTTGCAACAATCACTTAGCCTGATAAAGGTTCATGATGAGCACGAATCTACCCTAGTAGATGATGTGTGCATGGGAGCATACACTTTGGCTGGGACTCTGGTTCATCAAAGAATACACCCACATACATGGATATTCTAATTACAAGAAATGCTTATTAACCTAGACAATCCAGGAATCACAATTCCTGCACATTCAGACAGAACCTGCAGTGCCTTCAGAAAGTATTTAACCCCTTTGTATGTTTTTTACAATTTGTTGCAAACTGAACTAGAAATACATTTACTGTATATCAGATGTTTCGTCACTTATCTACACAAATTACTCTGTAATGTCAAAGTGGAACAAACGTTCTGGAAAATTGTTACATGAAGTATTCACCCTCTTTGATGTAACACTTGATGTTGAGCCCAGATGCTTTGAAATTCCTGGTGAGATCACTCATGAATGTTCACCTGTGATCAGTTCGATTAGCTGACATGATTTCAGAGGAAATACACCTGTCTACATATATAAGGCACCTCAGTTGACACTACATGTCAATGTGTACTCTGCTTTGAAGACCTTGTAGCTGTGTGTACAACTCCATGATAGAAATGTTAGGAGCTGCCAGAAGCACAGTCAGGTCCAAATCTGAGCAAATCTTTAAGGAAGAATCCTCAAATCCAGATGTGCAAAGCTGATACATATTCAAGACCTCTTAGAGCTTAAATACAAAGTATTGACTTGGGGTGAATCATTTAGTAAACAAGATTTTCTATTTTTCATTTAGAATACATTTTTGTTACACTGCATAATTATTTTTATCCCTTCAAATGTTTCTTATGTTGTGTGAATCATGTGAAAAATAATTTAAATGCATTCGAAATTCTGGTCATAACACGATATTTGCAATCGCCCAGGGGTTCAAATACCTTCTGAAAGCACTGTACTGTATATGATTATGAGGAAATCTCTAGAGAAAAGGCACCTCAGTCTGGAAAGCAACTAAGGACCAAAGATCCGTAAGGCACTAGCACTGTTATTGTACTTCCAATGGTATTGGTGTATGACATAAAATCAAATACAACCCCTTCAGTCCTGAGAAGCTTCCCAGTCTCTCTCTGGTGAGACACAGCCCCAGAACATACTGTAATACTTGACTGCAGAGATGGTGTGGACTTGGTGATGCACAGTGTTGGGGTTGAGCCAGAAATAACGCTTTTTATTAGCCAAATAAGTTACAACTGTGTAGCATCTTACAAAACTTCTTTCCACATCCTCTATGTGGGATTTGACATTTCTTTATTTTCAGTAATGGCCTCCTTCTTGCCACCCTGCCTTAAAGGCCCATCTCAGCCATTGAATTCAATAGCTCTCTCAAAGTCACAGTTGGCTTCATAATGGTATCTTTAACTATTTTCCTCCTTGCCTGGCTGCTCAGTTTGGATGTATAGCCTGAACTAGGCAGTTCCTATTGTAGGTGGTATATTACACTTCCTACTTTTCATTGATTAACTTCACCATGCTTAAATGGATATTCAGTCTCTTTGTAATTTTGCAATAATTTTCTCCTCATTAGTGTCTTTCTACAGTTTCAAAAGATGCTTGTTCTTCATGGTTGAATCTTTCCTTGACATTCACTGCCAGACTGAGGGACCTTGAAGAGAAATCTGTATTTATTCTGAAATCATATGAAGCTCTATTATTGCACACAGACAGAGGCTATTCAACTACAGTAAATGTGTAATTTAAAATCTTATCACATTATTGCATGTTATATATTGATATGTTTCTTGTAAGCTAACTAATACAAGTCATGTAAGTCATGTAACTAATACTGTCATGCAGGAATGTCACTGGCTGTCAGGATGTGGATGTGCCAGACTACACTGCATACACAGGTGTTCAGAAAACATTGCTTCATAGCCCATTGAGACAACTTCCCATTCATGTCTGTTACTGTTTATGACAGACCGCAACCCAAATAACTTGGCTTGAAAGGTTTGAACATATTAAAGACTTAGAACCACTCAGTGACACACCAAACACCAAAACCCCCATTCTCGGTGAAAAATGAAGAAGGGCTGTCATCTGTCGATAGGAACAATCACAGTTTTAATAAAACATTTATTTCTATACTCTTGTCACACGAGATTTCCTTCCAATGTTCACCAGAGATTGAAAACCTTACAATGGCATCACTTCACTCTGTAAAAAGTATGTACATAGTGTCACGGTCCACGAGAGACTCTATCGGCTCCCTCAAGCTCATGTTAATAAAGTTTATTTGTATAACCCTGGAGGAAGGGGTAGCTCACAGCTGCAGACTCCCGGAGGTTTCCTGACAGTTAAATGGGGTTTTTCCTCCCCCCTTGCTTTGCAGCTTATTCTACATGTGGTACTTTCTCTGTCGACATCCAACCCCTAGAGGGCACTCCACTTCTTTCCTGTTCCTAGTTTCATGTGATTATACATGTGCCTGCTTTCCTGTTCCTATTTAGTCCCTGCATTTCCAGTGTTCCTCGCTCTAGGGTACACATTAGGGTATGGATGTTGCGAGGCCCGCCTAGCAGCAGGTCACCCCACGTTCATGTCCTGAAGGCATAAGCCTCTTTCCCCGACATTGCTTGACCCCTGAGCCCAGGGCAAACCTCTGCGTTTGTCCCATTTCTGCTTCTATGCATAGGGTCTCTACTGCTCTTCTGTTCAATTTCATGGCTGGCCTTTCTTAGTTTTTTCTTGTACAGAGGACGATGCAGACAGTTTGCATGTCCCTAGCTAAGCTTTGCCGCATTCTTTATTTGCCATGATACATTACACTGTGAAATGCACGCTGCTAAAAAATGTACGCCCATTGTGACTGTGACGTGATATTTGGTTTCAAAATAAAGCCAATTAACATGATGATTTTTAGATTTTTGTCTATTTGCTTTGTAAACATTATTGTAAAAGTAGATTGAGTATCTTGAACTGGAACATTGCTTGACATTTCTATTAAACTGCATAACCTTGTTTTGAAAATGTATTGCATAAGGAAATCGATATATATCCAGCAATAGACTAGTGTCTCACCCAAGGTGTACTCCTGCCTTGCGCCCTGTCTTTCAAGGATAGGCTTTATGTTGCCTTGACCCCTAACAGGAAAAGGCAGCAATCTGATAATAGAGGGATGCATGTAAATAGATATTTCACAGCAGACCCGCGTTCACATTACTGCCAGCAGAGTTTCCACAAAAAATAATGACATCCGCAAATTCTTTGACATGGTGAAATTATGCTTTTGGCCTCAAAAGGTTTTTGTTATATAGTGTATGTGTCTGAAGACATATCTCACAACAAGGGTTCTGGGAAATTCATGGTTGAACGAGAATGACCACAATAACCTCAATTTCATATCAAAACCTCAAGTTGTCAGCCAATTCAATGAGACGGTAGCTAAGGAATAATGAAATACCATATCAACAACAGGCAATAGATTATTCTAATATATTTTCAGGACCTTTTACCTTACCTGCTTATTCTTATCTTCTGCTCTTAATATCAAAATACTTCACAATGAAGGTTTATCAGCTTGTTCTCTTTTTGCTTTAACAGAGAACAGGGAAAAGTATATTTCCACAGAACAGTAGTTTTACCTGTAGCAGTTTTATGCAATGAACAATATACTATATACACTGGTGTGGACAAATTTCTGTAGCATCTATATCAAAACATCATACAATGTACTTTTTGTGCAGCTGGCTTTCTTTACAAGAGCTGAGAATTATTAAGAAATTAACTTATTTAACGTAAAATATTTTGCTAAATATAATTGGATTTATTTTAAAGGCTGTTGTGTGCTCTTCGAATGAGAAATGTACATGAAAACGCTCTTCACTTTATTAGAATGTTTTAATCCTTAACTTAAGTGGTGATGCAGTACTTAAGTTGAAAAAATATAAAAGAATTACATTATTGCAAATAAAAAAACAACTATCATACTTTATTGGGAAAAAAAAGGCTTTGAAGAATGGACATTTGAATGAAATTTTAAGTTTAGCTCTCTAAACATTCTCTAGGGGCATAGGTGCCATAGTTATAGCAAAGCTAATGTTTTTTAAACTTTCTTTTGCTTTCTGTTACTGAATAAATAATTTCCCATCAAGACAATGATGGTTGGCATGAAGAGTCATTGTTTATTATTATTTCTGGATTTAAAAACCAGCAGGAGTGGTCATGACTCATCATTCCAATCTGGTCAGTTCACACACAGTAACTACTAGCATTTACGGTCAAGTGTTCATTAATTCTCGCATCATGGTGCCTTTGTCCTTTCAGAGCACTGTGAAGATGCTGATCTCTATTTATCCATTCCAATCCTTTTGTGTTTCACTGCAGCTTACCTTCTGCTGGGCAAATTCCTGCCAGCCAGAAAAAGAAAGCCCATAGTATTTTAGTTTATAATAACTACAAGGGTATCTTAAATAAAGGGATTGTCTTATGAATGGCTCCAATGCATATTTCACTGCAAATTTTGAAACGCAGTTGTTTTGTCAGTCTTGGCTATTCCTGCTTATATGGAACAAGTAGTAGGTTTATTCCATGCTGAAAAAAAGAAGAAACGTTTCGGCTGTGGGGCCTTCTTCAGGTGTGAAGAAGGCCTGAAGAAGGCCCAACAGCCAAAACGTTGTGTTTTCTTTCTTCTTTTTTTCAGCATGGAATAAACCTATTACTTGTTCCTTTGCAGCTTACGCATGCTGATGCAGCTACCCATCTGAACTACTTATCCTGCTTATGTTACCTTACAGATATTAAAGTTTCCATCTAACCAATTGTAGCGTTCTGTGAATTTACTGGACCAATTTATGCAAACTGCCAACACTGTCATGGCCTATGAGTCAGTAATAGACACAGCTGGTGGCAAACTGACATACAGCTCTAGCCCTGTGCTTATCCTCATTACAGGCAGAACTGTGAGTCACTGGAGCAACTCAGTGAAAAAGCAGTTAGAAACCAACAATGCAGTCAATACAACAGATATTATTCTTTATGTTTGCAAAGTTTTTGATCATCTAGATGCTTAACTTCTAAAAATGAGCTCAATGAGTGGCCTGCTTTGGACATAGAAGCACTGGGTTCAAGACAGGAATATTTTTGTGGGACAAATGAAGCAATGAGATTTACAAGTTGCAATCAGTTGCAAATGAATGAGTCGGCAAGTGAACGTGTACACCAGCGGTACACGGAGGTCAAATTTATGCTTTGGAAGAGAAAGAAACTGGGAGCAATTTGCTGACATAATCTGAATGTTGAAATTAGTTGTTATCATACTAGGAGTTCTGTGGTCACATTCCAAATATCTAGAGCAGACTTTGAACGTTGTTTCAGACATCAAGACCAAATTGCATAACTACCTCAAGGGCAACTATTTGGACCAGCCCATGAAGATAATGTCCACTTAAAAAAGTAAACCTGGGTAAATTCTACAATCTCTTGAAAAGAGACAAAGACAGACAATAAACGTTATGAGGCACTTTGCTTTCAACAATTATGATATTAAATTACTGCTGTTGTTTAACAATTCCTTAGGTATATAAACACTTAAATACACATTTGTATACTGTAATTATTTTGTTGTATATAAAGGTTGCACTAAAAAACTCCACTGAGGATGTCCACAAATGACCTGCCAACTGATCACTGATGAGTTCCAGGGCCAGAACCTAGTGTTAACCCGAAACCACCAAGGTATTTCATCTACAGTATATAGATATCTATTATACATATACTATGTCTACTCTATAAATCTACTATAGCAGTCCAAAGTAATATATTGTTCTATAAAACAAAATTATAGATAAAATGAATTTCCATTTGTCATAGTCTAAAATATTACTTTATATAGATTTCTAAGTGACCACCGTATTGCATTTTTGGTGTCAACAGTACTCCTAAAACCTGTGCCAGTGAGGCCTTTCTGACCTGTAAGAGTAACGTTATTGAGAAAAATAAAAATGACCATATGGCATAGAAGCAATAGGCACTGCGGGTAGTGTAAACAACATGTTGAATCTTTGCCCTTCTTTTCTTTTATGCCATCACATTTTCTGGCAGCTGATCAGCACTGCAAAATTAATTCAGTTGAACCAACATCCTAAGGGACACTGAGCAACTGTGTGGATCTGATATTTACCAGTAAAGAAACTTGATGTGGGTGGGGCAGTTAGCATTGCTGCCTCTCAAGGCTAGGGCCCTGGGATCAATGCTGCACCTGGGGTGCTGTCAGCAAGGAGTATGTCTATTTCCCCTGTGTGCAGGTGCGTTTCCTCCCACAGTCCAAAGATGTACTGGTAGGTTAATTGGCTTCTGAGAAACCTGGCCGTGCGCGTGTGTGTCTGTGTGTGCTCTGTGATAGACATGTGTTCCATCTAGGGTGTATCCTGCCTTGTGCCTGTTGCTTGCTGGGTTAGTCTCTGGTGTTCACTATGACCCTGTATTGGAGCAAGTGGTTAGAAAATCAATGTGCTGTATAGAAACTTGAATTTCTTATTTTTAGTCACGATTTTTTTATGTTTCAAATGGATTTGAAATGCTGTTTTATTTTAAAAAACCCAAGAAGTTTAAAGACCGCTCTAACCCAAGGCCTCTACCTAGAGTATTTAGTATTCTGCTATGTTATAAATAGCAGTGACCTTCTTCTTTGTGGCTGCTAGCATATTTATGTACTGTAGGTGTCAGAAAAATTTGACTGCAATTGTTGCAAGCCCTCAGTTCCACATTTCTCTGCCCTTTTTTTATTTCAAGAATTTTTCATTTTTAAAATAAATAGTATATGACAGTATAATTCCAGGAATAACACCAAATGTTATTCGAGCCACCATAAAGTGAATCCAGGGAACAGGACCAGAAAATGTGGAGCTCCTCATTGTAATTATAGTATATAAACAATGACATTGTTTTTATATTGCTGATAACGATGTATTATACTAATAAGATTGCTAAATTGCCAAATTAGAATGGTTACAAATTAGACAAGACCATTTGATCCATCTAGCTTATTTGATAGTCAGTGGTTAATTGATCCAATGTTCTTATTCAGCTGTTTCTTGAGAGAAGCCAGGGGTATCTGCTTCAGCAACATGGCTGGGGAGGTTGTTGCCTCTAAGTCTTGGTATTTAATGCACTTCCACATACTTTCCACTTGCAGCCTCTGGTTCATGTTTCACTGTCCGTTCTGAAGAAAGGATTTTGAATACTTGCATTAGGTTTCTAATACTTGTATGCAATCCCCAAATACTTGTATCAGTTCTCCTCTGAATTTAGTTTAATAACTCTGATAAAAAGTGTGCAGAGGTCTGGTATACTGGATGCCACTCATAAAGAGGTATTTATACATCTCGCTGCTATGTAATATTAACTTAAATACCCCACTGACAGAATAAAAATCTATATGTAATGAGCATAATTACCAAATTAAAAAACACTTCACTTCATTTTATGTTTCCTGTACACTGTTCTTGGAAAAAGTGGGAATGAATATATAAATGTATTTCATAATACAAAACATGAACATGCAGAAAATCTCAGCAGAACAGTCTGCTTAGTTACAGTATGTAGGTAGGTTAATATGTTTTGCTGTCAGAACCTGGCTCATTTAGCTCAGCTTGAAAGTGAACACATTTCAAGCAACTTGTCCTGCATCATTTACTGTTGTTTTTGTTGTTTTAGTATTTTTGACTGAAAATACATCACAACTCTGGGCAAAGATAATAAGATACACTATCTTGCAAAAGTATTTACATCTTCCAGTGATTTTCTACATTGCTGAATTACAGAGGTACAGTATGCACATTTGTTTCAAAGTGGTTGCTTTAATCAAGACTTGAATGCTCAAATTGAAAGCACTTCTACTTTTAAGGGAAAAAACATTTAAATATCTGCACAAACCACAAGCAACTTTATTATTTTTAATTATTTTCCCTGATGCATGCCTCCTTTCAATTCTGAGTAACTTTGAAATGTTGATGGGATGGCAAAGATGATTCTGACCAATCTTATTCAAACTAGGTCTTGTCAGACATTAGGTTTAACAAATATGGCCATGTGAGGTAGGGAGAGAGAGCTTTATGAAAAAGATGTCCTGCAGAATGAGGCACAGTTCACAGGTCTGAGTGACTAATTAGGACTCAGAGTGAATTCCATGACTGGAAAGCAGCAATCAGGACAGTGTAATTGGTTACTCCTCTAGTCTAATTAAGAAGCCTATAAGAATAGCTTAGAAGAAAGGGATTCAGATTGTATCTAGGCTTCAGATTGGCAGTAGGGAGAGTGAATGCTTGTTAGTAATAGAGTAGGCTATGTACTATCCTACTGTACTTGTTTCTAAAACATTTTGACAGCCAGTCATGCTCCATTCAAAAGTTACATGGGAGTCAGGAATCCAAGCTTCAGTGTTTTATTAAACAAACACCAAGCATGGGACATTAGAATAAGGAGTGTTAAGTCAATGCTTTTGAGTGCAGAAGCATTGTGGATATCAACAGATCAATATGTTGTCTGCTGACTACTAACTATGTGTTCAGTGATAACAAGCCTTCCTGTTACTTCCCATTTCTGTGTTCAAAGTGCAAGTGGTGCTACAGAGTAAATGTTGTCAGTTTAAGCACAAATGGCCAGCAGGGGGAGCCAAATTACAAAAACCCTAAAACTGAAGGCAGAATAGGCAGGTTGACAGGCCTATGAGACTCACTGAGCTAGGGATGCTTGAGACAATACATCTTAGTCTGTGTTGATGTGGGTTGTAGGTGCTGGACACAAAGGTTATGTGGTAGTTCATTTGTCAGACTGAGTTTGTGAGAAAAAGGGTTGGACAGTAGAACCAACCTAACTGGACTGACTAGTGGCTTTGGCACCTGGAAGCCTGGCACACCAGTTGGCAAAGTAGCAGTGTACCTTCTCTCCACAGCTGAGAGAGGAGTCTAGATGGCACTGGTTGAGTCCTAAGTATTCCCTAAGCCTTACTGTGGCAGTGTTGGACAGTGTGAGTGGCAACAAACCAGCTGCTGCTGTGAGGGATGTGTGTCAGGGATGAAATGCTGGTTGTGGAAGTGTACCTGGCCAGACAGGATCAGCTGAAGTAGTTAGTGATAGAGAAGAGAGGGAAGAATATCTATAAGAAACTGGGCATCATGGAGCAAACAAGACTGTTATAGTACATGGTGACTAATACATTGCTGGATGCCTATATACAGTGCCCTCCAAAATTAAAGGACTTTCTAAAAAAGTACGATGTTTTGTTTTTAGATAATTCTATGCATGTATTTGACCAAATAAAAACAAACATATTTTGCATTCAACCTTGTGATTTCAAGCGACAAAGTATTTGGACACCTTCCCATTATAAAAAATTAATGGTGTAAATGCTTGTATGTGATGGCATTTTCTGGAAGTTGTTGTATTAGCATTTTCCTTGACAATTCTGATCATTTATCATCAGTTGCAGATCTTTTTCTTGGCTAGCCTGGCTCGGCTGATAGGTAGTTATTTTGTTGGTTTCTCTGTGTGTTAGCATATTCTGAATTAATCAGTATGTTTCTGCGATGATTCTGACAGTTTGTTTTTCTCAGTTTCAGAATTGTCTGCTTTATCAATGTTTGTTGGTGCTTATTTTGGTTTTTGAATACAGACTTCAAACACTGAAGTGAAAGTAAAAAGGATGAATAGAATGTTCACACATGTTTTATGAGTGCCTAATTACCCAACAACAAACAGCTGACCAACAAAAGACAGCTGTCAGCCCATTGTCTTAATTCTTCCTCTCTTCAAAAATAGAGGTTCAGCACTGTCACTTTGTTTAATGAACCCAAGAGGAGAGAACGTAATTGATATTAGAGCTTGTTAAAGTGGAATTTGTTATTTATCTTTTTATTTTTTTAATGTGAAAATTAGTGGTTTAACTGTCCCTATACTTTTGGAGGGCACTAAGAATTTCATAGTTTTGAAGAATCCAGGAGCCATTTTATCAATTTAAAACTTGTCAGAAGACAGAGTTTCGTTATTGTTTCTGTTATGATTCCCCAGGTTTATTTTCTCAGTGATTTTGTTTCAGGTTTTTAAATACCTGAATATCACCTCATGGCTTTTATCCAAGTGTCTTCTGTAAGACTAAGACCTGTTTGAATCAAACTTCTAAAGGAAGAATTCCATTGCTCAGTGGCAACAAAGCTGTCTCAGAAAAGAGGCTGTTACACCAGCAGGAGACTTATTAATGTAGTTAAAAAAAAACAAAAAAATAATAGAACTGAATTATAAACTTTGCCTTTGGGTTTTCATAGTACATTTCATTGATGTCTGGCAGAAGATGTATTTACTGTATATCATTTGCTTTTGTCTGCAGATTTCAAACCAAATGAAGGGAAGAAGAAATCTGCTGTCCAGTACAATCATGTGTCAAATCTCTTTCAAACCTAAACTTGCATTTTGACAGGTTAATTTTTCTAATGTGCATTTGCTCTGAAATACTTTGATTTTTCTCAAGAATATCCTCAAAAGGTTTAATAGATTTTAAATAAGAGATCATTTTATTTATTGCCCTTTTGAATTATATTGTAGTATTTATTTTTAGAAACATAGAACAACAGGGACACCCACTGATTTAAGCACAATATACAGTATAGAAATGTATATAGATGGAATAACTCTCAAAACACTTGTAATATTCTCTTTCTGTTCTCATTAAGTATACAGTGCAGTATATGGGAAAGACAAGGATTAACCAAACACTTTAAAATAAGAATACCAAGATTGTAATGTACTCACATACAGCTAAATAAAATTTCATTTAAAGCACAGTTTATGATATAAATGCTATAAGGGTGCCACAGTGGGTTGGCACTTGGCACTGTGGCCTCATAGCCCTTGGGTTGTGAAACACAGGCTTGGATGCTTTCTGTGTGGAGTCTGCATGTTCTCCCCATAGCATCTCTAATTTGTGCCCCATGAGAATGAATGTGTATGTCTGTGTACCCTATAATGCACTGATATCCCATCAAGGGTGTAGTCCTACCTTGAGAACTGTCAGGTTAGAATAATTCTCTAGGAACTATAATTTTTAAAGGACAACTGTATTTATGCTTGTATAGTTTAAGTAATATTAGGACATATTAAAATATACTCCACTATTTAACCTTAATCTATTCTGTATTTACAAATGAATGCATGTATTTTCTAAGTAATAAAACCTGTCAAATAATATGTTTTACTAAATAGAATTCAACAAAGTCATAATTACAATCCCAGGGATTTGAACAAAAGCACATGAAAAAGTAAGCCATGACACATAGTAGTTTTAGTTTGTGATTATCAAGGACAGAGAGCACTGAACCTTTTCAGCAACTAATCAGAAACCCGGTTAGCACAGTTTTGGAAAGAGTGAAAAGGAGTATGAAATGAATAGTGACACCGTTATATTTGGATTAATTTGCACAGGATAAATTAAAGATTGACAACTCTGGCTATGCCAGAGGAACATGTGTGATTGGGTGGATGTGTCACGGACGTCCAAAGGGACTAACCGTGGGGAGCAGGAGAGCAGAAAAAGACCCATATGCGTAGCGGCAAGACGGGAAAAAGGCCCAGGCTCATTAGTGCAAAGAGTTCAGGAATGCCGTATAGAAACCTATGCCCTCAGGGAGCGGACGTGGGGCGCCCTGGTACTAGGCGGGTCTCAGGACATCCGAACGTCAATGCTGAGCGAGGACAGAGTGCAAGACCCGGAAATATATAGCCCAAGGGAAAGAGAGGGACAGGAAGGACAGCAGACCGGAAACTAGGGACAGGACAGAGAAGGAGCGCCCTCTGGCTGCAGAGGGCGTGACAGATGCTAATTTAGGCAAGGGCTGAAAAAAGAAATTGGATTGTTTCAGTTTTCCATAGACATAAAACACGATTCTTATGTGGTGTGCTTTGGCATTGTTATTTAAGAAATCTAAGAATACAGCAGTAAGCGTTTGTAATCAGGTGACAAGGTGGTAGCACAGGAGTCATGAGAAGTGTCCTTATGCACACTGGTAGTTGGATCCCTGCTAACAGCTGCAGTGCTGCTGTCCTGTGCCTTCCTGAGGAAACATCTGGAAACCCTCCCATGGGATTTTCTTATTTGTTTAGAAATAACGGGATCCTGAGAGCACTCCTGTCACAGCAGACAACCAGTGAAGCCACCAGCGCTAGAAGGGACCGGCAGGACATTACAATAACAGGTAGCTTAGGGATGAAGATGCATATCGGGAAGTTACCTAGTGAGTTTATGGAAAGTATAGTTCCTGTAGTTAATGCAGTGTCTCTTAGCTGTACTAGCTAGTTTCTCCACCTGGTTCAATGTGATTTATGTTAACCTGTGTGTCCAGGTTGGAACCACTTACTAGCAACTGCTGTCTGTTGTTTGGAAGTGTTTAGACAGGGTTACACATTCATACATTTCTAGGATATGTGTCAGGTACTGTATCTTGTATTGCTTTGTTATAAGAATGTATGTTTTCTAAAAATACTTATCTGTATAAAATAAATGAAAAAGTGTACAGATGGGACTGGACTAATGTCAAAGTAACCTGATGCAGCTAGACACTTAGATATAGTTGATTCGAGAGATGCTGACAATGCCCCAGATGGTAATGTATTTGCATTTAAAGACTGATAAGTATGTGGTCATGTGGGTGAGGCAGTCAGATAATTTTATGAAATGAACAAAAAGGTTTATATTGCAGTGGCAGTGGGGTTGAAACACTGGAAAGTCTGAAAGTTATATATAGTGAGGTGGTGTTACGTGGGCATTAGGATTTGTCTTTCTACTGAACCTTCATTATAAACAGCCTTTAGAAAGTGTCTTCATCCTTGGAAACATTGCCATGCTTGTTCTCAGTAATGAGAAAATACAATATTTAGGTAAAATAACATGATACCCAGAAATGCTACAAAGTGAAAGATGTAAATATCAAGCTGTAAGCATCTTCAGGATCACATGACTCAGTTCTGTTTATGGCACAGCAAGTGTTTGCTTGTAAATGGTATTCACGTGTTCACCAAGAACTGTGCATTTGTTTACCAAACCCCATCTATTAAACAAATGCAGAAAGCTGCAATTAAAGTACAGATCTTAGGAATATATTTAGAAAAAATATGTATTATTGCGAGAACACATAAGCTATTGAGTTATATTTATCATGCTTCTAAAGAGAATAGCTAAATCAAAGATTCACTTGACATTTTGCCCCCAAATAAATGACAGTTTAGCTCATGACAAGAACCTTGGTTTTTAATGAGGCATTTCTAACCTCATGTTTTTTCTCACTGCTCCAGCTTGCAGTGTCAAAAGATAAAAACACCTCTTCGTATAGGAGCAAAAGTGAATTTAATTGCTTGTGAAGTACTTCCACGACTTCCAGTTCTTAACCTTAATAGATGGGGGTCAGTGATCCAATTACACTTGTAAAACAAAACTGCTAACACTTAGAGTAGCTGACTTAAATACACATTATTATATTTTAATACATACTGTACAGCATATCTCTATTTACAAACACATTTAAACAATTGCATAATGCTCAGCAGTGCTTCTTCAAAAATGAAAGTGAGGAAAAAATGGACTAAATAGGTGAGATTAATGTAGCAATATAAAAGGTCATTATTCGATGTCTGTGAACCAGACCCTACAGTACATTACAGGGGTATATTATTATAGTATTATTGAAACAGGATTCGTGTTACTGTAAAGAACATATTGTTCCATATCTTTATTTCTAAAAGGTGTTGCAGTTCATATATCCTAATTTTATTTATCAATCATTATACAATAGAAATCAAGCAATTGCATTTTCTATAATTTGCGTACCAAAAACTAAAACTAGTCTTCTTTAGTTCAGTAAACAATATAACTAGTTTTTTCATTGACTTTCAAGGTTCCAAGGACTTTCAAGGAATTCTAAAGCTGTTATTTTATTCAGATACAGTATTTTGAAAACTTTTAATTTTGAAAAAAATAATTTTCTTTCGTCAGGAATGTAAATGAAATTAATCATTTCCCAGGAAAACTGACCAAGGCATGAGAGTGACTGCTAAGAGAATAAACTCCTCTTTAATATTTGTAATCTTTGAGATGAACTGTACAGTATCTCTTTCACAGATGAACATTAAGTAGTTTTGATGGAGTTATTTTATTGCATACCTTAAAAAGCTTTTTCTATAGATTGGTAGATGGTCAAGAATTATGTGATTCACAACGCTGAAGCGCTCAAATTAAAAGTGATTTCAGTATCAACTAATGAAGTGAATAGATAACAAAATGTAGAAGTGCAGAACTGAGAAGCTATGAGAAACCGGCACATCCCACACGACTGTAATTAAAAAATAAATACTGTAGTGCATACTGTATGTATATTTTATGATGTATTCGTTGTAAACAGCATCTATTTGTCTATTGTGTGCTTTACATTTGAGTATTTGATTTTAGTTTTTCTTACAGAATTTCTAAGAACTGTTTAATTGACTTATGATTAAGTGGGTGCACATTTGCTTACCATCTGAGGTGTTCACAGTCAAGATGTTCCACAGTTTTTCAGTGTCTGTGGAACATATTCAACAGACTCTAAGAATATACTTCACCTGACACTTCAGCAAAATTGACACACTGTGTCATCATATTTCATCTTCTTGATCATTTTCATACCACACATTTTAGTGCATCTGAAAAGTCAAGTCACAACAACCTCTCACATCAGCGATTCAGGGAAACAGTCAACATCTATGGGCCAGAAGACCACACAAGGGCCCAATGCTCTCCACAGTTTGTGTGAAAAGGAGTAAGTTACACCTCAAGTGGATTATTGTGGAGTGTCCTATTTAGGGAGGTTTTGTGTAGACCATGCCTATGGATGTCAGTGTGTGCAGTGCATATGTGCAGATCAATATGCTAACTATTGTATACAACAGACCACTTGATATGGAGTTCCAAGAGTGAGAGAGTCTGGGAGCAGTGTTTAGTTCTACAGAATGCCTTCAGTATGGGATCTTACTTATTGCCCTCCCCTTAGGCTCCTCCTACTGTGACAATTTTCTGGCAGGTCAAAACACATCCTTATCCTGCTTGTGGAACAATGGTTTTCTTGTGAGACCAAAATGTGACAGTTGTGCCATGGATGCCCTGCTCACCAGACGTGAGACCAAAGAACAGGCACATGCTTTACCGGGGTCTGAGATGAGAATGGGACAGAATCCCACAAGGCAATATCTGCAACAGGGTGCAAAGCATGATGTTGATCAACCCTCTCAAGGATAAGCTTTTTGTCATTTTCCTGATAACTTGTTGCAATTTAAAGTGATCTTTATTTTGATGCTCATTATAAAAACCCACTGTATCAATGTTACTTGTTAATGTTATAAAGTAATATGTGGAACATTTTTTTTCTTCAAAGTTTTCAAGCAATCCAGTTAAAAAACGTTTTGATCTATCCCTTGAACTGTATCCAGCATATAGGACATGAGCTCTGTGTCTAATTTATCTTCTGAATGCACTTTGCTACAAATAATTTGTAAGCTACAGTAAAAGAACTTTATATTATATGTTTTACAGTATGAATATACACATATGTACAGTATACGTGTTATGTATAAGCTATAAGTAATGGGACTTTAAATAAAAAATGTCAAAAACTTTAACAAGATGATCTTAAGCTTAATGCATAAAGAGTGAATCTCTCAGCCTATTCAAGCTCATTTTATATTTTTAATACATTTATAAATGTGCTTCTTAAATAGGAATGTTGGAATATATTTATATACATTGAAACACAGAAAAAGCTATAAAAATCTGGCAAGCTTTATTACCTTACTTTTCTACACTAAACTCTCAAAGCATTATTTTATATTTATAGAACATTCCTCAAAATTTCAACAACAAAAGGTAATGTGGATCAATGTTTCAAAAAGAAGGGCAATATTTCAACAATGTCATGTTACATATTTTTTCAAATGTCAGAAGTTCTTTTTTTCCTTGTTCTGAGCACATTTCATTGATAGGACTGGAAGAATAGACTTTCTAATCTGGAGCAGTCATGGACAAAACCTGACAAACTCTTTGCAAAATGTAACAATTTCACAGATGTGGTGAACAATAAATCAGGCTCATGTGTAATAGCAACAAAAACTGTTAAAAAGAAAATCAGCAATATAAATTACTGCCTATACAAATAAAAGTCACACTTACATTTCTGATTTATAAAACAGATAAACACTTGTATGTCACATGTTCTACAGAGCATATTCTTGTTTTTCCATGATATTATAGTTGACTTTTATTGATTAACAAAGCAGTAATCCATATATTTCTTGCTAGATAGAATTAGGTCTGCAGGTTTAGATATAAAATCTAATTTTGTCAATTATACAAACACATGCTACATCATTTAAGAAACAGTTGCATTTATCCACGTTGGAAACAAAATTTAGACACAAGAGGTGACGTCTATTTATATATTTTCAGACATCAACATCAAAAAATGTTCTCAAAAAATAAATACTGTATATATATAAATCCTGGCAAAAACAGTTTTGTTACTTTTAATTAGAAACAGGAACTAAGAAATATCACAACCCTATACAAAATGGAGTATAGTTTGTTGAAAAGGCTGGTAACTCCATCTGTTAAACAGTTCAAATTAATCTTTGAAGTCAAAGCAGGTTATCTGAATTCCCATACTGCTTTGTCTGGCATTTACAGTATAATGTATATATATATATTAACGGGTGATTCAAAAAGCACCATTTTAAACATTTTAGGTAAGTGGCATACATTTTCCATTTCACAACTGAAAAACTACGGTTACACAGTAGGTGAATGAAATAGACTCCTACGCAACTATCTTCTAGTTGGTATTTTCACTGAATCTGCTGCTTACGCTGAAGAAACTGCATCATTGGTTGTTGAATGTCTTCTAGGTTTTCTTCTTGTGAAAAAAGCTGCAAAGAGAAAACAAAAGACAATCTGAGAGCAACATATTTCTACATGAGATATTTCTATGCCATTAAAATGTCTGCAATATGTAATTTTCTTTCTTCTCTTTTATATCATAAATGAAACAAACTAAACTGGCTGATTAAAGAGCAAACAACTCATTTTAAAGCAATTTAAATCTGCTGATGTTTACAGTTTTCAGAACAATATACAGTAGAATCATTATTTGTGTTTTTAACAAAAGTTATTTTATTTTTGTTAAGCTTTATTTTGTTTATCTTTGACTCCATTTTACACTTAATACTTTTGATCCACAGGTTCTAACCTCTACTAAGACTACACTGTAGGAATATTAAGATTATGAACTTGTTATGGGGGCATGACATTAATCAGAATTTTTCAACTCAAACTAGACATATTCTTCAGATGTTTCACTTTTCTCCTCTGTCTTTGAAAGTTTCCATACCTGCGTGAGATTTAAAGAAGAAATGAGAAAAATGTTGTCAAAGATGTACTGAAATTTCATTCTCTGTTATTTTTTCCTACTGCCATACTATTGTTTTTCCTTTAGCACCATATACAGTATAATTGCTCATTCCTATTCCCGAATAAAGCCTTTAAAAGGTGTTTTTGCTCCTTAAAAATAAAATGTAACATCAGGAGAACAAGGCTAAATACCTAGCTGTTCTCAAAGAAGAATTAAAAAAAACGTTTCTTCTGTGTTATCTTTATCTTTCTGAAAATGAAGAATAAATGCCCACATTAATTTCTATTGATTTCAGAACAGACTAAGCTCTTAGAAGGTCCCATAACTTCAAAGGAAGTGAAGGCTGGTTGATTCATGCAAAAGTAGAAATTTGATACATTTTCATTCTGGAGACTAGTTCTTTAATTCTTTAGCTCTTCTTTCATTTAAGTCCTTCTTAAAAAGGTAAAAACATGTTAGAAAACTCAAGCCACACGTCATTACTTAACCCACTGTCAAGTGAAGAATACATTATACACAATGGCCAGACTTTTCAAAAAGACTCTTTGCTTACTATAGCTTGATGCTTCATCAGCTGGCTTCCAGTGCAGTGTTTTCTTTAGAAGAAGTAAAGGCCTTTGATTAGCTAGCATGGCCATCAACAATCTTTAGGTTGTACCTAAATATTTTGGCTTTGACCATTCATTTGTCCAAATGATCATATGGCATATATTCAGACTGTGTTAGTTATGCTCCTCAAGTTCACTTTCAGCACAAATGTGTTAAGGATACCTATTATCAGCTCTATTGCTTGTCCAATCATTAGAACCAATAGCTGAGGCTATTAGACAGCATGCCAGTATTGCTCCCATTGATAGGATTTCCAACATAATACATTGCTTTACGCTTTATTTTGCTTCAGTCTCATATTTCCACCTCAGTTCCCAATTTCGTGGAATAATGTAATAGCTTTGGAAAATATAGAGCTTCTGGATACAAAATAATGTAGTTGAAATCAGTGTTTATGCCTCTGATCCTGCCACTAGAACGGCTTCTATTCCAACCATGTGCCCGTACAGTCACAAGCCTCAGGTTTCACCTGTTTAACCATTAATATCTCCTCTAATTTTCATCAAATTCACAAAAAGAATGTCTGAGTTTCTGAATAAAATCAAAATTTACCCAGTTAGATGATCCTCTTCATGGGTTATAATATATGTACAAGATCTCCATTATAAAAATGAATTCACTACCTTGTGTTATGTTTTATATTTTCCATCTCACTTTCACTACAATACTTAAAAATGACTATAAATTAATTCCATCATACATACAGTAGATCTATCTGGGGGAAAGCAGCTGGGAGTTCAGTTGGCAATCTTACAATGCCCCAGAAGTACCTTATGAGTTTTTAAAATTAATTTTAAATAAAAATATTACATCTGGGCTTTTCAGCTGTAATAATTCATCTAGGACAGGTTTATTCTAAATCATACTAGGCTCGTGGGTCTTAATTAAGCAAGCATTAATTAAACCAATTAGGCACCAGGATCTTTCATTAAATTGCCTCAGTAGCAGGTACTAGAGGACAAGTTTTATCTCCATAGAACTTTTTTTCTCATCTCTAAAACTGCTCTGAGTCATCTTTATATGGGAAACGGTATGATTGTCCAAAATTCCTGCTGCTCAATGCAGCCAAGAGCAACCAGACTGCTTGGCACTATTACAGGTTAGACAAATGTTGTTGTTTTTTTACATAATCTGTTTGATATGTCCTTACATTTCCCCTTGTTTGCTTTTTTTGCCAGCTGGCTGTTGTCTGTTGTCCTATTAAAACCCAATAAGAATTTGTCCAAAAAGGAAATAACTCAGAGAGTAACACACTTTTCCACAGATATACCCAGACAAAAGTCTGTCTGTCTGTGGATGGAAACTGGAGCAACCAGAGGAAACAGACACAGGGAGAACAAACACACAGATAGCATCCCAGATCCAGAACTGAACCTAGGCTCAAGCGTCTGTGAGGCAGCAATGGTAACCACTGCACCATCGTATTACGTCTTTACATCTTTATCAAAATCAGAGGTCTGTAAATGAATGCTAACAAAAATCTTGACTTTTCTAAAGCCACTTAATCATCTGTATCTCTATGGTGTCCTATTATTATACATACTGTAAAGACTCATTTTGTCTTTTTAAACCATGGAATGTTAGCTAATTAATTTTCTCTTCAGTTGCACCTGCTGTTGCCACAGAAAAAAATGTTAATTTTGATTGCAAATAAAATTAAACAAAAAAATGATTTCCACTCCTGGCAAGCCAACATGAAGGACCTGTCATGTTTAATTTTAGGACACGTATGATCTTAATGCAGTACATATTGTGATGAGCTCCCTGGGTGCTAAGTAATATACCTGTACATGTGTCATTTGGCTCATGATGACTTGGCCGTGATTCCTGGTAGGACCTCTAGTCACTAATTTTCAATACAGATCTTTGAATAGTAAAACAGATTTCTTGTTAGTGCTTATAATGTAAATAATGATCCAACACAAGAAACAGACACGAACTGGAATTGCTACTGAGGTGCTCAGAATAATTTGCAAACTTAATAGCTGTGAGATGTAAATAAGTGGAACACTATTGCAGAATTACCAGTTTGTATTGTTGCAGTTTGGGGATGGATGAATGTTTAAATTTGCCTTTCTTTTAAGTAACAACCCATTCTAAAAAAAATAATTCAGGTGGGTAGCTGCATCAGCATGCATAGGTTGCAAAGGAGCAAGTAATAGGTTTATTCCATGCTGAAAAGAGAAGAAAGAAAACACAACGTTTCAGCTGTGGAGCCTTCTTCATAGCTGAAGAAGGTCCAGGGCTGAAACGTTGTTTTCTTCTTCGCTTTTCAGTATGGAATAAACCTATTACTTGTTCTTAAAAAAAATAAAAATGGCAGGCTTGAAGAATGCCTACTGTAAATTGTCTTTATTGGATCAGCTCACTGAAGCAGAAACAATGGGTAAATATCCAGGTGACCACACAATCTTCAACTCAAAATAAACTAATTCTGAGTTCAATTAGTAAATCAACAAACATAGAACACACATACAGAAATAAAAGCGAGGATAACAAGCACACACACACACAGGTACGGAAACAGTAAGACAGGAGAAACCTGGAAAAAGAAGCAATTGCACCGCAAGTCAGTTTCCTCTTTCAGCTCACTAAGAGACCAGAATCTGTCAAGGTAATTTGACACTTAAAAGGAAGGTACTTTAAGGAAGAGAGTATTTTGACAATAATGATTTCTGGATTTCCTAGTTGTGAAATCCATATGTTCCTATTTAGTTAGAATTCATTTCACAGAGATTTACGTAGGTGTGAGAAGCAGCACAGTGTTGCAGAGGTTAGCATCGCTGCCTTATGGGTCTGTTGCTCTAGGTTCAGTTCCTAGGGTACTATCTGCATGGAGTCCAGTTTTTCCCTTTACTCTCCCTCAGGATCCTAACCTCCTCTTGGTAACTCTCCTTGCTGCAGATGCAAGAGACCTAAGTCTTGTACTCTGCAATGTTCTACAGCCAGTGGGTTACGTAGTTGATAGTGTTTGGCCAGAGGTTGGGATTAGAAATCTGACAATCTCCGACAATCTGACATGATAACCGTTGCCTCCAGCTCTCATACCAGTCTTTCAGTTTTGAATCTTCCTAAGACTTGTGCAGTACTTGCTGCTCTACAGGTCTTCACCCTGAGGTCGATGACAAGTGTTGGGCTTCACTCTGCTGACAGGCTGGAAAATCAACTCTCCTCCAGTGTTAGGAATTTCTCTGTTTTCTTAATAATAATAACTACTTATGAGTTATTTGTGTTTTATTTTCCCCTTGGATGTACAAATAATCTTGTGCATTTTCTCCACATAAAGAATCACATCTTGGGCAGTAGAAACTATTTTAAATACAACCATAAATAAAACATTTCTTCACTGACATATTAATAAATGTTGTAATGTTTCAAATGTATCTCATCTCTCTACCACAGCATTTTTTTATTTCTGAAGGCAAATTGCAGTAGTATGATTGCATAATCTCAGGTTTTTTAAAGTATTATTAAAGCATTCAATAAGATCTTTTTTGGCATAAATGCAGATGATTGATGGCTAGGTAAGAAAATTATATATTTCTGCTATGATCACGGAGTGTTCATGATAAAAGAGTTTAATATTCCTTTAAGCAGGAGAGAATGGATTCACTCCGCAATGTTCTCTAACAATTCTCTGTACAAATCAATAACCCCCATTTGAATATCTGTACCTACTTTAGAGAACATAAAGATGTTGTAGAGATAAAATCTGAAACAGAGTTATCTCTATAACTACAATAGTTACAACACAACAGTAATGTTCAGGCCAATGGGCCATCTGATTCTCCACTCAATATCTTGCTCTGTTGCATCTCAGGGCTGCAGCCAACCACTCAAGAATATAATTAGACTGCCATTGTAGAAGATGCCTTGAAAACATCTAATTCAGAAGAAGCTAAGATTTGTCATCTTATTCTGTCAATGCTTTACATTTTTTACATCAGTTTGAAAACAAATATATTCATTCCATTGCTGCTAGCTCTTAATATTTTCTCATCATTTTCCTCCAGTATGACACCTACTGTACTTCTTCATGCTCTTCGTGGGCAACCTACTGTACTTCTGCAATCACCCAGTTTCATGTATTTGTCCTTACCTACTGTCAAGACCTACACTCTCCCTTGTAAACGCCATGACATTCCCAAACCCACTCTTTCACGATCTCATTCCTAATCGAACCCATCACATTCTCGCATGCACCAGATTCAACAAAATCTCACTCCGGGACCAATTATCCAACCACGACCCTTTCCCTTCAGTATTTAAAGTTCCCTCACTCACCAACCCACGTTCACTATTGAGAAGCCTCCCGAAGTATTCTCTTGTGCACTGATTTTGACTGATCTCCCGGTTCCTTATCTTTGCTCCTGCCTTTTTTGACCGCGCTCCTTGGCTTTAGTTTTTCAGACGATCTTTATTTGATTTCCCTGGCTACTGGACTCATTGCTTCTCCAATCGACCAAACCCCTGGTTTACGTGTTTTGGATATTGTTCCTGTGCTATCCCACATTCTGCAGGATTCACGGCTATGCATAAGAATCCTCCCCTTCTACCCATCGGTTCCCTGACACCTACTGGATTACTGTCTTCACCTCTCTGCTCCCTCCCATTCTCAGTCCATTCATTTCAGTCATTTCTTCTTACACCTCCCCAAAACCTGAGCATCTCTGCTCGCCACGCTGATGCTGATGTAGTTGCTCAAGTTCAAGCTCAATTAGTTGTTCGTTCCCTTTTCTCTGCACTAATTTACCTCTTGTAAATGAGGCCCATTAATCTCCTCCATAGGAGAGTTAATGTGGTCAAACTAGATAACTTGCCACGTAAGGATACTTCTAGACATATCTATAAGTAAATGCTACATCATCTTTTGCTCATTGCAATACCTTCTGTATAATATTGATTTATACAGCTACTCATTCCATTGAACTATAGAACTAATGCAGTGAATTTTTACAGCTCAGTAGTTTTCAGAAATAAACCAGCCTAGATAAAAGTATACTAATAATATAATAATAATAATGCTTTATGAAAAAAAGCACAAACTGTTGCAAATATCTTTTTGTAACACCATTAGCATTGCTGTGTTTGTGTTAGAGCTTGCTATAGACTCACAAGCACTCATAGTTACCTATAAAAATCTGGTGAAAAATAATGGCCTCTGCAATTAAATTTATCTGAAATTCTAGTGTCTTTGAAACTTTGTTTTACAGTCTAATGCCTAAAGAGGTGAGGAGCAAATGCGACGGGTACAGTTCTGTTCAGCTCCTGCCAGGACTCCATCACGGTTGCTCATGGGGTCAGAGCAAACACAGCACTACTTCCTAGATGTCCACTGCACCAAAAGACCAATCATTCTACACCATCTAGTTTTCCAAACAATGCCCAGATAAGTTACACGAATCGTGATTCTAAAAAAGACATTCAAAATGAATGTTCAAATGAGCCCCATCCACTCATACCATGATATGAAGTGCTCGGCCTCACGCTGTCACCTTGCAAATAAAAGGGGGAAAGGGCTTACCCAAGGGTCTTGCCTTCCTTAGGGGCCAAAGCAATGAAAAGCCTCACCTACGACGTATGGTTCTGCTGGGCCTGTTGCGTCTGCTGCTGCTGCTGCTGCTGCTGCTGCTGTTGTAGCAAGAGCTGCTGCTGCTGTCTGCGCCGGGCCGTCCTCAGCTTCTCAAAGCGGGCCTCCATCTCCTCGAGCACTTTGGGGGTGTACCGCACCACCAGCTTCACAGTGTCCTTTGCGGCCTTCAGGAGCTCCACTGCCTTCTCATGGTGCTCCCCTTCGACACTCTGACATCCCAAGAAACAAAAGACACAAAACGCTACAACTTCACTGGCGTCGCTCTGTGTAACCTGGCTGCTACAAGAAGCACAAACAGGTAGCAAGAACAAGAAAGAAAGAACAAAGCCGGTACAATTGCTTAGTAAAACACAAATATGTGACCAACAGTCATCTTCAGGAAATGTTCTATTTTACAAAGCTGTAAGGTACCTAAAAAAATGCCAAAAGCTGAAAGCGGGTGATTTTGTGCTTTTCATAAGAGTGTTAAAGGGGTGCTGTTAAAAAAATAAAGTCAGATAATAAATTTATAAATGTAAAAAGCAGTATATAATAACACTGGGTTTATAGCACTGGGTTTATTATCTGTGGGCACAAGCAATATACAGTAACTTTCAAATCTTTTTGCCCATTTTACAAAATGTGCTTATTTTTTTCTACCTGCAAATAATCTACGCTAAATCAAATGTTTATTTCAAATTTACACACTACAATGGATTGCACATTGAATATTTGTATGAGCTTTGTTGTATTTTTTTAAAGCACTTTCCTCTTTTTTAAATAGGGAGGGAACTCATTCTGCTCCAGAGAGATGTACATCACACATATTGCTGTATATTTTTATAACTTAAAATATAATAAAGCAATTAAGAAAGGTAATTCTTTTTTCCATTTTTTGGGCAATATATGCCAGGGACCTGTGCAATACATTTATATCTATATCTATATTTACATCTATATTTATATTCATATGTGTGATACGATTTTTCTGTGTACTGTTCTGTTCTAGTTTGTTCTTTGTGTGTCCGGACTGTGAGTAACTCTTTTAGTGCACCCCTCACTGTACTGATTGTATTCATTCGTTACACTGTTGCTGTGTTGTCTGTGTTAAGCTGCTGTTGCACTGCAATTTCCCTCACGGGATCAATAAAGTATCTATCTATCTAATTCAGGCACATTTGCATCTTATTAATTTTATTTCTGATTATCTGTGATTAAAACCCATTGTGCATCTTGATTTAAATCCAGGCTAAAACCATTATGCCAAAGTCCAAGAGGACTAGTATAATGACCTTCTGGATCTTGGTAAACTCAAATAACACAGCTCATTGAGCGGGAATAAAAAGTGATTTAGCAGAGATGTAATGGGAAGAAAATACAAAAAAAAATCTTTGAAAATGTCATGTGTATTATTTGAACAAAGGTCCTAAGGGCAAAGGGATATACCTTAGATGAGATAATTGTTGTCAAACCACATTCCATATAGTATTTAAAAGAGCCATCTTTTGCTGTTCTCAGTTTTATAGGTATTGATTAATTCTTTGATAATACTGTACCCTTTGTATTATATTTCTTAGATTGTACCAGGAAGGAAAAAATAACCTTAATTATTTTTCCTTCTATAAAGTAGTTTTACACGGTCAAAGTTCCAAAACAAATTGATCACTGAATACCCTATGCATTGAGCTACTTCAATTTTCAAAATACAATTATGAAATTATGGAGCAGGCACCAAGGCCAGGGAAGGTGGAGAATGAGGAGTCCCAGCCCAGTGCAGACTTGTGTTCAGGGCATCATCAGCCATAAGGGGGTTTTATTAGGAGAGGGAAAACGAGGATTGGGGAAGGGGGATAGACAAAAATACGGACAGGCTGAGACCTGCGACATGGGTTGGACATTAGATGAAACAAAATGTAGGGGGGAGAGGAAGTGGCTGTGGTTGTTCTCGCTTTCCAGGGAGTGGTGATCACATCAGGAGAACTGGAGAAGGGAGGACAGCATAGCAGGTGCAGGGAGCCAGTTGTTTTCTCTTTGAAGAGCTTCTAATTCATGGGGAGGTGAGAAAGTGACTGCCGTTGTGGTCTGGATGTGGCAAATGGTGGGGAGTTAGAAAGGGAGGCAAGACAGAGGGGTTGAGGAGGTAGAAGAGGTGTAGGAGTGACAAAGGTAAGGTCTGGCAATGCAGAGTGAGAGGAGAGAAATCTGTCTCTAAAAAGACTGGAACACCTAGTGCTAGAAAGGGAGGCTCATTCTCACCGTGTGAATATTTAAATTTAAGAAAGCAGAACTATAACGAACAGTTCTTTCCTGACCCTATGCGGACGACACAATCCGAAAGGTGAAGAAACAATAGGGAAACGTCATGCAGGAATACGGTGCTGAAGACAGGGGGGAGTGTCCAAGGTGCACTGGTGCACGGGGGAGGTGTGGCCGAGGCGAACAATCCAAAAGAGTAATCCTTAGAGAGTATCCAAAACAAATGGTAAGTCCAAAACCAGGAGATCCATCAAAACAAGGAATTAAAACCAGAGGCCGGGTCGGAACCGGCGGACAGGGAACAGAAACAGGAACAGAGATTAAAATCTTAACGGGACCAGGCGCTTCCAGGTCCCGGACTCGCATGGTACGGAAACCAGATGCAGAGCCCGGATGAGGGTCAGCGCCTGGCTTTTAAGGTGGGCTGGGAATAGGAATCAGGTGCACAGAATAAAGTCTTAAGTGAAAGGGCTGGAGCACCCTTAAGGAGGGGGGACTATAATCGTGACAAGAACTATGTGTTTACTATTTCATCTCCTCCAGAACTTGTTTAACATCTCCATTAAGAGCAGTAAGGATTTGTTCCTTCTCCTGCTTCTTTCTCTTCTATCACACATTTCATTAAAGTGAAAAGGTGTATGTAACACAACATCCAACCATCATATGTTTTCATGTATTTGATAACATAATGTGCTATTATAAAATATACTGAATTAATATCAATTTTAATGCATTTTATTTGCATATTAAAAACTAACGTCTAGTTAATATTTTATCCTACCATATGTTCAGTTATGTAACAGATTTTCAGATTATGAAAGTGAGCACCAGAAAAAAAAAATACTAATATATTCTATCATTCAAATCTGAAATCAACCATACAGGTAGTGAAACATACCACATTTATGTACAGAAACTTAATGGTTTCTTCAAACATAAATTAAGAACCTGATTTTAAAGGATGAAATGAAAGCTGTCAGTATAACCCAAATTCTGTTTGAAAGGAAAAAAAGAATTTTCTTTTTTGTTATTCAGCACAACAAAGGAGAGAAAAAAACTACAAAAATCTGATCGGGTGTCATTATTCACACAAAGACAAGCAACTTAACTGCAGTGAACTGATAATTAATCAGTTTGAAGGCAGTAAAAAAAACAGGACAACACACGTGATAAGACTATAGTAATAGTAATTTTACAACTCAAATACACAGTCTTTCAGTCTAATTATAACAAGAGAGTACTATTCTTTTGGTTAACTCAGTTGTTAATGGCATTGTAGCTATTAAGGCTTTGTGATGTAGTGGAGAAAAAGGGTGAAATGCCTCCCACAGTTCAAAGGACATACTGTACTAGTAATTTAATTGAGTTCTGGGAAAACTGGCTCTGGTGTGAGTATTTTCATGTCTATGTCAGCGTGTAACCAGTGACGGACTGGTGTCCCATCCAGGGTGTGTCCTGCTTTGCACCTGTCTGCTTGCTGGTATACTGTAGGGTCTGGCTCCCCTGTGACCCTGTATTGGATAAAGTGGTTACAAAATGGATAGATGGATAAAAACAAAACAGTTTTATGTACCTAACCTCCTAGGGTCAAATTGTGATAGCTTTTGAGAAGTTACTATTGGAGATATATTTGGTTTGCTTTGCTTTTGAAATCTTGTGAGGTAAGTGTATCCCAGTTCTTTTTAGTGTAAGTACAGACTGAACGAGCAAAGCCACTCACACCGATATCACTGTAATCTGGTTGTTGCCTAAAAAAGCATCACTGTTTCATCAAGAGCAGAGAGTCTTTGCTGACTAAGCCTAACCCTACCTTTGTTGAAAATGTGCCAGTTATGCTACAGTTAATAATATCTTCACATAGAGGTGAAAGTTTACTATCAGAGTATAAAGATATGCCCTCTATAAAACACCAGGGAAGTGTTATTCAAAATGTCTACAACCAGACAACAAAAATATTTAATTATTTTTAGAAGAATACATCAATATCTCAATAAAATATATACTAAAGTATATATAACTTCAGGATAATTTTCATTCAACTAACCATTATAAACAGTTATAATATTTAATAATTTAAGTAATAAACACAAAAAGGTGTGTAAATTATGCTACAATATAGGAAAGTTTCTCCTTTATTTCAAAATATATTTAACATGTCCTGTGCATTCAATCAATCTGAAGGTGAATGCTGAAATTCTAAAATTAATATTGATACCTACAGTACCTGACAAAATCATATAACCATCCTGTTCAATTATCTTTAAACCCTTAATATTACATACTGTGAAGCCATGATGCATGGCCGCCCCATTACAGAAAGAAACAGATACAGCCATATGCCCATCATGACCTGCTGGGCAATTTTTCATTCACTTTCCCTCAATTTACAGGCATTCTGCTCCATGGCCCCCTGTCCGGGGTGTCTAGGACAAGCATATAGTTGCCATGTTCTCTGAGACCTCGGCTTGTGGACCTTCTACTCATACATACCTCTGTCCTTTCGTGATCTCCTCCAAGATCATTCTCAAGGTTCACTCATACTGCAGAGCACTTCGCTGTCTGGACACCCAGGCTCAACAAACCTCACCTCAAGTTCTTTCTCTGTTATGCTAGAAAGTTTTTTTCAGAAAGTAGCAGTAGAAGACCCTCGTCCTGGTCGTTCCGTTTTGGCCAGAATCATTCTACTGCCGTCTTTACCTTACCAGCGAGCCACCATGGTGCCATGAAGACATTAACTCACGGAGTGCTTCCCTGTCCCTACCCATCACACAAGAAGCCTCGAACTCCTCTCTCTAATTCACATATGGAGCCTCTAGCTGCCTGATATTACCCAAAGCCTACTCTGCTCCTCACTCTACTAGCAGTCTTCTTACTGTTGGAGCCTCCTTGCTCCTAGTTCTCACACATGAACCCCGGTGTCACACGCATTTCACTCTGAGCTTCCTGCCCCCCTGCTGTCACACAATGCTGTTCAATGATGGCTACTGGTCTTCTCACTCTCAACCTGTCAAACCTCAGGCGTCCAGGTCCACTTCCAGCCACTGACACCACCAGGCTGGGTGTACACACACAACACTTACTACAGTCTCCAGCACCTCACTCTCGCTCTCAGACTTAATTCACTCGCAGTAATGACACACAACCTCACTGACGCCCTAACCTTGTGTCCCAAGCTGTAGACTTGCTGTGCATTTCCCTCATGCCCAATCAACCCTAACTTGACTCTTAACTTACAGTTTCACCTGGCACATCTTCCCACTCCTTGCCTCGCATTTATAGAATGAGGTTCCCTCCACTACGCCCCTCTCTCTGGACCACTCATTGCCAGAAGCCAGTAGTCTGACAGGACCTTTTCCAATGATGCCCAGACCTTGTTTGTCCCCATGTAGGATTGGCTTGCACTTGCCCTGCGATGGACTGGCGCTCCATCCAGGGTGAACCCTGCCTTGTGCTCGTTGCTTGCCAAGAAGGCTCCGGCTTCCCGCGACATCGTATGGTATAAAGCGGTTTGGTAAATGACATGACATGTTTCCATTCAAACTATATGACACCACGTTGAATAATAATTGTTGTATTGGGCTCTGGGACAGTGTATTCTGAAAATACTGCATATAAGTACATAACAGTTAAGAGTGGTAGAAATGGATTAGTCAGATGAATAATTTATTTTTGAAGCAAGGGTGCAATGATTTTAATAATTATAAACAAGCTTTTTATGCCCCACAATTATTGGTACTTAAACAAATTAAAATACAAAATTATAACTGCAGTTCATAGCATTATGTACAGCTGAACAGTTGAACTGTACATGTATCTTTTAGTGTGCTGCTCTGTGAGCTGTGATAAATACCATCAAAGAAGTTACAAAATAATTCAATTTTAATGTGCACAATTGTAAGCTTAATGGTTCACAATTATAACAGAATGTAAGGCCAAACAAAGGAACATTCTTTCTCCTTTATAAATGGGAATTACACATCAAATACTTGCTGCGAAAGCCTCGTTAATGAAATATTTACCAATTATATTTTGTGAATGTCAGACATTTTTTACTAAATCCTCTGGGCAGCCTACCATTATTCATTTTCATTGCTAACCCAGAATCACTTTGAAGGAGACATTTAAGTCATGATGGAACATTGTGTGAAAGACAAAAATGAGGCATTCTAAATCTAGATTATTTAATAACTCATATATTTCAAAGGTAGCCATTGATGGTATAGATCCTTGGCAAGGAGAGCAATGTCAAAAGTGCAGATTTCACTTCAGTCAATTTTATAATAAAACAAATTTAAACTCAAATAAGTCAATTTAATTTTACACTTGGCATACAGTCCAACTTTCCAGACTTACTTTGCTCGTGTGTTTAACTGTGAGTTTACAGTTCCTTATATCTACAACACATCATTCCAGGTGAAACTGAATTGTGCCTTTACAGAACCATGAAGCCAGTTGAAAGCACTACCAGTGTATCTGACTTTGTTACATCCATCATCTCCTTTGTGTCTCGTCACTAATGAATGACTCATGACTCAAATACTCAAACATTTTACAGACCATTGAAAAACAGGACACTTTCCATAAAGGTATAAATCATATTGGTATATTCTTCTTTGTGTAATGGGGGAAAATATTTTTCTTGGACTACTTTATTAATGCCATTAGTAATTCATTAACTAAAGAAATCAATTTTCAAATATATTGATTCACTCAATTCATACTGTCCTTATAAATATCGTTTACTGTTAAACTCTAAATGCCTAAATTGATTCGCATTCGGACAACTAAAATATTTACATGAGTTGTAAAAACAGAGTGTCTTTTTCTCTACAAATTAATAATGAATAATGCTTCTGTCAGTTTCTAATATGATTTGAAAGGACGTTTAAACATTGAAGCTTTGAATTAAATATTTGTGCAAGGATGTTAATGTCGTTTTATAAATCATGAGGTTTTAAATTATTTTAATTGCTGTTCATTTCAGAAATGAATGCTCAGAGGGACAGCAGGAGAAAAGCAGAATACTGAAATACAAGAGTGTAGCAGACCTACCACGCCGTTGACAGACAAGAGCTGATCTCCTCTCTTTAGACCTCCATGTCTCTCTGCCACTCCTCCAGGAATGATGCGCGAGATGTAGATTGGAGAGTTCTGCTCCTTTCCACCCATCACGTTGAAACCAAGGCCTTCCTCTGTCTTAGGCAGCTCAACCACCCGGGGGTGTGAATGACCTTCACTGGCTGCAAATGCAGCTACTGTGGCCTGGGAGGAGGGAATCAGATAATACAAGTCCTTTCATGAAGGAAAATTTGCAAATAAGCAGAGGTGTCCAGGAACAATTATAGGCTAATTACCTGCACTTACATTTCAGAGAATGACATTAACTTATTCACTGGAGGATTTACTAAGAGAGCAAAGATAATTTGTTAAATTCATTTTTTTCCCCTAACTTCCACCTCAGATTAATTTCTCAAACCTTTACAGATTTCCTTGAAAACACAAGTAACCAAGTGATACTTTTCAGACTTTGGTTCTACCGTAGGTCAAAAAATGTTTCAGAATAAACCATTAGAGTTATACAGTTAGTTACAGTAAGACAGATGTGTTTGTTGCACTTCTTGGTCTGACCCTACCACATTTGTTTAAATGCATTTATTTATGGCATCTAGGATGGGAATTCAAGTGTCTACATTGCTTGTTGGAAGTGAAACGCTATAGTGACATGTCAGACATTGTAGAGGGAGTTCATAATACTCTGTAGAGTAGGGGATTGTCACGATCGTTACTCCTCCTCTTAAGGGCGCTCCAGCCCTTCCTCGTTCTGTCCCATTCCCCACACCTGTTCCTTATTCCATCCCCTCTTTAGTTCCACCTTTAAAGCCAGACGCAGGCGATTGCTCGGGGTTTCTCATTGATTTTCGTGTCGTGAGAGCCCGGGGTCTTGCCGCGTCTGGCTCCGTTATGGTTTTAGTTTCCTGTTCCTGATTCCCTGCACCGCCGGTCCCGACCCAGTTCTGGTTTTAACTATGGATGGATCCCCTGGTCTTGGACTAAACCTCCCGTCTTGGATTCCCCCTCTGGATTTACCCTTGGATTGTTCGCCCTGGATTCACTCCCCCCGGAGACTAGCACTGCATGGACACGCCCCCCTGTCTCCTGACCGACTCCTGCATGATATTTTTCCCTATTGTTTCTTCACCTTTTGGATCGTGTCGCCCCCATAGGGCCCGGAAAGAACTGTTCCTGACAGGGATCTTTTAAACCTCGTTCTGGAGTGTACCAGTTGAGGTATTATACAGTAGGTAGCCTTTCAATAATCAATTTCTAAAGTCCTGAAACAATTCACAGTACATACGATCCTTTAAACAGGTGGTGTGTTCAATTAAGTATTTTCGAAATCATGTGGAACAAAAGGGCTGCGCAGTGGTGCGGTGGTTAGCACGGCTGCCTCACAGAGCTGGAGTTCTGGGATAACTGGTATGTTCACTGGCTTCTGTGAAAATTGGCCCTACGTCTGAGTGGGTGTGTCTGTGGTTGTGTCTGTCTGCCCTGTAACTGACTGGCGTTCCATCCAGGTTGTACCCCGTCTTGTGCCTGTTATTTGGAGAGATAGGTTCTGGCTTTCTCACGGCCCTGAATTGAAAGAAGCGGTTACAAAAAGTAATGGGTGAATTTGGAGCAAACATCATAGTATTAGTCATCATTCAAGGACTAGTTTTCCCATTATTTAAGCATTGCTTGCTTATTTAATCACTTTAACAAGTGTTCCTAGTGTTCAAATAGATACCTCAGGTATTCTAGATGAATTAATGAACTGAGGTAACCAGGACTAGGATTGGAGAACCTGCTAGAAAGTAATTAAGCCTAGTAAAAGAAGTCATGCATGTCTTGCTATCTAGTATACAACTGAAAAGATGGGAAATTCCATATGAATACAATGGAGTATCTACCCATACTAGATTTTAAGTTATGCTGCATTTTACCTGCATTTAGGTCACAATCACCTCCAAAATGATTGGCACCCTTGATAAAGATGTGCAAAAAAGGCTGAATAAAATAAACAGCACTGTTAGTGAGCTATATTGTAATTTTCCCACATGTGGAATATATTTTAGTTTCTTACATTTTCAATAGAATCAATCAAAATTACACATTTCACAAATTATACATTTATTTCTAAAAAAAGCATCACAATTAAAGGTATTGATACCCCTGGTTTCAGTAATTTGTGCACCCTCCCCTTGCAAGAATAATTTAACTTAGTGTAGCATTTTTCTATACTGTCTTATGAGATCTGAGAACACTTATAATCATATATCTTATTTATGAAACTGGAAAAGATTTGTCAAAAGCATTTTACCAAAACATCTGCATTTTTCATATTACTTAAATACAATGTTTTCACTTCACTAAAGCCAGATGTTCTGAAAAAGAAACTTCTTTTTCTATCTATTTTGTGATTTGTTTGAAGAAGCTGCAAAGCTTATCTTCTGACCTTTTTATTTCTTTAAATTGTGAATTACAGTACAAACCACTTGCTCAGCTTTCTGGCTATGATGAAAGACAGCTCACTAAGCAATTGGTTAACTGCATTTTTGTTTCAACTCAAATAGGTTGAGTGACCAGGTGCTCCTCATATTAAAGGTCTTATCAACAGTCTTATCAACAGCCAAATCTTGCCAGTTAGAAAGCCCATGTCATTCCTGCTGATGTTATGAGCTTCATAGTTTTGTATAATACTAGATAAAGCATGTTCATGTTTATCACAGGTAGAGGTGTATTTATGACAATTTAGTTTATGAAATTTAAGAGAGCATTTTGCTTTGTCTGTTTGGCTAACAGGTTCCAGTTATCTTCAGGCACAGGTACCAATGCCTTTTCCTGGGACTTATCGCAATGTCTGGGATGAGCACAGACTCCACCCACGTAAACCTTAAGTTACACAGACCAAAAACCATTATGCATTTGCAACACCTCCCCCAGGAAAAATTAAGTGGACTAGATCCTATAAACACCAGCTCTTTGAGAAAGAAAAACAATTTCCCTCTCAGTAAAGAAAACACAAACCTCCAAACAAGCAATCAGAATACAAATGCACATCAATGACTCTTTGGACATACAGTATGTTTTTTACACAGTAAATTCTGAAGAAGATTGGTTTGTTGGTTGCTTGACTAGGACTGTTTGTTTTTTCGTCATAATAAAAAATAAACTCTGTCATGTGATTTAAAAAAATGGCAAGTGCTTTGTGATTGCTATTTAAAATTGCCAGAATGCCAGAATGAGCTGAATGGTGTGTTTCAAATGACTGAGCATATGACATGACCCAAGATATCCGTAGAATGTAAACTAGCAGCAGAGCAAGCCTTTCTTACAAGCCTATAAGAAAGAAGGCTGGTGTACAGTAACTGGCCTTAAAAGTGACAAGATTGCTGAAGCATGGTCTATGAAAGTATCAATGGTTTACAGATAGTAGCTGGCAAATAAAAAAAATACCAACAGGGATGCACAACTGAATCTTGTGAGAAAACAACTCAGCAGTTCTGGTCCTGTGAACAGAACTAGTGGAATCAGTGCAGCAGAGCTGTAATCACTGCTGGTGAACTGACCCATTATAAGGAGTAATTTATTCTTTGTTAAGGCAATATACTATATATGCTTAAAAAGTAAGAATATAAGGGATAAAAAAGACAAGTACAAGAATATGCAGTCTTAGAGGCACATATTTTCTCACTTCAGCAGAGAAACATTAAGAGAATGCCCTGTTAAAGACAAGCATAAAACGAAATACTTGACAGAATAATGAATTCTGGATGGAATTCTCAAGACTATTGAAGCTTAAAGGCAAAATACTATCTTCTTTGATGTGTCTGCAGCTTTAACACATCGCCTTGAGTACCGAAGTATTTATATATAGTTTAGGTCCATGCTAATTAGTTTGTAACAGGTGGCAAAGTTTAATATGCATTTAGAACATAGCACATTTATCATTTTTAAACACTTTCAGGCAAATAGAGGTACTGTACAAGACACTTTAAGGTGGCACAAGCATATCATGGTGATGTACTCTCAATTTTAATGATTAATTCACCTCTTATCTTAATAACATCCATCCCAGTTAATCTACCAGTATGTCTTTGGACTTATGGGAGGAACCCCTTACAAACATAGGGAGAACTCCACACAGTTTGAACTCAGGGCCCCAGGGCTGTAGAGCAGTCATTCCAACCACTGCAGCACCATGCCACCTGGTTTAATTAGTTCAGGTGGGTAGGTCAGCATGCGTGGCTCCATAGCCGAAACCTTGTGTTTTCTTTCTTCTCTTCAGCATGGAAAAAAAAAACTATTACTTGTTCCTTTGTCACCTGGTTAAATGACATCTGTCCTAATAAAGAAAATAAATCTATCTAGTCTGTAATATTTTTTTAACATTTTCATAGTTAATTAAATCTGGTTCCTGTTTAGGAATAGCATAGCGTTCAGAATAGCAATCAGAAGCTAAAAAATCAAAATTTGTTTTGATTTTTTTACCAAAGGTTTCTGAAAATGATTCAAGCCTGAATTGTTCAGTGTAGACATTAATTGTATGTGATTACATCACTTTTTTATGTTCAATTACTCCTGCAGCTATTTGAGGGCAGCTGCACAACCTTGAAAGACTTTGAAATGATTAGCAGGCTTATTTGAAATGAAATGTATATTAGTCATCAATTTTCATAAGATAAACTATACATATTCCTGTAATTCACTCTATTCATAATCAGAGCATATTGTATGGTACTCTATATACTGTAAAGCATAGGAATATGGATGTTTAAATGGTTTGGCTTTCTAGAATGAGAAGTAAACCGCGATCTGTACTGCTCCTTAGATAAAACAAATATATTGCAAAGTATTACTTTTATAGCTCCTACAAGTGGTTTTAGACAAGTATGAGCCCAGACAGATCCAAGTTGTGCAGCTTTGGGCATACATGTACAACACATCAGAACACAGCTTGAGGCTAAGGGACATGGTTGAGTCACTGATTTCACTGCTCAAACCTCGAGAACAGTGACCATCATCACAGAATCAGAGGCGTACAGTAAGAAGCTTGTTTTATGAAGGGGGTTTATGGTTTTATGAACACGTTTTTATAAAGAACATTTTAGGAAGTAAGATACTGTTTTGTTGGGTCAAAAAAGAAAACTAATGATCTTTGTTATACATTAATACTTTTTACTTTTGCTGTACAGTATCATAAAAAGCTAATAGCCTAATAAATCATTGGAGTTTCTTTATCATTGTGTGAAGCAGACAATTAATTTGGGCAATGTACAAGTACAGGAGTGTGCATGAGAAATATGCACAGAAAAATCTTTTTTTAATTTAGAATCTGAGATCATAGTTTTAGTGGTGTCCTGCCTGGTTTTATAATCTGTATGTAAATCCTCCAGCCCCAATCATGAGTTTATAATACATAATGTGTTAGTAGCATGTCCATTTACTGGCACTTCAGAGAATGCATGAAGTATTAAAATGTTTTTATTTATCATTAACTCATATTTTCAACCCAGATCCCAGAATGATTAACATACACTTTTCCTGTTATTGTGTCTCTCAGATGGTCTTTAAAAATATTTTTGAGTTTGGGGAAGGTTTAAAAAATGATTATTTGCTGCTTTATTTGTACTTTATTTGTAGTAATTATTACTGGAAAGGGCTACTGTGAAGTAGAGAGAATTAACTGGAAAAACTCACTGAATGACAATCTGAATGAGTAATGAATACTCACAGGGAGTGAAATTCCACATAAGGGAAAGAAGCTATCAGCATAGGCTCTGTGTGAAATTAGCCATACCTCTGGGATAATAAAGAGGTTTACAGTATATGAACATCCAGACAACCATTTTCTAAATGCTTTATCCAATACAGGATACACCCAGGACAGGACACGACTGCCAATTTTCCTAGAAGCCAGTAAATTTAACACCATGCCTTTGGACTTTGGGAGTTCTGTGAGGAAACCCATGAGAATGTGTGGAAGAACATACAAACTCCAAGCAGATAGCACCCCAGAAACTGAACCCAGGGCTCTAGCGCTGAAAAAGAGCAATGTGAACCACTGCGCCACTGTGCCACCGCTTATATGAACAGTTGGACGGACAATGGTTTTGTTCTGTGTCTCGGCTTCAACCTGCAAGGTGGGAGGGTGAGAGCCATAGAAGGGAGTGCTTACTAGACAATGGATTGGGCTGGCTTACAGGCCGGAGCTTACATAGCGAGGGATATGAGAGAAAACACAATTCAGTTCTGTAATGAGGAGTGTCACAGGTGCTGGAAAGGCATCCAGCTGATAGTTCATTTGTCAGGCTCAATGGGGTTGAAGTGTGCTGCTGATGAAGAAGGCTCGGTAATCTAGTAAGTGTGACGAACACGTGCCATGAAGATGGAGAGTGACGATCTAGTGACTTGTGTGAGAAGAACCAAGCGACCAGAAACTGGGAAGGGAGAGTTACTGTACGGCCTTTCCCAAGAGATAAACAGTGTGAAAAAACTAGCATCCAGGAGGAGATCTCAAAGATAAACACAGGCCACTTAAAATGTGAAACACTGGCGGTGTTGAATTTGAGGTGACGTCTGTGCCAGTGGTTGTCAGAGCTACTATGTAAATATTACGTCAAAGGCATTTAATTGGGCAGCAAGCCTCAATTGTGTACTTTTGACTACTAACATATCAATGCCCTCTTACAATAGAGTATTTCATAGAGTACCGATAAACAGTATCTTGTAATATAACTGTTGAGGTACTTTTAATTGTTTGCATAAGAAAGGAAATGTACAAAACATACTTAGCAGTAATTACAGACACACTACAACATATTTCAAATCAGATTTTCGACTGTTTACTAGTGCGAATTGGAAATGGGGGTAAATATTCCTTTCTCAGCTGACAGCCATAAGGAATTGCTCTCCCCTGCTCATCCAATACACTATCAAACCACATATAACAGCTTTTTGGCATTTCAAACTTTTTTTTTGTTTACAGAAAACTGCACCTCACCACTGTTAATCTAAGCCTTTTGCTTTGTGTATTATTGTGACAGTACAGACACATGCCATAGAGATAAACCGCAGGCTGTTTTACCTTTCAATGTGCAGTAGACAATGTGAATACTATATAATTTGTTTATTCAGTGAAATGCTTTGTGATGTCATTGGTACATCCATTATTAGGTCTCTAAGCTATTTAATGACCATGAATGCTTTATCCTAATCTATTTTTTCTAATTAGTCACAACTTATGCATTGACTGCACAGACTGCCAAGGTGTGCAAAATAAAGAGCCTTAGTACTTCTGTAGTGTGTTCTACACATAATAAATTAGGGTTTCATGAGTTGGGTATAATGTTGAAAGCAATTTTTGGCACGAGCACTCAATTTTTTCATTTTTATTTTTTAAGGGGTGAGTATAGTCAGAACTACATAGTGTAGTATGTTATATTACAGTAGCTCCTATTTTTAATGTGCTCCACAAAAATGATAACCCTGAAACAAAACTGTGCAGAGATGTGTGCAACAGACATCATTTTGATTCTCTTATATTTGTAAAAGCTTGAGATACTGTATTCTGTATTTTAATTAATTAAAAATGAAATCCAGCAGCATTGTACCTGTCATGTAATTTCCTTTATACACTTTCTGTTTGTCTATCACAGTAATATAAGAAAGATAAAAATGTTTGACAGTGAAAAACAGAGAAATTTGTAAATTAATATTTAACAAAAAAAGGACAAGTACTATATCAACAACAATAAAGCTTCAAACCAACTAAAATAAACACAATTTCACAGTAAATTTTGTGTTTATCTGTTTCCCTTACCTACCGCTTATGGCATCAGATTTAATCATTCTAACATGCATATCCTGATACTAGGATCACATCTAGTATTAAATTTAATTAAAGAAAATCGACATATACTATTATCACACAGTCCTGGCAAAGACAAAACCAAAACTAAAAATGATTACACATCTGTAAGAAACAAGCATGATTTAGTAGGCACCCCTTTATTGCTGGGTTTTTAATTTCACAGGCTATTATTGTGCTTATGGTTATTTTACCTGTGGAGCAGCTATACTGGTCTGGGATGTCACTATTTGAGAACACACTTGAAAAAACCTGAAACACACATATGCACAATCAAATATACAACAGACAGCATACCACTTCTGAATTGGAAAGGGCCTACCTTCGCAGTAGCTCGTGCCTGGTATTCTGGGCAGCCATTCACAGTTATAGTTTCATGCATGTACTGATAAACCTTCAAAGAGAAGAAAACAATATGACTTGCAGGCAATGTTCATTCAAATTAAGCCTGCCAGTTAAGTAAAATTTAAGATGTACAGTATTTTCTCACCCTTGCCTCAGAATGTGAACAAGCTCACAATCATAAAATCTCAAATGTCGAGATAGCTGTTAAAATTAGTAATGCCTCCTAGAATGTCTAAATACAGTATAATGTCACTTAGACATGTAACATAAAATGTACAGTAGAAGCATAGAAATATAACAAAATATCACACCCCTGATGAAATAAGAATAATAAACATCAAATAACAGGAGGATTTACAAATTGGATTTACAAAAAGGTTTCTTGCTTAAAATAACGTAAACATTTATACAATAATATTGATAGAACTGCACAGAGCAAAGTCATACAGTATTTGTCATAAATATTTTAATGCCAGAAAAAATGACATCAAATCCCCGTAATCAGAATTTTGTATATCCTCGTATGGCAGAAATTACACAACTCCTGCAATGTTGTATTAGTTCTGGCATTTCGGAGAGAAAATCCTCCATGTAAAATATTCCTCCATGAAAAATTGCTCCTTCAGGTGCTCCATTTTAGGTTAGTGAACTTGAGTTGGGATCACAAACCTTTAATTGGATTGAGATTTGGAGATTGAGTTGGCCAGTCAAGAACATGTATTTTGTGTGCAGTTTACCACTCCTTTGCCGATGTGGCTGAGCTGAATGCTTTGAATCAATGCCATGCTGGAATGGGCATTTTTGGCCAAGCTTCAGCTTCATGGCAGAAGGAACCAGGAGTCTAGCCAAACTGTCTACTGTAGGTTGCACTATTGGACATTGTTTCATGGTCATTTAATTTGGAGTATGAATTAATATTTGTTCATTCATAATATATACAGTATATTATGAGTGATATACTACATTATTGGAGCAGTTGTAGCTCAGACGGCAAAGGTAGCCCCTGACCGGAAGGTCCTGGGTTCAATCTCAGGTATGGGCAAGCGATGTACTGTAGCTTGCTCTAATTCCTTCCAGATGGCTCCCAGGTCCACTCAGCCTGCTTTCCAAACGAATATCTGGGGTTAATCCTTCCGGGGGTAATAGGCTGGCCGGAGTGTGATGCTGACCACATCACCTCCACCTCCAGTGTTGGATGGTCAAGAGAAATGGTGGCCCTTGCCCCCCATTCCTCCATGGGCCTTTATGGCCTGAACAAGGACCTACGTTCTACATTACGATGTATAGTGGAGATCAGCCTGGACTGCCATCTTGGCTTACTGATTAAATGGACTATAGTGGGGAATTCAGGAACTACAGCTTTACATTGACTAAGTAGAAAAACTTTGCTTTTACAATTGTTCTGTTTGAAAATGCTTTACTATGTTCTGTACTCATGCCTTGATGCCCTGGTTTACCCCTCTCTTTTTGAAGCCAGTAAGCTTTTACAGTTCCCTTCCACAGTTGCTAAAGTTGCCACAGTAGCTAAATTCACTATGGCCCTATCACTGAACTGACTTGCTACTGAACCAAGCACACTGTGGACTGTACAGTATTTCTCAAAAAACAGCGGTGAGCGTATGCTGGTTGACTCTTTTTTACTGTTGGAGAGTGAACTGAGGGATAGGATTAAACACATTATATATATTTTTTTTTTAATTTGTGTGACTGACATAATGACTTCAAAATGAAAGTATGACTGTAATTTTGGCCCTTGTGCAGCAGAATGTCATATTACATGCAATAGTTTTGCAAAAGTACCATTTCAGGAACACTTTTTTGCTTAAAGGAACTCAAAAGCCACTTTATATTACTTAGGCCAGTTTATTTTTAATGCTTATTTTTGTAGATGTCAACAAGGATGTTAATCTTAGTAACAGAATAGTGTCTGAGTAAAAACGGTGAAGCCTCACAACTCGTGCAAGGCTGTTTTCATTTCAGGCTTCGTCTCATTTCAGTAGTCAGAGGTTTAAGTTCTTTTATAGGCTTGTGTACGGTTAATTGACATGGCTACATGGAGCTACCTCTCACACTGCTTACTGTGTGTTCACACACAGGCCTGTTAACACTCTGTAGTTTGTGTATCTATTTTTTGCAAACTCATAATTGAGCCCAATGTGCTATATCTCCCTTACTGTTATATCTCCCATATCATTGGCATTGCTATTCACAACTCCAGAGGTAAATGATAAAAATAATTGCAAGACCTTAAATTCACAAAAAGAATAGTTTGGCTACAACATTTAATTCACTTAGTATCCCAGAAGAACACAAACAACTTCAATATTCACATATTCTGTTTAATTTGCAAAAGGAAGATACAGGCATTTATCCCTTATTGTTTATGCAAATAACACCAATGGAAATGTCAGTGTCACTTTATTTGTGGGCTCATTAAAAAAAAATATCTGGCCATAATTTTTCAATCTAACATAAACATTTCATTTAAAAATACAGAGAAAAAACATAGAAGGAATAAGACATGCTCAAATACTACTGGCTGAAATGCCAAAATATATACAGTACATATGGATTTGACTGTTTTTCCCTTTTGTGGGGGATACAAGACAAACATATTTTGATAATAAACCAGTGTGTAAATCTATGCTTTACATTTAAATTATTCATATCTGCGTCTGTACTGAATATAATTTCTGCAGCATGTGGAGAAAATTTCCATTTCGATGAAGTATAATCTTTTGTCAGTAATACCATTAACTCTCAAATGTCTTGATCTGTAATAAGTTATTCTAGTGGCTCTAAATACCTAATGAACTGCTGTCAGTAATTACAGTTTTAGTAATTACAGGACTGGGATTGATTGAAACTCACTGAGAAGTGAATTGCTTCTATAAAAATATAGGTCAAACTGACTGTGCAGTGAGGCCTAATTCTTTTCAACAGACTATAGGCATCATAGGAAATAAACCACATAAAATACACTGATATTTACAATGATTTTGAGCTTCTCCTTTGGTTCAATCTAACACAACTTTTTTAGTCATAAAGAAAACAGTATTGTTTGCAGCAACAATTGTTTTACTTAGCCTCCTATTTGTGTCATACTAGAACATGCTGTATTTTTTAATCATACAGCATTTAGGCAGTCTTAAGTATCATTATCAGTGAAGGAGCAAATAATAGTATCAGATAGCTTATGCTCACATTATATATGACTGTTGACATTTTATATAAGACTATGACTAAAATATATACAAATATAATGAATTACTTAAGTTATGCAAAACATCAAGTAACTTAAATAATAAATGTACTGTTTCATGCCACTATCAGTTTATAATTTGCTTAATTAAACTTAATTGGATACAAAGACTACTGAAAATCTTACAATGAAGATCTTATTGATACTGTTACACATTTAAAAACAAACCAAACCATCAATATTCCACTTCAACTAACAATGAATGTATCCTCCACAATCAAAGATCAAAAAATGAAAAATATGAACTAGAATCAGTTCATTTTACTTTTACCTACAGTAACCACCACCATAGTTGTTAATCTTCAATAAATTAAAACAATTACAAGTTTTCTGAAACTACAAGATCTGAATATATACTGATGGAAAAAAGAAACGCAACAATTTCTGGAATGAGTATACTATAGTTAAACAGTAGCTTATGTACCTTCACAAAAAGTTGTCAATTTATTTTAAGCCCTCTCACCAGCAATACAGCTTGTGCAGTGAGGCATTACAACTTCCCAATCGCACGAAAGCTTGTTAGGTGCACTTTCACCCAATGAAGTCCAGGTGCAACAATGCCTGATCAGGTCACCTTTAAAAAGGCCTCAAAGCTTAGGTCACTGGAAGAAAATGGCCATACAGTCAGTTTTCTGTGCATTCCATAATGCCTCGAATGTCACCAGAAGCAAGGGAGAGGGACACTGGCATGCTGCAGGCAGGCATGTCATGTGCCAGTGTTCCCAGGCACTATGGAGTAAGCCGCTCCACTGTGTCCCGACTGCAGAGAAGATTTCAGCAGACCAGCAGGACAGATGACCACCCAAGATCCAGTCGCCCTCGAGTGACCACACCAGAGCAGGACCAACACATCAGACTGGTCCATCTGAGACATCGTTTCAGATCTGCCACCCGTACAGCTGCTGAAACTGCTGGCAGACACAATGCCCGCATCAGTGACGGGACAGTGACGCTCCGTGCTGCTGGCCTTAGAGCAAGGTGACCTGTCAGGCCCTCTCCTCACACCTCCCAGACGTCACACTCGAACAGAGGCTACGATGGATTTGTCAGCAGTGGCATCAGGTCCTCTTTACGGATGAGTCACTCTTCGGCCTGTTCCACGCAGATGGAAGGGCCAGAGTGTGGTGGAGGAGGTGTTGTGTTTCTTTTTTCCATCAGTATATATGCAGTAAATATCTGAAATGATGACCCCACAAATACCTGTAAGGAGACTGCTAAGATTTTTGGTTGCTTTTTTTAGATTTTCCTGTTACTACTTTAAGTATCCATGTGGTTAGTTTCTAAGCGTCCTAAAAGCAGACATATTAACACTCATTTCAAGTCCTTTGACCATATGAATGGATTCTCTGACATCCGAACATTAACTTAACCACTTTAAATCTCTAATGTTTGCTTTTATTTAAATTAAATAATTCCAAATCTTTCATTCATTGGCAAGAATGATTTTACCTAAGCAGTTGCTTGTAGTATACAAATGAGCTTAATGACTTACTGAAGTTTTAGCAACACATGTTGTACATTTACACTATCATTGTACATTTACACTATCAATATAAAATATGTGAGAAATTTAAATATGACATTGAAATTAGGAAGATGAATAGAAAATGCTGAAGAAATTGAAAGGAAATAAAAAAAGACTTATAAAAACTTTAGGGATGGGCAAACATCTGGCTGATGACATTTAATGTGGATTATTAAATGCACATTGAAAAAACACTCTACTAGAAATATGAGAAGGGAAATGTTAAGCATAAAGAAGCTGCTTATATAGAAGACTATCATTTTAACTAATGATGTTAAAATCATTTTCATTTTCTAGGCTCTAAGACGTAATAAAAAGCAAACAGACTTTTAGTATATATACATAAAAGTGTTTAGGATATATACAACAAAATTTGAATCAAGGAACTTTAAATTAAGCTGTACAACAGAATAATGAGAATAATGAAAATGTTAGCTGGAACAGTTCAGATAAAAACTGTGTGGACTGAATTTCATGAGTGAATGAAATGGGTCATTTCCTTTGAGGTGAAAAGTGCTGTATAAATGCAATTAATTATTTTAGTTATTATAATTAATCATTAAGTATTCATAATCTGGGTGACACAGTGACACAGTTGGTACATTGCCACCTCACAGTGTTGGGGTCCAGTGTTCAATTGTTTGGGTCCTATCTACATGACGTTTGTACATTCTCCACATATTTGAGTGGGTTTCCTCAAGGTGCTCTGGTTTCCTCCCACTGCCCAAGGACATACTGGTAAGTTAATTGTCAAGTTTGTATCTGTGTGTTCTGTGACCCTGAATTGCTTAAAGCAGTTATTGAAAGTGATGGGGATTTATTCATAATTTTCAATGGCCTTGAAATCAATAACATTTTATTTCTTCAGAATGAACAGTGAAACATGTGAAAATAAACTCTGTGTACCATTCAGACTACCAATATAATACATATTATGTAAAGCAGCAGTTTGCTGTGTCATAGTTTCTCCACTGAATTGAAACTTTAACAACTTGGTTGTAATTTCACCAAAACACAGGTCTCAATTAGTTTCTTGGCCCACAGTATATTTCTTTCTATTGTTTCTTATAAAATGTCTTTTTGATACAAAGTAGTTTGTCACATTGAAAATTATTTAGATTTTTTAAGGATATGGACAGTGACATTATAGTATTTGTTATTATAGACTCTTTTTAAGATGATCATTTTTACAATATCTCTTTGTTGCAATATAACAGCATTTACCTGCTTGAAAACAGCCTGTCTGTCAAATATTGCTACAGTATATATTTTGCGGCTTCATTATTCACAGAAAATAATATACCCATACTCATGATAATAATACTTCCTCTTATAAACTTGTTGATATCTGTAAAATATTTCTTCACATGTTTCAAAAGCAATAATTCCTATCTATTTAACACGTTTGCTTGCTCACCAGTCCATTAAATAGGCTGATGTAGCTAAGTGAATAAATTAGGTGTGGTTAAATAATATCAGGGTCTGCTGCAGTTGTGTTATACAGTTTATGTATTAATAACATTAATGGTTCTTTTTAACCTCTCTGTAATGAATTACTGTCAGAAGTCACATCTTATTCTTTAACTGTTCAGTCCATTCATTTATTATAAGAAACCATCTTAATCCTACTTGGAAATCTGTGTTTTCCAAAACCAATTCAGATAGATTATGCTTACTAGGGGTCTCTGTTCAACTGTTCATTTTTAAATACGAAATACAGTATGGCTAATATCAATACACTTACTGTACTGTACTTTTGGATACACTTACTGTGCTATCCAAAAGCTGAGTTATGTACTCCTTAAGAAGCCAGGGCCCAATATATGTACTTTTTGAGCTGGAAATTGAAAGACACTTTAAGCAGCAGTCAGCAACTGTCCTGAGCCCTAGAGACAGCTGCTGACATCAGACACAGACGGAGAAGTCAAAGCCAGAAAAAAAAATGTTGCTCTTTATACTGGGATTCCCTTTGATTTGAGTAGAAAGTTTGGATTTACCAACTAGTCATTTGCTTTGAAATCTGAATTATAATAATTTTGAAAATAGCCTAAGCCCGGGCTGTAGTCTTTAGTTGATCTGCATAAAAAACGCTTCAGTACTAAAATGTACTGTACCAGAACAGCTGAGTTGCTGAATACCCCATACAGCTTTACAAAGGTCAACAAATGTTATGTTTTTGCTGAGTTTGAAAGGGGGTGGAGAACAAGTAAAAGGGCAGAGTTATAAATGGTAAGTGATGGCCTAGTGCCAGTGACCCGGTCACATTCCACAGTCAAATTAAGAAGAACAAGGAGGGGGCTTTTTGTCATATTTGCATAAATGTAATAGCTGTATTGACTGATGAGAAGGAAGAAATCGCTGCAAGAACATTATGGAAAGTTGCTGCACTGTGGAGCAGTAAACACACTTGTGATGTAAAGCAAAATTATGCAGATCATATTTGCCTGGTTAAGAGTTTTACTATGAAACCCAATTCAAATCAAATCAAATCAAAGTTTATATATCAAATGCACAACAATACAGCGTGCAGCAGTAGTTGCTGGCAATGAAATGTTTTTTTTCGTGAGCTCTCAAAAATCACAAGAATCACAAAAATCACAAAATAGAGGTTATGAAAATAAGGTTACACAATAATAGACGTAATAGAAATTGAATAAAACTCAATATGAGTAGAGCTGCTGTGTGTCCATGGTGTATGCAATATATACAAGTAGTGCAGTTATGCTGAATACAGTGAAAACTGTGTGTCCATGTAGCCATTACAGGTGATTTGCTAAAGGAGCTGCAGGTTGGCTATTTAGCAGTCTTATTGCCTGGAGGTAGAAGCTGTTCCGTAGTCTGTTGGACTTGGACCGAATGCTTTGGTACCGTTTACCGGACGGTAGGAGGGAAAACAGTTTGTGACTGGGATGACTGGGGTCCTTGAGAATGGACCTGGCCTTCTTCAGACATCTAGCTGAGTAGAATCTAAAGTTAAGAATCCATTATCTTAAAAGCAACATGTTTTCAGCCTTCAGGTTTATGAACTTTAGAGAGCAGTTAATCGTTAACAAGACACTTACTTTCGTAATACTGTATGTAAAGGTATTATGGTCAGAACCAACTTTCCAAACATTTTTACCTGATTATGTGCATGGAGAGATACCCTGTATACGTTATGTCCCTGTGTTAACTTAAAATTGCTTAAGTGATTTTATATAAATTAAACAGAATTGCTGTTTAAGTACAGCTTCCTCTGAACATGTTCTGAGCCTGTAGAAGCAAACAGCAATGACATGTGGGTATCGCAGCACGTGAATATGAAATGCAGCTGCTTTAAAGTCCTGCACAGCTATGGTTCCAATAATTACTCTCTTAATAACTGCAATAATTGTAACCTCTAATCACATCCTACACTTTGCACAGCTGTAAAGCATGCCTAGATTTATGTAGTCCCTTAATCATCACGAATAAAAGCCATCTGCCCAGTGCAAGGTATAAGCCCAAAGCATAATATAACTGGCTCAGTCTCACAGTTGGCTGGCAACCAGTCCTTTTTAAGTCCTAGTGGACTGACAACATTTAATTCTGTGTCATACCTAATGATTTATTTTTTCCAATAGCTTTGTATTTTACATAGCTGACAGAAAAATGGATGTGTTGCTCTGTAACAAAATGTCTTAAAAACGGAAATGTTATCTAGTATATGATAGAAGACTGCATGACACCTGTGAGAATGATTAACTTTACATTTGCCTTTACAGTATTTTCTTTAGCATTCTCGGTTTTACACATTTGTGTGGAGGCCTGAATGAAAAGGCTGAATTTGTTGGTTTCTTATGTTCTGTCTTATTCAATAGGGAAAAAGACAATGCCTCTGTGCTGCAGAACCTACAGTAAGTGACGCTATCATCTGCACATTCTAACCTTAACATTAAGACCCTAGTAACATAATGATAGAAGCACATTGACATACCTCTCTGATTGCAGTACAGAACTCACTCTGGAGCACTTTCTTTAGTGACTGCAATTTTGAAACTGGTAAATCCCCAGACTCCTGCAGCTTCTCCAGAAGTTCAATTGCTCTGGCCACATCTAAATGGACAGAAGAATAATAAAGAACATCAATAGGATACATTATTGAAAGTCTTCATGGTGGTGAAAACAAATCAATACGGAGGGTGATGGAATTGGATTAGTTATGCCTGAGGCATAGAATACTATTATTCTGTGATTGAATTTGACCGTGGTAAGCATGTGAATGGGATAAATATGAGAAAATATTGGACGAAGGCAATGCCACAATAGAAGATAAAATCACCTTAGGATTACGAGATGTTATATTTATAAAGTACTGAATTCTACCTTTACATTTGTTTAACTCTTTAATAAAAGTTATTTGTGGAATAACTTTCACAAATACAGTAGCAATCACACTGTTTGTCATTTCTGCAATTCATAGCCATGCTTTTCCTTGTTACACTCCTATCTGCTTTATCTGCCTTGTACAATATATACTGTACAAACAAACTATTAACACCATGATACTACATTAGTACCTATGTGAACAAGCTAAATTTTGTTATTATTATTGTTAATTATTTAATTATTAGTAGGCAGTTCCTACCGGGTTATTAACACTCTTTTCTGAACCTATTAGGCCATAAAGATTTTAACAAATGTAGCTTCTAAAGTTTTGGAAGATGTTTGGACATTCAAAAGGACATTCCAGCCGAGTTTAAACTAAATGTAAAAATAGTATATAATCCTTTACTAACACTGGACTGACTTGAGACTTTTGTCCCGACTGCCCACAGTCAGAATCCAACCATACGCAAACAACTCTGCATTAATCCTTATCAGACCTCAGCCCTTTCCATTTCCAAACGCCATCGCATTTATTTATCAACCAACCAGACCTCTCCTTCCTCACCACAGCCTCCACTTCCCAAATTACTTAAGCCTTCATCACTTTGACCTCAATGCTCAGTATTGGTTTTCACCTAGTGAAGCTACCCTTCTCTCTTGAGTTCTCCTTGTGACTTACCTGACTCCAGAACCTTTGGCTTCCCAACCTGCGAACCTGTCTTTGACCATGGCATTTGAACTATGATTCGGATAAGTACACTCGGACTTTCATATAACTCTTCTTGCAGTTTGCATAGCTATCAGTCACCGCATAGGGTCCCATCTGGCTAAAACTGTAACAACCTGCTATGACAAAATATGGAATTTTAAAATGCAAGATGTTGGATATTCAATCATTCAATATACTACTAACAGAAATGAGCCAATGAATGAGTAATTGAATAAAGCAAAGTAATATAAACTTGAATGTTACTTAATGAAAAGGATAACTACCACAGATCCCCTTCACATGATTAGAAAATGTCTCAGAGTACAGTTTTTTGTCTGTACATGTAATGCCTGACAATAGGAGAAAATTATATGGGGTAAATATCCAAGCCTTGTGTTTTTTACAGGCACCAAAACTTATTCAGGTCAGATTTCAACAGATGCCAAAGGTATTAAAAAATTAGCCAAAGCAGGAAAACACAGTAATATCGATTTGTCTTAAACAAGCTGATTGAAAAAGTGAAAAATGTTAAATGTACAGTATAATACAATATGCATAGGGTTTCTTGATACAATTCTCTGAATATTTAACCTGCACTTCAGCTCAGTATGAAGTTAACTCAGTAATAAACTCAGCATGTAGCCAAAACTATATTTGGACAACTACAGTACCTGACATTTTTCTATTAAAAGTCAATTTCAGTGCTACTTACTGTATTAAAGCTGCACTCTGAGAATATTAAACATGTAACCCACTGTGCTGAAGGACCATTCTACAGCTATGATACAGACACAATTGTTTTGTTATTTGTAAAGGAATTCAGAGCCTTCCAATAGTTAAGTATATCTTGAAAATCTTGAAAAGTATGTCTTTGTCATTTATGGCACTGAAGATGGAAAATGCTGACACCAAACTCTATTTACGGCATGAATTCCCAGCACAGAAAATCCTCTACTTGTTGTGCCTTGAAGGTGATGTCTCTTAAAATCATAATGACCTAGCCAAACATGGCTCTCAAGTCATTTACAGTATGTGACTTGCAATATCCTTAATTCACTGAGCATTTCTCACATGATTTTAATATGTGGAAAAATTGATTCAAGAAGCATGTATTGTTTCTTATGGTAAGAAAAATGGATGTTTCCACTCCGCCTTCAATTTCTTTTTTAGTTTCCACATTTTGATGAATTGATGATCTCTGTGTGTCAATCTGGCTGCAGAAGGCGCTCCTTCTCTGTCCTGTCTCTTGTTTCCGGTGCTTTGCTGTCTTTCCGGTATTTCTCTCTCTCTCTGGGGATATATATTTCCGGGTCTTTCATTCTGCTTTGGCTCAGCATTGATGTTCGGATGTCCTGAAACCCGCCTAGCACCAGGTCGCCTCACGTCCGTTATCTGAGGGCATAGGTTTCTATACGACATTCCCTGAACAGCTGAGCCCGGGCTAACCCCCATCTCGCCGCTATGCATAGGGTCTTTTCGCTCTCCTGCCATTCCACGGTTAGTCCTTTCCGACATCCGTGACACAGTGTAGAGAAGAGAATGCTGTCCGGAGCAGTTTATAACTGGTTGCAGTTCTCTGTAAATGTACTTCCCCCAAACCATACAATGGTACTTTCAAAATCAGCAAAAACCGTTTTTTTGGGGTAGCATTTATATTTGTGCTTAGTATCTTCATGTTCAAATCTCCCATAACAGATATCAAGTTATTTCAAATTACTTTTTGTAGTCAAGTTTCAATTTAAATTGACAATTTTGACTTAAATCCCGGCTCTAGTTTCCAGGAATTCCGCACAGTGTAAATATGATGTATGAGTTTATCAAACAAGCAATTTTAGACGCACAAAGCAATAGAAAGCCAGTACGTAGCAAATATGTTGTTTCTTTTTCCCTTTTTGTAAATAATTAAATCTTACCACTCATAGTCACATTCACACTGTATAATACGCAAGATCTCTGTGAGAAGTGTCAAATCTCCATAGGCTGTAAACTAAAAAAAATGTAAACTATAGTGTTAATGATGCAAATGTTACGATAGAAGTTACAGCATTTTTCTTCTCTCTTTTGTCATTATGTATTAATTATTATTACCGTGCATCTTGTGCTCCTTTCTTTCCCTATTAGCAAAAATAAAACTGCCTGGTTCTTATCACTGATATTGTTATTGTTGCAGATAATACAGATATAGCTTTTCATCACTGTCCTCCAAAGAATTGTCCTTCAAAAACAACTGTGTTGGTTAGCAATGTTTTTTTCATAATTGCAGACTCTTAATTATTGTCTTAGCTCACTGTGGTTTAGGCATGCATCTCCTTAATTGGCAGATGAGGGTCAGCTCACAACAATGTCTCTTCTCTCTTTGCTCAAGCTCATTATTGCCTGAATTAACTCATTTGAATCACATCCTCAGTAAGAACACAGTCTATTAGGGACGTCACATTGAGATAGCAGCATAAATGCATATATTTGGTGGGATAGTGATCATTAGACTAAAAAAGTCTGGAAAGGATTATGTAAAAAATATAAAAAAGCCAATTCATATTTCACATTACAAATTGTCAATATGGTTGCCTATAAACTCACTAAGAAGTACACTAAAGGAAATCTTTATTGTGGAAAAACTCTCTCAGATACAAAGATGGTTGTTCTTTAAACAAACTACCAACTAATGCCATGATGCCCTTTATTTATAAACGAGACCTAAATACACACATGAAAATGTGCAATTCCTAAACAATTAATAATTCATCTCTAATGAAGTAATAGATTTCTTTAATGGCTTCTAGTGGCAAGTCACCGTTGTCTGTTTTTCCTAGCCTGCCATACTGATTAACAACATTTGTATAAAAATGAACTGTTAGATCTAACACAGTATAATATCAACATCAACATGATAACTGGTTGTAAGGTATCTCATCAGAATGTGACATACCTACTGTATAAAGGTCTATATAACTGTAGGCAATAATATCATTGGAGTGTTTTAAATGTGTGGTGAGCGCTTTGAAAATTAAGGGAAATAAAGACAAGACCAATACAAATCAAGCTTTATCTAAAGAAGATCTAAAGATCCTATCAATAAATTGCAACCTCACATTTACTTGATTGGAGATTTATGAAACTGGTATTGTTTACAACAGAATAGGTTGAGAAAGAAAACCCAAACTATACAAAATCAAACCATCCAATTTTATATGTAGTAGGTGCTAGTCCAGTAGGTAAGTAACAATACTGTCAGTGAAGGAAACTAATGTCTTCAAGAATACTATGATACACATTAATACAAAATAGTCTCAATAGGTATGAAGCTGCTTGTCAAAATTTGCATTATGTGTTGTCTTTGGATTCCTCTCCTCAGTAAAGACTGAATTTATGTGCTATGTTGGGCTGAGAATGGCCAAGTTCTACTGGAATGGCATCTGTAATGTAATATAGATAATTCATACTGAGGAATTTCAAATCAGTTTGAATTTTCATAGATCTCTTCTATTACTAACAGTACCAGTTTACTACTTCAAACCTCTCTCCAGGATGTTACCTAGAGTACTGAATGAAATGAGTGAAGTTTTTTTAATGTACGAGTTTCCCAAAAACTATAGAAACTATAGTGTCGACCACATATTAAAAAAAAACTCTTCAGTGATATCACCATCAATCCGTACCATACTGTATATAGGATTTGTGGTAATCATCACCTTTTGATAGGTTTCCTGACAAAAGTGACATTAGACCTGGTGACCAGGTCTAGTGCATGTGATCTCATTACTCCTATCCTGGAGTCCTTGCACGGCTTCCTGTCAAGTTTCATGTTGACTTCAAAATCCTCATGCTCACCTATAAGGCTCTGCATGGCTTAGCACCTCAGTACCTGTCTGATCTATTATCACCCTACTCCTCATTTCGCAACCTTCGCTCCTCTAATTCTGGTCTCCTAACTGTCCCCCAAGCCTGTCTACATTCTATGAGTGACAGGGCCTTCTCCTGTTATGCCCCTAAGCTCTGGTACTCTTTCACCAAAGCTATCAGAAAATCACCTTCTCTAAACTCCTTCAAATCCAGGCACAAAACCTTCTTCTTTAGAAGAGCCTTTACTTAAACTGGTTCCATTCTTTACCCCTCTGCTCCTACTGTACGTAGTACCACCATCTACTGTCTCCTCTGCGTATTCTCTTCGTGTTTATCATGTTTATTTTTAATTATTGTTGTTGCTGTTGTCATTCTGTAAAGCGCTTTGAGAAGCCACCTTTAAAGGTGCGATATAAAATAGTTTATTATTTTACAATATGTTACTACACCATATTAGTTAACATTTCAATTTCAGAAAAGAACACAAATAAGGCTTTATTTAGATTAATATCCCACATTAATCTTTTTCCATAATTATTTCCAGTAATATATATATTATGTAATCCTTTTTTAACATCTAGACTACAAAATATAAAAAAACAAACATTAGTGGTATTGACGGATACATTAGTGATATATTGATAGTGAAACACATTTTGAAGTGTCAAACCAGACACACCAGTGCTGCTTCTGTACTGTAAATAAAAGGACACATCAGCTGACTTGATTGTATCCAATTAACGGTACATTCAAGGTCTTCGTAAACTAGTGTTTAGAATGAAGCTTTCAACTTTTCATTTAATAACGGAGAAGCTTCTGTGACTGTGACTTTGGCATTCAGTTTAGCAACAATTAGTAAGTATGATAAACGATGCATGCATCCTTTCTGTGAAGTAAATGAAGCAGCCTTTAAGTCTGACACCATTTAATTGTGATAATGGAACCAAAATAATCTTGTCTTAACACTGTCACAGTCTAGAGACAATGCACCTCTCTTCAATATTTCAAAATAAAAGACTAATGGATAAAATAATTATGAAAATATGGTCAATGCGATTATTATTTTTATTATTATTTGCAAAATAAAATTTGTGCTGCATAGATCTCCAAATATTTTTTCCTTGTCTATTTCTTTAATGGGCTTTCTTCATGTGTTACTTGTTGCTTGTTAGACTCCTATAGTATGTTTCTGTTTTCTATTTGTGCCAATTTAAATAAGCCATACATTATATAAACTGCATTCAAAAGCAAAACATCTCCATTGCAGTTTTATTTAGGCTTTTATCTTTTATTCTGAGCACATCGCCAAGCTATTATTTTAAACTCTACATAATATCTCAGCACATGGTACACTACATTACCATGTTTCATAAGAATGTCAGACAGGGTCTAAACCTTTGCTCAGATAGAGCTACTGCATTGTTTTTTTTAATAGCAGCAAATTTAACTTGTTCACTCCAAAGGAACTTGTCTATGTTTTGTAATGTTGCCTGGTTGCATTATATATTGAAGCTGAGATACTGTAGTTATAATGAAACCCAGAGGCACCCTCGCAGAAACATTTTTAAATAATGCAGAAGTTATGAAAGCTTTGGTAATGAGAAAAAAATCAATTGTAGCGGCAAATAGAAGTATTCAAGCAAAAGTACCTTACTTTTAATTAATACTACATTCGTTTTAATATCTTCTTAAGGGACAGTTAAAAGTGGTGCAGGTTCATGAGTGAGCAAAGGCAAAATCAACCGTATGCTAAAAATAATCCTGGCCTGGCAAGTCTAAACACAGTCCAGTCAAAGGGAAATGGTTTATGTCAATACCATCTTTCATTTAAATCATTTTACAAGTTCTGTGTTTTATTTTAAAAAATACAAAAGTGAATTTCATTGCTTATTTTATTACATTCCCAGTGGAAATTTAAACAATTCATACAGTATGTTATTTTGCACAAATAATCAATTAAGAATTATAGGTGACAGGTTGGGAAAACACTTAAATCAGTTCTTGATTTAAACGCCTGTATTGAGGTTACACAATTATAATGTCATAGCATTATTTGAACAATAATTCATAATCTTCTTAATTTAAAACTAATACTTTATCTGGTCAATCTGAAACAAAATTCAGTTTATACAGGTGGATGACACAGTTAAATTAAAACAGACCGGGCATATGTTTTGATAATGGTTTCTTTATTTATAGAGAAACAGCAATTATCATATAGCACTGATTAAAAAAGGATGGGTATTAAACCAATCTATAATGGTTTGTCCCCAAACAGCATGAAATTATAACGTGACTGATAGATGCAGTTTGTGAGAGAGACTGTGAATATTATTATAATAGAAGAACATTTTCGGGAGTTTGTATTGATTAATAATCTCATTGTGTGAAGAAATAAAGATTGATTTAGTTTGAAAGAGGAATTTGTCATATGTCATAATGCTTTAATATTTTTCATTCCTAATCAGCCAGAAACTTGCATTTACTTAACAGAGTAATACAAATATTTTCACTTGATTGAATATGTAGAATAACTTGGCAACTAATAAACGGGAAATTCATTGCACAAGTTCCTAAGATAAATTTTGCTCTTCGGATTCTGGACTGAATATTTGAAAACTCATTTTAGCAGGTCTATTTTTGGCTTTTGTATAATTTCTGAATAATTGTAAATAAAAGGTATCAACCAAAACAGCTAGATTTGGCCAAACAAATTAAAATTATTGTTTATGAAGTGGCATTCACAAAGCCAGTGGAATTTCATCCACTCAAATCATAGAGATTCATATATTCTATATTTTTTTCCTCAAGGCTGATTATCATTATAATGCTGTACTGTTGTGCATTATTATGTTATTTTTTGGTTCCTTTTATAATTGTGTTATCATTGAAATCCCCCTGTGGTATGCAGTTAATCATTACTGCTGTCTTGTTGATTACACAGATGTTCATTAAATAACTTGACTGTCCACATAAGTAGAATACTGTGCCACACTGCCTCAGCAGCTTTAAGAAAATAACCACAAAGCTTGCACTACTTTCACAGGTTGGTTTGAATTCCTTAAACTCTTAAATATATTCCAAAATGTAGTATTTCACTCCTTAATTGTCCTTTAGAGTCTGCCATTGCTGAATCCAAAAAAACAACTGATTAACAATCCTCCCAAATCAGTTTTTCACCTTTTTGTAATGTATCACGTAATTGAAGACTGCAAGGCACATGTCTTTGACATCATTACAAAGTATTAAAATATTTTACTTTTTTGAATTGGCTCTGTCATTTCCTCTACATGAGTGGCATGGTGGTGCAGTGGTTAGCATTGTTGCTTTGCAGCACTGGAGCCCTGGGTTCAATTGTGCATGGAGTTTGTACACACTCCCTTTCTTCAGATGGATCTCTGTTTGCCCCAGATTCCTCCCACACTCAACATTCAACAGTGTACCATAGTGTTTCTCCATTCTCACAAGAGCACTTTGAGCATCCCATCTTTGTACTCCTGCCCTTCAAATGAGCAAAAACATATAGTTCGAAAGTTACAGTTCAAAAATATGCTTGTAGGTTAATTGACCCTGGTGTGAGTATATGTGTGTCTGTGTGTGTCCTGTGATGGACTGGTGACCTATTGTGTACCTTGCCTTCCACCCATTGCTTGCTGGGATAGGCTCCAGCGCCCCTGCGACCCTGAATTGGTAGAAGCAGGCAGAAAATGGATGGATGTTCTCTGCACATTTCTCTTACTTCTGTATCCTCTATCAGCCTTTCTGAAGTGTTAAAATTGGGAGTTTATACCCCTAGGTAAAGTCATTATGAGAACCATAAGCAACTTAGAACATCTGGACTTAATTATTTAGTTAAGCTTCTGTGAATTTAATGTTTGATGTCAAATGATGTCAAGCAATCAACAAAAAGTACTTGTTTTGACTAAATTAAGGATTGTAAGAGATGCACAAATTGTTATAAGAAACGTTATGCTTGTTCAGATCAATGGATTTCAGGGCATCGTAGGTTCAGGATTATTATGAAGAACCAAAACATACAGTACTAAGTCTTTGAAATTTTGTGCATGGATGAATCATGTACTGAATTATCACTGAAGAGCCAGTCCAAGTATGTATATACAGTACTGTATATACACTTCAGTTCTACTGTATAGCTCATTATGTTGCTCTGTGATGCTTTCTTAAAAACTTACTTGTTTAGCATTAGATGTCCACATACTACCACAATGTTTGTAGTTTTGTTTCTGAACAATATACTTTGTACTATAAAAACAATATACTTTGCACTGTAAAATGAGTATGGACCCACACTCTTTTTGATAGTACTGTATGTGGCCTTTCTTATCAATACAGTACAAGTGCTATATCAGCTATTTCACGATGACAATAATATATTTAAGCTTCAACGTCTGTAATTATCTCATCTTTAATAACTTGTAATTTTCGTATCATTATATGCATTACAATGTCATGTTTAATGTCGGCAGAAGTTAAAAATGATATTTTGAAAATATTGATAAGGTCAATAATGAGTAGGTAATAAAGTACGTTGTGAACACTGTATACCATATTGGAATAGGTAGAGGTTAATGAAAAATAGAAAGAAAGACAAAACACAACAGGTGAAATATTTTTCTATTTTTGCTTTTTCATTTACAACCTGCATGCTGACAAAGTCCCCCATTCAAAACTATGTATTATATTACAGCTCCTTAGGCTTATGTAACAGTGAAAAGCAAATAAGCAGTAAGACAGTGATAATACAATAAGACAGTACATTTCCCGTCTTGAAGGAGCTAGTGAGAATTATAGGCCAAAGCTATTTTAAAAGAGCTCAGGTGGTCGTTCCCTATACAGCACTTTAAGATGGCAAAAGCAATTCAGTTGAAAGTGGAAATCCTCAAGCAAAAGCTGATAAAGCTAGAAATACAGCTACTGACAACATTTATGTGCTTCTGACTCACTGCTGACAAAATGAAGCTAGTTCTGACATTGACTACAAAGGTTTGCCTCAACGAATAGGAGGACATACCGCACTGACACATGGTAAGACAAATATTGGACGTGACATGCCTACTCTAAAAAAACAACTGCCAATTTCATCTAGTTATTTTTCTAATAAAAGAGAGAGCTTTTTATAGGGAATATTATAGTGGTGATGATGTGTCCTCTTTAAATCTAGTTGTTTTCTTAGATATAATTTGACTGCATTTCCAGCTCTGCAGGATGCTCTTAAAATAATTCAATATAGTAGCTGTTAGATTTTATATTCTGACTCTGGCAATCAATGTCAATGGGTTTTTGAAAAGCTTCTGTGATATTGAATATTAACACGTGTCACAGTATAAAAAACGAATAGAAAATGATTATTAAAAGAAGATGATAAAAGTATGCAATTGTTTTTTCCATAAAATAAGATACCCACCTTTCTAAACAATTTGTGAATAACACTAAAACCGAATCAATAAATTTTCAGCAACAGGCTGAAGCATCTTTGAAGATCGTCTTCTTAATTCACATGTTAAGCTAGAAGACAAGTATGTTGCAAATATAAAGTAAAATCTTTCCATGTCAAGGTTTTGTGGCTTTTTAATGATATCTGTATACTAAAAATAATAGAAAAGAAAACGCTTAAATAATTCTTTACATACATATAAGGGAAATGCAAGGAAAAAGAGCATATTATTAAACAGATGGCCACAAGACTCAAGTATACATGTTTCCTTCTGAAGACATTTATATAAATATGAAAAGAACATGCAAAAAAAACCAAAATTGGGTTGGAAAAAACTCATGAACAATTAATTAAATTATGTGCAACCAGAATCAAAGTATTAGGCCAAGAGGAGAAGAATGTCACCCAAATCTAATCATTTTAACAAAATTTTGAAACAGTGGAATTGGGGCAAATACAACAGACCAAGTTCATACAAAAAAGGTACTAATGCTGTTCTGAAGATAAGAAATAGTATCTGACCACACTGAAACAGCTCTTGCACTAGCAAAATGTAATATATCCATAATTCTTAACATTATTTCATAGAATTAATGTAAATACTTGCAAACCTAAGGGCATTTCATTCTCCATCTAAACTCTTAAAATCATTTTTGGCAAAAAGACCCCATTACTGAAGATTGATGATAACTTGGGAGTCATCACTGAGAAGGTACTTTTGAGAACATAGCGAAATAGTCATAACAGTCACATCTGAAGGCTCCCTCATTACCTATACAAAAGAGCTCTATCACAGGATATTTGTAAAATGTGTAGCTGAGGGTACAAGCTTAGTCCTTCAAGATCAGAGAAGGCTGAGAGCAATTTTCATCTAGAATCACTAGTATGGTGTTTTAAAAAGCTGGTGTAGTAAGGTTTTTTTAGAAGAAGGGAGAGCATTGCCTCAGACAATATTTCAATGGGATAAACATCCACCTTATCTACTTGCAAATCCTATATAAAGGTAATTAATTTTAGACAAGAGAAAAAAGATATATTACAAAAAAAACAGACCTCTTGTAGCTGCTGAATGGTGTCAAACATTATATGCTGGAACTCTATATGCACGAAGAGCTGAGTGAAGTCTGAGATACTGTACTGTACATAAAATAGGAAAACCATTGAGAACAAGCTTCCCTCAGATCCTGACATTTGTGCAGGCGGTATTCATCAAAGATAGCACCACTAGCATGAACATTTCCTGTAGACCCAAATACTGTATGTAGACAAGACTTAGACTCTGTAAGAGTTAATTACTTCCGTCTTAAGAGATTTTGAGGGTCAGAAAAATACTTTTCTTTCCTTCAAATCTCAGGAGAGCTTGCAATTATTAGGCCTATTCAAAAGGAGACAGAACAGAAGATCCAGGAATATATTTGGCTTTATTAGGCTTAATTGGGCACACTCCAACTATATCCTGAACACCCTCAACTAAAAAGTCCAATATTAAAACTAATCAAAAGCTTTTGAAGCTCTGTAAGGTCATCAGCCAGACCTTTGTTCGCTTAGTGAATCCATAGCAGGATTATTTTTTTCTAGATAATATAGTAGAAGTGAGATAGGGATGGGTGCTACTGCCTCCCTGACAGGTTCAGTTTTGGACTGGGGTGCCTTCTTTTGTGAAGTTACCCTGTGACAATATGCAACACCATGGTTCATGGATGTCTCTTAAATTGACAGTGTGTGCGGGGGTTCTAAAATGGATGCATTGCATCCTGTATTTCTGGAATAGGCTCCAATTTGCAGTGGACCTTACTAATAATAAGGGACTTTCTCACAATAGGAAGATGGATGATATGGGGATCATGGAAAATAAGAAATTAATGTGCAATTTTTTTTTTATTGAAATTAATATTATTAATTTTTATAGGAAAAACCTTGAGACAGAGGTTCTAATGGAATGTAGAACGCTTGGACAATAAGAGTTGAATGCCTTCTTCATTATGTCATGCATAAACTATACTAATTACATTTCAGGAAGTGTCATTGTAATATTACTGTATACTGCAATAATCCATGATTCTATACCGACAAAGTCAAAAATCAATCCTTTCTGTGTCGACTCCTGAGCCACAAAACATGCCATCTATTGTAGCAACTGTGGGTAGACAAAAATCTATTTTATGATCATATTTCAATGATTGCAAATCACCATACTAATGGCTACATGCAATACAAGTCAAAAGTATTTCAGTGATACGTATGCTTACAGTACTTTATTCACACTGTTCTAACAAAAAAGAAATATGCAATGAGGTCACAACTTGTCTGTATCATCCAGGGATGTCCACAGAACTGAAAAATCCCCTGCATGACGAGAAATGTTCTTGCACAGTTTGGACTTCAAAGTAGAGGTTCAACAGTGTTGCAAATATATCCAAAAGTTTCGTGTCAAATGTGTCAAGCTGCAGCCAAGTGCGGCACATCAGGGCAATGGGGAATGGTCTCTCTCACTGGAATAACATTTCAAGTCTGCTCATCTATAACCTTCAAACAGCAGAGCGGAAAGTCTTATAACTAATTGACACTTCAATTACATTTACTGTAGTATAAAAAAATAACCCTTAGGCAGGCCAAAGAGTTCTGGAATGTTTATGCCAGCTTGAAACTCATACCGGGACAATCCATTTTATGTTTCCTGTCCTAAGGTTATTTATTACTAATGATTCTCTGGCTGTACTCATCTCTATTTGAGATGCAATAACAAATTAGATGATGAGATGGCATTCATCTTTATACAATTTGAGCTGTGTCGAACAGTTTCACAAGTTATGTACAATACGTTTTTCTAATGCTGACTCCACTGAACAAGATTACTTCTATGTCTGGCAGTATAACTGAATTAAACTTCATTTACTTTAGCTAGATACATGCGTAAAGGATAAGACACGCATTTCTGGTGAAATGTACTGACTCTGCACGAACAATGCTGGTGTAAAATTAAATTTACTGTGGCTCACAGAGAGGTGTGCATTACCAAATTAGGATGTATGTTATGTATTGGTTTTGTTCTTGACAGCAGGAGATTTAATCTGTTTTTCATTTCCTTAAAACACAAGGAGAGAAAGCATATGAAAACTGAGATTGAATGTAGAAAAGGAATGATGAAAATGTCCTACATTACTTTGAACAGACTATTCTGTGAATTCGGGATATGGAGCTACAGTAAAGTTAAAGCGTTGGACAGGAAGAACCCAATAAGTAAAACAGGATACTTCCAGCTAGCGGGTGCTTGACAGCTTACATAATATCATGTTGAAAACATTGCAAACTTAGCAGCATGTGTTGTACAGTATAACCTCCCTGATCAATAATTAATACAATACTGGCAGCATAAACCTAGTCATCATGCTGTAGTGGGATGTTAAGCCACTCTTCCTGTGAAGCTGCAGGCAGATGTTGAACGCCGGTCAGTCCTGCTCTGTTTATGGCATTTGTCACGTCCATCAGCAACGGTAAATGACCTTTTGCTAAACCAACCACAGCTATGGGTAATTCCAGCAAGCGCCAGCGCACTGATCAATTATCCAATCACGACACCACACTAATTACCAAACCCTCCACTTCCCAGGATATTTAAACCCTCATTTCCCTCAGGTCTGTGCTCGGTATAAGGCTCTATCCCTGGAGCTCCTATCTCGCCATTGTTATAGAGACATTCTCTTTTGGATTGTTACTCAGGTCTTTGAAATATCTTCCTTCGTCCCTCGACTCCGACTACAGCTTTGCGATTTGGATATCTAGCCTTCGACCCCTTCTGACGGAAACCCTGGTCTTCGACATCGAACCTTCGTGCCTTGACTCTGACTTCAGCCCAGCAATTTGGAAAAGTAGCCAACAATCTCCTGAAAACCCTCAGAACAATGCACAGGGTCCTTCCTTTACCAAACACAGTGTCCATTACAGCTTTGTTGACTTGGTAAGACAGATGTTCCACACACTTGTGTTAGGAGAGAAATCCAGACATGACAAGACCTCAACATCGTTTTTCTTATGTCTTGTTTTTAGTCATAGCACAGTATAGTCTTGCATGTTATACATTATTGTCTTTAACCTAGTCTGTCATCAGCTAGATAGCATTCATCAGTGTGTAAAACACTCTACCACCCTTAGTGCTGCCAGCTCTGATGTTCTCTGGCTCACAGGCAATTACAATTACGTCTTAACACGTTAACCCTGAACTGCCTCAGAGCATGCAGGTCATCCACATGAGTCTCTTCTTTCAAGAGTTTCTTGTACTGGAGCCACTGCAGTCTGAAAATAATTATGCAGATAAGGCATCACTGGACAGGCTGCTGATTGTTGAAAAACAACATTTTCTGGGCATGGTCTCTCTCAAACAGACTGCTTTCCATCATATCAATAGCAACCTACTGTGACAATGGTGATCCTCATTATTCAAATGGGTCATAGTAGTATTTCTGTTATTCTTGTAACTCATGTCTTTTGAATGGCAGATTGGCAGAATATACAGATTCTTGATTCAGTCATTTTGGTCATTTCAATTGAACTCAAATACTAAGCTCCTATAATTTTGATAAAATCCTATTATTCAGGTCAGAATTTCATTTTTCCAAAAAAAGAGTACTAATCAGCAGTACAATCAACAGGTCTACTATTTAAGTAAGGCTTCCAGTTTAAAATGTAAACAAAATTATGTACTGGTATATGTCCAATGAGCTACTAAAATACAAAAAAATGCCCCATTTAGTTTTCACTGTGCATACTGTAGGTTTATTTGAAGGTTTTGCCAATATAAATCAGTTTCTACGGTACTAAAATCTTCATCCTGAACTAAGCACCCTCACAGGGACTCACATTTTATCAAGAACCTAGCCTTTGGTTCTACTACATTAATGAAAATGCCATTAGATATTTCAGCCCTGATTGTTCATTACTTAAATACCCAATTTCCAGTGAATGTTTCTATTGAATATCAAAGTCCAAAAGAGCAAGGTATTTTTCAGCATTTATTAATATATTTCATTGCTATCTATAAAGTACTGGACTTTAACACTGATTTATTTTGCGTTGTCAAAATATATACAATGATTATTATGACATTTCTGTAGTTATTATCATTTTACCTGTTTATATTTTTATTTTAATTTAGCAAATTAACTACAAATTACTCACAAAATGTACAGTATGTGAGAAATCATATACTGTATGACATTATTTAACTTTCCTTCATTAAATATACTTTTCCTTCATTGTTATATATTGTTATATATTTGATTATTGCATTATGCAAAGTGTTAATCAGTGTTAGTTATATAAATGAAGAACATTAAATAACTTTAACAAAAAGATTTTCAACACTCAACTGTTTTGATTTCTCACTGTAAAATCAAAATGTTGTGCTTTTAGATTTTCTGATATTTCTTTTTCCATGCTTGACGTTCTTTATGAAACTCAACAAAATCAATTGTTTTACTCCTGTGGCGCTCCACTTAGAATTTTTGTCAAAAAGTGCTCATCGCCAGGCACAATTCCAATAAATTAAGTCTGACAGAAATCAAACCAGAGAGGACCCAGACACCACGTTCCAAGTTTAGTCATGTGATCTACCATCCTGGCATGGAGTGCCACTGGCAAGAACTGTGCCTTCAATATTAATTACTTGCTGACTATGAGCATAATACATTTTTATTCCCCCCTCAGCTACTTTACAGTATCTTTAAGATTTACCACATTTCTAATGTATTCAATTAGACTTCAAGTATTCTCTTCAGCATGATGATAATTCTGAGATAAATCATGATAACATGGCAACGCACCTATCAGACAGCATGCAGCAGATGCTACAACCCTAGAGCTCACTGAACACCAACGACTCACAAAGCAGGAGGCAGCTCATTTTTTAACTACACTAATTATATACCTGAAGAATGATGCATTGTTCTTTATCGTCATTGCAACAGAATTGGATGTTGATTATTTTGTGCAAAAGGTAAATGTTTCTTTTTTACCTGATTACAAATGTAATAATGTTGTATTTTGTATTAATAAATCCTTGTTCAAACATTGTTAAAAAAAATCAAAAACCACAATCATTATCATCTCTGTATTTTACAAAACATCTTCAATATTAAACATCCCAAAGCACTGTATGTAAAAATAGGAAACAACCCCAAAAGCGTATAAAATGTAAAAGAAAAAAGTATTAAATACTGTACAGCTGCAAGCAGTAACCATAGGAAGCCAAGGTAACATACCTTTTCATGGGGAACTAAGCTATTAGACATGGCATGAACAGCTTCCTATACCTTTTGTAGTCCAGAATAACCAAGTTCTTACTCTATAGGCATTGTATAGGTATGAGAAGATTTTCCATATGACCTTTAGGAAAGGCAATTTTTACTAGAGAATATGAGGATTCCTAAAATAAGAAGGTAAAAGGATTTTGATTGTGACCTTCAGGAAAAATCAGAGGTCACAGGGATGAGCTCTTCATTTGCTAGAGCACTTACTGTTCCTATTAGTGTTATAAGAAACTTGAACTTGAAACCATGTTCATATGTATCCTTATTGTGGTTTTAAAAGGAAAATTTTAATATGAGTAGTATGATAGTTCAAAGGTCTTACCAGATCATCTGACCAATCAGATTTAGGTGTAGACTGTAACTATTTCATTTTGATTATCACATGTCTGATGGTATTCTACTCTCTTTTTAAGCAAGCAAGATGTGCTATTGAAAAGCTGTTATCAAAGCTCTACTAGCAGTTGCTTAAGACAGGAATAATATCAATTGGCTGGAAAATTGTTAAAGTATTGCCCAGACATAGAAAAGATGGCAATATTGAACCAAGCAATTGTAATCTTAGATTATGTAAAAAAATAGGTAGACAATAATTAGAACTAATCTAGATTTAATGGGCACTTAGGAAATAAACATAATAATATTAGAAAAGGTAGATCTAGCTTAGCTTGAAATGTTGGGAGTTCTTTGAACAAGCAACTACAGTAATGAGAACACAGGCCAGATAAAGTTCTTTGTAAAATTTTCATAATTAATCAATTTCAAAGATTGCAGGCCAGCTTTCAAAAATATTGTGTGTGTTTGATTGAGAACTGGCAATCAAAGCCAGTTCAATCAAAAACAGTAAAGATAAGCAGTAAATGCAGATATTTGGGTGATGTAATCTGTATCAGGACCATTGCTCTTTCTGATTTTTACCAATTGACTCAGTATACACCTGGCAGCTGACACGAACAAGTGCAGGGTGTTACAGGCAGGTTGAAAATTAGATATAAAATAGATTGAGAAAGTTCAAACATTGAGTTTGCAACAGCTAGTTATGCAAGACTTAAGCATTTATGCGGAAACATCACTCACATCTTCTAAAAGACAATGTGGAGAAGCAATAAGAAATGCAAATACCATGTTTGGGTAAACTAATTCCTCATTTTAAAAATGGTTCCAGGTACAATTAAAGTTTTTCACTACAAATAAATCTTGCACTAATCCATGTACTCTATATTACCAGCCCAGACTATCATCCCCTCACACAGCAAGCCGAACACAGTCATGTTTGAATTTTATTTTTTGTTGTGTATTGTAGCATACTCAGAGGGCAGCTATGTTTGTGACATTTTTCTCAAAACATGTTGCCCTCCATTATGCCTTATGAGAGCTCATCAACATCACCTGCTAGCACTACAAGTAAGAAGTCTAGACAGTCTGTAAGTCTTGATACAAAACCAAGACACTGTGAAAAGAAATTAAAAAGGTCATACTTTACAAATATAGCACAAAGCCTCAATCTTTTACCTTCGATTGGTCATAGCATTATCAACCATATCAACAAAATAAACAATAAAAATAAATACAGTACACAGGCATTGCATTGCAATTAACATCAAAGGAAGACACAACGACAAAGCATATGTACACAGTTTGTTACAGAAGAACAAACACACGCATATATACTATTGTAAATACTGTAGTTATACAGTGTTTTGCAAAATAATTCTGACCTTTGTACAGTTTTCACATTTTGTTGTTTTAAAGTGTGAAATCATGACACCTTGAGGCGCCAATATTTTTTATACACTGCTAACTCCACACATTCAAAGACAAAAATAAACTGAAAAAATAGATAATTAAAATGAAAGGCAAATAAAAAGTCATGATTGCATAGCTATTCCAACTCATTGCTATGGCAAATCTAAGCTAAAGGAGGAGCACAAACTTCACCCATTTAGTAGAATAGTCTCTGTGTGCAATTATAGTGGTTCACATGATTTTAGAATAATCACACATGTATCTATAAGGTTCTACAGCAAGGTAGTGAATTTCAAGCACAGACTCAACTAAGAAATCCAATGAGCTTCCAAAACAACTCAGGGATGAAGTTGAATAAAGGCACAGATCGGGAGAATGGTGCAAAAAATCTGTAATATCCCTTTGACCACGGTGAAGTTGATCATTTAGAAGTGGAAGGTACCCAAACAGTATTTAGATCAGGTTGTCTCTCTAAACTGAGAAGTTGGGCAAGAAGAAACATAGTCAGGGAAGCCACTGTGAGGCGTTTAGAAGAGTTTCAAATTGCCTATGGTCCAGCAATATCTCGGTTATGCCACAAAGCGGATTTGTACAGTATATAATTGAAAAAAAAACATTTCACTACCTGTATGGGGTTTGCTACAAAGGACCAAAGTTATACTGCAAACATATCAGTCAACACCATCCTTACCACTAAGGTTGGTGGCGGCGCCATTATCCTATAGTTTACAATTCTTAGAAGAAAACCTCCTTCAGACCTATAACTGGGACAAAAATTCACCTTTAGGGACAATAATCCAAAACACAAAGGAGACCTACAATGGTGTCGCTTAAGAATAAAAAAAAGGAAATGTCCTTGAGAGCCCCAGTCAAAGTCCTGACTTGAATCCAATTGAGAGTCAGTAGAAAGATATAAAAACTGCCCTCAAGCAATGTGTGAAAGCCTGAGCTAATTTGCACCACGCCAGGGTGCAAAGCAGGCTAAAACATTTGAAACATCATTAGAGGCTGCAACTGCTGCCAAAGGTGCCTGCACCAAATATTGAGTTTACAGGTCCGAATAATTTGATAGGAAAATGCATGAATACTATACTGTATACCTTCCTTTACTGTTGTTAATATACAGTGTGTATTATACAAGCTCAATGTATCTATAATCATTAGCTTTAGTTGATTAATGGGAAATTATTTTTTATAATGAAAAACAAGCAATACTTCCTTTTCAGAAAAAAGGAGTGTTGATGTATAGCGCAGCACATTGGCCCTGAAGAAAGGCAGGTGGTTCTGGGAGGGACAACCTTGGGTAGAATCTCGGCATGTCATATGAGAGTATAAAGCTTCACTGAAGAATATTCGTGTCGAACAGGCTGCAGGTGTGTAGCCACTCTCGAGGTGTACAAACGAGTGCGTGGAAGAGTAAGTCTCACATAGGAAGACCTGACCAAACTCTGAACCAGTGGGAATGAAGAGAGACCCTGCTAGAATTAAAAACTGTATGTGACCAAACACAGAAAACATGCCAAAGGAGGGAGGAGGGAGTAAGCACTACTTGAGAAATATGTACTAAAAATGAACAATAAAAAACTGTATAACAATAAGGAGCACACACAGAGAATTGTTATCAGTAGGAGAACACCGGACTAACAAAAAAAGTGAAGTGAGAAAAGAGAAACTGATCTCAATCAAACTCCAAATGGAGCGGGGATAGAGGAACAAAGGAACAGCTCTCTCCTCTGAAAGACGAAGAAAGAGATCTCCATTCCTGCGGGATTGTGTGCATCTTTGAAACAGTGGCTGAGAGAAATAGAGAGGAAAAAGTCTCTGGATGGCATGACTGCCACCAAATAAAACGGGGATCACAAGCATACACTCCTGTCTCACTTCTATCTATTGATACCTAGGGATGGAGAAGCATCCCTAGCAGAAATGTTGGAGCTGTGGGATTACTGAAGAAATTCCATCCACAGCTGACCTTTGCTACATAATACTCATATGTGGAGAATCGTATGTTGCAGGAGCAACAAAGTTACAAGAAATTGTGGAGTGAACTTGCTACAATAGTTAAGAGTCAACTTTAAATGAAAACTTTAAATGAAAATGTTATTCACAGTTTTGGTCATCAGATTAAAAAAAGTGAACTCCATACAGTATAACAGTACATTTTCAGGCTTAAAGGAATATCCTATCCTGTCAGCATAAAAAAACTGAACCTTCTTGGATTGAACAGAGAAACTACAGACTTGATTTGGTATTCAATATCCGTGACAAAGTTAATCAATGGACCTCTTTAGAATCAACAGTGAAACACAAACCAATAAACACAAGTGGAAACTACAGGGAAGTGCATGTAAAGCTGAGATCAAGAGGCACAGTTTTACACAAAGTGTCTAGAACATAATACAGGGTGTCTAGAGACCTTCTTATAATAAATGGCGGGATAGGATACTCACATTAATTAGCTACTAGCAACCTAACAAGCTAAAAATGTCACTTGTAATATTCTTATATTCCTACACAATTTTGCTCTAGATGTACTGTATATTGCAACATAGGCAATGATCTTTACATTAATCACACTTGAAATTTGAGTGGATCACAGCAGCTACCTGTATGTTTTTTTAATGTGCCAACCTGTTTAGAACAATCTTGAAAGGATACCTGCCTTAGTTTACCTATAGCACCAGATTTAATTCCAATTAGTTTTGTGTATTCAAAGAAAATATAATTTGAATGGTTTTGACACATCCAACTTGGCAGCGAGGCCATACAACTAATTCACCTGTCTTGACTTACACTAAATTTTGAACTGGAGGTTTATTCATATAAGTTCTGTTTGATTTTGGGAATAAATCATTTCAAATCAGTAAGTTAAGAAAATAGAAAGCAATAAAAATAATTATTTAAAATAAATACTGCTCCCTCCCCCCACACACAACTACATTTATGTGAAAGATATACCTAAGTGACAGGAGTTACTTAGGCACTGACAAGGCACATGAGTCCTTTATTCTCTGGCTCATTTCTGGTGAAAGTAAAAAATGAGAGACAAATATTTATTAATAACACAATTTAAGCAACACAAAAATGTTCATCTGAAATCCTATATAATGCACAACAAGGCCAAAACAAGGAATAACCTTCATCCTACAAAAAAAACAGAATACAACCCAGAGCTAAATCTGCCTTCCTATAACTCCAAATGCCCACAAGTGAATGGGGATTTACTGTTCCTCCCCATTCTAAAGACAAATATCCAATTAGGAGAGAACTTCTTTAGCCTGGGGATTTCACAACAAAAGAAATAATAATTTCCTAAAATAAAGGATGGCAAGCTCTCTTAAGCAAGACTCAAAGTACTTAACTTTAATTAACTTTCAAGTTAATTTCTTAGCTTGAAAAGTCTCTACTTCCAAAGGTATTTCTGTTTACAAGAAGATATAAATTGTTATTCAGAATAACACAACTGGAATACAACAATATGTAAAATCTCATTTTCCTAGAAGATGTACTATAATTTGTCTTCTTATAACCTAATTAACTTGGATAATATTATTTAGAGCATTATATCTCTAAAATTAATCAGACTTCAATTTTGTTGCAGAGGAAGGTCTAAAATATTTTGAATGAAAGGGCATTTTCCAAACCGATCAGGAACTGAGCAGAAAAAAAGATTGAATAGACCTCCAGGGATCAGCACTGCAACAGAAACCTTCATCTTGAATTATTCTATGAACAAAGACTTAATCTATGAAATGTAACATCTTCACTAAGCTTCTACACAATTTACCTGTTTGAGTAGAGATTTAAGTATTGATCACTGAATGTCTTGGCCGCATTTTATTGTACTGGGTCACTTCTCTAGACGTCCTTTCCTTTTTTGTGAATCTCATAAATGTTAGTACAGTCTCTTTCTTTGAACACAGAACTTAAAAACTACTGTGTACTGGATGGAGTTTGGCACACAATAGTAAAAAGAATTTCAGTATAAATATTATAAATAAATTAATGTTATTATTTGCAAGCGAAAAATATTAAAATATTGTTTTACAATTGCAAAGTGAAATACATTATGTGAAGAGAGGCATTAAAAGGCAGCACATGTCATTGGATCCATATGCATTTGTTGTCTTTTTAATGCAATAGGAAGGGTTTACAGATTGTAGTGCTACCCTTTGCTTCCTGTAAATCACAAATTACTGAAGTTTAGTCATAGCATAGAACTTGCAAAAGCGAGTCATAGCAAGATGACTAGGACACTTTTGGACATGGTTGGGGGTGGCCAATGTGTGACACAGTTTTCACTGATTTGCACTGTTTTTGGTGAGATGGTGAGAATAGCCTATGAAAGTGTACAATACATTACTAATGGAGAAGTTAACTAATGTAATACTAAAATTACTAATGGAGAAAAAGTTACAGTTTCAAACACTGAGACTGCAGCTCTCGTGTTTGCAGTATGGAAATGCACATATCCTTTACAGATACCTGTAGTATAAGTCAAAACACTGACTATCTGTGAAGTATAACATATAACATATAATTTAAAATTAAGAAGACTAAAAAGTAAAGGAACATCAATTTATACGCCAATGGATCCAGAAATACAATCTGAGTAATTTAGTGATAAATGTTAACAAGTTCAAGTGTTTAACTGAAGCAATTAAAGTCAGTAGGGAACGTTGGAAAGAAAAATGTTTGTTCTTTTGAAGTTGTACTGTCCAGTGGAAACAACAAATTATCTCATGTGCTTACATCTGAAGTAAAGAAGGTACATAAAACATTAATGAAATCTGCATGGTCTGTACAGTACAGTATATTATGTTAAACTTTAATCGGATATTAATCTAGCTATGAATTCAAAGAATGACAGTTTTTATACCTGTCTCTTTTACACAAAATCCAATATTTTGCAAGTATTATTTGTGAGAAACAGACTTAATACTAGTGGTCTGAAGCACTAAAAAGTTCAGACAATAAAAAGGGTGACAAATGGGTTAATTCTGCCTTATGAGACTGTGCTATGTCCTCACACCACAGTATATTACTACTTCCCAGGGGAAATTAATGAACATATGGCCACAAACAAAAGAGATATACAGGGTAATCCTATGAGTGTTTTAGTATTTTTGGAAACATTGTGTTTCCAGTTTAATAAAAAAAAAATTGGATTATATTACGGTGAATTGATCAGAAATGTGGAGAAATTAGCAGTATGGAAAATGTTGTTGTCCAGGATGATCTCTCCTACAACAAACAAGGAACATTCTAACACTGTATACTTACAGTATATACAGTACTTATGTATTTTTGATGCCTTAATTATTTTGAATACCTGTTTTCCTTTTAAAAATATTTTAAATGTAAATGTTACTCCACTGGGAAGCAAATCTTGTTCAACATCATAAACACATAGAACATTTCATACATACATTATAGGACAGGTAATCATTGCAAAGTTTTTAAAATATTGACATACTATACACTTTGATGATGCAATATGTATATGCAACTACATAGTGAATAACAAGAGAACATAAGAAAGGCCGCAAAACTAAGCGGGCCTTTTGGCCAGTCTAGTGTTTTTGGTAGTGTGGCGGAGCACCTGTTTCTCTGAGGGATTGTGGTTGTTTAAGACGTCTGGAGAGTGTTATGATTTAGAGGATCAATATTGTATTTTTTTTAAAGTTAGAAGAGGCTCTTGGTTAGGGCTATTAGATCATGGTTAGCTCAAACGTCTAGTTACGATTTGTTATTTGGGAAGTAGTGCAGGACTGCAGATGGTTTAACCTCAACTTATTTGGTTAAAAGGGTTTGCCAGTTTATGGTCTCTAGGTGTGGGTTATTACAGAAGGGAAACTGGATAGGGAGAATGCCGGTAAAGCTGGAATTCCCATGGGTTGGGAATGCACAGTGCATAGCTGGTAATGTCATCTAAACAGTAAACAGAGGTACTGGACACACTTAACCATGACATGTGTATAATGTACAGGTATCAATGTAGCACACTTTTAACACATTTTCAAACCAATAATTTTCAATAACATGCTAAAAAAGTAAAACATTATTAATTAGCCATTTCAAATACCAAAGACATACTATCATACCTGCTATTTAGAAACTCTAGAATTTCTGCTCTACAGATTGCATGATATCACATTATACTATACTGGATAAGTAACAGTACTCAGTACTTTGAACATGCTACAGAAGTGAAGTAATCTCCATTAAAACCTATGCAAGCCTCTGCACAAGAAAAACAAGAAGACTTCAGCTTTTGTCAAGGGGCAATTCACTTCTGTCTAGGGAATGGTGCTACGTCCACCCATATGGCAGGGGTAGAGCAGAGGTACTGTATAATCATTACATGTAAAGATCAGGGTCACCACACGGATGAAAATATGTTTTAAGGATGAAGTCTCATCTTTTTTATTGATTTCATAAAATCATTTACTAGTACAGCTGAAAGCATCACACAATTTAATAACAATGAGTTTCTTCTGAAGCGTTTGCCCAGCTGCATGACATGATCAAAAGGGAGTTTATGGTGGGGTTAATTTAAAATTCATGGTAAATCATTAGAGGCTTCAACAGACAAGAACATAGGATAAAAACATAGGTACAGAGAGTGAAAAGGGGAGAAGGAAATGAAAGAGATACTGTAGAAATAGAGCAGGGACATCAGCACCCTCTTCTTCCTCTAGGTTTGTGCCATGCAAGAGGACCTTGTTCTGACCAGTTCATATTTAATTTTTTTATAGAGAGCCTGTCCTATTTATTGTTGGAAATTTTGAATTTCTTTAATGTTTGTTGGTTAGTTTAGTGATAGTTTTTTAGAATATATAGGTAGATTCCCATTCACATCCATGTTGTAGGAAGTGAAATGCAGTGCTAGGTCACATTTAGAATGCAGGTTTTAGCTCTCTTGTTGGCCTGTCAAGGAGCTGCATAGGATTTCAACTTACAGGGCTAGCATTCATGAATTCTGGGTCTGTAGAACATACAGCAGGTCTCTGGGGTGCATGGTTTTATATATAGAATAATGTTTAATGTTCTGTGTTATATAGATTGTGAATTCTTAATAAATATTTGTCTGTGAAGATTTTTTTTTTTTACCAGAGCTTTGCCAGAGGATAAAGAACTCATTACCAGTAATGGAGCTGAGGAGGTCACAGTGCATGTTACCCACTCTTTAACCAGTCTTTAACCTTTTAATATGTGCTGCTACAGTAGATTCCTTTTCTTCATGATTAGTCGTAGGTGTTTGTGTTTGATGGAAGTTTTCATGGTCCAAATGACTGGAAGCACCTGAGTTTCACTACCCAGATTCACATCCTCTTCATGTGATGAATTGTCTGGTGCATCCAGCTCATTTTACACAGGCTTAGCATGAACATTTTCTATCATTATATATCATTAGTTGCAACCACATCAGTAGGACGACGCACACCTGCCTGCAGCTCAGGACGTTAGTTGTTTCTGGTTTGATTTCACACATTTGCAAATTCACAATTAATCTACACTAGTGTTTTTCTAAATGCTTGTCTGTGCTGCTCTTATGCCCCCAATAGTTTTTAATGCTGCAATCTACACTGGCAGCTTGCACAATATATCAGTAGCACAGCAAATCATGATGGTCTATACCCATTATTTTATGCTTCAAGTCTATCTTCACATTTTTTACATTGTAAACCTGCATGTTAAATTGTTAGTATCACAGGGAGATGTGGCTGCAGTGTTCTAAAATTGTCTAAAATTGAAAAGCAGGAGCTGAGTACAGAAAATACAGTATTTTCCTTGGGTTTTGAAGAGACAGGGATTTTAGACATTGCTAGGGGGGAATTATATGGGTGAGGGAGAAACATGGTTATATGTTCTTATGGTTACATTTAACCACCACCATATGATCACACTATGAGGAGCCAGTTCGGGATGAGAAAGGGAAGAATTTAGAGAGAACTACAGTTTGCTCTGCCTAATGTACAGTATACTCCATGTTTAAGAGTTACAATTCTTCCTGGAGGTTGCAGAGGGGGTATTTATAAATTACATGAGAATCTAGAAACTATGAGATGGGAGTGGTGTCTGTGACCACTAGGTAAAGTAGAAGAAATCCCTTCATGTTTAGACAAATAAGGAAACTGCTTCAACTAAGTCTTGAGAAAAGTATCAGCAAACCTGACTGCTGCTGTTTAGGGGGCTCTGGGATTAGCTATCGAGAATTTTCCCTGGTCAAACAAGATCAGCGAGGCTGGATTAGGTTAAACAATCGGTTATATTACAAGTTAAAGTTACAAATGAGAATGTGGCAAGATTACAGATCAGGGCAGAGTTTTATCTCTCCCAGAAGCGTTTGGTTTAATGCCTCACAAATCCTGGAGCTGGTTTGGGCGTCAACGCTTGTAGACCCCATGGCTGGCCGTGGGGAGGGAGAATGCATCTACAGTATAAGGCATAAATCTACTGGTTAGAAATGAGGCAGTTGCAAGGAATCCTTGTGGGGAGGGGGTTGCTAAGGAACCCCGTGGTGCCTAAATCCACTGGTTATAAGAGAGTTGGTAGACAAGGAGCACTCCTGGGATGTGGAGCTGAGAAAGGAATAACTTCTGGAAGGACGCCTGGGGAAAGGAAACCCTGTCTCAGTGCAAGAACTGAGAAATTGCCCCAGAAGGGGAAATGCAGTTATTAATAATCCCTGAAGGGATTATGAAGAGAGAAACTGGAATTTGTGTTAAGAAGAAATACGTTCAGTGTGATGGAGAACTGAAGTTCCCCTGGTAACCACTGAACATCAAAGAGTTATCAAAGATATCACAGCTCTGTCTAGAGTATGGGGAACTATGGGTTACAGTGTACCAGAGGAGTGAAGACCACGCAAGAAATAATCTGACCACAGGCCAGGTAAATCACTACAATATACAATCTGCATAGTTGGAAAACCAAGAGTTGCAGGTAGAGAGTGACAGGAGGAAGGCTGACGATGTCTTGGGTGGTGGACCTGCTACCTAGGGTTCCTAATCAACAGAATTACCTCCTGCTCTTGGTTTTAAATGTACATCCACAGTTTCCACTTGTATCCTCTTCATGATTCATTGGTCATTCTGAAGAAGTTCACTGGGCTGACTTTGTCAATGTCTTTCAGGAGTCTGAACATTTTAATCAGGTTCCCTTGTAGTCTTGTCTGTTCAAGACTAGAAAGCTCGTTCTGTGTGTCAATGTGGCACACAGACCCAGGATGCTTCAGGTTGCTCTTCTCTGGACTGATTCCTGTGCCACAATAACATTTCTATAACACGGTGCCCAAACCTGTATACGATATTCTAAACAAAACCTTATTAGTGCACGGTAAAATTAAACCTAAAATCTCTTGATTTAAAATGCAAACCATTTATACGATATCCTAACATTGTATTTGCTTTTTATTAATTTTGTAAAAGAAACATAATCTAGAAACAAGCTTATTACACTAAGATCTCAGCATTCACAAGAGTGTGGTGAACAGATCCATCACAGTAGCCAAATCCACATACAACCCATTCCACCACACACCAATTATACCATTGTATAATGTACATATGTACACAGGTAACCCTCCTTTTTATGATAATTAAAGTATTCATGCATTTGCTTTAAGTTAATCACAATAACATTAATCAACTTAAACAAACAGCTGTAATCACAAACTTATATCAGCTAAGACAAACAATATGAATCCCTCTGTGGCCAGAGGAAGCCTTCACTGCATTGCCCCACTGCAATAAAAAGGGCAGTAAAACTGTCAGTGAGCCTGGAAAGTTATCTTCCAGCCTGTCTTTGCCCATGCTGCCGACACGGAACCGGAAGTGATCGTTACAATAAGAAAAAACAAGACGGCACTGAGGCACAGATGCTGGGTAGTGGGTACTTGAGCAGAGGCTGGGAGAGGCTCACTCAATAGATTCATCTTGCTATCCTATTCTCTTTTGAAATTTGCAGTTAACGATCTTTGGCTTGGTTTCATCCTGCTCCACTCTTCTTTCATCCAAGACTCTGCTGGCCAGACGGCCAGATCAGATCTTAAATCAGCATATTTACAAAATCACGAAAGTTGGATTCAAATGGCGAGGCTCTACTGTATTTTCTATGTTGTATATACTGTATAGTTTCTGTCTTTATTCCTGCATGTACAGTAATACAGTATTCAGAATTTCATCATCCCAAGTCACCCCAGCTTCAGCATTCACCACTTTACATTCATCTTTACTCTCTGTTTTCTATTAAGCACACACATTTCACACAATTAATCTTTCTTGAGTTACTTTATCAAATCCTAAATTAACCATACCATATGCCCTCTGTGGGCCTAGTGCTGTTGTTGCTTCTTAATGTAACTCTTAACAAGTTAGTTAAGCAAGACCAATAGCTGGAAAACTATATACTGAAGGTGATATTCTGATTAAACTCTCTAATTTGTCTCATGTAACCTAACCTAATATCTCTGTGTAATGACCAGATTACTACTGAGTTTGACTTATGAATAAAAACACACTACTTCCTGAAACTGGGTTTTTTTACTGCTTATTTTGCTACAATAGTAACAGATGGACACTCATATTAAATGTCAGTCATACAGCATGTTTATAAAACCTGGTCAAAAACATATATTATATAACTCAATGAGACACAGATCTGTTTATTATTAGACATGCAGTCCTGTTTTATTAAGTATGAGAGCAATGTTTTCAAAATGTATATCATTAACAGTTGTATTTCTGCTAACAAGTGTATTTGAGAGCTTTGAAGAAGAGACAGAATTTATGTTCAAAAATGGTTTTCTATTATATTGACCAATACAAGAGGTGATTAAAGGGCTCATAACTCAGATCAGTGATGAGGGACCACCCCCAAATCCCTCAGTATACACAGTTTAACAAACACATGACATGCAGGACCGTTGTTGCTCAGAAACAAAGTAGGAGTAATACGTTTTGAGAACACAAGAGCATCCAAAACAATCTCACAGGGTTCCCATCCTTCCTGTATGGTAATTTTGTTCATTTGAACCCAGGATGCTGTGTTGCTGTATGTCCTGTCTCAAGAGGACAATGATCATTACAGTATACAGTACATAGTCACTGGTTCCTTTAACATGACTGGAATACTGAAGTACAGTATCTCTTTTTGCTCTTTATAATACTCAGCTACATGATGACTGACAGACTTTCCTTTACTTTATCTCATCAGTTAGCTTCTTTACAAATTGGTGTCAATGTGGCATGCTTCTGTGTAGTTGTGCGAATTGAATTTTTATTTGACAGTGATTTTGTACAGAAATATAAAACATGAGTTAATATCAGTAAACAGCAACTGTAACTATAGCAAGCTACAGTACTAAAAAAAATCAGAGCTAAGCTGTGGTAAATAATGCGTAAATACAGTATCATTAAACAGCAAGAACTATAACAAAATTAGCTAAATTATAATTCATTTTAATGACTACCTAGAAAATTGAGAGAATATCGTAAGCATTTACATTTCTTCATAATTTGTATGCCGTCATACGTCTGGCTCCATCGTTTAACCTACTGTATAACGTTGCGCTTAATGCAATCGTGTATGACAGCCAATAGCTCCTACAGAGAATGTCAAATGACAAAAACGCTGGCGGTGTTATCTAAATGAGCTGTCCGTGTAAGACTGGACAAGCAGATCTTCGTGATTCTAATTATAGTATTTATGTACAGTATGCCCACAGTCGAATTCTATACTAGTCTTTCACATGTGCTTTGTAGGCAAGTGACATGTTTTATCTTGATAAGTGAAGAGCCTGCCGTGCGACTAAGAGCTTCCTTATGTCATGAGTAAATTCAGGAAATTCATCCAACAGTTGTCGTGTGTTTCGACCAATTCTACAACCACATAAAAGTTATCCCATTTTATATTAACGAGCGCGACTATTTCAGCAGTTTGTCTCAAATGGCGACTTTGACTGCTACGTTACGATCAATGCATTTGCTATAATTTATCAACCAAAAAAAATGTCTCGTATTAAAATGCAGTATTAGTTGATGTTTTATTTCTTCGGATAATATAATATTTGGTACATTTTAGAGAGTACAGAGAAAGGGATCCAACTGCCTTCAGTTTTCTTTACTCATCGTTAAAATGCAGTTGCATTTAAATCGTACAGAGCGCATCATTTCCACTTGATACATTTTACTGAGAATCTTCGTGAAAACATAAGTAGAGGGGGGTAAAGCGAACGATATACGGTATTTGGGTATATGATAAATCATTTGTTTCCCTTGCCTTTCCATGAAGTTTGTCTCAGATAAATATCCAGAAGCAGCAACAATATGCATAAATTGGTCCCAAGCTTACCTCTGTCCAAAGTGAGCGGTTGGACCACTGTCGCCATGTCTGCTGCTGTTGGAGATAAAGTGACTAGCTGCAGCATCAGAAGCAACTCCACGAAAGCGAGCGAGTGAGAGAAGCGAGCCAGTCAATGGGAGTGGCTGGAAGACTCAGGGTTTACAGGATTACCTTTTCAGTCCTAGGTCGTTCCGAAGCATTAGTCGTAGCATCTGTTTTTTTCTGCCGACTCGTTTGTGTATGGTGTTAGGAAGGATATGTAACTTTTTGCAACACTGAAGAAAGCAGCCAAATTAAATAAATAGTAAACATGATCATTTACTAAAAATTCACAATGCTTTTACAGTGACCTGTATTCATGAAAGGCTCTCCGACAATTTGCTACAACAAACACGTTTTAAATAATGATTAGTATGTAAATGTAAGTTCAAATGCATTTTTGACGTGATTTAATTTACGAACGTTGTAGATGTATAAATAATTCTTTATTAACGTTCAATTATAGCCTTCTAAATTATGGCAGTACAGCATTAGCGGAAAATGCTGGTTGAATACATGGCAGTATATTATTAACTGTTATTTTTATATTATAGAAATTACAGTTTGTTACATCCAGTGTTACTAACATTCAGAAACTGGACTGTATGTATGCATAATTAAATATGCATGTAGATAAGTAAGATAAATATATATTACAAGTAACTACAGGACAGGACAAGTAAAATGGAATACGATGTGACATAAACAAAAAGATCTTTACATTAAAGTCAAGACTTTAACGTACGTTTTTATTACTTTTAGATTCTTGTAAATATTTTTGAAAACAATTGTTAAACATTGAACGTGCTGCTTATTTTGTCTTTCCTGGGTTTTAAACTGTATATTGAATAATGTGTTTTTCTTGTTACGGTATCTAATTAAAGAAACAACCCTCTGAGTACCAGAGTGAAGTGGAGGTTAGTACTACTGTACTGGCTCATAGTTCTCTAGCCCATGGCTCATGTTTAGTCTGGGGTACCTTCTTCATAGACTTTGCATGGTGTGGGTTTTCTCTGGGTGCTCTTGCTTTCTCCCATCTTCCAAAGACATGCAGGCTATGGTGCATGGTCTACATGGTGTGTGTATGCAATGTGGCCGGCATCCTGTCCAGGGTACAGTTCCTCCTTTGCTCCCTTAGCTTCAAGGATGGGATCTGAGTTTCTACAGGCATTATTCTTGCCTTTAGCAAGAATAAACGTCTTTCTCATTAAAGATGAATGTGTTGTAATAGAAGCTCCAAATACTAGATTGTAACTCATGATAACAAAAGTGTTAGGGGTGCAGCTGGCGTCAATTAACCCTCATTATTTAATTTCCATTCCGCACCCCTTCCTTCACTATTTAAACCCTCCATTCACTCCGAATCATCGCTTGGTATTAGGAATCTAATTAGGAATGGGAGCTTGGATCATCCTCAACCCTTGATATCCAATCTCTCTCTCCCGGACCTCCATTACGAAGGCTCTTCTAGCCTTGGACCTCTTGACAAATCTTTCGTCTCGCCCCTCTCGGATTTGTTTGGCTTGATACTCTCCCTATCTCTATCCAGATTTGGCCTCACTTGGAACTACTGGCTTCTCTGCTGCCTCACCCCTCTCAGACTCGTAAACCTTCGTCCTCTCTTGGAGACCTGCACAAGGATTCTTAAAAACTTGCCACAACAAATTTAGGATTTGATGTATGTTTTTTGTAAAAATAACAGAGCTGGTTTGTTACACAGAAACACAGGGGCTCTGCTTTCAAGGTATAGATTAAAGTTCTGCCTTTATGACTTGATTTACAGGCTAACAGGGAAGCACAGTGGGATCTCTGTGCTGGTGCTGCACTAGGCTCAAGAAAGAGCACTACTGATGACAGGTAGATTAATTTCAGGTCACAGGCAATGTAATGTTTTATAAAGATAACAGATCACAGGCCATTATGAACATTTGTGGAGCACTGGGTTCTTATATTAAAACAATGTTGATAAAAATATTCCTCTCTTTTCACCATTAACATTTTAGTTTGCCAGGGCATTATTCACTTCTGATTGTAAAGCAAGTTTACAGAATATCTCATTGTTATTTGATAACCAGCTTTACTTTTTTTCTTTGTTACTCATATTTTCTATATGTATTGCTCATTTTCTTATCTTTTGGGTTACCTAAAGAAGTGAAAACGCATATACATGTAGGAGCATTTCCTTACATGAGATAACAAGGCCTCTCGCAGTTGAAAACTAATTACATCAGGACAGTCATTTTTGATGAGCAGCAACATGGTGTCCAACTATGCAATTGACATGTATTTGCTCCATTGAAGATATTAATTGGAAACAAGAGGTAAATGAAAATTGCTATCAAGAGCTAAGGAATTCAACATTTCCCATGATACCATGCACAATGTAATCCATTGGCAGCTGTGGTGCTGCAAAGTACTGATCTGCTGCATACTTGCGCATCTCCCCAATGATCATGTTCATCCTGCATGGGGATCTTTCTGCTGCATTGGACCCATTGCCTGTTCCTTCAGCACACTGTTATAGCACATGAAGCATGGGTGCACTGGACATTGAATCAACCATCTCACTGCCCTGATCTGGCCACCCAGTGTTGTTTTTTTCTCTTTAGTCCCTTATAGAACCACGTGTACAACATGCAGTTTAAAACTGACAGCAAAAAGCAGTATGCAGTATATATTTCCTGAAACCTCAGATGTATATTTGGGATTTTCATTACACTGGGTACAATGCTTTGGTGTCACAGCGCAACATTTGACTGTGGAAAACTAATGTGTATTATGGCTTTATTATTGCTTATACAGTAAGTGTATGCATGTATTTCTACAATATACTGCATGTAATAGGGTGTTTCTGTAAATAAGTTAGCATTTATTCAGTATGTATGAATAAATGCTAACTTATTTATAGAAACACCCTATTACATGCAGTATATTATAAAAATACATGCATACATATTGAGACATTTGTGCTGTGCTTGACTGAAATACACTCACTACTTGATATATTGGATTCATCTGATATGAGAAGCTTATTTTGATAATAGGAAAAAAAGTGTTTTGTATACATTCAGGACTCATCTTTCTTCATCTGGTGTTTAAGTGGTTTTACACAATAGCCTTGTGCTCTTTCTTTTCCTAGATCTGTGTGGTTCATATTGTACATTTACAATACATAAAAAAACATACTTAAAAATGCAATACCTTTGGATATGGTAGTCGTAATGATAAGAGAATGTGTACGTTTCTGGTCTACAGCAGCTGACACTATTTTGAAGGCATTTTTCCCATAGTAAGACATTATATTGCTAAATCCTTTAACTTTATTTTCTATTCTCTGAGTCCTTTTGATCAGGAGTGTCAGTATGCAGTGGGAACTTAAATATATACAGTATTACTATATATATATAGACATCACTATTTTGATTTAAACCCCAGCCTTTGATCAGCCTTTGCAATCTACTTCTGTTACAAAATCATATCAAATAAAAAGTAAAAGTACCACATATTACTTCAAAATGCAATGGAGCTACTTCTCTGTTTTCAGACTGCGTAATACATCGTGTTAGCTTTGATGTTAGTACTACAATCAATCTCTATAATTGGTATTGATTTTTTTTATGGTAAGAAAATAATCTGGAACGTTTGTAGAAAATCATTATACTGTATGTCAGGACAGTTTAAAGAAAATGAAGTCTCTCTCATTGCCATAAATTTCTGGCCTCTCACTCTCAAGTTTGTGATATAAAACAAAGCAAGCATAGTAGATCTGGAAAAGGGAAATTCTAATTGATTCCAGCAATTTTACAGAAATGGTAAAATACTTACTGAGAAATGTTAAACATTTTTAAATCCCACGCACATTCTAAGACTCAATCGAACACTTATAAGTGTAAACTTTCCATCTTGCTGAAATTCATCAGAACACTGTAAATAGTCATTTTTATGGTACTCCACTTATTCTTGTTTACATTCATTATATTTTAAACGATGCTTGTTCTGCTAACTAAGATGTAAAACAGAAAATCCTTACACAAGTAATAAACAAACTCTGAAACTTTTAGTTCATTTATTTAACAAATAAAATAATTGATAAAAAACATAATGATGGAAACATCACAAACCCATATCTATCCAAGAAATTGCATACTGCATATTAATTCATGTGCCTCCAAAACAGGGCATTAGCTGTTCTTGCAAGAACTAGAAAACCAAATCCATTAACATCAGATTTGTATTATATTGTTAATTAAAGTATTCATTATTGCCATCCTTCACTTTTGCAGAAGCCAACACTGTTTTTTTTCCATGGATGTGCATCCAGTTAACAGCTGATACAACATTGTCGACATTGAAGAATTAAGAGATGGGTTATTCTAGCTGAATGACTAACAGCAAATGGTTGTCTGTAATGAGTTAGAGAAACAGCTTAGAGTCTGCAATAAAGAGGACATGAGGAGATTAGGTATTTGTGGCCATATGGGATGATGTCCTGGCATTTATAAAACATCAGAGCAACATTTTGTGCTATTTGCATTTGATATTATACTAGTATGCTCATAGTATAATAATTAATTGGTTTCTCAGTCAAAATGTTTTTAAATTACACCACACTTGTGACAGTAAGAGTAATTTGCAATATTGCCAACTGCAATATTGTAGATATGTTGTAACAAATGAGCAAATATTAGGAATTAAAGTATTGGTCATGGGCAAAATGACTCGGTCATCGCCCAGTCCACCTGGGCTTTGTCATTATCCACTATGGTAAAGCACAAGTGGCCGAGCACCACCAGGGGTGAGATGACATCTGGGCTAATCCTTGGCTTTCCTCTGGGACTTCATGTATTCAGTGTAACCAGGGGTGCACTTCTCCTCCAAACATTGTAGATACTCCTGAAAGTCACATTGGAATAGTTCTAGGATATCATTTCTGGAGTTTACACCTTGTCAAATAAATACCAGCAGCCATATCACCCTGCAGCTCTCAACTAGCAACCCACTGAGGCTACGCAGGTGTGAGCCTGGTCAGCACGTGGTGTGGGAGGCCTCCTGGGAAAAACTTAACTTGCTGCTGGAAGAGGTGTTAGTGGGGCCAGTAGGGGGCGCTCCATCTGCAGTTTGTGTGGGTCCTAATGCCCCAGTATAGTGGCGGGGACACTATACTGTAAAAAGGCCCCATCCTTCGGATGAGACGTAAATCCAAGATTCTGACGCCCAGGGCATTTCTCAATAAAAGAGTAGGGGTGTTACAACTGCGTCCTAGCCAAAGTTCCCATTGTGTAAGTGTTAGGAATTATTAAATAGGATTAAATAAGACGTGTATCCCATATTTGGGTGTGTCATTAGAGTGAATGAACAGGTCCTCATTCTATGTGCATAGAAGAAGAAGGTTTGTAGGGATAAAGTTGAGATGCTTAATAGTGTGATTTATATTTGAGGGAAGATTTAAAATAGGGAAATAAAAGGTGATTTAATTGAAAACTGGTGATAGAGACAGATGTTGGAGACTAGTCCACAAATATTAAGTGCCACAACATTTGGGAAGGTTTTGAATCGGTCTTGGGAAATGTAATTGTCAATTGGTACCAGTTGATCTGTGGAATTATCAACAAGGGTAAAGCCTGTCCTACTCCTGTTCACATTCCTGACTCAGAGTACAGATATTATCTTGTCTTTTTGGCAAGCATATACAGTAGCGACGGGCTGAGTTGGGAACTTCATTCGCAAAGGTGTGAACGGATGGAAAAAAGTCTTCCATTATTCCAAATGTATGTATTTGAAGGCAAAACATTCTACTGTGCTTGTTTGAAATTTTCTGCTCATTGTTGAGCACTTGTAAAATTATAATACTGTTAGTTTTTATATCTTTTATATCTAGTTCCTCTAGTTCTAGTTTTATCTAGTTAAATATCTTGTCCCTTGATATTATTATTTTCTGCAACCATTTTTATGTCTTGTTTCCAAGAAATACAGCACATATATTATATCATGATTTCAAAATATTTCTCTTTCAAAGTTTTTTCAGGAGAAATCAGGTTGGAATGCCCCTATGCAACTATTCATTTTATAGACATTCTTAGTAATGAGTAATGTACTGTATAGACCTACAGTATATATAGGCAGTTAAACACTGCCTGATCATAATTCTCAATGTGATGGGGTTCTGAAACCTTGCACAGGATTCATGCTAATTCCTAAAAATAAATAGTTTAATTAAGGGTTCAATAAACTTAATTAAATAAAGGGCTCTTCTGAAATGAAAACCAGAAGACACATTGGCACTCCAGAATCTGGACTGGGAACACTGCTCTAAGCAATTAGATCCGTCCATCTACAGTATCGGTGATTCATTGTATCATTCAGTCCCTAGTGGTCACAAGGTAAAATAAATCCAGAACAGAACAACTAAATTCTGATTTCAATTATAATCAAAACAGGTACAAGAAAATATTTACTGTTGAGCTGTCTTTTTGGATTTCAACATAGATTTTTTTATGTACAAGGAACTATGCCCTATATTTTGTATATGCCTTTGTTAAATATATGATTTACTTATTCAAGGACTGAATAAGAAGAGGAGAAGGAGGGATACCTTATTTCTCTTTATAAAGTAGGCATATGGGAATATATTTTTCACATTGAATGTAAGAATGTATGAAGTAGCAAAAATGATGAATACTGACGAATATCTTGATGTATTATTTTATCGATACACCATATTTACAGTATGCACATTTTGTGCTATATATCAGTTTGCTTTCTAACTTGGCTATGAAAATGTTTTTATTTCACAGGGATAGCTTTCCTGAAAAATAAAACAGTTTTGAAAGGGAAGATTGCTTTCTGTGAGTGCAATCCATGTGAATGAGGTTTTCAATTTCACAACCTGCAAGGTTGTTATGGAAGACTTAGCAGAACTAAGTGTGAGATCTCAGGAATTGGTCTTACAGTATGGCTGCACTGTTTTCTGGTTTCACATGAAAAATCAGAAGTGCTGTAAAAGAAAAATGCTCTGGCCATTAAGGTTTAAGGCTGTCCATCTTTGTTGCAGGTAGGCATCCTTTACTTGAGACTACATAGTCAGAAATTAAGTTGTTGATAGCTTCTTTTAAGATAATACACAATAGTCACATATTATATGAAATATTATAATCAAAGAAACTGCTGTTTTATTTTATCTTCTAATGCATTGATCTTCTGTTGCATCCTTGATACAGATGTGTAGGGAAAACCGGCTCAGGGACGCCAAATATGTAATCATAGTGGCTCTCTGAAGGCACCAGTTCTGTAGGGTCTGGGCATTTACTGAGACAATTATTAATTGTAGCAGTAAATCACAAAGTTGATTCTTTTGATGGCTTTAGAGTCCAACCATGCAACATAACTCAAACAACGTGCACACACAGGTACTAATACACGAGGATACATTTATTAATACATAGAATATGCATATAAACCTAACAGATCTTATTGAGAGGGTTATCAGAATACAAAAGGTATATTCGGTCAGTTACAAAGAGTTACACATATCAAGAGGACAAACACTACTATGGGGGGTCAAGCAAATATCACAGAGAACACACTCCAGGCAGGATCCTAGCCCACAACACCAGAGCAGTGAGGTGGCAGCACTAACAAACTATGCTTCAATATCATGTCTATGAAAAAAAAACATTGAAATGATTGCATTCTAGTATTTGTCTGGAACACCGTTTCTTCTAGTTCAAGTATCTATTTAAGCATTGAAAGGTCACTTAAAATTCCATTAACCTTTTCAGAAGAAAGATACATTTGTTAATATAATATATAATGTTACTGTATGCAATATTTAAGTATGCCGGTGAAATATATATTGAGGCAGACACAGTACAAAATAAAAACAGACCCCTCGTGTGTCACATTTGTTGTTTCCAGACTAATTTAAAAGTATATTTGCAGGTGAGCAGAGGAAGGTGTAATTTCTGGTTTAAATCTTGTGCATATTTTCTGTAAAGAATGATGCCTCAGGAAATAAGTGTGCTTTGGCTTGTTTTGAAAGAAACAAATTGAGGTTTTCCAAATGCTCTACAGAAGCAATATGTTCTGGGGTGGATTAATTGCTCAGATTGAGTGTTTTGATTAAAGTGTTGGTGATCACATCTTACGAGACAACTTTTTCATGCAGAGCCATGTAGGTTTGGATTTTTTTTCCCCTTAATAATAAAAACCTTCATTTAAAAACTGCATTTTGTGTTTACTTGTGTTATGTTTGTCTAATATTTCAATTTGTTTGATGATCTGAAACATTTCAGTGTGACAAACATGCAAAAAAATCAGGGAGGGGGCAAACACTTTTTCACACCACTGTACAGGTATGGTTTTATCAAAGAAGAGGACAGATTCTGTAATTTTCATTATTTGTGCTGGATTTCAACAGAATGTTTACACTAAATAATAATGCTGTACACTTATAACCCCACTGCTCCACTCCATTCTAAAATTTACTCTGTCACATCTCCTTTTATGTTTATCCTTTTAAGAATTATTTTCATGCAGATTATTAAAAAGGCAAAAAATAACTGAAGGGAGGAAAATAGCATCTATAGCTCTCCAGATCCACACACAGAATTAAAAGTTCATGTCATGTTTATGTGTTTTCAGGCCAGTGCACATTTTATGCATTGATTAGGATTGAAACGAATAATTGAAAGATGGAATACTATAAATTGTTTGGGTGTGTGTTGTGAACTGTGTATTAAATAAATAAAGGAACAGCTGGGCAAAAAGTCATTAAGTAAGTAAGACAGGCTTGTAATGAACAACTGAGGAGTAATTATAATGTTCAGCAGAATGTTTACAAGTATTCTACATAGTTATCCTTAATACCTCTATGACACATACGGTAGCACTGTACTCTGCTTGGTTACATACTGTACCTGTACAAACATATTGTAAGGAGATAACAAAATACTTAGAAGATCAACATTAGAAATAGAATAAAAGAGAGAATGCCTTTTCAGACAACTAGCTCATTTGGTTCCTATGAGGTAAGAAAAGTGAGGATCTCATCAATGAATTTTTCAAAGGTTAACAAGGTATAAACCTCACAGATATGGTTTGATTGCTTCTCTAACTTTCTACAACCATCTGAATAAAAAATTACCTATTGTGATTGCACACCTTTATCACCTTGGAACCTTTAGTAAGTGGTGGTGTTGGACCAGTAGGTCGCATTCTAACTTCTAGATAAGACTTTCCAGAAAAACAAAGCCTATGCTGGCAGAAGTCACTGTACGGTAGGAGGCGCTGTCCTTCAAATTAGATGTTAAAAATCAAGCTCCAGACTACTGGGTCATCAAAGAGTCTATATCACTGTTCTTAAGAGTAGGTGTACTAACTCTAGTGTCCAGGCTGATTACTACTTCATTACAACTGGTCAAGTAATTTCTCCACGCTCCACCTGCTCTGTGTGAGGCTGTTCGTGCATGATAACTGCACTTAATCAATTGCACTTCAGTAGTGGATGAAGTTGATCCTCTCTCGTAAGTGAAGTCCTTTGGGATCCTATAAAATGGAAATCATTATAAAAAAGTAATATTATGTCTTTGAGGTGATGTATCATTAGTGATTCTTAAGAAGTCTCTTTTGTTGAATTTTTCAGTATTTGAATCGAGTCCTCTCATAGCTCTTCTCTGTTGTAGAATAAAAATGTTCACTTCTTTTAACTGGTGAGTGTAGGACATTATTGAATTGTACAAATGTACAGTACATGATCACTCCTTTTTGGTTAGGGTAAATAAGAGGGAAATTGATAAAAACCTTGTAATTTGTATAACTGTTAAATCGTTGACATGGTAATGAATTCAATTATATGATTAAGCTGTTGGTTAAATCAAAGACATGGATTGGAATTCTCAGACTGCATTATCGTATACCCTTTGCTAAAGTTGGAACTAAATTATTTCTTAAACTTACAAAATTGCATATAATTGAATTGTACCTTTTCGAATTTCGAATTTTGTTGTGGACTGGGATTAATAATACACTACAGTAGGTTTAGAAATGATAAATACAAAAATATGAGAATTTCTTAACACCAGTAGTGTTATATATGTATGAGTAAATGGAAATAAGAAACATATAGTGATAATAGAAATAGTTTTTTTGGGAATAGTTTGTGACTATGTGAAAAAAGGCAAATATGTTTATTCTTTCATATTTGAAACAAGTGCCAAGAGTTGGAAATAGGAATTGTGGAAAGATTTAATATCTGCCACACTTTTTTATTGGTTCCTAAAATAAATGCAACACTGAGATAAATATATTCATATCAAACAAGGATGCCAAAAAATACAGATTAAAGCATCATGATATGTTTTCAGAATGACACATGGCACACTGTCAAAAGAAACACATTTCAAAGTTGGCATCAGCTAGAAACTCCCTAAGCTGAGCATTGACACAGTCCTGGTGGCACTGATGCATAGACCTGATCAGCCTGAGGACAAAGTGCTGTGGAATATGTCACTATTTCTATGCTTCTGGAGAATGTTGACCAGTCGCTTTTGACTTGTGCAATACAACAGTCAAAATAGCACTCTCCACAAAGTCTCCAAAAGCATTGTTTGTCATAATTTCTATCAAGGGCAGAGCAACCTTCATTGGTGAATAAAACACATGAAACATTCTAAAACAAACAGCAAATTCACACTGTCAAATCCTCAACGAATTAAGGTGCACATAATTACTTCAACAAGCCACACTATTAGCTGAGTGGCCTCTGTGTTCATAAATAGTGGCCTGTGAAATAAGAAAAAAGCATGCAAAGGGGCTGGAAAGAAAACAGAGGGCGTATCCAAGGTGCGCTAGTGTTTAGGGGGGTGTGTCAAAGGCAAACAAGCACAAGGGAGTCTGTATCAAATCCAAGAAGATCCAATGACCAAAACCGGGAGATCCATCCAGACACAGACAAACAGAGTTAAAAGCCGGAGCGGGATCCGGCGAAGGTTTGGGGGAATAAAAGGGGGGTAACAGGAGCAGACGCTCCAGTCCCAGACCCAGATGGTCAGGACGCTGTTGTGAAGCCGATGCCATCAAGTCGCTCCTGGACTCGCGGATAGGCAGGCTTCTGGGCGCCTATCTTCCAAAACTGAGCCCAGTTTGGCAGGAACATCTGGCTTATATAGGACAGGGGGCAGGAACTGGAGGCAGGTGCAGTAGATAAGTACAAAACTAGGAAGGGCTGGAGCGTCCTTCAGAGGAAGGGTTTACGAGAGTGACAGCATTGTTACGAGTTCGGTAATAGGGACCGAACTAGTGAGTGAACCCAATTGCAGGAGCGAACAAAGCCAAGTCGTAAACCGAAAGTAAACCGTAATCGTAGGAACGAGCTGAGAGTCCAGGGGGAGCAAGATATCCGAAAGGGAACGTGTACCGAAGCTGAAGTGTGATCCGAAGTCGTAGTCCGTAGAGCAATCCGAGAATCCAGAGGTAGCCAGTTATCCAAGACAGAGCGAAAGTACCAATCAAAGCCGAAGTCCAAAGGGAAAGAAGAAGAAGAAGAAGAAGAAGAAGAAGAAGAAGAAGAAGAAGAAGAAGAAGCGCAACCAGGAAGCTCGATAGGGAAAACCAATACTGAGCAACGAGGCAGGGAAGGACAGGTGTTTAAGTAGGATGAGAAGGGGGTGTGGTGGTGAATGGGAAAACTGATAGGTGAACTGATGGATAGGGGCTACACCTACTTCTGCCTCCTCCGTTGCCGAGAGGCAGGGATCGTAACAAGCATGGTAAGGTGGAAAACCCATCTCATATCCTGCATGGGATTTGAAACAAAGCACCCGAGTGATATTCATGTGGCAATGTGAGAAAGGGTGTTGTGGTCAGATAAGACCATCTTGGAACTTTTTGGTCTAAGTGCAAAGTATTAGGTGTGAAGCAGACCCAACACAGCACATCTCACATTGAGCAGCAACTCCACAGTCAAGCATGATGGAGGCAATATTATTTTAGAATTATTCTTCCCCAGTGCAGAGACTGGAATGTTTGCTAAGACTGAAGGAAAAAGTGATGGGGAAATGCATAAGCAAATACCAGGGTAAAATTTGTTTCAGTCAGCTAAAGAATTAAAACTGGAGCAAAATTAGAACAAGACACTGATCCAAAGATACACTGGAGTGGCTTCAGAATATAAAACAGAATGTTCTTGAGTGGCACATTCAGAGTCTAAGGGAAGACTTGAAAACTGCTGCAATGTGAGAGAGCTTGAGCAAATCTGTAAAACCGGTGAAATGTGAACAAAAACCAATGTATAAATGCGTTAAAGAGAGCCATAATGGCTACCACAGTTGCACAGTTCAGAGGTTTGACCACTTACACAATTAACATATTAATTTCTTCTCTTTAGTTTTTGTTGCCATTTGCTATAACTTTCTTATCCTTAGAAGTCTTCAATTTGAGTATTCGGTTTTTGAATAAAATATTAAGTGTGAAAAATGTGTACACATCATTTTGTTATTTCCCCAAGTGGAACACCGTAGGAAGGGGTTGAATACCCTTTCAAGGCACTCTAAATAACATCATGCGTGTGTCCAATGAGCTACTGATGTAAAATCATGACTGTTATATTTTCATTGTGCCTCATGTTAAATTGTGAAACAGAATGCCCTAGATGTGAATTTGAGCAATAAACAATATTTAAATTCCCTCTAAAGCTGAAATATCAGGGATCTAAGGAAAGTAGGTGATTTCTGTATTAGAGCCACCACAGCTCATTGTTCTAGACCTTACTTGGCAATTAACATACAGTATAACAGGGAGCATATGACTCCCCCACTGGATGTGACACCACTCCATTGCAGAGCCTACCCCATTTAATACAGCTGGCTGACTGGAGCAATCGAGGCAAAATCACTCAAGTTACAACAGCAGTATTTGCAGCAGAGACCAGAGAGACCACATCCTCTTACTCATGAGTGCAGAGATTTACTGTATCTGCTACACTATGCTGCCCCCATCACAAAGGCAGATACAAGAATGAAAATTATGGTAGCATTAAAAAGTTGATCTATGACCATGGCATACATTCATAGCAAATGTAACCTTGGTTCCAACAAAGGTAGACATTTGTGAACTGGATATACCCTGAGCATTCCCATTAAAACTGGAGTGAAGTAGCTGTTTCACCTGAACCTTTCAATTTGTGAAGTGTTTATTGGTTTGTTTCTGTTCCATGCTATGAACTTCTTCATTCTGCAGTGAATGTCCTCTCATGGTCTCAACAATTCTTTCTTTTCTAATGCTTCCACACATAAATCATGGTGAAATATTTCATGTTGAGTAAAAAACCTATAAGCAGAACAGAATTCACATTAATTTGCTACTCAGGGAAAGGTGGTGGGGGGAGATTAACTTAGTGTATATCAACTAGGCTAAAATTTAAGCGCATAGTTGCTTGAATTTAGTAGTTTTCAAATAGTGTCAAAAACAAAAACACACTCCCTTCTTCTATACACTATATGCCATTGCAAAAATGTTAAATGCTGAATTTTTAATCAAGAAATTAATACATAAAAAGAAAATATTTCCTATATGTTTGCTATTTGATATATGAATATTCCTGTGTTTACACATAAGGTACACATTTTAATTATAATAAGCAAGTTCAATGTATCTTAGAAATATCAATTCAATATACCTAAATACCACTGTATTGTATACCACTGTTAGGCAGTCAGTTAAAAAAATTGATTCAAGCAAAAGTGAGTGTAAAAATATATGGGTTCCTTGAAACATAACAGTTTGTAATCAGTTACTAATTTCAAGATTTCTTTTTTCTTAAAATAGCATAGAAAGATAAATTGCCTCTCAGTAATCCTTATGAGATTATGTTTCACAGTCACAGCTGTTTGACTTTATATAGTATATTATCTTCACAATTCTCCCTGCAGGGAACAGAACAATTAAATGTCTATTTTCTCAATCAAAATGACAATATAATAACCGATATGTGTGTCCTATGCAGTTTCAGATTATATAGTATTCTGCAGAAATTGAGAATCATTTAAAGTTATCCTCATTAAGTGCTGGAATGGCCTCAGTACTAAACCTTCAGTACCGGCCACACAGATGCAAAACAGGCATGCTTTTGCTTTGTACTTTTTGACCAAAGAAGGCTAAGCAAGCAAAATATAGACTTATTTTAGATCTAATATACTGTACACCCTGTGCTCCGGTTTCCTTCTACTGTCCAAAGACACACTTGTGGGTTAATTGGAAAGCTGGCCATGGTGTGAGTGTGTGTATGTCTGTTTGTGTCTGTGTGCATCCTGTCATGGACTGGAGTTATACCCAGGGTGTATCTTGCCTTGTGCCCATTGCTTGCCAGAATAGGCTCCAGCTCCCCCACTATCCTGTATTGGATAAAGCAGTTAGAAAATGGATGGACTAAGACTAAGAATTCACTCTAAAGCTTCAGAAGTCTATCATGCCTGCAAAAAGAGTTTTTGTTGCTTTGTGTTCAGGTCTATATTTGTGTCAGATCACAAGTACAGAGGAATAAATGATGTGTCTATTGGATCCCCATTTTAATGTCCCTTGTGTCAAAAGACTGGCTGTCACTGTTACTGTTGCTTGCAGGAGGATGGAAATGTACTATCCTGTATAAAGTAGCCAGTCTAGAAAACTAGTTTCATTTTTTTTACAGAAAGGAATACATCATGAAGTACTGTAGTTCTTCAATACACGCTGTACGTTATCTAGAAAGCTACAAATCCAACATAGCTGACATCATGGATTAGACGTTTTTGATGCCAAAACTAAGGTTTAAGAAATAAATAACAAGGAACCTGGGCACAGATGTTTTCTATGTACAACTGCTGTAGTCTGACTGCAGGGTGTTTGATTAAGTTCATACAGCTTCATTGGGAGAGCCTAATTTACTGGATAAGTAATGGCCTTCTTGGCCATTTTTCACTTATCACTACTATGATTATGGACCATTTTTTTAGTCATTAGTCAGATAAACATCATGTTGTTCCTGGCATAAACAGGTTATACAGCACTTTAGCTGATTAAAGACTTGAGTTCATTACAGGCATTTTGATCTTATATCCAAATCCTACAACCAAAATATATAGTCATTATCTAATTTCCCCAGGCACTGCAGAATCATTGTCAATTATCTTTAAATACTTCCGGCCTTGATTGCAGATCATACAGTTTCATCAGTTTAGCAAAATCAGCAGAATATTGAATTCTATTTTACTTAGGGAGGTTTATGTGTCTTCTGAAGTGATCTTTTTCAACCCTTCATGGTCTCGAACAAGTCACAGATTTCTCAAACAAAAGAAGCTTATCGGTTCATGAGTAAGATAATGTTAACTTACATTTTATTGAACTTTTTCCACAACGTGGTTCTGTTATCTGGTATTTATTATTTAATGGAAGGAATATTACTATTAATAACAAATTAGACAGCATGAAAATACTAATTTTTAATAGATTTTACAAAGCAAAAAGAAAACATCTTTGTCCTTAACATCATGGTATTTGAGAATTGTGTTGTGAAATAAATGTTAATTTACAATAAATTTTAAAGTAAAAAACATGACTGTAAAACTGTGTAAAATGTATAGCTTTTAAAGGTCAGTCCAAGATTTTTCTAAAAACTGTTATATTCTTTTACTTTTGGGCTGAGCTCTCTATTTTGTTTTAAATACTCTGAGAAAAATATTTTTCCCACTACTGACTGCATTGTATTGTCTTTTTAGTATTTTACCATTATTTTACATGTGTATTTTTAGTATTTTATCTTTATTTATAATAAGGAACAAATAATAGGTTTATTCCATGCTGAAAACACAAGAAAGAAAACACAACGTTTCAGCTCCATGGCCAAAATGTTATGTTTTCTTTCTCCTCTTTTCAGCATGGAATAAACCTATTACTTGTTCCTTTGCAGCCTACGCAGCTACCCACCTGAATTATTTTATAATATATTTATACATGGAATAAAGTATTTTATTTTTGACACCTTATCTTTGTGTCTATTCTTCTAAGTGACAGACTGTTCTTTCACACCATATCTTTATTCCAACATAAAAGATTTAATTGAACTGTTAATTTTTAACCAGATAAATGTTTACTTTTCTGGGTATGACTTTTCTCCATTACAGACTTGGCTTTTTTGACAAACTGAATCTTAGACACATTACATTGAAAGAATGCCAAGACACTGCTTTCAGAAACTTGCTGCCACAAGGAATTGTATTACATAGTTTTATTGTACCTCCACCTTTGTATCTTGTGCTAAACAAAAGCACTCACAGTGTGGTGAAAAAGTACACCCCCTTAAGATTTTATGTATTTCATATGTAGACATACTGTATTTGACCTACTGTACTACTCACTAGGTCCTAATAGTAGATTAACCTCATTTGACAATCAACATGCAAATGTTCTACTGTGTGATTATTTTGAAAAAATCAAAATCAATCTAAATCATATATTTGTGTACAAAGGAAGTGCTAATTGAAATTAGTTCTACCATTTCAATTAAGAGGGTATGTAGAATCAGGTGTACCTAAACATGTGCAAATGATTAGGTGATCATCAGGAAGTAATTCCACCTGTATATAAAAAAATGAAACTTTGTCAGTTTGGTCTTAAGCACTCACGTTTGTGGTAACACATCATGTTCAGATCAAAAGAAATCTGTGACAGTCTTAGAGAAAGAATTGTTACTGCTTATCAGTTACAAAGCTATTCCCAGACAATATGATGCCTATCATTCCACAGTTAGAAAGATAATCTACAAACAGAGACAATTCAAGACTGTTACCAATTTACCCATCGGACCATATGATGCTCCTGAAAAACTAAGAGATCCCCAAAGTTGCATCTAGGGACCTACAGGTCTCTCTCACTCTGGTAAATGTCAGAGCTCATGAGTCCACCTTCAGGAAAAGATTGAATAAAAATGGCTTTCACAGAAGGAATGATAGGAGGAAACCCCTGTTCTCCTTGAAAACAAAAACGCTGCTTAAGCACTTGAATGAAAACCAAGACTTCTTGAACAATGTGCTTTGGATAGATACATCAAAAGTGGAGCTCTATGGCGATGATGCAAAACACCATGTTTGGAAAAACCCAAACACTGCCTTTGACCATAAGAACCTTATACCAACCACCGAGTCCGGTGGTGAAAGGATGGTGTTTTGGTCCCATTTTGCTGCCTTTGGACCTGGATGCCTTTGTATCATTGAGTCTTCTACACTCTATCAGCATATTCTAGAGGAAAACGTGAGATCATCTCTATGGTACCAAAGCTGAACTGAAAAACTTAGAATGCCTCTAAAGAAGTAATTCAGAATTTGGAATGGACAAGTCAAATTCTAGGCCTAAATCCCACAGAGATGATGTGTCAGGACCTAAAGAGGGCTGTACACACAAGAAAGCCTTTAAACATCACAGAGATGGTGCAACTCTATAAGAAAGAGTGGGCTAGAATTCCCCCCAGGCGATGTGAGACAGATCAGCTATTACAGGAAACATTTAATTCAAGTTCCTGCTTCTAACAGGGGTGTCACAAGTTACTGGAGTGCACTTACATTAATTGTCACACAAAGATACTGAATTTTTAACATAAATAATGACAAAGTAGGTTTTTTCTGTGTTATTTGTTGAATAAAGTTGGTATTACCTACTGGATCATTAGCACTTGATGAGGACTTGGTAAAGATCAAATATGTCTAAATAAGTTAAACCATAAAATCATAAGGGGGTGTACTTACTTTTTCACCACACATATACAGTATAAGCTACAGTACATCCATCAAAGTCCTTTGACACCGAACCTTTCAGAGTATTCCCTTACTAATAAGTGCTAGCAGAGTCTTGATATTTATTTTATTATAATCATTTAAAGGCTGTAAATTGAATGAATTCACATTTCAGATATTCATGAATCATGCATGTTGGGATTCTAAAGTAACGAACTGGGCTGTAAAGCTTTTGGCACAGTACAAACATAGTTTCCAAAAAAACTCCATTTTGTTTGAAAAACCTATACTGTATGTACTGTGGTCCAAATGAGGTATTAATTTTAAAACAGAAAAGGCCTTAAACAAGAAGTGCTCTTGAGAGTAATTTCAAAAGGTGTGATATCCATCTTAAATTTAATGAAAATGTACCTTTTGGAATCAAGGTGTTTTTTTTTATTCTTATATTACTTCCTAGTAGTCTTGTGCCTGTAAACTTTCACTTTCAGAAAATGAGAGCAAAATGTGTTTGGGAACAAAAAAAGCTTTGAAATTCACCCCATAGTCAAGTCCCAAGTGAGATGTTTGAATTACGCTTGTCAGAATGTACCCACTCTTGCATTATAACAAATAATAATTGTAGCCAGCAGCATATATTGAAGGAGAAAACCATTTAATATCAGAGTGTAGGATTCTATATACCAGCTAGTGAAAGAATGAAATGCTAGGGACAGGATACAGTATGTGTTTCTGCTTCCTACAGAAAACACCCTAGAGCTTCTTTTAATGGAAAGGCAGCATTTGCGTATTGACCCCATTGATTACTGGGAAGGTTCCACTTTTAAGAACTCAGGCATCATGATGAAGTTGTATGTCATTTGTTTTAGGCACAGTTGCTGTAAATTCACACTGACACAAAAGGAAAGCAAAAAAACATTTGGTTATAGGAGTATCAAATAAACTGAATTTAAAAGAATAATGTTAGGTTAATAAATCACAATAGCATTAGAGAAACAAAAATAATGTTTTGTCCGGACACACAAAGAACAAACTAGAACAGAACAGTACGCAGAAATGCCCCCAGTATAGTGATGGGGACACTATACTGTAAACAGGTGCTGTCCTTCTGATGACACATAAAACCAAGGTCCTGACTCTCTGTGGTCATTAAAAATCCCACGGTGTTTCTCAAAAAGAGTAGGGGTGTAACCCTGGCATCCTGGCCAAATTTCCCATTGGCCCTTACCAATCATGGCCTCCTAATAATCCCCATTTATGAATTGGCTTCATTACTCTGCTCTCCTCCCCACTAATAGCTGATGTGTGGTGAGCGTTCTGGCGCACTATGGCTGCCATCACATAGGTGGATGCAGCACATTGGTGGTGGTGGACTGGAGTCCCCATTACCTATAAAGCGCTTTGAGTGGAGTGTCCAGAAAAGCACTATATAAGTGTAAGCAATTATTATTATTATTATAGATGCATCAAAAGCGGAGATGTATGGCAATGACGCAAAACATCATGTTTGGAAAAAACCAAACACTGCCTGTGACCATAAGAACCCAATACCAACCACCGAGTCTGGTGGTGAAGGGATGGTGTTTTGGTCCTGATTTGCTGCCTTTGGACCTGGATGCCTTTGTATCATTGAGTCTTCTATATTATTATCTGTGTATTTCCCACTTGTTTGTGTTTCACTGTTGATTGTGAAGAAGACTTTTGGATTGAGTTGAGCAAATCCTTTGAGGTTTTGGAATACTTTAATTAGGTCTGATTATATGTCTGTTCAAGACTATAAATGACAGTTCTTTTAGGCTGCATGAAACAACAATATAATTGGCATCATTCTTCCTTGTCATATTTCCTGCTCTCTTTCTCAGGATTGAGAAGTATTTTCTGATCCAGATGTGTGTGCAATGTTAATCTGCTCTCTGTGTAACCAACCCCTAATCAAAATTATGATTTGTTTTCCCAAAAGATCAAAGATGTGTAACAATGGATTTAATTAACATGACACCTAATATAAATATGCTGGTAGGCTTGAATTATATAAGAATATAAAGTGAGTGCGTGAATGTACAGGCAAGAATGTAGAATATAAATAATATAAGCCTTAAAACAGATAAAAAGCAATTGCATTTTAAATTGCATCAAATTTATTGTTTTGCTGCTAAATCCTGGGAAAGAATATAAGATTGGTTTCTGTTGCTTTACTGTTATGTATTTTGGCCTTAAAGTTTAACTGCAATAATCTAAGACTAGGTTAAGATATACTGCAGCGCTGATATGGTTTAATGAGTTAGTTGGAACTGAAACAGAACTTGATAACAGGGAACTGAGGTTTCTGTTTGCTTCCTTCTGTAAGAAGAGTGATACATGTATATATATAATTTGAGCATTGCCTTTCAGAAAATGTGGACAAGAATACTCCTTTACTCCTTCTAAATTTAGAAGCAGCTATTGTTACAATGTCTTTTTACATGTTAGTGAAAACAAATGCATCCTGTTTTATGCTTTGCTTAATCAAAAATCCAAATTATTGAATAAATGAAGAATACGGTTTCACACTTGGCTTTCAGAATACAAGATTATTAATTTATCGGTAAAAATTATATCCAAAAAAATTTCCAGTGAGCTACAATTATCCTCTTTCCCTTGGACATGTTATGACACTATGACTTGTAGGAAGGTTAAATGTAAAGCGCATTTTAAAATTATTACAGAGCCATAGAAGCCAGCATAAATGCCCAAAGTACAGATGAATGGCTATTGACATTCAGTGTATTAAGACAACTGAACCCAGGAAAACCTAGCTGGCCTGGTTTGGTGCTATGCACAGTACCTGGCAAAAGAAAGTTTATGGACAGTTTTTCTATTGTGAACTTAAGACATTATTTTAAAATGTGAAACAGAGTGCTTACAGTCTTAATATTTCTACATTTTTTGTGTAAAGCGTTAAGTGTCCATTATTATTATTTATCCATTTTTGGAATATGAACAACTTTGCATTGTTACAATTTAAATGTGTAACCATAGTGAAGGTCTCCTTTTAGATATTTAAATTGAAGCTTAACCTCCTCTCAAGACAGCCTTCAAACTTTTGATTAATGTAATTAGTTATGTGATAACATTAATTAAAACTGTAAATTCAATTCGTGAATGTATTGTTCTAATGAAGCAAGGTATATTTCGCATAAATGTTCTTGGATAAAAGCAACATGAAACTGCCAGTAGTAATTTTTAGTAATGTTTGCTCAGTATTTGAATCCCACATTAGAGTTGTTTTAGACTCAAAATAACAGCTGTTTTTTCAATGATACATATAAGAATTATAGCAGTCATCTCATATGTATATTCAGTATAATGCTATAAATGCTGTCCTATTTACGATTAAACTAACAAAAACTTCACGTCTTATATTTTTAATTTCCTTACTTTGAAAGTTTTGTTTCTTCAAAGCAACAATGTACGGAAAACACACAATTGTGCAAAATAATACAATGCTAAAAAACCATTTGTCTCGTGTGAGATCACTTTCACCTGTCCCTTGATACTGTATTTCTATTATTTTAGAGATTTTTTACATACAGTGGTGTGAAAAAGTGTTTGCCCCCTTCCTGATTTCTTATTTTTTTGCACGTTTGTCACACTGAATTGTTTCAGATCATCAAACAAATTGAAATATTAGACAAAGATAACACAAGTAAACACAAAATGCAGTTTTTAAATGAAGGTTTTTTTATTATTAAGGGGGAAAAAAATCCAAACCTACATGGCCCTGTGTGAAAAAGTGATTGCCCCTAAACCTAATAGCTGGTTGGGCCACCCTTGGGTTATGTTATGTTGTTGTGGGTTTTTTTGGATGAGTCGTTCTCTTGGATGAGTCGTCCCTGCGCTCTTGGGGTAATTTTGGTCGGCCGGCCACTCTTGGGAAGGTTTACCACTGTTCAATGTTTTCGCCATTTGTGGATAATGGCTCTCACTGTGGTTCGCTGGAGTCCCAAAGCTTTAGAAATGGCTTCATAACCTTTTCCAGACTGATAAATCTCAATTACTCCGTTTCTCATTTGTTCCTGAATTTCTTTGAATCACAGCATGATGTCTAGCTTTTGAGGATCTTTTGGTCTACTTCACTTTATCAGGCAGATCCTATTTAAGTGATTTATTGATTGAGAACAGGTGTGGCAGTAATCAGGCCTGGGTGTGGCTAGAGAAATTGAACTCAGCTTTCCAAAGATGTGATAAACCACAGTTGATTTATGTTTTAACGGGGGGCAATCACTTTTTCACACAGGGCCATGTAGGTTTGGATTTTTTTCCCTTTAGTAATAAAAACCTTCATTTAAAAACTGCATTTTGTGTTTACTTGTGTTATCTTTGTCTAATATTTCAATTTGTTTGATGATCTGAAACATTTCAGTGTGACAAACATGCAAAAAATAAGAAATCAGGAAGGGGGCAAACACTTTTTCACACCACTGTAAGGTTTAGCTTGATTTCATTTCCAGTTCATAGGTCAGCTGGAAGAGTATCAGGTTCTCAAAACCAACCTTAAGTGTGTGCCAATTTTCTCCTCCTCCTACTTCCATAACGTCTAAGGATAACACTTTCGGAAAGCTTGTCCAGACCTTTGCAGTTTTGGGATTTTGTAACGCAATTACGTAATTTGCTGTACGCGATTTGCAAGTAGATGCATATGATTACGGAGCGCTGACAAGTTGTAACTCAGCTGAATACATACAGTATATGCAGAAAAGATGCGCTTTTTGCAGTCAAGCATTTTCAATCATTTGTTTGTGAATAACAGAACAGTAACTAAAGCCAAACGTGGGACACATTTTATTCCTTTTATAAGATCTAAAGGGTTATGTAATGAAAATAGTTTAGGTAGGAAAAGTACGATTTCGCGAGCTGTCTTCAGGAGTACCAGGAAAGTAACAACACACGCTGACAGCAGCTTTTCAAGAACTTCGCCCGGACTGTTGCAGTATAAAGTAACCACTCGAAGTACACACAATGCAACAGGTTCGAATCGTCGTTTTGACAACACAGTTTATGATGAAGCCTTCAGAACTTCTCTCCGTGATCCTGCAAACTTTTGGGCTAACGCGGCACAGCGCATAACCTGGTTCAAACCATGGAGCAATACGTTGGATTATTCTAACCCTCCATTTCCAAAATGGTAAGGAATATTTAGCCACTTCAGAGCTACTGTACATCAGCTTCGCGGCCGTTTCGCTGGTCGCTTGGGGATACAATGTATCTTGGGGGTGCAGAATTTCATATCACAGTTTGAGTCAGTAAACACCAATGCATGCTGAGGTTAAACAAATATACCTTATGTGTATGTCAGTTGCGACTGTGGTATGCATTCTTATTGCGAAATGCGAGGTTAAGTTACTGTAGGTATAAAGTATATGTATAAAAATAAAAACGTTAAATAAGAATGTTCTTTTAATATCATTATTTATATCATGCACAAATTATGATTTGAAGATCTCATCGTGGCAAAGTCTAACTTTATTACCTAATTTCCCTTTTTGAACAAGGCATTTTGTAAAAAGAGCAACTTGTACCGTATTTCGTGGAAGGAAAAAAAACAAATGTGTTGCACAATGAGTCACCTATAGAATTACTTCCCAAAAGTGCTCTAAAAGCAAGGGTTTACATCTGAAAACGAGCTTTTCATTCACTCAGGCTTTTTCTCCCAGACATTACTGAAGCTGGGTAACTTTCATCTGATCAGTCCTTCTTCATAAACCGGTTGTGCAAAGATTCGGTGTAATACAGAACACACAATGATGAATAGCACTTCTTTGTCACACTCTATTTGTATCTTTTGATTGTTATTGTTTACCTTAGTTGATATTTTTATTACGTTATTATTTACCTTAGTTTATATTTTATTTTACTTTTCAAATCTCCATAGTTTAATTTCATTACTTACACTGTTTGCAACTAATATTAAGTCTCTTATTGCCCATATGAGTGTAAAAAGTTATTTAAAGGATTAGACGTCTTTTAGTTTATTGAACAAACAGCCAAATCTATTATATCTGCTTGAAGAACAGAGCGAATATTAATCTTCTGAATAGCATGCATATCTTTTCAGATGATTATGCAGAACCTGGGCCAGCTACTCAACATCACTTCAGTACACTTTCCATAACACACATACAATTATAAAAAATATAGTTGAACACGTTACCCATGCATGGAAATCTGGACTGGTGATAAAAGAGTTTAAAATTTGACTATTAAAACCTGATGATGATGATGATGATTATTATTATTATTCAGATACAATATTTTACTGGTGTCAAAAATATGTTTTCAGGGGAGTTTTTACAGTTCTAATATAAATACAGTATATAAGAAAGGTTAAAAACGAGATGAGGTAATGGGACTCATCAAGCCTGGTTGGTTGTTAATAGCTAACTGACCCAAAATGTAATCTAACTGTTTCTAGGAAGAAGACAAGGTTTTGGCTTTGGAAATATAGCTGGATAGCTGGTAACATACGCTCACATAACCTCCGTGTGCCTCCTTTTCTTGGTTTTAAGTGCTCTTCTGTGTAGTTCTCACTCGTGTCTTCTGGTTTGTGATTCACTGTTCATTCTGAAGAACTCCACTGGGTTGACTTTGTCAATATTATTGAGAAATTTGAATGCATGTTTCAGGTCTCCTCATAGGCTTGTCTGCTCCAGGCTAAAAGGATTCAGCTACTTTAGGCTGTCAGCATAGGATAATCTTTAAGTCCTAGAATGTTTTTGGTTTTTCTTTCTTGAACTGATTTCAGAGTAACCATGTGTTTTTTATAACATGGTCACCGCAATTGTAGACATTGTAGGTCTTTCAAGTGCATTGTACATTTTTAATATAACATCTCTTTATTTATATTTTATGCTTTAAAGCCTATTTCTTTGCCTATTGTCTTGCTTTCCTACATTCTCCTAAGCATTAGGTCTCCAACTTTTTAGGTCACAGAACTCCTGGATGTTATGGTGCTCTTTGTGGAACACCTCAAGAAAGAGATATTTCTGTGCCATCATATGAGCAAGAATCTGTATTGGTAGCATAATTTGATGTCATCATTTTAAATATGTGGTTTCAACAAATAATAATAGTTACCACCAAATCACAGATGCCATGAAAGATAAAATACATAAAATGAGAATACTTACTAAATTCAATGTGATGGATAAGAACTGAACAAAGATACTTGATCTATAAAGGAACAAGTTATAGGTTTATTCCATGCTGAAAAAAAGAAGGTGTGACACCTTCTTCAGGTGTCACACCTGAAGAAGGCTCCACGGCCGAAACGTTGTGTTCTCTTTCTTCTTTTTTTCAGCATGGAATAAACCTATAATTTGTTCCTTTGCAGCCTACGCATGCTGACGCAGCTACCCACCTGAATTACTTGATCTATAGTTTGCTATTGGACAGCTGAATGTATGTATTGGACAATATGTTTCTGTTTTTTGGAGACAAATCTGGAGTCTTACTCAGATAAATGGTAGAGAATGAAGTGCTTTTAAGAAGAGCTTGATTTACAAGATCTGGGAAGTCATTCTTTATGAGTACTTTTCTAGATACTTAATGAAATTTTAAGTTTTAGGTACTTTTCCTAGCACTTGTTCAGAGTGTCACTGTAAACATCTGACTTTAAGTCACTATTGGTTCTGCATTTGAGTTCAATATACTGCTCTGTGATTTTGCTGTTGAAGTTAAGGGCCATGCTGTTAAATGACTTGCAAATCCAGTCATAATTTTCAGTTTCAGGAGGAAAATACTTATTGAAAGAGGTTTGGAGTCTAAGGATGTTGAACATTGTATCACTGTGTTCCTTCACTGTTCTATTATTCTTGATATTTTCTCAGAGGAAGGTGTTCAGGGTGGGAAAGCAACGTAGATGACTGTTTCTATACTTGAGGTGCAGAATTCAAGTTTTCCTTTTGTGCCTTTGAATTTGTCATGAGCACAGAAAAAATATTGCATTCATCCCATGAGAGCCCAAATCATTCATTTCAGTAAATATGTGAAGTATGCAAAAGTTTTCAGCTACATCATATCATTATATTATACCTGCCCCCAACAACACAAAAACTCGCAATGAAGTAGAGCAACAAAAAAAACCAGGTAACAACAACAAAAAAGCAGCACTAAAAAAATCCAAGTACCATTATCATTGTGCGGGCCATCTAAATACCAAACTAATTATATTCATGTAAGAATGAGAATATGATATTTTTGGCCCTTCATCAACACTACAGTAATAAATTAACACCCACTGTGGCTATTTACAAAGATTAGTGTGTCTCTAGTGGCATGCCAAATAAATCTGGAACCCTTTTTTAAGATGGCCTGCAGCAATGATGCAGTCTACAGGACAAATCAAATGTGTGGGTCTCAAAAAACACTTCAGTTTTTACTTGAACAATATGACAGCACATTACCTCAGTTCAAACAGTGTAAACCGTGTGTAAAGGTAATGGAGTATGGAAGCTTACACAAAAGCAAATTTTAATTCAGTGACAGGCAGGGAGTGGACAAAAGCTTAAGACACTGCAAGGCCTGCTTCTGTATGTTTGTTGCTTCATCAAGTTGAATACAAAAGCTGTACCAAATTTTTAATTCTATTTTAATTATGTAATTAAGGATTTAGCATATTCTCATGTACCATTCAGTGTTATGTTAAATAAGGAAAGCAGGGTCTTCCATCCATTTTTGAATGTTACAGGAATGTTAATATCTTACATGAAGCGTTTCCTTCTGCTTAACCATTACACCTCAATGGCATAGAACAAGTCACTATATTTGGATTCAATTTCTTTACATAAAAAAGTACAAAACTTTGCACTGCAAGCCACTTGAGCAGATTTTATTTTGCACATTTCACAACAACATTACTTTGTCATGTTTCAAACTGTACTACTACGCAGTGCTTGAAGTTGAATGGTGTAGTTTGGTGCTCGAGGTTACAGGTTGCTCAGCATTTTGCATTTTAGTCTTCCTTTGTACAAGTGCTACCAATTGTTTTTTTTTTTACATTACTGGGATTCCCATCAGTGGTTAAGCCTGCCAATTGCAATAACTTCAAATATCGGGGGAAAACAATGTTGTGATTCAAGTTAACGGTATTCATTTTCGTTTAAAAATGCCTGCTACCAATCAATGCTAACAGTATTTCTAAAATAACAAATACAATCCTATGGAAATACTTGTTTCACAAGCTATGGAATCATATCTCATTTTACCCATGAGACATTACATTCTCCATTTGCATAAATGCCGATCTTGGAGATTTCAAGGTACCTAATTATCTCAGATACAGAGGGCTTCACTGTATATTCTTCCATTTTCTTACTGCATTATTCAATACAAGATTGCAAGGGAAGCCAGAACCTAACTCGGCAAGCAAGGGGCACAAGACAGGCTACACCCTGGATACGATGTCAATCCATTGCATCCAGACACAGACACAAACACACACCGGGGGCTGTTTTCCCAGAAGCCAATGAATCTGCCAGTACAGCATGTCTTTATATGAATGTAGGAGGAAACACCTGAAGAGAACCCATGTGAATACAGGGAGAACATAGAAACTCCACACTGAACCTAGAGCTCCATAGCTGCAAGGCAGCAATGCTAAATATTGTGCCACCATATACATATACAAGTCCCAAAAATCCATAATCCCTCATCCATTTTATATGCAAATCCCTCATTTTGCATTTTACCTCATGCATCCATTCTCCACCCCATCTTCACCTATGGAGCTACCCCTCTGTACAGGGGTCCCAGCCCCCTCATGCTATGGCTAGAGGACTGGGCTTTGGCCATGCAGTTTCTCAATGTACCTAAATACTGAATAAACATCCTGAATCACAGATAATTCTTGGATATAATTATTCCCCGTGAGCTATAAAATGGACGAAAAAGAGCAATACCAGTTTTTCCTTCGCTGCCTCCTACCATCTCCCATCCGTCCTCCTAGGAAATAGCCTAGTAAATCATTCCCTACCAACCCTCCAACAGAGCATCCCAAGAAACCCCATCAGACATGATTATTTTAAGGGTGCAAAGCTACTGTCTGTGGGGCTATGACTAAATGCCTATCCCCACTAAGGGGAGGGGGGGTCAGCAAGGTTTTTGATAGCATCTTCTGCCAAAGCCCAGCAGAGGACAGTCTCCCAGCTTTATGCAACCTAATGAAAGGAGAAAGTCTACTGACCCTAGAGAATGGAATGTGAATCTTAGCAGTGCAGTTTAGGGAAATGTTCAGTGAAAACTGAAACCTATCATTTGAATGCCACTTAATGCCTAATAAAACTACATCTGTGTTTTAGAAAACACTTGAAAATCATTAGAGTGATGTTTCCAATTGTGACAATGGTGCAGCTTCAACTTTTGACAAACAGTTTTGGCTCTCTGCCTGTTACAGTGATCACTAATTAAGTCATTTTCACAACATTTCACAACATTTTGAACTCCTTTTAAACATGAAACAATCCTTAATATGAAATGCAACAATTGTTGAAACAAATGACAAGAAATTAGGTAAGACTTAATCAATACCTTTAAACAGTTTATCTTTGATCAATAGATCTAAATTAACTTTAGTTAAGGTAGGACCTTCAGAGAAAATCCTCTAATTGTAAATATATTAAAAACCAGGTGACGCAGTTGCAATGAGTGATTGAATGCTTTAGGATGTTATTAATTGTATCATAATATTGTTGTGTTCTAAAAGGGCTTCATTTGGTTGGGTATTGTCCTTTACAATAACTTTTTTGGTGCTTCTCTGTTGCACTTTCAAGTTGGAATCATGTAGTTTTCAAAAGTTTTATTATATTAAAGACCAAACTGAAACTCATTTCAGATCACAATAAAATTATAGTTTTGAAATGAAGTTTTCAGCACCCTTTGGGTGGTTATGTGGAACTGGAAACAACATTAGATGATTAGGGAAAGACCTAACCTAGAGGCCAAGGATTACTGATTATGTTGACTGAAGCTTGGATTAAAACAATTTTTTCACCAAATGAGTACAGTGCATATAAATGGTGGTTTTTATATTGACAATAATTTAGCCCCAATGGAATCCAATCATCATGTACTATGTTTGTAATTTACTTTTGGTGAAAGGGTGAAGATTTTGATTTAATCTGGGTATTTATGAACTTGAAATTGCTTTCAGACTTCTGTTATTGCTATTAAGCAGTAGTAGTCAGAACTGGGTGAAAGCAATATATGTTTGTGCTGATTGTTTTCTGAATGAGACTTACAAAGGGACTGACTTGGGTTATTCACTTGTAATGTATTCATTGCAAACAAATATACGAAACCATTTCAGCTCGTAAGAAAGTAATACATACTGAGGTTTCAGGTATTATATGTAACTTAGTCATTTTAACTTGATTGCGTAGTTGTATTTGGATTTAATAAATAAGAAAGTAAATGCATAAACATTTGTTCAAATCATTTTAACTTATGCTAAGAAGTGTATTTAGAACAGCAAACAGTATTGTAAAAACATTAATCCTAGCTGTAGTTCATTAACGTCATGTTTATTATTTTCAGGTTTGTCGGTGGAAAGCTGAATATTTGCTATAATGCTATTGATCGTCATTGTGAAAGTGGACGGGGGGACCAGACTGCTATCATTTATGATAGTCCGGTTACAGGATCAAAACAATTCTTCACCTACAGTGAGGTGCTGAAAGAGGTAAGAATAAATAAATGTGTCAATAAATCTCATATCCCACTGCTTCTTAAATAAGAGCCGTTTGTGTTTCTTCCCAGGTCTCCAGATTAGCCGGAGTTCTGGCGAAGAATGGGGTGAAGAAAGGTGACCTTGTTGTCATATACATGCCCATGATTCCCCAGGCCATGTTCGCCATGCTGGCCTGTGCCAGGATAGGAGCCACGCACAGTCTGATATTTGGTGGATTTGCATCGAAGGAGCTGTCTGTTCGTGTTGACCATGCCAAGGTGAAGTGTTTTGCTTTCTGACAGAGGTGGACCAAATGGCCTCCAAGCGTACTTAACCTTCCTTATGTTCTTCTCACTTTTTCAGACAAGTGTTTGTGGGTGTCTGCCTCTAGCTACCAGGGATATTGTTGAAGCGGTTCTTTGGGATCCTTTAAAAATGTACTATAAAGAACATAAACAAATGATAGCTGTGCTTTGGATATAAATTGTAGTTTAAAGAAGACTTAGCCACTTGTTCTGAATTTTCACACTGCTTTTGGTGTTTACTTAAAACAGTAGGTACTGTAAATGTGGGGCATGTGAAGTTATAATGCTATTATTCACTCCAATGTATTATTTTTATGGATAGTTATTGAAGTCATAATACCAGTTGGAGTGTTATATCTGCATTTTATTTCTAACTGTGCAGCAAGAAAAATCGATTTCACTAGAGTATAACATTTTTGTCTGGGATTAAAGCAAGGCACTGAGGATATTGGCATATCATGGTTTTCTGCAGGTACCATAAGGGTGTTAATTCATTTTAAAACCCTCATGTCTAGAGTTATTTTCTACTGCTTACACTGCGGATGCTTACAGTATTGCAGCAAGACCCGCATAATATGCAAGTTTGAGGGGTTATGGATGTTTTTACGGATGTTTTCTTTAGTGTTAGAGTTATATTGATTGTCTGTAAGTATCTGGTAGATCTTGAAAAAATAACAGCACTGAAATGAAGACAAGGTGCTCTTAGCACCAGTCAAGGTTGTGGAATAGCAGTAGATATGAAAGACTGCTAAAGAAGGACCTATGCAGACTGCCTGAAATATAAGCATTTGTCTCATTACTGTGCAGTAAAAAATATACATAGGAGTTATCGTTCCTGTTAACAATCCTGGTACTGTAAATATGGATAGAACGCGCTTGAACAGAGTGTTAAATGCACCTTGCAAACAGTAGATTAAGAGTTCTCCATTTTCTATATTTCAATGTCTACCTTCATAACCTGAAAAAAACATTTGGAGAACATTTGCCTTAATTTTTCAATATGGCCATGATCAACAAAACTCATATCCCCTGTTGATTAACTGTTAACTGTTGATTAATTATGTTTAATCCATTTTGGAATATACTTGTTTACCTACAAATAAAGGTTTAAATAAATGTCCCTTACTGTGACAGGTGGACTGTTAAAACAGTGTAAAGGTATCTCATATTAGGATGTACTGTATTAGGATGTACTGAAGAGATTGTTTGAAAAGGGAAGGAAAAATAGTCATTGAAATGTACGCATTGATCTGAGCCATTCTTTTACATGGTCAGTACCTTAAGGTGGAAATTTGTCTTGCAATTACTGAAGCCTTATGAATCTTGCAGGGTTTGTTAAATTAATGCCATATCAAGTGTGACTTATTATGGTATATTATGAGTGCAAAATAGAGTAATGTGCTCCATGTCTTTGTGAAGTTCATAAAATGCTATGGAGTGTACTGTAAATGCATAGCAAGTTTAAAAAATATTCAGAAGTAAATTATTTTACAAAATGAAAACTAATCTAGCAGAATAAATTAGTTTTGCATAGCTCTCCTTATTTGTGACCTGAAACTAGGCTAAAGGACTGTTGTTGTTGATAACAAACAAGATGTTTTAAATGAAAAATACCACAAAAATTACTTACCGTGAAAGTAACATTTGACTCGATATATTATGTGCCACTTACACTTTTTTGTAGCCTAAAATGGTGGTAACAGCCTCCTTTGGCATCGAACCTGGGAGAAGAGTGGAATATATCCCTCTGGTTGAGAAAGCACTGGAACTTGGCAAACACAAGCCTGAGAGAGTCCTAATATATAATCGTCCCAACATGGTAAGACCTATTGAATTATTTACCTTGGTATGAAATTTTGTTTCCAAAAATAAATGTACATTTGTCATCTGTTGGATTTATTTCAACCCTTGGAAATGGGAAATTTAGACATGTTTGGGTGTTTTTAATTTTGTTTTTCATTTCAATGGTTAAAATATTCAGAGTGCAGGACAAAAACCTTTACTTTAATGACTGTTTTTAGCAGCTTTTGAAATTGATCGATAGCCTGTTGCTCAGTTCCAACCTGTTGCTTTCGAATGATTCCTGTTCCATATTGGATGTATTGAATGTACTACATCTTGAATGCTATCTAAAGATAGCTTTATTCTCAAATAGTTAGTCATTACTGTCTAGCTTTATGCACAGAAGAATTTTCAACAGTTTCCAGCCTGACATTAATCCTTACTGCAGATAGTCCAGTGTTTTGCTTTATGTAGGAATCTCTCAATGTGCATTATGTAGTAAAATGCAAAGCAGTCACTACAGAATAATTGGAAATATGTGAACTAGCTAATCAGTTTTATATTAGTACATTGTATTTTAGAAAATTGAGGCATATTAAGTGCTTTCTAATTAAGTGAGACATTCTCAAGAAAGGCTTAACATTAACATCATTCTCAGGTTTTGTGTATTACTGAAAACTCCCATGAATTAGGCAGCAATATATTTAAAGTGATACATTAAGATATATTAATGTACAGTTGCAAGAAAATGTTTGGAATGACCTACAGTAATTTCTTTGTTAATTACTCATAAAAATTTGGTCTGATCTTCAACAAAGTCACAATAATAGACAAACACAATCTGCTTAAACTGATAACACAAAAACAATTGTTTTACTTCTTGTCAGTACTGAACATATTGTTTTAACATTTACTGTCTAGGTTGGAAAAAGTATGTAAACCTCTAGGCTAATGACTTCTCCAAAAGCTAATTGGAGTCAGATGTTCCATTCAATGAGATAAAATGGGAGGTGTTGGTTGGAGGTGCCCTGCCCTATAAAAAGGCACACAAAGGTTGGTGACTTGACAGAGTCTACTCTTCTCAAGAAAGAGTTCATGTGAACCATACCCCAATCGACAGAAATATCAGAGGACCTTAGAAGAAGAATTGTAGAGATGCATAAAGCTGGAAAAGCCTACAAAAGCATTTCTAAAGACTGTTACTAGATTTAAAGGGTCTTCATCAATTCACAGCAAGACAAATTGTCTACAAATGGAGGAAATTCAGAACTGTTGCTACTCTCCCTAGGAGTGGGAATCCTGCAAAAATCACGGCAAGAGCGCAGCGTGCAATGCTGTAGGAGGTGAAAAAGAACCCTAAGGCAACAGGAAAGAACCTGCAGAAATCTCTTGAACTTGCCAAAGTCTCTGTTCATGTGTCCACTATAAGAAAAACACAAGAATGGTGTTAATTGAAGGACACCATGGAGGAAACCACTGCTCTCCAAAACGTTTGCAAAAGACCACCTGGATGTTCCACAACGCTTCTGGGACAATGTTCTGTGGACGGATGAGACAAAAGTTGAATGCTCAGGCAGAAAAGCGCAACGCTGTTTGGAGAAAAATAAAGCACTACATACCAAACACCAAAACCTCATCCCAACCGTGAAGCATGGTGGAGGGAGCAACATGGTTTGAGGCTGCTTTGCTGCCTCAGGGCCTGGACAGCTTGCTATCATAGAGGGAACAATGAATTCAAAATTGTATCAATACATTTTTCAGGAGAATGTCAGGGTAGCGGTCCATCACCTGAAGCTTAATAGAAGTTGGGTGATGCAACAAGACAATGGCCTGAAACAAAGGAGTAAATCAACAACAGAATGGCTTAAACAGAAGAAAATTTGTTTTCTGGAATGGCCAAGTCTGAGTCCAGACCTCAACCCAAGTGAGATGCTGTGGCATGACCTGAAGAGAGTTGTTCACACAAGAAATCCCAGCAAATATCACTAAACTGAAGCAGTTTTGAAAGGAGAAATGGTCTAAAATTCCTCCTAACCGTTGTGCAAGTCTCATCAGCAGCTACAGGAAACAAGTGGTGGAGGTTATTGCTGCTAAAGGAGGTTCTACCAGTTACTAAATACAAGGGGTGACATACTTTTTCCAACCTAGACTGTGAATGTTTAAACGATGTGTTCAGTACTGAAGTACAATTGTTTGTGCGTTATTAGTTTAAGCAAATTGTGTTTGTCTATAATTTTTATGAGTAATTAATGCAGAACTCCAGGTCATTCCAAAGGGTTTACAAGCTTTTTCTTGTAACTGTATTTAAAGTGATACACTATGCTAAATACTATTCACATTTAGTGTGTATTCCACAATAAATCTCAATGTCATTTTCATACCTTGCATATTATAAAGCTCCTGAATCTTTCATATAATATGAGAACAAGTGTTAGTTTAGGCCTTCTGTTATACTTTTCCTTGATTGTTTTATGTTTTAGTGCGTTAAGCTTCAATAAACACATTGAGATGTACCTCAAATACTATTGTGGCACAATTCTTACTGAATGAAGCATTAACTATGTGGTGTTTGCAGATCCCATGCAACTGTTTCATGAAGGGCACCAGTATGCTTCAACAGTCTAACTGGGTAGCTTGTTCTAGACACAACAGAAGAGATGTCCCACAGTATTACCCTTTTTGCTGTATCCTGAATTGAGATCACATCTGTCTGGCTTCAGCAAAGAGCCAGCTTTAGCAAAATAACCGTTTGTTACTGGAAAGGGAAGGGGGGAGGCAGATAGTGTAACATTAACAAAGAACATCTGCACTAATCCTTTTGAAGAGAAAACTTACTAAAGGATTGTGTGAGTCTAGAACAAGCTAAAAACTCGATTACCTTTCAGAAATAACTGGACACAATCCTTTATTCAGTCACCTACTAACAGCCAAATGACTGAACTTTTCCAGTGGCCTTTTGTAACATTTCTATATTTTTAATGCAGAGCGGGCAGAGAAGATCATACTTGACTAGACAGAAAAGTTGATAATCCACTCAAACAAAAAGTGTGAATCTCTGCTTTGTTTAAAGTATTTCATATTGCACAGAAATATACCATACAAATTTCATCGCCATTCTGTGAAGCTGGCTCAAGGCCAGACTGAGTTCAGCCTTACATCTGTATTCACTGGTCAATTTCATTGCAAGCCAGTAGGCAATTAAACTGAGTAATGCATTGTAATTCCAATCCATTTGGGTGATCTACTAGCTGGCCTCATGCTAAGAGAGAGAAAATCATTCTAAAACTGCAATGCAAAATATAAAGTAGCTTTACTCTTCTCAGACTCTGACCTTCTTCCATCTGTTTCTGCCATTTGAATTGTTAACACATTCTATTCCATTTTTGCATCTTAAGAAAAAAAGATAACTTACTAAGATAAAAAAGCTATTACAATTTAAGTTACATTCAAGTGTCTGCATCAGGCCTTAAATGCAGTGCTGCCAAAAGCTACGAGATACTATCTTCTGCTGATGTCCGCTTTGTTTTATGTTTAGTATTATATCTGTTGAGGGTGCTCATGTTAATATGGCAATACTCTACATATTCATTTATCTTGTAACTGGAAATATTTTTGCTTTCACAATAACATGCAGCAAAGACAAAAGGACAATGTCCTGGGTAACCATGGAAACTAACAGAAAATGTTTAATTTTTCTTCCTTCTTTTTGAATTTTGTGCTATATTTCATTGCTGACAGTTTTCAAGGGTTTTTAAAAACCTTGGAAGCTGCAGTTGTTTCTTTCATGGAAATCTGAGAAAACTGTGACCAGAAGCTTTAAAGATATGAGATGGAAAACACTCTTTGTAATCCATTACCTAGATATGATGATATTCACCCCATTTGCTGCAGGAAAATTCAATTAATAAATGAATTAACTAATAGGTTCTATGAGATGAAAAATATCTAGAAAGTATCTTCAGCTGGAATTGTTTCTGGAAGTGGCTATAGTTCTTAAAGCCAGCACATAAAGGGTTAGGAATGAAGAGAAAATGCATTAATTAGATATGCTTAATTGCCAACTACAAGTTTGTGATTTGTTAAGAGGCAACAAATTCATACGCTGCACCTCAGAAAGTTCCTCACGTTCTATAATGTCCTCTGCTAAATGAAGTGTACTGTATAGAATGCCATACAATTTTAAGATTTAAGCTGTGACCTAATACACTTTTGGTATCACTAATGAGATACTAGAGCATGTGCTGTGGATTGCTTTCAGTTTTGTCCGCTTGATGACAGAATAAAAGAGAAAAATCATATTAAAAATGCATGCACCTTTGATTTAACTGGGGCATGTTCAGATAATGCAAGCTGAAAAACACCATCACTTTTGTTGTACAGGAGACTGTTTCCATGGCGCCTGATATCAGCCTCAATTGGGATGAAGAGATGGCTGCTGCTAACCCTCATGACTGTGTGCCCGTCTCCTCTGATCACCCACTTTATATTCTCTATACCTCAGGAACCACCGGGACGCCAAAGGTACTTTACAACACTTGGACTCAGTCAGAGCTTCAGGATGTTATTTACCACGAAACAAGATGTATTAATTAGTGACAATGAGAAAAATGGGGTTTGTTTTCTGGTGACAAGAGCCAAAACAAAACATTTTAAAGGTAGAAATTTCTTTCAGCAGAGATTTTGTCTTAATGCCTTACTGAATGGCAACACAGAAACTTTGATAACACCCTTAAATATTGTCATTGTGCCGATTTCTGTTAAATCTAGTAAAATGACTGGGTTTTGCAGAAAAAAAGAGGTATCATATTCTGATATTGCATCCAAATAAGCATAAGCTGTAGCCAAGAACTTTGGGCATAAAAGTACTGGGAGTGTTTATAGTTGACATAAGTAGGGCTCTTCTGCAATTAAATTTCAAAATAATTTAATTAAATAGCAGATAAAATAAGTTAAATATAACTCATATAACTCAGACCTGTAACCACCTGTAAAGACCTGTAAAGGTTTCAGATGCTACATTTTGTATCAAAATGTTTTTCTTTTCTCTAGACTGGCTTGTCTCGTCAACGATAATAAAGGCTAGATGAAATGTAATCTAAAGAGCACAGAAGTCAAGGCACTGTAACAGAGAGGACACATTCACATTTTTGGAGCCCAAAAATAGACTTTGTACATACGTTGCCTGTAATTTGTCAGAGTCAGAACCAGGACTGTCACCTCCAAGGACCCTAAAAATTCTTTCTCACAAACTCTTTACTTCAAAAACTGTAACTTCTCCAAATTTACAAGTCCCACAGTCAGATGGACTATGCTCTTTTTCCTTCTTGTGCAGGGGCAGTGGCAGAGGATCAGCTTTCTTCCTCAGATAACAGATGTTGACTAACCCTGGAAGTCTACACTTCCTGATTTTAAAAAATCACACAACAAATTATCTTCTAGTTGTTAATGACCTTCCCCCCTAATTTTCCACCACTTTTCTGGAGAATTTAGTTCAGGCAAGGGCTTCCATTATGTCTAAGCCTGCATTAATTGATTCTATTAAAGTGGCAGGTGACAATGAGATAAAGTATGTGAAGTTACTGTAGCAGTTACACGTTATAGTTAGATGTTCATCATACACTGATTCCGTAATTTATACATTGCTATATGTTTACTTCCCATCTGGTATTCTAACTCATACTGTCTGTTCTCAAACCTCATTCTGGAATAAAAAATAAAAGTAGTAAAAAATAAAAATGGTAGTTGATAAACTACTTCAGCTTCACCATACAGGTTTACATCACATAATAAAACGTCTAGGTGTCTTTTTGGGTTTGACCAGTTCAGTGAGTAAGTATTGATAACACATAATTGCCTGAGTTTATGTTTTTCAATTATACTGTTGAATTAGTGTCTTTCTCGGTCTTATCTGCTAAGCTATTTGCATGTGATAGACACTTTTCAGTTTGATTCACACAGAAGATAGAAACTCCCAGGAAAACCTCACATAGGATTGGCCAAATTTTCATTGGCTTACAGTATTTGTATCAATGTAGTGTTTAATACTTATGTTTCTGTCAGTTTCAATAGAAATTCTTTTGAGTGATTTCAAAATCTTCAAAGCCTTATAACCTACAGTATTAACATTTTTCAGAACCCAGAAGATCTTCATACTGTTGATCGTGTGAGTTCAGTTATTTTTCTTAGGCATAATAATTAATTTCATATCAATTTAGAATAAAGTTGTGTTACACTTATCCTAACAGGGCATTTAATCAAGGCTAGGCTTTTTTGTGATATTGTTTTGGAGTCTTTAATTGTTTTTGATCCAAAAATATATGACGTTAACCACAAATTGTGTATCAGCTTATTTTGCTTGCTTTTTTAAAATTTTGGAATCTTTATTTTAAACTCAGTTTTGTATATTTGTTTCACATAGTCTGCTCAGCTTGCTGCTACAACCCTTGTACCAGCATGGTACTAGCTTCAGAGGGGTGAAGGCACATGCCTTCCCCAGAAATATGCTTTAGTTCTTAGTATTTTTTATTTCACACTGTGAGGCTCAGAATGTCAGTTGGCAACTAGTGGAGGACTAACATGTCTCTCACTGGTTACACTACAAACCCAGTATACACTGTGCAGTACATGCCTAGGGGTGATTGACCAGTGGTGAGCTCCTTGATGGTGGAAGTTAATCACTTAGTTTATTTAGTGGTCCAGATGCCCGCACAAGCAATTTTTGTTTAAATCATTTTAATGCTGCAATAACTAAAATTGAGTCCTCAGAATGAATATTCTTTTTTTATTTTCATTCATAAAACAATTCTCCTGAAAGACCTATAGAACTGCAGACTATCAGTAACATATTGGCATATAGTCAGTATGATCATGTCTCACAACTGAGTGGTATTTATATGAATATGGATTGGATGATGAATGAATAAAGCCAGTTATGTTACCATTGCACGAACTTGTTCATTCATTATCCAATGCAGAATAATCACAGTACCAATCGTGTTCCAGCACCTCCATTAATATTAATTTAAAGGAGCAAAGAACTGTATTGTTCCCTTTTGGATACTGCTATGTAGAACAGCAAATATCAAACAAGTGTATGTATAAAATTGAGTGCGTACAGCAGGACAATCCCGTCTTGAGAATGCTGTTTTCTGAATACCAGAATATTTTCTTTTTATCAAGCAAGGCTGAAAAACTACAGTTTATTTTAATTATGAAAGCAAATAGCTAAAGGGCACCATCCACCATGTTTAAAACCTGAAACAGATCAAATTAATCCTATTATTAAGTCAATTACAGGTTCAGTTGTGTAACTAGGAGTCATAACAATCAGAACAAAAACCAGCAGGTGTTTAGGCCTCCGGGATCAGGAACTGTGTCTAGAGAAGTATTTGCGAAATTTGTAATTAGTGGTCGGATTTGTGATTTATTTTAAATTAGGAGTTAAAAGTAATGTACATTAAGCAAACATTTATAATTTAATGAATTATTCCGATATGTTGACACCATTGTAATTGAAAAGAAAATATGTTCTTCACTTTCCAGATGCAGCTTTTTCTTAACATATTCAGATGTTTCCCCTTAATTTAAAATTCAGCTGTATCTTGCTGTAGTTTAAATGTTTTCAATATTTTAAATAATATCTATATTTTTAATCATTAAATATAAAATAATTTAAACAGATTATTTTAAATTATTTTTTTCAGATTGTTCATTTATTTATTAACTATATAACTAGCCTTTTTCATTATGCCCGATATTGCTGACTGATTTAACCCTGATGTATATCTTGTATTTCATTAATAGACACAAGCACCGTAAAATAGCAGTCATTCCATTTTACGTGAGAAGAATGACTTTCCTTGTGGATGCATGCATTAATTTTGTAGCTTTACCTCTGTATTAATCTCTGCTACGGAAATTTCATTCTCTATATATTAAAGGTGCTTTTGCGATTAAGACAGTGAATTTCTGGCATGTCAGTGTGAAAAGCCATTATGAAAGCCAATGACAGGAAATAAGAAATTATACGTGTGATGAAACACTATAATCAATAAGTGGAGTTGAAGCATGATCTCTTATGGTACGCCTCCTTTACAGTAACTTATCTGATTAAAAGGGAGGTTGATGGCTGGAGCCTTGTGAATACATAAATTAAAAAGAAATGGTTTGTTTCATCATTATCTTTGGTTGAGATGCAAGGCAAGTATCGCTGGGGTGTCTTCCATTAGAATTTTTAATGCCTTTATTCTAAACTGCTCCACGATATGTTTTTGACTCAGCAATCAATGAACACTTACAGACATTATGTGAAATGTAATTTCAGTTCTGCAGATCATTTGTTCTGCACCAGTCTATTTAAATGATTTGAAACAAGTGTAACCTTTGTCTTTATTCTATTTCCTGTCTCGTTTAGTCTGTGTATACAATTAATAAACGTCACAGGAGATTAACGTGTTGTTTGAAGATGATCTGCATTTATATTACTTCCATTTGTCATGCTTATGGGTCTGCTTTAACAAATGGCATCAGAGACATCAACCTCTTCCTTTTTCCAATGAAATACATACTCAGGCTTAGACAATTTCAGAGAAATAACAGTAGAATATGGGTATCTTTGAGTCTTCATTTACTGGCACACTATTTTTAAACTCAAAACTGTAATAGTTCTCTGTACTCTACAGTACCTTGAAATACCTTCCCATTATATTTTTGCATGATGGTCAAAGTCGACTGAGATCAAAATCATGTGTGATCAGAATTAAGGCTAAAACTTCTCATACCTGTGTACAGGAAATAATGAAAAAATGCAGAAGACAAATTAACTTTGCGCTTCAAGAAGCAAAGAGCTCATTAAGATTAGCTATAATCTTAATTATAATTAATTCTAAGAGACTTCTAACAGATGTTAAAGGCGAACTGCAGTCCTAATTTCTCAGACCAGTTTTTAAATCTCAGTAACAAAGGAAATTGACATTATTAATTGACATTAGTAGGCATTTCACTGCAGAAATGTTCCAACATGAACTGTATGCAGAGTGAACAAGTAAGTAATATTTTTTGGCAAACCTGTCTCGAAATTGAAAATATTTCTATTGAATTTAAAAAGATGTATTCACAAGCCTGCTTCTTTACAGTCTCACAGGGCACCATATGTTATTGGAAGTTATTGCCTCATTCTGAAACACATTCCTGGAAATGTTGTATTTTTTGTGATGTAAATTGGAGGTTTTACAGGTTGCTGTGTACATTTTACTTTTATTATGGCTTGAAATGCATCATCAGTCCTGATTCTTCCTAACCCTGAAATATAAAAATAGCATTACAGTTCCCCTTTAAAGATCACTGATCACTTTCACGATTCCTTTTGCATTCTCTATAAATTTACGAAAGCTGGATGCAAGATAACTGTCTTGGAATTTTTTGAGACATTGATTTATATATGATCATAAAATTGATTAGTCATAACAGGAGGGTACCTTCCCATATCTTCTGCACAAGACTGGAAGAAGGTGTCATTGTTGGCCACCAGTCAATGGTCTTACTTTAGGAACATGTACAGTAAACCACTACCACTGAGTAATATAAGCTATGCTCAAAATAAAGTGTTTTGTATATTAAAAGCAGGAAAGTCTGCTTTTTCAGTTTCTTAGGCTCATACTATTTTAACGTAAAGCTCTTTATACCTCCAGTCAGATCTTTCCCATCACCCACTTCAAAGCTATCCAATTCCATTTCTAGATTACTTGCTTCCTTTTCACAACCTCTTATGGACAACTGCACTGTTATCCTTATTTACTTTGTTTTGCAGACTGATTATAACACCTTTCCAAATGCCCCCCCACCCCCACCCCCAAAATAAGTTTTGTGTAGGAAAAATAAAGTAAACTAAAAACGAAAATACCTAAGATGACATTTGGATGTATAAGAAGACTAATATTTTACATTGGGGCGCAATTAGAAAGAAGTTAATAGTGGAGGATGTAGAGCTTAGAAACGGAATCCCCTGTTAATATTGTTTCTTTAAGCATTCGTATTTGACTCCGTTTTAAAGTGAAATCACTCATATCGGAGGTGCTGGGAAGGTGGAATACTATGGGATACTATGGATCTTTGGAATAATATGCTAGTGAAAATGTTACAAGAGATACAGCGCCTGTTTTATTCCTGGAGGTGGATTTGCTATGTGAAGCCCTTATTATACAGTAGGTCCTACCTCTACATCTGAGATGTCTGTGTGTTGAAAGAGTGAGAATGAGTTTTGCTGATTCAGGCCTTCTTTTCAAAATGTTCAGGCACAGTTTGTGAGAGGTATAAAAAGTGTATCACAGAAAAGGGAATGCAAGGAATTAACCTTTGGAACTTGAAACGGTTTCCTTTTCCTCTTTGTGTTTATGGGCATTTAGGTTTTTATCATTTTTAAACTAATAACAAACAGTCTGTGGCAGGCAGCAAGAACAAGAACCATTTACTTTCAATACATTTATAACATCAGACTTGGATGTAAAACTAAGTTTATTCCTCAGTATATGGATATGTATTTGTTTTTTACACAATTGTGGAAGTTATGTAAATAAATAATCTGTTATGTGGAAGTTATGTAAATAAATAATCTGATTTTGAAATATCAACATACAATACAATGAGCTGCTCAATGTCCTTTATTTAAAATAGAAGTAGGAATACAACATACAATTTAATACATATTACAATAATAGGGATTTTAAAATAAATTGTGTGTTTCTGTAGAATAAATAAATTGTGAGTTAAATAAATTATTGTTGTTGCTGACATGAACTGTACCAGACATATTTCAGTAGGGTCATAAATTCATTGTAATAGATACTGTACATCTGTATTAGGAGTCTGTTTCCTTGACCTGAATAATAATAAAGAAAGCATACTTTATATATAATGGTAAATTTTGAGCACAGCTGCAAATGTAAAAAATATACAAAGGAAACAGAACTGAAATATACTGTACTTAGTTCTGTAATTTATTCTCCGTTCCTTTCCAGGATAGTTTTTTGGGAAAAAAATAAATCTGTATGTATCTACTTTGTAAATAAATAATGTTGTACTGTACGTCATACTGTAGTCTCTTAATCAATTCAAGGCATGATATACTGCTCACTATAAAAACTATTATATTTTGTTTGCAATTAATCATTAAGCCCTTCTTGTTATTTATAGACTCTTTTTATTTCATGTTTAATGAATTCTAAACTAAAATAAATACAATTTCTTTTCTCTCTCTAGGGAGTGGTCAGAGATACTGGAGGTTGTGCTGTAATGTTAAATTGGACAATGGCAAGTGTGTATGGTCTCAGTCCTGGAGAGGTATCCCTATTTCTAGCTGCGTTTAATCTTTTCTTTAAATTAAAGGATCTTTCATCATTGTCATCTGCTATGTGTTCTTTTATGTTCAGGTGTGGTGGGCAGCATCTGATCTAGGCTGGGTGGTTGGTCACTCCTATATCTGTTATGGACCATTACTCCATGGCAACACCACAGTTCTCTATGAGGTAAGTTACTGCAAATAAATAAGTACCGCTCAGAAATATTCCAATAGTTAATGCCCTGAAGGCTTTTAGTAAAGGGCCTTCAAGCAGTAAGTATTTCATCTTGAAAGGCATTTATTCTGAGTGAGTAAAAGTAATTAAAACAGGTCTGTATGTGGATCTTGCCTTGTACAGTATATACTGTATAACACAGCATTTAGTAGGTCAGAGCCTTTCATCTCACAGTCCTTCTATTCCTCTCCAGTCTAACTTCAACCAGCCCATCAGTAATAACCATAACAACTAAAATGTTTACATAAAAGGAGTACAGTATATTTGATTGTCACAAATGGTTAATCAATCACTATGGTAAAGACTGTGATTCTAGAAAAAAACAAATATATTATAACTCAATGATTTAAATATCTAAAATCTTATCTTAACTCAATGATTTAAATATCTAGAATCAATGATTTAAATATCCAGAAGAAAGTTAATGTTGGACAGAAATACCAGTAAATCAATTTGGTATTTGTGCCACTATTTGTGTTCTGAGTTTGGGCTCTTCAAATGCCTCAAATGACCCACAATTGACCATGAGTAAAGGCGGCTTACAGTATATTCCAGCATTTGATTCTGATCAAGTATTAATATAATTAACAAGAAACAATTTGGGGGTGTATAATAGATCAAACAGAAAATCTGCTGTTGTCGAGTTCAGAACACATCAATGACTGTTCACCATAGCCAAATAATTGCTATGTGTCGTTTTGACTATATATCAATGAAGATATCTTCAACTGTATCCATAGAAACAGAAGTCACAGATATGTTTCAAGTGAAAATGCCAGTATTATTTATATGGCCAATGAATTGCTTTGTTCATTCCTGATTTTTGTAAAGCTGTAAGCTTTAAAAAAGAAAAATACTTTTCTCACAGGGAGATTTTAGTTATGTCTCAGCTATGCAATGCATTGTAGGTGTTTAATTCCAAAGTACAGTTCATTTTTTGTTGTGCTTATTTCTGTATAAGTGTGTTGTATACTAACTAGCGGCATACAAATAAAAAAAACAGTAGAGGTACCAACCTGTTTAAAACTGCTCTTCTTTTTGCCTTTAGAACACTATGTACAAGGTCTCAGAAACTGTAACTCAGAAAGGTTATTGCATTTTCGTCTCAGTTGTGTTCTATTAAAATCTCTCCCCCTTGCTCTCACAATATAAATAGATGTTTGTATATTGCGTAGAAGTGTTCTCTAATTTTACACATTCTGCCCTAGACAGTGACGAATTGATGTATGGATTCATTGGTAACTAGAGATTTCAAAGCCTTGCCTATTTTCATTCATTTTTTGTAATACAGGAAAACGCTAACATTCTCGTTCTTGAATCAAATTGCCTTCACGCTTTACTTGACTTCATATTTATTAGTCATGCAACCCTTTGGGTGGCGATGTAAATGTTCCTGCATAACAAATAACTGCAGAAATTGGTGGTATGTTTGCTGAAGCTAAACATGGCCTATCTGTATAGATCATATTTCTGTTTCTGGTATAAACAATGTGTCATGTATCAGTCATCTGCCAGTTAAAAATTTGAAGTTTTACAAAATCAGATTTCAGTGCTTTCTTATAAAATCCTTGTTTCATTTTAAAGACTGGCTTCTAGATACAGTTTCATCTCATTACCTTCAATGCTCTCGTTCACATCTGGAAACACATGCATAACTGGTCTTTCATGTTTGTTTGGGCTTTGAACGTATAATGGTTGTATTTTGGGCAAGGACTATAATTTGTGGAGAGCTTTTGGAAGGAAATTTGACACCTCTTTCACAAGACCTTTTTTTCAGATATCAAAGTTCACAGTCAACCTCCTTTGGTGTACAAAAGTTACTGGTAACGTCCAGACTGTCTCTTAACTCAACATCCTTTTAATCCTAGTGGACATTATTCCAGATGATATCACAATAACCAGACTGTGACAGCCACTGTCAGTTCAAAAAGCCACAGCTTCAGGATGTTGGTGGTTTGATGTGCTACATCTGTGGATGGTTGTTTGTAAACAGCCCTGACTCCACTGGAGAGACTGGGGTCCTCTCACACAGACTGTAGAGGGAGGAGGAAAAGCTGCTTCTTTTTGCTTTGTGTCTTGGCGGAGAATTTTCCCAACCCACCTCATGTGTTGTTGTGTGTGTGCTCTCTAGGGACGTAACAGAGGCAGGGCAGCTGGGTAGCTGGTCCCAACATCACTGGGGTGCAGGGAAGTGGGTTTGTGTGTTGCTCCAGCGCATGTGTTGCTGTCAGCCTGTAAATTCTTTGGAGGCATAAAAGATACAATAGAATTAGTCCCTGACATCCACCGGGGCTCTGAGGAAGAACACGGTGATTGCAGATGTTCTGCAGCAGAGGCTTCTGGGTGCGATCTCCAGAAATGTATGTGAGTGTGGAAAAAGAGCATGGCAGTATGGATGACGTGGCAGTGAAGCGCCTGGGATGTTGTCAGCCTTTGAGTGCTGTGGAGGCATAAATAGACATGGCTGGAAGGGGCCCATGCTGTCCACTGTGGCTCTGAGAGAGCCCAGTAATCCCAGATTGTAAGGGAACCAGTAAAGGTTTATTCAATGCTGAAAAGAAAAGAGACAAAATGTTTCGGCTGTAGAGTCTTCTTCAGGTGCCTGAAGGAGGGACTCTCTATGTCCCTTTTCTTCTCAACATTAATTCTTCTCAACATACTAATTCTTGTTTGCCAGCAGCCATATCACCCTGCAACTCACAACTGGCAACCCACTGAAGCTAAGCAGGTGTGAGCCTGGTCAGTACCTGGATGGGAGACCTCTTGGGAAAAACTAAGGTTGCTGCTGGAAGAGGTGTTAGTGGGGCCTGCAGGGGGCGCTCACCCTGCAGTCCATGTGGGTCCTAATGCCCCAGCATAGTGATGGGGACACTATACTGTAAACAGGCGATGTAAAATTGAGGTCCTGACTCTCTGTGGTCATTAAAAATCCCAGGGCGTTTCTCGAAAAGAGTAGGGGTGTAACCCTGGTATCCTGGCCAAATTTCCCATTGGCCCTTACCAATCATGGCCTCCTAATAATCCCCACTCTGCTCTCCTCCCCACTGATAGCTGATGTGTGGTGAGCGTTCTGGCGCACTATGGCTGCCGTCGCATCATCCAGGTGGATGCTGCACATCTGTGGTGGTGAGTGTCCAGAAAAGCGTGAAGTGGAGTGTCCAGAAAAGCGCTATATAAGTGTAAGCAATTATTATATTATCAGGTGGGTAGCTGCGTCAGCATGTGTAGGCTGCAAAGGAACAAGTAATAGGTTTATTCCATGCTGAAAAAAAGAAGAAAGAGAACACAACGTTTCGGCCGTGGAGCCTTCTTCAGGTGTCAATAATAATATAATATTATTATATTATTATTATTATCAACATGGAACAACCTTTTCTTGTTCCTGACACAGCTACCTACTTGAACTTCTTCATCCCAGATTTTAGTCGGCTCAGGTTGCAGGCTGCATTTACCAGCATTCTGCAGGGCTGAGCAGTGGACCAGTTGCGGCCTGCAGAAATTCGTGAGAGTGTGAGAGAAGACAGTAGGTTATGGACGTTCACAGTCTTCCCCAGAAGGGAAGCATCGAATGAGAGCCAGAAGTTAAGTGAGGTCCTGATTAAAGGGTGAGTGCCAGACAATGGTGAGAGGATATGCTGGTGGGGTCTGTGATTGGACACCATGCAGAGCCAGAAGTGTGCAGTGGTATGTTGGACTGCAGTGTGTATTATGCCTGCTGATTTGTTCCGGGTGAGTGGAAAAAAGGTGAGAAGGTGAACTGTGGTGATTGCTGTGAATTAAGATAAGAGAAAGCATAATAAGTGACCGAACAGTGGTGACTGAGCTTCAAGTGCTACTCAGTACTGAACCTGAAGCCATGGGATCAGAGAGCGGGACGTTGAACTGTGAGGAACCCCAGCTGTACCCTAAGAGGAGCAGGTGGTGCCCATCTCTTCCTGGCTCTCTGACAGCGCAGACTGTTTGTGGACGCAGGCTGTCCAGATATGAGAGAAAGAAGCGTCAGCAGCTGCAGGTGATTTGGGTTTTAAAAGAAAAATGAGAAAGATAGCGAGTGAATTCTTTTTGGGGGATTTGGAAGTGAAAAATGAAGTAAAAGTTGTAGGTACATAAAGATCATGTACAGACAGGCCCACAACGAGCTCAGCCAGTGGGTTGGGTCCCGTTCTGGTATACAGACATGAATTGAACACGTTGTTTCTATAGAAGATTATCGCCCTCTGCATTTGTACTGCTGTCTCATACGCACATTAAAATTACCATTTCTATTTGGTATAAATATACATGAAGCACTAAGTGCTAAATAGCCTCTTGATAACAGGATGTAAGTCTTATAATCCAGGGTATCTGGTATGACATCTCCTTACCAGGCTCCTTGTACACTACGGACCCTATTGTACACCTGTGTTAACCCAGAGCCTTGTTGTTTTCTTTTTAAATGGAAATACTTTGCCTGTTTCTCCAATGCACAGTAGGTTGAGGAGATCATGCAGTTCTGGAAACATTACAACTAAAAAGTGCACTGCATGTGTGATGTCACTTTTTATAGTTGGAAGGTTTTTCTCTCTTTACTGCAATAATCTCCTTTTGCTCCTGTTTTTGTTCTTGCTTATTTAAATGTCATCCACTATTAATCAATATATTATTTTTTATAATAATACAACTCAATTTTAAACATAATATTTCAATCCATGGATTGTGAGCACAGGCTGTCCTTTTATGTAGGTAAATATGATTTGTGGAGCTCTCAGTTTCTGTGCTACAGTAATGGAGAAACCTAGTGTATATAGCATGACACTGGCATGATTAGTTTGAATTTGGTAAGCTACATTATTTTAAGATTAGCTCTATCCATTTTAGAAAATAAGATGTAAAATGGCATTTAAAAGCAAACACTGCCATAATAGTCAAGATACCAAACATAAAAAATGGGTGAGCACAGTTTGAAAGAAAAACACATTCTTCAGACTCTTTCAGTTTACAAGTAAAAAAATAGTAAACCAGGAAATTGTTAAAACCTCATTCACTTGGGACAAGAATTCATCACATTAGCAAGTGGTCTGAGAATCTATATATGTATGTTGATGAAATTGAGTTCTGTTCAAAATTTTCCTTTTTATAAAGGATATTTTATTTCTCTAAAGCCTTCTGATTGTTTAACAGGGTATTGGGAGCTCCTATATAATTTCAAATTCTCACACTCTCATCTTTTTAATCCTGTATGCATCTACCATGTCAGTGTTTGTCAGAAACAATGCAAATTTGTGCATTTTTCCGTGAGTAAGATATTATTAAGGACTGGGTTTAATCTTTGAATCTTGACTCTTTTGGCAGTATAAATATTTATATAACAAGCTAGAAAAACTGAGTGCAGTTCAGTAATTGTCGCTGCTGAGATATTCTGCCATTTCTTTTTTCTGCTTTATTAAATCAGTTATTTTATTCATTCTCTTCTAGCTTTTTAGTTAAATTCAATTTTTAACACCGCTTTGATCTTGTCCAAAGGTAACTCCATTTTTATCAGACCTTTAAATTTGATTGATTACTTTTGTTGTTGACCTCTGCATTTAACCTAAATGCATGTGCATTTATGTGCATGCATAATTACTGTACAAAACAAGCGTTATTTGGAACCCATCATTGATTATATGCACATATAAACGTGGAACCCTTCATTTTTGTCATTAAACGAAAATAAAAATCTATCAAAGACTGTGTATAAATGCTGTAAAATAAAAAAAAAATATATATGTGGTGTCAGAAGACACATAATGTGGTTGTTGTTATCATAACACATAGTCATCCAGAGAAAGGGTAGTTCCAGGGTAGTTGATTTTAGAACTATTCTCTTGTAGGCTGCTGTGAACTGTTTCCTGTTTTCATTTGTCTGGGAATATAGCAGATAAGGTAAAGACGCTGCAGCTATACAAAATAACCCAGAAGTCTGTGTGCATTGGCCAGATAACTTCAACCTCTATGTCTGAACATACAATAAGATGTTTTCCCTTCAATAAGCTGCCTTTTGTTAATTTAAGTGTGAATGAATGATCAAAAGTGCTGCGTGTTCATTGCATAGATGTACTAAATAGTCACTTCATCAGATGAAAATCAGCTGCTTTGGGTTTTTTTGTAAGTTACAACACTGTGTGATCTTTTTACCTTTCACTATTTCTGTCACTTTACTATTTAACTTTTACTTTACTTTGTTCTTACCAATTTACTTCTTTTGTGTCCATCTGTTATCAGGAAATTTTTTTTGGAGCCTATCCCAGAAGCACAAAAAGGGAGGACTACAGTCTGGAAGAATGACTGTACTCTCAGGGAGCACAGAAGAGAGTGTTACACATTTGACACACTTGTTTCATTTGTGTGTCCTTAGTTTTAATTCCCCTTCCCAGAGGAATAGAACCACACTATAGACAAACTCTTTTCTCTTTTACCCATCTACTGAAAGGTCAATTCGCTACCCAATACAAAAGTAATTAGAAAAATGGTATTTGACAGTTTGACATTTGACAGCCGGCAGAGGAATCCTACTCCGTTGGGCTCCTGAGCAAGGCCCTTAACCTCAACTGCTCCAGGGGCGCTGTACAATGGCAGACCCTGCACTCTGACCCCAGGCTTCTATCCCTGTCTGTGTGTCTCATGGAGAGCAAGTATGCAAAAGGATGAATTCCTAATACAAGAAATTGTATATGCTAATAAGGTGACCTTATCTTTTATCGCTTTTAGTAAATGGGTACAGACTTCAGGTTCAAAGAATTTATAAATCTGAAAATGCATCTTCTCAAGAATTTAAAATAAGATCATTGCATTCTGAGTGCTGGTATAAGAATTACTAATTGTTCATGTTCAGGTTGGCAAAGTCTCAATGAGTAACACTTTGAACATTCTGTTTCCAGGCACTAAAGTGTGCCTAGAGTGGCATTAAGAATTCTGAATCACACAAAGGACCCTGCTGTATTTTATTAGTTTGAAAGCTGCAATTTTAAACACCACCATCCAGAGAGCTGTAACCTCTTTCACATTTAAAGTTTTTTTTCTTCTTTTAATTTTGCATGAGGTAACTAATCTTCATTACAGGGAAATCTGGTAATGAACAAAACTTTAACAAACTGTGATTTTTAAACGTGGAATTCCTTATGGGAAATAATACACAAAGGCATGGTCAGCTGATATATTGCCTTCACTGTTTATATGATTTGTAATATATTCAGTTTATTTCTTCTGTTGTTCTGTTTTGTACAGTTTTAATTGTGCTTTACGGCATTCATTTATCTTGTAAGAGAAACTATGTGTACAGTATATAGCAGCATTTTTCAACCAGTGTGGCATGACATGGTGTGCATTCAGACAATAAAGGGCATTCTGTGGCATTTAGGAAAAGTCACATATGAAAAAAAAATATTGTTTGTATATTGATTTTAAGGAATAACCTAGGTGTGTTATTGACCACGCAGTATATACGCATGAGACAGAGACCATGCTTTAACTTGTAGATGTTGGGATCATGTGTGAGAAGTTTTTCAAGTTTGACAGACCAACTAAAAACTGAGAATGACTAGGAGTAGGTGAGCAACAGCTCACTATCATCAGTTCCTGCCAGGATAAGGGAACTGTGAATTTTGAAGCAAACTCAGACTTAAAATGTGCTTGAGCTGGTGACATGGTGATATGATGTGGGATGGAAAGGGTTAAGAAACACTCTTATATGATAGTATGTTCTCTGAACTTTAGTCTTAGTCTCACTCAGTAGAAAGCTTGGGCTGAGCCTTAAGAGTAAGGTTTTTGGGGTATTAGCTGAGGGACATCTCAGGTGAATAAACTTAAACATACAGGTAGAAGAAGAACACCTTTAAGCTAACTTTGAAATCTGCAAGGTCCTCCATTGTGTCTAACAATAGCCATATCATCCCAGAATGATTATTTGATTTAATTTTTATTTAATATTTTAGAAAGTTTACTTTTTATTCTTTTTTTGCTTTCCCCCTGTTATGTCAAAGTTGGTAATCGTGGAATTTTATCAATTGGGAAGACACCATTAATTTGTTTTGTGTACTGTAGGATGTCTTAAGTGCTCCACTCATTTTTATGAATTTATGGGGGTAGAAAAATAAGAGATTAACTTATGGTCATGACCATACTCGGACTAGGGTTCTTTTTGTATCTAGTTGGTTTTCATAGATCCCTCATCAATTATTTTGACATACAGTTCTTGTTTCCACTGGGATATCTCAGTATTTGCACCTTCGGTGGCTAAGGATCTATGCCTGTGGCTGGAAGGTTGCCGGTTTGAATCCCGCGGTCGGCAGAGGAATCCTACTACTCTGTTGGGCCCCTGAGCAAGGCCCTTAACCCCAACTGCTCCAGGGACGCCATATATATGGCTGACCCTGCGCTCTAATCCCAGGCTTCTCTCCCTGTCTGTGTGTCTCATGGAGAGCAAGTTGGGGTATGTGAAAAGACATATTCCTAATACAAGAAATTGTATATGGCCAATAAAGTGATCTGATCTTATGATGGTTTAACCTGATTTTATCAACTTCTTTGTCTTATTTATTTGTCATGTGTGATAATCACCTTATCTAATTGAAGATTAAAATGGTTGTGTTTTCATGCTTCTGTGCTTCCTTTTCACTTGTGCTGTTTTGTGCTGTGGGGCCGGTGGCAGTGTCTATTTTTGCCTCTACAAGATATTACAAGCCCTGTCACCCTGAGGGGTATCCGTTCATCTCATTAGTTCAAAGCAGTATGTGCCGCTACAATAAAGAAACATGAACTTACAGTAGCTGTGCCATTTCATATTTCAAGTTTATAAAGTGTTTTGAAAAAGTATTTATACCTATCCTATAGTATCCAATTTTGTTAAATTACCAAATGTTGCATACACATTTTTTTCAAACAGAATATTTTATTCAAAACCTGAATGCCCAAAGGCTTTTAAGGCTATGATGTGCTACAGCAAATGTTAGCAAAAAACAAAGACAAAAATGAATTATGTTGATTGCTTTAGACCCATGAACCCAATATTCTGTGAAAGCACCTTTGACAGCAATTACACATGCAAGTCATTGGGGATAAATCTCTGTCAAGTTTTCACACTGACTTGATGCATTTTTACCCATTTTTACCAGTTTTCAAGCCAGTTTTCCACAGATTCTCAGTTGGATTCGGGTTAGGATGTTCAAGGACATTCACGTGTGTATTCTTAAAGCACTCCAATGTTGCTTTGGCCTTCTGTTTTGGATTATTGTCTCGCTGAAGGGTGAATTTCACCTCACTTAAGTTTTTGAAAGTCCAGAATATTTCCCTGTAGTATTTGCCTGTACGTTGCTTCCTCCTTTTTTAAAATTCCTAACAAGATTTAATCCTAAGAAACACACAAGTGTGTTCTAAGGAAAACCATTGCTCCTGCCACCATGCTTACCTGTAGTGATGATGTTGTCTGGAAATTTTGCTATGATGGGTCTGTACCAAATGGAATGCTTAGTATTTAGACCAGAAGGTCCCAGTTTGGTCTGATTTGACTGCAGCTACTATGGGGATTTTATAGCAGGATTATTGAGGTGCTGTGTTGCAAACTTCACGTAGGATATGAGATGGGTTTTCCATTCTGCCATGCATTCCAGCTTTGTGGAGTGACAGGAATGTGGTTTGACTGTTGCATTTTCTCCCATCTTATTGAAATCCCAGCGATTTTACATAGATGTTGTTGGACCCATAGTCACATCCATTACTTGATCTAGGCAGTGTCTGGAGGGTATAATGCATCTTTCATTTCTTGATGATTTGGTAGACTGTCTTCACAGGGATATTCAGTGACTTTGATATTTTTGTACTCTTCTCTTGATCTGAGCTTTTCAGTCACTTTATCCCTGACTTGCTTTGAAATCTCCTTAGTATTCGTGGTTGAGTCTTTATTTGAAATTCACTGCATGACCAAGAAACTTCACAGAGACAGGTGTTTTCATTCTGAAATCATCATAGTCACAGATAGAGGCCACTAAACCAACTGACTGTGTGGCTTATTAAGGTAATTTTGTGCACCTCATTTCTTTTTGGCACAGAAAAGCTAATAATTATGCAGTCATGAATTTTTCATTTTTCCTTCATATTATCTATTATTTCTTCCTTTTGTTTTATGTTTTGAATATGTTCAGTAGGTTGTGTGTTTAACAATATTCATTTCTACTTTGACATTTAATAATGCAAGCTTCAGGTATAAAGTAACACAATATGCAAACTATGCAAGGGTCTCAGTACATTGCAAGACACTGTACATCATTCATATTAACATTGATGAAGAAGCCATTGTAGATGTTTTTCTCCTTCTAAGACTATAGATCCATTTTTAGCCTCTGTATAGTATATATGATATGGCATATCTCAGCTCAGTTCTAGATGAGTAATGAATACTATTTGTTTAAACAGGCATTTTGAATTCTTATGTCTTTTTTCACGGTGATCATATATTGCATTGAATTACAGCCTTGAATTAAAAATCTTTTCTAGGAAAACTACTAAACAGATCTTGGGCATTACATCAACTTTGACTTATTATCACATGTTTGTATTGGTTCTTGGAGAGCTAATTGGAAAGAAGAATAAAATACTAATTTTCGTGTGCCCATAGCAATCTTTTCCAGTTAGTATGGTGTTTGAAAATATGACCTGAGTGAAGCATTTTGCAAGCCATGTTTTCCAAGTTTAATTGCATACTCTCCATAGGGAAAGCCTGTGGGGACCCCAGATGCTGCAGCATATTTCCGTTTGATATCTGAACACGGAGTGACAGCCATGTTCACTGCTCCCACTGCAATAAGAGCTATCCGCCAGCAAGATCCCCAGGCATCCTTAGGGAGACAGTACCCACTAACAAGGTAAGCTTGCAGTTTGTCTGCATTGAATTACAAATGCAGCTTCAGCCCTTTGGAAAAAAATTACTGGGATTTCATTTGTCTATCAGAACTGTCTTTAGTGACCTTACCACAGCAGGCTTCTTATTCTTTTTATGGATGAATTGGAACGTTTTTCTGGTCTATTTGATACTATTTTGTTAATTTAGTAGCTTATTGTTCCTATAATCTCATTTGGATGTTTAGTAAAAGAAACCAGGTTATTGGCTTCAACAACAAGGCTGGGTAGCTAAACAACCATTTGCTTAAAGAATCCTTTGTTTTCTGTACTTAGTTTCAAATGCACTTCCACATAATTTCCACTTAGTGTTTGTGTTTCACTGTTGATTCTAAAGTCCACTGGGTTGACTTAGTTAGTACTTTAATCAATACTTGAGAATTTTGAATACTAGGATCAGATCCCCTGATAGCCGTTTCTGATCGAGTAAACACAATCAATTGTTTAACCTGTCAGTGTAGGACCTTCATCTTAGCATCTAGATGTATTATTTCCCATGTTGTAATCATAAATGTTTTTGTGTCATGCTTGTGATTAACTCTCACAGTGATTCACGTTAAGATTTCAATGGGGAAAAATCTTAAAACCAAAACTTTACTTTATCGGCAGTGTATTATGTTGCTTCAGAAGAAACCAGTTATTGTTAAAATGTTATTTATACAATTTGAATCAAGAAAATTATACGAGTTCCATATCGGTTTGTTTACAACATTAACCTATGATCTCTGTAATACTGTAGGTAGAAAGTACTGGAAAGTGTATATTGAATAAGTTTGGAGAAAAACAATTACACTTACAGATTGAGTGATTATGTTTTGCTTAAAAACAAATTTAAGTTTGATTTTAATGAGAAAAAACAGCGTGGAAAAAGAGAAATCTCCATAAATCTTGAAGGCGATGAGGCAAAGAGTGTTTAAAATATATGTCCTCATCCAAGTAAGGCATGTGATGCTTGGAAAATGAGGAAACATTAACCCTCAAGTACTATAGCAGACTACAGACTTCTGTATAGCATACCTTCTGGTGTTTTATCACTTTCTAAGGACAGTGGTAATCTTAATGCAAAGTGTGATGTCATGGTACTTTGACTATGGGGGTGGGGAGCGGTTCCTTCTAATTTGATGCTACTTTTTTTAAGTGTGGTATTCTGTGTTAACATTACTGCTTTGTAAATTACAATCAGCGCTTAATATCATTTGCAGAGGAAGCTTCAGGCTTTCTGTTCTGATTGAACACACACCAACAGGATATCTCCGAAGCAATTTCCTACCTCTAAAATGGGTTTAACAGAGCCATGTTTCAGCTGCAAATGATGCAAACCAAGAAAATTGATGGTAACTGAATAAAACTATTAGAGCAATTGGGGAAACATTGTTAATAAAGAACAGTTACATGATTTTTTAACCCTTCTTTATAGGTTTGATCCATTATCCTAAACCAGTCCATAACCTCAGAAACTCCCTTTCTGTTATCTGTTGTTGCCTATTTTTTGCTAACTATATAATCTAGTTATCTCTTTTGAATAAGTACAGTTTTTTCCATGTAGGCCGAATGGCTTAGTGACAGACTGCTCAGTAGGGATTTTTTTGTGAAGTGTTTTAACAGTAATTTTGTATTCATTAAGCAACATCCCAGAGCTTATTAATATTTTAATATATTAAGAATTAATACAACCTCAAAACATTAGAAAACAAAACTCTTTTGCTTCTTTGATATCTTGTAATAAACAAATATGGGCCAGTAACATGCTCACGTTAATCTTAAGTAACAATGTATTTTGACATATAATTTTAAAAATAGTTTTATGAAACTGGTATCCTCTTTTTGTATTGTAATGTATGTACAAGTTCTGCATGTATTTTTTCTAAGTTCCAATGCACAAAGTGCCACTTCATGAATGAAGAAAATAGTTTTAATAGCCAGTTTAAAGGTTTCTTCAATTAAAGTTTGGAAGATTATTTTCCTGAGACAGATCTGCTAAAAAAGAAAGAAAAAAAGAAAAGAAAAAAATACCTTTTACAGTTTTTTAAAATAGGTTCTAATAATAATCTAGGTAAAGACAGTTACAGACAGTACTGCAGTGATCATTTGGACAAGCAATGCAAAAATGACATACAGTAAAATGAGATTTTGCATTTGCTTTTGACTTTTATTATCTAAATGTAAAACAATGTAATGCATTTTATATTTAATGCATTTTAACAAAACTACAATACAAAGCTATTAAAATTACATAAAAGCCAGGGTTATAAGCAACAGATAAGTACAGTAAATAAGTAATTAGAATCTCATTAATCCAGGCCACTAATTTTCCTATTGAATTACACTAAACCAGTGACAAATTATCATCCTTTATTTCTAAACAAAGAAGATTCTGTGAGACACTGAATCAAGCAATTTTAATATAGGCAAGAAAATGCTAAAAATAGGAGAAAGCTACAGGAGACAAGTTTTTTCAAATGTTGACAGAAATAGTTGGTTTCATTAAAATTACAGCAGCACAGTAGAGAATACCTATAAGTATTAGTAGGGAATTAAAGCTATTATAAAACTATGATCCTACTTAGAACTATACAGTATATACACCAGAAAATTATATATAAAGATGGGGATTTGTGAGAATTAGAGTACTTCGTATGCGAACAGTTCAGTGCAGTGTTGAATACAGATCTCTAAGCACATTATATGTACATTCAAACTTGTATGACACAGAGAAGGTGACTTTAGTCCTCAACCCCTTCTGCAGCACGAGACTCAGTTTTAGTACTTGTAAGTTCTATATTTATGAACAGGCTGAAGAAAATAAATCTGATTAATTTGTACCAGGCTAACACAAATAGGCTTAATAATCCAGCTGGCATTAAAGGTTTGTTAAGTGAAGAATTTACTTTACGAATTTAGAAAACGATCCAAAGGAAGTTGAGAAATGTATACTGAAAATGAACAAACATCTTATCTCATATTTCTGTCCTACGATGATTACTAGTGTTTAGCTTTTTAAGGTTTGGAAAACTTCAAATTGAGGAGCTATATCACCCTGCAGCTCATAACTGGCAACCCACTGAAGCTAAGCAGGTGTGAACCTGGCCAGTACCTGGATGGAAGACCTCCTGGGAATGCTAAGGTTTCTCCTTGAAGAGGTGTTAGTGGGCTAGTAGGGGATTCTGCTGTCTATGTGGGCCCTTATGCCCCAGTATAGTGATGGGGACACTATACTGTTAAAAATGGGCACCAACCTTCGGATGAGTTTTAAAACCAAGGTTGATTTTCTATGATCATTTAAAATTCAAGGGTGTTTCTTGAAAAGAGTAGGGTATTAACCCCAGTGTCCTGGACCTATTTACCTCTTACAACCTCCTAATAATCCCCATCTATGAATGGCTTCATTACTCTGTTCTCCTCCACCCTGATAGCTGATGTGTGGTGAACGTGTATTGAAGTACAGGTGCAGGTATATTGAAGAAAGTGCCAAGGTGATGATCTGCTGAGAGCTAAAGCACAAAATCAAATGAGGTAGAATAAGCATACAAACATACTGTAAACAGTTCCTATTTGTATTTTGTAATACAGGTCTAAAGAGAGTGCAGTGATTACTGAATTAGAACATGCCAATACCTGTGTTCATACAAATCTTTTTTTTTTGCAATTGCAGTATAGTGGAAGTGTTATATGAAAAGGAAACATAAGGATCATAAATATAAGTTTATTGAAAATGCCTGTCTCTATATTAACTTGAAAACCTTCCAGGCATACGTGGTACATAACATGATTGCTTCTCTGTTATTGCTGCTTCTCTGTTATTGCAAGATAACATAATTAACAGTGTCATACTCTGTATTGTAAGTTTGGATCTGTAGTAAAAGTGTTGAAGTGTACAAATACATTTCTATGGATCCTCCTTTCAGAAATTAATTAATTCTGAAATTTTGATTAAATATACATTTTTGAGTATGTACATGTGCAAATATTAATATAATTATATACTGTAGAGTAGCCTAAAGAATAGCCAAATTCACATTTAACCAAGTCTACCCCTAAACCTTTGCATAATGTAACTAGTATTTATGGGTAAAAGACATTAATAACCCCCCCTTATATGATAAGTATCAATGCAACGGCTTAAAGTTAATTTAAATAAAAATGATCAACTAAAAGAAGCAGTAGCAATGATAACCTTATAGTAATCAATTAAAATAAACAACATGAATCCCTCCTCGGCGGCGAGCCTGCACTTACTCTCTGCCTACATGAATAGCGTACCCTAGGGTAACGAAACGTGCAATAAAACCGTCGGAGAGCCTGTAAAGTCAGCTCCAGCCTGTCATTCCCCCTGATGCTGACACAGATCCCAGAGTGTTCATTGCAATAGAAAAACAAGACCGCACTGAGATGCAATTGCTGGGTCGTAGATATTTGGGTGGACGGCAGGTATAGAGGCTCCCTCATTAGCCTGAGACATCTCATGATCTCAGCCACCGTTTCGTAAGGTGCGGCTTACAACATTCGGCTCGGACTCATTCCGCTCTGCTCTTCTTTCATTCAAGACCCCGTTGAACAGAATGAATCTCGAATGAGTACATTTGCGAAAATAAAATGTGCAGATGCCGAGACCCTACTTTACAGCAAAGCCCCGGTATTTGTGAGGGTTTGGTACCCTAAACTTTGCGCAAATGGCAAATTTGCAAATGCTGGACTTAATACCTTATGGGTTAAATACTGTAGGCCCTGGGTCCACAGCTTGGGAAACAAGTATTTCCATAGTAATATTTTTTTTATAACTGTAACTATTTCAGAAGAAGTGGTAGTAATTATTGGTAGAAAAAAAAAACGAGTACATGAAAGAATTGTTTTCCCCATATAATTCAAGTTATTTGTAAACAAATGAAATCACTGTTATGATATTACAACTTACCCTATGTTAGTTTATTTTTTTGTTTTCAGTAGAGTGCATTTTGTTTACTTTTACATCTTGTTTTATTACTATTATAAATGAACCAAAACTCTAGTAATAGAGTTTGTTACAGCACAGTAAAAACAGACAAGAAAGTAAATTAAGTGTACACACTTCCTTGCTCCCATGGTTTGTCTCATTCTTTTTTAATTTCTTTTTTATCCTTTTCTGTGAGGCACGTGAGCACTGAGACTATGATAACGTAGGGGACTGCTATTTTCGCTGTTTAATGATTCTTTAAATTTGCAGCACAACACATGCAGGCGTTACTCTCATAAAACATGTCCACACAACCTACATCTAGCAGCTTCCTGATAAAACTGAATAACTAAAGCATAACCCATGGTGTGCTTCTACATAAACATGGTGACTCTGTTAACCAAGTTGTGTCTTCAATACTGAGACCCATAAAGGTTGGGTAAAGTAGATCCGAAAATGTGCAAGTACTGTAGGTGCCCACATTTACTCTCCTACTGCACAACCAGCAAATAGGTACATTTGGTACAAAGATGGAAAAATTGCAAATATACAACTTGCAAATACTAAAACTGAATCTTGTGTTGCAGAAGGGGTCCAGGATTCTCTGTGTCATTAAAGTCTAAATGTACCCATAATGTGCTTAGACATCTGTATTCTACATCGTATTTTCTTAACTTCCTGTCACATTTTTAGAGATTCCTTTTTTTATTTGGTTCATTACTCTGAAGTGTTTTTTAAACCTGTCATTTAGCCTAGCTGTTTTAGACTTCAAGCAATCTAGGAGAAGTCCTTTTTTTGTTATTCCGGTGTTCTATGCGAATACCCATTTCACAGTATCTCTCTGCTGCACATTTCCCTTGTGGGACACCACAGTGAGCAGCTGCTAGTATGTTCTTTCTGTAAACAGGAAGCACTTCACGTGTTGTGCATTATACACACAAGAATGCACAGAACACACTTTCAACAAACAAGGGAGAACAGTGAGTGACTTTCTTCTGTATTACTTCTCTATGCCGATGACCCAATGCTATAAAGAAAGCACTGTTTCATGAAAATGTGTCATTATAGATGCTCTTTTGTGATGTGGCACAAGGGGCTTTTTCCTTATTTTTGTGACTGCTTAATGAAACAAGAGGACATTTCTCCCTGTTTTCATGGCAACTGTTTTTTTAAAACCTTTATTGGTTTTAGGTTTCAAGCAAAAAATCATAGAATCATACAAAAAAGCATCCTATAGGATGTGACGTACAGAAACGGTATAACAGTAGGAATTAGGGTAAATAATGAAATTTGTCTTTTAATATGATAACTCTAGAGTCTGTCTGGACCACAGATTATGGTTTTCTTAATGAGCAAAATAAAATAAAAGACAAAGTTCATAAACTGCACAGAAATTGGCTATACTAAAATCACCAATTTGGAATATACTGTATTAAAAAAGAAATCATATCTAAAATTGCCAATTCACCAAGCCCGGGTTGGCCAAAAGAAACAGCAGCAGTTGATCACAGAAAAATTATCAAAGTTGTCAGGAAAACTGTGAACTAAACTAAAACAACTGTCAGTGAAATCACCCACAGCCTCCGGAGTGCAGAAGCGAACGTATCAAAATATCAAAAAGACAGCAGAATCACAATGCAGACACATGAGCTGAGATGTAAACCAAGAACAGAAAAGCCGGATAAGAATTGGCTCAAAAGCACAAACAAGTCAATATTCATAACTTAAAATACAATAAAGATCTGCTGGGCATTAATCAAGCACTTCATGCAAGAAAAGAAGAATGCTCTGTGGCTAAGGATCTGCATCTGTGGCTGGAAGGTTGCCGGTTCGTATCCCGCGGCCAGCAGAGGAATCCTTTTCCGTTGGGCCCCTGAGCAAGGCCCTTAACCCCAACTGCTCCAGGGGCGCTGTATAAATGGCTGTCCCTGCGCTCTGACCCCAAGCTTCTCTCCGTCTGTGTGTCTCATGGAGAGCAAGTTGGGGTATGCGAAAAGACAAATTCCTAATACAAGAAATTGTATACGGCCAATAAAGTGATCTCATTTTATCTTACATACTTTATCTTTTTTTGGCTCCATCTTCTACAGGATGACTTGCTATGAGGCATATTTGTTGTCGACAGATCTTTAATTCCACCTTATCCTCTGGAGATGATGGGTCAATGTAGATGGTGGTGTACCTTGAACAGAGCAAGCACAAAAGGGCTGAGATGTACCTTGACTCTGGAATTATTAAAACACATACAGTTTTTTTGTGTGTTTACGTCCCCAATATGGCTCAGTCTAGGGATGAATGGGGACTAATATATAAGCCAGGGTTTAATGGACAGAAATACACAAACAAAAATAACGCTTATTACACTATTCTACAACCTAATACCCTCTAAACCTGTCTTCCGAGAAAGGGGTGGCAAAGCCAAAGCAAAGTCTTCCGCAAGCTAACTGTCTACTCTAAACTAAGCTGTAACGGAAAACTAAAAAAAAAACATGGATTCCACAACAATCCCAACCCTACACCACAGCTAAGAAAACAAATCTGATATGTGTCGCGTTTTTGCCGTTCCTTCTTCTTACACCTCTCTTCAGAGGCTCTCAGGACATCCCGTAATGGCATATAAAACCGAACCGCTCTCTTCAACCAATTCAGAGAGAGACACAATTTAGGGACATTCCCACCTCCAAAAATGGACTCCCGCACAGGAGGGGAGTAAAAATGTAACACTTGGCTCTAAGAAACTATAGATAAAATATTCATTTTTATAGCTGCACAGCTTTAGATCAGCAAAATGAATTGCATTGCTTGTAAAATGAGATTACATGTATTTGATTGTTTTTTTCACATTTAATAAACATGCTTCTGCCCTTGACAAGATAAAGTGACCTCTTGCACTACATGCTGACACAGGTGCTCCATTTTTCACAGACAAAATGCTGTGAATATAATAGACTGCAACACCTCTCTACAAAACATCATAATCTTTGTACCTTTCTCATGAGATGAGAAAAAGAAAACTTTTTTAACACTCAGCATGCCTGAGATAGCTGAGATGAAATGATTCTATTAACTTTTTTATTTGCTTTTATAACACAGCAAGAAGGTGCTGTGTGGAATAATATTTTAATTCTCAAGATGTATAATGCAAATTTATACTCATCCAAAGCAATATGTTATCAGAAATTTTAAACGCCTGCGGAGTGTGACTGCATTGATCACACCTGTCCCGTCCTCTTCTACTGGTTCAGTTTGATCTGAACTGAGTGAGACATACTGTAGATAAGGAGAAACTGTTTGCTCAAGGTGTAGCTGCGACAACTGAATATACAATGTTCAGGATTTTCAATAAAAGTCCAACTGCATTGACCTTATTGATCAACCTAAATTACAGTTAGCCTGCTAGTCACAAGATTTCTCTTGTTGCAAAGTCATGATCAGAATTCTGATTATGTATGTATTGGTACGAGCCTGGTATCCTGGAAAAGGTTTGTTTTCATGTTTGGACAATTGTGGTCGCAGTCAAATGGTTGGCATTCATGCCTGGTTGCCAGGTTTCAAGTGAGAGAAAACAAGCAAATTTCTATAGTTATGAAATACATTTGAATTTTTGAAATCATAGTTGGTGATTTGTTGGGATTTTATCAGTTGGAGTGTTTTTCTCTCCCCCCATGTTCCTACCTGGTTATGGACAAAGAGACACTGAATTTTAGGACCATGTTGCTTATCAGATAGCACATGTAGAAACCTTTCCTTAAGATTTAATGCAGAGGTGACTGCGTGATTAAACTGTATAAGATCTGTAGGATCCTAGATGATAGTAAACTTGGATTAAAAAATAGGTCTTGCTTAACTATCTTGTCAGGAACAACGGTAATAGAGACAAAGAGCATATATTGTGGTGTATCTACTGTATATTTTCAGAAGGTTTTTGATAAAATTAATTGTAAATCATTACATCGCAAATTAAAGGCAGTAGATATTATTATTTGATATATACAGGAAATGTGTGTAATCGGGGTGATGTAATTAGTGGAGTATTACCAAATCTTCCTAATTTGTATCTGTCATCTAGATTCTTGTATGGTATACTAAAATACTCAGGTTTGCAGATAGCGGTGAAACAGGAGTTTTACAAAACACTAGAATCAGCAAATTAAATTCCCCCCCAAATTAGATTAAATTCAAGAATGAGCAAACACCTGACATGTAATGCAGACAATTGCAGATTATTATAGGCATATGAAGGTTGCAAAAAACAAACTTTAAATATAAAACAGGAAACTATGGAAGCCCGTTTCCGCCAGGGAGTAAAAAAAAAACCCGCTATGGTATCTCAGAATTCCGACTTAGTATCTCAGAATTGCGACTTAGTAAGTCAGAATTCTGACTTAGTATCTCAGAATTCCGATTTAGTATCTCAGAATTGCGACTTAGTAAGTCAGAATTCTGGCTTAGTATCTCAGAATTGCGACTTAGCAACTCAGAATTCCGACTTAGTATCTCAGAATTGCGACTTAGTAAGTCAGAATTCCGACTTAGTATCTCAGAAGCCGGAATTCTGAGTTGCTAAGCCGGAATTCTGAGTTGCTAAGCCGGAATTCTGAGTTGCTAAGCCGCAATTCTGACTTGCTAAGCCGCAATTCTGACTTGCTAAGCCGCAATTCTGACTTGCTAAGCCGCAATTCTGACTTGCTAAGCCGCAATTCTGACTTACTAAGTCGGAATTCTGACTTACTAAGTCGCAATTCTGAGTTACTAAGTCGGAATTCTGAGATACTAAGTCGGAATTCTGAGATACCATAGCGCGTTTTATTTTTACTCCCTGGCGGAAACGGGCTTCCATAGGAAACACTAAACTTGAAGAGGCAATTTATGAAAAAAAAAACAACAGCTGTTTACTGTATGGTGACACATGATTAATCAATAAAAAAAACAAAATGTTAGGATATATAGTAAAAAAGCATAATGTTTTAAAAATATATGCTTGTTATTATTACTTGATCATACATGTGCATCTTTCCTCCTGACCCTGAGGCAGAGCATGTGTGCAGTCTATCATGTCTGCTGGCAGTCATATCAAAGACAGTGTGTGCTGCATGATAACCAATTGCAGCTCCTTACTCACTCCCCTGCTAATCTCTGTAGATACCATGAGATAGTTGGCAGCCAAAACACTGACTGCAGACAAGGAGGCAGTGGCAGTGGTGGAGCCCCATCTGTGAATCGGATTTTCTTGCCTCACTGGGTGAGACCTTGAAAGTTGGATTAGGAGACACACTGAAGGTGAAGCCAGGAAGACAGAGGAAAAAAAAAAGCTTCTTTAGTCCACCTACTGATGATAAAGCCTTCAAGAGTTCATTCTAAAATAGTCTGGGGCAAAAAGCAAATTATTAAACTCCAATTTAAAAAAAATCCTTTTATTTTGGTATAAATCTCATTCTTTTTAAGTTGTGCCTTAAAACAAAAGATGGTTTATTGATTTATCATATAATAAAATTATTAATAAACACAAGGGTAAATATCTTTTTTTTAAATGTGAAATCTCAGATATTGCCTTCTCCAAAAAGCTCCACACAAAATATTCTCCCAAATATGGATAGTCATTAGGTTAAACGTAAGACTAGGTTAGTCACTCATTAATAATAAGGTTTATCATTAATGTGGATGTTTAAAAAAAGATTAATAACTTGATATAATGAACATGCATATTTGAGTTTGCGACATAGAATAATGTTTCTTTTTCAATGTACTCCGAGCATAGGCTTAATATTTCTATTTGCCATAATGTTTAAATCCAAATTCTGAAATCTGTCAAAATGAGAAAACTGGGTCAATCTAAATCTGTTTCTTGATTTAAAAGAAGTAGGGTCTTGATAGTGCTTCATTTGTCAAATACAGTGCCTATGGAAAGTTTACATACTCTTCCTAAAAGTTTATATCACATTTTATATCCTAACAGCCTGAAATCAAGACACATTAGTTTTTTACCTTAATTTATACATTATAACACACAACCACCAAAAAGGTGGACAAAAATGTTCAAACATTCTGCAAGGTAATTACAGGTGGAAAACCTAGAAAAATAGGTTGGATAAATGTATTTTTAAATTGCCTTTGGTATAACCAATTGCTTTCCACATCACACAACAACTTAACTAGCCTCCACCTGTGTTCAACTGAATCAATTCTGTGAATTCAGCTGTTCCTGTAGGTCTCTGCTGGGTAGTGCATCTCAAAATGAAGAGTCAAAATCTGGGTAACAAGGACCTTTGAGATAAAATTGCAAAAAGGCAGAGAGAAGGAGATGGATATAAAAATATTTCAAAGGCCATAGATATCCCTTGGAACATTGTCAAAGCCAAAATCATTTTTAAAAAGTGGAAGGCACATGGAACTACAAAGACTTTTCTAAGATCAAGTTGTTCTCAAATATGGATGACTGAGTAAGGCATAAACTGATCAAAGAGGCCACTAAGAATCTAATAACATCTTTGAAGGACTTGCAGACAAAGATTGGTCAGTGTCTACATCTCACAACAATACCCCAAACTCTCCACAAGACTGGGCTGTATTGAAGAACGGCAAGAAGAAAGCCAAAACTCAAAAAAGACCACTTCAAATCTTATTTAAGGTGGAGATTCTGAAGGTATGGGGAAAAATGTTTAGTGGTCTGATGATCCTGAAATCAGGCTAGATTTTTTGGGGAGCCTAAATGCAAAATGTTTTCTGGTGAAAACTCAGTACTTTACATCACCCACAGAATGCTTGTAAAACATGGACAGAGGCAGCATTCTGTTAAGGGAGTGATTCTCTGCAGCAGGGACTGGGACAGTAGTCAGAATAGAAGGGGAGCTGGACAAAGCAAAAATAAAATGGAGTCTTTAGGAAAACCTGCTACCTTCTGTAAGGAAGCTAAATTAAGTATGGGAGTTTACCTTCCAACTTCACAACAACCCTAAGCACACAGCCAAAGCAACAGCGAAGTTGCTAAAGAGGAAAAAGGTCCAATCCAAGCCAGGAATGGGCAAACATTGCCAAATCTATGTGTGGTATGTTGTGGGAAATTCTTCATCAGAGGAGCAGGACACAGTCTTGTGCAGATTCAGTTTTATTGAGCTTAATAAGGACAGCAACCCGTGCAGGGTCTGCCCCACAGAACAGACAAACTGCAAGGATTTCCCAGCTCTAACAAGAAGGTCAGAAAGAAGTTTGTCTCACAATCTGAGTGCTGGTCCTGTTCTTGTCCTGCTCTAGGTTCTGTCTTTTGATATGCAGCAGACATTGATCTGCGTTATCCTGTTTATGGTATGTTTGTGGGTGTTGGTCCTGTCTTTTGTTATGTAGCATTACGCTGGAGCTGCTAAAGCAAGTCAGCTTTATTGCATCTTAGCATAACGTTTGTTAAAGGCTAAATTGAAGAATGATAGCTGCAACTAAAACAAAAGGCGTGTCCTCCAAGTACTAATTTATAGGTATACAGTGTACACTTATCCAAGCCATTTTTCTAGGTTTTCATTTATAATGACTACAGAATGTCTGATCATTTCACTTTTCATTTGGAGGTTATTACAATGTATAAATAAAGGTAAAATCAAAAGGCACTGTATATAATCATGACCGCTATTAATAATAATTTACATAGCTAATGTTTCTATCTTAGCAACAGTGCATGAAAATCTGGCTCTGCTTCGGATGGATGGTTTTGCTGGAGAAACGTGGGTGTGAAGAAGGGCCAGTGCATACCCTTTTCACATGACTTGTGCTGGGGTCTTTCATAATCTTTGGTGGCCCACCTATTTTGGTTTTTGGAAAAGTCACATTCTTTGTTATTTTTTATTTAGGTACAGTTATGGTAAATGACTTAATGTATTTATTAGTTGTGTGTTTGCCTCACCTGTTGTGGATCCACAGTCTATCGTTTGTTCCACTGTGTTGTGTCAGGGTTAAAGGGGTCTGACTCCTGGATTAAATGAAGGACTCCTGTCCATCAACTGGTATTTAAGAGTATTTAACCTGGCACTCATAGTGTAGAAACTCTTTGTTTTGTCTTTGTCTCCATGTGGTTTACATATTGTACCTTGCCTGTGTTTACAATGTACAGTTTGTAAGTTGTTTATATTGTACTAGGTTGTGATTACAAGGCTGGTGTTTACTAACTTTTTTGAGATTGCTAGTGGGAACTTTGCTGAAAGGATTGCAGTTTTCTCCTTTTGCCTCATTTTTTTAATATTTTTTGTAAATATTTTTTTTCTACATGACCACATATTTAAACAAACACCTTTTGCACATTTTACTGGTTTTTTTTTCGTGGCATTTGTGACTAACTCTGGATTTCCTCTCAAGTGCTTTTGTCACAGTGAGTAAAGTAACTTCCTCAAGGATACAGCTGTAATGTAATGTCTGGGATTTGAACATGTAACCCTCTAGTCATTAAATATGCGTGGTCGAACTAGTGGTGTTAGCTGGGAGTGCTGTTTTATACTTCTATAGCTCTGACATTGTTAGTTTAAGACTAGGAATGTTAGTAGTTGACAGTAACTGGTTTTCACCAACACGAAAGACAGGGCCTCATGACTTCTGTTTTTTTTTTCATTACCAAGCTTTAAAACAATTAATGATTATGAATTGTGTGGATACATAACACAAAATAATAAGCAATTTCATATGTTGCAAAACATAGGTTATGACAGGAGGTACTGTTTTTTTTAGTGGAGCCCTTGCTTCAGTTCCAGAACTTGGGGTGCTATCTGTATGGAGTTTGTATGTTCTCCCCGTGTTCACATGGGTTTCCTCTGGGTACTTCGGTTACCTCCCATAGTCCAAAAACATTCTGGTAGGTTAATTGGCATCTGGGAAAACTGGTCCCAGTGTGTGTGTCTTTGTGACTGTGTGTCTGAACTGAGATGGACTGGCATTCCATCTATTGTGTTCTCAATCTTGTGCTTGTTGATTGCAAGGATATACTCTGGCTCCTCTGCAACCCTGTATTAGAGGAAGAGGTTAGAAAATGGATGGTTGAATCAATGTTTTCATGTTTCATTTGGCAACTAAATTCACAAAGTACTAATACTGCAGACTTGTAATTTACTTGTTTATGAGAATACACAGAATTTTCCATTCAATTTTAAACTGCTTTGATTGTGTTTTTGGTACATAATTCATTTGTAGGTTTATCCTGGAATGGTTATTGAAGGTTTTATTTAGTGTCTGTTGTCCAGCTGATATCTTGTGCGCAGACACAGGCATTCTGAATCTGCTAAGCTAAAATATAATTAAAATTCATAAAATGTAGTCTTTTATTTATAGTTCTTATGTCTGTGGCCCATTCTGTTATAGTACTTGGGCCATTGTTGTGCAAATGAGATTCTAATCCATCTCACAGCAGTGCATTGTTTGAGTTTCTCAAGGTTAATGGTGATTTTCATTGTTCCTGATCAAAGGTGGTCTCATTATATTCTTCCACCTTTTCTCCCAAGAAGGAAAATCGAAGGTGTACTATCAAAAGCATAAACATGCATCTGGTGCACTATATCTCATTTAAAATTCAACAAGGGCATAATGAGGCAAAGCCAATTATATGTCAGATGCCTGTTTGAGGAAAATAAATCATGTTAACTTGCAAATAAGAGGTTTTGAAATGCAGAATTGAGAAGCTAAGAGAAATTGGCAAAACAGAAACATGCAGAATTATTTAAAAAAATGAAACAGTAGCACAAACAGTAGTAGCAGCATGGTGGTGCATTGGTTAACGTTGTTGCTCATGCTGGGGCCCTGGGGCCAATTCTGAACATGGGTGCTATCTGTGGGGAGTTTATATTTTCTCCCTGTGTTCACATGGGTTTTCTCAGGGTGCGCTGTGGGTTCCTCCCACAGTCCAAAGGCATGCTGGTAGGTTAATCGGCTTCTCGTAGGGAAAACTGGCCCTGGTGTGAGTGTGTGTGTGTTTGTGTCTGTGTACCCTGTGATAGACTGGTATCCCCTCCAGGGTGTACCCTGTCTTGCCCCCAGTTGCTTGGCGGCATAGGGTCCAGCACACTCCGTGACCCTGTATTGGAAAAAGCAGTTTGAAAATGGATGGCTGGAAATACTATAGTTAGTACAGAGGTATTTACTGGAGGCATTGCATATACTGTATAGTTCTTGAATTTTTTTATTTTCAGTATATGTATTATAGTGAGCATGAAAAGAAGCTTATAATTGTGTGTACATGCTTTTAGGAAAATAAAATATACCCATTCTGGATATTGATTACATGTTTTGGTGCCTGTGCAGTCACAGTATATGATCTATATATCCACGTATATATTGTATACTCCGACCACAACACTGTGCTTCTCAGGCCGATCTACCAGCCGCTGTTCAAGAGGCTCAAACTGGAGACAAGAACAGTAAAAGCCTGGGACTCGGAGAGCACTGAATGGCTTCGGGATTGCTTTGACTGCACACGATGGGACGTGTTTAAAAACACATCAAAATACAGTCACGAACTCGCTGTTGTGGTATCAGATTATATTTCTCTCTGCGTCGACTCTATCATCCCTACCAAAAACGTTAAGGCTTTTCCCAATAACAAACCCCGGGTAACAAAAAGCCTTAATCTTGTCCTCCTTAAAAAGAAACAAGCTTTTTCTCAAGAGGACATCCAGTTCAGGAAGGAAGTGCAGAGAGAGGTGAAAAGGGAGATCAGGAAAGCTAAGGAACAGTATAGGGTAAAAATAGAGAACACCATGACAACAGGTGACACCAGGATGACATGGCAGGGCATTAAAAGCATGGCCAATATCCCTCAGAAGTGTAGTGGCAGCACTGTACCTCTGTTAAATGGTATGGACGGGCAACAGCTGACCAATGATCTGAATGTGTTTTATACCTGCTTTGAGTTGAAATCTATAACTACTTCAGCTCACAGTGCTATTATCCCTGTATCAGGAGAGGCTTTCTTTAAAATTGACACAGCAGAGGTACGTACACGTTTTAGGAAAATCAATATTAGGAAAAGTGCAGGTCCAGATAATGTGTGTGGTAGGGTCCTACAATCTTGAGCAGATCAGCTTTATGATATTTTTAGTTTTCTATTCCAGATGTCCTTAAACTTACAGATCATTCCCTCTCTGTGGAAGAAATAGTAATAGTAGTAATAATAATAATAATAATAATAATTGCTTACACTTATATAGCACTTTTCTGGCACTAATGGGGGACAGGTAATGGGGACTCCCCTCCACCACTGTGCAGCATCCACCTGGATGATGCAATGGCAGCCATGGAGCGCCAGAACGCTCACCACACATCAGCTATTAGTGGGGAGGAGAGCAGATTAATGAAGCCAGTTCATAGATGGGGATTATTAGGAGGCCATGATTGGTAAGGGCCAATGTGAAACCCTACTCTTTTTGAGAAACACCCTGGGATTTTTAATGACCACAGAGGTTTTACATCTCATCTGAAGGACGGCGCCTGTTTACTGTAAAGTGTCCCCGTCACTGTACTGGGGCATTAGGACCCACACAGACCGCAGGGTGAGCGCCCCCTGCTGGCCCCACTAACACCTCATCCAGCAGCAACCTTAGTTTTTCCCAGGAGGTCTCCCATCCAGGTACTGTCCAGGCTCACAGTTGCTTAGCTTCAGTGGGTTGCCAGTTGTGAGTTGCAGGGTGATATGGCTGCTGGCAGATCCATCTTTATTCCTATTCCTAAAACTGCCAAGCCGAATTGCCTTAACAGAATCCCTCACATCTCTCCCTATGAATACTCTTGAGAGAATAGCGAAACAACACATCACAAAGAGCACACAAGCCCTCATCGACCCCCTGCAGTTTGCATATAGGGAAAGGAGGGGAGTAGACGATGTAGTTCACACATGGTTAAATCTGGTCTATCAACATCTGGACCAACCAGGGACCTTTGTAAGTATTTTATTTGTTGACTATTCTTTTCAACACAATACAACCACTGTTGCTTGCACAGAAAATCTCAAAGTACTTCAATCGGAATGAGAACTTGATAGGGTGGGTGCTAGACCTCCTAACTAACAGGTCTCAACAGGTCAAATTGGGGAAGTGCTTATCTGACATTCACTACACATCAGTTGGATCACCACAGGGCTGTGTCTTGTCCCCTCTGCTGTACATTTTGTACACTAATGATTGCATAAGCAAACACACAGATAGACATCTCACTCAGTTTGCTGATGACACAGCCCTGGTCAGTTTATTAAAGGACACAGAATACCATCATGGGCCCATTCTAAATGATTTTACTAACTGGTGCAACGAGTTCTCCATAAAGTTAAATGTCTCAAAAACAAAGGAACTGGTTATTGATTTTAGGAAAAATACCACACCCCCTCAACCCACTACAGTTGATGCTCAGCCTATTGAAATTGTCGATGACTATAAGTACTGAGGACTGGTCATTGACAAAAACCTAAAATGGGACAAATGTTGTGACACTACCTATAAAAAAGGCCAACAGAGACTCTTCTTTCTTAGAAAACCCAGCTACTTTAAGGTAGATAAAACAATCCTTACACTTTTCTATAAATTATTAATTGAAAGTGTAGTAACATACTTCTTCACTTGTTAGTTTGGCAACATAAGTACCAGTAATTGTATTAGGCTGGGTAAATTAGTGAATATAAGTGGCAAAATAATCAGGAATAATCAAATCAGCTGAAGCATCCTTTACAAACAGAGGATGACTAAGAAAGCCAAAAGCATCATGGAGTGTGTGTCTCACCCCCTCCATTGTGAATTCACACTTCTCCCATCTGGGAGACGCATCTGTGCCCCCAGGTGTAAAACCAACAGACTCTTTTATTCCCACTGCAATTACGCTCTTAAACAATGCAAAGTAGCTACCTTGTCTCTTGTTTCTTTTCTCCTGTAACACTACTGTATTCTCTTCCCTTTCGATGATGTGTATTTGTCATTGTGTTGTGTTTGACTGAGCCGTAAAACATATTTCCCCTAGGGGACAATAAAGCTTGAATTGAATATACACAAAAGCTTTATACAAGTCATTCTGAATTCCCATGTCAAAGTTGCTGGCAATCTAGACATGTGGATAAATGAAGAAAGACACCAGCAGCACATATTCGATTGACTGACACACTCTTGAAAACTTGTATGCAGCTTGTATGTGTAGAGAATCTAACACAGTGTGTGTAGATTTTTTTTCTTACTAATCTGTACATTGTATTATCCAGTGTTCTCTGTTTTAATTTAGATTAAATTGATCATTGACTGACCATGATACACTTACGTGACTTAGTTACATAAGCACTGATCACCTAATTAGTGAGAGAGTTGTATCTATTGGCCAAAGCTGATGGCGTGATTTAAGATGTTGAATGTCAAGCCTGGTGAAAATCATGAAAGTCTTACATAGAAAGGAATGAATATACCCAACGTATCAGGAGAACAATGCCTCTGTGCCACTGATATGTTGGAGGACAGACTAAATCACTGTAGGTGGACTCACCAGCACTGGAAGGAAATTCTCTTGAACAAATTTTATACAGTATATCGATGAAGTCTATGGACTTCACTTGCTGCACTTCATGTGAGCTCATCTTGACATGACAACATTGCACCAGGAAAATCAATATTTTCATGATGCTCATGTAACAGTGACTTTCATGTGAAGATGAGAATGTGACAATAATGCCATAGATACCTTAAACGCCAGACCTGAGCCCCACTGCACCTTTATGAGATGAGTTGGGACTGTGTATGCCCAATGTATGTATGTAACACCATGTATGTTGGGACTATGGGATCTTCTAGAAGATTGTGGATAATTCCACAAGACAGCGCCTGCATCCTGGAGCAAAACATGTTGCATATGTACAACCTGTTTTTTGTCCGGTGGTGTCTTCAAATGCCATTAACCTATGACTTCTACTGTCAAAACGCGATTGATCATCTCCATTGGTGACAAGGGTTAATCAGACGAATGACTTAAGCTATGTTATGTCAGGTGGATGATCAGTATAGAAATTTGTGTTCAATTCCTAAAGCACATCATCCTTGAAATCTGGTGTTTTATTACAGAATAAATTCATTTTGGGCCTAAATACTTATACTTCAATTTATAGAAATCAGTAAGGGATGGAACATGTTTTTCATTTTTGAGTCTTTTGAATAAAATATAGATTTTTTTTCCTTTGTTTCTCTATGAGGTTGTGACAGTTTTTATACATAATTTTATCATTTGAGTATCAGATTTGAATCTATGTTAGTGTGGCTGTGGAGAAAATGGTGCATAGTGTGACTTCCCAGCCTAGTATGTCAATTCAGCATAGAGAGGGACGGCAGACACCATAAAAATTGCAGTCTGTATGTAATCTCTAAAATTTCACCGAGTGTATTTTCTTAGGTTGGAGAAGCATACTGTATGATAAAACCAAGGTTAATAGCAATAGTCTTCCGATATGAAACAAAAAAGTGCATTATATTTTGAAGTACCGTAACTCATATTTATAAAGCGTACTGTACATGTGCTGTAATACAACATTGTAAACGATTGCATAATCTGTTTCTAATATCATATTGGTCTCTGTCTCAGAATGCGAACTCTGTTTGTTGCTGGTGAACGCTGTGATGTGGAGACTTTGGATTGGGCTAAGAAGATATTCAAGGTGCCTGTCCTGGATCACTGGTGGCAGACTGGTAGGTGCATAGTGCTCTGTATACTTTCAAACATATGTATAAGCACTTAAGCTGCTGAATATTACGCCTGGTGGAAAACAAGTAAGACCTAACCCGATAGGAACCAGTCTACCCCACTTATCAATGTAAGTGTCAGAATTGTATACCAAAGTCTCTTTCATTCTGACTCCTTTACATTTAGGGTATTATTAATATTTTGTTTGGCAAGTCTAAGGAAAATTAGCTTTAAAATTGAGAAAAGGAAGCACTTCTTCCCTCAAAGGGTTGTGGGATAGTCATAAATTAGAATTATATCAGAAATGTCCAGGGACTGTTGGCAGCTGTTGGTCTGGTGTTTCTGGCTTTTCTCTGATGCCTGAAATGTCTACAATATCTTCTTAAGGCTGGGCATCTTTCCATAACCCATTTCACTCCCCCAGAGAGCTGTAATCCTGCCTTAAGTAGATGGTAAATATTATAAAAACGTAGCTTTTGCATAAATACAGAGTACTAGGAATTGCAAATTAAAATCTTGGATTATTTTGAAAACTGTACACACTCAAAACATGGCGTCTTAATATTTACAGCCTGAATCAGCTCATTAGGAAAGGTCTGTCCTCTTGAACTTTGTTTTGAAAGATTACATTTTTATGGCATTGTGCAAATGTCCTTATTTCTGTACTCACATCCATTCAAAATATGATCTGTGTAGTACAATAATTAATTGCTTGAATTTTGCATGTAACTGCCATAAACAGTAAAGAAAACTTATTTGGAAGGGTTTAATACTTCATGCTTATAATGCATATGTAGTTAGTTGGCCTTTTCAAGTGAAATACTGTATAAACATGACAATTTGACCATGGTGTATAACTTTTCCTGGATAGTGACAGTACTGTACGTACCAGAGAGCATAACCAGTGTCCACACCATAGAAACTGGAATTATTGAGACATAGTTAGTCTTTTTTGAAGAAAATTGTCCGTTTGTAAAATAAAAGTCCAGGGGCATCTTAAAGAACCCTTGATAGATTTTTTCTTTCGTTGGAAGTCAGAAGTGTCACTGAAATAAGTCAAATACTGAAATAATTTCTTAGTTAATTCTCCCACTCCCAGTCATGCAGCATCTGAAGCTATAGATAATTATGTATTCGTTCTGTGAAAAAGACCTTGGTTGTTTGAAAAATGTCAGTTCAGGGTTAAGAGTTGTTGTGTAAATACAATCACTGAACTTGCATCAAATAACGATTTAACAGGTGTATCAGCAAAACCAAATTGTTAACACATACAATATGCTTTCTTTTTATTTCAAAGTGAAGCAGTTAATTTATTACAAAGCAAAAATTGTAAATTCTATCTTTAAAACAACTGCAAAAATGTTCACATTTTGAGACTTTTTAGGATTATGTTTTCTTTGTTTTTCAGTAACTACTATTGTTACAATATATGTAAAATCCCAGAAATATTTATAGCACTCTCTCTCCCTAATCACCGCTGCTCTGTGGGCAGTGTGGGTGGACATTTGTTGAAGCAGCAGGTGGAAGTTCTTCATGGGATTTTGCATGTGTGTAATTAATGCAGAACCTAACTAACCTGGCATACAGTTTTAATGTTTTTAAGCCCTGACAGTAAACCTTTACAATATAGAGCCAAATGTGTAAAAATGTAAAGCCATATTTGAAATTTGAAAATCATTTGCCATAAGTATCGAAATAAGCCTGATAAATACTGGGGAGATATAACAAAAGAGCAAAACGATTACAAACAAAGCTTTAGTTGGCTGGTAGTGCTTGACCTAAAGTATAACGGTTCATGATGACCTGACTTTGCTCAGTGTCAAATATAAAATCAAGAGTGTGTTGAAAATGCTGCAGTCCAGACATGCATTTTAGTCACATGCTTTGAAAATGTGGAGTAGCTATCTTTCAGCCTTCTTTTAGACTTGCACTACATATAGAAAAGCACAAGGCTCCAAATTCTAGATTTATCAACAGCAGTAAACCAGTAGGTTCTGTATCTTTTATCTGGCAAAGTATATTTTCAGTGCCACGATATTTTAGAAGTTTAAAAAACGGTCAACATTATGAATAAGAAAAAATGATTTGAATGTACTGTATCCAAGTTTGTCTAGGCTACAACCATGGACTTATACAATATGAACATAGATTGCCTTTTTTATTTTTAAGGAATAAAAGGTGCTCCAAATTTATTCATACCTGAAATACAGTATGACCAATGAGTTATGGACTAGGTATTATCGAAAAGTTGCTGCACATTCTGAAAATGCTAAACAGTAGTTCACAAATGGAAATGTGGGTCTGAGAGAACAATCCCCTCTCTGAGTGCCACAACCTTAAAGCACACAATAGGGGAGTAGGGTTTCCAGCATCCAAATTACTGTACCAACCATGTGTAACAGTTTGACCCTTTTGCTTTCTGCAGCTAAATTCTGATGAAAATGATAGCTCTAGGTCAGCACAGTGGTGCAGTGGTTAGCATCACTGCCTCACAGCGCTGGGGCCCTGGGTTTAATTCTAGACCTAGAGTTCTATCAAAGTGTTCTCCCCGTTTTCATGTGGGTTTCCTTTGGGTGGTGATCTTCCCATAGTCCACAGATATACCGATAGCCCGGTGTCAGTGTGTGTGCCCTGTGAGGGACTGGCAAACCATCCAGGGTTTATCCTGCCTTGTGCCCTTGTGCCCACTGCTTGCCAAGATAAGCTCTGGATCCCCCACGACCTTGTATTAGATGAAGAAGTTAGAAAATGGAGGGATGGATGACTGCTCCGTGCAAAGCTATTAAAACTACAATATGTCATGGCAGGACATTCAACTCTATTACAGTATATAATATTTCCTTGTCCCTGTCTCATCAACAGGATAGATCGTCTGGAGGGCACTGCATTTCCATTCCCTAGCCAGTGTTGAAAAGGGCAGTAGTACAAGTACAACAGGACCAGTTTCTTTAAAGTTCTTACAAATAGTAAAAGAGAAATATAAGTGAGGTCATTATTTAGACTTGTAAAATACATCACTTTCACACACATTCATTCTCATCTTGGAACTGTCCAAACTGGAGTACACAAGTTACATCCCTAGTCAGGCTTCAGGAATGCTGCCATATTTATTTCAGGAAGAAATAATATTACATGCAGGCATGCCACAGAGCTCCAGATCTACCAGATTCTCCATGACTAATCATGTTGATTTGTTCCGCTTGGACACAGTAGTTTGAACAATTCTCTGCTGGGAGCTTCTATTTCTACATAAAGAAAAAGGAGCTGTCGCTCGGCTGTAGGCCAACATAGGAACACCAGCCTGGCCAATAATGAACAGCTCTAGCAGCTTAAGTCAGGAAAAGGTTGAAGAAGCACTCAACCTTATTATGAAGAGAGGTTTTGGGAGTGGGTTAGGCATTTCTGGAAAGACTCAGAAAATTGTACAAGCAACCTGCTCACGTTTGTTATTTAAAAGACAGTGTCTGAGAGCATGGTCTTGAGTAATCAGCATGATTACTCTTTGTTTTACCTAAATGTTTGGGAATGGAAAAGCTTGTTTTTCTTGTGTTGAGCTATTTCTGTTTACCTGAAAATACCACCCAGATTGATGGCCATCTGTAATATAAAGTAGATTTACAGTAATGTGTGCACCTACTATATTATGAGACTATAATGCTGCAGAGAAATACATACAGTTTACATATTATGAATAGTTCTCTAGAAAAAATAAAAATACAAAATCAGAATCTGAAAACAGATGTATGGGATGTTATATAGGCTTTTCTCTACTCTAGAGTATTAAATGATCCTTTTGTAATTTTGCACTTTTACATTTAATGTGTTTTAGTCTGAGTACAGAGAACCGCCTTGTTTGCAGAGGTGCTATAAAATATGTTTTAACATGTTTTGCTGTTGGGAATTTTCAGCAAAGCCCTTATTCTGACTCTGCTTTGTAAACATCTCAATCATGATTTCATTTCATTCTGAGATGGTTGATATGCTGACATTAGAACTGTTTGTTTCTGTCAATCATTCTTTTTGAGAGAGTACATCTTAACTTTGAATTTTTTTAAAGAAAAAAGACAAGACTCATGGTGCATTAGAGTATAAAAAAATCACAAATGAACAGCATGTCCTAGATCTGCCTTTTATTTTTCATAACCAACTTTGTGAATTGGATTTTTTGTGATATTACAATATTGAGGTGCCCTCAGAACATCTCTGCAGGCCTGTCTGTGATTCTGTGATCTTGGAATCCCATTTATAAGTCAGTTGTCTTTGAATTGGTAAGAGGGATTTCAATATGCTTCAGGTATACTTTGCCTTTTAAAGTACATCATTCTCTTTTGAGTCTTCCATGTCAGTCCTCCCTTCACTGTGTTTTCATTATTGTATTTTATGACATTTAAATCCAGTTGTTTGAAATTATTCTGCCACTGAAAAGCTCTTGCATGCTCAAGGCAGAGAACTCATGCAGTCCTTGATGGAGGAAATATACATGGAAAAAAGCCAAAAGATTTGCTTTCAGCTAAAGAATGAGATGACCCCAAGGTCAGGGATAACAGCTTCTAGCCCTGATGGGTCAAATTCCATAAATTCTCTAAAGGAATAAAAAAGTACTATAAGTATTTTTCAATTAGCAACTGATTAGGATCTAAACAACAAAAGTGGATGATTAGACTTTGTCTGTACTCAAATCGTTAGTTCAATCAAGCAATTAAGATCCATAATGTAAATCCCCTGCAGTCCCTGGGAATCAGAGCTGTCCATCCCTGCTGTAAGTGGTAATTAGGTGTGGGTGGATGACAGACTAATAATACAGGGTTAGGTTTTACATGAAGACTCTTTGTTACCTGAAAAAAAAGGAGTAAATGTGTTTGGGATACATGCAGTTTTTAATGTTTCGGGTCAAAATGAAGGAATCAATTGTAATGTTTAACACTAAATTCCGTTTTATTTAAGAGAATGATTGTGGTTTTAAGGACTGTAACATTTTTGCTCGGTTGATTGGTAGCAGGGGACATTATGAAACTTACTTACATGCAAGGTACAGCATGTAAGTCTTTCCAGATGATTACCAATAGAGACAATACACATTGAATAGAAAGAACTGGGTCAGACAGAGGTGAAATCCAGCATTAAAATTAAAGCCTGTGAGTGCCTCTCCGTATGAACAGAGGGATCTCAGTATACGGTTAGAGCACCTTTTATTACTCTTGATTTGCATAGGCTCTCAGTTTAATGCCCTTGATGAGCCCAGCTTGGCAATTTTAGCACTTATACTATGTAATAGAATAGAGAACGTCTAGTTTATTCATTGGAGGAAGAAGTCCCCCTGTTTTTAAAAAAGATATTTATTTTGAAGATTTCTTTGTCAGCTACATACGTTCCTGAAAAGATGAGCTGTAAACCTACAATAGGAGGTCTAATGCTCCTGTACAGTTAAGCAGTTATTAAAAATTATATTTGTTAATCCAGTAATGCACAGTGGTAGATGGTCACAAGTATTATTAAGCCATTTCATCTATGCATCCCATATAACAAGACCAATGAAATTTTATGTCACTAGCATCAGCAACATAGGTCATATTATATATATATATTAAAACCAATAGTACAAAAACAGTTTCCCATTTTCTTCTTTATGAAACTTTAAGTAATCCATGTGATTAAACCAGTTATGCATGTATATATTTATTTCCAAGTCTCCTTTGTTTGAAAGATCGGGGAAATGAAACTCTTCTGTATATCCCTGAATCTTCTATGAGGAATACTCCTTCTGTGGTTAATAGGATAATGTTTACAATTTTGTAAATCTTGCACATGCAGAAAACATTGAACAAATGTTAATTAAATTAAAATATGTTTTACTAATTAAATCATGCCTTCAGCTTTGTAACAGGAAGGAAAAAATAGCTGTCGGGATTCATATTGAGATGAACTTACGTTTAGGATGAAGAGAAATTTAAATTAGGTTTTAGTACTCATTTAAAAAGAAACATTTCATGGTAACAGCAGAGATATGTGAAAGGGAGACATTCAGGTCTTTTATACAAGTCATACATTATGAATTTAATGTCTTTTTCTTTTTCTTTGTCATGTGATTTTTCTTATATACTAATGCACAATATAAACACTGCAATCTAAGTTTAGAGTAAGTAAGTAACTGGTCACATGCATAATGTAATTTACAATTTAAATAGCGAGCAGATAGGTTTGTTGAAGTTTTGATTATTTGATTTGAGACAATAACTAAAGCTATATTTCTTTGATGTTTAAACTGACATAAAACTGCCAAAATGCCAAAACTAGATTAAAATATTTTCCACGTACCAATTATGTCCCATCTTGTTGAATTGCAAATAATAATCTCCTTTTTTAACGTCACTCATTTCAATCAAAATTTGATTGAACAATTTTGAGAAGTTAAATGGCAAATGCATAGATTTGATTGTTATTGAGTTTACTCAATACATTAGTAATGAAGATTACCAAACTATTATTGGCATGATTAAACATTGTGAAAGAATTTGCCCAGGGTCTTAAATATTCTGCTTCAACAATTAACAGACTAGTTCAAAGAATCCCGGATACTGCTTCTATCAGGAACAGTCCTGTCAAGCAGGGGGTCACCACACCAACAGAAGATGGTCACATCTGTCTAATATAGTTGTTAAATTGTTTTCAAACTGTAATGGCTACAGGAGGAGACATTCCAGGAAATAATAACCAGTGTGTCAACAGAATGACTTTGGTTCACGTTGCGCATGAATGTAATCTACATGCTTGGATAGGGCCAGGGGCCCCCTCAGTGTACAACACAACTTTTTTTTTAATCAGCATGTTCAAATATGAGTGAAACATTCACTGTAATGGCTCTTTCTGTTGCTGTTGGGAATTATCCTAATGTAAGCCTATTCAAAAAGTGACCAATCATAATCAAGTGTGGTATATAACATTTCTGAAATGTAGAAAAAGGGAGCTAAGCGATCTCATACCAGAGGTATGCCAAATCAAGTTATTGTAATAATGCTTAATACGCATAATAATGTAATAATTTAATTTGAGTCTGTCAAATCCGTGTAACTGGTGAATGGTAGACAGGCCAGATTTTCAAAATAGACACGTAGACTACTTGAGGTGTTTTAATGGAAGTTAGCAGATTAACGTTTCCCACAATTCCACAATCCTAAAAATTGATGCTTCCCAGCCAAACGAAAACATGAAAGTGAATATACAGTACAAAAGACGATTACATGTAAACATAACACAAACGGTAAGTGACATAAATCACATTGTTTTCCTTGTGGTTTCCCTTGTATTTCATTAAATGGGGTGATTGTGAAAGCTTGTAGCCCTTCAGATTGCAGTCGCTCTCTCAGTGACAGTGGTAGGAGCAGACAGGAGCTTTTCGAAGCTCTAGTTATTTAAAATATATCTGTGGTCAAAAATATAGGCAAATAATTTTATGAAAAAAACTCATCTGCTCAGCCTTACTGATCTCATTCCTGTTGTTGTGGAGTGCACTTTCTTTTACTTTTTTTGCTTTATTTTAGATTGTTTTCTACAATTCTTTTTCTACATAGGTTTCAGTGCATTACTTTGCAAGTTATTATTTGCTGGAATTTTGAAGTAACACTGGTCCTGCTTTCATTGTTAATGTTCCTATATACAGTATTACTTTCAATGTTAAAATACATTATCTTTGTAATATGTGTGCTTTATGTTCTTGTTTATAAGTTATTTATTATGTGTTCTTCAATGCTGGTTAATTAATAGATTAATTTAAAAAAAAATCTCTAGCTAATTAATTCATTTATTTTATTGTTCTAATTAGTAAGATAAGGTTGTGTTGGGAGCTGATAATAGTGTATGTTCAAATCATGATCCTGAGGGGCCCCTTTCCAAGATCTTGCCCAGGGTCCCCAAAAAGCTAGGGCTGACTCTGTGCTCGGAGACCATTCAGAGGTAAAATGTTGATAGCCGAGAGCTGAAACTGGTGTTTTCTGTGGGCCAGAGAACATCTGAGATTACAATAGGAAGAGTAGTGCATTTTTACCCTTGACAGACTTGACAAAGGACAATGCAGGTAGAGATGTTGTGGCGAGCATTATGTGATTAGTGTATGTGTCAAGCCACCTGGAGGCTTTATCCTGACTTGAGTCCAGAAGAACATCTGTGGTATCCACTCACCATTGCCCTCATCAAGAGACAGGCATGACTGGCCAGCTGTAGCCATTTGTCCAGAGACTGATCAGGTTTATTCATCAACACAGCAAGGAGTGAGGTAATGTTTAGGGAGGTCATAGCTAATACTATTTATTATTCATTTTCACAGAGCCACATTTTATACTGAAAAAGATTCAATTCTTTGACCTCTCATCAAAATGCAGTTTTTATTATGTTAAGCATCTCGGTTTTAAATATTTGATTAAGTCCATCAGGCCTGAGGATTATGTTTCTTTTGTGCATGGGTATTGTTACAAATGGTAGGAAGGAAGTTCCTTTTTTCAGGCTATAAAGGCCCATTGGGGAATGGGGGGCAAGGGCCACCATTTTGCTTTGACCATCCACACTGGAGGTGGAGGTGACATGGTCAGCATCACACTCTGGCTGGCCTATTACCCCCAAAAGGATTAACCCCCGTTTCTTACTTGGAAAGCAGCCTGAGTGGACCTGGGAGCTGTCTGGAAGGAATTAGAGCAAGCTAAATCACTTACCCCTACCTGGGATTGGGTAACCGCTGGGGGTAACCCCACCGTCCTGGCCAAATTTCCCATTGGCCCTTACCAATCATGGCCTCCTAATAATCCCCATCTATAAAAAATTGGCTACATTACTCTGCTCTCCTCCCCACTGATAGCTGATGTGTGGTGAGTGTTCTGGCGCACTATGGCTGCCGTCGCATCATGCTCAGGTGGATGCTGCACATAGGTGGTGGTGGAGGGGAGTCCCCATTAACTGTAAAGCGCTTTGAGTTGAGTGTCTAGCGCTATATAAGTGTAAGCAATTATTATTATTATTATTATTATTATTATTATTATTATTATTATTATTGAACCCAGGACCTTCTAGTCAGGAGCTAGATGCCCTTGCTGTCTGAGCTACCACAGCTCCTGTTACAGGGGGGTAAAAAAATTGTGAAAATTTGGACTTGATCAAGTGGTTTAGTCAATAAGAGAAATAATTATTCATAACTCTAACTTTCTAGCAATATACTGTAACTGAGTGGTTGGTGTAATTAGAGGCACATGAAGTCTTTGTGAAAGCAGTAATAATCCAGACACACTTGGCTGTATAAATACTTTTTACAATGAGAAGCCACAAACTACACTCCATACAAAATAAAAAACATACAACACACAATTTACTCTATGTTTAGTATTTACGAGAGGCCTAACATTCTGGTCACCCAGAAAACCCCAGACTGCTACTAAGCATTAAAACTCTTAATGCCTACAAAGGCCACATAAGAGATAAGCCGCAAAATAAATGGAAGCCTATATCCCTTTCCATAAAAATGCCCCCTAAGCAGGAAAGACATTTCTAACTGAAGTGTCTTTTACGCAGGAAACCCAAGTTTCCTGAAAACACAGAATAGCATGTTTTCTAGCAAGGTTCTAATAGCTTCAATTAGATTTGTTTTGGATGATCATGAAGTAGGGGCTCTCGCCTGGCACAAGCTTGTTCCACCTCCTCCAGACTTCTCTCCTTCCTTTTCTTCTACTGTATCTTGTTCCTTCCTCTCTTTGTGCTTATAATGTGGTCTTATATATTGTGTGTGTCTGTACTGCTCCTTGACAATCATTAACCCACAACATACCTAGGTATACTAAGGTAAACATTATAATTGTTTCTGCTCAAGTGATTCCCCACTGCTTTGAAGCTAGAAGTTCACCTAACGCTACGAAATATATTTAAGAAAAGAAAAAAAAACAAGTCAGTACATTAACTCCTAAGAAAATCACTTTATAAAATCAGTCCAGGAAACTACAGGCACTTAAGTAAAAAAGCAAGGCTCCCAACTGACATGTAGCTTCTCTTTAATAATGCTTCTTTAAATTAGCTTTTGAGGGGTTTCTGTACTGCTCTGTGGTGCATGTTGTAAATGCATCTATTTGCATATATTGGTCTGTATTCCTTGTTTCTATTATTAACTTGTGTTTATATATTTTAATGTTACATCGATGTAGTATATAAAAGATTTAAAAGATTGTAAACAACATAAAGATTTGTTTTTGCCATGATGAATTGGTTTATTCTCAGGCCACCATTAATGTACTGTAATACCTTTTCTTGAAGTGTGTTTTCTGCCTAAATAAAATATTTTTTTTCTGAACTTACTGTAGGGAATTGCTAAAAATATAGTATTGAAGTTTTAACTTCAAAACATACCGTATGCCTTGGCTGATATCCAAACACAAACCACAAGCTATGAGGTTATATTCTTAAAACGGTGTTTTTGAGAACTTAGTTCCTCTTTCGTTAATTTGTAAACACTTTCTAAACAGATCAGCTTTAGCCTGTAGTGGGTTTTTTTTATTTAAACTAACCAACCCTGATCAATTAGACACACACCTTGGAACATATTGCAAATATAAGAAGCAGGTCTCTTGCATCAGTTTTCAGTTTATTAACAGGTTTGTATTCTGCTCTCCTGGAATCAGTTATTGGACTGGGGCAACGTCTGTGTATCTTCCCATGTTTGCATAGGTTTCCCCTGGGTTCTGCAGTTGTCTTTCATCTTCCAAAGAGAAGTGCCAGTGTTAATTGATGTTTTTAAAATAGTTGTGTTCTTGCATCTGTGTTTCGGGATAGGCTAGGGGTTCTCAAGATCACTATGAAATTAAGCATTATTAAGTACCTTTCTGACAACAGGAGCACATAGTAATAATTGAAATTTGGAAAACCAAAAACCATTGATTAAAAAACCATCTCTCTCTTGGAACATGCTGGAAAGTCGAAAAGAGAACCAAAGTGCTTTGGCTGCTGAGCCTTTAAGATCTGTGGAATTAACTTTTCATTGTTCCTATGCGGCCAACACACTCTGACACAGCTCCCCCACTCAGTCCTACAAGTATCTATTATGTGCACTGAAATATTGCTCGGATGTGAAATTAATTTTGGGCTTCACTGAAATCTGCTTTTAATTTTCTATGCTACACAAGCATAATCTGCTTTCCTATTAAGGTAAAAATTACAATAGTTTGATTAGTATGCATGATTGTAGATCTGCAGAAGTGTCCTAGATGTTTCTTAGTTATGCAATTCAAAATTTCTTTTTTTGCTTTTCTGAGGATTTGCGATAGCATACAAGTACATTTGGGCACGTATTAAGTGAATCTGGTTTTATGCAGCTCTGGACTCTGTTACTTTTAAATGGTAATGATTTGCAATGCTGTTTTCATCAAGGGTTTTATATACAGTATAATGTGCTGTACATATGTTGATGTTTATGGTCCATATGATCTTGCTACTCCTGTCCTTAAGTATGCCACAGAATTTATTGCTGCATCAGAATGATCCTTGTAAAAATGATTATATTAGTAATTATATTAATAACTGCTGACATAAAATTACAAAGTGTTCAGTAAATGAGACATCTCTCCTAATTCATGTGGGAATGCAAGCTGTGTAACAGACTTCAGTGAATATTATTCTCTTATTAATTTAGTTTCTGCAAAAGACTGTTTGTAGTGTTTCTTTACATTGTTGCTTGGATGTGACGTTGAGTTTGGGCTTCATTGAAATCAACGCTTAACTTTCAGGGATGCAAAAGAATAGTCTGTTTTCTTATTAAGGTAAAAAAATTGTAATGTAAAGTCCTGTGAACTTGCAAGTCTTGGTAAAAAGTCTATCTTATATACTGTATCATATTTTTGAATTAAATAGAATGTCCAACATATTGTTTAGACGTAGGCCTAATTATTTATTACTTTAGAAAATATTTCTATCCTGTAGTTGTCAGGAATATAATTCTATAATTTCTTACCAGTTTATTGAATCTCCCAAAGATTCTGGCTTTAAGTGCTTCCAATTTAATAAAGTAGTTTTTATGTGCTTCATTTCTTTTTAAAGCTGCATCACCCTTAAAATGGTAAATCTGTTTTGCTATCTCCATTCAACTTGAGTATCAAACTAAGCCAAATATATTATATTTGTGTATGTTTTAAGCTGAGCGTTGGGTTGGAAATAACCATGACCCCTTATCTGCTTAAATACCAACACTCATTTACCACTGAGAATGGATTAAAAAGAAAAGAAATGGACGAACTGTTTTGAAGCCTGCTGGTAATCTGTGAGCTATTTTAGGATGAACTCTAGGGTGAAAAATGATGAAGGTTGCTGATGTCATCCTGGTTACCCAGCAACCACTATTTTTCTAGTTCGGAGCTTCCATGCTCACAAATAGTATAAACTTACTGATTTTGTTGATAAGTGGAATAGAGAGTTTTTTTCAGTTTGGCCTGTGGAAACAATCCCTTACATTCTTTTATTTGAAGCTATGCTAGGGAATTATGCTGAAAGCTGATAGTCTTTAGTTCATGAAGATTATGAAACACAACACATTTTATAACCAAGTAAAGGACGCTGTGTCATTAGCAGAACATATTTCTTATTCATTTAACGTATTTAATTATTTGCAATTATTTGACTGATAAAAATAAAAAATACAATATTTGAACAGTCTCAATCCTCTTACAGTATACCAGGCAGGCTGAGCAGCAAATAATGCATTTAATTAAAAATAAATATATTCTGAGCAATGAGCAAAGGCTGTTGAGGAAAGTCAAATGCAGTCTTATGCTCTGAACCAGTGTAATGTGAAAATATTGTAATATTGTCTGACTTAGCTTTGGATTTATGCAATTTATCTGAAGATTGCTACAGTCTACAAGTCCATTTGGGGATTAATTTAGTGTTTCTGTGTTTATACAGCTGTGGACTCTGTACTCTGTGATTTTTAAATGCTAATGCTCTGCAGTGCTCTTTTCAGCAAGAAATTTATATATACTGCTGTTGATGATTCCTCAAAACTACAAATGCCAGGTTGAATTTATTTATGTATTACCTTGATTTTGTAAAAAGAAAAGCTGTGGACGTTATCACTAATGCTATTTTTCCACATTATTGTGCTTATGTCATGCTTTTTGTAAAGAAAAAAAGGCATACTTTAGCAACTTATATTCCCTAGATATGCCACCTAATTAGAATATCCATTGTTGCTTAGCCGGAATGAATGAAAGGAAGGAAAAAATAAAGACATCACAATGCAAACAACTGGGTTTTGTGTGGTGATAGGAACTAGCACAGCCTCACTGATAACAGTCAGACAGAATTGTCTAGCTAGGAGTGGGGTGATTTTACATTGCGAATGGATGATCTCTGACATCCTCCTGCCCAACTCCTGTAGCATGTGACCAATTAAAGTACTCTGCCTTAGAGCTTCTATTCACTGCTGGCTTTCAGCAATACTGGGCTTTGGGAATCTCAGACTAAAGCAAACACTGACTACCACAATTAATCTGTCATGAAGTCACAAATTCTAAAATCAAATGTCAGTTCATACTGTACTATATGGTAGACAACTGTTGCCTCAAAACCTTTAAATGTAAGCATTAGAAAATGCAATTCGTAAAAGGAAAATTACTTTTTGTAATTACTAGTGATCTTTAATAATTATTAGGAGCATTATTCATTTTCAACAAGAATGAACCCGAGTTCGGATTCCATAAATCACTCAAATTTAAATGCTACCAGATACCGTGCAGAAGACAACAGTCTTGCAGACATTCAGGCAATGTGGATCCTTCAGAAAAGAAGAAAAAAATTGCTAACAATTTAAACATCAGCACACACAGATTACCTCTGTATTCCTATAGAGTCTCTGCCAGTGACTAATGCAATTGCTCAAATACTCCAGTACACTTGCATTGCCTGTACTCCTACTTATCACTGTCACATTCATAAACCTACAAAAGCTCTCTTGTAAACTGGATTCAGTGGTGGTTTACTGAAAAGGGATATAAACACATGGCTGGAAGGTTACCAAATTTAACTTAGCCCTGCTGTCGGTTTCTATTAATTGTGTTTATCAAGACTAGCAATTGCTGTGCAACGCTGTTTATATCCATATACTGTATCTACTATATCTACGGTAAAGATCTACCCATTTGTAAGAGAACAAGACTTAAAATCATATTTCTCTGTTGTTTTTTTTAAGTGCCTTGCAAAAGTATTCAGACCCTTACACAGTTTTCACAATGTTGGTTTAAAGCTTGCAGTCATGGCAATTTGAAGTATCAGTTAATAGTTAATAGATACTCAATGTACTCCACACACTCAAACCAAAAAAATGAAAGAATACATATATCATGATTGCAAAAGTATTCAAACCTTTTGCTATGGCAAACCTACTGTCAATTACTTTAGGTACATAATATATTAAGAAGCCACAGAATTAGTTAAGTGGATTTTGGTGCAATAATACTCATCCACATGACTGCAGGATAAATGCAACTGAAATTCAAGCAAAGATTTAACCATGAAGACCGATGAGCTTTCAAAACAGTTCAGTTGTAAAGTCTAATAAAACACAGATCATGGTAATGGTATAGAAAAATGTCAGATCCTTTAGATTAAGAAGTGGAAGACACACAAACACACATACACACACACTACATACTGTACATCACGTTGTCCATTCATAGTGAGCAGCTGAGCATGGAGGACACTGGTTAGAGGTACCACCATGAAGATAACTCTAACTTCGAAATAGCAAGAGTTAAGAACCTGAGATGGGAGAAAACATCCAGAATGTGTCTCAAAACTAGCCTGTATGTGACGACTCACATTGTTCTCTTTAAAATCCTACTACGCGCACTTGAAACATCACGGCAATCGACTGAGCTCCCTCTCAACCAGTCAGATCATCAGTTCCCATAGTTACTAGATTGTGGTGGATGTCAGTACCACCTGAGCGTAGTTAAATCATTCACTTGTTAACATCACAGTATTTAACACCAGCCTCAGCAATATTTCTTCACTTGGTTTTAGTCCTTGTCACTAGTCTTGGATTCCTGCTCCATTGTGCCTGTTAGTGGGCTTGTTTTCTCTGACTTTGATCTTGTGTTGCCCCTGTACTTAAAATCATAACCTCCAGTGATTTCAGTCCCCATTTCACTATCCAGTCTCTTCATTTTCCTACTGGTATCTCAGGAACATCTTCTCGGTTTGGACCTGGTTTGTTACAACTATGGCTTTGGACAGTCCTTAACCGATTGTTTGCTAAATTCTCTAAATTGCGTCACTTAGCCTGGTGAAGGGGTAAGCAGCATGCTTACAGTGGCAGGAAGGAAACCTTAACTAAAAGCAAACTCTCAATTCTGCCTGGAGTTTGCAAAAAACACTGAGTGATCCTGCAAACGTGTGACAAAAAGTGAAGTGGTCACATTCGTTAAACAAACGTGTTGTCTAAATGGCAAGGTGCAGAACCAGCAAAGCATACCTCTTGAGTCAACACCATCCCTACAGTCCAGCATCATGCTATGGGGATGTACCTCCTCAGCAGAGTCAGGAATGTTTGGTGGGATTGAAGAAAAAATAGAGGGAACAATGTACAAACAATTTCTAAAGGAAAACCTGTTTTAGTCTGCTCAGGACTTAAACACTGGGAGAACAGTCACCTTTCAGCAAGACAGTGATCCAAAGCACAAAGCCAAAGCTACACTGTAGTGTAAGAAATTCGGTATCGTTGAGTGACCCAAAGTCCTGACATGAATCCTTTTAAGAATCTGTGGAAAGAGTTGAAAACTGCTATCCAAAAGCAATCACCAAGCAACATGACAGAGATTAAGCAAATCTGCCAAGCAGAATGATCACATATTGCACCATACCAGTGTGCTCACTTGGTTAAGACTTAGCCAAAATATTTTGTGGTTGTAATTGCTGCCAAAGGTGTACATATTGCATTTATGCATCTGACTGCTTATACTTCTTAGTTTTGTTCTGACATTGACTTTAACTTATCTTTAACTAACCTTAGAATTCTTGAGTTGGAGCAATCTGGTTTTGAATAAAATATTAAAAAACGTGCATGCATCCTTTTGAAATTTCACAAAATAGAACACCATACGAAAGGTATGGATACCTCTTCAAGGCACTGTACATCTCTATTTCTACTGTGTTTGACATTGATTCATTACTTTGTGTATCCATCTACAGCTCACTGCCAAAATAAAGGAAACACAAAAATAAAATGAACTGGGTGTTTGGCCAATACCAGCTTCAATGCGCTTAGCTTAAAGTTAAGTGGACCTAAACTATGTCAGGAAAATGCACCACAATCCATAACAGAGCCAACAGAACCTTTCACTGTGGGAAACAAGCACTTGAGCCTGTAGGCGTCTTTTGGCACGCTCCACCTGTGTACTCATCCACTTGATGAGAACAGGATAAAGAATAACCATATTAAATTTTTCCACTGCCCTGTAGACCACTGTCTGTGGTCTTTGCACGAAGTTATGCTTTAAAATTGATGCATTTGGATATGCTTTAAAGAATAAATATTTAAATAATAAATATAATACGTTATATGCCTTGAATAAAATGTATGACATTCTGCATTATTTCCTCATTCCCCTAACTATCATTAAAAATAAAATTGAGTTTTACCTTCTATTGTAAGTTTATTACACTGTCAGTTTTCCTACATTATACAAGATATCCACAATCAGAAAATCAAATTGTGTTCTGATTAGAAACCAACGGAATATTTTTTTTTATAAATGGGTTGATATTTATGACGGAACATCCAGAATATAGTATACTGCTATACTGCATATGCTCTTCCTCATGCAATGCTTATATTGTATAAGGCATACAACTTGTCATCCACTGTAATTTGCTGTTCACTCAATAGTAGCAACTCAGCTTCAGAAATTCCAACACAATAACATTTTCAAACCTGCTTTATTTCAAAATATTTTACCCCATTTGTTTACGTTATGTCTGTGTAGGAATGATTATGTCTCCAAATTAGTTTGACAAGGGAAACAGTATGCATTGTAAGCAAAACTGAAGAAATTCAGCTATTTCGAATACTTGTTCTGTGTTGTAATTCTCAGTGTGGTATTTGTATTTGACACGTATATACTGACTTTTTACAACACTCATTCATTTCAGTCTGTCCTTAGCCTCCTGTATTTGGAATTTCTTTCAACATAATGTATGGAGAAAAATTCCCCAAAATTGTACTTAGCACATACTAGCAAGGAAAAGGTCAATTTTTGCACTAATATAAAATATAAAAGCTCCTTTTGACTTAAACTCAATGGCACTTCTGAATTCAAGCCCAGCAGTTTAAGAAAGAAAACCCCTGAAGAAGGCTCCATGGCCAAAATGTTGTGTTTTCTTTCTTCTCTTTTCAGCAAGGAATAAACCTATTACTTGTTCCTTAATTCCATTTAGGTTCACTTTAATTCTATTTTTTGAAACTTTAAAATGCCTATTTTGTTTTTTGATATTCAGTGGTTAATTGTATTTAGTTTAAATGTATTTATTTTAATTACAAATAAGAAATACAGCCGTACTCTCCCTTCCCCTTGTATATGTTGTATTATTTCTACTGTACTTGTATAGTCCATGTTATGCAGGAAAGTGGACTGCAAAACCTGCTGTTGGTTTGGTCCTGAGAAACGTGCTATACTGTTATTGTATCAAAATAGTAGACTGAGCAGTGTGAATGTTCATCAGCTACTAAATACACGTGTTGAAAAACATTTTCAAGTGCAAAAAGATTTAGGAGTTCTGAAGGCAAAATTAAGTGAACACTCTTTCTTAATTGAATAGCTGTCTTGAGAGAATTGAGAGAATTCTGAATTTGACAGGCTTTGATTGAGTTCCCAGTTTGACAGGCTTTTTTTGTACCTGCCATGTAAATCTCCTTTCTTCTCAAAATGGCACTTTTCATGAGGTACATGTATTATATTTGTGTGTCTATTATGTGAAATGTTGAATGGCTGTACTAAATATTATTTTCAAACCTCCAAACTAAAACAAATATTGGGTAGTTGTAGACCTAGAGTACATTGTGGCTCTTTTTTTTTTGTTCCATGTGTAAATCATTTATAGCATTGCGATTGACATTTGTCCTTCACACGTAAAAGAGTGTCTCCTCATTTGCATGTAAGTACAATTGTGCAAGAGTATAATGGAAATCATCTTGTCATACATTTTATTTAGTGTGAAAACCTGATTTCAGAAACTTGTTTTTGTGAAGTTTATTTTGTAAATCTTTAGAACTTGGTATTCATATTAAATATACATACAAACTCTTTGGAAGTCATTAGAATGTTTTTGAAAGTCACCTTAAAACACCCCTTGACAAATTCTCACGTGCTGAATTCAGGTAATACTGTAAACAAATTTAGATACACTAAATGATTACTATACCTAGTCTATTAGAGTCTATTATCCCATGCATGAGCTGTTATTTTGTGGAGTCTCCCTTGTGGGGTTTAATCATTATTCTGACAAACAAATTAAATTGTAAATTTTAAATTACTTCACTGCATATCATTTTATCTTCAGTTTACAATTAGGATTAAATCTTCAAGTTCAAACAATGTGGTTTTCTGGTTTCATATTTTCTGTAGTATTTTCCATGAGCTAAGAATTTATCTCTTCTTACACAATCTATCCAGATTGGTAGCTGTCTGGGTATCACCTGTGTATTCTGAAACAACTATAAAATATGAGTAAGGTTAATACTTTGTGGTGTTGCTTGTCTAGTTCTGTGTACCACATGCACATTTTACACAATCATTTCTGATCTGGACCAAATGTACAGTAAGTGTAACATTTACTGTGGCTCAAAATGTCATCATCAACGATCAAAAGTTCTTCTTAGGAAAGTGGTACAGATCTTGATCACATATTACAGGTGCATTTGATTCTGGAAAGGTAAACACTCAAAGCACAACAGACATGCATTGGTTCTGTCCTTCTGGTTGGAGTAAATTAGAAACAGCATTAGATAGGTGAGTAAGCAATACTGTACAAATACCCTACAAATTCGTACAATACTTTACAAATACCCTATTTCTAATAAAACAGTGGATTTTCAAGCTGATGAAGCTCTATAGTGATTCTATGATTGTTTTTAACATTTTCTGAGCATTGCTGTCATAAAAAGGCTGTTATCCTCAAAGATAAAATAATTCAGTAGTTTTACTTTATTTAATCTTACAAGGAAAACAGTAAAATAAAAAAGTAAAATAAATTGATTCCTAAGAGCTATGATAATCCTGAATTAAAATGGAAGAGATCATCTCTTTTTTCCCTGTCAGGAGCTGGAAAGATTAAATTGAGATTTAAAAATCAGAAACAGGTCAAGCATAATCTGGCTGCACTGGAAACTGACATCCAATGTACAGACATAGGTGCCTGTGATGTGTTACATTTCAGTAATCCTAGGCCTTAAATAAAGGGACTAGAGTTTCTTTATATATTATTAACATGCCAGTGATTTTCAGATGTGTTTTGAAAGGCATGAGTTAGGTGATTTTTACTGGCAACGTCACGAGTTTAACTGCTGACTTTGCTTAAAATGTTTATAGCCATTAAGTTGTTGCATTTTAATTACTAACATGAATAGATTTGCTAATTAGAAAATAACTTAAAACTTTCTTTGAAAAACCTAACAGCTTGATTTAAATATGTTGTACTGTAACAATTTTCATGCTGCTTTTTATAGCAGTGCAACTTTTTCTCTGAGTTCTTTCTAGAACTGGATGAATGAGATATTTGCATCAATTAGCAACTAACTAGCAATAAACCAGATGAACCAAATGGTTTTTGGTTACTCATTTGTAACCTTTCTTATGTACTTTTGTACAGTACTGTACTTTTAAATTCTATATAATTGTTTAAAAGCTGTACGGTCTGCCTGAAGGAATTTATCTGTTCAGACCCAGTGTCTGATGTGTATGTTAAGGCCTGTGTCTTGGTCTTGGTTGGCTGGAGCTGGTTGAAAGATCATGTATTTGATGTGTAACAGTGACTTACAGTATATTGCTAATCTAGTGCTATAGAGACTGAAGGTAGGGGCTGGAGTGGTGTATGTTTTGGTTCATCGAGATAGATATCAGTCCAATTCACAATGATTTACAGATTCCTAATTAGGATTTTGCAGTACAAAAAAATGTACTGAAGTATTGGGAAAAGAACAGCAAACTGTAAATTGAGATTTTGACTGGGTCAATTAACAAATAATGGTGAATCTCTTTATTTTCAAGGGGAACAACTATTAGAGAAATTGTTAGCTGTTGGATAAGTTGGAACTCCTTAAAGAGCTGTAAATATCCTGTCTTGCTTTGAAAATGGTGCTTGGGGTCCATAGCTGAAAGTCGCCTTTGAAACTTTAGACTTCTTCAGTTTCCTTCAACATGGCACATTTGGTTAAAACTTCTTCTGTGTGTATTAATGGAATTCAAGAATAAAAGAAAGAACTCATAACTTAATACAGAAAATTCCACCTAAATTACTGTATCTTCTAATTCCACTGGAGAAAAAGAAAAATAATAAGAAATGTTACAAACAAAAGGAGGCTGTTTAGCCAGTCTAGTTCATCTGGTAGGTAATAGCTAATTGACCTCATCCAGAGCTTTCTTGAAAGAAGCCTTGGTGTCAACATCATCAAAATGGCTGGGCAGCTTTTTCCATGTTCCATTGCTTGTTTTTGGGTTTTAGAAATTTCAGAATTTCATCACCTGTTACCACAATTTGCTTCCATACTGGATGCACCTAATAGTAACTGCATAATGCAGTAGATTTTTAAAAAATGCACGCAGTAATCTTAAAATATGAACCCTGGCCACTAGATTTTCTGTTTTTTCAGTGGGAGAAACAAAGTTCAGTTTGTTAATCTGAGATGCAAGCCCTGATGATCACTAAGTACACAGTCTTTGAGTGCCAGGCAGCAGCCCCCTCACCAGTCCTCTTCAAGGACATTCCTCATACTACTTGTAATTGGTCTCATAGGTCACATGGGAAAACTCAGTGATACAAACCTCCCCCCCAAAAAGAAAATATATATATTTTTTATTTGAGTCTCTGAAGTTTAATGTGAAGCAGATTTTTTTGTCTCATACTTTTCGGATCACATTAGTGCTCCATAAGCATTATTGTTTTCAGGTAGTATTTAACTGGCAATGTAAACTTTTCAGCTTTAAAGTTATTTTCTTTTCGATTTTCAGGCCTTCTTTTTTTAGGGTGTGCAACGTTCTTTCCTAACATGTATCTTTTTATTTTTCTCATTGATTAGAAAGTGGATCTCCTATAACTGCCTCCTGCATTGGTCTTGGAAACTCATCAACACCCCCTGCAGGTCAAGCTGGAAAGGCTGTCCCTGGATACAACGGTATGTATATAGCTGATTCGTCCACTTCACTAATACAAGAAAAAAATATTTTCTTTTACAAAGGACAAAGGGGACAGTTAAAATTTGGGTAATATAAAAAAATGCTATTCAATGTTATTGAATTTGGAGGATTTCTGAATGTAATGGAAAATACTACATAATGTTAATTACAAGTCAGAGGACATAAAGATAAATTATTTCACAATTAAATCCACTGTCTAACTGCTTCGTCCAGTTCAGGGCTGTGGGAGCCTGTCTTGGCAAGCAATGGGCACAAGTAATGGGCACAAGGCTGGGTCATGTATCAATTTCGGCTGGGATGCCAGTCCATTGCAGGGCACACACAGACACAGACAGCACACACTCACACCATGGGCAGTTTTCCCAGAAGCCACTTAACCTACAAGTATATCTTTGGACTGTGGGAAGAAACCCACACAAACACAGGGAGAACATAGGAACTCCACGCAGATAGCACCCTAGGAATTTAACCCAGGCTGCTAGTTTCGCGAGACAGCAATGTTAACTACAACACCACCATGCCACCCATGCATGTTTCTAGCATGTATTTGTTAATTCACAAGATTTTTATAAATTAAATAACATTTTTTAAATAAAATTAATAGTTATTTTGATACCAGTATCTGTTCCTATAGATTTAAATGAACATATAAAATGTGTGGTTTATGTCCTCATTATTTTAGTTATCTGTGTAAAATATACATGTTTTTGTTGTATTTTTTCATCTATACTTTCTGGCACACAAATCTTCTCTTTTTCACTTAAGGTCCCATATTATTTTTTTACTTTAATATTTATATCTCTTTTGAAAATATACTTATTTCTTAACTTATTACTAGACATATAGGCAGATGTTTGAGGGCATTTACTGATAGTTTACACATTATTTAAATTTAATTTTGTCCCTCACACAACTATTCTATTGTACATTCAGGACTAACTAAACTTCTTTTGAAATATTTTTCAGTCATGGTGGTTGATGACAACATGCAGGAAGTTAAACCAAGAACTTTAGGAAACATTGTGGTAAAGTAAGAACGACCTTTTCATCTGTTGCAGAGATTGTTGTGCTTTTTTAAACTGCACACCTCACATAATTTCAGGTGAATTTAAATGCAAAGGTTTTATATTGTCCATTCAGGATGTGAAATTACACTCTTGGGATTTAGAAAGAAGTTACATTTTATATGCCTTCTGTTAAAAAAAAATAATTCTGTTCACATTTTCTTTTTCTCTCTTACTCTTATCTCACAAAATGCAAATTGTAATTTTGTCTCTTTAAAATTTGCATACTAGTTCATTTTATTGAGACCAATACAAAGTCACTTTTAACAACTAAAATGTAGCACTGTAGTGGTGTCACGTACACATAAATATACTGTATATCTAAGTCTAGAGTGAGGTACAGGTGGTGGCCAAATAGAAACATCAATATAAAATCATTTAACAGGGAGTTGACTGTGCATGGTGTATATGGTCTGTAGGCAAAGTCCTATGGGGTCATCTAGTTATCGCCAGTATTTGGAATTATGTAGGAGATACTTGGTGACATTCTTCCAATAGAAATTCAATCAAATCACACCTGTTGATAGAGATGGAAGAAGCTGTCTCGAGCATTGTTCTAGAGTTTCCAATAAATGCTTGATTGGGTTTAGTGACTGGTGACTAAGACAAGCCATGACATATGGAAAACATCAGTGTCATACCTCATATTTACTAATTGGGAGACCCCATGTGCTCCGTGGATGAGGGTACTGTCATCCTGGACTAAACACATTCCAGGAGGAAAGAAATGCTGCAGCATGGAGTGAAAATGATCTTCCATGTACTAAGTAGAAATTAGCATTGGCCTTGACTTCTATGTGAATTAGTGCACCACAACCATGACAGGAAAATGCACCCTCCCCGACATTATGGAACCACCAGAAACTCTCAATGTTGAAACTAAGCACTCAGTTCTTTTGGTTGGTACACTGGTCACTATGTAAAGGATGATCCATCTGACCACATCACAGTTCTTCACTGCTTGGTGGTTAATTGCCTCTGCTCTTTGCACTGCTGGACTCACGAATGTCATTGCCAGATGTGATAAGTAAGTTGTGTACTGCAACCTGACCATGGTAATCTGCTCTGTGGAGTTCTCAGCAAACTCTTTTTGATTAAATTGGCTGCTTGTACCCCAGGTTTGCAGTCAGATGATTAGCCATTGTTTGCCTGTGTAGCCTTGCACTTTGAATTATCGCACAATTCTGTTATATGTCGTTTTAATTCCACTTGGCCAATGATGTCTTTACCTCAGATTTCTGTGCTTACGTCATTTTGGACACATGAATCATGAGGACGTTGGGCTGTCTTGGTCACTGAAGCTCCTGCCAAATCACGCCACTTGTCATCCCACTTTCACTAAAGCCACTGAAGTCTCTCTTTTCTCTCTTTTAGCCATGCTCTCCAGAATTTATTATAATGTGATAATGTGATTTGCTTAGTTAATGCAGGTGCCACTATACAAGTATGTGTTGAAGTCCTTGCTTTCAGTATACCTGGGGTACCTCATTTACCCAGGTGTATTTTTTGTCCACTACCTGTACATGTATTAAGATTACATTCCTGCACTTTTAAGGACTTTTATATGCCCTAACAAGATAATTTTTCAGCATAACCTTGTAATGCTGGAATGTTTTGATAAAATATGCTACCATGAGCAGGGATTCATAGATGACAGTAATAGTCATCTGTTACATCATAACAGTTCCAGTGTAAGAGGAACTTAGTTTTATGTCTTTAATTATTAAGGTCTACTAATTGGTTTGTTTTTAGTAGTTCCTCTGTATTAACACAACTATAGCTATAAAATGTCAGATTTATTTATGGGTACAGAATCTTGTAAAGAGAATGAGTGCTTGATGCAATACAAAATGCTTAGACTTACTTTAAATAGACTGTTTTTTTGATTTGGTACACTACTTGCTGACTGAGACTTTAATTAATTTACAGCAAATGCTATTTTAATCCTTCAATTGCCCTAGATTCTGCTACAGCAACTGATGGAACCCATGGGACTGGGGTCTGACATCATTATTGTTTTTTTTAAAATACTTGGTTTCTTAGCTAAACAGACTGTTCTCTCTATGCTTTCTTCCAATTCATTTGGAGTCACCTTAATGTCAGCTCTGCAATGGCAATTGTGAACTGCTTGTCTTAAGCATAAAAACATGTCCTTTTATTTACAGAATGAGAGGTATTTTTGCAGCTCATCATGTTTGTGCTTGTTGGTTCTTGCATAAATTAATTATAATTGGATATGCAATTACATATTATATTCATGTTTAGCGGTCCTTTATTACTTTCTATTAAAGCATAACACGTGACCTGAATTTAGGACTACAATAAAAACAATGGTATAATAAATGGTACAAAAATAATGGTAGTAATAACAGAAGCAACGTCAGTTACTATGTTTCCTACACATTTGTATCGGGGGTAAGATTTAGTTTTAAGCATCCTTAAAGAAGACATTTAAGCAGTATGAAATTAGAAATAACAACAAATTGAATTAAGGAGGTATACTGTACATTTCAAGTTTATCTTTACCTTATTAAAACGTAGTATTAGGAACACATTACAAAATCAATACAGCATTTTAAGGTGAATTTAGTATGTTGTTGCTTGTTTAATCACCATGAGAATGTGTCGGTTCTACTGCTTAAGCTTTAATGAAGGTACAATGACTTTCACCTTTACCCTTTCAGTTTCCCTGTATCACAAATTGCTGTACTTTGAAATATAAGAACTGATTCCAAACGAAAGTAGGCCATTTGGTTCATCTAGCTCATTTTGTTTTTTTGCAGTCACTAATTGATCCAGTGATCTTATCCTGCCATTTTTTGAAGGAATCCAGGGTATCAGCTTCAGCAACAAGTCTGGATAGTGTGGCTCAATACTACCACCACTCTGTGTGTTTCCTTAGGTTTTGAATGCACTTTCCTGCTTCCACTTGTGTTGTTTTTGACTTGGCTTTGTTTACACTGTAAAAGCCTGTTTGCATATGTGTACTGTACGTCATGTGAGTTTTGGAACTGGAATTTATGCAGCTTCTTATAATCATGTATTTGCTCGAGATGTTTTCTATTGCTTTATTATTAAGCACAACTGACTCTAGATTATCATATGTCTTTCTAGACCTCCTTTCTAGATATTGTAAATATGATTTTACACAAACCTTTTCAAACTTTGTCTCAGGTGAAAAAACATGACACGAAACTTTATGACCACACAGTAGTGTGCTGTTTATTACCTCACAATAGTCAAGTGATTTATTTATTCAGAATCCTTTTTATTTAGAACTATTCAATGATTATGCTTCATTTTCTAGTATTAACACTGTTGTAATGCATACTAATCGTCAAGAACAAGTGCATTTGGTTTGCTCAGTACTCTAATAACTTGAATTGCATCACTGTGATACTAAGTTTTGATTTTTGAACGATGGCCAAAGTATCTGTTTTCTGTAGACGGCTCTTATTCATTTTACATTGACTTTTTCAGTTTTCATTCACTAATTATTTATAATGCTAAGAATTTGGAATGACAAAAATAGCTTTAATAGTCCATTTTGGAATTTGTTATTGAGGCATTGTAGACATCCATTCATATATAAAATGAGAAAGAATTGTGTGTGTGTTTGTGTGAATATTTTCTGGTAATACTTTATATAGAATTTATGGATATAAATAAATTGAATATTTGGTGCAAGCAAACAAATGTGCCTATTTCTTCATTTTTGGAACTTTATTGTGCTCTTCTTAAATGAATCAAATAAAATTGAAATAACCTTATAAAATTTTCAAGTCAAATTGGTGTTACGTTAACTCAATGTTTCACTTACTCCTATCAGAAAAACAATCAATTTTAAATTTTCTTGTATAGGATGAAATCATCTCTGTGGAACATTTTTTCACATTTAAAATCAATTGAAATTAAATGGGATTCCAAAAACACCTTTTGACCTATTATATAGAATTTCAAAGCCTCTGACTTTTACATTAAGCTTTTTTTTCCTTAAAAGTTGACAACTTCTTATGTTTCAGATCTTATCCAGCTGGAATTGTGAAACATTTCCTGAAAAAAATTTTGTTATGAAAGTGAGGCTAATGTACCTTTCATATTCACAGTATTTGGTATTTTTTGTTGGAAGATTTTTTTTTTAATTCTGGAAATATATTATTTTTAGTTCAGTTTTCTATTTATTAATGCTATAGTAATTTGTAGAAAGAAAAGTTGCAGAAACTGTCACAAAAACACGCCTCTCAGTACTAGCTAGAGTATACAGTTGCTCAGTCTCTGTGCAGTGTACTCCGAGAAAACAGCTATTTAACAGTGAGGAAACCTGAGGTCAGTTCAAACAGCATAGAGATGATTTCCTAGAATGCTCTTGTGCTTTGACACATTGTTGTGTTAAATGTAAAGGAAATTATATCTTTGTCTTATGTTGTGACATGTTTTTTCATCACCTTAAAATGAAAAATTGCAGAGATCATCTACACATTTCATGGAGAATAAATTAGACTAAAGATGTGATTTATAATAACATTGTGATGTGATTAAAATATTTATTTTGTGCAGTGCTTAAATATTACCACCACCACATTAATAATAATAATAATAATAATAATAATAATAATAATAATAATAATAATTTCTCAAATCTTGTTATATAGGCTTCCTTTGCCTCCAGGATCAGCATCCACTCTCTGGCAGAATGATGACCTGTTTGTACAACTCTACTTCACAAGGTTCCCTGTAAGTTAGCCAGTTCTTCTCTACACTATTGTCACTGCTCTTTCAATAACTGCAGAGAGTGTGTGTTTACCAGGAAAGGTTCTTACATATGTTTTCCTTTGCAATAAAACGGCAAAATGCATTATTTCCTACGAGTGGTATATTCATACCCTATTCAGAACAGTGCTGCTAGAATGCACAGAGAGCTGTTTCAGGAATGCACATATCCCGATAACACAATACAGTGTTACAGTACCTAAACTAAAGGCTTAAACAAAGCATTCCTTAAAATAGACAGTTGTGTTACCACCTTCTATTTGTTAAGGCAGCAGTTAAATAATATTTTCTAAGTCACAGTTTTGCATACCAGCCTCCTTCAAGTTCTGCATTAATCTGGCTGGAGTAGTAGGCTCTTTTGTTTTAGGACCTTTGGGATCTGGCATGAACACAGCTAATAAATGCAAAAATTGTAAATAAAAAATATATGCACTTCTGAGCAGATTTTGTAGAGGAAAATGCTGGTAGTGCTATTTGCCACTTTTTAGTATTAGCTATTAGACCTGCTGCCTCTAGCTTTCTTTGTTGTTATAGAAACAGACAAGCAATAAAAGTACTGACTTTTGTGGATCTTAAGGAAAATTCTGGTATTTTTCACCAAATTTTAGTCTGAATATATTTCTTAAGATGTGCCATGTTGGGAAATGAAAATGGAGTACAGTATCATTATTGTGAGTGCCAAGTTTCAATGGGGCTGGGAAAAACACAATAAAGTGATCCTTGTCTTACCTCTCATAAGCTGGTCGAGACTGGGTCTATGCCTGGAGGAATGTGCCTGATAAATTAAACCTTGGTTTATACTTACATTCTTTTGGGATTTGATTTTGTGCTTTGAACTGGCATGAGAAGAAAAGAGTCTATCTTGATAACACGCAGTCTTGCAGAAATCTACATTTGCCTTTGACTTTCCCTCTAGAATATACTGCAATGTCAAAGAGAAAGGCTAGAAATATGTGTTGTTTATTTCATAGTGGAACATGAACTGTGAAATATAACAATTAATGTTTACAAAAGATGTATGTTGTCTATTGGCCTTCCTTCGGGGAACAATGCCTATGGTTTCATATCAGCTGTACTCACAAACATATAAGATGCAAAAGTTGGATTTCTGTTGGCTGTACAGTGACTCAAAAGTAGGTCAGCTGCTTCACGGATAAAGATCACCATCTAGTGGTGTGAATCCTCAGGATCCAGTACTAGTGATGGATTTTTGTGTGTATAAATACAACTTTTGCTAATCTTTCCATTACACAACAGAATTTTAATTCTCTATTTAATGTTAAAAATACAGTTAACCTTTTCACATTAGTTGAGCAAAATTCATGCCAAACAGGGTAACATTGTCTCTTATGTTTCCACATGTACTTACAGTAGGTTTTAGACTATGCATTATTGGGAAGCAGAACATGGAATGACTACAGTGATTTATATTTAGCAGTATTTTCAATGCCTTTAGATTCTTGGTTTTATGCTGTAGATTACGGAAAGGCAGAGGAACTGCTAATGGTTCAGTGCAGGGGCAATGGCAGCATCCACACCATGGGGAAACAAAGTTGGGTTTAACAAAGCACAGTGCCCTCTTTCTTAAGAGTTTTGTTCAGCTTGTTCTGTGTAGGGTCTTGTGTGCCTTTTTTCGATTTGCAGCAGGGAAAAGTTGTTTTCTTCTCTCTAACTTTTATAAACTTTTACTAGTGTAATCTTTTCTTGGTTTTACACTATAAAAAGTTGTGACTCTTGTTAACTATCCCCATCAAAACTGTTCACATATACAGGGATATCTCTCTTCTTTTTTTCTTTTTAGCTTTATCTGTCTCTTTTTAAGCAAGTGTCAGCAGTTTTTGCCTTTACTGTTTTTAGAAATAATACAACTAAGTTCTTTTGAAACTGCTTCTACATCATCAGCACAACCCATAGCAGATGACTGCATAGACAAAATTACTACTAATAATACTAAATTATTTAGAAAATATAATATCGTACAAGTTCAGGTGGGTATCTGCATCAGCATGAGTAGGCTGCAAAGGAACAAGTAATAGGTTTATTCCATGCTGAAAAAAAGAAGAAAGAAAACACAACGTTTCCGCCGTGGGGCCTTCTTCAGGCCTTCTCACACCTGAAGAAGGCTCCACGCCCGAAACATTGTTTTCTTTCTTCTTTTTTTCAGCATGGAATCAACCTATTACTTGTTCCTAATATAGTACAATCTCAGTAAATAAATGTCTCAAAGTGACAGAAATGGGTGTTGTGATTTTGCTCTTTACCAGGGTTACTATGACACAATGGATGCTGGCTTCATGGATGAAGAACGATTCTTGTATATCATGTCAAGATCTGATGATGTAATCAATGTTGCTGGCCACAGACTATCCACAGGGGCTCTAGAGGAGGTAAGAAAGAAAGAATCTTAGATGCTGGAGCTGTTAACCTGAAATATAGCTGATTGACTTACTGTAAGTGCTAAAAAATGAAAATACGATAAGTCTATTAGAATGTGAAAATGCATTTTTACCTACAGTATATTTGCATGTGGATTTTTGGAGTTGAAAAAACTCAGTTGTGGGAATGAGACTGCTGTAGCTGCTGTACCTGGCTAATGAGTTTGATTTAAAAGGTTCTGAGACTAATTGTACATGTATCATGTTTAAACGTGTACGATGTTGAAAGATGTTATTCTGAGGTAGAGATATACAAGTGTAATGCTAATTTACACAGAATAGGAAATTATGGTAGTAAAACATGCTGTAAATTCTTTAAAGTCCAGTAAAGTGCTGAAGAAAACAACAGGTCTTTTTTAGTTGTACTAGCATCATTTTGTCTTCATTTTATGTGATATGTTATTGCAGAGTACTCCATCATTTAATGAAAGATCAGTTAGTTATGAGAATTTACTGATGCACCTATTTTCCAGGCTGTCCTACAACACTCTGCTGTGGTGGACTGCGCTGTAGTTGGACTTGAGGACTCTTTGAAAGGCCATGTACCCCTTGCCTTGTGTGTTTTAAGGAATGGTAATATATCTTAGTTCAAGTAGGTAGCTGTGTGAGCATGCGAAGGCTGCAAAGGAACAAGTAAAGGTTTATTCCATGCTGTTACGTCCCAGTGTGTGGTCTGTGTGTGGTCTATGTGTGCTTTTGTTGTTATGTTCCACACTGCTGACTTTGATTGTTCTCCCTCCCCCATTGGCCCACCATTACACCACTGTTTCCATATGACATCATTATCGATCAGCTTCTCACCCAATCGAATCGGAGTGCATCTTATTCAGTATATAACATGGAGGTTTTCAGGAAGGAGAGGCCTTTCGTTTGACTTTGGTCCCGCTTGGCTTTGGTTATTGTTTCGCTTTTGATTTTGCGTCGGCTTTGTTGGTTTGTTGTTTTACTTTGTGTGTGTGTGTTTGTTTTCATATAGCTTCGGCTTTGTTGTTTTGTTGGTTTCTGTTAGTCTCTTTGTACTTTCGTTTGTTTAGGTTATACTTATTTTGCCATTACCTTGCCCAAACGTGTTATTGTATCAACCTCTGTGTTGTTTTGTACCCTGTTACTTGTCTACTTTTGTTTGTATTCGTAGTTCACTTGTGTATTTGTGTGAACTTCTGTGCATAGAGTTAGTTTAGGTTGTTGGGTACATTTTTCACACACGTAGTTGATTCTTGTATTAGTCACACTAGTTTAGTACGAGTGAGTGCCGTTTGTCTTGTATGGTTTTGGGTAGTCAGTAGAGGTTAGCTAAGGTGTTGAAGACGCCGAAGACCGTGTGTTTCGGGTTTTCTTTTGTAGTCAGATTAGCTTTCCCTCACTTTCCTAGCCAGCTCCACTTTGTTTCTTTTCTTTTCTTTGGCACCACTCTAGTTCCCTTACCCTGTGTGTTATTGTGTCTTACTTCATACCAGTCACTTATTCAACTTAAAATCATCACTTTTGCACCGACCCTTGTTTTCATGCTTCCTAGTCCCTCACCAGAACACACCTTCTTCCAAAAATTATCCTAAATGTTACATCCCTTTACCCCTAGACACTTGGGGTCATAACATATGCTGAAAACAGAAGAAAGGAAACACAACATTTCATCTGTGGAGCCTTTTTCAGGTGTGAAGAAGACTCCACAGCCTTCTTCCACACCTGAAGAAGGCTCCACAGCCGAAACATTGTGTTTCCTTTCTTCTCTTTTCAGCATGGAATAAACCTTTACCTGTTCCTTTGTAATATATCTGAATTTTGTTGCATGCTTTACTTCAGGTTACAGAGCTCCTTTGAATGACCATTGATTATGATAAACTGATAAACATAACAAGATTATGGCTTAAGTGGTAATATTTCTATATTTACTACCCCTCAGTAGTATGACCTCATTGTTTGTGCCCTCTCAATCCAATTTGGTTCAGTTTGAATTATCATATCAGCGTTTAGGTTTATTTTAGAAAAGTTTAAAAGAGTATGTGCAAATTCCTGGAGAAATCAAAAGAGTTCTGTTGATCATCTATCAACAAACTCCTGGGTGTCCCCTTGGTTGGTTTATGAACATATAGAATTATTTTCTGTATTTAGTAAATTTGAATATACATTTTAGAATGTCTTTTGGAAATTGGAATTTGGAATTTTGGAAGTGCATACTTCTAAAATATTGTGCCTTTACCAAATGAAGCATACATAGCTGACTCAGGTATGTCTTCTAATAAATATAGGTTTTATATACAGTATATAGTATATACAGCATATACTGTATCTCATATAGTATACTTTGCCTAGCCAAATTTTTTCCCTTCCAATGATTTTATTTTGTTGAATGAAACACGATGTACACATTTTTATTATATTTATATTACAAACATGAATGCTCAGACTAAACAATTCTATGGCTTGAAGATGTTAAATATCAGCAAAATTGCAAAGAAAAATCAAACCCTAAAACACGTTGATTGCATAAGTATTCACCTCTTATGCTATGGCAAGCATAAATTAGTTCAGGTAAATAATATTACTTTGACATGTCACATAATTTGTTGAATGGCTACTCTATGGAATATTGATTCACATGATTTCAGAATAAAAACACCTGTTTCTGCCAGGTCTCTCAATGAGGTAGTGAATTTAAAGCAAGAATTCCATCATTAAGACCGAGGAACTTTCAAAACAACACAAAAAGGCGAAGGAGAAGGTTAAATAATTTCAAAGACACTAAGTGTCTTTTTGGGCATAGATAAATACTTCATGGAACATGTACCATAGAGTACCATACAGTGAAGCATAGTAGTGGAAGCATTATTATATATCTGCTCTTTATCATCAGGGACTGGGAATCCTGTCAAGTCAACTGAGGGGAAGATGATGAAGCAGTACAGGCAGTACAGGCAGATCTTAGATGGCAACTTGCTTCATTCAGCTAAAGACCTAAAACTGGAATGCAAATTCAACTTAGAGCAGTTAGAGCTATACTGGAATCCTGATTTGAATCTCTTTGGAACTCTATGCTAAGAACTGAAAATTGCCTTGATCCACAACCAACATGACAAAGCTTAAACAAGTTTGCAAAGAACAATGGATAAATAATTCATCTATAAAATTGCTAGAGACTTATCCAAAAAGACTTGCAGGTGTTATTGCTGCCAAAGGTGCTTTTACAAAGGATTGTATACAGTATGTTGTGTGTACAGTACTGTACAGTATGTCTCTTGCATTGGGAGTGACACTGTCGCAAAACAGACAAAGCCCTACTTAATGAGGCTTCATGTTGGAAGTAAAAGTATTGAAATTGGAACTTGAAGTGTCCTTTTTAGAATTTCAGATATGACTACATACATCCTAGAATACCTATATACAATGATCTTTTCTTTTTTTCTTCAGCTAAATCCCTTTGAGGGCTTTAGTTCTGATTGCATAAGCTTTTTACTCTGCCAAGAGTCAGTGACATATAAAGTGTTCAGCACAAAGAAGCTGACCTCAACAGACCCAGTCTTCTGGGTGTTTGAGTATACAGCACTGCAGCTGGAGCAGTGAGCTATACTGCCATGAAGAACAGCTGCTACAACAACAGTACTCACCTCTGAATGAACTTCCTTCCTAATTAGAGGGAACACAGGAGCAACGTCCGATAAGAAGAGGTCCATGGATATTTGTCATTTTCTTCAGAAAGCATTTTAAATATAGTCCCTCCCTCTAATACCTCTGTAATGTGAATAAGAGAGGCCTACAACTACACCATTGCACTGAATTGATGAAGTATAGCTCACCAGGTACTATGCACCCGAATTTTGTTATTTTGTTTGAAATGAATACTTATGTATAATAATGCTGTTTCTATATAATTCATCAGCTCACAATTGACATGGTCTGAAGAAGAAACACTGGTGAAGCTGATCAGTCTTATTAAAGCTGTGAAATATACTGCAAGAACACTATTTAACACAAATACTATATCCTATGTAGTTCATGCTAGTTATATGTATATACTATTATTATACAAGTAATGTACAGTAATTTACACTTCACAATCTCTAAGTAGCAGACACGGGGTGTTAATACTTTAATCTACAGTTCTGTAGTTATGCCATGCAGAATATACATTTTCATTCTGGGTCTTCAGTTAGCATACAGTATGTCCTATTGATTTAAACTACATTTTAGGATTAATGAATTCAATGTTCTATGTTATATGTAGAATAAGATGGAGCTGTGAAATACATGTAATATAGTTACACATACATTACAAAATGTATTACCCTTATTTTTAAAACAGACACTTTAGATTTTTTTTTTTTATCTAATGCTGTCATTCTGGATGCATATTGCACATTAACACAACTACCTATACGTCCCTTAGATATTGAGATGCAATATATATAGCAGAGTATGAAGAGTATGGAAACTGTGGAACAAGATTTTCTGCAGTTGTTTAAGAGGTTCTATTGCCATTTCCAACACCACTATCTTTTGCAGAGAGAAGTACCATTTTTCTCTGTATTTGTCCTAGATCTGCAGACAAAAGAAGAAGACGTTGTGGAAGAGATAGTCAGACTGGTTCGGGAAAGCATCGGTCCTGTAGCTGCGTTCAGGAAGGTGGTCTTTGTGAACAGGTTACCAAAGACACGCTCTGGAAAGATTCCACGTTCCACTCTTGCGGCACTTGTTAGCAGAAAAGCCTACAAGGTAGTTGAGAGTTTCTAGAATTCGGAAGAAGACCGACCTTGTTACCTTCATAGTTTTATCTGTCTTCCTTGTTTGTGTTTGTTTCTTGAGGATATTTGAAAAAAATTGATTTAAATTTCAGAGCTTGTAGACAATATGCATTAGTGTATGATGCTTCTTATTTATCCAACTCTGTAATTACTTATCTTTAGACATTTTATGAATATTTTACAGTCTTTACCTATTTGTATGTGATTTAAACTATGGAAATTATTCACTAAGACCATTGTAATGGATTTTTAATGGCAGAGGAGTAACTGAACTGTATATCTGATGAAACCAGTCTTAAAAGAATATGAAAGATCACACATTCATTTTTTTTTATTTGGCTTTACTATATGTGACTTTTTAAGTATATTTAAAAATTAATCTGGTTTTAGTTTGTGATGTAATAAATATGGGGATCTGCAAAATAAAGGTTAGATTTTTTTGTTTTTGTTTTCTCAGATATCTCCTACCATTGAAGACCCTGTTGTGTTCAAGGAAATTGAAGACATCCTTAAAAAGAATCTCTGAAAGTTATATCTGTATACAGTATCTGAACACCTGTATATCAGAAAGCTTTGCAGTTGGTGAGTGCTTCGAGAAAACACTTGTGTAGATTCTGAAATCAAAATTTTCTTTTTTGTATGAGAAATTACCATAGACTCATTTTGAGTACAATTTTTGTGTACAATTTGTTATATTACAAAACAAGAATGTTATGTTTATTAATGTGGTATAGCATGTTCTTCTGCTCATCTACATACTTTTAGGCTAGGCAGCTTTTGACATATTTTTGCTGAGCACAAAATAATGTAATAAAACACCAGCATTATTATCTAGAAGGGTGATATTGGTTTGCTTATTTTAACATGATTATCTAAAACATGAGTTTTTGAAATTTAATAAGACCTTCACATTTAAAGATAATGATAGATAATAAAACTGCTCATTAAGATAGGTAAATTATTTTTCAGAAAATGACAGTTTAATGAACCCTGTCCTCTATTTTAGAAATGTATATGTAATACTGGAGTACATTAAGTAATTCCAAGCATCTTTAATTTTACAATTAACACAGAAAAAGTAGTTGATTAAAACATGTTTAATTTAAATGGACTGCAGAGCTAGCTTAATTAACTTTGAAAAGATTGTTGTAGTATATTATTTACAGAAGAAATGTAAATGTCCAAAAGTATCAAGTGTAGGACCAAGTAAAAATTGCTGTTTGTGTTGTATTATGACTGTAATCATGTGGTAAGAAAGCACAATAGTTAAGAAAACACTTACATTCTTTTTGTACTGTTGATGGACTCATACAGTTGTCCCTGTACTCTCCAGGTGCCGTCTTTATAAAAACCTATTATATAAAATAATTGAAAGTGTCCGAGCCTGTGTGGGTAACACACACACACGCTTAGATCACTGTAAACTGATGTAAGTCTACAGATGATTGAAATGCAGTCACTTAAACCTGTTTGCACACTTTTTGTAAAAAAGAAATAATCATCATATAAATTAGTAAACAGAAAACATTTTAATGCTGTGAAAATGTGTATACACATTAGAATATAACCACATAATTCTGTTGATGAAAATGACACATACAGTATGTTGTTATCTACTCCTACAAATGTTGCAAAGATAAGTTTATTTCCTTCTTAAGTAGACATGCCACTTATAGAAACCACTACTCCAGATATTTAAAGAGTGCTTCATTAATGCAGTGTGAATCTCTTACTGTGAATTTGAGCTAACCACACATCAAAGCGATGTTGCAGGGCATCATAAATGTTTAATGTTTTATGATAGATCTGTCAGCAAGTGGAATTTAAAATCAGTGATACAAAAAGGTATTTTGTTCTAACCTTGCCTCACAGGTTTTTATTGTTTGTTTTTGTGCTTTTCATGTTACCTTTTCTGATGAAAATGTTTTCCATTGAAGTGAAATATCAATAAAGATCAAATTGATGGAAAATGACATTAACAGAAGACATTCAGACTCATTTAGTATGCAAAATATTTAGATATACATGTAGCTGTTACAATTTAACTTTGTACAATAGCTATACTGCTGTGCGTACCGCATGTGGAAATTAAGTGGCCTTTAATCAGTTTTTAAATAATCATCAGGGGAAGGACTGTAAATCAGATTTTGTATAGGAACTTTGTTTTATTTTGAATTACTGCCTCTAAGCTACTCATTTTTTTAGTTAACTTCACACCAAAATTGAACTAGCATAAGGGATTTGGAATTCTCAGCAAGTGCTGCAAGGATAATTACTTAGCGAAGCATAAAAAATCAATTTCCCTTGACAGATTTCTCTTGAGATACTGTATGCATTACACTAACAAAGACAATAGTTAACATACAGTGTACCAGAAAAAAACCCTAATTTGAAAAAATAAACAGAAAAATACCTTACATACTATGCGAATTTATTTTATATATTTGATTTATATCCTTCTTAAGTAGACATGCCACTAATTCAGATTGTACATTATATATTTTGCTGACAGATAGGGTGATTAAAGAAGTGATACATCTATCGAAAAAAGTCCAAACATCTTAATGAATTTCACATAAATGTTTAAATGTTTCACATTTTCCAGGAAGATCCTCCTTAAATTGTATTTTATTCCTAAATCACTGTAGTTTTGTTTCTATATCTGTGGTGAAGGTAGTCCATAACTGCTTTATCTTCTGATGTGTAATGTAATTCACATATAATGTACTTTGAGGAAAATAACTGCTGGATTGTGCAGAAAAAAAGTACAGTTGACACTATTTGACAGTATTTTATTGACAATGTAAATTTGTTAGATCACCATTTATTTTTGACCGAAAAACAGTCAATAATAAATAAAAATGGACACAAAGTAAAACAAATAAGATTTTCTGTACGTGCAAAGAAAAAATAAACATTGACAAAAAATCAAGAACAAACTACTTGTAGAAATAACTAAAAGACAGGTGTTTTGCTAAGATAAAGCAGCAATGAGTTAGCAACTATGGAAAGGAAAGATTCCAAAAGATCACTCTGAAAACTCATACAGAAACAGAGTAAACAGTCATAGCAACACTAAATAAAGTCACAACAAGCAATAGGTTTTTTTTTCTTTAAATTCCTCTTGACTATTACATTTGATATATTCTGTACACACTACAAGTTTAGCTCTGTCTTTCAGTTATTTCATTCGATAAAGTGATTTCAGCAGTAGAAGTTGACAGAAAAAAAGACAGCTCAGCTGAAAGCATGAAGATTCAAAGGGTAACGGTGATCCTATTTTATTTTGCCTTTTATTTAATTGTAACATAGTGAAACATTAATGAAAAAGTCCTGTATCAATCTACTGAATCTTACAGTTAAAAAATGAAATTCCATCAAGTGCTTCAGAAAAAAAATATCTTGGTCCATAGCTAAAGGTGCAAATATTAAGTGTACATTGCTAGATGGAGGGACTAAAAATCACAGTGCTTTGCTGTGTGTTTCCTGGAAATCCTAGTTTCCAGTAAAGATTTGTTTCCTTCTGGTTAAAGTTAGCAACAACTCACAGGACTGTACACTACATGGAGGCAGGTTTCACAGCTGAAGATAATGCAGTGCTATGACTGGTATCAAACCAGCTTTAAAAGCTATTTTTCTTCAAGGTGCTATCACTGCTAAATTTGGAAACCTGACCACTATGAAAAACATGACTTGTAAAAATGGTTTAATGAAAAAAAGGTACAAACAGCAGCATCTTTAAACATGGAAATGACATCAGGGTATTCTCACAAACCCCATGTATATATAATTTATATATATAAAAACTGCCATATTTATATTCATTTACAAAGACCCTACATATTTCCTGTAAAGAAATACATACACAGTACATAATATCAACTAGTATGTTACAAGAAAACGGTAGAAACTGCAACAATATGACAGGTCTGTAAGTATCTTTGTAGCACCTTACAGTATGTTGGTGCCCAGTTACATGGACTTGGCTATTAACTGCTGAAAGGACAGTTTAACTTTTTGTCCTGTAGATGGCCCTAGTTTATTTTTTAAGTGTTTCCTGGCAGTGCATCTAGTTTTTTTCAGATGACGATCTTCAAAGTAGGGAGACTTCAAGGAGCCTCATCGAGCAGAAGAGAAGGATCCAGACACCACTGACATGGAGAAACCTACCATAGAAAAATAAGGTTTTGGATTTAAAAACTGGCTAATTCTTTTCCAGAGGTTTCTTATCTATAAAGGTAATGAGCTCTTTTAGTTAGTCTTCCCAATGATAAGTTATCAGAATTTTTGTCACTTAACCTCCTTTTCAGTCGGTTTTTCCCAAAATTTGATTGGCAGTTAAACACATGAAATATTTGCTAATTACAAACAAGGGTATGTTGTTCTTAACCTAATATCTCAGTTGCATGATGTTTCCCCTTATCAATCCCTCCAGCATAGTTTACAGCTGATCACTAACTCCATAGTCTATTCAACTCACATTTCAGTTCTGTACTTTACTGCAGGGTAAAAATAAAAGAAGATCCTATTTTAGACAAAGAATAGGTTTTGCTAAATTGGGATCTAGAAAAGATACAATGTCTTTTATGGAGAGGAATTACAGTATATGTTGTTTGCTAACAAACACCAAAACAATGGAATAGTGGAACAATGGAACAATGTTATTCCAATCCAGACATCAGTATTGGTCACCTTTTAAGAGCTGTTAGACAGATACAAGACAGGACTTACTTAACTAGCAAATGTCTTCACCATAACGTACATGCAGCAATGTAATAAATGGCTAAGTTCACAAATGGATTAAAGATGTCTAATTAAGCAGGAAATTCAACTAAAGGGATAAAGTAGCCTTTTCAATTCAGAGCTCAGTTGAAGAATAAATGACCAGACATCGGTTCTCCGGTACTAGGATTGGAAACCACTGATTTATACAAACCCTGAAACTAGTCAATACATTGAGAGGTGTTAAAAATACAACACGTTCAGTTGGCTCCAATACTCATTCATTGTGCTTAAGTACATCTAAGTATAGAATTAAATCTGATTAGTTTTTCTTTTTCTTTGAGCAAACCAAAGATGTCATTTGAAGGAAAATGTAAGGTGCTGGGGGACTCTTTCATCCCTTGAGAAACGGAGCTTTAAAATTCCACGACCTATAGGCATGATTTCTATCCCCTCAGTTCTTTGCATTGCATCAGCTTCATTGTTCTCACCAGCCAGTGGCAGCTGTGTGTGGTGAGTAACATGCCTTGGGACCTGAGATTAAAAAAAGATTACATTCATTTTGCTCATACTGTAACATTTTGGAAATGCACTGATATAAGCTGTCAGAAAAAAAAAACAGACATGTCTTTGGCTTACAGGCAGGGCTCATAGAAAATTGAATCCCTGCTTTTTATTGCAATTTCCACAGAATGGTAACCCACACAAAAAACTGTGCACTGTTTGCAGATTTCCTTATTTTTGACATTCCATATTTCACCATTAAGGCTAAAAATGTTCCTATCTAGTAACTAAACTGCAGTGCAAAAAAATAATTATTATTTTTTCTAAACAGTTTTCATCTGTTTCATACTGAAAACACTCCCTGAATTTTCATTGAAACAAACTGATCGACTGATACATCTTTCAACCTCAAACCAGTTTGTTTTCCTTTATATGTCATTTGCTGTGGTTCAGATGCAGCACGTGATCATGTCACTTACCAGAACCATTTTCCCAATACCTTAGGGCTTACTGGAGCATGAAGATGTATCTTTTTTTTAATCTTAGGGGAACCTACATTTTCTAGCAAGGGAAACCACTGTAGAAAGTGGAATATTAATTTGAATAGAACATTTCTGGCTAAACTGTCAATGTCAATTATATTTTGAAATGACACCTGAGTTTGTGTTTGCCACCTTAGTCAACCAGGGATGAGATTATTGACTTCATCATGGAAGAATCCTGTTGTATTCCTCCTGCAAAATGCTACATCAGATACTGGCCAGACATAGTGGCCCAGCTCCGTATTAAGTGACACCGTAGTGGTATTTTCACTTCCTGTACGTATACAAGTGTCAAGTGTTTTCAACTTAATAACATGAATGTAGAAAACACAAAGCATGATTATTCAAAGCAGAATCACTTTTTTAAATCATTTTTTAAAACATTAAAAGTAAACTTTACATACTGCGATTGCAAAACAACTAACGCTTCCACTGTCTTTGGCTTTAGAAATTTATCTAAATTCATTGTTGCAAAAGAAGAACCATGTATAGTACTTTCTGTAAGGACTGCCAAGGCCTCTAAAGGTGTCAAAATACACTCCAGTTTCCAGCACTTTCTTCATATGCAAATGACAGCAAACTACATTTTTTTGATTTTTTAATTATTTATTTGCAAATATCTACTGTATGTTGTTTTTACTCTAATTTACTCTGAATTTAATAGTATATTAAAAAATTTAATTTAATTTAAAATAAAATAGAACATATGTACCAGAAAATGTTATTAATTGACTTATTAACCCCCCCATCTTCCATTTTGGATAACGGTTTATGAACTGTATATTTGCAATTGTTTAGCTTTAGGTATAACGTCTTATGAAGAATAATTTCCAAATTGTTTGGCTTCTGTTTAATGATACTAGCCCTCCCCCCCCCACACCCAGTCTTTACTTACAACTCAGAGCCATTTTTTTCTGTTAGCACCTCAGCAGGAGTATGTCCGCACAGTTGAACTGTCTAGCCGCTGCACTGCTGATGAGGCAACTGCAAAATGCAAAATGGCTTTAATCCACTGTTATCTGTGACACACCCCATGGACGGAAACTGGGAAAAGGACAGCTGAATGTGGGTAGGGTACATATATACAGTACAACATAACATGATTAGGCAAAATGTCATCCATGTTCTCACTCCAGCCAGAGGAAGTCATAGATTCTGAGAGGGAGAGTGAAGGATCATTCCGAAATTTTTGAGCCATGAATGAGGGGTCAATTTTGAAGTTATTAAAACATGAATCATGGTTTGAAGCTAATCTTTATTTGTGGGGAATCACAAGAAAGGGTACAAGAGAGTGATAAAATGCAGTAGTTTAAAGGACATAGGGATTCACTGAAAACATGTCTTAGCTAGGACCAAGTAGTTCACCTTAAGTTGTTTAGAGAGGTTTGAAGAAACACAAATCCCAAATTTTCCTTTTCCACGTTTTCTGTGAACAGCTCTTTGTGAGATTACCATTTCAAGAGCTTACATCAACGATCTCCTATGGACACTTCAACAAGACAGTCTCAGCTCACAGGGCACAAAAAGGACAGATGAGAATATGAAGGCTGATGTCGGAAAAATCTCTGCAGAGACCAAGGGGGCAGAGGTCAGAGGATCACTGAGCTGGAAAGACAGCCCTGGTACTGTGTAGGTATACCTGACCTTGACACCAGTCCATTAACAAGTCTTCAGGACTGTCATCCAACACCTCAAAGAGAACTATAATGCAGCACCAAACCAAAACAGAACAACAAAAACAGAGTCAGAATGCCCTAGCACGATGTACAGATGCTAATCTGAAATCCAGACTCAAAATTGTCAACTATAATCTCTTCGATCTCACTAAAGGAAATGTTAACTGGTATCATTTTCTTTTCTTTGTTTCAGTTTTCAGGTGACACTGTAGAATAAAAATTGTTTCACAAATCAGTATTGCCATGTAAGCTTTATGCATTACTATATGTTTGCATGATGTCTACATACAATGTTAAGAATGTGTCTTGTAAAGTCGGTAGTTTTCTTTTTTCTCTGTACTATTTGTTTTTTGTAAGTATTATAGTGAACGTTTTTTGTATTGGATTCGGAGCACTAAGGGTTCTTGATCAGTCAGAACAACTTACAGCTGAATACTGAAATTGAACCGCTGTGCATGCTACAACTAAGATGTCAACGCTAACTCCCCTCACCTTCTGATGCCATCTTGCGTGACTGTCCTGATGTGGTGGTCAGGCGGAAACCAGCAGGCAGTGTTTCAGATGATCCGGGCATCATGCTAATTCCATGGACTTCCCGTGGAGGAAACTGTCTTCTCCAAGAAGGTCCTCGTCTAAAGTTCTTGTCATCGCACTGTAGGTGAGAGTCAGAAGTGATATACACATCTCTCCTACATAGTTTCTTTGTTAGAGTCACTGTGTTTGATATACAACTGAGGAAAAATAAAATTTAGTTTCTAAAATAGCTGTGTCAATCCATAGAGCACATTCTCATTATTACTGAATCTTAGATTTGATTAATTCTGGTGCTGCAAAGAGTGTTACTAAGTAGCAGGTTTTTGGTTATATAAGAACCTAGATGAATACTATGAGTGCTATTTGTGGTTGAAAATATGGCAGTTTATGCTGTTCAGTGTAGGTGGGCTGTACTGCAATTTACTTTAGGTGTCCTGTAATATGTTGCATTTCCTGATCCTTTTGCGTAATTTGTATTTTAAACTCTAAATGGTTTGCTCAGATAACTTTGTTGCATCCTGCCTTCTGCCTTACAGTTTCATTTATCACAATATTTACATTTATTTTTTCAGCCTAAAGTCAGTTGTTCTTGTACTTGCAGATTATAAAAATCTCTGCTATTTTTAACGTCCTCTGGTTTCATGTCATATATAACCAGTGTTCATCTGAACTCCAGTCTCATATCTTTCCTGTTAAACATATAAAGGTTTGCGATGAAAGGAGGCTATTCAGTAATCTGCCCATTTGGTAGCTTTTGGTATGTCATTGACCCAGACTATCAGCTTCAACATCATGACTGGGTAGCTTGATGTGGTAACCTTCTACTTTCTCTCTGGTCTTCCACCAGAGCTGTGAAATTGTCTTGAACTAGACATTGTTTCCACCTATTCTATTTCTCACTCTCTAGACTCTCTAGCCTTCAGCAAAAACCAGGATTTCCTCAAATAATGCAGCCACACCAGCTACCTTTTCTTCATTCTATGTCACTTCACCTTGACCTTCTGGACAATGTACTGATGGTAGATTTCTGCTGTCCCCTTCCTGATGTACAATATTTCTGTTGCCCCTGCTTGCTCAACTTTCTATGAGAATCTCATTGTTGAGTTTCAAACTGGGAAAAAGTTCTCACCCACTGCATCAATGGCTCACTGCTTCCTGTCATTTACCATATCTGCCCTTCCATCATAGAGATGGCACTGCCAGTCACACTTGCCCAATCTCTCTCCCTTGTACCCATCCTGGCCTTCATCTTGCCCATCTCTCTGGTGCCCACTGACTTTAATTTGTAGTTCATAAAGATCTCATGTACGAATTTGTTCCAATTAGTACATATTAATATTATTTTAAGTTGTCCCATTCATTTACTTTAAGAATGTTGTACAATGTAAAGAAGCACTTCATTCTGTTAATTTGAGTACTTTTATTGATGATATGGATGATAAACATTATTATTTTTATTAGCTTGTATTATAAAAAGGTGCCTTTGATAAAGAAATTTACTACATTAATGGGAAAAAAAACTGTACTGTACATATATTACATTAAATGGTTCAATTGCAATAATGCTGTGATTGTATAGGGCCATCAGACTTTCTCAGGAAAAAGTATTTCAAATAGGAAAATATGATTGTGCTCTTGTGAAAAATGCTAAATCTGGAGGGCTCATAAATACATCATTAATGTATATAAGACACTTTAAGGAACTTATCTGAATGAAACACATACAATGCAAATATGGGTGTATATATGTTTCAAACAGTGTCACCAGACATCAGTAGTGCTTTTAACAGGAAAGCATCACTGTTTTAGAAAAATAAAACCATAAAAACCTGTGCCAGTGTATACTTATATATTAGGTAGATTGTAGGTAAGTGGGTATGTTTAAACTCCATCCTAGAAAACTAGTATATAAGGAAACACTGAAAGTTCTAGTTTTACTTTGTTTGGACTTGATACATACAATCTTAAGACAACTCTAAAAAAATCCTTAGTTTGTTCCTCTAAATAGCACCAAAAGACAAATAAAACAATTTCCTAATGAACTTTTCCACAGCAGCCCAATATCTCTATGTGTAATGGACCATGAAGGTATTACTTAGCCCAGGTTGGCAGTATACTGCTTAACTGTAAAACAATAAACATCTTAAAGCAATATCCTTGTTTTTCTAGCATTATTTGCATGCATAATGAAATATAAAATATGTGCATTTGTGCTGTGATGTACCAGATACCACATCTCTACTTTGATTTCTTCAGTATTACTTTTCAAAAGTTCTCCAAGACCAAGGGGATATAAACAGTAAAACAATAATATTCATCCATCATTGCAGGTAGTATAGGGGTCTAAAATGCCCTCAGGAACAAGTAAACATTTATTCCATGCTGAAAAGAGAAGAAAGGAAACAACGTTTTGGCTGTGGAGCCTTCTTCAGGTGTGTGTTTTTCAGCATGGAATAAACCTTTACTTGTTCCTTTATAGACAATGCATGCTGACACAGCTACAGTACTTAAACTTGAACCATTTTGTGAGGATTAATACAATAATACTTACTTCATCAAGTCTTCTATCTGTCCCTAAAGCCAGTAGATTGTTGTACTCCCTCTCAAGGATTTGTCGTGCCTGGATTGTCAAGATAAAAGGAAAATGAATAAGACCGAGCTTAAGTTTTTTAAAACAATTTCATCTGGAGTAGGCTATTTAAAATCGGAATTAATTCCAAGAATCCATGAATTCAGGAATATATGTATAATATACTCAGAACCCAACGGAACTTAATTTAAGACAGGATTTTATGTAAACTAAGTGCGGATTTCGGCACTCATAAACAAAACTCAAATATGGTCATTCTTATCTGGACAAAATAAACTTTAAGGTTTGTGGTTGCATATTAGTGTTAAAATGCTGGAGAGTCCAGAAAGCTTTCTGAAATACACAGTAATCAGTGATCATAGGATCATTTATTTAGCATAACATAACTTCTTGTCATTTTTATAGGTTTGCTCATGTGAACAGTTTTTAGAACTATAGTCTCCCATTAAAATCTAAACTAACCATCATTAGAGCTTCACTAAGATGGCTGTTTCCTATAATACAGTGAAATTTAAAGTACAACTGAAATTGGCAATATGTTGATAGCTGGTTGTGTACAACAGACCAGCTGATGGGGGAATCCAAGTGTTATACCAGGGGTGGAAATGTTTAATCATTTGAAAACCTAGAACCCCACTTGCTGTCATTTCTGCAGACAGATCCTGATAGGGCAACATTGCAACAGGACAATGCACATCCCGTTTATTTAACAACAGCTTTTTTGAGAGGTCCCAAAGGGATGGGACCTCAATCCTCAGATGAGCCCCATTGAATCCAGTTTCTCAATTTGCTGTGGGATGAACTGAGAAAATGTACAACATCTAGGATTCTTAAGACAAGCAAACAGGCATGTCCTTATCCAGGCTCTGTGAAAGAATCCCATAACACAGCAATGTTGTGTGACATGAAGTTTTACAAAGTGTGTGTCACCGATGTACAGAGATTATTGCTTCCAACAATGTTCACACATGCAACTAGCCTGTGACCTTCATAGTAGACTCCCTGATGATGATAAGTGTTATAATGAATTTACTTGTCATATCTGCTTAATTACGTTAGTGTACTTGATACAAAAACCTAAATATATAAATATGAAAAAAATCACATTCTGAATATGACCCAGTCATAACTGACAAGTTCCTCATCATACATTAATGTTTAAATGTTTATTTAAGTCCTCCTTTCTAAGATGGTCTTAAGCAAAAATTACAGGCATCCCCAGTCATAGAAGGAAGGAAGAATTTAGTGAGCTGCCATAAAATGGTGGGTTTGTAACTTCTGACTGCAAGCCATTTTATCTGGGCTTTATTCTGCCTTTATTCTGAACTGTGTTCAGTAAAAAAAACAAAATCAAATTGATTTGACAGGATTATTATAACTAAAATTTGAAAAGTCAAAGGACACCATGGTTGCCCTGTTGGCAACTGATTGTATCAAACTGAGGGATACAAGCATGAAAGGATGCTTGTGACTAATTCAAATCTACAGGCAAACAAGAAGAAATAATCTTTTTAACCATCACAGATATTAAAAACAACAAAGAGTTTTTCAGTCCTATATTATTAGCACAGAGATATGAAAAATGGCCACAGTTACAAGTTTTCTATCTAAATGGTAGTAACCATTTACCTGAGTGTTTTGGTTTGGGATCTGTAGTAACAGTGCTAGACTGCTGTAGTCGAAATTGTCGTCCAAAGCTATAAGGGACCCATGAATGCCACTCTCAAGCAAAGTGTTTGCATAATCCCTCAGCCCGATGCTCTGTACCCAGCGGATCACACGGTCGTTGCTCCACACTAAAACATCTGTGAATGAGGCGTCAAACATTTTCATTTTAATTACCATTCAGTTTATATGGTTTATGCTGTATTTACTGGCTTTGAAGGTAAAGAGCCAAAAAAACAACATGAGCGCACTATATGTTTTTATGATATTGTAGCCTATGGTCAAGACTTGTTTATAGACTAGCAATGGAAAAGATATGTAGTTTTCTAAGTACATGTCTTCTAAGAAATGTGAGATCTGACACCTAGTCAATAATGAGCAATCAACTAAGTGCCAGCTATTCTGACCTCAAAATGATATGCACATTTTGAGAATTAGAGGTTTATTTGGTGATAACTAAAGGATATTCTTAACTATTAATTATACTACTTACTGTATTGTTTCTAAGACCAAATCTGATAGGGTTACTTCAAGTAAAGCATATAAAAGTTGTAGATTTCTTTTGTAAGCATGATATTATAAAAACTAAAAAAACGGACACTATTATAATACTGTATATATAGATTAGAAAATCAATAGAATTGTAAAAGAAATAAAACAAGGTAAAAACAAAATATCAGGTCACAAAAAGTTAAACTCTAAGAGCACCTTTCATCTCATGCTGACTCTGCTCTCTTCTTCTTTCCAGTTCTTTCCTATCATAGTTCAGCCTCTTCAAGCACATAATCCCATACTGCAGACTAGTCCTGTTAAATCAGTAATACAATTCAGGTGTCGGAAATGATGAGCATTGAATAAACATTAAAACGTCAATGTCTAGAAAATCGACAGCAACAAAACCAGGAATCAAAACTACAGTCTGAAAACACTGAGCTACCTGTGGAAACTGTCAACCATTTTAAGATGCACTCTCAAATCCTTCTTGTTTAGATGGTCCAGCATTCTGGCATCCACCAGGCATTCCATGAAGTAGCTGCGATACTGAGGTAATCCTAAACTTGGTAGCCACTCGTTGCCTATCCACTCATGGTTCATGTCACCATAGGCTAGTGTCTGCAAAAGAATGGTACATAATAGTATTCAGTTTCCAGTTATAACATCAGATTCTCTGCAGGAGAAGGGTGGGGACTATTGTCTCCTATTGGTCATTCAGTGAATACACTATTTCCTACAGTTCTACTGAGCTAACTCATTAAAATGAGACACATCTAATTCAAAACTACTACTAATGGCATTCTATATCTATCTGTCTATCTATTTTGCCTCTGACCTTGGTATAATCCCATACACGACTTGGGCATAAAGGCAGGGGCACCTCAATCTTCCGTTTTCGGTCTGCCTTACCTTTCCCTGGAATCCTCTCCAAGACAAAGAAGGGGAAAAAATTAACTAAAAATGCCACAGTGATGTAAAGCTACATTAGTGTATTGGTATTTCAGTAGCAATCTCATCAAGTTCCAGCAAGAGATAGATGATTGGCATAAAGGTTCTAAAAGTGTTTCCTGACATAGAAATGAAAGTACAGTTTTCCAGTTCAGTCTCATCTATTTGATTGTGAAGTGGAACTGGCAACTTTTATTGAAAGGACTGAGAATAGCATACACATTACCATGGAACTACTATCAGCATATTTAAAACTACTGTAATCAATTCACAGATTTAAGTCTGACACCTTGAACATGTGTATCATAACTGGCGTATTATATTCGATTTAAGAAACTAACATATAAATTCAACTTTTTTAAAGCAGTGTTTTTTAAAGACATTACATGAATAGGGTACTAAATCAACTGTTTGAAATCAAAACATACTACAAAATAAAATGGCGACGGGCATGAACGCAGCGGCTTCATTCACTGTACTATGCACCTGTGTAAGTATAATGACAATAAAGTTGAATTGAATTGAAAGTGCATAACATTTAAGGAAGAAATTACTTTCTTCAGAAGAAAGAAAAAAATAAAAAGGAAATAGCAAAATGTTTGAGGTACATTACCTGAGCCCAGCTTCCCTCCTCTGACTCCTTCTATGTTAGCATTTGTAAAAAAACATTACAGGTGAAGATACAAAGAGAAAAAAATAAGAATAGTTAATAGCTACCATCAGCTCAGTCACTTTCCAAATTAATGGAAACACCTCATGAACTCAAATATTACCCTAATATTTCTGCATCTTTTCAGAAGCCTTATAGTTCATTTTAAATGGCATTTCATTAAAAAAAAAACATTATTTCAAATATCTAACTTTTTATCTCACTTGGTCTAATGAAGATTTGCATTATCCCCTTTTTTCTGCTGCACTTCTAAAGTCATTGTGGAACACAATGGATATTTATAAGGTTAATTTCTAAATAAACAACATCCCCTTTTGTGATCACTAGACAATTCACTTTTGAAAGCTCCATTACTAATGTTCTGGTTTAATATATTACCAAAAATGTGTTGTGAACTTCAGCACTGATAGAAAAGACATTATAAACTTTCATTTTTTTCATTTTTGTTCTGTAGTACTGTCGAGAAAGCAATGGAATTCTCTCCATTGATGGACCATTGCTGAAACATATTTGCTTTGCATTCTAGAGGTTTTTGAGAATATCAGTTTGTATAATTATATTTCTCATTCTGCTTATGATGGCAATACATTCTTCCTTTTACCCCTTACTACTTAAAAAAAATAAAATAAAATAAGATAGGTTATTAGTATCACGCTCCTGTATATATCATAAAACATGAAATGCTTGTATTGAACAGTCTAGAAATATGAATGAGGAATAAATGACCTCATTGTACTCACACTGTAATAGAAATGATTAATTTTACATACTGTACAAGTGATGTAGCCTATCCTGGCAAGCAATGGCACAAGGTGATTGAACCTGGACTGGACACCGGTCTCACACAGACACGAAACACACTCACGTTAAGGGCAATTCTCCTGGAGACAATTAACCTACAGTACCAGTATGTCTTAGGACTGTGTTAGGAAACTAGAGTACCTGAAAGAAACCCATGCGAACACAGGGAGAACATACACACTCCACACAGGTAGCACCCCAGGCAGCAACGCACATCACTGCACCAACATGCCACTTTACAACACACCCTTATCTATTTTAATGTTTTCAATAGATTCTGAAGACACAGCTATGTTTTATAGTTTGTATTTGGGAAAACACTTACCTGTTGATTTGAAAAGTACAGTGTATGGGCTCAACACTGTAGGTTTTCTTATCTCAATATACGTATACCTGGATAAATGTCCTATTATAAAGAAGCTCAGGAGACATAACCAGCTGTTGAAATTAGGAATACAATGTATGGCTTTTAAGAATACAATGTAATTTTGCTCATTTTGACTGCAGTGTTTGCTTTATGAAATAAACCAAGCCCAGGATACTTTTCCTCTTATAGTATTCCAGATGCTGGTAGACTTTATTCCATAGCTCATGCAGACTGCAATGGCCTCACATACAATAGCTAACACAGAACCCAACACAGAACCCAACATGTAATATGAAAATACTGGTCTTTGTTTGGCAGAGGATCAGTTAAGAATTCCAGCTTCAATCTGGAATTAATATGATCCCTGTATGCAACATCTGAAGCCTGTCTTACAGTTTTCAAAACGAATTGAATGAGCATGTATGCCAACATGAACCATAACTACATAATGCCACTGTTCGGGCAAACTCTGTACAGGCTAAATGGAAGAACATCCTTGATCCATACACAATTTGAGTAAAACATTACCTATGCTTAATATATTTTTCAAAGATGTTTATCTTTGGTTTAACAGAATAACTGGGGGGAGAAATGTCTTATACAGTAATTCAAGAATAATGTTTTTTTCAGCACAAAAACATTGTCCAGAATATATGTACTGTATACTATGTACACTGTATACGCACTAGATATATTTTAAACAATTGCAATTAACACAGTCAATGAAAATTAATTTTATAATAAATATATAAACTGTATTTCGTAAATGTGTCTTTAGTAAATATACTGTACTATACAGCAACACCCATCGTATGTGCCTATCTCTGTACCATTTGCCCTAACCTATAGGGAACTTTTAATAGTCATGCCTTTTAGATCTATTTAAGGGTATGTTGTACAAAATCTGCCATTTTTTGTTTAATATTTTTGCATTTTACTGTGTCTATTACTGTGGGTAAAGCCCGGTATTTTTGATTTTACAGACAAAATTCCCCTTTAACATATTTTTTCCATTTAATCCAAAGTCTGTTAAAGTGAAATCCATTAAACCAAGGGTTTACTGTAATTGCTTCTTAACCTTTTAAAGTGCATTCTAAGATTTAAGACTTTGAGGGCCTCATTCTAAAATATTAGGTAAATATATGCAAAAGATGTATGCAGAGGCCTGGTAATAACCATTACAACCCATACAAAGAATGTCTCCTATGTGTGCTGTGTGGCAGTCTCTTACAGGAGATATCAGCTCAGTAGATCCAACTTTTGTCCATGCAAATGTGCACACACATTATTTAGGTACACCTTATAGTCATAGATTTTTTTATGAATGTTTCCAATATTTCATAACAAGGCCCTTATTTTTGATTTACGCATTTATAATCACATTAGAACCTTTTGTGAATGAGGCTCTAAGAACAAGAGCATGATGATAATTGCTGAATTTGAAAACGTAACCTGTTTGTAAAATTGCAAGGTTCATGTTCTCACTAGCACTTGGTAGAAGTGTCCAAATGCAGTGATTGGTTATAAACTAGGATCACTTTGAACACACCCCCACCAAATGTTTGTCGTGATGCTGAAGGAATCATGGAAGAAGACAGGATTTCACACACTGACTTATTATGACCACAGGAGAGCACCAGCAGTAACAAAGAATGCATGCAGAGCAGGATGGAACAATACCAGACCTCAATGAAAGCAGGGAGAGTAGAATGACAATTCACTAACCGTTTTCGTGGGAGCTGTTAGGTTTTCCATTTCCTCGTGGGTCACCCAGACATTGCCTGAAGGCTAGTTGGAGAGCCCACAAGAGACAGCAGCAATCCACAGGAGGTAAGCAGTGTTAAAGAAGAAAGGCAGCACCACTGTAAGCCAACAGTGTTATAGCATCACTGTCAGCAAATTCAGCATTCTTGCCCTAATAGGACATGTAAGTTAATCAACTTTAAAGAACAGATTTCAGTGGCAATGCTTGACTAATGTGTTATGTACATTTAGACATTTACATACTGTTCTATGATATTAAGTTTAACTATTATTTAAAACATAAAAATTAGCCAGTTTTTTCACATGACACATATCCATAGGAACAGTAAAGGAACTGAGAAAACTCAAGGAAGAAACAGGTGAGTAATTATTAATAAAAGCTTCCAGACAAATACACAAGATTTTAGAGGATTAGGAAATCTGTGCTTTCTCCATGGTACAAGTGTCAGTATATTATTTTATTGAGATCTGATGTGCAACAATAGCTTTCAGTACTGTGGCTTGAAGCAAAGAGACATACATTTGTTTTAGACATCAGAAGTAATTTCTTGTAAGAGTCTGTACTGATATGGTTATGATTTGAGAAACCAGGACCCAATATTTTAACTCCTGTCCTAAAACTGGCATTAATTGAATAGATTGTACCCTTTGAATCTCACACTTTTGAAACATCATCAATGCATGCATGCAGATTTTGATAAAATCAGAAGTAAAATCAGATTTTGATAACATCAGAAGTAATTGCTTGTAAGAGTCTGTAGTGATACTGTTGTGATTTGAGAAACCAATCTAATTTTAAAAAATAAAAATTAAACTAAATGCTTTGTTACATGTTGCATGTAAAGCATTTTGGAAGCATACTTTCACAGGGAAAAAGACAGGTGTGCATGGCAGATAGGTAAGTAGATTTAAAAAAATATATTTAATTCATACATATTTTTCTGTGTGTTCCCTTTAGTGACTGTTACAAAAGAATGTCATTTGATCATATTTTGTTTCTTCTTTTGTTTTTGGGGAGGTTCACAGGTGCATGGGCTGCCGATGAGTCTCAGTGGAGAACAAGAAAAGAGCTCCCCTTGTCCACTGTTCATTTTTTGTCTCATAAGCAGTTTCCCTGAGACCAAAGGGTCAATTGAGTTCAAATCAAAACTTGGCAGCAGCCAGACATGGAGGTAAGAGACAGATGATCGTCACAGTGGGGCGTTTTATGGTGTTGGAATTGCACTGACAAAGTCCACTGCTCCCTTTTAAAATATTCATTTGCTCTCTCTCTCAGCCAGTACTAAAAGTCACATCATTACTGGCAGAGCTCACTTTAACACCATGTCTTCATCACAGCGAGAAGGGGTCACGACTGAGCAAGAGGTGAGAAAAGCTAATGTTCAGCCAAGGACGTCTGACAGTGTGGCACAGTACTTTTCTTTTATTTCACAAACGGAAAATTATCAGCCAAAAGCTTATTTTATATTTTTGAAGACCTTGCTGAAAGGCAAGTATTTTACTTAGCAGAATCTTATCAATAGCAGTTAACCATTAACTATTGTCATTTGCTTCAAAAATAGAAATAACCCAAAAATAAAAAAAACAAAATTAATTACCAAAGAAATAACTTATTTTTTTACCATATAATATGGAAGAACTGAAAGATCTTTTTTCGACAGGACCTTATATAGCCTTGTTTTTTAAAAACTAAAATGCACACATATTGTAAACCTCAGACCACAGATAAAAAAATTACATTCAGCTCCCTTTTTTCCCCTTTGGCAATAAAAAATACAAAAAGTTTAAACCAGGAACATAAAATTCCATCTATTGTATATATCTATACATTACATATTCATTTTATAATATATATTTTTTAATATTAATTATTGCAAAAATGCAGAATAAAATATGGAAATAAACCAAGTTTACTTTAAACCCTTCTTAATACAGACTTGTTGACATGAATTTCTAAAAATAACACAAAATGTACACCTAAGCACCTAAGCATTGCAAATCAGTGGCAATGATAATAATAGGACATTAGTAACTCCTTTTGCATTATATATATACTGTTTATGCTGCTTCAGTACATTTCACTTTTGCTGTGCTAACAAAAAATAAAATTAATTTGGAGGTAACTGCAATGACTTTGCAGGGACGTTATTATCAATGACACCGACGCCTCATGGGAGAACCATAAATAAAGAAGTTCAGGGAAAGGTGATAAATAACCAATTATTTTAATTGAGCTACATTATCTGTTTTGAATATATGCCGGATATATTCTCTTATGAAGCTCTTCTCAGAAGCTGAAGCATCACAACGGATTGTGATCTTTCAATAGTTATATAAATCATGAACAATACCCTTTAGCATAAAAAACTTTGTGACTTGACATTAAAGGCTTTTACACCAGCTTTTCAAATAGTTTGTGTAATTATTATGTTTTTGCTGGTAACATGGCAAAAATATCCAGATGAACACTATACCTCCAACCCACAAGTGAAATACTGTAACATCATCTGATTACCTGCCTTACAGTAATTTAAAATGTAATTGTAAATGTAAATATAAATTATACAAGAAAAATATGCACATTTGTAGTTCAAACAGAAATAATATTTAACAAAAAGATAAAAGGTACTGAATATGGAGGGGAAACAAAAGAAAAAAAAATCATCTTTTGTGTTGAAGTTCTCTACAGCAGTCTTATACTGTACTTTTGATCACAAACTACATTAAATCTTCTGCCCCACCAAGACCTGATGTAAGCTTTATGTTCTGAAGAGAATGTGGAACCTATGTCTTTACTTTGAAAAACCAAACCTCACAATAAAAGAGAATTTCTTTATGGGATTTCACTGCCTAGTGTGTACTGCAATATACTATATATAATGATTCTAAAACTCTACTACTCTGTGGAAATCAAGGTTAATTCTGATTATTTGATATACTATTGGGTGGCAAAGTGACAAAGTGAGTAGTGCTGAGGCTCTTGGTTCAATTTCTCGGGGTGCTAATCTGTGTGGACTTTGTATGTTCTTCTCGTGTTCATGTGGGTTTTCTCTGGGTGTTCTGGTTTCCTCCCACAGTCCAAAGATATAGTGGTATTATGTTCATTAGCTTCTGGGAAAACCAGCCCTGGTGGGAGTGTGTGCATGTTTGTGTCTTTGTGTGCCCTGCAATGGACTGGTGTTCCATCCAGGGTGTAGCCTGCCTTGCTCCCATTGTTTATTGGGATAGGCTCAGGCTCCCCTGTAGCCTTGTATTGGATAAAGCACTTAGAAAATGTTTGGATGGATGATATACTATTCACCTCCCCTTTATTTCAATATATATTCAATATTTAATCTTAACATGTAGAATATATTTTTACAAAAATAATAAAGCATCAAAATGTGAGTGAGTCTAAAATTAGTTGTATAAAAAGAATTAAGCTTTTAGTTAGTCTTCTTTGCTTAAGAGATAGGAAGGAGTGGCAGTAGGGAAATTGCCTTTGCTCTTGAAAGTGCACTTAGTGCCACCTGTAGGTAATAAATATCTCCATGACAACACTAGAAAACCACGAGCATTGCCTTTCAATGATCTTAAAGTAATATGACACAAGAAGATAACAACAGGATGAAGAAGATGTGTCTTTAATACCAGCTTCAGTTTGGTATAATACATCTTAAGAGGTTCTCTTTTGGATTTTCCAATTTCTTAATCCTTATCTTACATACTGTAGATAAAAAAGCAAAGCCTATTTTCAATAAAGTGTTTGTCCTCTTAGAAGAATTCTAATGCATCATGCCTAACTTCCTCTGCTGCCAGATGATAAAAGTATGAAATATCAAATATGCCTTGTGGTCTTAGCTACCCCTCACAAATATTGCTTATTGATGATGTTTGGCTTTTCTTAAATTTACAGCAAAATACCTGTCAGAAAATGGAGGAATGAGGAGTAATCCATTTATAGCTTCTTTAACTGCCTGTTTTCCTGAATGATGTTGATGACCTGCCTAAACACTGACTCAAATAAGTACAGTATGTGAAAAACCTCACGTTTGGATCTGAAGGAGGCTCAAGGGTTGCAACACACCTTCATCAACAGTTTCTTTTATCCAATACAGGGTTGTGGGGGAACCAAAGCTTATCCTGGCAAGCAATGAGCACAAGGCAGGATACATCCTGGATGGGATGCCAGTCCATTGCAGGGCACACACAGGTACAGTATGCACACACTCACACAGGGGCCAATTTTTTCCCCAAACCCAGTTAACCTACTATCATGTATTTGGACTGTGGGAGGAAACTGGAGCACCCAGTGGAAACCTACACAAACTTGGGGAGAACATACAAACTCCACACATAGAGCACCCCAGGAACTGAACCCAGGGCCCTAGCAATGTGAGGCGGCAATTCTAACTACTGTGCCACTATGCCACCCAACCCCTAATATCCTCAGTGTAAATTGTTTGAATTAATCTCTTTATCATTATGGAAGTCCTTGGTTCCTTCCACACAGTAAGTAAGCACAGTTAATTCAAACAAAAATAGCAAGAAAAACATACTTTATTTTTTAAAATACATATAAAATGTCTTATTTTAGGTCCCAAACAGCACAGACATCGCATAGTATCTGAATGACCAGTGACACAAGAGATTGTTTGAATTACAAAAAAATATTTGTCACATTGTTTAACTCTAACCTTGATTCAATGCAGGATGAGAAATGTTAAACATCCTTTTTACTAGTAATTAATTGTACTAGTTTAGTTTTTAGCTTTTTGTGTAACAAGAATATATTATGTTATGAAACACAAAATTTTCTCTAAATTAAAACTGCTGTGTACTACTGAAGTAGCATCGAAAAGTTAACAGGAATCCTAAACTGCTGTCACAAAGATACCCTTACAATAGCAAAAGGAACATTAACAGCAGTATATTAAGTTAGAATGAATTAATTCTGATATTGAGAATACTGGTAACAGTAATACATTGTGAGTGTACTGGAAAAAAAATAACACAAAGATAAAAACAATTTCTAGAGTTGTATTGTTATCTAACTCTTGAGATAAAAATAGGTTTTCCATTGTACTCTTTAGAGGTCACATGGACAGCTCTTCCAAATTAAGGAGCCAGTTTTCATTTTTGAACTTTAAATAACCTGATATTCAATTTAAAGGTTTAGACTAAAACTGCAGCAATCATAGGTCCACTGAGAATCTCTGACCAAATTCTCTACTCCGAGACTATGCCAGTATTCTGAGCCTTTATTCATAACCCGGCTGCCAACAAACACTTACAGTAAGTACTTCACGATCAGAACACATACAGTATTTGCAAAGGACTGTACTAGAGTGTAGCGACTGATCACCTTGTGTTAGAAACCCAAACCTTTCACCTAATGTTGACTTAAAGGCTAAGGAGTGACTCACTGTTCTGGAGGTGGGTGGCGCCGAAGGGCTGGTAAGTGACACCATTTCCTGGATGGCCAGGCGCAGCTTGAGGCGGTGCAGGGGGTTGCTGATGCCAATCTCTCTCTGAATCTCAGTGTCAGATAGAGCGGACATGATGGCACCACTCTTCACGTTGGCTCTGCAGGCTGCCACGTACCAAGCTGGCATTCCGAGCCAGAGCTGGACACACAAGCCAGAAGCAAAACAGGAGTTAGCTGAAGAACAGTGATGGGATCATATGGCAGATTGAACTCACCTGTAAGTGCATGAAGTAGAACAGTATCTGATAAATGTAGTGTAGTTTAAATAGAATAATGCATGTAGCACCAAGAGACATTTCAGGTCTTATGAGCTTCAAGCTCTTATCCACACTTTGCAGATGATACAAAAAAGTAATGTGTGATATTATGCAACTTAAAATATCCTGTGCAGAATATTTTCAGCTATTACCAGGAGCCATATCACCCTGCAGCTCACAACTGGCAACCAACTGAAGCTAAGAAGGTCAGTACCTGGATGGGAGACCTCCTGGGAAAAACCTAGGTTGCTGCCTGAAGAGGTGTTAGTGGGGCCAGCAGGGGGCGATGTGTGGGTCCTTATGCCCCAGTACAGTGATGGGGACACTATACTGTAAAAAGGCGCCGTCCTTCGGATGAGACGTAAAACCGAGGTCCTGACTCTCTGTGGTCATTAAAAATCCCAGGGCGTTTCTCGAAAAGAGAAGAAGTATAACCCCAGCCAAATTTCCCATTGGCCTTTACCAATTAAGGCTCTCTAATAATTCCCCATCTATGAATTGACTTTATTACTCTGTTCTCCTCCCCACTGATAGCTGATGTGTGGTGACCCTTCTGGCACACTATGGCTGCTGTCACGTCATCCAGGTGGGGCTGCACATTGTTGGTGGTGAAGGAGAGTCCCCATTACCTGTAAAGTGCTTTTTGTGGAGTGTCCAGATAAGTGCTTTATAAGTGTAAGCAATTATTATTATTTTTATTTTTTAAGTGTACAGTAAAACTTCAATATTCACAAGTTCAATATTTACTTTTTAGCCTTTTTAGTACAAAATTATTTTGTGATCACCTTTTTCTGCATTCGCGAACCAAAATTAAATTCATGATCTACTCAGCGTGAGTGTACTGTAAATGCAGCAGTCACCCATTTGCACACCTTCATCACATAGATCTGCTTCACACAGCCTGCATTGGTCTCTGTAGCAAAGGCATAGCTTGCTTAGCAAACATTTAGTATGTTTATGTAGAAGTACAGCATGGGGTATGTTTTATTCAGTTAACACTTTTCAGTTCAACTGTTTATTCAGCTAACAGTTTTCTAAAATAGTTAACAGTTATAACAAAAATATTAATACAGAAATGTTTGTTTCGTGAACCATAACCCATAAAATATAAGTCCCCCATTCACAAATTTTCCATTTACAAAGGTTTCTGGTGTAGTTCTCTCACTTGCCTAATCACCTTCATTTATAATAAGTAGATCCAACAGGCTGTACAGATTAAATGGACTTCTCACAATTCATTAACTGGTTATAATCAATACAATGTTCATTTCATCCTAATATTTCATGTCAGCATCCTAGAACCTAGAACATTAATCTCTTTAATAAATCCATTGATGCCTGTAAACCACATACATCTGTACTTTCTTGTCATGAAGATAGGACTATTTTACATGAATAACGAACTACAGGACCAGATGCATTTGAATGCCGTGACGTAGTTTTAGAATTTCAGAAAAATAAATAGGAGATGGTGTTAATATGTGGTGTACTGTATTTAAAATGAATGTGAGTTCATCATTCTAACAGACACATTTGTCGTTTTAATGGCATAATTTCACTACTATCCTTTCATTATATATAAAGCAGGACTATTGCATTCCAGTAAAGTTTAAAAAGTCATTGACCACCCTAGACAAACCACCAGGTGTCAGTCTTGTTTAGCATTAAAATTGGCTTGGCAAAAAAAAAGATGCTGTAGGTTTTCTGAAACAGTTGTACAGCTGGTTTGGCTAAACTCAGGGCTCTGTAACACTTCCTCTGTCTTATTCACAGCCTCAGCTCTGTAACTGCCAAACAGCAGCTGTACAATGTGCCATATTTTAAAGGAAAAACATGATGCTAAGCTATTTATTTTATAAAACATGCGTAGCTATCAAGCATTGCATTAGATGGTATGCTAGCATTTCAAGTTTTGAAGAGGTAAGCATACATTAAAAATTACATTTGAAAACAAAAATAAAACTTATGCCTTATTGTAGACTTTCTGTAAAATTTAAAAAAGACACAGATTTCTTTCTCTATAAAATGAGTAAGCCTGTTTGGTGCTTTTTGCACACTAAATGTACTATACCTTAATTTCATACAGTATAGTGTATTTGACTAAATTTGTTAATTTGTTCTGTTGATTATCAAGATTTTCTGTATACACGACTTTCAGATGGTGCTATTAATTGACTGAAAGATGGCAGTTTGATCGGTGGAAACTTCTTGTGGGTCTGCTTCTGATCACTAAGACACACAGTTGCCACAAGACCCAATGACACATTTCGACAGCCCTTGTGCATCATTCTAATCAGGGACACTTCTAGGAGATTAGTCCATTTAAGGGCCCCAGGGACTATACACAGTCCTGTGTACTGCTAGAGTACAATATTGTGCTTTGGACATATCTATCTAATGCTTTTTCTTGTTTGTGAAAGATGCTAGACATACAAATATTAAATGTTTGTGGAACTCTTTCAAAGACAGCGGTATAGATGCATTTCAGTGGGATGTTTTAAACATATTTTTTATGGTTTTTCTAGATGACAGACCATTTACATCATAACTGTCAATACTTTTATTAATACTAACATTAAAACATTGCTGATTATACATTTTTTGGATATTGCAGCACACAGATGGCCCTGATACTGAGGCAACATAATTACAAGTTTAAATATTTTATCAACTATGAGGACATTTTCTTTCTATGAGTACAGTTCAAATACTGAAAAATACTATTTTAATGAAAATGACATTCCACAATTCTTCTTAACTATTAATGTCCATGAATAGGTTTGAATTAACACATCTGACCTTAACATTCTCAGCAAAACGAGAGATGGTATTTACCTTGGAAAACTCTGTGACAAATAATAAGATTGAACTCAAGATAGAAATGTAATATAGAAATGTAATATTGTACGAGAGAGTTAAATTTCGCTTATGCAAAATTGCTCATTTTGTTTTAGGGAAAGCAATGAAACAACTTTTAAAGTTGAATGTTTTTTAAAAAAAGAATAAAATATACCCTTTGACTCCCATGACATCTTAAGGTTTAAATTACTCAAAGTCATGCAGTCTCTTTTCTGTTGTCTGTCACACAAGCACTTACTTCCAGCCAAGCCACAACTGTCGGACCATCCCACTGTGCAAAGGGCAAACCCTTCCTGCGGGCCTCCTCTAGAAGTTCATGCCTGTAGAGCAAAACAGATTCTTCACTCTTTTCATAAAAATCCCCACACCACTGAATGTAAACGGATAAAAAATTAATCTTTATCTTGTGACAGGACAGAAAAAATACAGTACCTTTGAAGGGGACAACTGATAATTGTTATGTTATTATTTTCTAAAGTACATACATGGAAATCACCTGCAATTCTACATATAATATCACTTTATGGAGACAGTGATGATGCAGTTCAACACCAGCAACATACTGTACTGTATGTCATATGGCTAAATTTGTTGCATATTTTGAACTACACACTTCTAGCATTAAAATGGGAAATACACAATTAAAAATGCCCTCTAGTTTGAATTATAGCTTTTATTTACAGTAGTAATGTGCATCCTTTTACGTGTACAAAATCATTTTAAGTAGTGAAATATGTATTTACTCATAGCTTTTAAAATATAAAATGTTTCATGGAATAAGCTTTCTTTTTGATGGCCCTGTTACTGAGGCAACATAATTACAAGTTTAAATATTTGATCAACTCTGATGACATTTTCTTTCTATGACTACAGTTAAAAATACTGAAAAATATTATTTTAATGAAAATGACATTCCACAGTACAGTACAGATATTTTTAAACTGTTATCTTCCAATTTTCCACAATATTCAGAAATCGGTAACTAACATTGGTAGTGGATAGTTCCAGGTGATTAAACATGAAGTGTTCCAAGTAATGAGAAGTACAGTATCATATTTTTTAGGTGCACAGGCATTAGGCTTTGGACTCTTCATGGAAAAGTAAATTGGACTTCATCAGAGAAAACAGATAAATGTCTTCTTCCATTCTTCTTGAATGTTGAAAATGTATCATTCAACACGTTTTCTCATGTTTTAAGAACCATTCCTATAAAGGCATGCTTAAAATATTAGATTGGATTTTCCCTTATTTTACAAAAAGAGCAAACGGTCAGCCTTACTATTGCAACCCTACAAATAATCTAAGCAGGCTATATATAAAAAGGCATGAAAAAAACTAGTGTTCAGAACACTGAAAAAACACTTGGCAGGAAGACTGTTTACCAGAAACTGATTTATGTGTCAACTGACCATTCGCTACCTCATATTCTACATTCCTCAGGATTGTCAGATAATGAGAGTATAGTTAATTCTACTATAACACAAGTTTCCATAAGGCAAACTGGCTGTCACAAGACTGATTTATTAGGGAATGTATTTTCCATTATGCAGGTGCATGTTGGCTATAACGTGACTCAAGTATTCTGGAACTATTGACATGTATACAGTAAAATCAGCTGCCTGGCAGTCTCTGCGTAGCAACACACACTTGGGATGCTGGCGTATTCTCTCCATGCATTGGTGTCAGTTTTCATCCAACTTGCATATGCATCACAGCTGTGTATCTGTGCTCAGCTACTATATTTGTATTCTTTGAAAACACTGATATACAGTCAGTGTTGTTCTTACAATGAGTGCCAAGGGTATGACGCATTCTACTAGTGCGTGAGGTGCAAGTGAAAAGAAAAAGACAGCTATTAGTCTGGGAAACAAAAGTAATGTTATAGAGCCATATAAGAGAAATAAAAGAACCAATGATATGATTCGCACTAATGGGCTTATTAGTGTTTATTGTTAAAAAAGTTTCTTAGGAAAAACATTGTCTCACCCTCCTCCACTGCAGAATTTCTCATCGCTATATAAATAGTGATTCATATTATGCCTTATGATATCTGTTTTTTTCACTGTTTTCACATATTAAGTCGAAGCAATACATTCAAACTTACAGTATAATATGACCAATAGAAACAATGCCTTCATATTTGTGTATCCAAACTCTCTAACCCCGAATCTTTAATTGTCATTGAGCGAATGGTTTCTATAATGTGGACAAACTGTACAGGAAAAACTGTACAGACTTCATGATACAATACATATTACAGTACATTAACAATGACTCTCTAATGTATCAAATATATTTTGGACACAAGACAAGTTTATTGCTTGAATGCTTAAACTTGAGTTTGCAATACAGAAATGTACCTGTATATGAAGTTAAAAAATAATTAAAATGTTATCATATTAAATAAGATATTGTAGGTTTCTCTAAATTATATTTTAAAGGAAAAGGACAGAATATTTTAAATGAGAGTCTCTAACCATGGCCCTGGAGAGCTCAATTTCAGTTTGTCATTACAACAGGTCATCCCAAATCACTTTTCTAAGATTAGGTATACAGTATTTGTACATTATTGTTCAAGTAAGGCAACGTCATTCCTTGAGAAACAGAGGGTTTTTGGTTTCTCATTTTAAAATAATAATTATTTTAACAATTCACAGTTAAATTTTCCAAAGTGTTTAATAGTTACTGTAATTATAAAACCTGGTAGACAGAGGTTCTTCTGAAGCAGGGTTGGAAACATATGCTTTAAACAATTGCCCTGAAAATATTCTATACTGTACAGTATATGTATAAAATACTGCTTTAGTTTATGATCTTAAGGACACTTTTAACAAGGGTAGAACTTCAGAGCAGAGACATCTTTCTATGTTATCACATAAGCAAAGTTATGTACTAAGTTATGTTACAAAGTTAAGCCTGGCACATAGTGTATTCAATAAAAAAAGTTTTAATATACTGTACTATATTCTGTATTTTATATTAAATTAACATTGCTGTCCCAAACCTTATAGTTTGAGTTGTGAAGAGAATTCTAGAATATGAAAAAGACAATAAGAAAAAATGAAGGTTTTGAAGATTAAAAATATCCATAATCAAATATGTTCAATAATTTATATTAATTATATGTACTACTAGTTTGTGTTATCATTTTTCATATTTATGTTACAGATATCACTATATCACTGTTTTTAGAGACAATGAATCTCACTAAAAATATTGTTTATATAGTACAAGCATGACAGAGCTTAAGTGTCTTACAGTATATTAAAAATGATGGAAGGTGTATTGTTTGAAATGCTTCAATGAATACTTGAACATATCAGACAAGAAAATCCACATTTTCAGGAAACCCTTCAAATTCACCTTTGACTTTCACAATGTACTTTTATTTTTTAATAGTTATCTATTATTATTTTAGCTTACTATACAAATGTCAGACCTGCCTTCTCACATTATTTAATACAATATGCCTTGGAAAGAGTCCTTTAGCTAATAATATTTCATTTGTAATGGGGAAGGAAGAAAAACAAAAGTTATGACAATAACAAGTAAACAGTCACAAGATCCAACAGCCCATAACCAGACATCTGGTTATTTCTTTAGCAGTGACAGACACAAGAACTCTAAGAAAACCAAACAAAGCACACACGTTGAAAAAGGGGAGACATTGTTCAAGAAAGGCAGGCTCCTAGATGGGGTTGAACTATCAAAACAAGAACTGAATCCAAAGCTTCCTTCTCCAGCAATGTTTGCACCCTTTACTGAGTAAGAACTCTGAAGAAATGACACCCATTCACTGTAAGTTAAATGAAAGAGGGGGGGGAATATAAACAGTTATTAAATATGGCGGCTGCTCCTGCATCGTTTTGGTAACGACAGACATCAAACTTGAAAGAAAAAGAAAGATAAAGGAAACAAACAAAAGGTGACAAGCACATACAGCAGACAGAGAACAACATAGTGCCGACAATGAAGATGTCCAGCAGCCTCAGTGATCGCAACTTACCCTGATGTACTTTTTTTTCATGTGATGAGAAGAGATTGATGGGAAACAAAAGCACACAAATATTAATGAGCATGTACATGTATGCTGTCAGCACTCACTCAGAAGCAAAAGCAGGCAGGTGATATTCACGGACAGAGGGTACAAAGGGCACTTTGCAAGAACACTTCAGAGGGTGCAAAGTAGGTAGGAAGAGGGATGGGGGCCTTAGTTTGGTATCAGCATCCCAGATAGAAACACTCTGGCAAACATGCACACATTCACACACGTAACCCAGCACTGTAAAGAGAGATTATTAATGCTGGCGTCCACAGAAATCAAGGCTGTTATAAGTTAGAGTGATGCAAGGGATACCTTATACCTATAGGAAATAAGCAGGGAAATAAACATAAATACACATTTTATTCTTAGTTTTTTGTGCTTTGAAATGCATACCATGCAGGATGAAAAAAAGTAGAAAATTGAGATTGGAGATCTTAAAAGAATTTTGCTGTTCCTGAGTATCATCCTTTGGATAACAAAAGGAATTGGGTGCTTTAATCCAGGTATAACAAAGCAAGCTGTAAAGGTCACTTGTTAAAAAGAGAAAAGTAAAAACCAGAGGTCGTCACTCATAAATGAAATACTGCACATGGACTTGGCAAGCAAAAACACAGAGATGGCACTTAACATGTCAGGGAGGTATTTTCATATTCTCTGACAAAATGTCAAGATGCATGATGGCCAAAATTCTGAAGAATTCTAAATGAGTTTATCAAGAATCCAAAAAATGGTTACACTACACAAAACACATATGTCATTAGCAAAGGAAAAAGTCTGTCAAAATCTTAGGTATTCATGTAAAACCTAATGTTCTTGTTTTAGAAATTGTCAGTGCTACTCAATCTTTGCTTTCCTTAAAGCGATAAACTTCACATTGGCCCCCAGTTATTATCAAAATTTTGGATGCGACAGTATCAACAGGATGGTATTACGAAATACAGGTACACTGTACATTTTCTGTAGTATGTACTGTATAGGGCTTCCTATTAAACAGCATTTTCTGTGTGATTAGAGTTTTTGGAATGAAAAAGAACCCAGCTACCCATAAGGTACTGAAATAGAGATGTTTCTTGTGTTTTCATTTCATTTTATAACCTAATGGTTATCATTACATATTTCAGGAGACATGCCAGCTACTTACTTCTTTTTTAACCTTCTGTCTTTTTCTGCTTGAGTCCCAAGCTTTCCTAATCCAAGGGAATCCTGGCCACCAAGTTCTGAATCAGACATACTTCCTGTCAAGAAAAAAAGGAGCAAATAGCAAAAATTTAAATTTCACATAGACGTATGCATATAGAGATATGTCATTTTGGTAAATTTAGAAATGATTCCCTGCAAACTACTTTTCCACTGTAAGAATAAAAATAGGCCTTATTAATGTGTTTCTGAATACACTTATTTACTTTAGTATCAATCATGTACAGTAAATGTATTTCAGATGAAATACATGTTAGCCACCAGAAAAAAAAGCATTTCTGCATTTTCTCCATATGGAAGAAGTATAACAAGCAATGTCTGAACTTATAAGTTTTTTGTCTTAAAAAGCCACTTAAATTCAAATTGCAGTCTCTTGACAAATGGGGGGAGAAACTATATTACTATAGTCAGTTACTGACCGTAGTATTATAGTATAGTACGCTACTCCATTCCAAATAAAAGTAGAATTGATTTTATCCTGATAACGTCCTTCTTCAAAGAAACAGGTTAATGTTACAGTAGAAATGAAAGCCTGTTTAAGAAATTCTAAAATATCTTAAGTAAACCACTAGAAAACTGAAACACCAAATAGCAAGAGAAGATAGTAGTATTTTAGCTTGGGCTAAGTGGATGTTTTTAGAAATAAAATTAGAGAAAATAATACATTACCTAACATATGTTTATAAATTTTATTCAAGCATGCACTGTAGCACATATTGTCTATATATAAATCCATCAGGCTTCCTTTATGTTCTTTTTATTTGCATAATTGTGTTCTTCACAGGACTGAAGGATCAGAGATCCGTACACTGACATTAATGCATTAGCATTCTTCTGAAGCTCTTCGAGTTGAAGCAATAGCATCCTGGGATTATATGGCAGAGTGTTAATGAGCAACACCCCTAAAGAATCTTATATATCAAGGTTATCTGCCAGGTTTAATGTAAATCTTTCCTGTTGTTCAGTTCACACAGGAATACAGCTAAGATTTGTGGCTCAGCTTGTCACAAAGCAGTCTAAAAAATGATGTTTTACATTGCTGTAGATTATTATTAATAGTATATCTTTCATCAAATAAAGAAAAATAACTAGCTAAAAATACAAATTGTTTTACATGTGAAGTTATGTACCCTGCACTTATCCTACAGTATATCTTAAATAGTTTATACAGTATTTGTGCTGCATCCTTTTTTTCATGGAGTGCATCAATTGAAAATTCAATTTCAAATGTTATCTTACAAAAACACCAACTTATCTATCTCTGAAAGCTAAAAGACTATTTTAAAATGACATGATTGTGATATAAGAGGTAATATATGGATTACAGTTAGAAACCCTACGGTATCTTTCTCCAGATAAGACAAATGAGTATTATGACCCCCTCCTTTTTTTAAATGGTATTTTAAGTGAGTTACCTACAATGTCATGCATTAGCTGTGAGCTGGGAGACTGCTATTTCCATTGTTACCATTAGAAACTACACACAATTATTCGCCTTTTAAAACTATGTTGGACATCACATTTCTATATCATATATAAATAGTTTGCTTTAACATGACAAATTTAAATTGTAGGGTATTTAAAATTATTTTTTAATTAGTTGTGATGGGAGTGATTCAGCAAATATATTCTAGAGAGCCATATGAAAGTGCAGATAATGCAGCATTATCTGCTGTAGTTAAAACTGGCTATAAAACGTATTCACCTCCCTTTGGATTTTTCCATATTTTAATGTGTCAAAATATGCAATCATAATCATATTTGTTTTGCCACTGATCAATACAAAACACTATAATCTCAAACTCTACAAATCCTCCTAAATGAAATAATAATCAAAAAAAGAAAATAAATGATTGCATACAGTATGTATTCACCACCAATGCTATAACACATCTAAATAGGCTCTGGTGCAACCAATAGTGTTTCAAAGTCAATAAGGATAGTACCTATAATACCTAGGAATACTGAGACATGCCTGAGAAGCAAACATTCCGTATCCCAGAGCAGAACTTGAAACATAGTATTTCTCTATATCAACTGGAGGAGTGTTTAGATTTAGTTTAATGTGATAGAGTAAGGGCTGACTCAGGGAGAAAGCTCATGAAGGACAAAGCCATGGTATGCCAAAGCGTGGTGGTATAGGGATACCTGAGCTAAGGAATCCACAAGTAAAGGGTTTTGGAAACCTAAACAGAGTAATGGTCAGGTGGAGAAAAATTGGTTCTAAAGAAATATTCCTGTACTCTGTGTTCTCCTGGGAGGGAAACAACTCAGAATCTCAGAGATTAACTGATTTATGTCTATGATACAGCTCTCAAATGGAGGAATTATAAGGTATAATGAGAAGCTGAAAATCCAGTCCACAGTCTTCACGCTACAGTCTCTCCAGATTTGTGTAACGACAGAAACATGGGATATTATTCAGTCTGATTCCAGAATTGCAATGATCCTAAATTTGGTAACAGAAAAGCCACAAGGCACTGGTCTCGCAGTGTGAAAAATGGTGCTGACACAGTGACAAACAGCCACTCTGTTACACTATTCTTTAAACTATTATAAATTCTTCAGAAATGTGGACTAATTTAGGGAGGGCACAAGTGGAAACTATGTGGAAGTGCATTTAAAACCGAGAACAGAAGGCGCTTCTTTACTTAAAGGGTTAAGGAAGTATGGAACAAGCTACCCAGCTAAGTTGCTGAAGTTGATACCCTGGTTTATTTTAAGAAACGTCTGGATCAGATCCTTAGATCAATTAACCACTAACTACCAGATGCGCAAGTTGAGCTGAGTGACCTTATCTGTAACCATTCTTATGTTCTCAGGAGCTTTTCAGTGGCTTTAATGGTCCCTGGACAATCATTAGCCTTTGTAAAGGTGAGGAATAAATTACACAAGATGAGGCACCTTACAGAATATGAATTATAGCCAATTCTGTTTTAATTGGGTAAATTCTGTTTGATGGATGTGTTTTACTAAATTTATTTTTTTTGTATGCTTTAGCATTATTTTTGCCAATTTTGAATTGTTTTATTTAATTCGTTTTTTGTTGTTGTTGTATGGCATACCAGTTGGTCTTTGTATTTTACTACCACATTTGTAATTGATCAACTTTTGATGATTCTTTGAAATATATTTCAGGTTTTTCTGTAAACCTATTCATTCTTTAAACTAACATCAAGAAAGTGACTAATCATTTCAAATTCACTTTGCTTTCAATAGATACCTCCTCAAAACCGTTATTAACAAAATGAAAAGCATGTATTTCTTCGAGGTAGGTACACCCACCTTGTCCTGGCCCCCCAAGCTCTTTGCCAAGCTGTCCCAGCCTGCCCTTCTCCTTTTTTCCAAACAAACGTCCTATTGAAGATTTGATTCCTTTTTTCTTTGGAGCTTTGTGAAGTGAATCCTGGCTGCTGGTGACACTGCTGAGAGCACCGGTTTCTGCCTCCAAAGTTGCTGATAAACTGTAAAAACAGAGCATGACTGAATAGCTACTGTACCACTTTAATGCATTTTCTTAGTTCTCTTATTAAAAGCCAATGAAAACAAATTCACAACGTAACGTGGAGCTGCATATTTTTGAAACCTTGTTATTTTGTATTCAAGCAAAAAGAAAATAACTTGGTACATTTATCAATTAGTTTGCAATTGTACTTTTAATGTTGTAGTGTCATTCCCTCCAAATTCATCAAGACGGTTAGTGTTCTTAATTCTTTATATCAACATGACTGGGTTTATATTTACCAGTTAACATGCTGCTTACAGTACGTACAATTTTAGTAATCAGCTAATACTTCTAAACAAAAAGTTCAGACAAGTGCAAAACGTGTTCCATGGGAAAACAAATCTCTCAGCAGTAAAGTGCTAAGGGTATTTCTCTCACAGTAAAGTTGCAATATTTACAAATCTGTCAGAATGCATGTTTCCAGTAAGATGATTATGGTAGCCCATGTTACTGCTGCTCAGGCATGTATTGTGTGCATGTCAGTAATAGTGTGACACCTCTAGAGTGTTACTGAGTTAATGCTTACCTTACAATTATGTATTCAGTTTGGAGTGTGAGACTCTACCCTTTGAAACTTTATAGATCCATCTATCCATCCCTCAATTCCACAAAGAACACAGCAATACAGAATATAAAATAGAAGAGAAAACTGACATACCAGTTTTCGTGTTCAAACATGTCTATCGGGTAGCAATTTGACCTTTAACAGAAAGCAAAGCAACACCACATGCAAAGTAGTTACAAGCAATATTCTTTAAACCCCTTACCCTCTGGCGTCATTGTGGTAAGATGATGGCAGAGTGTGTGTCATTCGCACCTGTCGGGGTGTGGGAGGTGGTGAAGTTTCACATTTTATAGTAGCCTTGTCTTCACGACCATCTTCATCAACTGCTGCAATCTGAAGGATGAAACACAGTTTTTGTTTTGCTAAATCCCTTCTGAAATAATAATAATAATAATAATAATAATAATAATAATAATAATAATAATAATAAACTTTATTTTATATAGCACCTTTAAAGGTGGCCTCTCAAAGCGCTTTACAGAATGACAACAACAACAATAAAAAAACGACACAAGATAAACACAATGAGAATACACAGAGGAGACAGTAGATGGTGGTACTAAATACAGTAGGAGCAGAGGGGTAAAGAACAGAACCAGTTAAGTAAAGGCTGTTCTAAAGAAGAAGGTTTTGAATCTGGATTTGAAGGAGTTTAGAGAACGTGACTCTCTGATATCCTTGGGGAGAGAGTTCCAGAGGTTAGGGGCATAACAGGAGAAGGCCCTGTCACCCATAGAACGTAGAGGGGCTTGGAAGACAGTTAGGAGACCAGAATTAGAAGAGCGAAGGTTGTGAGGTGGGGAGTAGGATAATCATAGCTCAGACAGGTGCTGAGGTGTCAAGCCATGCAGAGCCTCATAGGTGAGCATGAGGTAGAAACCTGACAGGAAGCCAGTGCAAGGACTCCAGGATAGGTGTAATGTGATCACTTGCACTAGACCTGGTCAGGATTCTGGCTGCCGAATTTGGGACATACTGCAGTTTGTTCAGTGTGGATTTAAATAGCCCAGCGAGTACAGCATTACAATAGTCAATTCGGGAGAAGACAAATGTGTTGATCAACTTTTCAGCTACAGTTAGTTATAAAATAGAGCGTAGTGTCTGAGCAGTTTCCATATTTCTTCAATTTCTTTTAACCTGGCCTTCAAAAGACATATTGTTTTGCAGCCTGGTACTGTATGTCATTAGACATTGAAGAGGTGAAAAGGGTAAAAATAATGAAGAACACAAGTCATAAATTAAAATAAATGGTTAAGAGGGTGAACATTCATGAATCTAGTTTATAGTAAAAATGTTACCAGATGATTCAAGATGTTTTGGTCAAATCACTATCAAAACCAGGTCTGAGGTGCCAAGACAGTCAATAAAGCAGCAAGAATTTTCATACTTTCAAAAAACATTCTGGTAGTAAGAAGTAGTAAAGACTCTAGGAAGGTATAACTCACAGCTGCAAACACATATACAGTAAATGGAAGGCCATAAATAATGTTATTTAATATTATATATTTTAACTAAAGTAATATATGTAAAAAACTAGCCATCACTCAGATTTCTCATTAGATAAAATACTAGTTAAAATGAACCTGCTATTTTTGAATTGCAAAGGAAATATATATTAGCTATATATAGTACAGAAGTAAAATGCTATATTTATGATATCAATATATCTGAATACATGAAAGTGTACAATTGAATTGTAAATTTAAAAATGGTACCTTTCTTCTGTGCTTCCTTAAATCACTTGGCTACAATGCAGAAACAGGAAGAGACAGATAAAAGAAGAAAAAATAGAAACTATTAATCATGGGAAGATATTATAAAAAAGATATTCCCCTTAAAAATACTAAGCCTATAGTAATATAACTATTAGGCCTTTCTAGCCTTAACAAAGGGTAATCAATGAAGCCATGGAGGTCTTCAATAAGGAGGAACAAACAGAGACTGTCATGGCATTTTCATTTTACACAGTACCGTTCAAACAAAACAGTCAAAAAGTATACTGTATACTTGAACACATTAGTACGTTGAGATACAAAGAGTCCAGTGTAGTTCAGTGAAGATTTGAAAAGAGCTTTATTTTGAAAAAAAAGGGGACCTCACGGAGATCAGACTGACAGAGTGATTTTCTTCCTGTCTGATCTGCTAACTGTTATTCACCAGCATCTTTTATATTTTTAAATCATCTATTTGTATCCTAAATGGCGTTGGAAAAGCTGGTACTCTAGAATCAATATACTTAGAGTTCACCTTTTGATCCTTCTTACAGACTTCTATATGCTGTATGTGAGACAAGAGCATTCATGCTCAGCCTATTTGTCAGATTCTTTGTGAAAAATAACAGGTGTCTATACAGCATGTCCTTCACACAAGACAATCCTTCACAGAGAGCAAATCTTACACACAGAGAAAGTCCAACAAGTGGTATCCCATCCCATTTACTGCCAATGAGTTGAAAGTGAAGTGCATGGCAAAAGTTTCCAGACTCTAGCACAGTTTTCACGTTTTTTTTGCTTTGACACTTACAGTTATGACAATTCGATGATCGGGTTATTAAGTATTCAAACCGTTTACTCTGGTGAACCTAAAACAATTTAAGTGCCCCAAATTACCACATAATAAGAAAATATAATGAAAATAAGTCACATAATTAGTTGGGTGCCCTCTGTCTGTCTGGCCTCTGTCTCTGTCTGTCCATATGATTTGAGAATAAATAAGCCTATCTGAATTTCAAGCAAAGATTCAATCATGAAGACCTAGACACTTTTAAAACAGCTCAGGGATAAAGGCACACATCAGAAAAGAGCATAAAACATTTAAAAAACACTGAATATTTCTGTGAACTCAAATCACAAAAAGATTTGTACAAAAGTACCTAAGTGATACTGCAAATATGGCTAAAGGTTTTGTGTTTAGACAATTCAAAATTGTTACCTTGTAAAACAAAGCATTGCATTTACACAGACCCAACATAGTCCATCACTCAGTAAACCCCATCCCTACTGTCAAGCACATTGTTGTCAGCATCGTGTTAATAGTAGTGTTTCTTATGAACAAGAATTTAAAGCTTGTCTAGATGGAGAAAAATACTGGCAGATACTACTTCAGACATACTGTAAAACAGGAAGAAAAATTCACCTTTCAGGAGGACAATGACCCAAAGCACCAGGCCAAAGCTACACTGAAGTGGCTTAAAAATAAGGCAATAAATGACCTACAGTGGCAAAAGTCCTGACTTAAATTCTGTTAAGAATATGTGAAAAGACTTGGGCGTAGATGATCCTCAAGCAACATGAGAAAGTTTGAGCAAATCTTCCAAGAAGAATGGACAAGAACTGCACCAAACTTGTGTGCAGAGTTGATAAAGTTTTAGTCAAAAAGACTTGTGACTGTAATTCCTGCTTATTGGGTGCTTAAATCCAATATTGAGTTAATGGATTTGAAAACTTATGCAACCAACATCTATTTTGTAATGGTTTTATGCAATATAGGGTCACAGGGGAGCCAGAGAGTAAGTTTTCCCAGACGCCAATTAACCTACAGTAGCGGCATGTATTTGGACTGTGGAAGAAAATCTGAGCACCCAGGGAAGCCCATGTGAACAGGGAGAGAACATTTAAACTCCACGTACAGTATATAGCATCCCAGGACCTCAGCACTACAAAGCTAATCTAGGTACCACTGTGCTTCCCTGCAATCAACATATTTTTGCTGTCAGTTTCAGCAACTTATACAGTTACTGCATTCAGGATTTGAATAAAATATTTCTGTAAGTTTAATCAATGTGCATGCATAATTTTGTCATTTCACAAAATGGAACACCACAGGAAGTATTTGAATGCTTTTGCAAAAAAAAAAAACGGTAGTGTTAATAAGGAAAAATAGTAGCCAAACTGCCAGTGAAATATTCTTGATACTAATGAATGTATCGTGTTTCATTGGTTGTGTTACTGTGGATTTAGATATTGTTAGCACAAGCAAATTAAAATTCTTAGTGAAAAAACAGACATTTACAGTACTAAAGCTAGAGGTCACAGCACTGTCAGAAACTAGGAGGTACCAGGCAATTGAATAACACATTCTTCTGAACACATTAATTTGCACTGCTGTTCATGTAGCAAGAAAAACAGAAAGGGAATTAGGTTCTATATTTGTAACTGGTTACATATGAAGCCCTAACTTTCTTGAAGGATAAATTAATTCAAATAAAGAAGCCATGCTTTATTTGTTCAGCTTTTGCTGCAATTCCACAGGAGTTTGTTCACTGATATTTACTTTTCTAAAATTCCCCTTCTAGTTGCTTCAGTCTCATTACCAACTTTCTCTGAGCATTTTTCAGACTTTGAAAAAATTATAGAACAATTTCCCTTTCATGCTTTCTGTCAACAAAGTGAAAAACAGATTTTTTTACTTTTAACAGTGTTAAATGGAAATACAATCCTACTTCAAATTCCCCTTAACATAAAACCATCAAAATATCAACACTGTTATAAAGCATTAAAGCAAACCCAGGAATTCAGGTATTCAGTGTGAAATTATATTAATTTGTTTCAAATAAAATATATACAGTGGTGTGAAAAAGTGTTTGCCCCCTTCCTGATTTCTTATTTTTTTGCATGTTTGTCACACTGAAATGTTTCAGATCATCAAACAAATTGAAATATTTAAGACAAAGATAACACAAGTAAACACATAATGCAGTTTTTAAATGAAGGTTTTTATTATAAGGGAAAAAAAAATCCAAACCTACATGGCCCTGTGTGAAAAAGTGATTGCCCCCTAAACCTAATAACTGGTTGGGCCACCGTTAGCAGCAACAACTGCAATCAAGCATTTGCGATAACTGGCAATGAGTCTTTTACAGTACTGTGGAGGAATTTTGGCCCACTCATCTTTGTAGAATTGTTGTAATTCAGCCACATTGGAGGGTTTTTGAGCCTTAACCGCTTTTTTAAGGTCATGCCACAACATCTCAATCGGATTCAGGTCAGGACTTTGACTAGGCCACTCCAAAGTCTTCATTTTGTTTTTCTTAAGCAATTCAGAGGTGGACTTGCTGGTGTGTTTTGGATCATTGTCCAAGTGCGCTTCAGCTTGAGGTCACGAACAGATGGCCGGACATTCTCCTTCAGGATTTTTTGGTAAGCAGCAGAATTCATGGTTCCATTTACCACAGAAAGTCTTCCAGGTCCTGAAGCAGCAAAACAGCCCCAGACCATCACACTACCACCACCATATTTTACTGTTGGTATGATGTTCCTTTTCTGAAATGCTGTGTTACTTTTACGGCAGATGTAATGGGACACACACCTTCCAAAAAGTTCAACTTTTGTCTCGTCAGTCCACAGAGTATTTTCCCAAAAGTCTTGGGGATCATCAAGATGTTTTCTGGCAAAACTGAGAGGAGCCTTTATGTTCTTTTTGCTCAGCAGTGGTTTTCGTCTTGGAACTCTGTCATGCAGGCCATTTTTGCCCAGTCTCTTTCTTATGGTGGAGTCATGAACACTGACCTTAACTGAGGCAAGTGAAGCCTGCAGTTCTTTGGATGTTGTTGTGGGTTTTTTTGTGACCTCTTGGATGAGTCGTCACTGCGCTCTTGAGGTAATTTTGGTCGGCCGGCCACTCCTGGGAAGGTTCACCACTGTTTCATGTTTTCGCCATTTGTGGGTAATGGCTCTCACTGTGGTTCGCTGGAGTCCCAAAGCTTTAGAAATGGCTTTATAACCTTTTCCAGACTGATAAATCTCAATTACTCTGTTTCTCATTTGTTCCTGAATTTCTTTGGATCGCAGCATGATGTCTAGCTTTTGAGGATCTTTTGGTCTACTTCACTTTGTCAGACAGGTCCTATTTAAGTGATTTCTTGATTGAGAGCAGGTGTGGCAGTAATCAGGCCAGGGTGTGGCTAGAGAAATTGAACTCAGCTTTCCAAAGATGTGATAAACCACAGCTGATTTATGTTTTAACAGGGGGGGGCAATCATTTTTTCACACAGGGCCATGTAGGTTTGGATTTTGTTTTCCCTTGATAATAAAAACCTTCATTTAAAAACTGCATTTTGTGTTTACTTGTGTTATCTTTGTCTAATATTTCAATTTGTTTGATGATCTGAAACATTTCAGTGTGACAAACATGCAAAAAAATAAGAAATCAGGAAGGGGGCAAACACTTTTTCACACCACTGTATATACACATTTACTTCTGTACACATTAAAAAATGGTTATTCAACTTCAGAAGTCAGTTTTAAATTCTTGCAACATGAATCAATCAATTTACAAACCTGCACACTAGTCCAAGGTTTGGAAACATTTGAGAAAGACAGAAAGTACGTTCTAAACAAACTACAAACACAGACGACAGTTTATATATTCATTTTCCAGAATAAACTCAAACAAGAAGCAGTGTTATTGGATTTATGATGTTTGAGTAAAACAGAATCAAAGTAAGAATTCCCTTTTTGAATTTTGATATTTTAGTTATGTAAATATGTACCACTGCTCTTTTTTCAGCAAAAGCTCAAGAGGAATCAATAAATATTTCAGCCATGCATTTATATCACCATATAATAAGGAAGAAAAAGGCTTAGGGAAGGTCAGTTTTATCTCAGCTCCTCTCAACAAAGAACATTAATGATTCAGCATGAATTGTTTCACTAAACTCCATTAATCACCACTAAGGGACATAACCCTTTCACCTCTCTAAAAACATGTCAATATGTGCTTTGGGCAATTGTCTATTATCGGAGTCAATTACTCTAAATGTGAATTTGTTCTTTTCACATTGTGGTTTAGTTCCTATTTATACTACACTTATGATTCACATCTCAACAAAAAAAGTAAAATAAAGTATCTTATACACTACATTTAATTACTTTATCAGCTAATGTATAATTAACACTTAGAGGGCATTCCATAAATTCATTAAAAAGTTAACAAGTGTTCATAATGGAAGTCTTGGTACTATTTTTTTTTAGCCAAGAACATTATCATTAAATTAATACAATTTTAGCGTACGTATAGTAAGTACAAAACATTCTTGTATTATTTGACTTTTAATTAAAAGTAATTTTAATTACGTTATATAAAAATTGCCTCATTTATATTATATTTCAAGAGTTGAAATGTGGTGCTTCATCTTTGAAATAATGAATATTCTATTTAATTTTCCTTAATTAAAAATGCATTTCAATAATGACACTGAACTGTAAAGGCAATCCTGTATTTACCTCAGTACTCCATCCAGGCTTGTGGACTGCTGAAACTTCATGAAAAAAATAACTGCATAAAAGTTACTTTGTTCAGTGAAAATTATATTTTCTATTCCATCCATCCATGTTAAAATATGTTTAACTGGATTTGTTGCTATATATTACCTAAAAAACAACATCAAATAATAATTATAAAACTAAAGACTGTACTAAGTATTTGTTAATATAATCATAAATCTGATTTTTTTTCATATCGATTGAAACCTCTTGTGAAAAGGTTTTTCATCTTTGATTCCTCGGTTGATCAAACTTTTAATATACTTTATAATCTATACCTACAGTAATTATGTCAACCATTCATACATAATACACATGGAGTATATCTGGTTAGGTATAGTCAATATACAGTACACACTCAAATTTATCCTCTGTGTACTGTATACCTGTATATTGTACATAAAAAGCTCCTTTATGTCAGAAATGTTTCTTTTTGCTTTTTGATTTTTATAAGGTGTTTCTTCAGGCAGGACATTACATACCAGAGTCATGACCCCCATGCGATCCATCTCTCGGGCGGGACTGCGAGGTGTCAGTTTGGGTGTTGAGTGACCACTTGGAGGTGAGGAACTTGCCAAGGAAGATGCAGTTGCTGAGCCGGTAATTGATGTCCCAGGGTGAACACGAGCTAAATTCAGCCCTTCCAAACTGACGCTGGCTACCCGGTTTTCAATCTCTTCTGCACGCAGCTCTGTTGACTCTTTCTCTTCCTGAATTAGCCTGAGAACAGACAGTAATTGTTTCTAAAAAAACATCCAAATAATGGTCTCCATTGATTTAATGCATAATGATCACATTTTTGTACATGTCTTCTTCCCATCTCAGTTTTAGTGAAGAAACCAATATTTGAAAGGTCCATGAGGTTCAACATACAGTAAACTCCTTCACGTATTTGGAAACCTCAAGCAACAAAAAAAAATCAATGAGTCTTGGCTATAACGCAAGCTTGAATCCTGCATGCACCTCCCACCCAGGAACCTGAGTGACCTTAAGTGTTAACGTACAAGAACTTAAGGACTGTTATATTGTAGCGCCACGCAGGGCGCTTTGGTCATGCGCACGCAAGGCGGGCTGAGAACAGCGCCTGGGGCGGGACTACTGGATTGTATATAGTGGGATGGAGGCTGGGAGACAGTCTCTCCCTTCGTGTGTGTGAGTGTGTGTTAGTCTACTGGAGGTGCAGCACTGTAACCCCTGTCCCTGTGTGTGTACCTTTCCCCAGTTTGAGTTAATAAATGTGTTGTTCAACCCCATTCCCTGAGTCCTACGCCTGCTCAATTCCGTACTGAAGTCCACGATCGTTACAATTAAAAGTGAATTTATATGTAAGTGCCCAGGATTACTTTATTACATTACTGAAGCTTTGTCAGGGGATGGTGAGCACCATATTTTTTGTTTAACCATATTTACATTTCATTATTATATTACATGACTTAATTTAATTTTGTATCATAGTGTTGTTGACCTAATCATTTTGCTTTAGGCTGTGTGTCACTGCATATCAGTTTGTCATCTGTCCGAAAAATCCTCAGAACTGGAAGGAGTTTACTGTATATAGCATTGTAGTTTGCACCCTATATACAGGTAGTGAACACAAAAAGTAAAATACCTGGTTAAATGAGAGACACCAAGAATATTGAAAACAAGGGCTTCCACACAGGTGTGGCTCATACGTTAAAGAAAATAACATTCCAACTTGCTTTGGGTTATGTATCAAAATGCTGGGCAGACCCTGGCTGCCAACTCCAGATCAATTAACTACAAATTTAATCTTGAATTGGCATTCAACTTGAATGGACTTGAATGGACAATTTAATAAAAAATCATCTGCTGAGAACAGAGCTGGATACCACAATTGGGCTGCAGTGCACAAACCACTCATCATACCGCACAATGCACTTTACAAGTCTATTGGTTCACAGAGTAAATATAGTAGACCACTAAGGGTGGGAAAAAATGATATGGTCAGATGAATCATCCTTCACAATAAACTCAAAACAAAGAATGTGTGATGCCAACCTAAAGAACTCTGCTGCACTGTTGTATAATGTTGTGCAGTGTGTTTTCCTGATGTGCTTAAGGTGCACTCATTCTCATAGAAGGCAAGGTCAATGCTAATCTTAATGGTACTGAGTGACTACTGTATGTTCACCCTTTGTTACAACATTTAATCCTCATGAATGGCAATGCCCCATTCACAAAGCATGTGTGGATTGGTGACCATAATAATGATACTATTCATCTGCCTTGACCTTCTCAGTCATCAGATCTGAATCCAATTGAGCATTTCAGGGCAGCATTTATGGGATGCCTTCAACCAGGTGTGAGTTGATTGACTTTCTTATGGGTGCCATAGTCCTCCTACAGAATTCAAGAATCAAGTATGCTAAGGTGCAAAAATGCCATACTAGCTGCACAAGATAGCCCAAGTTCTGTTATGTGACTTTACATTGGCTTTCCTGCTTTTTTGTCCATAATCTATACATATCTTTGGTTTAATTGTAAGTTATACCATTTTTCAATGCTCTATTCAGTAATGAACTGTGTATTACTGTACATTTTCAACCTCTTTTTTAACATGAAAATAAAGATGAAAATATTAGCATATTTGGAATCACAAATCAGTAGGTCACACAATAATTTATAATTTTCACTACAAAATGAAACTTTTTCCTAGTCAAACAAATCTCATAATTACTGTCTCATAATGACTGTTTAACTATTCATCTTTGTTTCTTGTAAACGTCAAGAGTCTACATAATAAAGCTACAATGTATGCCTAATTGATTTTCCAACATAGTATGAAAGGAGCAATGTTGTACATTGGCATTTTAAAGTGAACAATATCCTTTTTTTGATCTCATCTCTATGAGAACCCTTAGACATTGCAGTACTGTTTAGCAGAGGTTTATTTAAATGATTGATTTGATTAAGGGTGGATTTATTCATACTCAAAAAGAATTTTAACTTGAACTCTTCTCATCATTTCTACTTAGTTTTATCCACAGTTGCATTGGAAACAGCTTAGGAGACCCAAAGGGCTGTCTAATTAAATGTATAGTAGAAGGAAGAAAAAGGTAAGAAGCTAGGTCATTTCTCACAACCACACAGGAGATACATTATTCTTTCTAATGAACTGAAAATGAAATCCCATAAGCTCAATAAAGGAACCTGTTTTTGGTGTTATAATAGTGAAAATTTTGTTTTCTATGGACTCCATTTGGATATTAAGTAATCATAAACAAATATACATCATTGCAAGAATATACATACACTTTCCAGCGCTGTTTCTAATATAAAATTGTATAAGCATATGCCATAACAGTTGTCTAATTGCATCTCCTGGAACATGTTGGCAACAAAGCAGTAGTTAAATTGGATACTGTATTTGGAGAACTTCTCACAGATGTACAAGTCAATAAAGAGAGCATGTTTTGCACGATGAAACAGAGAATCTGGCAACCTTGGAGACCAATCCCATTAAATACTTTCTTCATCGACATTGTCTATTGAGACGTAGGGAAGGATGTAGTCTTCCACATGTAGCAAATCATTATGATCCCTGATGGTTACAGGAAGTGGCCTAATAAAGGGATCCAAGATCTACTTTTTAGTCTTTTTAACAGTAAACCCACTACTAAACTGTGGAGAGCATTACCATAACTAAGCCTTCAATTTATTGACCATACAGTTAAATGATGCTGGTATGCTTGGGAGTGCATGTCATGCATGTTTTGCCTAAAACATCTACATTTAAATTACAATGTCCTTATTTAAGTCTTTTATCAAAGCATATATTAACATAGAGTTGCCTATTATAGGCTCATTATAGGCTTTTATCAAAGCATACAATACTGTACATCAAGACACTGTACAGTACAGTTGCTACTGCAGAGTTGCTATAGTGACATTTTTAGTACTTACTTTCTAACAGCCTATGAGCATTTTACATTACATTTCAGAACTGTTTTAAAATATAATACCTAAATATTGTGATATAGGGATACCTGTTCTAAATTTGATGAAGCATTCTATCAAATGGTAGATAGGATTGTGTCATGAGTAACATTATTTGACAAGGTGTCCCAATATCCCAACTTGGATATTATCCTGTTTATAGGCTTTAAATAACAAAAATAAACATACTATCTTCATGCCATGTTGATTTTGTTTGTGGAATACACACTGTAGGATTCTAGAGAATGATGCAGTTTTATTCTTTATTCCATCATCATATAATTAAGTATATTTTGGGTTAAGGGTCAATACATAGAATTAAAAAGAAGACCACAATCTTGACCACTAACTTATGCTTTTAGCTTCAAGTGAAACTTCAATCTTTGTCTAGAAGACTGATTAATTTCATGAAAAGACCTATGCTTCTATTATAGCTATTCAGCATGAGAATATTTATTCAGCTGTACAGAAGCTCTTTGATTGCACTATTTAATAGAACAATCCCCAGTCAATAAACTGCGAATATGTGAACCAGTATAACCTGGTAAAGATGTACTGCTAATTAAAGAGTCTCAGTTTAATTGAATTTGATTTTTCGCAGAATCTGAAGGGACAAATTGTAATTATCTGACCAGGTGGCATTAGCAGAAAAGCACAAAAAACAAAGACAAATTAGCCCTGTTTGATTCTCTTAACTGCTATGAGTCACCAGTGAACATTTAAATCTCAAAATAATGGCTTGGCTTGAAGGCTAGTATAATGGCACTTTTGAGTAAAATTACTGTACAGCATGTGGGGGGATTTAATCTGGAATTTAGCTCAAATAAGTATAGGTAACTAATGTTGCTGAAGGAATAACAATTTCTACAAAGTGTAACAATACAATTTTCCACTTATAATGCTGTATTGAGTTTTGACTTAAGTAATACTGAACAATCTCAAAATCCCATATATAGTAACTGGACAGATGTTGTGTGTGGAGGAGCTAACCTGATCTCTTTGTTGATGGCATCTAGCTGTTCTTGCAGCATCATGGCCAAGGTCTGGGCATCAGAGTGGCCACCAGGTGAAAGGAGGTCCATAGAGCTAAAGATCGTTTCTCTGTCGTCATCATCAATGTCAGACATTTCAGTGTCGCTCTCAAAGTGGTGGCTGCCAAGGACATTGATTGGCTGAGAACGGGCCCACTCGTGTTCCCCCAGCGACTTGGCCTGGAAGAGAACGATGATTTGTTTCCTTTTTAAAGCTGATTTGTACACCAATATACTCTAATAATTCAAGCTCAGAAAAACAAAGAAATGTTTACTTTACACATAAAATATGTTTTAATGTTGCAAGGTTCTTAACCGTCCAAGGATGTTTACATGAACATCCATGTTTCATGTTTTTTTACAATTAACAGGCTTTAAACTATGCATAGTTTGAAATGAAGCATCAAATTTAAAAGTCATCATCTCAGTTTTCATGTTCAGAGTTTTCTTTTTTGTATTTCGTTATTACTGTAAATACAATGAGTCAACAAAATTTTTAGGGATATTACCTGGGTTAAAAGTCTCTTTGACTTTGCTTGCTAAACTATACCAACTGAATAGGGTATTTTACCTAGTTTGATGGCAGAGAAAAAATGTTTCCTGTCACTTTTTTATTCAATTGTAAATATAAATTAAGGGCAGGTGCTAGCATTGATTCCTCACAGGGCTGGGGTGCTGAGTTCAATTCCTTGGGTGCCATCTACAGTATGCAGAGTTTGTACGTTCTCCCCATTTTCATGTGGGTTTCCTCTGGGTGTTGTGGTTTCCTCCCACAGTCCAAAAACATACTGGTTAGGTGAATTAGCTTCTGGAAAAATTGGCCTTGATACGAGTGGGAGCGTGTCTGTGTTTGTGTCAGTCTGTCCAGGGTGTCTGGCACCTGTTGTTTGACAAGATAGGCTCCGGTTCCACAGTAGAACCCTGAACTGGAATAGTAGGTTAGAATGGATGGGTGTAAAAAGACGGCACAAAAGCATATGCCTTTTATATAAATATTTTTCCTTCTGGACTATGTTATTTCCATTCAAATTCACATGCAGATAAGCAGTGCTGTCTGAGTACATACGTACTCTAAATTTCCCACCACCTGCTGAAGCAAAGGATACTGAAGGACTTACTGTTTGAAACTGGTATCAGATTTACGGTCTTCATCTTTATGTTTACCAATGTGGATTATGTTAATATCAACAGCTACAATTTAGGATGTAGGATGCACAGACTTTCAAATGAATATCATACTGCAATGCTCAAAGTCCAGGTGAATATTTTCATGTCAGAAATCATGCAAAATAAAGGGGTACTAAATTAATCCCCATTTTTTAAATATTTCCCTCCTGTATCATAACAAAATTGTAGTTATATACTGTATTGTAACGCATACGGCCAACATTGCAGGTTGTGCGAGCCAGCTTACCAGCGCAGTGACGTCACCGCCCTTCCCTGTAATTAGCAGGGACCGCAGCCATCAGGCTGAGGGGAGATTTTCCTTTAGCTCAACTGGCTGGGTCCCTGTTGAGTGACACCGGAGGCCCAGGTTCGAGTCCCCATCGGTGGGAGGCCGACCTGAGGCAGCAGTGGCGAGGGTGCATACCCACTTGAACCCGAGAGCGCTACATTGGTGTCAGAGTGGGATGTGATAGCCCTTCGCCGAGGACGACGAATTAAGCGGGGGAGAGTGTAACGCATACGGCCACCATTGGTTGTGAGAGCCGGCTTACCAGCGCGGTGACGTCACCGCCCTTCCCTGTGAATAGCAGGGACCACAGCCACTGGGCTGAGGGGAGATTTTCCTTTAGCTCAAGTTGCTGGGTCCCTGTTGAGTGACGCTGGAGGCCCGGGTTTGAATCCCTGACGGTGGGGGGGCGACCTGAGGCGGCAGTGGCGGGGGCGCATATCCACGTGAACCCCGGAGCATTACAATATTATAATTATACAGTAGTTACCATGTACAATGCGTTTTTACCTGTAAAAGTAGAGCAAAATACTGTAGTTTTTTCACATTAAAAAAGTAGCATTGAATTATATAAATCTGCATATTGCACATGTGAAAGTGAAAATGTGTGAAACAAATAAAGAGAAGAGTATATACTGTATGATTATGCTAACATTGAAACTGCCTGTGGAAGAACAGCGCACCAGAACAGAGTGCAGACATTCAAGAGCCCACCTTTTGTTCATCTCTCCGTATACCCATTCGCCCTCTCCTTGGCCTCCTTATGACTTTGGCAGACCTGTAGTGATCAGACTGTGTGTCTGCAAGGGAACCCATGGAGTATCTCAGCTCTGTTGATGCGTCCAAATGAGACCTGCTGAACATTACTCAGGATTAATACAAGAACATTGTATTTGATAGCTTTTAGACACATTATTAGTATTATTATCAATAATTAACTTTGGAGCACAGAACTTTCTGTCTTGACTATATCAAATCTGAAGAAAGGATTTGGCTACCTGCACATTAAACCCACCATAAAAACTTCTTGGAACCTCTCTCAACAATATACCAAACTGTATAAATCTCTGAAAAGAAGATGGAAGAGTCTGCTCATGGAAGCAAAGAGGAAGCATGTCTGTTACACTGGATGATGTTTTTAAAGTGCAGAGACTAAGTGAACAGAAGTAAAAAAAAAACACAACAAGCTAACATATTGTAAAAAAATGCAGTAACAATACTGAATAAAACTATATAAAAACACCCATAACAGATAAATCATACTTAAATGCTTGCTGCGCATGCAGTACTGTAGCAAATGAAGGCCTCTTACTGTCAGTGTTTTTCTCACACTGTGCATCAAGTGATTTAGGCAGGACACATTCATTACGATTACAGTATATGTTGGAAGATATATGCTGGCTCTGAAAGTTAATCATGGGTTTTTATGTGCTCACTAGAAATAAAAATAGAAAATCTCCACTCATGTTCAGCAGAAGAAAAATGAATCAAGAAAAAACAGTGACCAAGGTCACAAAGAAAACTAATTGCTAGGAGCTGACTGTTGATAAGGAGAGCAAGAATAAGCAATGATACACATATTTAGCATAACAGAATATTTATATTAATGACCTTTTATAAGCATAGCAGAACAATATGATAGTCAATTATATACTCACCTGTGATCATCAGATGAAAACAGAAATTTTAGGTATATTTATGTACTGAGATACCATTACTCATTTCTACTCTATAAATGGTTGCCACTGTGCTTTTGATATTATCTGTGAATAAACCATGTTTTAATGACATGGACAGATTCCTCAGCCATCTACAGAATGTATTTGTGATTTTTCACTGTCAAATTTTTAAAGAACCTCACAGGTGACAAATTACTTTTTGGCAAGAAAACCATCTATTATAAATAAAGGGAAGCTGCATGTGGTTAATGTTTTTAACCATGATATCCTAAAGAACAGATATTAAAGCTAGTGAAACACACTCGAGTAATTTGTACTTTCAATTTCCTCAGTTGAATTATTTATTCAGTACTGTTCTTTGTACGCGATCTGTTCAATACTGTTCTTTGTACACTTTGAGTGACCATTAGAATAACAATGCAACATTAATTTTACTGTCTCTAATGAAAGTGAAAGACTAAGGTCAGCCTCCCTTCTTTTCGAAAGGTATTTAACTAGTAGAGCGATCCACCCCTTTCTAACAAAGGCTTATAGAATGTTTATGAACACAGTGTCATCCTTCAACAGAACATTAGAATCTCAAGTTAATAATGCTGTCTGTATGTGTGCCTCACTTATAAGATAACTTAATTGTCCATATACAATTTATTGTATAAGGAATTTGTCTTTTCGCATACCCAAACTTGCTTTCCATGAGACACACAGACAGGGAGAGAAACTTGGGGTCAGAGCACAGGGTCAGCCATTTATATGGCGCCCCTGGAGCAGTTAGGGTTAATGGCCTTGCTCAGGGGCCCAACAGAGCAGGATTCCTCTGCCCGCCACAGAATACGAACCGGCGCAGATCCTTAGCTGCAGAGCCACTGCCCTGCCCAGTATTGTACTATTCCAGAGAATTTTGTTCCATTCAGCTTGAGGATTTTGAGCTGTAGGGTAAAACTCACAGCTCACTGTTCTTTCAACCCATAGTACAGTACTCTAATGTACTGTAATTTGCATTTTATACTGTATGTGTTTTACACTATATTAGAATTCCTTCTATGTACCTGGATAAGGCAGGTTCTGTTAGTGGCCCAGCTCTCATCTTAAATGCTTCAAGTTCACATCTCAGCTTTTCTATATCCTCAGCAAGACGGTCCTTAAAAAAACAGAGGGATGAACACAAGTCAATATTCTGAAAGCAACAAGTGATACCTGGAGGCTGTCACGACTCACACTCCTCCTCACAAACGCCATGGCATTCCCAGACCCTCTCTTTCTCGCTTTCATTCCCACTGAACCCACCACATTCCCCCTGTGCACCAGATGCCACAGATTCTCACTCCTGAACCAATTTCCTAATCACGTCTCTCTCCCTTCAGTATTTAAACCTCTCTCACTCTCCAAACCATGCTTACCATTGAGAAGCGTCCCGTAGGGTTTTTCTAGTGCGCGTTTTGACCTTCTCGACTGATTTCCCGGTCTCGGATCTAAACTCCTTCCTTTCTGACCTCGCCTTTCAGATATCGTTTTTGGATTGTTTCTCTCGGGTTTCTCTGGTAACCAGATTCGTTGCTTCTCCTACTGACCTAGCCTCTGGATTACGTGTCTCGGATATTTACCCAGCGCTACTCTGCATTCTGCAGGGTTCACGGCATAGAATCCTCCTTTCAACCTATTGGTTCATGACATCTTTCTCTTATCCCTGATTTACTAAAATCTTCACATCTTTTAACAAAGTCCATTGTGTGGGTTTTGTGAGAAAACAAATTTGTATCCTTGACCATCAATATTTAACATAAAATTACTAAGAGACAATAAAACACATAACAGAGAAGGAGTGAAATCCTAACTAAAAATGCCACTGAATTTCACAGTGGCTAAACTTCCCTTCACTTCACATTCACTTGATTTGGGGTTGACGCAATTGATTTCTATGCTTTGTGGCTCAAATTATCAGATTTTTCATGTTTAACCTAAATAATACGGCAGTTATGTCATAACTTTACAATAAGTGAACCTCTGGTTTAGTTCTCATTGTTGAATGTCTACAGTATTTACAATGAAGCATGAAGGAGTACAGTGGATAGCACAAGTAGGCACTACATGAAATGCACTGAAAACACAAAACAGGAAGCACTTCTTTATGCAAGTGGTCTCTTGGAGTATGGAAAGAGCTACCCAGCCATGTTGCCAAAGCTTAAATTTACTTTCACAGCTCAATAAGATCTTCAGATTAATTTGTTACTAAATACTAAATGGGCTAGATGGGTTAAATGGCCTCATCTTGTTCGTAGGCTTTCTTATGTTTTTAAATGCCCACATTCGCTGTGACTTTGGTAGTGATCATGCCTATGTTATATATATCTTTGCTCACAAATTAAAAAAAACTGTACTGAATTCAGTCCCTTATATAATGTATACCCATATACAATGCATTTTGTTGATATAAAATCTACCAAATCACTTCACAAAAACATGTTAACATGTTATATACCGATCATTTATGTGTTTTTAAAAAAAATAGAAGAAATATTTTAATGATATGGTTCTGGTGACCTACTTTTTCTTGGAGTGACTCCTCAAGCTGTTTTCGAAAATTTTCAGAATCCTGTATTAGAACATTCTGTGAAGAGAGTGATTTAAAAAAATAATTTATGGCATAATCTCTGGTACAGAAATTGTAGACAAACTTGTCTTTACCTTTTACAGCAGTTATTTTTAAAAGTACATACAACACAATCAATGACCAAGAACACTACTGTAGGAACTCATTGTCTGAGGTGAATATAAAATAGCTTAAATATATAAGAATAAACTTTTAAATCATCTGTCATATTAGGAGATCAGTTTATAAACTACTGTCGGTCATTGTCAGAAATGTCATTTTGATGTTCATGTCTCATTTCTCTAAGAGAATAATGTATAATAAACCACAGACACAAAGAAGAATTAATGTTTTGTAACACTTTCATACAACTCAAAAACTGAAGGGAGACTTCTAATAGCACACAGTTAAATAAAAATAGTTTTGCTTTCATAACTGCTCCATGTTGTGCTTTAAATTTCAAACTATACTGTATATCAGATATCTAATATCAGATGTATTTTTAACATTGTGCAATAAGACTATGGTTAGCTGTGTTTAAATGTACAACTTGGTCAAATATTATTCTCTAGCTTTAAATAAAAATACAGCTTCCTATATAATTATGGATATTCTTTTGTAGAAGGATAGCATTCGTAGTCCAAATGTAAATTGATGTAAAAAGTGCTTAACAGAGTATATAAAACTATACCAACGTTTTGAAGACTTTATAGAATCGGTAATAATTGATACTTACTGTATTTTACAGACAGATACAATTAATTGAGAGATATTGTTGCCTGCAGGCTACAATACTAAAGTCCAAAATGCCACAATGTTGTTGGAGTTTTAAATAAATGTATAAAATATGCACTTTCCCCCTTGTTACCTTTTCTTCTAAAGCAGCCATTCTCTCTTTCAGATGGAGCTGAAGGCGTTCGTTTGATTCAGTAAGAAGTCTATCAACAGTGTCAGAAAGCCTCTTGTTGTGTTCCTCATTCATTTTCTCTCTTTGCCTGGCCTGCATAATTAACAGAGATCAATGCAAGCCTTACAATTTAACCAAGAAAATCAGAAAAACCTTGTTAATCCACTATAATAATGCATACTAAAATACTAAAATAATTATGACAATGAAGGACAAAAAAAGAGCTCTAAGAAACCAGCAAAGCACACATTCTAATCTGATCACTTTGATTTGCATTGCCATGTACAGTAAATAAACATTCCACATACTACCGTCAACAACGGAAGATTTATACAAGCACAATAGTTCTTTAGTCCAGGATGATTCTTTACATCATTTTTTTCAACTGTCTACATATTTCCAAATAAGTCACAGTCTATAAGCCAGCAGCCATATCACCCTGCAACTCACAACTGGCAACCCACTGAAGCTAAGCAGGTGTGAGCCTGGTCAGTACCTGGATGGGAGACCTCCTGGGAAAAACTAAGGTTGCTGCTGGAAGAGGTGTTAGGGGGGCCAGCAGGGGGCGCTCACCCTGCGGCTCATGTGGGTCCTAATGCCCCAGTGTAGTGACGGGGACACTATACTGTAAACAGGCGCCGTCCTTCGGATGAGACGTAAAACCGAGGTCCTGACTCTCTGTGGTCATTAAAATTGAAAAGAGTAGGGGTGTAACCCCGGCATCCTGGCCAAATTTCCCAATCGGCTGTTATCAATCATGGCCTCCTAACAATTCCCCTCTGTGAATTGGCTTCATTACTCTGCTCTCCTCCCCACTGATAGCTGATGTGTGGTGAGCGTTCTGGTGCACTATGGCTGCCGTCGCGTCATCCAGGTGGATGCTGCACATTGGTGGTGGTGGAGGGGAGTCCCCATTACCTGTAAAGCGCTTTGAGTGGAGTGTCCAGAAAAAGCGCTATATAAGTGTAAGCAATTATTATTATTATTTACCTATGGTTGGAAAATTAAAAAAAATATTTTCAAAATATGTCTGAAACATTTTTGCTTACATGATTTTATGCAAAATAAAATCAAAAAGCTCGCCAGGCTGGTGGATCTGAACACAGGTTATTAGGATCTCCGCACACTTTTACTAAGCAAAGGCTCATCTTAGAGTTACACAACTCTTTATCCTGTGATGGAAACAAAAGCTGAGTACTATACTGTACATGACACTATAGCTTATCTAAAGTTCACTTCATTTCAGGCACCAGCTGTAATCAGACAGCTGCCAGCCTGGGTCATTACAGCCCACATGCAGTGCCCACTCTCTCCACCACACCAAGAGCCAGCCTACAGTACTTGCTGGTTCTGTGGCTGTGTGCTTTACGTCATATTTGTTACATTACATGGTGTTTCAAGGCCACTCACCCTCTGCAGTTCTTGATTCTTTTCCTCCAGCTGCCCCTCCAAATGGCGCATGCGTTCCTCAATGCTTCCATGCCTCTCTTCTGCCTACAGCAAACAAGAGAGAGAACACTTCACATTTAAACCGCAAAGACAGGGAAATGTCACAGAGGTAGGACAAAGACAGACAAGCCGAGCTACTACTTTCTGCAAACTTAAGTTCGAAAAAAAAAAGAATAACAACTAAAAGTAAAGCATAAGGAAAAAAAGGTCATTCAAACAGGCAGCTGAACAGCACTGCTCGATATGTGTCAGCTCGAGAGGCCTGTTTATGACATAGCATCAGCAACTCGGTCTATGAGCAACGAAAACAGCCAAATGTAGCATGCAGCTTCCATACAGTTTGAACATAAACTTGCCTTCTTTTGACATAGAAAAAAGCTCTTTAAAGCACTAAATTTCACAATGGTTGGCTACAACAGAAACAAAAATCTGATGGATTCTAATTAGCAATAGAAAGTAAAGTCCTGTAGGACTACCTTCCTAAGTATGGAGTTCATTTCTTGGAGTTTAGCTTCCATAACATATTGATAATCATCTGATGAGGTAGAAGAGCTTGGATCGGACTAACAGCCCGAGGGAAAGGAGAGGGACAAATCGAAGAATCAGAACTCAAGACATACACATACACACACCCAATTATAGCACAGAATGACAAAAGAAGAGGTAAACATGGCATTTATGTTAAGAACTCATCAAAAAGCATAATTTGTAATGCATATCACAGGCTAAAAAGGTGTTAGATATGAAGATTATTGACAATATGCAGAAGCTTCACTTTAAATGGTGTGGAAAGTCAGTGTTAGTGTGGTCTAGCCAGTAACAATGTCGCATGGAGTAGCAAAATAAAAATTAAAAATGGGCTTTTTGTTACAATATTATATGATGATTATACAGTACAGTACATTTCACAAAAGACACTAGAAAAGGTTAGACAACACTTTGATAAAATTCTGGCAAATTTAAATGAAAACAGAAAGCTGAAATTTATCCTCACCTAATTTGAATAATGGGATAGGTATTTTAAAAATTCCTGATTTTTTTTTCTAATAATAACATTGTGCTGGTGTTATTGCTGTTACTAATTTGTATCATATGTTGCTTTGCACATCATTTCTATCTTAATTTAATAAGAGACTTGTTTTTAAATTAACATTTGCAGATTATTCTATGAAGTTAAATTTTATCCTATAATTCCTGTAGTCAACAACTCCCTTAATATCAAGTACACTGTATCCTGAGTCTCAGATTTCCTAGAACTTCTGAACTCAGGAAAACTGAGGATTGCTCACATGAACCTGAAGTCACCAGCCTCCCCTTGAGTGGTGTTTCTAGTTGATTAATCCAAACTAGCTAATGACTCAAACAATGCCATATGCCTGTTTTTCAGTTATGCCAGTGTTTATCCCTATTTCCACTTCCAATTAAGATTACCTCACGTCTAAACCTTGTCATCCACAATTTCAAATCTATTTTTTCAAGACCAGGTCAAAATGCTAATGGTTGTCTTACACTGCAGATGCTTTTAGGAAAGCTAATATGGAAATTGATGAATGCCAGAATGGTTACTTATTTTGAAAACTTCATTTTTACCTCTGGGATGCTGAATACAGAAAATAAGGCCAAGACATTTCTTTGATTAATCAATACCCATCTGCTTATGCACATTTTGTTACATTATTTTACCTTAATATGCCGAAATCCAAATTTCCATTCAAAATATTTTATTACAGAGAAGCAGCACCGTTTGTTGTTTTTTTTCTCTGGCGTCTGATGTGATCCTATGTGAGAAAGACCAGCAATGAAATCTGATGCAGACAGTGCCGTTAGAAATTTTCTGCCTTCGGCACAGGGAGATAAAGATCACCACTGTAAATCTTTCGTTAGTCCCTGCTCTTTGTAATGCATGTGCAGCTCTGTCGTCTCTGACGTTGTTACCTTTGTCAGGGCTGCTATCCGCTGGGCAAGCTCAGCCTCCACCTCTGGGAGAGTCTCCGCCTTCCTCATGGTCTGCTGCAGCTTCTGTTCCGCAAGCTCCAAACGTTCCTGCAGCTGCCTGTTCTTCTCCTCCATCTAGAGACAGTCGAGGAGTTCCAGACAACACAAAATTAATCTCTAATTATTCAACTCTGTTGAAAGTAAGTAGGTGAACACTCAGACTGTCTATAAAGCACTAAGGAAGCCCACAGGTCTGGCATTAATTTACAACATCCTCTACAAGAGCGTTCTTCCAATGGAATAGTTTATAAGACCAGCTCTAAGTCAACTACTTGGGGGAGAAGAGTAATGATGTACTCTGAGAAAGCACATAAACACATATCAGGTACTGTAGTTCATGTTCTGAGCACAATACAGAGAATTTCCTAATCTCCACCTTATTGCTTTCTTTCTCAGTTTATTTTGGGTTTTGGATTGATCATTTCACAAAACACTACTTTCCTTTTTTAGAAATAAGGAATTTCATACCATTAGTGGACCGTTGTGTGTTTTATATATTGTACATAAAGATTGGCCAATAGCCCTGTGCTGATTGTTGGGCAGAGAAAAATCAATGCCTGCTTTGGAGCAGCACTTTCAGCTGCTAATAAGTGCTCTAATCAGAAGACTGACCACAGCTTTGTCAGTGTTGTGCTATTTAAATTCATGCTGTTCCATTTTGAATAGCTGCTTGAGAATACTGAAATAGCAACAGATGCTCAAGTCTCTACTGCACTGATTCTGGCACAGAAAATGCCCAATTACTATCAGATTAATTAAGGGACCTTAAGTGAAATGTAGACCTGGGCCTTCATCCTGGAGTTTCATATTAAAGGGCATATTAAAGACTATCAATCAGAAAACAGAACTCAGGCCAGTGGAGAGAATACAGTACTATTTCCTAAAGTACCCGGTTTCCTCACCTTGAAACTTCAGCCTCCAGTGGTCAAAATAAAAGCTTTTGGCATCCATAATATGGCAATAAGATCAAGATATCCAATAGTGAGCTAGAGTGAAAAATTAATCAACACTAGACCTTTCCAGAAGCAATGCTATGGCATGTATGTTTTTTATCCAAACAGTCTGACATAAGCCTATTGCACAAAATAAAAAGATTATTTCCAGGGGACCTCCACTGCTCCAAAAAAAAAAATCCAGACAAGAATTTGATTAAATGCAAGAATGACTAAGTACGGAATGGTGCCATAAGGTTCAGAATATTCTAGGCCTAATCATCAAGAAGAACATCACTTTCAAGGAATGGTTTTGCCAAAGTTTATTGGAAAACATCTTCTAAGATGGGTCTGGTTCAAGGTTACTAAGTGTTAACACTGCAAAACAAAAACTGCAAAACAGGACTACATTCCACAACTTTTCTAAACAACAGAATTGATTGACTAGGCTTTTTCAGTTTTTTTTCTGCATTCTCTAGATAACCTTCTTTATTTTTTACTCTTTGTTTTTCAAAACCCACAAAGCTGTCAAAATGTTTACTTTTAGACAAAGTATTTTGCATTAAAAACTGAAACTGTTCCAAGATTGTGTGGGAGTCTCATTACATAATTGTTGGAATAACTGTTTACTGTAGAGGCACCAGGAGTAACCCTGTGGAATAAATTTATTCAATATTGTTGCAAATAGTTAAAAGTTTCAGCATGTTATATACTTTGATTTAATAAAATAAACATCCCTCCCACACTAACCACATCAATAAGAAGGTGAAGGAACATGTTCAGACTATTACCTAGGTACCGAATACAAGGTCAATATGACATTGAGTAAGTAAAGCCATGATGTTCTAGAAACGAAAGGTTTATTACTGTAAATTGTACATGTAAATTGCAAAACACTATATTTTTATTAGACTGTCCACTCAATTAAAATAATGTATATTTAACATGGTCAGGCTTTGCATTTTGAAACTTTAAAAACTAGGAACCAAATTGTAACATGGAGTTTTGAGATATACAGTGCCTTGCGAAAGTATTTGGCCCCCTTGAACTTTTCAACCTTTTGCCACATTTCAGGCTTCAAACATAAAGATATACATTTTTTATTTTATGTGAAGAATCACCAACAAGTGGGACACAATTGTGAAGTGGAACGAAATCTATTGGATTTTTGAAACTTTTTTAACTAATAAAAAAATGAAAAGTGGGACGTGCAAAATTATCAACACACCATCCCCACTGTCAAACATGGTGGTGGCAGCATCATGGTTTGGGCCTGCTTTTCTTCAGCAGGGACAGGGAAGATGGTTAAAATTGAGGGGAAGATGGATGCAGCCAAATACAGGACCATTCTGGATGAAAACCTGTTGGAGTCTGCAAAAGACCTGAAACTGGGACGGAGATTTATCTTCCAACAAGACAATGATCCCAAACATACAGCAAAATCTACAAAGGAATGGTTCACAAATAAACGTATCCAGGTGTTTGAATGGCCAAGTCAAAGTCCAGACCTGAATCCAATCGAGAATCTGTGGAAAGAGCTGAAAACTGCTGTTCACAAACGCTCTCCATCCAACCTCACTGAGCTCGAGCTGTTTTGCAAGGAAGAATGGGCAAGAATTTCAGTCTCTCGATGTGCAAAACTGATAGAGACATACCCCAAGCGACTTGCAGCTGTAATCGCAGCAAAAGGTGGCTCTACAAAGTATTAACGCAAGGGGGCCGAATAATTTTGCACGCCCCACTTTTCATTTTTTTATTAGTTAAAAAAGTTTCAAAAATCCAATAGATTTCGTTCCACTTCACAATTGTGTCCCACTTGTTGGTGATTCTTCACATAAAATAAAAAATTTATATCTTTATGTTTGAAGCCTGAAATGTGGCAAAAGGTTGAAAAGTTCAAGGGGGCCGAATACTTTCGCAAGGCACTGTAAGACTGAATTGCCACACGGCACCACACCTTGTAAAAGTAAGATATTATGTATATTTTACTGTTCATATTCTATATTATTTAATTAGTAAATAATAAACTTATTATTTATAAAAATAAAAATATATACTGTATTCTGAACTGCACTGCATTCTCAGTCCCAAACACATAAAATATTAATTTTGTGAGCGCATTTCAGCCATTTAAGAGGACTGTCTTTTGATCAAGTGTGATTCTTTTTTTTATCTGCAATCCAGAGTGTAAGGTACTGTGTGTTCCTAGCAGGACGGAAAGAGAAAGAAGAGCTGACTGGGTTAGTCTTGAGTAATCTGAAGCAGACCCCAGACATTGAATAGTGGGCTTCAAACCTGCCGCAGGAAGGCCTCCTTGTTGGCCAGTTCATTCTCTAGCTTGTCGCTGATGTCATGCAGTGAGGTGGACTCTCTTTGAGCACTGAGGTAACGCTTTTCCAGGGTGGTGATGCGCTCCTCCATGTCGTCCTTCTGGCACATGGCCTGTGTACAACAGAACATTTTCCCTATTCATCAACTTCATGCTTATTTAAACCCTATTTAAAAATTCTTAGTTGGTTGTGGGAGAAGTTACAAATAATGAAAAGCTCAATATAAACAAGAAATAATAAAGGTTATATAGATGAATTGCATAAATGCACACACATGTATATACTGTATAGTAGCACAGGTGCAGTATGTCTGATAGAGGCACTTTGAACTATGGTTTTCCTCCAGTCAGGATCTTCCTATCAAGAATATAAAGTAAATGAGACATAGTTACAAACTGATACTCAAGAAAGGTATTTGGGGATGTAACTGGGGCTGATGCATCACCTCTTTGATGTCTCTCTGGTATCTCTGGCTCATCTCCTCAGACTTGATAAGGTCCTTCCTGGCAGTGTCCAGCTCCTGCTCCACCTCGGAGACGCGGGAGGACAGGGAGGACATGCGCTCCTTCATCTGAGCCAGCTCATAGTTCTGCTTCTCCAACAGCTCCTGCAGCTCCACCACCTGGCTGGCCTCATCAGTTGAGTCGATGGAGCCGTTGGACATCCGCTGCTCCGAGAAAGACAGGCAAGTTCGTAAGAAAAGACAGGCCACTCCAGCATATGTTCCTTCAGGGCCACCACTTGCCTTGAGAGGGCACCTCGGAGCTGGGACACTATTCTCTTTGGAATAACATAAGGAAAAAACATATTTGTCACAGATTTATTCACGTTCAACATCATGACAAAAAAAAACAACTTACAATGTTACTTCTAAACACCTTGTAATTCCAAGTCATGTTTTGACTGATCTCATGGTACAGATTAAACTACAAGCTCCTGAATCCCAGTGAGTACACAATGAACAACAGAACACAATGTACAGGTATACTTTTTTCAACTCTGTCTGTATCATCTTCTTTGTTTGATCTTTAATTAATTTAATGTAACCCAGCAGTGCAGTGTAAAATAACTTGACAAATAAGATACACTTACCAAAACAATATCAGACAATCTAGGTAAAAAAAACATTTTTATAGAATTATTACAGTGCAATATACATATATCTGTACTTACATACATGACCTGATACTAGACTTTGGTGCTACAGTGTTACAGTACATTATGGGCCTTTGTGTTATTTTGATACTGTTCATAATTTATCAAATTAACACTATATGGAGCAACAAAACATAGTTTTAATGTAAAGAGCCAAACTGTAAAGAGCTTTTACAGAACAGTTGCATGGAAAATGGGCTCCTAGTGTACGTAATGAATCTGTTCCGGTTATATCACTTTTTACAGAATATCCTCACATCAGGGGTAAGCCTTTTGGTGTTTTAAGTCTGTGGTTGTTTGGATTCAGGAAATGAAGCAGCTTGGACATTTGCCTGATAAGGAAAATCAAATCTGGGGTCTGATTGCATACATACCATAACATTAGAATTAAACACAGATTTAATCCAATGGGAATTCTCTGCTTTTTCTTTCAAAATACCATCTCATTAAGATTATCCTTAATTATCCTAATCAGATCTAATCATTTGGGTGATTAACCTGTTCCATAATTACAGATCACAAAGGGGCAAGACAAATTTTACATGGCACTTTGTTTCATCATTATTGAAATATGCTTCTTATTTCCTGCTACTTACTTTCTCTATTCAAATACAGTAAGAAGTGTTCCTTGCTAAACCCAGAGTAAATCAAAAGTATTACTTACACCATCCACCGCAATTCTGCTTTTATACTGTTCTGATAATAACTTTAGGAATTTGTTTCACTTATACAGTAATTGAGCTTCTTTTGACTACAAATTCAGATGTACAATTCAGAATTGTTTCAAAATATTTCAAATTGTACTAGTTTAGTCCAACACAAAACTGTTGGGACAGTTAAAAATGGTTATTATTTTTTTAAAATAACTAAATTCAATCCAATTTACTCTGTGCAAGGACATAATTTGGTGTGAAAAGAGATTAAATGTACAACTTCACAAGCTTTAGTGATTGATTTTATATGTCTGCCAATAAGGTTAAGGTTAATGATTTTGTGATTTGAAGGGTCTCCTGTGTGAAAAAAGGAAAACGCCAGATGCCCAGGATCTAATTTTAAAAATTTTGCATGTACTTTACAATATTACACTTCTAGCACCTTCTGACAAGCAGATAACAGACCATGGGCCTGCAAAAATGAACATCATATATATGCTTTAAAAAACAACTATATCAGTCCCTAATACAATGCAACAATTAAGGACTGGTATGAAAGCCTTTTAAGAAATATATTAAAAATAAAAAATAAATAAAAATATAAAACCAGCAATTTCAACTGGACAATATAGCAAAATTTGTCTCACTGGTAGAGAGATACTTTTGCACTACTGGGAACCAGAACTTCAGAAACAATATAGTTGTAAGCTAAAAGAAACTTTATAGAAGGTCTCACAAACAAGCAAAAAAAAAGCTTTAAATACCAGCCACAATAGAAAAAAACATAGCAGACAGACACTGAAGCAGCAATAAAGTTCTGTGATCGCCCCAACTGAGGGGCAGTGTCACTTGCTTATTAGCCAAGATTGTTAAAGTGCTGAGAATAATTAATTTAGAGGTAGAAGCCCTGCCTGCAGCAGACTGATGTGCCTCATTTACAGTATACACACACCGCTTAGACCTGCAGACGAGTACAGGATGGCCCACGGGAAGCCTGGGCCAACCTCATTGCCAATCCAGCAAGATGTACCGTGCATCAAATAGATCTGCACAAAAGACATCTGGCACAAAGCACAGAGCACAATACCTGGTAGGCAAAATTAGACTCCAATTCAACAGAAAGTGATCAACCAGCTTGGAAAATGAATAATGTTATTAGGTGTTAAGATGTCTGTAGGTCCTGTAAAATAATACCTTGGTTTTGTCATTGTCTTCAAGCCTTGGCCATCAAGGAAATGTTAGAAAATCTATTTCTAGGCCTGAGGAATTTTTAAAGAATTAGAAAGTGAATGTCTCTGTGTGGCCAGGCAAAGCCCTGACTTGAATCAAACTGAGAATCTGTGGAGGCTTGGAAATTGCTATCTGTAAGTGATTACCAAACAGTTTCAGAGATCTTGAGCAAATCTGCCAATCCAGTATGTAAAGTCTGTAGAGACTTACTCAAAAAGACTAGCAGCTATAACTGCTGTCAGTGGTGCATCCAACATTAAATCTCAAGCAGTCCCAATTTCTCAGACCGGTTACTAAATCACAATAATAAAATTATTTCAGATACTGAACTAAAAGTTGTGCTCAAAGAATTTGCCATTCATACCATAATTACCCACAAAAAGTAACCAATGAAAAGAGGATGCAGTCATAGGGTGATATCAGTGCTTGATAGAAAAATTGAAAAAAAAAACTATGTTAAGATATGTATTACTGTACATATGGTTTAACGAGTAAGAGGAATATTTCTAATGGATTCAAAGAGGTGTATTCACAAGCCTGCTTGTTTACAATGTAATAGAGCTTCTTCACTTCAGCGGATGTTTTGTTGCCTATGCAATATGGTGCTGCTGCACATAAATGGAAATGTCAGCTATTTTGTGATGTAAATTGGAGGTTTTACACATTACCATGTGCAGTACATTTTACTTTCATTGTGGTTTGAACTGCACTCATCAATCCTGATTCTTTCTAACTCCAAAACATAAAAAATAGTGTTGCAGTTCCCCTTTAAGTTCACAGTCTGAATATGTATGGAAGCAACATACTTTTAAGCTGGTGTAAAGCTTTTTCCATTTAAAAAAAATATTAATTTTTATTTTAAACTGTTTAAAGTGCTTAAAACATTCTTACACTTACGTTGAAGTGCAAGCATCACAGCTGGTGGGGAGAACTCACTGCAGTGCAAGCTGTTTTGCTGTAAACGTCATTCTGTTCTTGCTAAAAATGGATACTGAGAAAGAGAAAGCCTGACTTTCCTGAAGGAAGTTAGGACCTTGTCTTAATGTCACATCCAATGTAGAGTATTTCAAAGGCCACAAACCTTATAAATCATACTATGGCATGAAGTGAATCACAGCCCACAGGAAATATGCCTCCTTCTGGGTATAACAGCACTTCTAAATTGAATCATGAACTCTAGTCAGTCTCCCAGTATCCTGGATTACTTATGTTTTGTACTTGCATTTTTAAAGTACCTGGGCATAAATTTACTCCAGTTGTAATCTACATACTGTAACACTGTATAATTTCTATTTTTTATATTTACTTCTGCATTTGTTTCAATAAGAAAACACCAACAATACTCACCAAGAATAATGTTAACATCATTGCCATATAAATCACTTCCACGAATGCCTATTTCCAGTTTCTTTTCTTTAATACGTTTTTACATCCTGTCTGTAATTTCAGTCTTATAATTATACTTTTTTTCCCTTAACGAACGTAAGCTGATGGGCTTTATTAATCTAAATAAATGAATCCTTCCATAACAATTTTACTACTTTCAAATCACAAATGTACTGGATGAAAATGAATCAAATCAAAAAGTTTCAATTTGAAGATACCATTTAGCATAACTGAGACAGAAAATGTCATTTAGAGATGATGGGCAGTGCTATGGGAATGTACTGTATATACATTATATAAACAAGGAAAGGTTAATTTCATGGTGAAAAGGTTGTGAAAACAGGAGAAGTAATCTAATTAACCAATCTAGTCCGACTAGAGTTTGGGTTACAGTTAGAAAATGGAAAAGGCTTAGGATTTCCTTAGGTTTGAGAGGAGAAGTGGATTTGCTGTCCCCTACATTTAAAAAAAGTATGGTTAACTTTCTAAGAAGATTTAAATTGGTAGGGAGATGTGCAGTATACTATCACTTAAGGTCAGGATTTAGGAAGACAGACTCTTGGCTAGCTCTCCCATTTCAATTACAGTACAACTACAGGGGGCCCACTTATGCAAAGCAGGTTATGGACCAAGTCAGGGTGGCATATTAATTGGCAGTCTGGTAAAACTGGCATCTGCCTCAGTTTCACAATTCCCTGCTCTTTATTAGTCACAACTTGTTATTCAGTTTACAGAAAATAGGATGTACGGACTGTGTAACAGTGAGTTCATGTGTATATGTAGGGGGTCCAAAGCCAAGGCTTAGGGAGACCAGCTGCAGTCATGTAAGAGACAAAAATATATATGACATACTGTTCTACTGACATAACTGTAACATTTTTTTATTTTGAATTGCCCATTAATTTTCTGTTCACCTGATTTGGAATAGGTGATAAATAGTTTGGTTTTACAGCTACAACACACGTATGGCTACAAAAAAGATTGAGACAAGCAGACATCCTCCTCCTGTATACCCTACTGGACAAAGGCATTAATCATTTTACATGTTGCAAACCCTACAACATCCTGCTGAAGAATCTGCACTAATTGGAAGAGCAGTATATCACTCACATCATTGCAAGTCTGCAGGTGCATGGTAAGTCACAAGTGTTGGTGCCTAAGAGATCCCAGGCAGATCAATCTCAACCATATAAATTATATATTGCCATATGGGCAATTCTAGTCACAGTTAGCTATTACATGACCTAGACACTACCTGAAATCATCAGGAACTACACTCTAAGCAAGCATATTTGCTAATTTAGCCACTTGAAAACCCCAAACAAATATCAGTTACTGATTTAGGAGGCTCCAAGTCCAAGATCAGAAGACCAGCACATTGTAATTCTATTTTTCTTGAAACATGTTCTAATCATAGGCCTCACAATGGTTAGTATTGCTGCCTTGCAGCAATGGGGCCCTGTATTCAAATTCAGACATGGAGTGCTACCTGTGTGGAGATCGTGTGTTCTCCCCATGTTTGTCTGGGTTTCCTCTGAGTGATCCAGTTTCTTCCCACAGTCCAAAAACCTCATTGCAAATAACCTTTTCAAACCCCTCCAATCTGGCTTCCAGCAAATTCACAGCACAGAAAGTGCCCTGGTCAAAGTCACTAATGATCTTCTGATAGCTTCTGATTCTGGTTATCTTTATATCCTCATTCTTCTTCATCTCAGTGCTGCTCTCGACACTGTTAACCATGATATCTTACTTTCTCCTTTTGTGATTGTGATTGGAGGTTCTGACACTGTTCTTAAATGGTTCAAGTTTTACTTCACTGATCTCTGTCACTTTGTCTCTCTTGGTTGATTTAGGTCTGAAATTGGACTCGTTAAGTCTGGTGTTCCTCAGGGCTCAATACTGGGTGCCCTACTTTTAAACATTTACATGTTTCAACTTGGTCAGCTTTTAAAGTCACAGGGCATTAACTATCACTTCTATGCTAATGACACCCAAATCTACATCCATACCAAACTTGACACTGATGTGGCTGTCTCTATTCTCTCTAATTGCATCTCCGACATAAAAACATGGATGACTCAAAATTTCCTTCATCTAAATTGTGACAAGACCAAAGTCATGCTTATTGGCAGCCCCATCAACTTTGTAAAGCCAGTGCTATAACCCTATCTGTGGATGGTACTGTATGTGAACTTCAGTCTAAATTGAAAAACTTGGGGGTGATATTTGAATCAGGTATGACATTTGACCAACATGTGCAACATATTATCAAAACATCATTCTTTCACCTCAGAAATATGGTTAGACTACATCTTATGTGTCAGGTTTCATGTTGACTTCAAAATCCTCATGCTCACCTATAAGTTTCTGCGTGGCTTGGCACCTCATTACCTGTCTGAGCTACTATCGTCCTACTCCCCCCTTGCAATCTTCGAACTTCTAATTCTGGTCTACTATCTGTCTCAAGCCCATCTACACTCAAAGGGTGACAGGAACTTCTCCTGTTATGTCCCAAACCTCTGGAAATCTTTTCATAAGGAGTCGGAGTCACCTTCCCTAAACCATGCTCCTCCATGACCTTGAATTTAAAGAAGCAGTTAGAAAATGGATGGATAAATAAATCATCTCTGAAATTTCTTTAAATTATCAGAATGAAAACATACCTTTCCATGGACTTTTTGTCCAGCTTCAGCTCCTTCAAGCAGCTCAGCTTCAGATCCGTCTCCAGATGCTACTTTCCTCTGAATGTGTGCATTCTGCTCACGTAAAGCTACAATCTGGAATGAATAATATGACACATAATTGAATGCCTTTATGCAAAGCAATGCTCAAGTGAACCTGGTCTCCAATAAAATTTATTACAGAATTATAAATTTAGTTTTTAATTTAATATGAGCTCCATTTTATGCAACTGTTGGAACATATTTAACAAGAATCTCTATCTAAGTGAGAAAACTGAAGAAAATTTTTCTGTTTACCTCTCATGACCATGAGACATTTTGGTATTTACTGGCTTTACATTTTTGCTATGCAACTGATACTTTTTTTCACTTTTTTGAATTTCCTGGAGATTTCAATTTGAGAATAGTTATATAATAAACATATTTTTAATTTATTTGGTTATCAGTGTCCTGAATAAAAACAACTGTAATGTTCTTAAATATAAGAAAAAAGAATTCAGAAATCAGTCATGATGTTAAAGTTGATACTCTGGCTTTCAATCACTGGATCTGATGTTCAGATTACTCACCAACTAATAACCAAATGAGCTGTGTGTGTTGAATGGCCAGTTATCATTTGTAACCTTTCTTATTCTTATGTGATATTACTAGTAAAATCATGTAATAATTATTTTCACGAATTAAAATACGTATTCATGTTTTAATACATATTGTACATCTGATCAAAAACAGTGTACAGTACAGTATATATTTCAGCCCAGCTAACCCATTTGGTAGTGGTGGTGTTTTCTAAATGTTTTTGCTACAAATGCTGAAACGTAAAATGTATTTTGACTAACACTTTTATCCAAAGTAACTTACATCGCACCCACTTTCCAGAGAAATCTGAATTAAGCAGCTTGTTCAAGGGTAAAACTGCAGTGCCCTATCTGGGATCTTAAGCCAGACATTTTGGAGACTGAGTGGTGCCTCAAATCATAAACTCTCTAAAGAAAATCACTGCAGTCAAACCAAGCACGCAGGGACAGATGGAAAATGCTTACTGCAGGTATACTATTGTGACAGATGATGAAAGCAGAAGCTGGTATCTGCTTAGAGTGGAAAGCCAATAGCCTCAAGTACCATCCACTATATAACTTCTAAAATTGATGACTGAAATTTATGGGTCACGTTTTTTTTTTAATTGCTAAGTGCCATAGTATACAAGCAGCTTTTAACCTACACAATAAAACTGCACTTTGCTGAGCTATCACACCCTCCTTGTTAAAGATACAGCACCACTTACTACATTTTTACTACTACATACTATATATTCAAATAAACACATACAACAAAGGTACACTACAGCAGTGGTATTACCACATTCTAGGTTAATCCAGCCAGATCTCTAAAGCTGAGCAATGCTGAGTCTGTTTCGTACCAAGATCAAAGATATCTAAGGAAAAATTGATTACTGCTGCTGAAATCTTTTGCTTGTGTGATATGTAGAGCATCCTGGAAAGACTGCAAAACACAAAGTACTGTACAGTATATCTGTGATTACTGCCACCCTAAAAGAAAGGGTAAACACATTGGAAAATAAACTGAAGGCATTTAAAGGGCTCCAAGAGTGATAAACTGACAAAACCAATATTCAAGAAAGTGTGCACCTTGGATTGTCAGGGAGGTAAACTGGAGTAACAGACTGTAGTGGACTGAGATCAATTTCACCTTCTCTTCCAAATAATACCATTAAACATCCGGTCACCATACAACTTTATCCCACTACAGCCTCGGACTCAGATTGGAAGCTGAAGACCAGGACATATTGATTGTTAAGAATCAAAAAAAGACAAGTCGTGATCCACTCTCCAGAACATTGTAATTGAGATTTTGTAGCAAAGACCATGAGGCGATATCAGTTGGCTGTCTCACTGGAGCTAAGGTGATTGATATAGTCCTGAGAGTTACTGTAACAGGCTCCTAGCTACAGCAGGCGACTGTCATATTACTGTACATGTGGGTACAAATGACATTGGATTAGACACCGCATCAAACAAATTTGTGGTGTTTAAGGTTAATTTTGAAAGTGTACAGGTTGAGTCCAAAGCAAATGTTTTCCGGAAGAAATTTCTGATCTTTGAAAAAATGAGACACACTTTTTAGAGAAGTAAAATGGGATAGGATATATACAGTATATACAGTATGCAATCTGCGGGACATGGATGGCAAAAGTTAAAATAGCTTCTTTTTGAAGCACAGAACAAATCAAAAGACAAAAAACAGTATCCCAAATTATTCAACAAATTAATTAGGTAAATAAAGAGAAAAAAGATAACTTCAGGTTCAGATCTTTTAAAATATTGGTGTTGGAAATTACATCTCTTTTTATCTTTTTATCTCTTTATGACTACAGTGTATTGCTAACCTTCGTAATTTGGAATCATATGACACCTTGACTAATTTACTAGTTTCTATATACTAAATTAAAGATCACAAAAATTAGGAAGAGTAATGCAAAGTACTGAGTGCTGTGGAATCAATTAAGTATATCAACCCAGGTCATGTAAAAATCATACTCTTAGACCAATGAGCCACATATTGTACAAGCAGTGTACATTTGTGACTAATATTTTGATATATTCACTTGTATTTTTTTAGTTATATGTTTTGTTCATTCAAAGCATTTGTAAGATGTTCAAATTATGTCCTAGGGGAAATTATTACTTTAAGTAGGAAATCTCATTTTCTTATTATAGTTTTTTTTAAATAAGCCCTGTTTAAAGGTTCTCTACATAATAATACACTGTAAAGTACTGTATGTGTTCATAGGTAAAGAGACCTACCACTTTAGTTTGAACCTGCAATAAGAATTTTGAATATATATACTGTATTTTTCTACAAAGTCAAACAGTAACTGAAGTTTAAATAAAATGTATGCAATGACATACTTTAGATATATTGAATATTGAATGGCACAGATAAGCTAGAATTAGTAATATTGAGAGTCAGGCATTTCAAATTGTTTCCTGTTGAACACTTGTGAAAACTGAAAAAACTTCTCTTTTATTGCTGTGTACAATACTCAAACCCATCCACACAAAACTCTCTTGTTCGTAAACACAGTCTTGCACTTTTTTATTGAGCTGGGGAACTCTCTCACGTTGCTCTGTGTCCCTCTGTTCCTACCCTTCCCTCATAAAACAATAACGCTGCTCAGAAGCGGTGTTGTTAAAATTACCAGCCCAACATGATAAATAGCCCAATAAAGCCAAAAGAGAATAATTTTTGCATAGAATCCTCTCGCACAATTTAGTAATGTGTAGCAGTACCCCAGTTGTATATCAGTCAAATTGTACACAGGGGTATAAATCACATTAGTCCTCAGCAAAGACAACCGCAATCTGTTTACTTTATATAACGTCTGATCTTACCTACAAGGAAAGGCTGTAATCCTACTACATAGGACTACCTGAAGAGGTAAAACTTGATCAAAGTGCATTGTTAAAAAATCTGTTAGTTTTATTCTCAATTTTTAGTCTGTAGGATCTAAGCTTTGTGCGTGTATTTTAAAAAGATACTTCTACCTACGACAACAGCAATTCATTTTATCTTTGGTACTGTTAACCCACAAAATAAGCTATTGTTTCAGTCTCTCAAATCATTCTTAAGCCTAGTGCAATGTACCTCTTCAACAAATTATCTTTTTAGTTTCAAATTGTATTTTCACAAATACCCTGGGTTATACAGAAGTAACTATACTCATACTGTATGTACTTCTCATGATACAGTCTTTCTGTAGTAACTGTGTAATTTTAATTTTGCAAATCTGAAACTTGATTGTTACTCTCTAGTGTGTAGCAGAATACCATTTATGAAACCATTTACAGCAAAGCACAGGTTGTCTGTGGGACATTGTCCCAGAGTTAAAGAGCAATATTCAAGCTGCAGCTAATGGGACAAACACAATGGCCCAAAGGTAGTGGACATTTTTTTGTGTGAGAAATGTACATTTACAGTAATGTCTTGTCATGCACAATATAAAAACGGTCACTGACAGACACAAAAAATCTGTTAAAGATGTCTGCAAAGGGGAAGACAATACTACCTGAAAGCTGTACCTGCCATCTGTACCATTTACATAATAGCCCAATTTCAGAAAATCAAACTGCACATAAGATTGTTGGTATCTGTCAAGCATTTAAAATTCATAATAACTATGTATTACAACAGCAATATTGTACATTTATGGATTATATTCTTTGGGATATTTGCCAAGCATATAGTGCATAACATAACCCATAAAGATAATAAGAAATGACACATTTAAAACATGTGCAAAGGAATCATAAAGGCAGAAACAAACAAAATACTCTTCTTAGAAAACACCAATATGACTTTTGAACTTTTGTTATCTGTACAGTTTCATACCATAAATTACTGTTCTAGTGTCATCTCCTCTGTAGTGCTGGATAGAGGCTTCTTTTATTCTGGGCATTATTTTCCTCGGAATCAAGACAATTTGTGCAATGGCAATACTTTATCTCGAATATATTGATTGTGAGTAATAGCTTCACAGCATGCCCTGGGAAGTGTGAACTTACAGTTGTGTTAAATTCAAATTCCATAATACTGTAGCTAATAAAAACAAAGCTTGCTGCCTTTTACTTGGGTGCCAGCTACTGACGATGAGCAGGAGGTCGAGAATGTCTCCAAGAGATATTTTTTTATAGTGGACTGAAAAGAAATGCTGGAACATTGAGTGGCAAAATTGATTCAACAAAGCAAAAAGAAGCAAAAAGGCTTAGGCAAAAGTCCCATCCTACACACAAGTCGTGAGCACAATAATAATAATAATATTCTTGGACTATTCTTAGGGGCTTTCAAGTTCTAGTTCCAGATCCAGCAACTATTCTTTCAGGTTCTTTCATGTGAAACAATTGGTGATATTTTAAAAATAGGTATTGCAGAACTTGGACCATGATGTACTGTAGCACTGCTACATGCACCAGTAGCCATTATGAGTCAGCAGTCCCTTAAAGTAGTGGATTAGGTAGAACACTGACACATTACTTAATCTACTAAATAGATGGGAAATACCTGTATAAGGAGGGAATACTGTGAAAGCCAAAAGCAGAAATACAGTAAACCAGTACTCCTGGGTAGCATACTTTTTTAGACATTGCCATAGTCTTTAATGACAAAATAGTAAGGCTTGTCATATCATCGTCATGTCAGTTTGTTACATCCTGGTTACTGTACTGGGGCATTGGATGAAACTCCAGTCTAGGTGAACCTACAGCAGCAATCTGCAATTCCTTAAAGATCTTCAATGCAAGTATTAACCAGGCTCACCTTTGGTTAGTTTCTGGGTTTTAACAAGATCAGGGTACAAGGTTGTAACTGCTTAAAAATGCTGTAAAAATTGTTACTGCGATAAAACATTGATTTTTTTTCACTGAATACATCATTCGAAAGGTGAAATATTATTACTAAATGAAAGTCAGATTAAAATTTCAGTAGCCCCCCAAAAAGATTACATGATTTCCTCAATATTCACTGTAAATAATGAGTTCCACTGCAACTGTCTCTTTTCTCTCTTCTGTTTTTTTAATTCCAAACCAAGCAAACAGTTTCAATAGAAGTATTCAAAAAAGTTGTTTTATTCTGGTTCAAAAAGCTGGACATTTTTCAAGTTTTCTTCCCTTGATAATGATGCAAGGAAACCTCTGCTTGGCTTTTACCCTTCAATCACAGAAAATATTAAGCAGTTGTGACAGTAATTTCACAAGCCAATAGCTACCATTCACATTCCTTTCAGAAAGCAAAGGAACTGCATCATGTGTCATGTTCCAGGAGGCTTCAAGCAGTGTTGAGACTGTGGTCCAATGGGCACTATGAATTTCAGTTGAACTAGTTGAATCATTTTAAAGCATTTTTCTGATTCCTGGGTGTATAAAAATATCAAATTTTCAGTAAAGTGCCCCCCTACAGAACCTAAAGGCATAGGGTGTATTTTAGCAATCTTTCTCAGACCTACCTACTTATTTTAACAGAGCTTAAATGTTCCTTTTTCTAGAAAGCCTTGATCTTCTAGTGATTAAGGTCTGATTCTTTTTCCTTTGCTACTGTTCAGAACCTAGTCACAGATTAAACATGCTGAGCTTTACTGCCCTCCCCCACTAGCAGTGTGAATTCAGGTAGAGATTACTGTAGTTCTTTGATCAGGCACTACCAGTGTACCCCTCATTTCTTCATTTTTAAAACGCATTTCCATTTTTTGAAATGACGTCCGAAAACAATTGCAGTTATTTGAAGACACAAAAGAAAGCCACAATATAAGTAACAGAATCTGTCCATGATGTGCATAATTGGCAAAAGTGATCACTAAAACAATGCACTGACTTTAAAGTTTCAGCTTTAAAAGAAATATGCAACATTTAGATTGGTCATCATAAAAATATATCTTTAATTATATATGAAGATCATCATAACAATTACAAAATATTTCATATAACTCTAATAGATTTGCTTTATAAAATGTTACTTCACATATTCAAAGTACAACATAATTTTGCAATATGTCACAATACTGTATTTGAGAATATATTCTATGACAAACCATAAAATGAAGGACAAATTAGCTTACAATCAGAGTACTTCAATCTAGATGAATTTGTGAAGAAAAAATGAAACAGGCAGGTGAAGTAAGAGTCTCTGTAAAATTAAACTGTACAAGACTGCATAACTGATGTAAAACATCAATACCAATTCATATTTTCTCATTCAGGATGCTTAGCAGGCATACTGTAAAAAATTAATGTAAAGAACTGTCTGAGGTGGTATCACATTGCTACTGTAGGTGAGGAGAAGAAACAAATAGGGGGTATGGCAAAAATCAGAACAGACAACAGCATTTATTTTACCATGCTATTAAAACTCTAAGGATGGCAGAAGGGTCTGGTGAAATTAGCCAGAAAGAGTATCTCACATTGTTTAACTTATTAATATTTGGCTGTATCCACATTTGCAACAAGCATACCATTTACTTCCATATACAATCAGGGGAACAGCACTAAACATCTTAGAAATTATGTCTCACTTATGCACTGTCAATACTCCCATTTGTATTTACATCACAAATACAAAAAACAATACTATGTGGGTTGTAACATAAAATGTGCAGTATGTTATGGTACTCTGATTTACAGCATACTTTCTACTACCTGTGTGTGACTCTAAAAAAATGAGCCCAAATGTAAAATTGTACTGGTCAGAACTCGTGACATGGGGTGACAATTTCCAAGATTTTGAAAATTATAGCTGAAGGTTTCATTTTAAACTTGACAATAGAAGTTCTCAAGTTGGTTGCCATTTTTAACTGACCCGATCTCTTGTTTGGAATAGAAATTTAGCAGTGCTCACAACATGAGAACATAAGAAAGGTTACAAGCAAGGAAAGACCAGTCTATCTGTTTGGTAGTTAGTAGTTAATTAATCCAAGGATCTCACCCAGCTTTTTCTTAAAAGATTCCCAATTATAGGGTTCACAACATGGCTGAGTAGCTTGTGCCATATCCCAAAAATCCTTTGGGATAAGAAGTACCTCCTGTTCTTGGTTTCAAATGCACCTCCACATACAGTATATACAGTAGCATATGGTTGACAGTTTTCATATTTGAATTTAAAAAGAATAATTAACAACAAGAAACACCCATGTCATATCTGAATGAATTCAAAATGTCAAATAATTTTAACTTCATTTTGTCTAAGATGCAAGCAATGAGGCAAGTAGGATGTTGGCATTTAGGAAATGCAAAACTATTAATCATTAGTAATGTTTTATGTACACGATTATGGAAGCTACATTCCTATATCACACAAAATAATCTGAAAAGAGAAAAAGCTGAATCCCTTTAATCAATGGCAAGAACACCATAAATATACTAAGCCCAGTTTGAAAGGTTAATTCAAAATAAAAATTCTGAAGTCAAACAATTAGCAGGAATTGTTCATATCTGCTGTATGCAGCATTTACATAACTAAATACCACCAAGACAGTCTTCAGCCAAGTGAAATACAGAAAATCCAATGTTCACACAATAAGTTCAATAACTTGTTGGATTGTTAACATTTAATTGAAATGTACTAAATTAAACTGAAAATGTTTTGTGCAAACCTATTACTGTCAGACTGTCAGTATATACTCTAACAATCCTGAAAATGTTTTACCTGTTTTCCTGTCATTGTTAAATTTCATTTACCAGTTTCCACTCTGTAAACAAATATATTATTCCACCAGCAGGAACATGCCAGTCAAACAGGAATACAGTATATATGCCCCTTAAAGCCCTGATTAAACAGTATGCAAGACTAAAATTAAATCAAAAATAAATTTAGTTAAATTAGAACTTAAACATTGGTTCATCACACAGGTTCTTCAGACTCTACGTATGATTCTGATGGTTTCACAGGTTAAATAATAAAATATATTGAAAGAAGTAATGCTACTACTTGTGCTGAATTGCTAAGTAAAGCATAATAAAATCTTTCAGTCTGTCATTCTCTTCCAGTGCCAACAATTTGATTTTTGCACAAGGTTCAGCCATTTAAAAAATCTCAGGCTGACTGGTCCTTTGATGGAACCTATTCCAATAAAAAAATAAATGCCTCTAAATAAAATTCATCCTTGTTTGGCATTTGCAGTAGGGGAGGTTGGAGAAAATGATGTATTCTTACCTCCTGGTTAGCAGCAGCAAGTTCCTCTTCCAAGGCTGAGACCCTTTCCAAAGACACCCTCAGTCTTTCCCTAACCTAAGAAGAAATAACATTTGTTTAACAAATAATCTTTTGTAACAAAAATTTAATTAAATCCCTTTTAACAGTTAAAAAGTAAAAGCTTTTCATGGAACGCACTAGATGACAGAATTATATTTTTAAAGATTTGGTAAGGTGTTTTTAACTCTTATCTAAAAACGAAAATAAACTCACGGAGCTAAATGGAAAAGAAAGATAAAATTTCCCAGTATTTTGCTAAATTATTTTCTGCATGCCTTTATCAGAAACATTCAAACCTATTTCTGAAAAATAACCATATGAAACATATTTAAAAATATGGATAGTTGTTCATTTCAGTCTTGTCTATTGAAGCAACTGAAATAAAAACCATCAATAATACTGTATACTGTATGTGTCGTGACTAAAGTAATGCATTCTCCATATAAACACATGCTGTAGAAGAAGCATTCCAAAAGTCATTCAATCACATACTATTGGCCATAACAATAGTGTCAGTCATATAAATCATTAAGGCAGCATTCAGACTTAATCCATGTCTAGTTTCATGTTCTTGTCTCAGTCTGTGGATGACTAATGTTATTGAACAATAGAATTTGCAAAACTTGATCAAAGCTTGGTCAAACAATGTTTGGTGCAAGGAAAGGTGCACTGCAAGGTACTGCAGGGATCCAATCTTTTCTAGAGCGAGGAGAAGCTGCCCCTCATCACTCCCCTTTATAAAATAAAGGGATCTTAAAATTGGCAGATTAGCAATCAAAGCCTTATTCCATCCAGAAAAGATTATGATATCAAAGCACTGACTTAATGTTGCACAATCTGGAAGCAGTGATACCACTATCACTAAATTTCTTGTTGTGTCACAAAAAATGCTATTTAATTGCGTCTACAAAACCTCATCTTGTAAGATTCCCATCAGAGAGTAGAGCCCAACAGAATTCCAGGTGCTCTTTCACAGGACCTGTGGAGTTTGTTTTTGTCAGATTTCTGGTGACAGGTGATGGGTTCACCTTTGGAACACTAAAACCCAGACTAAATTAATGCAATTGATTAGTTTCCACCACCATGTATTTCTGGTACTTGTTCTCTGCTGTCTATATTATAACTAGCACCTTCAGGGATGCAGATGGTATATTAAAAAATTGATTACATCCCACTCAACGCTGCCATCAGTAGTAAATATTGTTTCTGTTCCATAAATCCAACTGCAAATAATTTGGGGAATATCGACACAAGGTCTTCTGTGACTGTATGGCAATGTCCATATGCAATTCACAAGGCCGGGATTGCGAACTTTGCCGTTTGCCAGTGTGTGAGATTTAGAAGTTCAATTATTCACACTACAATCCAGACTTAGAACCAAGTTATTTTATTTCTCTACGTCCGAAGTCTGCATTGTGTGGCACACTGTTTCCAAACAATAATTCCTTGCTGACAAGTGATTAAAAGGGAAGTCAGCAGATTTTTCTGATCAGTGAACTGCTAGCCTGAAGAGAGGAGTGGAGCGGTGGCTCTGTGGCTAAGGATCTGCGCCTGTGACTGGAAGGTTGCCGGTTCAAATCCCATGGCTGGCAGAGGAATCCTACTCCGTTGGGCCCCTGAGCAAGGCCCTTAACCCCAGCTGCTCCAGGGGCGCTGTACAATGGCTGACCCTGCGCTCTGACCCCAAGCTTCTCTCCCTGTCTCCCTGTCTGTGTGTCTGTGTCTCATGGAGAAAAGCTGGGGTACGCGAGAGACGAATTCCTAATGCAAGAAATTGTATAGGGCTAATAAAGAATTATTATAATTAAAATAAGATTTATGTTAAGTAAAGCCATGGAAAAATGTACCTGACTTGTAAAACTTCATGAATGCCCCTTGTGTGTACTGTATACCATGTACAGTGTGTGTGTGTAAACTGTATATGTGTGTTTAGACATGACTTATAGAGTATATACAGATATAATAGGGAAATTAAGAAAAAAGTGTCTATTCAATACAAATTACACATTATAGCTTAATATATTTTAACAAACTCAAACATTTACCTAAAACAATATTATACCGTCATCCTATGTGTACAATGGCACTAACAGACATCCCACCTAAAAGTATCCAAGGCTTATTTGAGTACAGGTATTTTAGAGCTTTAAATATTCTGTAAATCTTATGGCTCTTGGGAAATAAATCTTACACGACAAGAGCACAAAGATCAGTGTTTCAGTTAATGTCAGCTGCTCCTAATAAAAAGGTTGCAGCCCAACTTTACTGTCACACACTCCCTTTCTAAGTGATCTTCTATGGGTTTGATGCATGGATAATGCCAAAGGACACAAGGTTGCCTCTGTACAGGAGAAAGTCCAATGGCATTAAAACCAGCCAAAGCAAAGCTTAGCAAGAGTCTAAGTAGACAGGTTGAAGCATAACAGAACATCTATCACCTTAGACTTGTGGAGGTGAACTACCACAGGTTTATGAGAGTACCTGTTTTATACAGTAATATGCTCCCACTTTCTAACTTCTATTGTTTCTTAAAGGCAAAATGTTCAATTATTTAAGTAATAAATAGACAACCAAACCATCTTACCAACAAAAACATTTATGTATGTACAAGTTTCTCCACTATGTGTTTATTATATATTCCTCAAAATATAATTATTTAACAAGTATTGGGTACTTAACAAATTAATAAATCAATGCAAAGGAAAGCTTAGAGGACTTTTTGCTCTGACTGTGAATATACTGTATGATTATGCACTATAGGGTAGGTGAAACTATCTATGATAAAAATCAACTATTGGTCATTACATTTTTGGAAAACTGGAATACAATAACAACAAGTCTGGTTTCTCTTTTTTCCTTTACTGGTAATCTGAAAAGCAATGCTGACTACAAAACCACAACATTTCTTTTCAGGGCTCGACACCACTGCTTGCGTGTTAACCAAAATAATACAGAATATTCTGTGCATCTAGTATCAGTGCTTGTGTCTGACACATTTCATGCCTCATCTTACCTTCTCATCTAGAGCCTTGTGATGTTCAAAAAGTGATTTGAGAGCTTTGAGAACCTCTACCTCGCTGGAAACCCCTGAAGGTGACTGTGCTTGCCGCTTCACAACTGTCATCCGCAGTGATCGCTCGTGTCTGGAGACAAGGCACTCTAAATGTTCCAAGAGCAGCTATTAAAGTAAGAACACAAATGTATCATCATCATCAGCATCACTACATTACCCAAAAAAAAACTTTCTTTAGTAAGCAGTAAATTAAGTGTTTCCAATTAAAGAAAAGAACAATGTAACATTCTGTGAATGTCAATGAAGGCTTCTATTTCTGTGTTAGATGTGTGCAATATAATATAAGATGTCCTATTCATAATATCAAAACTAAAAATCAAAACTATTGAGCTTAATTATGTAGAACAGGAAGGTAATTATACAGAAAAGTAAACACACTTTCATATAGATAGATACTTTATTGTCCAGTACTGTGGAAATTTGTCTTTGGCTTCTCTCATAAAAGTACAAAACACACAAGCAAAACATAAAAACCACATAGAATCACATAAAGTAAATTAAATCACATCAACGGAACGTAATACATAAGGAAATGGATATATATATATATCAATATAGTTTCTATTGGGCATTACAGTGTGAAACCCTGTTGATGTGGCAAAAGTTTGGCAGCGCAGGCAAGGGAATCTCTTTAGTCAGTAAAGACATTAATATATTGATGACTGCTGCTACATTGTCACATATTCACCTTCAGGGACAGTGTCATCATTCAGGGACATTGTCATTATTACAGCTAGTTACTTATTTTAACTCAGATGGACAGTAATACAAATACTGCAGCACCATCTACACCCTAATGAAATCACAAGCATGTCATAACTTCCAGACTTTCTGTAAAATGTGAGGAGGAAAATGTCATCTTACAGTCTGGAGGCCACAAGTAACTAGCACATGCAAATACATGTACAGTGCATCAGGGTAAACCTACTGAACATTTTATTGCCAATAATGAACAAAATACTGTTTATATTAAAGCAGCCTGTTTTGCACTGCCACTTGAGGGATCCCATTTCTGATGAGCTTGAACCAGCACAGTGAATGAGCACTTATTCTCATCGAGCCATACACAAACCACAGAAAATTAAAACAAATATATTGTGATATAAAAACAAGGTAAATGAATACAGTAAGTACTGTATGTAGCTAAAAAGGTATACCACTAAAAAGCAGAGGAAATTCACAGTATAGACACAGCAAATTCATCAATATCAAAGGGTCATTTTATTCTTTCTCAGGATAACGAATCTCTACATCTCATTTTTTTTAAAACAGCTCATGCTCCCTAAAAGAGAAAGAGGAGAAACCATATACAGAGATATGTCTGCTGGGATTGGTTATTGTTTTAACCTTGTACTTTGTTCCCAAAAATGAAAATGGTCTTCTAAAGCTGTGATATTTCCATTATGCAGTTGGTGTCAAACTACACACACTGAAGAATTTCCCTCTCCTACAAAACCCAAGATGTTGCTCTGTGGGAAGCATTTTTAGTCTTTTAAAATAATGGTTTTGAACAAAATCCCCACGGAAACACTGACCTTTTCCTTTCTTCTTTTGTTTTAAACTGAAGCTGTGTTCTTTTTTCCCAAGTTGATAATAAATACCTTTACTCTGCCAGCCAAGCAAAACAAACTACAGTACTGTGTTGCAAAACAAGAGATGCTTTGTTTTTTGTAATTTCATTTCACCTTTATCAAGGGGTTCTATTAAGGACAGAACAACATTGATATTACAGAGGAATATACACGTAAGTCATATTTTTGTAATAATATTAGGCTGTGTACAGTTAAGTGTTACTTTTAAAGCCTCTCTGTCCTTGTGATCTAACCATGTAAGCTGAACAAAAACCTACAGTACATCATAGTCCCTTTGCTAGCTATATCTCGTAACTTCACTCTTGCTTGGACAAAACAGAAGTCCTGACTTCTATGCAAATTCACTTCTTTGAAAAAAAACAATAGGTGTGTTAGCTGTTAAAACAAAATTTGTCTATGTGGATGGATACCTAGGGCTCAGATTGTATCACAAAAACAAAAAAAGGAAAATTAAAGCATGAAAATCAGAACAACATACAAAAACTTTGATTTTTATGATGTGTCAAGATACAATGGAAAATGAAAAACAGTGAAGAATTTATACAGTACATAGCCCAATCTGTAACACACTCCTGGCACCCCCACATAAATGAAACTAGTGTCCACAAAGCACCCCAAAAATTAACTGAGATGCAAAAACATCTTTGGCATTTTAGGATTGTTGGTAGATGCTCCTGGAAGTTTCAATTTAAGAAAATTATCTTAAATTACAGAAAATTGTAATATATTAAGAAAGGGAGATGCTTTTGCAGTTAGTTAAAGATCTTTAAATTCAGTAGTTACTGGTTCATTAACCAAATCTAGCAAATGCAGCAAAGCACATTAAAGCAAATAGCATTCACAGAAGTACTGTATATCGTCACTTCAATTATGGCTGTAATACTAATGTTAACTAACTCATCACACAATCCCATATTTGCCAGGATCATTTACAAAAAATAGTCTATTGCAAGAATTAATTCTTAACTTTGTACAGTAATCTAATCAACATGCATTATCCAAAAAACACGTGTCAGCAATGGTATGGCTTCTACAGTAGGTCAGAAACTGATGTGTCTTTCGAAAAATATAATAATACTAGAAAACCACAAGTTTTCATCATTTGCTGGAAATAAGAAAAATCATTCTGTCTTTACTTGTTGATTTCATATAGCAGTTCTGCATGGTAGCACATTCTTTTTAGGGCTTTTTAATGAAATCACATTGTGACTGTGGCACAGATCTGTGCAGATTTGAAAAGCTGCTGAAGGAGAATGACTGTGGCTTTGAACCAATAGTGTTTCATTTATGCTAAGAGTGATCTTATGAATAGATTATTTTGTTAATATTGTGTTTATTAATCATGTATATAAACATGTGTATAGTTCTAACATCTACAAACACTTGAATAATTCTCTACAAAAATAAAGCAACAGTTCTACATTCATCTCATTTAAAGTAATTTCTTTCTCTGTTATACAGTATAATTTGGAAAACAAAATGTTTTCCTAGAATCTATCTCTAAAGTCAGACACCCTGACTTCTACAACAGGTGTAGTAGTCTCGAAGCTGTGTGAATCTGACCCTTATTTTTCTGAGCTAGGTGCAGGTTTTGTGCCTTTTTTGGGTTGAGTACGTGATTTTGTAATACATTCAATACGCAATAATGTTATTACATTGTGCAGAGTATTAGACAAAGCATGAGATTTGAAAATTGACATTTTGTAATTTATGAAAAACAATGTAGCTTTAAACCGCGATGAACCTGGACAGGACACCAGCTAGGATGAACATTTTCTGCATCTTCCTCTTCTGAGATCTACTGTATGTCTTTAGACAGCAGACAAATTGACAGGGCTGATCAAGGAAGGCCTCTGTATCCTTGATCAGATCATAATAAAAACATCAGCCTTTTAATGCCTTTTTCCTCTGTAGACTGACATTAAAGTGTAACTCAACAGCAAGACCTTTTAAAATTGTAGATTTTAGTGTAACCCTACTGGGGCAGGACTGAGAGATGCCACATCTAATACAGTACTTAATAAGATGGACTGGAGCATCCTAGAGAAAACTGACTGACTGGAATGAAAATACAAATACATGGCCGTGTTCTCAGTGTTAAGTCATTGAGTCAATGAGCCTACCCTGGGACTTGCCTCTAGCCACACAAGCAGCTGCCCGGGTAGATACGTTAATAAGAGAATAAGAGCACAATGATAAAAATGGAGCATTTGAGCTACTCCCCTAAATAAACAGAGTTTGGACTGCTGCCTTTTTCCGTCCTGTATGTCCTCATCCCATCATACTCATTATAAATGTATTTGCACAATATTAGGACTGTGGGAGAGGGTCATATTATGTAGACAAATGCAGTCTACAGTCTTTATTGGAATCTTATGTTCTACACAAAAATACAATGATACTTCTGTTAGTATTGCAATTGACATGACACGAATGAGCTGCTTTTTTCTTTTGTAACTTTCAACAGGAAGGCTTTGTTACTTACTCTGGTGTTGTTTCTTTCAGCTTTCAGTTCTGAAATTTCCTCTTCTTTTTCCAGTAGTTGCTCCCTACATGCATTTAACTCCTTTGTCAATGCAGCAAACTCCTATTGAAGATAAAAAAGCAAAGTGAGTTTCCAAACCAAAACACAGTAAATCTGAATAGTTACAGTATAAGTCAGTGGGCTTTTGTTGAAGTCTGCTAGGGATTTTATCTACCACACAGACAAAATGGTAATTTACATATAAATTATAAAAATAGAAGCTTTTGAAGCTATGCACTTCAGATATGCAAATCAACAATCCTATCTTATTGAAGAACAATGGATAGCAGCCTTCTGTGTTTGACTTGGAAACATACTGAGGAGGTGAGATTTTCATGTTAATTTCATTTCATTAAGGTAATCAAACTGCATAAAAAGTGTTTTTAATAACACTTTATAAAAAAGATGTCTTCTTATGCTAATATGGAATATATGGTGTAATATGCTTGAGAAAAATTATGAATGCATGCTTATTTCATGTATTTCACCTATTTCAATAGGTATTCATACAGCTTTACATTGTGATGCCATGTGGGGTGTTGTTCTTGAAGGACAGTTCTTTCCCTGAAATGTTTAATGACACTTTTGCCTACACTACAATGGCCACAAAAGAATGCCATTACTCATGACGGCATCAGTTGACAATTGCTGGAGCAGTAAAAAGCTGCATACTAACCTACATAAATTGAATACTGAGCCACTGATGGCATCAGATGTTGTGGAAGAAGTGCAGGATGAGAGAAGGCTGCCGCATGCTAAACCCTGTGTATTGATATAGCATTGCATCGACCTGAGGCTGAAAGGAATATACAAACTATGATAAGAATAGAGAATAAAGGAAAGGCAACCCTAACTGTGGCAAGACCTGAGACTGGAAAGAGAGAAAGTAAACAATGGGAAGACCTTAGACTGAAGACAAAAAATAAGCTACAGAAGAGTAAAGACCAAGGAGCAAATGGAATGGAATACAAACCCTGCTAATGTTATACAGACCGTAAGTGAGGACATTTTCTTTTTTTTTTTTGTTAAAACAGTGTTTTCAACAAAAAATAAACATACCGGTGGCAGAATACCTTCCCCTGGTATTTAGGTAGTTAGTCAAATATTAGTAAAAAATGCAATATTTTGAGATAAAAACAAAAACTCATTTAGTTTATCATTTTATTTTTCCCTTTATTTTGTGATTCAAATAAAACATGGTTAACTGCCAAACAGCGTCCAGGTGTGTCTGTAAGCTGGGACTCGTCTATGTTTTACGCACACATGATGACTGTGACCCCTGCAGCATCACAGAATATAATTACAGTAAGATTACAGGCAAGTTATACAGAAACATGTTAACAGGTTTTCCTTTTTAACATTTAGAATCACCAACAGTGTTATTATATCCTTGCTCTCAGTGACAATCCTTGTACCCATATACAGTAGGTTGAATGTGAAGACATACTCCTCTGTCCCACACACTCAATAAGGCTTTAATGTTTTGACATGCAGTATTATAAGCTCCCAAGCAGCATACAAGAGCTTCAGAACAAATCAGAGAAGTGGCACATCTCTACTTGATGTCACAGCAAGCCTACAGGTACCTGATACATCACAAGTTAATATTTTGCTAGAAAGCACTGGGGTGACTAGTCTCACCTGTACTCTTGGTGATACTGAGCTAAATGTTACTCACTAACTAATGACATGACTCAGGCTAGAACCCATGATTCAATGATGACTCACATTTTTCCTGATAAGGTCTTGTTTTTCACATGAGACCATATAGTCCTCAACACTAGGGTTTCCCAACATTGCCGTTGTTCCACCTCTGAATTCTTACAACTGTTCACTAATGAAATACATCTTGTCTGCTTATGAAGTTTTAACTCTTTTAGACGTTTGTTTCTTGAAATAGTAAACTGTCGATATTGATAACTGACAATAATTTACACCGGGTGCTTTCTTTATTCACCTGACCACTACATATGGTTAAATATTTCAATTTAAAGAAGATACCAATGTCTATGTATAAAAGTAGAAACTCAAAAGCATGTTTAATAACAACTAATACAAGTATTTCAGGCATTATTACAATTCAAAATCAAATGTGTTATGATGCCCAAACCCAGTTCTTCAATCATAACAACCATGCGTAAAGTTGTTGATGCGTCACAAGCATGAACCATGCAAAATGTTCACAATCACAACAGTATTCCTGAACCAGAATATATTGGTATATAGACTACAAAATGTCATCGTGAATAACAAGTTGCAAAATAAAGAATGAATCCTCCATCTCTTTACTACCTAATAGATGCATTCTGTATTATTGAACCCCTTGATGGCTTAGCTCAGCTCTGTTAAGCTATTTTGTGTGTTTAGGCATCTGTAGGTTACAAGGATTTTGACTTGGTGTAGATGAGAATTTACTAATTTAGACACCTACAGGCTCCTGTGAAAACAAATCCTCCTCCTTGTATATGCACATAACTTTCATTTAGATCTAAATGTGTAGGAATGTCTATCAAAAGAACAGTAATTATTAGACTTGGAAACACTAAGTAAATTGTTGAGGCATGCTGCAGTACAAGTTAAAAGAAGTGGGGAGAGTGAGGAGTCTAGGAAAGTCCTGTAGCACCCAAACAAAACCCACAAAAAACACAGAGAGAACATGCTAACTCCACCCAGAAAACAACCCTGGTCAGGAATTGAACCCAGGTCCCCAGCACTATGTGGTAGCAATGCTTATTACTGCACCACTGTGCCACTCTGTTCCCAAGTCTCTGGTTTATTTTTCCAGTCGTGACAAGTATACTGTAGGTCACTCTCAAGAAACAACACAGGAAAAAAGCTGTATTCCAGACTAATAACTAATTTACACAATTACAAATTAAATCAACAGTAATAATAGATTTCTAGCTGAAGATGAACTACTTATTAAATGCAGATTTCTCATCTAATTAACGTCTGTCTCTTCCAGACTTGTACTGTCACAGAAATATCAGTTCAACATTCAGGGCCTCTCTCTTAGCTGAGAAAATGAAGGGAATACTGTGCTCATTTTGTGTTTCACTGTGGCTCATTATACAGAGATCCAGCATATGACAGTTTTGCACTTGCACTCTGAACACAATTTCTTCAAATTATCCGTCTCCTAGAAATAACACCAATGTCTAACCAATCTCAAAATGAGAAGCGTCCAATGCAGAAATATCTACTGAATGGTAAAGTCAAAATCATTAAACTTAATTTAAGATTGACATAATTCTATTCAAAACCATGTAGCATTCAGCTTTTTTGTCTGGGAGGTTTATAGCTCAAAATGGTTAAGTGTAGAAGCTCAGAATATATCAACATTAACAGCTATCTACAGTAAGATGAACTCCATTGGAAAACTGCAACTGCCAGAAATGCTGTTTTTTACAATGTCTATTGAATATCCTTGAAATTATATGGGAAAGTCATACTATGGCAAGTTAAAGCTACAGTACTATGGCAAAAGTAGTAGCTACTATGGCAAGTAAAATAATAACATAAGGGATATATGAGAAGAAAAGAAATAAAAAGCACAGAATTGTTTGTATTGTTATTTATTTATGTTTTGTCTTGTGAAACAAATGAGATCAACATCTAATGTGTGTACTACAGTATTTACTGTACCGGTATTTTGTGTATTGTGCACAGTAATTAAACATGTTCTGCAATGGAGTTACTGCTTATCAAAGATGACAGACTGGAATGACTTGCTTCAAGATCAGAATGCAGCTGAATCATGTTTCACTGCAGTATAACAATGAAATTATTGCACATATTTCTATCCATTCCATTTATGAGGTTTGTATAACCACTGCATTAATCATATGATTACACTTTAAACTACTGTCTGTTCATATTGGTACAGCATTTACCTGTGTAAAAAGGCAAGGGAGTTTGTGGTATTCCCACATATGCTCTTACACTAAAGCACGCTGCAGTTCTTTAAATTCAGTCAAATTTCACTGCGGGTTTAAACACTACTGCTTTTTTCACACTACATTATTTTGTGTTAGGCAGATATGGTGTCACACCATGAAGTAACCCTTTGTAACTAAAGGTCACTTCTAGAGAAGAGCGTCTTTACCTCCAAGACTTGATAATGACTCATGATTTTCTCTGTCACTTCTAAAAATAATCATTACACCCATCAATAAGCCTTTCATCAACCACTGACTGTACACATAACAGTATCTCTGATCATTCTTTCAAACCATTCTTCATGGTTATGTAATCACATCAGGAATATGACCTCTCTTCTTCATTCTGCCTCTCTGAAGTCCAGTAGCTTGGAGAACACTGTCATCTAGAATTACCATTTGTTACACCATCTTTTTTGAAGGCAAGGGCTACTTGATTCCTTGAAGGCAAACTTATCTGCAGAACTAACATTTTTTGACAGGTATAACTGCATAGTCAGACTGTCCACAGGACCAAATTAATGGTACAACAATGTGGCTTTTGCATCTATTGTTATTCCTAACATTTTCTGCATTAATTGGGGCAAAGCAGCCTTTTCAAGTTTTAAAAAAATAAAAATTGAATTCAGAGAGAATACTGTACATGCTTTTGCTAAAAGAAAAATTGGCTAACGTGTTTGAAAAACCTATACAGGTAATATAAGTTTAGGAAGCTTTTTATCAAATTAAATTCTGTTAGAAACTTAAAGTTCTTTTATAGCATTTATTTACTGTCCACAACTTCATGAATCTGACGTTTCAGAGTGGATGTTACCACAAAGGCAGCATTCAAGCAATATTGTAGAGCTGTTCACAGTAAAAATAATATTTTCTATCATTATCCTAGGAGAATAGGGAGCAAGTGGTAAGTATATTCACATAGGATGATCATATTATGACAAGATGTTAATTATCTCCATTCTTATAACCGGGGAGCTTTAAAGTTGATTTACTTACATCAATTTCTTCTTCTATATAATTATATAAAGACACTAAACTCGGAGCATGATACATTTTAAGAAATATACTTTATCATTATAAAAATGAACAAAACATCCAAAGGAAAATGGCGCTTAATCTAATAATTGGACAAAATAATACAGTAAGAAGAGAAGAAAAAAGTATTTTATGTGGAAAGAGAGGCTAATGCATGGTAATACATGCACAGCTATGATTATTAAACGGGACACTCCTCAGGATTTCAGTGGAGGTTGGCTGCCTCTACCCCTGGGGCTATAAGCTAAGTCTTCATTTGTTTATCTCCCATTGTGCCTAAACAGCTATGCCAGATTCCAGCCCTATCCTGGCCTTTAATTAACACCTCTTAACAAAAAAAGAAGAACTGAAAACTCCAGACTAATTTATCACACGCTTTGCTTTGCAAAGTATAAGCTTTTAAAATCTACGTTTGTACATTTATGATTCTAGTTTAAAAATATTTGCTGTTTTTTTCTGTTCTCTGTTTAAATTAAATTCGAATCTATAAACTAATCACTTGTTCTAGTTCCGACATTATACATTTTTGATCCATTCGCTTTATATTGTATTCTCTTCATCTTTATATGTACTGAAATAATAAATATGAGCTCTTATAAAGTCTAGACCTTGCCCATGTCTAAAGAAGTAAAAATACTCAAGTCAACCTTCCGCTTAATCATTTTAATAATTAAATTTAATTCATATGTTGGAGCCTTTGCCAACAATGAAACTATGTGCATTATTGACCATCGGATTGTCTTCCATTCAGGATGGCTATTCCTTCAAATGAAATATTAAATGAATTTATAACCAGTAAGTCTCTTATCCCTGGTGAGGGCTGAAGCAATAAATATTCAATTTAAATCAATTAAAATGACTGGAGAAAGACCCTTTCTCATTCTGCATATCTGAATAAAACTGTCAAACAGAGCTGACAGTTACATGAATCAGCTTCTGTGACATCTATTGAGACATAAGTTAATGCCGCCACGCTGCAACTGCCATCGAAGATGCACGCACAAGTGATAATTGATTGCCTCTGCTTCACTTCAAAAGACCTTTGCCATCTGTTGTGTTTACTGCAATAAAGCTATGCTGACTGGGGAACGACATCAGTGGCAGCCACATCCAGGCAGTTCTCTGCACAGGCCTGTCAGCAAGTCACTCCTTGTGCAGCAGGAAGCACTGCCTGATTTCACACAGTACTGACAGCCAGCACTGCAGTCGTGTTCAACAAGATGTTATATGTTAATTAAAGAGCGTTATTAATACATTGCTACTGATTTGGGAGAGTTTTCTGAGGCAGCTACTTCTACTAAAAAGCTGCATCTGCAGCACAGTACATCAAAAACAATCCCAAACAAATCTTTTGCTAAAAATCTGCTCTTAAAAGAAGTAAAAATCTTAAAAATACTTACTGCGGAAACAGTGCACAAGCTGTTGCTTCTAGAAAGCATCATAACTGAGGTACTTTTATTACTACCTTTGTATGACCTGTTTTATATTATTATAATTTCTATTGTTCACAAAAGGTACCACTTCAAACATTTTTGAAGCAACAGAAGGAAACCCTCCTTGCTGATTTTCATAGATATTTCATAGATAGTAATTTGATGTATATAAAAATACAGGTATGGCAATCTAAAGGGGTTGTGTTATGGAAAATAAAATCTAAAAGAAATTATTACAGTCAATTGAACATAATGCAAATCAATAACAGTGGAAAACATGCTCAGGGGGAAAGCAACAACAAACAAGAAAGAAAGAGCTTAACTATAGAATTGTTCACATTCCATAATGCTTCTTGCCTTCTTTCACAATTTTAGATTTTTTTTATTTATTTTTAAATGCTAATTCTGTGATTGATCCCCAGTTTGCTCCTTTGTTACCTGTATAACCTGAAATGGCATACAGAAACTTGGACTGGAACTCTAGTACCATATGTTTAGTCTGGGAGATTTTTCATTAAAAAAAAACTACAGTTTCTTTTAAGTGTATACACTTCATACTCTGAACCTCAGTGCATCACAAACCCTACATGATTAAGAAAGCATTGTGTGAACTGTCATGTGAGCTCCTTTCTTCTCATTAGTCAATTAAATATGAAAAACAATATGTTCTTAAAGTGCTTGGTTTAACAATAATAGATTAGGAATACTTTCCGTTCTGTTCAGGTGAGGTGCTTTAGAGATTTAAAAATGTACGTGTATCGAAAGCTTTACAATATCCACAGCGCCTCAGTTGAAAGGAAGCCAGCATAACGAGCAAACAGCATTCTGTACAGATGGCTCTGTCTATTTAAGTCGGTCTGCCATCCGGCACCATATTCTCACTGTCCTGCAATAAAATGCCACTGAGACTACAATGCAATGCTGACTATTTGCAAGAGTTATGAGGTATTCATATTACTAAACCTTAATCTGAATATTTCATTCCCTATGAGTGTCACAGCAATTCTAACATGTTTTCATTAAGAATAAGGAATTCTCAAGATTTTTGTTAATCACATTTTTTGTTTAATCAGATAAGTCAGTTCTACATTTACAGTGTATTCCTGTCCAAAAGGATGAAGCCATTTTTGTGTAGAGAACAAAAGCAATAAGTAAAGAAAATGTTTTTCAATAAAATGTTTACAACATAACTACATAAAAGAACCTGTTTATTTAAAAATAATAAAAAGTGGATAGTTTCAGCTCACTCTGCAGATGGTTCCCGTCAATAGCAGTGGAAAATCAAAAGAACAAACAGTAGTTGCTCTAGGAATTAGATATACTTCATCTTAAACTGTAATATACTGTAGCACGTTATTCAACCAAATGCCTAGTTATTTATACAGTATACTGTGAGCCGCTCTTACTTTTTCTTACAATAAAACTTATGTGATCATAACTAAAGGAGCATTTATTTTCCCTAAATAGCATATGTTGGTTTTTATAAGGGTTTAGCAGCAAATGGCAGCATAGAGGCAGGCATAAGAGTTGCTAATTATCTGAACAGTATTTTTAAATGCAATAAATAAGAGAGTAAGATCCAGAATAGAAGCCTGTGGGAATCCCTTAGTAAATGAATGTGGTTGCAAAAAATATGACAGTATATATATAGTTTCATAAATACTACTGAAACCACAAGAGAGTTTATATTGAGATGTGACAGACGCCACCCGTACATAATGTAGCTCCAGAGATCTGATCACAGAAAAAACCCACAATGTTAATTCTGGGCAGGAGGATTCATTTCAGAGATAATGGCACTCTATCCAACAAAAAGACTCTGTACTGTAGCAGTTTCCCCAGACTGTTACCAAAAATCCAGCCTCCATTTAGTTCTATGAAGCCTTTTTATATACTCAAACATTCCACTAATTTACCTTTTTTTTCCATGTAAGAATGTAGAATAATTACCAATAACCTAATCAATTAACTAATGACCACCTGGCACTACAAATTATATTTTCAAATGATAGATCCTCTAGAGGCAGAATGGATGCTTTTATAGTGCCTTCCAAGACAGGCCTGATACACAAGAGCTACACCATATTATAATTACAAAATAATTTATTTACTGCACAAAATGCTTTGGACAAATAAAAACATGTATATGAGTCTCAATTTTTCAGAAAGCTATTATGATTTAATTGAAAATATGCTTAGGTTACTGAAACACATGCCCAGAACAAAACACAGACCAAACCTTCAGATAAAATATAAAATCTAGGTATGGCAAGGTGCATATACTTTCTGACTTATCATTCCTTTTGAAAAGAGACAGAATGTAAATAGCCCTCAAATCATCTGGGATTTCAAGGGTGATAGTAAGTAGGTCAAGGGAGCAAATATTAAATGTTTTTAAAAAATGCAGATTATAAATTTTACCCTGGTCTCGAGAAACTGTCTAGATGGGCCAAATGGCCTACTTTTGTTTGTATCTAGTGGTAGGTATTATAAAGGAAATAACCATACTGTATAAAATAAGGCTCTACTTAAAGAGTAGGGACAAGAAAAGGCTTTGAAAGCTAACAATTAGATACAATCCCTTTTCTCTTTAACTTTCATATTTGTGCAGCTTTTACCAAAGAAAAGCTCAAGAGTCAAGACTGTTCTGATAGTTTGATAGAAGAAAAAAAGGTTCCTTTCAAAGTAATTCTTTTTACATTTTTATTGTTATCATTCGATTACTGAAAAAGCATGTCAACCGGGCATTTTGCCCTGCTTATCTCCATGGAAACCTGGTACAACACTCAACTACAATACATATGAGCAGCTCTTGTCAGTTTGGAATTGAACGGAAATGCTGTAAGAGCGTAACTGCAAAGGTAATGGAAAAATACTGTCAAAGGTTTCACATTAATCAAATACCTTTATGTCCTGTGCAATCTCTAATGTTTGATAAGAGTATTCCTGACTAACTTAAACATTACTCAGCATGTCAGTATTAAAGCAATTAAGTGTTTAGAAACAACTGGCTACAAACAGTAGTGGATTCTAGTGGGTTATACGACATGGCCTACAGTACTTTCCATGAAGTGCTTGATACCATAACGTCTACTCAACCCCAATATTAATATCTACCTCTCCAACCCCAATATTATGAGATCCAGCCTTGTTTGCTTCTGATGCTGATTACGACTTCTGTTTTATATATTTAAGAAGGGATAAAGGTGGATGAGTGGATTTGAAAAAAAGTTTTCAGCATCTACAGTAGTACCAAGATAAACAGGTTATTGAAATTGGTTGGATGCATTATTGTGTTCTTTTGCTATACTGTATTCTTAGAACAGGCAATCAATAGAATAAAAAGTGCATTTAAGCTGAACCTGTAATGTTATACCTCAAGCTGGCTGAGATGCATGCTACCAGATGAAGGTAGGCATCAGTTGGCAAAGGCGTTCTAGGTTTGGCAAAGAAAGGCAATCTTTGTATTTTGCCAGGTGCAATGGTATCTGTAGATGTCCCATAAAATGATTACAAGGGCCTTGTTTCTTCTGTGCTAAAATGCAGATTGTAATCGTGAGTTGAACGTCTTAGTGCTCAAAGGGATATTCAGTGCTTTTTCATATTTTTATTTTTCTCTCAATCCATGGTTTTCTACAACTTTATGTCTGAGTTTTTTATTTATGTCCTTGGTCTTCATGGTTGAATCCTTGCTTGAAATTCACAACCTGTCTGGGAGACTTTACAGAGATAGCTTCTATATATATATTTATTCTCTAAATTATCTGAACCATATTTACTCCACACAGAGGACACTCAACTACTTGCATGACTTAAGGAAATTTTGTGCACCTAATTTAAATTAATTTTGCCACATCAACCATGAGTTTTCTATTTTTTCTAATGCTTACATACTTCTTTTTTTTGTTTTGAATGTCTGGAATAGATTGTGAATATAACAAATATTAAAGTCACTGTTTCATCCCTAACCTGTTTTCTCCTAACACAGCAGTTGCCAATTCTAAGACAGATGGCACAGTATAAAACAGCTAAAAAATCCAGAAATGAAAGATATTTTTAAAAACATAACTGAAGGAACATTTACTTTATTATTACTATTACTACTACTAGCAATATAAGTGATGGCATGGTTACCTATTACCATTTTAAGCATAAAAGGTACTCAACCAATTCATAATTATTAATAATTATTCACTGCAGCTCACTTCCATAAGTCAACAGGTAAACTCTACCACTGAAAAGTATTCAGACCCTTGCGCAGTTTTCACATTTGAATTCTTTAAAGCTTGTAGTCATGACACTTTGAAGAAGCAATTAAAAGATGTACAGAGTTCAGTGGCTGAGAAGTGAAAAAAATTTGCATTGGTCAACAATCTGAGTCACTCCCCAAAGCTGGCCTAGAGTGGAAAACCTAAATCCCCCAATTCCGCATGGATACTGCAAGAAAGCATCTAAATGAAACTAGTCAGAAAATGATAGTGGTCAAACAAAACAAAACAAAACTGGAATTTTTTGGTCTAAATGCAAAACACTACATCAGACACAAACCCAATGTAATACATCATTCCGTCAGCACTATCCCTACAGTCAGGCAATTTGGTGGCAACATTATGTTATAGTTCTGCTTTTTACAGTATCTGCAGGGACTGGGACATTTGTCAAGGCTGAGGGGAACCAAAAGGGGAGCAAAGTATCGGCAAATCTTAGAGGAAAAGCAAACTGTGCAAACTTGTCTGCAAGGTGAGTAGAGAATTACCCAAAGAGACTTGTGCCTTTAATCTCTGCCAAAGTTTTCACCAAATATTATGGTCTGAATACTTATACATTCAACATACTGGATTTCATTTTTTATCTCTTTAGGCTTTGCTGACATTTACTGTAACATATCTTACCATTTGACGTCTTCAGCAACCAGGTTTTAAACAAAATGTTAAGTTTAAGAAATTGCATGTGAATTGTTTTTGCCATTTCACAAACTGGGAAACCATAAGACGGATATGAATACATCCGCACAGCACTGAAATAGCAGGGTTTAGGTATTCTGGCAAAGGTCATGTTCTGCTTTTAATATGAACAGATTACTATAGATACTAATCCATGCCATCGGTGTATCTAATATAAAACACACTCTCAGAATCCAAAAAGAAGCTAAAATACATTTTTACATAAAACAAGCATCAAGTAACCTATAAATTTCTAAATCTGATACAGGCCTCTAGCTGAACTAAGAAAAGGCACCCTTTTACAAGACACATGAATCATTATACATCAGCCATCTGGTATCACAGATGTAACCAAAGGCTATGCACTTTACTGTATTTTAAAAAAAAAGCCAGTGCAGAGACAATACTGACATTGTGAAAGGACAGCTTTAGGAGTTTTACAATTTTGAAATATTTAGATCACAGTATTAACTTCAATCAAAGTCCTCATTAAAATCAATAAGGTTTTTAAAACTTTTAATAATAGTTATGTTTGTCAAAACAGATTTATAGCAAATTTCATTCTTCTTGGTCCCACAAATGAGAACCTTTGGCCAATCAGAATGATAAATCAAAAATATAAAGTTGCAAATGGTAACAAGTCACACTGTATATCTTACAAACCTTAAAGACAAACTAAGCTGCATTTTCACAGCAGCTATCTTCCACAGCACATATACTACACTAAAACATTGTTAATATTTTGCTGCCAAAAGCCTTGGTTCACTCTATCATTTTTATAATTAAAATAACCAGTGAACTTTTATTTGTTCAGAATAATCTTAAAACCAATTAATTAACCATGTTTAAGTGGACATTTATAATAAATGAAGAATTAAACCATGAGGATTAGAGCTCATTTTTGGAAAGTGAATTAAGCTAATGCTTTTAATTTTAATGGCTTAATGGAATTTGTTCAGCAGGTGAGAATATATTAGGAAAATTAAAATGTATTTTTACATCATGGTTTATGGATATGCTGTGTTCCCGATTTGTCCAACAAACAGGTATGTATTATATTTAATAGATTAAGATTTCATTATCTGCCAAATTGCAGATACAATAGGGTCATGATATTTGCAACAGTTCAGGGCAGAGAACTGTTGTGAATAAGCAAATTCACATATAGTATAACCAAGTCCACTGCTATACTGTTGCACAATGTACTATAGTGTATATGTTTAAAAGACATAAGTATCGCTTCCTTATATGATCAATAAAGAGCTAATGAATTGCCTTTAAGTTAATTAAAGTAACATTGATCGACTAAAACACACAAAAGTAATCACAAATGTAATCAGCTAAAATAAAAAATGACGAGAGCAGTAACACTGTCGGTGAGCCTGTGAAGTAATCTCAAACCTGTCATTCCCCACACCGCCGACACAAATAGGAGCGTCCGTTACAATACAAAATCAAGCCCACTTTGAGATCTGGTTATGAGTAGTGGTAATTGGGCAGGGGGCAGGGAGAGGATCACTCACTAGTTAGATTCCTCTCGCGAGCCTAGTCTATTGCACACCTGACTGAAAGTTGCACTAAACCTGCTTGTTTTCATCCCACTCTGCTCTTCCCTCACTCAATTATTTTCATGAACAATTATGAAAAGGTATAGATAGGTATTTTTATGCTTTTTTAGGAAAAAATAAACATAATAGTGCATAGTGAGTATTAAGTTTTCATATAGGAGATTTTCTTTGTAGTGCCCTTGGTATTATGTTGAACAACATCACATTATGGTGCCGAACAACATTTGTTAAGTGTACTTTCAGAAATCAAGACACCTGAAACAATGTGTTGTGGGGCACTTTTGAGTCTATATCTAGAGACAGAAAATGCAGAGACCACCAGAGACAGAAAATGGTATTCAAATGCACAATGATACTATAGATGTCACACTCATGAAATCTGGTGTCGTATGGATAAATTCAAATCTTCAAGGTTCAAGGCTACAGGTTCACCATACTCCATTATATTCTTAATAAAAAGTCTAACTTTTAAAATATATCATATTAATTATATATTAATGCATTGTTGGTCAGAACATCATATTTACAATACAATTCTGTGATGTAACTTTATCAAATGTTCCCCTTTGAAATATCTTAAGGCTAATAGTTGTAATGTAACCTGAACCCAGAAGATTTCCCAAGCTAATCAATGCTTTTCTTGGTCAATACTAGGTTGGGAGACCTCCAAGTGTTGCTGAACTGGTAAATACTGTAGATGGCACTCTTCCCTTAGGACCAGAATTTCCAAACCAATGCTCCAGAAATGTGACTAGGCATACTGGTCGGAAAGAGGTGCTGTCCTTCAGATAAGACCTTACATTGACATCCTGACTACTTACTGCAGGTATTAAGTGAACACATGACACTTTTTGAAAGAGCAGTAGTGTGAACCTTGGTATTCTGGTTTCTGATTTTAAACCTTCTCTGGGTTTATATACAGTAATCTGGCCTACCTAAATTTCCTCATTAATTCAATCGTTGAAGTAATTTTGCACTAATCAGTCAGATCTTTTGTCCACTACAACTGCTAGTGCAAAATGGCTGGCATGAATCACCAAAGTGGGTTCTGCAATTCCGTGGTGGATAAAATGGGTTCCTGCAATGGAGCAGCTGTTTCTCTAAGCCGTCTGTGATGGCTTGCACTGTGGGTGTGTGGCTTAGAGTCAAGCTAGACAGAGAAAGAGTGCAGATATTTGTACTAGACAAATATGATCTACTGCAACTGTATTCAATCAATTCTGTCTATACTGCAAATAGAACACAGGTCTAATTGACTGATTGTAAAGTAAAACTAGTTTTCGAGTTTCATTTAGACCATGGAAAATGTTGTATTTCCTATAGCATTAAAGATAAAAACAAGTTTCTCTTCCAAAGGTACTGTAAAAGAAGGAAAAGCACAGTTTCCTTTTACACTTGGTTAAGGTTAATGAACTGCTGAGATTTTTCAATAAAAATATACAAAAGTCCACTATTATAAACAAATATATATGCATTTTAATACAAGGTGTTTATAAAGTCTTGCAATCACTTTTGTGATTATCATTTCTGTAATTTAAGAATTTATTTGGAAATATTTGGGTACAAATATGCAATTGTCACTATATGAATGTAATTGGAAAAATACATTCTGCAAGTGATGTTTCCTTTCTGTAAGGTCAACTTTTTACAGTATATGTACAGGTCTGTTTGATTATGGCTTCACAATATGATGCTGCAAACAGCTGAAAAAAGCATTTCTCCCTCTGTGCTCATGAGAGGGTCCACAGGTGAGAGATCAGGTAATACTATAGGGCATTAAAGCGACTGAACACAAGTGCAAACAGGGCAAAACATGGGCAAAGAAACAAGAAACTGAGTGAGGGAGCCAGTATGTGGGTTTTTCACTTCCAATAATCCAAAGACCCTGCTAGAAGTATTTTACTTTGTTAAAGATGTTACAGTACATTAAGGACCTGGCTTTTAGTCATTAAACATTCCAAGGTACTGTGCATGAGAGTAGGAGTGTTACTCCAGTGTCCTGGCTAAATTCCATTTTTGACTTGCACCATCAGTCCACCTAACCTTAATTCAACCAATGAAGTAACTGAAGTAATTTCTCACATCTCTACTTGATTTGCTGAATAAGGGGGTTGCTGGTGCATTATGGCTGCCGCATATTAACGAGGTGGTGATGTAATTCAGTGATGTGAAAGTGTTCTACTGTATAAGGCCATATAAATGCAAGACATAATTATCCATTACTCTAAATATAGTAGTGAACAGAATCATTTTATTGCCAGATGTATGCCAGATAATTTGTAAAAATACAAATACTATTAAAAATAATTTGTCCTAATCTATCCATTAATCTAATCCTAACAGTTTTACTTCAAATAGAACATGCTAACATACAGTACTGGGAGTTTAAAGACCACTGGGTCTTAACATTCTTCCACTGTCGGTGTCTTTATTTAAAGTGCACAGTTGCTAACTGTTAGGCTGGTGTCTGACTTCAGCTGGTGTCTGCTAGGGGTTTAATGGAATGGCACAACAAAGAGCACAGGTCAGGCTCCACTGTCAGAAAAAGAATGGAGCAGACATTCCAATTGTCTTTTAATCAAATATAAACACAGCTCAGCTCAATTATAGACCCCAATATTACGATGCACAGAGCATTAAGTAACTCTCAGTCAATTCGTCAATTTTGATTGAAAAACTGAAATAAGATGCACAAATAATTTGATTTGAAAACCCCTTACTAGGAGCTGCATTTTAATAGGAGCTGTCTTTTTCATATTCCTTTTAACGGTGTTTTTTCTTTCCCTTTTTCTGTACAATTCAAATTAGTTCAGTCTATGTTGCAAAATTTCAAAAATAAAGAAACAATACAGGAATATAAGTTTCACAGTGCCCGTGAACTAAACATTTAGACTTTCATATATTTTAAAAAAATATTAGTACAATTACATTATTCTTTATATTATTCTATTCAATCTGTATTAAATTCATTATAGTAGAATTTTTACCTTTTTAATAGCATAATATTTCATATTTAACTTTCTTTCATACTACAAGCTCTTTTCAAGTTTGTAGTATGTCAAGATCAGTAAAAAATGTTTTGAATTCATAGTTCCTTCTTGACAAGATCATACTGAAATTTTTGGGCTGGAAACTGGTTTGTTTCTTTATTGAGGAGGTAGTCACTGAGGGCACAAAATGGGCAAGTTTTCATAGCAAGGATATACAGTATCAGACCAATCGTCATGCAAGCCCAAAGACTGCAGATTTGCCATCACTTTTTGGTTCTATTCACCCAAATCATGCAGTCATTGCTTCCACCTGAAGTTAATTCTATTCTATACTCCAACCCACTCATCGCCTTTTCTCTCGATTCACTTAAAGCATTTTCTGTAAGGCATGTTGCCACCTGGATCTTCTGTTTCCCAGTCTCTGAGATGAGAAACAAGACAATAATTACATTTGACACAGTTGTCTGGCCTAGACAATCTACAATACCATCCTTACTTTGTAAACACTGCATGTTGTACTGAAAAAAAAGTGATGTATGATCTCTTTAGGGCATTAAAGTTTCCAATTTCAGCTTTGTTCTGCTACAAGACAATTTTAAAATCATGATCACACTCTGCAACTGTAATTTCAATAAGAGGAAATGCAGATCAGCATCTATAGAACATACAGATAAATATAAAGGTAATAAATAGTTCAGGTGGGTAGCTGCGTCAGCATGCGTAGGCTGCAAAGGAACAAGTAATAGGTTTATTCCATGCTGAAAAAAAGAAGAAAGAGAACACAACGTTTCGGCCGTGGAGCCTTCTTCAGGTGTGAGCACACCTGACACCTGACACCCTCACACCTGAAGAAGGCTCCACGGCCGAAACGTTGTGTTCTCTTTCTTCTTTTTTTCAGCATGGAATAAACCTATTACTTGTTCCTTTGCAAGGTAATAAATATACTTATTTCAATTGAATAATAATGAACAGTGGTACAGTATGCATCAATATTCATTACTGGGTTAGGATTACATGCTAATACTGTATTTACTGTATGATATATTTGATTACTTGTTTAAATTTATATCTGAGTTTATTTGACATTAAAATGTTTAAATTTTGTAAAATGTATGTAAAGCCTAAAGCCCCTAAATACCAGAGATGGTCAACAACAGGGTACCATGTCACAGTCCTATAAGTTTGTAAAAGAAAAACAGAATGAAGGCCACAGTGTTTAAAAGAAGTTGCATAGTATCCACTCAGCTTTTGGTGTCTCTGATTACTTCACATCTTAAAAAACACCTCTAGCAAAACCAACCACTCATCACTCATTATCAAGAAATAATTTGCTGGGGAAAACACTGACTCACCAGCTATAGTTTCTCAGCCTATAAAGTATAAGAAATAGGAGTTAACTTCAGTTTCTATCCCTGCAGTTGTTTTAATAATAAATGTGAATAACATACTGTAATTGTCACAATAGCATATTATCATACCTAATATTAAATACATTAGACATAAATATCAGATACTCTATATAATCATCTTACAGAATTACTTAGAAATAGCAAACACAAATTAAACATTGCACTGGATAGAGTGATGAGGGTTTTAAAACATAAAACCTAACAAGTTTTTTTTTCAGAAAAGCATGACTACAGTAGATGCTTGTAAAATGTGTTTAAAATGTAACATTTTTAATGCAATGTGTTTCATCTTTCATAGACTTTGTATAGGCTCCTTAAGCTTTATATGGCATAAAAAACTTCACGATGTGTTTCTGTTTTCCTTGAACTCATAAATGAATATTAAATACGTTGTACAGTGAAAATATTATTACAGAATATGTAATCAGCAATAGAATGGAAAATATCCTTATCTCTGACTAAACAGATGCCTGAATGCCAGCTTAAATCAGATGTTTTGAAAAAGAGCTCACAATATCTACAGTATATGTTGGTTGTCTACATCCACAACAAGTTAATGCTCCCCCAAATAAAAGGTTATTTTTGAATGAATGGTTGTCCCTTTAATTTATTTAGCATTAATGAAAATAAAAAGGACACAGGAATACTGTACAATGTCTTAATAATGTTTACAATGTGTAAATGTACCCCATGTGGTTCATTCAGTGCCAGTGTGTACTATAATATCCTTACAGCATATGGCACACAGAACTGTTTCAACTTTATTTCTTTTACGTTATGTTTTCTAGAAACTTAACTGTAGCTAAGCCATTTGCAAGATCCCACATTTTAGTTAAATCATGAGTACCTAGGGAACACAATACCATTTATGGATAGCATTCTGTACCCAAAGCTTATCACCATCTGTTTCTAAACTTGTATCACATTTAATTGACAGCTTAATCTCACTCCCTATTCACCCTATATTTTTTTGTTCTGCTGAGAGTATCTTGTTTAGTTCATTTCGATCTTTTGCAGTCGAGGAAACTGGTTTACTTCACCCAGTCTGGACCATCTCACAGCTGCTGGCTTTACTAAACAGTTATCAATGGCATTTACTGTAGATACTTAGAGTGTTCTGCAAAGTTTCCCTACTGTAGCAGTGCCAAATTTGAAACAATCAACAGACAGCTTGTAAAATAGTTATTTGAATATGTACAACAACAACATAATTAAATACATATTTAATACATAAACACATAAAACATAATTAAATACAATTTGTTATTTTTAATGAACAGCCACTTTCAAATATAAAATACAATGATTTTTCATCTGTCAATTTATAATGTTTTCTTTTCAACTCATAAATATATATGTATAAAGCAAAAAGATACAACCCTTAAAAACATTTAATGTAGTGGGATCTCCTGAAACTCATATTCCCATGTGCCCAAGTCTTTCCTTAGCTCTCCTCTTGATCCCTGAAGCTCAAGAGAACTGGGGCTCAACTTCAGCCACCTTAGCTTGTTCCATAACAATCATTTGGACCCAGAAAAGAAGGAAGACCAGGTTTGGATCCCCTGCAAGGCAATCAGCACATCAGAAACACAAAATATAGGTACATGTTGGAACACAACATTACCAGGGCTGCCTTCTCAACAACCAGTAAATGGCACAGTTACAATCATCAGCTTCACCCTTGCTGCCCAACAGATCTCAGCAAGGGCTCTCTTCCTCCCCTGAGGACTGAATAAAATCGACAATCCTACTGCTGTCCAATCAGTATATTGCTTTAAAGTAGAAAAAAAAATCCAAAGTATCAAAGTGCGTGACTGCATTCACTCCATAGAAGTCAGCAGAGTGTGCATTCCGGTTAGGAACAATCGTGCTATTTGACAAAGTAAAATGCGTCCTCTTTCACACTTCTTGATTAATAATAAACACATTGTGATAAAAGAATGTAGAGTTCAGAAATCAGCTTCTGTATTTAATGAGCTTGTCTTAGTTGATTGGTTCAGTCTTAAAAGTTTATCAAAGTACATTTTGTTTTCTATTGCTCAGTGAAGCAGAATGTAGAGTAAGAATTTTGTCAACTTGATTGCAAGTATTTATTTATTTTGTCAACTCTGCAAGTATTTATTACAATGCATTACAAACTCATCTTTCAATCTTTCAATTGCTCATGTCTAACTTTAAATTATTTTATCAAACTTAAAAAATATACATATACAGTAAATATTGTGTAATAATGATGTAATTTTACCTGCTTGGATTGCTGTATACATGGAGAAATAGTACTCTTTAACCAGAACAAAATGCAAGTATTGTTTTCTAAAGGATATACCCTGTTTTAAGCAAGATAAATTGTACTATATTACCATACAATACACCTGGAGTTAAAAAGATCCCTCTTTTAAATTATGTTCAATTAATATATGAATAGTTAGACTAATATGTAAGTTTAGAAAAATTATAAAAATCACCAATAAGGTAGTCTCCAAATCACTTTCCAATACCTTAACATAATAAATCCACAATATTCATTTTCTGTGATATTTTACTTAATTTTTTAACCTTTAGATCGAGTTCTCAGGAGATGTGAGCAGCAGTCTTGGTAGAGAATCGGTAACTATAAGCCATGAAATTTAACAGCTAAAGTCCAGTGTGGAACCCAGTCTATTACATCTGAAACCTGGAATATAGAATCCAGTGAAGTGCAACCACCGAAGTCTAAGATGAGCTCATTTTGTGCACTAACAGCCCATGACTGGGCATATCAAATACAGTTCAAAAGTCCTCAAAAAGTGAGTCCACTTTACCCCCCTGCCCTTTACTTCAGCTGCCATCAAAAGGATTAGGTGAAATCAGCAAGCTTTAAGGGCACAAGGAGAGATTTATGAAGACCTCTGCCTTGTGAGATAGGTAAAGGCTGTGCTGCTAGAATCCCTGCAGGCAGAAATAAAACTTGGATTAGAAAATTACAGAGTGACAATTTACTACCCTTCATCCTTTCTAATAAGTAATTCTTATCTACTAACATGAGCAATAAAGGCTGCCAGACAAGTTCCAATGTCTGAAGAAGGTAAAATATAGTTGTCTCTTTTTAGTACCAGTAGCAAAAGCATCTACAGCCTCTTCTGGGAAAAAGAGGTGTGGGTGTCATGTAGCTGCCTGTTCTGTTGTGTAACAACCTCTAGGACAGCTGCTGAGTGAACACTTTGGACTGATGATCCCCTCTGATTTTACATGTGGGAAAAAGTTTTCTTAACCTAATGGGGCCTATGATGATAGTTCTAAAGGAAAAAGAAGACATTACACATAAGCATTAACATATAACAAGAGAGTTGAAAAGAGAATGCTACTTGGATGTTGTTGATGCCCTAAGAATGAACATATGAGCAAGTCAAACAACAGTAAGGTGAACGTATATATTACATATAATGTTTGGAGAAAATTAATTTAAAATTTAGAATAAAGCATGTTTTTAGCCTTAGGATAACTTCAATATGCTCTGTATTGAGTCAGTATTGGAGAAAATCAGAAACAGCAAGATCATACTCAGAATAATGCACAAAGGACTGATGTCGATTGTTACATTTCTTGTATGATGTTGTCTTCAGTTTTCAAGGAAGACAGTATCAAGTTTTTCCTCTAATTTGATATAATATAGATAGATATGCTCCAGATATCCTTAATACATCCCATGCACTGTGTCCAAAGGATATATTAATGGATAATTAATAATATTAATAATACATTAATAATAATTAATTTAGAGCTAAATTAAATGTAGTGGCAAGAATTGTAAAATGCTTACGAAGGATAATTGTAGACAGCACTGCAAAGGAGACAAACCTTTTTTTTTTAAATGCCAAAGGTTTGTAATTTTGATTCAGTAATGGAGAGCTACAAACGTATACAATGTGACAGCAGTGTAACACATTAACACAAAATTACTGACTTCAAGAATCATGTGTTTATCATAATTCAACTGTGGATAACTGGATGTGGATTGGGGGAAAAGTGGGATTGGAAAAGCAAACAAACGACAGTCGTCTGAAATAATGAAAAATGCATATCTTGGAACATCAGTAGAAATCTCTTCACCTTGAAGCAATCAAAATGAAAGCATAGTTCCGCTTGTCTGGGGAGAGGTGCTACAGACTGAGGCTATGATTTGATACTGTCACCTCACGGAAGTACCCTCCATTGGACCTCATCTTTTTTATTCTCCACTTTAAGTCACAAATGGATGATGGAAAAGAGTCTGAAGTGAATTATCTCACATAAATTCATCTAGCAATTCCCAAGAGTTTTACTTAGTGCCGTCAAACCTATTTCACTGTCAGTTACATGGCTGCTTTTGGCAAGTGAATGTATGACTGCAGCAGCGCTGGCTGTTTTATTATTAGGTGTTGACTTCCTTAGGATATCCTAACCCTTTATCAAAAAGAACTTTCTCCCATTAAATTGCTCCCCCTTCTGTCATATGAAGTGTTGAAAACTTTATATTTGGGCGTTTTAGGAATCATCAGCCCTCTCAGCAACACTCAGCTGCCGAAAACCACTTTTACTGTTCTACTGATGTCATGGTTCTATATATACTGTATGGTACATGTCTGACAGCTAATAAATACCGTAACTGAGCATCTTTCATTTTTTATTGTATGAAAACTACAGTATGTGCGTCTATCCTTAAAAGAATGTATCTTTTGCAAAAAAACAATGATGATAAAGTAACTCATACTTCATCATTATCATCCACTTATTTGTGTATGTATGAGTGTCCATATTCATTTGACCTAACTAATTCTTTACCACTGCAAATAAAAATAAAGACCATGTAAAGAATAGTTCAGATATGGTATTCCCATGACATTTAACATTTATTCACTTTGAAACTAAAAATGTAATGGTGTACTGTATATCTGATGTTTTATGGATTTCAAGTGCAATTTCACCCTCTGTAGTTTCAGTTTATTTACAAGTCTTAGAATACAGCAGGTTGACTATGTAATGTAGCATTACATAATTAACAAAGAACTGATGAGAGCATTTTTTTCAGAAATAACGTATTTAAAACATTTTATTAAACATTAAGCTACCTTTTCTTTGAATAAAACACTATTTAAACCTTAATGGAATATTAGATCTAGTATCTATCAATCAAGGTTTATTTATCAATGCATGAACAGTACAGCATAAAGCGGTGTTGTCGGCAATGAAATGCTTTGTACGCGAGCTCATTAAGAGGGATAGAAGAGTAGAAGGACAGGAATTTATAGGTATTAGATTAACAAAAAAAAATTGCATACAATAAATCACACAATTTACAATACAATATCTAGAGTGAAGCAGTACAAAACCTGAAATTCTACCAATGCAATTTGAATGTGTATTGGACCATAGTCATTTGAAAGATCTTTGATTTAAAAATAAGGCCATGACTCTCTTGGTTTATTTTTTTCCACTATTCAGAAAGGTCAGTATCTCTCTGTAATTAAACAAGGATTTTCTCTAGTATTACCCACGTACACATTTCTATATCATCTCTATCTTTGATTTAACGATGAATCAAACTAACAAGAAATAGCTCTGCTCAGCAAAAATAGTGCAGAGGTTTCAAGTTCTACATAAGAGAAAAGGTCATGGCACAGAACCACCATGCGTGAAGTAAGCACAGGGAAGTGATAATGCACGAGCTGATAACACACGCAGCCTACCACCTCAATGCATAAAAAACTACAGTTACACTCCAAATAGAAATTGCAACTTAATAGAGTTAATAATGAGACTACTTGAGCAGCCAGGTGCTTAGAAGCTGTCATGCTCAAAATCACTGGTGGAGTTCAGGGATCCGTAATCCTGAAGCTCAAAAATGGAAGCTCAATTCATTGATGGTTTCACACATTGAAGAGAGGACATGATGCACAAATTCTTAAAAGCCTGTTACCTTCCCCACAGCAAAACCATAATCGATTCCTTTCTAAAAACAGCACTTTTCTGACAGAAAACCATTGCTGAGAACTGATCTGTGATATTCTCTTTGCTTTGTCTATGGAATATGATTACATATTACATACTGTATGGTAATAAAAGTGAAATAGTCCACAATTCATCTGCAATCAAGTTACCTCTACATAAACAACGCTTTGGTAATTAAATAATTACTTGAAAATGTGGTACCTCAACTATCTACATATACTGTACCTTACACAGAGAATATTTTTCCCTTAAGAAAAGTCTTCGTTCTTCAATCTCTCTACCTTATCATTTGATTTAATGTCTATTCTAGACACTAACGTACAGAATTCAATTTTTGTTTGCAGAATATATTGCATCAATAAGTACCCTGACCTCTTGATTCCTTTCATCTTCTGTGTGCCTCTTTTTTAAATGAGGTGTGGTTGTCTTTGGTAACAAACCTGTTTGTGTATTCTTCTCATCTGTGGAACACTCTGTCTCAGACTGGAAAGTTTAAAAGGCTGCTGAAAATCCATTTTTTCAACTTTATTAGGTTCTGGATGATTGGTCAGAATGATGTATTTTCTTATTGCATTTCACTGTGGAATGTGCTTTTAAAACAATTTTAAAATAAAATATATATCTGTTTACTGATATGAGAAAGATATGATTGAAAATAATAAATGTACGTAAACTAAAACTAAAATATTATTTTGCACCACAAAGGCTCGGCTGAAAGAAAAAAAGTGTTATGTCTATTTAACTCCATCACATGCAGAGAAACTGTAAGACTATGCTGGATTTGTTTCTTTTTTAAGTCACTGTTTCTTTTAATATTCTTAGACTTAAAAAAAACATATGACATAATAATTAAGCTGGCAAATAAAATAATAAACAACAGAAACACATGAAGGGTTTAATCTAAAGTGCAGACTGACTCCTCTAGCCAGGAAGTTACCATTTCAAATCTGGGACATGTCATTAGTGTAAGCAGGGCATCCAAAGTAGTCCTGTATAATTTGCTTCTAGGGTTTCAAGGGGCAGTAGGCTTGTATATCCTTAGCCATACAACAGCCAGGGGACTGTGAGATTGCAGTTGTTTTTGGTGAAAGGTATCTTTTCTCCCTTTAATACCTTGGCTCTGGCAACAAAGACATGGGAAGCTTGACTGGGTGCATAGTGAATGATATGCCTTTGTCAAGCTCAGTTGATTAAGAACTGGCAGCATCAAACTGAGGGCATGAAAAAAACAGGGACTCAAATAACAACGTTATGGAAAGTTGAAAAGCACGCCTTTGTGAGGACTACTTGCACCTCTTTTTGTTAAGAGCCATCTACAGTATGTGTTTATTAATGTAAATTAACATAAAGATTCCAGAAATACGATCACAGAGAACAGTAATATGTGCAATGGCATGTACTGTACATTGGTAATGTAGAACTTATTTACAGTATGCTGATATTGATTTGGGAAACAATTGTTACTCAAAGAGCTAAAATTATTCAAATCAATGTCATCACTGAACTGGTGTCAATTCAAATTTGCTATTGCCACTTTTTTAATTGCTTTTTCAGACAGCTACACATTGGACTGAATAAAGTTTCATTTCTGTTTTTCTGAAAAGCATATAGCATGCAATGATTGATACATTATTCATTATACTGTATATCAACAAATAATCTTTTTTTGGGGGACCGCTGTCTTGTTACAAATCACAGGAGCATTTAATAACCTGTAGGAATTGCAGTTTGTATAAAATCACAATAGAACGAATGAAGTTAGCGATGTGGATAACTATAAAAAATAAAAAATGATTATTAATAAAGCAATAATAATAAAATATTTTAACAAGCAACAAAAATGACACATTCTCTGGGAAGGGAATGCAAACCTAAAAAAAAAATCCATATTACTGGAGTTTCTATGCTGCGATTTTTAGATACATGAAACCAATTGGCTTTCTATGAGTTTGTTTCAACACAAAACTTTAATTATCGTGCTCATAATTAATTCCCTTTTCATTCAGATCTCCTAACTCAGTTGTCTCACTTACTCAGAACTGTGCATGTAATTAAGGTAAAAATAAGCAATATAAACTTAACCATATGACATTTACCCATATGAAAGGGATAAAGTAAGTTTTTGATGCATAAACATAATATGGGTGGCTCTGGTGTTGAGTTAGATTCTGATCTGCTTTATCTTTTTGTGTGGCGCTTGTGCATTCTCCCTTGTTCATATAAGTTTTCTCCTGGTCGGTTTCCCGTCACATCCCATATACAGTACACACTGGAAGTGTATTATAATAAAGTTACAATAAAATTATAATAATTATAATTATCTGTAAGTGATTATAATAACGTTTCCCTTGTTCCTTTGTTATGTGGTGGACAGGCATCCCATCCAGGTTAACAGCAGTCATGTTCTCTTAGCAAGGTTGTGCCCTTCGCTCCCAGAATAGACTCTGGACTAGAGTGACCCTCACCACATAAGCTACTTTGTGATTATGTGAGGACAACATAATATTTTTACTAATATAATATGACAGGCTAAATGGGAAAATTCTGTCTCATGATACCTTGGAACATCCACTGCAGCTTCTGATATTTACAGTAGCAAGAAAACAACCAGCCAACATATAATTTTGCTTGTTTTACTAACTACAAAGAGAAATCATTCAGAGATGAACTTCTGTTTCATATAGATATCACCAATGTCATCATCTCCCAAAAAACGTGTTAATGGATTAGAAGGCAATGCGATGGACACATGTCTGTACTGTGTTTCCACCACAATTATCTGGAGTATTAATGCTTTAATATCTTCATATTCAAGTTTTAACTGAGATGTTGGATGGGAATATGTTTCTTAATTATTGTTTCTTTACAGTAGAGTAACCATCTCAGAAGGCTGTGATGAATATACCAGTTATTTTTGTTTGTGTTTTTATAGTTTTAGTTGGAACAAAGGTTTATGAGCAGCAAAGTTTGTGTAATTGAAAGTTTCAGTGTGTGCACATGTGTTAATGTTAGAGGGCTCCTAAAAGACTGTGTCAGCGTTCCTTGTGATGTTGGATGAAGAATTGGCAGGCTATAGAAAAACCACAATGACAGGGTACAGTGCCTCTTTCCCAGAGCAGCACAGGCATAATGTGTTACTCTGTTTTAAAATGTAATCTACAGAATTGTTTCAGTATCAAAATTAATTTAGAAGTTTCAAGCAAAAAATATTAATCTCTTGCCCTCTGGGCATGGTGCTCATGCTCAAATATTATGTGCAATAATCTGACACAAAGGAGCCAGGCAGCTATGAGTCAGAGGTGACAAAATAAAACTGTCTAGGAAACGGAGATTTCCCAACTCACACAGAGCTACTGGCTGGCATTTAGGGCATTAAGTTAACCATTTCTACTAAACTCCTTGATCCTGAAATTGAAAAATATAATTCCTAACTTTTTTTCATATGTACATAACTTTAACTGCTAAAGATGATTCAAAGAATCGTATTTAGTAAAGTGCAGCAGCAGAAATTATGTCAATAAAGAATTCCGTTTATTGCATTTCACACCTTTTTAATCAACTCGAATGAAAATAAAACCTGACAACGTTTTGCTTCTTTTGCAGTTCCAAACAATACCCTAATTAATTTATATTTGATTTAAAAGGAGCAGAGAAAATATGGAGCTCATTCAGAAGCGATCAATGCACTTTTGTCTGCCTCATTTGACTTCAAGACATAGTAAGTGATGATAATGTAGTATTTCTATAAGTTGAATGACCCCAGGAAGTATCAAACACCCATTAGCAGATGTAAACAACATAGATGAATAAATTATGATGATGGTCCTTACTAATGTGCATAATGCTGAACTGCTTCCAAAAAAAAGACTAACATAAATTTAATGTATTGCAGCTCAACATGGACAATTAAAGATAATTCTGTAGTTCTAGATAAAGCAGTGAAGGGGGTTAAACCATTTCAAGCTGTGCAACCGAACATAAAACACTGCAAAAGGCCCACAAAAATAAATATTTTAATACGTATTTTGTTATCTGGTACCACAGTTGCATCTTTCATATGAATAAACACAATAAAATTGATTTTTTTGTACTGTACGTGTATACATACCTCTACATTTTGTGCATGAAAATCCATAATGTTGTAGTCACGTGATGTTTTTCACTTTTCAACATACAGTATCACTAACATTTATCTTGAGATGGAGCTAGTACAGCACATAACATATTAATGAAACTGAAATACAGTATGTTGCCAAGACAAATTAAAGCTTGGAGGACAAGTATTAAATAATTATTAACACAATACAAACCCAAATTCAATATTAAAATCACAAAAACATATGTGTGTTAAGTTCTTACAGGGGACATAAAGCTTATCTGAAAATGTCATACAATCTATACTCTACATTAAATGGAACTCAATGACAGTTGCAAATAAACAAACAAGTTGTCTCATAAAACTCTGGAATTCAAATTTAAAAGACTGTAATCTCCTTGGACAGTAAAATGTTTAGAAATTAAAAAGAATGATTGTCTTTTTAATGTTTTAACTCATTGCTTCAAATCAAGGCAAATATATGAATACAGTATATACTGTACAGATGCAAATTACACCAGCTATATTAATGAGGAAGCTTTTTTCCATATTTTGTTGCATAAGCAATAATAACCCTGAATCACAAAAAATCTAGAGCCCCGCCTCCTCCGCAAAAAAATAGAATTACATTTCTGCCAAACTGAACACAGTTTGAAGGTGTTTTTACTATTTGTTTCTTAAACTTTCTTCTATGGGACTATTCACCAACAGAATGTTTACCATTACATTGGATAGTAAAGGTGCCATCTTTGAAGTGTACCTTGTCTCATTATTTTGGACTCCATGTTAATCAATCAGCAGTATTATGTGTTGTCTATCAAAATACTCTGACTTTGTAAAGAAACTCCCCCCTTAAATTAAATGCCTGGACATTTTGCCACAGTTTTAATAAGGGGAAATAAGGATGTGTTAGCATTTCTGGTTGTTCCTTCTTCGATTTTAAAGCTTCAAATTCCAAAACCTCTACAGTTTTTATCTGTATTCATATATATAAATATTTACACAATTTATGTATACAGTGTATATTATATTTACACAATGTATGTGCATAAACAGTGTTTTTCTGTCTCATCAGGAGCCTGTTTCACTAAATGTAAAAGCTAGCCATTTTATTAAACCATCTGACTCATTTTCCTATTACTGTATGTTGTCAATTTAATAAATTCCTATACAATGTTTAACTCCACAAAACCAGGTACACAATAAAATATGCTGCTTCTTTCTAGTTTCTTAAATTCTGCATTCAGTTTAATATGAATAATATGCACACTGCAATTATACTTTAATTATTGCAGTCAGTCACCATTGAAGAAGCGCCAACTGTCATTTGCAAAGGAGTTTTTATAATCTTATTAATGACCTTTTTGCTACATTCTTCCTATTTTCAAATTCATTGTATTACCCAAAGAGCCCCAGGTCTCTTAAAAGATATTCATGACATCCAGAAAAAAAAACCCAACTAGAAATGTTATAAATGTAAAAATGATGCTGGAACCAGGGATTGTATTTATGAATAAAACCTCTCAGGTGGTATTGGACATATTTTAAACAAGCCAAAGTGTTACTGCCGATAGCCTTAAGGATGCTGTGGGATAAACTGGTTGCTATGAGCTACTAGACTTCCAAATCATATCACTGAAACAAACAAGCTGAAGCTATAGAGAAACAACATATTGTTAATATAAAAATGTTAAGTATGTCTCCAGATAGCAGTGCAGGTTTAGCTACTGAACATGTGGAAAAAGGACTATAAAAATGGATGAGGTGACTATTATACTGTAACTGTAAAGGAACAAGTAATAGGTTTATTCCATGCTGAAAAGAGAAGAGAGAAAACACAACATTTCGGCTGTGAAACCTTCTTCAGGTGTGGCCTACCCCCCTGAACTATTATAACTGTATTTTAAAACAGCAAGTGGAAAAATAAGGAAAAACAGTAGGCACTGGGAAAGCTGTAAGTTGAACGGTTTTGGTTCAATGTACGTTTTGCTTAAGCATCTGAAAGACACTGAGAATGACGTAATTTGCAAACATGTATTTAGAATGGCAACCGTACAGTACTTATGTAATCAATTGCAGAGTGAGTGTGCTATGGATGTCTCTGATTACTTAGTGTGATCATAATAAAGACAAAAGGTATTCAGCGAGAAGCTGGAGAAAAGATAATGTTACCTCTGAACTCATATCCACTGATTAACGATAACCTGCCAGGTTTGAGTCAATGCTGAAAGGTGAGAGATCACGGTTGACATTATTTTAAAGTGTGATTAGTAGTTCTCCTTAGTAACAGCCTTTATTGCAGCTTTTGTGCACCATTCTTATCTGCATTTTCAGCTTGTTTCTCTGTAGACCTAGTTAGTATAATAGCTCATCCATGATTTCGAAAGCTTTTTAAAATGTTTTTTCTTCACATTAAGTACATTTTGGAGGTCTTGCATTTGTGGTATAATGGGTATCATCATCACATTAGTGTCACAGTGAAATCTACAGTAACACAAGACCAGTTTGGGAGCAATCTGTAAAGACGTATCTCCTGCTTCATCTTTTGGTTTTAACACAGTAAACTAGCCAATAAAACTTTTCACTTTGCAAGGTTAAAATGGTTTTGCGGTGTAATAATAGAAAAGCAATCTCTGTCTTAAATGGTTTTGTGTATGGGTGTTTCCCTTGAAATGTTCTTTGAAATGGGAAAGAAAGCACACCCACAGATATTTTGTATCATGCTTCCCTTAGGCTCATTTCCAATATAATCACTTTGGTGTTCCTTTTTTATGTACACTAAGTATTTTTTTAATGTTGTTAAAGATATTAGGAGGGAGTTCTCACAGAGAGCAAACTAAACAGGCCTCTTAGGGTTTCAAGCGAAGACAAATGTTCATTTGTAAGGATAAAAGAGAAGCAGCAGGATTCCAATACGGAGCCTCTAAGAATAGTTCAAGTTCAAAAATAGAAGCATTTAATTATCAGGAATTACAAGGGCAACCCTTCTCTGCTAAGTAGAAGTTTGAATGGTCAATTCTATAGTAGACACTGCTAGTATATCTTACAGCAAGGTATTATACCCTGATTTCTCCATTTATCCAAGCTACGGTATACAGAGGCATACCAGCAATACCAAGAGCAGTGGAAAAATGGCCTAAGACGGAGCCATGTGACACCTGATGTAATACTTCGCAAACCATCAGATATCTTACCCAGGCACTTCAGCATGCAGCAGGGGAAATTCACACCTTTAGAAAGGGATTCTCTGTATAAAGTGCTAAATGAATAGTGCTCACATTAAATGGTGATGAAGCTTTTTATTTTAGTGGCGAGTTCTCGGGATGTTTAGACAACAAAGGATAGCAGAGATTCGCTGGCTCTGGACATGGTATAGAGTTAAAAGCCAGAAACCCATTAACTTAGAGCAATAACAAACAATCAGCAGTAACCTACTGGAGGTCACTGCAATGAGACTAGTTAGACGAGACTAACTAGACAAGATCCCATCCAAGTAGTTCTAGTTGCCAGATGCTAAGACACCCACACTGTACTATTATATACACCTGACACCTGAAGAAGGCTCGACAGCTGAAATGTTGTGTTTTCTTTCTTCTCTTTTCAGCATGGAATAAACCTATTACTATTATATACTTTAGCAATCTACATGCCTGTCCCCACGACCTCTCCATCTTTTCCCCAAGGCTCACCCTTTCTTGTCGTTTTCCTTCTATAAAACCAGGGGACAATCCCTGCGCGCTCTGTCCCTGCCTCTGAGTCCAGAGGACACCTGCTTTCTCTCTCTGCCTTCCTAGCCTCAGCTGCTCTGTGGCTCGAAAACCCCATTGAAATGAAAAGGGCAATAAAACATTGAAAATGTAAGTCGCCTCCGCCCTGTCTTTTCTAACGCCACTGCCGAACCGGGAGTGTTCGTTGCAATGCATACAGTACAATATATATAGTAATACACGTTATTGACAATACCTTAATTTTTGCAGAGAAGCACCTCTCCCACACCTCTTGTAGGTTGCTTTTGTTTTTTGTCCAATTTTACGTAGGACAAGTGTGCAATAATACCAATAAGCAGAATGTCATCAAATGGGAATTTCTAGACAATTTTCACAGAAAATAAGGTTTTCACAGAAGCCAGATGATTGCAATGATAACAATATACAGGAATATAGTAATTAGTATTAGTGCAGCATTAACATTAAAATCTCTCAGGGAAAAAAAACAAGTAAATATGAAACTGGAACAGCCTTGTATTTTATACTTCAATTGTCTTATTTTCTCTTCCATTTCACCTTTTTACACTAATGCTTATTACATATTTTTTGAAAACATGAAGAAAGCTGAAAGTACATCTCAGAAACTGATGACTCCTAGAAAAATAAAATATCAACATATAAAATCTCAAGTAGGAGGGACATTATATTGTTATTTCATACATGACCTCCTTTCTAACCCAGATCAAATACTTGGTTCTACAATGTACTGTATAACAAACTATATCAAAAAGGTGCTATAGCAGTAAATAAATTATTGCCTCTATTCCATACAATCACGGCCTTGTGCAAAATTTACAAGCTTTTCACAGATGTACAGTAAATGGCTTGAGGAAGCAAAAGGAAAACATCCAAGGTGGCTTTATTATTCACTATTTAGATTCTGCTAAAATAACCCTTTTAGCATGCCACTATATGTTAATATATTAAAGGTCTCAAAAACACAGGAAAAGTCCCTTAAAGTATGGATAGGAAGTAAATCACATCACACTATTCACAGCAACAGGGAACAAAGAATATCTTTGAAATGTCTGTTTTAATGAAAGAAGAAAGTGCTGAGAGAGACACATGCTGGCACGTTATTATTGCTCATTTCTTTTTCCATTGCAAACAATTCTTCTTCCCCTTAACACTTGTCCTCACTTTCAGGTGATGCCCATTTATAATCCAAAGCAGCAGCCTAACAAGAGTAGTTTCCATGCTTGTCTTGTCTTTAGAGGGCTGTACGGGAGATGAACAGTTAGTGCTAGCTGTGCGTGACAGTAGAAAGGGATGTAGCCTTTTTTTAAAAAATCACCTTTGCTCATTAGGAAATTTCAGGGCATCCTTTCATCAGAAATGATGGCCTACATGGGTTGGGAATGACTTGTTTCCCCTTTTGCAATTCATTAACTTTCTTCTTAAGTACATTTGTCTTAAACACCATATCCCTGTTCTCAGTGAATCATGCCCAAACTTCTAAGCAAAGTGAAAATGTTGAAAAGTTGTACGTAAATGCTACAGCCTAAAATAAATGGTTGATTTGATTAAATCTTGTACTCCTTAAATTAAACAATTTCTTCACATTAGCTGTTGCTTGCTTAAGCTCAATGTCAACATTCATCTTAATTCTTTCTTACAATATTGTGCTATTTTCTCTCTGCCCGATTATTCCCAGCACTACAGAACAGCATATTGATTCATTGTTCAAAAGGCAGCATACAGGCAGACTGTAGTTGCTGCTAATGTGATTGGTACGAGCAGTGAGTGTACACGACAGATGTACTAGAAATATGAAGGAGCAGATGTTTCTCATCTTATCTGTTCTCTGTCTGCCTACACATGCACAATCTCATTCTGAAATACTGTATTATGCAGTGATAGTTTCGTCCAGAAGGACAATCTTGAAACCTCTATATTAAGCACAAACAAATTTCCAGCATCTGATATTACAGTATTGCCTGCTAGGTATAAAGTACTGCCTACTAGGTATAAATTCATAACTGCATCTTTCCTGAGATGAAAATTGATATTTAATGCCCATGTACAGTACACACAATGTTTATTGGATGTTCACTATTCCTGTCAATCACACTGTGTGTACAGCAGATCACAAACCAGCAATACATTAAATAACACAATAAAAACTACAATTTTTGAATGCTGTTTATGCTACTTTATATCTATGCAAACAAATGAATTTGTTCAATGTTTTGTTGTTTTTTGCTTTTTCATTCTTCTCTCATTTTTTATTTATGTTAAACATTTTTGATTGTTTGACACTCCTACAAGTTTAGGATGTGCAGGTGCAGAATGATCAGTGATGGTATGATGAAACTTCTTAAGATACTTGCTTTGCTGTTGCTGTTTTCATTGGGCTGCCTGGCTCACACAACATTGGTTTGAAATATAGCCGAGAATTCTTCTTAATTTTAAAGGGCAACCAGTTCCAACCCATGAATGCACTGTATGCCAAACTTCCTCAAGTAATTCTGAGATCTGCACAGAATTTGGATTATAATCATAAACGTGCAGCAGGAGGGGCAGATCAAAACAGAAGTTTTGACAGAGAAAGGATGATCCCTCCATGCCATTATGAATCTGTCTGTATGGTTATTGAAAGGCAACTTGAAATGACTACACACTAACATGCAGTTCTTGCACTCATTTTGCAATGTCTGTGTATTTGCATTTACAACATGGCTAGATGAGACTAAAAAGGATGACAAATTTAAGAGTGTTTTTTTTAAGCACTTCATCAGCTGGACAGAAACAAAGTATCCACAGGTAAACATTATGGTGAAGGGGTCTGTCTGAAGAAACATAACCATCGGTGCCAAATATTATCATCTGTTAGAGTATGTACGGAATATGCTTGACAGTGAACTGCTACAGTAAGTGTCTCTCTACAGCTTTTTATAATGATTGGTTACATCCATCCTAAAACTAATGTGCAAATTTATTTTGTGATGTTGTCTATTGTGTATTGTGATGTTACACAGAAACTGCATGCTGCCTCCCCAGACATTACTTAAGCTCATTTTCAAGATTTTTATAGTTGTACATTAAAAAAAGACTTTGTAAATATTATCTATACCGTACGTGACCTGACGCAGATTAACAGAATTATTGATTGTTGCCATGGGACCAAATGTGGAAAGCCTACTCATCCCTCCACCAGACCTCCACAGGGTAACACTGATGTCAATACAGTACTTCTCATGTCAATCTATCATACTCTGTTCAAGAAAAACAAGATCTCTCTAGGCCAAAGAAAGCACAGAATGCCTACAGGATTTTTTCAACTGCACGCAATAGGATATGTTTATAGACATATCCAAGGATATTCATGAACTTGCTGATGTACTATCAGTTTACATTTCTTTCTGTGTTTTATTCTACTAAAAGCTTTTAGGTTTTTCCCAATAACAAACTCTGGGTAACCAAGAGTGTCAAAGAAGTTCTCCTTATAAAGAAACATGATTTTTTTTCTCAAGGTGACACAGAGTTCAGGAGGATGATGCAGAAAGTGGTGAAAAAGGAGATCAAGAAAGCTCAGGATAAAAAGGGACAAAACAGGTCAGGGACAAAACAGTCTACCGTAGTTACAGGTGATACCAAGACAGCATGATCCAGGATGGTGATCCAGGAGAAGTGTAGTGTATACCAGATTCCCACTTTGACCCTTTGAGACCTGTTTGTTAATAAGTCTATAACCCATTTTATCAATTTACTGTTTAATCTGATTTTTTTCTTAATTTGAAGTTTTTTGGAATTTCTGCTCTAGCAAGAGTGGTTGTATTGTATTATTGTATTGAAAGCAGATGAAAAAACAAAAAATAATATTCTTACAAATTGCTTTGCTTGGCCAAGCTGTTAATAGACCATTTTTAGCAATGTGAGTATTGAGTAATCTATTCCCCTCCTTCCTCTGTTAGCAAATGGTAGGAGGTCAGTAAGATTCTGTGTGTTTTTTGTAATGTTGTTTCACTATTATCTCTAGACTTTTCACTGGGAGATATTTGAGAGCAACTGGCCTGTAGCTATTAAGTTCACTTGGCCTGACTGTTTTCGGAATGGAAATAATAATAATAGATTTCTTCTTCAGAGAGGGGATGTTTTGTAAGTTTATGGGCATCTGAAAAAGCAAACTCAAAATGTCACAAAGCTGATCTGCACAAGAGTGCATAATCTGGACCTGTGCACTTTCTTATCTTTCCTAACTGTCTACACACCTCAATCTGAATTAACGTTTTGGATCCTGGGAGGATAGTGCTGTTAACCAATGTGGTTGTGGATTTTGATTCAATATGGGTATGAAACATTTAAATTATTAGCCAGTTGTTGCCCATCCATGATAGTTAACACATGTACAGGTTTAGCATTACCTTTCTGAGACATACTGGCCATAGATTTAATGCTCTAATAAAATAAACTTAAAAGCCCTCTAAAACCGGAGGGTTCTTAAGAAGGTGAAGAGCATCATTCTCTCTATTGTGAAATCATATTACTTTCATCTCGGAGACACCTCTGTGTTCCCAGGTATATCTGTAATAGGCTCAGGAAATCTTTCATCCCGTCTGCAATCTCGCTCTCAAACAATGTAAAATAATTCTCTTATATCCTGTTTCACTGTTGCACTGTATTCTTAGCTGGTGATATTTTGTCTGTTTCTTTTGTATTGTTGTATTGCACTGTGCCATAAAACAAATTTTCCCCAGAGGATAATAAAGCTTGAATTGAATTGAACTGCTGCTTGCCTCAGTGGGATACTTGGGCTTGTTTCTGAGAAACAATCAGATCGGGACAGGGTAGGATGGGTGAGAGGCTGACAAGCAGAGTAGCATTCAAAGTTGCTTTCAGTTTATTCTTGGTCTTTGATTTTGTGACAGTCACAATTGAAAACCCTGACTCACACAGATATGCTGCAGTAAAAGGCAAGGAACGTGATTGCACGCTCTGACAGAGAGCAATATTCCTCGGCAGTCCAAATTCAAAATGAAGCAAAATAATATTTTGTGATCTAAAGCTTCAGACTGCTGTCAGATGATAGTTCAATCAGCTGAGTTTCCAGCCCAGTGGGTAAGCCCATGTCTTCAACTGCAGAATCCACTGAGAATGGGTCCAAAACCCAAGGTATCCTGGGTTGCTGAAAGAAGTAGTTTCTTCATTTATTTGTCAGCTGAGTCAAATGCTGGGACACAACTGGAGATGTTGATGTGAGAAGAATATTCCAAAATCTTATTTGAGTGTGGGAATTTCCATTAGTCACTCTTGCACATCTTGTTCCATAGTGTGAGGTTCTTCTAAAATCCTTCATTCTTCCAAAACCAAAAAGAAACTGTTGTTTCTTCCTTGGATGTGAATGTACGGTTTGTTCATTTGATCTAATACAGTATATCTGATAAGTAGATACTCACTGTCAAAGGAATGCTATGCCAGGAGGGATTTTAGCTCATCAAGAAAGGTGAACACTTCCTTGCTCCGTTGAAAGAGGTTATTACATACCTGGCCACAGGAAATCTATCTTACTTTATTGTGATACTAAATGTGCACGTCCTCCCCCCATTCTCTCACAATTTGGCACAATATGTCCATAACTAACCATAGTGTATGTAAAGCCACATCAATTAAGTAATATAGATACTGTAGCTCTGGTAAAATCTTAAGAAAAACCTTTGATGACACTGCTGTTATCCCAAAACTTTCCCCCATAAAAGCATTAAAAACAAAGTTTGTTGGATGTTAAAAATGGTAGCCGAGCAAAGGATGGAACTAATTGCATGGCATTAATACATAAACTTCAAACCCTACACTGCATTCATTCTGACTTTGTGGTGCTTTATACTGTAAGCTGTGATTTCAATTCCAACTGTTATTATAAAAAAGCGAGCATTAAAATTGCTTTAAATGTTAACAAAAGCCTAAAATGGAAAAACAGACACATAATAACATGATAATCATGGCTATTCAGCAAACCATCTACTAAAAACTCATTGCAACCCAAAGAATATTTAAAATCTCTTACCATTTATAATGCATATACAATATGAGATGTCACCTGACAATGTTCACTACCGGATATGAATATTAATTAAAAGTACTGTCTTCTTATAAGGCTAGATGATAAAGAACAAAGGAATTGTACACAGATCTCTGCCATCCAACACAGGAAGACTGCATAATATATGATTCAATACAGACGTGCCAGTTATAGCCAGCAGCCATATCACCCTGCAACTCACAACTGGCAACCCACTGAAGCTAAGCAGGTGTGAGCCTGGTCAGTACCTGGATAGTACCTGGATGAGAGACCTCCTGGGAAAAATTAAGGTTGCTGCTGGAAGAGGTGTTAGTGGGGCCAGCAGGGGGTGCTCACCCTGTGGTCCATGTGGGTCCTAATGCCCCAGTATAGTGATGGGGACACTATACTGTAAACAGGCGCCGTCCTTCGGATGAGACGTAAAACCGAGGTCCTGACTCTCTGTGGTCATTAAAAAATCCCAGGGCGCTTCTCGAAAAGAGTATGAATTGGCTACATTACTCTGCTCTCCTCCCCACTGATAGCTGATGTGTGGTGAGCGTTCTGGCGCACTATGGCTGCTGTCGCATCATCCAGGTGGATGCTGCACATTGGTGGTGGTGGAGGGGAGTCCATTACCTGTAAAGCGCTTTGAGTGGAATGTCCAGAAAAGCGCTATATAAGTGTAAGCAATTATTATTATTATTATTATTATTATTATGAAACTCCAAATACTTTCCATTATATAGACACATTTTTACTGCATCCAAATTCTCCAGTTGATTTGGTCTTTTTATTTTCTCTCCAAACTGCAAAAGTGCAGTGCTACAGAAGAAACCGACAGTACATTTGTTCATTAGCTCCACAGTTGTACACTGTTTAAATACAGTATATACAAATATACAGTATAAGTATTACTTAAATTTACCTTTAAAGACACAGTGATTATTTTATTAATACACTACATTTAGTCTAAATGTACCTTATATAAAGAAAAAAGAAATTTCAAAATAATAGGGCACTCAAAAAAGCTTTTCTTTCAATGTTGGTCATTAACAAACTCTTCTTCAGATATTACTAAAACATCTAATTAAAGAACATTGAATACATGGCATTTAATCTAGGGATGTATTATTTATCATTCTTAAATATCAGCAAGTAACTCTGTCACTATATGTTAAATATGATGTGCAACGATGCTTTTAAACAAAATATTTTATCAACGGCACCTTAACAGTACAATGTAATCAACATATTTATTTGTTAATAAATTAGCTAAATTAAAAGGTTATTATCTTATAAGCACTATAAGATTAGAAGTACACTGAAAGTGGAGTATGAACCAATGTATGGACATTTGTTATCCATACATTACAAATAACAATTTTAAGTACAATATTTAAGGCAGTTAAAATAATAAAGTAACTTCACAATTCACTGTGCTTTTTATAATTAATCTAGTATGTTAATCTTCAAAAATTGTGTTAAAATGGCAATTTAGTTCATGGAATTTTTGTACTCTTCAAAAATATCTGATGGCAAGAAAAAATTACCTTATCATTCTATGGAAAGCTTGTGTACAGAATAATCTGAAATGTCTCCAAGAAACTTGTTCCCATCACTGAGATATTTTTCTTCAGTACTTCACAATGCTGACTTCAGATGTATCTGAAAGTGTGACTGACTTCAGCATTATGTCCTTCAGTCTCCAAACAGACTAATAGCTTCAAGTGATGATGTGATATATTGATGTGAAAAATGAGATGATGACACTGCTCAGGATTCCTTGATGAGTTATTAGATAGTACGAAGATAACTCAAGGTGAACAAGAAATGAATTCTGCCATTTACTTGTTGTTCAGGCAGGAATCATATTAGATAAGATATCTTTCAATCCATAAAGGACTACTGTATAATCGATAAGGAAACTGGAATGTTCTTAAGAAGAAAAAATGCAAGTAGACAAAATCCTCTTGAACTTCATAAAGTTCTTGTGGCAAATGCCATATTTCACTTCATCTCAATTTGCCGTGAATGTACAGTAAGTGTGCAGGACAAACAATTTTCTCCTGAACTACCTCAATTAATTTTCACAAGAATACTAAATTTAAGCAGCAGTGTTCGAAGCCCAAACCACACCAAAATAATTAAGATTCTAAAGCATGTGCATGCACATAAACATAGATTTGCTTCACTAATCCTAAAAAGAAATCAGATTTAAAATTAATTGCAGTTTTACTATTTTATAAATCTAGATTTTAACCAGAACTGCAAAGGCAAACAACCTCAGAATAAAAAAATGATAATTTTCTGTCCCTTTCAGAAGTTCTAATTAGTATAATTAATTCTCTGGAAGACTAATTAAATGTTGATTCATCTCATATTGTATTATCATATCTTCTTTGAGACCAATTTAATTACTCACTATTCTGCTTGTATAACACAATGATTTTTCTATGGATCCGTCACCTTTGCTTTGTATTGCACTATTTAAATTCTCTCAGCAACTATAGTTGCAATGTCATGCTTATACAAACCTAAACAATACATCTTTTTCACCTTAAATGGTTAAATTTGATGTTTTAGTATGGCTTTTGAAAAATAAAGTTCTTGTGCTTTCATTGCTCTAACTGAAACATACTGTAAACATAACAGCTTTGAAACTGAAACAACAGCTACAGTGTTGTTCTAGCATACTGTTTGATGTATTAGGAAGGGACAGTGATAATGCTGTTCTCCAAAAGGGAGATTAAATGTTGATCTTGACTGAGAAGTCAGGTTAAAGAGGAAAGAGCACTTTGAGAACTCGTCAACATAATGGACACACACTTCTTATACAGTAGGTGACAGCATTGGAACCTTCTGTTAAGATTGGATCTATCTCAACTAATTAGTTAACCGCCCTTATACAGTAGTAGCAAGGCAGTAGGGGAGGATGAGATTTTTAACGAACTGGACAATGTTGTGGTCTCATGGTTATTGTTGCATGGAACGGATGTATAGTACCACCATACTGGCAAAATGGGGAAGTGATTTTCAGGAGAGGATAATAAGACATAGACTAGTAATGGAGTGTTAGTGGTTTGGAGTCTTCAAGGAGGCACTTGCTGAGTGTGTCTTCTAATGTACACTCAAATGTTTTTCTGCTGAATGTGAAGTGGCTGGGATAAGAATCAATACGCCCCAATCGAAATTGTTCTCTGGCAGAAACACAGTAGATTGCTTTCTCCAGGTGAGGGGAAAACAGCTGTCCTTATTGGAGGAGTTCAAAGTACCTTGAAGAACATTGTTCACAAGTGATAGAAGGTAGAAGGATGAGGTCAGCAGGTACTGTACATTAGGCAGTGTCTGTAGTGTTGCAAGACTTGTTCCAGTTCACTGGACAATTTACATCCCCTTCCACACCTACAGTGACTGGATATTGGCTGAAAAGACACGATCACAGGTACAAGAGATAAAAAGTAGGTTTCTTTGTAGGGCTGTTGGTCTCCATGAGGCATTCAGGCATTCAGACTTTCAGCAATTTGGGAGATCCTTGGAGAATAGTCAGTAATCTCCTTTTTAACTTGAACCATTTGTTCAGGCAGTTGTAAAAAAATGCCCTTCAGAAACGTGCTGTTGGAGCTCTAAAATGTATGCCCCACTAGGTGGAGACCTTGAAACTATATCTCCTTGTTGGCCTGGGAATACTTTGGAATGTCCCAGGAGGAGCTAGAATGTGTTGCAGAGGAAAAAGAAGTCTAAATCTGTGTCCTTGACAAGTTGTTAGCATTTACTTTGCTGACCACCACAAGCAGACTAAAAACTGTTACATAGCTGGATGGATAATTATCAAGAATTAAGTTTTAAACAGTAGAAATTCTATTGTTTTTGTCACAATTTTTTTTTACTTTAGGTACCAACCATATCACCCTGCAACCACAACTGGCAAACCTCTGAAGCTAAGCAGGTGTGAGCTTGGTCAGTACCTGGGTGGGAGACCTTCTGGGAAAAAGGTGGCTGCTCGAAGAGGTATTAGAGGGGCCAGTAGTGGGTGCTCATCCTGTGCTCTGTGTGGGTCATAATGCCCCCAGTATAGTGACGGGGACACTATACTGTAAAAAGGTCCTGTAAAACCAAGGTCCTGACTCACTGTGGTGCTTCATGAAAACAGTTGGGGTGTAACCTCGGTGTCCAGGCCAAATTTGCCATTGGCCTTAACCAATCATGACCTCCTAATAATCCCCATCTATGAAGTGGCTTCATCGCTCTGTTCTCCTCCCCACTAATAGCTGATGTGTGGTGACCGTACTGTGCACATTATGGCTGCTGTTGCATCATCCAGGTGGATACTGCACATTGGTGGTGGTGGAGGGGAGTCCCCATTACCTGTAAAGCGCTTTGAGTGGAGTGTCCAGAAAAAGCGCTATATAAGTGTAAGCAATTATTATATAAATTATTATAGTTTATTATAATTTCTTATAGAATATAAATAATAATTTACTATTAAATATAAAAGAATAATTTATTAAAGACAATAATCTTTGAAATAATTATAATTCTGATTTTATTAGAAAACTTAGACTAGCATAACATTTGTGTATTCTTTCATCACAAACTATGATAAAAATTAGCATCTCTGTCTACTGTATTTCAGCTGTATGTTTTGTCAAAAGAAATAGAAATGCTTGTCATATGAGATCCGCCTTTTGTGCAAATAACCTGTTCATCATACAACTCATTCATTTCAAATACATTTTTATTTTATATGATGTCTCAAGACACAGCACTGCTTAAGTCGTAATTTGAAATCACATACTGTACAACAGGCGCCTGATGCTTCCCGTAAAGGTTAATAATTAAAAAGTTGCTAGCAGACTGTAAAAACCATAGTAATGCACCATAACAAACTGTCAGCTGTTGTAATATGTACATTATAGTTCAAGTGAGTAGCTGTGTCAGCATGCATAGGCTGCAAAGGAACAGGTAAAGATTTGTTCCATGCTGAAAAGAGTGGAAAAGAAACACAATGTTTCAGCTGTGGAGCCTTCCTTGGGTGTGACACCCAAAGAAGCCTTCTTGACACCCGAAGAAGGCTCCACAGCCGACACATTGTGGTTTTTTTCTTCTCTTTTCAGCATGGAATAAACCTTTACTGGTTTAATATGTACATTAGGATACATCTGAAAAGACTGCTATCACTGAGAATTTCTGAAGACATTTATGATCAAGAGTAAGTAAAAATTAACTCTAAATGGTTCTGTATGTACAGTAACTGTAACACCAAACAGAAGCAAGATTTTTTTTTTAACTCAGACTTAAATCTTAAGTGAGTCCTCATTATTAGTTGCAGTGTAGAACCTGAATAGCAATGTATTTAAAAAAAACTATAGATTGTTATAGGTAAGGCTATAGGTATTATACAGTACTTGTACGTAAAGTTCAACGAGGCTGGCCTGCAACACCAGGATGTTGTCACTGCAGACATTCCAGTTTAAATCCTTCCTTAGGTGTATGCTTGAACCTGAGCATTATGTCATATTAAATGTTCTGAAATCCTCTCTTCAGGTAACTTGGCTTCAGCTCTAAAATGTTCACCATGCACTATAAAACTCAGCATTCATTTTTCCCCTGTAAATTGCATCTCAGTATTACACAATGCCTTCTGACAGCTAATCTACATAACAGCTTAGGGGATATGCCTATGCTACTTAGAAAGCATGATATGCTAATGGTCCTGCATTAACTCGACAGGGAATCCTTTGTACAAGAGCTCCTATTTATAACTCTTAGAAGTTCTCATTTGGTTGTCATTAAAGCTATTGCTATATTCTTTAGATAAAATTTTAATTAAAAGAATATTTATTATACCTAAAAAAACACATGGATCTTTTTATTTCAAAATGAGATACTGAATTGAAAACTAGTGAACTCATAGATTGATTAAGATAAGTTTAACGTAGAGAAAACCTTCAAAGCAAGTTTATTTTTTCTATTCTTTTTGAATACTTAACAGAAAAAAAAAACTGCCTACCTCAAATTACTTTAAGGATCAAATAAGAGTCATATTGAGATTGATTCTGAGAGAACATTTATCAAAATAAAAACTGAAAAATACTGTTCTCAGGATTAAAAAAAACGCATTTTCAAAATATATAATTGGCTGTCATTGTTTATCGACTTTTCTGTCATAAAAAGTGCACTCCAGGGCACAGTGCAGGACTAAATGGTGGGGTTTTCAATTAGTCATCTGGAAGGAAAATCTTTCAAGTCAAAGCTTTACGTTCAGCACATATTCATCAAATAAAACTAAAGAAGTTTGTCAGCTTTCCATCTAACAAAAGAGGAAGCAGTAAACACAGTATGTAAAACCTAATATGGATTTTCATCTTTCCAAAAAGGTAAATCACTTAACAGAAAATGCACCTTTTTTCTTCCTAAACTGTTCAATTTGTACATCAGTTCTAGCATGGCCTTTGAAAAATAAAGTTTCTGTCCTTTAATGGCTCTGCATGGAAATGCGAAGCAGTAGCTAAGGTGTTATTAAATCTTTATGATATACTGTACTTTATCTTCATAACAGAGGGACATGTTTCAATTTACTGCCTTCAATTTTGTGTCAATCAAAAAGATTCAAGTAAAACATCAATCCATAAAGATAAGAAAATTGCATCAATCTTGGTCAGCTAAAGGAAAAATAGTTCTTTTTTCATATTAAAACATATCATGCCATCACGTTGAGATATGAAAAGGGTTGGATAGGGTTAGATATGTTTTTAATTGTGGAACATTATTATAAACTTACCCTTTCCTAAAATAGAATGGAACATATTTATTTACTATTGAGAATTTGAAACACAAATATAAAAATGAGCATGAATCCAACTAATCCAGTATGTGTCTTGGAGACACTGAACAACGTACAGTACATCTACAGTATGTTATATTCAACCATTTTTATTTAATAAGATTGAAATTAGCACGTTTTGCTAAAGGTTTTGTAAGTGTAAGTATCACATCATGAAATAAATACAGTAGTTAAAATGTTTGTGTTTTCATTTAAATTAAGTTAATTTGTTCCCAGGATATCTTTTCTGATGGCAGTATTGGTTTCCAGTACTTTCTTTTTGAATATGTAGATACCTGATGGCACACTGACATCACCACCTATCAAGTAACCATGGAAACAGATTCCTGTCATACAGTATGCATTCGGCCTTTGCATATGCTTGGTGCTCTAATGTTCAAGAAACTCATTTCTATAATCTGCATGTTTTAGAGGTGGAAAACTAGTTGTTAGTACAAAGTAGTATGTTTCCTTGTAGCTCTTGAGTCATGGGTTCAAAACTCCAGGTTGCCATAACCCTTGCCAAGAATCAACAGCTTTATGATAATGGATGAATGACCATGTATGGCCAGTGTATTTACGTAAATTCAAACATTGTACATTTTTTTCACTGTCTTTATTACTGCTTTGGGGTGGTACAGAGAAACAATGATACATGTTTAAGGTTTGCATAAGGAATATATCACACAAACACAAATGTGAGAAGACAATACCCAGGAGACGTAATAAAAACATGAATTGCAGAATAGATTAAGTAAAAAAATGAAAGATGAACTGCCAGAGATCGTGAACATTTGTACTTCTCCAAAGTGGATTGATAAATGGTACTTAGCAATTTATGAATATGGAAAACAGAAGAACAAACATGCAATAGTATGATTTTGTGCCTGTTTGTACTAAATTATATCTTATAATTACATGTACAGTATGACAGATCTACAATAAAAGTGTTTAACAGGAACACTGCTGTATATCAAATGTTGAAGCCTACAGTGTATATACACAGACTGGATTTCCTTTAAGTAGACATCAACAAACCAACCAGAAAATACTTGCAAAGATCCCACAGACCTTTCACGCAGCAGAACTTTATGTGCAGTTACTCTCCTTTCCATATAAGAAACTAGAATTACTAGTATGCAATCTTCATTAATATCATAATATTGGAGTATAAAATAGGAGAAATAGGAATCATAGAACATTTTTATAATGCAGATCAAAGTCTGAAGAGAATTAATTTTCAAAAAATGAAATAATGGCTCTAGGGGAGTCAACTCCTAGGGGAGTTGGTATATGTATAAAAAGGGGCTAAACATTTCAGAAGCAAGGTGCCCTTAAAGTAAACCAGTCTGAGCATGGCATACTAATTTGCTTCACCAGGCACCAGCCAGTGTTATAGCACCTGAACATATAGGTTTGCATCACAGCAAATCAAAGAGATGGGGCAATGGCCCACAAAATCTGTAATATTTGTTTTGTTTTGTTTTTCAATGAAAGGGATATAACATCAATATCAGCATTCCTTGGAAATGAACCTTTCTGAAAGCTAATATGTATCACTTGTCATATACAGTAACAATCAAGAAGGATGAGCCTCCTTTGTTGCTCAACAGGTAAAAGGTACAAAAAGGAAAGAGCAATTCCAAAATCACTAAACAGTATTGACTACAGTATATGAACTCAAAGGGGTTCAACAGATCAATTACTGAAATCAGTTACAAGATATTGTAAATGAGAAATGAACTGGCAGAAAAGAAGACAAAAGACACATAATTAATAACCTTGGATTCTTTCCCCAAGTTCTTAATGGTGGGATCTCTGCCACTGTTTAACTCCCCTAATAAAGACTGTATGAAGAAAGTGTTCTTACAAAAAACCTTCGGTGTTATCAAGCTCATCTGCTTATTGAAGGTACTGTTCTCCAGTTCATGCCCAAGCCAATCCTGGGGTTGCACAGAGAATAGCATGCAACAACAGTCAAGTCCTCTTGCATCCATGCTAGGCAACAGGTGCACACACACCTCACACTGATAGCAGAGGGGAGACTCGGGAACAAGGGGATCTATTTACAACAAAGTCCTGTCTTGGGGTTCTGTGACTATTAAATTTTGTCTTGCACTACACAGCAGATCAGGGTCAATTAGAGAGACTACTGTATGTAATGTGTCATACAAAATATCTTGATGCACCAATCCTGGATGGAAGTCAGGGGTTACTGGCCATTTATGAATGGGGAAACATTCAGACACTCAAATGCACTAAAGAGCGTATTAAAGGAAACACCCTGTTTCAGACTGAAGTTTAGAGTTTGATTAATTGAAGTGTCATGACCCAAGAACTCATATTTAATAGATCACTTTCTGTAATAATTTATAATGTCAAGTAAATAACTAAACTGTCCACTTGCCATTTGTGTGTATATTGTGGAATGTGCCACTTGTAGATGAATGTTGTGGACACTCATACATGAAAACACCACACTCTTAATACACTACAAAACAGCCATACACAAGTATAGTATGAAACAAATTATTCCTCTGATGATAAGACTCCACTAGATTTAAAAACATACACTAACTGCCACCACTTACAGTAGGTCTAATGACCGTATTCTAAATTTCACTCTAGATATTGAATGACAGCTACTGTGCACCTTGTTTATAAACTCACATTTCACAGTCACATGTAAACATAGGCAGCAATTAACAATTATGGGTTACAAACTGCTTAGAAAGAGTTTTTGCACCAGCTGTTTTTGACAGCTTTTCCTTTGGGCGCTCCAACATTATTGCTACCTTCTTTCTTAACTCAACAGGGGCAAACCCATTCATTGAACAGCTTTCATTCGTAGTCAAAGTATGATTGCCTCAAATTTATTTACAGTATATGTTATTTCTATTCCAAAGTATTTCTACACAAATGTTTTAGTGTATCCATAGAACTTTCAAAAAGGCATGAAGTGTCTAAGCACACCATTGCAAGTACCTGTCTTCCGATACATATAAAACTTTAGTCTGTAAGGTACACTATGTACAGTAAGCGTCTAGTTTAAGAACTGAAATGTTTAATTTGTGTTAGGATATAGGGACACTTTATTTTGTTCTATCAAATGTCAAAACATCTTAAGAAACAGCCAGAGTCTCCTCAATGGTCAAATTATAACATAGCCAAAGTTTAGAATGAAATTAACTTTACCTCAAGTGTGGGATGGGGTTTCTAAGGTGAATATTTATATATAAGATTTTTTCAATCAGTACTTCAGAAGAACAATTCATATTGTTTAATAATACTGACTTAACAATAATGCCTCTTTTAGGTTTACTGGACACTCTTCCATCCTACCAAGTGGGAGTTATAATTTCTAAAATAAGTGTGAATTTGTGTGTGTGAGTGTTAATTTTTATTACAGCAACTTCCAGATGTGTATACATTTAATATAGTATTTAAGATTTTCTTGAAGTTAAATATTTCTGTTATGCAACTACACAATGTAAAAAAATATATAATCATTCTTCTTTCTCCCTCATGGGTAGTCGCATTCATTATAGGCTGTAACTAATTATTTAACTTGAAGCACCTAATTTGTTTGTTTCCATGGAGACTGAGACATCATAAGCTAAAAATGAAGTGCTAAATTTCAGTTTACAGTTGAAAGCTAATAAACTCAAATACTTCAAAAATTCACCTCAGGTTTTTAGATAAGTACTAAATGAAATAAAGTTAGAAATTTGGGAAGAGGCATCATTTTATTCAATTCCAAGTTTACCTTTTACTATAAAATGTAAATATTTGTGTCAAAATATAAATTCAGGTTCCCAAGGAAATTGATCAATCCATGTTATGTTCAATATCAGCTTGAACAGAAGCATGCAAATTGAATCAAACAAACTTTATATACCACAAGATGCTCCTCTGTTCAATTTGGAGGTATCTGCACATACAGTGGGTATATCTCAAAGGTATATGCGTGAATTAGGATTTGGTGATACAGTATTCCATTATGTAAAGGTGATGCCAGATCAATATGTAAAGTCTTGGGTACAGCATTATAGTGCAAAATGTTTAAGGAAATATGTTAAGTTTGATGTTACTATAACACACACAATGCACAGCTCCTGAGATGTGGACACATTTCAGTAATTACATTGATTCTTAAAGTTGTCATTAATGGCACAAAATTCAGTATTTATCATGTATAAATGTAACCTACAAAATGAGAAAATGAAGTGAGATTCTATAAAAGAATACATCTTTCTCCAATATACAGGTGCCTATCATCCACACAGATAGGAAATTGAGCAGTCCAGTGATGCAGTACAGCCATTATTGTTTTAGAGATGCTTGATGACTGTAATAGGACACATCTGAGGTCCTATTGACATCTACAACAATGGCCAAATCCACTAGAAGCTACACCTGAGGTTGCCCCTCTAAAACTGACAATTGTGTACAATCGGAGATATCACATGGTTGACCATGTCTTATTTGATAATGGTGGCAACTAGCAGCACAGCTACTGTAGATGTCAGTGATGGTTAATGTACAGTACATGTGATTAAGTAATGGTTAATCCTTAATGTCCTTAGTGGCACAATATTGTAATGTTCCTGCCTTTAACCTAAACAGACATGCTCCCCCTCTTCAATGCCAAGCCATAGTTCTATGGTTCTACTGCAAATTTAAACTGGTAAACATGTATATTTCATGTGTACAAACTTCACTTGTTTGCTGTGCATGTAAATCGATAAATGCACAGATCTGACCATGTACTTATCATCAAAGTTTTTGTTGGTTTGGATTTGCCAGTGAAGTCATCTCAAGTACAAAAGGGCAACATGCATTCATCAAGTTTCACACATAATAACATAGTCTAACAGAATAGATTAAGGATTTTTATTATAATTAGGACTGAGAATTAGTTCCATCTTTAAAACTTTATGTTTTGGTAAAAGCAGAGTGAATCTTTCTACCATATACATTTTAAGTGGTAAACTTTCATAAATGTTAAAGAATTTAGAAGAAAATCATTTTAGGTTGTTCAGGAAAAGGCTGATAAAGTTCCTTGAAATTACAGGAATTAGATTTAATAATGTAAGAATTGTACTTTTACAGTAGTTTCACTCTCAATTCAGCTGCAGCCATACTGTATTGTTTGTGTTAGAATGTCAACTCTCTTCCTCTTATACGTGTATTTTTATTCATCATAGAAACCTCTAATCTAGAGTCATTAATCACCCAGCTTTACCAACATGTTTGAAGAAAGTTCCTGACTAGTTTTTAGTTATCTATTGTTAGTAAAAGCGGCAGGATCAAGAGGTCATCAGTGCTTCCATCTGCCTTTATTATAAACAACTGTTTCTGAGTGATTACCTCTTATGAACTACCAGTTGCATTCATGCATTATTAAAACCACCCTTCCGTCAAGTAGTTCTTTCAAAGGGCAAATGTGATTTCGAAACCTCTGCATTGGTACTTCAGTACAATAGCCCAAATGAAGTTGACAAGCTCAGCTTGACAAAAGATCTTCTCCACTACTGGCCTGCCAAAGCAGAGAATCAGGCAGAGTATATGAAGTTTGTCAATGCAGTTCATTATGACTCATCTTCAATATCAAATGCTTTGCCATTTTGTAATTTGATTGATCACACAGCCATATCATTCCCTCAATGTCTCAGTGTTTCCAATCTTTCACAAACCTATCATGCATGTACAGTATGCATATACTGTCATAGACAAATAACAAAGATGGCACCAAATAATTAAATGCGCACAAATGTACTTTTCTGTACTCATTCATCGGGGACGGCAATAGACTTTCTAAAGTTACAGAGAATTTAATTTTTCCTTTTACTGTATAAGCAAGCTTTAATTCTTATAAGGCAAACCACCCCTTTGCATTTAAATTAATAGTTATTACAAGAGAGATTTTTTTTTAATTTGCTCCCACATATTGCTGTTTGGCTCTGATCAAAGAACAGTACAGCTTAAATTATAATAAGTGGAGGCATTAACCATAGCTGCTGCTAAAAAAAGAAAACAGCTGACTAATCTGAACATTTGTGACTGTCCTCTTAAATAAACTCCGTATAAAATATGTAAAGAAAATCCCCAATAACAGATTTTTCTTCAGCACTAAACAATTCATTTAATTGCACTGACAAGACTTCTAGCTTGTAAAATTTTATGTTGATTGTGTTTAGTCAAATTACCAAAAACATTCTTTTAAAATAATCACCTCTGAAATTGAAAAGACATTTGGTATTATTGCTCTTTGTACTAAAAATAAAAATATAGGAAATGGGAGAAATAACACCAATATTTTAATGTTCCAAATGACTTTCCCCTTGTAATGGACACCACACTGTTATGACAAACTAATTCCATTTTATTTGGGTAGCTACAGTACGTAAACCACAGTAATAAATGGGCCTAGTTGTTTGACTTAAGCCTACTGCTATTCCTCCATAGTTCGATTGAGCAATCACAAAGCAAAGGAAAAGAAAAAAAAATCAATGAAGCTAAATTTTCCAGGTCACCCCTTCCCCTGTGTTCAGAATGCCCATTCAAAAGACACAGAATGGCAGGCTACAACACATTTACATCCACAGGGGTTTTCAGCTAGACTGTTCTTCTTAAGCTTTTGATATAACATACATGTGGGTTATTGTCTTTGTCTCTCAGACAGATGGGCTATTAAAATAAGTAAGGGAAATATTTGAACCAATTAATCTATAAAATTTATCTTAACAGAGAATATAGAGTAATAGTATTACTAATACTGTTTATAAATTCCACAATCTGTTGTCAATTTAGGCAGCACAGTGGCAAGCATTGTTGCCTTGAAGCACTGGGGCCCTGGGTCAATTTGTGATCTGGGGTGCTATCTAGGTGGAGTATGTACTGTATGTTCTCTCAGTGTTAGTGTGGGTTTCCTCTGAGGGCTCTAGTTTCTTCCCACAGTCCAAAGACATGTGTCTGTGTGTGTGCCCTACAATGAACTAGACCTTGTCTGCGATGCATCCTGCCTTGCATCCACTGCTTGCTGGAATAGTCTCTGGATGCCCCACAACTCTGAACTGGATGAAGCAGTTAGAAAACGGACAAAGGGATCCATGTTTTCATTTTGTAACTTAAATTTCACTGGTAACAAGTATACTGTTATGCAAAAGAAACAACTAAGAGCTAATACATGGAATTGAGTACTTTAAATTATTTAACCTTACAAGATGATAGAATACGTCAGAAACACATAAAAGAATCGTGGTAATTTTTTAGCATGAAGCATGACATACTGCCAAAAAGAAAACATCATAAAGTTGACCGCCCTGAGCATTAGCACAATCCTGAAGGACTGGATGCATACTGTAGGTCCGAAAAGCTTTTGCATAGACCTATCTGCCAAAGGTTGGTCAGTCATAGTTATCTTCTGTTGAAGGCAATGGCAATTGGTTCCAAATATGCTCAACAGATTCAGGTCAGGATAAAAAAAACACACCTGTTATGGAAAAGACCTGTAATCCTAACACAATGGGATCTTGTGGTGTCTGATAATGGACACTTTGGGATTGGCCTGCAGGGATGGAAAAAACTGCCGGTTGAAGGACTCAGTCCATGTATGTCAACGAATGCATCAAAGCGTCTTATTTCTACCATATCATTAATTGGCTTGAACAGTCAGCGTTACGCTCACCATGATATCTCTACACCCATTGTTTTCTGTTAGGGCTGTCAAGGGCAAAGCAGGATTCAATGGTGAATAAGGCACTCCACCACTTTGCCACCACCTCAGATGTTCTCTGTTCCAGAGAAAATAGCTATTTCATCTCAGATCTCAGGTGTTAACACTTTACCACTGGACAGCCTCCAAGCATGTAGATCATTTTCATACAGTACATGAAAATGAGCTGCCTGACTCCTGGGGTCACGTGGAATAACAACGCCTGATGTTTATTGAGTGTTTAGTCATCAAAGGATTTGGCTTAACATGCTTTTGTACCCCCGTCCAGAGTGAGGAGTTAACAAAGAAGTAGCTGCAAAAGTGGAGATGGGATCCAAAAGACACATGCAAAAGAGAAAGGAGTTACAAACTGTATGTACAAAGTTTTTTTTATTTAGGAAATGATATCAGGAATGATTAACTACTGTATACCTGGGTCCTGGCATATTTTTTTAACTCAATTCCTGTAAACTCTACTTCATCCTGTAATTTCTCACACTGTAGCTACTGCAATCTAAAAATAATTGCACGGATGAATCAGACAGACATTACTGGCTGGATTGGTGTTTTGGGGTTGGTTTCCCGATTTCTTTGGACTGTGCCAGTCGATGAAGCAAAACCCCTCATTGTCCCAACCTCTTCTGACAGACATCAGGCATCACTATAACATTATCATCTCTTGTGTTCATTAAAATTATAGCTTTCTAAATTGCTATTTGTTTAGGGTTTAGGAATAGGAATAACCCACTGCAATCTGATTAGCAAAATCTTGGCAGTTCATTATTTGTGGAACTGATGAAGACACTGATGAAGTGCTGATGAAAACAAAACAATGGAAAAAAAATAGTAACATCCAGCTCATTCTTCACACTGATAACACACACCTTACAATGAGTATCTGAGTTGCACAAAGAAATAGAGGGACACTTGAATGAATACAAACTGTACCAACAGGAAAGCATCCAAAGACCAACTTTATTTTTGCAAAACTTGCATATTTGGTTAACATATTCAGCCTCCTGAAAGATCTGAACATCTTGTTGCTGTGCAATACTATCTGATAACAATCTCATACTAAGTGTTGAAGTCAAGGTTCAGAAAGAACCTCTATAGAAGTGTGGCACACTTAGTTGAATACAGGAATTACCTAAACATTTCAGCTGCTCATATAATTCCTCATTAATTCTGAGGATGGCCTAACCCAAATCAAAGCAGTTTTGAAGTGTAACCTCACTGCTTTTGATACACAATTTAATACCTGCTTCAGGGACAGAGGGGGTGACAAGAATCGGAGGATCTGTCTACCTTTCTGTGAAGATATTCTGCCAAATTTAAAATTCAGCTTCTACTGTAAGTGCAAGATCAACTCACCCTTTGATGGTTGTCTGAAGGTTAAAGGGATTATTAAGATTTGACAGGAGAAGCAATAATGCTATAAAGAAGCAATATTACATCGATTTACCACAATTTACGCCTACAAAACTGGATTCTCTTGCTTGACTGCCATAAAAACAAAATACAGATTACAGCAGTGGCCAGACCATAATATGCACGTCTCTTTATCCACCATTGTTTTTGCAGTAATGAACTGCTGGCAACATTCAATACCTCTTAGTAGTGTAGTAACAGAAAAATAAGTACTAGAACCCGAGATGAAGTTTAAGTAACTGAGTTTATTGCATGCAAGGAACAACAAGACCATTGTTCGAAATATAGGTACAAAACCTCCAGTTTATATAGCAAATTTCACCCGCTTCTGATGCAAATTGTTACCATAGTAATGGGGGCCCCCCCTATGTTTGGACATTCCTAAGACGTTGAACGCTTTTGATGGTCTGTTTTATCTTTCCATAGGGGGGGGTCTTTATCTTGCACTTGGAATTTCATATAAATTAACTCCCATCCTTGCCATAACTCAAAGGCGCCTAAACATGGAATTTCTTGTGTTACAAGAAGTCTTTGTGCAGAAAGAAATCACTTAACCCCCTTTTCACATCTTATATCTTTCTTCAGTAGATAAGATCTATAAAGAGTCAAAACTCTTATACAGTACAGTATGTATAAACAAGGATATTAGACATAAAGTGATGTGAACAAATGCATGTCTGTGGAGAAAATGAAACTACAAAGACAGCCACTCCCAACCTTAAAAACGGTTGCAAACCATTAGACTGTCTATAGTGTATGTATTATAAAAAACAACCAAATAAGGGGACAATGGCAAACCTATGATGAAAAGAGGAAGGAGGGGCGTAAAAAGAGATATTAACACAAGTGAGTTATAGCAGTCATCACATCGGTCAGCATCTTCCATAGACTGCAAAGGTTATCTGTTGCCTAGGGGTTAAGAATTTTTTACGTCAATTAAACGAAAGTTAACAAGTGATAATCTAACTTAATGTGACAACATGATTTAACAGCAAAACAATTTAATTGCCAGTTATGTGTTAACAGAAACCACCACCCACAACCCTGCCATTTCAATTAACTGAGAAGCCACTTCCATCAATGTTGTAGACTATAAGCTTTCAAAAGTCAGAACTTACCATACCTTTACAAATTGATTAAATTCCATTTGCTTTCACCTCTAAGTACTGCATACAATTATAATTTACTGAAAACACTGTTAATAATGTACATTAATGATATTATGTTTATATCAAAACAAATATACTTTTAGAAATTGCCATACTGCCATTTGAAAATTATGGCATAATTTGTAAGGCTACACTAATATTTTTCCTCAAATTTCCAAAAGTCTAAGGTCCCAGTAAGATAAGTGCAGCATTATGTACAGAAGAAACCAACAGTTTGGAAGGAGTATCATAAATCCTTTCTTTTTTTGGAAATGACCAAGGGTTTCATTATGTCAAGCAGTATCCCGTAAAATACTCATGGATAAATAATTATCAGTACTGCAAAACAAAAATTCAAATTAAATCTGATATGATTAAAGAAATCGGATATGATTTATTTTTTTGTGTAAAAAGAAATGCTTAAGTTTTTTTCACTGCACATCTCTTCCCTTCTACTATAAATATCTCAAAGAAATACCATGTTTTGTGCTTTACTTGAGTGCCTTGAAAAGTATTCGGATCCTTCCTATGGTGTCCCATTTTGTGAATTCATAAAACAATACAGTACATACACATTTTTAACCGTAAATGTCAAAAAAGATAAAAAATGAAATATGTTTACTGTATTACTATTTGTGGGAATAACTTTTGGCAATAATTACAGTGCCTTGCGAAAGTATTCGGCCCCCTTGAACTTTTCAACCTTTTGCCACATTTCAGGCTTCAAACATAAAGATATAAATTTTTTATTTTATGTGAAGAATCACCAACAAGTGGGACACAATTGTGAAGTGGAACGAAATCTATTGGATTTTTGAAACTTTTTTAACTAATAAAAAAATGTAAAGTGGGGCGTGCAAAATTATTCGGCCCCTTTACTTTCAGTGCAGCAAACTCACTCCAGAAGTTCAGCGAGGATCTCTGAATGATCCAATGTTGTCCTAAATGACTGATGGTGATAAATAGAATCCACCTGTGTGTAATCAAGTCTCTGTATAAATGCACCTGCTCTGTGATAGTCTCAAGGTTCTGTTGAAAGCGCAGAGAGCATCATGAAGACCAAGGAACACACCAGGCAGGTCCGTAATACTGTTGTGGAGAAGTTTAAAGCCGGATTTGGATACAAAAAGATTTCCCAAGCTTCAAACATCCCAAGGAGCACTGTGCAAGCGATCATCTTGAAATGGAAGGAGTATCAGACCACTGCAAATCTACCAAGACCTGGCCGTCCCTCTAAACTTTCAGCTCAGACAAGGAGAAGACTGATTAGAGATGCAGCCAAGAGGCCTATGATCACTCTGGATGAACTGCAGAGAACTACAGCTGAGGTGGGAGAGTCTGTCCATAGGACAACAATCAGTCTTACACTGCACAAATCTGGCCTTTATGGAAGAGTGGCAAGAACAAAGCCATTTCTCAAAGATATCCATAAAAAGTCTCGTCTAAAGTTTGCCACAAGCCACCTGGGAGACACCCCAAACATGTGGAAGAAGGTGCTCTGGTCAGATGAAACCAAAATCGAACTTTTTGGCCACAATGCAAAACGATATGTTTGGCGTAAAAGCAACACAGCTCATCACCCTCAACACACCATCCCCACTGTCAAACATGGTGGTGGCAGCATCATGGTTTGGGCCTGCTTTTCTTCAGCAGGGACAGGGAAGATGGTTAAAATTGAGGGGAAGATGGATGCCGCCAAATACAGGACCATTCTGGATGAAAACCTGTTGGAGTCTGCAAAAGACCTGAAACTGGGACGGAGATTTATCTTCCAACAAGACAATGATCCCAAACATACAGCAAAATCTACAAAGGAATGGTTCACAAATAAACGTATCCAGGTGTTTGAATGGCCAAGTCAAAGTCCAGACCTGAATCCAATCGAGAATCTGTGGAAAGAGCTGAAAACTGCTGTTCACAAACGGTCTCCATCCAACCTCACTGAGCTCGAGCTGTTTTGCAAGGAAGAATGGGCAAGAATTTCAGTCTCTCGATGTGCAAAACTGATAGAGACATACCCCAAGCGACTTGCAGCTGTAATCGCAGCAAAAGGTGGCTCTACAAAGTATTAACGCAAGGGGGCCGAATAATTTTGCACGCCCCACTTTTCATTTTTTTATTAGTTAAAAAAGTTTCAAAAATCCAATAGATTTCGTTCCACTTCAAAATTGTGTCCCACTTGTTGGTGATTCTTCACATAAAATAAAAAATTTATATCTTTATGTTTGAAGCCTGAAATGTGGCAAAAGGTTGAAAAGTTCAAGGGGGCCGAATACTTTCGCAAGGCACTGTACAATTTAATTGTTCCAAGTCTTTTTGGGAAAGTCTACCAACTTTGCATCCTAGCTTGGTGCAACTGTTGCCCATCCTTTTTGGTAGATTTGCTCAGGCTCTCTTACAGTATATGGCTTGGGGATGGATTATGGACAGCAGTTTTCAAGTCTTTCCACAGATTCTCAATAGGATTCAAGCAGGACCTTGACTTGGCCATTCAAGGACATTTGCTTTCTGAATCCACTCCAGTTTAGCTTTGACACTATGCTCATGTGACCTTATCATTGTGAAAGGTGACATTTTCTTCCAATTTTAGAAGCAGGTTTTACTGTATGATTTGCCTGTACTTTCCTCAATCCATTCTCCCCTTCAGTCTTGACAGTCTTTGCATTAAGACCACAATGTTCCAGTGTTGCTCCCTTTTCCTCCCACAGAACAAAGACATACTGGTAGGTTAATTGGTTTCTGGGAAAACTAGGCCTGGTGTGTGTGTGTGTGTGTGTGTTTGTCTCCTGCGATGGACTGGCATCCCATCAAGGGCATACCCTGTTTTGTGCCCCTTGCTTGCCAAGAGAAAAGATCTCCTGTCACGAAATACCATATTGGATAAAACAGTAAGAAAATGGATGGAAGGATATGTGTTCCAATTATGTCTTGTCTGTCTATAACTTCCAGAATCACTTAAATGCTTTCTTGCAAAATCCAGGTATGATTTCAGCTGTTTTTTTCAGTAATTGCTTCCTTGTTGACACTGTCATAAAGGCCAGCTTTAATTTGTGGACATTTTTTCCCATCTAAGTAATTAAACTCGGTGTTTATAAAGTCTCTCCCATAGTGGCATCCCTAGCCATTTCGCTCCTTCTCTGCCTGCTCACTTTGGAGGGACTGTCTAGGCAGAATACAAAACCTTCCACATCTTAATGATTGAGATTTCCCACACTCAAAGGGACTGTGTCTTTGGATTTTTTATAACCTAATTTAATTTAGGTTTGCCATAGCAAAAGGTTTGATTACAGTATTTATGCTATAATGATATTTTTCATGCCAACAGCCATATCACCCATATCAGCTCTCAACTGGCTACCCACTGAAGCTCAGCAGGGTTGAGCCTAGTCAGTACCGGATGGTTGCTGCTGGAAGTTGTGTTAATGGGACCAGGGGGGGGCACCCACCCTACAGTCTGTGTGTGTCCTAATGCCCTGGTATAGTGGTAGGGACACTATACTGTAGTGGGTGCCGTCTTTCAGATTAGTCATTAAACTGAGGTCCTGACTCTCAGTGGTCATTAAAAATCCCCGGGATTTTCTCAATGAGAGTAGGGAGTTATACCAGTGTCTGGGCCAAAAATCCCCCCTCAGCTTTTACCATGGCCTCCAAATTGTCCCCGTGTATGACTGGCTTGCATTTGCCCTGCGATGGACTGGCACCCCGTCCAGGGTGAACCCTGTCTTGTGCTCGTTGCTTGCTGGGTAGGCTCCGGCTTCCCACGATCCCGTACGGTATAAAGTGGCTTGGCAAATGACATGACATGACATTTTCAATTTTTCTCACAAAACCATGTTTAATCAGTTAATAGATATCAGCTGCCTGAAGGCAAGAGAGCAGATACTCTCTGTTTATCGTCCATAGAAAGAAAAAGAGCTGACAATGGATTTATGAGTTCCTGGTGAGTGTTGTGGGTTTTGTGAACATTTTGTGAAATGTAAAGAGTCTCAGAGAGAAAGTGGCTATTTTGTATTAAAGAATCTGAGAGAACCAAACTTTGTTTGGAGGTCTGTATACAGGGTAGCTGTTCAAACCATGATAGAGAGGGAACTTCATGAAAAAGTAGTTAGTAGAAAAGCTTAGGCTTTTGTTTTGGTTGGTTGTTGTATTTTCAGTTATATTCCCCACACTTAAAATTAAAAGAAGAAGTGTTTTGAACCTTACAGTTGAGCATTGTGTGTTTTTTGGACAGAACTAATGTATTTTAAAGATCCAGTTACTACCTACCCACAAGGTCACAATATGAATATATTTAAATATAATTAATTAATTGTATAATTTCATAAATTTAAAACAGACTTCCACTGGGTCAGAAAATGAAGCACTTGTCTTCTTACCTGTGTCCTTAACACAATCTCTGGTTAGAATCAGATCTTAGCCCTGAAAGTGTATTCATGTTCTGTTTTAATCTGCTCAGGAAAATCCAAATCACAAAACAACTAAGTGATCAAGTCTTAATCTCCATGATATAGTAAGCTTGAAAAATCTGAAAGCCCCTCAACAGCTCAAAAAACAATCTCAATTATTTCCTTTTTATGATAATACCTGAACTGACCTTGGGTAAATGCCTTTTTTTCTCAATTCAATCCTTTTTCTGATTGATTCTTAAGATTTGCATAAACACTGACATTTATTCAGTTGTAAAATGTGAAAAAATATTAACATGAATTGCTGGTTATGGACAAGTGTTTGAGATAACAAGTATAGTTTCTGTACACTTCAGTGGTACTGAAATGGCTGAAGGGTGATGTCTACAAATACAGTACGTGATAATTTGAAAAGTTCACAGCAAAGGTATGTAAAAAGCGGAGGATAAATAAAATTAATGGACTAAGAAGGGTTTAACTGTGAAAATATACAACAGTACTGTATGTGCAGTTTCTGCAAAATACTGCCAAACTCTGAAACAGTATGATTAAGGATCAAAAAGGAGAAACCATAACTAATTTCATTATAATAGCTGAAACTAAGGGAGTCAGACACAAAGGACAGTAGAAATCTAGAGATGAAAAATAAGTGTTTAATTTCTGCAATGACTGAACAATTATATTTTCTCTGCGACAATTCCCGCTTACATGTAACCAATCATACTATTGATTTTACAATGAGGAAAAAAACACCTGTATACCTCCAGTATAATGTTTTCAGAAAATCTAGCAATTTTGGCTTTCTTGAGAGGGGGCTCCAATAAATGCAAAAGAACAACCAACTGAAGTCCATTTTCTATTATGATAAGAATTTGTTTGCCAGACAGCAGCTGGACACAATAATTTGATTTGTTTCCTAAGAAGAAAATTTCAAATTGCATTTTGAAAGTTTTAATGTTGCAGGGTAGGAGATGTTAGTACAGGCGAGAAAGATTGGGGATTGTTAAGAACTAATTAGTATACTAAAGTGTCACAGGAAAAGCTGAAAAGGTGATAATTGTAGGCAGGAAGGCTGATAGCGTGTAAGCAGCTACAGTATAGCACATCTGAAAAGGAACATCTTTCCACATCATACATTGTATACTCTACATATAATACTTAAATTAGTTTAAACCACGAACCTACAGCTTGTGTGACATGAGGTGCATTCTGCAGAAAGCCAGACTACCTCTGTGGTAAGACACTAAAGAAAAAACAAAAGTAACTCAAAGTGTATCAAGAGATCGAAGAACTGGAAAAACTGACATTCTGGGAGACATTCTGGGAAGACTGCACCCTGGATTGTCAGAGAAAGTACCTGCAGGGAAAGACTGATCTTAGATGGTGAAGGGAAACACATTTTACTCACCAATCAATACCTCCCAGCATCACATCACTGAACAAATATGCCCCACTAAAAGACCTAATCAGATGAATCAGATGGGAGATCAAAGCCAGGACAATTCCACTGTTAACATGAAATCTCATACTTCTTGACAATATCTACTACCAGTATTACTAAAAAAAAGAGTGATGTTTGTTGGAGACTCTGTTTTCTGAAATTTCTGAACATATGTCCAAGAAACTTTGAGATGAACAAGTAACAACAATTATGGATACACACAGAGCATGAAGTTAATCATATTAATTCTCAAATTACAGGCAGTAGGCTTGCATGTTTGGAATGACAATTGGTTAATACATGGAAAACAGAATAAAGATAAGGGATGAAAGTTCATTATCTTGAGGTGATCTAATCAGAGGATTACCATAGGAATCTGAATGAGGACCACTGATCATTCTAATTTCTGTCTATGATCTAGATTTTGTTTCATTTAGTAAACTAGTCAAGTTTTCAGATGATAGCAAATTAGTAAGATTAGGAAACACCATTGAAGAAGCGTATGAAATTCAAAAGGATTGAAATAAAATTCAAGATAAGGCAAACACTTGAAAGATTACATTTAGTCAAGTGCAGTGTTTCACTTGCAGGTAGTAAAAATATGAACGATTAATACAAAATGTAAAACACTGAGGTAGGATAGGCTACTAAATCTTAAAGACAATGAGGGGACTCAATAAAAAAAGCAAACAAAATGTTATGACATTTAGTCAAAAGTGTAAAATTCAAATCATGTTAAAACTGAATAATGCCCTGCTAAGACCTCATTTAGAACATCTTATATAATTTTGATCACTACATCTAAAAACATACAGTATACAGTACAAAAGATACTGCTGATCTCAAATAAGTCCAGAGAAAAGCACCCAGATGCATTTCAGAATTTAAAGATAAAGAACTGAAACGTTTAAATCCTGAACAGAGAAAATCCAGAGGATTCAAGTGGAAACTACTGTATGTTGAAGTGCAATTCAAACTGAGAAAAGGAGGCTCTTCTTTATGCACATATTTGTAGTACTACAGAAAAAGCTGTCAATATCCTGGTTTTCGTCAAGGAAGCTGGATGAAGTCATTGGATCAATAAACTACTAACTACCAAATGGGCTACATAGGATGAATAGCCTCCATTTGTTTCCAACCATTCTTATGTTCTTATATTCTGAAGCTACCCAGGTCTTTATGTTGTGATAGCTGCAGGCTAAGCCTGTGGGGTAAAAGCCGCAAAAATACAATTTAAACCTGCAATTCTGTCTGCCAAAAAATTGTGTTAAATGTGAGTATTTTCTCTGTGCTGATTTGCCCTAAACCAGTAAAAAGCTGACAACACAGACTAAATACCCTCATAAATAAAAACTTGTGTGAAAATGCGTGGCAATTCTAGCCTATAAATTAGACAGGCTCTTAGGAAAGCACTTAAAATCAGCGCACATTTGCATATATTCTAGGAGTCCCCTAAACCAAGTCTTTTCTGGACAGATTTACTTGGGGCACTGTAGAATAGCTTATAAAGGGTAAATTACTTTCAATTTGAAGTTTTATATCTTGGCAAGCTGGATTTTCAATTGAAGGGGGTACTGATGAATATCTGTTTGAAAATCTTTTATTTGCAGTTAAAAAGAGGACTGGATAACAAGAAAGTGGCTTCCTCCAGATATACCAACAATTAATAACTGGACTAAGATAATTAATTACATCTATACAATGGAAAAACTAACATTTCAACATATGCATCTTCCTTATTTTAAATGTACATAATTTGGTAAGAACTAAGTTAAATAATTGTAAAATATTAAGGGAACAGATAAGAATTAACAGATAACTTCATTCTCACGTATGATGTCTATTTGCAAATCCGTATTGTAAAAGAATGGTGTTGTAATGAAAACATATTTAAAAAAAATAAAAAAGTGTAATATGAATAAAACAAACATATACAGTTTATGTACATTTAATTGGACCAGATACAGTTTATATCAATATATTTAGATTTTAGTTTTAAAATATTCCCTCTGAGGCTGTCACTACATCTAAAAGGGAACTACACCATGTTAGTCAATAAAGAACATCTCAGGACAGGACTACCTGATTTCAAATCAAATGCTTCTTCACATAATCAAAGTACAAAGACAAATCTGGAGAAGTACCACACATACCACAGAACAAAAATATGACATTCTCATTATTTCTAAGAATATAAATTCTAATTATTTTTTTAATTTGTAATTTACATTTTTCAGTGTATTATTTAACTAATAGTCTAATACCAAATATAAATTTCTCATATTTTTTTCCAGACTGGTTATGAGAATGCCCTGGGGCTTAAGGATACAGAAGACTTAAATAAATTCTCAAAGGGAATTTATCTGATATGTAATTTTCTAGCTATAATCTCTTACATTATGAGCATGAGAATGATCCGCTCCCGAAAGTTTTACACTGGGGTGAGTTTGCAAAAAATTAAGCCTAATTTAGTATAATTAAATTCAGTTGATAAAACAACTTTAATATGCAGATTAATTCTATTCTGGGAAGATTTATAAATTCACTCAAAGTGTCAATCATGAATGTTACATCATAGACAATATGAGATCAATGTCATTTGGAATAGCTCAAGTGAAGATTTTATTGGCTCTGAAAATATGTATTTTCGATTACTCAAGAAACTTCTTCCCCTTGAATTAATGATGTAGTGATGTAAAAGCATTTCTGTGTCTCATTTTCTGGGAATGCCTGTAACCTGGCAAAGAGCATGTGTGACAGATGTACAGTTTGTATTTTGTCCAATTGTAGCCATATACTACTAGTCACTACTGTAATTTTCATAGTAGACCCCCTGTTGATGACAAATGTTAATCAGCACAATTACTTTACCATGGCCATCCCTTAAATGTTCATGCATCTGCTACAAAAAATATTATTTTCCTGATAACAACTTTGTGGATTATTTGCAGTTGTAAGTGATAACTTGTATGTTTCTTATGGTGCTCAGCATATTTCAATTTAAGATTTCAGTTTTGGATACATAAACTGGATAAAATGGGAAAATTATAAAACTTATAGTATTTTGATGAAACAATATGTCTCTGGCTAGGACCCCAAACTGTGTCTCAAACTTTAGTGAGAGGTTGACACCTACAGTACAACTCCTTGACCCAGTGATTAAATAGTGAAAAATTAAAAATGACAGCCTTTTATGCTTGCATCTTAGTGCATGACTAATCAACAAAAGCTAATAATAGTTCCATAATATTCTTGTTTTCACTTGGAAGTGTTTATTTCTATCAATTCTAATGGCATTGAAAGAAGAAATCTATTGCCTTCATCTATAGGAAATATAGCAATGAAAACAGATTTTGAAGTCAAACGTTTCTTTGATATACTGTACAGTACAGTAGGAGATGCATTATTATTTATTTGCACATTTAGAAGTAATCCTAAAAAAGGATATAATAACAATAATTAAGATTAAAAGCAACAGCAAAAATTGGCAAAGGCAAGAACACTTTACTACCACTTTACAGAATGTTAACAGACATACGTACTGTATCCCTCAGTGTACGAAGGTATTGTGTTCCTATAAAACTTCATAATGTCTTGCATAAGAAAAGTCCCATTAATTTACAAAAAAAGCTTCCAATTTGTTTCAGTCTTAGAAATCGCACAATATTACTCATTGCTACCTCAAAAGGTATTGATTCCAAAAATAAAATCACATTCCATTGTTTAGAATAGTTAATTAGCCCACTTAATGTACTTAGTCTAGTAGTCAACAAGACAAAATACCTAAAAATTAACTGTTCTACACAGCACAGCTAAGTTCATAGCAATTCAAATGACTTTCAGCCACTTTACAAATTTTCTTTCACTATTTATCACATTTTACAGCCAGTGGGAATGTTTTCTTTATTTCTCCACCTGAAGCACTGGCAACATGTTTTGCTGACATGATATTAAAAATAAAAAGGATATTCACATATAAATTTCACTATGTAAGACTGTCCAAACAGTAAAAACCTTGGTTATGGCAAAAAAAAATCTTCATACAGTTAAAGACAAACAATAAAATAAAATTCATATAACATTAAACAATCATAACCACCATTACATCCAAATTTTTTAAAAGTAGAAAACTCCAAAAGCATCTTTTGTATCCAGCTTTTTTAGGAATAATTCCAATTTTTTTCTACAGATGAACTTTCTAATATTCTGTGCCAGTACTCTTTATTTTCTTTGTCAACTTTAAAGTTTTGCCCCATGAATATTTAAAACACCAACATGTCATACAGTAAAAGACACCACTTTCTCTCAGTTTTTGTTGTCACCTCTCAGTTGTATATTTGAAGCCTTCGATGGATTAATTATTTACCTGATAAGAAGTTACTGGTATTAAAGTTCTAGCTTTGAAATTATAAACCACACAGCATGCTGAAATCTTCATTTCTGGACATAAGGTATACAGATACAGCCATGTAGAATGCATGCCAAATTCACATCAGCAGAAAGCACACTATGGTATACTACAGTCCTGTCTGGCTTACCACTTTCAGCCCTTCAAAGCTCAAAACAGATCGATAGGTGGCACTTGTGGCTTTAGATGTTACAGAAACGATAGCTTCATTTAACTGTTTTTTTAGTCTAATTATTGTATTTCTTGATTACAATATATGTTTATGTTTTATACAAACATTTTAAATGCATAGCCTAGCTACCATTTTAAAATGTAACATGGCTGTACAGTAGTTCAGGAGGGTAGCTGCGTCAGCATGCGTAGGCTCCAAAGGAACAAGTAACAGGTTTATTCCATGCTGGAAAGAGAAGAAAGAAAACACAATGCTTCGGCTGTGGAGCCTTCTTCAGGTGTGAGGTACAGAACTATAGTACTGTAAAGTAGTTTGTTTTGTGAAAAGGGGATGACATACTGTACCATGAAAGGAGCCTGGATTAGACTTCACGTTTTTACTGTGACTGGTTTCACTGAAATTCTCAGAAAACAAGGAATTTCATGGAGTGACTATAAACTAATCAAAACAACTGACATTGTTAATATTGCAATTTGCCTTTATATTGTTGAAGTATGCACTGACTGAAACATTTTAAATGTAAATATTTGCATTTAGATTAAGGCAGTCTGCAAGGACAGTGGCAATAGGATATTTATGGATTTTACTTCTTTAACTCAATAACCTTTCTCTTACTCATTTTGACATTACTCCATCTGATACTGTACAGTATGTGGGATGTTGGGAAATGTAGTTTTTTGTCTAGATATTTAGCACTTGCTGCTATCAAAAACCGAACAAGATGTACCTGTACTGCAATCGCAGAGGTGATTCACACTATTGTGCATCACCATTTGTAATGGGGAAGAACATTTTTGATTCAAATTCAACATTCTCCATATCTGCAGCATACACACACTCTCATACAAAGGAACAAAAGCTATCAGGAAGAAAAGTTTAGTTTTTATTGATGGAGAGGTCCTGGACAAACTAGACACTCTGATCACAAATTACCCTTCTCTTCCTGGGGAAAGTTCATTGTACTCCCCGCAGTTAGCCTACATCTATTGTACTGTAGGAACAATGGACACGGTCCAGGAAACTAGCGCTGGGTTCATTTGTATCTGAAAAAACAGAAACTTGTAGAGAAAGACAAAGGGAAAATGCCTTGGACTGGTAAAAGATTTAAAGACTTACAGTAGGAAACTGAATGTTAGAAAGTAATTTTAAATTAAATGTAAACATCACTGTTTTTAATAACCATGTTTCCATAGAGCTTGAGGAACACCCCACTCTGTAAATATATGGCTTTAAGAAAACAAATACTACAACTTTGGTAAATTTCATTATATAAAACAGGCAGATATGTTGTTGCCTCGCAATGTGTTTGTACTTTGAAATAAGGGCAATCACCAGTTAGTGGAATACTCATTGTCTCATAAATTGACCACAGCTGGATCTGGTGGTAAATGAATTACTGTATATGTTCAATGGGTGTTTACCTGGTTTCATGGTACAAAATGTTTGTTGGTAATTGGCACAAAATGTTTCAAGTGCTCTAACGCAGATTGTTTACTCTGCCCTTGTACTGCTTGCCTGTGCTCAAAATCCAGCATTTCTCACTGTGTTTGGGCTTATCACATCTGTGTTTGGTTAATGCTTATTTCATTTGATTTAATAATTTGTAAAACAATAAAACAATTTAATTAAACACAATATCCAATCAAAGTCATTTATAATAAAAAAAAACATAAAGACTGTGACGATAAAAAGCATGTTTATCTTATTACTGTGAAAATCAGGGCTCACAAGCATTTTTTCAAAGATGAACCTCTGTAGTTTACATACATTCACATGTAAAACCACATGAAAGCTCATTCTACAAAAAAACACTTCCCCATATCCTTTTTCGCCCCTCTGGGCATAAGCATTGTCAATAAAATTCATCCCTTTTATTCCCAATGCATATTTATATGAATGTAACTATAAGACTTGCCGTTCTAACCTTAAACAGTTCACATTAGGACATCTTTTCTTAAAAAAAACATTTAATTAAAATGTTAAAAAACTATTCTAATGATTTATACAAAATAAATATGCAATTCAAAAAACTTTTATCAGCTACAATGAAACTTACAGTAGGTAAAAAAGTAATTTAAATAACTACTCAAAATTTTTATTTTAATCTGGTCTCTTTTTTATGTAAATATTTTAAAAACTATATATTTTAAATCCACTATGTATTTTTTATAATTGAAATAAAAAATAAAATGATATGATAATAATTACTTAGACTTACTGTATATAGCGCTTTTCTGAACACTCCATTTAAAGCACTTTACAGGTAATGTGGATGTCCCCCTACTTCCAACGTAAAGCCCCACCTGGATGATGCGACACCAGCCATAGTGAACCAGTACACTCACCCCACATCAGCTATCAGTGGGGAGGAGACCAGAGTGATGAAGCCAATTCATAAATGGGGATTATTAGAAGGACATGATAAGTAAGGCCAATTGAAAATTGACCGCCGGGGTAAACACCCCTAACTCTTTTCGAGAAACACCCTGAAATGTTCCCGTCACTATACTGGGGCATTAGGACCCACACAGACTGCATTAGGCCTCACTGGTCCGACTAACACCTCATCCAGCAGCAATCTTAGTTTTTCCCAGGAGGTTTCCTATCCAGGTACTGACCAGGCTCATACTGTAACTGCTTTGTTGCAGGGTGACACAGCTGCTGGCAATTTATGTTTTCTAAATACTATTTATACACAATTAATAACAATTATATATACTGTATGTAATTAAAAAAAACAAAACAGTTCTATTATTGTTATTCAGCATTGCGACATATCTCATCTGAAGTTGTAGTAGCAACGTGGTAACAACATCTTGTATTAACAACGTAATCATTGTATTTAATGAACCTGTTTGTCACTAATACTGTAAAGATTTGTCTGAGAACCGCATACAGCTTCATTACTTGAAGGATTCACTGCGCCACCTTGCAGTTTTAAAAAGTAGTGCAGTTTTGCATCAGAGTATTAGTCTGTGACACCGGAGTATACTGACATCCACCTCGCGCATTCTAGATGTCTGCATATGTAATTCAGCAACAATTACTAGCAGTTCAGTTATAAAGTTTCATTTTAGTAATTGAGAGCTAAATGGAAGAAGAAAGACATTTCCTTTGTGTGACCTAATTACAATGCTCATACTGTGCAAGTGCTAGAGGCACATGAAAAAAAGAACAGAATTTTTCAGTGACCCTTTTAGAAAAAGGGGAGAAGTGTATAATGTTTATAAATAAAAGTGTTTTTCTTGTGTTTGTGGGCTCTCTTTTAGATTTTCTTAAGCTACATATAGTTTTATACCTCAATAAAACAAAAGCAACCATAAACTGCAAAGTACTTTCCTGAATGCATAGTTATATAATATTATTACATAACCTTTTGCTAAGTAACAGACCCAGGAAAGCTGATTTAGGAGCATCCTGTCAATTTTGTATTGAAATTTGAGGATTCCAATAGCCTGAACCTTTATACATTATACAGTATAAGCTTTTATATGTTTCTGAAGGTAAATATCACTGATTCCAAATATCCAGTGCTTAGAAACAGTAATCATTCTGTTTTCTTTGTTCCAGGCTGTGTTTGCTACATTAACTTAAATAGTAATCCTTTAATTCATCATATCTACCCTCCAGAATCATTTCAGGAGTTTATGTTGTATACAGTATCACAGGAAAAGAATCAGCTGATAATATTGAAATCAGATTGGCACAAAGATGACTAGGGGCATAAAAAAACTGGACTCTGTGCTGTCTCAGCATGGCGCCATTATGTTTTGAAAATTCAATGTACTGCAGAATAAACTCTCTATTCCTATTAAAGCTCTGGCTACACTCTCAGTCATGTGTGCCGAAAGAGTTATACTGTATTTCTAAGTGTTGTCCATTACCAACATTTGTGTTGTTTTGTGTGAGGGGACAGAAGCGTAAACATGCAGAACATAACAACATAACCCCATTAAATTGTTCATTCATATGTCTAAATTCAAAGCTCATGATTCAGAAATTAGATTTTTTTTACCATTTTGTAAAACATGGTATATCTCGGAGTTCTTCTTAAAATCCCTTACAAATTTGATCAATTGCAGAGTGAATATACAGTACAGTACTGTAGTTCTGTTAGAACCACAGGATAGCTGGCCCAGAGCAGAGTATTGTGCTGGTGTCAATCAGCTATGCTCTGTAAATTCTTTTCCCTAACAATTCCCGTCTCTGTCATTGTGGCATTTCAGTCATAGCCTTAATCAAATTGTGTACTGTATGTTTTAATAAAAAATAAGCCCTTTGGGGTGTAGGGAAACTGAATCATATCCTACACCGGTACAAATGCTCAAATGTCTGATGAATTATCTACAGTATACAAGTTATTTACTGTATGTGCAGTTTCTTCAATAGCCCAGACTAGTCCTTACATATTTGAACAAAGTCTATCAGCAATACTGTTGAAATCTCTGTCTCTTTAAATGATCAATGGAGGCTTTCATCAACATTCCATTTATTTTACAGAAAAAATATGTTCAGAAGCAGGCAGAAAATAATACAAAAAAAATTAAAGATGAATTAAAATTCTGTTCAAAATAAAAAAAACCATGGGTTCCAGCCAATGTTTTTTCCCAAAATTTCAGGGAACACTATGATTTCGTCAAGGATGTTTAAATAAATTAAAAATGTATCAGGAACATCTGAGAGTGTTCTCCTTTGGTATTGATAAAACAGGCTTATCTTATAACAAAATGCTCACCACCTGCCATCGTTTTGTGTTCTGACTGAATGTGTAACTTTCTGATACAAATCCCTTATGTTTGGCCTTCTCTAGCTCAATATGTAGTTGGATCTTGTTACAGAAAAATTATACCACATTTTATAACCAACCCAACACTTTCAAAGTGAAGACTTGACATTGAGTCTGAAGCTGAGGGTAGGATGTCTCAAACATGTGGCTAGAAATGCTATTAATATATTGTTTTTAAGAGTGTTGGTTAATGTGTTCCAAAGATAGTCAGGGAGCAAAAGCAAGTCTACCATGCAGAATTCCATTACTTGTGTTCCATTTTTGAACTAGATTCTCATTTCATAAGCAAATATCAAATTGTTTTAAGTTTTACAGTTTATACTGTGAGTGATTAATGTTGGTCAACAGATAATGAGAAGCATCAGCAGGTCAGGATATAACAACAAAATTCTGAGCTTATACAGTAATTAGTGAGGAAGTCGATTATAAAGAAATGTCGTGCCAAGCACCAATCCAGATAACACAATGCATTCCTGTACATTGGAACTCAGGATAATAAAGATGCAGTCAATGGGTAAACTGCTAATTAATGAACATTGTGCTTCTTTTGATGTACAAAAATAAACCCTACAAGAGGATTTAAAGGTCTCCTAAACAACAGAACTTGCCAAGAATTACCACATTGGCCAGGTGGGTTGGTGCCAGCAAGGATCAAATTCTGTTTCTTTGCATGTAACTCTGCTTAGTGAGCCCCCTGTTGTCTTCTTGATGTAAAGGTCGGGATAAATAAATCTGTTTATATAGTTGGCAGTGTCTTATTCATATTACCTGATGGCCCACTAGAGTTTTACCAGTTTCACTAGACTGGATATGGCATTTTGAAAAAAATATATTAATTAAGGTTTAATTTCACAATTTGCGATGTAAAACCTGTTCAATTCAAGTGTGTATTAAATAAAAACCGTGAGGTGCCACATTGTTAAGCAGTGCACTAGGTTTTCAAAAACATAAGTCCATCCTGCTGTATTATTCTTAGGGGAACATTCCCAATTTTTTATAAGTCTTTCCAATATTAAACGTAATGGTAGTTTAATACACTTAAGGCACAAAATGGATTCAGTTCTAAGAATTAAATGGTTTTTGTCTTACAAAATGTCCACATTAATGTGGTAAATCAGTAATGTACAGTAATCTGCCTTGTAATTAAAAATCACATTATAAAGTGTAAGATATTGGTGGGATAAAAATTTGGATTGTACTACAATGCATTTCCTCTGCAATACCAATAGTTTGGGCAGACTTATGAAAACTGCATTATGGAAGTTTGAAATATAGGATTAAAGAAAAGTCCAAAACATCTTATTTAGGTTTTCTTCTGTTGCGTCTTATTCTGAGGAAAACAGGATTCTTTTAGAATAATGTTTCAACATTGTTTTGTAATACATAGTGTTAGTGTCTTTCAGTAATCCATTATTCACAAAGGAAGGTGTAATAATGTCATAATCATATCTTTGATACAATGAGACACAAAATTTATCAGAGTGCCTCTAACATATTATGTCTAATCATTATATATACTTTATGTATACATTATTTTAGACTTTTGTGTTATTTTGAAAGTACTGTTTGTCAATATACTTAAATAGTGCCAAATAACAGGAATTTAAAGGTGTAGAGAACAGTGATTTTTCTAATGGAGCATTTCACAGCTTGCAAAATTATATCTAGGAAAAAATGCAGTCCTATATCTTCCCCAGAAGTACACAACAACAATAAATTATTCATTACATTGGAGCAATAACTCTGGAGATCCATTATGAAAAGAAGTGGGAGAACCACTAAAGGCAGGAATCCCTTAGATTATTATACCCAAAACAAACGATGGCGGTACCCAATTTGTTGATTGGTCCTCCTTTCTAAGAAATGACAACTTGAATTGATAAGTGACACAACCCAGACCACAGACTTTATTAATGAAAAAAATGCCAACTTATTCTAAAATTATAACATAAAACTTACAATAGGCCATCATCAGTAAATAATCTTGAATATCACAGAAAGGAAATGAAATTAAACTGAACGAATTAAAACAATTATTCTTTGGCAGTAATACTAATACTAATACATACAGTAATACTATAGTACTAATAATAAGTGCATAATACTATAGCTCACCATTAACTAATATTTTATATACTGTAAGTCTGGTTGATTTTTTAAAGCTAAAAGTTTAGTTATGCTGAGTAATATCTTAAAACATTCAGTAATGTAGTCATAATATACTCATTCAGTAATGAGCAGCTGGGAATTCAAGAAGACCAGGCCTGTGGAATTTCAATAACCATTTAAAAGGTAGGTTTCATATAAACATTTTCTTTTAAGCATTCTTTATCACATTCTTTAAGATAACTGAACATGGAAAAAGCAAAATAACTTAATATTTGAAAACAAGAAACACTATTGCTATATTTGAATGAATGATGTTGTAAGGGAGCTTGACAAAATTATTATTTTTTACCCCAAAACCTTATTAAAGCTTACCACATAACAATAATTATCACAGAACCAAATACCCTACAGCTAACACACATAGATGATGGGATTTATATGAGAAAAGTGGGATGTGAGTGTGAGAAATGAAAGGGAAATGCAAAGGAAAGATCTGTCTGATGAATGTGTTGCCACAGATGAAATTAAACACATGGGTTTGGGCCCCTGTAGAATAGGTTGGGAGACAAGGCAGACTGAATTCCTCAAACTGTGAGAATGCAGCTGAGTCATATGCCAGTTTCATAATACAAAATCATTAATCTAATTGTACCCATACCAATTGGACTGCTGAGAACCACTGAAAGTCTTGTAAGGCATATAAAGCATCTATTCATGGAGAAAAGTGATTCTATTGCCACATATCAACGACTGAATAACTAGATTCAGACACAAAATTAAGTAGTGCCTTTCCATATACCATCCTATATTTCCTATACTATACAAAGTACTGTGTATGTCCTGTAACAGAATAAGTATATCTACCTGACCAACTGCTCTATTAGATGTAGACCTTTAAATATTAATATTTGGAAAGATTTAGGCCTTTAAATATGAACATTTTCAAAGATAAATATCCAAACATGAATTAATATATTTTATCTCAAAGAATTACCAGAGTACTGAGAGGGTTTAAAAAACAGATTGAAAAGTTTGTTAGACAATGATACAGTATCTCTTAATCACAACAAATGTCAAAATGCTGTAACATGTGCTGTAATACCTAAGCACTAAAAACAGTAGCTTTCATTCCCTTTTTCATTATTTTTTTATGTCCAGAATAAAAATATTTCCTTTTTGATTTAATGAAGAAATATATAAAACTAATAATGTCAAGATTTACCTGTCACAAAAAAAAAACTCAATAAGAATAAGAATTGAAAGTCTGATCACAGTTTACCTAGGGGGAAAACAAAGGTTATAATACTTTAAAGACAGAGTAATAGCAGTTCGTCTGTAAATTTGCCTTTGCAGAGATTGAATAACTTATTCTTCTTTTCTTGTGACTTTAATCACAATGGTACTAGAAGACAACTGTAGTTTAAATTTGAAGAGTCTCCTTCATATATAAATCAATTCAGGAAAACATATACAGTAGTCCTATGCAAGGATTTTGATTTGTAACAGAAAGGAAGTCATCAGTAACTGTTAATGTTAATTGTTTAATTTCAGGTGAGTTCTGTTCACATAAAGTTCTGAAAATATGCTACAGTATGTTCTTTAAAACTGCATAAATATATTACACTAACATGTCAGTATATTGTTGCATACATTACACATACTGTACAAAAATTCTGTTACATCCAAATCCAACTGATGTGTATTACGCTCTTTTGGGCTACTAATACAAAATTTTAAACTTTGCATTAAATTGGATCAAAGTATAACGTAAAGGACAGTACCTGCTTGTTGTTGGGTACTTTTCTTACTTTGAATTCAATAATTTGACTTGGGAAGGCAGACATTCTACCACTTTATTGTTTAGAAATTTAAATTTGAAAACATGTCACTGAAAAAGAATGGAAAATAATCTGTTCACATGGATATGTATTCCTTATATAAGAGGAAAACAATAGTGACAATAGTGCAGTGAACAGGAGATGGCATACTATACACTATATCATTGTAGCTGACTTTAAGGATTCACTTCTTCCTGTAGTTGTCTTTCAAAAAACACCAAAAAGGCCCTCATCCAAAATATGTTGTGTCTAGGATAATATCAGTAGGAAAATTTAATATATAAAAAAACAAGCCATTCAGTGATCTCTCAGCAGTCCACACCATAGACTTTATCTTTTTTTTTACTCGTGATTTATTATTAAATATTAAGTGGGGTGAAAGCATCATATCATCTACCAAACCTGATTTGAGCCCCAACCTCAATCTAAAAAGTGCCCTTCAAAACAACACAAACTAGACCTTTTTTGCAGCTGTCATCTTGTACCATCAGGGCAGTCCTCTGTTATCTATCCCTTCTGAATGGAGCAGTGAAAGAAAATGTAGAGAAAAGTAACATAATACAACATAAACATGCAACAAAAATAGCATCAAATGACTTTTATCATGTATAAATGGAAGAAAAAGTTTATGAAGAAATGGACAATGAACATTTATATGCTGTATTCCATCAGTTAATGTACAGTATAGTATATTTTAAGGTATTTTTATTGATATCATCATAAAACTTAAAGTGTTACTGTACAAATGTTAAGAAAATATGCATGTATATACACTTTATATTTTCATACAACAAAACAAATCATGATTCAAACACATTTACTGTAAAAAGATGAGCAATATGAGCTTTGAGACAAATCAAGGGAACAAAACAAATAAATAGTGTACTGTATATACTACAAACTCGAAAAGAACACCATATTCCACAAATTGTAGATTAATGGAATACTGTATAATGATAAATAATGTGCCTTTGAAATAAACCTTAAAGGTTTCATTAAAGTAAAACTAAATTTATAGGGGAGCAAAAAGTCTCACCATACAACTAATATGTTTACTTACACAGTGCATATTTCAAATGGATAACTAAAACTTATTTAAAAAATATTTAATGACCAAGCTGTTATGTCTGCAAAAATCATATAGCAGAATCATTAAGGAGTTTAATTTTTTTAAAGGTGAACTTACGGATGGTAAAATTATAGAATTAAGGAGGTTTCCAATAAAATTCAAATACAAAAAGCATAAGGTCCTTCCACCATCTTGTTAAGCAAAGCAAAAAATATAAAGACTCATCATTTCACTTCAGTCAGAGAATTCTGGGCATTATACTATATGGCATGTGTCTTGTTTCATTCTGTGGAACAGCTCGGTAAGAGTCCCAGACTTGACAGCACAAAAAATATTTATTAACAAGAAATAAACATAACTACAGTATACAACAAACAGATGATGACCCAACAGCTCTTTATCTATCCAACGGGATATTTATAGATCTGAGAGTTCCGAAGTTCATCCTTCTATTGACATAAACATTTCCAAAATTATATCCTTATAATCTGAATACAATAAAAACCTTAAAAGGCTACATGCACATCCTAACAGACAAAATGAATCTCCACCCAGGACTAAAACATCCCCCTCTAATAGGATGCTCATGAATTAGTGGTAACCAATTTCCCTATTCTAACAATACAGTACATGACTAAAACTAAGAGATATTTTTAGCATGTACATTCCAGAATAAAAGAAATCAGAATATCCAAATAAATAATACAGGAAGCTCTCTTATATAATACATCTCAGAGTCTGGTACGTTTTCAATTTTAAGATTATCAAGATAGAATTTGTTTTCAAGTCTGTTTCAAAATAAGCGTTCTCTCACGGCACAAGTTTCCAATAAGATAATAATGATGGATGATAATGATAATGTCTGTTCTTCTCCCTGTCCTTTCTTTTTGTCCTGTTCTGAAAACTACTTTGTTCCACAGTCCAGTCCTTTAGAGACTAGCTCAATGACCTCACTATGAATGCCTGGATCACTGTTGAATATTTATGCTTTAATATTGTTGACTTAATGATTTACATTGAAGTTAATTAACGTGAGAAAATCATTAGGATTCCTTTGATCATCTGTATCTCGGCCTATGCAGCTATGTGAATACAGCAAAACAATACCCATTGATCCAAACCTACTGAATAAGGTAACTTTGCTGGAAACTCCAGATGTTTCTGACCTTTCTAAAAACTCAGCTGTCACCCAGCCACAATAGATAAATAATAAATATTTTAAACTATTATATTGGTGCACCCATCCATTATCTCTAAGCCACTTATTCTTGAGTGTCAAGGCAAGCCAGAATCTATCCAGTCCAGCTGGACAGGACTAACGACAAACAAATGCTCCCATACTGGATTGGAGACCAATCTATTATACCTATGTAGAAAGAGACGATTTTGAAGAGCTTAATATTTTGAATAGTCAAGCAAACCTAACCTCCTGCCTTCAGGCAGCAGGAGAAAACTGAGCACCTAGAGGAAATTCACAAAAACCTGGGGGAAATGTGCAACTGACAGGTAAAGTACAAACTGAATGCAGAAACCTACAGCAGAGCAGTGCTGCCATGTCACCATGCCACTATAAATTGTTCTGGTTCATATACTGTATTATGTTTTATTATTGCAAAAATGTTTCTTTGAGCTGCCCTACATTGTAATTTGGTACATAATGCTTTTGGTTTACTGATCGTTTTGAAACTAAGTAAGTTTAGATGAAGGGTTAAGGTAAATGGGTTGATGGTAATAGAAAACAGGTAATCCACAAAAATCCTTTAAAAGGAACTTGTTACTATACAATATATTTTTAGAATTATTGTCATAAAAATTCCAGTACACTGAGTTTTCATTGAGCAAACCTGTCAGTAAACTTTCAGTAAATCATTTTAAAAACTATTAATTTAAAACTATTGCAGTCACAAATAATACACACTGACAGAGGGAAAGGTATATGTATGCCTGTAAATTGTGCAATACTTACCTTGAAGTACCCCCTGATCTGGATTATGAGATACTGTAGGACATTTGTAAAATAGATAACCAACAATTTCAGTTAAACGACATACTGTAATTACTGTCATGCAAAACAGATCTACAGAGAAAATACTGGTGCTGTATAATGCATGAAAGACTTAATAGGAAATTGTTTCACAGACATTCCTAGTAATGATACAAAATATTCATCTTGTTGTATAAATACCTATAAATACCTATAGTAAGTGAAGGAAGCCCTAATTTCAGCAGAGAAGCCTTTATGTGAAGTCATCTCTGTGGTGTTCATACTGTACATGGTTGTTCATTTGACTGAACAGTTTTTGGGATTGTTTTTCCATTCATTCATATACTGTAGGGGTATCTGTAATGGTAAGGTTTCTCAGCTCAGAATGGCACATGAAAAGGTGAAAAAAGGTGAAAAGCTGTTATTTGGAAGGCAATAAAAATATAATCCATACTTAAGAGCTTCAATAAAATACAGCTGTATTGGCCCCTCTGAGCTATACTTGATGTACTTCTCCAGGAAATATTCACAAGTCCAGTCCATTTTCATGCTATAAAAAGGAAAGCACTCTCTGCATTTAAAGCAACATTAGAGTGTCACTGAATGTTCATCTGATGACATGTTAGCTCTTACTGGCCCAGAGTATTGATCAGAACAGAACAGCAGCAGCTGATGCTAATTAATTTGTTCAATTAATGGGTCTTCACAAATCTTGAGAGCATTGCTTTTGCAAGGGAGCTTCTACAATGTTTTCCATGTTTTTTGTAAAATAGTTGGAGGCAGGGATAAAAGAAGCATTGCCCAAGAAAGCAAAAACATTGTAAAAGAAATACAGTATGTAAAAAATAAGAAATAGAAAAAAGAAAAAATAATTAATAACAGTAAAAGGAAAAAGAAAAAAGAACTAATAACGGTACTATTATTGTGCTTTCAAATCACACTATTTCACTGCTATTTTAAGAAATAACAGTTCAACACTTTGCTGAGAATCCTTAATGGCTGTTGCCAAGAAAAGATTACTTTGTAAGGCCCCTTTCAAAAGGAAACTCCTTAATATTATATATCATTTATTCACAAGGCCAGAACAAAATACAAATTATCAGTCTTAGAGTAATACTACACTATGCAGCCACTCAGTAATGTCACTCTAAATGTGTTTGACCCTGCTTTTTTTCACAAATGTCTGTTTCCTCATCTAAGCTTGCCTGTGTAGCACAATCCATTTACAAAGGCAACAGTACTCAGTATGTAAACTACACAAATATTAAAATGCATATGGAACATACACCAAAGGCAAGGTCAAAAATCATTTCTTAAATGTTAAAAAAATATAAATAAAATGATAAACAATGTAAACAACAGCATCCTGTAATGCTGTTGTCAGGAGCATATTTTTTTGTTAGGGGAAGTGGTAAGTCAATATTTATGTTTTGCATTCACATCAAAACAAATCTCCAGTGATTCACACATGGCTCAACTATCAAAGGCGCCCAAGTGCAGGTAGAGCTCTATAATCCTAGTCATCTACTGTAGTCACTAGCTGACTGATGAGGATTCCCCAAGTTGTGGTGCACAGATAGCTGAATGGCAGCAGCCATATCATCCTGCAACTCGCAACTGGCAACCCACTGAAACTAAGCAGTCAGTACCTGGATGGGAGACCTCCTGAGAAAAACTAAGGTTGTTGGAAGAGGTATTAGCGGGGCCAGCAGGGGGTACTCAACCTGCAGTCCATGTGGGTCCTAATGCCCCAGTATAGTGACGGGGACACTATACTGTAAACAGGCGCCGTCCTTCGGATGAGACGTTAAACCGAGGTCCTGACTCTCTGTGGTCATTAAAAATCCCAGGGTATTTCTCGAAAAGAGTATGGGTGTAACCCCATCATCCTGGATAAATTTCACATTGGCCCTTACCAATCATGGCCTCCTAATAATGCTCCTCTATGAATTGGCTTAATTACTCTGCTCTCCTCCCCACTGATCGCTGATGTGTGGTGAGCGTTCTGGCGCAATATGGCTGCCGTCGCATCATCCAGGTGGATGCTGCACATTGGTGGTGGTAGAGTGTCCAGAAAAGCACTATATAAGTTTAAGCAATTATTATTATTATTATTATTATTATTATTATTATTATTATTATTATTATTATTATTATTATTATTATTATTAATGCCACCAAGGGTTGGGACTGATTAGTTGGCTAGGGCTCTCTCCTTTCACAGTAACAAAGAGACTCCCGTGTCTTCCCAAGTGCTTGCAGGCTAGCAGTGCAATACAATGAGGATTATGAGTCTCTTCCAGTTGGTACTGAATCTCTGGCGTGGAACTGTGTCAGAATTTGAGTGATTTGAAGATAGGCAAGTTGGAGTAGTCTGCTTATATATTCTTGAGCTGAGCCACACAGTTTGCGATTCCAAACTGGGTGGGTGTACAGCAAAAAAATAATTAGGAATTCCAAATGTATACTAAAAAAGAAAAAAAAGGCTATACTGCACTCCATGACACAGACAGTGTTTATGTTAATGTGCACACTATTTAAATCAGAAATAATGTGGGAAAACATAGGCAAATACATTCAACTGAACAATGTAGTGAACTGGGAACTTATTGTACATTAAAAACACATTACAAACTGGAATCATGCTGCATTAAAACACATTATAACAAATACTGCATATACAGTATATCAATAGTTTAAGACTGGCTACCAACCTGAATATACTGTATGATTACAAACAGGCAAACAATGCCTCATACACATGACATAAAGCCAATGGACTACTTTAAGCTCAGCAATGAAACAAAATTCCCTCCAAAAAGCTGAAATTTTGCTATGCATAACTCTACAGTTGAATAAAAGCACACAAATGAGAGAAGGTGATTCAGATACTCTAGTTTATTTAGATTTTAGTAGATATTTAATCTGAGCATCATTCAATTATTTCCTGAAGGGGGGATATTATCTCATATTATCAACAATATGGCTGGGCACCTTGTGGTAAATTCCCCAAACCCTTTGTGTAAATAATTGTTCTAGTTTTAAATTCAATTTCAAGTGGTTTCCATTTTTGTACCCTCGTTCGTATTCCAATGCTAATTCTGAAGATGTCCATTGCATTCATTGTCTTTGAGGACTCTAACACAAATATTTAGTTCTCCGATTCAGATAGAATTTCTTTGAGCCTGAGTGCACTTGGTTGCTCATCTCTGGACTGATTCTAGAGCAACAATATTTATTTTGCATTGTGATAAGCAACACTGTACATAATATTTCATCAGTCACACTAGTTTATGTTACAATTTTAACATAACATAATTTAATTTAAATTCTAAATGTTATCTGTTAACATTCTCCTTTTTAATCGTCTCCCCACACAGCCTAGAAGATGATAAGTATATCCCAACAAACACTTTCATATTTCGAAAATAGTTTCTCATAGGAAGCTTATTCACAGTGTTTCCCATTTCTTAATTATATTTTATGTTTTTGCTACCTGTATATAACATTCTGCATTTGGTATTTGCCCAGTCTTGAATTTCATCTATGCCTTTGTAAATTCCCTTTACAAAGCTTTTTAAGTGTTTGCCAATCCTCCTATTTTGATATCATCTGTGAACAGTTAATTATGTCAGAATCTATATCACTGGTACAAAATTAGAAAGAGCAGTTGTCCTGAAAACATATTTATGTATTATGCCAAACTCGCATCATCCTTACTAGAACATACTGTATATCTGTTCTCTATCCATCAACCAGTTCCTAATCCAAATGAATGCATTTTGACTGCCTTAATAAAAAGTTAATAAATTTTTCATGAAAAAAGTTATCAAAAGTCTACATATACCAAAACCCATTCTTTTCTTGCATCCATTACAACTGTTGATTGTTCAATGAATTTAAACAGGTTAGTTAAACCAGATCTACCTTTTATAATTCCATAGAGATTATCCTCTAAATCTTGTTTCCAAAAAATTCTTCAAAGAGATCATCTCATTTAGTTCTAAGTAGGTGCAGTAATAATTAGTGCATTCAGAAGTGTAAATAGGAGGTACTGTACTAATATACAAATAAGGGTCAGGAGTGTTGGGAAGTAACTACACAGCTAGAGTATCAGATCACTTAGATTAGATTTGGGGTGAGGCTGTAGGGTGAGAATGCACAACAGCAGCAGGGTGAGAAGTTTTTTTTCATTAAAAAATACCAAACAAATGAGAACTCTACCACTGCTGAAAGCCTTTCATATATTCTTAAAATAAACAACTATTATTGTAATCACCCAAACACTTCTCTATAATGCGTTGTAATAAAACAGTATAATAGAATAATTATTAAATTACAGATAGGTATGTTGCTTTTATCAAGATGGTAATGTAGAATAATTAATAGTATAAGAAAAAAAAATGAACACAATGCAACAGCTTTCAAGTTGCAACACTTCATATAATATGCTATAACCCATAAAAACAAAGAAACTGCCCATGATTCATTCTACCTTGTGAGTAAATATTTACAGAAACCATTTACTGAAAAAAATCTAAATTTAGAACAAGAAAACAAATTTAAAGTCATGATATTTCACCCATTACCACAGATCTTGTAGCAGATAGCTTCAAACTTCGCCAACTTGAGAGAGTCATTGCACAAGTTCTTGCCCTTTCAAATGGATGTATGCAGAAATTAATCACAAAGCTGTTAGTAACAACAGCATCCCAGCTGCAAAGAATCTCTCTGTATGCCATGTCAAGTATTAAACAACAGAATAAAAGAGCACTGATAAGACATATTCGAAAAAACCCTCACCAGAGCTTGTCAGATCTACAGTAACTTAAGTACCAGGGCATAATGCAAATATAGTATTGTGTTCTACAGAAGCTTGGAAAACTTATGGCACTATGGCACTATGGAGCGGTAGCTCTGTGGCTAAGGATCTGTGCCTGTGGCTGGAAGGCTGCTGGTTCAGATCCTGTGCATTTGAATGAAGAGCAACCCCTTCTTTTCCAGCATTTGATTTTCTTTGTGTACAGGAGCCATTTATTCTATACAGTACATACATTGTGGTATTCTTGTTTCTCAAGGCTAGACAACCTAAGTAGCACTAGTGAAGATGTGACCATTCTCTCACAATGTTATTTTGAAACATTCAGACCTGCATAGAGCATCTTTGCAATCTTGCAAAGATTGTTTCTCAACTGGAATCAGAATATACTTTAAACTACATATTTGGCACAATATAACTTCTTGAAAGTCAATCTGAATCCTTAAACAATAATTCATATTTAAAAAAACAAACTACAGCGTGGTGCTAAAGTATTCAGACCTTTCCTTTGGTGAGCCATTTTGTGAAATTACAAAATGATGTGCATACATTTTTTTTATCTTAATATTTTATTGACAACCTGAATGCTCAGATTGAAGACTTCTAAGGGTAAAATACAGTATGCTATAGTAAATGTCAGAAAAAAAGAAATACAAAATATTCCAAGACCTCAATATGTGGTGGAAGCAACTTACAATTACAGCTACAAGTCCTTTTGGGTAGGGCTCTATAAACTTTGCATAATTATTTGGTTCACTTTTAGGCCATTCTTCTTGGTATCTTTGCTCATGCTCTCAAGCTGTTTGGGGAGTGCTTTTGACAGCAATTTTCAAGTATTTGAACATATTCCCAATACAATTCAAGACACGACTTTATCTAGGCAACTCAAGCACATTCACTTTCTTAAGCCACTCTAATGTTGCTTAGGCCTTGCAGTGTGGGTCACTGTTCGGTGAATTTTCTACCCATTTTTTAAATCTCTAGTTTTGTAGTATCTCTGCTCTAAATTGCTATATCAATTTTTATTTCAATACTAACAAGCTTTCCAGTACCTGCTGGGGAGAAGCATCCTCATAACGTAATGCTGCACACATCATGCTTGACAGCAGTTAAGTTTCTTTTCAGTTTCAGGATATTATTGACAAATGGACCCTTCTAATAGACATATCTCATTTTTCGTCACTGAACTTTGTAACTCTTTCAAAGTCATAGTTTGCCTCACAATGGCATCCCTTAGTTTTCTCCTTGACTGAATGTTCAGTCTGGAGACATTCTGGTAGACTGATCTAGGGAGTATCTGGGTGCCTTACACTTCTTTGTGATCAACTTTACCATGCTCAAAAAGATATTAAAGGTCATTGAAATCTTTTTCTACTCTTCTCCTCAACTTTATCCCTGAATGATCCTTGGTCTTTAAGGTTGAATCTTTTCAATCAATGTATTTTATGACTAGGGACTAGATAGATGTACTTATTTTAAAATCATGTAAACCACTACCATTCCTCACAAAAGTCAGTAAAATAATTTAACTGCTTATTAAGGTAATTCTGTGCATTTAACTTTAGGTTTGCCATAGCAAATGGTATGAATGCTAGGCATTTTTCTTTTACATTAATTATTTATTTAATGCTTTCCTTTTTATTTAAATTTGTGGAGAAAGCTGAGTACATACTGTATCAAAAATCTAGTTTAGAAAAATAAAAATGGCCATTTCTTAAAGCAGACAGTGTCTGTGTCCTACAGATAACCAAAACACTTTCACAAAACACTTGTTTGCTTGTTTTGTTACACCCCTGTGACCACAGCAACCAGGTCAAACACCTCCCGGTGCCGTGACAACACGTTCAAGGTAGCTGTCCATGCCACCCACCCCCACTTAACTGTAATAATCCCATTGGCACCAGCCCTGTCCTGTCCTCAGTCACACACTCTGTCAATGGGCTTTCACTCTTCTTAACCAAACCAGCCTGTCTGAAAGATATCCTGCAATCTGCCTGAAACTGTTAGACCCTTCTGTTTCCACATCTGAGCCAGGACCTGACCACCAGCCGGCTCCCTGCCTGCTTTCTGTTTGCTGCACAGCTGCTGACGGTGTATACAGCAATCTCTCTGATCTGCCTAGCTGTGCAGCCTTTCCTGTGCTCTGCCTGGCTGTGCAGCACATGCTCTGCTCTGCCTGTCTGCCCAGCCCATCTTCAGCCTCGGCTGTCTGCTTGCTTTCACCTAGCTGTTGGTTCCCTCGGCCTGTCTCACAGCTATGGCCTTCCAGAAGTCAGAGCAGCACTGTAACACAACTGTTGTTAAATATCTGGCAAGATGAATTTCCCCAATATTTCTTCTTTGCTGATATTAAGTCAACGATATGCAAACAAGCTTAGCTGTCATAATAATAATGTAATTCAACAGTAAAAGTCTCCTACCTATTTATATTAATATTTAAAGATCTATGAAATATTAAAACCATGCCATCTTATAAAATATTTAAGAGACCAGTACAGAATTGGTAAGGAAGATGCGTTCAGTGAAGCAGAGCACAGATTATATTTGGTGATTTTAGAGGTAGTACACATGAGCACATGGGCAAGTGTGAAGCAAAGGAAAAAAGGATTTAACTGCATACTGTAAATATTGCTGAGTATAGCAATGGTTTTCACTGAACACTGTCCTGCCATCACATTATCATAGGCTATTTCCTTTTTCCTCATAAACAGGATGTTAATCATCTACAGTATATACAGTTGATAATCAGCATAGTGATAACCTGTAAAAGAAAGCTTTAACAGGGCAACAGTCAAGATTTTATTAGTTTCCTGGTATAATCTAAGAATATTTTAAAAGAAAATTTGAGAAAAGTCTTGCTAAATAACTTAAAAGAGTCAGTTTTTCACAAGAAGACTGTAGACAGTAGTGTGTTTTTTATATTCATTAAATGGCCATACTGTACATGGCTGAGGTAGATTATTGTTAGTGTGCCTGTTTATACACCTGCCAGGTATTTGTCTAGTCTTAGAATTAGTGTTGTCTTAGTAGTTTCAGTATTGTTAGAATACTGTGCACTGTACAATCTAGTGTAGTCAAGTATTCAAAGTCCTCACAGGCATTCACAAAGTCAATCCAATGGACTGTTTGTAAGACAAAAGTGAAAATATGAAATGGAGGACACAATTGGAAAAGGTGGCACTATTATTTCTGACCACCTGGGAGAAAGACTGTGTGAGATGCTGAATGGTTCACCTCATTGGTGTTTGGAACAGGAAGTCTGTGTAATGTGAGTTTCAGTTTGGAAGAGGTTTTTTTAAGCCAATGGGCAGCTTAGCTACTTGGTGATATTGAGAGAAGGGGTCCTGAAGAGGTCAGGCAGTTAGTTTTTTTTTTAGTGGAGCATTCCTTCTCCATTTCCCTGAACTAATTAAAGAGCACTTGTATTGTACCTTCTGGCTGCCACTCATGACTGTTTACCTAGGACCAGTTCATAAAAAAAGATCAATTGCTATGCCACTCAAGACCCTGGGGACATCACACTACTAACCAAGTGAGCTAGATGGACCAAATGTCCTCCTTTTGCTTGGAACCTGAAATACACCAAAACATGTTCACTATAAGTGAACATGTCCATGTCCATTCTTTAACCATCAAACAGCATGCTACTAGCTATGCAAAACTGGTATAATAGCTGGGAATCACCACTTGCTAAAACACTAAGGGCAGAATGGATTTCAGTGTTGAGGCTTCACAATCACGTACAGTATATCACCACGGAGAAAATTCTGTGCAATCCATATCACCTTTGCTTAATTTAGTATTCTAATACGCTAACTACACTAGGGATAGGTTACTACAGTACCGTGAGTATAGCAGTGATTTGCTGTTCTCTGCAAGAAAAGGAATAGCTGCAATCACCACGGCAACAGGGCCCAATGTTCTGTGTCTGTCCCGCAAGGCTTCCAGCTGAAGCCAAGTGGAAGGACCTTTTCTTACATAGTTTGTGTCTTCTGTCAACATAGATTAGGAAAGGTTAGTTCACACACAGTGAAACAAACATAATTCAGGCATGTGCTTTCTATCATTAATATAATGCTAAAGGTAGAGCTTAAATAAACGTGCTTTATAGTCCCAAAAAGGAATTATTGTATTAGGCTTTTAAGGATGTCTAACTACCTAAAGCTATCACTAATTTACTGAAACCATTTGTTGCGGAAAAAGAGAGTAACTACAGAATTAGTTGTATTTAAAATTAATGTGAGCCAGAATAAAACAAAAATCAAGAGTGTAAAATAACAAGATGCAATGTAAAACTTCCATTATGGATATATCTTCTGACTAAGACAAAAAAAGTCACCAAATACTTTTAGTCCAAATGCCTTTCTAATGATCTGGTGATTACAAAAATAATCAAAATTAAATGTTAATGAAACAATAATTATATCTAGGATTTTTTTAGATTCTGTATCAAAAATATGTATTTTTATAGACCCATAAAGTGATTAGTTTACATTAAGGGACTGTAATCTTTTTTAAATGAAATTACAATCTAGACAAATTATCAAGAAAAAGTCAACAAAGAAACAAACTATCAACAGATATTTATAATAAGTCCCATTCTACAAATTTGATAAATAATACTTGTAAAAAATACAATAATATCTCAAATTCACAAAAAACAATCTTCTGTGGCCATGAGTTATGATTCTGTGAAGAAATTAAATTATGAGCACATTCAACAATTATATTTTTATGTGATATATTTATATTATATTTTTTAGATGATAGCAGTACATTCATACCAGAGTGACTTAGAATCTTGCTATAATATGGTTGATATTATTTGTCTTTTTTCTGAATACCTGGAGATTCATATTAGAAAATTAATTTTAAAGTCATATGTTTCTTATAAAACAAAATATACATATGACAGGGCCCTTAACATGCATTTCTGGGTACATGAACTCAAACTAAATCAAATCTCCAACTCAGCAGATTCAGCTAAAATGGATCATTTTAGAGGTCATAAACAGAGATCTTTTTGACGAACAAAAACACATCATTAAGTACTGGGTTTATAAAGTATATTGAAAATGCTTTGAAGGTTTGATTTATCTCACACTCCTTTGGGAATTTAGCCGAGACTGACCAGTCCCAAGGTCAAGACCATGGTTTTGCGAGATAGACTTGAAGATAATCTTCAATCATCTCAGATGTCATGGATCTTAATTGCACATGCACATGGCACAGTACATAACAGTTCTGGAGATCACATATTCTAGGACTGTTGATTAGCCCTATTGATTTTTCATACCTTGAAGAGCATTTTCATCTTGATAGTCATTTTTATTGGCATTTTCAAAATATAATGTAAAATGAGTTCTAGTGGATTTGCATTTCATGTCATTCCTCTGTCCCATGGTTTTGCCCAGACATAGAGGGTAAATAAAAACATGCATATTACTTTACACAAGTATGCACATTAAAGATATTTATGCTCTGATAAACCTGCTCTTAAGAAAGTTGAGTAGCAGTACAAGATAATACTTAAAACATGTATCCATCTGCAATTTAATTGGAGACGTATAATTTTCTTCTTGTATTTTGCCTACACCAGTCCCATAAAATGGAGGAATATAACTCCATAAGCAACACAGGAAATATACAGGAGTACCAACATAAAAGTACAGAACCCATTTCTTGTCAAGTGTGATCATAACACAACTAGAATGTCAGTGAAACTGTTGTTGTGAAACTAATACCTCACATAATCTCTACAGTACATCATCCAAATGCCATTTCGATATAAGTAGTAATTCTGACTCTTAGCCTAAAAAGTTCACAAAAATATGACAATATTGAAATCTATTGCTAATTTCAAATAAACACAAATGTTTTCTTCAAACATATCATTTAGCTTGAATCTGAAATATAATTGCCCAAGGTCCAAACAGACTGACAGTTTAACAAAGACCTGCAGAACATAGAGTGTTGGGTCAACTGTTAACAGACAGCTAGATTAGTTTTTTATACCTTGTACCTTATACCAAAGCTTATAAACTGTAATCCATTCAATTTATTCTTACTCCAGTGCTTACAATTAATCTTTAAAATAAGAATTAAAACCTTCAATATAAATATCTCAAAGCCCTAATCTGATGTGTTATAATCTCAATGAAGTGAAACTGCATTCTTGTGTCAAAAGAAATAAATCAACATTACTGTACATGTGCATGTAAATTACACTGATGTGAAGACTTTTTTTGCAAGATGAAGTGCACTTTCACACACAGTTACTGCTAGTACTCAAAGGCCAGTCCCCTAGACAGCTGACAACATTTGTTGTAATGACAACACAAATCAATAATAAAGATTAACAGGTACACCACAGGAGGTGGGATTGTTACCGCCACTAGCCTACTTGAATCCACTAGTCATCAGAAAAATACAAGAACGGAAAAAATGAACCAGTGAATCATGGAATATCTTTGAAACCGCCACGACACCAGAACATTCAAAACCTACCACCTACTGTACATGGCTCAAACCAAGAAGGCCTTTCCAGACCTTGGTGATCTTCAGTTTTATAATATATTTTTTTATAATAAAATGCATAATGACCTACAAATTGTAAACAAAATTAAAAATAAAACTGCAAACTCATTGAAACATCCACTCCACTTCTATGACATTCCCATAAACAGTAGGTTCATCACAAAATTGTGGCAAAACAATGCAATGGACACACCACTAATTACTTTATTACTTTATTAAAAATAAAGAGCAGACATTGTTAAAAGCACAGAGTTTAAATTGAGGGATATGAAGCAAAGATTATATAATGTACTAGTAAGGCGTCATTTAGAATATTGTGTGTAATTTAAGGCATTGTTTTCCAAAAATATTGTTGCTCAGTCCAGAATAAAAGCAGACAGAGATAAACAATGGCCTACACTGACAGGCTAAAAGAAATAAACAAATATTGGTGATTAAGAGTTTGTTAAGAGAAGTAAGTGAAAGTAGCAGAAGCACATGGCGCCATACATACATGGGTTCCTACACAAATACAGGAATTAATACATTAAAATGAATAATTATGTAAAGTGATAACTCTACAAGATACTTGGCCAGGTAAGGAAAGACCTGATGTCTTTCAATGTACTGTATGAGAACCAGCACCAAACCCAATCTAGTAGCTGACCGCTCAAGATGAACTATGCTCCAAAATATAATTAGCTAGCAATGTAACCTAGCCCTAATAGCTTCAATCCAGACTTTAAGGATCATTTTCTTTGCAGCCATTAAACACACCTATAAAATTTTATATCACATTAAAACGATTCAATGAGTCATCATTAAGAAAAAATATACAGGGATCAGGTCACAAGTGAAGCCTGTAATAAAACCGATCGCAAGACTGAAACCATTTTAGTCTTAAACAGAGAAGACTATGAAGGGACTTGATTCAAGTAATTAAAACCCACAAAGACAATGACAAAGTTAATTTAATGGACTTTGAATCATCAGTGAAACATAAGTGGTATGTACAGGAAAGTACATTTGAGACTGAGAACAGGAGGTAGTTTTTACTCAAAGGCTTGTGAAAGCCTGGAACAAAATATTCTGGCTTCTTTCAGGAAACAGCTGGATACCAATACTTGGATACCAATAGCTGGATACCAGAATAAAATTAGCTATGAGCAATCAGCTGGGCTAGATGGACTGAATAGCTTCCCTTTGTTAGAAACTTTCCTTATTTTCTTATGTGTTTCATACTCAAAGGTGACCACCAAGTCATGGGAGTACCTTTACATGCAACAGACTGAGGAAACACTGTTCCACAACACTATAGTGGTAGCTGGCTAATTGTTCACTCTTTACCTGTGTTTAAAGCTGTAAGTGAAATTGTTAGAGAGGTAGGATATCTACAGTATCTATCAAAAGTTGGTTCTCCAAACAGACCACTTAAAGTTCTGAGATTTCTAATTATGATAGACAAAAAAGGGAGTAAAGAGTTACATAATTCACAAAGCCACTTACTGGGTGTTTTTTTATGGAATTTCTCTGAAAATAATTTAAAATGGAAATATCTCAATGCAAAATCCCTTAAACCTGTTGAATTTAGAAACTATTTTTCAAAGGGCAAGCTGGCACTTGCTTCCTCCATAATTCCCTACTGTGATGCTCAACAACTTTAAATTATTAAATTAATTACTTTCATTATTGTACCAGCTACAATGACACATAAAACAAATATTAAATTATTCCAATGGCTAATTAATTGTTTAAATACATTATAGCTTGATATTATCTGTCCATTCAAATTCTCAAATGTAAACCCTTGCTGTATTCAAGTAGTTCATATCTAAATGGGTCTGAATCTCGGCACAACATAAGGGTCATAACATAAAAGTTAAATGCAGCTATCATGACATAGTGACAGTGGAAAAAAAATGCCTTTAGTGTTACCTTTAGTGTTTGCATACTTCTGGTCTAGAAATGCCCAGGTGAATATGTTATTTTTGCAATCCAGGTATGTCCATTTATTCCAATCATAAGAACACTATTGTTTCTCTTCGAGGGTTTGGTGTTGCCTTCCAAAAGTTCAAAATATATCCTTCAGTTTTTCAGTTGGATTTAAATCTTAAGTGATCAGACTAAAGCACATTTACCTAATGCTTCCAGTGGGTCTGTTGGTTAGATAAAAAAAATAAGCTTAAATATTTCTGGGAGCAACATGTGGTCAACTGAACAAAATGAGGAATGGAATTGTTTTTTGTGGAGTCTTCCATAACAGTACTGGCACATATCCTAGAAAGTCTAAGCAGAGACTGGGATTTTTTAGGATGAAATAGACCTATGCACATGACAAAAACCTCAATTCTCCACCCGTCCTGTATTCTCCCTGTATTTACTTGACGGCATCTTGTGAGAAAATAAACATTCGCTCTAGTCCAGTTGTTTTCAGTCCTGATCCCAGAACACCCCTGTGTCTACAAGATTATGTTCTAACTGGGCACCTAATCATCAGTGGTAACTGATCTGCTTGCTTGTTTAGGCTTTGTTCTGCACTCTCCCTAGTTCAACCAGCATCACTACTGGTAGGCACTTTGCCAGCAGAAGAGGACTGGACTATTCAAGTCAGCTGTCTGTTTTTTTTCTATGAGGGAAAATATTTCTGCATAATTAAAATACTTCTGATGAAGGTGGAAGGTTGTGTACTTTTGTCCAACTGAGCAATCTTGCTTTTATAAAATATACTGGGTTTTTAATGTTTAATGATTAACATGCTGTAATACACAGTTTAAAATTATTAAAAGGCTAAAGAGTATACAACTTAAATTCTTAATTGGAAAAAGATTGTCCCTCAGCAGTGACCAGGATCCGAAACCGGGTGTTTTCTGGCAATAGCCCAAATGCTGTGCAGGAGAGGTTAAGCTTTATTAGCTCCACCTGGCGGTTTTACCAGGTGATTCCGAATACTATCATCATAACTTGCAGTATGATGCAGTATGATGCGTTATTATGCAGTATTATGCGTTGTGATCCGCCACGCCCACCGTGATTTGACACAACGTACTTTGTGCATTTTGAATGGCTGGATCTGTAACTCACACAATTTTCTGTTACAATTTCTCAGTTCTGTTACAATTCTGTTACTATCCATCACTAAAGTCAGAATTAAAAATAACCTCAAAGTTGTAGGCAACTAATTTGACTATAATATGTATATTAGCATATTGAACATGTGAAGATGGAGTCATCTTTGATCTCTAAAAATGCTCTATTCTATGTATTCACTAAGATACTGTACGTGCTTTAACATGAAGTCCTATAATGTTTAACACACACTGTACTGTATGTCTCAACCATAAAGGTATGTAAAAAATGTCTATGTCCAAGTATACAGAATCAGTTATTTTTCTTTGGAAGTGTTTTTACAATACAAATCACAATTCTTAGAGTAAATGGCTGTAACCTATATTTAACCCTGAAACTACTTATGCTTAGTGGCCTTATCTCTACCTCCCCTGCCTAGAAAACACACAGATAAATGTCAGGACTAATGTCTCATGTTCCTCATTTGTTTTCATATGGTATACTGCTTTGGCACATTTGTTTTTGCAGGAATGCACTTTTGAATGATTTAGAAATATTTAAAAATGTTTGCAGTGTTAGTAACCAGAGAACTCTTTTGGCCTTGTCAAATTGGATGACACATTATTGAAAGCTATTTCCAGTGTGTTGTCCTTGTAATGTAAAGACATTTCATTGCCAGCAACTACTACTGCACGCTGTATTGTTGTGCATTTGATATATGAACTTTGATTTGATTTGAAACCTTAATTTGAAATGGCCTAAATCCATTTTGAAGAAGACAGAAATAGTGTGTTAACAGTTTCATGCCAATAATAAACTGGGCTGTTGATTCCTGGTGTGTTCCCAGGATAATGCCTAGATGTTAATTTTGGTGGTAAAATGTGGCATTTATGTCCTGTTGCCTCACTCTTTTTACGTCTAATTGTTTAGGTCTATTTTTTCTCTCCCTTCTGAATTGTTGCCTGTCTCAACAGATCATCCTGAACTCTTGTTTGCCAGAACATACACATATTCAATTCGATATATATTCAACTACATATATTCAGTTACTTTAATCTGGCTATTCTTTAAATGTGAAGACCAGAAATATTTACTACATTTTCCAAGACCTTCCCTGTAATGTATAAAGTATACTACTGTGCAGAATTCAGTAATACATGACTATTCACCTACATCAAAAATGATGAAATAATAATACTGAAAAAAAAATTCAAACCAAAAAAAACCCTAATCCATCAGAATAATAATCTTGTGTGGGCGTATAATCTGCTCTCCCTGTTATTTCTAATTTCTGATTTCCTTCCCTCCCTTTGTCTCTAGATATATACACAAAATAGATTATTTTTAATAATTCTGATATCACTCTCTTTATCTCAAGTCCATGGTAAGCCTTAACCCACTCTACACATTTACTCCTTCCACATTTCCACTCTGATCTCTATAAGAAATCAGGACCAAACAGAGGAATCATATCTGAATGCAATTAATGTTTCAGGCCAAAATAAAAACTAGACCCAACAATACACAAAAAACAAAACATCATTTTCACTTCATATAAATCTTTTCGAAATAAGGATGGGCTCAGGATGAACTAATTAAGTGTTCTATCTCCATAAGAAAACTTCTAGATCCTTTATTTTGACAATTGTTATGAGTGAGTGGGAGAAAATTAGTCTAAGAAAAAAACAGTTACACACTCCTACATTATTCACTAATTAGCACACATCTCTTGCTCTCGTTGATATCACTGCTTGAAGTAGAAATTAAAAACTCCCACTATTTTTTTTTAATTTCAAACCAGCATGCGGTAAACTACTTCAGTTAGAATACACTGCAAACATCAGCACAAATATAGTACTGAAGCAGAACTATCTAATACCTACTCTTATGGATGTATTATAGTCCATTAGGCAAGCATTTTCATTAAGTTGTTAACCTCCTAATGCCTTATCCTTCTGGGGAAAGTAAGAGACCTTTGACGAATAAAAACTTTAACTATGAATCGTAAAAGCAAATTATAAGTAACTAGTCTCCACCAAACATCTTTAAGGTCTTATTGTTTTTGAACATTTGCTCTTTTTCAGAAATGATATTCTGTACCACATTTTCTAAAAAATCTGTGTCTAAACAAAGAAATCTTAACTGCTCAAAGACTTACACTAATAAACAATTTACCAATAACTGAATAGCTCTAAGATTTTAATTAACAAACATAAGAATATAAGGATTACAAATGAGAAAAGGCCATTCTGCCCATCTAACTTGCTTGGTAGTTGGTAGCTAATTGATCCATGGATCTAATGCAGCCATATTTTAAAAAGAATCTCAAGTACTGACTTAAAAGGAACTGCAGCCCCAGTTTCTCAAACTGGTTATTACATTTCAGTAAAAAAATAAATTCATAATATAGAAAAAAGTTACAAATTTCAAATAAAGCTCAAAATCATGAAGTTTGTAAAAGTACTGTAAATCACCATGTTATCTCAAATCCTTGATCTCGTAATGGGCGAGAAGAAGAGTTCCCACGAATTGTGATGTGATGCTGCCCTTCCTGCTCACTAGTCACTGTACTGACTAATGTACAGTATGTGATGAACAAGTGAATAAGTGCAGGTTGTGTAGCAGACATTTCACCACAGAAAGTTTCTAATGTGATCTGTGTGCAGTTAACAAGTAAGTTCCATTTTAACAATCTTGAAATGAAGAGCAATATTTATATTGAATTAAAGAGATGTATTCACAAGCCTGCTTGTTTACAATGTAACAGGGCTGCTTCATGTTGTAGTCTTTTCAATGCTCGGTAACTTCAACCTGTCAGTGTAGGATATTCCCTGTGTCCCCAGAAAGTATATAATTGCTGTTCTTTTGACTGATTCCAGAGCAGCAATGTCTTTTTTTTTAAATGTGATGACCAAAACTATACACAATATTCTAAAAGAAGCCTTAAATTCTATGTTTTAACTATATAACCTACCATTTTGTTTGCTTTTTAAAAAGCCTCCCCACATTGTCTAGACGTACAGTACATTATGTGTCAACACATAATTCTAAGTAGCCCTTTTCAACTCAGTACTTCCATTTTTTTATAGTATATGTTTTAGTTCCTGCATGGAAGATCCTGCATTTGTTTACACTAAATGTCATATGACAGCTACTTGCTTAATCTTGAATTTTAACTAAATCTTTTCTGAATTTACTTCACGTAGAAAAATTAGTAAAACACTTCTACAGTGTTTACTAACCCTCCTACTTTGGTATTATCTGCATACTTGACTAGTTTATGAAGTAAGTCACCAATATACTTTAGATCAATGATATACTTTAAGTAAAGCAGTGATCCTAGTACAGATCCCTGGGGTACTAAACTAAATCATCCCTGTTTGAGTATCTACTCCTTATATCTACTCCGTTTCATATTTACCAATTCTAAATCCAAACTCTAATGTTCCTCTGATTACATACCTCTCACAATTTGAAAATAAGCATTTATGATGACACCATATCATACGCTCTGTGTGTGTCCATTAAAAATCGAACAAGTTAGTTAAGATAGACCAACATTTTCTGTAGCCATGCTGACTATTCCCTGGGATATTATTTCCAGTTCTAACTTTTTTTTTCCATAACCTTACACACAATAGAGGCCTTGATTCAGTTTTCTCACCCTTCCTATGGATGGGCATTACATTAGCAATTTCCAATCCATGGACACCAATCCTGAGCAATCATTTCATAGCTACTGCAAACATTAATGAAAAGACCAGAATGACACTCAGGATTACTTGGCAAGAAGAATGGGACTGCATACACTGCATTTCTAAAATGATTTACATGTGAAGAAAAAAAGGAAAGCTCTTGATGTTATTTCTACTATTGTTGTCACCAAGAAAAAAAAAAGAGATTACAAACTATAGATCACAGAAAATAAAGTATTATGCTCAAACAATTTCATTGTGATTAAATATGCAGTTTGTCTTGGAACAGTTCTTAACTGGCAACCTTTGAAGTGCGAGAAAGGAAATATTCTCGTTCATCAATAAATAGCACTAGTCATAATTCTTGTTTTAACACAGTAAACATTCAGATATAATCTGTTTGTCTACAAGTACTGTATTTGTATTCTGATGTCTTCATAGATACCTTTTCAATTATTTGAAAGCTTCCTTTGATGTAAAATAAATATGCATCTGCATGTGTTCACTAACACTTTGATTAAAGTTTAATAGTACATTGTACCATATATGACAGACATTTTACTGTTTTGTGGTTACTGGTTGATGGAATAGCCATAAAGGTAAATGTAGAGAAAGATCACTGCACTGCGATAGTCGCTCTATTAATTGAACAAGGCAGAATTTTACTACCACTGCATTATTAAATAATACCAGAGGCTATGCCTAGGGAAGGATGAGTGAAATAAAGAGGAGGCAATATATTTCTTCCACAGTCTCATTCCCAAAGGCAATAAGCAAATGGAGGAAAGATCACAGGAGTTACAGCATGTACTTAAAAGTGTTTTTTTATATTACAAAATGAGAATGTTACAATAGCCATGTTATTAATGGTACGTCTTTACACTTCAACAAAATACAAATACATCAACAACTACTTGTAATAAAATACATAATATATAATTGGACTTTGTTATATTGACAGTGCTTTGCACACATTTTATACATTCTACACTGTTCTGCATTTTTCTTTATTTACTAACCAGTTTAATCCAATGTTGATCTGTTACTGAAATTTCAGCCCTTGTTATTTTCAGTTAGAAATTCATAAAGTTAGATTTGTATTTTGAAGAACAAAATGTAACCTTTAAGACCAACAAATTGTGTTAATGATGATGAACACCTGATTGTAAGTCAACTAAGTTCGGTTAGTAAATGTGAAGGATTGTCTGTGACAACAGTGTATAATAGTTATTCATTTTACCTTGCTCTGATCACAGGTTTTCAAAGATTCAGATCAATCTGAATTAGACGTCACTGAAACTGAGCTGTATTAACAAAAGTTATAAACAAATAAAACTCCTGGTAGCTTTGAATAAAGTGTTGATACCCATAACATTCAGATATTATAACTCATGACTGTGTTTTAAAAATTCTACACAGCAGCATACATTATTAAAATGTTGATTTTCACTAGAATTAGAAACCACAATATTACCATGGGAGTGGTCTTGAAATGTTTATACAACCATAATATGAGATATAAAAACAGTGAAGAAGCAGACAAGTATCAAATTCAGTTATATATTCATAGTAAGAAACAGAAAATATAGTATTTTAAAGATAGAATAATGTTGTATAGAGTAAACATGCTCTTTGGAGTAATAACCACTGTATGTGTATTGCATGTGCAGAAAAATCTTTTACTGATCTTTTTTAACCTTGCACTTACAATGAACCTCCTACTATCCTGAAGCAGCCCCAGTATACAAGTTAATTCCTATTAACTCTGTAGTTAGGTACATCATGTGAAAGAGGGCATGTGAATCTGATAAAATATATTAGATTTACTCTATTTAATTGTGGTGATGTGTATTTCACTGAGAGCATGATTGATGATTTGAAGTATATCGAATGTAATAAAATATAAATAAAAGGTTAAATCTGAAGTATTCATAACAAAAATCAGTAATAGTTGTACCATTGCCGTTCCCTACAATTACTATAGAAGAATTATTAATTTATTTTATGTCTAGCAACACTGATACTCTTTAGATTATGTCTTACATGTCTCTAAGTAGACATACACTCATTGATATACAATCTCAGAAAGAGTCACTGTATCTTTCCAGAATCATGAAGAAAATTTTATTTAATTTAAAAAGAAAATAAATAATAATTACATATAATGAAGAGCAACACAGAAGCAAATACCTTCACATGATCATGTCTGTCAGTATTAACTTCTTAAAGGAAAAAACAAGTAAAGTGGTTCATTCAAGTGCTCATGACTAAACTTACATTTATTGCTCTGCAATATCCATTTTTATTAAAATGATGTTTAATGCACTTTAATGTTATTTAGAAATAAACGTCTTACTGTATATACTAAAATTGATACATCTTATATATACTGCTCTGAAAAAGTACTAGTACTATACTTTGAAGTCTAAAACTGGGATTTTCACTTTGAACTATAATTTCGCAGGAAAAAACCCATAAGTATTCCTGAGCTTTTTATTTTTAATAAAATTGATTCCAGTCTACAAATCTGAATCAATTAAACAAGCTTATAGTGTTGAACCTCCCTATTTTAAAAGAGCAAAAATATTGTGACAGCTGGCTGATATGCATCTCTTTTTGGTCAACTATTCCTAGTTGGTTAAGTAGGTACTCATACTGTAAAAGATTCATTGAACCAATCAACTTGTTTTGTTTGGCTTCAGTGTTTGGAGTCTTTAATCAAAATGACTTTTGGAAACCAAAGACCTTTCTTTTAAAGAAAAACAGGCAATTCTGAGGCAGAAAGAAAATAAAATCTCAAGCAGATCCTTAGCATACAAATCGGGCAAACCATACTAAAGAAGAAATAAATGATCAAACCTGTAAAGGAAAAACTTTCCTTTTCACTTTCTCAGTGAAATAACTAATAACCTACAGAGTGCTAAGGTGATAGTATAGGTATCCAGAGTTCACAGAGGATAGCAGAAATATACTGTAAAGTCTACACTGCATAACTGGTCAGCACTGAGCCAGGAGATCTTTGGTCCAATGTTTTATGGGCAGATGAGACAAAGATAAACCTTTCTCAAAGTGATTGAAAGGTTTAAGTGTGGTGAATGAAATGTCATGCATGTCTGTCTCTGGAACTGGCTCATTCATCTTTATGGAAGAAGTAAATGATAATGGTACTATGGAAGCCCGTTTCCGCCAGGGAGTAAAAAACAAACACGCCATGGTATCTCAGAATTGCGACTCGAGCCAATGCAATGAGGCACGAACTAGGGTGGGAGAGGTGAGGGCACAAGCCCAAGAACCCGAATCTGTTACAATAACAAAAGGACAGACAATGAAATGTGGGCTATTTCGAAGTCCCAAATGTGAGATAAAAAGTAGCAATTGCGAGATATAAAGTCGGAATTCTGACTTACTAAGTCGCAATTCTGAGATGCTAAGTCGCAATTCTGAGTTACTACAGTAAGTTGCAATTCTGAGATACCATAGCGCGTTTTTTTTACTCCCTGGCGGAAACGGGCTTCCATAGATGATATCAGCTTGAAAGCAGAATTTTGAAGTTTACTAAAATTGTTTGTTTGCTTTTGTTGAAGGAAGTGCTTCTTTACCTTAACTACTGTAGCAGTGCTCCAATGACCGAAAACTTTCAACCTAAGCAAATGCAACAGGATAAAAAAGTAAAAAATCCAAACTGGCCAAGATAATTTCCAGATTTAAATACAACCGAGAATGTCATTTTACATGCTTAAATCAAACATCAGAGCACGACTCAAAGTCATTGCAAAAATGGTTTTAAAAAAGCATCTCAAACAACTACTCAAAGAGATTGATAAGCTCAGTAGTTCATGACTTCATGCTGTTATTGTCTCAATATTATATGCAACCAAATACTGCCTTTTACATTTTATTTACTTAATGTTCCAATACTCAGTTATGTGTTTATTCTTAAATAATCAAGTGTATGCATAGACTTATACAAAATAAATTAGATTATTTTGTACTTCTCATTCATATCACTCTCATGATCAATTACTGTAATGTAAAGCAAAAATATTTTTGTCTTTGCTTTAACTATACTTTTGAAGGGCATAGTAAACTGTGCCTGTTGCCTGCCTTCAGGACCTTGGATAGCTCCCTCCCTTTGAAAGGTAAAGATCCTATTCCTCATCACTGTCATGGTGAGTTTATTTTTTTGTTACAAGCACACATCGTAAAACACATCAATACAGTTACTTTAACATGAAATCTTTGGAGTACAATATGTACAAAATATTCATGAATATATTAGTTTGTGCCCAAGGCCCTCAGAAATTACTTAATCAACACATGCCCTGGAAGAGTCAATTGGTAATCACTGCACAACACTTAAGAACTGCATAAAATCTCACTTTAGAAACAACGTATTGATAATATGTTATCCAAAACCTTTCCTTTCTAAATATGTAAATACAGGACACACCTGTAATTATAAGAAAACACATTTTCTTCAACAGTGAACAATATGCACTTCTTTCATAAACAGCCCACAATTAAATATAGAACATAATTACTTTATATGCAAGAATTTTAAATAAAAAGTATTTTTTTTACTGAGCTTTCCTCAATATTGCCATTTTAATTTTGCATTAAATTTGTAACAAGAGTATTTAACATTCAATTATTTCCAAAGGTTTTAATAAATAATGATTTCTTCAATCAGGAATTTTCTTGCCAACTCGTCTATTGCTAAATATACTGGAAAAAGAAGACAAGCTGACAACAATGATAACGGTAGATTAAAACTGACACATGATGGATAAAACTCTGAAGCTTGTGGACTCTAAACTAGATCATGCAAATTGCCTTGTCATCACAGCACTACAATATTGAAAATAAAAATTAACACCAGCTTACAAGGAAACCTAAAGGAAGAAAGCCACCAATCTATCCAACACGAGAACAATTAATCATCACAATTCACAGGTTCCGAATACCGTGTAACCCATTCTGACCCAGACTTAAAAACGCAAGCAGAAATCTCACATCATGTTAAACTACTGTGCCACAGCCTTTTAGCAGCCAAGAAGTACAGACAATATGCAGTGAATCAAAATAATGTTTATTATTGTCATGTGCAGTATCTATCCACATTTTATTAAAAGCAAATAAAAACAACTTTGTTTTCTTAACAATTCACATCACATACAGTATCAGCCATGATATCCTGTAAGACTGTGGTGTTTACTAAAACTATTACCTTTCCAGGAAAATCCCTAGGAATAAACATTCTGACCCATCACGCACTTATAAATGCACCCTTAAACAAATCCGGAGAAACAAAATGCAGTTGATTCAGATATCACAGTGGAAAGGCCTGACTAATAAACCAGAACTCTTCACATTGCATAGATCTGAACCACAGTGCATTGCACCAGCCTAAGCAACAAACACAAGGGTCTGACCCACTAGCAATAAAAGTGTTCATATCATATGGCAAGTTCATAATGTATAAGAGAAATATCTTTTTGATATTGAGTTGTATGCATCAGCCTGAGATGCCCATCCCCCTCTCTTGATCTGATTTGATCACAGACGTAATCTCAGAAAAAAAGAGAGAAATAAACAACACAGCTGGGATGCCTGCCTGTAAGAAGATCAAAATCTGTCAGAGTCTAGTGTCCCTTGCCTACGTTTCTCTCTCCACTTTCAGGTGCAAGATTTATCAGACTATGTTTGGCAATTACGAATGAGAGTGGGTGGGTCATTACGAGGTCTACAGAAAAACATGCTTGAAATATGGGTGAAATCCCAACTAAGAGCATAGCTTGGTATTTGGTAAAGCGACAGAACTGAGCTCCTGAATTCCAAAGCTCATCCCTAATCAGCATGGAATATATCAAACTGGGTCAAACTGTAGTCCCCATCTGCCCAATGGCAGATTTTAATGCTTGAAGGCTGATTAGTAAGATGAAAAAATATATAGGCCACCCTTATAAATACAGAAGTCTACATACTAAGACAAAATGATTTACTAAAGACAAAGTAGGAATATATTTTATATTAATTATTTCCTAATATTTGTTTCATAATTTCAAATTCAAAAGAAAAATGGCAGCCTTCAATTCTCTTTTTTCTCTTTTCAATCTAACAGTATTTTAAATAGCCTCTTGTTCATTCCTTTTACTCTGGCTCCAGTCTATTTGCCATCTGGATAGAATAAAGCAGAAATTAATGTGCAGTAAATGGCAGCTGAATATTTGACATACAGTATCATTGTAGACAGCTGCATTTGTTCCATTAAAATAAAGGCAAGCAATGGCTGGAGATAAAAAAGACAACCTGACTAAAATATTTTGCAAAAATAAACTAAATATCAGTTATGCTATAGCTTGAAATCATCTATTTATTTTCTGTTGAGAAACTAGGAGTCTTCATATATAAGCACCAAACCTTTAATCATTTGTACAACAAGGACACAATGGATATGTTCTGAATCTCAACATCCTATGCTATAAAAGTTTATGGCACAGAAATTCCACTAAGAGTACTATAAAATTTGTATTCACTATTGCATGACAACAGGACCTTAGTAAGCAGCGTATAATAATCGGAAATAGCTCAATTCTGTCTCAGTTTTAATACACACAAAAAGAATCCCTGAAAATGCAGTGTGCAATAATATGGAGTCATAAATTTGATAAATAAATTCTAAAAATAAATATAATTTATGATTACAGAATGTGTAATTATGACACTGTCATAATTCATAATGATAAAAAAAATGCTGAGGTTGATCTAGAAGGAAACATCAGTGCAAACTGCCATGCACAGATAATTTGGAGTCAACAATAATCACCCGAGTTTCGGATGAGACGTTAAACCGGGGTCCTGACTCCCAGTGGTCGTTATAGACCCACGGTCATTTCTTGATAAGAGTAGGGAGTTATCCCGGTGTCCAGGCTATATTTCCCCCACCGTGGCCTCCAAATTGTCCCCTTGTAGGATTGGCTTGCACCTGCCCTGCGATGGACTGGCACCCTGCCCAGGGTGTACCCTGCCTTGCGCTCGTTGTTTGCTGACACCATATGGTATAAAGCGGTTTGGCAAATAATAATAATAATAATTGCTTATACTTTTATAGCGCTTTTCTGGACACTCCACTCAAAGCGCTTTACAGGTAATGGAGACTCCCCTCCACCACCACCAAATGATATGACATGACAATAGTCACAATACTCCAAATATATCTAGCCCTTAAGTGTGCTTTATGTTTTGCTGGTATACCAACATTATGTATGCTAACTATAATGTTCTCCCCGTCAGCTGCTTCGCAGGCTAAGCCAGCAGTGTTATCACAGCTGGTTACATCATCACCTTCAGGCATCCCCACACTGGTTGCCTTGGAAACAGTTCACCTGGAAACCTTGAGCACCTGGGAATGGTTTACCCTCGCACCCCAGCCAGGTGTGGTTTCCAGTAAAGACTTGGATCTGACAGGGCTCGGGGCTCCGTCTTTGTGTTGTGACACTGAGCCCTTCGAGCTTGGTTTCTGTATTTCCCTAGATTGCTCCACTATTACACTCGAATCTCGGATTCCCTATGACTTGGTATTCTCATGTGTCTCAGATCCCCTAAACCCTGGTATTCTCTTGGTTCTGATCTCTATGACCACTGGATTAATCCGCTCGCTACAGCCATGTAGCATCGTATCCGTTTGTCTGCGTGATTGCCCGGCTTCCTGTACAACGATGGCTGGTGGCCTGCTGTTCTCCATCTGAGCGCGTGTTCTCTGGCTCACCCAATCTCAATGCGTAGCTCTGAAACCTGGACCCCACCAGCGCGCTGGTGTGCTGGGTGGTCGCGCATACGGGTGAGTGTAGTACAGTCATTGGCTAAGGAGACTGACTTGGCTGCCCTTCGCCCAGCAATTGGGCTCTTGTCCCTGGATCGTGCTCCAAGTCAAACATCAGTAGCACGATATCATAGTAACAGGCAAACCATGGTATTAGAAAAGTTTCCCACCGATGGACAAAAGCAAATTATAAAGTACACGTTTAAAGTCATTCCCATGGATACATTTATATTCCAAAGCTTTAAACTTGCAGAAGAGTGTCTTTTGATGCCAAAAATGGATTCAGCATCATCATGAATTTCATCATACTGGATCATGTGGTCAAAAAAACATCATGAACATTCAATTGAGTCTAGAAAATGGAGTTTTACATTGACAATTGGCTTTAAGTGTTAAGAAGGTATTGCTTATGAAAGATAGATAAAGCTACCAACTATGAAAAAGTCTGCACACTGAGGAAATACTAGATGTAATGACAAACATAACATAATCGTCATTATATCATCCTTTCTTCTCTAAAAATGACATTAATGATTCTTTATGGGTGGTGGCAATAAAAGAACAATTGTAGTTCAATTTTAAAGCAAATACCACTTTCAGGGAACAGCTTCTGTTTTTTACAGAATTCAGTAATAATGTTGTTATTTTTAAATAATATATGTGCATGAATATAAAATACATTGTAGCATATAGCTTCTGTACTAGCTGGATAACAAACTAATAATGAATTGAAAAGGTGTTAGCGCACCTCTGGTTTAATGGCCTTTGCATATTAATATATATATATTTTGAAGATGCAAAGAATGCTGAAGGGATCAAAGTCTTAATACAGTTCCCGAACAGCATGTCATCACTCCAGTGAATGAAGGAGCACTATCTGCATTCTCAAGAGGAATTACGGAAATCACTACAACCGGGGGAGCGTTGATTTCCCAGCATATAAGAAGAGTAAAAGCCACAGAACAATTATCAACAACCGGATGAAGGTGATGTGTGACAAATTTTAGGAAGACAAAAAACTGTAAAACGGTATGAGAGCTAGAAATGACAGCTATAGTGTCATATTGTCAGACTGTTAGAAAAATCACAGTAAAATGTATTTTAAAAAGTTTAATCCCAATCTCTGGCCAAAAGGTATCTGCTGCATAACCCTCCAGTTTTATTAGGATTTAGATAGATCTCTTGTATTTGAAGCAAGAAGAGTTACCAAGAGTAGGCTAGGAGGCTAAGGGAGAGAAAGACGAAAACACTAAGTACAGTAGATGGAACCCAAACTGGTTAACAAACCCGGCAGTCTAAGTCCAAGTCTAATGAGTAGATCCTTCAAATAGACACCACCCTCAATAAGGATCTGTTACTGCCTTTATTTCTGAGAGGAAAAGTAAATGTTTGTTGGGCAAAAAATACTGTATTGAAAAAAAAAAACATACAGTGTCATATCTGCTTGAAAACACAAAAATTATCACACCATAGGGAAGAACTTATTTTAGAGAAATCACTTTAGTAATTTAGTAAGGGAATTTACCATTACACTAGAGAAAAAGGTGGCTTCTTTGACCAAGTTATTACCTGTATACAGCAGTAAGATTGCACCTCGACTTTGGTAAGGTGTTGGCATTTTGGTTTTATCAGCCTATACACTATACACTATACACTATATTATTAACAGCAGTGGCATTCCAAGCACCCCACTAAAACATATAATTTAATTATTGTTCTCAGATGAACTGTAGATGCTGGTATGGATTCAAACAAAAAGTTACACTTTTAATGAGATAGCCCAGGTTGTCATCCATCTTGCCTGTCAGCTCTATATGCAACTGTGCCTTACCTCCTCCCTAGGCAAGCTTCGGCTTTAATTGCTTTGATCAAGTGTTCACCAGGGAACAGGCTATGAGAATACTTGTGATGATTACAAGCAGTTCAACAAAAGACAGCTGCTTAAATTAGAGAATCGTGTCCAATCGTAGCAAGTGAGATCCGTAGAGGCAGTGAAACTGCTAGATATATTTTAAGTGCTGTTTCAAGGCAACACAACTTGATTTGAGCTACCTACTGTACTGCTCCTTTCTGTGATAAATAAGGATTTGTCTTATGATTTTCCTCAGACAAAAGAGGCGGTGTATCAGTGTCCAAAGAAATCCCATACAACAACTGTGCAAAACGTTTTATTGGAAATCTGAGAATACGCATGAATGTAACTGTGAAAGCCCGATAGAGACAGAGAAAATATTAATTTTACAAAAATCCAGAAAATGGTGGAAAAACACAACTAGACATACTGAAAATAATTGGTTTTCTTCTATAGTTTCCTCTAATACTGAATAGAAGATGTGGGACAGTTCTAAATTAAAAAAAATAAATAAACTAGATTAGAAAAGTGTAGACCATATCCAAAACTACAGATATTAATTTCACATCATTGTTAATTAAGACAGAATGTTCACAATAATGCAACATGCAAGAGTGAATATGGGAGTTAAAGGTCAATGAAGTCATTAGATTTGTGAACATATAATAGGTTTATTCCATGCTGAAAAAAAGAAGAAAGAAAACGCAATGTTTCGGCTGTGGAGCCTTCTTCAGGTGTGAGAAAGACAAGGCAGTAAACAAAGGTAATGTAGCGGACCACTCTAATCTCTCCGTCTGTGTTCTCAAAGATGGTTATCCGAACTCATACATCAGAAAGACTACAGAAACCAAAATTATCCTGCAATTAGGATCACACCTTCCCCCTTCTCTTAAAGGTAGACTACTTTTCTTCAATATTTTCTCCATTCATTGAAGGTTTCATTTCACACCTCTCCACACCTATTCTGACTTCACACCTCTTGATTGGCCTCTCTTTCTGTCTCCTGCTCCCACCTCTCGCTCCTCCTCTCTCCCAGCCTTTGTTCTCCCGCTACATTACCTTTGCTTACTGCCTTGTCTTTCTCACACCTGAAGAAGGCTCCACGGCCGAAACGTTGTGTTTTCTTTCTTCTTTTTTTCAGTATGGAATAAACCTATTACTTGTTCCTTGGCAGCCTACGCATGCTGACGCAGCTACCCACCTGAACTATTAGATTTGTGAGCACAGTGCAAGCTTCGAGTTGTTTCAAAAACATTCCAGATTTCACTCTGTAATGTGATACTTCAATTCCCACTGGACCTGCAAATCCCATTGGTGCCGAGAGTGTTATTGGCATTGTGTGATTGCACCTGACTGAGATGCCATCAGAAGACACTGGTGCAGACAACGACATTTCATCAAATAAATACAGAGAGTTACAATGCGGACAAGTAAACAAGCCACAAAGGACAAACAAATCTTGTACAAATGAGTGAGAAACCTTATTTGAAATTTTAAAATAATGGGTAGCAATAACAAATCTATTACAACCCCCTACCTAGTTTTGATGTTATAGCAGTTGGTTTTAAAATAGAAATTTCAGCTGAAACCAGGCAGCTCTTATTTTCAATTCAATATACTTGTCATATAACTTACAAAAAAGGCATTTTTAGCCGACATCTCTAAATTCCCCTTTATCCAAAAGGAGCTAAAATGTCTGAGCCCTCAATAAGGCCTTATGTATTCACGAGTATTCACATCATTCGCCTCATTTAACTATTTGCTAGGCTCACTCCATTATTCGTCAGAAATCTTCCCTCATCTGGTACGTAGAACCCATAGATTCAAACCCATTTATCAAAGTTGTGTCTTTTTTACCATTTAAATGTCTTGCATACCCTGCATAGTTAACTGCAAGATCAAAACTGTTCCAATCCATCCACCTTGAATTTAATCCCAAGCTCTGTGATTAATCAGGTTAGTGCATCTTTGCCAGTGTTACTTGTTCACAGCCTATTAGCTGGCTCAGACTCCATTTGATTGCTATTATTTGTTAATGCATGCAGAACACCAAATCTAAATCAATGCCTTCAATCTAAAGCAATGAAGTTAATTTAAGTTCAAACACTGCCTGTATTTAATATATTTAAAGTGTTGAGCTATAGATGTCTAATTAACAATAATAAACTAAGGAAAAAAGACTGAAAATAAATCCCGCTGCTTGCCTTAAGCTCATCTTATTTTATTATTCATAACTTTAATATGTGCTTTTGACAGTAGTTAAGACAAAATACAAAAACTACTACTACAGAATTACAGAGAAATTCAATATAATCTGTGCATAGTATATGAAAAGAACATTTCATTTAGACAGCATGCTAATTTTAACATCAATACAGGCTTTTCAGCGTATGAGATATATCGCTTTTCCTGGATCGGATAAAACCCTCTATCCCTACAGTGGGGATTCAACGTCTTTGAATTTAGTCATTTGGTTTAACTTTGATAATACTGACGGTCTCTTGTATTTTCCTGTCTGGCATCATAGCACATGCATTTCCTCTTCTCATTAATAAGGCAACCAGGCATTTGGTCTCGCAATGGAAGCAAATATGAAGTCAATTTTAAACTATGACACTGTATATTCAGAATGACAAACGGGACATATGTCCTATTATATTAACTGTACAATAAAATACAATAAAACTGTAACAAATAAAAATATTGTTAAATGACAGCATACTGCACAGTGTCCCCCATAAATATTGGGACAGAAAATACTATTTTTGCTTTACAGTCAAGCAATTTCTATTAAAGATCATGAGATTTCCACACAAAAAACAATGTTTTATTTTTCGTTAATTTCATACATCCATGTGTATATTTGATCATACTTTGTCTTGAACACAGTGATTTCAAGTGATCATACGCATTGGAGCACATTCACTAAGTAAAGTTCAGCATGTTGCCCCATATCCCTTTGAGGCAATATTAGCCACTAAAGCTATCAACTATTGAGCTCACGGAAATCAATATACTCTGAGATGCTCTGCTTAACCTTTGTTGCAGTCTGTTCTTTGAGTGTTCTGAATTCAGTGTTTCTATTGCATGTAACATCGATGCTCAGTTGTATTTATATCTGAAGACTGACTCGGCCAGTTTAGATTTTCTCTTTTGTTTTGTTTTTTCTCCTGATGAATTCTTTGGGTGCATAGCCTGATTTCTTTATGTTACTGTCATGCTGCATGGTGAAGCACTGCCCCATAAGTATGGGAGCATTTTCTTCCACAAACTAAATATTTCCTTAAACTTCAGAATGCATTCTGCTGCTGCCAAGATTAGTTATATTGTCAATAAACAGCCATTTTCAGAGGCGGCCATGCATGTCCAGGCCAGGATTCACAAATAAAGTGGTATTCTTCGGAGCATCTGCAGTTTCTTTCTCCATACTTTAACCTTTCCTTTACTTTGATGAAGGTCAAAATTAATGTAAAATAGATCCAGTATTACGATTACTGGAATTAAATATTACATTCCAGTATTACAATTACAAGAGAATAATTTGGGATACCCTAAACATCTTGAGATATAATTTAGAAACAATTGATAAGAGGAAAAAAGTGTAAAAATATCGAGTATTTCTTTTATGCAAGCATTCACTAAAGAAGATAGTGAAAACATGACTCAGGTTGAAATAGAAAAGTGCTTACAATAGTGTTACAAAGATTCACTTTGAAATAAATAAATAAATAAATAAATAAATCTCTAGGGCCTGATGTCATTATTCCAATAAATGAGGGATGCTATTTATAATCCATTGGCTAGGATCTTTCAATGGGCATGTAAGGCATGAATTGTGTTCAGTGATTGTAGAATTGCAAATGTTGTACATATCCACAAAAGAAGGGAAAAAAACTCCAGATCAGTAAGCTGATGCTCTCTTTTGTATGCATAGTTATAGAGAGGTTGATTAGAGTGAAACTGGAAAACTTTTATATGGTAATAAACTCATTAGGGATAGTCAGCATGAGTTAAGAAAAGGCACTGTTTAATTTGTTCAACTACTTTGAACAAGCAACCGCAGCAACAGATGAAAGCAGTGTATGATATGGTATATTTTGATTTCCAGAAGGCATTCAATAAAGGTTCTGAGGTAAAAAGTTATTGGAATTGAAGGGTGCTATTTCGGGGATCTTTATTTTGGCAGTTCCAGGCAAAACAGACATATGCATGCAGCTGTAAGGTGAAAAAAAAAATGTTCTTTGATCAATTAGTCAGGCGGGCTACAATCTTTTCTGAATCTCCAGTCCTGTAAATAATATATAAATAATTGAAAACTGGTTAGAAGATACGAAACAGTGGTAATTAGGGGAGAAACTTTAAAATCTCTGTGATGTAATAATTAAAGTGGGGATCTATATCAAACCTGCTTCCTAATTAATATTAATCATCTTAAATCTGCCATAGTAAAGATGTGACGTAAAAATAGAAGGGATGGCAAACACCATGAAAATAGTGAAGGAAGTACAAACAGGCTGACACATTCAAGTATTGGCAGACAGGTGGGAAATAAAATGTAATGTTAAAAAGTGTTAAGTAGTAGATTCAGATATTAAAATGTGCTCTATAAAACTAGTCACTGAAAAAAGCAATGAGTCATTTATGTGGATTTATTTAACCACCAGACAATGTGGAGGGATGATAAAAAAGGCCAATAAAATGCTAGAATAGCAAAAGGCATGTATACAATTTAATTCAAAGCAATTTTAAGGTTGGAGAATTTATAGTAATAGTTAGGCCTTACTAAGAAAACCATGTTCAATACTGGTCACTGTACTACAAAAAGAGCATTGCAGCTCTAAGGTTAAAGAAATAATTCCAGGTCTAAACAGAATATTAAATATACATACAGTACATTAAACAGCAGAGATTAAAAAGAACATGATAAAAAAAGAGACAAAATCTAGAAAGGTATTGACAAATTCAGCCCAATGGGTTACTTTATGATCAACCCTGAAATAAGAACAACAGGGCATAACTGAAAGTTAAAAGTCTGAACTTGTGTAAATATACTTAGGAAGAATAATGTACTTTTTTCAGATTTATATTTTAGACTGAACCAGTGGACATAAATGGAAACTATTTGAAAATGCATTTTAAACTGAGGATAGGATGTGCTTTTCAGAAAACGTTGTGGGAGTATAGAACAACCTACCCATCCATGTTACTGAGTACTCTGGCATCTTTCAAGACACAGCTAGATGAAACTTCCTACTGACTACTGTATCAAACAAGCTAGATAGGCAAAATCCTCTCCTTTTTAATTCTTGTTATGTTCTTAAGGACAGGAGGCACTTTTTTACAAGTTATTGAAAGCCTGTTCTTCCAGAACCTTCAAGAAATTACTAGATATAGACCCTACTAGCAACACACGAAGCAGGACAGGTAGAAAAGCTTCTTCTCATTTTAATATTTTAATATTTGTATTTCCATGATTACTTTGGCAATAATAACAAAAATGAAATATGTCACAATACGGAAACTGTAATGTACAGTTATATATATATTTTTTTACTGAGAACTTCTTAAAGCATCTTTAAATCTGATGTCCTCTTACAAGACTGAAATGCATTACTGCAGCCAATTGCAAAGGCACAACCAGACACTCACAAAAGTTTAAAACCCATAACATTTTACTAACGAATATGCTTCACTGTAAGTCATGTAATTGATAAGGATGTCTATCAATTATATAAACACATTTATAAGATAATAAGAATAATAATGTTTGCTTAAAAGCTTGAAAAAAATCATAATAAGCAAGACATTATTTAATCTTTACAAATATTTATTACACTATATGTACACACGTACAGTATAGTGTACTCACATGACGTGAGAGTAATTAAAAAGGAATTTAATCACTCTAAGTGTGATAAAGCAAAGTCATTGTCAGCCATTGGTTATATAACAAACTGTATGTAACTTTTAGTGCCTCACCTGTGAAATACTTTTACATATCAATTCCATATTGCATTTTTTTGCTTAATGAATTTTAAAAATCAGATATATTACCTACTAAAAGGTTTGTCAGCTCCTTAATGGATTTTGGAAAAGTAATATTCTAATGCCAAAACAAGGCTTTATCAGCTCTGGGTGTGGAATTTGATTAAACTGAATTTCAGAGAAGCAATGCCAATGTATCAGAATCAAATTCCTAAATATCTGTCAAATTAGCAGCTTTAGAAACAGACCAAAAAGTAGTTCAAGTACAGCAGGTAGCCGCGTCAGCATGCATAGGCTCCAAAGGAACAAGTAAAGGTTTATTCCATGCTGAAAAGAGAAGAAAAAAAACAATGTTTCGGGGGTGGGGTGTTCTTCTGGTGTGTCAACCAAAATGTTGTTTCTTTTCTTCTCTTTTCAGCAAGGGATAAACCTTTACTTGTTCCTTTGCAGACCAAATAGTATTCCAGTGTAAAAAACAACTTGCCACAAGGTTCTGTCATGTTTAAAATTCTGACAGTCCTTTAGGCCTTCATCAGGGAATCATACCATTTGAGTTCCCCTCCAGCTAAGAAGTTATTTCCCATTGATAAAAAATAAACATGCTCCAATATTCACTCCCAGGCATTTTATTGTTTCTTAGTGTATTAGCCACTCCTACTGTATTATTTTACTTATGTTGTCCTTGAAGCCACATAGTGTAAACAGTTACATTCCATGTAGAATTTGTAAAACAGCAGAGGAGATCTTTCTTTGTGATATATTTTAGAAGAGTTAGACAAAGTCCAAAATAACTCTGTATTTTTTGAGCAAACAGTAACCATGGCAATATGCCTATATACTGTACTGGGGTGAACTTTAAATTTCATTTTTATCAAATTTATTATTAATTTGATTATTAAATGGCAATGACCACTTAATACAATGTTAAGTACAGTAAGTAACATGCTTGGCAGAATTTTAAATGACCATTTAATATCTGAGAGGACGGATGTGAAATCCAACAATTAAACAAATAGCAGTAATCCAATCGGCGTACAGTACTTGCATACAGTACCCCCATTTCATTTATGACTTAATGCTTCAACAACATGGAGTTTTCAGCAACATAGCATAAGCTGTGGATTATGAATTTTATATTTTAAAGTAATATGCAACAACATTCTCCTACTCCAAAGAGAATTGTATTTTTTGTTGACGGTACAGCTATGAACTTCACACATTAAAACAGAATTCACACTTCATGCATAAAGAGAAGACAAATTCCTCCTTTAAACCATCTGCTTCATCATAACATTGTTCAGTCACTTTACAACCAGCACACAGAGAAACACAGTACAAAGGCAAAGAAAAGTGCACTAGCCCCTTTAAACATGACCAGGACATGTAGACGTTTTAAAATTACTGTGCAACAGCAGTCAGTTTATGCACCTAGTAAAGCACCAGGACTGTTTTTTGACAGCTTTCTGCTTGACTATTATTTGACATGGAAATAAAACAGTCAAACTGACACTGTACTGTTGAAAGGCAAGTATGATATGTATGCTGTTAAGGCATTCTCTTTCTGTAAGAGTCACATTTACTTATGGAGAAAATACATCAGCAAGAGAGTTAACAGCATACAGTACAGTGTTATTGTGCTCTTTTAAATACTGCACTTACAAGGCCTTCAAATAGACATTCAACATTAAACCATAATGATTTTAAAGTGTTTCCTATATTCCTAAATTAAGTACAGAATCATAACAATTATCGAACAAATTGTAGGTGAATTGTAGATGTATTATCTACAGTACCTCATACAGAATATCAAGGATCTGTTTAAAGCAATCATTTAAATTAATACTAAACAAGTGTAAAGGGAGCAACATTCATGCCATGGATTTGACTTGTGAAGCTGCAGATTTCAATAATTTATTTAATGACAAGAATTAAGAATGAACTATTTTTTTTTTGTCTCCGTATTATAGCAATTACATGAGGTAGTGAACTGTTAATATCTTGCCTTTTTTAAATACCGCAGGGACCTGACTCCTTGGCGCTAACGCTCCAATGCACATTTTGTGGTCTCTGTAATGGATACTGCACAAAGTTGTATCGGTGAACTTAAACACAAAGTACTAGTATGCATAAATAATGATTGCACTTTAACTTCATAAAGGGCTGATTATAAAATGACAATAATTAAAAACACTGCAAAGCAAATAGGTAAACAATTACCATAAGCTTGAAAAACAGAATTAAGCCAAAACAACACACCATGATCAAATGCAAACATAGTACTAATGAACAAAACTGGAAAACGTAACACAAAAATGTAAGCATTATGTATTCTGAATTTTAAAACTGTAAATAGGATAATATTGCTAATCTGTTTCAACTACTGCAACATTTGTAAATATGACTTTTTCGTGCTTCGTTCTGAATCAAGTGTACTAATACTAAGATGACATCCCAAGGAGATTTTCATCCCAGGTAAACGTAGCGACTTTTGGCATCAACATAAACACAGCTTTTCTATGTACTGTAGCTCTCAGCGGTTAGTCTCTGTCTTCTGAAAAACTTGCAACGAGAGCCTCTCTTTAAGCCCCAATAAAAAATAAACTATTTAGCCTCTTGTTCCACTTTTAATGCAAATGTATTTTGCACCGAAGCTTTGAAAGCAATCATTATATTTCAAATGAACTATGTTAAGAAGCCCAATATGAAATATTGACCTCAAGGAAATCAATTTGTAAATGAAAAGGATACTTGCCTGGAATGTATAATACCGTGTCCCATTGGGCGGGTGTACCTTTGGGGAGTTGGTCCCCGTGTTCATATCTGAAAAAATCATATCTCCTTCAAAGCAATCCAAACGTAGACAGACGTAAAAGCAGGGCTTACTGGTGTTAAATCCTTCTTTTACATTCAACAGGACGTGGGTTACAGTGAACTCAGATCTGCCCCATCCGACGCTAAGTGCCGCAACACTTTCAGCACAGTGCGCCTACCCACATCAGTGGGCTGAAGTCAAAGGCTAAAATGGCAGTTACCTTCAGAATTCACGTAAAGAACCATACGAAAAGTAAAATCGCAAAAGCAGCTCCCCAGCCTAAGCTAAAGATAGACTGAGTGCAAAGTCGGTGAAATGCACACAGCCCATGAGTGTTTAAGCGCAAACACTGACACTGTCAGTGCCTTGGACCAGCCCATCTGTTCCCCGCGGTAATCACCTCCCTCTTCCACAGCCGTGCACAGTGATTATGCTGAGCATCACAGCCCGGCTAACCAATAATACGGAGCTTTTTTTTTTCCAGAAGGCGAACACTGTGGACAGGGAACCTCTTCTGCTGAATAGATACCGCAAGTGTGTGATGTTCATTCTCTGGGATTGTTTTAAAGAATACTAGAGTTTGGCTACCTATTAAACTACATAGCATACAGCTTTTTTATTTTATGTGTTGGATTTTTAATTACAGAGTAGATGAAGAACCCAAATACAAAATACCAGTAGCAGTAAAAGCGCCGGAAGTAGTAATGATAATATTTTTTTATAATTATAACGTCATTAACTTAATGCATAATAATGGCTGTAAGGGGTACTGTATGTACTGCAAATGCCAGCAGTCATCTGGAGCAGTGTTTAATAAGATGCTAATATGCAGATTGTGTTAATGGCATTATCTATTGATGAAATGTTGATAAAGCATAGCTCAATAATTGTTACAAAGTAGACTGATTATCACTAGATGACTAAATTGGAAAACTGGAGGAAAAAATAAAATGTGGTGAACTCCTGTGAAAAATCCCAGACGTTTAATTTCAAGTGCAATAAACACACTTCTTCTGGGTTAACAAATTGCACTCCAGATTAAACTGGTAAGCATAATCTCCAAAGAGCTTTATGTAAAGACAAAAGCAGCTACAGTAAATATAGCTACAGTACATGATATGTACACATTTCTTAATTAACAAATAATTCCATTCATATTGCAGTAACGTAATAGCTAACAAGAGCACAAATGTTTCAGCATACCACACCACCTTCAGCAAAAGAATCAGCAATTAATATGATGAACACAGTTCTCACTATGAAGCCTACTGGAAATTTAGTCTCAAAACACATCAAGTTGCCTATCTGAACAGTGATACATGTTCACTAAACCAAGGAAAAAGTCCACAGAGATCTGTACTTCCCTTTCCCCCACCCCCTTCATATTCATATTCCAGTCCCAAAAAAATCAAGCAGCCGAAGGATATTACTCAAAACACCTCTGGGAAACAGGACAATTATGATTGAACACATGTTTTCACAGACTTCTCAATGGAATCAATAGTGATTATGACTGAATAAAATATATTGAGCACCTAAGCAAAATACAAGCACTCTGTCATCTTTCTTTTCCCAATTTCCAAATAAGGATAATATCCAAGCTACCAACAGCAATAAAATTAATGCTGTATCTAATCCCTGGATGTTTAAACAAGTCATAATGCAGTAATGAACACTATAAACAATTCAGCATTCTAACAAGAAAACAATTTGCCTCTGCAGATTTTTTTTGCCACACAGATGCGCTTTCCAGAAATGGATTGTGGATATTACCGCAGATCATTTGGAAAGGACTCAAAGAGTGAAAGATGAACTCTGCATCTTCCTGTGTAATTCAAATATTCTCCAAGCTATTTTTAAATTGATCTTTGTTATTATTTTGCATAAACTACACTAGAATACAGCGCTATTAGTACACATACTGTACTATTGTTTTATGAAACTGTTCTTGTAAAATGAAAAATGTTTTGACTCTCAGTGTGATCTGACATGTTACTCCAGCAGTATTTTGAAAACCACAAGAAAGGGACAACAGAGATGTTAACCGGTGGAGATTAATACGTGCACAAAACACTTACTGTACTGTTATGTGGAAAAAATAAAAATGTTCTAGTGAGCACTAAATAAATATACCTGAAAAATGAAAACTGTGCCCTAATAAAACCTTGAGGTATTTGTGCCATTACTGAAGAAAATTGTCTGGACCTTTGCAAAAGCTCAGCCTGATATAATGATTTCACTGGATCCACACCAGCGCACTTCCTTGTTACTGCTCAAAGGCAGACAGCCTTTGAGGGGACAAAGAATTTGATATCAAGCAGAGTAACAACAGCTACAGTATTCACCTCTAACCAGGAGACTACAATAAGGTTATTGCATTTCAGCAGGGTAAACATCTTGGTCTGTAAGGTAATAATAAGCCACACTTTTTCACAGAATTCTACATGTTTTTTAAATTGATTTTGGGTAGTTTTTTAACTGTCAGGCGACTGTCCAGAGCTCCTGAACTTGATCAGCTTCCCAACTTCAAAAGCTGATTTATGTCTTTCCCATACTTGAAGAAACCTTTCTTTTATTCCGACTTAAGGTCACGGTCTTGTCTTACCAGTTAATAACCTGGACAATATCTTACCTTTTCACTATCACCAACAACTGAAATTCTTCAAAGCATGATAATATGCCATTATGGAAGTTAAATTAAAAGTATGTGTTGACTTATTTTGGGATTTACAACAGCAAACCTCTCAAGGTAGAAATGTGCCTTACTGATGGAACCAATGCTCAGAGCTGACAGCAGTTAATGTCTTCAACCCTGAGGCATTCAGTGAGATCAGAGCTTCCACACACAGGCTTCTTGCCTAGGTTGCCAAATTGGCCACGTCAGTCTCATCTGTGAGGATAAGAGGAGGAGGGATGTAGGGGCACTGATCATTAACACTCAAGTCTGTTAGATGTACTGTGCATAGTGACAGCTCCTTCAAAGGTTTACAACCTGTAGTAATGGACAACAAATTAGTGTCAATTTTCTTTGTGTTTTTTTTCACATGTATATTTACTGTATCTAAATATAGATATTTTAAAATTCACATCTTACACATATGGTCATTGCTTCTTTCATGATTTTTTCCTCACTGAATCTTTCCTTCAAATAACCCTGAATTTCTTCTTGGTTTTGGATTCTTTGGTCTACTTTTATTAAGTACTGATAAAAGTATACCATAAGCAGTCAGTGCACAAAGTAATCTGTGCTACTTCTGTGTGCTAACAGATATATGGTAGTGAGAAGAGCTCCAACATTTTATCAAGCAGAGTCTACATTACATTTGATGTAAAAACTGTTTATATTTCCCCTGTAAACAATGGCAGACAATTTATAAGAATCACAAAGTGTGTAGCTGAACAACCAACTTTTTAGCAAGTTATGGACAGCAAGACAAGAGGAACTTTTCCAACAGCTCAATTAACCTCAACAAACATTCATACTGTATGTTATGAATAGTTCACTGATTCGTAGTACAGTATTTTATGACTCAGGAACCTACTGTAGGTAAAGAAAATATCCCAACGAATTCCATGTCTAAAATTAATATTTTAAAAGTGAAATAATGTCAGTTCACTGTAAGTCATTTGGCTTTCTTAAGTGCACTATGCTATCACCAATTATTTTAGTGATATTTTTAGATTTTTTGTAATTTTCTTGTGCAAATATTGTTTCATTTGTATGCATGTACTACAGTTAAAGGGGTAACGGTACATTATTTGATTTGAAATTAAACTATATTTAAATTATGATCTGCCAACAGACAAATTATTATTTTCTTTTTTATTTTCCCATTTTGGAGCATGCATTGATGTGCCTTGTAGGATGATACAGTATATTTCTTTTGCAAGGGAGCATGACATTGTCAATATAGAGCAGATATTAACAGTACTGCGTAAGAATACCTGTACTGTACATCTTCCTCTAGTCATTACAACAGCCATGGTTAGAGGCTGATGTTTTGCCATATTGCCTTTATAGTTTTTAAGGTTTGCTGATGCCAGCAATTAAAGAAGTGGACTACTCCTGCTTAAATCTTCACTATAGGTTTATTACATCTAGCAAATATCTATCAAGGGCTTAAGGACAAAATATTTTTAACAAATTAAAATCTCAGAAATATAGAAATTGCTCTTCTTTAGTACATCACCTGATACTTCTGGCTCATTTGAGACAGGGATGCAACTTGTGAAACAAGAGTAATCCTTTAGCATATCTGGAATCTTGTGTTTTATCATCATGAATCATTTCTTCATTTGCACTCTTATCTTAATCACACAGAATATACAGTGGTGCCTGGAGGCAAACGGGTCTTATGTTTTATTGACAGGACATCTGAGATTGGAATGGGATTGTAATTATATAGAACTTCAAGAGGGCTGCTGGGACAAGACCCTGGGAAAGAGCTCTAATTCTTTTTTAATTGTTGGGAAATTCTTGTGTTCTAGTTCTGGTTATAGAACATTTCACTTTCCCCATTTCTGTATGCTAGAAGTGGCCCGGCCCTTTTTTTAAAAGGTGATCCATCCATTTTAAGAAACTTTCTAAGGTCTGAGGTAAGTTGGAGTATAAGCTAGTGGTGTCACGCCCTCTGCAGCCAGAGGGCATTCCTACTCTGTCCTGTCCCAAGTTTCCTGTGCTTTGCTGTCCTTCCAGTGTCTCTCTCTCTGGGGCTATATATTTCCGGGTCACTCATTCCCCTTAGCTCAGCTTTGAGGTTCGGATGTCCTGAGACCCGCCTAGCACCAGGTCGCCTCACGTCCGCAGCCTGAGGGCATTGGTTTCTATACGGCATTTCCCGAACAGCTGAGCCTGGGCTAACCCCTGTCCCGCCGCTACACATAGGGTCTTTTTTCGCTCTCCTGCCATTCCGTGGTTTGTCCCTCCCGACATCGGTGACAAGTGGTGCAATTTCCCAATGTCAAATCAAATTAATTAGTGCTGCATTAAGAGAAAAAAAAATGATGAACACAAATTAAGGAAAAGAACTAATCAAGAATGGTGTATATCATATTAGTAGTAACTTGCTGGAATAGGCTCTGGCTCCCCCGGCCCTGAGTCGAAAGAAACGGTTAGAAAATGGATGGCTGGATATTATTAGTGACCCTGTTTTTATATAGATAAGTACAAAGGTTGAAGGTAACTTCTCTCCAACTTCCTAAATTCAAACCGTCACATAATTTATTTGCAAACATTTACAGTTATAATTGTTAGAAATCAAAAGTAAAGCTTGTATCTTTCTCCATATAATCATTTCATCAAGCATGAAACTGTCAATTTATCCATACCACATACCACTCGGATTCTATTCAGGAGTTTTGCACAAACACCCAAAGGATATACAGCTGAAAAATTTGTAAGATATCCTGCAAGATTCCCTCATAGAATTTGTGCAGGATATTTCTGTAAGAGATGCGAGTGCATCTCAGTCTATGAACATGAATAAACTGCATTTGAGATGGGAATTTAGAGATGCCAACTTGATATAACATACTGTATTACCTGAACTGAAGAGAAAACTGAACTTATGGACACAGGAAGAATAAGCAAACTGCACATGGAAGGCACCCCAGTTTAGAATACAACTCAGGGCCCATAAGCTACCAGACAAGAGCACTAACCACCACTCTGCAACTCTCTCCCCCTTCCCCCAACATGCACAAACACTAAAGAATCCATTTAATAAATGCTACATATGTTTTTGGATTTTTAACTAAATGAAGTAGAAGTGACTACAGTAGATTCTAATAATATAAATTAGCCTTGTATTTGTTAACACCCTGTTATCTAAACTGTATTAAATGACCTATGATTCTTGAAAAAGGACAGCAAACTTTGTTTCTACTATACTTTTCATATCAGCTTATTGATAGCACAAATAGATTGCAAGTACTGTTTTAATACACTAGTTTTCTACAATGGAAAGCTAATCCATTATTTGGAGATCTAGATATATTGAATCATTTATCCATAATCATTTGCATGAATCAGGCAGTGTATGACAAAATACAACAGCTGAACTGTCCCTGATTATTCCTAATGAACCTGATACCATATGGTCATACACTTCTAACATCATGTGTGGGAATTTGTTGCAGCCCAGAGTCCCATTAGTGAAAGTCTTGATCCAGCAAATATACCTGGACTAGAAGGGTTGTTTCACCTTTATTGGAAGATACTGTATGTCAGTGTCACCACTTTTCGAAGTGAAATATTTCTCCATCCACCTTGTTACATCTACTGTATAACAATAGTGGTGCTGTGACAGAGGACAATCGCCACCTCAGGATGATCCTTTGGACCACATGAACACACTCTCAAAACCAATGGTTCCAAACTCTGGTCCCGATGACCCACGCTCCTGTAGGTTTTCATTCTATCCCATCTTAATTAGATAAGTGCAACCTTAATTGACCTAAAAAGCTGCTCCATGGGAATATTTGCATTTTGTTTCTAGTCACAAGTTTGAGATTTTGTTTCACTCACAAAATACAATGGTTAAAGAGCAGGGAACGAAAAGTTCAAATTAATCTTATCGTTATTAAGTCAATGAAGGGTTTGATTGTGAAACTGGAACCAGGACTGGGAACCACTGCTCTACACAGTAGCTGTCTGGTGGTAAAAAATCTTCAATCATAGACTTCATTACAGTGGTTTTATTAAGGGGTAAAAGAAAACAAATATCAAAGACTCCCTTAGGCGGAAAACACAATAATAAACTTAAGACCTGCTGACAAAAATATTCCACCTTAAACACACACCATCTATCAACCACTTTTGTCCTGGCCAAATAAAGAAGGTGAAGCCCAAACCCACACAGAAACAGAAACAGAAACAGCAGAAGGCAAGGTTAAAGTGATGTCGCCTGTCAAAAAAAAGGTACACCCAACATGCAGTTCTCTATTAGCTCAATAAGTTTATAACAACAGCATAAAAATACTGCAGCTATTTCACAAAAATAAAGCATGATGGCTTTTCACTTACTTCTATGAAGACATTCATATTTTTCCTCTTCTCTTTAACCACGTGACTTACTGTACAACCACTCATAAAATTAAAAAAAAACAACACAAGGTACAGGTTCAGTGAGACCAATGGTGGTTCAGTAGCTAAGATTTCTCAAGAAACTGGAGAAGGAGTTTGGAAGTATGTGCCGGGACAGGCACCTTTCAAACTAGATCTGTGATGTCTTCAATGAGGGTTTCTGTGCTTCCGTAGAAGAACAGAACCATGGAAAGAGCTGGATATGCAAGTGTAATGTAGTAACATCACCACAGGCACTTGCTTCATGTACAGGAAACTCAGGCTCAGCCAAGATGCAAATTGAATCCTTGTCAATGGTCTTTGCCCATGAATCAGGCCCACAGGCCAAACAGAGTCCTGTGCCCTGGAGTATGCAAATGAGGTTATAGAAGTGAAAAGAGAAAGGGGAAAAACAGGCATCACAAAACTATCCAAACATTTTGGAATAAAGTAAAAAAAGTGGAAATCAAATGTTGGATGTCAGTGTAAATAACAATGTAAAACATCTAACAAAAGGATGGCATGATACACCCAGAAGACATTTACATAAAAACTGTTGTACACTTGATAATTTGGTAAAAAATTGGGTATTAAGCAATCAATTAGCTGTGAGTCTGAGTCAGAACATAACTCAATAACTCTGAAAAAATAAGCATTTGCCTATATTGTGTCTTTGATCGTACGAACAGCAAAATGCGTTATTTAAAAGGAGTTTCATTTGATAAGACCAGTGCATTACAGTGACTGAAATTTCACATAGGCTGTTATAATCTTATGTAATGACATGTCATTCAAAATCTGAAATAATTTTAGGAAATGGAAATGGGCAATTGTGACAACTGATGTATTTCCAAATTCCTCTCAGTCTTCTGGGGGAATATGTCCAAAACTCTGGAATGAATGCCATGTTTCGTCTTAACAAGTGCCTAGGGACTGTCTGACACATTCAGCACAGATGGGATCTCTGATTTACATGTCCTCTGAGACAGAGAACCTCCGGTAGCATAAAAAACTCAACAGACAAACCCAACCCAGGGACACTGACAAATGGAGAGAATCCAGGCTATCCCCAAGAAGAGGTTGATCTTAATTTGACTAATCCAAGAAAAAGCTTGTTTTCTAACTGGCCTCCATCTCTATCAAGCGTTTATTTGATTCCTGATTCTCTTTAGATTTTATTTTTAAAAATGTGTAAAAATAGTACGGTGATTATTATTAGTAATAGTATTAGACAAGTGAAAGGGTGACACAGTGGCACAGTGGTTAGCATTGCTGCCTTATGACCATGGAGCCCTCCTAGGGTGCTACAGTATCTGTGTGGAGTTCGTATGTTCTCCCCAGGTGTTTGCATGTGTTTTCCCCAGGTACTCTGATTTCTTCCCACAGTCCAGAAAAAAACACTCATAGATTAATTGGCTTCTGGGAAAATTGGCTTTAGGTGTCATTGTGTGCATGTACCCTGACTTGTTGATGTTGCTTACCATGACCCTGAATAGGAAGAAGCCATTAGAAAATGGATAGATGGAGAAAACCAGTTAGAATAACGTATGCCTGGAGGGGCTTAAAAATAAGAAAATTACCACTTATATCACTTAAATTGAAACTAAAACAACCACAAAACATAAATTATAACTGGAGGTACTGTATGCACCAAAATATGGAATATTACAGATCTTCAATACCCTTAATCCATTTTTTTATGAATGCAAATTACAACTAAATATCACTGTTAAAAAGAGCTAAGAGGATCACACACATAACACCCTTGAATAAATCTAGGAGAAAAGCACAATTTGTTTTTCTATTCAACAAATGGTTTTGACTGCTTTTATTATGCACCAGCAAAGGAATTTTAAAGCGAACAAAAATGCATCTGCTTTTGGAACCATTTGATAATAAGAAATGCATTCATTAAAAATGTCAGTGGCAGAATTTTTTTTTTCTTGCAATACACACTTTTTACAGAGTGGTAAATGTAAAGAGAGACCTCTGTTTATTAAAAGCAATAATTTGTGCTTTTTTGCCTACTTAGGACAAAGAAATAGTCCTGGCATACATGTATGAAGTAGATCTTAAACTATAGTCATTCATTGTTTATTACCCACTGTTTAGTAATTACTGTACCTAAAATCAGTGTTCCTCTGATTAAGGTTAATTTATAGAGACAGTTCTTTCTATTAAACAATTTTTGAATAAAATAAGGATATATACATTTCTAAAGAACTGAAGTTGTCTATTTGCAGACAGTATACAGGTTTCTTTTTGATTAATTCATTTCCACATCCTGGCAGAATGTGGAGGCACAGAACTGATTAATGTTAAGGACTATCTAGGTGTCTGTAACCTTTTCTGGTCACCATATTATAAAAAAGGATATTACAGCAGTGGAAAAAGATAACCAAAAAGATACCAAGTCTGGATATATACTGTAGCTGAACTTTTTCACTGGAAGAAAAAAACTACTCTGACGTTGGTTATGCTTGTTTCCATACTCCCTAGAACCTTACAGTACTATTGACTACAATTACAGTAGGAGACTATGTGTCAGGGTGGTATAAATGTAAACTGAATGCAGATAATTTTGATACTAAGGGCAGGAGGCACTTTACATAAAGGATTATCGTTCTTTGGAAGACATTGTCAATACATGTTGTTCATGCTAAGCTACAGTTATCATCCAAAAACGTATTTATGGGGTTCTAGGAACATAACACTTGTGATAATCTTGTAATCTTGATGGACTGAAAGCAATTGTTTGATAATTTTATCTTTGTATTCTCTACTATAATGACAATATCAGCAAAACCTATTAAACTACTCCCAAAGTATATACAGTATTCAGTGATTTACTTTAGTTTTTTAAGTTCTGGAGCTCACTGTATATTGAGTCATTAGCCTGGAATAACATTACAGTACTACTGATATAATACACACAGTCTTCCAACTTGCACCTGTAAATGCACCCTTCACTTATAGACACCTTTGTTACATATAGGGAGTGTTTAAGAATAGCTTTCTCTTTTTATTTTTTGCTTTTGAGTATGAGTGTGCATAATGATGGATTTTTTTGGATTGGATTTTTTTTTCCAATGGATTTTTTAGTCCATTCAACAGGACTAAATACACAAAGTATTGAATTCATATGGGAAAGAAGACAAAAGTATTTAACCTCCAGTACACACTCTTTACTTAACTCACCACTAGCTTTGCAAAGCAACATGGATTTTTTCATAAACTGCAAAATGTTTTAGCTGGGCACTTTGGAAGACCACCTAATTTTATTTAATTCTTCCATCAAGTGCGAACACAAATTCTTTGCTTGTAAATTGCTTTGGTTCAAAGAATAGATTTTTGTTTAAAGACAGTGTTTGAGCATAAAAATGTGCTAATCTCTTTAAGAGGACATGTGTGAATCAGATGCCAAGTAACCACCATGTTCGATAGAAGTAATAGGCTTCCTAAACAGACTGTAGTCTTGCTACAAAGCATGACTAATGTGGTAATTAAACTGGAAAGAAGAGCGATTCATGTTGCTTTGTGCATGCTTGTTAGGGGCAGATAAGGCTTCACACACTGAAATTCTCCATTAATGCCAGAAGAACCAGGCACTTTCTCTGTTATTCACATTAAGCTATCAGAAAAGATAATTTCATATGGGCAACTAAAAAAAAAACATACATTCACCCAAAAGTACTAAAGTTTGTCATTAGATGTAATGACCTGCGGCTATCTTTAGTTAATCAGTTTAATTCATAAAAACTACACATCTAAAACTATATTTAGCTCACTTGGTTGCTCACAGCTAATTGACTTGAAGATCATACTCAATCGATTCTCATATGAGGCCATAGAATTAGCCACAAAAACAAGAATAGGTGACCTTTACCAAACTCATGCAACATTCTGAACAAAAACATGTCTCCTAATTTTACTTTTGTATATAGTACAGAGCTAATTGTGGAAATACAGTGCAGGTCAAATCAGATATAATTCATTCACTGCAACAGTGAAAATCTAAATGAAAATGGGGCTGCTATAATTGGATATGATAGTACTGCATGGATATGACAGTATTGTTAGTACTAACTTTCTTTCTACATATCATTTAATGTATTCATGCTCACTTAAATGTATTAACTTATTACCTAATTTATTGACTTTAATAATAAGTCTGGAACAAACTCTCTTACATATTCTTATGTAGGATTTAATGATAGTGCTGTTTCAATGATACACAGTAGTTGATCTAGCTGATAAAAGTTAATGTGGTCCAAGTATTAATTTAAAAGCACCATTAGAAGTTCCATTATCTTTGTGGATTACAAACAAAAACACTAATTTGTAAAAATAAAATTAGAAAATTAGAATTAGAGTTTGCAAATGTGGAATTATACATTTTGCAGTCTTTAACTGAACCATAGAATACAGTGCCACATTAAAATTAATTATGTTTCATTACATCTGTGATATAACATCCACTGAAATAATCTGCCTGTGGTTCTCCCAAGATGGCAATTGAAATCAGGGTTCAAGGAACTTAACACTAAGAGCACTTTAATTCTTTTTTACAGGCAAGATAAATGTTTGAGTGAATCTGTCCACCCTTGTTATAACAAGTCAAATTTAAGATAAGCATTAAACATAGCTAAAAGGATAAACAAAGACATAACTGGAGAAGACAAATATTGAATATTGATATATTTATGCACAGAAATTAATTGTGCTTCTCTGAAAAAAGTCTTGAGACAATTTATCTACAGTATTTTTTAATTTCTTTTTCGAGCTTGGAGATATATTGTACTATTCAAGTTATACACACATACTGTCACAGTTTATATGCTGAAAATTAAATGTCAAAATTTAATATTGTGCCAAACTGACTTATTTCTGCTGCTGCTGTCACATAAAAGCTGGTGCAGAAACCTCAAACCTTCCCCAGATGTGAAACCTGTCCTGAAAAATTATCACTATGAACTAGGACTATGAAAGCATTACATTATCTCTTTTAATTGGCATTATTCTAAAAGAATATTTATCTGTTGAAGAACAGAATAAATATCAGGACTAAAAATTGACTCATGCTTCTGAAACCTTTATAGAACATTTTAAATACCAAAGTCAATTATTGTCATATTGCCAGCTGTAATGTCCTAGCTTTAACGGAGATATGAACATTACTAAATTAATAATTTGAAAAAAAAAAACATTTTTTTACAGGCACCTGTATGACAGGGTCTCTGATCATTAAGAGCTTTGACAGAAAATGTAAAAACCTAAACAAATGTTCTTTGCTTTCACTGGGGACTCCCTCAGTACCTCAATATTCAGGATAACAATGTGTCAGTTTCTCATTCCTTGATTCAGCATGTACTTAAAGTATTATTTATTAATGATTTGGATCAATAAGGACCTTATTCCCTAACATATTTTTATTGTATTTTATTTTAATAGATTAGATTGTGAGAGGATCTGTTATTACATTCTTAACACCAATACAATTCTAGATAAATACATCAACAAATTGTAGACAATAAAAGTGATTAATTACTTTTACAAGTTTGTTGATGCTGTGTAGTAAACATTACTTATTCCCAGTACGTTTCAAAAGTAATCAGATCCTTGAACAATATATTGCTTTAAGGCTTGCAGTTAAGACAGTAGATAATACAAAAGAGGGAAAATTAAAGTTTGCATAAGTATTTTTTTTTCTTTGGCAAAACTAAATTTATCCCACAATTTGTTGAGTGGTCTCTCTCTGTGCACAGTAATAATAGATCACATGATTTCACAATTAATGCACCTTTATCTGTAAGGTCCCTAAATCAGGTTGTGAATTTCTAGCAAAGAGGTAGCCACTTAAACCAAGAATCTTTCAGAGATAAAGGCAGGAGATCAGTAGAAATCCATAAAAAAAACATTTAAAAAAACACCAATATCTTTCTTGACCATGGTAAAGTTGGTCATTCAGAAGTAGAAAGCACCCAGATACTGCCTAGATGTTGCTGTCCCTACAACTGATCAGCTCGGCAATGACTAAAATGTTTATGGATGTCACTGTGGGCATTCCTATATTGTATAGCTGTGAATAAACTACACAAAGGGGACTGGTATGGAAATAAAAAAAAACATTTCAAAATTAGCTTACGGTTTACATGTGACAAAAGGTTTTGTGGTCAGATAAGACAATATTTATACTTTTTGGTCTAAATCTAAAGCGTAATAGCTGATACAAAGATAATATTGTACTGTATATCACTGTCAACATGATCCTTACAGTCAAGTATGCTAGTGGCAGCATCACAAGTGGCTATGGCGATACATGTCCTCAGCATGGCATGTAAAGGTTGTCAGGACTGAAAAATGGAAGGAGCAAAGTACAGGCACACACTAGAAATAAAACCTTTTTAGTCTGCTAAAGACTTAAAACTGGGCTGAGAATTCACTTTTCATCAGGACAATGGCTACACCAGAGTGGTGTAAAAAAACTGAATGTCCTGACTTGAATTCTATCGACAATCTTAGGAATGAACTTAAAAACTTATGTCCATAAGCAATCCCAAGCAACTTGACAGAGCATGAGAAAATCTATCAAGATGAATTGGCAAAAATCATACCAGGCTTATAGACCAAATTGGTATCCAAAAATACCTGCGGCTGTTTTTGCAGCCAAAGGTACTTGCATGAAATGCTGATTTGATGGATCTGAATACATACACATTAAACAATCTCTCTTTAGCTTTAGCTTACATTTATTGTAACTTATTTTACTTTTGGAGGTCTTCCGTTTGAGCATTCGGGTTTTAGAAAAAATAAGTTTAAAAAATGTGCAAGCAGCATTTTGTATTTTCACAAAACGAGATCACAGGAAGGATGTACAGTAAATATATTTGCAAGATAGCATAACATAGAAACATTTTCAATGTTTTCAATGAAAATTTAGAAAATTTCAGGAACAGCCATTCATCATAACTAGTAGTAGTAAGGATTCTAACTTGAATTTACTCAGTTCAGACATACAGTACTTGACATTGAAACAGCATCTGATTCGCTAAGAAGCATCAGTGTTCAATGCACAGTGCTTAAAAAAATAAAATTGATAGTTGTGTGTTTCAGAAACAATGAAACTAAACAATGAAACATAATCAGATCTACTCCAGGTGAATTTACTCTCTAATTATCCAAGCCACTTCTGGACTATTCAAAGTCCTCACGCCCGCTTCTATGGCGAGCATTTGTTGTGTTTTCTGTCCCACTCTGCTCGCCCATTTCCTGGCTCTGTTCTGGTTTTAGTTTTTCCTTGTCCTGCCTGTTTTTATCCATTTCCTTCTGTTTTTGGTCAGACCCTGCTTCTGTTTTCAGTTGTTTGTTCTGAACCTGGCCCTGATTCCCACGTTTTATTCTGTACCTGATCCTAATTTTCTGCAGTCTGTTTAGATCCAGAAGATTTTTGTTTCTGGGCTCAGACTGCCGTGCTGTTGCAAGACTTCGAGAGTAGAGTGGGAAAGGTCTACCTCACCCGTCCTTAGCAGATGTCTCCCTGTGAGGTCTCCCGGGCTTCTGCTCCTAATTGCACCTAGAAGCCTCGGTCTGAGAGTGATCCTGGGAGACCATGCTCACAGCATGCACCTTGGGTGGTCTCTGAGGAGACCCCCCCTCTTTGGCATGTGCCTCTGAATTCCCATCTATGAATTGGCTTTATTACTCTGTTCTTCTCCCCACTGATAGCTGATGTGTGGTGAGCGTTCTGGCGCACTATGGCTACCGTAGCATCATCCAGGTGGATGCTGCACTTTGGTGATGATGGAGGAGAGTCCCCATTACCGGTAAAGCACTTTGAATGGAGTGTCTAGAAAACCGCTATATACAGTAAGTGTAAGCAATTATTAATTATTATTATTAACTCTTGTACCCCCTGACTGGACCGTTGTATGGGGTTTCCTTATTCACCTGCTTGGCGATACCCCTCCTCTCAGTAAAGCCCCTTGTGATATGCACAGGGAGAACACGAGGAGACCCTTTTCTGTGGGTTGTTCGGCTTGCTTCCCTGGCTACTTGGTGTTCTGCCTCCCAGATCTGTGCAGCCCCCTCCCGCTGAAGGCTCGGTGGCCGGTTCTGTCCCAGAGCCAAGGACCCCAGATTCCGTTCAGCAGGTTCAGATGAGCAGTATCGTAGGGGCTGTCAACCTTGCTGGGCCACCCGGGAATCTGACGGCTGGACCAACGCGCTACACTTGTTTTCTCACCTCTCTCTCTGGTCAGCTTGCGCTTGGGCTCTAAGCATCACTCTCATGTGGAAGTTTTCCTCCGCCTCATAACAATTAAACAGTATGGTGTTTTTTGGAGTGTTTCTCAGTAATTTCAAGCAAGTTTTCATTTAGAATTTTATATTTCACTATGTTAAATATGAAATATTAATAATAAAAGTAGCAATAACATTCATGAAACAGCATAGTGTAGAGCAAATGTGACACCCAGGGTCTGTTTCATAAAACAAAATTACTCAGTCAGCTGGATACATAATAAATAGGTTACTGTATAGTCTGTTGTGACCATTATGTGTTATTTTTAGGTTTATTTGCCTTCTAAAATAAGATGTACAACTAAAAGTTTTAGTACTGTTCTATGTAACTATTGTTACTTTCATTAACTGGTGGCACCTATGGAAACTTATTAGTGCCATAGAGAAAAAAATATTTTGGGTGTTTAAATGAGAATATTGTTGCATTTTTACAACATAACATTGCATTAAAACAAGATACTTATGCGTTGACATGAAATGATATTGTGTTAAAATGGGATATTTAATTTGTGAACAATATTGACTACTGTATTAATATTTGTGATATACTGTATATGCAATACTATTGTCCAATGCATTGACTTTAACAACAGAAGAATATTGCCAAACTCCTCTTTGTGTAAAATAATTAATTTAAAGGAACAAGTGTACTGTCTTTTGTAGACAAGAAGTAAAACACCCTGTCAGTGAGCATTCCTGGGTTAAATGCGAGTCATATTCACCACTTCTGTGAAAAACAGAAATTATTCCAAATGGTTATTTTTTATGTGAAACTGCAGAAAAATGTACTGGAAATACGTTTTTGCCTAATCTTTAAACGTGAACAGAGTACATTTACTATGACTTGTACACTTCTTCTTCTTTTTTACAGCCTTAGTCCCAGACTGTCCTGGGGTCAGCTGCTTTAGTTGCTCTTATCCACTTGTCTCTGTCGAGCACATCTTCCTCACTCACTTCACATACCTCCATATCTTTTCTCACACAATCTATCCATCTCTTTCGAGGCCTGCCTCTTCCTCTGTTACCTTCCACCTCAAATTCCATTACCCTCTTTGTTACTTCCTCAACGTCCCTCCTCATGATATGTCCATACCACCGTAACCTCGCCTCTCGCATCTTCTCAACCACATCCACCACCCTACATCATCTACGGATTTCTTCATTTCTGATCTTATCCTTCATTGAAATCTGCAGAATCCATCTCAACATCCTCATTTCAGTTCTTCTCATCAAGTTCTCTTCCCTCTTTCCAACTGCCAAGCATTCAGCTCCATATAGTAGTACAGGTCTAATCACAGTCTTGTACATTTTGCACTTTAACTTTCTAGGAATTTTCCTGTCACAGATTATTCCAGTTATTTCTCTCCACTTGTTCCATCCAGCTTTCACTCTTTGTTTTACTGCCTCCAGTGGGAGTGTTTCTCCTCCCTTTACCAGTTTTGATCCAAGGTATCTAAAGCCATCAACTTGTTTCAGTTTTCCTCCATTTGTCTCCTCAACATTGGTCATAGTATCTCCTCTTCTCTCCATTACCATTATTTCAGATTTTTCTGCATTCATTTTCAGTCCACCCTTTTCCAGACTCCTCTGCCATTTGAACACTTTCTCCTGTAGTTCTACTTCTGAATCTGCCATCAGTGCCACATCATCAGCAAAGATGAGTTCCCAAGGCACTTCTGTTCTTACCTCCTCTGTCAGTGTGTCAATAATGTTTATGAAAAGGAAAGGACTTAGTGCTGATCCTTGGTGTACTCCAACTGTGATTTCAAACTCTTTTGACTCTCCCCGTTGTGTTATCATCTTCGTAGTTGCATCTCTATAGGTTGCTTGAACTAACTTCACCATGCTTTCTGGTACTCCTTTCTTCCTCAAGCACCAATACACCACCTGTTACGGATTCGGTCAGTGAAACCGAAACCAAGTAGTGAACCCACTTGCGGGAGCTGACAGAGACGAGTCGTGATCCAAATACCGTAGCCGAAGGAAAGAGCAGAGAGTCCAAGAGAAGCCAGTGATCCAAACCGAGAGGGAGAAGCCAAAGCCAAACCGTAGTCCGAAACCGTAGACGAAGGGGAGAGCCGAGAGTCCAAGAGAAGCCAGTGAACCAAACTAGAGAAAGCAACCGAAGCCGAGCCGTAATCCAATAGACCTAGTAAAAGGGGAAAAACCGAAGTCAGAACCAGAACAGTACGAGGAAGTTGAAGGCGTAGCGCAACTAAGAAGCTCGAAAGGGAAACCAATACTGAGCGAGGAGGTACGGAAAGACTAATGCTTAAATACCAGATGAGATGGAGGTGTGGTGGTGAACGCGTACCGTGATAGGTGGACTGATGAACTAAAGCTACGCCTTCTTCTGCCTCTTTCGTTGCCGAGAGGCAGGGATCGTAACACCACCTCTCTGGGCACACGGTCATATGCCTTCTCCAAGTCCAGAAAGGCAACATACAGCTTTTTCCCTTTCTCTAGTGTCTTCTCCTGTAACTGTCTCATCACAAAAATGGCATCTGTTGTGCTTTTCCCCGCTGAGAATCCAAATTGTGAGTTGTGGATCCTGACTATCTTCCTGAGTCTCTCGTCCAGAATTTTTTCCAGGATTTTCCATGTTCCAGAAGTTTTATTCCTCTATAGTTTTTACACTCCATTGGGTCTCCTTTCTCCTTGTAGATGGTAACCATACTGCTTTTTGTCCATTCTTCTGGAATTCTCTCTTCCTTAGCAATATTGTTTAGCAATCTCATCAGCCACTGAATCCCCTCTTCATTGAGGTTCTTAAAGTGTTCTGCTGCTATTCCTGATGGTCCAGTCGCTTTGCCCACTTTCATCTCTTTGATAGCTTCTGTCACTTCCTTTACTGAAATTTCTTGGATTGGTCCACACACTACGTCTGCCTCCACTAGGTTCTCCCTCTCATTTTCTACATTTAACAGATTTTTGAAGTACTCCAGCCATCTTTGCTTGATCTGTTCTTCTTTAATCAAGACTCTGCCTTCTCCATCCTTGAATACTGCCACCCCGATAATATATTTTTTATGTCTCGCTCTATGTTTAGCAATCTTATAGATTTGGTCCTCTCCTTCCTTTGTTTCAAGTTTCTCATACCATTCTTTCCAGGCTCTTTCCTTTGCTCTTGCTACACTTCTTTTTGCTATCTTCTTTAGTCTCTTATATTCTTGTAATTCTCCAGTGCCATCTTTCAGTGCCTTGTATGCTTTTTTCTTTTCCTTCAGTGTTTCCTGAACTTCCATATCCCACCACCACTCTTCATTTTCCCTTGGTCTGCCTCCTCTTGTCTTTCCACAAACCCTGGTAGCAGCCTCTTCTAGGATGTGGCTCATCTCAGTCCACTCTTCTTCAACTAAAGGCTCCTCTGTTTCCTCTGTGTTGTTCTTGTACACTTAATACCTAATATTAATGTTACTGCTGTGTAAAAATCAAATGTATTTGATGTACTGTAAGCGTAGTCTAAAAGCTTTTAAGGTATTTGTGCTTAAAGATTCAATGCTTGATGAACAATAACAGTAACAGTAAGCCAACATGGTATAAACTCAAGTCATCATAAATGTATTCTATTCAAATGTTTAAGATTAGGCAAAAACCTACAGTATGCACAGTACATGTTTCGGCAGTTTCACATCAAGAATAACCACCATTTAGGTACAGAGTTAGCTTTCGTTTCCTGTTCCACATTGTTTCAGTATTGAAATGCTTAGGGAGTACCTGATATGGAACAATGAAGAAACATGCTCCCTCAATTGCATGCACCTCTGGGTTCACCATAATACAGTACTGTTGTTATACAGCTGCTTCAGCATTAGAAAGAAGACAAGGGAGAATTAAGCAATATTTTGATAATGTCATTAATTGATATTTATTGATATTTGCATTTTCCCCATGTGTGGAGAATTATTTCAGACAGAAAATCAGAAAAGCTAAGAGGTTAAAATGCTATCAAATTATGATGAAAACACACTGCAATTGCCCTACTCGGTCAGATCACATCATTCATAGATGTTTAAGCATTCATAATTCCTTATGGTCTTTTATGTCTGAGCCAGAAAGGTCCAGTTTCTACATCACACTTTTCTTACTAAAAGTACAAATGCAACAGTTAGTGTTCTTTGCTGTTTTCAGAGAGATGTACACTTATGGGGAGGATTTAGGGGCCGTGATTCCTTTCACCTATCTTGGTGACATTCAACTGTCAATAACAAATTCCTCTGACAAAGCGATAAATAGGAAACCTACCATGGTTTTCTAGTACAATTTAAATCATTCTTAGCCCACACACTTCCAGGAAAAGAAGGCTATTTCACATACAGCACACATTTGATGCTTATTAAAGGCAACGGCCATGCATTCTGCTTTTTTCAAAGAACCAAGCAATCCATCAGTCAGAATGCCAGTCACTTTCATTCACAGTCCCATGATGTGACATCAAAGCCATGTTAGCTGTAATCCAGATCGTGGTTGTTATGGGATGTGACACTCAGAGTCAATTGAATGTGGAGACTGCTGTACCTTTCAAGGATAAAGTCAGTATAACTAGGAGGTTGGCATGTTCAAAACATTAAAATAACCTTGTGCTTTTGAAGCAAGACAATTTGGAGTATAATGTTACATGTGGCAGGTCTGCCAGTTATAGCTGGTATAAGGACTGAGTTGAATCTAAAATGTTCCCAGCTGTCAATTGCACATTCAAAGTATCATTTGATTGTAGATTTCTGTTCTCCAGGTCAATCTTAGCACTATCCTGTACCAAGACAGCACTGAGTATTGGATATAAAATGCCAATTAGGTGGGTGGGTCTAAATTTTATTTTAATCTTGGTTTACATTACTTAGTTTGCTATATTTATTTTCAGAGACAGAGTTAAAGTTTTTACAGTTTTACCATATGTCTGGTTGTGGCAGGGCCATCTGTTTGTCATTTTAGCAGTCTCTTAGTAAACACTCATGGAGTTTTAACCTACGGACATTCTTGAGACATCACTGGGCATTGTACAATTGGCCTTTGTAATGCAGTATATACTGTACTACTCTGTTTATACTACCCTGTTTATTTTTTACATACTATGTTATTAGTTTGTACTAGGGCAGAGTGAAGACTCTTTTAGAGAATTCAGTAAGTATTTGTAATAAAGTAAATAGTTCTTTACTTTCATATGTAAAACTGATCTACAAGTGTTTTTATTCTAAAAATAATACTCAAGAACACCTGAAAGTGACAAAAGTATGTTAACACATCATTCACTTTTTCAACCTAAATGAATTACTTTCTTTTTTTGAAGAAATTGAAACGAAAACAATATTTTTATATACAGTGTAATATATGTATATAGTATAGATGAAGTGGGATTTTGGAGTGTCTCTGGATGACACATTGGTATAACCCTGCTGTGAAAATCTTTTGTTTTTAGTGATTTCAGAACACTTCGAGAGCACTAAATAAAGAAAATACATTTTAGAAAGCCATCATTATTATTAAAAATGAAATATTAGAGGACGTTAACAGAAGCATTTGGGGTCCAAACGAATAACATGTTGAGACAAGTGAACTGTAAAAGGCAGTCCCCAAAGGGATAGATCAGAGAGTGCTGCATCAGCACCAAACGACATCTGCAAAATAACAGTTGAAACACTGACTCAAAAGGAAAGCAAGAGAACAAACTAGACTAGCATTTTCTCTGACAGTCTTTGCACCTTGGAAACCCAAGGTGGGTAAGTTTATCCTTTTAAATTGTTACTATAGTGACTATATTATTACCTATTATTGTTTCAGGTAGTCTTCAGGCAAGTAAACTGAAAGGCTGAGTAAAGTGCAATATTATTTTTGTACACCTTATACAGTATCTGAGTTTGAAAGTACTGGGTAAAAAGAATCATTGTCACTCTCCCTATAATTTTTATCCAGCCTAAAGAAATAGTTGTTGGCTGTACAGGAACAAGAATTTGCATAATCTGTTCAGTTTGTTTTATTTATTTTTTTTGTTTTTACTTATTTAGACAAATAAGATAATTAGTCAAACCATAGGAATCAGGACAGGCAACGTTTGAAGAGACAATGTCACTCCTTTTTGTTAAGATGAAACTCCAGTTGCTTTCTTTTTATTAAACTATATTAAAAAAAAACGTTTAAAATTCTTTCAGAAAATGGACAGACAAAACACCAAATAATTTCATTTTAAGAATAAAAAGTCTCAGAAAAAAGATAGGATTTCAAGAGAACACAAGATCTACATTTTTTCATTATTTTACTAAATGGATCATGGCCAAAGGGGCAGATAAAAGATCTCAAAAACCTTCTCAATATTTTTATCCAGCAAAGGGCTTCAACCTTCACTTGAGATTAACACAATTTTAGTCCTCTTTCAATAACCTGCACGTTAATGTGTTACAGAGAGTCCTCACCCTCTTTCCTCTTCTATTGTCTGAACTGGGCTTTTCTGTCTAGTATCAGGAATGCATCAGATCCATTCTTATATTTATTTGAAGATATTACCACCACACTGCTTTAAGAACGTTAAATTTGTAATGAAAATGCAATGGGCTCTACAGTATGTTAAAAATGCTAGGGCTCCTTTTTAAAAGAACACTCTGAAATGTTGCAACTTAATTACTAATTAAAAAGTGTTTTTAGCATTTTAGTTTTTGTGTACTGGATCCTCATGTGTCACTATAAAAGTAAAATGGCTTTGGCATTGGTTTTCTGAAGGTGACCACGATTCATTTGAAAATGCCATCCAGAATCTACAAAGTATTAATCATTATTTTTATTTCTTAAAAAAGCTTTTGTGGTGTCGGTAGTATTTATAAAATTATTACTGGGAAGCTGCACTTAAAGCTTTTTTTTTGCATAGTTTAGCAAGGTTAATTTAGCTGATACTTTATGCAAATGCAGCATATTTAAACTACTGTTTTAAACTACTGTGTATAAACAAAAAATTCAGACTTTCTTCATTAAAAATTCTTGCCCATGCATTTTTAACCCCACTTCAATCAAGGCATTTGAAGAATTTAATGGTGTAAGCTGTTTTCGGATTCAGCAGTCACCTTCTCATCTGATTTGCTTCCAGGTGTCCGTAATATCCTCCTGTCCTCTCAATTACTTACAAAGTCAAATGTCTACAAGATCATTTCTTCCTTGTCCCTTGAGATAAGTTTCCTAATGGCACTGATAGAAGCCATATAATTGCAGTCCAATTACTAAGTACTGAACGCACTGCATCAGTGTGTCTTTCCTTACAAAATTTCTAGATTTAAACCATCTTGGAGAATGAACAACTGCAAATGTAGCTATATTTTTGTTTCTCTTACGCTACTTGTGTTGAATAATTTCAAAATTCTGTATCACACAAATTTAAAAATGTCAATATTTCTCTAAATAAATAATTGGTGTCTAGTGTAACAGAACTGAGTGAGCCACACTATTAGACTTATTTTTATAGGTATGCTGTATTTGCAGTATAAAGTATGGACACATATATTTTGCTATAAATTGTACTTACTTTACTATTTAAAGACTTGTATTATTTTTAATTTTATAACCCGGAGAAAGTGACAAATTGTCATACAAATACACAAGTTATCACAAATATTCCTAATTTTATGCTTTAACTTGTACATTTGACTATAGAGAATATACAGCAATAATTTATTGTACACCATTTAATACAGAGGTAATTTGTACCTGAGAAATTTCAGACATACATCCTAAAGATAAAGTTTTTTAGGTGACAGTACAGGTACTGTATAAACAGTACAGATATTTAACAAATAATGGGATAAGATCCATGAAGTGTCATTGCAAATGAAAGGAGGTGAAGATACAGTATCACAATATCTGCACTGGAATATTCATCTCTTTTCACTTTTTTGTCATTAGATGACAAAACCTGAAGTACAAGCGTTATTCATTATCTTGCTGTTGACAGTTTTAAAAATACTACTGTATAATTACATCTGTGTTTTCTGTGCAGCTTGTACTTATAACTAAAATAGTTAAAGCCATCTACTAGCTCAGTACAGTTTATTAACATTTTTATAGCTGTGATTTATTGGCTGATTACTTCCAATCTATTACATGAAGCAGGACCATTTCATTCAGCAGCTAACTAGCATTAACAGCTAGTCCCCGAAATGTCAGTGAACGACCTCTTGAAAAGTAATGGACTTTTAATAGAGCAGCGCTAAGGCAGAAGAAAATGTCTATAAGGAATTGATGACTTGAGTTCAGAATCCTGGACAGGTCCCAGTATGAAACTGCTGAAACCGTAAAGCTTTGATATCGTATCGTATTTCCTGGAAAAGATATAATCTTGCAAACAAGTCCTAAATCCTTTTCCTTTTAGATAAACAAGCAGTGATAGCTAGTCAATATATCCCATGTCCACCCTGCTCATAAGAAACCCAGTTCAACTGCTCATTTTTGTGGTGGTATTTAGTGCTAGCATGATAGATGACTAAGGCAAATCACTTTGACTATATGTTATGCAATGAGAGATAAGGTCACTTTGGGTAACACTATGCTTCCAAGAATGTGTGGATAAGATTTTAATCATGCCATTTTGTTTTTATTAACAGTGACATAAATTGTCAGGTCCTTTTTATTTCTAGTTTAATGACCCACAGGCATCTTGAGGGGATCATACATCTTTTAGGAAATACCACTCCAACATGATATTTAGAGGAATTCACCTGTTTCTGCAACTTTTTTCTAAAAATAACTATTTTAAAGGTAAATTTTGCATTATTTGAGTGCAACCACATTTATTGTTTCATATCTCGGTTAAAATCTACATTAGTATAGAATATGGACTTCATTTTAATCATCACCCATCACCATCAAGTCCAGGATTAGAACCCTAAAAATTACACCACACTGCTACCCCAGTTTTTCAGAGGTTAAGTTTTTAGAATATACTTACCCGACTTTGGAAATACCAACTGCAACTTTTCATGAAGTCAAATTAGTACGTATTGTCAGACTCCTCTGACCTACTCACCTTGAGATTGTCTTTTAACAAAGGGCAGGTAACATAGCCCCATAGAGATTCAGCACAAATGGATGGAGAGGCATGTCCCTCATTGAGAGCACTGCATGCCTACAAGCTGCAGGAGGTGCTGTGTTGTGTGAGGCTGAGAAAACAACTCATCGCACCATACCTTTGGTGGCATCAACCAATGTTGTGCTGTAGCTTGGGGGAATCTCAGTCTTACCTGGATAGTGACATGACCCAGGCTGAAACCATGATCACAAAGCACATCCCCAGCACTCCACAAGTACCTGTACTGGTGGAGCTATTTTGGATACCTGCTACTCCAATTTCACAGATTGTTTGTTTCACAAAAGGTAGAAATAAAATGCTAAATTAACAATATGCTTAGTTGATCAATGAGGAAAGGTGCTAATATAGAGAACAGACTGAGCTCTGTCCCAATTTGTCTTAGATTACTGTTGTAAGCATTCAGGCCTGGGTTGGCATTCTTGGTTTGTTAAGGAACAATAAAAAGGTTAATTGCATGGTGCAAAACAGAAAGACCCTCTTTATGTGTGTGTACTGTATGCCTGAGAGTGAATAAGGTGATAGTTAATTAATAATATTAAATTAACCTTTATTTGTTTCTTCATTAACAATGCGCACTGACATAGCTCACTGACAATTTTTTTGGTCAACAGCAAGCCTTGCAACTTTCCAGCAGCCAGTGACACAGTGGTGTCAATGCGACATACACAGTGTGAATAAAGCTAGATATCTATTACTATAGATCTATTATTGTGCTCATTTCATAAGAAAGCAGTGCAGCCCATCAACCATATCATGCAAGTACAAAAATCTTTGTTCCAATCAGCCTTGTTCCTGTCAGCCTCTTAGACCAGATTCGGAAATTTGTTAAGAGAACTTGCCATTCTGCTGCTTAAGAAAACTTGGATTTCCTGTATAAAAAAAATCTCTAGGATAAAAACGGCCTCTCCTGGTTAGTAGATACATTTTTAGAATAGGGTGATTTATTTTGTAGTATCCCAATTTATATACTGTATATACTACTGTATATATAGAGAGATTGATCTTTTCACCAAAGCTGTACCGGAAAACAAAGAATTTAGGTCCCTGTGATTAAACCAACCTCTGATGTATATTTTTGGGAATATTTTACAACTTGGGGGGGTTATGATTGTTTTATGATTGGTCTATTTCTGGCAATTCTCTCCATTGTAACTCCCTATTTGTTACAGTATCATGTTTCACTACTGTTCAGTTTGTATTAGATCTATAGACTAATTAGAATTAGATTACTTTTATTTTCAGTATCACTCAAACTCAGATCATGATTCAGTTATTGTCTTTCTTTTTAAACCAATTAAAACAGCTTACAAATATATAACACAAAAAACATAATACATTTTAATATATCAGTATTTGAGAAGCAAGCATAAAATAATCAAATGTTTCCACCTCAAAATAAAAAGAAAATATAAAATGTGTCCACCTCAACCTAATAATTGCAAATCAAGTAACATACTATATATAAGATGCCACTTTTTTTGTGAAAATGCTTTTTATGTCATTATCAGATGAGAAACCATCTATGCAAGGGTTATGTCCTGACACTGCACCTTCACTTATTTTAATATACTGCCACCTAGTTGAAAAAAGTGGTAAAACTCTTAGCTTGTTCTTAATCAGGCCTTTCCTGCTCCTATGGTCTCACATATTTAAGCTAATAAAAGAATATTAAAATGTAATATTATATTTAATATTGTTTAATACTTATTTAATGGTATAACAATATTAAAATTACAGCTAATAAAATGTGTAGATTTCAATTAAAGGTTTTGGCATTCTACAATTCCGAAGCACAATACAATAAAGAAATATGTTTTAGATTATTAGTCCAAAATTGTGAGCTCTGCAAAAATAAAAAACAAGATGACATTTTTACTTTCAGTTTCATATTTGGGAAGCCTTGATGCAGAGTATGGTAAGGTGTGTTATAATGGTAAAGGTATCTTAAAAAAAGCAGATTTATGAGAAGGCTGAGAACACTGAATATATGTAAACTGATTTTCTTTTTTTTAGGGCTAAGACCATAAAGTCACATTGAAAATAAATAAATTGTTCTGCAGTTAACTTATTTTATAGTTTCAGATTGCACTCTACCTACAACTGGAAGATCCATCTCTTTAACAATTAATCACATTCCCAGTTATCTTCAGGACACCACAGTCTCTGTCTGAAAAAAAAAAAACTAAATTCCCAGTATTGGCACAGAAACAAAGCTAAACATATTTTCATCCATAAGGTCTGAGTCAAAGAACAATTATATTAATCTTTTAAACTTACTAATTTTAAGTTAATTGTAACCACATGATGGTTAATTCCCTTGTTAAATGTTAACAGAAATTTGACAAAAGCTTGAAAAGTTTACAATAGCTTAAAGTTGACAGGAGCTAAACAGTTAACAGCAGTGTTATGTAGACTGAAATTAGTCAAATCACTGGAAGTCTTAAGAGTTTATCACTGAAATAATAAGTTACAGTACATGTAGTCATATTTCTGTCTAAATGTGATAAAACCTTTATGAGAACACCACTTACATTGGTATAAAACAACAGTGGGACAACTGAGCACCAATTACTGTCACCAATAAATACTGTGCTCCACAGAAGTGATTAATGAAACATTTAAGACCATTTAATTTCATCCAGATTCCAAAGCATTGCCTTTTAACCAGATCAAATTTACGGCACGAAACTTAAACTACAGTATGTAAAGACAGTAATGGGCATTGGTTTACGGTGGTGGTTTTTCAAACAAACAAGGCAATTTTTAACATATCCAGAGCTCTGAAATGTATTGCGTACATGGAGATGATGACAATATTGAGTAAAATATAATAAAAGTACATGTTTTACTATTAAATATTCAATTAAAATTTCAGATACTGTCCATACAAGAGCGTGGTTGAAAATTATGTTAACTACCCACATGGATCACCTTTTTCACTAGACAAAGCAGTTTCTTTTAAAATCAAAGAAACTTCCAAATTTAAGCATTTTGATCGTGCTGTTTTGTGCTGGTTTTCCTACTAAGGCACTCTGAACTACTTAATTGTAGTAGTGATTAGGAACTCATTTCAATTTCCTCTTCTTTTAGGTACTGTTTTTAAACAGTGATTTTCAGATTCTCAATATTTCCAAAAAAACTGCATTAGTAAATTGGGATCATCATTTTGGGGGCTGAAATTATTACAAATTCTAGAATTAGAATTAGAATGAAAGCTAACAGGTTCCGAAAGCTTTCTGAAGTGGCACTACACCTGACATACTGTAAATATTATCACTAATGAGCATTACTATTGTGTTTAAAACTTAAACCTTGACCCTCTAACCTAAAGCTAGCATACAGTATATTTGAAATCAGAGCTGAGCAAATTTGGCTCCTTCAATGAATGTCCATTGGTCCATTTAATATGTTAATTATTCAAATGATCAGTGTTTAGTCAGCTGTTGGAAATGAATGATATAATTGCTAATTTTGTAACTTCAACCAGAAGAATGGAAAGTACTATCCCCACTTGTCTGCCCCTCCACTGGACATGTAAATCTGAACACTAGACAAAATCCAGTCACTACCCCCGATCCAGTAACAAACCTAATTCTCAACAGTCCTTAAGAGAAATGTTGCCCCACTTCCTACTGTAGCCTTTCTAATCTTATTCTAAAACTAAAAAAAAGAATATCCAAGAAAAGTGATCCAATTTTACTTCTGTCCCTATCTATACCTTAAGATTATTTTCAGCTAGCCCATGTCCAGAATTACTTGTCAGGATTGACGTTTCTGAATATTTTATGGGAGTAGCTAATGTCAGATGTACAGAATAATACCAGACTCTTACTCTTACTGTATGAATTTCACTAATTAGGTACAGTGCTGAGAAAAAAGCTTGAGAAACCCCCTTGTAGTTATAGGAATTACCCATTTTTACCATGATTTTTACCATTTCTCAAATACCCAGTAGAATACGACCTATTCTATGATTTATTAGATGTAATGATGTAGGAAGTAGGACAAAATGAAGGATTAAGAAACAGTGTACAGTACAGTATGTGAAATAAAAACTGAACCCCTGGTTTACTTAGTACACGTAAGGGCCTAATTAGAATGAGGTGGCTAAATTATTAGATAACAAGTAAACAAAGACTATTGAGAGGAAACATCTAACTGAAGTTAGTACTACTAACTGCTCAAGGTGGTGTCACTAATTACTAATTAGTTTGTATGTTTTTGCAGGTTTCTTCCAGGTCCAAAGACATTCTGGTAGGTTAATTGGCATCTGGGAAAACTGGCCCTGGTGTGCGCATGTTAGTGTCTGTGGGTGCCTTGTCCAGGATGTATCCTGCCTTGCACTCACTGCTTGCCAGAATAGGCTCTGGCTCCCCTGCAGCCCTGTACAGGATAAAATGGTTAGAAAATTTCAAAAAAGATACCAAAAGTAAAAAAAAATAAAGAAGCTAAATGCTCCAGCATTTTTTATGATGTCTGTTGTGAGGTGGAAGCTGTTAATACAAAAAAATAAGTACATGTAAGTCTGTGACTAAAATGAGCATGGACTGTTGGTCTGAGGAACAGAATGTTCTAGGGAAGCAATAAAAGCAACATGGGTCACTTCCAATGATTTTACTGAAGGTTGCACAATGTCACTGGCTGAGAGCAGACCAAGCTTCTAGGGACCATAATTGAGAACAGCAGGTACAGAGTACGATCAATGCATGTGAGCAGTAATGCCATCTTCAACACACTCTGAGAGAGCCATAGGGATTGGGGTCACTGTGTCTTTTTCTTCATTCAGTTCCCATCTCAGGGCTACATCTTACTGCTGTATATCCCTGAAATGTAACTTGTGATCATCTTTCAGGATTGGAAGTGAAGTCATGAGTCATTGCAGGTAATGGCTCATGAAATAGCAGTCAATACAGCAGATCAGTCCACCTACTACTCCATTAATTATGATGATTTTCTGAGTCATCTGCACAGCAAATATACATATAATTTTTATAATATACTGCAGATACAAACTCTGTCTTTCATTGAGTGAATCTTTGCAATCAAGAATCCTTAAATTACTTTTCATTCATGGCATTTGTATTATTTTAATGACACACATAACACAAACATGACAGAATCCTTGTTTCTAAAACACACAGTTTGTATCTGCAGTAAATACATTTTTCTCATTGACTTGTACAGTATGTTAATAAATAAATACATTATGAGTGATTCAATATCTTTTTGTAAAAGAAATGTCCCATAAATCTGTTGTTTAATTATAAAGCTCCTGTTTGGCATTTATTAACCATATGAATGGTATCTATAAATCATATAAAAATAAATTAAACAACAGAGAATGGAACAGAGAAAACAAAGTAAAGCTCCTGAATCAGATGCCCTTTTCTGTGCCAAAATATCTGTTGCACACTCATTCAGGACAATTGATTTTAACTAAAGTTAATAAATCTCTAAACTTAAGGGATTCCTTCAACTCCAAAACAACTTTATGTGCAGCGCCTTCAAAACTAGTTGTATACTGTATGTGTTGTACAGTTATCAGAGCTAATACACTGTATACAATGTAAACCAAATGTAATGCAAACCTCCATTGGCAAGTCGGGTCAAACGCATTAGTTTCTTCTCAAGAATAGGTTGAAATATCATCAGAATTTTCAGAATCGCCCTCAATGAACCACAGTGGGTGCAGTGTGTTAGGTCATGGTATGAAGTCAAAGTTGTCTCTTTGACACATTGTTCAGAGCATGCTATCAGTTGAAAAAGGATCTTTCTGGATGACAGGATTAAATTAATCCATTACTTCTTAGTTCTGCTTACTCACAGTTTAAACTCAGAGACAAGTAATATTCTGTTTGGCAATGACAAATCAGACAGTTGAAATACAAAAGAAGACAAGACAATCAAAATACACTGTTTTTATAGGAATACAGAAAAGGGTATATTAACAGTTTCAACAGCAAATTCCAGTTAAAATGCCCAAAAAACGTAAATGCCATAAATGACATGACAAATATCATTTTACAGTACTTATTGTATAGTTTTTTTTTTAATTGACAAAATATAAACTATATTATTACAATCTAGTAAGGCCCAGGAACTCTGACTTGAAATCTTGTCTCTTGTTTCTTCATATTCCTCAAATTTGCCAAGTGCATTTCTCTGTTCTCCTAGCCTATTTGTCTTGAGCACTGTGTTCAGGCCAAAGGATTAAATTATTGACTCAGTTCCTTTTTATCATGGCACAAGCGCCAGTTACTGTATTTACACCAATGTTGCTATGATTGGAAATCATTGAGAAATATATGGTTATGCTACCAGAAATGACTCCAACAGCTCACAGTGCCCTGCCTGGATATTTCCAAATGTTTATTTTTATTAAATGTCTTTGCCATTTGAATTCTCCTCTTGGGCTAGCTTTGGGGCTCTGCAGGAGTACCATTTAGGTTTTGAATAGGTTGTAGCAGTAGCAAGTATTATTTCATTAAGAAAATGCCAAATCTAACAAACCAATGAGAATGAACATGGTTCTGAGAATGTATTATTTTTCTTCCGTCAAGATTTAGTCCTAGTAGATAATTTATTAAATATTTTATGACACTTAAGTAAAAGTCAGTGGAGAAAAGTGACCTTTATTTGCAAGCTTGGACTGAAAGACCTGACTCCAGAATTGTATTTACATAAAGGACTAAATGAATAAAGTAATGATTTCCTATTTCTAATGGAAAGATAAGCCTGTAATGCTTGTCTGAATTATGCAGGTCAGAGGTGGTGAAGTATTTTTAATCCAAAGCCGATTGCATATTGATCTTGATTTGTCAAGGCAGATGTTTATCAGGTGCTGAGGTGTAAAGATTAAAGTAGGACTTCAGTGATGATTTGTTATTAGGTCAAGCTCTGTTGCTCTTTCAAAGAGATCTGATAGTCAAAATGTAAGTTCAGACTGTTACAGTAATGTCACCGTCATGGAATCTCAAAAGCCCTGTATTAAGAGGACATCTCTTCGTGTATTGGGTGTAAAGCTGTATAGATTAGATGCAAAGAGGTGCCTGAGATTCCTTAAAGTGGCAGTTCAGTCCTGAAATCTACGCACGTGTGCATACTGATAATTTTAATCTTGATTGGTAAATAGCAGTACACAGGCTGGATTTTACAGAACTGCAATGCTGGGCTAGCTCCAAAGTGCCAGTCCAAAGAGGAAATTAGCCAGGACACTGGGGATAACACCCTGGCTTTTTCAAAAGGTGTGATGAGATGACTCATGACCAGCAGACAAGAGCTCAGTTTAATGTCTTATTTGAAAAAAGGCACCTTCAAGGGTGTAAGGTCTTCTGTCAGGAGTTGGTGCTTTGGAAATTCTGGTCCAGAGGGAAGTGTATTACCTACTGGTCCACCAAAACCATTTACAGCAGCAAAATATTTTTTCTTAGAGGTCTTCCATCCATACAGGTGGAAGTGTGACGTATTCCCTATGAAACAGGTGTCCAGCCATCTTTCAGGATCTGCACGAAACAACGCAATAGCAAGAAGTCACACGGGTGACTCCTGAAATGGCCAAAGGGGTCATGTTTCCATGTGGTGTTGGAAATGTACTGTATCTGCAAGTGATACAGCAGCAAAAAGTGTCTGGTGTGGATGGTAAAGAGAACTATGAATAAATAAAATAATATGAACAAAAAGTATGTAAGATTAAAATATATGAGATGATGAGTGAGTTTAGAAGCCTTTTTCTACAAAAAAAGATGTTGTAGATTTTCAATCACTAATGTAATCTACAGGTGTTGAGTAACAGCTACAGAACAACTTCTGGGATAAGACAGGAAATTGCCCACACCACAGTCAGCATAGCTTACTGTGGTGAGCTAAAGAACACATGTCCCAGTAGCACTCTACAATATCTTCCTGGAGTCTGACACAGGCACTGGCTTATTTTATAGAACTGGTAAAATTAAAGCCTTCCAGAAAAACTGCTGTTCATCAAATCAAGCCTTTTGTTCAAACATGTACAATATATCTGTTTGACTTTCTGGTATAGGGTTTGGAGAAAGCTCATTAAGGATGTCAATATTAATAAAGCAGTCATCAAAAAGCTTAATAAAATACATCCAGTCCATCTAAATAAAGATAACTCTCTCTTATTGCATAGGAACGACTAACAAAAGAATAAAATATTATGCAGGAGGTGTCCACACACAACAAAAGAACAAGTTAATTCCATGCTGAAAGGTAGAAAGAAGAAAGAAAAACCATAATGTTCAGCTGTCAAGTCTTCTTCCTGGGTGGAAAGGTCTCTACAATATAGTTTACAAGATTGAAATATCCTTAAAAGTTACTTATGTACAGTATTTGGAAGCTTGAGATTATGTCAATTTACAAGGAGACTCAATAAATGAAGAAATAACAGTGCGTTGGGAATAGATTAATGAACTGTTATCGGTGATAGAATTTAGTGTGAAATTCCTTGTCACAAAATTGCATAAGCTACCAAATGTATTTAAAAGGTGACTAGTGTTAAAATCAATTAATACCATTCAGTCTTATCTAGTCCAAGTTCACATCAGCATGTTAAGTTCCCAAGCTGTAATGTTCAAAGCATGCCAATAAATATAAAAAATGAAAATACTGTATGCCTAAAGGCCATCATGCCTTCATCTTAATTGTGTAATAAACCTCTTCCTCAAAAAGAACTGTCAATGCCTAATCAGTTTCAGATACATATTTGTGCATCTTGATTAGTAGAAATGCATAATATAAAAATCATTGACAGTTGCAATTCCTTGATATCATACCGTATGTCCTGAATATGGATATAAATCTGCAGTTTCTTTACTTTTAATATAAAATGAGACATTTTCATAAACAGTCACAGTTAGTCTTTCATTCTGCACAACATTCCTTGCTCTGTTCAATTGAAAGTGCAGGCTTATGAATTCAGGACAAAAAGCTGTTGCTTTACCACCATACCTTATTAATTAAAAGGAGGCCACTTTTAATTGGGATTAACAGTTTCCCAAATCATTTCTGTAGGCAGAAAAAAGCAGGCAGTATGTGATAAATGATTGAGCTTTAAGTCTATGAGCACATTTCCTGATCATGCATGGGTGGAGGCTAAAATGCCTATGGGATGGTTGCTCAGTAAAACCGAAAAACTGTGACAAATTCTTATATTAGCTTCACATTTGAAGGCGTTTCTCAAAGAGTGTCAAACAGACACATTTCCATTTTTTTTCTTAGGGGAAATACAATTACAGTTCAATTAAAATAATTAAATGCTCTAATAGTGTTTTGTATACTTGGTTCCAGAGTTGGACAGAATTGGAACAATGAATCATGGTGGATCAGGTCTACTTTTTATGCTATAGACACTACAAGATGGCATTTTCCTAGGCATTAGTGATGAATCCAACATACTATTTAAAACAGACTTATTACATATTTATAAGTCTGTTTTATACAGTATTTTTTTGTTTTAAGCAGCCATCCAGGGAACATCCTACAGTATTAGCCACATGGAAAGCAACACCCTGGACAAAATTTAGACTGCAATTTTGTGCAATTTTTAAATGCTAATTAACCTGGAGAATGTCTTTGGGCTGTGGGAGGAAACCAAATGACCCTGAGAAAATCCATGTGGATACAGGAAGAACATGCAAAACTCATAATGAAAGTGCCCCATTCTAGAATCAAGCCCAGGGCACCAGTGCTGTGAGGCTGCAATGATAACTGCCAAGCCACGTATGTTTTAAAAGTGCATGCTGCAGTTGATTTTTTTAAATCAGTTGATCAAAGTGAATCAGCTCACTGAGTCACTTTCAACAGAAGTCTGGAATTAGGCTATTAGCATTGGAGTGAATTTTATTCTTATTTACCTCTTGAGGTTGAAAGACCGTTTTGTACAATGACTATACTCAGGATAACAAGCAAAGGGACCTATGCTATGGCCTATTGAATACTACACTTCCTTCCAAATATGAAAACCTTCACTATGAATCTTCATGAAACTTTAAAATCCAAAATGGTCCCTTATTTACCGTCATTAATTTTTACAGTAGCTTTGCTATTGCTTTATATACAATTCATAAATGTGTTGTGGTTGACTCTGGTTTCCTGTACTGTAGATTGCTTTACACTGTCTCCCTTATACTCTCCAATCAGGCACTGCGGAGTTCGATGCATAGGCTAAATGACAGGCAATTCTATCAGGTGATATATCTTGTCATATGTCAGGGTCTGATTCTCTGTGCCTGGTAAAGATGTTGTACTAGTAAGCTAGATTTACTAACAACTGGTAATTCTTAATTGAGGGGATTTAAATTGATTGGTGACTCCAGATTAAATAGATCTGTACTGTATGTACTGTATGTCATGTTTATATTTCTGAAAACTTAGCGGTTTGAAATGTATTTTTCATCTGTTTCTTAGCAACAATCCAGGAACAAAACTGTTTTTCACATCTATAACAACCTAACCATACCCAATACATTAATTTTATCTTGATAAATAATATTTATAATATGTGTATTTGTAAATATATATACAGTAATTAATATTACAGTAATAAACATATTCTGATGTCTAGGGACTTCAGTGTCACATTGAACAAAACTATACCCGTACCTACTGAATTGTAGAATCCACTTATTCTGCCTACACAACTATAAAGACAGCATCTGTTAAAATAAATATACTTATTTATTTAGACCCTCATTTGTGCATGATTATATCAGCTTACATAAGGGAAAATCTTTTTTCTTACCTGAATCCCCACACCAAGAAAAGAATCCCAAATGTCACCGCACAAAGAGAAAAAGAGAAAAAATAAACTATCACAACAATGCTAATCATTTCTGTGAAAAAAAACATGCCAAATTCCAAAGGTCAAAACACCACAACAAGATTTTCAAATTCACATATCCAAGGATATAAAAACAAACATTAAAACATTTTTCACAGGATCAGTGTAATCTGGGTCAGTGATCCAAGATGTTGGAACCGATAAAAGGCTAATTCATAAACATAGAATGAGTTCTTTAAACATGCTTTAGAATTTATAAAATAAAGGACAACAAAAAAAAAAACTGGAACATTTCATTAAAAAAACAGCTGTAGGGAAACTGGTTAAGAGCCTGAAACCCCAACCACGAACACTCTAGTAATCAAAGGGCAAAATGCATTAAAACCAAATAACACTGGGGAATATCACTGGGTCAGGAACAGAAATGCAGATAAATCTGTGGGGAGAAAAAAAGAAAACCATAAAGTATTTACAGTTTAAGAGAAAAAAAATATGAGACTCCAATCAATAAACTACTTGAACTACCAGGACACTCTGTACAGGGACACAAGCAAAAGAATAAGTAGCAGAGAAAGGCACTTTTACAAACTTTTAAAAATCAAAGTTGCATTCAAATTAATCACATTATTATTTGCTTCCGCAAAAGTGCCAAAGGTACTACATTTTTTATTAGGTTTTATTAGGCAAAACAAGATAAAACAGAAGACCCAGGAGGAGTTTGAGCAAACCCAGACTAGCATGGGGCCCTTGGTTGCCTAGAGTCCCATATAGTTATAAAGATCACACCACCACTACCCTTAAGAAACACCCCAGTAGCAGGGATGAAGACCTCTTAGGGAGCTGGTGATTCATGAATGCTGTGGTGCTCTGAACTTTAACAATTGCAATGTATTTCTTTAAAGTCATCCCTGTGGAGTACTTAATCTCTCACCTGGGAGAATTAGTGCTTCTCTAGTTTTGAGATTATCATACTTCATTAATAAAACCAAAATAAACCCTTTCAATTATTTCAAATGCCATGAAAACATGATCTGGGTCTTTACACAATCTACAGTGCCTTGCGAAAGTATTCGGCCCCCTTGAACTTTTCAACCTTTTGCCACATTTCAGGCTTCAAACATAAAGATATAAATTTTTTATTTTATGTGAAGAATCACCAACAAGTGGGACACAATTGTGAAGTGGAACGAAATCTATTGGATTTTTTAAACTTTTTTAACTAATAAAAAAATGAAAAGTGGGGCGTGCAAAATTATTCGGCCCCTTTACTTTCAGTGCAGCAAACTCACTCCAGAAGTTCAGCGAGGATCTCTGAATGATCCAATGTTGTCCTAAATGACTGATGGTGATAAATAGAATCCACCTGTGTGTAATCAAGTCTCTGTATAAATGCACCTGCTCTGTGATAGACTCAAGGTTCTGTTGAAAGCGCAGAGAGCATCATGAAGACCAAGGAACACACCAGGCAGGTCCGTAATACTGTTGTGGAGAAGTTTAAAGCCGGATTTGGATACAAAAAGATTTCCCAAGCTTCAAACATCCCAAGGAGCACTGTGCAAGCGATCATCTTGAAATGGAAGGAGTATCAGACCACTGCAAATCTACCAAGACCTGGCCGTCCCTCTAAACTTTCAGCTCAGACAAGGAGAAGACTGATCAGAGATGCAGCCAAGAGGCCCATGATCACTCTGGATGAACTGCAGAGAACTACAGCTGAGGTGGGAGAGTCTGTCCATAGGACAACAATCAGTCTTACACTGCACAAATCTGGCCTTTATGGAAGAGTGGCAAGAAGAAAGCCATTTCTCAAAGATATCCATAAAAAGTCTCGTTTAAAGTTTGCCACAAGCCACCTGGGAGACACCCCAAACATGTGGAAGAAGGTGCTCTGGTCAGATGAAACCAAAATCGAACTTTTTGCCCACAATGCAAAACGATATGTTTGGCGTAAAAGCAACACAGCTCATCACCCTCAACACACCATCCCCACTGTCAAACATGGTGGTGGCAGCATCATGGTTTGGGCCTGCTTTTCTTCAGCAGGGACAGGGAAGATGGTTAAAATTGAGGGGAAGATGGATGCAGCCAAATACAGGACCATTCTGGATGAAAACCTGTTGGAGTCTGCAAAAGACCTGAAACTGGGACGGAGATTTATCTTCCAACAAGACAATGATCCCAAACATACAGCAAAATCTACAAAGGAATGGTTCACAAATAAACGTATCCAGGTGTTTGAATGGCCAAGTCAAAGTCCAGACCTGAATCCAATCGAGAATCTGTGGAAAGAGCTGAAAACTGCTGTTCACAAACGCTCTCCATCCAACCTCACTGAGCTCGAGCTGTTTTGCAAGGAAGAATGGGCAAGAATTTCAGTCTCTCGATGTGCAAAACTGATAGAGACATACCCCAAGCGACTTGCAGCTGTAATCGCAGCAAAAGGTGGCTCTACAAAGTATTAACGCAAGGGGGCCGAATAATTTTGCACGCCCCACTTTTCATTTTTTTATTAGTTAAAAAAGTTTCAAAAATCCAATAGATTTCGTTCCACTTCACAATTGTGTCCCACTTGTTGGTGATTCTTCACATAAAATAAAAAATTTATATCTTTATGTTTGAAGCCTGAAATGTGGCAAAAGGTTGAAAAGTTCAAGGGGGCCAAATACTTTCGCAAGGCACTGTATATACCAATAAGACAGTTATGACTGGAGTGGAAGGAGGGGCAGAAGATCCACGGGGACAGCTGGCCAGGAAGTTGCCATCCTCCTCAGCCAGATGGAATTTGCGCGCAGATTTTATGGTGTGGTTACATATCCCACCCACCAGTCCACACACAGTCAGGAAATCTGTAGAATTCTGAAAGAAATAGCCAGCATCTTTCTTCAGTGTTTTGCTGATAGAATCAAAGGTCAGCATTTTTGTTGCCTGACAACTTTCATTATGTTGTTCAAATGCGCAAACCTCAAGAAACTGCACACAGAGGGAACTGGAGGTCATTTTACTTTATACCTGATATTGTATAAAACATAATTTTGATGAGGATGAAGATTGTCTAAAACTATATTGACAACTAAGAATTTTCTGAAACATTTTAAAACGGCAATTCATTAGAACTAAACAGAGAAACCTTTTTAAGGACAAAACCTTTGCTTGGAGCAAGTTCTGTCAACATGGGCACACACCACGCATGAACCTTTTCATTATGACATCCTCTGAAGTCATCACATGACTCTTACCAGAACAAGCTACTGTATCTGAGTCATTCACTGCCTTAAAACAAGAAACATTTACATCTTGCAAAATGGCAGTAAGTACATGACCTTTAAATACATGATTATTCATTATAAGAAATATTTCTTTTGCACTAAAAAATTAAGTGCTTCAAAATACTCTTATCTGAAAGCGATTAATATTATATTCCTTATTAACAGACCCAATGCTCATTCAGATTTAAGTATAAATGTAAAAATGGTCTGGAGATTTTGAAAATGTAATTAATATAAAGGAATAATTGATAAAACAGTAAGTTGCAGAGACTGTCACAAGTTTATCAACTTCCAAATGCTCTCATATTGTCACACTCGTAAACCCCTCCTGCTAAGGATGCTCCTGCCCTTCCTTGTCTTCTACTGATCCCCTGCACCTGCCTTCGGTTCCTGTCCCCCGTCCTTTTTTAGCCAGGCATTCCTGCCAATCTGGGCTCAGCTTTGGAAGATGGACACCCGGAGGCCTGCCTATCCGCGAGTCCAGGAGCGACTTGACAGCACAGGCTTCATCCCGGCATCCTGGCCTTCTGAGTCCGGGATTAGGGTGCGTCTGGTCCCATGACCCCCCTTTTATTCCCCCGTCCCTCCGCCAGATCCCGCTCCGGCTTTTAACTTTGTGCGTCTTCGTCAGGATGGATCACCCGGTCTTGGACTATTGCCTCTCATGGATTTGCCTCGCACACCTTTGGACTGTTTGCCTCGGCCACACCTCCCCCGAACACCAGTGCACAATAGACACGCCCCCCTGTTTTCCTTCCAGCCCCTTCCATGTCTTTTCCCCCCGTGTTTTCATCACTCCTCACCGGATTGTGTTGTCCGCATAGGATCCTGAAAGAACGCTTCGTTACACATATCAGTTCATTGGTGTGTTCTAAAATACAAAGTGATTGCAACCCTCTAGCTCCAAGTTTAGTTTTTTGGCTTTGTAAAAGTCATGTTTGCAGTCTTTATCATTTTTGATAGTGACTTTTATTTTCCCAGGTCTTCTTCCTATGCAAAGAAAACCTGTGAGGAGACATTGGATTTGTAATTACTTGACTGGATTAAAGACTGGACTTTGGACCTTGTTATCTGAATCTACTACTGTATCAGCAAAATCTCCCTACAGTATGTACAGTACACTGTTGAACAGGTGATTTGCCTTTTAAAATGCATCTTTCTTCTTCTATTTTATAAGAGTAATGTATTTTTACATCAGGTTGGCAGATTGTCTTGCAAGTGAAGACTTGTAAAACCAAGTATCTTCTTTCAGTACTTCTCTCTAGAAACAGATTTCTCATTCAAGCTGATGTAATTGAGGCCCAGCAACTGAAATGTCATGCTAGCAGGTCATGATTAAAAGCTAAGAGCTTAGTCCGAGGCTGACTGAACAAGCGTAGAGGAGATTGTGAATTTGTGATTTTACATCAAACTGCACCAAGCCCTTATATGGTTGACTGATCAGGAGAGCAGGCCTTCAGGAAAGAAAATAGTATAAACGTTAATCCTAAAAACTGCCTAGGTCATATTCCAATACACTTCCATATCACATTATTTCAAGTTCATATTTGTGTGATCCAGTAGGGGTTACCCTAAATGTGATTTTATATAGTAAACATAGTGATTTAAAAAGACCTTTAGTAAAATTTAATAATGCTTTATATAATTTGGTGTTTGTGCATAATGTTTTTAAATGCTAAAAATTCTTAAGTTTAGTAAAATAAAACTATCTGTGTATTTCATAATTCTGAAATGAAATGATAGAATATACAAATTCTCACTGGTATAGCAAAAATACTAGATATAAAACCACTTTTACTTTATGTTTTCCCTTCAAAAACGAATTCTACATATGCTATTGTCAATACCTATAAATCGATGGGACTGCATCACTGACTTGTAGGGCATTGTAAACATTGCTATCATAAACTGGATTTCTGGATTTAACCCAGAATATTGAGTCATAGTGATATTTTTATTGCCGTGTGAAAGTTGAACACAAATGCAAAAAATTTGGAGATTTAGATTGTATTGCTTCATAGAAAAGAATGAAGTACGGTAGAAGCATATTGTCAATAATACACACAATACTGTGACCTCAATAGATCAAGGACACTGACTCATTTTTTATAGATGCATCTACAACTCACAAAGAGTAACTGCATCCTGCCAATTACCATAAGAGTTCACCTTGAAAATGTATAGACAGCAGCAATAATAGCAAGTTCAGTAATAGAATTATCAGAAGGAATGCTGACAACAAGAGAAAAAGAATGTTTCCTTTTAACTGTGCTGTTTTGTCTCTTGTCTAAAGTTTAGGTTACCAAAAACATTCTTAACGTATCTACCAAGGGACAGAGAACTGAAAAATAGAAGGTGTACCATGTGTAATCCTAACAAAATACTAAATACAGTAAACATATGGAAACACTGGCCTAAGTATGAAATTAGGGGCTAAGGTACTCTGTCTAGATTTAGAATTTGAAACTAAAATAAAATAGACATTCCTAGCTTCTTAATCATTCGGTTTCGCAAGCTAAATTAGGTTCCTTTAAATAGCTCATAATATAGACTTGGGTTAAATATTTTAAATACTGGACAACATTTAGATACTGTGTCTGATATTCCAAAACTGAATCGAAAAGGATTTCTGTTGGGGATTACGTTAAGTCCTATAGTCCAGACATTGAGGGGGGGATCTTAGTTTCTGACAATAGAAAATGGCGATTGGAACTGCCCAGGCCATAGTGCTCAAATCAGTCCTTAAGGAAAAAGCTGAGCTATTTGAGGGTATGACGGCACTGAGCTGATATAAAATTAAATCTAAACACAGAGTCATTTCTTTTGCTCTGGTGGTGTGATCTTAAGGACTGAAAAAAAGCAAAAAAGTCACATTAGCTGTTGAAGCATAATACTTTGAATGCTGAGCCTGCAGTCTTGATCACATATCTTTCAAAAAGAACAATTACTGTGTTTGGGGATCTATTAAACATGTTGCTACATTCTTTGCACTCTCTTTAGATTTTAAATCAGATATTAACTGTGACAAGCAGCTACTATTGTGATTTTGTGCAGTCAGCTATTTGCTGAAGCTACACTTATATTATTATACATCAGTAAGCTAACACTCAGAATTACTGGCTTCTTCTGCAAAAGGGCAAAAACAATGCACTTCACAGTCTACCAAAACAACCATCATTTACTATCTGAATTCTGTGTGGGTGCTTTAAGATAAGTAGCGTATGATTACAACCATAAAATCAAATCACAATTACTATAATTGGAATTGCCAATGATACAAAGGAATTGGATCCTAAAAGCAGTAATTCAGGCCACAAGAGTACACACGGTCAACATACAGGAGATTTTAAGTGTACTGTTATATTGAGTGCTGATTCTTTACATAGTAATTACAGCCTCAGTCACCAAGTGTCCACAGATACTACACATCTGCCCTTCAATGAGATAACCACATAGAGATAAAATAGTTATAAGTTAATTTGTCCCTATGGCGGAAGATATAGTGTTGGATCCAGCACAATACTTAATGTTTTATTTATTGGTATTATATTACAAAACATATGACAACTCACATACAGTATTTTTGTGGTGAAATGTCTGCTGCAAAACCCATACTTATTCAATCATCCATCGGCATAACTTTACTCATTACAGTGACTAGTGAACAGTAAGAGCCACTTCACATCACAATTCTCGCACACTATCGAGAACATGGTGACTATACAGTACTTTAACAAAGTTTTTTAGTTTAATTCAGAATTTGTAACATTTTGCAATTCCATAAATTATTAATTTTGTTACAGAGATTTAACTACCAGTCTGGGAAATTGGGACTGCAGTTCGCTTTTAAAGAAGTATGGTAAAGGCCTTGTTTGGAACATACAGTACAAAAAAATGAACAAATATTTAAAAGACAAATGTTAAGAAGCTAACAAATGATTTATGAATACCCTATTTTGGGGTGAGATATTACAGGTCAGGAGTGCACAATTCATTTTTCATGCAGGCCAATTCCAGATAAAATAACCAGACCTACAGTTACAAACTGCCAATGACCTCTGATCCCTCTCCAAATCCTTCTTACCCCTGCAGTCTCATTTAACATTTACAGTAGGCTTCAGCAGTAGATGCCAATACAAAAATCTGAGTGTGTCATACATTACCTTTTCCAATGCAAGTGGAGAAAATGTAAAAAAATGCTAAAATTAAAACAAATACCTGTATAATGGAACTTGGTCAGTGGAAGATATCGCACTGATTCTTTGACACCAGTTACTTGATAATGGGCTTCAGTAAAGCAATGGGAACTCTGAGCACTGGAGGCAGGTTATCATCAATGTGTCCTGTTCAGTTTAATCAGAGAGAACACTTCCTCACATACTGTACGTAAGAGCTTTCAGCATGGACACTAATTTCAGTGCTTCTTTACAGGCCTTGAGAAACTACTGGTGTCCAGTGACAGGTAAAGTCCCAAGAGGAACACCTGTTGTGGATCTTTGAGTACACTTGCTTGACAACTGCCTCAGGGCCTCCTGGCATGTTGAAGAAGTTGCCAAACAGCCTTTCTTGAGCTGACTTATGAGCATACCAGCTTCATTTCAATTCCTCTGACCACGTCAAACATCACACAGATGACTTTGTTGCTCCCCTGCAACTTAAGTTTAGGTAATTCAGTGTCATTATGTCTGTCAAAAATGCCAGATCTGCAATCCAGTCACTATGTGCTATGACAAATGTGTCCCTTGCATTCTAAAAGATTATTTCACTTCCCAGAGCAAACAATTGTCTCAACATACTTCAACTGTTCAACCACTGTATTTCTGCATGACACTGCTGCTCTCCGGAAAAAAAAGGGAATCCTCAGAGGTTAAGATATTACATTTGAATGAAGTTATGGATACAACAAAGCCATATTTTTTCCACACATAACATCTCCAGTTGGATTATGCAGTGATTGTGCTTCAACATTGCTGTCTGATCATGCCCAAATTATTTCTTTAAACACCAGTGAAGCTACTGACTCTCCACTCATGGCTGGTACACAGTCTGTTGTCACAGCACACAATTTGGATTATTGCAAAATTACTGTTATCACTCTTATTTATCTTCAAATTTCAGTTTAAAAGAAAGCTTAAAGACAATAATCCCTATTTCTACAGTATATAGTGCCTTTCAATCTAAAGGAGTGGGGCACAAAAATGCAAGGATTAGGCAGTGGTATCATCACCCAACGTATTAAATGAACCTCAGAAAACTTCCAATTTCATGTATACAGATGCAGCCATTCAAAGTGCGCGGCACAGACACGTACCGGAGGTAATTGGCTACGGCATCATGACGCGCGATGACGCTAAATACCGCGGTACGTGATTGGTTGACCGACAGGGGCGTTGGTCGGTCGTAGAAAGATTTAAATGTCTTTACTGTGCCCGTTTTAGTTTTGAATATTTCTACGGAATTTTACCACTGAAGGGAGATCTTAGTAGCTGAGCATAAAAAGAACAGGAGCATACTGTAATGCGTGTGAAGGCCATAAACGATATTAATTTTGGAACATAAACATACAGTATATGGCTGGTCTCGGTACTTTAAAGAAAAAATACACACCAGTATTCCATTTCTCCCTAAACATTTAAGCATCGAAGTCTTTAACTAACGTGATACCGGAGTCAACAAGCATACTTTTAGAATTTGATTAAAAGGGAATATAATATGGAATCGCGTATCTAAAGAAATTAATAACGATATAATTATATTCATGTACCGCAACACAAGAATAGTACACACTGTACATTGTTTGTTGATAATGTTTCTGTAGGGCTTTTTCAAGACTCCTTATGTGACCTTGCCAGTGGTGCTGTGTGTTAGGTTCCTGACTCACACGTTGAGTCAGGAACCTAACGTTCGAACACCCAACCATTATACATTGGGTGTTTGAATCCACCTGGAGCCATTACTTTTTTTTAACAAACATTTCTTTCAAAAAATAAAACTTTTCCCTGGGTCAGAGATTAAATAAAACTTCACTCGCACCAAACAAATTTATATTTCTTAATATCACAACATGATCAAATTTAAGTCATTTTAATAACAATGAATAGTCACCTATGCGTTACAATATAAACATTTATATTGATTTAAATCACGTTTTGATTTAAATCGCAAACGCGTGTTTAAATATATGTGTTTTCTTATTCACAATCAGACAAATGCAACATAAATTGATATCTTTGTCTTCTAAGTATCCTAATAAACTTTCAGCATTGCTTTCTCCCCTTTTAGATTTATTTTTCTTGGGATCTTGGGATCAAACGTGGAAAGATTAGATTGTAATTGTTTTTATTTTTTAAATACATTTTAGAAAAGTGTAATTTATACTAAAAAGCTGTACACCACTTGCTATAAAGATACATATTGTAATAATTTCAGGTTCGGATAGGACGGACACAAGAACTCAGACTTGCGGAGTTAAAGCCTTGATTTTATATATCACCTTTAAATATATGTGTTTTTTGATTCACAAACAGACAAATGCAACATAAATTGATATCTTTGTCTACTAAGTATCTTAATAAACTTTCAGCATAGCTTTCTCCCCGTTTAGATTTATTTTTCTTGGGATCAAATGTGGAAAGATTAGATTGTAATCGTTTTTATTTTTTAAATACATTTTAGAAAAGCGTAATCTATACTAAAAAGATGTACACCACCTGCTATAAAGATACATATTGTAATACTTTCGGGTTCGGATAGGACGGACACAAGAACTCAGACTTGTGGAGTTAAAGCAAGTTAAAGCCTTGATTTTATATATCACCTTTAAAAGTGGCATCTCAAAGCAATACAGTAGATGTAAAAACAGTTAAAAGGACCACAGATGTTTTTTCTTTGGTTTTGTATTTAACTTATTATACGATAGTCAGATTTAATGTATATTTGAACAATGAAAATATATTTGTACAAGATGCGGGGGAAAGTGCAACAACTTATTACAGTGCTAAATTCAATATTATTGATTACTAATAGTTTATGCTTACACCTAACTTTCTTAATTAGATGTATTTAAAACAGTGAACTACTGTAAGTGTAACATAACATACAGAAATACAATCGAGAATAGTTTTGTGGTGTTTGTATAGATGAAACGTTCCTAAAATGTATAACGTAACAAAATTAAAGACTGTAATCTTTCCACTTGTATGTCATCTGAAAATACAATAAGTTTCTCTTAGTAATCTAAGTGGTGAGAAAGCTGTGCTTAATGATAATTAAGGGACTTAAAAGTAAAAAGAGATGCTTCATATTGCTTGACTAATTTTAAAAACTAAGTTATAAATGCAGACGCACTCTTTGTGCCGCGCCGGGCCTAATTATCAAAATATACATTCGCACTCGGCAGGGGCCGAAGAGCGCCCGGCTGGGGTGCGCAGGGAAGAGCAGGACAGGAGTGAAAGTGGTCAGGGCGGGGTTTAGGAAGGCCGCTGACCAGTGCGGCTGTCCCACAGTGAAGTGGGTGTACAGTCTGGGGAGGTATCCGTTTTCCTTGTAAATAGTTCCCTGCTTCTGCACCCCTGGGTCTTACTCTCTCTCTCTTTTCTCTCTCTCTCTCGGGCCAATGTAAATAATAATGTTAATAATGCCAATGTAAACGTTGTATTTACAATTTGTTGATAATACAAATGTTATGTTCTCTAAAGCTTTGTGATAGTTGACCCAGGCAGCAAAAGATCAGCTGCACTGGTAAGATGCGACACCGAATATATGACTAATAACCTTTTAAATCTGAAGGGAGATCTAAAGGGATCCCCCCCCACACACACACACAATAGAAGCAGGAAGCAGAAGCAGGGACCGTTGTCAGAAGGGAAGAAGGTGAGTATTCATTGTTATCAAAAATGACTTAAATTAAATCATGTTGTGATATTTAGAAATATAAAAGTCAATTAATTGTCCATAAAATTGCTATTCTATTTTTTCAAAGAATTGTTTGTTAAAAGAAAAGTCACAGTGCCGGCTAGATTTGAACACACAACCTGTAGGTTAGTAATCAGGCACTTAGACCAGTGGGCTACTGGGGAAGCCACATGTAGAGAGAGGTGAAACAGCTCTACACAGCCCATTCGCAGTACACAAATATAATCATATCGTTATTAATTTCTTTAGATACGCGATTCCATATTATATTAGCAGAAAAGCTTAAAACTACCACTTTTGTACACGCTATTTCACTTGATAGTTAAATACTTCGATGCTTAAAATGTGTAGGGAGAAATGGAATACTGGTGTTTATTTTTTCTTTAAAGTACCCATTCCTGGAATCTGACTGGCTGACATCCTTCTGAAGTGGTTCCATAATATCTGGTATATGGAAAAGAAAGCGTAGATAAAAAAGCTTGGATTCTCATGTATCTGTTACAAGTATCTTTTAATACAGTCTTTGATGTGCTCTTGAGGATCCTTGTGATATTTTGAGCTCTGGTTGAATGATAAGTGTCGCAGTTTAAATAATTTTCGTAGTTAGAAATTATTAAACGCTCTGATAAAAGCAAGGGAGTTTTTATGTCCGTTGCAGTAAAAGAAAATGCCTGACAAAGTAGGGCTTGGACAGATTCCAAGTGCTTGTACAAATGTGTAAAAGAAATAAGCAAAAAAAGTCATTCCTTTATCGTATTGGCTAGCTAATGTCCTGTCCTCGTAAGTTAGATCAACAAAACACTGTGGTGTTTGTCAAAGAAAAAACTAAAAGTATTTTCATTTAAAATGACGGTTAGAAAGAATGTGGACCACTGTAATATTTTGAGTTTACAGCTTGTCCAAAGTCATTCATTATTAATACTATTAGTAATATCTTCAGTAAAGGCTTTGATGCATTAAATATTTCTGCATTAAGTATTTCTGATAAAGGTAGGTTGTGTACTTTTGTCCAACTGAGCAATCTTGCTTTCATAAAATATACCAACTTTTTAATGACTGATGATTAACATGCTGTAATACACAGTTTAAATTTAAAAGCTCAAATGCTGTACATGAGAGGTTAAGCTTTATTGGCTCCTCCTGGCGGTTTTACAAGGTGATTCCGGATACTTTTTGGCATGACGTCAAATGACGCGATATACCGCGGGATACTGCGTTTTCATGCGGTGTACCGCAAAATACCCCCACGCGTTTTGAATGGCTGCATCCGTAGATACAGTATATACAAGAAACGTGTTTACTTTTGTCGAGAAATAAGTGGCTATAGTTTGAGGCTTGATGACATTTAGGGCTTCTTTTGTAGACAAAGATCAGCTATATTCCTACACTTGTTTACCTGCAATAACATTAGGATGTGAAACCAATGGCTGGTGTTCAGAACAAATACAATTTGCTATGAGAAATACAGTATACAGCATTCATTTTTATGCAAACATTATTCCTTATTTATTGCTATGGAGTTAAATATTAAACTTTAAAAAGTGATATAAAGGTCTGGCTCAAACCGTCTTATGAAATGTTTCCTGCAGACAGAAATGTTTAAAATGTCCCCAAGAGTCTCACCTATTAGGTGTAATCTGGATTCATCAGGAAAAATACCGTTCTACCAGAAACACATGGATAAAGGGTAACCTGGACCTTAGAGTATATATTTAAACTCACTTACACTTTGAGTAAAAAATTCTCAATTGGAATGTGTTCTGGAAAGGTTACTGACATAAATGAAATTACCGTTGAAATGACAAAGCATTGTCTCGTGACACTTTCAATGGTTTGGACTTCACATTGTGCTTTGGGGTACATAAAATAAGATGACAAAACACACTGAGTAAGTTTCTTAAAGCTCAGACATTTTTTAACCCAGCCTTATCAAATGCCAAATGTTGTGTGTGTTTCAGTGTGCTTTATTTCAGAGAAGTGGTGTGCCATACCGTACTAAATAATGACCATTCAATGCTATGTGAAAGCAAATGCATGTAAGGGTTTCACCTGGAAATTCACTGAATTAAATTGAAATAAAATATGCTTGAAGGAAAAACCTGAGCACAAACTAAACATGAATGCTCATATACTAGGTTTTCAAGTGCATTGCATGCACACCATTTCTTAAATAATCCAGTGGTAAGTAAAATTATGTGAGTCTAATGACTGGAGAAAAAAAAATATTAGAAATTACAAATCCAGACTTTTTGGATGATGGATGCAAAACACATGAGCAGAATAATCAAAACCCTGTAACTCTTCCCTTATTATCAGAGAGAGAATTATATGATCTTATAATTCTGGCATTTACGGTGCTTCATCCAGATGGACCAGTGGGGTCAAATACATACATTTCCCAATTTTAATTAGTGCATGTTTGCAGAAGCTTCACAGATTTTAAATGTCCCTAGTCATTTGGCAGTGGCTTTTATGGTGTGCAGGACCTGCCAAAAAGATCAAGATGGTAACATGTGGTAGTGACAGGTGCTTTCTTTGTGGAACCAACAAAGTGGTTATTTTGCTGTCATTGTTGTCCCCATGCTACTGCATTTTATCCAGCATGAATGCTACATATAGCAGTCGCCCAATATATTCAGCAAGCAAAAGCTGTTGTAAAAATAAAAACAGATATACTTTAGGATGTGACTTAGATTTAAAGAGTACTGAATTTATCAATAGCATAACTCCAAATTTACCCTGTAAATATGTTTAATAGAAATGCTTTGCATTGGTTGGCATTGCTGCCTTAGATCACTGGGGCACTGGGTTCAATTCCAAAACATGGGCTGCTATTTATATGGAGTTTGTATCTTCTACCTGTGTTCCTGTGGGGTTCCTCCGGGTGCTCCGGTTTCCTCCCACAGTCCAAAGACATACTGTACTGGTAGAGTAATTGGCTTCTGGGAAAATAGGTTCTGGTTTGAGTGTGTACATGTCTGTGTGTACTCTTCGATGGACTCGCATCTCAACCAAGATATATACTGTCTTATGCCAGTTTCTTTCTACGATAGGCTCTGGCTCACTTGCAACCGTATATTGAACAAACCAGTTAGAAAATAGATGAATGGTTATCTACTATAATTTTAATCCTCTAACGTTTTTTATGTACTTGGAAGTTTCAAAAAGACCTTTACCTTCTGTAAGTCATCTTGGTTATCACTGAGTATGAAAAAAGAACACAGAAGCCAAATACTTAGTATTATTTAATCATGGGGAAAATCTGAAAACATCTGATGATTTAAGATAAAACTAACCAACCTCAGAAACGTGATAGCTTATAAAACCAAAAGACATCCTAGTTTGTCTGTAATCTCCATAATAAATGGATTTCTTATAATAAAACCATATAAAATCCAAGGATAAAGTTTCTACCCAACCAATCAGAGGACGTAAGAAAGCTTAACCCAAGTCTGTGGTCAGAGAATTGGTGTATGTAATCAACACACAATCAAGGGCAGCAATTAGGAATTTCTAAAATATTTTGACATCATTGAGATACCATGTTTCCAAGAACACCATGGTCAAGGTTGACCTCATGAACCTGGTTCAATAGCAACACAAAAAAGGCATTTGTCAATTATTAGACACCCTAGTAGACATGTATTTTATTATTTTGTTGTGATTCTAAATATAGAACAAATGGGTGTATCTTGGTTTCTGCTGAAAGACTGCTAAAGGTAAAGGTTGATGTCACAGAACTGTCTTACTTTAAAGGAACTACACATAAAACAGTGCTAGGAACTCAGTAAATCAATACAGTTCACTATGTTAAAGTGCATACGGATCTGAAGTAAAATTATACTGACCACTTTCCATTGTGGTACATCTTTTAATATATGCAAAGGTATAGACCGGAATAGTAAAGCCTTGATTCAAACAACAATAAGACCAACTGTCTGCAAGAAAGTATTGCACTTGGTGAAATGACTACTTTTAGAAGTACTATATAAAATAGTGTATTATTCCATTAAAAAAGTTTACATTATAAAGCCAAACATACAGTTATTCCTTTACATAATAAAATCAATATTATTAGTTCATGCTAGTTTCACCCAATCTTTTTGGAGTTACTAAAGAAACATTTGATGTCATCATGTACAGTAGGTAGGACAACAAAGATGGCAATATCCCCTGGAATAAAAATGAGGTTCTCTGGGTTACTGACATTGAGCATGGTACAAAAATGTCCTTAAGAGGAAATTCTTTAATACTGTCAGACATTCAAAATGTTTTAAATTAAACACAGAAATGATAGTCTTTTCAATTGCCATCGGTACAAAAAGCACTACCCAGAAAAAACTCAAAAAGTAGTTCAGGTGGGTAGTTGTGTCAGCATGTGTAGGCTGCAAAGGAACAAGTAATAGGTTTACTCCATGTTGAAAAGAGAAAAATGGAAACGTTTAGGCTGTGGAGCCTTCTTCGGGTTCCCTTACACCTGAAAAGGCTGTACAGTCGAAATGTTGTGCTTACTTTTTTCTCTTTTCAGCATGGAATAAACCTTTAACTTGTTCCTAAAAAAAGTAAAGCCTTACAAGCAAAGACAGAAAGAGACAAAAAACAACAGCTATGGAAGATTATATATTTTACAGTGATCAATATAGAAGAAAAGATCATGAGAATAATTAATTTATTTTAAATGGGGTTAAAAGCTGTAATCGAGTTCTACTGGCTCTTTCAATAAATGACATGTTATAAGCATTAATAACCTTTTGTTGCATCATTGGCTACAAGGCCTTTTAACTTTAAAAGAACCACACCCCTTTTCAGTAAAAGAAAGCTTATTTGCAGTAAAACCACCACCGAAAAACGTTTTACAGCTTGCCCCAAATCCAATAAGCTGACCTAAATTGTTTATTGACACTGCAATTGAGGGAACACAATTTATACTTTACTTCTAGGAAGAAGCAAGTATTTAGTTACAAATTAAAAATTATTTTAAAACAACAGAGATGGAAAACGTTTGAAAAGGACAAAGTCCTTCCTCAATTTAACTACTGTATAAAACGGGAATATGCCATTTCTGCAAAGTCTGAATCATAGCTGTCCAGGGAAACATAAATATAACAGATCTGGAATCCAGTAGTGTCCATAAATTCCCTCTCTAATGTAATCTTTTCTGGGCTTTAAGTGCATCTGCTATTTTGTATAGTACCAAAACAAAACCAGTGATGAGCACTGAGTTGTTAAAAGCTCATCGTTAAAAGCTTTGATGTTAGTGTTGCACTATTTTTGCCACACTATAGTTGTATCTCTCTCCATTTAGAGCATCCATATTTTGCCCCATTGAGAAAGGAATATGGTCCCTCAACGTGCAAATAAGCTTTTAATAACACAAACTACTGAAGGATTATGCATGACATTAATAAAAACTAATCTGAGCACTCCACTACACAGACATCTTACAAAACAAGATATTGCGTTCTCGATATATGTTCAGTAATTCAGTGACAGGTGCCTGTGCTGGACTTATTAAAATTCTACCACAGGAACATCATATACATTTCCAAAGGACTTTAAAAAAATTCGGAAAGTATGGAGTATACTGTAGATTAAACAAGAGGCAAACATTGTGTTTGCTACCAAACCCAAATGCTGCTTGACAAGATCAACACCAGCACAGCTGTCACGCCCTCTGCAACCAGAGGGTGCTCCTTCTCTGTCCTGTCCCTAGTTTCCGGTCTGCTGTCCTTCCTGTCCCTCGATTTCCTTTGGGCTATATATTTCTGGGTCTTGCACTCTGTCCTCGCTCAGCTTTGACGTTCGAATGTCCTGAGACCCGCCTAGCACCAGGGCGCCCCACGTCCGCTCCCTGAGGGCATAGGTTTCTATATGGCATTCCTGAACTCTTTGCACTAATGAGCCCGGCCTTTTTCCCGTCTCGCCGCTACGCATATGGGTCTTTTTCCGCTCTCTTGCTCCCCACGGTTAGTCCCTTTGGACGTCCGTGACAACAGCATTACTGGCTCAGTTCCCAATGTTTTAATAAGCTTCCGTAGTTTTGTAATTGAAGTTGTTTTTTTTTTTCATAAAAATCAGTCACCTGTACTTCATTCTTAACGTGAAACCATTAGTTCTCTAAAATGTATTTTCATCTGATAGTTGCAGTTACTACATTAGAAGTACTGCACAGTAAGAATTTGACCAGGCTGCCACTATCCAGGCCTCAGCATGATGGGTCTAATTGGTAGAGAACTTTATGTAAATAAAATCATGTTAGGATAGCATCCAAAGATGGTGGCAGCCCAGTGAACCAAATCCATTTCAGCTGGAGTGAGAGGCCAAGAGATTAGTTATCACTTAATGGGAGTACTTGATGACCTTGAGGGCAGCATAGCACAGTAGGCTATAGGTCTGGGGGGGTTTAGGTTCAAGGCCCCACAGTAGACACTGTACCCAGATTGCTCCAGCTTGCTGGCATCCCATTCTTTGTGGGGATAGCTTGATGACTATAGAAGGATGATTGCTCAATGAATTTTCTTAATCTGTTACATTTAAATTCGTATTCTAAACAGTGACAGTTACTAAAGGGTTGTATGAATCCTATAACAGAATAACATATACAGCACCTGTACAGAGGAAGCCAAACTGCGACCTATTTAATGAAACTGGACCTGTCAGCAGAGGCTGAAAAGGGTTTTTTACTCATCCATTAAGACTTTGTTGAGGCAAGTGGACTTTTGTGGTTACATAATAGCCTCTTATAAAGGTATTATACAGTACATAGAAACTAAAAGTTATTTTTTAGAATAACAATGTGCTTCTTTTCATTTTACAAACATGTGCTGTGGTTTAAAGATGATTCAATGTTTGTTGGTATAAAAACGCAGAGACAAAAACCAACAGCTATGGAAGATTAGATATTTTACAGTGATCAATATTGAAGAAAAGATCATGAGAATAATTATTTTATTTATTTTAATTGGGGTTAAAAGCCATAATGGAGTTCTACTACCTCTTTCAATAAATGACATGTTATAAGCACTAATAACCTTTTGTTGCATCATTGGCTACAAGGCCTATCCGTAGAGTCATTTTCTTTTTTCCTGCACCCAACCTCCTCTGTACAATATCAATATTTCCACAAGATTGTAAAGTTTCTTCCAGGAATTGGCAGAAACACAATAACATTTACAACAGAAATTAGTCCATGTAAAGTCAAGAAACACATTGAAGAGTCTTTTGAAAAACTAGGATGGTACAGGAATATGCATTTGAACTATTATTTTCAGCATATTATTTCTTTCAAGTCAGTTGAGAAATGAATTAGTAAAAGTGTTGTTGAATAATAAAGATTTGTTCCTAAGAACCTAAGCCTGAAAACAATTTGGGCTACAACAGATTCAAGGAAACCACACTTTTTTAAGGACGTTTTTTAGGAAAAAAAAACAAGAACTTAATTTTCAGATAGCAAATTTAAATGTTAACCCTTGTTTTTCTATTTGAATGCAGTGGAGCAGAAAGTATCATCTTGTGTTGAGTTGTGCTTTTATAAGGGGGAGTTTCACAATGCTATTATTTCAGGACATAATAATCAGCTCTGAGGTTTCAGAATAATTTTATTCCATTGAAACATAACAAGGAGAACAGAAGCCATTACAGGTGAAATCATACTTGCTAAAGTAGTTAAACTATCTTCAGTAGAAAAACATTGTGCACCACTAATAAATTGTTTATTAAATATTTAGACCTAAGAAATAATTATTCTAAGCAATCTTCTTCTATTTGAATAACCATAGTTTTAGTCTACATTACAAACCATTATTTACCTATTAAGAGACATTAATTCCTTCTAAAAGCATTGGAACTTTTATTACATAAAACTGCAGTATGAGCTGCATCCACACTGCATCAAAAAAGTAGGCCCTGTAAAGACTTATCCTTCACCTGTCTTCTGCGAATTGGTAAGGTCACTGAGAATGACACCTCATTGCTCTCTCCATTGCTCTCCAGGGAATGTGGTTTTAACAAGGATCTCCATCTTCCATCACCCACGCATTAACTGTTCTTAAATGACATTACATGTAGTGTTTTAACTTCTATTGAAACATCAGAAGGAGAACAGAAGCCATTACAGGTGAAATCATACTTGCTAAAGAAATTAAACTATCTTCAGTAGAAAACTATTGTGCATTATTTATTATTTTGGGAAAAGCAAAAAAGCAAAATACAATATACAAATATGTTCTATTTTCTCCCAAGGAAGAAAAAAACATGAGGGAAAGGGAGCCAATTAAACATGTCTGCAAGATAAGAGTTGTGTTGGAGAGACTCCATGCTGTCGCAGTACTGCACTAGCAAAATGTAAGATAGCCTTCCTTTTTCATATAAGAACTCCTACAAGAGAATACAGCCCGCTTGATCTAACATCATCACAATTGTCAACCTGCCTGGTAAATTAACTGCAATTAGACCATGAGCAAAAGTCCTAGTGTGCTGGAGATTAACACCAGTCTGGGAATTGTTCGAAAAACTTGAAGGAGCAATTGAGGGTTCAGTAGCACAGCCACATTGGTCAAAAATAGACAAATGGACAAATAGATCACATCCTAGGTAAAAAGGTAATGCAGAGTTCCATGCTATACTAATGGTGCTTAAAGCTGATTGAAGTCTGAGATACATTAAATACTGTAGGAAAACCTGGGAAGTTACATTTCTTGTAAACCATAGTGTTAAGTAAAGTGATGTAAGCCTGCCACTAACAAAATGTTATTCTAAATAAGCAAGAGGTTATTAAGATTCAGAAGGCTACCAATCAAGCTATTGAAATTCCTCCAAATTTCCACAGAGTTTTTTATTATTGGACATGTTAGGAGGGTGGCATTACTGGGAAAAAAGGAATCTAAACAGACTATAAAGCTTCCTCAATTGAGAAGTCATATTGCCATTGTCCCTGAATCCAACTCTCATATGAAAAGCCTAACAGTCATATTTTGAATTTCAAACAGCTAGGCATGCCTCCATAACTGCCCTGTTTGGAGACAAATACTGCACACAGCTATCCTACACACTTGAAATTCGCATTCAGTCTTACTAAAAGACATTTACATAGCGGAGAAAGAAAGAAAGTCACTTAAGAAAACTAGAAAATTTAGCAATCTGTGCATCCCAGCTGTATCAACTAAAAGTTATTTTCAGAGTAGTGGAATTATAGTTAACAGACTGCGCTGTAACCATTTACCCATACAGTACATGTCTAAATGCTGGTCAATTTTAAATAAAAATGCACAATGTGTAAATTGACTATACAAAAGTTCACAAAAGTTTTCTTATTACATTTGTGCTCCTAGTATTTTCAATCAAAAACCCTTTATCTTCTGGACACAATTTCTACAGGTATCGATAACCTGACATCCATCTACTCCTAGCGTTGTCAAATAAAGGTTCTCTATCTTACAGACTGACTCTTGTTATTATGGAGCAAACATTTTGTTGTGATTTTTTAAAAATAATGCATGTTTACAGGAGATACCAAATAAGAAAACATTAAGTTCCACTGTGATTCCCTGGTTTTCATTTTCATATTTAACTACTAATGTTCCTTGTGTATTGCATTCTTTCAAAAGATTGGTGCAAAATCTTTGAATAGTGAAAACTTTAAAATTCAAACACCTCTATTTATTACCAAACAATTAATTTTAAGTTATCTAAAATACCTAATAATTTGAAATTCCAAACCACTAGAAGAGACATCATCAGAGAAAGTATTAAAAAATATTGTAGACAAGGTGTACTGCATTTTGTGTTCAGATTAAAAGTGAAAGCAACACAACAGCTTACAATAAAACAAGGATTCACTGACCTTCTTATAAAAGATTGAGGTAAACATCAGGATTGTTGTTCATATCTAAAAACTCTTCAGAGCCTCAGAAAGAGTCAGAATGATTAATTAAAGAAGGCCTCATTTAGAAGTAAAAAAAGAGTTTAAAAAGAGTAAAACTCAAGAGTTTAATACAAGTGTTTTCTGGAACCAGGTCAAAGGCGTAAAGAACTAGGACAGGATCAGAGAGTTATTGCTGGAAATCTTTGTCAATGTACTCCTTCAAATAAGGAATAACAAAAAAAGTCATTACAAGAGTGTCTACATGAAAAATGAATCATTCACATCATTGTTTCTCAGTTCTAAAAAACATAAATTAGTGTCATGTACAAAAGTCGGGAAGCATTAGAAGCAAGAGTAAGGGACTGGGACATAATGAAGGAAAAAGTGTCTAGACCTGGATTAAAAATCAAATTAAAGTCTATACCTACAATAAGGGCATAGCTGGACAATTCTTATAGACTAAGCCCTACATACTGTAGTTCAAAAAAGTGATTCAAATTTTCTGATTACATAGAGAGATCAGAATTAATAAGTGCACTTTAATATTGTTAGTGAGAAGCTGTGACAGCATGTAAGTTCCAAAAGGAACAGGTAGTGGTAAATTTAGCAGTGAATAAGAAAGAAATAAAAAGCCAATTTTGGCTGTGGAAAGAAAAGATAAACTGAGAATAGCTGGGTAACAGGGAATAGTGAGATGGAAATTGGAAAGACAAAGTCCATATTATGTAATTTTGTCATCGAAAGAGACACCCTTGACACGATATTTACAGAGCCCTCCACTCTGCTAAAATCAGCCCATTCAAATCAGCTGTAGGAGTAATAACCACAGCCAGAACCACATTCTACATCCTTTCCCTCAGCATCCTATCTATTCCTAGGGCTGTCAAATAAAGGTTCTCCATCTTACAGACTGACTCATCAACCAGAAGCTTTTAGTTCCAGACACTTACAATCATCCCACCAATTAATATATTCAAGCTTCCCATACATTGTTCCCATTATTTTCCAATGCCATTATCCAGACCACTTTTTGCTGCAATATGAGCAGATGTAGCACCATACATATCCAGAAATACTCTTCCACATGGTCCCACGGGCACTGTGCTTTTTCTAGCAACCTCAATTAATGCACTTCTTGCAGAAAATATTCTGCCATTAACATCAGTGAGGATCGACAAATACGTCTCCAGAGTGATAGTCCACCATTTTACTTGTCCTTTTATGTTAAAATATTACTAAAATTATGAAACCTACTAACAGGTAATACATCTTCTTTATCCGGTAAAGATAAGAGGAAGCCAGAGCCTAACCAGGCAAGCAATGGGCGCTCAAACAGATAATAATACAGTGTAAAATCATTAACCTAGAACTGTAAACACTGTTCTTTACAATCAAGATTTAATAAACACACAATTCTTGTAAACTTTATGTGCCTTACAACTATATCATCCAATTCATTAATTACCTTTGTTTCTGAAATCCATAATTTCCATTTTATGGCACATACTGTACCATCCTCAAATATAAGAATTTTAAGCTTAATTTTAAATCTAATCTCATTCTTTTTTAGTCCTTACTTACCTCTCTGTGTCAATCACAGGGATTCAAAGACCTTCCTGCAGTATGCAAGCAAAGCATCAGAGGCCAAAATCTAAATCCTTAGACTGGGTTCAAACAGTGTGCTGGACCTAACAGTAGATGATCATAATAACTTCTTATATTCATAGATCACAGTTTTTCACATTTCACCTTCATCTTAACAACTTGCCATTTTTACCATTCCTTTCTTTGTTTTCACTGCCCCTCCTCTCATCTTCTTTTTTTCTGCCATCCCCTTTCTATAAACCTAAGGAAGACTCCACATCTGAAAATAAATTTATTTTACTTTCCTTAATCTTTGTTTCTTCTTTAAATACTGTTAAGTGTTGCCAATTGACCTTCACTATCAATGATAAAACCATTGACAGTAATAATTCTCCTCCTATCAACAATTACAAGCATCACCTTTGTCTGCAAAAATAATTCATAATTTATTAAATGTTATGAAAATAATTTATTTTCAATGTGCTGAGTTCAAGATGTGCACATCCAAGGATGTAACATTATAAGTTTCTATCAGGGGACATTTAAAATGAACTGACATGGTTTTCTGGAACAATTAAAAGCCGGAACAGTAAATTGGAAAAGTGCTTTTATGTCTACTAGGAATTGGACAAAACAAAAAGCAAAATTTGCACACAGATTCAAAGTATGTAATGCACCATTTAATGGACAAAACAGCAAAACATGCATAACAAACCAAAACGAGTTATATTATGCTGTACTGTACATATGTGAAGCAATTTGCCTTGATAAAAAATGGTTGATCACTTACTCAGGGATTGCAAAGATACTAGTAATAGTAGGACTAAAATGATTTAACTATTACCCTTGTTATTGTAAATTAGATACCATATCAGTGTAATGGTGGTGATTTGTCAGAACCCAAGTGCAAGAGACTGGAGAATGAAAAATGAAAGACGATCATGAGAATGAACTACTGGTCAGTGGAGCTAATCAGCTCAGACCTGTCAGTAATAGGGAGAAACATCATTCCCAGGAGGAGCCAGAATAACTGCATCCCTGGAGAAAAGAAAGGCTTTTGGAAAAAGGGAGTCTTAAGTATGGAAAAGACCCGAATAGCGAGACACCTGAAAAGGGATCTGAACGGGCTTGGAAAGGTAGCCCTCAAGAGTGCCAAGGTGCAGATTGGCAAACTCATGGGTCGACGCAATGAGCTGTAAAAATAGAAAGTGAAGAAAAAAGGTGGTGGTGGCTGGAGCGCAGGGCAAAGACTGGAAGCCGGGAATTGCGAGCTTCCTGGAAAAGGAGCCAGACGGCTAGAAGGACAGACTGGCCACAGAGGCTGGTGCGCCCAGCGATGCTGGAGCTGAAAACTCCCGCACAGAGCAAGGGCAGGAAAAATAAAAGGAGGCCCAAGTATAGAGAAAACCCAAAAAGCAACCTTTCTGCCAATATAGAGAGGCTCAGTTATGGAGGAAAGTGGGATTGAGTGTTGCAACTCCTTCACTTGAGATGTCAATATTATTATGATGTCCTGGTTTGTGTTAAAGGTCAGGTCATGCTGCATATCAGAGCATTCCAAAAGAACTGAATCAAAAGAGCTAAGCTGTGCAAGGGTTGATGTTAACATCAAACAGATAACATATATTCAAATGGAAAAAGACAGAAGAGAAAAATTTAATCAGCTCCACAGTAATATAACAGAAGCTGCTAATTACTTAAATATGCATTACAAAATGTACCCCAAAACATCTATTTCTGAAGCAGCAGCATTATTGCCACACTATCATATCACCCTCTAAGAAGCACAAACAAATATTTTCCACAAAATGAACTCCCTGATAAGGTACAGTATGTAGCCTGGAAGTCCGCTAGTTCAGAGCTTCAAACAAAGATGTAAACTTACTCACAGGCCCATAATAATGCACTTCAGACAGCCAGTCCCACAGCAGCAATGTTATAGCATAAAAACAAGAAGTGTTTGCACGATAAAAACATCTCAAGAAATGGACCCGAAGAAGAAAGTAGAAACAGAAGAGTACATAAATGTCCCCAGAACAACAATGAATTTTTATTTTTCTGAGTTAGATCATCTGCTATGCAAATACATCCAAGAATACACTCTAACATCAGGATTATAATATGAATATACTGTATGTAATAATGTAATAATTTAGAATACATTATATATACTGTATTATATACCGCATTCTGTAGATACAGAACTGACAAGTTAAAAATCCATTACCTAACATTAAAGCAATAGGTGCATCCTTGTAAACTCCACACTACTGCACAGTGATACAGTTGTAGCGGCAAGGCTTATTAAAATACAGGAATTATGTTTTCTGCTCCCTTGCCAGTGAGGCCCCATCTCTCTCTTCATCTCTGTGGCTGCATGAAGCCATTCATGCAGGCTGATTTAAAGATCTGGCTTTCATGATCAATGGTCATCCATTGGCGCCTATCTATCTAGGGAGTGCCAGATGGACATCTGGACTGCATTCCTAGGTGTCAGGGGTAAGTGACTCATATCTCACTTTGATCAACCAATCAGGAACTGGTAGGGCTGAGTAACCCACGTGGGTCTCTGATGCCCATGAAACTTTCAGCCAATGAACGAGCTGAAGTTCCTCCAGGTAAAAACAGGCAACACAGAGGGCCTGAGAAGGAGAATTCCAGGGGTGCAAGACAAATCCAGGGCAGGACAGCCCAGGAGCAGAAAGGCTCCCAAGGGCAGGACATTCTCGCAGCCTGACCATCCTGAGACTTAGCCCGGACAACCACGGAACGGCCAGTGTGTCCGAGTGCCAGAACTTTCCTTTGTTCTAAGAGTCGAGAGCGGAGGTTGCCACGAGTAACCAAAGGATCCACCCGAGGTTAGCACCAGCAGCAAGCCTCGTGAACAGGTCGGAACTGTGGACAGCTGAATCAGTATTCAGAACTAGCGCTTCATCAGGAACGAACCAGTCTTCTTCCTGACCTGCTGGGACCCACAGTCATCTTTTCTCCTGTGCACAAACTTTGCTAGTTAAAGCCAACACTAACTAGCCGGTCTTCAGAGAGCAGTGCATCGCAGGAACTTCTCTCAGTGCACTGTCGCAAGCCGCACAGCATGACCTGGCACCGAGCCAGAGAGCACGGATTGGACAGCAACAAGCCTGCAACTGTTTCTTTGTGCCCGCAGGAGATCTGAATCCCCAGAGATTGGATGAGTCATTGGATGACTGTGTTGCAAAGTTGTGATGAGGCAGGCAATGTGGTAGGGCAGTTTGGCTTGAGCAGTCTGTTGATGGTGGAGAAAAGATGTCTGGGGTTGTTTTGGTGATTTTCAATGATGTGAGAGAAGTAGGTGGATCTAGCAGAGTCTATAGTAACCTTATAATCAGATAAGTAATCTCTCCAGGCCTGATAATGTACATTTAGGCCGGAAATTAAGGTAGACCCAGGCTGAATTTCCATCATGTCAAGGTCCAAAGACAAGCTGATGATCAGTACTGTATATTAAAAGAGTTTTATTGTCTCCCTTTGCACCCTCTCATAGACCAACATGACAAGTTAGATTAGCAGCTTCTAACCTTTAATTTTGTCAGGTGGAATTTAAGCAGGGAAATATATTTCTCTGCCTTTCTGCTGTTCTGGTGCTACACCATTTTGAACATGTACAGTACATGTACATGTCGGCTTACATTGTCAACAGAAGACAACAGCTACAATCCTCTCCTCCAACTGCTGAAGACGAGACTGGATGATTCCCTGAGTGGTACAGGCAGCTTTAAGATCGGCAAAGAGATGGTTTTCAGAGTCCCTGAGGCAACAATAAAATCCCTCGAGTTGAATAGGATTGAGTAAAGCTGTGCATTAAGTGGTGGCTGAGGCATCACTGGCAAGACAACACTACCTAGTAAAATGCATGGTCTGAAAGGCCTCTGAGGTAAAGTACTGTTTACAAGACTTTCCTTCCCTTCTTTTGTTTTTCTGGGGGATGTCCACCTGTCCATGGACACTGAATCATGCTTCTCCGGGAACTTGAAATTGAATGGCATGGCAAGTACAGTGCTATGCCACCATCTTCCTCAGAAACCACCTTTATCCATTCATCCATTTTCTATCCACTTCTTCCAATTCAGTGTTTGTAGGAGCCAGAGTTTGATGAACATGAACATGAACGTCCCTGAACATGGGGAGAATATACAAACTCCACTCACCCCAAGAAGCGCTGTGAGGCAGAGAGAATCAGAAAATGACTTAAAAAAAAATAAATCTCTTGCGATTACCATCGTATCACATTTCATAAGGGAACCAAAATGATAACAGGGTCAGGAAGATAATTTTAATTTAAGACAGAAAGTTCTGTGCAGCTCCAATTTACATTCTGTACAAACCCTTGAAAACTAAATTGTAGGATATCCTACTTTTGGTCTAGTTCAAATACTCACAAAAAATACAAGCTTTGTATCAGAATATATTGGAATTACCCAAACTAGATAGCCTAAATACAATATCTGTCTTGTTTTTGTTTCTTTTAAATTTAATACATAAATTGGTAAAACAAAAATACACACTCCACACTATAACTGACCTATCATGTAGGAACCTATCAGGAAGGAAGATGCTGAAACCTATTCATTTTCTTTGAGATTCATTTCTTAGACATTTCATTTGAGACCAAATGAAATAAATCCTTTTACAAGACACAAGGTGCGACAAAAAGTACAGTCCACAGCCAGTTGGCTGAGTAAAAGAGTTTAAAACTGAATGTAGAAGTTTGCAAAAAACAAGCTTTAGAACATCACTATATAACTTTATACTAAATGCAGAAATAAGCAGTAACAAGAATAAAATAATGTTTTTGAACAACTAATGTTTTGGATCTGTGACTTCCTTTATCAGGAAATAAAATGTATAAAGTGTACAGGATATTGCAGTTATCGCTTTTATAAATCAACTGACAAGAGCCCAAATGTTATAGCCTGTAGGAGGTGCTGGTGCCTTGCTGTCATTGATGTACTGTACAAGATGGCCATAGAAGATACCGATATTACATCTTCCATTTTCACCACCCATGTAAGGCTATAGGGATATAAAATATAATGGCTTGAATAACTGAAATGTATAAAGTGTTTAAGCTTAATAAATTTTTGATTTACTTAGTTTATCATACAGTACCTCTCTCCACTTTGCACTCTACACACAGTTTCTATTGCGGGGCATATCTGTTCAGATAGATACTTTATAATGCACTTCTGTGGAAATTTGTCTTTGGCTTCTCCTAAAAAAAGTACAAAACACACAAGTAAAACATAAAAATCTCATTAAATCACATAAACAAACAGCAGTGTGTAATGCATAAATAAAAAGGTAGTGGAGGGACTACATTTACATACATTGATCGAGCCATTTTATTGCACAGGGACAAAGGACATCTTATAAACATTTTTATTTGTAAAATGTATGTGGTACATACTGTATCTATTCAGCCTAATCATATCAGCCACTCACATTTAACATGTAATGCATGAATATACAAGGTTAAAATGATTACAAAAACTGTTGCAGGACATTTCTTCTATAGCCATATCCTAACAAAAAATGTATACTTATTAAATCTATACAGTACATATACAGTATATGTATTCAGCTGCGCAGAGCAGATTTTCTGTATTTTGTTATATACAGTGTATACACTTAATCATAGAATGACCTACATGTGCATGCTGTCCTGTCACAGCCTTTAAAACAGGGTAACATCACTCTAAATTAGGATTCTAGCATGGAAGGCGTCTTTTAATTTCATATTCAGGCACAGTGTAAATCACTTTCTTCAACAGTTTTTTTGCACAGCAACCAAATATACTTTAATTCCTGATAAATCCAACTTTATATTACTAATTTAAATACAATCTTTGTTAAATTATTTTAGATAGACTTTAATGATATTTACAGGATTTGTCGTTTTATACAATGACAAAATTCAGTTTATCTTGAGAACCAAACTACATTTTTCTAATTTTAGTTCTTGGGATTTCCAAATATATAGTAAGGATCACACCATTTTTGTAAAGCAAAAAGACATTTGTAACTTAATGCATTCTCTGAAATGAATACTTTTACTAATGCATTCTAAGATATAAATAGCACAGAGATAATCAAAAAGACATAACTTGATATTCGTTGTTTCAATATTAATAAGACACTGGCACAATATGTGCCAGACCCTGTGACAAATTAAATTAAAATCAGAGCAATCAAATACATTATACAGTGACTCTCATGATGTGAACAAAGTTACAATGAAAAGAACATGGGCTTGCTCGGTTGTCTGTAGTGTATTGATGAAATGATTTCACTTGTTGGAAATTCACAGGAAATTGGTTTTGGTTAGGCAGCTTGTTCCAGGCACTCACAACCCTTTATTTACGAGAAGAGAAGTGTCTCCTGTTGCCTGACCTAAATACACTTCATCATACTGTAGCTTCGAGATTGCCCTCATGTTTTTGTTTTGCTGTTGAACATAAAGTGACACACTAGTTTTGTCAGTACCTCTCAGGATTTTTAATACTTGCATCAAGTCCCTTATTTGCCTCATCTATTAAAGACTATTTTTGTATCAGTGCATGAAAGCCCTTTTAGACTTGCAATTACTGGTCTCTGGTTGCTCTTAAACTTTCGAGAGTAGCAATATTCTTTTCACGGTGCAACGACCCAAACCATTGGTCTCATGTTTTTATAAACCAAGTACTGTGGAGGAAAACTCCCGAATTATTATACTTATTATACTTCTAGAAGTTTCTGTCATTATTATGTTTCCTCTGTACACTGAATGCATTCCAGTGACAATTGGCACTAAAATGATCAGCACTTATATTGACAGATTCTTAACATGTACTTGCTAAATTCACATCATAAACTGGTACACAATATTAGGGAAATGGAAATGTTTCATTTATACACAACAAAAATGAACTTTACCAGACAAAAGGCATTCAATAGAGAAAAATATGTATCCCAAACTTCTGGTAAGGCAAAATACAACTTTGGGAACACTGTGATCTCTCAGAACATTCTTGAATATGTTACATAAGCATGTTAAATATACAGTACATGTATCATGTCTGCACAAGTACCTTTAGATGAATCTATGAATGTTGTGGTATGCTAATATTCTGTAATTGCTGAGTGAACTTTTAGAATTCCTACAATTATTTTCTTATCGTTATTGACAAATTACAAACAAAAATTTAAAGCAAGTTTATATATTCAAGATTAATGAGCAAGTTACTGTACAAGCACACAAAACCAACATTTGCACCAACAAAAGGAAAAAGCTCTTTAACAAATGTTCTACGCTGATAGCTGCCTTTCATACAATTCAGGAATGAAAGGCACAGTATTTCACAAACCTTTTGCTGGAAAAAAGTCTGTCCATAATAAGCACTGTCATGGGTGCACACAGAACAGACTATTACATGAATCACATGCTTAGCTAAGAAACATGAAACACCATCACATGCTGGATGGCCACAAAGCTTGTTTTGTATGAAAAAAAGATCAACACTGTGATTACTAAAGACCTGAGTTCAAAAGACAGAAAGGCAACACAGATAGATCTACAAATAGTACTGTATATAATTTTAGAAACTAACTGCTTGAATTTATCAGAGTATGCAATGCCTGTATAATCCAATTTTTGCTACATTTTGATTAGAGATTAAAAAAAATACCAATTGAAAAAAAGAAATGGGAAATGGTAAAATATCAATTTGAACTTGTTCTTACCAGTATGCCTTAGCTGTTTAATAAGGGTCTGTAGTAGGTTGCACTTTTGAAAGATTTATGCATACATCTGAAAATGCATCTGTCTGAAGAATAAAGCATGTTGCCAAGTAATGTCATTATCATTCATCATTTCAGGTTTGGCCACCACTGTAAGTGTCTGTGCAGAACTTCTGGAATTGTTCTTGCTGAGACAATGCGAGTTAGCTAAGAAAAGATTAAGCTATCAATATTACTTCTGATTCTATTGGACAGTCATCTGACATTCAGTGTCTCTAATTATTTCAATTTGGAGAAGGTTTAATCAAAAATCTTTGCAGTTAGTAAGGCAGAACAATCAATAAATACCAAGAGAATGCTTTGTGTAAATGTGGTGTTGAATCTGTATGTGGCAGGGTTTTAATGGCATGTACCAATATTCTGGTGCAATGGTTGATAACCTTGATCCTTCAAAAGCTTATTACCCTGTGTAGGAGAGTTAAATTGCTCCCAGAGAACAGTATAATGGGTACAAAGGCTATGAAAACGAGGTAACAAAGGATCTTATGTCAGTACATTGCCTGATGGACTTTCTTTATGGCTTTTCACTAATGTACATGTGAAATTCTATAATTCAGCAGACACAATGCAGTGAAACTTCAATGTATCTAACACATTATAGAATAATCTAAAATAATTTGAAAGATATTATATTTTGGCATTTAAAAAATATTTCCCTTGCAAAAATATAGGTTGTAACAAGATAAGAAGTGCACTTCTGTGCCAATGGTCTTGAATTGCACTAGAGTATATAAGGAACATTACTAAGGTCAGGTGAACCATAAAATAGGTTCATTGTCCAGTGTACTATCCTAGTACATATAATACTATAGGAAATAAAGAGTATGCTCTAAGTTTTGAAAATGCTGCAGTCGTCAGCTGTACATTGTGAACAATAAAATAATTAGCATATACAGTACATATTAATAGAAAGACTCCTTTTAAAAAAAGGTCAAATTGATTTTCTGTGTAAAGGTTAAAAGTAGAAGTTCTGATGACATGTACTCAGTTTATATCCAAAGCCTGGTTATATTATGCACAGTACTACAGTAGGTCTTTTTAGAAAGAAACTAAATTTCCTAAAATACAACTTTTTAAATGCAAAAAGTCTGAATGGGAGATGGAGCCTAGAAACGGATCAGTCTAAAGAGCTCAAGAGAAAAAATGAGCAGCTGTGAACTGTGGGTGGTTAGGCCTTGTTTTTTCAAATAGCTGAGGCTATAATTATTGCTTAACAGAAACAGAAAGATTCAGTAGGAAATCACGCTAGTATCTGGCATAAAGTTTAACCAACTATGCTTTATTCAGTCAAGTAATACCATGCAATCTACTTTAGTCTAGACACTAAAATAATCAAATAACACAGGCAATCATTAATGGATGTCTCTAAACAAAATCAAACACATAAATGAATTAGTTGAGCTTCTTGAAAAACAATCTAATTTTCTTACTTATTATGTTTCTGCCGCAATGCACACACATCAGTATTTGGAATAGGAATATATAGATATGCACCAGTCAAAAAAGCACTGATTTTCAAGAGAAGGAGTTTTAATTTACAAGGCATATGTTTGCAAATTCTCATGTCTTTTTGCAAATGTCAGTGCTCATTTGTGGTTTATTTGTGAATCTGCAATAAATGCCTACAGTATATCGAAAGGCTCTTTAGCCGGGCGGTTGCAAGCACTGTCTATATTGCACCACTGACTTAATCTTCTGATCCACAGCTATAGAAAGTGATTGACACATATACCTTAACCCTCAAGGTTAGAGCACCCATTGTATTGAATTATAGGATGTAGGATATATTTTTTACAGTAGCTGTGGCCACATCAGACAACATTATCAGCTTTTCTCCCTCTACTGGCCAATATAAATCTATATTTGTTTTAGGATGACCTAACAATGGTATCACTTACTATAGCATTGTATTACTGGAAAACATTAACTTCAAAATTCAAAGACCACTGATAAAAGAATATAATATGGATCAAATATGGAAATTGTGGAATTTTGTACATTAACAAAGATATCCTATGTTTTTTTTTTAAAAGCACACCTACAGCACAGTGCAGAGATTTGGTAGAAAATAACAAAGATTGGTCTGTTATCTTGTACAGTAATTAGATATACGTTTAATTATAATCTAAATTCTTAATACTATACATTCTGTAGATAACCAGATTAAACATTTAACATAAAGACATAAGAAATACCTGAATTATTTAAGAAAATAATGCAGCAGTAAGAAACTCTATATGACTGACTGGTGAGACCTCCTTGAGCAACAGTGACTGCAGCTAGATATTTCCTATAACTATTTCAGCCATTTTGTTTTCCTACAGAGCTGCTTCAAGTTGGTGAGTTTCCTTTGAAGGTTTTGCCACAATATTTCAATAGACTTGTATGGACTATAAATTTGCCTAAAATGCAAAATGTCTTCTCCTCTAGCAACAGTATTCTATTGTAGATCTGATTATACAGTATATTTAGGACAATTGCATGACCCTTCTGGGTCAGCTTCAGCTGGATGTCCTATCCTCCAAAAGAATTAGCTGATACAATACCAAAATGATGGTTCTGTCAATGATGAAATGTCAACCAAGTCCTGACCCATTGTGCTCGTAGAATTATTGATATGGAAGATGATGTCAAAAGTATGCTGATAGAACAGGTTAAGATGAGCAGATGCTTTTCACTGCAATTAGATGAGTCTGTAGATGTCGTTGATTTGGCCAATTTGCTCGTTTACCTTAGATGGGAGTTTGAGGACTTTCTGTTCTGTAAGCTGCTACTGTACCAACAAGAACTACAGGAGAGCACATTTTCAGCTTCTGAATTAATTTATCGACGAGAATGGCATCAACTGGAAAAAATGTGTCGGAGTTTGTACAGACAGTACTAGAGCAATGATAAGCCGACATAGTGGTCTAGTTGTACGAATTAGAGAGGTTGCTCCAGATATAAAGTGGACACGCTGCTGCTTCCACCGCGAGGCCTTGGCAGTCAAGAAAATGCCTGAGGATTTAAAATCTGTGTTAGACTCAAAGTTGTGAATTGTATCAAGGCTTGACCAATGAATCCAAGTCTGTTCAGTGTGCTTTGTAATGTGGCTGGTAAAATTAGCTTACCTGGATGATATATTCTTGAATGAGCTGAATATGGGACTCCAGGGGCTCTCTTTAACAGTTTTTGACATGTCTGACAAGAGCACTGCTATCAACGCAAGTGATTGCTTTCCCAACTTTGGAGAACTATCTGCATACATTTGTTAGTGATGTGATTGCAGTGCACCTGTGGTCATTGGAAGAACAGTTCTCAGGTTATTTTCCAGTCGAGGCCATACCAGAGTGGATCAGGAAGCCCTTTACCGTTGATGTCGTAGGAATACCCAAGGATCTGACCTGTACTGAACAAGAGAAGTTCCTTGAGTTATCATCTGATACAACTTTGATGTCAGAATTGAAACAACAGTCACTGTTGTATTTCTGGATCCAAAGACAGAGTGAATACCCAGCCCTCTCGTTAAAGGCTGTGCAGTTTTTGATGCCTTTTGCTACTACCTACTGTACCATTGTGAGAAAGGCTTCTCTTCTCTCACTGCAATCAAGACAAAGTACTGCAACAAAATGGATGCTGAGCTAGATCTGCGTTTGAAGCTCACTGCCCTCATCCTTGACATTGTAAGGCTTTGCTCAACTAAATAGGCTCACTCCTCACACTGATATGGTAAGTGCTCAGTACTATTATTATATGTGTGTGCGTGCACGCTTATGTTCGTAATTGAGATTTTCTGTGGTTCCTATGAAAAGATAACTCTTACTGTAGGTGGTACTTAGATGCTTTGATTTGATCAGGGGTGGTACTTGGTCCAAACAGTTTGAAAACCACTGGTCTAGACAACCTACTAGGTGCTACAACCCTACTAGGTTTTTTTTAGAGTGCAATGGTTGCTGAGATTGAATGGTTTTGCATTTTCCTAGACGGTTTGACCAGGTTCCTCTGTGGGAAATCCTAACAGGACAACTGGTCCTGGGTAGAGTAACCACAGTTTTGAATACTTTCCTGTTGCTGGCTATTTGTGTCTCAGTGGATGGATGGAGCTAAGAGTGTTAAGAAATGGTTTTGTAATCTTCTCCAAAATGATGAGCATCAACTTTGTTTTGACATTCTCTTTGATCAGGGTATTACTGTTTTTATTGATCTGTACCTTGGTAAACATCCAAGGTCAAGAACAACTTTAAATACTACTTGCAATAAATATGTATAAACAAATATAAATAAAAGACATATGTAGTATTTAAATAAGTAGTAAATCCAATTTAGCCAGCTAACTGTGCACAATTAAAAAACATTTTTATTTACAGTAACAACCTGGAAAGTACCCATTTACATAGAAGACATTTTAGCAAATGCCTGAATAAAATTATTTTATAAAATTAATTGAATTATGTGCATTACTGTAAGCATCTGAGAATGTTGTTTGGTGATTTTTTACAACTCATATATATATATATGTATGTATGTTTGTATATTTCCAGATCAACAAACATTTTTTTACAAAGCTGTTTTCAATATTGAGTACTTTTTAAAAGGTTTCAGTTTATTACACTTGCTGTGAAAGATCTGTGTTAATTTCCCTTTGAAACATTCAAATATAGTAGCAACTGGGAAATCAGGAATTTCAGAATTTGAATTACAGATTAGCCTATGAATTAATGTCTAATTCAAGCCAAACATAAGGTGGCATCACATATAGGATATTTTACGTAAACAGTTATATTTTGAATAATTGGGTATCACCAGGAAACAACTGCAAGTGATATGTAACACTGTATTGAAATACTGTATTTATATTTTTTTATAAATGTACATTAAGCAGTTCTTAACAGAGCTAACTGTAAGAGATACAGAACATACAGTATTTACAAGCAATATCACGAGGATTTTTATCAATACCAATATTTTAAAATGTGTTTACCTCACTGTCTTTAAACAAGACTGGTCCTGTTTTCGAAACAATTCTAACATTTTACAAGAGTTTTTGGTTGTACCTTAGAATATTTTTATTTAATAATGTTCTGGGGAACAGGGGATGGCACTGGGAAGTACTATGAACCAGTGTGCACTTGCATAAAACTCAAATGGCTTACTTTACAGTGAAAAAGTGATACATTTTCAAAAATACAATGATGTTGTGTATTTTATCTATAGAGGTCTATAGTGCCTAGTATGTAGAAGCCACATATAATGTGGCTGCAACTCATGTACAAATTAATGCATTCGGGCTTCTGACTTTGTGATACATTGAAGTCTTGTGTTTTTTATTGCATTGTACATATGCAGGTAGTTTTGCCAAGATGTTCCCAATTTCACTGAATCATATGTTTAACCTGGGAGAGCAAAAACAACACACTTATCACATTCAGTGATTAAGCTTCACCACCATGTTGATAAAGGCACTATTTGTTGGCAGATGCCACTAAGGCCACTACATTCCACAAAAAAACATATATGCATATTTTGAGCTTCATGATACAAAAAACAGAAAAATAAAAATCCAAGCTGACCTTAAAAAAAACTGAGTAATAATTTTAATGACATTTTACATTTGATCTTGCTGTAGACATATTTTCATTTTTTAATACTAATAAGATCATTAAGTTATGTAGACTGGAAACAAAAACATCTGTATGCTGTTGACTTTAGTGACGCTACACAAGGAACAATAGCTGGAAAATAATAATTAGTATTTGCGTGGAAACAGTTTGTCATTACAATATCCATCTTGTAAGCAGCCTTTTTTAATGTTCACATTGTTGACTTGTTTTTTCCTCTGTGCAAACCAAGATATACATCAGCAGCAACAATAGTGATTAACTCCACAGGGTGAATGAAGTAGGGCAGAAAAAATACACTGGAAGCCTGTCTTGGCATGGATAATCATCTGACTGCATGACTAATACCATTAACAAACAGCACTTTCTAAATACCTTAAGACAGACATAGGAGTGCTTAAAGAAATGAAGTTAATGCTGAAATCTGGATCACTTACGCAGCTTCTTTCCTGCATTTATGCTTCACACTTACTATATTCAACAAACGTAACAATTCACCACAGTTTAATGTACAACTAAAAAACTCTAAAAAAATGTAAAATAAAAACTAAAATAAACGTCTTCATAATCTATAGTCACAATATATGTCCTTTACGCACTAAACGTAGATCTACCAAACACTGAAATGAACACTCATAGTGTTATCATGCTTAAAAAATACTCTTTTTGAGAATAACTCTTTTATGATCCCAAATTTTAACAGACTCCACAGTATACTCATCTGTGACTCGAACAATAAACTAACAAATTAAGGTGTAGTGCATAATTCATTAGAACAACCTTGAACAATGATTAATTAGGATGTCACTGCTATTATCTAAATCATTTATAACTATACATAAAAATACTTGGAGAAAGACATTAGCCTTTCAGGCACATTCAGATATAATTAAGATTAATTTCATTTTATGTACTGTATTGCTTTCAGCTGCATGTGCTGAATCACATACTGTATTATAGTGATAACAGTAGCTAATTATGCAGGTCCAGCATTATCCTGTATATACTGTAACTTGTCTTTCACTAAGGAATTCTAAGCTACTACCAAGATTTATAGGAACCCATATTTCTCTGGTATCCTCAAATCCATTCTTGCAATTTATTTCAAATAGGTTTTATGAGATACTGTAGGTGTAATAATGCCAAAGAAAAGCAATAGACTTGTTATGCCTGCTTGTACTTTACAGCAGGATCTGATGTGTTCTTTAACAAACTGGTGTAGGTCGTATAAAAAGACAAACTAACAAAAAAAAAGAAAAGGAAAGAAAAATAATGTAGCTGAAAAACATGATGAATGGCTGACACATTTTCATCATCTTACACTCTTTTAAAGGTCTCGAGTTGTAGATTCTCAGGGTAACCTACAAGCTAGAATTTTGCACAAATACAAACACTTTTTTGGTTTTCCTTTCTGCAGAGGTCTAATTGGGTATATTTCAGGCAACACGTGTGAGTGAGGGACACTCTGAAACTCAGAATCCCATTTGAACATTTAAAAACAAAAAGCAAATTAAAAATGTGCCCAAAAATGAAAACTGAAATCAATTAGCCTGTGATTAATAAACTGTGTGGATCAAAACCCAGAAGACATTGTGGTCCCCCAGGACTAGGGGTAAAACCGATTACAGTATATAGAAGACAGATTCTGAACCTTTTTCACTTAATAGAAATTCTATTCAGTTTCCGCAGTCTGAATTCTGTCAAATGTAGAAGTCTAAGTGTTTTCTTCTCATTTGATTAAATATTGGTTTTGACATACAATGAGTCAAGAAAGTCCAAATAGAAATTCACATCTAGAAAGGCACACACTCAAACTCTCTTCCCTACTTTCATTTTAATGTTCCTGTAGTCTAGTGCGCATCACTTAATGACAGGTAATTGCCGACTCTGACATCTGCCGTTCCAAGTAGCAGTTTGCTCACATTCCCAACACTAAATGGACCAAATGCGCGAGAGCTGTCTGCACTGCTGTGAGCATATGCTCTGGTGCAGTGGGAGAGGAGGGGACTGCCAGTTTCTTTGTCTCCGAACGCTGGATCGAATACAGAAGATATGGGCTGAAGGCCCAATTGTCTGGAGTCTCTGCCTGCCAAAATCAATATTTTGTTTTGTCAAGAAAAAAAACCCATAAAATGCAGTGTATGATATTTTTAGAAACTGTTCAAGATACAAAACATGTTCAAGATACTGCTCACAGAAATACACATCTGGTAAAATGTTTAGAATCTGCTTTTCATGATACACAAAATAATGCAGTCACTGTCCCAGCAACCACAAAAAATGTCACTGTGCTGCTATCAATTTTCTTAATAAGAAAATATATTTTTTTTAATTTGTGTTTTCTGTGAAAAACAATAAAATATCAAGAGGTATTTGGCTGTTATACATAAGTATTTATTCTAAACAGGGGCTAATTCAGTTACTAATCAATAATTCCTTCATTCATCTTCTGCTTCTTCTTTGTAGTAGTATTAGCAGTAGTATTATTATATGAAAAACAGATAAAACAACCTGATTCTTATTCCAAAAGACAGAAAATAACTAAAAAGGCTTGATGGTTTTAAAGGGCGAGTAGTGAAATATATTTGTAGAGCAAGAAGTGAATATATACAATAGCTGCCCGTCACTTTAGCCATTACTGTCCCTATAATGATTCTTTTTAGGTTTCACAACCTGGCAAATCTTTAACATTAATGTTAGAAGGTCGTGCTCTAAATTTAAGGATTTCTGCTTTAATGTTTACATCAGAAGTGTGTTATTGAGATGACTGTCTGATAAATATTGATCATTATTATTGATCAACTGGTCTGATAGAAGGGTTCCATGTACAGTATCAAGGAGCTCCATGTTCCCTAACATTTCATTTTTCCAACTGCCGGAGAGATTCTATAGAAAGAGACAATTCTATCATGTTGAAGTATAAAGCAGATTATTGCCACAACTCAATCTAACGGACCCATTCAGTAGATTATTAAATCAATCTTCAGAAGAAAGAAAATAGTAATTAGTAAGTGTGGATTCAGAAGCAAGACTGAACATGCATTTTACAACATACCTGTCTTATTGCACCACATTCATGGAAAGGTCTAGAAAAAATTGAATAATAACTAAAACAAACTCGTGCTAATAAAGATATACAGCTTGACCAGTGTCTCCTGAAATCATTATCTACCTCTCGCTCTTTTAATAATACATACTGTACATACACTGAAATAGAGACTGAAATCGAAGCTCAGGTATTAAAGAGCGTGTGTGTTTTGGAACCATCATCACGGAAAATATGAGTTAACAGCTTGTGATGCATCCTTCTGCTTATACATGTACAGTATATAACATGCCTACACAAAGTTTGGATTAAAACAGAATTCTCATGCTTGTCACTGCAGCCCATTCTTGAGACATAATGGGATTCAGTAAGACCTGATTAGTGGGTTTATTGGGATTAGTCAAGGATAACCCACACGCTCTAATAGTAATTGGTCAGGCCATGAAAGATTAGTCATTCCATGATGCTCTTTCCATTATTGTTCTACACAGGTAATGTAAGATGGGACTGTTTTCATTAAAACTACTGCTTTCTTTGGATAGATGATCAACGGCACCGAAAAAAAATTAAGAGGTGTGATTGAATTTTTATTAAATATTTTATTTTGTGTGGTTCCTAGATGTTTCTACAAATGTGAACAATGTAAAATTTTCAAAAATCATGTTATGAGGGACATTTTTTATCAATAATAATACCAATAATACCAAATGAAACTGAATTAAAAATAAAGGGTGTCTTTACACAGCATGTCTCTATTTTCATTTTTGTAACAAAAATGCATACAGGGTGTCTCCTGACAAAAGATCAGATCTGTTAAAGAAGACACAAGACAAAACTCATTTCATTAATAATATAGGTTTTTCAGTAATCTTCTGAGTGAACTATTCCTTATTAATTATTGATGAGAGTACCAACATATGAACAATCGAGCTCCTCTGCATAACAATTAGTTTCTACAGGGAGTAACAACATACTCTATAGACAGTGATGTAGATGATGTGGATGTAAACATAGCCAAGCTTTCTCCACTGTCATGGATGCTCAAACATATATACTGTATACATATATACTGAGTATACTGTATGCAGCCAGTTATTAAAGCATTCTGTACATTATTTGTCATTCTTTCTATTTAGTTGCAGCAATTTAGAGTTTATAGTTTGTGATTCCAACCACTGGTTTGTTCATAGCACTAATAAAACAGGAAACAGGAATAAAGATAACTAATGTTCTGGGAAACTTCCAAACTACCATTAGGTAGCTCTCGATTTAAATCTGTATGTGTGAATTTTAATCAATTGGTAGGACTGATGCTTCACTTAATCCTGGCCAACTCTCAGGTACAATGTTCACTGAGTAACCTTCCAATGGTGTTTGCAAGGCTAAGGTTGTGCCTTGACATCTTACTGTTAATAAGCAGCAGAAAGCTAAGCAAAAGTTGCTGCACAGATCTGAAATTAAACTAATCTGTATAGTTGAGTTAATTGATTGGATTGCATTGTATGTAATGCATTGTAGGTAATAATAAAAACATTAACTTTTACCCTTTCTTACCTGAGATTTGTGGAAAGCTCCAGTCAGACTAATTCATGGTATGCTTTTAAACTTGTAATGTTGCTTTAAAAACTGATTGCACATTCAATATTTTTTATGTAATTTCACAGTAGGGGAGGGGCATATATACCTGTAATATTCCTAAAACAGATTAATGCCAGAGTTCAGGTTTAATAACACGGGTTTATACTTTTTTAAACACCAGATAACATCAGCTTTAATGGGTTCCTGGGCAGGGACAACATTAGCATTAATTTATTGCTTAACTTGGGACTAACAGTTTATTTTGTTATCTCCACAATGTGGTGTCTGCATATGGACTCCAAAATATATACAAGAAAGGCAGGTTAAATTGTTTGCCCAGCAACCGACAGGTGCATTGCTAGATGAAAATACCAACCATGGCCAAGTTGCAAAAAGATCTGATGCTGTTTATTCCTAGGAAGAAGTAGCATGTGGCACTTTGACAACATTTTCTTGCCATTCTCAACAAAAATTTAGAACACACCACTGACTGTAATTATTTAATACTTTTATTAATTTCTTTGACAAACTTAACTTTAGAAACCCAACAGAAATATGATCTACTCACATATCAGATGTAGGTAAGGCCAAAATCCCTCATTTCGCATAGTTTTTTGGACATAGACATTTAATACAGAACTATCCGAGCTATTAATAGACCTTTGTGTTCTCCTAACCCAAGCTTTTGTTGCGACTTGATCCACAGTCTACAAAAGTGCATTTTGATCACAAAAACTAATCATTGCCCCTTTCTTGCTAATTTTTACATTGTGAGTAAAGTACTTCTCAAGCTAGACATAATAAGTGGTTCACAAAAATTTAATGAAAATCAAGTAGAAGATTTTTTTTTTATTATGTAAATGCATATGGTGCTCTGGATCGAAGTGACTTGTGAGAGACTGGAACAAACTATGCAGCTTTGCTGAGGCTGATAACAAGTCTTCTTGTCAGATACCATCCAGATGAGACCTACAGGTCAATTTGGTACTAGCATCCAATCAAAATATAAAACCTTGAAGTTTGTTTGCAGTGTTCTTACGACTTCATTATACCACTGATACAGTGAGGACAGTTAATCAATGTCAAAAATGTAAATTTTCAGTAGGTAATATTAAAGTAGTCAAATGAATAAGACCAGACACAGCATAAACATTTATAGCTGTGCACAACTACTAAAAGGAACATTCCAATTTTGTTGCCTTGGTGCTTAGTAATTTTTACTTACTATACTGCCAGAAAATGGCAAAAGTAAAATACTGTATATTAACTACAGATGTATGTAGCTAAAATACAAAATTAAAGTAGGGCAGAGGCAGACGAAAATATAATACCATTAAATATACAGTATACATCACTTCTATATCTCACTCCATCTCAAAAAACAATTTGCCCTTTTTAGAAATGTCGAAGTGTAGGTATAACTGTTTTCTTTCAATACTCACAGCTATTTTCATTCTTAAGGACATACTGTACACCTGTACAGTACTTGTAGAACACTTACATCTTACATTCTTAAATTCTGGCAGAATGTAATATTGTTTGTTTATGTAATATTCCAAGTGTGTTCTTAAGATATGTTGAATCATTCAATTTCCTGTATTTCATCTAATGCAAGTTAATGCTATATAATCTTGAGAGGTTCACAAGTGGAGAAATGACACCTGTTCAATTAGAAAGAAGAATCACACACATGCAAAAGAAATAAAAAATGTCCCAAGCTCTTGAGTACTTTAAATGCTAGACTAAAAATGACCTAAAATGAACAGTGTATACAGTAGGTTGTTTCAAATAAAATAAGACACCCATGACTAATTTAAAATAAAATGATAACTTAATTGTAAGGTTTGTATTGCGGCAGTAAAGGATATGAAAATGATTTTGCCTTCTAAAGTTTTTAGGTCTTTAACATTTTTAGGGTTTTACAAAAAATGACAAAACAGAGAGAACTGCAGCAGATGTTACTCAGATAGTACCAGGTGGCAATATCTTTAATACAAGTAGATGAACAGTGAATGACAGGTATTTAAAGGCAGGAGTTTAAAATCAGCTGAAATTTCACATTACAGTTCTGCTGTACATTAGTATACATGCTGCAATGCCAATAATTATCTGATACAAGCCAGTGGCATTTTGGCAGCTTTTGTGAGCTACTCCGGCCCAGAACAACTTCAGTATTAGCAGATGTTAATACCATGTTATAATGCAGTCATTGAACATTTCAGCAAGGAGTACCTTATTAAATGGAGACTTAAAAAAACAGCAAAAATAGATAATCCTGCTAAGTTAGATTGTAATTACAGTACATATTTTCAGCATTGCACTAGAGTAGAAACATCCGTATCCTGACCTCAATGTAGAATGTCACCATGTGAGGCTTCAGTGGGCTGTGATTGTCACTCCAATCATTGTCACGGTTTATAGAATGTACAGAAGAAGGTTAAGATGTCAGATGTCAATGACAGCCCTCACAGAGTGAGCAAAGCTCTGCTTGAAGGCTTCTAGGACTGACAATAACGAAAGACCGCTGCTCCATTGTGCCTTTGTTCAAGAGCTCTGGACTGCAAGGCTGGACTGCCGACTTGTTCGGAATTTCCAAACTGTTTCTGACACTAAGCAATTTCCAGTAATTTAATTTTTCATCTGTACATGAATGTATGACTGTATTTTATTTGGAGCCTCCTCTTTTATTAGTAATAGAACACAAAGAGTTATGTAGAATATTGTAGTAAGCTACAAATAGGTCATTGTTGAAATAATATATGCATTGTTATGAATGAGGTGTTGAATCAATGGTAACAAACTCTGCTACCTCTGCTGAAATGTGAATGCTTTTCATCACATACTGTATTCATATTTTATACCTTTACACTCCTAAGGAAAAGTATCAAAAGCTTTTTTCAGTCTCTAAGTAATTAGTTACTTTATTGATCATCATACTCCTTTAAACATTTCACTGTAACTATGATATTGGACAAGATAACTTGACAAACTGATCATAAAAAAGCTTTGTGTATCAGAAATATCAACATAAAGGTCTAGTTTGAGACATCTCAGTTTGTCATCTCATTTTTAGTGGTGCAGAAGAATGCCTGAACAGTAAGGCAATTATATAGAAGGTCTAAGTCACGCTTACAACTACTGTATATAAGAAAATGAACAGCCACTAAAGTAAATTGCATGGTTAAGCTACATAAAACCCTGGGTCTGGAGTTAGTATCAACTACTACAGTACCTTACAAAGAAATGGTTCTATCACTGATGTCTTAAATTTCTTTTTACTTGGATATCAATCAGGCATGTTGCAACTTTTCTCTTTACATTAATCACCAGCTTAATAATTCCTGTCACTGTTCTTACATGCAGTATACAGTAAATGAAAACAAGAGAAACCTTTAAAATTAGATTTTTTTATCTTAGAAATATTATTAGAAAGCAATTGCCAACATTCTCTGACATAGTTTTAAATATTATTTTGTTAACAAAGTAAATCAGCAGAATATGATGAGGGTCTAAAATATACAGAGTGCAGTTTATCTGAAATATTTTAATATATGTGGCTGTGGACAGAAATGTGTAAATTATAGGTTCATTTCTTATCTGTGGCAAATAAGGGTTCATAATAAGAAGAAGCAAAGAAAATAAAATATATATATTATTATATTCGTAAACCTTATTACAAAAATAGGTCAATAGGTTGAGTAAAAACACAGTATTTTGATATTATATGACTGGCACTTTTTGTCCATGACTGCATACTCTTCACAATATGTTTAAGTAAAAAGCTAACCTTCTTTAGTAATCTACCTTGAAGGATAACAGATTGCCAGAATAAAGGCGGGAAATCTGTGTTAGAAGTTCATGTACTGTATAAATTCATAATATTTAGTTCAAGTAGGCAGCTGCATCAGCATGCACAGGCTGTAAAGGAACAACTCAAGGTTTATTCCATGCAGAAAAGAAAAGAGACATTTCAGCTGTGGAACCTTCTTCAGGTGTTTATGAAGAAGGCTGAAGAAAAGTTCACAGCCGAAACGTTGTGTCTCTTTTCTTTTGAGTATGGAATAAGCCTTGATTTGTTCTACATTTAATATCAAACTCACTAAAATACTGTTCCTGACATTTAACACAAGATTTTGGCACAAAACATACAAAATAGAGAGCATTTCTAGATATAAACCTTGTCCAGATGTGGATAATGACATTGATGAAAAATGATGAGATGAAAAATGCATCTCAAACTACTGAAATCTAAAAAAAATTGTTTTAACACAGTATTCAGAAGTAGCCAACAAACTGCAAGTCTGACTTTAATGTAACATTAACATTGATAACAGCAATTACTTCACATTAACTGGCACAGCTTTGTATGTAACTTACAATATTCTGACAGTAGTATACAGTATGTGTTGATTTTGTAGCACCATAAAAAATAGAAAATGAAAACTGGTCATTTCCAAGACCTTGCCTTAATAATATGAACACACCCGACGGTCAGGTTCCCTTTGTGGTAGATTTAAATGACGTTGTAAAAGTACATTTTACTTGTACAGTGAAACAGTCCAAACTCAAACGAAAAAGTACATTACCATATGTAATTTTAAAACAATATAGAAGTAGTAATGTAGTAAGTAGTAAGTAGTAACATTTCATTACCAGCAACTACTGCTGCATGCCGTATTGTTGTGCATTTGATAAATAAACTTTGATTTGATTTAATGAAACAAAATACACTAGTGACTAAATGTGCCGATTCACAATATTGAGAAGATCAATCTTCTAACACAAAGGCATTCTAATGTTCCCAATTGTGTCAGTTAATTGCCCTTTAGTAATTAATTATTTTACCAGGTGCAGTTTATTTAATAGAACGTGTTTCTCAAGACAGCTTATGAGCCAATGCAGCTATACATTTTATTTTATCCACTTTTCGAGTGATAATTTTACAAAGCTTTGGACTTTGATGAAGCCTGCCAAGGCTGCCTTGTCTCAAGTGGTACCTAAGACAAAAGATTTTAAACTAGGTTTACAATTGATAGATTTAGCCGCAGGAATGTTTTAACCAAGACCTGAGTTTTTGTCAGAAATTGAGGGAATGGTCATCCCAGTGTGACATTCTAGTATTAAGTGTTCATCCTACAGATTTTTTAACATTTTTTACTGATTTTTATAATGCATTACTTAGAAATTATTTTGAATTATTTTGAAAATTCTTTACCCTTCATTTAGCATCTATATTTTAGAGAGCACATTTAGTTTGTTTGAGAATGCATGTTTCCACTTTACCATTTAGAGTGTTCTGTGTCTTTATATCAGGGAGAATTCTTTTTTCTAGTGTTGTACTGTGAAAGGCAGGGCTCACAGTACTGTAAATGTAGCAGGGCTCAGTGCACTGAGAGGGTTACAGAAGTGATGTCAACCCCCTCTGAAACCTAGATGGTGTAAAACTCTAATACTGCAGAAGACCTTATCTTGTGATGCTGAGGAATTCCCCACTGGCTATGGAGTGGTGCTGTGTGGCTCTAATCCTGCTATCGACTTTGATCAAATCCTGGCAGGGGCAGAGAAGGGCCAAACTATTCAGTGCTGTAATGTAGAATTCTCACATTTTAGTGGACCTGGGCTTTTGGCGTGGCAGAGTTATCTATTGCATATGGAGTGGCGCTTATGATATACTCAGCATTCCTTACTATAATTGTTAAAGTTTAGAACTTGTTTGCATAGCAAGCAGGTGTCCGGAACTGCATGATAATTGACATTAATTTTAGACTTATAAGTTTGTAAATTATAACCACCTAAAACATTACACAATTGTTTGGATGTTGCTTTTTTGTTGAATAGCAAAAGCCTTTTTGGAATCTGCTTTTTGTAATACTGTATACACTCTGATTCTGCAAAGAACTGACTTCTTTTGAAATTCTCCTAAGAGAATCTTTACCTCTGCGAAGTGAAATCATAAATATCTCACACAGTATCTACTTCATCTCCATTCTTAAGACCATGGCACTTCCCTGCACTAACCTCTCTAAAGCTCTCTGTTTAAAAATAGTGAGCAATTATCTGCAGTTTTATTCCAGATTTTCACATCTCCCTTGCCCTATTATCTTATGTTATGAAAGCTGTCAGCTGAGAGGAATGTAAGCTCAGTCACAAGGCATAATAGTTTTAGAGGAGTAATTTAGGGAAAAACTCAAATGTAGCTAATATGGAAATGAAAGAAAAAAACTGTCAACTAGCGATTTACCTTTTTTCTAATAAAATACACTGGTGACCACATAACACTGAGCCTACGTAAGGTATATACATTTGTGCTAGGTGTAAGTACAGAAATACTTTCTACTTTATCTTCAAATAGATAAAAATTAAGGATTTAACTCTCTGATCCTTTACAATAAATGAGCAAACATAAAAGTACAAAATACAAGCATCCTCCCTGAAGAAACTATATATACAGTAAAGATAAAAAATACATTTATCATTCTATTTAGATAAATTATCACAATCAAATTCATAAGACTGACATTTTAAAGTAAATGGATAGTGGAGAAAGGAAAACTTTAAGTACAGATGTCTTTTTTCCAGTTTACTAAGTACACATCTATATTGATTTTCCTAAAAAATATTTAAAACAACCAAAGTGAACAAAAACAGATAGTGTTATGACTAGCACTTCAAGATATATTTTTGCCAAACAAATAATCTCTAATCTGAATCACAATCACAGGACATTTATTTGTCTATACAGCTCCAAAATCAATACACTATTAACATTTCCATTTAAATCATTTTAATAAATTGTATTTTAATACATTTAATTTACATTCAAGAACAAGTATCACGCTCCACAGGTCTATAGTACATAGTTTTGATAAAGCTGTTCCAAGTTTATGAACAAATATTCTGCATTATTATAGTTAGGCAAGAATTGGGGTTATAGAGTGCATACCTTAGTCCTTAGTCCCTTATCTGCACTGTGAACCTCACAGTTTAGTTGGAATTGAATAAAGGAGTGATGTGGCTCTTATAGAGAATACTGTAAGTTTCACAGGGACCTGGTAAACCCAGGATAATCTTACCACTTTACGCTCACTCAGAACTGCCAGTGCTTGATTTGAATACAGCTACTCTTATTACGCTTAAACAGGCAAAGTCTTGAATATTGGATCGCCAGCATGTCAATCCCAAAACAAATTCGTAGTCATCTGTTAATGAGAATCATTAAGCTTTGAACAAACGTGCATTTAAAACACTCACTGTAACAGACACTTGCATTCAAAATAATGTTTTTTTATAAACCATACTATATATAAAGTTTATGGAAATAATTTATATTTATTGTGTAATCTAAGATGTGAGAGTTGCAGTTGTAAAAAAGGGTCAAGAGGCACATTTCAACAACAATGAGTCCCAGCGGGAAGCAGCCTGCACTCAAAAATGTAAGTGAACAGAAAGCTGTATTGTTTATTCTATACTGTACTAGTAAAGAAATGTAATAAGGTAACAGAGGCACACCTGAAGAAGGCTCCATGCCCGAAACGTTGTGTTCTCTTTCTTCTTTTTTTCAGCATGGAATAAACCTATAACTTGTTCCTTTGCAGCCTACGCATGCTGACGCAGCTACCCACCTGAACTATCATTTTAATTTGGTTACTTTTTAACAAATAAAGCTACTCTTTACAGACAACAACATTGTGAAGGGCACAATGATAATTATGACCAAATATTTTGAGATTTTAAACACCTGTTCTTAATTTCCAAGTACAGTTGATCAACTTGGAAGAGAATAAGCATTATCTGTTAACAAGATGAAATGTTTAGTGAGGGATTTAACACAGGCAAGTGGCTTTCAGTGTGATGAATCAGCTGACTCATGTGACACAGCTCAGTTAGCTGTTTATTTAAATGGTGTTTAAAGGCTTCACCACTAAAAAGAAATTCTTGAAATTATTTACTTGAAAGCCACAACCAGTGGGTTTGATATACAAGTATTACAGATAGCCAAGTATTATTTCATCAAAAAGAATGACAATTGGAAAGTTAGTATCAATAATAAATGATAAATGATGGTGCACCAGCACTGCTGGTTTCATTGTAAATTGCTAAGCAGACCCCAATTTACTTTGTTTCTTGAAATACCACTGTATCTTTCACCAAGAGGCAAAGTAATGGAGTTTAATCATCCTTTAATGCACTTCATTCCAGCTGTTAATTTGGCTTCTGCAAAAGTGTTACAACCCTGTGAGTTTGAATCACTCCTCAATGTATTGTTATCCAAGTATAGTTATTTTGTGCTACACAGTGAAGTCCATTGGCTTGGCAAAGGAACTGTCCTACATCAAAGTTTCTCGTGTTTCAGAAATAAGAGGATTATTTTTTCATTGAGGATAGACACAAATGCATTACCCAAACACCAGACATCTTATGGCTGCTTGACTTTCGATAACAAAATATTGAACGGCCTAAGATATGTATTGCAAGGGAAACGGCAAAGATAAGCACAAACATGAACAGAGCAATGAAGGCTTTCAAATCGAAATTTAACCTGTGAGTACAGAAAATGCAGAAGAGAAAAAAGCATTTTTGATATAAAATAGGAGTTACTGAACTAGAACAAACACTACTTAATTGATATACAAGCTTATTTATGTCTTTCCTCTACTAATGTGGATAAGCAAAAAGAAAGATCAACAAAACGCTTGGTTAGATAAATCTTAAGAGGCATTCACCAAATTAGATCAGAAGTTTTTTCCAAGATTACCTACAGGTTAATACAAATATGTGCATTACATGAGTGAAATATTAAGAACAGAAAATAAGGGATTGTTGAAGTCTGGCACAAGATCCCTATCCAATTAGGGAAACTGACTCAAGGTGATCATATAAAAAACACCTTGATTAATTATTACATCATTAAGGTACAGGCAATCAAATGAGCAAAATGGGCTCTCATTCACTGTACTGACTGAACTACCCTAGAATCCTGTGAAGAATTAAATACCTTATGGTGCACAGTCTTCGGCATTTCCCTTTTCAGTACTTACCGTAGCTTATCTATATGATGTACACTTAAAGATTAAAACAATGAGCTAGAACAGGAATATTGCTTATCAATGTCTGTCCACTAGTACCACACAAAATGAAACTTGTTAATCCATATCTGGTGGACACCAGATAGTAGTAACACTCCACCAGCAGTTGGGACATACATTCTTAGGTATATTCAATTTTAAAGTATATCCCCAACATCCTGTCCTGTTCAACATCCTGTTAGGTGATATCTACAACTCTTTCCCAAGTCAAGAGAAAAGAGTGGAATAAAAGCAAGGGAGGAATGTGAAATAATGTTAAAAAAGGGCAGTTTTCTCTCCTACCTGAGGCAGTGCAGAGTTGAGCTGGCGCTGGAGGGAGTCCCGGTCGTAGATGACATCCTGCAAGTGCTGCTGCGCCAATCCCAGGCTCTCCTGTGTCTCTCGGAGTGTGTCCAGCAGCCGGTCACGTTCATCCAGCATATTCACCATCAGCTGCTCAAAATGGGAGTCCGAGTCGGAGCCGCTGCTCTGAGAGCCCCTCTGACTAATGGGGGTGTCTTCGTTAATGGTCGGCATCACTTCACACATCATTTCTCACTGTGAAAAGATCAAGTCACTAGGATGCGGTAAGCTGTTAAACAGATCATTCTATTTCCTAACTGCTTTATCTAATACAGGGTCCCGGGGGAGCTGGAGCTTGTCTTGGCAAGCAATGGGTGCAAGGCTGGGAAGGACACCTATCCATTGCAGGACAAACACATAGAAACTCACACCCAGGCTAATTTTTCTAGAAGCCAGTAAACCTACCTGTATTTCTTTAGACTGTGGGAGGAAACCAGAGCACCCAGAGGAAAGACTACGCAAACATGGGGCCAACTACCAACTATGCACAGTTTGCACCCCAGGTCCAGAACTGTATCCGGGGCCTCAGGGCTGCAAGGCAGCAATCCTAACCACTGTGCCACCCATCCCAGTATGTCTTTCTACAAATATTACACCATATGTTCCTCTAGAATCACACAAGTGTAAAAGCTTTCCAGTGTCCTGTTCTGTGCACAGAGTGAATTCCAGTGATAAATCACAAATGGAGGTCTACTGGTTTGCAAGTATTCAAGTCGGCATGGACTGATAGCCTGCAACAATATAAGAAAGCCCTGTATAGAGTTTGTTCAGCTTACTACTCTGAACTTATAGAAAGCAATAAAAAATAACCCTTGCTACCTATTTAAGACAATAGCAAATCTAACAAATAAGACCGACTCTATAGCACCATCTAACTTTAGTAGTGACGATTTCATTAACTTCTTTAACGATAAAATTAACACCATCAGACTTCAAACACAATTAAATAGGCTGCAAAGAAGTCTAGTACAGAAACAATATGAGCACCTCTATAGTATTTTTCAGTTAGTTAATGAACAAAAACTCGATAAATTATTAAGACAAAGTCAACCACCTGTCCGCTAGATCTTATCCCCACTCAGCTAGTCAAAGATTCCCTCAAAGTACTGGCAGGACCTATAATTAGTATAATGAACATGTCCCTTGCATCAGGCGTTGTACCTGATCAATTTAAGGTAGCTGATGTTAGACCTCACCTTAAGAAGCCAAATTTGGATCCACAAGTTCTTAACAAAAACGTCACATTTCTATTTAAAATTCTTGAGAGAATAGTTGTTGCCCAACTTCAATCATATCTGGATTCAAATAATATACTTGAGAAATTTCAGTCTGGTGACCGCCCAGGCCACAGCACTGAAACTGCATTAACAAGAGTCGTAAATGATATTCTGTTAGCTACTGACACGGAGAATGCAATAGTGCTTGTGCTTCTACATCTTAGTGCTTTCTTTGACATGGTTGACCACTCTGTTTTGTTACACAGGCTTGAGTTTGAGGTTGGCTTATCTGGAACCATCCTTAAGTAGTTTACTTAATTTTTAAGTAATCGTTTTCATTATGTTCAAATATCTAATAATTGTACTGCTTCGTCAATGTCACCAGTTCAATTTGGGGTACCACAGGGATCAGTGCTGGGACCAATATTGTTCTCTCTCTACATGCTGCAGCGAGGTAGGATAATACAGAAACATAATATTAACTTTCATTCATATGCTGATGACACTCAAATATACATTTCATTTACATCAAACGACAACTCTTCTATTATCACTTGAGTTAACTGCATTAATAAAATAAAGACTTGGATGTGTGAAAACTTTTTGTTACTCAACTCTGATAAAACTGAGGTTCTGTTGTTTGGAGGCAACAATACTGATAGGACTACTATAACTTCAGCACTTAACTCAGTGGATTTAAAAAATTGCCTCAAAGACTTAGCATGTAACCTAGGACTCATATTAGACATAAGGGTCTCATTTAATGCTCTCATGTTAAAAGTGTATCTAAAACATGTTTCCTACAGTTAAGAAATATTGCAAAACTAAGGCAGTTTCTCTCCACTGAAGACACAGAGAAATTAATACATGCTCTTGTATACAGCAGGTTAGACTACTGCAATGCCCTACTATCAGGGAGCACCCACTACTCTTTCAAAACCTTACAGCGAATTCAGAATGCAGCAGCTAGAATTGTTACTAGGAGCAGAAAGTATGACCATATAACCCCCATACTTAGCTCTCTTCACTGACTTCCTGTCAGGTACAGGAAATCAAAATCCTTCTACTTACTTACAAGGCTCTCAGAGGTCAAACACCTGTCTATCTAATGGAACTGATTTATGTTTACCATCCAAGTTCCCTGCTTAGATCACAGAATGCAGGTCTTCTTCATATTCCATGAATTAAAAAAATAACAGTTGGTGGTAAAGCCTTTAGTTACAGGGCCCCTAGCTTATGGAACAGTCTCCCACCCCATGTACGGGATGCCGAGTCAATCTCAGTATTCAAATTCAGACTGAAGACCTATTACTTCAGCCTAGCGTACTCACAACTTACATTATAGCCTTCAGCAACCATGGCTGCTGGTGCTGCTGTACATGCCATTGTGTGTCTCGATGTTGGCCCACCAGGTAGATACATCTGTTCAGACCAAACTATCCTATTCTCCTCCCCACATGTCTGGATGGCACCCGGGCTGGGTACCATATGAGTTGGATGCTGCATCATTGCCATGGATCCAAGAGGGACATCGTGGATATAGCTATCGTTTAGGAGGAATTTACTGGTCTACAGAGATCTGCATGGAGTACTAACACACAGAAGACATGATGGATGGATGGATTAATACTGTCATTATTTCCTTTTTTTAAATTATATAATGTTTTATATAATTATATATTATATATATGGAACAAGTAATAGGTTTATTCCATGCTGGAAAAAAAGAAGAAAGAAAACACAACGTTTCGGCCGTGGAGCCTTCTTCAGGTGTGTGATATATATATATATTATATATATTTTAATTATATAGTGTTTTTTAAATTATATAATAATTTTTAATGATAAAAAATAATTGAACTGAATTAAATAAATCAATGAAAAAATATCTTTAGAAAGATATCAAGATAATGATAAATACAAGGATTGAAAATGCTTAAAATTAGATGCAATACCCCTTACCTTTTCACTTACGGAGATATGGAATACTAGAATATTTTTTCTCCTCAAAATCTGACACAGCTGGACAACAGTATAATTTCCATTAATTAAACTGTAACAACGGGCAATCACAGAGCGAAAGAGGCTACCTTGCCATAATGACAATTGTGCCTTTCCCATGTTTAGAAGTTCTTTCCTGTCCTTTTAAAACCCACAGCATTCAGATAAACAGCTCAGGGGAAGATAGTAGTTGAAGTGTAATGAAGACATGCACAGGCTTATGTCCCTTAGATGTGTGCAAGAATAAGCTGCTTCCCTGAGGTAAGAAAGAAGAAATACATTGATTTCTTCGTACACACTCTTTCACATTGCCCTTTAATTTTTACCATGGATTTTGTTCATGCATGAAAAAGAAAGATCTACGTGTAATGCTTTTGTAACTTTGAGGGGAAGTGTGTCTTTTGTTTGGGAGGATTTTTTTCCTTATATAAGAGGTCACAATTATTATTCACAAGTAGAAATTAAGGGAATTCAGTACAGCAAATAATACTAAGTAATATTAAGTAAATTTGTTTTTGGTTTAATCATTTACCCTCTTTACACATTGAACAATTTAATACAAACAAAGGAATATATGTTTAACTCTTGTTTTATTTCAATAAACGAGACTAAATGTCCACAGAAAATGGCTTATATACTGTTTTTAATCCTTCACTTTAAATCTCCCAATAAATAATCTTAGTCATCACTCAATTTTAGCCATTTTTAAACTGCTTTAGTACAGTTTCAGACTGTGAAAACTATGCGGCCTAGTTGAGATCCTACTTGAAAATCACACCTGCCAGCTTAATTCTAGCTATGGTCATGGTTGACTTCCAACATTTTAATGACCCTCTTCATTCAGTAATTCATTTCAAATATGATATTTGCATTCTACACCTATAGCACCACATAAATGATTCATTAAGCCATCAGAAAAAAAAGGTTAAATCATGGATGTTCAACTCGGACTGATGTGGTAATATACTGATAAGATACACTTGTTAGATAAAAAACACTTTACTTAAAAATGAGAACTACTTTATCCACCACTGACATGCTGTACTCACCTACAGTATGTGACATGCAGCAGCCACCTGACCCCTGTCCCATCTCAACACCACCACACAGAAGGACAGGTGAAATAACCATTTGAATTAAGGGTGAACTTCTAGGTACACCAGGTTGTTGAAGTCCAGAGTGGAATTAGACATGATACCATGTATTATTGGTATTAACCCTCAGTCTAATGAACAGCACCATGGGATTGTTTTCAACAATGTGGTTCATTTTGCAGTAAACTGGTTGTCCTTGGAGATCCTAGTAAACACTAGCCCTAGTTTTGCTTATCCTCTGAGACTGAAGAAATCAAGCTCCGAGGTGGTAATACTGTTATCACACATTTTTTTTTCTGAACAAATTCTATGTTTCACTGATTGTTGTGTACATTTATCATTAGAACTTCTTCGAGTTTCCCATACAGAATCAAAATTATTGACATTCTTCCTTTTTAAGAGCATAAAATGCAAAACGTGCTACAGCTCTCTCGCATCAAAATGAGACCTCCACATATACTGGAATTGTCCCGTTTTCCAACCAAACTTTCATGCTGGTTTTATAAATATCAGCCTTCTGCATGAGCACATGCATGACATCAGCATAGGAACAAGAGAGCATTTTCACCTTGTTTTTTGCTGCAGGTACATTATCTCTGAGTTAATTCCCTAATTTATAAAACCTCTTAGTGAGAATTTCAAATTCATCATCATTCTTGAATGCTAAATTCCTCATTATGACAAAACATTTATCACAATCAAGATAGTCATATATTTGACTTATGCATTGTTCTGACAGCAAATTTGTCAAGTCTTTCCTAAATCATATCTTAAAAAGTGCCACTAAATGTCTTTCCTCTTAGATAGGTCAATTATACAACCATAAATTCAAATTAGAGATGAATAATATTGTGAGCACTGCAGAGAATTAACTGATATCTAGGGAGATTCTTAAAGCCCTGCAAACAAATGGAATTTCACACATAAGGTAGTAGTGAATTTACAGTAAGCAAAATGTATCTATATTAATCACATGAATACTACAATCCAAATGGGTGATAATTTTAAACAGTAGACTTCCTTATGCGCACGTAACACACATTTAATGAGAATGGGAGATTTAGGATGAAGACAGTTACTAATTTGGTATTATGATGTTATCTTCAGATGTTCAAATGTAAAAGTGTTTTGGTGTGGAATGTAGCCTATTAAACATCAAGTACCTCTTTTTCTTAGTCATTTAGGCCTGCAAGACACTTCATAAAATATGCTGCCAAGTTCTTAATAGCATGAGACTAATGGGCACAAAACGTTTGATAATGATGACACTAAAAGCAGTGACCATTAGCACTTCAATACAGTGAAACTGTAAAAAGAGCTGTACATTCATGATTATCTTAATTAAATGTACGGCACCTTGTGTTGACAGTACATGTTCTAAGGTTTGGACTGGAACTCTAGCACGTTACATATGTTTATACAGTGCCTTGCAAACAATTCTAATCCTCCCTATGCTGTCTGAATATGTGAAATTACAAAATGATACCTACACATTTTTTTAAACATAACATTTCACTCAAAACCTAGATACTCAAACTGAAGACTTTGAGTTTCAGTTCAAGGGTAAGTAAAAGTTAAATTTGAAATATGTTGATTGCGTATGTATTCAGACCCATTAACTCAGTATTTGGTGGAAGCACACTCGGCAGCAATTAAAGTTAAATTAATAAAATTAAAGTCTTTTTGTGTAGGTCCCTGATGTGATGCATTGTTTTTGTCCATTCTTTATGGCACATTTGCTCAATTTCCCTCAGGATGCTTGAGGATCGCTTATGCACAGCAATTTTCAGGTCCTTCCACAGATTCTCAAAAAGATTAGCTTGCTGATACTGTAGGTTAATTTTCTTAACAGTTTTTGGTCTTTAGCAGACTGAAGCACATTTTCCACTACAAATTGCCTGTACTTTGCTCCATCCATTTTCACCTTTGTCTTGACACAGCAATGAAAAGCAGTCACATAGCATGGTGCCTCCACCATGCTTAACAATAGGTTTGAGGATGAATGAGTGATGTGCTGTGTTCTTTGGACTAAATGTAGCATTTTGAATTGTGTCTTTTTTCAACCATACAGGCCTTTGAACTCCAGCTTTTTTAAAGTCACTGTTGGTCTCACAATGCCATCTCTTAACCGTTTTCCTCCTTGCCCACTGTGGAGACAACCTGGTCTAGACAGTGCTTAGTAGTACTCTAAACCTTGCACTTCTTAATGACTGACATCTCTTTCTTCAAAGGGATAGTACGTGTCTTTTAATATTTTTATAACTTTCTCTTAATTTGTGCTTTTCAGCTTAAGTCCTGGGTTGTACTGAAGGCTCCTTAGTCTTCAAGATTGATTTTTTGCTTGAAATTCACTATGTGACTGACCAATCTTACAAAGGTCGATGTATTTATTCTGGAATCATGCGAACCACTATCACTACTCACAGAGGCCACTCAGTTGTGTGGCTCGCTATGGTAATCTTATGTACCTAAATTAAATTCGCCACAGCAAAAGGCTTGAATACTTACTGTACAGTATGAAATTATGACTTTTCCAGTTTTGTTCATATTACCTATTAACTTCTTTCTTTTTATTTCTTGTAATGAAGGGGTAGAGTAGGTTAAATATATAACATCATTTAAAAAAATTAAAGTCATGACTGCAATTTAAAGGCATGTAAAGAAAGTGTCTGAGTACTTTCGCATTGAACTGTATATAAGTGGATTGTTGGTCTGTATAAAGATTAAAACTGTAGCCTTAATCATTTCACATTGAAATATTTGAGATTTTCATGGGTGTCAATGCACTTTTAAAAACAGTGGCAATTAGGAGACGCAAAATCCATTGATTTAACACTATAGCAGCATTGACTTCAACTGACATCGACAATCTTATATATTTTTACTAATGTGAGTGTTATGTATGAGTAAAGCACAATTGTGTTTTCAAAGTGTCAGGTGGTCAAGCAAAATTATATCTTCCTATGTCAAACAGAATTCACTGATGTGCTAAAAACATGGATAAAGGGTGATGACTAGTTGTATGTCAATAAAAGCTAACTGAAGTGTGATATAAAACATGCCACAGTTACAGCAATACATTTTTAAGACTATTTATAAACTTAAATGTAAGTTTTAGATACAGTCTAATTAAAATATAATACTTTGTTACCCACTTCAATTGGCTATTCTTAAACAATTTGAGATACTATCATAGTAATGTAGGAATGCCAGATCCCAGCATCTCCAGTTGTGCAATATATCTTTGTAACCTACTGCATGATACAGTATAGCAACTTTTTAAAAAGTTGCTATACTGTATCATTTTAAAAAAAAATATACTGTTGTATTCATATAGCATTTAAATAGAAATTGAATGTGGAGCATTAGTATTACTATTATCTTCATAAGGATATTTTTTTTGTGAGGAGCAGAAATGTATACAGCAATCCAGATATGATTCATCTATGGCATTTTTTGTCTTGTATTCTATGCTTTTGGATATGTATCCGAGACCCTATTTACCTCTTTGATTACTTCTGTACTATGCCTAGATGCTGATAGTGAAGAACATAGCACAGCTTCTAAATCTCTCTCCCACCGTGCACTTTCTCATTATTTTTTTACCAGTGGCATATTTATGCCTTACATTCTTCGTACAAATATCCTGAACTTACTACATTATATTTGACAGGTACATTGCCCACCAAATGTATTAGGACAGCAAAGTCAAAACTGTAATTTTTGCTTTACACTCAAGCAATTTATATTTGTGATTATGAAATCAATATGATTGACAAGTACAATATATGTTTTATTTTGGGGTAATTCCCTGTACACATTTGATCAAATCAGAACAAAAATACTCTGTTTCAGGTTTTAAATAACCCTATGTTTTAGGATATGAATTGAATTTCAGAGACTAAAAATCAGTATTTTGTTGCATATTCTTTTGTGGCCATGATAAATGTTTGTGGTCTTCAAACCTCTAAGCTCAAGAAAATGTTTTGCTTTAACATGCTTTGCCAAGCCTTTGCTACAGCCCCTTTGACATCCTGCTGTATTTCAGCAAACTTAATGTAAAATGCATGCTCAAATGGTTTTAAATCTTGGAAATTCTTGGTTGCACTGGCCATACAGTATGTTGTGGATCATTGTCATGCTTAAAGGTGAAGCACTTCTCAATAACTATGGAGGCATTTTACATAAGTAGGTAAAATAAATCTGTTAACTTAATTGAGAGGTGGCCATGCATGCCAAGGGACTGACATTACCTTTACCATGTTTCATGAATGAGGTGGTGTTCCAACTTTCTTTCCACACTGCAACCTTTACCAAAGTTATAGAAACATTAATCTTGATATCATCTGTCTATAAAGCATTATTCCCAAACTTCTGAGAAAAGTACAATCTGTTTTTTTTTCTGTTCTTGGTGCTGATGAGTGGTTGATAAGTTGGGGATTTTGCAATTTCGCGATCTTAATCTTCAGTGAATTGTGAGCTTGATATCTTCACCCTTATACACAGGAGTATGTTCATGATTTTGCTGACAATTGTTTTAAGATTTTCCTGGACAACCCTGAGAATTTGTTGACTCAACTTTTGTAGATGGTTTCTGTAGTACATTCCAATTTGTTGATTTAGCTACACTATACCCATTTTTTGTGATAGTTTTTATCTTCTAAAGTGTAGTTTTCATCCATACTACTGAGTACATACTCCAAACACTTAGATAAAAAAAGAGCTTAGTAGTATGTGCACAGCTCTTTTATGATTGCCTGCTTACCCAACTAGAGACATCTGTCAGCCAATTGCACCTACCCTTTTGCTTCTTCAAAATAAAGAGGTTCAACACTATCAATTTTATTGAGCCAAGGTTAACTAAACAGACATTATTAAAAATAGTTATTGTGAGTTATAGTTTATTTTGGGGAAATCATTAGAGTTTATAGTGTTATAGTGTCACAGTTTAAACCCACACTGTACCAATACTTTTGGAGGGCAATGCACAGTATCTTATCTTTTCTGAATTGACCATGCTTTGTTATCTTTATTGTATTAAAGATGTTAATTGCTCCCCCAGCATCCCCCATATAATCTACAAATCATATGTGAGTGTGTATCAGTTACTCAAAATGATCCAGGGATTGAAAGCAAATAAATTTAGGTTGTATATACAAGTTCCAAAATCAAATTATGTGGTGTTCTAATTCTTATGTTATCAGAACCTGTCCACCTTATTATTACCCTCACAGTCAGTTTTGAATTTACATGCAGCATCAGTAATTCCCTAGGAATTCCCTAGGCTGAGAAGTGTGATCCCTCTGTAGTTGTAACACACCCTCTGGTCGCCCTTTGGACCACCACTGCAGGGACAAATAGCAAAAATTATATTTCTCCATAGGGCTGCTGGGCTTATTCTCTACGACAGGGTGAGAAGCGAGGCAATCAGGCAGGACCTTAAAATGGAGTCATAGCCGAGGCAGTTGAGATGGCTCGAGCATCTGGTATGGATGCCCACCACAGTGCCTCCTGCTGGAGCTGTACCAGGTACGGCCCACTGGAAAGAGACCCTTTTGCAAACCCAGAACTCAGTGGAGGGATTATATCTCTCAGCTGCTTGGTAATGCCTGGGAGTCTCTTGAGGAAGAGCTGGAGACTGTTGCTGGGGAAAGGGAAGTCTGGTCTGCTCTGCTCAACCTGTTAATATTGTGTCTCTCAGCAGGAATAAGCGGTAAGAAAATGAGATGTACTGAGATGAGGTTGGTTGGGGAAAGTTTTATAATGCTGCTGATCGGGCCTTTGTTAGATTATTTTAGTAGTTTATTTCAGAGGGTACACTGTGTAGTGTATTACTTCACTTAGAATTAAGAGTTATTAAAGATATCTAATAATCTTTGTGTGCCTGAACCAAACAGCCTGTTTCCTGTCTCCTACCTGCTGACTTCTTTACCAATCACTAACTGTATTTTCCCCACATAAAAAGTGGTTCCTCTAACTTTGTACCTCCTCTCTCCACTGAACCAGCTTGGCTGACTGACTGACAACAGAACCACATGCCTGCCACACTTGTCTGAACTTTGGGACTTAAACTTTTAACCCAAGGGCCAAGTTAGGCAGTGAACCCATACACAAAGACAGAATTGTGCCCGAGGTTTAGCCTGTAGCAGGACCTTGAGACCAGCTACTGTAGTTACCACCATGTGTTTGGTTGATCAACAGAGAAATACGGTTGGACTTTTCATTGACATGCCTGAATATAGCATTATTCAGCATTAGCTACTACACCAGGAGCAAACCGAGTTTGTCTCCATTTTGTCTTACTTGCCTTACTTATCTTACTTGCCCTAACTGAGCAGTCACCACCCTGTGCACAGACTTTGTCCCAGTTTCATTGGCATGCCTGAATATAGCATTATTCAGCATTAGCCGCTACACCAAGAGCAAACCGAGTTTGTCCCCATTTTGTCTTACTTGCCCCAACTGAGCAGTCACCACCCTGTGCACAGACCTTGTCCCAGTTCAGCTCAACATTAACCCAGACAATCCATTTGAGACAATCGACTGTAGAGAGACAGCAGCATCTCTGATCTTCCTGATACCTCGGCTACTTAAGGATTGGAGTGGCACCAAGCCAGAAGAGCACAGATTGGACAGTACTGCAACTGACCCAATCAGGTGTTCCCCATCTTTCTTTACGAATTCACAGTTGTGGATGAATATAATTCACCTTCTCAAGAATGAAATTGTTATATTAATACGTTATGATGAATTTAATTACTTGAAGCAGCAGTAATTACTTAGGAGTGCCTGAACATTGATTATGTAAATGAGACTGATTAGGAAGTTAGTGTAATTAACGGTATTCTAACAGTAGTATCCTTATTTTTATGTATCTTTCCTGTATCTGCTTTATATTTGGATTTTTTTATGTACATATTATTTTTATGTATCAATTAATGTATTCTATGTGTTTTAAATCCTTGTGAAGACTCCTAATATGCCGATTGATTCCTAAAAACCAAAGTAAACTCATGCAATCTACTGCTATAACTAAACATTGTGCCAGAAAAGTCATTCAAACTACAACTGTGTATTAGTGTAAACACTTTGTTTTTTTGTTGTGTCATAATCTTATAATTTCTTTAAACAATAAAAAATATATCCACAAAAATGTTTCTGGAATACCTTCAAAGTAGGAGATATTTCTCAAATAACTTCTGTAACCAAGGAAGCTATTGTTGAACTCATAGTTACATTCACAGTTCTTAAACTAATACCGTTAACATATGCTATGTTGATGTTATGAATAAGTACCAACATAAAGTATGTTAATACCAAAATTTACTTTCCATTAAGAGGTTACATTTAAACAGAGCAACCTTCTTGATAAAAGTAAAACAGGAAATAGAAAAGTGTAATTTTAAAAGTCATTACAAAAACTGTGTGCACTCTATGAAGTCATTACAAAAACTGAATAAAGCTTCAACACTTACTAAAGTTACTAAAGTTACGATTTATTATATCAAAACTTAGTAGGTGTAATTCTATTGACAGTACAGTTAATATTCAGAGAAATGGGATTCCTGCATAAATCACAATGACAACTTGACTGCCACAGTATTCACAAAACTCAGATCACTACTGTCTCTGTTAATGGCTATCTTGTAACTTTTAATGCCTATAATGTTTCATCACCTTCTTAGTGAAATGCACCACATAACACCATAACTTATCTACAAAATTGTTTTGCCAATTGACTCCAAACTTTGTGGTTAAGATCCTCGTTTTTTTTTGTAGTTCACCTGCAGTTTAGTGACATTGTTTACAGCAAGTGTGCAGGGATTTGCTTGGAAACTTTCAAAACTAATTCCAATTTTCTACTTTTTATTAGGTTTTATTATTTCTGGAAAAAATGGTCCTGGTATGAGTGTGTGTGTTTGTGTCTGGCATCCCATCCAGGGCGTATCCTGCCTTGTGCCCGTTGCTTTTTTTTTAAGTCTTAAAATCAAATTTATTTTGAACTCTGTTCCTTATTCACTTTTTTTCAGGTCAAATTGAAATTCTGTATACACATTTGAAAGGGCCATTTTTGTTATGCTTTTTACTTTTATAATTTAAAGGTGAAATTCAGAAACTAAACAATTGGAAAAAAGGGACATTTTTTTCAATGCAGTCAATGTGATTAGCTTTTTACAGTCACATTGCCCCTTTTAAGGAATACAAATGACAACATTTAATCTTCTAAAAATAAGTCAGACTGATCTTATTCCTTTACTCGAAGAAGTTAGTTTTCATTTAAGAGCCATGAATATCAAGCTTCTTTCCACCAAAAACTACTTCCAAGTATTATTCCAATTTTTAAAAGGAGAAATTCAAAGATATTCAAACTTAATCCATAACAACATCATAATATAGATTTAATTTACCCAATTATTAAACCAATTATGATCAGACATGTCTACAGGAAAACATGGTTTTAGCAGTATTATGTTACAGGGTAACTTCTCTTCATCAGGTTCAAGTTTGTCAAGACTGAAGGGAGAATGGATGAAGCAGACACATTTTAGAGGAAAACCTGATTCAATCTGCTAAAGACCTAATACTTGGATGCAAATTCATCTTTCAGCAGAAAAATTACAGAAGGCATATGGTCAAAACTACAATGGAATGGCTTAACATGCACAAAATAAGAAAGCAGTCGAAAATCTGTGTCATGATTTGAAAATTGCTCTCCATCAAATGCACCTAACCAACTTGACAGAGCATGAGCAAGTCTGATAAAGAAAGGGGAAAAACTGCAGCACGCAGAGACACTTATCTGAAAAGACTTGCAGCTGTAATTGTAGCCAAAGGAACTTTTGGAAAGTATTGCCTCAGGAGTTGAATACTCATGCAATCAACACAATTTAGTTTTTAATATTTTCTTTGCAGTTTTTGCTGACATTTCAGTGATGAACCTGTTCAGTTTGAGCAATGCATTTTTATGAAAAATTCACTTTACAAATTTTTAATTCAACAAAATGGGACAACATTGAAAGTGGATGGATATCTTTGCAAAGCCCTGTAATTTATCTTTTTCTGTGTTGTTATAGGTGCTTTTTATATTAGAACCTCTAATATGCAACATTTTTCATCCAAATTGTCTATTGAAGGGATACAGTCTGCTCTATGCTAACAATATTATTAATTTATTTAATTGACACATTTATCCAAAATAATTTATATCTGCACCCATTTATACAGTTGAGTACTTTGCTCGAACAATCTGAGTGAAGTACTGCAGTCAAAGGTACAACAGCAGTGTCTCACAATTTTCCAGTTACAAGTCCAGAAACCTTAAAACTGTTCCATATGACAGCCTGTAATGTTACATGTATATTATGAGAACTTTGCTCACAACAACCTTAATCCCGTTGACTTTTGGTTTTGGGATATTTGGAGTATAAACACAGTGTGTGCTGAGGAGCAAGTGAGTCCATGATAATAGCTATAATGTAAGAAAATGATTACAGTCACCAGAGAATGGAGTTGTGTATTGAAGGATGGTGAACTGACAAATAAATTGGTCTGGTGTAGAACAGTATCAGAGCTATCAAATTAAAATTCAACAATTAGCCCCTGAAATAATCATTTTCCTTGAAGCCATTCCACAGGTACCCTGCAGAGTAGTATACTCCTGCAATCTACTTACCTATTTTAGAGCATGAGTTTGCTAAATGCCTATAAAATATTTAGGGCAGCACAGGGGCACAGTTGTTAGCTCTGCTAAAGCACAGCATTGGGGCCCTGGGTTCAATACCAGACCTGGGGTGCTATCTGCTTGGAGTTTTTATGTTTTCCCTCTGTGCTGGGTGCTCTGGTTTCCTCCCACAGTTCACCGTCATACTGGAAGGTTAATTGTCTTCTGAGAAAATTAGCCCTGGAATGAGTTTATGCACGTTTGTAACTGTGATGGACTGTTATACCATCCAAGGTCTATGGATGGATAGACCTATGCAATACTGTTGTGGAAAGTGGCCTTCAGTTGATTGCCTTATTCTGAAGTTTCGCAACACTGGATATTTTTTAATTACAGTATCTACATAGCCGTCCTTGAGCCATGAGGCAAGAAGATACAGAAGATCAAATGAACAGTACTAATAGTTAAATCAGGCTATGTTACCTTAACCTTAAGTCACTAAATTGTCCATATTATAACATCAATATTTAACAATGAGCACACCATTACAAGACCTTCATGAGATTAGTCAAGGAACAAAATAAGTTTCAGTACAAGACAAATAAAGGAACAGACAGAGTGGAAAGGAACAACAGGCATTATCATCACAAGAAGACTGTACTGTGATTTTACCTCTACGCTGTCTGGGTAGCCTAAACCATAAAAAAGCTAAAGATTTAAATATAAAATTTGTAGCTTTATTATTAAAATGGGTTGCTGTTTTGTTTATTTTTGGAAATGCTCATTTCTTTCACTGTGGAATAAGCATGCTAACAACATCTCTCCTACTTTAGTGATGCCTTGTGTAGAATGCGGAAATTATTTCCCATTAATTTGCCAGCAGCTTTTTTTAGGGAGAGAGAGATTTAGTCCTGGCTAAGAACCTTTTTATTTATTACTGTAGGATGTGGGTTCTCTCTTTGCCTTGTAAGGTGTTTAGTGTGTAGATCAGGGGTTGACAACCTACAGCAAGCGTGTCATTGTAGACATGCAAAGGGATTTTTAATGGCACATGCAATGAAATCGGCACGTGCAATATAATTCTAATAAGCCATGAAGAAATAAAGTTAAAAAACAATTAAAACTATGTTTTACTGTTCTGCAATTCATGCTACCCCATGAATGCTCTTTGGTGTAGAAAAAATATTCACTTGATTATTTACTGCATTATTTTTAGTGGGGCTAGCCTATTGTATTCATAGGAAAGCAGGGAATCTGTGTCAGTGATAATATTTTTCACATTTAAGTATAAAGTCAAACATTTTGGACAAAATGACAGTTTCTAAGAAAGCAAAGTTAGATGTTTGCTCATTTCAGCCCTTTTGGAGAGATGAATATGGATAAGTATTCATCCATATAGACCATGCTGTTTCTGCTCCGATTGTGAGGATTTAAACAACTGTACAGCGATTAGCAATTCTTGCAAGATATTGTGACTCAGATGGAAATTGAGAAGAACTGTGCTGCCTAAAACCCATGCATTGCACAACTACAGGAGAAGATACAGCTAAGATGTTTATTAATCGTTTTGAGGAATACGGAACTGACATCAAGAACATATTTTCTGTACTGATTGTCAGTACCCCTGCTATGGTCAGAAACCAGAAATGCTTCATAAAAAGATCATTGCAGCTCGCAATGGCCACCTCATGGTATATTTACATTGTATTCTTAATAAGGAAAATCTCTGTGCCAAGATTCTGAATCATGACCTTAATAATGTGATGACTACAGTGGTGAAAATAGTACATTTTATTGTTGCCCAGTGTGCCTTGACTCACAAGGCAGTTCAAATTCTGTTACTAGCCTAAGATTGGAGAACTCAGCAAGGGGAAGGATCACAATAAATGATAAGAGGTGCATATTAATATAATAATATCTAAAATTAACACATTTTAATATTTAATTTTTTTTAATCACAATGTATGTAAGGCAACTATTGAGACTAACACAACTTTGTAAAAATAAATGCAATGAGCTAACTCTTGGCATGCCCCTTCTGAAAGGCTGTCGACCCTACGGTCTAGATTACAAGGGTAGAATGCAGATCTTTCTATGCCTGTAGAAGTCAGAACTTTGGTTATTCACTGCCCTATAAATACTGTACGTGTTCACAGTGTAATTGTAGTATGTTATGTAATGTTTCGTGTTGTATAACTGCGTTAATACGTTAATAATTATTTGTGCAGTCTTGGTTTCAACCTATTCATATTTGGTATTCACTAAATTAAGGAGGGAACATTCTTCATCTTTTATAGCAAACAGAGCAAGCCAATATCAGGGCCTAGATTGTGTACATGATTGGATAATTTATTTAATAATTTTACCAACCCCTGTAATGCACCAATTTGTGGCTGCTGTTTTTTACCGCCCTTAATTTAGTCTACAATACAGTACTTTAGAAATGTCATCCATTTCATGTGATCGCACATCCAAACGTGATGGGTAGAAAAGGCAAATGTTGAGTTTGAACATGTGACCATGTGAGTTGCATTATTCAATACAGCTTCTGAATTCATAATCTAGCAAGACCATTTAGCCTCCATGGTCACTGAATTTTGTTTGTTTGTAAGCTTAGTCACAAGAATGAACTTGGAAACAACCCACTGCTATGATATGATTCGACATAAAAACCATTCCGTGTGCCACTTTACTGACAAAAGCAATACGGATCCAAGATAAATAAAATGTGCTACACTGTATATAAAATAAATATAATGACAGAAATCGTGTGTTTAGCACCTGGAAAAGATCCTTTGGAAAAGTACAAGTATTGAAGAATCCAATATGGGAATCTAATTCTCTTAACACCCTTGACTATAAAATTCCTATAGCACAAAATCCACAGTTACATCACTGATTAATAAATGAATTAAGGAACCAAAACAGGTTACTTAAGCTTTCTGTTTTGTATACGTAGAATGTGCACTAACTGGCAGATGTGCGTCTTTTACTCTTTATCCAAAGCTCATTCTTCTGTGTTTTTCAGAAAGAATAATCTGTCACAAAAATTGTTTTGAACAGTTGCAATGTTTGAGGAAAATGAACAGAGTGCACTTTTTTTCCACAATATTTTCATCATTTTGTATTTGTAAGGGAATTCAAAATATAATTTCTCTTTCTTAGTGTTCTCAGTATTTGAAGTGCAAAGTCAAATTTGCAGTGCATATTACACAGAAATAAGGAAGTAGAAAAATAAGATTTGACAAAAATCTTTCAACTTTAAATTGAAAAAAAAAACGAAAGCTAGTGTGTATAAATCATATTGTGATCCCAAGCCAAACAACTGATATTTTTGCATTCTCAAAAATATAATTGGTTTTAAATTATTTGTACGTCTCTACCAAATACACGTGAAAACTGCATTTTTAAAAATGCTGACAGACTGAAAAACAAGCCAGGCTCTCATACTTTAGTTGCTAATTCGCAAGGCAATCAAAGACATAAAAAATACTGTAGATGCATTAAAAAATACATTCACTTGTACTGTACAGTTATAAAAATATCTTTGCAGTATAGTGTCTGAGAGGGTCTTGTGGAAGGAGAAATTTAGGTTTCATCATAATAAGCACATAATTGATATTGGGTGAATGGAAAGTCTAAACAATAGTAATAGTAAACCACCCTTATATTTGGAGTGCCTTAACTAACTTTATCGCAAGGCAGCACAGTCGTGTAATCCATCAATCGATGAAGATTTAATAAAACACACATAAACAGATTGCATTAAACCAAGCTCAGATCTCATTTGCACTGACCCAGAAGGGGTTTTTTAAAAAGGCACACCTGCATACATTCTTTTCTGCTTTCACCAAAAACAGACATACATACGACAGCCAACAAAAACACATACTCACATAACACAAACATGTACAGAGAGACATATAGAGCCCTACCATAAAAAAGCACTCTTGACAATTAAGTACTGGATCTGTGCAACAGTATCATGTCTTGCACCAATGTAGATGTTGAGAGGGTTTCATAAAATGCTAATATACGTCAACACATTATAGTCTAAATGGGCATGAAGAGACTGGAAACTATTGCTGAAAAAAAGGAAAAAGGAAGAAGCAAAGATTTCCGAGAAGACATGGGTCTGAGACTGCTTTTTGTGTTGATGTGTATTATAATGCTCTTGAACAAAATGTAACCCCTAATCAAATCATCACTGAGTCCAGAGTTTTATCCTGCAATTCTTCTATTGTCATCAGTATAATAAACCATAATAAAATCAAACATACAGCACTGGGCAAAACATAAAATTGAACAACAATCTACGAATAGGACCACCTTTCATAATAGAACTTTGATTCCTCTGCTCTTGTCATGTGAAAAATTCCTTCCCAGGAGCAATAGTGTTCAACACACATTTAATGCTCTACAATGGTATCATTGCCTACAATTATACTGTATAGGCCCTGAGGCGGTGTGGCTTTTCTGATGCGTTGCCTGACAACCAGTGACATCGTAGCATATTAATATAATACTATTGTAATTAATATTTCATTTTTATAGAAAAGCAATTAATCGATAATGCAGAATTTGTATGGTATATCCACTTTTTTTCCAGATTTAATATCAAGTGTACATGAAAGAAGCCATGAATAAATAAAATATTTGACATTATAATACTACATTATGCATTTTTCCCTGTTGTTAGACTTGACCTTATATTGTTGTATGCATTTTATTTTCACAGAATTCTAAACCACAAAGTCTATTCTAATTTAATATTTTAGGAAAGTGTAATTACACCAACAGGAATTGTGCTTGTATTTATCTACTTGGCGTTATAATAAAATTGCCAGATTTACAAAAATCACTTTACTGTGCCTTAAATTGCTATAAAATTTATGTATTTTCAGCAATTGTCACTTCTGATTCTGAGCGCTGTATAGGTACAGCAAAGCCAACACCTGTTACAACTCAAACAGCTTTCACCTAAAACATAAAGTATTTGAAAACTGTTCTGTTTTTTTTATTATTATTATTCAGGGCAAGTGTTGGTAAACTACCATTATTTTGTATCTTTCTGCCTGATTTAAAAAAAAAATGCTTTCAGGGTTCCTTCTCTGACAATGTGCCTTCCTTACATACCTGTTAAGTTACAAAAATCCTTTTAAAACTGCGAAACGTGTATTTTATTTTTCTTGGAAGTCATTTTGGACACAATTTAATGTGAATGCTCTAATTATTCAGCTTCACACAGGCACGTGCGTACTACAGTACGTATGGTTGTGCATATATAGCTTGAACATTCATTTCACAGAAGCGCGATTAATCATCAGCCAAGAATAACGAAAAACAGGAGTGGTAAAAGGTTTATATGCATGCTAATTTATTGCTTGTTTTCTAATTTACACACGTTATATCAGTTATTGAAGTAGTAACATCTCTCAAGCAGCGATGCTAATTAAAGGAAAATCCTTGGCCATTGTCTCAGCTGCATTACATCATTATTCCCACCCTTCCCTTTAACTCTTCATCTCTTTCATTTTAACGGTATCACCATTTAATATTTTCTTTTCACGTAATACATATCGACACACATCACAGAGAAAAAAAAATGTTTATCCGTCAAATGTGCATTCTCGTAAGCATCGCCCATTCATTCACTACCTTGCACATCTGTAAGAAGTTTCCTTACCACTGTGCAAGCGGTCTTACTGATCACCTTGGAGATACCTTGCATGGGAAGGGTTTCAGAAATTAAGACTGGGTTGTGTGGAGGAAAATCACACGAAATATTTCACAGTTTTGAAAATACTATTCACTCTTACTTACAATGTATTCTTCAACGTCCGCTCCCTCAATAGATCAATGACAACCGCAGTCTCCGTGAGCTAATGGAATCACACAGTTGCCCACTCCAGGATCATTTGTACCCAATCCAACAAGAAACCTTCACTATAAATTCGCAACGATGTAAAAGACAATAATCTGGGGATACGCAAACTCGAAATCCACAGCTGGCATTTTTAAAAACTTAATAATGACCAGTTTATCGATGCCATTTTATCAAAAAATGTCCATTGCTAAAAAAATGGCATGTTACAATTTCTGCTTTAGGAAGCAGAGCTGGGTATAGACCATTGTTTGTGCCGAAGGAGGGGAGATGGATCTTAAAGTTGCAGCCGTGAATTTTGTGAAGCATCGGGAAAACGTATTGCATTTTATAAAATAGTCTTTCACATTAAAAAATTAGCTTTTATTATTTGCCATTAAGGTTTTGTATGCCTCGCTCGCAGTTATGTATCACATGTGCAGTTGATTATGAGATGTACAAATATTAGACAGCATGTACACCAGATGTGGTATTTCTGACTGGCAGGATTCGCATAGTATATCTGGTGATTGATTTTGTTTTATTTATACTTTCTATATAGTGATTTAGTCAATGTAATGTTATAGCAGAAACGAAACGTGGATTTTCCAGTATTATATTGCTATCTTATCAATGATAGAAGGGCGTAATGTCAGTATACAGTTTTATAGTTTTCCATACTTCATCATCTGAACACGGGCATTCATAAAAATTCCGATTAAAATACCTGCCCACCTATCTTTCCTGTCCTCCCCCGTTGAAACAATGGTTTCCACCAGTCTCTAAATAAATTCTGAAGTAATCACGTCTGCTCTCCCAATTAGGTTTAGATTTCCCTTGATATGTGGTGGTTTTACTATACAGCGCTTTTGATTCTGCATTGGTGAAATGTTTGCACTAGGCAAAAAAAATCCAAAGAGTATGAACTAAGCATCATTTGGGAACTTTAACAGTACCTCATCTCATACGGTTACTCCCTATGAACACTTGGCTGCGACCAGGTGTTGAATAATTGGGTTAATGGTGATGCAGAGAGCTCTGAGTAGAGCATCAGGATGCTAAGGACGGACGTCACACCTTGGGACCAAGCTGATTTCGTATAGGGCGTCACCACGGCTGTGCTTTCAGTACTCAATAGACAGGGTTGTGGGTCGAGTACAATAACCTGCAAATCTTTGTGATTAAGAAACAACAGTTTCTAAAGAATTATTATTAAAACACAGTATTCTACATACTGTAATAAAGGAATGTATGGATTAAATTGAAATTAATTCTGACCGTTTTGAATCCTAATTTAAAGCACACTGAAGTGTTTCCGTATTCCCTTTTAAAGTTAATGAAAAAAATAGATCAGAGATATACTGTATTGTGAGTTTATGGTTGCGTTATTTCTAATGTATTGTATATACAGTAGGTCTAACGCTGTCGTTTATTTTCCTAAGGGCTGTCTCCACTAAGTCTCCTTGTTATGTAATTTTTATTGCCAGTAATTAATATTTTATTTACGATTTTCTTCCAGACTGAACAAAAAAAAATCCAAACTACATCATGTAACGTGCACATTGAAAATAATATAGTATATTGAAATCGAACAAATTATATATTGAATATATCTACTGTAAATATGATATATTAATACAATAATGTTAAACTACTGTATACTCATATTAACATGTGTTCCCCAGTAATGCACAATGCAAAATCAGAAAAGAGTTCACCAAATTAGAGCACACTGTATTTAGAGTTGGAAATGAAAGTTGAAGAAGCTTGAATGGCATCTTGTAACTTGATTTTATTCTTCAACAAAAGCATGCACATGCACATCTTCCAAGAATGCATTTCACATACACAGTATTTTAACCAGCCCTATCACATATACAGTAGATATACTTCTTTTAATTTAGAATTTTACTAATGTGCGGCTAAATGCACAATTTGTAACAAAAGAATTATTATAGCAATCATAAATTGTGGTGCACATACTGTACTCAGGCTCTACTTTTTTCTTAGAAAAGTTTATATCCCCACTACCTAATCCTTTAGAGGTTCCTGGCATGCTTATCTCCCCAATGCAGGATTCTGTCTCCAAATGTCTATAATACGCATCTTTACTATGCAAATACACATATCTTAAATGTATGACATACCAAAGGACCAGAATAACCATCACTGTGCTGTTTCCATTTACAGCATTTCCAATTGATCAAAGTTCTGTCAGCTTTATTTTACTTCTTGGCAGTTTAGGAGGTTATTTAATTTGAATGTTTTTTTTCCTGATTACACCAGTACAGTGTGTCAAGTGTAAATTAAATACTTCCTCTCCAATTCAGATTTACTGAATAATAAAGGGCTATGAATTGCCTCAAATAACATTTTTATAATACAACAATGAAGCAGATTATCTAGTTAGAGGTTAACAGAATGAATTTATCCAGTAGGCATAGCAGGTGCACATTCGTCTGAATCTGTATCTGACATACATGTAGTTTATTTTATTTTCTTTAGAAAATAGGGTAATTCAATTAAAATTCAGTTACCAGTTCAGCTACAGTTGTTAGACTATATCAAAATGTCATAAAGATTAAAATGAAAACAACCATTTTATAGGGCATGTCTCCATTATGTGCAAAACAAGAAAAAGCCTTATTGCAGGATTGTAAAAGCTGAAGCACTGCTTTTAGCACACCCCAGAGAAAAATGAAGGACTGAGACTTCTCAATTACCTCTCTTAACCTATCAACAACACAGGTCTGAAAAACTTCTCCTTGAAGTAACCTCTGAGGTTACGTCCTTCAGAAAAGAATGACTTGATTGGCTCATTTGAGTAGTTTAAAAAAGTATGATACTGATTAATTCACATGTGCCTTAATATAAGCGATACAATGCAATTCTGTCAGATACTGTATTTCCAACTCTTAAGGTTCCCAGTAAAATCAAAATGTGAGATACCTGTTCATAAACCAGTCTCTTTTTTTAAATTGTGAGAATGAGGCCACAAGTTACTTGAGGAAGGCCTTAAAATCAATATTGAGAAATTAAATCGAAGAAATCAAAGAAATCAAAGCTGTTGGATGCAATTTATTTGCTGTTATCTGTAAATGACATTTTTGCTCAGTAAAACAGGGACTCATTCTTTAAAGGATGTAGTTCATCCTGCTGGTAATTTTTGCATTTACATTGGTAAGGGAAATTCACCCACGATTTCAGTTTGCATCACTATTTCTCTTATTGTTACAGATATTTCAAGACTAGCTTAAAGCATTTTTTCACAGTGGCTTAACTCTAACACAGACAGAAATCTGCTACAAGACACATCAGAAAGTTAGATTTATGCATTAACAATTTGGCCAGTAACAATAGCGTAACAATAGCGGGTGGCATGGTGGTGCAGTCCTTAGCATTGCAGCCTTAGAGTGCCAAGTCCTTGAGCTCAATTCTGGACCTAGAGTGCTGTCCATGTGGAGTTTATATATACTCCCCTTGTTCATGGGTTTTTTTTGCTGGTGCTCCAGTTTACTCCCACAGTCCAAAAACATACTGGTGGGCTAACTGGATTCTGGGAAAATAGGCCCGAGTATGTGCATGTTTGTGTCTGTGTGTGCCCTGTGATGTACTGAATTCCCGTCTAGGGTATATCTTACTTGCTGGGATAGGCCCCAGCTCCCCGTAGCCCTGTGTTGCATAAAGCTGTTAAAACATGGATGGATGAAAATAACAATAAAGGGAAATAAGAAATCTAGTGGCAACCATAATTTCCTTGGGATGCTCTGTGGCTCTTTTCTCTGCTGAAAGCACTATTATTTTTCGTTTTAATAGATTACATTGATTAAGGCATCCCCAATAGGTTACAATACCTGGAGAGAAAACATATTACTATGATGGTTTATATAGCGTGGAGTATTGTTTCTAATCATTATTTTTATACTGGTGTTTGTTTGCATATACAGTAGTTCCAAATATATTTTCAGGGATTTTTCAGCATGATATTTCCCTAGTGATATTCTCACAAGAAATACTGCAGTACAAAACAAGCAACAAAAAAGATTTAAAGAATATCATCAATTAAACTGTTTCCATATCTAATCTAGTCTATTATTTTGTTAGTGCATTTGCTCCCAAATGAACAGTGTCAAGTATAATGTAAATAAGAACATTATTATCTATTGTTAGATATCGACAGTGCTGCAATACTGTACTTTATATCAATTGATTATAGACAAGAAAATAATGGTGCAATATAATGTAATAATACCTACCTACAGACAATTAGAAGAATGTATTTACACTGCCTTATCTACCCCCTTGTAATGGTGGATGTACTGTACAGTAGAAGAGCAAATGATGTCCACACATTTTTAAATGAATGTTTTTTTTAATCAAAACACGATTGCTTAAATTCAACACTTTTATTAGTGAAAAGAAAAATGCAAAATTAAACAAAAGCTTAAATGTGTTAATGGAAAAATTCGGTCAATTTTGAGTCAATATTTGGTGGAAGCACCTTTGGCAGCAATTAGAGTTGTGAGTGAATACGAATCTTTCCGCTTTCTACATCGTGCAATTTTAATCCATTCTTCTTTGCAAAACCCATTGCTCTTTGCACAACTGTGGTTATGTAGAATTGATGGAACGCAAGTTTTAAATTCTGAAATTTGTCTTTTCTTTTGGATTTAATCCTTGACTAGGCCATTCAAGGACATTCACTTTCTACTTCTTAAGCTATTTGTCCTTGTGCTTTGAGTCATTTTCATGCTGAAAGATGAAATGTTCCAAGTTTTAGGTCTTTAGCAAAGTGAAGCAGGTTTGCCTCCTCACATTTCCCTGCATGTTGCTCCAAATCTCCCCCCCCCCCCCCCCCCCCAGTGATGTCAGGTCTCCCAATCTCTGCTGATAAATTCCAGCCCCATAACATAATGCTGCCATCACCATGCTTGACAGTAGGGATGGTGCTGACAGAGTGATGCCCTGTTCTGAGTTACCATCAGATGTAAATCTTTGCATTTACATTAGAAACTTCCAATTTTGTCTCATCAGACAACAAAACCTTTTTGCCACATGTTTACAATATCACTTACTGGAAGTGTTCTGCAAACACCATGTGTTTTTTGAGATACGACTACCACTCTGCTGAACAGCACAGCTTTATGTAGTGACCAGGATAATTTATGAGTGGAATTTTATAAATGTATAATTTGTATTACAGATACAATTTCTTTTTAGATTTTGCTGCCTAAAGTGATCAGCATTACTTTGAGTGTCCACACTCAGACCAGACGGGATGATACTGTACATCTGAATGCAGTAACAGAAACCATTTACACAGTATATTTAAAAGGATACATATTTCTACATTCTGCAACAAATTGATATTATTTTCAAATAGACAGCAATGATCATTTCCTTCAGTTTACTCCATATAATTAATTATTTTTTACTTTTACAGGTCAATGTAATTATGTCTGTATGATTAGTTTTATACAGTATGTCTTTTTTAGGTACTGAAGCATTGAAATCTTTTAGATGCTTTCTTGATAAGGAACTGGAAAAATGATTTGCTTAAATATTTTGTTTCATGACCACACAGAATCTTAATAAGCTGCTTGACTGAAATCTGTTACAGTCTGATTGCTCTGATCTCTTGTCCATCTTCTGGTGTAACAGAATCAGCTGTTAGACAAAGGAGCTGGGGCTGTGATTTGACCCAGCAGGTAGGCACCTGGGAGGCCTTTTAATTGATCCAGAAACTGCGTGGCTTTGACTCCTCCAGGTTTAACTTTCTGCTGATGCCTCTTACAAGTGAGCGGGTTTGCTTAAGGTAATATGCTGCAAAAATCAATGAATTATTTATTATTCAAAAAATATATCTGAAGCAAAATATTGAAACGTTTGCCAAAACTACAAGTATCCATTATGAGGGATAGTAGATTTATTTTATTATGAGACTAGATTTAACACTATTAATGGTAACTGATTTGGATCTCAATACAAATACCAATTTTGCAATACATTTTTCTACTGAAATGCTACTATTGAAACTGAAACATTGCCATCAAAAATGTTAATGCAGTGAATTAACCTGAATACTGAAGGTTTCACTTATTATAGCCCCTTTACAGCATATCACAGTGCTCAAGGTAGACCTCCAACTGTTTTCAACATAAAAGCTTCAACCCATATGTGCTGTGGAAATGTTCATATTTCAGGGAACGTAGGTTATGGACATAACTCCATGTTCTTTAAATGGCAATATATAACCAACAAGAAGGAATATGTGTTCTAAAGCTGTCATTAAAGAAACTACCAAGTAGTTCAGAAATTCCCTATTTCTATTCAGAAACTCTGCTCTGGAACCTGGTGGTCTGGCGCTGAACTCCTCAAGGTTTAGATGGGGTACAGGTCTTAAAATGCTGGATGGTCAGAGAGACAACATTTCCAAGATCTTTGAGCTGAAGACAGGCTAATGTGGGTCAACCATATTCAGGTTACAAAACATGTGTTACTATGTCAACCATATTCAGGTTATAAAACATGTGTTACTATGCAGTTTACTCCATATAATTAATTATATTTTACTTTTACAGGTCAATGTAATTATGTCTGTATGATTAGTTTTATACAGTATGTCTTTTTTAGGTACTGAAGCATTGAAATCTTCAGACAGCTCTTTTAGCTTCAAAGAGCTGTCAGATGGCCTCAGAAACATTGTTACAGGGCATCAGAGCCTGAGTACCACCCTTAGTAAAATAGAGTCACTATGGAGAACAGAAGCAGCAGCAGTACTTCCCTCTTCTTCTAGGGATGGAGAACTGCGCTGAACATGAGGAGAACCTGGATGTGGCGAATAAGCTAAACCTATTGCCAAGTGAATTTTTGAGGGAAACACTGTGCTCAGGGGACACAGAGAAGATCGGGTGGAATGCTGTCACAGATTGGGGAGACATCAAAACACTGAATTCTAGCCTCATATGTACATTCTTACATTATAGTGTTGTTTTTATAGTTAACCTGCTGAGCCTAGGTGGCAACAATATGTTAATGTCCAAAAGTACCGTATCTGTCCTGACAGTGGTAAGCAAAGCATAATGTTTGAGTACAGTATCATTTCCAAGATGATCAGTTTGATCCAGATTTTCAAAGCTTCGGTGCACTTAATGTATTCTAAAACAGAATAAGGTTCTTGTATACAACATACTTGTATAAATGTATATAATAATGTATACATTTCTCAAACATTTTTTTGTGTCTGTATTATACCAAACACATTTCATAGTGAGCTCTAATCAAGAGTATACTGTAAATTGTACAAAATGGCAAATTTCTAACATTGAATAAAACTGTCTTAATGTCTGTTTTTTAAAGCAGAAAACTGGCATTCAATAGTAGGTCATTAGTTACATTGCATAACTACAGGATGTTGTAAATTAATTTCACAAAAAATATATTAATATTATCCTAACGTTTTATTCTACATAATAAAGATAAAAAAGTACAGTATCTGTCTTTTTTCTCCAAATGATGCATAATTCATTTGAAGACATAAACAACGTATATTATTAAGATAAGAGTTAATGTTTTGTTCTAAAATGTCATGTAATGTCTGAATCAGAACAGTGAACATATGGAAATATCATCCATCAGTGAATTGTATGCACCAGTTGCTTACAGTACATCATAGTTATGCTTTTAGCTTACTTCTTCTCTTTTTTCTCCCTTTTTATGCTATACAGTAAGATGCTTTTTTCTTGAACCATCCTATAATACTGCAGTTTCTTCTACTGTACTGTATATTACTGTATTGGTACAGTACCTTTTAATAGTGCATTTATTTCTTCTGTGAACAATCCACTCTTGATCCATTCATCATAATTATGAATGTAGTCGAATGCAGTAAGTCCTTGATTATTTCTGTGCATTACCTCTGATCCTGCGGAACAAATACAGTAGTTTTTATCAGGAGTATTAAACCCAAAGCAATCCTGAGTGGTGGTGAAGTTAGTTTTCTTAAAGACACATGAAGAACAGGCTCACTTATGTTATAATGAGGAAAAATGTTACAGTTTGAACAGAACTTCTGGTAACATTCTTTGAAAAGGAAATTCTATAAACTTAGACTCCAGAAAATAACACTGTAAACATCCTATTAAATGAAAATTGATTAAATTTGATTATTCAACGCCCATTGGTTAAGACTTATGAAAGAGCATTCCAGGAACTTAAAAGCATGACACCTCATTTTCAGCTTGTAGGTGAATCTGAATTATTTTTTACAGTTATCAAATTCTTGCATTATAAGGACATGATGACAATCATTATTCAGCTAGTGTAATAGTAGTGTAGTGCATTTGGCACTGATCTTGTTCTGAATGATAACATCACCCTCGTGGAACCTGGATGGTGTTGAATTCACCCATGGCAAGAGGCCTGGCCTTTTGGTATAGGGAATTCCCCACTGTCTCGGGAGTAGTGCTGTGTGGCTTTGAAGCCATGGATGCCTGCTGGCTTTCATGATCAAATTCCACGAGGAACAGAACTACAATCATAAATCACTAGGTTTAAAAAAAGTTGAAATTTGAATACAAATAATGTCTCATACAAAGTTGAGGTTTACAAATCCCATATAAAATACACAGCAAGTAATAAGAGAATCAAACTTACTGAAATTTCAGAACAGACTCATAAAGTTTTTATATATATCAAATAGGTAAACAATCATAGGAAGAAGCATTTGACGCAATTCATTTTAACTATGTCAGAAAGGTCAATGTGTTAAAAAATTGCATATAGTCATTACCTATTCTTACCTCCTTTAGGGTATGCAAATGATCAGATTCTAAGTTCACTCCCGTGAATGCTAATTACATATGAAAATTTTGAGAATTTTAGAAAGGAATTAAAGTTAGGGTCTTCAAAAGCAGTAACCAATGTACTGCACATTACTGTTTGAGAATTTTTACAAAGAGCTCTAAAACCCAGTTCTTAATCGCCACAGGGTTTTTTGGATCTAATTCTAACTGAAGTTACTCAATTAAGTTAATTAATCAAAAAATCATATATAAACACTTTTGTTTGCATATATCTGCATAGGTGTATGGCTACAACTTTAAATACATGATACAGCTACTGTAAATGGTGACATCAGTTCTTTTTGGATAACTACTGTAGGTATTCTGCTCTGCCTAAATACACTGCCATTGATCAAATCGAATTGATCAAAATAAGTGTGCACAGTCTTTTTTAATGTCTCATTATATATTAAAACATATATTGTAGTAGTAGCTCTGATTCTGGAAAAGCTAAAAAGCTATTAAAATAACAATATTTAAGATTCACCCTGACCAAAAAGAGCTTACTATGAAGTCACATTATTAATGAGAAATGTCCAAACTCATTAATTAACTAGAAACAGTGAAACATCATCATAAAAAATGACACCATTTTGCCAAATCAGGTTCCTCCTCTTGCAACCTTTGTTTAGAGAAATACTGTATATGTGGTAGAGGGCATGGGCTGATAGGTGTACATTGATTTAACTGTGAGAACACTTTCCATACCTGCTGTATTTTTTTAATATTTTGTTCATTAAAGTTTTTAATTTTGTGGAAGAACACTAAGAATGCAACACTGTAACACCAATACAACCCTACTCTATCCCATGTGTCCTCATGTCCTATCACGCAAAATTAATTTCCTCCTCCCTTCACCTCCTGTGGGTGGCAAAATCATCCCCTCAGCACAAACCAACCTACAGCAGGGTCCAAAGAATCTGAATGAACTAAAAGAAAAAGCTGATGGTAAATTGAATGGTACATTGAAGTTCCAGCCTCTATCTCTTAAGACTGCACAGTCCCTTTCTCTGACCCCATGGAAACACCTACTGTATTTTCTCTCTGCACAAAATATCAAGTCCATTTACATGCTAATTAGGGCAATTCAGACAACAAACACTTCAGGACACTAAATTAAGATTTGACATAAGCTTCAAAAATTAAAACTCAAAGGTCAGAACAAAACATGTAATACAATTGTGGAAGAATCAAAGCAGAACAAGAAATGTAGTAAATACAACCAGAGCTGGATTTCTGTATACAACTATATTGTCGTATACATTTTCTATATTATTTTTATATTACATTTTCTGGACACGATATTCTGTATTGTGGTTCTGTCACTCAGTCCACCACAAAAAAACAAAAAAACTGTTCCCATTCAAAGAATTCTAACCGACAGAAGACAGGGCAGGATAACTCCCTCCTGTAACACTGTGGAGAACAAAAGGAGATACTAAAACCTCCGGTAACTCCCACAACACAGAAACAAAAACACTAATCACCATCTATAGCTCCAACAAAAAGCTAGACGGCGATCAACATATCACAGACTGGGCCCTTATCTATCACAGACAAGTAGGATCTCCCTAAATGTCCAGAGTAGGAATGGATTCCATGTGGGACAGTTCAGAGAAAAGGGCTTTGCTTGTCAATCGTCTGGGTCCCACACTTGTCAAACATGACAGAAATGACTCTGATGGAGACTCATACAAGAATTTATCTCCTCCATGTGAGACCCCTGTGCACTACAGGATATACAGTACAAAACATCCTCTCCCTATGCAGTCTGTTGGACTTTCCAGATCCAAACGCTCCTGTGGAGCCTCCATGCAGTTACACCCTTTTCTTTTTAACATAGGCATGCCTTAACTGCATGAAACACAGACAGTTTTTCCGTAGTTCTAGTGTGAGAACTGAAAAACCTGTTCTCACATCACTTTGTTGAACTGATTCAGAGCCGTATACAAACAACATAGTTAAAATCATGCTGTTTTTGGCTGATTCAGAGCCTTATACAAACAACATTGTTAAAATCATGCTGTGTTGGGCTGATTGAGAGCCTTATACAAACAACATTGTTAAAATCATGTTGCAGATAGTATTGCTACCAAACACCACTTCATGACTGGTGCCAACTTCTATTGTGTTGTTAATTGTTCAAAACACCTTTCATGAGATATAGTGCAAAAAGATCAAGCCACTTTCTTTTTCAGGGCCAACAGGGTTAAGCAAGGCAGTAAAAGATTAATGAATGCAGAATGGAAAGTAATTCTGGTTCGGCAGCCAGATTCCTGACCAGGTCTAGTGCATGTAATCGCATTACTCCTATCCTGGAGTCCTTGCACTGGCTCCCTGTCAAGTTAAATGTCGACTTCATGCTCACCTATAAGGCTCTTCATGGCTTGGCAGCACAGTACTTGTCTGAGCTACAATCGTCCTACTCTCCACCTTGCAACCTCTGCTCTTCTAATTCTGATCTCCTATATTTCCCCCAAGCCCGTCTACACTCTATGAGTGTTATGCCCCAAAATTCTGGAACTCTATCCTAAAATCAAAACTCAAAACCTTCTTCTTTAGAACAGCCTTTACTTAACTGGTTCTGTTCTTTACCCCTCTACTCCTACTGTATTCAGTATCCCCATCTACTGTCTCCTCTCATTGTGTATTCTTATTTTGCAAATCTTCTGTATTTTTTTATCATTGTTGTAGTTCTGTAGAGCACTTTGAAAAGCAACCTTTAAATGCGCTATATAGTTAATCATTGTGGGGAAGGAGCTTCATGAATTGTAGCCATTTCACTGTCTGAATAACATAATTTTCTTCTCTGTATCAGTTTTTAGATCACTCCAATGCTTACTTTGTTTCTAAATTGTTTATACGACTTATTTGTCGTTCATGGTGCTTTTTTTATTTAAATAAAAACGAGTTTAATTTTAGATTTTGTTATGCATAGCCACTCTCAGTATTGTTCTTTTTTGGAAGAATATTGAAATGTAAAAAAATGTTTTGGCTTTACTCAGCACGTGAATATGCCAGATTATTAGATAAAGGACAGATAGTTATCATCTGCGGTCTGCCTGTATGTGATCAGCAAATCTTTCAGCAAGGCACTGTGGGCCATGGATCCATTTGTTTTTACCTTGTTATTTACTTACACACTATTAAACACTATTTTTACTTCTCCTGTTAGAGTCTTCTGTCATTCTTCTGTCATTCCCCTCAGCCAACTAGTCTTGATAACTCCATTAAACTTCATACAGTATTTACACACCTGGTGGCATTTTAGATTTAATTCTTCATTTTAGATCTGGTTTACACATCATTTATGTTATTACAATAACCCACTTTGCTCCATGGAATTTTGGATGTGTAAACTTGAACACAGATAGACAGACACGGATCTATCTCTTTGTTTGCCTTAAGTATCACAAATTTTCTGTACACTGATTGGAACAAAGTTTGAGATTTTTAGAATGGTAATTGAAGTAGTGAAAAGTAATCCAGTGCAACTGATTACCTTAGCTTTTTCAATCTAAAATTGATAACATTAGAAGTCAAATTTATCTTTAATTTCCACTTTCAAGAAATACACTCTTATAGTATCAAACACTTTTATAGTGCATCTCATTTAGCAGTTTCATGCAATCTTTCCTCAGTACACCATGATCACAATACATCACAATACATCATACCATAATAGATTAGAGAGTGTTGTTATTAGTGGAAATGCTTCTTGCATAAATCTTTACTAATCTTTAAACATTTACTGTATAATTTGTGTATACCATTGTATTGGCAAAATTAAGCAAGATAATCCAGTCCAGTTAATTCAATAATCCAACTAATTAAGAAATTATGAGCTCAACTAGAACAAAGTAAAGCAGAAAAGTACCTCACGTTACTTGCATTCATGATATGGAAGAGTCATGCCTTGGACGTAAGAGAATATTGTAAGCACAAATATTAAATTCAATGGAAAAAAATGGCAATAGCAAAACATTTTTACAAAATAAGTAAAATGGTTCAAACATTATAAAAAATAAGTAAAGATATGCATAATTATACTTTACTCAAATGTGGTATATGTGTGTGATTAACCTAAACTGAAACAATATGATAATGAATAATATATATACTTGTTTTCATTTGCATGATTTCTGAAAAAAACTTTAAAGTTAAATTAGCCATATTCAAAAGTCTCTCAACGGTATTATTGCTGCCTGACAAATAGTTTGAAATCTAGTCTTCATTAATAACTTGAATAAATAAAAAAGAATTACAGTACAATAATAGATTTCTGAGCAAACATGTAGAAGCTGTACTACATTAGTTATATCTCATGAGCAGTCTTCATCTTTTTTAACTGAGTCTTTCTTTTTTGGATACATCACAGTACTGTAAATTGGCTCATTTGGTCATGAGATGACATTTACTTAGCTGAAGCCAGGGGTATTCCAATGTGCTGCAGGGTGAAAAGAGTGCCGGAACCCAGATAAATCTTTTTATCTCATCTTTTTATCATCATACATAAGGAGGTAAAATTCTTTTTTATGGTCTCTAATGCTAATCTAGTTCCTTTCCAATAGCGGTGGTACTTGAGTCATAAACAAAGACCATAAACAATGAATACAGAGTGTTTTTGCAAAACTGTAGTGAGACATACTGACAATGTACTAAAAGAATAAAGCAAAAAAAGGAAAAAATTGATTGCTGAATTTAATTAATCATTAGTATTCTAAAGGCTGCAACATTTCAATTATATTTACATCTCTTTTGACAGTAACTGTTTTATACTGTAAATGACTGGTTATGAGAGGAACCTTAATCTCTATAGTAATTAATATTCACTTCATTCATAATATGGTGTTTATGCCAAGAATTGTATACTACTATGCATTGAACATGCAATACCTACCTGGTGTTGTTGATCATCTAGAATAGGAACATTAAACTACTTTCCTGGTGGGCTGAACAGTCATTTACATGTTGACCCACCCAACCCCAATTTAATTCATCAGTGTTGTAATCTAATTGTAATGAAAATGTAAAACTTTCTTTAACTGAGAAGGTTTTGTAACTAGTGGACCATGAATGAAATGTGTCTTTAAAACCATCAGTTTTTAGAAACCTTGGTACCTTTCTGGATACATTTCAATAACTGAATCAGACATTTTTACATTTTGTGACTTAAAAGAGTTATTATTCCGTGGTCTATAATTCCATATAAAACATGCATTTTCTAAGTTAAGAATTGGTTAAATTGATTAGACTTATTTATCATGTGTGTTTTCTTTCTGTCTTTAGTTTAATTTCCTAGAACCCTAAAGGCTGGAATGAGCCAACAAGCACAAGAGATGCCATTAAATTATATAAGGAACAAGTAATAGGTTTAATCCATGCTGAAAAAAATAAGAAAGAGAACACAATGTTTCGGCCGTGGAGCCTTCTTCAAGTGTGTTCTCTTTCTTCTTTTTTTCAGCATGGAATAAACCTATTACTTGTTCCTTTGCAGCCTACACATGCTGACGCAGCTACCCACCTGAACCATTAAATTACATAAGATAACATAAGCTGAGTAAACACAAACATAAACATTTCAACATTTGTAATTGTTAAAAAACATTGATTTTGTGTCTTACTTTTTCATCACTTGTGATTTAACTATCAAACCTCAATTTAATTAATTTTCTGTTGATTATGGCACATTCCTGAATAAATTATGCATCTTGTCATACAGCATGATGTAAGGATGTCCTACCCCCTTTTTAAACTTCTGTAAAACAAACTATGCAAACTTATACAAACCATGAGTTATTTAGAATTGATTTATTGACTGCAGAGCAAAATCTTAAATGCACTCATTGCTTATTTCACCAATAACCATTCCTTGTTTAGTATTATGTACAGTTCTGTTAAAATGGATGGTTGAACTATACACAACTATGTATAGTTGTACTATGTATAACTTTGCCTTAATGCTGAAAGACCATACAAACAGCATTTAAAATTATCAGTTGATGACTAAACTAAACTAAAAACCAAACTGCAATTTTTGGATTATCAAGTAAGTTTTGTAATTTTAATTTATATCGACATTTATATTAATAAACTGTATAAAATGTAAAACATCAGAATACACAGTTATAAAACAAAACAAGATCAATCTTTATCTTTAATGGACTCTTGTTTTTTTTTATTTCAGCTGAGTTTTGAGTAACTTCTTTGGATTAATTCCTTTCTTAATTGGTATGATTTAACATGCTTTCCAGATTTGCTCATTGACCTTTTAAAACAGGTGGGAGTGTGATTCTCTAGGACTACAGCTACTGAACTATATATTTTCACATTAGAGGAACCATACCTATAGTATAATCTGACCTTCGCATATCCTTAGAAGTATCTGTCCTTCACTGGTTTAGCACTAAATATGAAATGCAGTACTCTACCATTCTTCAGGAGGAAATTGGCTCCATGAAGATTGGCCACACACACTGCACAGAACAGAGGAGTGCAGTGCTCATCATTGAGTTTGTTAACCTCAGCTCCATGGTCCAGTAGTGATGCTAACAGCTCGTTCAAAACAGGCCGGAGTGCACAGAGATGTAATGCACTGTGAGGAACAGGAGACACATGATTAATCACTGTTTTACATTCAAACTTTGATTCCAGCATTTGGCATTATTCTGCCACTAGTGTACCTTGTCTCTTCCACGTAGCGTTGTTTTCTATGCAGTCAGCCATGAAGGAGGCAGTGCTGTGTGCATGCAGACACTCACTGGGCTCAACAAAACAACCTTGTGAAACTTTCTTGTGTGATTTATTACTTGCAAAGAGGCCAATTAATATCTTCTATAAGCCTCTTTTTATTTCCAAGGCCATATTCATGTTTTTTGCATTATTTCATCATTTCAATGTTCCTAGTTTTTCGTAAGAAAATCCTTGCTCTCCATTTGTACTTTATAATTCAGCAAATTGCTAACTGTTTCTCTCATATACTCCAGTAATTACATCTCCTTATAACTGTTTTTCAGTACATTACGTTATCATCAAACATTCAGTTTTAAGGGAAGTAGAGCATGTAATACTCACACAACATTCTTATACTTACACACAGTCTGTTTTAAAATACGATATCCTTGAGCTTGTCAGCTTCAGATTGTTCTTTTTTTTGTCATTGTTATTCAGTTGTAAACACAGAGTACATTAAGAAAAAAAAGGAGGTAAAGGAGGTAAAAAAACTCATTTTGAAAAAACAGCCTTGTTGCACAAACTATATGGGAATTTGGAGCCAACTAACTCATTTTGGAGAATTACCTTTAGCTGTAGTCTGTTTGAGCTGACATTCAGTGAGAATTGAATTTCAGGACAAAAATGTTTATTTACCACAGTCTCCCAGATCTCCGATTTATTTAATTAGGGTGAGAGCCCTTTGAAGTTTCTTGACTGTAATTCTCCCTTTATTATCTAATTGAACATATCCACACTGTCATCAGGTGCCATACAACCTACTTGAAGAGTTGATGCATTCCTTTTACATTGAACAGTAGATAAAGAGGAAAAAAATGTAATAATTGCATTCATGAAAATATGTTGCCTTCAGTAACTAAATGTAGACTGACATTGTTTTTGTAAAGTTTGCTCAACATACTGTAACAGGAGCTGCTTTTCCACTCTGAAAATTGTCTGTCCATTTTAAAGGTTATTATATATACAGTATATAAAAACGTTTTATTAGTATAAATGACATAAATTAAATCTTAGACTGAATAAGCTTAATTAAATAAAAGGTAAAAACTCTGTAGCCTACAAGAATATTTCCAAGAATTCTGATTGATACCTTCAAAATACCAATGTAGGTTGAAAATGGTGATCTCAACTAAGCTTTGAAAGAATAAGGGGAAGGCAATTCTAGTCTTTGAGAGCCAAGCTTTTTTCTGCTTTTCATTCTGCTTGCACTTCAATGACATAATTGACAGAAATAAGTGGATAAGAAGCCAAATCATTTGTGTTAATCAGGTGTTAATTTAAAGGGTTCTTCTCCAACCTGCAGGAGCCTGGCACTGAAGGACCAGGATTGACTATCTCTGAACTAATTATCTTAATCACTGACAACAGGAAGTCACTTGGATAGCTTGTTTTCATGCAAATACTTAATCTGAATAAGAAATTCCTGAATTAACCATTTTTGTTCAGATTGTGAATAATTTGGATTCTGAGGAACATGGTGAAATTTAGGATAAACAGGTCAGTAGTTACAATTAATGTGCATGAGTTTTTAGTCATTCCTATGTTACATTTTCACATTAAACACTATATACACCCATCCTTTTTCTACCTGCTTTATTCAGTACAAGGCCAAGTGGGAGTCAGACTTTATCCAGCAAGCAACAGGTGGAAGGGGAGATACACCCCTCAGATGGGATGCTAAACCATCACAGGGCACACACAGACACAGAAATGCACACACTCACACTAAAGCCAATGTCTTCCAGAATGTCCTATAGTGTGGTGACCAAAATGGTACACAATTTTCTAAATGAGACTTTACTAGTGCACTAGTGGATGCAGTTTCAACATATCATCTCTTGTTTACCACCAGTCGACTTGGCACACGAATCCGAGAATTCAGAAACATTTAAACTGGAATGAGGATTATAGGAGAAAATGGAAGAAGGGAAACACCAAAGCTAATTGAAAAGGAAATTATATGGCAAATAAAGACCAAGGGGGAACTAAAGAGATAAAAATAATTACAGTAAGTGCTTATACCTAAATTCTAGGAGTATTAGACACAAATTACATGAGATAGTAGATAGTAACTATGACATAACCAGGGACTTATGATGTTATTGGAATCACAGAAATCTGGCTTACCAATATTGACGTAGAGGAGTGTAACATTAGTGAATACACTCTGTTGCCACAATAAATGTATTAAAAAGATCACTCAGGTTCAGGAACCTAAGCTACCGTACAAGAATCAAGAATCTCTGAATCTTTGTGGGTCAGACTAACAAAAAAGCATTTCAAATGTATAGTGTTAGGAGCATGCTTTAGGCCACCAAATGCAGATGTTGAAGCAGTAGACATAGATAATGACAGCTTTCTTACCCAATTTGCCAGATAGCTTATTCAAGAAAATGCTTGTATAGATCTTTTCTTTCAAAACAATCAGGACAGAGTAAAGCGAACGGCGAACCATTAGGAGAAATTGCATGCCTTGAGTGTATTTTGAAACTGCACAGGCTGAATCGAAAGCAGAAGTTTCCAGTTTCCAGGAAGCAGACTTTTAAAGACTGAGTGACAGTTTAAGAAAAGTAAAATAGGATAGGACAGATATGAAATCAGTGAAAAACAGATGGCAGCTTTCTAGATTCTATTTAAAGCACAGAACAAATTTGTTCCAAAAGTAAATGAAAAGCTGAAAACCTGTATCCAACAAATCAATCAGAAAGATATAAGAGAAAAAAGGTACTAGTTAAAGAAATCTAGTATAATATAATGAAAACACAGGTAAAAAAAAGGATATCAAGAAGGCCAAGCAATATATTTAAAGTTAATATTGCAATGGGGACTAAAATAAATAACATGTTCTTTCAGTTACACAACAGCAAAAGTACCATCAAGGATGAAGTAAAATATATCCAGAATAAAAATGGTATCCTTCCAGACAATGAAAGAGAAATGGCTCATGTACTAAACAAGTAGTTCACTCAAGTATTCACTAAGGAAGATGTCAATGACATGCCTCAATAAATCCCTAGGATTTAATAGTATCTTATCTAATATACTCAATAGAAATGTGAGATCTTATTCAGAAGCTATTGAGCCAGCTTTAAGAACAATAACTTAAGACAGAGATAAGACACAGAGACTGGAGAATTACTTATATAAAACCCATCCATAAAAAGAGTAAGAAAATTGAACCAAATAATTACAAACTGTTAAGTCTGACTTCTATTACATATACTGTACCCTACAGTAATTAAAATTATTATAATAAATAAACTAGAGGATCACCTATGAAAATATTTATTGAAAAAGTCGGCATGGATTTAGAAATCGTAAAGCCTGTTACGAGTTCTTTGAACAAAAGTAATGGATACACATAGGGCATATGATAAAATTTCCCATAAGTGATTAATTCTCAATTTGCAGGTGGTAAGCATTCAGAAAAAAACATTACACAAGCATTACACAAGTAATTTAGATTTAGAAATTGTTATTACATAGTAATAGTAACATAGTAATGTAATGAAATTAAAACAGGAAAATAACTTACATTACATTGCAGTTTCAGATTACCTGACCTGTTGTCAGGAAAGGAGTTAAAGCTCAGACTTAAAATTACAGTCAGGATGGTAACAATGTGATGTTCAACTTGCAGGACTCCAATCAGAAGTTAATTAAAAAGACAGACTGCTGTGGTGTAGTTGTGGCTTCTCACACTCTGCAGATCACCACATGAAGCTAATGGTTTACAAACAGGATAAACCCTGGAGAGTCTACTTTATTACATCGCCATCTTTCAAAACTTGACCTTCACACAGTTTGAGTTCTAGGCACATACAGTATAAGAGCCCTAGTTTAAAAATGCCACTTCTATTCAGGAATAAATGTGTCTGTGCCAAATATAATAAAGAAGCTGGAAAAGTAACAGATGGGCATATGTAAAGAGAATTAAGCTTTGATATTTTGTTCTGTTTTAGAAGATAAAGAATCACACAATTCATCCTGTGAAAGACATGCTTTTGTCTGAATATTTGTGTTCCATGGAGCCATGGGTATATACAGTACTTGCAAGTGTATACTGTATAATGTTTTTGTTGGTCTTTACAAAAAGGATATGAATAGTGACTAGACAGATGCTTTTTGCACCAATTTCCTAAAACAGCCATTAACACTTTTAATTTTTTTCAATGACAGTACAGTTTAATACAGTGATAAAGCATGCACGTACTGTACCTGTCTCCTCCTGTATACACAGCATTGACATCAACTCCACTTTTAATGAGGAACTCCAGACATTTGACTTTCTCATTACTAAAATACAAAAATAAATACTTTTATTAAAAGAAAAGACGACAATCTTAAACATGTTTTTCCTATATCAAGAAAAGATGTTGCTTAAAACATAAAAATACAACATGGTATACAATGAATCTAAAATAAATCTGCTGTTGGTCATACTGAATATTGTCTTTTTGTTGGTGAGCAAGTAGGTGTGTGAGAAAATGACCACCTGTCTAGCATGATTTCTTATGCTTATTGATCACAGTTTTGTTAAGATCAGTATTGTCCTCAATGGAGACCAATACTTTACTTTAGAATTCAGTTTTGGCCTAAAACGTAGATACAGCACAAAGTTTCAAGCAAACTATTGTGACACTCCAATATGAACCAACAGCTCCCAGGAATACAGTAAAATATTTTAGGAGACATACAGTATAGTACAGTAATAGCCTCATGAAAGTTTTTGCAATAGCTTTCATCTTTTAGCGAAAGGCTGTAAACCAACTAATCAAAATGAAATTCTCAAAGTCATACAAATCTTCTGTACATAAAATTACTATTATTACTAAAATTATTATTAAAGTTTAGACAGAGTATACTGTAAAGCTTCTTTAAAGAAGCACGTGGTTTCTGTCAGAAGCCACATATCAATATTCATAAAGAAAGATGCAGAAGGTGATGTTTATCTGTGCCACTTTTCATTTATTGTGTCACTTTCAAGCACTTTTGATAACAGTATATTTTTACAAAACATAAAATGAGACTATTTTCTGGGTAAAGGAACCTAAACCGGTTGTGTTGTTAATATTCATTCATTAATTTCTCATATATTCCCTCCAACATATCATGGGTCTGCCCCGGGCTCTCTTCCAACTCGGCTGTGCCCAGTACAACCCCACCAGGAGCCACCAGGTGGGAATTCTCACCAGATGCCCAAACCACTTCAACTGGCTCCTCTCCATACAGAGAAGCAGTGACTCTATTCCAGGATCCTCTTGGATTGCTGATCTCCACACTGTCATGGAGAGTAACCCCAGCAGCCCAATGGTGAAACTTTTCTTACCTTGTACCCGTGATCTCTTTCTTCTGGTCACTATCCATAGCTTGTGACTGTCACGGATGTCTAAGGGACAAACCGTGGAATGGCAGGAGAGCAAAAAAGGCCCCTATGCGTAGCGGCGAGACAGGGGTTAGCCCGGGCTCAGCTCTTCAGGAAATGCCGTATAGAAACCTATGCCCTCAGGTAGAGGACGTGGGGAAACTTGATGCTAGGCAGGTTTCAGGACATCCAAACCTCAATGCTGAGCGAGGAGCAGAGCAGAAGCAGGAAGTAAATATGCTACACAACAAGACACACCAGAAAGACATAAATAATCACAGGGAACTAGGAACAGGAGAGAAGCAGAGCACCCTCTAGATGTACTGGGCGTGACAGTACCCCCCCTTTAAGGGTGGCTCCTGACACCCAAAAAAAGAGCTGCACAGCACTGGGGGGAGGAAAAACCTCATTTGACTGAAAGGAAACCTCCGGGAGTCCACGGCTGAGAGCTACCCCCTACTCCGGGGTAAAAAAACCTTTATTGAGTAGAGGAAGGGAGGTCTTTGAACAAGCAAAAAGTCACAAACAACTAAAATAAACCCCGACGGAACAGGGGAACAAATAACACGTAAGGGCATGGAAGCCAGACCAGGAGGCATGGGAGCCTGGGACAGAGACAGCAACAGGAAAACTACATTAGAGGTTTATAAAAAAAACCTTCCTCCTCACAATTCCCAACCCAATTACTGATGCATACATGGCAATCTCCTCCTGAAGCAATCCGTGCAGCAATTCTTCTTGCTCTGCAGGTTTGAAAGTAAAGCTCCTTGCAGCAAGCCTGAAATAGCAGAGAGGGTAGAGAGAGATAACAATGATATATTAGCTTAACTCTCCAGCTCCTGCAGCATTATTCAGTTGAGATTTTAATGGGCTGCAGCCATGTTTTCAAACGATTTACAGAACTTCTAACAATGCATGTGCTTACCTACCTTCTTTGTTTTATTTTGATTTGCATAATCATTCATTAAAGGCTCCAAGCCTTCAACAATCTTATCTGTCACTTGACAATACTGAAAAAGAATAAGCAACATCCAAAGGCAACTCACCCTCCTCCCACCAAACAAACACGAAAATTATAGGATTGTATAGGATGTTTGAATCTAAATCCTTATGAACACCTGCAAACTGAACTTCAGGGAAGATTTTTCAGGTAAAACAAAGGATCCCTGACACATGAAGAATAGTAGCTTCTTAGCATTGAAAGGAATGTCCAGAATATGCTCTTGGTGTCAAAGTCAAACTAAATAAAAACAAAATAAACAGAAAAAATGTAACAGACAATGTCCAGTATTAAACAGAGACAATTCTATAAAACGTCATCATTTTTTCCCTGCAGTAAGTTAACCTTTAAAAAATCATTAAGCCATAAGCATTTTCTTTAAATATGATAACCATTTTGCTTTTCAGATTATGTTTGACGCAAATACATACAAGCTATCTATTTTAGCATTTTTTTATAAACCAGTGCATTTTTCATAGTTTTACCAAGCAGTATTTCCAAGGTTGGTCCTGAAAGGTTTTTGTTGCTATGCAACCACCAAGTTGTGCTATTTTTTAATAGTCAGTTTTTAATGAAGAACAAGAAAAACATTTAGAAACACTGGACAATAGTCTTATCACTTCTCATGCTTCACACGTAGAGTGCATGCACCATGAACTTGCCAATCAATAAAAAGTCATCTCAGATGACCTGACAACAGCTGAATAAATGCAATTATATTTTAAGGGATAGCATATACATATATTTATTTACAAACTGCTTGCTGTACTTGCTATTTTACAGTCCACCTACAACATTGATTCACACTTTTCAATTGAAAGTAGCTGGTTCCAGGACAAATAACTACTCATCCTGCAGAAGTTTGAAACATTACTCATGTATTAAAAAATGCAACAATTAAAGATAAGATAAGATCACTTGATTGGCCATATACAATTTCTTGTATTAGAAATTTGTCTTTTCGCATACCCCAACTTGCTCTCCATGAGACACACAGACAGGGAGAGAAGCTTGGGATCAGAACGCAGGGTCAGTCATTTAAATTAAAGTGTTACATCAAATATCATTATGAATATATATACAGTGCCTTGCGAAAGTATTCGGCCCCCTTGAACTTTTCAACCTTTTGCCACATTTCAGGCTTCAAACATAAAGATATAAATTTTTTATTTTATGTGAAGAATCACCAACAAGTGGGACACAATTGTGAAGTGGAACGAAATCTATTGGATTTTTGAAACTTTTTTAACTAATAAAAAAATGAAAAGTGGGGCGTGCAAAATTATTCGGCCCCTTTACTTTCAGTGCAGCAAACTCACTCCAGAAGTTCAGCGAGGATCTCTGAATGATCCAATGTTGTCCTAAATGACTGATGGTGATAAATAGAATCCACCTGTGTGTAATCAAGTCTCTGTATAAATGCACCTGCTCTGTGATAGTCTCAAGGTTCTGTTGAAAGCGCAGAGAGCATCATGAAGACCAAGGAACACACCAGGCAGGTCCGTAATACTGTTGTGGAGAAGTTTAAAGCCGGATTTGGATACAAAAAGATTTCCCAAGCTTCAAACATCCCAAGGAGCACTGTGCAAGCGATCATCTTGAAATGGAAGGAGTATCAGACCACTGCAAATCTACCAAGACCTGGCCGTCCCTCTAAACTTTCAGCTCAGACAAGGAGAAGACTGATCAGAGATGCAGCCAAGAGGCCCATGATCACTCTGGATGAACTGCAGAGAACTACAGCTGAGGTGGGAGAGTCTGTCCATAGGACACAATCAGTCTTACACTGCACAAATCTGGCCTTTATGGAAGAGTGGCAAGAAGAAAGCCATTTCTCAAAGATATCCATAAAAAGTCTCGTCTAAAGTTTGCCACAAGCCACCTGGGAGACACCCCAAACATGTGGAAGAAGGTGCTCTGGTCAGATGACACCAAAATCGAACTTTTTGGCCACAATGCAAAACGATATGTTTGGCGTAAAAGCAACACAGCTCATCACCCTCAACACACCATCCCCACTGTCAAACATGGTGGTGGCAGCATCATGGTTTGGGCCTGCTTTTCTTCAGCAGGGACAGGGAAGATGGTTAAAATTGAGGGGAAGATGGATGCAGCCAAATACAGGACCATTCTGGATGAAAACCTGTTGGAGTCTGCAAAAGACCTGAAACTGGGACGGAGATTTATCTTCCAACAAGACAATGATCCCAAACATACAGCAAAATCTACAAAGGAATGGTTCACAAATAAACGTATCCAGGTGTTTGAATGGCCAAGTCAAAGTCCAGACCTGAATCCAATCGAGAATCTGTGGAAAGAGCTGAAAACTGCTGTTCACAAACGCTCTCCATCCAACCTCACTGAGCTCGAGCTGTTTTGCAAGGAAGAATGGGCAAGAATTTCAGTCTCTCGATGTGCAAAACTGATAGAGACATACCCCAAGCGACTTGCAGCTGTAATCGCAGCAAAAGGTGGCTCTACAAAGTATTAACGCAAGGGGGCCGAATAATTTTGCACGCCCCACTTTTCATTTTTTTATTAGTTAAAAAAGTTTCAAAAATCCAATAGATTTCGTTCCACTTCACAATTGTGTCCCACTTGTTGGTGATTCTTCACATAAAATAAAAAATTTATATCTTTATGTTTGAAGCCTGAAATGTGGCAAAAGGTTGAAAAGTTCAAGGGGGCCGAATACTTTCGCAAGGCACTGTATATAATGTTATTTACATTTTAAATAGTAATTACACAGTTTAACAGATTTTTTAGTAATATTATTAGAATAATAACATACACAACTCAAATTAATTCATGTAATTATTTGAGTTGAGAAGAAAATGCCAAAATGCAATGAATAAGAATCTCTCTATATATACTGTATATACACTACATATATTCAAAAGATATAATTTAATTCATTCTGGAACAGTGAAAGATATGACCATACCCATTTAAGTAATTAAGATTGCCTCGATACTATCAACATTGTTGATGGTGGTCTGTCTTTGAGAGAAATAGCCTGGGGAATTAAATTTTCTGCTTCAACAATCATCCAACTAGTTAAAATTGGGAAATTAGCTCAATGAGAGACAGGCAACATCCTGGAAAAAAAGGTCACCAAACCAGTCCAAGACCAGTACAGTACATCTGTCTCATCCATTTAGCAAGCTACACAAGACATTTTAGGAAATTCTAGGAATAAATAACCAACACACCATCAGAATGAGTGCAGCACACAGTCTGCTTGACAATAGTCTGCATATTTAGAGACCACTCAGTTGTAACATGTTGACAGCTAAGAGAGAAAATCAGCATCTTCTATTGTCCAGAGAACATTGTGGTGGTGGCAGAGAGAATACTAGAGTATTTTATGCACTGAAGAATTCCATTTTTTTCTGACGAATATGGTGTGAGCAGACAAGTTTAGCATTATGCTTAGGAAGTGATAACTGTTGGGTGGGGATGGTGTTGAAATGTATTGATGAATGGAGGACTATCCTTTAATACAAGAACTTCTTTGCTGCAATTCGAAGATGACTTTAGTGCTGAGCAATTCATTGATAAACACATTTCCCATTTTTACAAGCCAAAAATCTGGGATTCTAGAATTATTAAGTCCAATACAGCATCACACAGTGCTAGGACTACAATGGCATGACTTCAAGAGAACAATGCTGAGCTCTCACTGTGACTAGCTTTTAACCATGACTTCAGTCCAACAGAATATCTGTGATACCGACTTGTCAATGACATAAAAAAATGAGCACTTCAAGTCTTTGGCAGCTGCTGCTATAAAGGAAGGCTAACATCCTACTACAGTATATCCAGAGGTAGATCAGGTCAGTGCTTTAAAATTGTCAAGATGTGTTAATGCTCAGAGAGGTTAAAAATGGTCCTTTGATTTATACTTTATTTATTTTTTTTATTTCTGCTCATAATGTTTGATTAAATCAGACTTGAATGTTGCCTTTATTTTGAGCATCAATATATATATACTGATGGAAAAAAGAAACGTAACACCTCCTCCTCCACATTCTAGCCCTCCCATCTGCAACAAACAGGGTGAAGAGTGACTCATCCCTGAAGAGGACCAGATGCCACAGCTGTCAAATCTATCGTAGCCTCAGTCTGGCCCAAGCCAGTCGGGTGTGACGTATAGGAGGTGTGAGCAGAGGGCCTCTGACAGGTCACCTTGCTCGAAGATCAGCAGCATGGAGCCTCACTGTCCTGTCACTGATAACGGCATTGTGTCTGCTGACAGTTTCAACAGCAGTACGGGTGGCAGATCTGAAACAATCTCTCAGATGGACCAGTCTGATGTTTCGGTTCTGCTCTGATGTGGTCATTCGAGGGTGACCGGATCTTGGACTGTCATCTGTCCTGCTGGTCTGCTGAACCTTCTCTGCAGTCGGGACACAGTGTAGCGGTTTAGTCCATAGTGTCTGGGAACGTTGGCACATGACATGCCTGCCTGCAGCATGCCAATGGCCCTCTCCCTTGCTTCTGGTGACATTCGAGGCATTATGGAGTAAACAGAAATCTGACTAAGCATGGCCTTTTTCTTGCAGTGACCTAAGCTTTGAATTAAGGCCTTTTTAAAGGTGACCTGATCAGGCATTGTTCCACCTGGACCTCGTTGGGTAAAAGTGCATCTCACAAACTTTCGTATGATTGGCAAGTTGCAGTGCCTCACTGCACAAGCTGTGCATAACTATAACTATAGTATTCTCATTCCAGAAAATGTTGTGTTTCTTTTTTCCATCAGTATATACAGTATACAGTGCTGTTTGTAGACAAAGATGTGCAACATAAAAGTGATCCAAAGTAGTCAGCATAGCACAGCAGATACAGTGGGATATCCCATCATTCCCAGATACTGCAGAAAAACAATGAGCATATTGCTGTTCTTCAGCATGCAGTGTAGAAGTTTGACAAAAGAGGCATTAAAAGAGGTATGGCCCTTGTCATTGTTATACACCTCTGACATATAAAAGTCAGACAAACTCAAGGGTTCATAATCAGTTGTTGAAGGATGAAAAAAAATAGGAAGCAACTGAACAGCTGCCCTAATCTCATGCAGAATTACATTAACTGCTGATAATTATGTGGTCTCATCCCCACCTTTCTGGAACAATCCACACAAACGTAGATCTGGTCAGTGGGAGAATGTCAAGGAAAACCAGGTCTCCACTGCAAGTGGTGCTAATCAACCAGTACGTGTCCTACCCTCTGGACCAGAAATGAAAAAAAAAGCCAAAACTAGACTAGGCAAAATTGTGCTGTAGTAGGTACCGTTCTTCAGATGAAATGATAACAAGATTCTGACTACTTGTTCACTAAAGATCCCTTTTCAAAAGAATAGGGGTGTTAACCTTAATATAACACCAAAATCCTCGCTGGGCTTATACTGTATAAACTGCACTTTCTGACGCTCTGCCTTAATTCCTTTGTTGAAGTCATTACTCACTTCTCTAAGTGATCTGCTGTTGGCACATCATACCGTATAGTATAATAGCAAATAATATCTGATGTGCATCAGGAGGGTGTTGCACTTGGTGAGTGATGTGGGGCCCCTACCATATGTAACACACTTTGTGAACTGTTGGGACAAAAAGCACTACATAAAAGTAATATATAGCCTAATTGAATGTTATTTATAAATTAATGATCATCATTATTGTAATCTAGTGCAATTGTTCCTGCAATTTGATGTAGCTGTAATTTTGCTGTAAGTAAGCTGACCCACAAGACAGGGGCTCCTTTAATATGCTGTTAAGGCAGCATGCAATAGCTCTGAAAATATCAAAATATTTTAACATTAGAAAATGGCTTTTGTAGACAGCCCTAGGATCTTTGTATTTCACTATTATTTTAAAAAATATTTAGATTTCATAATGAATTCCACTGTATTTCTCAATAGAGTTTTTTTTAAAATGATACCTCTTTATATTTTGAAGCAAAGCAATTTCCTTGCAGTTATCTGCAGACATACACCTACGCAGCAATGAGAGGTGAGTGTCACCTTATTAAGGATTAAAAAAGTACCTTACCATTCCGCACATTGTAAATGGCCATTTGCAACTGACAGGTACAGAAGGCTTGGGGAGTTCCTTGTCTTGGTATGCACAATATTCCTTTGGAATTGTCCATCACTACCAAACTGCATTAGGAGCTTAATTACATCCGTTCTGCCTTGGATTGCAGCACAGTGGATAGGAAACAAACCTTTCTTGTTTGGCTTTGGTGGTTTAGTTGTGTGAGAAAGCTAAACAAAAAGTAAATCACAATCAGAAGTAGTTTGATGAGAATTTCTCTTTACCAGAGCCATCAGATCAGGTCATAACTGCTCAGTGGGTTCAGTCAAACATACTAATTATGGTTTTGACCAATTGGTTACTAATGATCCCATGACACTTTTTTTTAAAGAATAGAGGTGTTGACCTCTTTGTCCTGGCTAAGTCCCCCTTTGGTTTTGAACACTCTGGCCTTCCTAAATTTCACCCTTAATTCAAATGGTGAAGCCTATACAACACCACATAGCTTAAAATACTAGCAGTTTAGAATTTTATTTTTGTTTAGGTAGCCTGAAAGTCAAGTCATTTCTATGGATGAATATCAGCATTTCCACTTTTTACTGGGCAGAAATATAATTTGGTTTCCCTTTCATGTACTCCCTACTTTCTTTTTAAAACTGAGAAGCCCACTGCATTTTACCACAAACTTTAACATTTATACTCTTCAACAATGGATATGTACTGTAGGCATTATGGAAAATCTTTCTGTAGCTCTTCAAGTAAAATGTCTACAGTGTATTATATTTGAAGTTATGCTTGTTCATTTCAGTTTCATGTTTTTATGTATCTTGAGACATGAAGAGAAGTTGTAAAATGTAAGGAACATAACATATAGAAAACTATTTAAGTTTAGTTTAAAAAACACAGATCAGCTGAGGCCTAAATGTGTCTTTATATTTTGCAAGCAATGTACATAAATCCATTGTGCATAAAAAAAACATGCAAAAAGTGAGCATAGTTGTACAAGAAAAGACCCTTATTAGTGCTAAAACCAACAGATCACACACTAAGCATGTGAGAGATACCAGAACCAAACAAGTAAATTAAAACCAGGATTGAATTAGGATAGTTTTAAGGGACATTATTATTTTTATTAACAGAAAAAAACATATTGTCATAATGAATACAGTATTGACAGATATTTCTGAAAATGTATAGAAACCTAAAGTGAGATGTAAGGTGACTTAATTGGATTGAATGCATTTCTCAGTTGAAATAAAGAATAAAATTAAGTTATCTCTGAATAGTACATATCCTGGATTTGTATATTACAGTTGCAAGAAATTGCAGGAAAGATTTCTACTCTTTGACGACTACAACTGAATTCTTAATCAATCTATCACATGACTTGGGTCTGTTTTGTGATAAAATTTCTACCGGAAAGTAGTTTCAGAGAACATACAGTTCAGTACATGTGAGAGCATACCTGGGGCTCTCCAAACTGGATAGCTCTGTAAATACAGTGGAACCACTCAATAAGCCATTTGTTTGACTGTATTGTTTGACCCTGTCATTGAGAAATGGTATTCTGGGAAAATTGTATACAATGTGGAATGGTTATAATCCACATTGGTACAGTATAAAGTCCAACACACAATACAATATGAACAACTTATCTTTTTTTGTTGTTGTTGACTAGTTGTTATCTGAAGTATGGGTGGACGACCTTTTTGAAATTTGGAAAAATGAAACACCTCTATATGTCTGGCTGTATTATAAAATGGACTCTTGAAAATTGATTTCACTTATGCATGACATTATTCTGCACTTGGACAGAAGGGCAGATTGATCAAGTCAATTTCTTATCACACTGATTAAAGTAAAGTTGAGTTTCCTCAGAATTACTTGTAATAGCTTACCAGAAGTCTTACACAATCCAAGTTAGTGTCCTTGCCTGGTTCTCCATAGCATACAACATGTATTGGAGTATTACCATCATCATCTTTTCTGTTTATGTCAGCTCCCCGATCTATCAGAAACTGAAAGAAAGTCAGATTGTCTTTATTTTCAGTTAGAGTAACATAAAATGTATATATAACCTATATAACATACAGTATTTATATGTGTAGTAACATAAATATAGAATTCCAAAACAGCATTGATATTCCAAACATCTTCTTTCTTTCTCAGACCTTCTTGATTTAAGGCACACTCAATTGATCTTGAAAATGAAGAGTTGAAAAACAGTAAAGGCCTTTCTACTGTATTTGAATTTAAGTTCTATATTAGAAGAACATCTGCCCAGAAATGGATAACATTTTTCTTATTAGTTTGCAATTAAAAAAAACAAGCTAAACAAAAGCTTCCTCAGGATTTTGGCTTTTGGTCTATTAGAAGATCAAATGGGCTTTGCTGGTACAGTAGAGTTTGGTAAATGTACGAATTGAAACACTAACCCATCACAATCTCTTCAGAAATCTAACATAACTTTAGTTTGATACCATTTTGCAAAAAACTTACAATACCCTTTACTAAACCCAACACAATTAAATGCAACAATCAGTGCCTGCCAATTTTAGCTGTTCACAAAATAACAATATTGATCTTGTGGTAGAAATACATGGGATACGTGGGAGGTCATGACCTTGACAAACTGGGATTTTAGATTTCATTTTTACCCATATGGTGAAGTAATAACATCAGTGATCTGTGATCTCACTAGGTGAGCTGATTTTGTGTGTTTCTTAGGAATCTAATAAACAGAGTCTTCTGTTTGTGTACCTACTGTAGGAAGGTCAAGTTCAGTCTTTGCTGCGATCAATCGACACTTCCAGAGTGCTTGAACACAGTAGAAGTAAAGGCAAGTTTGTAAATCCAAACTACATCTGACTAAGTTTTGGAAGTCTTCAATGGCTGCTTTCTAATTGCTTCTTGTGAGGATAATTTGAGAGAAAATGCCATGTTTAACATTTACTGTATATCCCTGGGTACAAGACTCTTGGAAAGCAGTCCCATCATCAGCAACATATGCAATGTGGCTTTCATAGTATGCACAATAATGGCTGAACATCTGTAATTTGAAAGGTGAGTGCAAATATCACCATCCCTCACTATTTGAGATATTATAGCAAATTAACTTGCAATATCTCAGATATTTTATTTTGTGTGTGCTGTTGCTTTTTCCCCTCTTTTTTCTCTTGAATTACTCAAGTCAAATTGAAAACAAAATGCAGAAGTTTCTTATAGCATTTAATAATGGAGAGTAGCAAGCAAATAAACTGTACAAGTAGAGCCAGGCATCAGAATCAGAGCATAAAATAGTGCTTACCACTATGCCCTATGCCTGTGTCTGTCTGGTTAGACACCATAAATATGTGCATAACGTTTGTTTTCTATGAAAATAAAAAGTTAAAAACATTAGCTATTACAAAATCATGCATATTATACAATTCAACAACCTCACATTGAACAATACAATATTCTGAGCATAAGTAAAATACAAAGGGACTGAAATTATTTGTGACTGTGTACTTAAAGTTGAATATATCTCACATGACACAATACACTTTATCTCATCATTAGGATAATAAAGGTACAGAATTCATCTAATCTTTTGTTCAAATGTTATAGAGTTGGATAAGTTAGGCCTTAGCCTGCTATGAATCCAGAATGGAAAAATGATAAATAATTGAAGAAAAGCCATAGCAGGGTACACAATGTCCTTTGAGACTGGATAGGATTGTGAACGGGCCAACCACACTGATACCAGAAAACATGAGTATCAGCGGATTTGCACCAGTTTGTATTGTGCACATGTAAGGCTACAAGAGTTTAATTTGACTGTGGTTTGTATTTTAAAATTCTCTCTTAAGCGATCCAGTCACTTACTGTAATAACAACAATATAGAACAGCAGTCATATACTGTACTTAAAACTGTGTAAAGGCAGGGGGTCTTTGTCTCTGTTCAAGCATTAAGAGACTGTTTGCAAGACTTTACATGGGGAACTCTGTTACCTCCCACTTACTAAACTTACTAAGCTAATTTGTGTCTCTAGATTTGTCAAAATGCAAAATACTTATGCTCAGCAATGAACTAACATGCTGTCCAGGGTGAAGTTTCAGTTCCTTTTTCTCAAAGCGACTAAGCGTCTAGAGATAGACAAGTTATTTACAGCATATGAGGGAAAATAAACTCTTTGAAATTACATAGTTTTGACAGAAATTACATCTTTTATCCTCTCTTTTCAAGAAAATCTTCTCATTAAAATATTTAATAATCGGAAACTAACCTTGAAACGGTGAAATCTTGGAGATTATGACTTTACTTGTAAGTGTTGAAGCAATCGGGTACAACACATTTTTATTATTAATTTTCCTCTCTGTAAGTTGAATACAAAATACTGTATAGTGCATCATTGAGAAGGTGTCAACCACTTTATTCCAGCAGCCACATCACCCTGCAACTCACAACTGGCAGCCCACTGAAGCTCAGCAGGTGTGAGCTTGGCCAATACTTGGAAGGGAGACCTCTTGGGAAAAACTAAGGTTGCAGCTGTAAGAGGTGTTAGTGGGGCCAGCAGAGGGCGCTCACCCTGCAGTCTGTGTGGGGCCTAATACTCCAGTATAGTGCCGGGGACACTAAATAACCGCTGTCCTTCAGATGAGACTTAAAACCGAGGTCCTAACTGTTACGGTTGCCAGGAAAGTAAAGGGAAATCCTGTGCAGAATATAATGCCGAGTCCAAAAAACAATCCTAATTTGTAAACCAGAAATACGTAAATCCGAGTTTCCGAAAACCAGTAGATAAGGGAACTGAGCCAAACATGCAATCCAGAAAACAGGTCACAAGGAGAAAGACTAGTCGAAACCAGGAAAACAACAGACAAATAAAGTACACCAAGTATATGGAAGGACAGCTTCCAAAATACTGAGCAGGGATTGAAGAAACCGGACTTCCTGAAACAGTGAAGTGCAGGGTTATGTGGTGACGATACTGGACAGGTGAGTGGCAAGGTGCTAAGAGGAGATCTACGCTTTCTTAAGGGGATAGTGTGTGATATAACACTTACTCTTTTAAAAAATCCCAGGGCCTTGACTAATCTTGACCTCCCAGTAATCCTTATCTATGAATTGGCTTCATCACTTTGTTCTCCTCCCCACTGATAGCTGGCGTGTGGTGAGCATACTGGTGCACTATGGCTGCCAGAGCATACTCCAGGTGGATGCTACACATTGGTGGTGGAGGGGAGTCCCCATTACCTGTAAAGTGCTTTGATTGGAGTGTATAGACAAGCGCTATATAAGTGTAAGCAACTAATAATAATTATTTATTATAAAATAATAGGGTTGCCACATTATAATTATATTTTTGTCTTCCTTAAAATGTGTACTTAGAATTGGTCAAATATGGCCCATTTGAATTAAATCAAAGACAACTAATAATGATGACACTCAAACTTTTCTACCTATACATTCGTTCAGAATTTTAAAAAATATATAATCTTTATACTGTCACATTAGGACAAGGACATCACTATCTTTCGTATTGTAAAGATAATTATTCTGTCTAGAGATGAATTTGCTCGGATACATTTTTTTTTTATCAAAAGAGATGATTAAGGATAATTTTTTTGGATGTGTAATAGTTCAGAAAAGATAGCAGTTCCACACTGGGGAATGACATGTCATCCTCAGTCACCTGATTAATTGGTGGAAGACAATTGGTCGGATAACATTAAAAAGCCAGGAAGCAGAAACTTTCACTGGGTTGCTTATCTCTGCTGGTTAGAAACAGGAGAAGGGAGCAAGGTGTTGATTGACCAATGAGCTCATGAATATTGTTCTTGGCGAGACTTCCAAAAATAATTTGGAAGAGTTTCTTTTTGAAAAGACACTTTTATTTTGTGAAGCCAGTATACAGCTTAGCTCTCTGGCTGTGCTTTAGAAAAGAAAATCTAAAGCTCAGAGAGATATACAGTAGATGTTTTTATCTTTTTTTTTCCTGAAAGTGCGAGGAGAGCTTGAATCTTCTTAATCTGTGCTGAAGTGGAACGTTTTTGTGCACAAAGGTCCCTAAGCAACTCTGCCCGAGGCAGGGGTTTTTCACAGATGGAATAAGGAACAGAATCTAGAAACTCACAAAATGACAGGAGGTAGACTTGGTAGGCATGGGGAAAACATGGGGATTGTGCCCTCCCTGAACTCTTTTTTGTGGAGAGTAACTGGATGGATTTACATATTTCTTAGTTTCATTTCTTAAGTATTGGATTGAAAACCATTTAAAAATGTCATCTAGCTCTGACTATATGTTGGGGACAGCCTAAAGCAGGGCAACAGATCCTGACCTAAACAGGAGGTAACACATACTATCTGGATTACGGTCAGTTTATCAGTGTAAAACTGCTCAGAAAATATACAAAAGAAAACTAAGGGGATTATTGCATAGTTCGGGACACTTATAACCTCAAAAATAGAAAAGGACAAACTGTTGCATTACACTACAGCAAGTGTAATGCAAGGAGCAAGGTAATGTTTAAGATCCTGGAAGCTACACAATATACTGTATGGACCCAGGACTGCCAGATGTACAAGCAGGTTTTAGGAGAGACAGAGGCACCAGAGATCATATTGTTAACATCTGCTGGATATTGGAGAAAGCAAGGGAGTTCTGCTTTATCAATTACTCCAAAGCGTTTGACTGTGTGGACCATAATAATCTGTGGCAAATTCTTAAAGAAATGGGGATACCGACGCACCTTGTTTGTCTATTGAGGAATATGTTTGTAGACCAAGAAGCAACAGTGAAAACCGAATATGGAGAAACCGACTGGTTTAAGATTGCAAAAGGAGTGCGACAAGGCTGTATATTGTCACCCCAATTGTTCAATTTATATGCTGAATAAATTATGCGAATTGCCGGGTTAGATTAATCAGATGCTGGAAGCAAAATTGTAGGGAGAAAAATTAACAACCTGAGATATGGGGATGATGCCACTCTGATGGCCAAAAGTGAGGAGAAGTTGAAGAGTCTGTTGATGAAGGTAAAAGAAAAAAGGGCAAAAGCTGGCCTGCTGCTTAACATAAAAAAATGAAGATTATATCAATGGGCCATATTAATCCTTTGCAAACAGATGGAGAAGAAGTGGAGGTAGTGACAGGTTTTATTTTCTTGGGCTCAAGGATCTCAGCAGATGGTGATTGTAGTCATGAAATCAAAAGAAGCTTGCTTCTTGGGAGGAAAGCTATGGCAAATCTGGGTAAGATATTAAAGTGCAAAGATATTACAACAAAGATCCGTATAGTGAAAGCTATGGTCTTCCCTGTAGTAACATATGGATGTAAGTAAGGCTGTGCATCAGAAAATCAATGCTTTTGAACTGTGGAGTTGGAGAAAATTAATGAAAGTTCCTTGGAATGCACGAAGATCAAATCAGTCAGTACTCAAGGGAATAAACAGATTGTTCATTGGAAGGATTGATAGTAAAACTAAAACTCAAATACTTTGGCCACATAATGTGAAGACAGGATTCACTGGAAAAGACTCAGATGTTGGGAAAGATTGAAGGGATAAGAAGGGGGTGGCAGAGGTTAAGATGGATAGATAGTATTACTGAAGTATTGAATATGAATTTGCAAGATCACAGAGAAGAAGTTGTTGATAGACAGGTCTGGTATGCTAAAGTCCATGAGGTCATGAATAGTTGGACTTGACTAGATAACTAAACTAAACACACAGCATTACACGGTTATACAGTATGAACATCCAAGAAGCAAGCATTCTGCAATGGATGCAAAGGATAATTGTAATGGTAGAAGTTAAAGTGAGTGTTTTAGCGGCAGAGAAAAAAATAGAAGTAAATTCCATAATGAAAAGCAAATGGAATTAAGAAAAAACAGTTTTTATAGCAGAGTGTTCTTAAGCTTATGGGTGGAAGTCAAGAAAAGAGCAGTGGGAGTGGGTATGAAGGATAAAGAAAAGAATGTGAGGCTATGTAAGCAAATATTTAAATGGTACTACGGAGATACAAATCTAGATGTGGAAAACAGAACGCTGTAAATGATGGAAGAAATTTGGAGAAATGTGATCATGGTGAACGATAATATGATCATGGCTGGGAGAAGTACATAAAATGGGGAGCTCTTATGTTCCCTGAAATGGACATTTTTTAAGTTTTCTTTCTGTGTCTCCACTGTAAATGTCATTGTGCATTTTGCAACAGATGCAATAATAGGCAACTTAAACAGTATACAAGTAACTCAAAGACAATGAACTTTGGTAGGAATACCAGATTCCAAGGTAAAATAGGTAATGCTGCTCATAATCATATTTTTTGTCTCAATGTTAATAAAAAATGTATATTAATATAGCAATTTAAGCCTTTTTATCTAAGGTTTTAGTAATAGTGAATGCAAATAATTTATTGTGTTTTGAAATGTTCAAATTATATTATATGTTAAACTTTAGAAGTTTAGGAAAATATGGTTAAGAAGTCCATATGAAAGGCACTGTACCAATGTCATACATTACATTATAAGGACATACTTACTGTAGATACACTGGTCTTGGAACAAATCACTGTGAAGAGATGGAATGCTGGTTTAGTATAAGAGGGGGGCAAGTAGCCCAGGGAGGAAGAGAAGGAAATCTAGAAAAAGATTTAAAGGAAGGCATAGTGAGTCGCAGCAGAAGTAGGCTGAAGTAGTTCAGGTGGGTAGCTGTGTCAGCATGCTTAGGCTGCAAAGGATAGTAGGCTGCAAAGTAATAGGTTTATTCCATGTTGAAAAGAGAAGAAAGGAAACACAATGTTTCGGCATTACATTATAATTGTCACAGGAGCAGGGTCAGACTCCCATGGAATGCGTTGTTAAAGACCCTATGCATGACGGTATAATCCGGAAGTGTCTGGAGAATGACATCAGGGAAGGCACAGCAAAGTAAGGTCGGGATGACAGACAGGGGGCAGTGACTGAGGTGATCCGGTGCATGGGGGGAGCGCTGGCTAATGAGTTCAAAGGAAGTCAAAAGGGGTAGTTAGGGCACAGTCCAATATCCAGATGCCCGGAGATCCATCTGAGAAGCAAGCGGTTAAAAACAGGAACAGGGAAGTGGGACCAGGAACACGAAAAGTTAAGAGCATAACGGGGCAAGGTGCTCCAAGCCCCGGACTCAGAGGTCAGGACGCCATGATGAAGCCTGTGCCCGGTGGTAGGTGGGCTTCCACGTGTCCGTCGTCCAAAGCTAAGCCCAGAACTACAGAGACAATGGACTTAAATAAGGAAAAGGGGATAAGACACAGCTGAGACTAATGAAACTATGAACAATACAAAAAGGTAGGAACAGGGCGTCTAGAGGAGGGATGACAACCTTAACAATTATGGCATATTTAGATACATATAAATATAATATCAAAAAGGCATTACCTGTATTGTTTCTGCATCTCTAGATCTGTGTAAAGGGGTTGCTCCCTTATAGTCCAGTAAATTCACATCTACTTGCAATGCCAGAAGAACCTGAAATGTACATTGATATATTTATATAACTCTTACGTTATTTTAATCATAATGTGTGTACAAGTAGACTTCTTATAAGTATAGAAATGTTTACAGCCATCATGTTAATTGAATGTCAGAAATCCAACCTGTACTGAACATCATCCCACCTGCCTTGGAACTAAGATTTTAGGTAAAACTTGCAATTTAATCTAAAAGTAATTGTATTGTAAACCAACATTTCTTTGATCTATATTTTAAATGTAAACACATTGTAAGAAAGAACTTTGCTTTGTGTATGATAATGTTAATAATATTTAATAGATTAAGTCTCTCAAACAACTTTGCAATTGGGAATTCAATCTAAAGCACAGAGTACGGGCAGAAATGGCTTACAAAAAAAAATAGAACTTTTTTTAAACTGTGTATGTTCCAGAAAAAACATGTTCCATATTTGCATTGGAAAATGGGCCACAGTTTGTGTCTGGAGTGTTTGAGTCTTTCTTGGCTGACCAAGGTATTCGACATATTCGCACTGTTTCTACAACCCAAAGGCGAACGGGGGTGTGGAATGCCTAAACCAGACTCTCAAAAATGGCATCAGAGCCCACCTGTCCGAGGGCTGATCCTCCTCAGCAGTGCCCCTCTGCACTCTCCTCCACTACAGGGCCACACAACATGCCACGACTGGCAGCTCACCAACCTTCCTCATGCTCGGCCGTAAGCTACAAATGCCCCTGGACAGGCTCTGTGTGTACCCAGCTCCAACCCCTCTGGTGTGCACCCACAGCAAGGTGGCTGAACACCAGCGTCACATGAAATGGCGGCACGGGTGCTGTCAGGGTGAAGGCCTGGGATCGCTATCAAGGATTGAGACTTTTTGGTCTCCTTTACAGGTCACAGAGCAGCTGGGTCCCTCCACCTGCTGCCTCTCTGATGGGTCACGATGGCACACCAGCCACCTCTGCAGAGTGACAGCGCCTACACACCCTGACATGGAGGCTGAGGCTGCCCCTGCTGGACTTCCAGGCGAGGTCGACATCCCGGTGGAGCCGTCTGTTCCTGTGGTAGCTTCTCCACGGCCAGCCAGGGTCTGGACCAGACCAGCCTGACTTAATGACTTTATTACTGATTTTTGATTGCTTTTATGGTGCTTGCTGGCTCTACTTCCAGCAGTGCTTTTCACTGTCTGGGAGAACTGTGTTTGTTTCATTTTCTGAAGGGGGGGAGGGAAATGTTGTGTCACGCACAGCGTCCATTTGGGGTTTACGACGCTGCTGCGGTTTGGGTTTGGTGGTTACCGCTTTACGGTACTTACGTGCCTTGGCGGGTTTTCGCCATTCTGTGTCAGTTACGAGATATGCACAATAATGAGTAGACATCTCTAAAATCTGTCTGCCTCAGTCCCTGGTCTTCCGCAGTGTAACATACACTATGTATCCTTATAATTTTAGAGAAAATGCTTTTATTTATTTACCCTATTAAAATGTCTACTGCCTGTGATATGACAGCACACATCTTCCTATATTAATAATGGATAATCCATCAGACAGGAGCAGAATTTCTGTTCCATAACATTTTTGCTCAGTTAAAATGTAACATTTTAGAAAAAGGATTACTGAACATGAAGCTTTTGATCATGCATAAATAAATGCTCTTCATATTCTCGGGATAAGTAGTTCAAATAGGTAGCTGTGTCAACATGTATAGGCTGCAAAGGAACAAGTGAAAGGTTTATTCCATGCTGAAAAGAGAAGAAAGGAAACAATGTTTCAGCTGTGGAGCCTTTGACACCCGAAGAAGGCTCCACAGTTGAAACGTTGTGTTTCCTTTCTTCTGTTTTCAGCATGGAATAAATCTTTACTTCTTCTGATATTATAAGCATATTGCACTTCACAATATGTACAAAATAAGGAATACAGGTTAATAACCATTAGTTTTACATTATTACTCCACTCAATTTGGAGAAAATACTGCAAGAGTATAACAAAATAACACAATACATATATTTGTATTGTAACTCTTGGAACTCTGGAATTAATACCATACAGTACCTAGAAAACTTTTTCACATAATCAAAGTTAATATTGTGTATTCTAGTTTTATTTGCAATCTAGATTGCACTAGAATGCCCCTTGGCTGGGCTGTCAGTATTTGGATTGTGACTTGTCTCACAAACGGTATGCCTGTATATACTGATACATAAAAATAACACTTATTTCCTAAAGGGACTAATGGATTTAATCAAATTCAAAACATTATAATGGAAAATGTGAACTAAAACATAAAACGGTATTTATTAGTTAAATCTGACACAATGTCAAAAAGGAAAACATTGCGAAGTTAGTATTAGGAGTCACAACCCTATATTAACACAGTCCAAGTTTGCTGAGACCTAATTAGCTGCTGGAATTACTATGGTGGAATGTTGTGCCACATATTCTGTGTAACTGGCTCAATGGTCTCCTGTGTTAGTATAGATGAGATGATCCCAAATATGATCTATTAGATTTTACAGAAATAGCTGGCTACAGCAAGAATTCTGCATTGTTTTTTTTTTCCTTTTAAGTAGGGACATTGCATTCTTAATAGGAATGGAAAAAAAGATTGCCTCAAGGACTTGTAAATGACAATAATGTATCCAAGAACTATAAGGTGGTCTTTAATTGGTACAAAAGGTTCAGATAGATTTCTCCCTTCATCATAACACTTCAACCCTCCCCCTAAATGATGTCTCCACATGTCTCCCATCAAGTCTGTCAGGGGCAAAACAGCATCCAATCAAAAAATAACTCTCCACCACTTTTTCTGCCACCACTCCAGAAATTACCGCAGAAGTTCTCTGGTTAACTAAAGATGGCATTTTGATCTCTGGGTTGTCAATGTGTTACCTTTGCTAGTAATCTTGTGGGTTTCCTCTGGGTGCTCTAGTTTTCTCCCCCAGTAAAAAGACATGCTGGGCATGTCTTTAAATATGAAATTTCTTATCTCAATGGATTACACCACATTAATTTTACTCTTATTAGGTCTTACAAGTGTAATGTTGTCATATCTTAACTGTGCTCTTCTTGCTGTTATGTCCTTCAAGGTGTTACCACAATGCAAATACGGTATATGCATAATACCTAAACACCATCATGTTTTTCAGATTTGTATTAATTATTGCAAATAGGACTTTGCCCTGCGCAATGCTATATTACGGTACTATATATACAGTATATATATTTTAAAGAAAGAAACATTATCCAATCTGTAATTCTTTCTGTTATTTGATTGTTATTTATTGGTCCTATATTATCAGAGATATGAATGAGGAGGCACTCTCTGCAGTATACAGTCTATATATATATATCTATCATTTGAATCTGAATACTTACATCAATGAGATTTCTGTCGCCAAAATAAGCTGCTGTGTGTAACACAGTACTTCCATTTATACACCTGTCAGAAAAAAGAAACACTATCTTCATCTATACAAGACATTCTGACCCTTATTTCTTGTTGTACTATAGTTTACGTTTTTTACTCTAGAACACTATCTTGGAGGTACACATTTGTTCATGATAAGGATGTACAATTTACTTTTTTCTTTAGACTTTCTCTTATGTTCAGAAAGCTGAAGTACCACATGACACTTGAAATAGTATGTGTACAAAACACTTACAATGAACAATCTAAATAAGAAAGGAATTGTGTAATTTTCTGACAGTACTTCCACTGTTCTTTAGACCACTACTTTCAATATATTCTGCACGAGGATATGTATTTGTTCTGTTGATATACAGTACAAGGCCTTAACCCTAGAAGTACAGGCATCTAGTGTATAACGGATCTCATTTGCGATTGGTGTTGTTTTGCAGTTCTACTATTTATACAGTACTGAGGTTATTCATTTTAATACAAGTGGTTCTCAACCCAAGGAATCTACTATTTCTTCTGTGTTTTTTTTCTTAAAGTTCTTAATCACAGGATAATTGATTTCAACATTTTATCTGGGACACAATTTTTAATTTGTTTTCAGTTTTAGAAGATCAAATGGGATTCTGAGTTTCAGAACCTTCTTCAGTCAGGTGTGTTGCCTGAAATTTAACCAGTGGGACCTCTGAGAATGTCTAAATGAGCAAGCTGATCAATTATAGTAATCAGTCTACCAACAAAATCACTACAAACACAGTGGTCCCCCAGACCTGGATTAGGAACCATTGATATATATATATAATCCTTATATTATATTAACATTAACATCACAGCTACAACTAAATTGTAAGTATCTATCATAATTAATAATTATATTGTCAACAGGAAACAGTATGTTCTTAGTATCTATTCTATGGTTGATGGAAGTTGTTGAAAAGAACAGAACATAGTAAACATGAGCATTGAAACAAAAACTCAGTGTTTGAAAGCAGCACTTAGGAAGCAATTTTGGCTTCAATAAAACCAGTCTGCAACATTTCTTCTTTCAAGGTCAGGTTGTCATAAAAAAATAAAAAGAATAGTAAAGAGCAGCTGAATATATCTGGCATGTTGCTATATCACTTCTGCCCTACTTTTGGCAAGGTTGCTTTCAATCCATTGAATATATAGATATCAAAATTAGCACACTCGTGTACTTTGCTTCATGATTCAAAGCCCATAGACCCCCATTAACAACACGCTAACTGGAGTACTTGCTACAGATCACTTACATCAATTTAACTGTTAAGGGATTTTTTTATTATCTTGATTCCTAATGTAAGACTTGGCAATGCTAATTCTAACAGTATTAAATTGTAAGTACTTATAGTATGCAGGTACATGTTGCCTAGAAGACTTATCAAAAAAGAAATACACTGGACATCTTTTTTTCAGTTTTGAACCTTATAATATTATAATAGCATCAACTTTTATTTTTAAATAATCAGGGTACACAGTCCTCCAATTTGTAATAGAAAATAGCAAATAATGCTTTAAGTAAAGCCCACTTTACTTGGGCTCTGTGATTGAAATATTATTCACATTCAACCTAATTGAAAAATCTAAATATTGAAGCTACTATTAGTGTAGTAATAATAATAATTGCTTACATTTATATAGCGCTTTTCTGGACACTCCACTCAAAGCGCTTTACAGGTAATGGGGACTCCCCTCCACCACCACCAATGTGCAGCATCCACCTGGATGATGCGACGGCAGCCATAGTGCGCCAGAACGCTCACCACACACCAGCTATCAGTGGAGACCAGAGTAATGAAGCCTATTCATAGATGGGGATTATTAGGAGGCCATGATTGGTAAGGGCCAATGGGAAATTTGGCCAGGACGCCGGGGTTACACCCCTACTCTTTACGAGAAACGCCCTGGGATTTTTAATGACCACAGAAAGTCAGGACCTCGGTTTTATGTCTCATCCGAAGGACGGCGCCTGTTTACAGTATAGTGTCCCCGTCACTATACTGGGGCATTAGGACCCACATGGACCGCAGGGTGAGCGCGGTCCATGTGGGTAGTGAAATGAAAAAGGATCAGAACAATATTTTATGGAGATATTCCTGGAAAAGTATATATATATCCTTCAACAGAAGAAAACAGCTGTCAAACAGATAAAGACATAATTGTTATGAAAAATTCCATATTATTTTTCATGTAGCTGGCTTCAAAATAGGTTCAGACATAATATGTAGAGAACAATATTAAGAGGAACAACATCTGGTTTGGGCAGTGGGAGAATAGTATTGCCAATATCAGTGTTTGGGCTTTTCTCTGCTTAAGAATAATATAGAAGAAATGCAAGATTTATACTGTACTTAGTGTATAGGAGAATACTGAGTTCCGATAGTGTGAATGACCTACTCTTATAATGATCGGACATTTTCATCTGTTATATTTTCTCATCTGCCATTGTCGTTCAGACAGCAAGGACATCTAGCTCCTAACTGAAAGATCCAGGGTTTAGTCCCAGTTAGGGGCAAGTGATGTAGCTTGCTCTAACTCTTCCAGAGGGCTCCCAGGTCCACTCACCCTGCTTCCCAAATGAGTACTGGGGGTTAATCTATTTGGGGGTAATATGCTGACTGGAGCATGATGCTGACCACATCACCTCCATCTCTAGTGTTGAATGGTTGAGAAAAATCCTGGCCCTTGCCCCCCCCATTCCCCCATGGGTCTTTATGGCCTGAAAAAGGGACCTAACCTACCTACAGTACCAACCAACCATAAAAGGAATGAAAATATACAGTAAAGAAGAAACCAAGTACAACAATTCTTATAATACAGCGAGATCAGAAATTACTCCATCAATAATACAGCATCTCTATAGTGAGGCAATATACATCTCTAGGTTTCCTTCCCATTTCTACTATATTTGGTATCATGAAGAAAATGATTATTCACAAGATATATATTTTAAAAATCTATTTAGTCTTCTACTAATTTATTAACTCCCATTAGTGACATCAATTTCAAGCAAATGGTTTCCTACAACAATCTCAGGTTACAAAGCACACTGTGTAAAGGTTATTTACAATTACTTTTAAAAATGTCTGGTAAATTGAATTTGTCAGTTAATCTCAGAAGAAATATAATGCAACATTATGTCTTTTACAGATACCGCTTTCTAAGGGAAGCAGGTTCTTTAAACTGAGATTTGCTTTGCTCTTTCTTTTCATTTCATAGACAAATGGTGCCTCTTGTGAGTGGGTGTTGAGGGAAATGAGGTTGCCTGCTGAGCATCGTCAAACAGTTCTGGAAAATAATCGGTGCTTCTCCCCTGGGTGTTTTATTTCTCTTTGCCTTCACAGAATTCATCACAGAAACTAGAGGCTGTGTATCTGAGCTTCATTCAGAAAAGAAGCCAAGCTTTTTTTTATCTCTTTAAACATCAAAGAAATATACATCTGTGAGAACTTGTCTTTCTTCCATAATATCTTTATCCACCATAATAAATACAGAAATAATTATATTCATGCTGAATAATGTCATATACTTACTTGATATACAGTACATTCTGTATCTGATACTACATTGCATGTCTTTGATGAAAAAATCAAATCAAACCATGACTCAACATTGAACCCTTTTCAGAAAATATTAAAACAATGCTCACAATGTTCAACATATTTACTAGCTACACAGAAGTGTAAACAAAGATGTTTACACATTATTTCTTCTTAATTTATTTCTTCAGGTCTTCAGTCACTCTCTGCAGACCTACAGTGTTGCAATATTTTCAGTAACCTCTGGCCATGTTAAACTTTTAACACTTAGGAAAATACATTCATGAGAGATATTCATTCAAAAAATGGGCTGAGAGCGGGTGAGCAAGTAATCACAAGCATTCCTCATATGGCTAAAACAAAGGTCAACAAGCCACGCAACAGACAGTCCAGTACATTGCACAGCTGCCTGGCAGTTATTTAATAATCAAAAATACAATAAAGTTGTTCAATTCTACTGACACAATAAAGAGTAAGTAAGGTTGAAGCACGCTACTAAAATACTGTAAGCAAGCAGGTAAAAGACCAGCTTTCACAATACAATTATTTGAAGAATGATATTCATATTGTAGCCAAGCCCTGATCTTAGCAAAGGACTCTGATTTTAGAGGGGTCAAGTAAAAAATAAAATGAAGGCTCCTCTGGAAGGACACCTGTTGCCTTGAGTCCTAGACTCAGCAGGTAGGTGACAGTTCCCCAGGGTGGGCACAAGTAACAACAAATACTCTTGGAAGAATATAACTTCTGGCAGGTCCTCACCTCTGTTATGTTAGCTTCCATAAGGTGAAGGGAAACCAAGTACCCACTCCCAGAATGTGCATACTCTGGACTAGGGGTCCTAGATCTTGGGATACAACCCAGTATGAATTCTCAATGTCTTCATTTATTAAAAATGAGTGTAAAGGAAAAGTATAATATTGTCATATATCAGCCATTTTTTGTCAATTGCCTGATAATTTTACTGAACCTCACAAATGCCCTTATTGTGTGATAAATAACAAATGTTAAGAACATGCATCCTTTTTCTTATGTCACTTCTTGAGCAAGCTTTGCAAAAGTCGGACAGTGCCCTAATCCAGGATCACTTACAGTGCATTGCAAAGATTTACATCAAGAAGCATAGCAAGATGCTTTTACTATCATCCCTGAACAGCACGGTTACTTACTGACAGCAAGCACATACAGTAATAGATCCAGACCCGCCCAAATATGAGGTGTCATTTGTTCATAGCTGCAGATATGTAAGACACCTCTAAGATGGTCACTGAAAAAATTAATGTTAACAATGTAATTTGCACTTCAATACTGCTTACGTCCCTGGATTGTAGAAGGGGGGAGGGGGGTGTCCCTTTTCTGTATCTCATTTGATGATAGTAGAGCATGTATACTGTACATACTGTAGGAGAAATCACAAAAAGGTTTGCCTCTCATCCACATTGTTTCGATGGTGGGATGGTAATGGAGTGAGGAGCCAATCATGGCAACATTAAGAGCCAGAACGTTGCTGTTTGTAGTAATCTCACTGCAATACACCCTTCAGATGAGACGTAAAACCCAGGTCCTGACTCTCTGTGGTCATTAAAAATCCCAGGGTGTGTCTTGAAAAGAGTAGGGGTGTAACCCTGGCGTCCTGGCCAAATTTCCAATTGGCCCTTATCAATCATGGCATCCTAATATTCCCCATCCATACATTGGCTACATCACTCTGTTCTCCTCCCCACTGATAGCTGATGTGTGGTGAGTGTACTGGCGCACTATGGCTGCCGTCGTATCATCCACATTGGGGCTGCACATTGGTGGTGGTGGAGGGGAGTCCCCATTACCTGTAAAGCACTTTGAGCGGAATGTCCAGAAAAGCATGTTAAGCAATTATTATTATTGATAACCATATTATGAGACCGCTGCTCAATCCATTGTTACAGCAATACTGCTATTATCATTACCCATTAATCTCATGACATAAGAATGCTCATCTACACATAAAGTCATTCAAGACCTCTTTTTTCAAACCTGGATCAAAGTCATGCAGTTTTATTTAAATAGGGAGGAGCCCAGCTGTCATCTGTCATGATCTTAAAGACTGACAGCTGAGTCCTCTCAGTAAGTGATTAGGCTGACTGTCAAAAATGTGGATGCATCATTTTATAATTTTATTAAATGGGACTGGGATATGTGAATATTTTTGCAAGGCACTATATGTAAAGTAGGTGTACCAGACCTGGATGCATCAAGTGACTTTAACTATTATTGTTAGAAATGATTAAAACTGGTTTAAGGACACTGACACAAACATTTGTGGAATAATATCACTTCTACTAATGTTTATACAGATAAAACCAGATTTGGATGCCTTATATTAATCTCTATCTAAATATGTGAAAACATCCCCCGTCGATTCTCTTGTATTTCTAAAGTCATTTAGATTAAAGCTATAAATACAGTATACTACTACTCCATAGAAATGAAAAATAAAAAATTAAATTTATTGGAATATAATTATGAAAAATGATTGCCGATGTACCTATTAATGCAAATCGTCTTTTGAATACAATTTCTGCCGAGGAAATAAAACTAAACAAAGACTAAAAGAAAAATGTAGCTTTGAAAGAAATGTTAGAAATCCGAATAATAAAACATTGTGGATGTATAATCTATGGTCTGATACACATTAAATAATGTAGTATAATACTGGTGAATCACAAAAGTCAAACTCTTTGAAATATATCTAATAGATGAAGATTTCGGTCATTTCTGGGGACATATCAATGGCTGGACATTGTTACATACTAAAGAAAATACATTATCATTAGGAAAGAACTCTTGTACTTTAATATTAATGAACGTGTGTTATGCAAAAGAGGAAATAAATAGAAATAAAATACTAACATGCCACAGTATTATGAACAAAAGGAAAACTATTTAAAATAAAGCAAAATTAAAATTAACAAAATTACTTTCAGCATTTGAAGTGTCATCTGACACAGAATATATTGTAATGTCCTCATCTGGTGGTGAGGAGGAAGCACACCTAAGCGCTCATAGTACCGCGGAGCAGGCTGGGATTTGTAGCCAGGGAGAGTCTGAGGGTCAGCACGATGACCAGCAGCTGACCCTGCATATGTAAATAGTGTCATAGCAGTTTTAGTGTCCAGTGTAGCTATATAAGTGTGTAGCCTGTTGTTAAGGAGGACAACCCTCACGATGTGTACAGTACGTGTTCCATCAGTCTCCTCATGTGGTATATATCCTGTGATTGTTTTTTGTGTTCTTGGTCAGAAGAATAAACGCTGTCGCTTGGTTCACTTATCGCATCTCCACTAGTCCTTTGTCCTGAAAGAACCTGTATACGCTACAATATATTGACACAATAATATTTTACGTGACATTGAAAAATCACAACATGAACACAGTTTAAATTAAAAAATACAGTAAACTTATTTTAGCAGAATTTCAGCTAATACTTACTGTACGCATATAGAACATAGACTGGCCTCTGAATCACAAAACTAAAAAAATGCATAATGAACTCTCCTTAACAATGAGTGACTTGCTTTTCCTGGCCTGGTGTCACAGCTAATCCACCCAATTCAGAAACCTTTGTTTGCATGTCCTGTGACCACATTCTGGTTTCTTATTTCCTTTCTAATTAAAATATTCATGCACTGAGATACTGTAAGCCTGTGAATTAACATACTTTTACAGACCTAACATAAATAACTGTTTAAGCAATCATTGTTCAGATTTTGAAACAATCTATGACACATAACTAAAGACATTAATTGCACCTATGGAAATGCAATGTTCCAACAGATATGCAAAATGTTATCTGACTGTATCTGGATTTGACTGTATAGGGATCTTTTATATGCTGACAATTCTATGATATGTTCAATACAGTTGAAACACAATTAGACATTCCTGGTGAAACTGGTAAAAATAAAGTGCATAACAATGATCAGAACCACATTAATTTTTGTATTTCACCATGCTATAACATACAATAGGAGTGTAATCCCAGCATCCTGGCTAAATTTTACCAATCATGGGACCCTAGATTGCCCATCTATCAATTAACTTCATTACTCTGTTCACCTTCCGACTGAAAGCTGATGTGTGGTGAGCGTATTGTGCACACTTTGGCTGCTGTCACATTCAGGTTGGTGCTACGTGTTGGTGGTGATGAAGGAAAATCCCCTATACCTTTAGAGCGCTTCTTTAAAGTTCTGAAAAGCAGTTTTAGTGGTGTTTTATTCTTACCAGTATACGGAAACTGCCTGGAACTTACGCATCTTATCTTATATCAGACTTCTGTTAACTAAAAAATTTAAACAAAGGAGGAATCAATATGGCTTTGGAAACAGATTCAAGATGTGAATGTTAGAAAGTAATGTTAATTAACTGTAAGTAACTACAGTACTGTATATGGAAGCTGACCTTAAACTACTTTTTAAACAAAATTGATAACTTTATAAGAAGCTTTCAAAGAAAAACATTCCCCTCAACCTTATATGCTCAGTTAACAAAGTTCAATTTCCAATAATTATGAACTACAGTAATTCTGAAAAAGTAGCTCAATGTTCTAGGGTATGAAACATGCTTGAATGACATTTGATCTTGGATGTAAAGGGATAATAGCCACACCCACACAAAATGCCCAAAATCTACAATATTTGTTGAAATCTTACTATATTAGGTTAGATGTAATATTTGGGAGTGAACTATTTCTTTTTAAAACATAATTCTATAGTATTTTGCCAGTGTATCCTCTGAAAATGAATATTCTTATGAGAACAAAATGTTTTTTTTTGCATAAAATGTTTTTTTTCTCTACAAAAATGTACTTTTTACCCAGTTACATTATTGGAATGCATGTTAGAAACATCACAAGGACATCTTCCTCTCACCTCTGTAATGCTGTTCGTTTAAGATGTAACACTGTAATATTAATACAGTACATGCCTTTATTTTATCAAGGCTATAATCCAAGACTAAATGAAGTATTTTCAAAAGGTGCTAAATAAGTAAACTTCAGTATGCTCAGAATATAGTAGCCTGTGTACTTATTGCCATTACTCTGTAGTAACTCCTATTCTGGCTGTGACATATGGAGTATGTGACATACATTAAAGTTCCTCTTCTGATAAATAAAGATGGAATAATCTAGTTTAGTTCCATATTATCCTTTGGACTAAATGCATTAGTACTGTATTGCCCAGTTCTTAACCTTAGATCTGCTCATTCTGAATTCTTTCTCAGTCAAGACCAGGATCCCCACAATGGATGACAAAGCCTTTTTATGTGTAGCACCATGCCTGTGGAAATCCTGTGGAATTATTATTACTGCAATATATGCTTTCATTTTGATGATAAATGTTAACAGAAAAACAGCAGAATTTGATGCAAGTGGTTTCTGACACCACAGGCAGAATAGCTTTTCAATACTGTCTAGTGCTGAAATTTTTATTTCAGCTCTTGGAGTTTCAGTGGCAATCATTTTAGTTTCTCAAGCTGTTTGGCAATGTAGCAGTAGTCAATGTTTTTACAAGTCTTCACATATAGCTTTGAGCCATTTCATTAGTTACAGCTTATTCATGCTATCAAGAATAGCACGGAATAAGCATTCTAATCACATACCATTATACTCAAATTCAGTATGGTACATCCAAGTCATGTAAAACAGTATTAAAAGTATTCCTATACTGTACATGTTGCCAGCATAATCTATAATGGATGAAAGTATCTTGAATTCCTTCTACTGCTAAACCACATCTTCTTAAAAAATCTCATATATTGAGAAATATTAGTATTACAATTAACATTAAAATTGCATGTTTTGAAACAAGCAAAAAACACTCCTATTGATAATGTCTGTTATATTCTTTTTTCACTCCTATGTGAAGAATTCAAAGAAGAATTTACTGAAAAATCTGTAGTTTCTGATTAAAGAGAATAGAATATACATGGCTTCAAGATTGCTTCTTCTGAATGCCAAATATAACTTAACTGCAAAATTACAGGTCAAAATGGAATATACAGTAGAGTATGAGTTATTCCATCATAAATCACATTTTAAAGGCTACTGTATATAGCAAGAGCAGCTTCTTCAAGTGGATGCCAAGATACTGGAGTGTCAGAATTAATGTAATAATGAAATAAGGCAAATGCTTATGTTATACAAAGGCCTAGTAATGAAATTGAAATATAGCATAGCAAGAAGGGAGACTGGAAGGAATCAATTCTCCAGATTGACTATTTTGCATTGCAATATTTCTATAGCAAATTTAATGCATGAATGTTCAGTGTTTTTTGCGTCTGTTTTTCAGGTGCAACAACATCTATTTTAGTTTTTTAGTCAAGTGATTCATTTACAGATATCTAGTGATTGAGTTATCATCTGTTCTTTCATGTTGTCAGCCATTGTAGCACTGCGAGTGAGCACAACTGCAATTTCAGTTTTAACAGATGTGCTTCCTTATCCAGTGGATGCTGTAGCAAATCAGACACATTTAGCCAGTTCAAGAAAATAAATTCATTTCAGAAGATTAAATGGACTTTCCAGTTGCACAAGCATGCTGGCACTTAAACCAGTATACAGTATACAAGTTAAATTTCAGAGAATAGCTGTGGTTTCATCGGAAAAAAATTGTTGAGAACTATGCCAAAGATTTCTGTTGCTGTGCTAAGCTAATTATCACACTGAGGCGTTCATGCCTGGTTATCAAAACAATAAGATAAAAATGAAGTGAATGACAGAGAAATATTTAATAACTTTATTAAAAATATTCATAAAGTTAGTGATACATGTCTTAATACATAACTCAAAATGTTGATTCTCGAGAAGGCAACCTCCAATTTGTTGGTGTTGTGAAATGCATGATACATTAAAACAGACTGAAAGGATTAGTCTGATATCTTACCACAGGAGTTCTATAGGTTTTTTTTTCATAAATTAGACAGATTTACAATGATTATAAATTATGTAACTAAAAAATTACGGGGTGAACTTGTTGTGTCAGTTGTATTTCAATAACCGAACATGAACAAAACAGCAAATAACAACAAGATGTTTGTCTCCATTAAAAGAGCTTTAAAGAATAGAATATCACCTTTGTCTGCGTTCTGATGCTTTCTCAGCGGCTATTTTTTCACACTTATTTAAACCAGTAAATGGAGAACTTTAAACACTTCAGGAAAAGACGGTATTGAGCATTTACGATAATAAGAAAATCAAACATTTAAAATGTATTCATAGTATTTTTTTCTTTTTACTACATAGAGGCATTTGAAGCTGTGATCAGCAACAGTACAGCTGTGTGTGTCTTGAAAGACCTGATTTAAGGCTTAGTGGTAATCTTGTCTGTCAAGAAACCTGGAAGAATGCCAGTACTAAACAAGTGCTTAAATTTTTAAATGGATGGAAAATCACTGCCAGTTTTAAAAGCATAAGAATTATCCAGTCCTCCAACCGTATGGTGATTGTATGGAAATTTATTTTAAAAAAGCCCATTAATGCCTGCCTCTTTGTTGAAGCTTAAAACAAAAACTTTGTCAGGCACAATGTTAACAGGTTTCTGGGTTAGGGGATTCATATAATGTGATTTTGTGTGTGTTTAATGAAATGGCATTTTTAAACTCGAGACAATGTTTATGCATGCTTGTTAGGTCACCTTTTTTATACATTATTCTGTTTAGTTTTAAAATAGAATGCTATACATAATTTTAGATTATTTAGAATGTCAGAAACAGTAATTTCCTTTATCTTGTGGTTATGGGTATTGTAACATTTTAAAAAGCAGATAAAAAACTGCCACCTTAAAAAATGTTCCTGTAAAGCCTTGCTATTGTATTTTAATATTGTGTTTTTTAGAGCAATTTCTTGTATGATATAAAGTTGCATCAGGAGAATTTCAAAGTATCAACAAAATATGAAAATAGCAAGCTTCACGTTTATAGCCTCCAACATTTGTACTTGCAAATCATTGTGGTTGCCTGGAAATCTCCCATTAAAAACTACAGATGTTATTATAAATTCACCATTACCCAAAGAAAAATAAAATGAGATATCATCTATAAAGAATAAGACATCAAGTAGTAAATAATACATACTGTGCAGCACCAATGGATATTTGCACTAATGCTCCCAAGAAACAACTGTACACAGTGCTTTTTAGAAATCTTGATAATTCTGAACACCCATATACTGTACAGTACCGCACATCTTAGAAAATAATTTCTAATCTGACAGAGAGAGAGCTAACATTTCCAATCTGTATTGCCACTACAGTATATAGATATAGTGCATGTTAATATATATACCACAAATAAAACTATTACTATAGAGTATTTTTTCTATTTATTTTGAAGGATCTATTTAATGTACTCAGAAAAGACTTTTGTACATTTTTCTGTTATCTGATAATCTGTTAACGAAAACTTACTGTTCTGTTTGTTGTGAATGCATGTATGAGTGTACTGTATATTCAAAGCATAGCAAGATGACTACAGATTCTGCCTTGATTTCTGCTGTTTTATAAGAAATCAGCTAAAAATGTACTTTTTGCAAAGCAAAAATCCACATTAAAATTAATATGGATTGATTTTTCATATGAATTCATTAATACTAAAATAAATTTATATCTTTACTGTTTGTATTACTTTGCAATATATAATTGTAATTTGTTTCCCAGAGAGTACTAAACCAAACGCTTGGGTTATATCTCCTAATCAAGTGCTGTGGACAAATACAGCAAGTGTGAGTCAGTGTGTTTTGAATTCCACAATTCTGTGTAAATATGAAATACTTCTTTATCTTGTTCCCATTCTGTAGACCAATTGATATCTATTCCTTTTGATTCTGATACTACAACCCCTTTTTTCTCTACCAAGGACCTCAGCCTTATTCTTGACCCTTCTCTCTTCTTTTCTTATCACATTTCCACCCTGGCCCTCTCCTTCTCTTTCTTCCTGAGAAGTGCCTTCGATATTCACCCCTTCATCACCTACTTGTCTACACAACTTCTAGTTCAGTCTCCAGCCTGGAGTACTGCAACTACTGTATCTTGTGGCAGACTTTAGTCAGTACTATTCACACTCTCCAACTCATTCAGAACTCTGCTGCTCACCTGGTCTCATTGCTCTCATGCCTGCCTTTTACCCCAGTCCATCTATTGGTTCTCTACAGCTGCGTGTATCATTACCACTCTAACCTAGGCTTATCCTGCCATGACAGGCATATCCGACTCAACAAGTAAATTAGCAGTTAGCATTATACTTTTCATTGCCATAAATAATGCATTTTTAATTGTTCTTAGGTTCCTAAATGTTTGCCATGATGTTTTTTTCTCTTTTGGTTTGTGCCTGTCAATCAAGCGAAGATCATAATGATTCTTATCAGTTTCTCAGTATACAAAAGTGTTCAAAAAGTTCAAAAACACTTTTTCTGTTGCCTAACACCATAAATAGCCTGTCTAGCACTGCCTATAGTCAATGCAAGAGTAATAATAGTGTATATGTTATTCTTTTCCTTATTTTTTAAATTGATTTTACATTTTTGGAAGGTGCAGAAAACAATTCCAGGTCTTCACAAAAATGAATGCAGATTTTTTTATATTTGTTCAGTCACCCTCAAATTTTATCTAAGGTAGTAGACCTTTTTTAACTGCACAATAGACATTATCTTAATTTTGTTCTGTGCTGCACAGGCATTGTGTTTCTGCCTGACTTACTGTTCTGTTTGTTTTGGCATTTATTTACTTTTGACTGCTGAAAATGAAAGATTTTTTTGTATTTTATGCATGCATATATGGATATTTTGTAAGCTATACTGGATAAGACTGCCTGCTAGATTAATAATAAACAAGATACAGATTGCATAAACCCAGACATCATCATTTTTCTGCATTGAAGGAGTTGTACTTAGATTGAAGATAGTTTATTTAGTCAATACGTGTTTGTGAAGGACTATCTGTGGCAAACCAAGCATGCACAAAATGAAGCTAGGGCATTTCCTGTTTTTTCACTTTACTACATTTAATTTTGACATCTTAAAAAGGTACTGTGTGATTAACAGCCTTCCATTAAGAACCTCTTTTTGTAAATGACAGATAGGCTTTTAGAAGATAAAAGCACTGAACTGCTGAATAATAAGTAGGTGTCAGTAATAGTCTCACCTATAGGCTGCTAGAGTGGCATAGTGCCAATAGACTATCAGGAAGCAATCAAAACCTTTCATCTAGAGTAGTTAACAACAACTAAAGACTACACAACTTGTTTTTTTTTATTTTCTGTCCTTTTTACTTCATGAAACCCAACTACAATAATTGTGAACAGGAAAATAAGAAACATTTATTCATTGGGGATTTAAAACTCAATATCCTTATGATTATCTTGTTTAATCATTCAGTGCTCAATGGCTCGTCTCTATGGAGGTGCTTCATATTCATGAAGTATAAGCCTAGATATTACTGCCATTTTCACTGAAATTCTGCCATAAATTCCTTGTTCAATTTTCTCATACACTGAAGACAACTTCTAATGGCTTTAATCTGTTGTCAATAAGTTAGAAAGACTTGTAACTACTAGACGCATCTCAGCCATCTCTACATATTGTTCATCATATTTCTAGTTATTTTACATTTAATATAATTTGGATAAATATTAATAGATTTTTTGCAAAAATAAATGGTTAAATAGTTTGTATTATTGCAGCATATGAAAAATAATGTTTTCATTATTTAATTTAAATGCAAATAAAAATAACAAATTACTAAACTTAATTAAACTGCTGAAACAGTTTCTCATCTAACTCTGCACTCCAGTTTTTGGAAAACATCTCCCTTTTAATTACTGATTTCTGATGTAATTACTGAACTTAGTTTTTTAAGTTCAAACATGCCTGCCAAAACCTTTTAAACTGGTTTTTAAAATCTTAAGAACAGTTATGAATTTATTTTTTATGGGGACAATGTTTATACTTACCTTACATCATATACTTTGAAATTAATATCTACAAAAAATATATTATTTATACGTTTACAAGTCTGTGGTTAAATCGGAAACAATAAAAAATATTCTTTGTCTTTTAATTCTGATGTTGCATTTAATGGATGCATATCAAGAAAATAACTAATTTGATTACATTTTTTAATCACTCTGGAATATCCTTTCTCATTCCTTAATGATGGGTTAGCTAAATTGTATCATTTGTAATATAACCACATATCTTTTCAAAATTGCACACAAACAGGAAAGATGAATGAGGCATTAGATTATCTTAAAAAAAACAAAGTATAAGACAATTTACAAAGAAACAAATAAGTCTGTTATATATAAAAGTTCTATTCAATCACTGATGCTCAGAATGAGCTCTCAGCAGGGATCTAGATGTATCATTTCTTGGGAATAATGAGGGGCTTGAAGGGAAGGGTTCCTACTGAGGAGATGAGAAATGAAAGTTGAAATGTCCCACGACAGCACATGGATCTGACCTCAGCACCCCCCTGGTCTCTATTGCCCTTCTTCCTACCAGCAGATATCACTGAAAAGCAGTAATGTTCTGATGGGAAGATGGGGGTCATGAAAAGGATAATACAAAATTGGAGTCTGGTGTATTTCCCTCTCTTTACTATGGTTATTCTGCTGACAAATTATTTGACTTCAGTTTGTTTATTTTTCATACCATCAATAATCTATTATGTACTGAAGGTTAGCTTCAACCACCAACATATATACTGTACTTACAGTATATGACATTTGTCTGGATTTCACCATTTTATTGTATAGATTAAAAAAAAGAAGTGGGTTTGCCCATCTCTAGTTGTTGTTAATTTACTTAAAATGTACTCATTTTGGGCTTAAATAACCCTGGAATTTTTTGTTCTTACAGCGCTTTGTGAACTGAAGGCTAATGTGAACTGAATAAGATCATTGTTCTACAAATATTTAACAGAAAATTATAGGGAGTGAGATATTTCAATTATTTTTGCCTGCAGGATGACTGTCTAATGCAGAATATTTAAATGTACTTAAAAGAAGCATTAACAGAGAGATACCTAATCAATATTCTAAGAGATTTGCAGCTGTGTAGAAAAGCAAATGCATTAATTGAAGACCAGAGTTAAAATATAAAGCTGACGCATAAAAAGAGTAACTTGAAGAGAATATAAAAGAAAATAAGAATAAAGCTAGATTTCTAGTGAATCTAAAAAAAAACAATTGTGAAGAAACTGCTTTGTATATGATCAGTGTTTTCCATTGCAAGCCTGTACATGACAATTTATTATAAAATAAAACATTATATTTATATATTATTTATTTTCTCATCCATTATCGAACATAACCAGCTTTCTGATTACAGGTGGCTGGATTAAGCATTTACAGTATACAGTACTTTACCTGCTTCTTAAACTGGCCATAACCGAGTTCCCTTCCATGGTCTTCTGGGCGATATTATATAGAATACTTGTATTGCCTTTCATAATAGTTGGAATGGCAGAAGACCAAAATTTTGCATAACCTAGAAAACAGTAAAAAGAGTTTGTTTTTAATTGGCTTTATCTCATTACCGAAGGGTATACAGAAGTACAAGTACTGTACTGCTACTTCTTACAGAAATTCTAGCTGCACCAATCTGTACAGTAACAGTTACTACTACTGTACGTAAATGTCTTGTCTGTTTGTGCTTACTGAGCTCTTAATCAGTGAAGAGGGACCTGAACTTGAATCTCCTACAGCTAGGCCTCAGCTAAACAGTGTTTTGTGGTCATCTTTCCTCTTGAAAAATTAATATAATGTAAAGAGTTTTGTCATTTTACTTTTGTAATTGAGGGTTCCGTAATTTAGCTTTCTCTGGAGCATCATAATAAAACAGACAGCACAGTGGTGCAGTAGTTAGCATTGCTGTCTTCCAGTGCTGAAACCCTGGGATCAATTCTGGATCTGGGAAGTGCTATCTGCATGGAATTTGTATGTTATCCCAGTATTCACATGGGTTTCTACCAGATGTTCTGGTGTCCTTCCACAGTCCACAGGCTTCTGGGAAAATTGAACCTAGGCGTTAGTTTGTGCATGTCTTTGTTTGAGTGTCTACACTGCAACAGACTGACAACCATCCAGGGTGTATCCTAGGTTGTGGCCATTACTTGCTGGGATAGGTTCCAGCTCCACACCACAACCCATGACAATGGAAAACAGTTAGAAAACTGATGGATGGACCATGATACAACACAACTGTATGCACTGTGTCACAATGTCTATATAAATACATAAGCTCTAAGACACAGACGCAAACAAAATGTTGGCTATGAGAAATATGCTCTACAATCACATTGACAGAACATCTCTGTAAAAGTTAGTACAAAGCACTACAGATCAAATAATTCTTCAGACTGCTCTCTGTTGTAGGTTCTCATCAGAATTTAAAAAAATGAGCAGCTATAATCAGTTCAATGGGATGCATCCACTTCTAATATAACAATCAGAGACTGCTATGGTGGTCTCAGGACCACCATAGCAGTCTCTGATCATTCATTTGTGATCATAAGCGTGTGGGCAGTTGGTCTACAATAAATTCCATCTTCAAGGAATTGACCACATACAGTATACTTGTATGTATGGTCGTTGATGTCCTGTATATTCAGTTTTGGTAAATACAGTACATGAGTTGTGGACATCCATTTAATAACAACCATTGTAATATTGTCAGTTCTGATTCATTTTCTAAAACAGAATTGACTGGAAGAGGCTGCACATTGTGTTCATTTAACCTTGAACTGCCAAGCACACACTCTGCATAGCATCTGACCTTCTATTCATTCCATTGCCAGGATGCATACAGTATATGAATACTGTACTGTATACCTTTCCTTTGTGCTTTTACAAATGCTCTTCTATAGGAATCTAAACTTTGCACTGATTGTAGGGTTAAGGTTAGACATCACATTCCAAATGTTTTTATACATTATTGCTTCGTATCCATCCATCCATTCATTTCTAACCATTTTATCAATTCAGAGTCACAGGGAAGTCGGAGCCTGTCCTGGCAAGCAAACAGGAGTAAGGCGGGATACAGCCTGGATGAGACACCAGTCCGTGATTTCATTGTCATCAATACTCTGGTTTCTTTGAAGAAGAAAAGTCAAACATTCTAGATGGGTCAAATGGACTTGCTTTGTAGTCTTTTATATGTTCTTATGTTTTATTACAATTACATATTTTATTTGTTTCAGTTCTACTTACATTTAATTGGGAATTACATCTTTGCATACATGGTAACTCACTTTGGATAAGAATTAGTAAATAAATAATAACAGCAACAAAAATAAGACAAAATTATTGTATCTTTATGGGTTTATGTCTAATTTTGACACAAGTCATGTTGTAACATAAGTAAATTGAGATTTTAAAATCAATCTAGTTACTAAATTAATTTCCAATTGGTTGTAATCCACTACCTAATTAAAAATGGATTACTCATCGGCTCACTTAAGAGGTACTGTGAATATTTGCTTGAAGACCAATAAATCAATCTTCACAAATATTTATTGACTCTCACACATTATTATAATAAATGAAAAATATATTTACCTAATAAGTCCTCTTTGAGCTGTTTACTGTAAAATCCTTCAGAAATCCCTTGACTTTGGAAGACATCTATATGTATTTCACATCCCCATTCAATTAGAAGCTGGTAAGTAGGAAAGAAGATACATCAGCTAAGAAAACACGTAAAAAGAAAAGCACTTTGGATTTGCACAGTTAGATTCACAGAACTATAGGCTTTATTAATCAACGGCACAGACCAAGTCTTTAAGAAGACCTGTAGCCCGTTACATGATCAGAAGTGTGAAATGAATATGGAGGCACGTTTAGGGATGAAAATAGGTTATGAACAAAAAATAAATTCTTGAGTTTGACATAATACCACTCTAAAATCTTTAACAAGTGACTTCATATAAGTATTGATTACTAGTCACGAACTATTAGCAAAGGACCAAGGCGGGAATGAAGTTAATTTAGCCCAGGGCAGGTGTTTGCCAGCTTCCTGCTCACGTGACTTATTCTTAAAACCTACGGTAGGTGAGCCTAGCAAATGTCCTGCATAAAAGAACGTGCTGAGTAGGAAGTTGATGACATAATGGAAGACCACTTTAGACATGGAGAATCATAATGTTGTGGTATTGTTTCTTGTTTCGTTGGGACTACATTTCTGAATATATCCTTTTTAATTAACACTTAGGTCTGCCTGGACATTTTTTATTACAACAGAGATTGTCCCAGGGGTGCATTCTGTCTTCATCAACATTGCTGAATTCCATCTTCTTTCTCTAAATCTTGCTGGAATGTTGTTTTACCATTATGATGGAAACATGCTTAATAAAATAAGCTGGGTCATCAAGCACAGCTTTGCTGTGTCTCCAAACAAGATTCAGTTGTGATGATGTACAGTATGTTGTAGTTTCCAATGTGGCCTGGTTATTTCCAAATTGTGGAACCCTGATAAAGAGGTGTCCAATTTCATGAAAGTACTTTGTGGAAGGGAACAACTGGGTGAATGCCTATTGGCTTTACTGCCATTACTTAGGAATTCACTGAACTGTTTGCTTTCATTCTCCATCCCTGTTTTTTTAAACTTTGTGAAATTCTAAGTTCAAAACAAAAACAAAGTTTGTTTGTTTTGGACAAGAGCAAAGATTAGTGAGGATTTTTGTTTGTTAAACATAGCTTATTGCCTGTTGATAAAGTTCTAAACTAACAAATAATTGACAAAAATCTTACCACCTTACGAATCTCAGATATATATATTCTTTATACCGCACCTAAAAAAGCAAGTAGTGATAACCATCTAAAGCAGAAAGCCACCATGTGTAAGGGGTGGTCAGAGTCACGTGGAGCTTGTTGCTCCTATTCATTTATATATCCCTATTGTAAATAATACTGTATGTACACAATGCAAAGCAGTAGGCCTCTTAGTAGAACTGTAAGCTTTAAGTGTTATGCTGCAGCCATGGTAAAATTGAGCTGCAGAGTGATAACTGGCCGAAGTCCTAGGCAGGACTAGGGCAGGCTCTTGAGGTTTACCGGAGTAGCTCTGAAAGAGAATGGCTGTGTGTAGTGATGGAGAGAAATGAAAGTGTCTGAAGGAACAGTGTCTGAAGATATTGAGAAGAAAACAGGCTTCTATGTCTTGGCTAGAGAAAGCAAATAATCGGTAGTTAGCTGTGGGAGCACTGATCAGAGGAGAAAGCTCTTAAATAGGCAGCTTAATGAGCTGATTGAGAACTTGATTGACTGCCTGACCAAAATATTGTCAGACGAATTGAGAGGGTTTGAAGAAGGTTGTGAACTTGTGAGAATGTTCGTGCTACTTCTGGCAACAGCAGGACACAACTCATGTTGTGGGCATGAGATATAAAAAATAATAATGATGATGATGATTCCTTACACTTATATAGCGCTTTTCTGGAAACTCCACTCAAAGCGATTTACAGGTAATGGGGATTCCCCTCCACCACCACCAATGTGCAGCATCTGCCTGGATGATGTGACGGCAGCCATAGTGCGCCAGAATGCTCACCACACATCAGCTATCAGTTGAGAGGAGGATTATTAGGAGGCTGTGATTGGTAAAGGCCAATGGGAAATTTAGCCAGTATGCTGGGGTAACACTCCTAATTTTCTCGAGAAGAACATTTCTATAGAGAAGCAATGAAACTTCTAGAATTGGAAATAAAAAAATAAGTATCTGAAGAAATAAATACTCTGTCAGATAGACAATTGACAGCACTTCATGTACTATATGGCTGTATTTTAGTTTCATTTAGAAGCATTACATAAAAGTTGTGATCTGTATTTTTAAAACGAAGGATTTATCTTTTAAGACAGATATGGTGTACATCAGCTTTGAGTGAACAAGATTTATTGTATTGTACAACATTATTCTTCATAAACATGTTAATCCACCTGCCTCAAAACTTTTCTTGTTTTCTGAAACTTTCTGTTGCCATTAACAATAGTATAGATTAAGATGTTGGTACCTCATTCGCTAAAGGATGGCAAAATGTTCTGCACATGATCAGTTAGACATGGTCCAGATTTCTCCCACAGTCCAAAGTCATACTGGTAGAATAACTGGCTTCTGGGAACATTGACCTTAATGTGAGTGCGTTAATGTGTGTGTGCCCTGTGTTGGACAGCGTTTCATCCAGGATGCATCCTGTCTTCTACCCCCTGCTTGCCGGGATAGGCTCTGGCTCACCCGTGAACCTGTATTGGATAAAGCGGTAGGAAAATGGATAGATCCTATTTACTGCCCAATTCCCAATTCTCTAGTGTACTTTTGTCTGCAAACCCTGTACTGCTTCCTGTACAGCAACAATATATAAGTCATACATTAAAATGCTTAATGTGCATATCCCTAGCTTAGTGAATACCGGAGGAGATGCTTCATTTTTGCACAGACTGTGGCTTAACCATTCAATGCAGTCATGATGGCAATTACTGTCAACCACAAATCTGTTCTTTTCAGAATCTTACACCGCAAGAACAATGAACATTAAAAAGTAATGTGGGCCAATATCTCACCATGCACACAGAGCGGTGTTGGCCAGCAGCAGCAAGGAAGAATGGTGTACATCCACTTATATTCTTCAGATCTGCAGATGCACCACTCTCCAACAGAAGAAGAATGGTTTCCTTTTCAATATGAAGAAGGGACATAAAAACAGAAGAAAGGTTACAAACAATAGTAAGCCAAATCTTTCCATCTAGCGTGGTAGGGTCCAGCAGCTACTTTTTTATAAGATTGTCAATGTTGGACATGCCTTTAAGCCCCGACATAGATCTGATTACTCTTTTCATGTTGTCATAATCTGCTTTCTTGAAATTATAATCCTATGAATTGGACTCTACCTCTACATTGTTTATGGAAAGTGGATGGTTGAGTAGCAAACCTGCCCAAGACCATGACATCAGAAAAAAATAACTCAACAATCAATCTGTAAGAAAAAACTCCTTCCAAAACATTAATGAATGATTAATCAATGTTCATATATAATGTCACACATTTGGATGTGATGAGCTACAGCAGATATGATGGTATCAAATTCAATAGGCTATTATGCTTTTCATAGAATGATCAAACTTTAATATCAAACATCTCTGTGATCTTATTGATCACAGACCCCAAATTCTAGGAAAGTTTAAATAGCCTTTGAAAACATGAAAAGCCTTCCCCCAAGGTTATATATGAGCTTTTACTGTAAGTCATATAGGAGCTGCCTATTTGTGTCTTACACAAAGGCCCTCTAATAGCTTTTCTGAAATGTGTTGAAATGGTAATTGTTTAAACCATATAGTTCTGAAAAATATGGTGTAAAAGTTTCCTTATGAAATGAGAATGGTTATCACTAGCACCAATCTGGTAAGTGGGTGATAAGACCCTAACTGGTCATAGTTTAACCTTTGCAGTCACACCAGGTATTAATTCCAGTTTTGTTTTTTTCGAGTCTGGGTTGGAAATACAAAATATAGTTTAATACAAATCACTGTTTATAGTATACAACTCTTTCAAACTCAGTTTTTTTCCCACAGTCCAAAGACATACAGGTTAACTGGTGTCAGTGATTCCCCAGATGAGCATGTACTGTAAATACATGGATGTGTTGTCCTCTGTGATTTGAGTTTTGTTCACTATATACTACAATTTTGTGCCCTGTACATGCTGTTAGGCTAAAGAAAAAGTGGTTAAAAAAGATAGATGGATGGGTGAATGATATTGATTAATTTTATATACTGCATGTCAAAGTTATTTTATCATGTTATTTGCATCAAAGTGTGATATACAGTAAAAACATTCCTCGTTTTAGAGGTTTAAGGAAATTCTATTGTGTGCTTAACATTTGTTCTCATTTGTCCTTGATTTAACAGAGGTGAGCAATTAGTACTTATATGCTGCTTTTTCATCTCAAGTGTCCTACTGCAACATCTCTTTATTTTGTAAATTTATTTTGTAAAGTTTAGTTTTATTTTGTAAAGTTTAGTTTGTAAAGTGGGAGTATGGTTCATTCTCAATCATAAAGTGGCAGAACTGTCCGAATCTGAACTAACTAGGAAACAAGACATGTAAAAATCTGAGAATTGGCATAAAGCTGATGGTTCTTCTAAATGTGATGCTGTCAAGTCAGGGGAGAGAGGCAACCCAGACTAAAGGGTGGACTACCATACAGCCTTAAAATACAGCGTACAACTAAAATATGGAGGCAGTGAAAGTAGATTTTTAGTATGGACTCTAAAAACAATAATAATCCATCCATTTGTATCTAATTTAGGGTTGCCGGGGAGCAGGAACCTATTCCAGCAAACTACAGGAGCAAGTATACACCCTGAACATGGTGCCAGTACATTGTATGGCACACATAGACACTATCATGCACACACTCCCACAAGTACTAAATTTTCCTGAAGTCAATTAACCTACCAGTATGTACTTGGACAATGGGAGGAAACCAGAGCACCAGGAGCAAACCCACATGAACACCAGGAGAACCTACTGTACAACCTCTATGCAAATAGTATCCCATGAATTGATCCCAGAGTCCCAGTGCTGTGCAATTCTAATAATAACAATTATTATTAGTAGTAGTAGCAGTATTATTGTACAAGTAGCAGTAGCAGTAGCATATACCAGTAATTATTAATTCACCAAACATTTTATTGTAAATAAAGTAAATTCTTATAATCTTTATTCCGAAGCCAGAAAAGTATTGAGTCAACTGACATGTGTCATGTGTTTACTACTGGATTGTTAGGAACATATAAAATATGTGTGAACATTTTATCAGTCTGTCTTGCTTTAGCTTCAATGTGTTTGTTATCTGTAGTTGAAAGTCAAAATGATACCCCAAAAACTTTCTGTTAGATAATTTTGAAGAAGAAACCTTGAAGCTCAGTCCCAGACAAAACCAAAATACAAAATTTGAGCATACTAAAACTAATGTTTTTACTGAAGAAGACAAAAACCGCAAGTACAATTGTTAATCTGCCGGGACTGGGTCAAGAAAATACATCTGATTTAATTACATCAAACCTTAAAAATACTTAGTAGTCAGTAGAACCAGCAACAGCTTCCAGGGTATAGTGTATAACAACATGTCATATAAGCAACTTAAAAAGTCAAAGGTCATTAATCATCATCTTGCAATCCATCAATTAGGGATCTCGTGAGTGAGTAAGACGGGTCAATGTCCATTGAATATTAACTTAGTTTTTGAGTACTGATTCTCAATTTACTGTTACAATTCCTGGTTGTTACAGCAAATTAAAACACCCATCTCCTACACTTAACAGATTCTGTTAAGTTACAGTCAGGGTCAAACTGAAGACAAGAGCAATCCATAGAGGCTATCTAGCTTTTTACAAGGACCTGAGATAACCTGAAGGAAAGGAAGGATCTGAGAAGCCAGTAAATGGAGAGGTGGCTGAAGGGAACAACCTTTCAGAACTCAAACAATACTAGCATCCAAATAAAGGCTGGCAGCTAAGAACTTGAATTTCATTAGCATTAAGACAGGAAAGGTTCAGTGAACAAGGGACGTTATTTTGTATTAGCACATCTGCTCAGTATATAAGATGACAAGTTAGCAAACCACATGACATTTTCTCCATAAAGGCAAAACAAATTCAGAATGTCTCTATTTAGGCAGTAAAGAATTTTATACTGAATGTTGTTATTTAATGTAATCAATAATTTAATTAACAAAAGAAATTAGTGAAGACAATTTATTTGCTTCCTGAAACAATTCTGATGTATCAAATGCTACCCAGTCATGTACAGTATACTGTAGAAGTACTGTACATGACAAGGTGAATGAGGTGTAAGTATACGCCATTAACCTCCCCAAATTTGAGACATTAATTGTTAACATGTCACAGGGAAGACAACCACGTACAGTGCCAGAGATTCAACAATGATTTGGAGGAGAGGCACATCCCTCACCAAGAAGGAGGTACAGTACCATATCTGCACAGAAGGTGATAGGGATCATTATGTTTGCACAGAGCCCTGGCCAACTATTCCCACCCTACCATCAATAAGGCCTCAGCCTGTTGTGTGTTACCACGTTGGGAATCCTGGTTACAGCTGGCTAGAGACATGACCTACGCTTGAGACTGAGATCACGGGGCTCAACTTGTTTTTGGGCAAGCGCCTTTTCCAGTTGAGCCCCTTGGGAGGCCCCAACTGGGAGCCCCCTACAAATAAAGTGTTGGGGGGGGGGGGTGCTGATATGATGGAGCTACATGATGCATCTGGTACACAATGCAAAACTGAATCAACAAGCACTTGTTGAGTTGTTTTGAGATACTGAAAATCCATTAGCCTGGGATTGGAATTCCTTTAAAGTTATAGAAACTCTGCACACCTTTGAGGACCGCAAACACCATATTTCTATGAAATATTTGTGTACACCTATGTGATTCTGAATATTCTGCAAATCAAAACCAGGAACATTGGATTTTGCATGAATGAAATGAAAAAGACTGTTAATAACAGTATATTGTCAAATAAGAAGTTATGTGAGTTGAGGATGCCACTGTGTAACGGAGCAGCTTTTTCTTTTTGCACAGCAGGTGTGTAGCTTAGAGACCAGTCAGAGAGAGAAAAAAGTGCAGGCATTCACACAAGGCAGAAAGAGAGTTAGATCTGTTGCAGCTGTGTTCTCTCATTTTCTCCAAATATACAAAACAAACATAGGTCCAATCATCTAATTGTCTAGTTGTGGAAGACTAGTTTTAGGGTTACTGTTAGAGTAGGGGAAAAAATACATTTCCCATAGGTCCTAAGTGTGATCCAGGTAGCTCTCCCTTTGGTTAAACAGTAAAGCAACCTCTTTCCTGTATGGGTTAGGTTATGCCAGTACCTATGTTGATGATCTTCTACCACTGCACCACTGAGATAGATATAAGCTCAAGGAAGTACAGTCCAAACATGCAAGTTATGAAGAGCATGACATACTAGATATAACTGTGATATTAACATGTAGCAAAATACCTACACCCTCAGCTATTTAGTTGTATTGATACTGTACATCATGGCACTAATGTGTTGAATTTGTATGTTATTACTGTAGTACACAAATCCTATGAATTAGTCAATTCAGCACTTCTAACACTGTGCTGTTAGCATTCTGTGGCCTGTGATCTTCTACCACTGCACCACTGAGAGCATCCTTACAAATGGGATCACCGAGTGGTACGGCAAAACACATTTTTTTGAGAGAGAGAAAGGCACTGCAGAGAGTGGTGAATGTGGCCCAGAAGATCATTGGTTAAAGTCTCACAGAGATTAAACAGCTCTTAAACATGAGGACCGCTGCCGTGGTAGATTTCTGGCCATCACAGAGGACAGTCACCACCCCAGGCATGAGCTCTTCACCCCACTGCCCTCAGGCAAGGGGTGTACGGACACTTACAGTACCACCAGATTCTTCAATAGCTTCTACCCACAAGCAGTGCGATTGGCGAACACATTTGGCCATGCCCCTCGGACACACCAACACCTTCTACCTCATTGTAATTTTATTTTTTGCAGTAATTGTTTACATGCCTACATTGTTTACATTCAAACTGTTTACTTGTACACTGTCTAGTATTTGTTTGTATATTGTCTTGGTGCACTGTCTGCACTTTGTGTTTGACACTTTTTTTTTAACAATCGAGAGACTTCCTGTAAGTAAGAACTCCATTGCACCAGTACATGTACCGGTTTCATATGGCAAGAAAGTTCAAGTTCAAGGTTAAAAGGAGGAAGCACAGCACTGCTCTCCTCTCATTTCAGGTTAGGTTTACAGGGGATTCCGGTGAGGCACAAACAGGTATGGACCAAGTTAAGGTAGGAAGATTTACATCAGGGTTGATTCAGCCTCAGGTCCGGTTTCAAAACTCCTCGCTGTTTATAGTAGCATGTTTGGTTAGCTTATAGTGAGCAAGGACAATATAACGGGCACTTTAAATGTACTGGTCCTCCAAAGTCACACTACCAGTTTAGTGTACACCCTGGCACACACTCCCATTCTAAAAAATAAAATCAAACAAAACTGCATTGTCAATCCAAAAAATAAATATATGTATAATATATATGATAACATATATTTTAAATTGTAAGACCCAATAATACAAACAAAATGTTAACTGCAGTGTACAATTCTGTAACATATGCCTTATTGTTACATCTGCCAATGTATACATTTAAAGACCATTTTCAGCTTTAAAAAGAATAATGACCTACCCAAAGAACCTGTCTCTAATATGTCAGTTACTTCACAAACTGAACATCCAAGGGATGTTTTATGACAGTTATAGAATAATATGTACAGAAGGATTGATGAATAGATCTAGTTTACATATCGTATGATATAATGTTATTTTTCTTTTTATTTTGCTTGCTTTTAGCTTGTGTGAGTTATGTTAATATTTTAGGTTTTCCAGCATAAAATAATCACCACACACCACAGCCCTCACAGCCCTCGGTCTCCTTGGAAACCAGGTGCATGTGCATGAGGAGTCACCTCCACGGGCTGTTCAGATCTGTTGGGGCCAATTGTCCCAACCACCCGATGGGTGCTAATCCATTCAAGCTCAGGATATATAAAGCCAAACTGCCACTGAACTGGTGCTGTGTCATTGAGGTACCTCCAGACCTGGATAATACTCTGAGCATTACTAAACAAAGTCTCAAAAGGACCGTCAGCTTGAATCCTTCCCGAGAATTTGTCTGTCTGTCTTGAACTCACTCTGCCTGCCTGCACTCTGCCAGCCAAGCACTGGTCCAGTGGCCAGGATCCAAAGCCATCCTGCCTAGATGAGCCTTGAGACAGTAACTACTATCATGGATCAATCCCATCTGCTACTGCTCTCTGTCCTGCCTCAGCAATCTCCGTCAGTCTCGGCTTTCCATCCTGCTTCAGCCATGTCTGTCAGCTCTCGTCTGTCGCCGGGCCTTCACTGGGCTCTGGCTAATGGCTTCTTTAGCCAGTCAGCAAGACACAGTTTTCTCCATTGTTGCCTTCAGTGTTTCAAACATTTTTTTCCCCATTTAAAAATAAGAGACATCGCCATCAAAACATTCCATCTGCCACGCTGAAGCAGGAATTACGTTGTCCTTGCCTAAAAAAATAATTTCTCTCTGCAAAGGTTATTAGAGCCCTTTCTATAAAATACACATTGACTTCTCACACACTGTGAGATACGTATATTAGTAGTATAATCAGATGATTAGCAAATAGGCAGAATTTAAATTTGTAGAATGCTGTTCTCTGCATGCCATAACTGTTAGGCTGCTCCAATTCCATCTTAACGATGTTTTACTAAAGAGTCGCTGATGCCACAGAATGCTAACAGCACAGTGTTAGAAGTGCTGAATTGACTAATTCATAGGATTTGTGTACTACAGTAATAACATACAAATTCAACACATTAGTGCCATGATGTACAGTATCAATACAACTAAATAGCTGAGGGTGTAGGTATTTTGCTACATGTTAATATCACAGTTATATCTAGTATGTCATGCTCTTCATAACTTGCATGTTTGGACTGTACTTCCTTGAGCTTATATCTATCCTCTACTTAAAGAGAACTATTCAATATTAAGTGAGTAGCATTTTCCAGGCCAAAGTTCTACAGTTCATGGACAATTTTGTATGACTACAGATTCTGCAATGGGCATGATGCATTAGAATGTCTGTCTGCATTGAAAGGTGTAGATTTTACAATAACAGTATGACACTATGGAAATAGCTTGGAGCATAACATTTTCATACATTTGACAATATTTTCTGTGCATCGAAGACTGGTATTTGTAGATCTATATTTTTGGAACTTTTTTGTAGTTTCCATCTTTAACATACAGTATATATACTACAGTTCTAGTTATAAACTCTACTGAATTTTGTTAAATATAGAAATAGCTGAAAACGTATCAAATCTGATTGTTCATTATTGTTCGGCAGCTAGTGATTGTTTTTAGCTTTATCCCACAAGCAAACCCCAATAAAGAAGGAATCACAAAGTTGGGAACATTTTGTGCAACTTACAAAATGCCCATTCTTGCTTGCCAAATGAAGAGCTGCATTTCCATTGGAAGGGTCTTGGGAGTTAATGACTTCAGGATAAGTTTTCCTAAGGAACAGGATCACATTTCTCACTGCATCGTAGTCTTTGGATTTCAGAAATTTGAACAGGACCAGTCGCCAATGGTTTACACCTCTAGGAAACACTTGGTAGAGAAGGCTGCAATCAAAAATGTCTTATTACTCAACCTGATTAGGGGTGGTCATCTCACTAAAATAAGTAACATGACAATAAACTGTAGGAGAGGAGAAAATATAACAAAGATGAAAAAAAATATTTAAAGCACAATACAAAGTTAATCTTATTTGAAAATCTATAAAGGGGGAAAAGTGCACAAATATGAACAGCAATGGGTGCATTTCTGTACTCCTGAGGCACTTTATACAAATGTATAAAATAACAGGTCCAATCTGATATTCCTGGATTACAGTAGCTTTTCATTAAAGCCATTTTAGCATTACAACTTTTCTCAGGGATCAAGTTTGACAAGTTTGACAGCATTTTAATAGAGGAAGTCAAATAATTATTCTACATTACAAAACCTTCATTTATGATACAGTATGTAGGTAATTGTCACGTTACGCTGTGATCAAAGGTGACATAAAGCGGCATTCTGTATCTTTATAAACACCAAAAATGAAGAATTGTAAAAGTAAATGGCTGGAATATGTGCATATTATTCTGAACACTGTCACAGACATGTACACTCCCACACTCAGACACCCACTCTCCAGCACCCACACAATTGCAAACACTGCCAGCTTGTTACCAGGGAAATTTTTAAACTTTTTTTTAAATAACGGAATTTGACTGACATGCTAAATACTTACACTGTGTTTCTTTTCAAGATTTTGTTCTTGGAATGTATTTCAAGAAATATCTGGTGAAACATGAAATACAGAATTCAGACTTGAAATGTTAAATATCATATACTAATGAATATTTATTCAATATTTATTTAATGGTACATACCTTATAGAGGTGACTGGGCTTGGAACTGGTATAAATTCCATTACTTTGACAAAGATTTATCTCCTTTCCTTAAAAAACAATGATGGATTTTTTAAAGTTATACAGTATTTATAAATGAACCAATCCATTTTCTTCTGGAAATATAAAATGTCAGTCATTACAATTATACTGCTACAAACTGTGACTGAGACAAAGAATGACAAAATAAATAAAAGAATGTCAAAACATTAAATCTCCTTGTTATAACACAAATGCTTAAAAATGAATAGGAATTTATCTTCCTGTTCTAAAAATGCATCACTAAACTAGTAGAGAATGTTTCTGTTTTCTACTATATTGTGGAATTTTATTGTGAGAACTCCACAATAAAGGAAATGAGATTTTTCCTAAAACAAATAAGACAGGGAGCTCATTTTATTACAAAGGTTCAAATGACGTTATCAGAAGTAATCTCCAAAACCAATAAGAACAAGGTCCTCTCCCACAACATGTGGAAGATGAGGGGGGTGATGCTGTTCTTTCTGTCTTTCTCTCTTTGGTTTCCCTGTCTTCCTTTTCTTTTTTCCTCACTGTCACTCTTTGGTTTCTCTCTCTTCATTCTATTCCTCCCTCTCTTCCTGTCCTCAGTGTTTTTATGGGTTTTTTTCTGTGCTGAAATTTCTAATGATATATATAAATGAAACCAATTGTCTGAATAAGGCCTTGAGTACTGCAATAATATGAGATTGGCAAACATAGATTTTATTTTCCACTCATTCCCTGACAATACTCTCCAAATGATGATATTGATGATAAAGTGTAATAAAACAATTGTGTATCCTGTTTTTAAGGTTTCCTCGTGAAATGGAACACATGTAATTACTGTATAATTCCGGTTTTCAGCAGCTATAGAAATTCCAATCCTTGAATGGAATGGTCAGTTAATCCATAGTCAATTGCTCATCAAACAAATTGTGAATCCTCTAAAATAACTTGGTATTTAAATTTATTTCACAATACCAGCAGATAGCCATATGTCTTGTGAATCAACGCTACAAGAAATAAATATTGGACTCTGGATTCTGACATTTTTGTTGTCGGGGTAATATATTCAATAGTAAACGTACTTAATATGAGTTTATTGAGTAATAAAAACACACACAAAAAGTTCCCTACCATTTTACCCAATAAAAGCATGCATCAAATCAACATTACACATTTTAGTTTTTTGTGCTGTTATTGATCCTAGCATAACTCAGATTTGTTAACAAACTGAAATACCTGAGACAGCAAAAATTGCATTTACAAAAACTTCAGAGATACTGTTAAACAAATGATTTTCCCCTTATACTGTAAGAGGACTTGTGCTTTTCACAAGCCTAGAAGATAATTAGCTTTATTCCGCAGGCCTTGTAAACGATAGTGAGAGTAATCTATGTCCAGTTTTACCATACACGCCTGGCTTCAGAATCTATGTCTCAAACAATCAAAACTCAAAAATGAAAAGGTTACCATGTCGTTGGGATCTTGAGGTATCGACAATGAATTCCCCTGTCTCCTTATTCTGAAGTATGGCTCTCCGATTCCTGGGAACAGTATCATTTTCTCGTGTCAGATGAAAGGCAGTCCCTGCAGTTAGACTCAGATTAATTGCAAGAGTCTGGCAAACATTGGCAAGAGTTGCGTTCCTAGAGTGGTGTGGAAAAAAAACAATCACTATTTTAAACAATTACAAGTTTAATGGGAAATGAACAATTCCCAAAAGAGACATGTGACTCGCCTTATCCAAATGTTTAATGAAACTAAAATATAAATTCTGAAATTTTATGAGGAAACTTGAGAGAGCCCAACATCTTAAGAAACCTCTGAAACTAGCTGTTTTGTCACAATATGATTAGGATAGGCGATTTCAGCAACGAAAGGAGTAGAAATGTGAACAATAGACTCCACCTTATAATGTATACTGGCAGAGTACACATTATAGAGTAAACAATATAACAAAAACTAGCTCCTTGGGACTAGCAACACTGTTACTGTATGTTATTAAATCAAATGAAACAAAATTACTTATTTGTCGTTTTGGTGTTTATGCGGATCATTTGCATAAATATCTGCAGAATGTACATTTCATTAAAATATTTTCCATATTCTATTTTTTGTTGCATAATTCTGCATTTTCTCTGCTTAAATTGTTTGTATGACTAATATATTTTGATATATCTCAAAGCTGATTGCGTGGAAATTTAACAGTGAACTAAATGAGATCTGAGGCCCACTGGTGAAAGATGATGTAATAAAGCCTACAACTGTTTCTTCTCTGTTCCTACAACTCTGTTCATCACTTCATATTTTCAGAAGAAATACAATGCGATGGCCAAAAAACAAACAAACAAAGGAGTAACAGTTTGAGATTTATAAAAAAAGACAAAGAAAAGGAAACAGTACAAAAGAAAATAATAAAACCTGAAAAATATTCAAAGAAATCTTCATTTCTGGAAACTATATAACATAGAGAATTGCAACAATGGACAGAATACAGAATACTTCAGAAAAAGGACATTGTAGTACCTGAAAGAGTGGAGAGACCAAAGGGAGTTCTAAGTCTATGTAGACTGACAGAAACTGAAAGAGCAGAAGCTTTTTTACATGGAACAAAGAGCACTGAAGAGATCAGCTCAAGAGAGGCAGACAAAGCCAAAGTTTTATTTTGTATAGAACTGGGAAACGTGGCAACAGTGAGTGTAGTATTATGTCCACAGAATTCCACTTGTTTAAATACAGTAAAGTGTTGTGGGCATGTGAAATGAGCTGCCAGGTCTCAGTGTGAATATTAGTCACTGGGGCACACAGGAATAGCATTCATGCATTCTTGGATTATAAAGTGTTCTTATGGCTAAATAGTGATTTATAGTTCAAATAGGCTCGAGGCACATCGAGACTTAAAGTATCATGATGTTATTTAGAGGTATAAATGCACCTGTGTTAAATTACCAGTCATTAATGGAACCTTGACTAATGCTTCTAGATTGTAATTAAATTCCATAAATTGATGCCATTTGCTACTCACTACAAAAAATTATTTCAAAAATTTAAATTTTAATTCTAATTTAAAGCGACAATGTTCTTAGAGCTTTCATCCTTACAGACAAACCAGACCCAGACATTAAAGTGACCTGATATTGCCAACCCAGATTCTAAATTACAGTAATTAGAGCTCAGGAGATTAGATGAATTAGAAGGTAAACATACTCTGCATCACAGAAGAGAAATGCCAGCTACAGTACATCATAGACCTGGAGTTATTTATAGGGGAAAGATTACACTTGTGAGATGTGCAAAGATCGTAGAATAAAACAATAAAACTGTCAGTGTCTTTAGAAATAATGGTTTGACCACCTTCATTTCACATTATAAAATTGTCAACCATAAAACCATAATTCACATTTTCATGAAAAAATGGTAAGGAAGGCTCTGTCCAAGATGAATAATGGCATACATTGAGGAATGTGAGATACAAATCCAGATCTTCGCTAAATTATGAGGACCGTGTCACAATCCTACTGCAGATTAATTTAACTAGGAAAAAAATCCTTATATCACATAAGATATTTCATTAAAAAAGGAAAAAAACACCTTATTTAATTTATATCTTATATACTTTTATGCTGTAAGCATTAATGTTTTCAAGATGTACAAAATGAGCAATGTAATAAAATATTGCTTTCTTTCTTGCTTGAAAGTAAATGCCATAAATTCACCAGGTAGCTCCCATTATATACTTGTATTTATTGTTTCCAAGGGACCTATGTACAGTAATACAATGAAGCATTTCAAGACATCCAGACATGATATGCAATCTGCACTTGTTTTTGCCAATAGCTAATTTCCGTATAGCATTTCTTGTCAGCAGCAACATTTAGCAAGAAACTACAAAAATATGAAGAGAATTTATTATTTTGGCATCTTGTTTTTGTGGTAATAATCAAATACATTCCCTGTCAAAAAAACTCCAAGTAATTATGCATAATGCACTTCTCTTTAATGGCAGCAGGCACACAACATTTTTATTAGGAACTGATCATTTATTATGTATAAAAGTACATGGTGCATACACTTCAAAACTCTGTTCAAAAGCATTTGTGATTTGTCCTCATCATCCAGATGAAATCTGATATGCACCTTTAACAACTACCATTAGCACAGGGAATCAAATTCACCTCTTTTCTTATGCACACAAAAAATGCTATCTTCAAAGTAGAGTACTTTATGAACACATTTTGAAAGTTTTTAAGTTTGAAAGTGTTTTGAATGGCTGAATACATTTTAAAATCATTCTAACAGCATGTTTAACTGTATTTGAACCATAGTTTCATACAGGGCATGATTTAATGATGGTTTACATAGTCAGTTAAACATATCCAGGGAAGAGTTCAAAGTTAAAAGATTAATTAAAAGTTCAATGCAAAGAGCAAAAGCACCAACAATGTTTACATCTTACCTTGGGACTGTCACAGTTTCAAAATGTGTTCTCATATTGTTTCGGATGCACTTCCACATCTTTTTCTGAACCTTTTCAGCATGCGCTGCCCACATCTGACATTCTTCCACATCATAAAAGTTATGGAGTCTCTCATTTTCTAATAACAATAATGCACGTATCAAGAAATAACAATTCCCATATTGAGAGCTGCTTTATAGTACACTCTGGAATTCTGAAATTCTGGATAAGTACTCACATTTGACCTCCAATATATTTTGAAAAAATGTAATTAATTTAGTAACATTTTTAGAGTATGCTTCACCAATGCAGTTTGTTTTGTCTTTTAAATTGTATATTTACAGAAGAATTTTACAACTATAGGTCATACTGATGATTTACAGATAGTGATCCCAAACAGTTTTAGCTTTCACTGTTTGATCTTGAATCTGTGCTCATATCCATCCATTTTCTAAAAGCTTAGTCTAATTCCGGGTGGTGCAAAGCAGTACATCCTGGTCCTACTTTTTGCACCCATACTGTACATCCTGGATGGGTCGACACTTTTAAATCCCGTTAAATCCCTTTCAATGTACACTGCCTTCATCTAAATTGTGGGAAAGGAGTGTTGCATTGCTTCTTTTAAATCTGTCTTTTGAAAAAAAAATCTTTAAAAGATGTATTTCATAGCAAGATTTTAGTCTTAATGGAATGTGATGAAATATCCTGGGTTTGTTATTTTCATCAGCTAAAATATGGCTTAAATGGCTCTTTATTTTACCTGTGATAATACAATGCCTGCCAAAAGTGCTGTGAAGTTTAAACAGATTTTCACAATTTAAAATTTCTGAATATAAAAATTTATCATGAATGAAATGACTTGTAAATTGAATTCCTTAGTGTTTCACTTTTAATAAAGTAAATTAACTTATATACTGTAGGTGTCTCTTGTTGGTCACATTTTTGTTGATGTTTAATTAGATCATAAAAGTACTGTGAACATTTTACCCAATTTTACCTCAGTATCTGGGGTCTGCAAATGAAAGTCAAACATTCAACGAAAAACGAAAAGCAATTTCAAATTCAAAGATAATAAAAACTGAATCAGAATCATAGAAATTGTGAAATATGGAAAATATGGGAGATAAACTAGACAGGTATAATTGTCAGCCAGCTGAGTTTGGGTCTGCCATGATAACGTCTGCATTTGATAATAGTTGTTTTAGCATTTTCCTTTATGACTGTCATATTTTTTTCTGTCACCTACAATTTCCAGAATGTTGGGGTGAAGACATCAAAATTCACAGTTCACACTGAAGATTGAGACACTGAAATTATAAAGTCTACACCAAAAGAAATTAATCCTTTAACTGCACCATGAACAGTAATGCCAGATCAGAATTCGATTGGAAGTCCAAAGATGAGCAAGAGGAACTTTGGAACAAGAGTTTATGGACAGCTGATCCCTTAATAATCCTTTACTGGTGAAGGAAAGGTTAAACTGTGGAGAAAGAAAGGAATCCAACATGTTGCAAGGAACACCACTTCATGGTGGAGGTAATGTTATGGACTGGGAATGCATGGCTACCGCAGAAACTGGTTCCTAATTTATTATTGAAATGTAACTATAGAGGTTAACAGAAACATTTTGTTTGCTTAAGTATGTATACCATATATTTACAGTATAATTTACATGGGTATCAAATACACAAACTGTACCCAAACTATAAGTAAAATATAGACAGGAAAAAAAGTTCAGTCCCTAAAATGTTATTTTAGTCACAAGCTGACTAAACAAATTAAACACTATAAGGTATAATGAAAGAGTTCATAACTCAAGTTGTACATCAACTAAATTAATTCTGTGTCCTTCAAACCTATGGAGAGGATAGCTTGGCATCCTTTCCAAGGCACTAAACACTAACTTTAATTAGAATATATGGAATACTGTGTCACAGATAAATAATGACACGTGGCATGAGTATGAAATACCTCACAGGCAAAGCACTGACCACAGAGATGCATCAGAAAAACAATAAAATAGGTCAGGACTGTCAAGCAAAATCTGTCGCACTCCAGTGCATCAAGTGCAATGCTGCAGTTTTTCATTTCAGCATCTCAAGGCTTATCTTCTGTACTTAGCCAAGATGGTGAAACACAACTTGTAAAGCAATGTAAATGTAGAAATGTAGAAATTATCAGCTGCGTGTAATGGTAGAAAAGCTAATAAGATTTTATTAATTTGTTCATTTGGGAAGTACATCATCTTTTAGTTTCTCAGCAGTTGTAAACTGCTGTGCTTTGGGGTTTAATCTGGTGCTTAAAAGAAAAGATATTGTATAGTGTATACTGTATGTATAATACATCAATGCAGACAATGGAATCTGTAGTTTTTTGGAGCATCCAGGAAAAATAATTCACAATGAATTTAATTTAAATGTGATTGGTCCTTTAATGTAAAAAAACATATTATAAAGAAGACAATAAACCTACCTTTTTGCAATTCTAATAGCTTCAGCTGTAATTCACTTTTCTGCTGAAATTGGCCCAGCTCCAATATCTCCGGTGGAAAGGTTTGCAAATTGGAATTTATCACAGCTATCTGGGACCTTAGGTTTTTCTACAAAGAAAAAAAAGAAAACTGGATGTTTTCTCCTGCTACACAACCAGAAGACACAAGCTGCAACTATGGAGAAGTGTTTTTAAAATGGGGAACACGATGCACTTTTTTACACACAAGATCGTTTCAGCTTGTAATATTGTTGACGCAAATGTGGCAATATTGGGCTATTTCTAGGTTTAACCAGTGGAGTTCTTCTGAATAAATAGTTATACGTGTAACTGAGAAGTGGGGGTACTTCATTATGAATTAGGCTTGTGAGAGTTTGGAACAAGCTTCCCAGCCGAGTTTCTGCAGCTCATATCCAGGTTTATTTCAAGAAACAGCTTCATGTCATCCTTGAATCAATTAGCTACTCCTAACTGCCAAATGGGTTTGATGGGCCAAATGGCATCCCTCCGACCGCATTACTTCATGTTTTCATTTTCAGTGTGTTGGTGTTGGGTTTCCAGCTTATAAACAAATGTCTAAAAACGCAACGTCCAAAGTATTTTCAAAAACAAAAAAAATCCAAGCCTACTGTAGTAAACTTTTGTAAAAACTAACCAATTTAAGCTGTGTTCCTGAACTGTTGATTGATGCTTAATCATTTACCCAGAACTTAATTAACCAAGGTAAACGAAACTATTCCTTTTTTATTCCTTGATCAATGTGTCTCACACCCAACACAACTAAGTAAACACCATACAGTAGTACGATTCTTGTTCTGAAGCTCAGTGAACTTCATATGTTTGCCCTTACCAGGTGTTAACTATTGTATTTAGATTCTTAAAGGCACTTCAATAGGCACTTCCAAAGCACCATAACATTATATAAGGAGTGTAGCTGTGTTCTTCCCCTATTGGCCTTAGATTGTGAAGAGCACAGTGCTACACCCTAGACTGCACCTAACTCCTGCTGAGCCATAAAAGTGGTTCTTCTGCCACAGCAGAATTCTACACTGTCTGGGTATCAAGAGGCCGATGCCATTTCTATAAAATGCTCATTTGTATAAACCCCTGTTACATACTGTATTGTCACACAAACACTTCATGTGTGGGGAGCGTTGGCTGTAGGATGTGTTGTTCACAGAGAGGAAAAAAAAACACAATGGCAAGTCAGCCATGAAACAAACCAAAAGGCCAGTTTTATTGAAGAGTATGCAGCTGGCCACACAAACACAAACTGTGTCTCTTCACCAGGTATCAAAAAATAAATAAATAAATAAATAAATAAATAAAGGAACAATCTTTATAATTTCCACTCACACCTTGCTCTTATTTCTATACTCCTAACTCACTACAACCAACTCTTGACTCCCAACAAACCCTAGTGCTCGCAACACCCTTTAAATAGGATTTGGGCTATACCATCAAGGATACAATAGGTGTAAAACATAAAATTCACAAGACTAACAACACATAGTACAGTAGTCCGGACTACTTGGACACACAAATACAGTACATGAAACCCTTAACAATACATGGGACAGACATTCATTAGATCTTCTATACCTGGTTGCCATTTTTAGCAATACAATTAGGCTCTGATAACCTCCCCTCTCAACATTCCAGCAATGATATGTTCTGCTAGCTAATTTTCAGGCATATTACCAGTCTCCTATCTGTTTGCCACTTTTTGACCTTTCTGAGGACCCCTTCAAACAAATAGGCACTGGCTTCTCCGCAGGCTGAGAAACAAACAGGGTAAATTGGTGAGAACTGACACACTCTGGTGTTTTAGAAAAAAATTAGCTCTGTTAACTGCTGCCATCCCTGTCCTAGCATGTTCCATGTGTCACAGTGACTGACTGCTCTGTCACACATACACAGATGCAGCCATCTAGAAAGTGTGAGGTGTCTATAGGCTTGCTATAGTAGGCACCACAGTGTACAGAGGCTCCTTGTCCTTTCCCCAAGGGTCAGAAGCATGACTGCAGTATTCTGTAACACTGCCAGGTGGCATAGTGAGGACCTAAACTTCCCAACCACCATGCCACTGCACACTGGTGTGCTTTCAGTTCAGTTCAAGTACTGTATGTGTGCAAAAAAAAATTAAAATAAAAATTTAAAATTAATTATTTAAGAAATGTAAAACTAATAAATACCTCTCAAAGAAGCTTCATGAATTTAACGGTTTTCAGTGTTTATATACACAATAGGAGAATGCTAAAACATACACTGTACACTGTATACATAAGGGAATGCTTTTATGTACAGTGCTTGTGTATGTATATAGTATTTACAATACAATATGTGATCTATTACAATGACTTGCTTTTCAAAGGCATTTGGCAGTGCAGAATCCAACAGAATAGGATGTAGCCTTCATAGGAAGAATTGTTTCTGTTTTGTGGAAACAATATTTTTTAGATATTATTCATTATTTGTTTTGTGTCAAGGTTTCTCTTTTACCAAAACCTTTGCTCTCTTAACTGGTATTGAGAGAAAAGTGATTGAGAGAAAGTCATACAGTGTATGTGAATACTTACAACAGCTTGTTGTACTGCTTGGTACTGTTTATATTTGTATCCAGCCATGAAAATGCAGCACATATAGGCACAGACAGCAGCAGAATCAGCCTTGAAAAGACGGACAAAAATTAAAACCTTCAAAGCTATAATAAGTCTTTCACTTAGATGCACTTATACTAAAGCTTACAAGTAATGCGATGTGCAATAGGTACTTTTGTAGGTTTAAAAAAATCTGAAAGGTCTCAATTGGAAAAGCTTTGACCTGTGTCCAGCATTTTTTCCCTATGCTCATACACCAACATAAAAACCTTGACTAAATGCAAGAAACTTAAAGAAGGTTGGGAAAGGTGAATGCAGGAAATAAGATGGAACAGAGAAAAATCAATGTATAAGAGAGTGAACAAGACTAATGACTTGGTATAAGCATACAGTATATGCTGCCTGCAAATTTCAGTGACTTATAATGTTTTCCATACTTTTGCTTATTTAAGAAAAAACTCAATTGAGAAATAATTAGAAACAAAATATACTTTACCTGGGAATATTCAATATTCTGTATAGCATCATTGTGTAAAACACTTTTTTTTCTCTGAACAGCAAAATACAGTATTCAAGTACTGTATAACTGGGGATTGTAGCTAAAAATGCTGCATTACCTGTGACAGCCCCTCTGATGTGAATGAAGCAGACACCTTCAAGAGATCCTCCATAGTTTTTAGTGCCAGGTTAACTGTCCACCTTTAAATGCAGAATTTGTTCCAAAAAGACTGATAGTATAAAAAATAAATAATAAATTGATAAAAAGAGCTTTCACAGAGGAAATTCCAGTCTCGTTTTCCTTACCTGTCATTCAGAAGAACTTCAGTCGTGAATGTGCCAGGTAGAAAAGAGTTCACTAGGGAACACATTATGTGGCCATCCATCAGATCCTTCAAACTATTTACTTTTAGTTTTTTTCCAGATGCAGCCATCTATAACAAAAGAACATGCCATGTGAGAAACCGACAGTCAACCACAAGTGAACATACTCAATTCATTATTATAATGTGACAGTCACATGGGAACTGTCCTGGTTCACTGAAGTAAGCATGAGCCAGAGCCCACAGTTTTAGCTTTTTTACTGCCCAATATTACAGCCTTTATTAGCTTCCAAACCAAAATAACCCTTTTGTATTCCCTTTTCTTTTCTCCTTTCTTGTTTCAGACTTTTTATACCAAAAATCAGTGTGAGAATTCTCATATTCCAAAACTATCCAACACAACCAGGTGAACGATTTACTGTACATGCAGGAAAGGAACTGTAAACAAAGTCCAATTAAGTCTCAAAGACTGCCTTCCAGGTGTAATTACAAGTTGCAAAGGCCACCTGCCACAAATAATTAAATTTAACGCACTGTAAAGCATTGTGGCATCCAAAAAATTATAAGAAACAATACAAGAAAAATGCTACAGGTACTCATGTTAATGAAAACTCAACTATACTGTAAGTCTTAACTTACAATAGCTAATTGGCTATGAACAGAATGTTATTTGCAGTTTAAAAAAGTAAGCACATGAGTTTGTTGGTTGGATAATGAAATGCTCAAGTAATGTTATTTTATCAACATTATATGCTCAGTGTTTTTTATTTGCTATGAGTTTAACTGTCAAAATGAGCTGATTAAGATTTTTGTACAGTTATTCAAAACATAATTTAAGCAATGGAAAAACTCTAAAAAATATAATCAACAGACGCACAAAATCAGCAAGGGAATTTAAGTGGAGAGCAGATTATTTACATCCAATAACAGAATTTTGAAATCATACCAAAGGTATGATGCCAAGAGCTAGACTACCTACCCACGGGACTTTTTATCCAACTGCATTTTACTTTGAGCCAGGACTGAACTACCATGTTTCAATCTTTCATCTGCTGCTTGTACGCAGGCAGATAATTATCAGAATATCGATCAAGGAGACTTCATCCACAGCTCTATTAATGTTTTCTTTAATTTTATGTTAGTTTGCTGCTTGTATCATGTCAGTAATTAAAAGTTCTAATTTCCAACAGCTCTAAAACACGATTTAACAGGCATAAATAAAGAAACAGAATTTTTGCATTTTTTTCTGTCTCAATGAAACAGACAGACTTTATGTGACTTAAGAGGAGTCAATGATAGCTAATTGCATTTTAAGCAGAGGTATTGTAAAATGAACATTAAAAACATAAATCACTAAAAATAGTATTATCTAAGTGTTGGGCCTGTTGTGATAATTTATGGTAAGTATGGACCACTTGAAGTACATTTAAATCCAATCTGGTCAGCAAGAGCAAATCACTTTGTCCCACATGATTTGTACTAATTGTGGGTGGACTGGTCCCTATATTGGTCCCTTCTGGCTTCTCTTGGGCACTGTTCACATCACATTCTGAGGTTTTACATCTAAAGCCTTTGCCTTTCTTGCTCCACAACCCTAAAACATTCCTTTTTAATTCTTGTGATACTTATTTTTGGAAATACTGTAAAATATTTGGGTGTAAAATCATTTCTTTGTACCAAATTTCCCCGAAGCACAAAATCTAATAATTTCTATACCACTTCCGTAATGCTGCTTAGCATCCACGTTGTATATGAAGTTTTAATACTCAGCGAACCTGACTTGTAGACACTGTGCAAGGCTAAACTTTTCACATTTTGAAAGCATATTACAGTAATATAAAGACACTGTATTACCCATTTAGCAATGCATTTTAATACATGGATAAATAATAGTCCTGAAATGTTTGTGCTTGTAATTTAAATATTTTCCCTCCAAAAACCCATCATTTTTCTCCCCTTACACTAACTGTAATAGTCTGCTTTTCATTCTTCTATCACTAAGATTGTGTGGAGGTTAAGGCCAAGATCTTATATTGCAAACACTTCTCTGTAGAGAACGCCTGATTTATACAGTACAAAACATAAATTTACCCAGGCAGACTTTGCAAATGTAAATATCACAGAGCCAATATGTGAAACCCTTTAGCTCTAAAATCTCAAATTTATTCTCCAAATTAATCTGCAGACAATGTATGCAGTAAAGTACAAGCTGCTGCTAAAATCCAGTAAAAACTGTAGTAATGTTCTGCAACACATGCTTGAAAAAGGATACTGAGGTTTCAAAACTCTTAATTTGTAAGAGCAGATTGTGCTCCAGACTTTTGTGTCAATTTTGTGGTCGGGATGTCAGAACATTTACATATCCATTATCATGCATGTAATGTGATGCTTAAAAAAAGCAATCTATTGCAATCCTTTTTGCAACATTTTGCAACCATAAAAAAATGGCTACAAAAATGACTAAAGATGACAGAATAAAAATTCCACTATAGGAACAGTTAAAAATATCCCCGACTTGGCTGTCAGTGACCCCAGCTGCAAGATACTAGGCTTGATACTAGGCAAGATACTAAGCTACAGTAGCCCCAGGCTTCCCCAAATCAACAGCTCTGCAAAGACCTGCTCTTGATTAGTTGCCAGCTGTTGGCTTGGCAGCTGCATGCGATTGTCTTTTACCAATCTATGCTCAGAGCACTTGGGTCCCTGATCAGCAAAGTAGACATTCAAACTCATGAATTGCTCTGAGTGACAACTTATCTAGTCAAGCATCTAGCTAACATGTCATTTTGTAACCTTTTATATTCTACTAGAACAGCACAATTCAGAAAACTTATTCAGTAGATTGGAAGTGAAAACGTTTTATAAACTACAGTACATGACTGTCTTACCAACTAATCTACAATTCAACAATCTACTGTGTGGAGTTAATGTTACATCAATTCTAAATTGGTATTCAAGTTTAATAAGCTTGCATACATACGTAAGTGTATTAGCATGTGTATGTACTGTACGTATTTTAACAGTACTGTAGTATTTTGAAAACAATAATACAGCCTATACACTACTGTACAGTATACAAAATAGATTATATTTAATAATAAAACACAGGGAACACAGCAGATGCATAGCTCTCATTTATAGCCTTCTCTCTGCCTCTGAATGCATGATTCGAAGATTCATTCTTGCCATACTGTACATATGTGCCAAACTGGACACCGTCATCCTACCCCTTAACTTATTCAAAAAGGCTTCTCAAAGGTTCTGTCTCTTTTCTTTTCAGCTCCAAATCAAGCACTTTTCTTGATTTGTGTACTTGTTTCTTTCTCCTTCATACTTGTTTTCAGTTTATGAGCAATACTGAGGGCAACACCATACAATAAGAAAACACCAGCATGCAATGGGATCGCTAAGCATAGCTCAGGTGTGTTGCATGCCAGATTTGAATTTGTGAAACATCCCAAATTTGATTTTTAATTTATTTTTTGTCCCTAACCACATGTACACAAATTTCCTTAAAAATATTTCATGTACTGTATATCATTGATAAGCTCTTCATGAATCGCTTGGTCAGACCAAGAGCTGATCAGTTCATTTTAAATTTGGAGTGTCCCTGTCAATTAGCCTCTGTGTCATTGCAAAAATAATATAATATTAAGCATTATTAACCTATTAAAGAGAAATGCCTGCATCACAGGGAAATGTAACACTTCATACAGGAAGAAATCCTAATGATGAAAACAAGAAAAACTAAGATCTGAATTCACAAATTGAATACAATGAATTATGATGATGTATGTCCACACAACCAAAGCCATTAAAGATAAAAAAATATATTCAACTCACAGATTAAATGAATTACTACATGTCCTTCAAGACAAAATGTAACATTAAATCAAACACATTAAGGATAACAAGGCATAATTTAAGGAGGACTGAAGAAGATGGCAAATGAACCACAAAGGATTGTGGAAGCATAGAACTAGAAACTTAGCCATACTTTGTTGATAATATATGGTCTTCTTTTAAGAAATAGCTGAATAAGATCCTCAGATCAATTAATTACTTAACACTTCCATCCAGCAAAGATGGGTGACGAATATTTGGAATTATATTGTTTTAACAGGTTTGATCAAAAGAGATAATCTTGGGATTGAAACTGTATTCTTAAATAAAAAAGTAGTGTAAGAGTTCAGTAGGCCTAGAATGGAGTGGTGAATATCCTGCCACCCTCAGTCACTTAATCATTTGGTAGAAGGCAATGAGGTTGGTGATGATTTAAAAAAAAACAGGAAGCTAAGGCACAACGTTTGCATGTGCTGTCTGTGAACAGAGGGAAGATCCACTGTGCTGCATGGCAGCACTGGCAGAAGAAACAGAGAAACTCAAGAGAAAGACTTGAGTTTAGAAGCTGGTTAGCAGTTTAGATGCTTGGCTACTTACAGCAAGGGACACTTCAGAAGTCGAGTTAGTAACTCAAGGAAGAGTGTAGCCTTTTTGTTTATGTGTACAGTATGTGGTTTGGATTACTTTGATTAAACTGGGTATATCACAGTGAGATATTGTAACTGATCCACCATGAAACACCAAATATTTGGATCAGTTTTTGAAAATGTGCAGCAGTTTTAAAATGCCGTTATGTTGAGGACTCAAAATTCAAGAAAACATTTGACTGCATATGCAATGCAGCTGTTCTAAATGCCTCAGGAAAAAAACATTGGGATATTTATGTTGATATAATTATATGAAATGACATAAGAATGCTGCATTTGAAATAAGGCTACTCAGTGGCAGAGAGAACACAGAATTGAGAGAGGTGTTTTCCTAACGGGAAATCCAGTAGTGTTTAAGCATCTATCTGCTGGTGACCAGTGCCTTCCTTTTCAAAAAGTCATTTTGAAGTTAACCAATGAGCAATTTAGACCAGTTTCTATTAATAAATAGATTTCCAGAACACTAGAAACTATTTGCCATTTTCTACTGGAGTTGCCAAGGAGGGTTTCCCACAAACTGTTAACAGTGACATTGGAAGAACTTTCAAAACACCTGGTTTGGAACATACTTGGCTATAGAATAATGGAAATTATTTAAAAGATTTATGATTTTCTGAGCAGATCAAAGGATTTTCACCAATGACAGAAGAATTAGAACTACAGGTAGAAGGATATAATGAAATCAACAGCAATGCAGGAGTGAAATGAATGAAAATAACCAAAGTAATGTCTCATTAGTACACACAATCAATTGAGATTGAAGTTCATAGAACTAAGGTTAAGGTTTATGTGTATTTGGAAAAAGTAAAGTCACCAAATGGGGCATGAAATCAAATAGCACTTCTGGATGATTCAGTGCATTCCAGAAAAGAAAAGTACTTTTGTACCTCAAAAGGAAAACCCTCAGTCATATGTATATGTACCAACAATTCTCAAAATTCTAAAGTAGGTGAAGATGCTTACAGTATTTACACCTTTCTTTCATCACAAAAGCTATTCATTTTGAAACAGACTATTCATTCTAATAGCTGTTTTCCATTGACCTTTATAATGTCTCAAGAACCCAGTCAAGCACATCCTGTTCTCAAGCCCTCTGTTCATTCCCTCTTTTGTTCCTTCCTACCGTAGTTCCTGTTTACCTCATTCTCCCAATTAGTAAAGGACTTTTTCAGTCATTGTCAGTGCACTTAACTTTTGTGAGTCAAGGCATAGTGTTCAGACTGCTTGGTCCACTGTATTCAAAACAAAGTAATAATAAAATGGGTGGCATATTGGCCACTGCAGAGCTTGATCCCTGGAAATCGAACCATCCTGTTAGATGCATGAAGGTTACAGTATATGTTATTCCCATGTTCAAATGAGTTTTTGATGGGAGCTCCTGTTTCCTCTCACAGGCCAAATACACACTTTAGGTTAATTGGCTTCTGGGAAATGTAGTCCTTGTGTGACTGTGCAAGTTTGTGTCTTTATCTGGCCTGCAATGGATGCACATCCTATAAATCCATCCTAACTTGCGTCTGTTGCTTGCCAGGACAGACTCTAGCTGCCTCGCAACCCAGTATTGGATAAAACTGGTTATGGCAAAATGTGATGAATTCAGCATTGTACTTTTTGTAAAAGTTTGTTAGTTTCACTAACAAGTGATGTGATGTGGAAAACAAAATAGACACCCCTTTGTCACATCACTGTAAGCAGCATATGTTCATTTATCCTACTGTTAATCACGACAACTACATAGGATTAATGGCCCTAAGAAAACTCAAGAAATTAGAAGGTTATGATATCAGATTTGAACTATGAAAAAATTATATATTATATTTAGCAAGGTGATATGCTAAAAAATGTTAATACGACTAATTAGACAAATATTATAAAACTCCTAAAATGGAAAATATCCTGAAATAAAATGGAAATATCCTAAAATAAATCTGGGTCACTTACAGTGAACTGACATTATTCATATTTATTATTAGATAATTTGAGCAACTACACTCTGAACCAGTGATGTTTTTCAACATGCTTCTTTGGGGGTGAGGGAGAGGGGAACTCTGCAACAGAGGTATAGTAACTACAAGTATAGCAGTACAGATTTTGAACAAGTTGCACAGGACAGGCATGTCAATTGAAGTTTATATTTTATTATATGCATAGTTAGCTAACAGCATAACTTGTACCTTGATCTCATCAGATCTTACATGCTACTCAAGCCCCAGCCTATACTGGGATGGGAGACATACAGTAAAAGGAAAATCAAGTAGCTGCAGTAAGTGGTGGTAGACAACTGTTACATTACTATTGCAGATAACCAGGTAGCAAAAGTCTAAACCAGTGCCCTAGTATGGTCACTGTGCTATAGCATGTACCATCATTCAGATGGGATGAAAAAAGACCCTGATTTCTTGGTCATTAAAGATCTGATAACACTGGTATGAGTATTAACTCCCATGTCCTGCCTTGGCCTTCTACTGCCTGGCCTACCTACGTTTCCTCTCCATTCAGTTAATTAATTTCTTACTTCTCCACATGAGGTACTCTGTAGTGTAGCTGCTGGTACAGTATAGTATGGATTTTATCCAGGTTGATGCTGCACTTCAGTGGTAGATTATGTAGATACCCAATATTGTGATTCATATTTGGATCCTTTGACATGAAAAAATCATACAAATTCAAGATTATCGAAATTAAAATAATCACATAATTTCAACAACTGATTAATTTTGTTTTGCTCAGATCTGAATATGCTGGTTCATATTTTATATTGAAGACAATATTTTACAGCTCTACTGTAAGTAATAGTAAAAGAGAATTGTATAACTAGGTTATTTACAGATTCCCAGCATTCAAGGGTAGACAAACCATACTTATCTTTGTCCAAAACCTTCTATATAACCCACTCATCAACACCACTATGTCGGGTTCGGCCATAGTTTGCATGATCCTTAAGGAGTACCTTACTTTCTGTGGCATATTATATTTCTAAATATCTAGGAGGTTTAAACATCCTTTGTTCCTATCCAATGGTAACTTCACCTTTTTAATTTTACGAGATTTCCTCAATACTCTGAGACCTTCTTTCAAAAATTTACTAAACAACAAACTTTCCCAAATAAAAAGTAGTGGAATGGCTCCAATAAGTAAAATCCTCTGATCTTTTCTTTTCTGAAATTTACTGGACATGTTTGTCAGAAGAAATTCCCTCTATCTGTGGTCTAAATAGGCTTATTTTAACAACCAGTTAGGATGCCATATTCGTATATGGTTTCAGTTGGATCTTATTAAGAATACTAATGCATGCTTGGGAAAAATACTGAGACTAGCTGGGATAGTGAGTTTCCCTATAAAGTTCCCTCCTGCAATCAGGAGTTCAACACTAGACCAGTTGAGCAAATCCTGACTTTTGCTGTTTATAAAATAATGCTATAATAAATACTTTGAGCCTAGTCAATACTTCTCTAATGCTCTAAAAGTCATATGCAGATACAATTTGGTTAATTGATTTTTATGTAGAGAAACTGCAGGCATGGGAAACAGGAACCCCTGAGAATTACCTATGATTTGCATTAATTTTCTCGTATTACGTGCTTTTTGCCCATGTTTTGGTAAATCTAGTTTAATCTCTGCATATTAAATTTAATAGCAATGAGCCCAACCTTTTTATTAATATCTTACTACTATATGTATATAAATAAACGTAATAATGGAATAGACTTTTAACTTTCATCCAAAGAGCTTTTATTTAGTATTAATAAAATAATTATTGAAGAATGCATTCCCCTTTCTTTCGTGCCTATATATATTTTATATACCAATAATTTGTGAAACACTTTATGATCCATCTTCTTCAGGTGTCTTGGCAATGTATGGATTGCCTTAACCACCTCTATATAAAATATTTTATATTCAAGTGTTTGTCATTTTCTCATAATTTAGAAAGGTTTCTTTGTGAATAAAATAAATTATCCACATCAGTCATAGAGAGTTATTTCACATTTATAAACAGCACCTCAACCTCACAATTTGAATTAAAATTATTTAGATGTTTCATTAAAATTGTAGGAATTTTTAAAGCCTTTTGTCATTGGATAATACATCTGGGTGTTAGTAAGCGTGTGTATTTTTACTTTCTTTAAGCAATTTCAATAGGATACAAACCACAATTTACAAATGACTTTATATGCATCCCTTAACAGTAAATAAGCAAACCAACACCATATCTACTCTCTATATATATTTTTTTCTGTTGCAGCATGTTCTGCAAACACTAGATTTAATTACATTTTTTATTAGAGTTATTTACTTCCCAGCTGGAATGTTTAATGTTACAGATACAGTGAGAGAAATAAACTGCAACTGGAGAGTGATATGAATAAATCAGATTCTCATCTCTTCCTCTATAGAACATTATGTGTAACCAAGAGTTACCAATAAAACTTAAAATCATGTTATTTATAATTGATCTTCAAACATCATATATTTTAGGTTCTTACATAAAATACCTGTTCGATCCTTTGAAAGTTTTATATTTGAGGGACAAGCCCTATTTGAGCAAAGACTGAACAGCATCACAATCTCTTAAAAGCTCTTAGTTGCATTTCCAGAGTAGCTTGGAAAGAGATTGGCTGTGTATTGTGAAGGGAGAGAAATGATATATGCAGACAGTGATTGGAGAACTGAGAAAGCTGGGCGAAGGCTGTCTGAAAAAGAGCTAAAGTCCAGCGGAGAAAAAAGCTCCCTGGTTAGCAACAGCGGAAAAAACTGGAACAGAAGCAATTCGGGAAAAAAAATAGGAAAAACCAGCCAGAGATAAATAAAGGAAGCACTGAGCAGATTGAGTCTTCAGAAAGCTAGTGATAGTAGCAGGGATGAAGGCAAGTGTCAGTACTCTAACACAGTAGAAGAAACAGGCTTCTAGGTATCAATTAGAGAAAGTGGATTAGTCGCTTCAGTATCTAAATGTCAGAGCACTGATCAGTGGAGAAAGGTGTCTTAATAGCCAGGCTAATGAGCTGATTAAGAACTTATTTGACTGCCTGATTGAAAGGGTGTTGGTCGTATTGACAGGCATCCCGACTTTGTGCACATGGATTCTAAGGAAGGCTAGTGTGAAGTATCAGCCATATGATCCCGCAGCCGGCAGAGGAATCCTACTCCGTTGGGCTCCTGAGCAAGGCCGTTAACCCCAACTGCTCCAGGGGCGCTGTACAATGGCAGACTCTGCGCTCTGACCCCAGGCTCTCTCCCTATCTGTGTCTGTGTCTCATGGAGAACAAGCTGGGGTATGCGAAAAGATAATTCCTAATGCAAGAAATTGTAAAGGGTTAATAAAGTAATGTTATATATATGATACAACATTCATGTTAATTTTACAGGTCAGGTAAATTCCAGGATGTAACAGCTGTATTTTTAACTACTAATGAATGATATAAGCAGTTGTACAATTAAAAAAACAAGAACAACAGCAACAGAAAAAAAAACTAGACACTGTGTTTGCTATATAGAAGCTCCTTATCATAGTGTTTTTATTTTTATATTAATAGATATTAAAATAAATGGAGAGTTCATTGTTTCAGGTCCTGTGCAAAGAGGAAAAAACAATTCTAAAGACATTAAAAACCGAAGAAGTAAAAGGGGAACATACCTAATGGGGCATATTAAATCAAGTGGAAACTGAAAAGTGAGTTTATACTAATGCATTTCCATTAGTGAAATATCTTTTATGACCCCATTCACACATACAATTACAGTATTATTAATGCCATAAACCATTTCTAGTCTAATAATGAACTTCTCTCTCAATCATGTGAAAGAGAAAAACATCAAAAAGTGCAACAAAAATATGTATATTTATATTTAGTAACATAAATGATTATCAATGAGCAGTGATTTTCACCTAAAAGTAGGGAGTGCAGATTGCAAAAAAGTAGCAGGATACAGTAATATGGCTCTTTAAACAAAAGTCAAGAACTGTACCATCCTGTGACAGACCATATTCATCCTCAGTGCAGGAGTACTGTATGTAACAACAAACCATACATTTCCAACAGCTTCTCTAGACTGCAAGCCAAATGCATTAACCACCAAACACTGTGGGTCCTTTGTATATCAAACATTACAATAATTACACCCCTTTGAGAATGTGATTCTAACCCCTTTACCAATCATCTAATTAATAACCTAGGGCATCTATAAATAACACCCTTTTAACAGCCTCTAGTGGCTGGACAATTGTTAGATAGTCCCCTCAAAGACTGGACTGCCACATATTTTTTCACTTTTTATTTGTTCACTTGTCATATGTAGATCAATTTGTAGGTTTCATTGTAGCTGACCCAGCTCACATAAAGGAAGTAAAATAAAGTTAATTACACTGGCTCAATATGCCTTATTTTTTCACAATTTGTCTCCGTATAATTAGGTGACTTGGTAGATTTCCATTGGAAGGTTTCAGACGCCAAGCCCTTTCAGACATCAGGTTTGAAGGTATTCTTTCAAATCCTTAATTTAATCTCTTGGTATGTTTAAAAATTTCTTAGAACTTCAATTGTGAATGTCATACTACTGCATGTATCCTTTCCATGCCTTTAATTAAGCAAATCACACATTAATTCGCCCTTATTCACTGACTGTCCAAGTCATCTATTTTCCTCTATTCAGACAAGTTATTCTTTACTTTGTTTTGGATTACTAACAAGGACAGCAGTTTGTCTTCTAAATCCAACCTACTGTATATCTGCATTCAGCTTCTGTACCAGCTGTATTAATGTTGTTCTGGATCTGTGTCATTGTTTCTTGTAGAGAATGTGGACTTTTGGTCCAGGACATTTTGTTTCTGAAAGAGATTGCTCATGTTTTTGTCACCACCTTGTCATGGGCTAGGTAGTGACAACTATGGACACAGTATAGCAGAAACAATAACTGATATTTTATTGTAATGTAAACTATACTTGAATGTCATCAAAGATCACATTTTCCTTATATCACCATCAATATTGTGGGTATATATCCAGATCTGTCCAAATGTATGACAGAATTAGCTATCCTTTTTCTGATATATTAAATAAGTCCAAACATTTTGACAGTAAATGTAATTTACTTGTGATTCTTCTAGATTTTTTATATAATGCACCCCTATATGGTTTAAAAACGATATAAACTTTTATTAAAAAAAGCTTTTTTAAACCTCAGGATGTACAGTAGTCTAATATGGTCTATCATGAAAAAGAAAATGTAACCAACAGAGGAAGGGACATACCCACTCAGGGATTGCTGGCAGAGTTCATCCACATAACCCTGACTTTGTCATTCTCCAAGTTTAAGGTACACACTACAATAGTATTTTCATATATTTCTTAAATGAAAATAAAGTCTTGGTCAGCATGATGTAACAGGGATTAGTGCTGCTTTACAGCTTATCTTTTGTGGGTATAATGTGTTTCATATAACATGAAATTCACCAGTTAAATGAAACTATAGGCATAATGGTTCATGGCTACATAAAGACCATATAAGGCATTAATTTGTTTTACTCATGCTCTGAAAGATGGCATCTGCTATCAGACAATACAATATACTTTTAAGTTTTATTACTTAATTTCAATAAATACTGAATTTTATTCTAAAAAAATATCACATGACTACATCTTTATGGGCAATCATGTTTACAATTAATTAAAGTAGGAAGTAGACCAGAATGGCTCTCTACATTGTGCATTAGCTGTACACAGACTGATGTTTAGAAAGCCAAAACACACTATGTAATCTAATAACACTGAAAATAGTATTTTGAAAGCCTCTGAGATCCTTATAATAAAATACATTAATCTTATGTAAAAGTTTCACTGTAAAAATCACATGCAGAAAATAAAATCTACACCCCTTTGAGGTTTTGTTGCAAGATTAGATTATAGATCTATGTCATGAATTATATTTTATTGAATTCATAGTAGCGCAGTGAAAGAAATTGTAGATGCCACACTGTCTTGTAAAAATATTCAGACTATTGCACATTTTTCATGTTTTATTGATATAAGGCTTGCAGTCATGTCACCTTGAAGTATAAATTAATGTGTTATATACACAAGCTACTTCAAACATTCAAACATACTATTATAAAATATTAATATAAATAATATAAAAAACATAAATAGATCATGAATATGTAATAAAATGGAAAAGACGTGATTCCATATGTATTCAAACCCTTTAATGTGCAAACCTAAATTAACGTAGGAGCAAAAAATCTCCGTCTTGACCCAAACAATTAGTTTAGTAGCCTTTATTTACTGCATGTACAATAATAGCAATTCACGTGATTTGACAATAAATACACCCATCTCTATAAGTTTCTTCAATCAGATAGTGAATACAACCAAGATTCTGAGCTTTTTAAACAACTATATAAAGGCACAGATCAGCAGAAAGGATATAACAACCTTTCAACATACAAACCTTAATATTTTATCTGGTGAAACATAACATTAAGAAGTGGAAGGCACCAGACACTGCCTGGGTTGGGCTGTCGCTCCAACTACCTACAGTACAATACATGCTATGATCTATGTGTATATTAGTCCTGATGTAATTAACATCTTTTTAATTCCTGAGTGAACTATCAGATTGCTATTATTGGCTTGCTATTCATGATTTGGTATTATATTTATAAATGTTATACTGTATTTGCACATCCAAGTGGAGTTAGCTACAGTACTGCTTGTTATTCTGTCCAGTTGAATCCTTCTCATTCTAATTGGTAAGTAATTCAAAACCCTGATATCACAATACTAAACTGTAAAATTGTGCCATTCATCAGCAAGAAGGTTTTGGTAACCACTCACTTGTAATAAAAATAAATAAATTAAATAATTTGAAGAAGCAAATTAATAAAAATGAAAAACCTATAACTATAAACCTAACTATAAAAACCTGTAAAATATAACCTGTAACAATACTTTTACCATACTTTGTTAAGTAACAGTGTAGTAAAACCTACATTATTAGTGGTGATTATACATAATGACTGTTATCCCAGACTGAGCATACAAGTCTTATACTGTATTTCACAATTAGGTTTTATTAGAGTGCATGCATCTAAACATCTGGACCAGTCAGTATGTCACCCATAGAACAAAGTCCAATGAAACACACATGACTATGGGAAGAAGAAGAGAACAGCCATTTGCTCATCATGTATCATATGAGAGAAAGTTCTTCAGTATTAGGTCTGTAGAAAACAGATTGTGCCTGGTTTGCTTTCATATTATGGAGCCTTTCACTTTACATATGCCCTCAATCATTCCTTCTCTATGTACAGTACAGGTCCTCTATGTGCCCAGTTCTCAGACGGTACAAAGGAACATGTTCACATTATCATCCGTCCGTCAGATGAGGCAGAGCTTTGTTTACTTAGTGTTCAACTAAGTCCTGAACTTGCTGATGAATTACCCTGCCATCTTGATCCAATCTTTACTCACTATCTAGTGGATTGTCTCCTGTTCGTTTTTTCTGCTGGTTTATTCAATGTCCCTACCTTTCCAGTCATCTGTAAAATTCTTCATTCAGATACTTCCAATCCCAGCTTCTTACTCATGGCTGATACCTCTCAGAACGTTCCTCTAAGAGCATTAACTGCCTGTGTCCCAACTTGTATTTTGCTACCTTTGCTAACATTGATCACACCATTTCTCTCATTAAGACAGCAGGATCAGGTGCCTGGCTTTCCAAAGCCAACATCTTAAGCAACTTCAAAACCATGTGCCTTTAATCAAATCTTTAGCATATCTTCAGTATATAGTGGCAGGGTAAATTTTACATTTCAGTTCACTTAACCAGCAGCCCAAACATTTTCAACATCTCATCTGAGCCCTTTGTTGGATTCTGCCGAATAATTAGAAGCTTTCCTTTCTTCTTCATCTCCTTGATGATTTCCCAACAATAGATTTTCCTAAATCACCCCCTGCCAGTGCCTTGCCCACCCTGATCTCTGTTTTTCCAAAACTTGATCTTGCTAAGGAAAAGACTGTTGGGGCCTCTACAAGCTTAGATTTCTCCTGGGAATCCTTCTCAGCTTTGAAGAGTTTCCTGCCTCCTTGTCTTGCAACAAGCTTCATTTGTATCTCTCCACCTACTTGTCAGCTGTTGTACTAAAATAGGTCTATTGTCCTTTGTGGGACACCTCAACTATGCCAACTATTTTTAATATTTGTTACATACAACTTTTACTCCCTGCATCAGTCCTTGTGAATTCACTTTCAATTCCAGGACATTATAACACCATCTGGATTTTACTCTGAACACGTTTGTGGCTATTCATTGCAAATAGGTGCAGTCACAATACATTCCTAATTATCTAATCAATTTACACAATGTTTTTTAGAGGTATACCACACATGCATCAAACCCAATACTGATATCCTCAAAAGTATTTTTTAAGTACCTAACAGCCTAGCAAAAGCCTTAGGCTAGGTCCTGGTGTTTTATTTTTTAAATTCTGCATTGGTGTTTGGGGTCCTGCTTGTCTGAGGCTAACCAAAACTGACGTTATGCCAAAACTCTTTATTCCTACAATAAACTTTTGAATAGATATAAAACATTTCTGATTGGTTGTTATTTCTTGTGAAGATGAGTTTGTAAAGCTTTTCACAAGAGAAAGTGATTTGCACCTCATTGTAGAGGTACACATTTGCACACGTCCTAAAGCTTTGGTAAGTACAATATGCATGACTTGAGTAGCAAAATATCTTGCTCTCTGCTGAGATAAAGAAAGTCTATATGGTGAAGTTTCTCACTTTCACATGAATCCACTGAATGACTACATCTAAACTGAAAATTAGCCTTACTTTTTTGATGTACTATAGAAAATTGGCCTTGTATAAATAAAGTATACCATATATCAGTATTTACTAAACTTAACGAAAGATCTTAAGCTCCTCCCCTTCCTTTGGACAGTATTATATACAAGATGATTATACAAGATGATTTCTGAGGCCAAAATCTCTGCTAACTATACTTAAATTTACAGTATATTGCTGGGGTAAGGAATGTAAAGGATATTTTCTGATTTAAATGATTGCATACAAAAGTGTTTAATATAGTGCATATTCAGCATGTTTTGTGGTCAACCCCTTTTCATGTTCATATAGCTTATAAAGCGAATGTAATTGTATTTCGTTATCTTTGTTTGGATAGATGAGTCGCAGGGTTAGATCCACATGATCCAGACTTGGCCTGGAATCAAGCCTGCAGCACATAGTGAAGGATTTTATGTCCTGCCAACTTACTGAGTCTTTCGGCATCCTGCTATTTTTACACCTGCCTCCAGCAGTTGAAAGCAGCAGAACAGAAGGTATATTCCTTCGTTCCTTAATTTGTTTTCATCACAGACATTACGGTGCTAGATACTACATCTCATTACACAACAAAACATCTAAAAAAAAGGTTGGTGATTAATTCTATTGGGACACTGTAGATGGCTCATGAGAGTGATATAGATGTGGCTATTGTGCATTAAGCAATTTGTCACACACATAACAGAGGGAATCAGTTTATAAGATGTAAAAAAGAGACGACAGCAATTTATTGACTATTTTGGACTCTTTATCACTAATTTACAAATCCACGTTTCTTTGTCTGTTTTTAAAATGATGTTTTTCTATCTTTTTTATAAGGATGAATTAATTTTGAAAGCTTATGTAATGCAATTTAAAAAAAAATGAAAATGGGGCATATTGCTTGACTGAAGTATTTCTATGACAAATGCATGGGAAATATTACAATATATTCTGCAAAATAGTAGAATAATAAGCTAAAAAGCAATTAAAGAAAATATCATTTTGCATATGATTAGATGAAAACAGATTATGCACTATTATTATTGAAGTAATACAGTACATTACAGGTATAATGTGGCATATTAAAAGACTAGTATTAATATTAATCCTTTAAAATCGCAAAAAAATGCATAGAAACAACCCTCATAACATCCAGCATGTTCTTAGAGAAAGAACGATTAGAATATATTCAAATGTTTCACGAACAACAGACTCTGGATTACCTGCAAATGTGTGTTTACCATATCCAGAATGCACTGATCTGGTGAGGGATAAGATTTCCAGCTTCGTAAAAGTAACTTGCTGTTGTACGTTTCTGGTAGATCTTGGCCTAGAAGAGACAAAGTTTAAATTAAAATGTTTTGTTTATTTTCTCAGCTCTACATAAAGGTGTTTTGTTCTGCATAACATAATAAATATTATAAATGAGATGAAGGAATTCAGCTAATTTAGCATTGTTTTTTAACTTGTCAAAATAAGGGTAGAATATAATATATTTAAAAATTCCTGATATCTGATATAATTGTAAGCAGGGTACACCTGCTTCATTATGCAAACTTTAAAAGACATATGCAACTGTTTCTGTGCCACTACACTACATACACTTTATTACATACATCAGAGAATCCACTCTTGGAGTCTAAAATGTTATCATGAGCTAGATTGCTGAAAGAGGTGGGTTCAAAGCTGCCGTAAAATTACCTGGAGAAGGTTCTATTTCCACCTGCTGAGCTGGATCATAACGGTGCAAGAAGCCAGACTCTTCAAGGGACTTAGAAATGTCTGGCTCTCCATGGATTGGCTGTGCCACACCAAGTGAAGAATCTGGCTTTATTCCAGTAGCTGGTGCCTCTGGAGTCCACTGTTAGAAAGTTAGAATTCAAAATGTAGATGACAAGATAAAATACAAATATAAAAACATAAGGAAACAAATATGGAACTGGAAACATGTACAAATATTTACTCAGGGTGTTAAACATTTATAGTACTCAGTCTTTATTTTAAACACTGATCATTTATTCATGAAGACACATTTTCAGGAATTGGTCAATAAGTCCTGTCAGAATGGGGATAGGAGTTTCTCTTTGTCCTTCTAAGGTCTCTAGCAAACTAACATCTGCATGAATACATTACTGCAATGAAAAATGTTTTGAGTGGTATAAAAAGAATACAAACCAATTGTTAAAAACTTCATATTTTCAATTCCCATTCCCCTTCTCCAAAAAGTACATAAAAAGTTCATTATTCAGTGACACTTTCTAAATACTGTACTTTATGTACACCCCAGCTTTTTTTCTAAATATAGAGAAATCCTTTAATATTCAGATAGACATTGTAGCCTCCTCCACACAATGCACAAGCTTAGACCTGCACAAAAGGAAAGAGGAAATCTTATTCTTAAAAATGTTAAACTAAAAACCAAAATTCAGTTATCCTGATGTCTGAGACATACTGTATCAATGACAGCATAAGCATCAGAGGAACAGAAATAACAGTCACACTTAATCAATGTAATATGCTTTGTGGATGAGCATCTTCTGACATATATATAATCACACAAGTTTAAATTAAAGAGTAGTTAAACATTTACACAAGGGTAACAAAAAGTAGAAACATCATGTATACAAAAGCAGTAGAAAAAACAGAACTAAATATAGGTTTATAGTAAATAATGCTTGTATTTATCCTGTGCTTTTACAATTACTATAGTATAAACCAACCTCAGGTGCTACGCGGAGGTGAGTGAAGGCAGGGAATTCTCTGGTAGAACTAACTTTATCACAGCACACTAGACATTGAAATGTTGTTTCCTTAGACATACACCTATAACCTTAACCTTGTAGTGGGTTTTAAGCCTGGAGGCCTCTGAGTTGGAAACTTTTGTTTAATTTCAAAACCTCTGCATGTGTTCTGGATGTCTGTAGAGGAAAGTATTTATTATTTTAAAAAATGTTATTGTGCCTTATGGTGGACTGTTGTATTTAATGTAAGGTGATTGTGATTGTTAAATTAGGTCTGCCTAGTCATGGAGAACTATGGTATTAATGATATCTATGCATGAAGCTTTCACTTTAATCAGAAAACGTAAAACACATTAACAAACATGTTTTTAATATACAGGTACCATATATAAATATTTTCAGGAGGGCTTATCATGTGTTCTTATTTAAATATTTAACACCTGAAGGACTGCAAAAACTAATTACATTTTTACATTACGTATGAATAAGAAATTTTCATATTCCTACATATGAATAAGAAATATTAGAATACTGAATGCAGTATTAATTATTAAACATTTCAACAGCAAGTATGAAGACAAATCAAAAAAGGCTTATCAAAGTACAATGATGCCTATGCTTAAGCCAGACCCAATTTTAAAAAAATGTTTTTAATGTATTTATCTTGTTTTCATTTATTAATTCACAAATTGCACCTACATAAACATGTCTGGCAAACCTACTGTATACTACAACTTTAGAATATACAGTATCTTTTTGTTGTGAAAGAATACAACTACTATATACCAAAACTCTAGTTATGTCAATCACTTCTAGTCAACCGCTTAACCACCAATAAGTCACTGAAGAAGCAACTGATATACTGTATTGAGCAAACTGATAAACACAGGATGTACTATAAAAATTCTATCTGTTTATTAAATGACACACCTATCCACCCCTCTCATCAGCCAAGGGGTTGGCTCACAGTCTCCCTAAGGATAACTCAGTGCTTGTAGTAGTGGCTTCTATTGCCTTGTGTTTAACTGTATTCAAATCACAATTTGTAAACCAAAATGTTTGAATGTTATCCCTAACAGGGTCATACTAAGTAAAGTGTATCTTAACCTTTATAGCTTTGGGATGAGTACTCAGTCCGTGTTCAATATACCCTATATGCACCTTTGAATTGTTTGCAGCAAAACATGGTTTTGGGATTAAGGGTCACGTTCCTCATCCTGTCATAAATGTTATCTATAAAAACTAGTTTTGAAAAAGACAAAAAAAAATGTCAGTTTTAGGTATTCATATACCCTGTTAATACATAATTCAAATTAGTAGAAACAATGTGACAGAACTTAACCGGTTCTTTTTAATTTCAGAAATTTGGTCTGAAAATACTACAAGGCCTTTTTCACAGACACATATACAGATAATGGGAATTATTTGATTTTTGAATCCTAAGTTGTTTAGGCAGACTGACCTAAAATATTTCTTGCCATTTAAGGTCATATCACTTTCCACTTGAATATAAATCTCGGAAGGCAGAGAGGGACTGATCTGAAATGTACATTTATAATGTGCAAATGATAAGGCTTATTCTAGTTAATATGAAAAAGGGAATTTAATATTGTGTCTGTAGATTTACATTTTACCTTGAAGGGAACTACACACAGCAGTTTGTCATCAGCAAGCAGTGGCTGGCGAGAATACTCCCAGATGAACCAGATATCATGTGTGATCAACTTCCACAGTAAGTCAAACACCTAGAAAACAAATCAAGAACACCCTCAAAGCATAGACTATAGTGTAATTTCCAATGAAACAAGACCATTCTAGCTTTTCAATTAAACATTTTTCTAGTTTCAGATACCACTTTAGCACTTGCACAGAATAATAATAATTACACTTTTATACTGTAGCGCTTACTGAATGCTCCACTCAAAGTGCTCTACAGGTAATGGGGACACCCATCCACCACCACCAATGTGCAGCCCCACCTGGATGATGTGACAGCAGTCATAGTGCACCAGGACACTCACCACACACCAGCTATCAGTGGGGTGGAGAACAGAGTGATGAAGCCAATTCATAGATGGGGATTATTAGGAGGCCATAATTGGTAAAGGCCGATGGGAGATTTGGCCAGGACGCTGGGGTTACAGCCCTACTGTTTTCAAGAAACACCCTGGGATTTTTAATGTCCACGGAGAGTCAGGACCTTGGTTTTACGTCTCAAGGATGGCACCTTTTTACAGTATGGTGTCCCATCACTATACTGGGGCATTAAGACCCACACAGACCACAGAGTGAGTGACATTTGCTGGACCCACTAATACCTCTTCCACCAGCAACCTTAATTCTTAATTTTTTTCCAATAGTACTGACCAGGGTCACACCTGCTTAGCTGGTTTACTGCCAGTTGTGAGTTGCAGGGTGATATGGCTGCTGGAAACATAATCCAGCAGTTTACTTTAATTCATACACAGAAGCAAAAAAACTGTTATTCAAATTGGAAGCTCACAAACTTTTTATATGGACTGTTTTCTCAGTACTTAAGCAATGTAAATATGTAAATTTGTGCTGTATACTTAAGTCCACTACACACATGCTATACAGTAGTTGTACTGTACTTTCATTAGTTAAGCAAGAACTACACTTTATTAATCAATGCTGACTAGAATTTACATCTAAATATTGTTTCTACTGTATAAATACAATAAAAGCATACAATAAAATTAAGATTTATTGGCCTATAATCAAGGGAGCCATTGGCACAGTGATTAGCATTGTTGCCTTGCAGCGCTGGGGACCTTGGTTTAGTTCCTAGCGTGGTATCTGTGTGGAGTTTTCATTTGTATGTTTTCCCCATGTTTCTGTGGGTTTCTTCTGGGTGCTCCAGTTTCCACCCACAGTCCAAAGACATACTGGTAGGTTAATTGATTCCTGGAAAAATTTGTCCCTGTGTGAGTGTGTGCATGTTTGCATCTGTGCATGCCCTGTGATGGACTGGCTTTTCTCATCCATGGTATCCTGTCCTGTGCCCAGTGCTTGCTGGGATAGGCTCCAGCTCCCCCACAATCCTGTATTTGATGAAGTAGTCAGAAAATGAATGAATGGATGGAGTGGTACTACTACCAAAATACTTCTGCCTCTTCTGTACCAATACAAAACTTGTACAAACACTGCCTAAGACTAGATGTTAATTTCTTCCCCACTTAGTCTCATTTAGCACATTAGCCATTTCCTTTTCATTGTCTAGAAGTTCCCCTTGATTTTTTAGGATATGGTACATATCGCTTCATCCTTTACTGTTAATATAATCTGGACCTTTCTAATATGTTTTACCAATGCAATTCACTGTACTCTCTTTTTCTTTAACTGGACCCTGTTGGTGTTAAATAATTTTATTTCTTAAAGTATTTTCTTTTATATTTCTCCTAATCAATTTGTTAAACCATTAAGGATATTATTTTTAAAGTTTCAGCTCTACTCACTCTTGTGATAAATCTTTTTTCTGTACTTCAAACACAGTTGTTTTAAACTGTTTCCATCCTTTCTCTGCCAATTTAATTTTACTTTTCCTTTGTCTCATTCCTTCAAAATTTGCTTTCTTGAAATTTCAAACTTTCGAACCGAACCGGAACTTGATACTACTTCGTCTTGATTGGAATTTAATTGTATATATGGTGCAGTACATTGAGACTTAACTTCAAAGATATGTGAAAACATGAGACTTGCTCCCCAGCCATGTTATCAAAGTTAATAGCCTGTCTTCTGCATGAGTTCACATGAGATTTTCAGATCAATTAGTTATTAGCTACCAAATGTGCTAGATAGACCAACTGGCCTGTCCTAATTTCCATCCTTTCTTGAGCTCTTATGTAAATGGTTACTTTATCAGCAGTAGTTCCTAAACAGAGCTACATTTAAGGGGAAGTAGTTTAAACTGTAGCTTTAACCACAGTAGCTACTGTACATTTTCAAAGCTGATTCTCCAACAAGTCATTATCTTTCTGTTTTTCAAGAATTTTATAGTTTTTGGTTTGAGTGATTTAATGAACTTTCTCATTTCTGTTACATTGGCAGCAGCACATAAAGAGGATATCATACATAATGAAATAGAATTCAATGTATCAAAAGAGTAATCAGATGTGACCACATGACAACATTGATTAATCTCCTCTGTTTAGATTTTATAAAGTTATTTTAGGAGTAATCAATTTCTCCAGTCTCCTTTATACAGTATACTGTATCATTGCCTAAAATATTGTCATAAGTAATCAGATACAAACTTACAAATACAGTACTTCATTGAACAAATGAAATGCTCTTCATCCTACAGTACAAAAATAAATGAATTAAAGAATTACCTGTAAATTGTAGCCTTAATTTTCAGCTTTGTAAATAAAATAGCTTCATTTATTTTTGGCATGTTATGATTTGAAGTCTCAACCAGCTCTATCAAAACATTGTTTAACAGCATAGATTTTTTGGAAGAAAATTATAATAATAATATTATATAATTTAAGATTTAAATGTAACATACAAGCATTCTCAAACATTTAGAGTTTGTATTTCAAGATTAGAAAAACACTGGTTATGAGGGGGAAGCTAGTGAAATTAAAACAAATGTTTTCTTTTTAATTTACATTTTTGTAATCTAGTACAATAGTCCCTCTGTATGTTTTGCAATATGATGTAATTCCTCAGCTAAACAGATTTATGAACAATATTGCATGTGTTTATTTTTGCTGCCTTTGAAGAGTTTTGGATCATCTTGTTTTTGAGCAAGATGTCCCTGGGATTTAACTACAGCGCCCAGGGATATTTTATCTACAGAAATCTATGCTTCATTGAATAGATAAAAAACACTAAATTCCTGCAACAGACACTCAGCATCATTTGCTTTCCAATGGTGATGATAGAGATTAGAAGGATTAATATTGGAATTAATAGTGATATTCTAAAACAGTTAAAATCCTAGCATAATTTATATGCCAATATTTGTTTTGGTGCTGTTAGTTTTGCTTTTTCTATGAATGAATCTCTCATCTGTGCTGGTGTGTAATGCAGCATTTGTTGAGAGCAACCAGGGGTCCCAGCATCCGATTGAACTATAACAGAATATACCGCGCGGTCACTTGCCACCAGCTCCAGTCTCAGCTGCATCGAATATCTATTTTTAACTGAGTAACCATAGAGAGCACAAACTTGTTTTTTTACAATTTGTGGGTATAGAAGGGCAGATCACTTGGGATTGATCTTCTCGACACAACAACCTTGACAGAAAACTCAGGCTGGGCTCAGCCAAGCAAGTCTCATTGCCACTATCCTCTGATCAAGCTAAGGATAAAAAACTCTTTATAAAGCAGGACTGGAGAAACTTTGTTCTGTTTCATCACCTTCACTAGCAAGTAATTTGTGCTTGTGTTGTGGACCGCACACATACTCCTAAGGTCATGGAAAAATAAAAATATGCATTTTTTCCACTCAGGTGTAAATACGCATAATAGGGGTGGGAACTTTGTTTTGTTGCTGTGGGTGGCCAACATTTTTTTTGTGGATGAGAAGAACACTTCAAGAGGGGAGAGTTACCAAACTTCTTTGTTTAGTAGAGCAATGTTTTTCATTACCTAGAGAGAGGGAGCGTAGCATATGGGAAAAAATATTTGAGGGGTTCTGGAAGTGTCCTAGAGAGAAACATCTAAAAGCAACAGGTAAAGGAAAGAGATGCAATGTTTAGGCTGTGGAGTCTTCTTCAGGTGTAGAAGGCTGAAAAGTTGTCTCTTTTCTTTTCAGCACGGAATAAACCTCTATGTGTTCGTTTGCAGCCAACACATGCTGAAGCAGCCCCCTACTTCAACAACGATTTAAGCTGTGCCTCAGTCCCACCGGTGTCCCACTGGCACCAGGTATAAGACATAAGAAGTGACTACATGCCCTTCTCTCTAGAATGTCATGAATTTTAAAATTACCTAAATATTTTTTTAGGTATTTTATTTTTTCTAAGTTGATTCCTGTTAATTCCCTATTGCAATTTCCCCAAAGGCATTATAATTAGACTAAAATCATTAGTAAAATCAGTTATTCATATCGAACATACAGTTTCTCATGCAAACAGAGTGAACACATTAAGTGCTACATTAAGGCCCCAGATCCCAGATATAGTGGTGACTACCTCTGGTTTATTTTCTGTACATACATGTTTGGGGTTTTTTGTGGTAGCTATTGCATAGCAGTTGATGATGTCATGTTCTGGGACGACTCCTGCCTTCTTGAGCTCATCCACAAACCACTCCACTCTGGTAATGACCTGCTGTTGGGTGAGTCCATCCATGCTTTGCATCCTTCTTACTGTTTTCCCAGTATAACCTATAGAACATAGGCAGTTAGTTCTATTTAGTGACACAATACTCTTTAAATCATTTCTTTATAAATATGTAAAGTGGATTTCCTTTTATTTTCTTTTTAATGTTATCCTGTAAGTTTGGTTTTACGTTATACAACAGAACAAACTTGATTATACTATAAACCTTAGAAATACAAAAAAATAAAAATAAAAAAGCCATCTGTGGCAATAAAATATTGAACACAGAATCACTGAATTATGTACATTTTATATACTGTATATTTCCTTTATATATATCACGTATGTACACAATTAATGATACTATAAGACTAAAGCAAATGTCAAAAATAACAGATAAAGTGGGAATGTGACAAACTACTGACAAATGTTACATGAACATAGATTACTGTGCACTGCCACCTAGCCACAGTGTAATGCATTCTCTTTTCAGTGACCATGAACTGAAAATGAATCAACTGAAGATAATTTTATTCGTTATCGATTATTTCCCTGTGCATGCATTTTGATATTATCAATTATCCTGCCAAGAATAGTCATGTGAGAAATACCTGATCATAACCATGAAGATCATGTTTTCATTGAGCATTTAACTTTCTTAGGTTATGAAATAAAGTGTTAAAATGACAAAACCCCAAAAATGTATATTATAAATTCAGTGCTATATTTCGTAGTACTTGCACGATGTAGTACAATATATCCATATCGTTTATACTATGCTTTAGTAGTTTAAACATTATACATTAGTGAAATACCACATTTTACCTTTGACGTAAATCACTTATTGTTAATTAAAACATTACAATAGTATTTACTCTTAAATAGATGACTAATCATATATGAAGGAAACAAGCACACAAACTGCAGTACAATCCTGTCAATCTAAAACATTTCAATCGAAGCAATAAAAAAGTTGTTTTTAATGCTTTTATAAAGAATACAAGAACTTACTTTCTAAAAGAGCTTTCAAATTTGTGTCAGTGAAGAGATCTTTAACCACATTGTTGACATGGTGGCCAGATTCCATCAGACGTATATTAGCCCATGAAGTAAATCCATTTATTTTAGATAGGAAAGCCATCTGAGCGTTTTTTTTGCTAACAGAATTATCTGGAAAAACACAAATTCAGTTTTATGGGTAATTTTTTTTTAAGGTACATTTATTACAAGGGTGCAAGAGCTTGAAAAAGTGGGGGGAAAAAAACAGAAAAGGCATAATTTAACATCATTATACGCCCTTAAAAATCTACAGATAGGAAAAGATGTAATATTAATAATTACATAACAGTTTTCCTGGATGTTTATATCCTGTTTTATTTGTGCAAAATCCTGAAGTCCAAGTTGTAACTTTGAAGGATTTACAAATATGCAGATGCATTAATCTTGAGAACCAGCATAAAGTATGAAACTTGAAAGATTCATGACAGGTATTTTGAAGATATTTTGACATTTATTTTTACCTGAAAATTTACACCAAAAGCAACAGATGGATATGCAATACTCATTTATTCATATTTTCAGAAAAAACAGAGTATACATTCTAAAAAAAATAAAAATAAATGAAAGACCTCAAGCTCAGTACAACATATCCTATAATTTATTCTAACAGGATTTTCAAGTTACATCAGTACAGATGTAAGCTTTTTAACAGTAGGTTAACTATCTTCCACCTTCAGAAGGTGCTGGTCTGTACCTTAAATATTATTACATTTACTTACATTCAACTTAAAAAAGTATCAAGCTGTGTAGCTGAATATCTCCATGCCTTGGGGATTTACCATCTGCAGCAAAAGTCATGTTGTTACCTAGTTACACTGTTGTAAATATCAAAGGTTCTTTTATATGTAACGATACTTCCTTTCAAACATACTGTATCACATTGCATACTTACCAATGTCCCCTCCCATTAAAGAAGTGATATCATCTCAACTTTTGTTTCCCTCCTAATGCAAGATTCCTGTGTTTTCCTAAGCACAGCACCATTTTGTTTGTTGTCTCCATAGCAACTTCTTTTCTGCAGACTGCTTGGTGTTAACAGCTTACAACATTTTTCATGAACTGTCCATAAACATGACCTGTGTTTTTGTTCTCCAGAACACAGAATTATTCTAATAAACATATCGATCACTTCCTTTTTCTTACTTTTTAATTATTATTCATGCACCTATAGTCATACTTTCTGTGTCCTTATCCGAGGCTGGAAAGTACATTTGTAGAGTCTTGTTTCACAAGCTATTTTGCTGGGAAATAGCATGGACAGGTGTTAGAAGTTTAAAATATTTAAATTGAAAATAATATTCAATTTCATTAATGCAGCATTGACAATAGGGAAAAAAACCTGCCAAACCTAAAATGACTTACAATGTTATACAATACTGATTTTTTGTCCAAAAATAAAAAAGTCAACTTAGACATTGTTATGCATCACCATAGCAGTAAAGATATTATTTAGAAATATTGTGCAGTCCCTGAGCATTCTAATCACCCTCAATTCAATGCAGGCAAAGGAGAGCCACGAAGTGGGCAGACAGTAGACACTTATACTAAACTCAAGTCTTTCTTTGTAACGACCTGAGGTAAAGACACCCAAATATAATATCATAAGCTCAGAAGTGAATTGTCAAGCTAGACTAGCTCAGTATTTTAGAGGCTTGGCCATCATAAGGCTACCTAACTCTAACAATGATGATCTTGCTATGTTAGCGGCTGCCATTTTTTACAAACTAGATTGCAGTTGTTTTGGTATTCTCCTCGAAATACAGTAACATATCAGCCAATTGAAATCTGAAGAGACCTTCAGAAAAGGGGTCTATTTTATTTTTAGAAATATTAGTTTCCTTCTCGAGACATACATCAAAGTATTTTTTTTTTGTTTTGATGTACTTACTTGTTATAGGAAAAAAGATTCCCTTCAGTTTAGTAGTAAAAATATTTTCTTTTTCCAGGATTGGGCATTTAATAAGAATGGTTTACCTGTGATGCAGAGCAGGTGTTGATCTACTGTAGTTGGATTCCCTCTACTGCACAACAATATACAGTTACAGACATAAGCACTCTCAGTTTTAGCACTGTTATTTTTCTAAGGTATAATAAGTAGTTTGGCAAACTTATTAAACTTAATAATCCGAGCAAGCAGGGTTTAGTTTAATTCTTTAAATAAAGGGGATTGGAGTTCTAATTTCTACACCTCTACAGATATCTGCAGAACTAAACATTTACTCTTAATCTTAGTCTTAAAAAGTTAAATCCCTAGGAAGTGTCTAGGAGCCGGGCTCTGTTCAATACCTATAAAAGATTGACAGATGAGTACATATATAAAATGTGCTGCACAATATATTTTAAAATAGTATTTTAGGAATATAGAGAGAAGAAATTCTTCCGCAAGTGTTGTACTTCTATTTATACTTCTATGCCATTTTACTTAGAGTCTGAGGCATATACAGCATGTGACTGTATAGCACTTCCTTTCATTTGTGTCATAACATGCTATGGCTGTTGTCAACTATCAGCCCAGTTCTTTTCATTTTCAACTTTTGATAAAAAAAACAACAGAGAGACCTAATGAAAAAGTAATGTTGTAATAGTTTTGTTTTTAGTTAAATGTGCTCATATATCAGATGAAAATCGTATTTGTACAGTCAGGTACAGATAACAGTGTGCCTAAATCTCAAGGTTTCCTTTATAAAAGCCACTTCCTGTAGCCAAGGAAACATGCTGACTCAAGAACACTATTGATCCATAACCCTGCTCAAATGGAATATTCTCACAGTATCATGAGCACAAACAGCACGGGAAGATGACAATTAATTCAAAGGTCATAAGCCACAGTATATGAGACTTCTTCCACTGCAAGCACCAGAAATATAATGTTACAAAAAACATTTTTATATGTTCTGAAAACCAAAATTTATTTATATAAAAACAAGACTGAGGGATTTGCAAAGAATTGAAAATTTTAAAAAAGAATCACTATTTGCTAACACAACATTGAAACCTTAACTGCCTATATTGTCACTAGTTTAATCTCAGTTGCCAAAGAACAGAAAAACAAAAAACGATTTTTGCACAAATGTTGAATTTAAAACCAGCTGCATTGTACTCTTACCAGAATAGAAAATATAAGGATGACTTGTTTTCTCTTCACCACAAAAGAAAAAACACAGATCAGTCTATAATTCAGTACTTGTTCACAAATATGTTCATTTACCAACTTTTTTAGCAAATCTGTAGACTGAGATTTTGTTTCTGTTGTTTCACAGATTGAAAATATACATTCACAGATGTAAAACATACAACTTGGAACACAGGTGTACAGAAACAAAGGTAATTTCTTTACTATTTCTAAGTGTAATTGATCTCTGCCCCATTTATTTACTCTCATTTATTTTTTACCCTGAACAGAAGGGTGGACTATTCAAATGTTTAAAGTGACAGCAGCAAATGGTCTTCTGACCTGGTGCATCACCATTCAACAAAACACAATGTCTTCATAGCCCAGGATATTTTTAGGTGCCTTACAATCATGAATCAGCATTTCATTGGCTATTGATCACAGTTTTGTAGAGCATATACAGAATAGCCACAATAGTCAGCTGAAATGGACTATTGAAACTTTGTGGTTCTGCCATTGCATTGATAGAATCTTGGTCTCAACATTCACGTTAACCTACAGTGCTGCCTTCAGAAGGTATCCATTCCCTTTAGATTTTTTTTCACAATTTGTTATGTAGCACACTGAAATAGACATTTTAAGAGCTTTTTTTGGTTACAGATCTATAACAGTAAGGCATTATTATGTTTTCTATAGCGACATGTTTTGGATTGGTTTTGGTGTGAAGGCTGTTCAGATCTGGTCACTTTTAATTGACTACCTACCTCGTTTCAACTCTTTTGCCCTTCGCTGTAATTGAGAACAATGAGGGACAGCTTTCCCAAACACAACAACGATTTCTTGGAATGCATTTACTCTTCCCCGCACACAAATTGCACATAAAATGTGTTGGCCACATTCTGCTTAAATATTGAAAAGTCCTTCATTCAAAGATATCAGAAAGAATAGAAAAGCATTCATTATACACAGTCAAGAACGCATATTATAAGGAGAACTGATATTGGCACAGCTATATTTAGGAAGGCACAGACAGGTTACAGGAAAATAACATTATGATCATGGAAACACGCATGTAATGTAGTTTTAGCTGCCTCAACACAGAAGCTTATAAATGCCACATTAATCAACAGACTATAATTTGACTATTTTGTAAAATAATAATTTACTTACTGTAGAATTAGAGCTTTTCAGGGGTAATCTGTTGTAGCTAGTTTTTAACTGAACTTTCTAGCTAGTTTTTCAGAGTATGTCGTTATTTTCATAGTATAGAATACCTACTTTAGGTAAACTTTCTGTAGCGTGATACATCTATTCTTTGGCACTGACAGTAAACAGCTTCATGGCAGTTTTTCATACTTTGTCTTTCTGATCCACAACCAGCGTAAGGCCTTGTACCTTACGTTCATGCAAAATGCTCTGTCACGGCTTGTTTTACTCTGGTGATCTGTAGGAACAATACACCCTGTACAAAACATCAATCTGCCAATTTAATGACATGTTCCTTTTGAGTATTTCTCACATCTCTCCTTCACAGTTTTCTCAACGTAAATGGCATCACCATCATTTCCTTCATGCATTGATGTACTGTATGCTTCTTACAATTCTCTGCTTAGTTACAACAGATCCTATTGGCCAAGCAAAAAAATGGATGCAGAAAATGTTTTTCAGAAGGAAAGAGAATTCATTTTGCTCACATCTTATACATATATTGGATTTTTCAGGAATTCCCAAACATCTCTAAAAATCGGGTAATTTGTAACATTTAAACAGTCACAGTCTTAGGATGTGAAATGACCCGTTTTTAAATGAATTTAGAAAAGAAGAGAAGGAAGGCTACCTCACTGATCTTTGTGATTATTGTGACCTGGGTTATTTCTGATACCCCACTTAACACGATTGGGCTTACTCATTTCCTGAACATGTTTACAATAACTTTGTAAGAATTATTGCAATTATTGTAAATGGTGATCTTGAAAAAAACTTGCAAAACTTATATACTGTAGCTTTAAATATTATTTAATAAATGCTAAAATATTGCTAGAATATAATATATAGAGTTAGAACACCAATAATAATAATTCAGGACTTGTTGTAGTGTATGTAAAGATAACCATTTTTAGGTAGCTTTTTATAGACAAGCACTTATGCTGTAAGCCTTATTACTTTTGCTCCACTGTGAATGAGAATCACATACTAAACACCAAATGCAACACAATATACCTTAAATATTAACATCTACTGCTCCACTTCACTTTGCTATTCTGTCTTCTGCCAAGTAAAAGGCTCAGGCATTACTTTCATACCATTAAAAGCCAAAATAGCTGAAAGAAAAAAAAATCTCAGTTCTTCAAAGTAGATCAAGAGATCAGAATTTGCATGGCAAATATGAGGCCAACCATTCTACAATACATTGGTTTTCTTTTTAATTCTGCATTTTTAGTTATGAAGATATTATATACAAAAGAATATAATATGGTACAAATTTCACATTTTGGTACAAATGATATTTCCTTCAAGTGTTATGTTATATTTTTGCAAAAGGAATTAAAACCAAGAAAAGGTTAAATGACAGACTCATATTTATCCCATTTTCCCTAAAAGTTCACAAAGCACACTGCATCAATTTAGTTTGTCCAAATTTTAATCCCAAATTATTTGCTGTCCTTGACATTGTCCTGAATTTTCTGAAGCAAGTAATCCATCTGTAAATTTAAGTTTGGCTGGCCTTTTTTAGTCTTCTTTCTTAATATCTGGTAAGTCTCAATTTTCTTTTGTCGGTAAATCCTTAGAGCTTCTTCTCTTTGTTGTTTGTTCTTCTCTGCTTCCTGTAAAGCCAAAAAGTGTGAGAAAACCAATACAGATTATACACCTGTCATCAGACACAATTATATCACTTCCTGCCTCTGTAATTAGTATTTTTCCCATAGTCTTTATCACATCTCCCAGCGTTATAGAATTGGTGAGGCAACATCAACCTTGAGAATTTAAATTACGACATCCACAAGCAACAACAAATGATTAGGCAACTAAGCAATAGTACAGGTGGCACAGCTGGTAGATTCTGAAGACATGTAATGTCCAGCTGACACCTTATAGTTCCTTGGAACTTCAGGAGGAACTTTAGTCCCTAAGCCATTTTTACAGATAGCAGCACCGAGTTCACTATGCCCAAGCCATGAGAAAATGAAAATAGAGGTCTCTCACAATCCTCTCATTATCCCCATAAAACATGCTCAAGCTATCGGTGATTAGTATCATATTTAGGAATTCCTTGCAGAATGCAAACTGGACAATTTTAAAACAGGTTCCCCCTTTTAAAAGATACAAAATGATCACGAGTATAAGAAAGCAGGCAATGACGTAGAAAATTCCAGACATATGTCTGACAGCTATTCGTTGAAGAAATGTTCTTAAATTCAGATGGTTTTTTTCTGCATGGTATGATTAAGATAATCTCATTTTTCATTAAATTCATCCATCCAACCATTTTCTAATCACTTTATCCAATTCAGAGTTGTGGGGCAGCTGAAGCCTACCCCAAAAAATAATGGGCACAAGGCAGGATCATCCCTGAAAGGGATGCCAGACCATTGCAGGGCACACAGAAATAAACACAAACTCACAACAAGGCCAAGTTTTCCAGAAGCCAATTAACCTACCAGCATGTCTTTGGACTATGGGTGGAAACTGGAGCACCCAGGGGAAACTCACATGAATAAGGGGAGAACATATAAACTCAGAGCAGGGAGTACACTCTGAATAGAACCCAGGCCTCTAACAAAATAACCAAAATGATATGTACAGTGGCTTCTAGAAATATTTAGACCCTTGCAGTTTAAATATTTTGTTGCTTTAAAGCTTGCAGTCCTGACAATTATATAATTATGTTTTACTTTTCACTGCTACTCTGCATTTGGCATGACCTTTGTCTTAACTGAATTTTAAAATATTTTCACCTAGAACTAAAGAACATAACAGAAAACTCATCTATTGAAAAGTGTAACACAACACAGTTAACCTTAATGCAAATTAAATGAGAAATAGTGGTGTATTATAAAAGATACATAACATTTGTTCCAGAATATCTGTACTAGTATCAGAACATGTAATGATCATTGACATCATGGACAAATCATTACTCCATCCCCAAGAAGTCCTTACCGCTCTCTTTTTAGCACGTTTAGCCTGGATCATTTCATACTCTTCTTTTGTTTTTTGATAGGAGGTCTTCTTTTTTAATTTCTTTGGATTCAAACTATTTCTTAAAGGAGAAAAGAAAGAAATGTAAACACATTCTGAGTTACACAATTAATTATTCTTAGAAGACCTAGGTAGATACAACACCTGGAAAAGAGTGATTGAATGTGAAAGCAAAAAACATTGATATACATAATAATAGCATAAAGACAATATTTCTGTTTAAATATAATAAAGACCGGCCATTTATTCATAAAGTGTACAAATGATTTTTTTCCAGCTCACAGAAAATACTGGAAATCAATTGATCGGTCACCGTCATTTGGACAAATGCATCCAGTGTGACCATGAAGTCAACATGTAACTTAAAACCATCTTTGAATGCAGCTCAAAACAACATTCCATGAGAACTCACTCTTTCAGGCTGCTAGAGGAACAGGACATAGTAAAAAAAAGTACCTTTTTGATTCTTCGGGTGGAGTTCGGTCAGAAAAAGAATCCGAAGCACTAATATTAACGGTGCTTGGGTCAACTACAGACCCCTCATCCTCCGGCAACCTCTGTTCGGGAATTAATTTCTTTTTCCTTTCCTTTGCTTCCTTTTGAAGAGCCTCTTCCTCCGCCAAGTACAAGTGTTTCAGGTGGTCCGGGTAGCTTTCTGAATACTGCACTTCGCGCTGCGACTCATGTTTTCTTTCCTTACGGAGTAGTTTTTTATATTCATATTGGACTTTCTGTTTTCTTCTGAACGCAAAACCTTGTCCTGAGAAGAGGTGGAACCAAGACAAACTGACATCTCTTTTTGACTACGTCTAGTCCTTGTACACTACTTTATTATTTTCATACACCCGTGATATATAAAATCTGAAACAAAAACCTGGATTTCTGTATAGGAATAGTATGCAACACGACAGAAGCGTGAATGGCTATACATCACTCAACTATTAAAAAGAAACGATACTTTATTATAAATTGGTTAACACCCATATAAAATAACTAGTTTTTTCACGCAAATTCTGCTTAAATATATAATGAAAAGCTGTAAAAGTCTGTAAACCATAGAATGATAAATGGTAAGATATCTTGCAGATTTTTACTTACCTTCTCTCACACTGCCTTCGAAAACCTTTGATTTGTCTGCGACCCATTTTCGTTTTTTGATAAAACCAGGGGAATGCCCATGTGATTTGATTGGATGGGTTTTCTGGAAATGGGCTTTTCTTTTTTCATTCTTTACATCAATCACAGATGTCATTATTCAGTTTACTGCTTTATAAATCTACTGTAGTTTTGTAACCCACGTTTATTCACAGACAACGCTACTTCATGTCGCATATTAAATACGTCACAAGACGTGTTTAGACATTAATCAGCAAGTTAGAGCAATCGTACAATGACCGTATCCATGCTTGTTGTGGCAAAACAAAATGTCTCCGAAGATCAGACGTGATCTGGTGAACAACCAGCATGTCTTTCTAGTAGGGTCGTTTGAATCTATTCATTTGCATCGATTTTTCATGCCTGGTAAGCAGAGGACTGGCAATACACGGAGTATTTTTACGTTGTAGGTGCATTTATAATGTCTTCGTTTTTAGTAGATGATATACCTCTTGAAGCAATATGGAGTAAATTAGACGCTGTTAAAGAATTCCTCACCATTTCGCTTAAAATAGCAAATGCCCACACTGTAGACTTTTACACTCGAGGTGTTTGGTCTGAATTCATAGCTGTTCCTCCTGAGAGGGTGCTTTCTGTGATGAGCAACAGCCATGAGAGGGCGCCACTGGATGAGCGATTCCAAGGTAGGATGGGTAAATATAATCAGTACAAGTGTGCAGCTGTCACTTGGGGTTTTTATAATGCCAAGTGCAAATCCTAGTTAAACGAAATAACAGTTAAGTAATGTTTTTTTTTATGAACAGCTATATAGAGCAGGAATACTGTCCTCTAGTAGCGTTTTAAAATATATATATTTCTAAAATCAAAAGTGACAATTGGACACGTAGAGGTTAAATCCACACGGAAGATACGTGCTCCTTCTTTATACTTTTAAGAGGGATTCATTTCCACTCGTTCCTTTGTAGCCCACTGGCTCAATTTCCCACTCGAATTAATTTTTCAACAACTTTTGCTGTACTGGAAAGAATTATTGGAAAATTATACAAATTGCAGTTAAGAGGATTTATATATTGAGACTGCAGGTTCATGAACAGGGATTGTTATAGTCTCCATTCCAAGTCTCTAAAGTTATCAGTGTTAGAAGTTTTTAGCACAATACCATTTATAATAAAAACAGAGTCTGAATCAGTTTTAATTTGAGCTTGTTTTAAATTCTGAATAATCTCAGAATTGTATAGTGGTCTTGTAACTTTTTTCTTAGTTATGTTTGCAGTGTTTCTGCAATATATCAACAGGAATTCTGTGTAAAGTTATGTTACAGCCTACACAATCTTCTATGCAGCATTTAACAGTGCACATTGACTGCCTTATATAAAGGTTTGCCCATCACTGGAACCATGCAACAGTCAGCTTTTAGTCTTTAATTGTCATCCATGATTTGGGATTTCATTTTTGGAAAATACATCTTTAAAATTAAATTACTTTAAAAAATGTTTTAATGATAATTTTCTTTATATCAATAGGGCAGTTTGTGAAGCTGTTTTCTTTTACAAGGTCGGTGGTCCTTTAAAATGTTTCTGAAAATATTTGGCACCTGGAAATAAAATTTCAGATTTTTCTAATCTATGAATGATTTGAGTTGGAAGCTGCGAGAGAACAGATTTTGTGTCTGGATTATGCTAAATAAAAAGGCTCGTCAAAAAGTAAATGCTCTTTACCTATGAAACTTTTGATGTAAAGTCTTTTAACTCCTGATGCGGTTTTATCAGGAAAAGCAGTATACAGTATAATGGAATTTTGGATTTTGTGTGAGTCATGATTGTGAGCGTGGAGGGATCTCAGATGGCCTTTTTAAGTATAAATATAAGGTTTCTTTACTGATTGCAAAATGGCGCTTCATACAATGTTAAGAGTCATAGCCGTGTTTTAAGTAGGCCAGTAAAACTCTGTGGTTTGGTATATTTTGCTCCTTTCTTGAAATGATAACAGATCATGTTAAATTTACTCCTGTTTCCATCCATCCACTTTCTAACCACTTCGTCCAATTCAGGGTCTTGGGGGAGCTGGAGCCTATCGCAGCAAGCAACAGGCACAATACAGGATACATGCTGGACTTGATGGCATTCCTTTGCAGGGCACACATAGATACAAGCACAGGCATGCACATACTCACACCAGGTCCCATTTTCTTAGAAGCCACTTAAGCCACTTGTGTTTTTGGACTGTGAGGAGATTTGAGAACACGGAGGAAACCCACACAAACAGATAGAAGATAGCACCCTAGATCCAGAACTGAACCCAGGGCCCCAGCACTGTTCTTTATTTTCATTCTGATTTTTTGTTTTATTTTAAGCAGGCAGCACATTGTATAAGAGATTATTTTGCAGATACATTTTTATAGGTCTTAGCCTAACATTGTGCTATTGAATGTAGCTTATTCACGTTTCCGCAGGTCTTTCCTCCCAGCAGCTGTCAGGGTTTATAGCGCTGCCCTAGGCTAGGACTGTTAGCCTTTCATTTGCTTGTCTATGGACAGCATGTTCCTCCATTGTACTTTTTTTGGACACTCAATTTATATACCTATGCACATTTTGCACTTATTTTATTGTTTTTACAGTGACTATGATCGTATTTTGCACACACCTATGTATTTATTTTTATTTTATATTTATTTTGTATTACTGTACATATTCTACTTTTTCGTCTGTTTTTTTTTTGCTTGTCTTGGGCTGAACTGCTGTAACACAGCAATTTCCCTTTGGGATCAATAAAGTCTTATCTATTTATCAATCAAAAATGTTTTTCTGTTGCTTCAAACAGGAAGGGGCCAGCCAGATTTTGGTTTCAGCGAGGACAGAAAGCACTTGGTGGATGTAGCAAGATTTCTTCATGCCGCAAAAGCTCATTCCCTACCAAACCTACTAGTGTGCACATTGCTGAATGATCTGATGCAGATGCTGAACGAAGAGGATGTCATGAGCAAAGGTAGACAAGGAAGAAAACTGGAATGTTCACATATCTTTCATTTTTTACAGGCTTGCTGTTCTTGACAAAGCGCCATAATAGCCTTGATTAATCTGTTCAGGTTGAAATAGTTAATTTGATCTAGAGTTTGCAGACGTATTATTTGCTTCATAATCAAGGTTCTGTTCCTGGCCAGTTTCTACCCTCACGATCAAGAGTTTGACACTATTATATCCTTCACGTTTTTAAGGTTTTATTGCAACCAAACCACTAACAAAAAATCAGCATCATCACCTGTTTCCTTGTTTGATTTTTCTTTTTTGCACCGCTTCACATTTTGGAGTTGTGGAATATTTTAGAAATATATAAATGTTTCACACTGCAGTACTAAGTTCTCATGATGTCAAGCTTCTCAAGCTTGTCACTCATAATACTTACACAGTCCTAATGAAAACACTGGTCTCCTGGCTGAAGCAAAATGAGCTGTTAATGAAAATATAAGAAAATTATCAAAGGATGAAGTGATCCTTTTTATTTTGTAGTTTGTAAGCAAAAAGAAATGTGACTTTTTGTACCAGGCATAAGAACAATTCTTATTGTACACGCTACCTTTCATCTTTATTTTATTTGGTCACCATCGAAATAATTAAATTCCAGAATAGTTTTAAAATTCTTGCAGTTTAAATATTTTGAGCTTTTAACTTCACTTTATGCCAGCTACATTTCACAAAAATGTTGAACTTTATTTTTAGATGAGATCCTGAACACAGATGAGTTTATGAATTCGAAGAAATCACATGAAGTTCAGGTCATGTCAGAGGTGATTGCGGGATTAGCCAGGTATTGTCGTGTTTGTCAGGTAAGTAATTCCAATATTTTGGCACTGTGGAATAACAGCATTCATACTAGAACATAAATATTATTCAATACATATCATGTAGCATTAAAAGTACTTTTGGTGAAGTCAGAGTGCTGTTTTCAATAGATACATTTTCTTAGTTATAACCCTTTGTTGGTTCCCATATCTCTTCAGCTAAGTAAGTTGTACCCTGGATAAACTAATAATTACATAAAGGTACACTGTTTGTATTAGTACTAAAACACTCCTATTGCTACAAGTTAAAATACGTTTAGGGTGCATGGTTTTCAAATCAGAGTCTTTTGAAAACCTTACAATTCACTATTTCCTTGTAAATAGTCTGAAATTCGAAACATTTAATGTCTTTTAGAATTTCTGCGGGTGTTGAAAAATGCCTTGTCAACAGCTTCTTATTGAGTCTCAGCACAGCAATGTTTTAATTTTTCTTGCTCTCTTTTCTCTTGTATTAGGTGATAGATATTGGATCTGGCAAAGGGTACTTGTGCTCTTTTCTGTCTATGCAGTATGGCCTTAAGGTTTATGGGATAGACTCATCAAATACCAACACCCATGGAGCCCAGGAGAGGAACAGGAAACTGAAAAAGTATTCCAAAACCTACCAAAGGCACAGCAGAACAAGTCCCCAGAGACAAGTATCAAAGAGAGAAGAGAAAAAACAGACACAGGAAGAGAATGACAGTACCAGTAACCCCAGATTGAAAAACAACAAAGAAATGGAAGAACTGACATCACTCTTGGAAATGGCTACTTTGGACAAGCCTGCTACCTCATTCAAGCCCTCTGAGGGAGTTTTGAAGGATGAAACTGAGACGAATGCAGACACGCTATTCGATACAATAAACCCCGAATATCTAGAATCTGCCAATTCATTTCTTGGTGTCCTTTCACCTGAAATAGTGGAGTTGCCTTCTCCACGGATACCTCCCAGTGAATTGAGCAACGATGAGAAAGAGAGGAGGAAACATGAAAATTTAAAAAAGAAGGCCAAGAGTAGGAGTGACTACAGCCTTTACTCACCACTGACTTCCTTCGTTACTGCGGAAACAGAACTGCGGGACATTATAGAAGACATGGAGGTTGTTTATGTGCATTTACTATATTTTTTGTATTACTTGATGTTGTTTTGTAGTCATACATCATTTTTTATGCTACTTCAGTCTTAACTCAGAGCTAATTCTGTTCACTTTTCCATGGATGACACGCACACAGCAGCAGGTCTGTCTTTTTTTCTTCTGTTCTGTGGTTTCAGTTATTATAAGAGTAGGCCAGTAGGATTATCTACTTAATTTCTGGCAGTCCATCCATCTATTTTTTTAAGTGCTCTATGCAGTATCTGTTGTTGAGGGAGAGTAAGAGCCTATCCCAACAAGCAACAGACGCAATGCGGGATACACCCCTGGCAGGACACAAGTCTATCGCAGGACACATGCATAGACACAAACATGCACACGCTTACACCAGGGTCAATTTTTCCAGAAACCACTTAACCTACCAGTATTTCTTTGAGCTCTGGGAGGACACCAGAGCACACACGAACACGGGGAGAACATACAAACTCCACACCCCAGGTAGAACCCCAGGAATGAAAACCAGCGCTTGGAGGCAGCAGTGCTAACCATCATTTGCTGATCATTTATTATGCAAATGTTTAACTGAGTGAAATATGGTACTTAACATACTAATGGAAACAGTAGAAAGGATGTAAAATGCATAAATTCAGTCACTTGTATAAATAACGTAGACTTTAGGACAGTCATGTGCTCCTGTAGTACATTGTTATAGTACTGTACATTACAGTCTGTCATTCAAGAAATCGGAAAGTGCCACATTGGCTAAACGGCTGTAGAAATATTGATAGTGGTAATTTATATGACTGTATAACAATTGAACAAGTAAAGGTTTATTCCATGCTGAAAAGAGAAGAAAAGAAAAAAAAAGGCTGTGGAGCCTTCTTCCTTTACTAATTACCATCTGTCCAGCTACTGAATATTAAATTAACTTTTGTACTCCTTTTGGACACTGACACAGTTAAACCACTGTGTTTTGCAGTGGTGTTATGTAGGTAAAAAATGACATGAGCCATTTCTGTCTTATCTTTGCTCCAATTTACAGTAAATCCACACGTATCTTTGGCTTGTGTTCCCTTTGTTGCTAGATTATCAAAGGTGCATCTGTGTTTTATAAACTCTCTCTCACAATCCTCTAAACTATGTTACCTAATGTATCACACTGGGGTTCTTTTACCCTGAAATAGTGCCTTAATGCCTTTTATGCAGTACCGCTCATTAAATACAGATATAGTTTCTGGAATTGGAGATTTGCAATTGTATATAATAATTTTGTTTATATTTTTAATAGTATAATCTCATTTTTATGTGGAGAACTAGGACTACATGGAGGTTGTTTAATGAAAAGTAGAATGGTGCACAATTAACTTACCCCTCATTTCACACAGCTTAAATATTCTGTTATGCAGATCAACCAAGACAGGATCTTTTAATTTATGTTACCTTTCTTAAACTTGTCTTCGGAGTATAATTAAAATAACTCAACATGATTACTAAACTTATCTTTTTGAATTAATACATATAAAGGTCAAATCAGTATGAAAAATAAAATACTATTCTAACTTCTTTTTTCCTACTAGAACATCTTTTAGTGTCACAACATGTAGTAACTTACAAGAAACTGAAGGTGGCAGGCTTTTACCATTGACAGTGATCATGAGCACTGAATTCTGTCCAGGCATTTTAACCTCATCCTCACAAAAAGCAGTGCAAACCAATTTGTGTGTGTGTGGAGAGGAGCAGATTCTTTTTAGACTAATGCTTTTAACACATTAATAATTGAACAGTAATTGAATAATAGAATCTTAATATAAATCTAATAAATCTTTTCATAGCCATATAATTACAAGACAAAATAAAGTTACTTCTGGATTTTTCTGTAGTAGTCATCATCTCTGTGCACAAATGTTACATCTAACAGCTTTCTTAATTCAAATTGAATTCTGTTAGAATATCCACTACAAAAGACATGTAGGTTAGAACCCACTTCATTCAGCATTAAAGTAAAGTATATGGCTGATGTGTGGCAGCAATTATGCACCAGAAGCCTTACTACACAGCATGCAAGTCATGAGTGGATGATATGTTCTTTCACTTTTTTTTCTTATGACAGTATGCCACACATGTGATTAATCATGAAACAGCGAGTTTGCATTAATATCTGTTGTAATGATTTTGCTTTTCTAGGTTTCTATGCCTCTGTTATTTTAGTTTATATTCTTTTCACTATATAAACACCAGATTTTGGCATGATATTCCACGTTAACATTTGGGCAACTACCAATCTCCCTTCCAGCCACATATTTCATTTGTCCTTTGTATTACATGCAGTATGTTAGTTTTTTGCGCAAGATGGCAAGAGAAAGCAGTCACTAATCACCTTAGTAGTAGGTGATCGTATTTCACCGCAATGGCACAGAGCCTAAGATTAACCACAAAGCTACAGGATCTGTGGTACTGTATTAGAGTATTGTTTCTAGTTGGAAATATGTAGTTTTGTGGCTTTCCCACTTTATTTTCTGTTCTGGCTGGTCTGATCTGATTTGAAAAAAAAGATCCAGATTTTTCACTGCCTGTGCTACCATTAATCTGTAAACTAACAATAAAAACAACATCAGTTCCTAATGAAAACTTCAAAGTTAATATTCTAATACTTTTTTTTCCCTATAGGATTCTGTAATGGTCGGTCTACATACATGTGGTGATCTTGCTCCAAGCATGCTGAGAATGTTTGTGTCCAAGTCTGAGCTGAAGGCTGTGTGTAGTGTGGGGTGCTGCTATCACCTCTTATCTGAAGAGTTTGATTGTGCAAGACAAGGTAATTACATGCTCTTTTTTTTTGTTCAAGACTTGAATGTAACCAAATGCTGGATTCTCTGTTGCTGTGCATACCACATTGCTGTTTCTGGAAGCACAGTTAGGGGTTAAGTAAGATTAAATATTTGAATTTTAGGTTAATTCATTGGACAGAGTAATTAAGTAGAACTCTTTGAGTTTTTTGCTTATTGTAGTATTTTTGTTAGATGTTAGTGCAGAACAGATCCCTTTTACTTCTTTGAGGGGAAAATGTACATAATTACATTTCAGCAATGAATATTCCCACAAGACCTAACCTTTTCATACATATGGTTTGCATTGCACAGCACATTGCAGCTGTAGTCAGTCTTTAACTTAAGTTTCAGAAATCACAAAATAGTCCTTTTTTATTTTCCCAGAACCCTCCAGCAGTTGTTTTTATTGTTATTGCAGTATTAAACATAATTCTAATCTTCTGAATTGCACCAATTTGTCACTGTTTTGAAATGTGTTGTAGAGTCAACTGCAATTTACAGTTTAAAAAGCTAAATACTATCTCTGTATAAAGTACTGTGCTTTTCTATTTATTAATCAAGTGCTGTAAGAGAAAATCAGTGTACAAACAAAAGAAGAACACAGTCTCTTATTTCACTTAATATATTTTTACACATTTAAAGTTTTAGGGAATGCTTCATAGGAAAAAGGGACAGATTAACATCTGTATATGATAAACAAGTACAGTTCGATTTTGTCAGATGCTAAGGCACACCAACTGCAAAGTTAGAACATTTCTAATTATCGTTTATCTTGAAAAATACATCAAGTGAACACGACATTGAAAATGTTATCACTGACTCACGCATGGTTTATTTCAGGTCCTCTTTGTGAGCCTTCCTCCCACTCTAGGTTATCACTGAATTGCACACATTGAGTTGTCCTCACAGATAGTACAACATGAGGGGTCTAGGGGAGAGATTGTGTCTGTGTTTGGAAACAGAATTATTGTGGATATGTGAAGTATTATGCATGGTGTGTGACAGGATTTGGCCCAGTGTCTCTCTCCAGATAGAAAGTAGGAAGATAATAGGAAGTCTGTTTAACACATATAGATTCATACAGTGCAAATTATATATACATTTTACTGATAATATTTTGGCTGCATCAACATTTCATCATTTATTTGCATGTTTCTGACATTTTAATCTCATATTTAGTATTTGTCATTCCAGTTGGTAATCACCTATATTAGAAGTCAGTACATGGAGTGGCTTAGCAGGCATACAAATGGCACTGCGTACAATGGATCTGATGAATATATTGCATACTGCTTAATGATGCTGTCTCATCATTGTTTTACTTATGAATGTCAAGATTCTGAGGTTCTGACAGTCCTACTGATGACATTTCTTATGGAATAGTCCAAACAACATTCAAGCATGAACATTGCTTCATGGGACAACATTATGTGTGTGAAACATTCTGTTGAATTCATGAACACCAGTATCATTTTGTTGATGTTATGTATGATAGTCATGGATACTGTATTCACGCCGAGAGCATGTCATTCATAACCTGTCAGACAATTCACACAGGCAGTGTGTCATTGATTGAGAAGTAAACATCTTTATTCTGTTGCAGTAAATTGTTAATTTTGCAATGTCTTATAAAATGCCTTGTGAACCATCAGTCCTCACTTTTAGGGGTAGGCTTTAGATATCTGCTCTGAGTAAATCAGTGCATTTCCAGTTCAACATGACTGAGCCTATTGTGAAATTTTCAGTTCTACAGCTGTATGCCCCTGGGTTCTTCCAGTCTGGAACATTCCTCACACATTATCAAATCAAAGGAAATGTTCTTCAGATTCACTCGTAAGATATACAGTACACATGTTTGTGTGTGCATTGAATATACCAAGATTTTTTTACGACTTTGTGTTATTATCACCCTCATAAAATATATTGACAAAGATGGAAATCTAAATTGCAACTATTCATCCTTGGGAAACTTTGGGAAGTTTCTTCTGACTTAAACAGTCAAACAATATTAAAGAAAAAAGAAGTCTTGTGGAGTTTGACAGTTCTACTAATGACACCCTTGGCAAATCGAGTACTGTTTTTTATCCTTTGACTCATTTACTCTCAAGTTCTCTTTACAAATATCAAAAGAAAGTGAAAACCTAAAACATTGTGTTTAGAGTTGATTTTAAAGACTTGCAGTTTTGATATTGATGTTGCTTATTGAAGTTCAAGAGATTTGAAAACCCATTATGATCAAATTTAAGATTGTTTCAATCTAAGATTTCCATTTTCACATTCTAATTTATTTTTGCCTCTCTAGCTGAAACGTAACAAAGCTGAAACTAAACACTTCTTATTCCATAGACTGGTCTTTGTAGTTCTTCCTTAAGTACAACACAAGCGTGGTGTGCCTGGCTCTGTCTTCGTTGTTCCAGTCTCAGACTGAACATATCACCATAAACATTAAACTAAAGCTGGACATTTTAAAAAGGGGCCTAAAGTATTTCATGTTCAATGCCAGGCAAATTCTTGTTAGCTCGGCATTTCTTTCCTATTTTGGATTGAAGTAACTCTACATTATCACAACGTGTGCCAACTATTTGCTGGCCAGACTTGATGCACAGCAATATAATGATATAACTGTGTGCTAAATTGTGATCCAAGAAGTAAAATCAAAGTGGGAAGTGCATCATACAGTATGGCCTACAACAGAAGGGAAAACCATTAGTATATATTTTAGTACAGGGGAGGGTATGTTAGTGCAGCCAATGAATGTTAGCTTTTTGCTAAAGATGGGATACACTGGCATGTCATGCACTATACAGCCAGTTCTGCCCTTGATTCCTTATGTTAAAACAAATCTGTGACACCAAAAGGTGATCAAGCTGGAAAATACAGAATGGGTGAGATCAGAGTTTTTCCACTCCTGAAAAAATAAAATCAATCATTGTCCACTTCTTTTTTTAATGTACTCATATTTTGTTCAAGCTACCTAATATGAAACAAAAAAGTGTTCAGTTTCTGCCGTACTATTTTTTATAGTTGTATCTTATTAATGCAGTACACTTTTTTGACTCATTACTGGTACATTGAAAATAACTATTTCTGTTTGTCAAAACAGAAACAAATGTGGAATTGTAATTGCTACTGATTAGAAGATCCGTCACTGCAAAATGAATTCAGTCAAAGCTTTTGGATTCCATCAAATATTCCACTCTGCTAAATAGTCCATTCCAACTTAATTTTGTACAATTTCAGTTTATATACCCAATGCAAAATGTTGTAATAACAGCAAATTGATTCAGTTTAGATGTACTTACAGTTTATTTCCAATCTGGCCTGTTTAAAGCCCCTATTTATTTAATTGGTGAAACAGTTTCTCATCTCTCAACCTTCAGTGGTAGATGTGGTGTTGCAGTAAATGTACTGTTTTACTGAAAATATCAATATAAAAGAAAACGTATGTAAAAGATATTTTATTATTTATTACCAACTGAATTGGTAATGGCAATGAAGTTAGGAATGATGAAACGGGGACTGTAATATTGAGTACCTCTGTAACAGTGCCATTGCATATGCCAATGGATGTTCTTGACAGAGCAAAAATATTTCAAATACAAGCACTGTTAGTGAAATGTGTTATTGTAAGTTAGATGCCTTTATTTAATTTTTATTTGACCTCTACAAGAGGTATATCATATTCTCATGCTGGATTATCCCACTGACACTGGCTGTTGCAGATTTCTGTTTGCAAGTCTCACTGTTCCTCTTTTCTTGTTCATCATGGACAGGAGTCTGAATATCTTGATAGATTGTATGTAAAAATGAAATCCCAATCTCAATATAATCTTTAGTGGAAAAGCAATAAATAGTTTATTTATTTATTGAACTGATCATGTGCCAGTTCAAATATTCCGTTTCATGTCACCATTTCACAGAGACTATATATATATTATAATTGTTTTTTTTTTTTACTTCTTACCCATAGCAAGTGAGCTATGTTTCATGGTTGACATAGAAGCAAAAATATGTGGACCACAGTAGTTGGTATGTCTGGAATATTTGTTAGGACTCTTTCTCACAAAAAGCAGAAAGAATACCAGAAATAAGCATCTCTGTATATCTAGTATCACTTAATTTTAATTGATATTTAAGATCAAACCTCAGACCAGTGAAGTTTTTAGTAATGCAGTTGTCCAAGGGTAACTGTCCAGTGTGCTTAAAATTTGAAAATAATAATATTAAATCTGAACAGATTTAAGATGAGCAATTATTTTATCCTCCTGACACTAGAGTCATGCCCGTGTAACAATATCTTTATCTTCACCTTTTCTAATGGTAAAATCCAGAAAGTAGGCTTTTAACGAAAGTTATAGAAATGCAGTTTTTTTTATTGCATTGCTGTAGCTTATACATGCAAACAACAAAAAATGGCATATCTGCATAATACATATTATAGATCAGTGGTTCTCAAACTGTGGTACGCGTACCGGCAGTGGTACGTGGAGTGATGCCAGGTGGTACGCCAAATGACCCTGGAACTGTGTCATGTGCGTTGAAAAATCGGGACGGGTTTTCATATTTTGTTTTTTAATACGTGTTGAATACGCAGCCTATGTACTACGATACAGTGCGCGCTTATACTTCAGTGGACACAAGAGATACTCTGTAATTCTATACCACTCTATAGGAATGCGTGCTACGGGTGCAAATGACCAATTGTATTTAAAAAAAGCTACTGTATCTCCAGCAAACAGGGAGAAAGGAGAATGTGCGTGATTTTGCAACAATGCCAACATTGTAAACACAGGAATGCATAGAAATTCGTGCTACGAATGCAGGTAATCTTGTGAGCACACGAAAGTGTGATAACAGAAAAATATTTAAGAACTGTTCTGATTTGAGAAAAATACACCGAGCGTCTCTGTGTTTCGCTCCCATGCGCATGAAATAAAAATATTTAAATAAATACGGAAATAACGGAAACGCGGAAAAATGCAAGCTTGCGGATTGCTAAAGCAGGTAAGCTACACTATTTTTGAAGAACCTTATTTACCGTTGGCAAAAGAGCTGACACGTATTATGTGTAGAGAAAAAGCTGCTAAACAGGTCGACCTGCTGCCCCCCTCCCCCTGAAAGATAGTCATTCATAGAATTATTGAAATGAAGGATTATATCAAAAGTACACTGATAGAGAGCGTTAAGATGAGCAGATGTTTTTCACTGCAATTAGATGAGTCTGTAGTCGATTTGACCAATTTGCTCGTTTACGTTAGATACGAGTTTGAGGGCATGTCCCATGAGGACTTTCTGTTCTTTAAACCGCTACCAACAGGAACTACAGGAGAGCACATATTGCTTCTGAATGAATTTATCGAAGAGAATGGCATCGACTGGATAAAATGTGTGGGAGTTTGTACAGACGGTGCTAGAGCAATGACATGCTGACATAACGGTGTAGTTGCACGAATTAGAGAGGTTGCTCCAGAATGTACGCATTACAACATCCACCGCTAGACCTTTGCCGTCAAGAAAATGCCTGACGATTTAATATATGTTAGACTCCGTTGTGAATTGTATCAAGGCTCAAAAAATTAATTCACATCTGCTTTGCTCAACTAAACAGACTCACCCCTCTCAATGAAATGGTGCTTTTTTATTAGTTGTTGTTAATGTTTTTTTCCTGTAAAACACTTTGAGAAACCACCTTTAAAGGTGCTATATCAAATAAAGTTTATTATTATAATATTTATTATATGTATGTGTGAGTGTGTGCGCACGTGCGCTCATGTTGGTCATTGAGAATTTCTGGGGTTCCTATGAGAATATGACTTGTAGGTGGTACTTGGATGCTTTGGTTGGATTAGGGGTGGTACTTGGTCCAAAAAGTTTGAGAACCACTGTTATAGACCATGAGCAGCATTATCTCTGGTAAAGTACGTTTTTTAAAATGCCTGTTGAGTAAAATGTTAAACATGGTACCAGGTGATTTGAACTGGCCGTTCCCTTATTTTGGTCAGCAATTTAAAAAAAGTTCCTGTTCCTAAAGGTATTGTTGTCTAACACAGCAGGTGTTAAACATAAGTTAATCTCTTTGGCCTGGCGCATGCAATTATCACTGTGCTCAATAACCTTCTTAATATCCCATACAACAGCTGTAGTAATTATTCTGTTCCCATTTTGTGTTGTGTATACCCATTCTTTTTTCAACAGTATTTTTCAATTTTAAAGTTATTTTGTACCGACAAGCTACTTCAAAATGAATAATTCTCCCCTGATTTCTTCTCCCCTCTATAAATCAGTGGAGAAGATCAGCTCTGTTCACAAGTGTGTAGGGTTTTGCCTCAACGTTGGCTATTTTTCTACATGCTTACCTTTTAACCTTTGCAATTTACTGCTCGGAAGACTTTGACACAGCTCTTCTCATGGTATTTTTGTAAAAAAAATTAAAAGTTTACAGAAATATCTGATCTTGGTCATTTGCAGTGTTTTGAAATCAATCAAATAGAAGAATAATATATTTTAGAAATGTGGTTAAACGATTAAAACAAATTCTGAAAACTGAAAATTAAGATATAAAAAACTATATTTTACATTAGTACAGTATACAGTATGCACCTACTATAGGGGAATAAAGAAATTAAAGACAATGATTTCATTTAAAATGCTTTTTAAATCCAAACGAAGTGTTTTAAATTACACAGTAAATGCTTGCAAATATAGATTATTTTTTAAAATGCATTCTTTTGGATTTTGCATATTAATGTCACTGTCTTTATAATAAAACAATTATTGCATCATCTAGTACAGTTCCATCAAAGAGACTGCAACCTATCATACAGTGTGCTGTACTTTACTGAGTGTGGTAACATGCATTGTTCTCAGAACTTTTATTTACACTGTACATTTACATTCTATATGTTATAAAATTACATTACATTAATATATATTTACAGATTCTGCAATTAACTTCTTTTACAATGCTTGCAATACTTGAAAACTTATCAGCAGTTTCATTTTTATACAATAAGATTTGCTTGATAGATTTTCAAACCTAAAAATGGTGAGGCAGAAAACTACAGAACGTTTTGATTCCTAAATGGCTTCATAATGCACTACTAGTGCCTACATAGGTCATACTGTATGCATTGCATTGTTTTCTACTGTACTGCTCCTGTCTGCAAACAAAAGCAGTTAAATGGAATGGCACATTTCAAAGAACTAAAGCAAGTTTTGGAATGTTTTCTTTTGTTAAGATGTTATTTCCAGAGACTGGATAGATAAATATTCCTCTGAGTTAAAAAAATGTCTGAAATTAAAACCATGTTATTCCAAATCAGCTTTGGTATGTATTGCAGGGATTGAAAATGTTTGATTCAGACATCATTAGAACTTCACATTGAGCATTACAGACATCATCAATAGTGCAGTTCCTCTCTTGATGTGACATTTTACCTTTCATGAAGCCTTCATATTACAAAATGTTTTATTTTCTAACTCTTTGTATACAAAGGGCTGCTGGGAGCAAAGTTCAGGATACCATACATATATTATTGTGATGGGAAATAAACGGTTTGTGACTTAACTCACCCTTAAATCTAAAAGCCTTAAAATATTTACAAATGTGGTTTGTAATTTTTCCCCTTTTCATTATCTCACACTCACAGCACAGTAACATCTATGGTGAGCTGAAACACTTTGAACGTGGCATGCACTCTGTTAGGGGTATCGAATAAAATCCATTCTGTAAAGCAAAAACATAAAAATGTAAAATAAAAGATTTGCATAGGAAGAGTATTCTGATCTATTAATACAGTTTGACTTCAGCCATAGGATGTGTTAAAATTGTTGCACCACCAGAGTTCTCTCTTATACTGTCAGTGTTAAAGTGAATGTGAGGGAGTGCCAGATAGTTTAGCTGCAGGTTTTCAGGCTGCATTACCAAGATGGAATAAATCAATGAGATCTGTTGATAGTCTTGACAGTGGAAAACCTCAGTCCAGATTCGTGCTGTAGGAGCTACTTAAATTGCGCCACTGCAAACAGAATCAGCCTACTGTACTGCAGGCTCCTGATCTGGAATCAATTCAGTTCAAGCCTAGTTTATTAGATTATCTTCCTCTCAGCTGCTTGTAACCAAAAGAGCAAGACGGGACAAATAGTTCCCCTCAATTGTAACCCATATTACATTTTTTATTAGAAGTAAGCAAGTTTGAAAGATAAGCAGTTCCATAAATCAGAAAACACTAGTCCAAATGAAAGGTGGAAGGTGGTGGTGTTATGTAATATAGATTAAGACTGACTGGCCCGAATTCTACCACTAAGCACTGGAGATATACAATTTTGTAGCTATTACTGGCTTAAGAGTATTTTTCTTTGCATTCGGGTGAATTTTGCAAATACTGATGTTCGAGATTATTGAGTTATGTGGAGTTATCTAGGAAAAATAAATGCATCATGAGCACTCACTGAGATTACCCCCTGACCCTTAATTTCGGGTTTGTACTATCATAAATAGAGTTTATGATTATTATTTTTGTGAAACTTCAATTCGACCACCAACAAACAACATAAAGTCAAATGTTATGAAGAACACATATCTTTGACCCGACAAAAACTGAAATTGCTATTCAATAATGAATAAGTTGACTCCATTGACTTCTTGCCACCTTCCCAGCATGAAGCACGTGTACAGTTGACCCTAACTGAGGCCATTTTTATATATACAGTAATTTTAAAATGGAATAAGGGAATATCTTTTTTTTTAAAATAAATATAAACGTATATCTGTAATCTGTTTCTACCTTTTTGTATTATTTGACATAAAACAATAAACGTTGTTCCTTCAGGTTGAGTAGCAAGTGATCAGAATTTTATTCTTTGTTATCCTTAAATTTGTTTCTGATAGGTCAGTATAGTTTCTCAAGTTTGTTAAAGTTGGTAATGAAGTGATTCATCTTCAGTCTTTAACAAAGTGCAATCACAGCCATAGATTTATGCAGGATTTTTAACTGGAAACACTTAAAGTGAAAAGCTGGGCTGACTTTCTGCCTATGTATAGGAGTAGCTCAATTACTTTTCCAAGATGTTAAGCCAATATAAATAGTTTATTGAGTCTTTTGGATCATCGCATAATATACCCTGTGGACTCATGCAATAACCAGGAAAGGTTTCATTTCTTCATTCTAAATTAATTGAAATACACATACTAAGTAAGAATTCCTGGAGTCCAAAGTTCATTCAGTTTGTGACATTTTAAATGATGTGTCTGTAGTCATTCTAATCATTTTTTTTAAAGGACTTTCTGTTGTTCTAAATGGATGATTGTGACATCACAAGATATGTATTAAAAATATGTATTTTCCGGATGTATACCTACAGTATATGCTAGTTTTACTAACTTTTTTGTTTCTTAAAAAAAGAGAATCAGAGTGCACATCTTTACTTATGGATATTTTGCCATATCATGTGCTGAATGACTGCTTTCCTGGGCTGAAAACAGATTTCTTTTGATTAAGTCATTAATCATTTGATTTAAAAATGAATACTCTACAAGGAGTAACATTTGTTTTTTATTTACCAGGCCTGGGCTGCCCCATGAGGAGTTTCACGTTTATTCAGACACTGTAGTTTGTTACAAGCACAGGCTCCAGCCACAGCTTTCATTCTGTGTTAACAAATACCAAGGCACAAATCCCTATCAGGACTTAAATATCAAAACACTACAGGCCAAGTTCATTAAAAGGCTTTCCTCATATCCTTTTTAGTATTATAGTATCCTTTCTGTTTGGTTAAAAACATATTCATGAAATGTAAAGGATAATTGGGCTACTGTACTTGCTGCCAGTAGGCACAGTTACTGCTTCCTCTAGTAGCTTTTGTAGGCCACCGCAGGCCTGATTTGAAAATGCTCTAAATCCTGAGCTTTTGTCAAAATGAAATGGATAATTAAGAAATTGTTTCAAAATCCAAGGCTCTTTTTTGTTGATAAGTGGGTGTGTTTTTTCTTTACTGGTGGAAACATTTATTATTAAAATAAAAGTAACTGCTGTTCACAAAATAAGTAAAACGACAAAAACGTCTACTGATAATAAACTTAACAGAAGAAAAATATCTAATTAATAATGTATACGTACAATTACATGACAGGCATCTTATGATTAATTTATAGACTGTTACTTTGCTGTTTTTTTGGGCCATGCTGAATTATATGTCTTATTAAACAATGAGGGGTTGAGCAAAACCCCTTGAGGGAAGCATTGAGAAAAAAGAAAAGCTTCCTGAAATGCTTTCATGTACATGAAAGATATTCCTATTCTGTCATAAAAGGGTCAAGTTAATGCACATTCTACTATGACTGCTTTGTTTAATTATTTCTGGTTGATTTCAATTAGAGGCATTGTTCACCTGTACATATTATGTTCATTTTATCCAAACTAATGTTTTTAAAACCAATCTGAAAGTGTCTTCCCACACAAATGAGCCTTCCCTGTTTCTGCTGTCCTTTGTATTACATGCTGTGGCATAGAGAGTATCTATGCAACTGTCTGGTGTATTGTACTTCACTTCTCAGTTATGAAATCATCAGTTCTGACTCAAGAATGCAGGATCTACTGTACTGGAACAGACAGATACAGTGTTGGTTTTTCATTTTTATTTCACACTTCATTACATTAACATGCATACCAGGTATTTTCTAGACATAGCCTAAACACAAGAAATCATGAGGAGTTATCAGACAGACAAATCTAACTTGGTTTATTTAAACGTTAAGGTCTAGCAACAGAAATTTTTATTTCAGGGATCTTGAGATTCTGGCAAATAAAAATCAGGTAAAGTAGATGAAAAAAGAAAAACTAAGTGTTTTTTTTAATTGAAATCAGACAAGCTGTGTAGTGCGCTTTATAGTATGATCCTGCCTTTCTGATCCATTCGTTCGACCACAGAATGTATTTATAGCATTTCATAAAGCACTCGTATAATCCACCTTGGAAAGTGCTGACACTGATGAGCTGTGTTTAGGCCAGGGCACCAGGCTCATTTCATCTGGGTGGCTTACCCACTGACCACTAATAAAAGTGTGGCCCTCTGGAAAAGCTCCATTTTCCTTCTCTCCCACCAAGCTGCTTTACTATTATCAACCAACAGTCCTAGCCAGAGCTTTTGAATCAGGTTGAAGGTTCACAATATCACATTACTTTGCCTCCTCATTCAACTTTTGGCTGCTTTCCCAAACCCAGTCTTGGCCAGATGATTAAGTCTGTGTGTAGATGCACTTCTTGGCCTGTGCTTCAACAATTACCTCACTCAAGACAGCTGGAGCTGATCTCCCTTCCAGTCATGGAGTGTCGCAGTTTTCGGCAAACAGCAGGTTGCCACTGTCTCGCATCTGCGTCTTGATTTCTGCTTTCTAGTGGGCACACTGGAAGTCTACCGCAAGCCTAATGTTTTGTGCAGAAATCAATCAATTATTTTGCCGTATAGCACCTCCACAAAAAATGTTTTTCTTTCAATGTATGTAAAATCATCTGCAGTCAAGTAGAGTTAATGAATATTACATTTATCAATATGGTTTTGAAAGTATTACATTTCTTTATTGTGTAGTGTGATGGAATACAGTTTTAATGCAGAATGTTTTATAAAGGTCCGTGGTCAGTATATTCAATATATGTTAAATTACGAGGAGAAAAGTGCAGTCTCATCCTGCAAGATTGTGGTTGATGGTTTTGCATTTCCATGTAATGACCCAAGATACAAAACGTGAAAGAACAACACCTTAGAAGTCCTTCAAATATTTTCTCTGTATTCTGTGCTGGGTAAGAAGAGGAATCTTTATTGACAGATAAATTGCAGAGGAACACAGGTTTGTTTAGTCAGTTTGAATCTCCTGGACAGTTTTGGCATGGGTTGGATTTGTGCCTGTGAGAGGTCAGTAGATTATACCTCAGGGAAACAGACACTGATTAAAGGGCCTTTGGAGGCTCAGAATGTAATTGCTTTTTTCTGCTTCTCTGAATTGGTACCTAAAAATGCCTGCCACGTCTTTCCTTGATCATCAGTTGTACATCTACAGTACTTAAAAAGTTTGTTGGTCCTCTTTTGTTTCTGTTCAAAAAGTTGTGTTTCCATTTAAAATTCAGAATGACCAAATCCATTGCATGCCATAAGAGATAGAGAAGACTGATTGCAAAAGACATTTTGAGTGAAAGAATTACAGTCTTCTGGCTGAATATTATTTCAAGGTGGTTACTAAGGCAGTAAGTTTGAAATAAGCATCATTTACAATGATCTAATAAAGGTGTGGCTAAAACCCAATGAGTAGCCATTCATTGTTAATTATCAAGATAGAAAACATATTCAACAACATATTGTTAACCAATAAATGTATGTGATTCCCCATATAAGTTATTAGTGTGTATGCTCTTTTCCACATTTATGACTTTTTTTGTTCTCACATGATAAACTGACATTTTAATGATGTGCAGAACAGCTTTCCCTTTTTGTAATATTTCACAGATGTCTGTTGACACTTTGGTCTTTCCATTGTATTGATCTTGATACATAGCGTGATCTATTGGTTCTGTCAGACAAGTTACATGGACCTTTGAAATGGACAGTCCCTCCCTGCACTCTGATGAGTTAAAGCATGTAATCATTGGTTTTGTTCACACTGTAAAGTGCTCCTGCATTGCAGTAGCAGTGTTTACTACTTACCAGACCACTTTGGCAAGAGCCGTAAATTCACATTTTTGTCCAGAAGGCGATATTACATTTTGTTGAATTGTTTTTAGTCACTAAGACTATCTTAACTAAATTGAGATGAGAATTTGATGAGAACCATATCCCTAGATTGGTTTGAGAAACATGTTTTTTATCAGCTAGCTAGCATTGGTTTTACAGACCTCAATGTTGTGTTCAAAATATGGATTATGTAGAATAAACTTACCATAGGAAAACACAGGGAAAATCAAATTATGTTTTGTGGAAGTTGTGTGGCCCCAAAGGCTGATTTAGTGCCAGACATGCAACCATTGTTTTGGTTTAAAAACTAAGAATTGGTTTAGCTGCATAACAGGTGTAGATACGGGAATGTCAATGTGATCTCTCCTCCAGTGCACTCTCACCATGCCTCACACAGTGAGTGGGAGCTTCTATTTTGACCAGGACTGTACAGAAACATCCTAGAGATAAAATTGGTGGAAGAATTAATGTATGTTTTACAAAGGATCATTCAGTGTAGGATGCAGATTAAATCAAACTTTAATTTATTTTGGCATTGGTAAAGAGAGAAAAGAAATCAAATATGGGATTTTTAAGGGATCCCAGATTGAAGCTTTTATTGAATCTGGGCCTCAGCTGACAGCAGAATAGTGGCTAGGACTGTGATAAGCCCATCAAAGGTTTAAAACATAGGTCAAAAGATACTATGTTATTATCTTGTAACTCCATAAAACATTTAGCTGACAATGTAACATTGTTTTTGGATAATTGTTCTCTTTTATGTATTATTATTTATATTAATTATTCATATTGCCTTATATTGAAAACCCTCCATAGATAAGGATTTTTTAAATGTTAAGTATATATTTTTTCATAACTCTCTTCAATAACTGCAATGTGTTCTTGTGGAAAATATAAACTACATACATGTACTGTATTGTAGTATGAAGTAGCCTTAGACTGAATTGTTTAACAATTGTGGGTCTGCTTTCTTACAAATTCTTTGTGGTTTGCTTCCTTCTTGTCCTGTTATAAACTAAATGTATGTACTGTAACTTTTGAAACAATAATGAAGTACCGCAATAATAAGTGATAAATTATCCATGCAATATTTAGTTTCATGTCCTGGGTTTGTCATTCTTAGTTTTTCAGATGATTTGAAATTATTTTATGATGTTCCGTTACTTAAGTGTCTTTTGGAAATGAAGATGAATAGATATTTTTGAATGGTTTCTTTTCACCAAAACATTTTACATCCAAATGTGTCACACACATGTGTTTTAATAACATAACTTTATGCTAGTGTGTCCATTTTCACCTGACATTTTTTTCAATATAAACCTTGTTATATAAGCTTATAACTAGATAACTAGAGACATTTTAAGTATTTGCAGTTGTTTTAAGTATTTGAGCTGTCCTTTACATATGCTGAAACATTTTAAAATATTTCAGATTATGAGACCAAAACAGTTTCAAAGACTATTATATTGTTTTTACAAAAATAACATGTGCATCGCTTTGCTGTTCAAAATTGAATTTGTATGGCTAGTTTGCTTTTTATCTGACCTTGTTCCAGTTACATTTCTAATACATAGAACAATTGGTCTCTTGGAACTGTTTATTAATTTTTATCAATTTTGTAGAAATCTTTTATGCTTTTGTTAGTTTTGAAATGATTAACAGAAAAGCTTTCAAAGGATGTTGAGTGGAAAACACACATTACACTCCACCTATCTGTTCTAATTTGAACTATTACATTTAAATATCTGTCAAAACTTTTCAACCTAATTTTATGTGGTAATATAAATGGATGGCTGCAGTTTCTTTATTTCATTTGAACAGACTACTTTTTTGCTGATACTTAGCTGAAGTATTTTGGCTCTTTCTATTATTACAAATGGCCATTTGACACCTGACACCTAATCAAATTCACGGACTTCCAATGGCCATACTTCATGGTACCTAAGCAAATTCAGGACTTTTAAGGACTTTTATCCCAGATTGAAGCTTTTATTGAATCGGGGCCTCAGCTGACAGCAAAATAGTGGCAACAACTGTGATAAGCCCATCGAAGGTTTAAAACATAGGTCAAAAGAAACTATGTTATTAACTTGTAGTTATGTTATTATCTTGTTATTATCATATTACACTATGTTATTATCTTGAATTTTATAATGAGGTAAAACTCAAGTATTCAAAATTCCTTCACTATAATGACTTGATATGCACATTTCATAGTTTATTAGAAATATTGATGCCTATCTGAATCAATATTTAAGTGCAGGTAATTCCTCCTTAAATCTAAAATATTTATGTGAATTGACATAATTGTTCATGTATGTAATATATTGATATTTCAATGCTGCGCATTATGATAAAATATGTTTTATAATAAAATAAAACATTTTATATATTTGTTCGTCTGGCCCTTACATACACTGAAATATTTTAAAAATGCAAATTATATTTTCAACCATTCTGATAAATTATGTGAAACAAGCTAATGAAACTATTTGAGTGTGATGAGATGTTGCGATAGGCCTGTTGAAAATGTTAGCTCACTTTCCCTTCTTGCATCTTCGTTACTCCTGAACTCCAGAGTATGAAATAGCAGAAAGTGAGACAGCTCATAGGTCTAAGAAATCTGTGCTTGGTACCCAAGATGGAAAGCTTCAAGTATCCAGTGTCACTGATCTTGGTAACAGTATGACTTAGTGTAATCAAGCTAATTGACTAAAGCTTCTACAACAACCTCCTGGATATTGGTCAGATGTGGAGTTTTAACGATGAATCCCTGATTTCCCCCATTTAGCAGTGGTAGGGTATGTGGATGCGAGAACATTCATGAAGGTGTTTGAAAGGGACCTAGTGCACATAATTTCAGCACATTTAATTAATGTGACAATTAATGGAACAATTAATTAATGATAATTTCAAGTGTCAAGATATCATTGTTGATAATCTCACAGGAGAGTGTTATGCTGACTTCACTGTCAACTGTGCCCCATCTGTTGTTACATCAATGTACAGAGGTTTTTGGCAGATACATACATAACAAGCTATTGCTATTTAATGCTGTTGATCTGTTGCTATACAAAATGGAAGATCCACATGGGGTGCAATCCCTGTGTAAGTCAATGCTGTGAATATTTGCCTGTTCATGATTGGTTTAATGGGGGACACTCTAGGTGTCACATATTTACCTGAAAGCATCATTGTGGGCCCATACCACACATGAGTACTGCACTTTATTGTGAGAAACATGGTTTCAAAATATGAAATGGTTTCAGAACCGAAACTGAATTATCTTGATTTTATCTTCAATTCAAAGATGTAAGATGTTTCTAAAGCATTTCTATAAGCTCTTTTTTTAGATTAATTTGGAATTTTTCTTTAAAATTGACCAATCCCAGAATGCAATCACTTTTATTATTTGAATGCCTCTTTTTACAAACACATAAATTGTTTTTTTAACAAAATTCTTAAACATATTTGACACTAATTTAGGCTTTGGAAACATTTTCAGGATATTATAGGAAACCTAGCTGCTATTGCAGCATATAGTGATGACAGTTATATTTGTGCATTGTCGTCCTTCAACTTAATTTGTTCCTCATTTGAAATTCATTAATGTTTTACTTTCATATTAATGTTCTTGCCAGTCTTTGATTTGAATTCATGTTTTTGTTTCCAACTGAGCACTTTTAAGATAATTAAAAACAAGTGGAATTTATTATGATACTGGATCAAAGTAATTGTATTGTAAAAGCCTGCCAATATACTCTAATTTATTGGAACTTTGGATTTGAATTACAAATTAATGTGTAATTTTTTCAGACAATGGTTATGCATCTGTAGTGACAGCTCTATTAAGATTAAATGATTTTACCCAGTTTCTAGCAATATCTCATCAGATCTATGCATTTCTGCAAATAAGGGTTTTGTCTTGACTGAAAAAGAAACCACAAAGGGAAATCAGGTGCTACTGCGAATCATGATGTTATTAGAAAACCTAAGGCAGCCTGATTAAATGTCCTTTGATGTTTTATTCAACATGTAACTCAATTTTCTTGTGAATATTCATTATCTTGGAAGTTCAGCGAATTAGCCTTCCTGGGCTTAACTGTTTAAAGAAAATTTGATAAATATTATGATCACCACATAAAATTCACAAAGATGTGACTGTCTGGAAACATAGAACATGTAAGCTCCACTGTAATGTGTTCTGATTATTTCAGTTGTTGAAACATTTGATCATCTGTACTGTTATGCTTTCTGAGATCTGTGATGCAGTACACATTTGTCATGAAAAGTCAATATTATAAATCTCACCTAGTCTGAACGAGTAAAATTGTCTTCTGTTGAACTTTTTTCTTATATCACCAGAAAATCCAGACACTGTGTGGGGATTCCCTTTGAGCCAGTACATGAGACAGCGAGGCTGGTACTGCGGCAGGAACGCAAGAATGTCTGCATGTCTAGTAAGCTTGGTTCAATATATTTTCTAATACAGTAGTTGTAAAGACTGAAATTTAGAACTTTAAACCTATTGATGTCTGTTTCTGAAGATTTGTGAAGATTTTAAACATAACTTTTTATAGTTTTAGATCCTTTGTCTCTACTATGAAGTCTCCTTGAATGTTTGAGAAATATTAACGTCATTTACAGTCATTTACATTTTTTATAGTCAGAAAAAAGAACTGCTTCAAGCCAGGCGCAACATTTGAGTATGGACCAAAAAGGCATTAGAGTTTGGAGATATGAAATATGTGTATATTTATATTCCTGCTATCTTCCTGTTTTTTTTTATTGGAAAACAATTGGTCAGGTAAAAGAGGGCAACAGGGTGTCGGTCTGACCTACCATTCTCTTACACATTTAGTTAGATCTTTAACATAGTTTTTTATGCCTAACTGCATATAACTGCAGTGTGTATATCTATCAACAATCAAATGCTGAACTTGCCGTTTCATTCTCTTTTAAGGCACTAGAAAGAGTTGCTGTGGGCCAAGGGGTAAGTCTCAATGCTTACTCTTAAACATTTTATTTAAATAAAAGATTTGTCTGCTTTTACATAAGAAAATGAAGAACTTTCAGTGAACCTGCACAGAAATTATTTGAAATTGTTGCCTTGTCTTCGTGGCTTCCACTGGTTCACATTGCTGATAATGTGGTATACAACAGGCCACAGTGAAAGCACTGTTATTAGAGAAAACAACCGCCAGGCATTCAAAAACAAGACACAGTAGGGTAGATGTTTAAGCTTAAAATTGAATAAGTTTGGTTATTTGCTTTTCTGAGGAACATCCATAGTTCATTCCTGAATTTCAATATAAATAAAAGGCTATTGTGAGAAGGATTTGAAAATATGTGTGGTTAATCAAAAATAGATTTTGAAAGTTAATCAAAAATACTGTTTACTACTTATCATGTTCCTTTTGAATTTAACAACAGAGAAAGTTTTATCAGAGCACAGGAATCATTTAATGAGTTCAAAGTTATTGGAAATGGTAGGAAATCCTGTTCCCTTACAATTTAAAAAATTGGAACACAGCAAGCTGAAACCCAGCAGAGACATGAACAGTTGTCTGTCTGACACTAATAACTCTTATCACTATTGAAGTGAAGGCTGCAGCATACAGTCCAGTTTGCATCTGTTTGATCTCACCTGATGCAGAGCTTCAACTGAAACATTCCCAATATCTCTTTGATTACTTTCCTCTGTAAGAAGGTTGGTGTTCTAGATGCAATACTGTACATCCACAGAAGTCAGTATAATGAGCCAAGAACAAATCAGTTTCAACACATTACTTTATTAAAATTATCTTTATTATTTTACGTTTAATGCTTTTTTATAAATAAATAAGAGTGTCTTGCTCTTGGTTTCAGTAAAGCTCAGTCATTATACAGTGAAATATCTGTGAATTATTCAAATAAACTGATAGAAAATGAATTGAAATGTGTATTACATTTTTATATTTATTTATAAAAGGAGTAAGAATTTCTACATAGAACTGGTGTTACATCAAGAAATGAAAAATGTGATCAGTAAGCTTGAACCAAGATTAAAAAAAAACATTTAAAGAGGGTTTATTGTGTACCTTTCCTGAATATTGAAATATTTAAATGATCTACTGTGAAAACCATGAATATTTTGAAACAAATACAAAATCTATATATTGCCATGATCATGTGCTCAAGTGAAACCATACAGAAATGTAAAAGAAAATTGTTTGCTTTTCTACAGAAAAAGTAATAAAAAATATTATGGTTTCCAGATTAGTCAGGGTCTGGTCTGGGCAGGCCTTTGTTTTGTTGCCTTTCAATTGGGATGGGTAAAGTCTGGAATAAATATAAGATATTGACAAGATTCCAATTTTATTATACTGTTTTTGGCAGTTTGCACTACAGCATACAAAAAGTACTTAAAACAGCTCTTGTAAAATAAATGACCGCATAATAAAATGTATAAGAATATAGTAAGGGCAGCATTGTGGTACAGTAGTGAGCATTGCTGCCTTCAGCACAGGAGCCCAGGTTTCAATTCTGGACCTGGGGTGATATCTGTATGGAGTTTGTGTGTTCTCCCCATGTTCGCATTGGTTTTCTCTGGGTGATCTGGTTTAATTCCACAGTTCAAAAGACATTCTGTTAGGTTGTTTGGCTTCTGCAGAAAATTGGCCCTGGTGTGAGTGTTTGTGTACAGTATGTGCCCTGCTATGGATTTGCATCCTGTCCAGAGTGTACACTCCTTTGCACCCATTGCTTGCAGGGCATGAAGAATGTGTTCTTCTCAGTCTTTTAATTTATTGGGGGTGTTTTAGTATAGTGACCATAATGTAATGATACTTACAAATGTTTAAAACATGAAATTCCCATTGGCTAATGGAACATAACATGTCCTTTGACTTAACAAAAATATTTAGTAACTACAGGTATTGAAACCATTCTGATATTGTCTATGCTTTTTTTGTTGTCATCTATACTGGTGCACTTTTAAAAGCTGTAGGTGACGTCCTATACATAATATGTTAAGTGAATTTTAGAATTAGTAGTTAGGAAGTGGGTCTTGGGTAACAGACATACATAAAGATGTATAACTTGGGTACTTATATTCCCTGGACATTTGTCATAGTCAGAACAACCTGTCAATGTTGAGATTATCCTCACAGTAGTAAAAGCTCCCTTGCTAAACTTATCACGAAGAGGCAGACAGAGAAGCTTTTTGTGTGATTTAGTTTCTTATACCTCATCTGTATTTTCTTTTTCAGCTACCCATTGAATCTCTGTTCTATAGAGCGGTCCTTCATGTCATTTTGCGGGACCATTATGGTGCAATAAAAAGGTAAGGCAGGCTTACATAATACTTTAAGGGCAATGAACAGGCAGAAATCAGAAACAGAACCTATATATGCTGCATGGGCTCAAACGTAATTATGTCAGAAGTGCTGGGTTTTTCCGTCTGTGTAGACGTAAGCTATCTCTCATTGAGTTGCTTCATTTAAATTTCCATCTAATTTCACAGAAACAATGTCATAGTATTTTAGCTGAAAAGCAACAAGTAAAGGTTTTTTCAATGCTGAAAAGAAAAGAGACACAATGTTCCAGCTGTGGTGCCTTCTTCAGGTGTCTGCTTGAAGTTACTGCTTGAACTTCATAATATTTTAGCTATGTGAATGTAAGCTCTCCTGGTTTATTGAATTCTACATATAAATGCTACACTTATTTGTTTCTACCCATGTCTCTTTTTCAAATCAGTATTAAGTGGTAAACAGCGCTTTGGATAGGAAGTGACAAGTTTTTGGGAACAAACTTTTGTTGACCATTCCAATATTTCATTAAGTAAACCTTGCGCAATAAGAGATTCAAATGTACATTGTTATTTTAAATCCAAAAATGCTTTAAGCTTTCAAAATAATAGTCCCAAGTGATACTTTCTTACAAATGAGTTGGATTTGTTTCCAACAGCCCATGATGAATGCTGTCAAAAGAGATAAGACAAATCATGTTGACTGAAAAATATGAATCAGTTGTCCTTCTCCTTGAGTAAAGAATCTGCTGACCACATGTGGCATGGAATATGTTGGTCTATACCTGTCTTTGAAAACCTGTTTTGCATTTTATTTTGCTTCTCAATAGCACTTTCAGGTTTCTTAGTTGCATCCTTCATGCCAAATCCTGCGCTACTATTACCTGTAAATATCTTCCTGGATAAAGTGAAATATTGAATTGTGAAATTGCTGAACCACATTTATTGAAAGCTATGGAACAGGAGATATTGTGGTTAAGCTTTCGTCAGCACTTTTTTCTTTGGTTTTCTTTCGTTTAAAGTTTAGTCTTTTTAACATATCACTTTCAGGCAGCAAATTAAAAGCCTGCAAAGATTACTTTGTACAGGTAAGCACACATGGAAAGAATAATTGTGAATTAAACCCTAAAACTGTCCATGGTTCTGACATTTTGATAGCCATAACTCTTGAGCTTTTGCAGACTTGCAATCAATTTTGAATAACTCTCTGTACGCTATGAATTTATTGTGCCTTTTTAGGTGCGCATACACATTAGTGCTTTAAAGCTCATATATATTGTATTTGTAGAAAAGTAAAAGAAGACTATGATCATCATAGTACTGTATCAGTTTAAATATTTCCATTTGTAATTCACAAGGATTAGAACTTAAATAGTTCCCCATGTGTCTATTGCAAAAAATGTCAGAAATGCATATATTTCTAAAATAATGGTAAAGGGATGTCATGGAAGATTGCAATGATTTATAGGGAGTGTTGCTTTTTTAAAGCTTTGGCAGTTTCTTGGCCAGGGCTCAGCAGTGTTTGGTATAAATCTTGACTAGCACAAAAGCTATACTTGAAAAGCAGATTGTGCATGAAATGCTGCACACATTTAGAAAAAAAAGATTAAAAAGAGGGTACTGATAAAACATCATGAGGATACAGACGTTCTTCTGGAATTTAATTAGATAGCACCTGTGTGGCACCACACAAGGATTGCTATATATTGGATTTAGCAAATAATTTTGAATTAACACATAATTAATAAATTATGTAGATAAAAATGCAGTTTTATTTTAGGTATATTTTGAAGCAAAGACAATGCCAATAAATTCTGACATTGTCAAGACATCAAATGCGGCACTAAAACAATCATCCGTGTACTGTATTTGACATGAGGAAACACACGGTTAAAAAGATGCCAAGGTATTTAGTAAGCGAGGGAAGAAAAATAAGTTATAAATTCCCCTTCCCAAGTTCTGCTTTCTTCCAAACATTTGACTGTAGGTAAGATTCGTGACCATTAGTTATGACTCAGTGCAAGGTAAGATGATTTTGGCATATAATATTTTATCTTTAGGTTTTTAAGGTAATGGCCCAACTAAAATGAGGTGTATTTGTATTGGCAGTGAAAAACGTGTTGGGAATGTGTACTCTAAAACCACCTCTTTTGTGGATTATATCAAGAAAGCCCTGAAGAAGCTTGATCTTGATGAGTCAAAGGTCAGTATTTAAAGTAGTTTTCAGTATGCAAAGGTTTAAGTGAATATGAATACTTTATTATCAGGTTATTTGAAGGAAGCGCCCCTAAGATCCAGTGACTGAGCTAAGGCGTCTTGTAAAGTAGGTTCATTCTAGTTACACATGTTCAGACCATATACTGTTTATCTCACACAGTAACTGAAGTCTTGAGATACTGTATTAGCTGTTTATTTCAATTAACAAAAGGATCTTTCTAGAAAAGAAAGATTGAAAAAATGTTACCTTTACACAGAATTGTAGAAATCATTCCAGGCTTTACACTGAATATACACAACAGAATTGAATAGTAAACTTTGTTTTAAGGCACTGTACATCAAAGTATATTCTTCTATAGAAGTTACTGTATTTGTCAAACAGAAACTTTATTTATAAATCTATCATACAGGTAATTTCTGAGATTCACCCAACATATGTACTGCAATCGTCATTTTCAAATAAAAAACTGTTGAGAAAGAAAAGTGGTGAAGCGTGAAGTGTCACAAACTCCTCGACCTGCATGCACAAAGTGTAGCAGAAAAACCAGTGGATCAGAGCCAAATACCTCCATAATTGCCTTCACACAGTAGCCACAGTAAAACCGTCATCACGCGTTGTTTTTTAGTATCTGAATAGTATTACACAAAGTTAGGTGCCTTTGGTTGTCCTGTACATGTAAGGAAAGTTATTTTAATTTTTCATCAATTAACTAAGTACATCAGCATGTTTATCAATATTACCTAAGACTTATTTTAATTATTTAATCACTTGAATAAGTAGGTTAAATTACCTTTGACCTCAAAACAATAATCCCTAAAACTCTGAAGTCTGAATTCATTTTAGATAAATCTGTGAGTTTTCATAAACCTATAATTAGCTTTGGTTGAAGCACTGCCAGTTTTAACACATCTGTCAACAACAAAATTAAAATAGAAGGGGAAAGAATGTATTTATATAACATCAAATGACCTATAAGTTCTTTCCACCTACTTCAGTAGAACATCAGTCTTCAACAGATTTTCTTTACATATAAATTTAATCAGGAAAGAAGGCCTGTGATATACAGAAACATGAATCAAATTTTATCTAAAAAGTTGTAAGAAAATTATTTTATACTGAAGAGAATACGGACATTTTAATAAAATCTTAACAGTATTGGGTGACCAGGAAAATCTATAGATAAAAAATCAGAAAACATTTGATATAAAAAGTATATTATTACATATTACAGTAATGTATAGTGTTATATTAGTATATTATATAGTTTATTATTATGTACTTTTTATATAATGAAAGAATGTGGACTGTAGTAGATGGGAGATTCTAAAAAATATAGGCTGATCTTGGAGTATCTACAACCTAGTTGTCAGATGCTGGATAATATAAATTAACAGATTTGTAAAATATCATTCTGCAGTTTGTTGATTGTTTTTTTCTTCTTAACCTAACCTGTCAGACATAGGTTGCAAGGCAGTTGACTGCCTGGATGGGATGCCAGTCCATTGTAAGACACACAAACATTGTAACACACACTTTCACAGCATATCTATGAGAGGAACCAGAGCACCTGGAGAAAATAACGGCCACAGCAAACTCCACACAGAAGGTGCCCCAGGCCAGAATCATACCCTTAACCCAAGAGATGTGTGGCAACAACTTGTCTGTTTTGTTTTATTAAATGGCCCAGGTTATTTAAAGAACCTAAAATACAAACTGTATTTCTAAAAAAGGACCCACAGAATGTATCCACAAATTAAAAAAAATCACATTTAAATTGTGTGTTTTGGGTACCCTTTCGAGAGCTTCCAGATGAAGTGATACCCTAGTTACCCTACTCGATTGTAAATTGAATATGCTTTATCTTATGTTTTTAATATCAAACATGTTTCTTTTGGCCCGTCACATTTCCATACACAAAATAAGCCTACAATTTGATGTGTCACAATACTTCATTGTAGACCTGTATGAATAAACATCCCAATAACAGTTTTAAACAAAACCTTTTTACTTATTGTACACCTGTCAGTTTTGACTGATACAGTATGTTGATTTATTTTAACACTTCAAAATCAGTCTCAGTTCCTACATAAAATACAATTAAAAGGCAGTTGCTTGGAACTCAACAGAATAGCGTTGTGTGGTCACTGGTATTTCACTTCAGTATTATCAAACAAATGAGCAATGCTTTTTCATGGCTGGTACTAATTCATTGGAATTAAGAGCAAGGGTTAGCAGGTGTGGGTTAATACATTTATGTTTTTTTGTAAATGGGTAGATTTTGAACTTTGTTTTTTGAAAAGGTTATCAGAGGTTAATCTCTTGTGATTTTCAGGACAACATTGTTTTTATTATTTTGAATCTTACAGCTGTCAGATAGCCTTATTCAGGATTATTATGAGACCTTTAAACCAAGAATGAAAGAGATGGAGGCATTCAACATGGTAAGTTCTTATTTCTCTTCTAAGCATGATCAGTTTTATTGTCCTTTAACATTGACCCTTAAACAGTGATGTCAGTTATTGGGGTTTTCAAGAATGTTCCTGAGAATGAAAAATGTAAATGTATCAATGGTGACAGATACCAAACATCTGTGGCACAGGGAACAGCATTATCTCTGTAAACTACAGAACTAAAGCTATTCTGTTCTTAAAGCTATCTGTGTAAAACAACATGTAAGATTTGGTGAGGCCACCTGCATGGCTCAAACAGTAAAAGTAAAAGTGCAATTTTACCTCTGCAATTGCATTCTGGGTTTGACCCTGGGTCACGTCAATTGGTGGTGGTGACAGGGATTTCCCAAGAAACATTATACAATAAGCCAAGGGTGGGAATAGATGGCCAGCGCTTTCAACTAACACTGCAACACCTGTGGCCTCCTGAGCAGTGCCAACAGTGTGGGATATGCCTCTCCTCCAAGCAGCTTTGGAACCCTGGTATGGAGTTGTGTTGCCTGACATTAAAAAAAACAACAACATGTGGTCACAGATGAGTCTTCGTACTCTTCCTCTTTCTCTACTATGTCAGGTTGAGGAGTTCATAGATGTGAGCTGAGATGTGAAAAACACACAGTTAATCCCAAAACGAGGGTAGTTATATCATAAAAAACTGGCTGTTGTATTAATAGTTTCATGTGGTTTAAAAATGACTTCCAAGCATTTTATGCATGGGTTAGGTGTATAATAATTTGAACCATGAAATATTTGCTTCATATAAGCTGATTTTGCCTTCAGTTCTTTATACCCATATTTCACCTTCAGCTGTGTAAACTGAAAAGGCATGTCATACTGTTTTCAGGGACAAGAGTTGGTTTCTCTCTCCTTCAGTACCAAAGCCTCTGCTGGTTTGTGTTATTGTTAAGTGTAAAGCCTAGAGATTAATGGTGAAGAGTGATAGGTGCTCCTTTAGTCAGTCGAGGTGGAGGCATGGGAAGCCAAAATTAGATCCTGTGTGTGAGAGTTCCCTGCTGTTCTTTCGGACAATCTAGCACGAAAGACCTTAAAATAAAAAAAGTACATTTAGCATGTGTTGGCAAAGCCTTTCTTAAGTCCCAGACATTAGTGGAAATATCTTTTTTGGTACCTAAATTTAAATTTTAATAGAAAATTATGAAACATTACTTCTCAGAGGATTTTATCATTTTAAGTTTAATTAGCCACTTTTTAAATTATCATACTGTATTGCAAAGATGACATAGTGCAGCTAGGACTGAAATCTTCATTATTTTTACAAAAAATCAGCAAAAAAAAATAAATTGGAAGATTTTTTCCAGAAGAGTGTCTGTTCAAATAAGTGCTTCGAAATAAATTTCTTCAAACAAATAAGTAATAGGGACCTTTTTTACAATGATCTATGGTATAATAAAGCTCAGTTTTTGTTTGTATTGGTTTGTTTGTCTTAACACTGTAATGGAAATTAATTGGATTAATAATCTTTTCAAGAAGACTTTTCTTTGCAAGTTAGAAATAATGCAGAAAACCCCATATTCATAATTCTAATACTTCATGATAAATTAATTCTAAATAAGGCAAAACAAATAGGAATTAATATGGGTGGAGATAGGCAATGAATACACGCTCTACTTCATGTGTATTGAACGTACAGAGAGAATGTGATAGGAAATCATGTATTACTTCATGTATAATTACACTGGCATTCCACTTCTATTGGCAAAGAAATGGAGCGCAACATGTTATACCTCACTAACAGATCAATTTTCCCTCTTAAGTTACTCTGCCTTCTTGTGTTTTGTAGTTAAAGGTGGCCTTGGCTCCCTGCATTGAAGGACTGATTCTCCTGGATCGTCTGTGCTATCTGAAAGAGCAGGTAAGTCACTAACTGTATGTATTACAGTATAATGGCTGCGTGTATTACATTGAACTGTAGAAAGTAAGAACTGTCGCCAGTTTTCTAAATGATTAGGAATTTAATCATCCTCCACTAGCATAGATCATATTTTTTCTCCAGTCATGTACTGATTTCAGCTCAGTGTTACAACATATGTGCTGCAGATGTTGGATTCCAATTAGCCAAACCACAGCACAAAACTTCTTGTTTCTCTAATTCTTTCATAATTACAAGTGTCTGTAATTTTAAAGCTGGTTTATAATCCATGCACACATATTACCTTTTCTACAGTTTTCACAGACATATTGAGAATCACTTTGTTTCAGAAATAATTGTATGCTCAATAACACTGTTCAACAGACTATCAGACAGTCTAATTGCAAATGTATGTTCTGGATAATTAGACAGAAATTAGGATTGTGTCCCCTACTGTACAACACTTAATAACAGTTTCCTCTGTATGTACAATGACCTCAGTGAGAATTTATGTAATTTTAATTTGTCAATTTTTATGGAATATTTGTAACAGTTTTCCATTTTTAGGATACTCTAATGTTTTAGAAGCTGGTAAACTGCCTTAAGTGTTAGTGTATTTTATGATTCAATATTGGTTGTATTTGGCCCTCTATCCGTACAAACGTAAGAAACCAGAACTCTACATTTAAAGCACCCTTTACTTACTATTTATAATTGAAACAAAAAGACTTGGACTTAATGTTTGAAAATCATTGTGTCCATGAGCACTTAGAAGTGTTATCAGTCATTCTGATCTGGTCTTTAAAAGCCACAATCCAACAAGCTTCTTTTTAAATTTACCCTCTGCAGAATGGGGATGGAAAAAGAGAACTTCACACAGGAACAAAAGAAAGTACACTAAGAAAAAAAATACAGTGTGTTTCTTTTCTTTTGGATCTGACCACTCATACTGGGCAGTGGCTGGAAAGTCTTTTGAATAGATACACCCATTTAAGTGACACATCATCAATCTGTTTTTGTGATGCGTAGTAATTCCAACTTCTATCTGAGCTGGATAGTGAGGTCCTTACTTTTTTTAAATAAAAAGCAGTCCATCTTAAAAAACGGTGAGTGCTGTTAATACAGATAAAGCTTGGCAGAGTTATTATTTTTAAAGCTGACATATTTCAGCTGTGGTTTGCTTATCAAACTTTTATTTTTAAAAGGTGTTCATTCAAAATCCTGGTTTCTTTATACTCATCTTTCTGGACAAAGTGTATTGTCATGTCATGAGATAAAATCAGTTTGTTTCACAGGAATTACATATCAGTTTTCAACATTGTGTACAGTAAATCAACACTGATAACACTTTGAATCTGTGTAATCTGATTGTGTAAACAAAAAAGCATAATGTATATTGAGATAAAGCATATAAAAAGCCATAAAATAGAAGTTATTGAAAACTGATTATTGCATAATCCTGCGGTGAACTGAAATTTTGTTTAATGTAAACCCATCCACCAGCTTTGGGATATATGTCCCATGGTATATTTTCATCAGTTATTGTATCCCACATATTGTGCTAATATAAAAAAAAATTGTAAACCAAATCAAAAATAGTGAGTTAACCCAGATCATAGAAGATCTCCTAACTATTATGAATTTTAGGTCAACAGTGGTAAGCGGGGGAAATTTATTTTTCATGGAAAGCAAAACTTGTAAGCTCAATCCATTGATTTTATTGTTGCTGTTTTTTAATTAACAGTTTAATTAAAAGCATAGGTTAAAATAATCATTTTCTATTAGTTCCAAATTTATGTTTACAGTTTTTGACTAGCCATTCTGAGGTATACAGTATATTGTCCCCCAAATCAGCAGTAAACATGTACTGAATTCTAAGATATGTGTACTAATAACTGTATTAAGCAACAGTTTTTGACTTGTTGACAACCATTTCTTGTTCTGAAAATTTTAATTATGAAGCATGTTGCCAACTGTGAGGCCATTAGATTGGAAAAGAAGACATTTGATGACAGTTTGAAATACTTGAAAACAAAAAGCTTATAAATCAAATGCTTTTTTTCTCCAAATCATTTCCAGTAAAATACAATGTTGTTAGAATCATGGTTCCATAGAATAAGACAACACAACATTGCTAGATTTGTCATGCTTTTTTCCACTGAGTTTTTTTCATGTTCATCATGTTGAAAGATTGTTAAATGTTAAACAGGCTTGATGAAAGATACGCAAGTTGAATTTGTTCATTGAAATAGGAGCAGGCTCTTTGAGAGTTTGAAGTTACCATTTACGCAGTAGAGGTTTTGTGGGTACTTGGGGTTTTGCCATTTTGTAAAATGAGACTTGGGCTGTATCCAGCTAAATTCTGTTTTGGGTGGTACATTGAATGAACATCTGTGGTCTAAGAGAAGCCGTGAGTCTTCCTGATTACTGTACTTACATGAATTCAGGCTTAGACATGGTATTAGAAATGTAAATTCTATCAGAATCTCCCTGACATACTAGATAACACTCATGAGTGTAGACACAACAGTTATTGTAAAAGCTGCGTAGAATAAAAATGAAAATCTTTGAACTATGGGTCTGGTCCACACCATCTCGTGTTTTTTTTTCAACAGTACTTTTGTATGCATGTGCATAAAAATGTTTTGTTTTCAAAGAACCTTTCCTGATCTGTCACTTTGTTTCACCACACAAATGGAAACATCTTGAGTTAGTTAAGAAGAGATTGTTTAACAAGCAGGGTGAATGTATTTCAGTTTCCTTTTCTATGAAGCAGTTGGGACAATAAAGGAAAGAGATGATCAAAGGAAAGAAAGGACAATTACTGCCTTGTCTTTCTCACACCTGAAGAAGGCTCCACGGCCGAAACGTTTTCTTTCTTCTTTTTTTCAGCATGGCATAAACCTATTACTTCTTCCTTTGCAGTTCCTTTTCCTTACACATGCTGACACACCTACCCACCTGAAGAAATGATCACTTTGGATATTTACTAAGAAAATCTTAAATTCTTAGGCTATTGCACTAATTGAAACATTTGGTTAAAGTACAGATCTAAGAAAATTCAAAATCCTAGTTTTTAATCTTTTAAACACCAAATGGCAGTCTGTTGGGAAAAAAAAAACTTAGCGGTGCCGAGACATTTTGTGAACTCCTTAGGATTTTCAGATTTCACATATTTAAAACTTCAAATGTTATTAGATCTTTGTAATAGATATTACTATCTATTAATATATAAAGATATTTTACCAGGTGAAACAAATGATGCAAAACCTAACATTCTTTCAACATTAATTGTATCATTCAATATATTTGTATGACAAAGTATGTGAACCTTTAGGTTCAGTAACTGGTGGCACACCCTTGAGCAGCAGTGACTGCAAATAATCTTGTGCCTGTTGATCAGACTTCTACATCAATTTTGAGTATTTTGGCCCCTTTCACTTCATAGAATGCCTTTAACTCGGTGACATTTGAAAGCTATGTTAATTTCACAGCTCACATCAGGTCCTGCCACAACATTTCAATGAGGTTTAGGTCCAGACTTTGACTAGGCCATTGCAAAACATCACATTTTTTTCTCCTGTAGCCATTCTTTTGCAGGTCTTGTATGTTTGGATTCATTGTTTTGCTCCAAACCTCACTTTAGGTTTCGTTTTTGACAAAGATAACTTTTCTCATCAAGGGAAGGAGTTCTACCTTTTACTTGTCCATCCAGATAACATTGTTCTAGAAGCCCTGAAGATCATCAGTGTGCTCTGTGGCGATCTTCAGACGAGCAGCAATGTTCTTTTTGGAGAGCAGTGGGCAGTGGTGTTCCCCTTACTCTCCTTTCTTGACCACCATTCTTGTTCAGTCATTTTCTGATAGCTGAGTCACGAACAGTCACATTAGCCCAGGCGAGAGTGGCAGCCAGTTCCTTGGATGCTGCTCTTGGGTTCTTTGTAATTTTTTTTGCTGATTTCCCTTTTAGTCTTGGAGAGATTTTGATTAGGACAAAAAGCTCCTGGGTAGAGATACTGTGATCTTGAACTTTCTCCATTTGTGGGCTGTCTGACAGTGGAATGGTGTACAGTAGCCCCAAAGTCTTAGAAACCCTTTTCAGTTTGATGTGCATCAATAACTATTTCTCAGGTAGTCCAATATTTCCTTTTATCCTAGGATAACTTGTTTCCACACAGCTGTGTGGTGAAGACCACACTTACATTTTTTTTTATCTTTATATAGGGTAGGGATCAGCCACCCAAAATCAAACTAATTATTTAAACACCAATCATTCCCTTAATTGAGTTAATGAAATTCACTTACTTTTTCACATTCTCTGTATCTTAATTCTTAATTTTTTTAATTAATATTTATCTTTATGGTTCACAAACTTTTTCTTAGCACAGTATATATGAATTCTTGTTTGAGCACGTGTTGACAGGAATATTATCACTTTGTCCACTGGTCTCAGCAGAACTTAATAGCTAAACAAGACTGGGCTTAGTCAGCACTGGGATGGCAGCCCTTTAAAGAAAACTGGGTTGCTCCTGTAAGTTGTTTTGGTGGATGAGTTGGTATGCTATTCCCTCTGGGCTAGAATTTCAAAACCAGTGGCCTAGTTACTAGGCCATACTAGTAGCATCCTACTCTAGGTTACTCTAGGTTTGAACAATCTGTCCTATCTATAACTGACCCATGCATTACAAGAACATCACTTAGGATACTTTTTAGTATCTAAGTAACTAAGTTTCTTTTAGATCAGAAGGGAAATATGAAATATTACAGAGAAATTCTGACATTACAGGTTGAAATGTATTTTGTTTTGTTTTTTTTTCATGAGGAAAATATTCAAATGGAATTGTGTACCTAACCTTTTATTACTTCCTTGCTTACTATTTGTGTGTTCAATATGTTTTAAATAAAGAACCAAATAAAGGTTTATTCCGTGCTGAAAAGAGAAGAAAAGAAACATTTTGGCTGTGGAGCCTTCCTTAGGTGTCGGAATGTTTTTATGTAGTCTACTTACAGAACAAAAACAAAATTGCAGCAGTATAACATGAACACAATGTGATTTTTATGGTTATTTCTGATTTGATAGTGATGAAAAGAAGGAAGGGTGTATTGTATAGCATTTTGCAAAAACCTAGTAGCATTATGACTTCTGCCCTCTTCATAGAAAAAAAATGCCAGGATTAGAAGCAGAATGAATTGTTCCACTATGTTTAAGGAATTTCAATCATTCACATTATGGCATTTACATTAGCCAGTATTTTCAAATGTAGCTCATGTTTCTTCCTAATCAAGGTATTTTTAAAGTACTTTGTAGTCAAAGGTCAAACACTTATATTCCTATTGAGAAGTACAACATGGATATTTACCATCACTTAAAGTATTCCAAAGTAATTTACATTTTCATTTTTAGTGATTTTAGTATATAACTATTTCCACATGTTTTATCTCAATGTAATATATTCTACCAAAGCACCCTGAAAAGTGAGAAAGGGGGCTAAATTGACTAATGTCATGTATTCAAACATTATAGCTGTAACTTAAACCTAAAACATTAATGTGTCTTTTAAAGGACCTAAAGTTCAGTTATAAGTTAGACAAAATCACAAAAAAAATCTTAAAAGGCCACCAATGTGCTTGGGAAAACATTTGGATTCAATTTTACAAAATAAAATATAAATAGCTGATATTTTACTAAGAGCTTATGAAGTACATTATGGAATTTTTTGAGAATATCTGAGTAAACTACATTTCCTCAAGTACTGTTTGTCTTCGGCATTGTTGTCATTGAGAGGTCAATTGTATTAAACCCACTGTCACAACTGGTACTTACTGTCACCGCATAGCATGTTTGTGGCCAGAACTGAACAGACAGAGAGGCAACGCTGCTATCTTTTATCCCTGGGTGGTGGGCTTGTGTAGGAGGAAAGTAATGTCTGTTATTATGAAATCTGTGTATAAAGAGTGTCCTAAGCTCCCCATCATGAACAGATTTTAGAGATATGCTCATATAAATAGTTTATAGACATTAGTATAATATTCCCATGCCAGAGCTTATGATAACAGAAGCAAGAAGCTTGTCACCTCAGGTTGGGATGCACATTCCAATTGATGGGTGTACTCTTAAAGGTCAATAAAGGTTAACGTGGAAATATGTATTTTTCTAGGCAAACGTTTGCCTCAGGACTTAATCTGTGGCAAGAGCAACACTGGCAGGACAATAAAAGAAGTCAAATGATCTCTTAAATATCTGCTTTCATTTTGATGTATGTGGCACACTTTGTGGTTGATTACAATCTACCTGATTTATGTGCTGTATTTTCTTTCCCACTTATTGGACATGAAATTGCTTTGAACTTGAAGGGGAAAAAATAATTTGTTTTTTCCCTTGAGAAATCGGCTTACTTCTCATTGCCTGTGAACAGCAGTTGATACTTGTGTTTCTCCATTCACATACAAAGGTCGGTACATACGAGCAAATCTTCATCACTAATCTTAAATATGTCTTGCTCTATACTGTAAATGATCCCCATCTTACTCAACACAAAATATGTAATATTGGAAAACTAAATCAGAATCTTAAGGTTCATATTTATGAGGGGTTTAGCAGATTTAACACAGAATGAGATCTCTTCATTTAAGAGAAAAAAACATTTCCTGAAAGAAATGTCCTGATTTCCTTCATATCGATGTTCTATATATTTTTTCTAAACTTACGTAAATATGTAGCCAAAGTAGTGGTGAAGTATACTAATTAAACGAGATTGTTTGAATAGATTGAATAATACCACAGATACTGTAACTGACTGATTTTTGGCAATAATGAACCCATGCTGAAGAATGAAAACAATCTCGATTAAAAAGCACTAAAGGATTGTTAAACATAGGTAACTACATACCTTAGATTTTGTATAATTATTTTAAACCACAAAAAAATGAAAAAGCTCAATGTTTTTCTAATTGAAAGGAATACTGGAGACATAAGAGAAACATAGCTTCTTAGTTTTGCCTGCTGATGAACAAGATTACCAGTCTTCATAAACATGGATGGGAACCAGCATCATCCAAACATCTGAGTTTAGGTTTAGTCAGGGGAAGATGGCGCAACACTAAGCCACGTAATCAAAAAACAACAACTAAAAATGTATGTTTCTTGTAATGTAACCTTAAGTGCCTCTTGATTTTTGAGCTTATGTTTGTTTACTGATCTGCAAACAAACAGATACAGTATGTCTGATGTCTTACAACATTCAAAGATTTATTCATTAGAAACTAAATTCCACAGAAAACTGGAAAAATAAATCTTCCTGTTTGTGTTGCACTTTAAATGAAGCGCCCTAAACCAAAATTGTTATTCCTTTAATCTTAATGGGAAAAAAAGAGTTGGAGAAATACAAATGTGATATGTGATATTTTATTTGAAACACACTAAAGCAAATATTTTTTAGGATTTAACCATTTGAAAATGTCTTTTAAAATAGGTTTGCATTTAAATTATATAATTAAATAATGAAAATGTTCTTAATTATGCACATTATTTATGCTTTCTACTTCCATGATCTTTGAAATAGTTGATATAACTAAATCACACACTATTGCAGTTGTATTCTAGTTGTCTAGCTTTAACTGCAATTGAAATAAATTTTTAAAAAATGGAGAAGGAAATTTATGAAAGCATGTCTTGCTCAGGAACTGGAAAGAAACAATGTTTTCTTTCTTTCAGGATAACGTGTCATTTTCTGCATTGGTGCAGCTGTTTGACCCACTGATGTCACCAAGATGCTTTGGAGTCATAGGTATCAAAAGACGTTAGTCAAAAGGATTTTTTTTTCTTTTATGTTTTTGAGGTGAATCAAAAATATGGTATTGTGATTTTTCTGTTATTTCCTGCTATGAAAAAAAAAACATTTAAATGTATTTCAAGACATTTGAATTCAGTATAATTTTCACTGTGATATATTGTATTCTCTGGAGCTTTTTAGGGTTTAAGATGCAAATGACATTCCAAAGAATACCCAAACCAATAATATAACATAAATCTTTCATCTCTTAAAAGTGTGATTTATTACTGAAATCCTCATGTGTACATTACCCGTTTTTTTCAGTGGAGAATTTTGAATGACAAGGTAAAAGAAAACAGAAAATAGTTTTCATACAGAAAAGAAAACGTTGTAGTCAGTTCATTATGTGATTTGAAAAGAAATACGGATGAGTGAATTCTGAAGGTTTATTGATCAGTTTTTTTCTCTAATTCTTTATTCAGTTCCAAACAGCATCTGCTTTTGCCTTTGTAGGATCTTGACAGATGCTTGCTCCTGTGCTATAGAAAAAGAACATTTGCTTTTGTTATCTTTTCAAGTAAAACCTGTTTTGTTGTACGTCTTGTAATGGAATGGATTTTTGTAAAAGCCAGGAAGTCAGGAAACTAAATCTAAAGTTAAAAATTATATCTATTATATCTAAATCTAAATTAAAATTCTAAGAGTACAATTTGCAGTATGGTATGCAGTTTTTCACTTCTTTTCATTTTAAAAATTAGTCTGGCTTGTATGTAAATATTTGGTGAATAAACAGTAACAGTGTCTCTTAGTCTTCACTGTCTGTTAAGTCTTAACTAGTAATTTTAATTGCTACAAATCTAATAATCTTACATTGCCTCGTTGAGATCTTGAACTAAAGGCGATTCACTTCTGCTTGAACTGTTTTCATTATTCTATGTTCATACTCATAGTGTGAAACAAAATTACTTCACAAAACATACTTGCAGGTTGACCTTTAAAGCTTTTTGTTTCAACGGAAAAAAAAACTTCCCTCCCATTTTGTACTTGTAAACTTGTAAATGTAAAGGTACAAATCTTAATCCATACAACACAGCTATCGGGAACAGTAATAAAATTACTTATGTTAATAAACAACTAGTAGTAGCTAGAACATGGAAATTTAAACCAGCACAAAATAGCTTTAGTGTTTGCCATGTTATACTTTAGAAATGTGGGAAAACTGTAACTGTTGTCAACATTGTATGTTACAAAAAGGGAAGAAAAACATGTATCACAGTCAGATGTTTTTGTTTTGTTAAAGTAAATCAAAACTGTGTGCCATATAATAAAATGGTGTTATTATTTTTGTGTAATATATATAATGTTGACACTTTATATCTAGCTTTCTACAAAATAATTGTGAGGTCTGTGAAATAATGGATGAATGCATATGTCAAAACATATACAGTTTGTGTTAAGGATCCACTAATACCAGATACTTTTTGGTCCTAGACCACTTAGAAATGCAGTGCATTTTAATTACTGTAATGTATGAGTGCAATAAACTACAGTTTTCATTCTTTAAAAAAATCAGTGCACGATTTGGATTTTTCTGGAAGAATTACTATACAGTAAATTGAATATCTGTGATGAAAATGGTGTACAGCAGGTGTAGAGTGTAGAGATCTACAAATCCCAAACAGAAGAGCTTTGAAGAGGTGCTTGAAAGTGTTGAGGTAATGTGTGCTGCCACTTTTCTCTAGCACCTGGTAACACTATGAAGTCATAAGTGTCCTTACAGTAGCAAGAAAAAACATAGGGAGAGAATGGAGAATGAACAGGAGATGGGCATGGAAAAATGCAAAACTGTGCCAATGATTATGATATAAATGGCACATTTTAAAAACATTTATTGGCACTGTCTAAAACATCGCTGAAAGTACATATTTATTTAACCTACATACAAAAGAAAGCTATCATTTACTTTAAAATGCTACGCTTTTAAAATAAACTTTGCAGAGTCTTTCCCAAAAATGGATTATCATTGAAGTCACGTTTGGAGCTTGCATTGTGCCCTGAAGTCATGACAGCAGCAGTTGGAATCTGGAGTATGTCACTAGCCGACTGTACCTAGAAGTTTCCAAGCATCGAATGGAGGAATGCCACTAGACTTCAGTAGGCTTGAGTCATCCAGTGTTCACTCGGCTCCCTGTGCCAGAGCAGCCTCTCCTGTGATGTGCTAGGAGCCTGTGAATCTGTTCTCCAAAGTCTGTTCTCCAAACAATGCAAACTCTGCAATGGCCTATGTGAGGCTTTGAGTCTAAATAAGAAGGATATGACTCTCACAGCCCATATTTGAACGACCTAAATAGATAGATACTTTATTGTCCATTGCTATAGAAATATGTCTTTCGCTTCTCCCATAGAAGTACAAAACACACAAGCAAAACACAAACAGTCCCATAAAATCACATGAAATTACAACTACAGTATGTAATACATAAATAAATTGATAAATAAATGGGAAGTAGGGAGGACTACGTTTACATATATTCATTGAGCAGTTTTATTGCAGAGGGGACAAACTACAAACTACTTCTTATAAAACACCTTGCAGTGAGGTATATTCATAAACAATTGTATTTTCCAATTGGGGTGGGTATTAAAAGAAAACCAAACGGATTAAATAAAAATCAAAGTCTACATATTAATTTTTTTATGTTTAAAAAATATTCATTTGAAAAAATAAGCTATTTTGTTTTCATAATCCAATGGTTCTCCACTCTGGGCCTGGAGGACCCCTGTGATTTTTGGGTCTGGTCCAAATGAGCTTTTAATTACTGAGGCTTACTGATGCCTTTAATTCAACATCTTGTTTTATTTGACCTTTTTAATACATTTCTGCAATTATTCATTTGTGTTCTACATGATGTGGTATAATGGTATCCATCCATTCTCTCCTCTTGCCTATTAAGTGGTTGCAGCCTTATTTCTGTCCAAACAGCTCATAGTTGGTGACCAACTATGATGTCTAGACTCAGGGGGAAATTACACTATCAATAATATTGTACTTTTTTGTGTTTATTTTACAACATTATCTCCCTTTAAAAAGCAATTAGCAGTCTTTGTGTCCTCACTAAATCCACTAAAAGTAATTCATTTGCCTCTGATGTAAGATATTTCTATCATTATTAACCACAGTTGTAATGAAACTAGTAATGAAAAGAATATTGGTGGGATGTCTTTATCAACAGATGATAAAAATGCCACATACACATACTGTATATTGGTAAATTCAACATAAAATGCAAGTTAAAAGGACTAAGATTAGTTATCCACATCACCGGTAAACTGTGCTCAAGGGATTAATGGGGCTTGCTTTATTTTTAATGAGGAGATTTTTTATTATTTAGTGAAACAGATTCGGCAAACCGTAAGTTTAAAAGTGTAGTATGTGACAACAAACACAAAAGCTCAACACAACTAAGCATTCCCAAAGAAGAGTGACTGTGACTGTGTTCTGTAGATTTCCAATTATTTACATTCCACACATCTGACTGAGGTTATAGAACCCAGAAATTTGTTCAGAGTTCAAAGTAATTACTAAATATTTTATTTGTTTTAAAGACAATAGCCCTCCAGGACCAACCAATATTAGACAGTTCTGTTTTAAAAGCTAGAAAAGTCAGTGACAGATCAATTAGCCTACAGTATGTGATTAAATGTGAGATGTATGAAAAAATAGATGATACAGATATCCTAGAGAAGTAGTACTAATTATCAAAAATCTTGAATAATATATCAATTTTCCATGTTTTGCCTTAGTATATACTGTATTGAGGTCCTTATTTTTCATGTTGTTTTCAATACAATTATGCAAAATATCTCCACAAATCTTTAAACAACCAGTGTGTACTTTTACTTAATACCACTGTCTGTCCTTTTTGGAATGGTGTAGTTTGTGCACGACTAATTAAAATATTTTTGAAAATAATATATATATATTTAACCAGTGTGACAAACCTAACCTTACATAATTGTAGGCTGCACTTGGATGTTTTCATTTAGTGTTTCAGTGTTTTCCTGAAGTTTGTCTTCCTTTTCCGTCTCCTAATTACAGTATGTCCTTTATTCATAAGTCCCTGCATTTTTCTCAGACTGTGCCTAAAAGGTAAGTTGCATCAGTACACTGTCTCTTTACATACGATTCTCACTAACTGGCTTTGCTATGCCCTCTGTCCTGGGTGTGGGACATACTGTCTCTCTGACACTTTCTTCTAGTCCTGAGTTAATCCAGGTATCATAATGTAGGACAGGTGAGTGTTATCAGGGGGTGTTAACAATGTTAAGAGCTACTGCAAATACAACAGCTTAAAAAGGAGTGTGCAATGTATATCTTATAAATCTACATTAAAGGTGGTAATAGTTAATAACCTGATTGTAGTTCACTTCATCCATTTTCACTAATCACCTAGTCAAATAAATGGTCATGGTAAAGCAGTGTATGTGAAATAAGAGAGCCTTACTTGGCAAACAATGAGCAAGACAAGACACATCCTGGATAGGATGCCAGTTGAGAATAGTTAATTTTATTTTTCTTAACTTTACTGAAAATGTAACTTATCAAAATGTGTGTTTCACTGTTCAGCATAGAGAATTCTGATGGATTAACTTTGTCAATGCCTTTGAGGATCTGATGAAAGTGACAAGTTAAATTTCTTTGATATCCAATCAAAACTATTTTGGATAAACTATTGTTTATAACATAAACAAGTATGACAAGACAATTTCATATTTTCTATTTAAGTGCATGATTGGTTTAATTGTGGCTCTTGGTAAACATTTTTGTTCAAATTTAGTTTTTCAACAAATTAGGAAACCAGTCTTAGACTACACTTGATTTGACCTAGTAGCAGAAATCATACCGTGCTACTGTAAGCGTTATTTAGTAATTTACTTTGCAGTATTTTAAAATTACAGTTTTTATCTTCATCTTTCATTTCATTTCATCTTTCATAAATCACTTATTTAAATATTAAGGGGAATTTTGTTAGCTTTTTTGAAAACATAAAAGTTCATATTTTACCTATTCTAATGGTTTTGGTCTTTACATAAAATTGCATATTATAAATATCCCAAAAAATCAGATCCTACTGTACATTTCAAATCCTCTTCACGTAGGCATGAAAAACATCCCAAAGGGTCTCATTGCCTGAGCTCCTGCTTTCATTCAATGGCATGTTCAAAACAATGACTAAATTGTCTGCCATCGAAAGGATTTAACTGGCATATAAATTACAGTCTTTAAAAGCTACTGTTTTCATAAATAGAAGCCTTTATTGGATTGAGGGATAAATTCCCATTCAACCACCCATAAATAAAACACACTGTAGACCACTGTATACATTTAGGAGACCACATCAGATTTATGAGAGATTTGTTTTAGGATTTTTTTATATTTCTACATGGAAATGAAATACTTGGGTACAGTGTTGAGAAAAGTTTGTGATGCCGCAATACAATCATGGAAATCACAGCTTCACAGTTTTTTCTTGTATAACCAAAAGAGTTTAAATTCAATGTTGTTTGAGATGTATTGTTGTTAGAAGAAAAAAAAAGAATAATTAAAAAGCAGTGTATGTGAAATAAGAGAGCCCTTTGGTTACTTGGCACAATTACAGGGATAATTAGAATCGTGGTTAAATAATTGGATAGTTAACAAGGAAAGAATCTGGGCAGCTCTGTCCTCTGTTAGGGCAAGCAACTTTGTCAGTTTGGTATTAATCATACAACTGATTAATACCATTTCGATTCGATTAATCATACAAGTGTAAGCATGCCATGTCATTATTAAAAGAGATTTCAGAGGACCTCAGAAAAAGAGCAGTTAATGCTCATCAGACTGGAGAGGGTTATGAAACCTTTCCTAATATAAATGGGGCTCCATCCTTCCACTGTCAGACAGTGTACGAATGGAAAATATTCAAGACCATGATGACGCTATCTCTGGGTGTTCATCCTGCCAAGATCTCCCCAAGAGCAACCCAAAAAATAATCCATGAAGTCACAAAGAACCCCAGAGTAACCTCTAAGCATCTGCAGACCTCACTAATTGCAGCTAATGTTAGTGTTCATTCCTCACCCATCAGGAAAATACTAAATTGGGATGGTTTTCATGGGAGGATAGCCAGGAAAACAAAAAATAGCATTGCTTTCTTAAAAAAAACATTGTCACAAATCGCAAGTTCACCAAAAGGCACCTGAATAATTCACAAGACTACTTAAAGAATGTTCTCACCAGAGACAAGTCATAAGTTGAATGTTTCGGCCACAATGAGAAATGTTTTGTGTGGTAAAATTAAACACAGCTTACCAGAAAATAAAGATCTTCCCAACCTTCAATGGTACATGGTGCAACCTGATGTCTTGCCATCATTGGCTCAGAGTCACAAAGACAAATTTCTTGAGGAAAGTGTCAGGGCATCCATTCATCATCTGAATCTAAACATAAAATGGGTCAGACAGCAAGACAAAAATCCTTAACATACAAGCAGATAATGCAAAATAATGGCTAAAGAAGAAGTTTTGCATTTTGCATTGGCCAAGTCAAAGTCTTGACCTAAACCTCATAGAAATGTGTAACACCGTGGGAGTGGGTGGAGCCGCAGTGAGCAACGGTAAAAGGTCAACGCCCCTAACTGAGGGTGTAAGGTTAGCAGGAACCGAAAATAACACAAAAAAGGGTGAAGAATTAACCAAAAAAGAAGGTGTGCCGCATATCAAGGCTGGGCTTACCCTATTCAACAGGGTCCAGCCTGGGAAAAAGAAGAACCGCTAGCACAGCAGTGGCGAGACTGGACATTAACAGGGTCCTGTCTGGAAAATCAAGGTGCGCAAGGCCAAAAACAAAATAAAAACTCAGTGTGCGAAAAAGGTCTGTCTGCCCCGGTGAAGATACGTGACGGGCCAGGCAAAAAGAAAAAAATAACGACGGCCTTATGGGGGTACAATCTTCTCCAGGACTGCTGGTGAAAATAATCCTCGCCTTCCGGGGGTTGCCCTGCTCATTCCTTTGGGGCATGTCCGGTGTGCCTTTATAGAGCCCTCACAGCTGTGGCTCATCGTCTAACAGCCTGAACAGCTGTGACTACAAAGCCAAGGCATAGCCCTTCATCCAGGGCTCCAACTCCACACTGGACACACCCCAACGTAATGCCGCAAATGTTATTGCAGGACCTTGACCAAACTGTTCATACAAGATAACCCCCTAGATTATTTCACACACAGAATTTGGCAGTACTGTAGAGAAATGTCTCAAAGGATTACGTTTTTTTGTCTGAGCATGTCAGCGTGTGTATTGTGCTTAAATAAAACTTTCTGTTGATCATGTGGGACCCGCTATAAAGAATTTTTCTTGTGGAGATAAGTGGCTTTGTACTTTAAACATTTTGATTGCTGCAGTAGCATTGAACCTCTGTCCATCTTCCTCTTTTGTGTCTACCACAACTCTCTTTGTTTACCACTCTTCAATGGGTTTGATATGTCTGTTTTTTTATAGTGTTAATACTCCAGATTCAAAACGTGGTTATTTGTTGTCATGTTATTTATTTTAAAATCCTTCTATTTAAAAACGATTTCCCAAGATTAGCAGGTTTTTTGTTATCTTTGTAACTACACCCTTTCATCTTGTTTTACTCCTTATTAATCTCGTACTATTAATTTTTTTCAAGCACAATAAGACAATTCATACCTTTCCATGTCTGATCCTAAATATTAATCCGATTTTTGGAACTGTGTCAAAGTTCATTTTTCCCAAAAGCCTAATTAGAATTGTACCAGATCTTTACACTGTTTCTCTATTAACATAATTATCCTTTTTTTAAACAGGAATCATGATTTATTCTGTTTGCTTGCCTGCCAATATGAATACTTTAAGAATTGACATCTACTATATTTATTTTGTCCCAACTGAGAAAGGTCTCCCACTATAAAATCTTACTCAGTTTGGGAGGGGGGTATTTTTCCTGTCACTGTGTTCAGCTCGTAAATGGTTATGACCAATGTCTTTCATTTTCTCAGTCATGCTGGGAAAAAATACAGCCCCTCAGCTATAGATTTGGATCATATATTTTAAGTTCACTCAACAAAAAGAAAGCTCACTTGGGTGTCTTTCAGAAGCTTAATGGCTGGGGAAAGTGTTTCATGATAAAGTATTAATGTTAATAAAAGGCTGAGGGGAGTCTCAGGGCCCTTACAAAACCATACTGTGTTTTATATAGAATAAAAGTGGACAAAAAGAAAAATCAAATGTTATGAAAGAAGGTTCTGTTGGTTATTTTTTATTAAAACACAGCAGTGAAGTTAATCCGACATAACAGCAGGCAAGTCAACGTCTTCAGAAATCTAAGCTGTTTGAATACACGTAGGAGTTGGCTTTCTGTTCAAAATAATAAGAATTCTTTAGGCTCTTCGCAACAGGGCCCTGAAGATTGAAAAGTTTACCACAGCTGGTTTTGCATTTACTGTTAGTGATGTTCAATCCCACATCACCTTGCCTCTCTTCATACAGTGCACACATCATTCCGGACTGAAAATCCAAAGTGTTCAATCACACAATTGAAGAAAAAGTCAATTCCAGAACAGCATTTTAACAGGCCACCTTAATAATGGCTCTGGAATACCTGGTAAACTGATTTTAAGGTGATTTCTTTCTTTTCCACTTATGTTTGAATTTAATGTTCCATGAACACAACAGCTGCAACATTTTATTCAGTAAACTTTAAAAGCAAAGTTGTAAATCTTGCATTGCATTCATAAGCTGGACTGGAGATGCAATCACCTATACCATATGGTCAAGTGAAAAAAAAACTGGACACATTTTAAAATACCTAAATTATTCTCCTTCCTTTCCTAATAGCAGACGTCATGGAATAGTATGCTTTGAAGACTGTCAGGACACTTGATCACGGCTGTCTCCTGGGGGCACGTGGACCATCCTAAAATTCTTGGCAGAGATACAACAGAAATTAGAGATGGCTTTGTTTTAATTCCTTACTTTTATCAAAACAAACCAGTGAGGCTTTTCCTGTCATTTTCACTGTTCAACAAGATGATGTACATCTTCCAGAAGGTCTGCACATGTATGTTTTCCTAGCAGATCCCATAAATACTTTACCAGCCATTGTCCTGATCTGCATGTGTGGTTACATAATTTTCTGGTTTCCAAGATGAAAAGATTGTTATTAAATTTGACACACGCTGCTTATTTTTGTCAATTCATAACATTATCTTCTCCTTCCACATGCAGTACCATTGATTTTCTATATTCCAGATAAGGAAATTAAATTACTGTTTGAAGACTATAAAAGAGATATAAAACTCAAAAGTACTGCTATGTAAAATGCATCAACATGATGTGACACTTCATTATATGAAGGACTGAATTATATCAGAATTACATTCTTATGTTGTTTAGAAATGAAGCTATTAATACAAAAATATTTTAACAGTATGAATGATTAATAAAGTAACTGAAATGTATAGTATTTATAGAGCATAAGAGAACTTTCATAGAAAACTCAGAGCTTAAAAAGATAAATGGCACATATACTGTATAATATATACTGTACAGTGCATATATAACACTACTATATTGTATTTAATACTACTAAATTAATGATGCTAAAACAGTTCCAATTCTTAATGAGAATTAACTAGTTTCACATGCTACACATGCATCCATCCAACAAGTAAACCTAGCATTGTTTTATCATAATTCCTGACACATACTGTACCCACTCTCACACTTATTTAGCACTGCCTACCCTGGAACGTGCAAATCATTATTAATAATGCACTGCATGATATCTGCAACAGAAGCATCTATTTTTAATGTATGTTTTGATTCTAAATTTTAAAGCCATGTTCATGATTATTTTCTTTTTTCATTAGTCACACCAACATAATAATAATACAATTTATTTTACATAGCACCTCTGAAAGTATCTTCTCAAAATGCTTTACAGGAAAAGTTAAAAAAGTAACAAAGATAGGAGAAAATTATATAAGAAAATTAGCAGAAAGAAACACAAGGAATTATAATTGCAGTGGAAGGTGCAAGGAGCAGACAGAGATACCAATTACAGTACATAAAAGCCTTTCTGAAAAAGAAGGTTTTGAGTCTGGATTGGAATGCATTTAGGGAAGGCGACTTTCTGATATCCTGAGAGGTAGAATTCCAGAGATTTATTGTATAATGATAGAAGACCCTGTCACCCATGGAGTGTAAGCAAGCTTGGGGGACAACAGAAGTCCGGAATCAACTGTACAAAGATTGCAAGGTGGAGAGTAGGAAGATAATATGTCAGTAGGAAGATACTATGAATACTAAGCCAGCCATGCATAGCCTTAAAGTTAAGCATGTGGATTTTGAAGTAGACATGAAACCTGATAAGAAGCCAGTGCAAGGACTCCATGACAGGAGTAACGTAATCACATACACACAACCTGGTCAGGATTCTGGCTGGTGAATTCTGGACATACAGTACTGAAGTTTGTTTAGTGTGGATTTAGATACCAAGTGAGTAGGGCATTACAGTAATCAATTCTGGAAAAGACAAATGTATTGACTAGCTTTTCAGCTACAGTCAGGGAAAACATAAGACGTAGTCTGACAATATTTCTGAGACGAAAGACAAGTAGTTTTTGCACTGCCTTTAAACAGTTGATAGGAGGTGCAGAGAAGCCTGACTTCAGTCTTGTTGCAGTTAAAATGAAGGAAATTTTGAGTCATTCGGGATTTTATGTCACAGAAGTAAATGCAATTAGAGAACAGAGAGCAGAAACATTCTGTATTTGATATTGCACTGTAGATCTTATTGCAATAGCTTAAGATAGTTTGTTATTTTGCTTTATTACACTATGGTTCTGTTACCTAATGAAGCTGTCATACAACAGTCTGCAATTATTTTATGTACGTTTCCATTGTTGACAACATACAATATACAGGTATATGTCAAATCTTGAAAGAAGTACGAGACAGTAAACATTTGTGGAAGATATTCAATATGCCACTCTGTGTAATACATAATACTGTATGCCCATATGTTTAAATAAACCTTTTCTCTAGATGATTCAACTCCTGTGGGGAAATAATGAAAGAGGTAAAAAGAACAAAGTCTAGTTGATGCTGAGACCTTTTATTTAAGTCAATTAGGTAATGAAAATTACTGCCTTGGAATACATTGTACATTAAAATGCATTAAGAAATGCCAAGTCCCAGATCGCTACATTCTTTGCACTTTATTTCAACACATTAATTCATCCCCACAGCATTAGACATGTATTCTGTAATCATAACTCTGTTTTCATTAGACTGCGATATTTTCCATCCATCCATTTTCGGAATGCTATTTTTCCTGTTAAAGAGTGCAATCATTTGAAATGGGGAACATTTTGATTTCATGTCTATGCCAGCAGATGTTCTGAAGGAATAGGGGCATGATCCCAGTGTCTGTAACCTGCAGAAAACCTGTGAATAGTATGTTTTGACTTGCAGCCAGAACCTGCACCTGTGTTTTCCTTTACAAGATGTAAGATAAATGAACTTCTGCATTAAATAAATGGTTTGAAATGTATAATAAAGTGGATACTTTTAATTTCATTTTCCTGTCACATGGAATCCTGCAGAATTTCATAGGTCATTATTTGAAAGCTACAATTGATTTTCAATATACTGTATATACATTATATTATACATAATAATTAAATGTTTTGAACTTTGTACACTTTTTTTATTGTACTGTTATAAAGTGAGTGGAATGAATAAGTTGGGTAACATCATTCAAGACATTTTGATCAGTCTTTGTTAGTTAATAATCAGACTGAAGATTGTCATGGAGATTATGCATCAATACACAAGAAGAACTATTTACAGAATTGAAAAATTGACATAAAGGGGCCACATTCACTTTACTTAAATTTCAGTTTATTGTTAATTTGGCTATTGTTATTCATGGCTACTGACAGTTACTGTGGGTTATTTCATTACATAAGTTACATTTCATGTGTCTGCATGGATGGAAGAGGTCTGAATTAAACATATGGCTTTTATTTGAATGAGTGAGATAAGATAAATTTGTGTTTAGTATTTGAATCAGGCTTGGCCCCCACAGACAATCAGTACATGAGTCTAGATGCATAGAGATATGTTCTGGCAATGATTATTCCAACAATAAAAGACACAAACTAAAGTTTTTTTGCATTTCCTTAGATTACAGTATTTCGCCATTGTACTGTCCATTGGTTTTATACATACTGTAGATACTGACCACTTTTTAGGATGTAATATAAGTGTATATTCCCAAAGATAGTCAAGTATATTTTTTTAAAATAAAGTAATTTAATATTTACTTCTAAATGGGCTGTATCTGTCCTACAATATCAGTAAGGAGTTAATGAAATCCCACTTCCTCTAATAGAATCCTTTCAGTAGTTGCTCTGCTGTCTTTTCCCAAATCTACTTTACATACAGTACATTTTGCATTAGAGCATTCTGTTGCTAAGTTCTAAGACTATGGAATGTGCTGTCTAGGTCAATAAGAGACTCTGGGTCCGTGGGTGTGCTTAAAATAAGACTCAAAGCACCAGTGCTGTACTGTGACAGTTTTGAAAGCAATTATTGGACTCCTGCTGCAATTTTACTGTAATGTATTTTTCTGTCTCTGTGACTCTGTCACATAGCCTCATGAAAGCCACTATGTAAAATGGCTAAACTGGGAAATGTATAGTAGAGCAACATGTCATGTCTCCTCACCTGGGTTCTGTGTTGTCTTTTATCTCTCGTTGGATGAATAGTTTAGACTGGTATTTATCTTTGTCTCTGTAACTTATCGGTAAGGTAGTTCACATTTTTGGTAAATTCTTTTAACAGGACCTTAACTTAAAAGTCAACTTAGAGAAAGCTTTATTACCCAGACATTTCAAAAGAAGACATACATACTGTACAGCAGTGCACATTGTCGAATCCTGTGGAATCATGGATGCATTCCAAAAAAATACATTTTTTCTAAATGAAAATGTATTTAAGAACATAGAAAAGTTTGCAAACGAGGAGACCATTCACCCTTTTTTACTCATTTGGTAGTCTAAAAGCGAATACATTTTTATCCAGCCATTTCTTAAGTGAAAAGTGTTGGACTCAACCATCTGCATGGGAAGCCTGCCCCAGATATCAATAATGCTTTGTGTAAAAAAATATTTCCTATTCTACACCCTATAAAAAATTATTTTTAGTTTCCATGTCCCATTTACAGTATGTAATTAAATATCTCAATATTGGGTACTCAAGACTTAAGATACTTAGATCTGTTAAACTGTTTGTATATGCTCTGAGTTCAAGAATCATTCTTCTTGTTATTCTTTGAACACATTCTAAGTCTGTAAGAATGTTACATGGTATAGTGACCACAGTGTGTTAAGAAATTAACACTATATTCTATATTACAGTCCTAGTAATGAATTTAGTGTATTAAGCACAACTTCCCTGAATTTAAATTCTGCATTTTGTGCTTCTGAAATGACAATTGATCTACATATTTTTTTCTAATTCACCTTGCAACTTTCTTTAATTCACCTTGCAGCTATAATTTGCAAACCTTTCCGTAAGACTGAGTTGTCTATATCTTCCTACAAAGCCCCCCATTTTATTAATTTTTGTTACATCAGAAATTTTCCAGATTGTCATTCTGAGCCAAACCTCTGCTGTAAAAATGTACAATTAAATCTGTTTCACAATGCTATTTGAACATACAGTACGTCTACAGTAAGTAACAAAAGCAACAGTTTGAAGTTATTTTTAAGTTGTACTTGCATCTTGTTTATTTTATCTCGTCAATCATAATGATTTATGAAGGAAACAAAAAAAAATCCAGACTTCCTGGAAATATACTGTAGTTACTTTCCTGAAAGAAAAGCCTGAAAGTGTTTTAATTCAGTAAAAAAGACCTTTGATGAAGTCTACTATATGACTTTAAAAACTTATATCATGTTTCATATGTGTTTTAGTATGGGCTAATATGAATCGATATTGAATATTCTTTAATGGCAATATATAGTAAATACTTCCTGTACCATCACTTTTTTGTTTTCAGAGCAATGGGTCAGCAGAGGGCGACATTTAACTGGGACTGGGAAGCTTCCTACCATGCAATTAACAAGAAAAAAAAAGATAATTAATTTGACTACAACATCTTGGGGTTTTAGCCTTCGACATACTGGGGCTATGATGTATGGGTGGAGTATTAACAACTGAGCCAAGATGCCACTTCTAAGAGCAGAAGCAACACAAATAAATCAGGCTTGATGAAATTAAGCACTTCAAGATGTTTTGAAATTCGTGTAAAACAAACACATCTAAGAAAATAGCCAAAGCGCTCCTTCCTTTGTCATTTCCTGTTGTTTTGTCCCAGCGGTTTTTACACACACAATTGCAATGTGTCCTCGTGGGTACTCAAGGCAATAAACAAACACTACAGTTTCCTGACTTTGCATCTCATCGGAAAAGAACACAGTAAAAGGATGGTCTTGAATATATTCATGGGACTAAAATAGATTGCTTTGATGGGAAACATGATATTGTCCTAAATCCTCATTTGAAACATGCAACTGGCAAGCAGAAGTGAATGGAAAAACTGTAGAGGGAAACAAGGGAAAATTAAGCCTTCGTAGCCTTAAAAATTTTAACTTTTCACACACTTTGTTACCTTGTAAAAAGTTTCCATTTTAGAAGCCAAATAATGACAGCATTTTGGCCTTCTATCTACATGCAACTGCTGAGTTATGACCCAAAAAACAAATTTCATTTGAATAGTTATTTTTATTTACGCACTCTCGCTGTTAGTCTGGATTACAGCCTAGCAACTGATTATTAAAGCCGTTCATCTTTATAATTTGGCTTCTCCAGCACACACATAGTTTGTTGGGTAATAGACATATTAGAAACAGCTTTAAAAATGACATCTTTAGATTTATGTTTCACACAGGGTTATCACAAAACAGGAAACAAAGATAAGATTTTTGGAATCACGTGACTACGTTTATCTAATGCTAGGAGCCAGAAGCAGCTGTATTTTATATACTGTATGTTTAAATGAGTGAAAGGACAGGATTAGTAGAGAGGGAGATACAGTTTGGGGACAGAAGCAGTTGTGTCCGCTTAGCCAGGCTCCATTTTAGCCTCCCTACCCCTGAGGATTGCTGGAAAAATAGTTAGTCACATTTGTTTATTATAATGGTTGGTTGCATTTCACTACTGCAAACTGCACCCACGGTATGAAACCAATCAGGGTAACCCCCCTGATAGACTGAAAGGGTGTCAGATACATTAAAAAACACATATGCATGAACACTGCTGACACACACACACCTTAATTCTAATAATGACAGTGTGTCATCTTGGTTTTCCACATTTTAAACGGTTTGCCTTGGTCTTTTCGATGCCCACTAGGATCTTAGCTCCTTTTCACATTGCTCCCCACTCAGGGGCTCCTTTTCACCTGATTCTACCCAAGAGTTACTGCTTCTTTTCTTTTAATTCTGTCAAATTACCTGGCAATTCTTACTCTTCAATGCTCAATAGTTTTTAAAATCATAAGCGTACTGTAGTCCTCCTCCTTTGACATGTTTTATATCACTCTGCTCTAACAATGATAGAAACATACCATTATTTTTGTGCACTCTACCATTTGTAGTACCTTTTTTTGAATATTATACCATATGTTTTTATATGGCTATGTTTACTCTTGTTGCTTGTGTCCTGCCCAGGGACTACAGAAGTAAGTTAACTTGTTAGCTAACTCTGGTGCACCTTAAGAGCTACTGTATGCACTGTCCCTATTCAATAAACTAAACACTATTCACTAACACAACCAGCTACTGTAATGTTCCATTAGACTAATTACACATCACCCAAAACCAGTCTTCACTAAAATTAATCACTTTAAGCACCAAAGACTTCATTAATACTCTCCCCAACTAATCTGGTTTAAGAGAAGGGTCTGTGACCAAACATAGGCAGCAGCCAGCCTGTCTTCTCAATCATATCACACGATCACAGGTGAAGGCACACTGCTACCTGGCCAAGCCCCACACCTCCAGGTGTGAACACTTCCACTCAGGTCTAGTTTAGCTGGTGATTCTCATTACTCAACAGTACACTTCAGCCCTACCGAACCTGCCAAAGTTACTCAGCCCCCCTTTCTAGCACTTGTGACACCTTTATGTACAGCCAAAGCTATGTCTCGAGCTTCTGTAGCATGCAGAGTCTCAGAGGCCTGTAAACCAGCCTGATTCATTGCCATTAAGAAATCCCATTCACACTCCTTTCTTCAAGATTGGAGCCTTGACAAAAACAAAAATGCCTTTCTTCCTAACTTCTCTTATAAGCTTCTTAATGAGACCAGAGGCGTGGCTAATTCCACACAGAACCTATCATGACAGCCACTTGCCTTCACATGGAAAATCACTTCCCTCTGAGTACCAATTATTCATTCAGACCAGCTGTGCCTCAGAATTCAAGTTTTCACACTACTTGACCTGAGATTGGAATCAAGATGTTGGCCTTTTCACAAGACCACCTCTCACTACCTCACATTCTGTTACAGTTACATTAATATTCTGCAAGGGGAATGAATGTTAATGACACTGATAAAGAGAAAACAAAACTTCAACTGTTACCAACAAGAAATCTTAATAAGGCATATGTTGCTTTAAAATTAAGTAGACAGGCATGAAAAAAATGTCATGGATATGATCTTTAAATCTAGAAATCTCTCCAAAATACTTGAAATAATATAGGATTCATTAAAGAAGAATCTGTTGAAAACCAAGTCTAAAATGTAAAAACATAGCTAAATACAATTATGGATCCCACTATGACAATTCAAATCAAATGAATTATGAGATATAAAACAAATTTAAATTTAGGATGTGTTGTGTTGTGTCTCATCTGTCAACACTCTTGGGTTTTGTGGTAAAGTCAACTGTTATTGCATGTCTTCAGCTTGTTTGACTCATTAATACCATTACATGGTAGTTTGTGTAAAATGTTACTGGCACGTACAGTAGGAGCTTTCACGCATTAAACATATTCTCAGAGTCCCAGCACGGCCACGTCTCACAAAAATTCCTTACCCAGACACTACAGGTATAGCTAGTTGAAAAGGGTTCTGTAAGGTCACTGCATATCAAAGAGCTCCTCTAACCCCTTAAGCACTAAACTAAACCAACAGAGAATAGGAATTAGGCTTTGAAAATATATTTTTAATAACTGGCTAGAGCGCTTTACTGTGAAAAGCTGAGAAATGTGATGGAACTGAAAAATAACTTTCAGTTGCGATCTGTTTATAATAAACTTTAATTCTTTAAACACACACTTTTTAAAAATCACAAGCCACATAAATGTGATTACTTTATAGAAAATATTAAGTATTCTAAGATACTTAATTGAGGATTTAGCAGAAAGTGGCTAATCTTACTAAGTTTTCAAAAAATAACTTTTAACCCATTTAGTTGTACAGATTTCCTATGGATTTTTTTATGTTTAATTTGATGTTTCACATTTTAATGGAGGAGTTGGATTTGTAATTTTGAGGTTTTAAGTCAATGGTCTTAAAAACCTGATTGTAAACATACAGTATATCGGCAAATGTGAAAATAGGGCTTTAAACACAACATTTTTTGCCTTGTACATGTGTTTTAGAAACAAAGAACTGAGTTTAAAATACAGAGGGACACATTATCTTCATTATGTACTGCCAAATCCCAGAAAACAGGATGCTATACAGTATCTTGGAAAAGCTATTAAGAAAGTCATGGTTTCTGGCATCAGCTTTTCACAAAAACTCTTGAATACTATTTGATGTCTTCCATCTGAAAATAATCACTGGGCATCATGTATTCATTGTCAGTATTCAAACATGATAGAAAAGTGCTTTGTGTTACATAGAAAGATGAATGGAGCATTTTTTACATGTGAATGCCATCGAAGATTACATCAATCAGTCAAATGAACTCAATGATCAATTTATTGTCATATAAACAAATCATTTTAGATTTACTCTATAAAAAATGATGTGTGAATAATGTTCTAACTGCAAATGTTTCTCTACATGTGTACTGTATGTCCCCAGTGACCATCTTTCACTTCTAACTGCCCATCCCCACCTGTCATCCCTCCTCTAGAGGGCGCTCCGACCCTTTCGTGTTTTAGTTTCATTATCACGTACACCTGTCCCTGGATTCACCGTGATTTAAACCGGGTGCTCTGGAAGCTAGGGGCTCTGCATTGGAAGACGGACACCCAGAGGCCCACCTAGCATCAAGTCACCCTATAGCTTAAATGCATAGGCTTCCAATCGGCGTCCTGACCAAGCTGAGTCCGGTGCTCGGAGTTTAATTTCCTTGTTCCATGTCCCTGTTCCTGTTTTTAATTGTTCTGTCTTGGATGGATTCCCTGGTTTGGGATTTTGGACTGCGCCCCAGATTTCCTACATTGGACTGTTCCCTGTACTTGTTTTCCTGCGCTCCCCCCTTGCACCTGATCACTGTTGGCACCACCCCCTGTTCGCCATCCTTTCCTAACTGTGTTTTCCCCGCAGCCCTTTTCCAGTCACTTCCAGATCATACAGTCTGCACAAGGTCCTAAACTATGTACTACACGTGAGTCAGGACCGGCTTCCGTGACATCTCCAAACTGACTACTACATTTCCTTTCCACACCCATAAATATTCCTACCCTGGAATCTGACCATTCCTTGCACCCCAACCCCTTTTGCATTTGTTTTCTTTCAGATGGCCTTTCTCATTTTTTCCTGGGACTCGTCATCCTCCCATCCTTTTCAACTACAGTGCATGTAGCAACCTGCAATCAGTATTATCCAACCCCATCCCTTTGGTCACTCTTCTACTCAAAGACGTTAAGCAGCTATTCATGACTGGTTTAATCTGTAACACCCCATTGTAATAACACTGTAATAACTGATTCAGCATTGTCATATGAAGATTTTTTTGGAAAAGATTATCATCAACTTCACAGCTCTGCATAATTCCTCACTGCCAACATTAATAGCTAAATCCCTAGTTCAGATTCACTACTCAACTGTCGACCATACTATTAATCAGATCTGCTTTACATTTAATACTTTATTATAGCAACAAACAATTTCAATGTACTGCAGGTACTATAGTTGAGATCTTCACTATTACATACTCAGAGTTTCTTTAAGGGCTTTCTAATTTCACAATTTCCAAAGTAGTTATTTAAATTTATTTTTGACACATTCAAATATTCATTTAACATTATATACATATCAAAGAAAATATCCTTAAAAGTGAAATCCAAGATAACATTTTAAGAAAATTAGGATAAATTAATGCATTTGTGTCTACTTATTTACTGAATAATGTAATCTACCCATTATAGTATTACAAGGAATGCATAACCTGTACTATTAAGACAACCAAAGAAAAAAATACAAAATGAGTAACAACTTCTTTTTAAAAAGACTTTGAATGATTAAAAAAAACAGGATCAAGTAAATGAAAATGAATATAACAGTTTGCTAACACCGGTAAAAGGGGATATTTGAAAGGCCAAGAGAGGAATAGAAATTAATTCTGTAATGGAAGCAAAAATATATAATAAAACCAATCTGTATTACAAAAGCACTGTAACGTAAGAAAATGTCTCTAGCATAATAATGGAAAATATCTAAGCACTCAAATTGAAATGAATGATGCATTAAATGAATATTTCACTCAGGTATTTAGCAGAGAAAAAAGTCAATAATGTGCTTAAGCGAGGAAAGATGTAGTTCATAAGAATGTAAGAAAGGATAATAATGAGATCCAAGTATCTCTTTCAGCTGTTTCTTGAATTAAGCCAAAGTATCAGCTTTAGCCTCATGGTGTGGTAGCTTGTAATATACTACCACATCATTTTGGGTAGAGAAGTGCCTCCTATCTCCTTTTTTAAATGCACTTCTCTGTAGGTTCCACTTGTGTTCTCTGGTCCATGTTTCACTATTCATTTTGAAGAAGTACTCTGGATTTGACTTTTTAATGCTTTTGAGAATTTTAAATACTTGTATTATGTATCCTTGTAGTCTTCTTTTTTCAAGACTAATACAGTTCAGTTCTTTCAGCCTGTCAGTGGATATTCCTTGAAGTCCTGGTATGCATCTGGTTGTTCTTCTCTGGAATGATTCCATAACAACAATATAATGTTTTGTAACATGTTGACCAAACTTCTCATTCTTTTCACTATGTTGCCTAACGTTCTGTTTGCCTTTTGTACTGCTCCCACACATTGTCTGGAAGATGTAAGCAATACTGTATGTAAACAGGATCATAGACATCCAAGTGTTTTTAATAAGTAGTGTCCTCTACCTCAGGTACCAAAAACAAACTATTGACATAAAACAGGAAATACTGAGGAAATCACCTATGAAAAGATTCTGGTGATTTAGTCATATTTTGCATGACTAAAAGGATATGACAAACTGGAGACTGGAAGCACAATAATGTAAATTCCTGTGTTGTGAGAATGAGAGTCTCTTAAATGTGCTAAAATGTCTCTCCATTTCTTTATTGTTTCACCTTAACTATGAGCTAATAGAACCGAAATAGTCTGCATCTGGATTCTTCAATATAAGAAAATATAAGAAAATTGAGTGCTTTCTCCTCTATTAAAGGCCTGAACTCAAACTATTCTAATTAACACAGGTCATCCTGGAGTCGTGATCAGGCTTTTATTTTCTTTCAGTATCAGAGAAAGTCCTGTCAAGGTCCCTTTTATCTGTTTAAAAATATCTTCTAACTGATTTGGTTCAAACTAAGACTAAAGAGACAAACTGGTTTGTGTTCATCCTCCATATGTTCTGTTCACATTCAGGTTAAGAAACAAAGTCCTTAGGGTGCAAGGCACTTTCCAGCAAGTGTATTCTCTTCATTTTTTTCAAGCGGTAATCCTATTTTTCACAGTTCATCACAGTTACACAAAAAATAAGAGTCTAATAATAGTCATCACTGAAACATGAATTCAAATCTCAATATGTATTGAAATTTAAGAGTAGAAAATCAGATTTGTTTTTCTTATATGTTATGAATATTATGAAATACAAGGCATAGATTTAATTTAGCCTGATGTCAGTTTGACCTTTTAAATACAGTCTCAGTCTGTTAGAGAACAAATTAATACCTGGTATATTCCAACCTCAAAAAAAGTATCATACATTCATATAGATCTATTCATTGGATGAGTCCAATGCATTCTGTGTGCATTTAAAATAAGATTAATTTCTTTATTGGTCCTTTGTCAAAAGCAGTAAAATAGACATATGGGGTTCATATTAAAAAAATGTCAGGTTTTACATTTCGTTGTACATTCTGGACAGCGTTTCATTAAACAATTTTGCAACTGAGTAACCTTATGTTTCATCTTATCATTTCATTCATTAGTGTTTGGTATCTTTACATGATTGGAATATGAACATTTTCCATCTGCTTTCCAGATAGATCGAATTATTATACTTATGCTTACAAATAAGCTAAATTTATGTTTTGAAGGTGACACCAAGCTTCTAAAAAACATTGATACATTTTACCATTTGTATGTATCTGTTCTTTTTCTCTCACTAATTTTAAACAATATCATGTGTATCAAATGAAAACTATCCATACAGGTAAGAAAAAAACATTCAGTAATTTGAATGTTTTGCACATTTTCTATACTCGGTAAATATATGTTAAAGTGACTTAATATACAGTACATTTTTACCCGTTTTGTTTTCTGGTGGAGATTGTGTCTTTTTAATGTGTGGATTTTAAGTTTCATAAGGTTTTTATAGCTGTTGTAACATGCTCAAACAAATATTCCTAATTAAAAATCACCAAATATCTAGAACACTGTAAGATGGCAAAGGGAGTACCAGGTGCCATAAATTCCTCTAAAGTCAGACTCAAAGAATAATGTTTGTTATTACTACTAATACTGCTTATCATACAATTTCCTAATAAGCTTTATTTTCAAAGTGTCTTATGGGAACAGTGTTGCATTGGGATGTCTTCTTTTTAGTCTTAGCCATATAAGATGAAGTGAGAGCAGCACAGGAGGTGAATATCACTAACAAAGCTATGTCTGTTGTTTGCAATCTTAATGGCAGGCAGTCTGTTGACCCATTTTTGAGGACAAGCCAGTAGAAATTGGAATATCAAAGCCATTTGCTTTCAGGCACTTTTGAGTGTAAACAATGCCAATTGGGCCAGATGGCTTTAAGTTTAGCTGAGGATATGTGCCACAGAAAGGAGAGCTTAGCTGCAACAAAGCAATATTTCCACAAGAGAACATAACAAAGGTGGTGAATGAACTTTCAAAGAAAATTCTGAAAGGAAACAGTCAAAAACCACAGAGTCTGGGGCATGCTCTTGACTCCAACAGTTGATGAGGGATGTGGATACAGACATTCCAAATGTTTGACAGACTTTTAGTGATCACAGAGGAAGGATACTGATTCAACCACACAAAAAATGCTGTTACAGTACATAGCTTGATTATGTAAATGATTTTGAGTGGGTTTATGCCTTAGTTCAAAAGGACAGAACATGGACTATAATAACTGATTTTGTCATTCGTGGGAAGTATGCTTCTACTCCAGCAATATTAAATCCTACTAACTTTTCTTTTCTGTTTTCAGAGATAAAAGTAAATCAGAAATTTACGTAAACCACAAATTTCCTGCAATATGTCCGAGTTAAAAAAACAAAGGAAAATAAACAGGTATTTTTTTCAAGCAGTGCTCAAAGAATCCCCAGATTTTAACGATCTGTCAAATAAAAGGTTCACTTTGTATATTAAATCAGCATACACATTGTGACTTTAACATTGTTTACACAGGCCATAATCCTCATAGACTAAAAGGAGATACTAAAATCCAATGTGTACACTAGTTTTCTTTTTGCAGGCATTTAAAGTAATATTGTTAAAAAATAAACATAAAATCCAGAGTGAGACAAAAATATGTGACTATTAACCGATAATAAAGAATAATCTTTACTTATTCAACAAGGCATGCATTCCAGATGAACAGGAAAGAGAGGTGGCATACACTACCAATAAGAAACGTAATTATGCAAAATTGAAGGCTGATTTTAGAGAATAAAAATAATCTTATCTGATTATTTTATTAAGTTAAAATGTAATTATGGTTTTGTGTATTTCAACCATATCTGAGATCTCCCTAGCCACAGTAGTTAGCAAATGTAGGTGTTTTTCTTGTTGTTTTTACCTTTTAGCTAGACAAATCTGATCTCACTACCTTGTTTGGAGTTAACCTTGACCTTGTTTTTGAATGTTGGATAATTGTGCAGGTGTTAGCACTGAGGCAGGAAATGCAAATCATTTGCACTTTATGGATGACAAGATACTTACCTCTTGGCCTGATTTAGTTAAATGAAATACTGTGGTGTTATCAGAGTGTCACATGCTGAGAGTCTGTTTATTTTACATAAAATAACATATTAAGCAAAAAGAAAGCCTCAGGATTCCACTGAAATTGACAACCTATGTTTTTCCCTTTTGCACTTCATAATAAACGTTCTTGAAGTATATATTCAATGGAACAAGTAAAGGTTTATTCCATGCTGAAATGGGAAGAAAAGAAACACGATGTTTTCAGCTGTGGAGCCTTCTTTGGGTGTGATGGCTTAATTTCTCACACATTTAAGAATGATGTTTTGTGCCCCTATTCCATCAATCCATTTTCTAACCACATTTTGCAATACAGGCTTGTGGGGGAGCCAGTACCTGTCCTGGTAAGCAACTGGTGCAAGGTTTTGTGAACTTTGGATGGGATGCCAGCCCATTGCAGGGCACATACTGTATAAACACTCAAACTGGGGCCAATTTTCCCAGAAGCCTGTTACCCTATCTGTATGTCTTTGGACAGGAGGAGGAAACTGGAGCACTCAGAGGAAATCCATGTGAACACGGGGAAGAACATAAAAACTCTGGACAGGCAGCATCGCAAGAATTGAAACCAGGGCCCTGACATTGCAAGTCAGCAACGCTCACAACTGTGCCAACATGCTGCCACTCTGCTCATCTTCAGCCATTTATATTTACTGAAAAAAACATTATTATTGTAATATTCCAAGTTCAGTTACCAATCCAAAGACAGATAATGAAGGAAGTTTAATGACCCGATCATGTATGATATAGATCGTAATTTTTCTCTTCTCATTCAATCTTTCATAATTTACTTCTGAATCATCATGGTTAAATCATTAAACAAAACAACAATTTTCACCTTATAACATTCTTCAAACACAAACTAAGGAAAACTAAGCTTTTAATACATTTTCTATGTCTATAAGTCAGTTTTTAAAAGATGACATTCCAAAAATTTGAATTGTTATTGGGTTTAAAACTAAACCTCAAATAGACTTAATTTATTCATTTTGACCATTTAACAAACATATTGAATATTTACTATGTTCTGGTGTTTTGTATAATACTATTTAGAATGTTGGAAGTCCATTTATCATTTTTACATACAGTAGTATTATTTTTATATATTAATGCAAAATGGATCATAAGAATTAAACTATAGGAAAATGGATGGATGTATCATAACTAGATTATTAGATTATTAACTAGATAGTATTCTGTAGTGTATTTTCATATATTGACATATATATTGACTACAGACAAATTACCTATTCCAATTTTTAGAAATGAAGATGCTTGTAAATATATCTATCAGTATCAAACCTAAAGACAAACTTTGCAACATATATTCCTGTTTTATTGTTTTATTGTTTGATTTTTAAGAGTTTTATTTCAAGAGTTTAAAGGTATAGATCAATTATCTCACACCAATTCAGATAAATGTAATGTAAAACATCAGAAAAGAATATAAAATGTTTGAAATCCTGTAAGCCACATATAATTGGTGTATATAATGAAACACACTATGAGGGTGTTGACAAGTATGTGGTATTCAGAAAACATTTCTTAACTTTAGAGAGCACCTACAGTAACTTCTGTGGAGATTTTTCATCCATGTGACGATGGAGGATCTCCTTTCACACAGGAAAAGGAGTACTATCAAAGACACAATAGAGAGGAAAGTTCCAAAGACTGAAGGACAGGGATAATTGTTGAGAGAGAGTAAAGACAATTCTCAAACTATGCTATGTTTTTTCTGGTCAGTGGTGTCTACAGTATGTCTGATGTCTTGACTCCTGATGTCCAACAGTGCCGTTCAATTTAAATTTCACCTGTATTATCCCCTGGGGGAAATTTGTTGTGGGTCAACAAATCAATAAAACAAAAATAGACAAGTATCACCTCCAAAGAATACAGTACAACCGTGTTAGGGGGAGATAAGAGAGTTTTAATGACCACAGAGAGTCATGGCCTTGGTTTTACATCTCATCCAAAGGATGTCACCTTTTTACAGTGTAGTGTCCCCATCAGTATCCTGGGGCATTAGGACCCACACAAACCACAGGTTGAACGCCCCTTACTGCCCCCTCTAATACGTCTTTCAGCAGGAACCTTAGTTTATCCCAGAAGGTCTCCTGTCCAGGTACTGACCAGGCTCTCACATCTGCTTAGCTTCGATTGGTTGTCAGTTGTGAATTGCTGGTTGATATGGTTGCTGTCTAATTGTGCAGATAATTGTGCAGATAAGGATAAAAAAACCTCAAGCATCTTTTACAGTAAAAAGCATCTCTTTTCAGCAAAAGCTTCAGTTTTATACCAGTGTCCAAGATGTTGGACATCCTCCGAACGCATGTTGACTTTAACGACTTTTAGCACAGGATCCGGCTCCGAGCACATTTTGCTGATGACACCTCTTCACCGGCAGCTGATACCAACCTGGTTATCGATAACATTAACAAATTTAATCATAAACAGAGCTGTTGGACTCCCCCCTCTGTCCGTTTTTCCATTAGTAGATTATTTCATCAGCTCCCACGACCCTTTCCATATCCAGGAAACACAGGTCTAATCTCACCCATAGAGAAATTCAGTTGCTCTAATCTCTACGCAATAATGACAATATTGTCATCAAAGCAGTGGACAAAGGCAGCGCTGTTGTGGTCTGGCCAAAAGACCTATACAGTATATCAATGAAGCCTCCAGACCATTTACCATCACCTCCACCTATTGCCTACTTCCATGGGATCCTCCCACTAACTACCAAAAGGGAGTGGTATTCACCATCTCTCTTCTCATCAGCAATAGAGAACTCCCATAGGAGGCAGTCTCATCGTTGAACATCCTCAGATATCTCAATTGTATTTCTTTTCAAAAATCCACAAACCTGACACCCCGGGGCACCCCATTGTCTCAGTATGCAACAGGCTTGTTTCCTTCTAATCCTCTCTATTCATTTGCAGGCTTTGATTTCATACTTCTCTTCACCTCTGTTGACTTTAGACCACTCGATGTTGATACAGCTTCACTGCTCCTCCTGTCTTGTCTCAACATCCATCTTTTGTTCTCCTATGCTTTATCAACTGCCGGTTTTCCTCACTCCCTCACAACTAAAAAATGCTCCACAGCCAAAATTTTGTGTCTCTTTTTTTTTCAGCATAGAATAAACCTTTATTTCTTCCTTTACAGCCTACTGTACACATACTGATGCCTACTTGAACTTTTTGTGCCAATACCTAAGAAGACCAAGGTAATTTGTTTGAACAATTACCGTCTAGTGGCACTCACTTTGCTGTTCATGAATGTCCGGAAAGCCAAGTATTTTTCATACATTTTTCATTACCAGAAACAACACAGTTTTTAATCATTTGTCAAAGTATCTCAAACGCAAGTTATATCCAATATCCTCTAAATACAAAAGTTTGTTTTCAAAACAGTAAAAATATTTGATAATGAACAGATAATCACATAATGCTGACCAGAATACTTCAGCATATTTCACAATAGGGCAATAAAGGACTTATTATTTCTTTTTATTTCTTCATTTTTTGGAAGGCAAAGAAAACCATTGCAGGTCCTGGCTTTATAAAAGTCAGTGCAGAATTCTTTATATTTGTTCAAACACTTTCAAATTATTATCCAAGGTAGTAGACATACTTATTAGAAAAGACCTGAAATATGAAATGTATATCCTAGGTGTGCTACAACTTATTTCTTTCTAATATGTGTACTGTACATATAAAAAAGTTTCAGACTTGATATCCAAGGGGTCCCTTTGATTTCAACACACTATCTAGGCCTGTACTGTATATACTGTAGCTTCCAAGATAATTCAAGATATTAAAGGATACATCCATTCCAGGAGGACAATGACCTTGGGGTCCATTTGAGGAAACAACAATAATGGTAACAGTAAGCCAACAGTAGGCACTGTATAATTCTTACTTTCAAGTCATCGTAAATGTATTCCGTTCAATGCTTAGAGTAGACAAAAAACCATGTACAGTACATGTTTCTGCAGTTTTACATGAAGAATAACATACTTTTGGAAAGCCATGTCATTTCTACTTGTCACAGAAATGGCGAAAACTACACATGTCTAATCCGGGAATGCTCACTGACACATTGTTCTACTTTATGAATGCAGAAGACAGTACACGTGCTCCTTTTGAGATTTTTTTTTTCAAAAAGAGGCGTGTGGCAATATTTTCCTGTTGTTAAAGTCAATGTTATTTTGCATGGGACAATGGTATTGCATATGTAAGAAAAATACAAGACACAAATAAAATATCAGAATTGAAAGAAAGAAAAAATCAAAGCGCAGCACTATTTGTGAAATGATTATTCACATTTCAGTAGTTTGGTTAGATACTAATTGTGATGAGATATGTAGAGTACTGTATTGTACATCTGGCATAGCTCGCCCTGGCTGAGGGAATTTTGGCAGCTTCGAAGAGCGATGGGGCTGCCCAAATATCTAAACGCAAGCAAGTGGAAGCGCTAGATTAGGATCCAACCTTCTTCCTGAATTATTATTATAACTTTGTTATAATTCCAGTTCAGTAGTCCAGTTAGATCATAATAAAGACGAGAGTGACTAGATATCCAGAGTATATTTGGCATAGCTCACCTGGCTGAGGGAATTTTGGCAGCCTTGGCAAAGAATCCACAATAAACACAGATGCAGAATTCAAAATGCTGAACTAAGAGCCAGTCAGTTCAGCTGCTGAATCACTGGACTTAAGCTGATTTTTTTAGATGAAATACAATTTTATAATAATAATTTTAGCATATAAGAAATGACAGAATGAGTAAGAAGTAGGTTTGCACTTGTATTGGCAAGCAAGTTTGGATGCGCGATGCATGCATGATTAGGCACTATGCTGTGGGTGCCAGAACATGTGTTGGCGAACAGGTGGAATAGGAACCACTTGCTGATGTGTGCAGGTGAGCAGGATGTTATTTTCTTGGATTTTCAATTTCATCTGAGAAGATTAATGTGGAATGCAGAAGAGCACTGACGCTTGCAGAATTTAACTAGATAGGAACAATTATTTTAACTGAAATCCCCAAAGGGTAGAATTTTTAGCAACAAATTTGGTTAAAGATATGGGAAGGGAAGGAAGCCAGTACTGATTAACAGTTGGACCTCAGAAAAGGCAGGGTGAAAGGTACAGTATAGGGAACTCATTGCTGTAGCTGTATGGGCCCATGTGCTAGGGACAGAGTGGAAGTGCAAGAGGAATCCCGGGTCCAGTGCAAACCGTCCATGAGGTCACACTCAGGGGGTGAAGTGGGACTCCTGTGGTGCACAGAGAAATGATGATGGGGTAGGCAAAGAGACAAAACAACATTTATAGACTGGGGCTGTAAAGGTGGAAGGTTGGACATTTGACCACAAATGGAGACAGCATCAGGAGAGTGCAACAGAGAGCATCTGTTTGACAGAAAAACGTGGATCGAATGGAGCAAGACAAAGTAGGAAGAGAGTGAAAGGAGGAAAAATTGCCACAGGCTGGGAGATTTTGCAGGCTTGATGACATCAGGAGACCTGAAAAAAAAAGACAGTTGGTATGTGGGGACCAGAGCTCCTGTCTTTGAGTGAAGAATTGAGGCTGAAGAGGTGAGAAGGATATCAGTCCTGGATGAGTGCAGTAAAGGTAAGGTCTTGGGAATGCTGAATGCGGGATACATCTGCTTGAGACAGGGTGAAATCCAGAATGTTCATATGAAAGAAACAAGCTATGGGAAGTCCAGTAAAACTTCACTGCAAGTGACCTGAAATATGAGATTAGGATCTAAACTTCCTTTATTCTTTATTATAAATTAGTTTTTATAATGAATTTGATAATTCCATTAATTACCCTGCAGCTCTCAACTGGTTACCCACTGAAGCTAAGCCGGGTCTGGTCAGTACCTGGATGGAGACCTCCTAGGAAGCTATGGTTGCTGCTGAAAGTGCACCAGCAAGGGGCACCCGCCCAGTGGTCTGTGTGGGACACTATACCGTAGTGGGCACCATCTTTCAGATGAGACGTTAAACTGAGGTCCTGACTCTCAGTGGTCATTAAAGATCCCCGGGCATTTCTCAATAAGAGTAGGGAGTTATCCTGGTGTCTGGGCCAAATTCCCCCCCCATTAACGTGGCCTCCAAATTGTATGATTGGCTTGCACTTGCCCTGCAATGGACTGGTGCCCTGCCCAGGGTGTACCCTGCCTTGCGCTCGTTGCTTGCCGGGTAGGCTCTGGCTTCCCGCAACACTGTATGGCATAAAGCGGTTTGGCAAATGACATGACATTACTTCAGTTCCCCACAGAATGAAGACTGGTCAAATGTAGTTGTTTTTGTTGGGAAGAAGGAACAACAGGGTCTGCATGTGTGACATGCACATGCAGGTGTGACATGCACGTTCAAGCTAACGATACCAACAACAGCTGTTCAAAGGCAGAAACTTGTAATCTACCTTGCAACTTCTGATTGTGATCTTGGCAAACACCTCTGGGAGACCACAATCCAATACTGAAAATTGAAGTCTATGCTGCAAATCTGCCACATTGTTTCTCTCATACAGTATGTGTCTAATTGACACATACTAACCTCAACTGTTTTTACCGCAGGATCCATCTCAGAGCACATTTTGCTGATAATTCCACTTCACAGGCAGCAACAACAACAATCCGATTATTGATGTCATTAACAATATTAATCCAGAGCTGTTGGACTCCCTCCTCTGACTATTTTCCATCAGTCGATTATTTCATTAACCAATGCACCAATCAAGCTCCCAAGACACTCTTTATACCCAGTAAACACAGGTCCAACCTCGCCCTAGGAGAAATTCAGGCGCTCCAGTCTCTCCATAACAGAGATGAGATTGTCATCAAACCAGCAGACAAAGGAGGTGTTGTTGTGATGTGGCGTAAGGACCTATATATCTTTGAAGCCTCTAGACAACTAACCAACACTTCTGCCTACCTCCGTCTCTAACAGGACCCTACCACTGACTACCGAAAGGAAGTGGTATCCACCATCTCCCTTTTTATCACCAGTAAGGAGCTCCCCCAGGAGACGAACCGGCTCATCATTGAACATCTGCAGGTATCTCAATTTTGCCTCCTCCCCAAAATCCACAAACCGGACACCCCTGGACACCCCATCGTATCAGCATGCAACTGTCCGACTAATTACATCCCGGTCTTTCTTGACACCCTCATGAGACCGCTCGTTGAAGGTCTTCCCTCATATATCAATAACACCAACCACACGCTCCAATTTTCTAATGATTTCCAATTTCAGGGCACCGAATGCTACATTTTTACCATGAACATCACATCTCTTTACACCGTTATTCCCCATAATTACGGCCTTACAGCTGCAGGAAAAACTGGCTCAGGGACGCCAAATATATAACGTTGCCATAGTGTAAATGTAGTGGCTCTCTGAAGGCACCAGTTCTGTAGGGTTTGGGCATTTACTGAGACAATTATTAATTGTAGCACTAAATCACAAAGTTGATTCTTTTGATGGCTTTAGAGTCCAACCATGCGACATAACTCAAACAACGCACACACACAGGTACTAATACACGAGGATACATTTATTAATACATAGAATATGTATGTAAACCTAACAGATCTTATCGAGAGGGTTATCAGAATACAAAAGGTATATTCGGTCAGTTACAAAGTGTTACACATATCAAGAGGACATACGTTCAGTATATCTTTCATTTAGACCGTTTCATAAAGTGAACTTGGTTACAACTTCTACATTAGATACTCAAAACAAGTACATAACTCTTAGGAATTAAATTGATATCAGCTGGTTGGGATAACAATTGAATTCTCAAGCTGTAATGCATTGAAGTTGAATACTAATCCAATCTCTGGGGATTCAGATCTCCTGCGGGCACAAAGAAACAGTTGCAGGCTTGTTGCTGTCCAATCCGCGCTCTCTGGCTCCGTGCCAGGCTGTGCTGTGCGGCTTGCGACGGTGCACTGCTGATGCTCACTGTTGGCTTTAACTAGCAAAGTTTGTGCACAGGAGAAAAGATGACTGTGGGTCCCAGCAAGTCAGGAAGAGGACCGGTTCGTTCCTGATGAAGAGCTAGTTCTAAATAGTGATTCAGCTGTCCACAGTTCCGACCTGTTCACGAGGCCTGCTGCTGGTTACTCTCTGGCAACCTCCACTCTAGACTCTTAGAACAAAGGAAAGTTCTGGCACTTGGACACACTGGCCGTTCCGTGGTTGTCCGGGCTGAGTCTCAGGATAGTCAGGAGGCGCGCTGCGAGAATGTCCTGCCCTTGGGAGCCTTCTGCTCCTGGGCCGTCCTGCCCTGGAATTCTCCTTTGAATTCCCTTTAGAACAGTCCACAGAATTCTCCACTGAATCTTACTGAATCTTACTGAATCTCTTCGGCTCTCTGTGTTGCCTGTTTTTACCTGGAGGAACTTCAGCTCGTTGATTGGCTGAAAGTTCCATGGGCATCAGAGTCCCACGTGGGTTACTCGGCCCTACCAGTTCCTGATTGGTTGATCAAGGTGAGATATGAGTCACTTACTCCTGATACTTAGGAATGCAGTCCAGATGTCCATCTGGCACTCCCTAGACAGATAGGCGCCAATGGATGACCATTGATCATGATAGCCAGGCTTAGCTAAGTGCATCCCCCTTTGGGAGCTTGTTTCTTATCAAAACAAAACATCTTAAATCAGCCTGCATGAATAGTTCTCTGTGGCTGCACCACAGAGATGAACAGAGAAATGGGGCCTCATTTGGGAAGCTCAGAAACACTTAATTCTGCCATATTATTAAGCCTCGCCGCTACACAGCCCTCAAGCACACGCTGGAAAAATGCACAGTGCTTGATCTACCCACCCACACCCTGGTACACCTTACAGAATTGGTTCTCAAACTGAATGTATTCTCATTCAAAAACCTTTTTTACCAACAGGTTAGTGGAGTTGCCATTGGCACCAGAATGGGACCCAGCTATGCCAATGTTTTTGTCGGCTGGGTAGAAGAACGCTTCTTCACTTCCTACACTTGCTATGTCCCTGACCTCTACAAGCGATACATTGATGACTGCGTAGATGCCGCCACATGCTCAAACGACCAGCTTGAGCACTTTCTGCATCATTTCACCAACTTCCACCCGTCCCTCAAGTATACAGTTAACATATCTTCCACTATTCTTCCATTTCTAGACATCAACTTCTCTATTAACTACCCCCAACTCTCTGCTTCGGTCTATTACAAACCCACAGATTCACACACCTATCTCCTGTATAGGTCATTTCACCCCAAACACACTAAAAACTCTCTCCCTTTTTCACAGCTCCTTCAGCTACAACAATTATGCAGCGATGACATCAATTTCCAAAACCAAGCCCTCAAAATGTATTCCTTTTTCATCAACAGAGGATTCCCCAGCAGTTATTGACAGGGCCCTTGCCCGAGCCAAAAACACCCCTCGGTGTGTTGATCAACTCAATCAGGAACTCCCGCCGTAACAACCGCATTCCTTTGGTGCTTCCCTGCCTCCCCAACACACTTCCTATCCCCAGGACTACTATTAACAACAACTTTTCAATCCTACAGGATGATCCCTCCATTGGGGCCCTCTTTTCTGACTGCCCCATCATCTCATATCACTGACCACCTAATCTGCGTAACTCTCTTTTTCATAGCTCCCTTGACCGCCCTCAGCAACCATCCACACCAGCCACTTTCCCTTGCAACAGAGCTCGCTGTATCAGCTGCAAGTACATATCTAACACCACACTCATTCAAGGCCCGTCAGGACAATTCTGGATCACCCAGATGGCATCTTGGGCCTCCAGCAACCTTATTTACTATATCTCTTGCAGTAAATGCCCAGCCATCTACATTGGAGAAACAGGAAGGAGACTCGGAGACCACTTCAGAGAACATGTTAGGGCTGTTAAGTTTCAAGATCTCTCCAAGCCCATTGTTTCTCATTTCACCTCTGATGGCCACGATCACACTTATCTCTCCATTTGTGTTCTCAAAGACGGTTTTCCGAACTCATACATCAGAAACACCACAGAAACCAAAATTATCCTGCAGCTAGCATCACACCTTCCCCCTTCTCTTAACGACAGACTAGTTTTCTTCTAAATTCTCTCTATTCATTGAAGGTTTCATTCCACACCTCTCTTCACCTATTCTGACTTCACACCTCCTGATTGGCATCTCTTTCTGTCCCCTGCTCCCTCCTCTTGCTCCTCCTCTCTCCCAGCTTTTGTTCTCCCACTACTTTACCTTTTCTTACTGCCCTGTCTTTCTCACACCTGAAGAAGGCTCCACGGCCAAAATGTTGTGTTTTCTTTCTTCTCTTTTCAACATGGAATAAACCTATTACTTGTTCCTTTGGAGCTTACGCGTGCTGATGCAGCTACCCACCCGAACTACATGTATCTAATTGTACTCATTACATGTTGAGCAATTTCTAAGTCCTTGACCTCTGGCTGCATATTGGACAGGATAGTGTGTCCCATCGCTGTTGTTAGCAAGCATCTCCCCAAGTGTGACTGAAGTGTATACAGTATGTGCAAGTATCTCAGGCTACAGTGATCTGGTTACGATGATCCTGGCCCTTTATACAATATTCCATTTTGACCACTTATTTTGTCCCCGGAGAACCAGTATTCTTGCACTCCTTGGAGTTAGGCCATCCTTAAGCCTTCAAGGTTTCATCTAGCACTGTGTGCTGCACTGTCTGAAGCAGACATTGATCTTTAGATTGATCTTTAGATTGATGTTTAGATAATCTTTTTGGTTGACTTGCTATGTGTTGAGCATGTCTTAATGAATGTCGCAGACTGATTGCTGAGTGTGTTCACACAATTTGCAAAGTTATCTGAACCTTCTCTGCTTAGTGTATCACTGACATACAGTACGTTTAGGGATCAGGCTTGTAAGATAAAGTCCAAGTTGTAATTTTGCAGAGTCATTAGAATGTGTTGTAGTTGAGTGCACACAGGAGGACCTTCTTAAGAATTATCTTTCAAACACAACTAACCTTCTTGCATAACAAGCCCAGTTTTACTGGGAATCTGAACAGTGACTAGTTTTGTAAGGCTACAGTATTTTAGCATGGGTTTTTTCTGGGTAAGGCATCTAATTTCTAACATTGTACCTTGTCCATGGTTAGATGCATTGTCATTGAGCTTCCTACTGACTTAGAAAAGTGCTCCTTGCACTAACCAGTCCATCAGAATGATAAGGAATCAGTCCAACTATCCAAGCTCCATTTTAAATGCATAGCCAACCGGATCTCCATCTGCCCCCAAATGCCTGACAACAACCAACCAGACCTGTGGGACTGTGCAGTTTTCCTTTTCTCCAGACATGCTTGGAGGCACAGCTTCCCTGTTCTTCTCTGCTTCCCCTGTCCTGTTCAGCCCAGCAACACATCCCTAACTCTCGCCTCTCTGCTTGCCTTCACCAGGACCAAGCAAGTGGCCTCCTCAGCCTGTCATACAGATGTAGCACTTTCCAGCTCAGTGCCGCCTCATTAACTTTCTTATTATTAAATACCGCAGCTTTACTATCCCTAACGGTAGACATGCAGGAAATGTTAAGCTATCAAAAGTTGTTTTTTTATGTTTCAGTTGGGAAGAATGAACAACACTTAGACTCACTGCATATAACAAACCATGTACGTGCAAGCAAAAATAATAAAATTGAACAATAAACCACCATGAAGTATATTGAGTTTGCAATAACAGAACTTGTCAGTAGATGGAGTAACTGCAACACCTGTAATAGAAGTCTTACACAGGTACAGCACTAACATTCCCTTTCTTTGAATTAATCTTTTTCAGAATGTATTACATTAAACTAAATTTAAAAGGAACCTGAATTCCATGTTAACTACATTTTAACCTATGGTGTAACGTTTACTAGTATATGATTGTGTTCTTTTTAGGTAAGTAAGTGGCTCAAATTAAGCCTTATTTTCATTTGTAGTTATGTCTAAAGCTGAGAGGGTTTGATTAACCATTAATTTGGCTTAATTTAGTAAGTTTGAAATTTAATTGGCTTTATTAAAATAATTTAGGTTAAATACAGGGTTAGGGATCTCTGGTTTAGCACACAGTATGAAGAATACTCTTGAATAGGGTCATTAATTATAATAATTTGAAAGATTTGACGAAAATAACTTGATCTCCATCTTAATTGTATTTTAACTTGTGATGTGAGTTTTGTGACAGTTTGACTGGGTAAGACTCAAAACAAATCTTCATTTGTAGTTACAAAACAAAGGATTAGAACAGAATAAAGTAATTTCTTGTTATGGTTGCACTTTTACAAGTCTAAATTAAGAGTGTTGGACTAATTGAGTAAGTTTTTCCTCAAACTATTGGAATGCCATCCAAGGTGTGAGATCTCTGAGGGGCAGAATTTCTAAATAGAGATGCTGTGTTGTTATGCAACCATAGATGAAGGCAATCTGCAGTCTGATATGAACGCTGTGGGAGGTCCTATAAGGACAGGTTGGATATTTCCCTGCTAGAAGAACATACCAGGCTGTCAGTCCTGAAGTAGCCTTAGCTGAGAGAGGTAGTGTAGGCCTGAGTAATTGGTACAGCGGGGCAAGGTAGAAGAGCTAGTCAAGTGAGTGTGATCAAAGTGTATATATGCAACTGTCTGGCTACTCATGCTGAGGGATGGGACTGAGAATGACCTACCGAAGCAGAAAAAAAAAGAAGTTATTGTTGTATATGGCTAGAGAGCATGCTCTAGGCTGTGAACAGGCTAAGAGAGCCAGGGCATAAGACACTCTTGATTTATACACCCAAGTTGAAAACTATGTGCTGTGAGCAAGCATTTAAGTAACAACCGCTTTAGTTAAAACACAACACAGCAAATGACAAAGGCTTTAGTTCTAATCTTGTGTGGTGATGGAGGAGAACAACAGTTCCAGGTGGGAATTGGAAGTGTAATGAGAATAATGTGCTATGGTGTGAATAAGGGACTGGTGAAAACAGATTTCTCAGAGCAGATTGTGGATTTAGAGAAATTCACAGTATTTAAAGAGACATGTTCTGAAGGCGGAGAGGAGACAGGGCTGTTGGTGTGTGTGGGTGAAAGATCTTCCCCCCTGAAAGGGCAGTGAGAACAATAAAAGTGCCGGAGGGGACTTTGAGAACTAAAGTTGATAGTCTGTTCCAAAAGGAGAAAGAACTGGGTTGTCTGTGTGAATTAATGTCTGCTAAGACAGTGGGTTCTTAAGTACAGTGTGTGAAAGTTGATTAACTGTTGATTAACTGAAAGTTGAGTTGATTTGAAGTGAATAAGTTGTCACAAAACTCACTATTGAATGCTACAGGCTCAGCATGCATTTGCAGCTCTAATAGTGACACATGATGACATCTTCCTCCATGAGATACAGGCCTATAGTATTGTAATGCAATTTTAGTTCAATATTACCATACATTTCTGTCACGACCACCAGCCAGCAGAGATCAACACGTAAGCGAGTTAATCAGCACCAGCAGCAGATTACTACTAACAAGCGCCACCGCACGAGTTAACACACCTGCAATTGCTCTACCGTGCGGCACGCCGGGTTATTTATACCATTCTTACCTGATTCCCATTGCTCGGTATTGAGTTCACTACTTGTTGCTCTGCCTAGCATTCTTACCCCCTTTAGCCTTCCTGGAATTCTGCCTACACCTTTTGCCTTCGGACTTTGGATCTCGTCTCGCCCCTTGGATTGTTTGCTATCTTTGCCTGTTTTGGATTTGACCCGGTAGCCCTCTTTTTGACCACGATTCTGTCTCACGTTTTGGATTGTTCGCCACCAGTGCCTTTACCGGATCTCGACCTACCTTTGCCTTCGGACTACGACTCAGCTCCTGGATTTGCTCAGTATGCTTACTCCCTGCAACTCCTGCATCTGCATCGGATCCTTTTCACCTCTACAGAGCAGCGTTACAGAATACCGAGCCGATTATGGATCCCGCAGACGCACAGACCATTCGTTCCCTTCTCCCGCAGCATTCCCAAACCATCGCCCAGCTTCAATCTTCTCTCCAACTGCTCACTAACCAGGTCGCCTGACTTTTTTCTTCCCCTGTTTCGCCGGCTCCCGCACCGATTCCTGTAATGCCTTTTTTACAAACACCTGCTCCAAGCCCCGCGGCCCCACCCACCACTCCCTCAACTTTACCATTTGTCCTCCCGGAGAAGTATGATGGCAATCCTGCAGGCTGCAGGGGCTTTATTGCCCAGTGCTCTCTGGCTTTTCAGCTGCAGCCTGAGCGTTTTTCTACTTCTTGAGAGCAGATTGGAGTCGCACTTTCCTTGCTCACAGGCAAAGCATTGGATTGGGCTGCAGTATTGCTTGCTAGAGGAGATCAGCTGTTCTCTGACTTTCAGCTTTTTGCCGACCGTCTCCAGGCGCATTTTTCTCAAAGCAACCCGGATTTGACTTGCCTTCGGCTTTCCTCTCTTCGCCAGGGCGACAGACCACTGCAAGATTATGTGGCTGAATTCCAAGCCCTCGCCACGGAGTCTGCCTGGAACCCTGAAGCTTTGGTTTGCCTCTTCTCTAAGGGTCTCTCGGAGGGTCTAAAGGACCAACTGGCGCTCATGCCTTTACCCACCTGGTCTCTAGAGGCGGCTATCGCTGCAGTAGTTGAATTGGACACTCGCATTCGGCTGCGGAGAGCGGAGAGACACCCAGGAAGCAGACCTGTGCGCCCCATGGGTCCTCCCCTCATGGGTCCTCCCCACCCTGCCACATGCACCCCTGTCCTTGGAGGAAAAGGAAAGGCGCCGTCAGGAGGGGCTGTGTCTGTACTGCTCTGCGTCGGGTCACCTGCTCGCTACTTGTTCTTCGGGACCCCCACATCCACCTCGAGCTCCCACATTGCCTACTGTTAGTGTCAGTAGTGCTGTTTTCTCACAATCCTCTTCAGGGCCTTTATTCCCAGCTGGGATTTCTTGGATGGACACACACCTTCCCCTTTCGGTTTTGGTGGATTCAGGGGCAGCTGGGAATTTTATGGATGTCTCTTTTGCTAAAAAGTGGGATATTCCTCTTGCTCCGCTTTCACCCCCTATCTGCATTCAAATGTTGGATGGGTCACCGATCGCTCCTGGACGCATTTCCTGGCAGACCATTCCCCTATCCCTTACTGTTGGTGCCACTCACGTGGTGGACATTTCACTCCTGATCCTGGGCCTTCCCTGGCTCAAGAAGCATGATCCCCACATCTCCTGGGCCAAGTATGAGATCATTGCCTGGAACCATGCATGTCGTGACAACTGTTGTCGTCCTCCACTCAAGGTTGCTGCTGCAGTAAACCTCTTGGAAGAGCACTCTATTATTCCCCCCCAATATGCACATTTGAAGCAAGCCTTTGACAAACAGAAAGCTCTATCGCTCCCCCCTCACCGCACCTATGACTGTGCAATAGATTTGCTTCCAGGAACACTCCCACCCAAAGGACGGATCTACCCTCTCACTCAGACAGAGAATGAAGCCCTGCAGGATTATATCAAGGAGGCCCTGAATTCTGGTTTTATTCGTCCCTCGTCGTCCCCAGCCTGTGCTGGGTTTTTCTTCATAGGGAAGAAGGACGGCTCCTTGAGGCCGTGTATTGACTACAGAGGCCTGAACTCCATTACAGTAAACATCCCTACCTCTTGCCTTTAATCCCAGCCGCCCTGGAGTCCCTATGTGGAGCATCCATCTTCTCAAAACTAGATCTACGGGTGGCTTATAATTTAATCAGGATCCGTGAAGGGGATGAGTGGAAGACGGCCTTTATGACGACGTACGGCCACTATGAATATCAAGTGATGCCTTTTGGACTCGCTAATGCCCCGGCAGTCTTCCAGTCCTTCATAAATGACATCTTTAGGGACATTATTGGAAAATTTGTTTTGGTATACTTGGACGACATCCTCATTTTTTCCGCCGACTCTCAGGAACATGTCCATCACGTCCAGGAGGTCTTGTCCAGACTCTTCGACAACCAGCTCTACGCCAAGCTTGAGAAATGCATTTTTCATGCTTCTAAGATTCAATTTCTGGGCTACATTATTTATCCTCTTGGAGTTGAGATGTACTCAGCCAAGGTCGCGGCTATCAATGATTGGCCTGTGCCTCGCAATTTGAAGCAAATCCAACGCTTTCTAGGTTTTGCCAACTTCTACAGGCGATTCATCCGGAACTTTAGCTCCGTTGTGGCACCCATCTCAGTTCTGACCCACAACCGACCTAGTCGGGGTAAATGGAATCCGGAGGCTAACCAGGCATTCCTGCGCTTGAAACGTCTCTTCAGGTCCGCTCCTCTCCTACGGCATCCGGATCCCTCCCGGCCTTTCATTGTTGAAGTTGACGCCTCTGCCCATGGGGTTGGTGCAGTCCTCTCCCAGCGCCTCGAAGAGGATCGCCTTCCTCATCCATGTGCCTTCTTTTCCAAGAAGCTCTCTCCTGCCGAGGTTAACTATGATGTGGGCAATCGTGAACTCCTAGCTATCAAGCTGGCCCTCGAGGAATGGAGACACAGGCTGGAGGGGGCTCATTACCCCTTTGTCATTATCACGGACCATAAGAACCTGTCCTATATTCAATCTGCCAAGGGTCTCAACTCATGTCAGGCCCGTTGGTCACTTTTCTTCTCTCATTTCAATTTTGTTATCACTTACACTCCTGGCTCCAAGAATGGGAGGGCTGATGCACTCTCTCGGCTCCATGACCCCCCAGACCTGGACTACACACCGGAACCAATCATCTCTCCCAACAGAATTGTGGCAGCTATTCATTGCTCCATTGAAGATCAGGTCAGGCGTGCCCTCAACGGAACTACAGTTCCTCTGTGCTGCCCCCCGGATAAGCTTTTCGTCCCGAACAACTTACATTCTGCTGTTTTGCAGTGGGGACATGATTCCCGGTTTGCCGGCCACCCTGGATGCAGACACACTCTGGACCTCTCACCAGGGACTTTTGGTGGCCTTCCATGCGATCTGATGCAGCAGAGTACGTCCGGACTTGCCCGGTCTGTGCCAGGAGCAAGATTCCGCGCTCTAGGAAGACTGGCCTCCTTCACCCCCTTCCAATCCCACACCGCCCTTGGTCCCACATAGCTGTTGACTTCATTACGGACCTTCCTAACAGTCAGGATCATACGGTAATCATGGTGGTCTCCGATCGTTTTTCCAAAGCAGCCCATTTTGTCCCCCTCCCAGCATTGCCCACAGCCCAGAAATGGCATCTTTGTTTGTACAACAGGTCTTTAGGATACATGGTTTGCCTAATGATGTTGTCTCGGACAGGGGACCTCAATTTATCTCGGCCTTTTGGAAGGCTTTCTGTCAAACTCTAGTGACCCATGTATCTTTGACTTCTGGTTATCATCCTGAGGCCAATGGTCAGGTGGAAAGGACCAATCAAAGCCTCCTGACCTTTTTGAGAGCCTTCACCTCCAGCTCACAGGATGATTGGTCATCACTACTTCCCTGGGCAGAATATGCCCACAATTCTCTTACCTCCTCCTCCACAGGTCTCTCTCCCTTCCTTTGTTCATTAGGTTATCAGCCCACTCTCATCCCTGTCACACCTCCAGTCACGGCAGTGCCATCCGTGCAACAATATATTGCCAAACTGCGAAGGACCTGGAGAATGGCGAGGACAGCTCTTATTAAGTCAACCCAGCGCCACACCAAATTCGCCAACCGACACCGCAGACCAGCCCCAGGACAGTTTGTTTGGTTATCTACAGGGAACCTACCTCTACATCAGCCTTACAAAAAGCTTGGGCCCAGATATATCGGTCCCTTCCGGATTCTCTCCCGGATCACCCCGGTTACCTTCCGCCTTGCTCTCCCCCCTACCCTCAGAATCCACCCCTCATTCCATGTCTCCCTCCTGAAACCCATTTACCGCTCGCCCCTTGCGGCTCCCCAACGTTGCCCGCCACCTCCTCGTCGCATTCAGGGGCGCCCGGCTTATACGGTCCACAAGATCATTGACTCCAGATGGAACCGCGGTACCCTTCAGTATTTAGTCGACTGGGAGGGGTTTGGTGCCGAAGAGAGATCTTGGGTTCCAGAGAAGGATATTTTGGACCCTACACTAATCGGCGACTTTCACAGGGACTATCCTGATCGGCCGTCTCGGGCTTTACCGGATCTCGACCTACCTTCGCCTTCGGACTACGACTCAGCTCCTGGATTTGCTCAGTACGCTTACTTACCTCCCTGCGACTCCTGCATCTGCATCGGATCCTTTTCACCTCTACAGAGCAGCGTTACAATTTCCCCATGACTGATGCTTAAAATGATTTCATGGTGACAATATTTTCTTAGTAATACGTTGACACTACATTCTGGAACCTGGAACTTCCCTGGTAATCTAGTGTTCCACTTAGTAAGGTATTGAATTGCTTAGTCTCAGAGGTATAAAGTAAATACTAGTAGAAATACTTGCACTATTCAAGTCACAAGTCACAAGTCATTCATTCTTACTTCACTATATTGGCCAGAAGCTTCTCCTTTGCTCATTCCTTCATTATAATGACATTTGCATGAGTCAGGATTCTCATGAGGTAAAGCAGAGCCACATGCATTAAGTATCTGCTTGTTACAGTGACATTCTATTCTGTTGCCCAACAAGACACAGTTTTCATTTTTAAAATTGTTTTCAGCAAACACAACAACGTACCCAAAAATAAGACGACAATACAATATAGTGTGTGTGTCACATCAAAAATGGCAAAGCACAAAGCAGATCATCCATTACCTTACTTCAAATATCTATTTGAATTGAAATAAGCTCAAGGAGTCTCTGAGCACCTTACATGCTTTCTTTTGCTTACCGATGTCAGTGGAAGTGCAAGTGTGCATTTTTTTCTTCAGCTGTTTTATTTACTTTCAGTAGCTAACAATATTTTGAAAAACAATCCAAACTGTGGGGAACAGACTAAGAGTACATATACTGTATTAGACCTACGTGTACATGGTTAAATTATCCTTTTTATGTTGAATTGTTCTCAAACCTACTCACAAGATAATAGCTATTACTTTGATATTAATATATATTCAATACTATTTTAATAACTTCATAATATATAAACATATCAATAAGGAGGAGTTAAGATTATGCTATAATACCAATGTGTCCATGAGCTTTTTACACCATAAACAGAACAATGCATGAAAATGCATTGTACCCATAAGATAACAATACAGCAACAGTTAAGAAATGTGATTGTTCAAGGACTGTTGCAAACTGTGTTAGACCTTTCCTAAATTAGTGTTGCTACTTAAATTACCACTCGTGGAATCATAATACTAAATGATAGATTTATTTCTAAACCCACATTCTAAGAAATAACTATTCTAACATTACTGGAAGCCAGGAGGCAAAAATTAAGATCAGCTTTTAACTAGTGGCAATTGTGTCAATGGCATCTGAATAATATGTCATTTCCTTTAGTAAGGTTGGTAAGATACAATCAGGTATGTTTTTTTCATCTAGTTTTTGACTCTTGAGACAAATTTGTTGTTTGCTTCAGGTAGAATATCTGTAAACTGTTGCTACTAACTTTCCTGTGATCCCGTCTATGCCCTACCATTCTACTTATGTCTATGTTATGTCTCATGCCTATAAAGTCAGCTTTCATGAAATTGTAAACTTTAATATGGACTCAGCCTTATAACATGATTATGCATTATGTCAAAATACTGCACAAACCTGGGGAGTGCAGCAGCTGAAGGATGAGAGAGTGAAACCAATAGCTGGGCTCAGAGTTAGCAAGAAGTAGGCAAAAGAGATACTGAAAGCATTGCGCTGACAGCTGGATGAAGTAGCAAAATTCGCAGTTTGTGGTCAAGGGAAGATCCAGAAATCGTGGTCAAAGAAGAAGCAATGGTCTTAGCCAGAAATATAGGATATTTATACAAGCTGTATAAATATACAAGTATAAAAGCTGAAGGGAAATCCAAGAACATGGTTAAGGTACATGTACAAGCGAAGGTTGAAACATATGTTCTTGAAGCGAGCAAATAAACTAGGGTTGCAAGCAAAGCTTGGGAGTGCTCAAGAGAGAGGAAGGCAGTGTTAGGGAACTCAGGGCAATAAACTGGATGACTGAGCACTGACCAGAGAAAGAGGCAAGGTTTAAATATTTGTAAGGTTGTATGTACATATTGATTAATTAGAGGCATGGGCACTGACAATTGCCCATACTGTACCTCATATTGATACCTTTGATAGCCGTTTCAGCCAACATGGTGATGTGGATAGATACTGTAGTGACATGAGGGTGCAAGCTAAAATTTGCAACAATATCACAGTAACCCCTTCAGTGGGTGACCTCCAAGGACGATCACTCTTTAGCCCCAGACCCTCTCCAGTCTTCCAGGTACTGCAGGCTGTGTGGAGGTGCTGGCAGCCTTTTTAAAATGAGATTCTGCAGTCACAGGGGAAGAGGTTAAATTGGCTCCTGTACGAGTGTGCCTTAGCAATGAGACATGGAAGGCTGAGGAGATAGGTGAAAGTGTTTATTCATTCTGTGATGCGGTAGGCTCTGATAAATTGTGGTGCCAGATTCAGGGAAGGGAGTTGCAGGTGAATGTGTTTGGTCAACAACCAAACAAGGGTTGCCCAGGCCTCAGGCCTCAGAAGTGAAGAGAGTTGTTGTATCTGGGTGGCCTTTAGGAGATTCTCTAGAACCCATGCCAGGTCCTGCAGAGTCCTGTCAACAGCAGGAGCATCCGTGGTTTCCTTGGACAGCTAGAGGAGTGGAGGCTGGAACCCATAATGGCACTGGAAGGGTGACATACCTGTGAAGATATTAAGGAATATGTTCCTAGACAATTATGCTCTGGGTGATAAACATTCCTGATCATCCTGAAACTCTGACACTTGGCACTTCAGGCAGGTTTCCAGGTCCCGGTTCACACATTGTCTGTCCATTGGTTTTCCAGGTGATATCCTGAGGACATAATAACTTGGATTCCTAGGGATTTAAAAAAGGTTGTACCAGAACCTGGAGATAAATTGAGAACCATGGTCCGAGGTGATCTTCATGGGTAAAGCCATGGAGCCCCCAAATTTCTTTTGTCAAAGATATCTGCCATTTGAAGTTCTTACAGCAGCCTTAGTCGCAGGATAAAGCAGTTGGCCTTGAAATACTTGTTAGTGTAACGGTTCTTGGGGTTTCCGCCATTGCCACTCCTGTCCTGCCAGTTCGTCCCTCACTCCCCTGGCATGAACCAGGGTCTCTGGCATCACGCAACAGGGAACTTGCCAGCTGAGCTATTGGAGATTTCCCTCAGCCCAGGTGGCTGAGATCCCTGTTATACACAGGGGCATATTCGTTACATCAGTCATGATGAGAATCACAGAACAGCCATTGGAGTGGGGACCAGTGATAAAGTCTGCTGACATGGAGTCCCATGGATGCCTTGGAATGGGAAGAACCTGAAGGAGGCCTACCAGAGGTGTTCTTGGGTCCTTAGTCTTATCACAGGTGGAACAGGACGCCATGAAATCCTAATGTCTGCCTGATCAGAAATATTCACCAGATATGATTTCAAACCAACTGAGCTGACCCGCTAGCCTGGAACTGACCCGTGTAGGGAAAACCGGTTCAGGGACGCCAAATATGTAATCATAGTGGCTCTCTGAAGGCACCAGTTCTGTAGGGTTTGGGCATTTACTGAGACAATTATTAATTGTAGCACTAAATCACAAAGTTGATTCTTTTGATGGCTTTAGAATCCAACCATGCGACATAACTCAAACAACGCGCACACACAGGTACTAATACACGAGGATACATTTATTAATACATAGAATATGCATATAAACCTAACAGATCTTATCGAGAGGGTTATCAGAATACAAAAGATATATATTCAATCAGTTACAAAGAGTTACATATATCAAGAGGACATACGTTCAGTATATCATTCATTTAGACCATTTCATAAATGAACTTGGTTACAACTTCTACATTAGATACTCAAAACAAGTACATAACTCTTAGGAATTAAATTGATATCAACTGGTTGGGATAACAATTGAATTCTCGAGCTGTAATGCATTGAAGTTGAATACTCATCCAATCTTTGGGGATTCAGATCTCCTGCGGGCACAAAGAAACAGTTGCAGGCTGTTGCTGTCCAATCCGCGCTCTCTGGCTCCGTGCCAGGCTGTGCTGTGCGGCTTGCGACGGTGCGCTGCTGATGCTCATTGTTGGCTTTAACTAGCAAAGTTTGTGCACAGGAGAAAAGATGACTGTGGGTCCCAGCAAGTCAGGAAGAGGACTGGTTCGTTCCTGATGAAGAGCTAGTTCTGAATAGTGATTCAGCTGTCCACAGTTCCGACCTGTTCACGAGGCCTGCTGCTGGTTACTCTCTGGCAACCTCCACTCTAGACTCTTAGAACAAAGGAAAGTTCTGGCACTCGGACACACTGGCCGTTCCGTGGTTGTCCGGGCTGAGTCTCAGGATGGTCAGGAGGCGCGCTGCGAGAATGTCCTGCCCTTGGGATTCTCCTTTGAATTCCCTTTAGAATTGTTGAATCTGAATCTGAATCTTGTTGAATCTGAAACGGAATCTCTCAGGCTCTCTGTGTTGCCTGTTTTTACCTGGAGGAACTTCAGCTCATTGATTGGCTGAAAGTTCCATGGGCATCAGAGTCCCACGTGGGTTACTCGGCCCTACCGGTCCCTGATTGGTTGATCAAGGTGAGATATGAGTCACTTACTCCTGACACTTAGTAATGCAGTCCAGATGTCCAACTGGCACTCCCTAAACAGATAGGCGCCAATGGATGACCATTGATCATGATAGCCAGGCTTAGCTAAGTGCATCCCCCTTTGGGAGCTGTCCTTATCAAAAGAAAACATCTTGCATGAATGGTTTCTCTGTGGCTGCACCACAGAGATGAACAGAGAAATGGGGCCTCATTTGGGAAGATCAGAAACACTTAATTCTGCCTTATTATTAAGCCTCGCCGGTACACCCGCTAGCAGAATTTCTTGGGAACTGACAATGGGATGAATTGTTTGTCCTGGGGAGTGTCAACAGGAGCAGGTCCAGAGGCCAGTACTGCTGAAATCTTGGATGAAGCAAGTGTAGTAATTGGTGAATCCCATGAAGCAACGTGCTTGCTTCTGCATGGTGATAGCAGCCAGTCCTTAACCCCCACTACCTTGCAAGAGTCCATCTGGAGGCCAGCAGAGTAGTTTTGGTACCCCAGAAAAGGTACCTCCTGCTTGTGGAATCCACACTTTTCCAGTTTAGTGAAAAGGTGATATTGTTGGAGTTGCTGTAGCACCTGCTTGATGTGAGGATGGAGACAAAACAAGCCTCACACAAGTGAAGGCTCCTTTCTAATTCTGCGGGCCTGTTTGCTGGCACTCTTGCTCTCTCACTGTAGTGTATACACACTGATGCATTATTTTTAGTCCTCTGTGTTTGATTCGTATTTTTGTTAAATTAATCAATTTCCCAGTAAAATTCCGTAGTCAACCAAAACGTATCCCTTATGCAGTCCAGATTTTCCATCATTTTAATTCCAAAATCCAATTCTTTATTTTGTTTCTACACCACACCTACTCCACTTGTTGCTCATCAACACATCATGCTTCTGCCTTGTTGGCTTCCGACCAGAAGACTTCGTCCGGGTATAACTTATCTGGTCTCTGATGTGGCTCACCATTTTCCTATTAGATGATTGGGGATAGTGCGTATCCTGTCAGCGGGTCACTTGACATCCCCTAGCAGCCGTCTTACAGGGTCTATGTTTATGTCAAAGATCTTCAGGATGTTTTTTGAAAAATACCTATTGTCAATGACCCGACATCGGATGACCTTACAAGGGGGTACTGAAGCGACTGAAGGACATAATGAGATATTTGTAGTACCTCAAGCTTGTGTTGAATGCTGTCTTCCATTTGTCCCCCTTCCATATTCGTACCAGGTTATAGGCACCCCTCAGTTCAATTTTTGAGAAAATCTTGACCTGGCTTGTCTTCTCCAAGAGTGAGATCAACCAGAGGGGTACTAGTTCTTTATGACCTTATTGAGCCCCTAAGCAAAGGCACAAAGAGCTGATTTTTTTTGCACAAAGAAAAACCATGCACAAACAGGTGAGGCAGACGGTCAGATGTTTTTCTGTGATATTGTCTTTCATTGCTTTGAACACAGGGGGTGACAGGAGTACAGGCAACCTCTTGAGAGAAAAGTGTCCCTGGAAGGAGGTCTACTGGAGAAATGTAAGTTTGGAGGCAACGTCTGAGCATTGACCTTCGGTGAAGTTCTAATACTCCACTGGTAGGTGAGAGGTGTCGACATCAGAGTCAGAAAGCAGGCAAGAAGCAGTAAGATCCTGACAGTTTTAGGTAGGAATACAAACACAGGTGCAGCAAAATTGAAATTTGCTCTCAATGTTAATAATGAAATACACTAAAATTACAGTACAATATCTCGGCCTTGCACTAGGTACAATCTGAAACTGTTAACCGTTAAACATCCATATTTTCTGGATGTTTATTTGCAGATGTCCTTTGGCAGATAGTGGTGCAAAGGACAGCCGATTTTGCCGTTTTCCAAATTTTCTGGGGGTTGCAGATAAAATCTGGTACAGATGGCACCTGGATCTCTGGAAGGGTATCCGGGAAGAGAGAGGGTTGGTAGCCAAGAGATCAGTGAAATGGAGACATACCAGTAGCAGAGGTGGAGAGGGAATTGTGGGCATATTCTGCCCAGGGGATTAGGGAAACCCAGATGTCCTGCATGGTAGAGATGTAAGCTCTGGGAAAAGTCTGCAGTTCTTGATTAGTACGTTCAGTTTGCCCATTAGCTTGAGGGTGGCATGCGAAGGTCAAGGAAACGAAGGCTCCAAGAGCTTTGCAGAAGGCATGCCAGAACTTGGAAACGATTTAACTGCTGATGAACATAAGCATAAAATAGAGTATGATAATATTAAAATAAAAGAATAGTCATATAGTTCCTTACACCTCAATCCTAATATTACAAAACAATATCAATATGACAGGCAGTCAATGTAATGATGATGGCAATAAATGGCTTTTTTTATTTAGATCTTAGATTTAATTATCGTTAGCTGTTATGGTGAAATGCAAGCTTTTTAGATTGGATTTCATACTGCATCTCATATGTTGATCAGATCTCACTTACAGATACAGACGTTAATTGTACAGTAATCTGTAATCATTACAAGTAATCTTGTAATCTTCTAGGCATTATAACTACACACTATATTTTTGTACTCTAATGTCAGAAAGCAAGAAAGGTTATCATCCTTTATGTTTTGTAAATGTGAAATATAACTGCACATTATTTGTGCTTGTCTTGTGCTACTTTATGAATGGAAAATCCATACTGTATATACAGTATATAATACAGTAAATATCTTACAGATTGTAGATGGGAGGTTAAACGAAAGACAGGGAATATCTAGGAATTAACAAATTATTTTATATGTAATGTGGACATATTTATATTGGAGAAATATCACATGTGCCACCATTATACTCAAGTTATTGACTTTAGAAGGAATAAAAGTAATATTTTTTTTAGAAAATTGTAAGTAAAAACAAGGCACTTCATGCACAATGTTACTTAACTGAAAACACATTAGTCATGGTCCACATATGAAAATATTGTCAAATATGCTACAATTCCTAATGTAAGCATTATTGTATATTTAGTCTCAGAATGATAATCTAGGCTAAATTGTTAACTTTACATACAGTATGTAATGCTTATGTCTGCATTTGGTTTTGAATTTACATATATAACATTATTGTATCCAAAGCTTTACTTTCTTGATGTAACAGGCAGCTAAACAGCTAACCCAGAAATGGAATTAGAGCAAAAGTAAATTTGTAGGAAAGCAGAAACCTGTACTATATTGCAGAATAATTTGCCCCAAGGGTTACAAGTAAATACTAAATAGTAAATGACCCAGAACGGAACCCTACGGGACATGACTCAAAACAGTCTCAGTCGCTGATAAAAACTCACGAACTGTCACAAACAATCAAGAAAGTTCCTGTTTCAAATCTAGTTAAACAAATATAATAGCTTACTGTACTGTGAACAGCTATAGGTATATACAGTGCCTTGCGAAAGTATTCGGCCCCCTTGAACTTTTCAACCTTTTGCCACATTTCAGGCTTCAAACATAAAGATATAATTTTTTTATTTTATGTGAAGAATCACCAACAAGTGGGACACAATTGTGAAGTGGAACGAAATCTATTGGATTTTTGAAACTTTTTTAACTAATAAAAAAATGAAAAGTGGGGCGTGCAAAATTATTCGGCACCCTTGCGTTAATACTTTGTAGAGCCACCTTTTGCTGCGATTACAGCTGCAAGTCGCTTGGGGTATGTCTCTATCAGTTTTGCACATCGAGAGACTGAAATTCTTGCCCATTCTTCCTTGCAAAACAGCTCGAGCTCAGTGAGGTTGGATGGAGAGCGTTTGTGAACAGCAGTTTTCAGCTCTTTCCACAGATTCTCGATTGGATTCAGGTCTGGACTTTGACTTGGCCATTCAAACACCTGGATACGTTTATTTGTGAACCATTCCTTTGTAGATTTTGCTGTATGTTTGGGATCATTGTCTTGTTGGAAGATAAATCTCCGTCCCAGTTTCAGGTCTTTTGCAGACTCCAACAGGTTTTCATCCAGAATGGTCCTGTATTTGGCTGCATCCATCTTCCCCTCAATTTTAACCATCTTCCCTGTCCCTGCTGAAGAAAAGCAGGCCCAAACCATGATGCTGCCACCACCATGTTTGACAGTGGGGATGGTGTGTTGAGGGTGATGAGCTGTGTTGCTTTTACGCCAAACATATTGTTTTGCATTGTGGCCAAAAAGTTCGATTTTGGTTTCATCTGACCAGAGCACCTTCTTCCACATGTTTGGGGTGTCTCCCAGGTGGCTTGTGGCAAACTTTAGACGAGACTTTTTATGGATATCTTTGAGAAATGGCTTTCTTCTTGCCACTCTTCCATAAAGGCCAGATTTGTGCAGTGTAAGACTGATTGTTGTCCTATGGACAGACTCTCCCACCTCAGCTGAAGTTCTCTGCAGTTCATCCAGAGTGATCATGGGCCTCTTGGCTGCATCTCTGATCAGTCTTCTCCTTGTCTGAGCTGAAAGTTTAGAGGGACGGCCAGGTCTTGGTAGATTTGCAGTGGTCTGATACTCCTTCCATTTCAAGATGATCGCTTGCACAGTGCTCCTTGGGATGTTTGAAGCTTGGGAAATCTTTTTGTATCCAAATCCGGCTTTAAACTTCTCCACAACAGTATTACGGACCTGCCTGGTGTGTTCCTTGGTCTTCATGATGCTCTCTGTGCTTTCAACAGAACCTTGAGACTATCACAGAGCAGGTGCATTTATACAGAGACTTGATTACACACAGGTGGATTCTATTTATCACCATCAGTCATTTAGGACAACATTGGATCATTCACAGATCCTAGCTGAACTTCTGGAGTGAGTTTGCTGCACTGAAAGTAAAGGGGCCGAATAATTTTGCACGTCCCACTTTTCATTTTTTTATTAGTTAAAAAAGTTTCAAAAATCCAATAGATTTCGTTCCACTTCACAATTGTGTCCCACTTGTTGGTGATTCTTCACATAAAATAAAAAATGTATATCTTTATGTTTGAAGCCTGAAATGTGGCAAAAGGTTGAAAAGTTCAAGGGGGCCGAATACTTTCGCAAGGCACTGTACAATAGATGTCCATACATTCCAGTAGCTCATGGGCTCTGCAAGGGAATGCAAGGGAATAAAAAAAAACTGACTGAAATGAATTGTATGAATCCTTTTACACTTAATGTTGCTGCAACTGAAAAATCTGCTTGTATTCTGAGTTATTAGAAAAGGCAGATTGGAGCTCAAACTGTAGTTACTCAAAACACCAGGATCCAATTCACTATACAGTATTTCTTCAAAATGTGAATAATTGGAAATCCCAAGGCTCTACCAGTGAAGACACTCGGTATGTGTGCAGGTCTATGGATCAGATATTGTGAGCTTGAGCCTGAGCCATGGGATTGTGACTGGGATTCTGCAAACAGCAGCAACACACAATTACTGTAGCAGAATACTGTCAAGGCAGGGTTGCTCCATTGGTTCTTGTGCGTCACAGCAACTTCTGTGACTTCCAAGAGACTCAGGGGCTTTCCATTATGTCAGAGAGACACAACAGTGCCCTGTAGCACTGGAGCTCTCAGCATGTAAACAAAGATGAATGACTCTGAAACGTGGGCAGCTTGGGGGATTTGTATATCCAAGTGATATCAATTCTCATTATTGCAGGTATAGAAGTTGTTCAAGTTGACTAGGGGTATAATAAAAAAATTAAAAAACATAAAAATGTTTGGGTAACTATAGCATGTTCACAAGCAGAAAGTACTTTTCCATTCAGGAGGATATTTGTAAGAATAATAAAAAAGGGGCTAATAGAAAAGAATATGAATGTAGAATTGGCACAAGGGCTTAGTTTCTAAAAACTTGATTTAAAGCCAAAAGAGGAGGGATTTTAATGTAATCACATCTGGTAAGACAAAAAAAAGTCCCTTTTCTCATAGCTAACATTGCTTAGCTTAACAGCTTAACATCAATATAGAGTTTCTACACACAGCTTATAATAATCTTAAATGCACTTTTCTTATCTTAAAAGATTATTTAAATTTTTCCTCTTTAAATTAACTCTTAGGAAAAATAAAATATGCCTCTCTGTAACATGATACATACAGTATTCAGTCTTTGGATAGAAAAATGCAGATGTTCCATTATGCTTTAACTGAAGATATCAGATTTCACAGAACACAGTTTTTCACAGTTAGATCTGCAATAAAGGTACTGTACAGTACATGCAATATAACGTCTTTATGATAACTGTGTTTCTTTGGTGTAAATAGTGGTGATGCTAAAATAGCTTCAGAGAACCCCTCTAACTAATCTAAATTCGGGTTCCTGAATTTGATTTAGTAACTGGGCTTATACACGGATAGAGTCAGATAGACAGTTACTTTATATTAGGTACCTTTAGGCCAATAAAATGGACGGGACACAGGCCTACTATATGCCCTTGACTGTGTTTAGTCAGACAGACAAAACATTATTTTTAGAATAAAATCTTAAACAGTTAAGAAACTAACGGTTAATTGACAGATTTTCATGATTGATAAGTAAAAGCTACCTAAACCAAGACTGTAAAAGATAAACCACAGTAGAAAGAGGAACTCAGGGTTTGCAGGGTTTCTAACTTGCCAGCAAGACGTCCAGAATCCAGTCTTCATATCCTGTCTTGTCATATTTGGTTTTACTACATAGCTGTAAATTTTATATTTCAGAAAACAGACATAAATTGAGCACACAAACAAAAAACATTGCATGTATGTATACCATATAATTTCACATTACATCTGTTTATTTTTAATCCACACTGTATACCTTTATATTACTGTATATACAATAAAATATATATATATTATATTTGTAAATATACCTGTTATTAAGGATTTGACGGTGTAGTAAATTTTTAATTTATAAACAAAGTTACTATTATGCACTCTATTCTGTAAACTAGCTTTTGTAGGATTTTATAATATTATTATAAGTACATGGATATTGTTTGGACATACCTTTTTCTATTTTTGAAGCATACTTCCAGAAAATAAGACATGCCTTCCTAAATAGCTTTATTTCAGAGAAACACTTAATATCAATTAGATATTAATATTAAACCATTTGATACATATAGGTATTAATATCTAAATGCAAATGAATCTTAGTATTAATCCATTTTGTAAACTTTTGTGTTTTCAGATTTACATTGCACTTGGGTCAGCCCTTTTGATATATTTAATTAATTCCTGATAGGGATTACATCATAGTGTCCTGCTGTTCTCTGAATGAACACATTGACATGCTTTTGGGTTGAAGAGGGCCTTGCGATAGAAATAAACTTGCATCAGATATGTGTGGGGCTACTACTGTATATACTGGTCTCTTTATTTGGGCAAAATAAGAGATCACACTTACACTTTTTCTTTCCTCAATAACCATATTTTTAAAAACAATCATTCCACAGTTTAACAAAAATCTCAAAGGTTTTTGTTCTATGCATTTAAAAGCCCGAGTTTTAAGTGACATAAATGCACATACTGTGCATTTCCACTGAGAAAAAAAACTTTTTTCACTTGTTGTAGACTTTGAAGTTTTACTTCAAAGTCCCCAAGCCTGTAGCATATAGCAGAACAAGAACAAGAAAAGTTTGTTCACATTAGCTAGTTAACTCTTTTCTTATGTATAAGACTCTTGCAGCTGCTTATGATATATGCCCTCTGGTGGACTAATTGAATGTTATTCTCAAAGTTTTCATGTCAAGTGAAACATCATATATTTAAATTTAGCTGTATAAAATTAGTTTACATGGGCATACACATTACAGTACAAAAATGACGAATTTCCTTTATTTCTACAAAAACTAAAACAGGAGGGATAGTTACTTTCTGCAAATTTATTCACAAGCAATACCTAAATACCTACTGTCAGATTTCACTTTCTCATGATTTAGGTCTCCCACAATGCGCAACCTATAAAGAAGTATTCATAGAATAAAAGAAATCCTTAATATAAGTATTTTAAACATCCTTTCCTTCCTGTGGTTAGTGCACATTATTAAAAAGTAACTAAACAGCTCTTTATAAACAGACAATTCAAGTTATTGTCCAGACAAAACTTATTTTGATATATTATAATTGATATATTATTTACATAATCAAGTGAAAGATGTTAAAGGAAATTAACATGAGAACTGGTACAACAAAATATGTCCATCTTGGTTTTGCTAAAATATGTTGGCAAACCTGCTAGGTGTTAGGTAGCTAATTTCCATATTTGAGTAACAATGGCTCACAACGGCCAGATCATTTTTGGTTTCCATGGTGTGAAGCAAACAGAGAGCATGTGACTCCCCTCCTAGTTGGAGGCCTGGAGCAATTGGGGAAAAGTTCCATGTTCGAGGTATAACAGCAGAGTCTGCAGCAGGGGCTTGAACCCACCATATCCCAGTTCTGAGTCAAGAGACTTATCCACAATGCTCTGCTGCCCTCCAGCCTTGATAGAAAAAATAAAATCACGCTTTCTTCTCAATTGTACGTTAATTCTTTCATTTCATCTTAGGCTGTTTGGGTTTTCTAATACACATCGAATAAAATAATTAGACCTTTCAATAATTCTATCCTGTTATTACATTTGCTTGTCAAACTACTGCTGGGAGCAAATTACAGGTCTCTATAGCATTCTGTTTATAGTGTATTGTCATGCTCTTCAAGATGTTTGCTATACGTTAATTTAACTGCTTATTCACTCAAGGCCATCCCTAGTGCAACATGTTATACTCAGTTCATAATGTTTGAAAGCAGTTGTTCAGAGGTCAATTATATCACTTTGTAATTCCTTATGTATATTTCACATGGTTTCAATGAAGAAAATGTTAAATGTAGTTAAATGTATATTTTTAAAGTGCACAACTCTTTTTAAAAAACAACTTTAAAGATACGATTTTGGCATTAGGCATAAATGAGAGCTGGTGTCAAAACCTAAATATACTGTGTTATGGTTTCTCCAAATCTCCCAGCACATTAAACACTTTGTGTCTCTAAAAACTATCCACTAGATATTCTCTCACTAGATTGACCATTTCATAAAACATTCAATTACATTTTCTTGCATTAAATGGTTTTGATCATAATCATAATTGTAAACTTCATGAAGACTATTTCAAAATCAATTTTATTTTTTTCTTTTCTACTTTTTATACATACCAATTTGGTATATTCATTTTTTATTCACTGTAACACAAGGAAGCAGCCCTATTGCATTCATGGGCAAAAGGCAATTACATATACTGTATATATAATTTATATATTATATATTCTGTAGATACAGGATATATACAGCTTTAGGCTAACTCCTTTTTCACACTTTGAAAAACATGAACAAAAATGAGGTAGCAGGTGCACAGCAAGTAAAAGATATTGCCAGACAATTCCCTGTATTTCATCATTCCCAACCTCCAAGGCTACCAGTACACAGTTTTGTGCAGTCTGCTTTACTCCCGGGTTTTCTAGACATATCTAGAAGGCTAACTCACAGTTGTAAATTAATTCAAAGAGGTCATTAATGTCCTATGTTTCTCTTCAGACCAGGTTTTATTTTAAATTCAATTCAGGTTGTAATAGTTGAGGTTGTTTTATCCAAAGCAGCTTACAATTGTTTGTTCTCAGACAGCTGACCAATTTACTGAAGCAATCTGAGATAAGTACTTTCCTCAAGGAAGTAGCAGTACAGTAGTGCCCCACCTGGGATTTGAATTCACAGCTTTCCAGTTATGAGTCCAAAGGCCTCATCTCTCCTTTTCACTGTTGCACATTGAATACTGCATGCTGGCACGCTATGCCACTTTATCCTGTTACTCTTAGTTTTCATTGTGTTTTGCACGTCCAGCCTTGGTGAAGGTGTGAAAGTACAGTATGTTTTCGTCAGAAACAGAAAAAGAAATGAAATCCAGTTCAGAGATGTGTTTTTTTCTTATATTAATATAGTATTATTTTCATGTACATTAGCAGTTTTAATCAAGAAGGTCCAGTCAAGAAAATAAAAAATATACAGTAGATATATATTATTTAGGATTTATAAAACTGCATGGCACACGTTTACATGTGTGCCTCTTCATATAACTTCAATTAAATTTGTTTATAAAGTATAATTTACTGTACGTTATTCAGTACATAGCAGCCTTTCATTTTAAATATTTGCGAATTTGTACTATTGGGTTATAGGGTTTAAATGATCTTTGGATCAAAAAGCTACTATTAAACAGGATGGATGGACCAAATGGCCTTCTCCCGTTTGTAACAGCTCTGTTTTTCTTCAGTCTTTTTGGAGAGTATTGCAATATTTGGAGACTTCTTTGAAATAATTTGAATATAAATTATGTAAATTAAATCATAGGGAAATTGAAATTGAATCGTTTATAGTATTGATAACACTGTCAGCAGCAGATTAAAAGTCACTCATACTTTTAATATTTTTTAATCCTGTTTTTCAGTCACATACTGAAAACAGGCGGTGCGCCTTTTCTTTCTGCAGATTGTTATTTTGTTGTCAAGAACATGTTTCACCCTACAGTCACTTTTATCATTTATCGTTTATCATTTCGAAACAGCATGCGAGTGATGAGAAAGGTTAGCGATGTATATCATTTATATAAAGTATATAAGGGAGATAAAATGATCACAATAAATCGTTCTTGTTAAGATTTTTATCTTTCTCTAGTCATTTTCTTATGTTATTAAAGCTATATGGTCATAGTGAAAGCTTTCTGTAAAAGATCTCCTGTGGGTTTTAGATATAAACATGCACTTTCAGTGTTGGGGATAAATAATTATTACGTTTTACTAACTGGCGATATCACTTTATTGGCTTTTATGATATTTTAAATGACTTCAAGACCCCCAATTTATTGGTATTTAATCTGATAGTTATTTTTAATTTTTTTATTTCAATAAATATTTCTTTAGTAATATTTTGTGCCCTAAATTGTACTGAGTAGCTGAGATAAATTAATACATGACCTCACATTCAAAAACGAAAGAAAAAAAAACCTTTCAAATATACCCCCTCCCTTGCAGTGTAACATTCGAGACGTAGAAGGGAGGAGTGGCTACGCGCAGGCGCGCTCAGACCTTTAACCACACGCGGCTCACTTTGCTTTAGGCACAGCGGCTACAGTGCAAAAACCCGGAGCACAGTAGAGCAAGCTTTACAAATGCAGTCAGCAGTGCTGTAAAAATAAGAGGTCTTACGCTGTCTTGTGTCGGATCAACGCTAACCTCTATAAACTCAAAATGGGTTAGAGGGAGGATGCCTGGATTATGTTCTTGCTCCAATTCGCAAGGATGGGGAATTGGAATTTTTGTTTTTGCGGCGATACATTAACAAAGAAGAAAGAAGATAGAGGCGTGCATTGATTTATTTTCTTTCTTTATTTCCTTTTTCTGTTTTTTTGTCATCTTTTTTTAAAGAAATGATTGCAGAGTTGGTGTGCAGCGCTGTGGCTGTGGTCCTGTATTTGAACACCCTCAGCGCTGATTTCTGTTACGATGACAGGTAGGTTTATTGCATTGATCAACCTGTCCTCATATTTGTCTGGTCATAGTTTTATCTAAAAATCCGAAACGCTTTGGTTGTATAAATAGGTGTAAAGTTTTTATAGGGATAAGTCTGAATAGTAGAATAATTGTATGCAAGTCTTATAAGTATGGGTTCTGTTTAAGTGCAGTATACCCATGAATTTAAAAAGATAAGCAGTGCTTTGGACCACTTAAGGAATCGTTTTGATTTGTTTTTGTTATTGTCTAATATACCAAGTTTTGAAACGTTTAATGATTAAACGTCCAATTGTTTTATTTGGGTTTTATAGCTATCAAGTATTAGAAAAAGTGCGACAATAATTTCGCAGACATGATAGTACTGGTCATCGATAGCTGTATATGATGTACTGTAGGGACAGAGGTTGTTGCGTCGTATTAAGAAGTTCCAAAAGTCCACACACAAAAATGCGGCTTTAAGTGTTTGGAAGAATTACTTTGACCTTAAATGCATACAGCGTACCTAGCGTTTTTCTTTTAATAATTAATTATTCAAGATGCACCGGGAATAATACTGTGTATTGAATTAAATTTACTTGTTAACACAACACATAAAACATACAGTCAAAAGGGTGATGACAGCCTCTCTTTGTTGTCCGAGAAACTGGCACGACAACTCTGAAATGCCACTGCGGAGACTGGTGCTCATTTGTGGGCTCCTCTGTACCATTGTAAGCCCATGATAAAATGCACCGGTCTACCCGTTGGAATTAGACAGCACATTCAGAATGATGCCCTTTTCCAGTAAATTTCTTTGATCACATTTAAAGCAAATGCTTTCATGAAAATGTGCTGCATTTAAAGACGTTTACATGACTTGATAAATCTTGGAGTGCTGTACTGCAAAAATAATGCAAAAAGTGATGCTTCAGTTTGACGGGGTTTCATCAGTGTCTCCGCAGTGAGGAAAATGAATAGATCCCTTAGGTTTTTTTTTCTTCATAATTCACAATACAATATTGGTTTTATTTATGAGGGAACTCTTTGATTTGATAAGTTATGTTTAGTGTGGGGATGAAAGAACTTTTTGTCTCTTGCCAGCATTAATCTAAAGGACTTTGATCCCTTTATAAGGATTTTAGGATTTACACCTAATAAGTACTTCTCTTCATCACCTAAAAAGAGCATTTACAGTATTGCAGTGTTAATTTACTTTTTATTCCTTGAATGCTCGTATAAATATAAAGTTGAATAAAGTATTTGACCTAAATACAGAAGGTGCAAGAAGAACTACCATAAAATTCCTTAGGTCAGTTGGTGGCATTCATAAATCATTGCTGTCCTCTGTAGTTACTGTAATTCACATGCTAATTTAGTGTCGAATTTGTTACATTTTATACATACTTCATAATTCTTTTACTTCAAATGGAACAAATACTGCACTAGGATGTTACTGAATGTTTTTTATTACCTTTAAAACAACAGGTACCTTTTTTTAGTGAAGTCTCTGTTTGCCCACAAAAAAGGGATGATGGTTAACTTCTGATAAACATTGCAAGCCCCAGTGAAGTCTTTGATTACAGATATAAAGTATAATAAAATTACTCCAGAAAAAAAGAAAAATGCTATTGCAGTCTAGTATTTATTAAATGCATGAAGATGCCTTTGTGACCAGGGGAATTTGACACAAAGAGGTTTGTATATATTTTAAATGTTATTTATAACTGATAATTGATTCACTTGCTGCATTCTACATGTTGTGGTTGCACTGAGGCTCTGGAGTACAATTGTAGATGTTAAATATTTTAGGATATTCAGCTGAAAGGATTTATCAGTTTTGTAAGTTATTTAGAGGTGTTATGCACTTGAGATCACTTAATGCAGGTCTTATCACCTCTGGCAAATACTGTAGTCAAGTTTAGTTTTTGTGGTAAAGCGTGTTCTTTTAAGCAATCAAATTCTTATTAATTCAAATAAGAGTCAATCAAGAAATTGCTCAAGAATTAGTTGTAACTTAAGCCTTGCAGAACAAAACACATAAATACATCAAAAAGTAGTGCCAGATAACTCTTTTATTTTCTCCTGTAGATCATTTTGAATGTGCGTAGGTCTGACTTACTGTAATATTGAGTTTAGTTTGTAGTTTTAGTTGAGCAGGGTTTAAGGGTTCCCTTTGAATCATCATCCTCTGGACTGCCTGGTGTGGATCAGCTTCTCTGTATATAATTTAGAACTTTGTGTAGTTTTCAGAGGAGGTAGGCTTTGATGTTCAAACACTGCCGTTGATCCTTCCTGAAAAGATAAAGTTGATGGTTATAGCTGCATTATTGGGAGGAGAGCCATTATGGCAGGAGACTGACATGGTTTTTTTTTTCTGTTTGTCAAATTGCAGTCTGGATCAAATGAATGTTTGTGTACATTTTAATTCCTCATCAAATAAAAGCTAAGCAAAGTAAATACACCATACAGAATTGTCCTAACACTATTGGAGTTGGTATAGTGTATTGGTGAAATTTGTACTTGCATTGATTGCATACATAAAAAATGTGTTAGTATTTGCCATAATATAGAATTATAAATCATACATTTTTGCCATAGGAATAACATGATTTTGTACAAATCAAGTGCTGTTTTGGAATAGTCTAAGTCTCTTTGCCACCTACTGTGGCAATACTCAGTTTCTATGAAGTTGAAGCCCGATTCTTTGGCTGATGGTAAAATAGAACAGAGGTGACTTAAGCAACATAACATAACAATGGCATAACTTGAAAGGTTTTTAATTTAGCTGTGAAAGAACAACCATTACTTGACTGGTGATGGAAGTGAGAAGTAAACACAAAAACATCCATATTTTCTGAACGATCTATTTAAAGATCATATAATTTTAAACAAAATATAGCAGAAATGTGTCGTTTAATAATGTTTGAGAAAATTACATTTTGTTGTCAATAGTCCGCAACTGAAAGGCATTATTACTGTATTTCCGTGAATCTTCTATTTTGTGTTGTTTGGAACATGGCTTTCTTAAATCAAAGTTTACATTTAGTATTAGGGTCTATTAATTGATATTTAAAATATAAATTAGGGACTTAATGTCTGTCCATTTAAACTTATATAAAGAGGGAATATGATGTACCAACATTGCTGCAAAATATTCTTGCCTTTTATTTTTTTAAAGTTTTGTTCATTTTGCTCATTATATGCTGCCCATACAATTGTATGTAATTATACTGACCATGTACAATTAGTTAATATTGTAAAGGTACCTCCATTATATGGACAAAATGGTAATCAAATTGTTAAATTGTTAACTCAGATTTTTTATCTTCTAAAAATAATCCACATGGTAAAACTTGCATATTCTGACTCGGGATTAGCCTGACCTTTTCTTTCCTTGACGTGTTCTCATTTTTTTTTGTCATGCACTTAGAAGTATATTACTATTTTTGACTGACATCATCTTACACTTTCAGGTTAGTTAACAAGGAAAACTGACTTAAGTGACTAAAGGGTGTTTCAGCTGAGGATAGATGCAGATAATGCATGGTTATGGAGAATTTATCAGATAACATTACAAAGAAATAAAGGTTGGACGGTTTTAAAATAATTCACTTGTGTGTAATAACAATAATACCTGATATCTTTTCTGTCATGTACATACTGCAGTATCAATGTCTCTAAATTAACCTGCAAATATAGCATGTTTTGTTTTCTTACAAATGCATCTGAAAGTCTTATTGCAATTCCAGTACTTCTCATTGTCACAAAAGGTATATTCTTTTTTCTAGATCAGCTTATAACATTTATTGATTTTTGAAAAAAGGACAGAATTGCATTTAGTGGGACTGCATAAGCTGGATAATTTAAACTGTGGTGGAGAGCAAGGTCCTTTAACTTGTTTTAACTGTAAGTCTAATTTATTTTAACTTTTAAGGCATTCAGTATGCTTTAAATACAGGTTTATGCATTTTTTTAACAGTATTCCATGGGCTTGTCTTGTGCCAGTGTAGAATGTTTGGAGACTTTGATTTCAGTTTAAACTACATACATGTATATGTTCTTCACCATCTATATCTATTATATTCAAATTAAAATTGAGACAAAAAAGTGTTTATCTAAACAACAAGGCATTAATCATAACTTTTAATTGAAATATCTTTGTACTATAAAGACATAAAATGTTTCACAGGATTTGTTGGGGGAAATTGACATCCATTTCTCATGTTGTCATCTAGATGGCATTTTTGATGGCATTACAACTGTAGCACAAAGTATGTGCATTTTCTAATGAATGGTTAATTCGGTTTAACAAAAGTGTAATACTGCACTCACTGTGGCACAGGAAGTCTTGCAAGGAGTTCAGAATGTCTCAGTGTTTTTTGAGGAGTGACCTTTTCAAATGGCTGGACAGATGCTTGTATTCTCTGTCCTTCACTGGGGCCAAGTGCATAAGCTCAGACAGCTGCTCTTCAGCTGAAGTGCCAAGTTACACCCTTTAGCACCATTTTGACCTCTTGACATTGTAAGTGAAATAACAGGTTGGATTAAACATAGTTATGAGGAGATTTGTTTTGAAATGTTCATTGATTAGCTTCATGCCTTAATAAAATCACCCATGGCATGACTGAGACTGAGCAGGTGTTTTGTAATGAAAATGAGCGCTTCAGAGTTCAGAAATCAAGAATACTTGGAGGTTTATCAAAAACTTACACTGAGTCTTAAAAGCTTTTCAAAGGATTCAACAGAACAGATTTATGTAGCTTAACATGATATTAAGTAAACACTATCATAATTAATATATAGGTAGAAAAGCTGCATTATTTATTTTTGTGCAAAACAAAAACCCACATGTTTTATTTCCATATTACTATATCAATATTCTTTGCAGAACTTTATACTGTGCTTTGTAAATCAAGACGTATCTTGATTAAAACGTCATTTAAGATTTTTAAAACAAAAAAACAGCCTGTCTTGCTAATGATTTAACCTTGAAATCTTTGTGTAAAGCATGGCCAGCAGCTGTAAAGAAACCACAAGCGTATGGATTAAGACTCAATTGCTCTGAGGTTTCTTGCCACTACAAAGAGATTTCTAAGTAGAAACATTTGGAAGAGACATATATTCAGGTGTATTTATTTTCGCAAATGAAGAGATCTCTTTATCCTTCTGAATGTGTCAATTTGTTAATATAAATAATTACCATTGCTCTGGTTTTATACATGTTTCTAGTAAAATATGTGTGAGTTCATATAAAACATTTCAGGAAAGAGTTACAAATGATATCTATGGTATATTTTAAATAATAGTATACTATACCAGTAGTTCAATATGTTTATTTTCCCACAGATGTGAGACTGTAAAAAAGAAACATTCTGAAGTACAAAGCAACACATTTTATAGGCTCAACCAGCAGTAGTTCTGCTAAACTATATAATTAAATCTGACATTGGGATTTCATCAGCTAACTTGATGTTGCAGTGTACGATGGACATGGTTTAATTCACAGAGGCCTCACAAAAAAATCAGACATACTTAGTTATTTACAGGTCCTCTTCTCTGTTATGCAGGTTGGTTCTGGTACAGATCAGTACCTTTCAAAGACCTTTAATATCTCTTTTTATGAGTAACGTAACTATATGCAATGCATAGTATCTTGGAACAGTACCCAGACACAGTTTAGATCAGGCTGTTCCTTCAAACCGAGCAGTTGGATAAGGAAGAAACTGGATATGGATGCCACTGTGAGGTGAAAGGCAACTTTGAAAGAGTTACAGAGTTCCGTGGCTGAGATAGGAAAAAAATGTCCATGAGTTGGAATAATATCTACGATTGGGGCTTGTATGATTGTGAAAACTAAATCACACTTCTGTAGAGTGCAACAAATCACTTAAGTGATAGTGTGAATGCACAGGGCAAAACTGAAACTTTTTGGTCCAAATGCAAAGAGTTACATCTGACGCAAATCACTCAACACTATCCCTGCTGTCAAGCAAAGTAAAGGCAGCATTATTTTATAGTTCTCCTTCTTATTAGCAGGGGCTGAGAAGTTTGTCAAGTTTGTCAAAACTGATGGGAACACAGTTGAGGTAAAGTAAATTCTTGGTGGAAAACCTGCTTCAGACAAAACCTGGTACAAACATCCACCTTTCAGCAGGACAGAGATTCAAAGCTCAAGGAAAAAGCTATACTGGAATGACTTAAGAATAAGAAAGTAAATGTCCTTGAGTGGCCCAGTCTAAGTCTATACTGGAATGACTTAAGAATAAGAAAGTACATGTCCTTGAGTGGCCCAGTCTAAGTCCTGAACTGAATCCTATTGAGAATCTGTGAACGTCTTGAAAACTGCTGTCCAGATGCCACCTGAAGCAACATACTATAAGACTGATTGTGCAAGACTGCCACATCGACTAGGCAGAAACCACACCATTGTCCAAAGATGCTACAGACTTACCCAGAAAGACTAGTAAAAATTTGAATACCAAGGCTTTTTTGTTGATTGGTCTTGGTTCATAAATAAAATGAATGTTTGTCTGAGTTTACCCATGTCCATTACTCCATGTGACAATGTTGCCCAATACTGTATATTTTGGCTGTAATCCAAGGTGGAGTGGGTATGCATAGGACATGGTGGCTTTGAGAATTGGGGTTAGGATTGAAATGATCATACAGAACCATCATAGGGGTTTCAATCAGTGTTTTATCCAATATGTGAAATTGTATTGGAAAAAAGAAACACCCTAAACTCAGACAGCAATGTGTACTTTTCAGTAGTGTTAAAAAGCCTGTAAAGCTGCATATGTGTTTATGAACTGAAAAGGTACACAGTGACATTTTCGAAGCCATTTGCAATTATGGGTGTACACAAGGCTGGAAATATACATATTATTTATTAAGTGGGTTTGTCATGCATTAACTTGTCTAAAAAGGGTTTTGAATGATGAATAAGGTTGGTTTATTTATGCTTTTTCATGATTTATGCTCTGTGGTTCAATTAAAACAAAACTCTTGGGGAAACAAAATCACTATCCTTCTTTTAAATTCAGACATGCAATATCTGTATTATCTTTTTCATTGCATTCTGTTGCAATTGCTACCCCAACAAATACACAGTATCACGAAAATGTGGATTTCAGTTTAAGGGAGTCCTTTTTATTTAAGATTACTTTAATTATAAGCTTGAACTTCACTTTAAAGATCATCTTTGATGCGTGGTACTCTTTACTAGTAATTGCGATAATGTATATCTTCATATTCAGTTATGGGAACAGTCTTTGGGGTCTCTAAAAAAGCCCTTTTTTATATAAAGAAAAGTTAGCAATTATTTTTTCAAATTACTTTTTGATTTACTGATTTCAGTACCATATAGCTGTTTGTATGCATAAGATGTACAGTATAATGCTGTAAATTAACTTTAACTTTAAATAAATACAAATTTAAATAAAATAAAGTGAATAAAATAGTTACATTGGCATTTAATTTTATTGGGGAACACCGGTTTGGTCACCTTGTTTGCCATTTGATATGGGGTCAGTATAGGTTAGATGTTTTCTGTTCAGAGCCAGGAGTAATAACCCATTTTCTGAGCACCCTATGTTGGTATCTCAGACCCTGTAATTAGATATTTGTGTGAGTGATTGCAGACCTTGAAAAGCCACAAAAGGGCTCTACTGTAATCTTGTCCTTGATGACACAAGCCTTCTAGAGATTTGGTATAACAAGCTGGTGTGTTTAAAGAGACTAAAGTTTTTTTTTATTATTTGGCTTGTATGAGAAACAAAACAGTAAAAACAACTCCATCACGATGGAGAAATCTCGATTTCCCAAGTTCTATTTTAGACTTGCATTATTTTCAGTGCTTGTATCATGTCCCTTTATAATCTCCTCTGTTCTAGACAAAAAGGGTTCTGTTCTTTCAGCATTTCAGTATAGGACATTTTCTTAAAGCCTAGAATGTATCTGGATGTTCTCCTCTGAACGTATTCCAGAGTAGTTATATCTTTCTAGAACGTGGCGACCAAAATTGCACACGAAGTACTAAATGAGGCTTCACTAGTACATTATACAATTTTAACATAACATGCCTTGATTTGCTTTTAACTATAAATCCTTGAGTTTTTTTATTGCTTCCCCTTGTAGACACATTAATTTATGCATCAGCATAAATAACAGTCTTGTTCATAGTGGAAGTAAAAGTTTTCACAGTAAAATCAGTTCTGTTAATAATTTAATATGGCATGTTGCAAGTTGTATGGCACAGGATGATCTAAATTTAGATATAATAACAGTATATTAGATGCAATACATAATGGGTACCTTAAAATGAATAAAACTTTAAAGAATGCCATTAGTTAGCTGCGACCAACCAAAGCCCAGATGGCGTCTAGACTACCATCTTAACCATCTTAAGATGGAGAAACACATAAAGTTTTTATGCATTCTGTCTGTGGCCTTAAAGGTGGTTTGCATTGCCTTAGGAAGTCCCCTATGTGGGACTAGATCAAGAGGTCTGTGGTTCTGACTTTTGAAGGCTTTGATTACTTGGGGCTGCCAGTATCTGAGGTAGGAAATTGGATAGGCATGGCTCGTTCTATGCCTGTTGGAAGAAAATTGCTTCTTTGATTGCTAGGCAGATGAGCGTCATTTCTGATGAGTTGTGGGAATAGGAAGAAGCATTTATGGTGGCGGTGCTAATCGGTTGCCCACCGTTTCATGGAAAGGTTTGTTGTGAGTTGTAGACAGTTGTGCAGCACTCACAAATTGACCTGGCTAAGATACATTCTAATCATTTGGTTGGCAATCAGTGAGATCAGAAATGGGCCATGTGTGCTGTGGGCGTGGGTTTATGTGGGTTTATGCAGCTTTAGGAGAAGACATTAGGGATTAACTTTGCTGGATTTTAAAATGAATGTTGGCAGTAGTCGTTTGTAATTATTTTTTCCCTTGACTTATCTTTAAATTAATGCTGGCAGATGACTAAAACCTTTTTTTTCCTTTTTATCACATTTGATAAAAAAAAATAGTTTTGTTTTTCTAGTGCATGTGTAGAACAGTATCCCTGGTAGTTGGCAAGTTTTTTTTTGTCATTAAACGGGTTTAATTGTGATTTTTACTGAACATTTGGAGCCAAGAAATCAACCGTCTATGAAGTTTAGGATATAGGTTTGAAGACCCTTTACACTGAAACTCTGACATATAAGATCTTTTTTCCATCTAGCGCTAAACTTAGTATGTAGTATTTTATTCAGATTTATTTACTCCGTACAGTAATACTGTAATGGGTCTAGACAAAAGGACTGTTTCAGATGGATAATGTTCTTTGATGGATTTAATCCTGTGTCCAGTCCTTGCTACAAATTCTCTCTTGATATTAATGGGATTAACAGTGGCATGCATTAACAAGCCAGTGTAAGCCGAGTCCTGATCCATTAGAAACAAAAACTCTCTTGTAAAAAATATTGGACAAGGATGCTATAGTCCAGTACTAAATAGCTAGCCTTATTTTCTGTTCTCTTGATCCTTTATCACAAACTCTTTGAGCATTTGATTAAATAAAGACATTAGCTGCCCGTGGTTTTGCCTTTGTCCATTGTAAAGGGCTATGTGGTCTGATGATTTTTTCCGATCTTATGAAAGCTTGTATTTATGCATTGATGGAAAATAAGACACAGTGACCATAGTTGTAAAGGCAAGTGGTTTAGAAAACAAAAAGAGCTCCAGTATTCAGGGGGAAGGATGCAGTGCCGTTATGTACCAAGTTGTCAAAGGCCATCCAATCACTCTTTGTGACCTTATGAGCTTGAATTGACCAAAGTAATAAATGAGCATTCAGCTCATAGCAAGAGAAGGCTACAGTGTTTTCTTTATTCATTGAAGGTCATGTCATCTTCCTTTCCATGTGAAGACTGTTGAGTAAATTGATGGATGGATAGACCAAGGTCACCTAAAATGACATGATAATGCTTCGCTGTTTTTCAGTGGAAAATATATGGTACTTTATAGCATACATCTTTTGTATGTTGTATAATGCACTTTATATTAAATAATAAGATACGGTTGTCCACTTTTCTTTGATTTATAATTTACTGGTGTCATTATATATTGGACATTAATAAATTTGTTTTAATTTTACAATTGACTAAAGGGCTTTTTGTCTTCATATAAGATAGTTTACTTTTAGTCCAGTGGTTTCAGACTACAGAATAAACTTTCAGGAATATATGCTTTCTTTTGCTTTCTTACTTTTTTAAAATATTGCTTCTTAAATATTTGAAAACCCTTGGACTTTACTGTTGACATTATTAAACAAAAATAAGGTTTTAAGCAGCAACCTTTTATTGGTTGTATCACAAATATTAATTACTTTAGGCATACACGTGCACCAGTATTTGTTAACAAATAGGGAATAAGGGACAACGTTTGCATGCAGAACTATTAGTTGTCACAAAGTGCCTTTTAAAATAATAAATGGCACTGTCACAGAAGATGATCCCAGAGTCCTGCTTTGCAGTTTATTCATCACTTATGACCTTTTGCATTCATAAGAAACACAGCCCAAACACAGAAATGGGGACCAAAATAATATGCAGTGTGTTGCATTCAGAAGCGGATAAAGAAAACCAACAGTGTATATGACCCCAAAGTTAACATCAGATTACTATATTTAAAAGTGCAAGCATTGGGTATGTACTCCAGGGCAATAATATATACTCTCTGGAGTTTTGCAGTGTGTGGTTGTGTGAGATTTGAAGGAAATGAAGCCAGAGATGGTTTTAAGTTAAGTCATTTCTACTGGAATAAGTTTCTTCCATGGTCTTTGCTGGCTGCCTCATGCCAGTAAATCACAAGTAGTCTTTATGTACTATATGTTGAAAGGTATTGTGAGGTCTAGCTGTGTTGCAGATAAATGAAAGATCTGTACTTTTCTGTTTTCTTTATAAGGTCAATGACTTCCTGGCCATAAAAATGATTTCTGGCAGATGTTTGACAGTAAATAATAATAAAAAATTATGTGTGAAATAGTTTGTCTCTATTTCAGCATTATTGCCGTAAAAAGAATATGAACCGGACCTTTTCAACTGAGGGATTTAGTTAAAGTAGTTTTGGGTTTCTGTAAGTGTACTGTAGCTGCCAGCTTACTCTTTTTCAAGGTCTTATTCCAGTGGAAACTTGGTTAGGTATGTTACCATGTTTTCCCAGAAGAACATTTTTATAATATATATGTTTTTATTTTCCCCACAATTGAGCTTGATATGTATTGTGTATTGCCAGAGCTTTTACCAGACATGCTTTGTCACACATATGATTTGGGTATAAAGCTCTACTGTAAGTGCCAAAAGACACAACTAAATATTAATCTGGTGTATTAACTTTCATGGTATTTTTTGACAAATCAGAGGTTGGAAAGAGAGAATACTTTTCTTGTAACATGAAACTCAGTCAAAACCTCTGACATAGTCATTAATTCATTTAAAGCATAGGAATACTCATCATTGGTCTTTAGAACTTTGTTCCTCCCTTGTGGAATAAATCCTACAACTATGCTAGTTTCTTTACATTGCTGCACATTGTGATATATCTGAGATGCATTAAGAACACATTTACACCTGCCTTATTGAGCCCCAAATCAACTGGTTTTACTTTCAGAATGCCTTGATGATATTAACTGCTGTTAAGATTCTAGTTGAATAAAAATAGATGAGTGCACCCAGGAGTCCTCTGTCCTTCTTTGATAAGTATTCTCATGCTGTTTGTGTCTTATCTTCTTAGTGAAAAAAAAAGACATAGTAAAAGGCAGTCACATTGCTTTACAATGTTACTTGTATGGTTCATATCAGCAATTTAAGTTTAATAAATTACAGTTATTCATGCAATGACTCTTAAGAATCTTCTTAACTAGGTGAAATACTAATGTTAGGTAATTGTTACAAATTGGCAATTACGTAAAATAGAAAATAGTGCTGGATAAACATTTATTAAATGTAAATAAAATCCCCAATTGTCAAAGATTTGCCAAAAATATATCTGAGCTGTTGGTATAATTTTGAGGCACCTGCATTTTTTATTCTCTGCCACAGCTCTGTTGAAGTTCTAATAAATCAGAGGCAAATTAGGATAAAGAAGTATTTATTAACAGTAAAACGAACTAAATAACAAACAACACAACACTCAGGTTACAGTGTTTACAAAACAATTCCCAGAGGCCTATGTGCTAACGTTCCCTGAAAACCCAGACAGCTGTAATATTCACAAAATGTACATAGACCTTTGTCAAAAGGTAAAACAATATGACCCAGAGCTAAAACTCTCTTCCTATAAATTCAGAAGCTCCAGAGTGAATAGCGGTCCATCTCCTAATTGTAAAAATGCATCACAAACCTGGAGTGATAGTTTTTAGGCCATTGATTCCTCATAAAGGAAATCATAGTTTCCTAAAATAAGAGGACAGTGTTCAAATACTTAGCTAGAATCTGGTCTTTAAAATGGGTCCGAAGAATCCTCTCACCTGGCATGCTTAATCTTTCTCACTCTGTTCCCTTCCTTGCTTTTGTTCTTCCTCTCTCTCCTCCTTCTTTCTCTCTGGTTTCTTTCTTATCCTGTCTTTCTGGGTGTTGAATATTTACTCTTATGATTAACTAAGTAATTCCCCAGAAAATCCCTCTTATTGATGTCTCTCAGGCCACCTACAGCCCTGAGAAGTGCAAACATTCACTTTTATGATCATTGTAACATTGTAAAGGTTAATTTGCAGTGGACTAGCATCCTGTCCACTGCATACCCTGCCTTGTGCCCATTGCTTGCAGCGATAGGCTCTGTCTCCCCAGCAACCTTGTAATGGATAGGGCAGAAAAAAATAAGTTGATGGTAATTCCATCTTGAAAAGTGGAAGAAATCATATGGAGCTTTCCTCAGGAGTAAGTGCTGTCAAAGGATGTCAATCCTTTTTTTTAATTTCTTGCATGTTTGGGAGAGTTTCTGTTTAGATAAAAAAATAGATTATAGATAGAAAGCAAATGAAGGATGACTTGATGACTGTTCGGATTGGATTGATGTAGCCTAATTGATGATGTATCACATGGATCTGTACCAGAACTTGTAGCTCTTCCTTATTTACAGTATATCAATGATTTAGATTTTATAATACTGTATATACAGTAGGAAACTAGTCACATTTGTATATAATACCGATACCAAAATACGAGGACTAGCAACCAAGTACAGAGACACCAGCAAATGAAAGTTGAAAAGATTTAGATAAAATCAAGACCTGGAAATATCCATTGTTTAATTTAAAATAAATGCTATGCAGGTAATAAAAAATAAACTGTAAATACAAAATGGAAAATGTTGAGATTGACAAGACTACTTATGAAAAAGACGTGTTTATGTCAAGACATTGTTTACATCTAGAAAATATGGTGAACCATTAAAAAAGGCAGTAAAATGTTGGGATATATAGTGAAAAACAGAATTTAAATCAAGGCATCTGACATTAAATTGTAACATGCACTAGCAAGAGCACATTTAGAATACTATGTATAATTTTGATGACCACATTACAAAAAAAGGTACTGCTACTCTAGAGTCAGTCCGGAGAAGAGCAATCTGACACATTCCGGAGCTTAAAGAAATATCTTACACTGACAAGATAAAAGAACCTTTTAGTCATGAACATGGAGGCCTAAGAGGGTACATGAATCCCCCCAAAAACTCAGAAGTCAACTCAGTATACATCATCTGGATTCACAGTAAAACACAAACCAGATAACACGGATAGAAACGACAGGCATGTACATTTTAAACTGGAAAGAGGAGGCACTTCCTTATAAACAGGGTCGTGGGTATGTGGAACAAGCTACCCACCCATGTTATTTATGCTGATACTGTGGCTAGATGAGATCATTGATACAATAACAGTAACTACTAACAAACAGCCAAGATGGGCTGGTTGGCCTTCTCACTTGTAGCTTTTCTTCTGTTTCTATAACAGTATAATTTCTTTGCTTTTTCTATAGTTGGTAAACATACACTTTTGATACATTTGATACACTTTGATGCATAATCTTAATAGGTCTATGAATCTTTGAGAGCCCATGAGATTAACTATTTTTTTTCATTCTGAAATAGAGCAGATGCATTGTAGCTTTTTGTCCTTTTTAAATCTGAGATGTTTAAACCAGGCAAATTCCACTTAAGAGTTTGTACAATTGCTGAATTAGACAATTCAGCTACTACAACAAAGGGTATGAACGGGATATACTGTATATATAAATTTGCCCTTTTACTCTGAGATTAGGCAAATGCTGTATAATACCCATCTACTGGAGAACTGAGCCAAAATAAAAATAATTAACTGAACATTAGACAGAGAACAGGCATTTCGTGCAGACATAAGTAATGTTATTCGTGGCGCTAAAGAGTATTTTTTTATGAAACCCGATCTAAACTTAAACCTCCAAACATTTGGGTCCTACTGTGCGTAGAGTGACATGAAACTTTTAACTTTTTTATGGACTACTGTTTTTTTAATAGCAAAGAGTCCTGAAAGGGTTTGTAAAAGTACAGCGTACATTAATAATAAAAAGGAGTTATACTTCTTGGAATCTGCATGACTCTGCATTCTAGAAATCTGCAATGCTAGATGTGCTGGGGGAAATTGAATGGAAAGACTGGGATCTCCATGTGTGCACAGGGAGGAGGTGACTAATGCCTGGCATCCAGATTCCTTTGGCCCCTGTTAGGATTGCAAGTCAGAGACCTTTGGCTCTGTCGGAAAAACTACTAACAAGGCTTGTGAATATCGCAGTTTTTAAACCATAGTGGATAAGTGGATATGATTTTCTTCTCTTTGTTCCTGTTGTGTTCATGTTCATCCTGCATGTGTATTTCTTTTACAGGATCTGCTTCCCTTTTAGAACCTCATTTGGAATGAACAAAAATCCCATTACAAAGATCACACTGCAACTCTGCAAAGACCTGAGAGATTGATTTGGGATATGGCAATTGTTCTCTGTAGCCTAGTTGTCTGTTTCCTAGTTGGGGGTGCAGATACAACTCGAGTGAGAACCAGTGGATGCACACAAGCTCTCAATGATGTTGGCACCTGGCCATCGGTTTCTGAGCTCTGGGCGGGGGTTTTGCTGGGTAGGCTTGACTTTTTGTGATCCCTGCTCTGCCAATTCAGTGACCCAGATGGTTGCTCCTGCCAAATTTGGACTCATTCTGATCACTGGACTAAAACTTTGGATACAATTCTGGAGGCTCCCTTGTTATTTTTTACCTTTGTTTCCTTAAAAGATACATACATTATAATGAGTTCCTAAGGGTTCCTGAGCTGGCTATTGCAAGTTTGCTTGCTGTCTATGTGCTAAAATGTGATGATTCTGGTACCTTAGTCATTCTTTAAAAAAAAAAATCAGTATTATTGCTTCACTTTGAAAAGCCTAGTTGGCTTTCTGTGTGGCTTCTGTGAAAGACTGAGATTGAAAATTTCTCAGCTCTTGTTAACAGTTGCCATTAGCACAAGAATTCCTACAACAAATTGCCATTAGGCTTCAAGAACCTCTCTTGCTTTTTCACCGGGGCTTAATTAGTTGTACATTCTTGTGTTACTAATGAGAAATGTTTGTCACTCTCTTTGATTGATGACTTTAAATGTTCCGGCAAAATCCTTGTGTAAAGAGCCTTCATTGTAAAGGTGGTCTGAGGAGATCAGTGGTTAATTGGTGGCCTTCTGTTTAATAGCTGTGGTCCTATATAGGCAGCCATTGTCCTAACTCATGCATGTAGCGCATTTTTTAGCTTTGAACAACTTAAAATCATAAAAAATATTTTTCCTTTGCTCTGATACAGAAGTCTGTAAAAGTCAGTTTTTTTATATGCATTCCTTGTATTGTAGCAACTAATCCAATTTGAATGCATCCCAATGTAAAGCAAGAGGTCAATGAAGCATCCATTCGTACAGAAACTGATTGCTAAGCATAAAGAAACTCTGCAGTTTGGATGTAATTTAAGTTACACGTTTCCAAATGAACTCCTGTCAAGCCATTTGTATTTGTATGATTTTTGTTTTGGCTAAGCTCTTAAGATCTTGAAAGGCCTACAGTAAGTCCTGTATATTCAGAAGGTCAAAAACAAATCTTTCACCAGTCACCAGAATAAATATTTCTGAGTATGACCTATGGTGCTGATGTTATATAAAGAAAACAAGATCAATTCAGTCACTAACATCAGCACCATAGGTCATACTCAGAAATATTTATTCTAAACTTTTAGTTATACTAATGCATTAAGTATGTTATTGACTATTACAATAGCATGGTTGCTTTCTGTACTAAAAACTGCAGTGAATTTGTCTAAATTATTCATACATTTGACTGCCCGCTGAGGAACATAAACTTCTGAGACATCTGCATTTCTTTGCAGTAAAACACGTCTGTGAACATACTAGAAGCTGTCATTCAGAATGTAACATCCCAGGAGGATGGAGCTGAGACTGGCCTTCCTGATTGGAGGCAAAATTAATTTGTGCATAAACATGAGCCATCTGAGAGACAAAAGATCTGCAGTGTTTCAGAGCCACGCTGTGTCATTCACCTCAGCTCTGCACTTTCACAAGCCATAGATGATGTCTCTGAATATTCAGATAAATGTTTTTTTCTGTTCATATTCTTATAGACGAGATGGCAGTTGGAATAATCAGTGGTTGTCTGCAGGATTAGATTCTAATTATGTGGGAACGGCAGAGGATAATAAAAGAGGGGACCGTTTCAGGACTCCACATGAATTCAGACAATAATGTCCAATACCACTTTTCATCATTCACTCAGCCTAGAGGTAGACTGATTTCTGATTCCGGAATGTGATTGAAAGGGAACAAAGATATCTTTAAAAGTATCGTTAAAATTCTTTTTTGGGTGTTCAGCAAAGGCTTTTGGTAAAACATACCCATTGGAAAAGGATATATATCCAATGAAATTGTGACATGGGACATCATTTTGTGAAGTGTTGCTCTAGCAGTGGCAAGGGGTTTGATTCCACATTGGTGAAGTACGCATACTCATCATGTGTTCACAGGTGTTTTCTTTGGGTTGCTCTGGTTTCCTTCTATCAGCCAAAGACATTCTGATGAGGTTATTTGGTATCTCCGGCTGACACTGTGTGTCTCACAAATGAAAGAGAAAAAGATATTACCTTCCAAGCAGCTCTGTAGGAAAAGCCCAGTTCCTGTTTGTATAAGGGGAGGTCCTACGAAAGGGGCTCACGTAGGTAGAAGGCTAGTTACTGCATATGCCTATAAGCGTAGCCAGGATCACTTCATACCTATTAGGTTGAGTTGTCTGTCATGTTTGTGTATGCGTATCTGTGTGTCCAAGTTGCCGGAGAACAATGTTATGCAATACAGGTATAAGTTTTGTCTTTTGTGTTTTTGTTTGCTAGAAATGGTACAGTATGTCCTAAAACATACTGTATATAAGAGGTTGGAAAGGATGTTGAAGTCAGGCTTTAAATATGTTGGAGAGAACAAGTTGAGAAAGTGCTTGTAAGAAAGTGGTGATTTACCACAAAGGTTATTGAATTTTTTGTATTGTGACAATGTTGCAAGGTGACAATACCCCGCAGTTTGTCCTTTTTATTAAAATTTTGTACTTTTCCTCCCGGGGGCGGGGGAACACAGAGGTTGTTTGGGATGCTGGTTGAGAAAGCAACCCTCAATAAACCTGGACTTCTTCTTATTAAAGTACTGTCTTTTTTTCTTCTCCGGGAGCTACACATCCTCTGGCTAACGCTACCCACACAAGAGGAGTTATATGGCATTTGGTGTGAGAAGTGGGATGGCAAGTAGCAGGCCTACCAGGTCCAAGAAGGTGCAGCAGATGGACTCCGCCAGTGATGTTTCTGGGTATGGAGCAGAAGTGATCTCAGAGCTCCAAAAATCACACACCAATGAAAGCCCAAACTTTGGATTGTTCTGGTATTTCTAGGGAACTATTGATGCTATTTTTCCCAATCATACCATGCAAAAGTATGTTGCGTGTTTAATTTTCCAGCCACACTTTGGATTCTTTCTTAATTATGGGAAGGTGTTTTGTGCAACCCAGTAATTTCATGATTACACAAAAAGGCAGTGATTTTTTTTTCTTATTCTGTTAAATTGTGCATGCCCAGAATAATTAAGGCTCCGCTCAAAATTGTATATATTAAACAATAATCTGAATAGAAGTCAATGAATATGTATTACTTCTAACTGACGTAGAAGGTTATTTTGCTGCTGAATTGAGACTTGTCTTTTACAATTTTTTTCATTTTAATTTGTATTTTTTGCTTTTGATGGATCCTGATGTATCCTTATATTCCTATAGATAGCATTTGCAAGTACAGCAGATTCCTTTCAGAATAGTGGGATGGACAGCTGGGAATGGTAACCCGATTTCTCAAAGACATTTCAAATCCTTTTTGCCCAAACAAACTTTTTACTGGACTTGACCACAGACGACCTAGCTGTTCCCTTTCTTGCTTTGAATCCATCCTAAAGTGGTAATATTTGAAATGATTGATCTAGGGATCAGCCCACCTTTTTGCTATTTCAGTCTGCTAGAATCTGAACATTCTTTATAGTTGCCGCTTCTTTGTTCTTGTGAGATAAACATTGCACCCTGCTGTTTAATGTTAGAATATTAATAAAGCTGATCTGCGCTTTCTTTCAAAGCCAGAGCTAAGAGAAAGGAATTCTGTGCTAGATATGGGAAAAAAAGAAATGTGAAGTGTGAAATAAATAATGAACAGGAATAATGGAAAACTGAATAGATTAATGATTTAGATGCACAGGATATAGCTCAATACTCTTGTCTATTGTTAAATATAAACAAGGTTGCAGCAATGCAGTAGAATTTGCATGATGAATAAATGTATATATATTAGACTATTTCTAGTAAAGGAGCTGTCGTGGTGTACAAATCATGAAGTTTTGATTTCATCATGGCATAAGTTTAGAGTGTTGGTACATGATGGAGAACAAAGCAATTTCATGTAGTTGCATGTTTTTCCCTTGTGTAGAGGCTCATATTCCATAACACATCTGTGTTGTGATATCTTATCATCAGTTCATGATTTAATCACTTTTTAATCTAGGGACATAGCAACAAAGAGATGCAGACTCAAAGTTTTAAGATACATTGATACGGTTAATATAGTAAAAATCTATATTTATCTATTTTTTTTGTGTGACCCTTATATGAGTAATATTTAATTAGAAATCCCCACATTACTTGTTCGGAAGAGATTTATCCTATTATTTAATTAAGTTGGAGGAGCAAATTGTTTAACGTTAGAGATATTGAATACTGCCAATAAATGTGCCCATGAACATACATGGAAATGATGTTTTAAGTTTTATTTATTAGATTGATCCTGTATAATCTTAGTTATTTTAATTATCTTATTTTATATTCTTAAAATTGTATCTGTTAATATTAATAATGTACTTATTTGACACTTAACCAGAGGTTGTTCTATGAAAGAGCAGATTTGCTTTATCCCAGAACCTAAACTTAAATCTTTATTTATTCCTCATTATATAAATGCACAGCCTATCTTGTTAACTCAAATTAATAATTTACAGCTGCATACAGTTTGTAATGTGACATTTAAAGTAACAATATACAAGATGTTTAAAACTACTGCATGGTTTCTGATATCACTATTAAGACAAATACAGTATCATTCCCAACCTTTCTTTTAAACAGCCAGTTTTTGATTTATAACGGAAAAGATCTGGTGAAATAACAGTTTGTCTTGAAACCCATACCAACTGTGATTGTTATGGCTTTCATTGAGTATTTTTGCAGTTTCTCTTTCAGGAATGACTGTCATTGTTTAATATCACTTGCTAAGCCCCATTTACACCCCTTTAATCATCAGCTGGAATTGAATGTCTTTTGTGTGGGATTGACTGCAGTGAACAGGGCTACATATGCTTCTATAAATGTAATTCAATATGTGGAGACTTTTTTTCATGCTTAGCAGAATTACTGGTATATTGGAAATATTACTTTTTTGGAAAAGATGCAGCAGTTTGCTTAATAAAAAACATATTACATGTGGTTTTGAAATGCCCAGTTTGGTAGTATGCAGATATCTAGGATACATTGTCATAAATATTTCTTTATTTAGCTTCATGCTTCAAGGGACTGACCAGCACTAACTTCATTGGACTTGAAACACAGTGTATTGGCATCAGTTTCTTGAAGAAAAAAGTATGACTTACTTTTCCTCTTCCGAAGCTGGGCAAATATTAAACAAACCCCACGGAGGCTTTAATTATTTACAGATTTGTCAGACTTACAGGACTTTGTGGGCTGTCTTATGTAACTGTCAGCAGATTCACAAAGGGATAAAGCAGGTTTTGGGGAACTGTAATAAATTCTTTATTAGGGTTAAAGCTTTCAGAATAAAACTTTGAAATTCATGGAGCTCTTTTGCTTGACGTCTCACTGACATGTTATGTTCATGTTTATATAATTGAATTTAGAAAACAAGCACAGTACCACAACATTTTTAAACTATTCACTATTGAAAATGTAGGTTATTACATTAATTAATTAATGTCTACAAAATAATGTAAAATACACAATGTAAGACATCATTTTTGTTATATCGCTTTTTTGATGGTTTGATAGCAATTAACTGATTTAAGATGTCTGTAACTCATGGGATAGTGAAACATTTGTGCTGGATGCTAAACGTGATTATGATGAATTTCCAAATGTATTTAGATTTCTGTGGGTGAAGGTGGGTGCAATGAGATACTCAGAATGATTTGGGTTCAGTAAAATTGTAACCAAACACATGTTCAGATTGCATTGCAGTCGTCAATATGTTTTTGTGTGCAGACGATTTTGAGGACCTTCTTGTTTGATTTTGGAAAAACATGTTTCAGTTTGGACAGCATAGTGTTGTGGTAGTGAATGCAGATACCTCATAATTCTTGGCTTCTGGTTTTGATTCTGGCCTTCTGTTTGTACAGTATGTTCTTCCTATGTTCAAGATGGCTTTTTCTAGGATGCTGGTTTCTTCCCTCAATTAAACTAGGTTAAGCTGTGTCAGTGAATTGTCTGAATGGTTGTGTGGGTGACCTGTGAGGGAGTGCTAAATGTCCTAAAATAGTGTTGTCCAACCTTGCTCCCCATTCTTCTGGGACAGGCTCTGGGTTGCCATGACCATTAGAAGGGAGAAGCAGCTTTCTGATAGTGATAGGGTATGGATTGATGTTTCAGCATTTGTTGAACCTATAACTTGAATGACATACTGCACATTTAGTATTTCATTGATCAATTTAAATAATTTGAAAAAAAAAGTTTGGATGTTTTCCGCTTGTTCATATTGGTGTCCTCAAAAATGCACTGGTTTCTTCCTACAGTCCAGAGACATACTGATAGGTTCATTATCTTCTGGGAAAACTGGCCCTGGTGTGAGTATGCGCATGTTTGTGACTGAGAACCGGGACCCTGAATTGGATGAACCAATAAGAAAATGGATGCATAAACTGTCCTGAAGTCAGTTCTGGGTAGATTCATGTAGCAAGGAAAATACAATTTTAGCTTAATTTTGCCTGCTCCAGTGAAGGACAGTGGTTGCTGTTGGTTACAGATGTTTTTAATTCTGGTATTCAGCTCTTTTCACGTCTTCAGTTTGTTCATGCCTTTCCAACTATTGTAGAACTTAAGATTCACCTGAGGTACAGTTTTTTTTTTTAAAGAATTGTAGTTGAATTTGAATTGAATTCAAATACTGGTATAGTGATTGCCAAAAAATGAATTTGAAAAGTTATTAATGCAATACATGCAATAATAATTATTGATTGGTTTGTTGATTGATTACATGTGTGTCTGAGACACTTAAAACCTTCATAGAATGTACTATGATTATAATATTTTATTGATTTAATGATAGAGAGAGATAATGCAGTCATTGTAGTCTGTGCATTCAACCATGTACAGTATGTATTTTACCCTTTAATGCAAATAAAATGAAATTGTAATGTATTTTTCTTACCAGACATCTTTACTGACTTTCTTTGGTAATGTAGAGTTTACAAATTTACAATAAAAAAGCAAAACAATAAATGACTTGACCACACCCTTTCTGTTATCCTAAGCCTTTATTACATTCATGTGACTCTTTAGTAACTAAAACAGCATTAATGTTGTCTTGGCCTTGTGGTGCCATGGAGGTAGTTGATACCATATTGGGCGTGGTCAGGATCCCATTCGCCCCTGTCACACCCCTTTATAGCCTCTTTTGGGTTCCTTTTCTTCCTCTTACACGCATTCTCCTCCGAGAGTGGTGAGCACACTGACCCCCTCATCAGGGTAACAGGATACATGACTCCATATTCCGTTACTTCTGGGCCCATTGCCTTCAGAGTCTCAGGTTCACCAAGTTCATTTAGTTGTCCTTACTGCTAGGAACCTCCTGCTCCCAGACCCCAACACAGACCTCCTCCTCCTACTCCGTTAGGTCACCATTTCACACTCAACCAGTGCCCCGGACTCCCAGGTCTGCCTCCAGGCTTGACATCCTCTCCCGACGCCACAAGATTGGGTTACACAGACACACACTACGTACATCACCGAGTCTCTTCTGCACTACACACAATGCCGAGACCCAACACACTGTCCCTCTCTACCACACACTCACAACCTTTTTGACATCTCACTCTCACACTCTTAGGTTGTGAACACACACAGCTGCCAGCGCACCTCACATCATGCCCAGGTATCACTGTGTTATATCTACGCAGCTGTCAGTGCACCTCACTGTGCCCAGCCACCATTGCACTATCTCCCAGAGGGTGCAGCTAGATAGACCCCACACGCTTCCCCGATTCCAATGTAATGCCTCTACGACACAACCACTCTGGTCCACACACACACACTAACTCACTAATCAAATCCCAACTCACTCATACAGCGGACACTGACAGTCCTGCTCTCACACCCTAGCAGGATGCTGTCCCTTTAAATCTTTCTATGATCTCTTAAAGCTCCGTTTCTTCTATCAGTCCCTTCCCAGACTGATGTTCTCACTCTCTTCCTTGCAGGCTATTTCTTTCACAATCCCCTCTGGAATTGTCATTCTTCACCCACTCATGGGGTTTCTGCAGCGGCTGCTCAAATCTTTGTTCACTTATACGGCGGCACACTCTCCTAACATCGCCCTATCCGGTAGCGTCTCACACCCGCTACTGTTATGCTTTAGCCCAGCTCTCTCACAGCAGAGCCAGCATTTGGAAGAGCTAGTCTCCTGCATCACCACTGCAGCCACAACAAGACTGAAGTCCTGCTGAATCTTCCCCTCTCCCAGAACTATTCAGGCTAGTTTTAAACCACCCCCACACCTGCTGTTTATTCCACTTATTCACGTCAGGTGTGGTTTCCAAGGCAATGTGTCTCCCTTAATCCTGGGCTTCGCCCCTCACACTAGACACTCCCTGCATTGCACCACAGCCTTTAGAAAAGTATCTATAAGGTATCAAAATTACTGTAGATCATCTGGTCTTTTGGATTTATGGGGATTTCAATCAAAAGTGCTAGAGAAAAAAAACAGACACCCTAATAATGAACGTTAACTCCATTAAGATCAATTTGATTTAACAAATGTAAATATAGAACCAGCACTGCCTTCCAGAATACTAGTAGTTTATATTCATCAGTAAGATGAGGGATCATCAATATTTGTCCATATGACATAATTGTTTATTGAAAATCCATCCATATCGGATTTTAAAGAAGTCCTTCTGTCAGTTCTTTGCAATCTCTAGCCCTCAATAAAAAGAAGATAGCATCGGGTTTGATGTAAAATGTGTCCGGTTATTTTGTTTAAAGTGTTTATTTGCTCTCTTTTTTGGCTCTTTTTTTCTGTGCTTTCCTGCAGTGCCTGCAAAGTAGTTAGTTTGAAAAATATATATTTGCATGCAGGGGTCTGCTGCATAGGCACATCAGGCTCCAAATTAACATCCATATGTATTCATCAACATAGAACTCAATTGATGCTTATTGCTTCAGTTCTGTAAAGAGCTACATATAAAGCATTACTGTATTGGATGGCTTTAAAGAATTTGTGTTAATGGACATATTGATACCCTTAAAAGTGATGGCAGAAAAAAATATTTTGTTAGTATTGGTGCCTCGCAGTACTGGGGCCATGGGACTCACTTCCTTGGGTGCTTTCTGCTTGGGGTTTGTTTTTTTATGCTTGAGGTGCTTGAGTTTCGTTCCACAGTCCAGAGACATACTGTACTGTTAGGTTAATTGGTTCTGTAAAAATTGGAACTGGTATGATTGAGTGCATGTTTGTGTCTGTGTGCCCCATGATAGACTGGCATGCCATCCAGGGTGTATACTGCCTTGCGCTTATTGATGGCGGGACAGGCTCTAGCTCGCCTTGTGACCCAGTATTGGATAAGTGGGTAAGAAGATGGATGGATAGATTTTCTATCTTCAAAACTACCCCATTAGCTTGTTTTGTCTACTATTACACCTATTATTTTTCTTCACTCTTTATGTAACAATATCATTCATTGTGAGATAAGGTTATATTAGCTACAAAAAAAAAGATCTGTGCAATTACTTCATTTTTAACTTCTATTCAAATTATATGTTTTGTGTCATCCTAAATATTATCATTTTAAATGCATTTCAATTGCACATTGTACATTCAATCCTTATGAATAGAGCTGAATACAGAAATTAAAACATGAATTATTGTATTGATTGAAATACCACTATTGTGCCAGAAAACATTTTATTTATTGTTTCTTCATAAATCTGTTTTTAACTGATTTTAACTGATATCACTTTAAACTGAAGTATAATTAATTACTGTACAAGCTCTGTTATGAGTGTGTGTAAGGAGAGGTAGAAAGATGTTAAAAAGGAATTTTAAACAAGGTTTGTACATGTTAGTCTAAGAAGTGGGTCTAGAATAACTTCAGACTGCTCCACTACATTTGCATGCCAACCCAGATCAGTAGTCAGCCCTGTTGCTGGCTGTGAAGAATCTAGAGTGGTCTCCATAGTCCTCTTGAGCAAGAAGTACATTACTGTTGAGGTAATTATACACCAAGGCTACCCTGAAGCATCGATAACATAAACAGCTGTTCAGGGCAACAGATAGTTTGGGAGTTGGTGTATGTTTTTAACGGGCAGGAGCAGGAGAGTAGATCAACAGTGATGATTGGGTATATTTTCTGCAAGATTTGGTTGTCTTCATTCCTGAAGGTGGAGTTGAGCCCACTGTTCTAGAATTATTTGGGTGGGAAATTGCAGATTGAAAAATAAGGAAAACTTTAGAGATGTACCCTAAGTGAAGCCTCCCCCCCCATTTGGCATATACAGTAGCTTCTTAATTACAGGATCTGTGATATTATGTTCTGCTTTTTAAAATGCAGCCCGTCAATTCTAACTAGACCACATGCTTGACAGCTCTGCCCACTGAAGCTTTTTGGATGCCAACAGCCAGGCTGCAGTCCACTTACTATACATGGATTTCCATTCATGACACCATTGTCACATGTGCAAGCTATTTAACTGCTGTTTGTTTTTTTGGGGAAAATTCAGAAACTAATTCCATTATTCAACAAAAATATTTTTGATGCTTGTACTTATTTTTTGTTTAATCTGCATGATGCAAGTTATACTGTATGTAAAGTAAAAACATAATTGAGCTTTCTGTTATTTTTTGGGTTAAATAAAAAAAAACTCTTCTTTTTTAGCACATCATTGAGAGACCAGAGTTTTTACAGCCACTTCTTTACGGTCTCCTTGTGAAGCTTGATTTTTGGTATCATGTTAGTTTAACCAGTTTTGTCCTATTATATATAAATATATTATTATAAAGTCTAGGCATTCATCTGCAGAATACTTTCATTATCCTTTTCTGTAAATATAGATTGAACACAGCATTTCTCTATGGAACATTTTCAATGAAGCATAAGAATGAATGACGTTTTTAACAGCAATTAAATGATGTTAAAATTGTATGGAACAAATAAGAGATAGGGATAAATGAAGGCTATTTTGATTACAATTAGTTTTTTAATTGTAGCAGTTCCCACATAAGATATTATTGTGGTGATTGTGACGTCTTCAACCACAGAGGATCTGCATGTCATTCCGTTTATTTAAGTGAAGCCAGGATCAGTTCAAGCACAAATGCTCATTGCCACTGTGAGACACAGTATACATTTTCACAAGATTCAAAAGCAGGGCGTTCTATTTTGTCTTAGTATAAGACTGTAAATAGCAGCTAACCCAATTTTGGATTGAATTGCTGTGACATGAATATATATTACACGTAAATGAACTATGAGCTACCTCTTAAAATCTGAATTATGGTGGAAATAAATTAAAAAGGGTGAGGTTATGCCCCTGCCTCTGGAATAACTGACACTGTTGGAGTGCTGTTGGCTGTCAAGAACCAAGGGCATCTTACTTATTTGCATTAAAGGGGAACTACAATGCTATTTTTATATTTTGGGGTTAAAAACAATCAGCATTGATGAGTGCATTTCAAACCACAATAAAAGTAAAGTGTACACAGTAACTTGTAAAACCTCCAGTTTACATCACAAAATAGATTAAATATCCAGATATATGCAATTCAGAATCAGGTACCAAAACTTCCAGTGACGTGAAGCAGCCTTATTACATTGTAAAGAAGCAGGCTTGTGAAGACATCTCTTTAATCCAAGAGAAATATTGCTCTCAACTTAGAGACAGTTTTGCCAAATACTACTTGTTAAGACTGCATGCAGATCACTTTGGAACATTTTTGCGATGGAATGCCTGCTGCTCAACCTTAACTTATTCACTCATACATCACATTACATTACATTAGTCTTTACAGTGATTAGTAAGCAGGAAGGACTGCATCACATCGCAGTTCTTGGGATGCGGCCAGACCAGGGGTTTGTGACAACATGGCGACTTACAGTGCTTTCACAATGTTAACGATTTTCTGCTTAATTCAGAATGTGTTTTTTATTTTTTCATGTACTGTCAATGAATTCATTTTGTTACCAGGATTTAGGGTTCTCCTTTAAGCTGGCCCAAAGATTTTGCTTTGTAATTGGCAGATAGATCCTGTTAAACATCCTCAACATACATAAAACTCTAAGTAACTTGCCTTTGCAAAGAAGTGAATGCAAAGTGCATTTCTATCATAAACTCATTTTTAAGGACAAACGGGAGCCTAATAAAGTGATTTGGTCAAAGAAATCTCTGCTCAGTTGGGGAAGGTAAAGGTTACATAGCAACACAATTGCAGGAAAAAATAAATAAATATTTCCATGTATTGTATCCAGTGCTGCTTTTGGAAATTATTCAGTTTTGTTTTGCACACTTCAATCATGCTTATAGGTGTTGAGTACTATCAGTAGAACATCCAGCATCATTTCATTTGTGATTCTTATCAAGGAGTTCATTTCTAGAAGACCTCCACCTGGCATTTCATTGTAGAGATTGTAAAGATTGAGCATAATCCACCTTGAATTCTATAAAACACATTTGCTGATAACTAAGCATTCTGTTTCCATTTTTATTGTCTTTATCTTGACGCCTTATCTTGATGAGCACATAGAAAACTCGACATAAACACCCAAATTAACTGCATGAGCAGCTTCCTTCACCCTTGTAATGAATAGTGTATGTTCCTCCATTCTGCAATAACGATATCACTTGTCATTTTTAAATTTCATTTACCAGTAATCTTGTTGCTCTCTGCCTATTTGTTGTCACCGGTTTGGCAGCTACACCGGAATCTATATCAGTTTGTAATTTTTAAATCTTTCAGAATTTACAGTGGCTTGCAAAAATATTCCCACCACTTTCAAATCTGTAATGATCACACTTAACACTGGTGTATGTGAAAGACAGAATATTTGCAATTTCTGCAAACAAAAGAGTTTAAAATGTACAGAGTACGTATTCAGCCTCTGTCCGTCCTTGATGAAAGTCCCCTTCCCAGCTTTTAATGTTGTATTATTGGATAGGCTTCTATCCTGGGTAGTGCAGTTTCTGTCCATTCTTTCTTACAAAAGTGCTCTGATTCTGACAGGTTCTCTAGAGATTGTTGATGGACTGCAATCTTTCACGTTTTATCATTAAGTTTTGGTTAGATGCATACACAGACTTTGAATTGGCCTCTTATGGACATTTACCTTCTTCTTGTCAAAACATTTTTAATATTCTTGAGTAAATTTGAAAGGTTCTTCTCTATGATTCACCTGTACTTTGTGTCCCCTGTTTTCCTCAGTTCTTATGGACTTTCCGGTTTATGCGGATGAGAAGCATACTCACAGCATGATACTGCCATAACCCTACTTGACAGCATGGCTAATATTGACACTATTGTGATCTATTGTGTTAGGCTTGCACTACATTTGGCCCAAGATAGCTACCTCATCTGATGATAAAGCCCTCTGACATGTGATTTCAGCATCTTTTACATGCTTTGTCATAAAGCCTTTTTTAGTAATGGCTTCTTTTCATCACTCACCCATAGAGGCTAGCTCTGTGTGTGGACAAGGATATTGTTGCTGAATAAACACCAGCTTCCAACTTGGACATACAAGTTTGGGCATCTTTTTCAGTCAAGGTTAGCTTGAAGGTGGCATCCCTAACCTGTCTCCTGCTGGCATATCTGCTTGGTTTTTAAGGTCTGACTTGTATGAGTAGTGTCTTGGTGGCATGACACTTCTTAATGATGATCAGTGACTTTAAAACTTTCTTGTAACCTTTGTTTCATCTGTGCTTCTCTACTGATTTATCCTTGACTTGTTTCAAAAGCGTAGTCTTCACAGTTGGTTTGTCATATCACTATGTGAGCTATGGCTTGAAATTCAATATGTAACTGAAGGAACATACAAACAGGTCATGTTAGACCTCTTTGATTACACACAGACTGAGACCATTGCATTAATTTTTAGATATTTCAAAACAATCTTTTGCACATTAAGTGATTTTTGTTATGTGGCTCTGCAAAGGCTTGAATATTTGTTTATCTGATAATCATCTAATCTTTTGTGATTTTTTTAGCTTTATCAGTTTATAGTAGACTGTATATTCTAGATATAAATTCCAATTTGGAAGTGTCAAATCTGCAAGCTCACACTATCAGTATAAGCGAGTATGTGATACACTGCTGTAGAGTGAATGTTTTAAATTTGAATTTAAGATGAGTAAATAATAGGTTCTGTATCATTTAGGATTACTGGTAGAAAACATACTTTTAATTCTGCATTGATTCAGATTACTACAAGCAAGCATGTTCCTGCTCTTTCATTAGAAACACTGTGAAACATGAGTTTTAGATTAGGTTACAGTGGTTCCTACCCTCATTAAAGATTGGAAAGAAGCACTTACAGTGTTCATCATTGAAGGTGGGTTAGTGATAGTTGATAATCACTGTTAATGACTGGTACAGCACTGCAGTAAGTATCATTTACTTATAATCACACATCGTGACAGAAGTAAAGGTTTCTGTAATTGCAGAGTCTGCTGTGTACAGGTTAAAATGTCCTCCTCAGTAATGAAGATAACATAAGTGTTAGTTGTTTTAGTAGTGCCATTAATGTATGGAGAAATCTAATTTCGCTGGGTGGAAATTTCCAGTTATCACTCTTGATAAAATGTAAAAGGCATTTACTGCATCCCATTTAGATACTGGATGTAAGTACAGACTCCAGTAATTCTGCAGCTCATTAATGGCAGTTGAATAGTACGCTGCAGGACTGTCTCCGTAAATCAGCTCACTTAATGGGAGTAGGCTTCAATGAATAACCAAAATAGATAGCAAAATGAAGTTATTCATGAAGTTGCCAATTTAGTTGTGAAATTAATACAGTGAATATTTGAATTATTTAAAAAAAAACTCTATGCCTCTCACTGCATTCATAGACTGTCCTCCATTTTCAACTTTCTTGTCTTTGTAAGTATTGTAGCTTTTCTTTTGTCTTAAGTATACTCCAAATTAACTGTAACTGTAACATTATGGTTCAGCATTTGACTTTGTGGTTTTTAATACCAGTAATATATCATATTAATTGACCTTCTTACAGCATTGCTCCCCAAATATGTACTTATTAATATGGTATTCAGAAAATAACTTTTAATACCACATGGAGGAAGATTCAGTCTTGTTCAAATAATTTCAAAGACTTATTATACTACACTAGTATTAATAAATAAAAAAAAAACATTGGGAGTTTATACTTATATTCTCTTCTGGTAATGATCCCTGTAAAAACAACATGAAAGCTGGTCACAAATATGCATGTGAACTATAACATCCTCTTTATGTTTGCTATTTGATCCACAGTCCATTAAATCCCTTAAAACTTGTACAATCACCGACTTTTACAGAACAGTCATCTAGCTTGGATTGGCTTCTGCTTAAATATTTCTAACGGATATGGTGTGAGTGGCTGGGAAGAAATGCTAACAAGAGAACCTTTATTTTCCTTCAGTGTCCTGCCAGCATGTCTCAGTGGTGGATGTTTCCATGCAGGGTTAGCTAAGATAAGTGGTATACGAAATACACGTTGTATATTATAGTGCTAACATGGGGGTCTCTTATCAGTTTCAGCTCACGAAAACAGGTAGACACAGCAATCTAGGTTAAGGCATGGGACATTTGCTAGTGCAGAAATTGTCAAACATTCTTATTTTCTGTCTCAAGCCTCCTTTACAAACTTTGTAGGGCAGTGCTCAAAAACTTTTAAACAGATTAAAGTAACAAAAAAAGATCTGTCCAGTATAAATTGTTAATGTTAACAAGGCAACATTGAACAATGAAATGACAATAAAAGTAAGTCTTCAAGTCTCCTGGCATTGGGTTCTTTAATGATTTACATGTTCGCTTCCTTATCAGGCTGCAATGAATACTACCAGCAGTATTTGCTACAGTGTAAACCAAATCACTGTAAATTACGTTCATCGTGATTAGTTAACACAAGTCTTTCATTAGAAGATTCCACTTTCAAATGCAGTGTGTAACATAGGGTACTTATATTAACTTTGTAAGTGTATATTAGTTGTTTGAATTCCACTATAAATTAGTAGGTGGACGACATGGAATGAAAAATTAACGACTTGATGATGGGGAAAAAATAGTGAAAAAGCTGCCCCCTTCTTAGTCTTGTTCAAGGAGAAACTGAAGTAAATTGTGCTTCTTCATAGTAAATTCAAAAGAAACAGGACAATAGACCTTGATGACAAATAAACTGTCTTTTTGTATGCAAGAACATTTGAACACCTTAGCACATTGATAATGACTAATTGTGTACTTAGTAGATATGTAATAAATTTTGAAATAAAGACCCATTCTAAAGCGTTTATCCAAGGTGACTGAGAGTATGGTATAATGTAAGTTAAATGTGCTGTAAAATGTGTTAAATAATTTTAAGTATAGCAATTCAGGTTATACTAATATTAATCATTGAATATATTGATACTTTACCTAAGCCTACTAGTAGATTGACCATCACTTTATGGTGGTATTCTAAGCTGGAGTAGTAGGTGTATATGGTAAAGTTCAGTCACAGTAAATATATCTATACTGTACATTTTATGGCATGTTCAAAATGTTTTTTTGCATTGACTTAAAATAACTCTGTCAGACTGCCTCATGTCTATTAGAAAGGAGTTTCATAAATGGGGGCAGCAATGGCAACAGGCTTTACCTACATCTGAGTATTTTTGGTATGTAGTGTCTTGCGAAAGTATTTAGACTGTTTTGTAATATTGCAAAATAATGGACACATTTTTTAAGATTAATGTTGTATTCTGAGTGCTGAATGTTCACACGGGAAACTTCTAACAGTAAGTTTAGTTACAATAAATGTCGGCAAAAATAAAGAGAAAAATGGTCTTTGCATGAGTATTCAGACCCCTGAGCTCTGTATTTGGTAGAAGCACTTTTGGCAGCAATTTTATAACTCTGGCAGCTCTTTTGAGATATAGCAGCTTTGCACACTAGTTTTGTGATTATTTTTGCTCATTCTTATTTCATGATTTAAAACCTAAAAGCATCAAATTAAAGTTGTAAAACTGGAGTTTTAAGAATGAAGGTTGAAGTAGTAATATGGCTGTATTTTAGATGCCTGTTTGAGTGTAGCTGTTTATTAATTGTTTTAAACATAATTAATCTAAAAATAGCCTTATCTTTTTGGCACTCTTCTTCAACTTGTCACTAACCTCCACTATAGCTCAAGTTTATGACCTTTGTTTTTCTCACTCTTAAACCGTGGAGGATGATGTGTTGTTAACTTGAGAACTAAGTCAGAGCAAATGTTGAAGAACTATAAAGAGAAGCAGGTAACTGAAAAGTATGTAAAATACATGTTTAAGGAAGTTTCTTATTTTACTTAAGTCAATAAACATATATTCTGAGAAAGCATGAAGAAATGTGCTGGAATAAAATTGTAAAAACTTTTCATTTTTTGCAGTGGTTGTTCTGAAACTGACATTGTAACTGTACTACCAGCTGCTTTTTCTCAATTTGTGATTAACATAAGTCTGTTTTCTTGCCATAAACCTTATTAGACATTGCAATTCTGCCTTCAGTAGCATGTATTGAAATCTTTCTTGACCGCCATTGTCTGTGGAAAGTGGGTTTGATTTATTTTTCAACTGATCAAATATACTTAATTTTGCCTTTTTGTGGTTCATGAAAGGGACATTTTTGTATGTGTGCATTAAAAAAAAAACTATGCTGTATATCTTAAAGCTCGCTTTTCCACTGTTCTTTAATAGATTGGTGTCTGAGCAGTCTGTAGTTGCTCCAGTGACACCTCTCTTTCTAGGCACCATTTTCGAGTGATGTTTGAAATCAAGGGGGAGTATAATAGAACACTCATTTGCTTTTTAAATGTGTTTCAGTTAATCTGTCATACGATTCAAATATTTTTATTAAATGAGTGAGGTAAAGAATGTTCGCAAATACCACCCTTCCTCTTCAGTTTTATTTTTTTTAGAAATGCTGACATTACTATGGAGAAAACCGAGAAAAATGTTACTGTACTAAGCACATTATAGATTCCTACTTCTGTTATTACTGCAGATGGTAACAGGCTGATTGTGATATTCTTTAAAGCATATTAATATGAGGGTCGTATTTTAAACTAATTTTCATGGCATAAATTGCTGATCTTGTTCTCAACCACTTTCACTTTGTTGTTCACTATTTATTTTCTTGTTTTGTGGACTATTGTTTTTTTAAAATACTTTTTTAGCTAAATCAAGGAGAATGAAAGATCAGTAGGCCGTTGGTGGAGGGGAGAAGATGTCGGTCTTCTAAGAAAATATTACAATTTTACGTTTATAGAATACTCTGCTTTTTACATTCACAGATCTTATTAACCTAATTAATAGATGTGGCAGATTCTTTTAAGTCTTGTTTGAGAAAGTGCTGCATTACTATAAGCCAGGAAAAAAAACTGCACATGATCTGAACAGAGACCTTTTCCTCATTATGAAGGATGTTTGGGCTTCCACACTTCAATGAATCACATCAGCTTTTTTCATTTATGTTTCTCTCTGTTCATGCATATGTGTTTTATAATCCTAAATTGTTTTCCATAGAATGAGTTCTGACTGTCTTTTCTAATTTCAGGTTTATCATCTTTTGGTTGTTGCACCACATGCAGTGTATTTTATATCCTGTATGTATAATTTACATATACTTTAAAATGCTCATAATTCAATTCAAATATGCAGAATCTGTAGGTTTACTAAAACACATGAAGTGGTGAAAAATTACTTTTGTATTATGAGCTTTATCATAGCCTATAGTCTAATGTTCAAACAGGTGGTTACATATGATACAGTAGCAATAGAACATTGTAAATTGGGTGGGTTTGCATTTATTGTTTGATGAGTCTACATCAACAAAGCAAAACAAAAATAGACAGAGGCAGGCACAGCTAATCATTCGTCAATATTCAAACGAAATTAGCACTAATTATCGCATCTCCTGTAATAAGCAATGTAATCAAGGTTTAAATATTTACTTGAAGCAAATAGCATAGATGTGCTGAAATATATTAAGTGCTCTGACACCACAAGTCCTTGCTGTAATTTTTAGATTGTTCTTATTTGTTTCCAAGTAAATGTCACACACATAAATCCGAGTTGGCATGAATTTCGTCACAACCAAATGGGGAGAAATGCCTGTGCAGGTGTAGTGATCAGATATTGCATTGTCTGCAGTGATTCTCAATTAATCATCAAGACTCTGTTACTAGTCTTGGAAACGTTCCAAAATGATGCCTGTTTGATCATTGTCTACAGGACTTAATGTGTGGGATTAAATCTGCCCACAAAAAAAAAAATCACATAAAAAACCAAAAGATCTGTGAAGGCAATCAAGGAAAGATATGGTAAATAACCAAGCATTAATTTTATATACAGTATATATATTTGACTTGTAGGTCAAGAACTGAAATCAGTTTTCAGATTCATCAAAGCCTGAAGATTTAAGTGGCTTATAATTAGCATCTTTTATTTATCTTTATTTCCTTTTCTTTCAGGAAGCAGTATTTAATTAAGTGTGTTAGTGAATTAAGGATGGACATTTTTCCACTTGCTTAGGCAGGGCATTGAACCTGACCATTCCTTCTCCTAGTTTGGGTATGATGTGGTACCTATTACACCTAATGGAATTAATGGCTTGGGCTTTTAAAAGCACTTGAGCTTACTAAAGGGGATTATTTCTATATATAAATCAGGGTCCTTTGATAGTTTACTATTAACAGTTCTTCCGGTGAAAATCAGTCAGTGGAATGCTTTGTGACTGAAATGGACATTTTGTAATGTCCTGTAAGATAAATTGCAGCATTTGCTGTAAAAAATGAATAAGTCTGTTCTGCGTATAATGCAACCTCCGCTTTAATCAGAATGGGTTGATGCTTTGATGGTGTTTATTTTAACACCTAATTGCTAATTAAACATTTAGTCGATGCTTCAAACACATTATATTTAGTTTTGAAATATTTTTGAGCCATTTAGATTCGTAACATTTCTATCTTGAATCTAGTTTTCAGTTCACTTTACTCTCTTTTCATCCTAAAGTGGGCAGCACAGTTACTCAGCGGTTAGCATTGCTGCCTCACAGCACTAGGGCCCTAGGTTCTGGACCTGAGGCGCTTGCTGTCTGTGGGGAGATTGTATGTTTGCTTAGTGTTTGTATGGTTTCCTCCGGGTGCTCCCATTTCTCTGCCACAGTTCAAAGACATACTGGTAGGTTAATTGGCTTCTGGGAAAATCGGCCCTGGTGTGAGTTTGTGCCTGTTTGTGTCTTTGTGTCCCCTGCGATGGACTGACATCCTACCCAGGTTGTATCCCACTTTGTGCCCGTCGCTTGCTGGGATAGGCTTTGGCTCCCCTGTGACCGTGTATTGGATAAAGCAGTTAGAAAATGAATGGATGGATCCTAAAGCAAGGTATAGTATCATATGAAATTAGGGCAGTTTACTCAGTCAACAGGAGTTGAAATGCATTTATATAGTCTGTTAAAGTGCAAGTCTTTTGAAACCCTAATTTTAACTACCAACTAATTTGGTAACAGTCTATTCATGGTGATTCTAAACGTATTAAAAGCATTGTAAATATTGGCTCATTGTAGCTGTTAGGAAAGTTATTCTTATTCTCAGTATTATTAAATGTTATGGTTATTGTTTGTCAATGATTCCTCTTCTGAGTTAATATTAATACTCATTAATATGCAAAGTACCAGTATTGATACCTGAGACCCAGTTCAATTCCAGCAGTGCAGCAGTTTTCCTTTTCCTGTTCCACATATTTTCAGACATTTTAATTTTAAGGAACAAGTAATAGGTTTATTCCATGCTGAAAAAAAGAAGAAAGAGAACATAACGTTTCGGCCGTGGAGCCTTCTTCAGGTGTGAGAGAGACAGGGCAGTAGGCAAAGGTAAAGTAGCGGGAGAACAAAGGTTGGGAGGGGGGAGGAGTGAGAGGCGGGAGTAGGGGACAGAAAGAGAGGCCAATCAAGAGGTGTGAAGTCAGAATGGGTGCAGAGAGGTGTGAAATGAAACTTCCAATGAATGGAGAAAATTTAAAAGAACAGTAGTCTGTCGTTAAGAGAAGGGAGAATGTGTGATCCTAGCTGCAGAATAATTTTGGTTTCGGTGGTCTTTCTGATGTATGAGTTCGGAAAACCGTCTTTGAGAACACAGACGGAGAGATTAGAGTGGTTGTGGCCGTCAGAGGTAAAATTAAACTGTTAACTTTTAATACCCCTTATTTTAATGAAGTTAAAGTAGTGTCAATCTTTTAGGGCTTGACTGCTGTTCTGATGTGCTATGTTAGGTAATTATCCTGACACACACATTATCCTGTTTTATAATAATAATAATTGATTAAACTTATATAGCGCTTTTCTGGACACTCCACTCAAAGCGCTTTACAGGTAATGGGGACTCCCCGCTTCCACCAATGTGCAGCCCCACCTGGATGATGCGATGGCAGCCATAGTGCACCAGAACGCTCATCACACATCAGCGATCAGTGGGGAGGAGAGCAGAGTAATGTAGCCAATTCATAGATGGGGATTATTAGGAGGCCATTATTGGTAAGGGCCAATGGGAATTTTGGCCAGGATGCCGGGGTTACACCCCTGCTCTTTTCGAGAAACGCCCTGGGATTTTTAATGAACACAGAGAGTCAGGACCTTGATTTTACGTCTCAGCCGAAGGATGGCGCCAGTATAAAAAAGTGCTGGCCCCACTAACACCTCTTCCAGCAGCAACCTTAGTTTCTTTTTCCCAGGAGGTCTCTCATTCAGGTACTGACCATGCTCACACCTGCTTAGCTTCGGTGGGCCGCCAGTTGTGAGTTGCAAAGTGATATGGCTGGTATAGATCATATATATTTAAATTCAGTATCACTAATAGGCTTCATACTGTATTTGTATGTGATGTAGATGTAAATGTAGAAAACCATGTTTTAAGTATATTGCCATGGATCAGTGGTTTCATTAAAAATAACTTAGTAAAAGCATTTGACAATGGAAGTATTTAGGAATTGGAATATGTGTGACTGAATATATGCAAAGAATTAATATGTCAAGAATGTTTTGAAGACCTGGCAAAGAGAATAACCTTGGTGTCTTCAAATCCATAAATAAGAGTGATCAGCCTACAAAAAGCAGAGGCAGGGTAATTTACAGTAACTCGGTTCTCATTTCTGTGATGTCGAACATTCAATGTCTGTAGAAATAATACGAAAGATTAAAGACCTTGTGACATTGTGGAGCCTTGATTCTGTGCTGTTCAGTGATAACTTGGCCAATCCCCTGTCTTCTTTACTTCATTCTTGTCTGGCCAATCTACTGATGATTGTATTTAATTTCTTTTTGGAAACTTGTATTTGTATTATAGTTATGGCTTGGCTTGATATACCGCTAAACAGCCTTAATAGTTTATTTTTTTCTGGTGTTCACAGTTTTTAAAGCACATTTTCAGTTTTTAATGTTTACTACAAGATTTAAAAAAGTGTTTAAGTGCAGACGTTTTGGTTTGTGATTTTATTTTTGTAGTTCAAAGCCATACCAAAAAAATGGCTTCCAACACACAGCTGGCTTTATTGCACCTGTGCCATATTATTTATTTATTTAAAATATCATTAGTGCAAAAATGTGCGTTTATTATTTATATTGGTAGTGAACCAAACTGAAGTGAGTCATTAAAAAGGCTTTAAAGGACATTTGATTAAAGAAAGGGCACAAAGTTATTCTCTTATGGTACACCATATAAATGTGCCAATCACAGCAGTGGGAACTGACAGAAATTTGCCATAGATGGTATTTTTGGCTTTAAAAATATAACAATTACCTCAGTTCCTTAGGGAGATGGGCTTGAGGTTTTGTTGTGATGTGCTGTTGGTTGCAGTTTACTTTCCTTCTGATGAGTTGGTTCTGCTTTACACTGCGAACCGTGTCAGAGATGACAGAAAATGGGGATTATCGAATGGATCTGCTGTTCAGCTAGATGCAAATCTTAACCGTAACAACTGTAATTTGGAACAGCTTGTTGGCAGATGAAAGCTAGATCACTGATCTAACTATAACAGGTTTTGTGGGTTGTTTTATAAACCTGAGGTATGCATAATGAAGAAAGCCCAGCAGCTATTCCAGAAATGAAACAGTGATTGGTCAAAAGAGCTGTATCTTTGAATAAGCTCTGCAACTAAACCTTTCAAGTATATGTCCTTCTTAGAAATACAAAACAAAAAGGTTTAAAAGTATAATGTTTTTGTTTTTTGGCAGTAAATTGAGCTTTAGTATGTGAAAATAGAAAACTCATAAAAATGTAGCTGCAAAAGCATCAGATAATTGGCATTTGCAGGAGGTGTAAGGGTATGCTTTTGAGGTTCTTGCTCAATGGATTTAAGCTTTGTTGTCCTCTTCTTCAAAGCCATTTACATACAACTGTAATAGCTTATTTTTATGAGTTTGCTTCTGTAATTTCCGTGAAGAGCAATCACAGTTTACCACACACAGATTTCGGCAACATGAGTCTTTGTTTTTCAATAGTTTTATAGTTTAAACTAATCTCCCCAGCCATGTCTTTTAATCATTTTGGAGCCACCAACTCCAGACTAGTGGATATTTCCACAGACTTTTACTGAACAGATGGAGTCTTGACGGGAAGGGGATTTTTTATCATCATCGCGGCCAGTTATTGCTTCCCTGCACACAGCTATCTCTTGGAAATGATTGGATTATTCTTGGTGTCTACCCCGCCTAGGTTCCTTCTGTTATGATTGATTTCTTTCTTGCTTGATGGGCAGATTTTATTTTCATTTTCAGAATATATGAATAAATGAATATAACGGATTTTTTTGCAATAATCCAAAAAAAGTAGCGGAAAACAACTGCAGAAAACCTAAAAATGATACTCTCCAAGTGATGCGTAGGCTGCAAAGGAACAAGTAAAGGTTTATTTCATGCAGAAAAGAAACAAGACACAACGTATATGATGTCTTCTTTCATAATAGCAAATAATGATACGTTATTTTGGAGTCGGCAGAGTTTCTTTCAGTATTCCATATAACTAGAAAATTTAAATGTACATGTCAGTTACAGAAGAAGTTACAGAAGTGTCTGTTGCAGTACCACTTCCTAGACAGGATTCTCCCAAATCACATGGACTAGCACTCAAATTTAAAATAAATTGCTTTTCTTTTTTGTCTGGCTAGCTACTGGCAAGAACCTGAATTATTTCTTTACCTTCTTCCTGAACTGCAGCATCAGAACCTTTGGAAGAGAGAGTGTCTTTGCGTACTTGAAAAATGCTTTGTTTCAGTTTTCTGGTCTTTGATACAGGCTAGAGTACGAAACTAAACTAAACTTTCCTCACCTGATTGGGATGATTTAGTCTGAAACATGCACAGCTGGCATCCACTGCCAGTATTCAATTCTGTATCAATTAAATTAAAACGTTCTGTCAAAAATTCAGTCTTTCTTGATTGCTTTGGTTTCAGTTGTACGTTTGTTTACTGTGTTCAATGTTTATGGCAGCAGAATTTAAAATATTTTCTGTAGTGTTATATGTTGTCTTAGCAACTAGGCTTTCTGGGAGTTATTTTTTATTGTTATCAGATATGCTTAATTAAAATTGATGTGGAATAATTCAAGAGTATGCATTGCTGTGCTTGCACTCCGTACTCACACGTGTTTTTGTTGGTGCTTGTGGTTTGTGAAAATTATGCTTAGATGGGAGGTTTGTTTGTTTTGCCCTTGAGTCCTTTATGTTGTTTAGCACCAAGGAAAGTGAATTAATGCCACATTTTTTTATCGCTTCAAAGGCCTCTTATTTTTTTACAATATATTATTTTGGAAGTGTGCTTTGCAATCTAAAACTGTATTTTTGGAAATGGAAAGTACAAGCATGGTGTTCTTAATGATATTATTGGGGAAGTAGCCTAAATGTCATACCTGCATTTAAATGTCTCTACTATGCATCTCAACTCTTTCAGCACAGTAAAAGCTAGTTTGTTTTAATTTAGATTAACTCTGTTTGTATGTAGTAGTTGCCTTAATAGTGTATGTAGTAGTTGTAGTAGCAAAAAAAAACATAAAGTATTTTTAAATTTACCATTTAAATTAAATTGAAAAATCAAGGTTAAAGCTTCCTTTCATTGTGTGAGTTTGCAAAGCATTTGTTTTATAGTGTTTCTGTAGGTTTTATATTTTCTCTCGTAATCTTTTTACAGTTGTCCAGATCTGCTTGTAAAAGTGTTTTTTTCAGTGATAATGCCACAACCAAGTTAGTTCCAAGTTGCAGCACTGCTGGACTAAAAACACAGCATAATAAAGCTATTAATTGTTACCAGTAGTTGGCTGTTTAGTTTGCAGTACTTGTGAATGACAGAGTCGCATGAAAATCCGTTTCCTGCTAACACTGGCTCTTTTCCAAAAAGTCAGGCTTTGTGAATTTACCCTTGGATTTTTATTACATCGGTACATTTTTGAGGTTTCTTGTCCTTGCCAGCTTACTGTTACTGTGATAGCATTTTCTAACAACAAGAAATGTAATGCTGGTAAATGGAGAGTAAATATAGATTTGAAGCCCATATTTCACAGCTACTCCAAAATAACTTTGGAAACAGCATGGTTAGCCACAGCATGCCATTGTATTTACAATGTACAGATTTTAGCACTTAACTTGGGAGTTTGGATTTCTTTGTCAATCAAAACATTGAAATTGCATATCTTTATTTTCCAAAGCTTCAGAGAATATTCTGTCCTGAAAGGCTGAAGAACTAAACCCTTTTTAGTCTTAGACAAGACCTGATACAAATATTCAGTATTCTCAAAGGCATTTATGAAGTCAAACCAGTGGACTTTTTAAAAATAATGAACCAAACCAGAGGACACAAGTAGAAATGATGTAGAAATCCATTAAACACATCAGAAAGCATTTCTTAACCCAAAGAGTTAAGTGGGAATATGGAACAAGCTACCCATCCGTGTTGTTGGAGTTGATGCCCTTTAAATATTGCTATACAGTGTAGGTGCCAACTACTATATGTAGGTGTGTCAAGCGCCACCAATATTTTGATTATATTATTGTTATGTATCAGAAGTTCGTGGTTGCTGTGTCAGCATGTGTAGGCTGCAATGGAACAGGTAAAGGTTTATTCCATGCTGAAGGGAAAAGACACGACGTATCAACTGTGGAGTGAACAAAAAGAATCTACATTTCTGAGAAATGAATACATTAATAATTCAGAAAACCAGCTCTATAAAGCATGTGCACTTAGTCTTCTGATCATAAAGAACTTGATTGTTGTCTTCTGATCGTAAAGAAAACAATCTTTCCATGGGCTTGATGGTTGCAAAGAAGTCAGCTCCAGCACTGGAACAAAACATAAGAAAGGTCAGATGTTTCAGCAAAGGAGAAAATCAACATTCATATGATTCTTTTGTAATGATGAGCATAGAATGGCTTTGTGTTAGAATTTAAGGTGTTAGTAATATTTTCCTCAAAAACACAATCTCTGTTCATAGCATAGATTTCACAGATGCCGTGTAGAGAGAATTGGAAAGTATGAGCAATCTAACTGTCATTGTTTGCAGTGTAATAATGTGTATAATGCTAATTGGGGCTAACAAAAACTGAATGCATTTTAATGCCTTATATTGAAGGCGATTGTTTCACTGGACATAAAATAACTTTAGTAGGGGTACAGAAATTCTTTTGAATTTTGAGAAATAGTCATCACCTATGAACATTGCATTATAGGATTTTTTTTCCTTCACATTCCAACAGAACAGCAAGAACAGTAGAAATCAATATCATGAATAACTGACTCCCAACTGAAAAGGCCTTTCTCAAAGATCGTGAAGAAGGATGGCCATTGTGACATTTTATTTTATTTAAAAAAAAATAAAGCCACACATAGCCTATCTAATGTGCGTGGTTGTTTTTCAAAAACCGTATTTAGACTTTCTTAACTAATGTAAATTAAAAATTGTTAACTTGTGGGTGTTCATGGTTGCAATAGTTTGGCCATCTCCGCCATGTGTTTCTCGGGTGCTTCAAGAATGATTCATCCTCGTTATGGTTAAAAAAAAATCTGGTGTTTCAACCTAAACACAAAATAAACCAGATGCAGTTCAAAGCTGTTTTTGAAGTAACAGCCACTTCATGAATTGGTAGCCTGCTTTTTTTAAATGTAATTGCTTTATACTTTCTTTGTGCTGCTGATACTGACCAAATCTCATGTAAGTCCGTTTCTCATTGAATAACATGTTAGCAGCTCGGAATGGAATTTTAGATGAAGAAAGTGCAGTCTTCTCAAATTGGTGGGTTTTAGTATTTTGTTGGCTAGACTGCAGTGTCTTGCAGGGTTTAGTCTATCCGCAGTCTATCCCATTTTTTAAAGTTGCTTAAGATAACTTTCAGAATGATTTTAACATGGTACATCAGAGAAATAACAAATTCAAATAGAAATTTGTGAATATCTGAATTCTAAGATATTAGATCTCTTACAAATGAAAACATAAAAAAACAAATGTTAACATAACTGTACTGTGCATTTTTATTTATATTGTATTACAAGTTATTTACAAATCTCATAAACATATTCTATAATTTGTAACCTGATAACAGTACAAAAACCCAGATTGAAATCTGGAATAGAATTATGTATCCTGAAGGATTCCATTGAATAGCCCTAGGTTTTAAACAGTCCGTTACAGGATAAAATGATACTTGTGTTCTACTGCAAACAAGATAAAAGTAACTTTTTCTGTCTGTGAACTATATAGTGTGTATTGTACAAATAAAAGAGAAGTTAAAGTTTTGTAACAGCAGTTAATTTTCATTGTAGTCACCATAGTGACTATTTTGATCTTTTGTTGACAATAAGTGTAATTTTAGTTCTATCCACCATTATTATAATGATTATTTATCATTATTATATTCAGGGGCCCCTCTCTACTTTGGTTCCATTTTTTAAATGGGCTTCAATTACACCTTTCTTTAAAACAAACCCATACTTTATCCCTCATACATATATTACCCTGTCTCTCTCTTTCCTTTCTCTCCAAACATTGAAGAGGGTGATATGCTGGCAACTCTCAGCGTTCCTCCTGCAGAACTCGCTCCTTGATCGTCTTCAGTGTGGCTTTCTCTCTATACTCTTCATGTATACAACTCTTCCCTCTGTTATAGCTTCAGTTCCTCTTGAAGCTGCCTCCCTGTCTTAATCCTCCTTGATCTCTTTGCTGCTTTTTACATAGTGAAACACCCTGTTCTCCTGTCAGCCCGGTGACCTACTGTAGGAATTTCTCTTTTGTCATTTATTGTTCATTTGTGGTTTTTCTACCTTGCTCAGCACACATACTATGTCTCCTGGCTGACACAATCTGTGCTTCTTACTTTTTACTTTTCTGTCCTAGGTTCTGTCCTATGTCCCCTACTGTTCTCTCTGCATGTTCTTTATCTGGTTCCTCTCTTATAATGCCATGGCATTTTGTATTTTTTACCAATAATATTTGTTTTCTTTCAAATTTTAACATGTTTCATAGCCATTTCCTCTCAGATGATCTCCTATCTTCTTAAACACAACCTCATCATCTCCTCCTTTTTCATCTTTCACTTCTTCCAACCTCTGGGGAGCATTCCATCTCTTTTCTGTCTGGATTCCACCACCACCCTGTCACCTTCCTCTTCTGCCAAGAACCTCAGTGTCACTCGTATCCCCCCTCCTAATCCCATCATGACTTTTCTCTGGCACATTCCTGCAGCTTCTTCTGCTTTAACAGTTGGAGATTCAAATTTCTTAGCCAAGTGTCCAGACAACGTCCTATCCGGCACCCGGTATTCTCCCACCTTTTATAACTCCCTATTGGCACGTCCTCCTTCCCAGCCCCTTCTATCCACTGCATTTCATCCACAATTCTTCGTCTCCCCCCCCACTCTTCATATGGTCCTCCACTACTGCAGTCCTTTCACTGACTCCCTGTTGCTGTGTCTGATTCAAAACCCTTGTTTTCGCCTACTGTTGTCTTTAGCATTTTTTCCTGCCTATTTTCAATATACTGTCTCTGTGACTTCTGATCTTTTTCACTCCTTATTTTCCAATTGGACTTTCTGCACAGTTTTTCCACTTTTCCCTTCTTCTGATTGCAGAGCCCATTCATTCTGTAACCTTCCTCCTCAGAGGAGGGGTAAAAAAAACACAAAGAAATCAGAACCATTCACTCCAAACTACTTTTCTGTGCAGACTCAGAAATCATCTGTATAAACAGAATACTGTATGTGATCTCTCAATTCTTAACTGTATCCTTCAATACCTCTTACACTGTGTTGTACTAATCTTTTTTAATTTTTAAGCTGGTGAAGTAACTTGTAAATGCACTTATTCAATGTAAAAATGCCATACATGTCAGCAGCGTGTTTACATCTAGCGCTGTATCCACAACAATCTGTATACTGTGTTCATTGTTAGTATTTCAGCAGGAATGCCAGCTTGGCATATCTCAGACGCTAAGCAAAGTTGGGCCTGGTCAATAATGGAATGGAAAACATTTAAGGAGGTTTCTGACAAGTGGTGTTGCTGTACTAGTAGTAGCTTCCTTACGGGGCAATATGTTACACTGATCATGGAATCTTAATTCTGTGCTGTAGAAAGTGCTGTCCTTTGGATGAGATGTGAAACTTAGTTCTTGACTTGATGGTCATTAAAGATGACAGTATATGAGGCAGAGGCGTTTAACCAGGTAAATTCACCCCTGCCACAAACCAGCCACATGGGTGCTGCACTTCAGTGGTGGATGAAGTGAGTACCTTTGTATACATAAGGCACTTTAGGATCCTTTGAAATGAAAAGTGTAAAATTATTATCTTTTTTAAATTTTGTTTTGTGCATTACTTGTAGATACTTGTCTAATGTGTCTTAGCCTTGTTGTTAATTATTTTAATTTTACTTTATTGCACCTACATAGATGTTCTTTGTACTTCCACAAGTAAATATTTTAATGTTTAACACAACTGGGATTTCCAGGTTATTTGACTAATTCCTTTATCTTTTTTCTTAAGAAACTTGGTCTTGCCATACAGTTGACAGGCATGACAAATCCCTTTCCCATTGTGGGCCTCAAATTCTTAGGTTTCTTATAATGATATACAGTACTGTCTTATAATGATATACAGTAGGAATCATATAAGATTGCAATTGGACCTTATTCATGTATGGGATCCTGTAGTATTTTACAGGACTTTGTAGGATCCTCTGCAAAGTTTCTACCAGGGATACTAAAAAAAATGAATTATCCTCAGGTTAAGGTCACTGTTGATGCAACACAGTGGAATAATATGCTTATTTATTTACAGAGAAAAGTGTTGGAAATATCAGCTTTCAAATGGCAGCATTTCACCCAACATATATTTTCATCAACTGGTTGGAAACTGATAATAGAGCTGTCATGCACGTACTGAAAAGGAAATGTTGACAGGTGTAATTTTTGTCATTGTTACATCGCTTTGTGTTAAATTTATCCTGAGTTCCATTGTCTGAGAAGCCCAAACTAGAAAAAAAGTGTGCTTTATAGCTCTTTGACGTATCCCGCTAAATAACTCATTAATTGATTATTGCCAGAAAAATGCATTCTATGTTGGTGAAATTGCCTCCAGCCTAGCCTTTCACGCATCTGACTTTAAATAGCAATCTGATTTGAAAGGCTTTGAATAATTTCGATGTCAGCTGGGTTTATGGGTCAGTGTGCCACAGCCACATACTGTATAATCTGGTTCTGTCGTGATGTCTCGTCTAAATATTAAGTGGTTGTCAGCTTCCTTTCAAATACCTTAAGTTCATGTGCGGTATAAATCATTTCAGTCAACATTTGACCTAGATTTCCTTCTTCCCTGTCATAAAAGGATTAAAATTCAGAAAATAGAATCTCAGCCTTGAGAAAGAGCTGTAACTGGTTGTTAAGCCACTTTGTTTTCCATACAGACTGAATCAGTTTTTTCCCTGAATGATATTTTGATTACCTGAATGTATCTCTTTGATAATTGTATTTGTTTTGGGAGAATTCTTCCAGCTGGTAAAAATATTACAGTAAACTGTATCTTCTATGCCCCTTTGTATTGTAAATATAACTGGGCTTGTTTCCCCCCACCTACCAAGGATGTGCTGGCTATGTCAATTGGAATCTCTGAATTATGCTTGTGTGCAGCTGCTCGACAGTGGACTGGTATTTCATCCAGGCTGAAGTCTTTCTTTGCACCTTATGCTTCAGGAATAGACTTCCTATTGCTGCAACCTGTGCCAGGAATCAGTAGTTTTCTGATGATTGATGGATATGAATTTTTTATTCAAACTCGATAAATTGAATTAATCTGAAGATACTATGCATTGCTAGTGTGTATTTTGAATAGCAAGAGTGCATGATGAATATTTTATAAATACCAGTTTTTAAAAACGTTTTTTTGATACTGCACAGTACATATCAACAAGCGGTTGTAAAAGTTTCAGCTGATTGTAAACATAAAATATTATAATGCATTGAGAAGACAGTACCGGCAAATTTATACTTGGAAATGAATATTGAGAAAGAAATTGAGAAGCAGTTATAGTAATTATTTGAACAGGTTTTCCTGTTTAAAGATTTTCCACAAATGTGTAATTATTGTCCTTTAACTGATAGTGATTAAAAAAAAATATGGATGTACCCTCATCTTCTTGACCAGTCTGAATTTGAACAATTGTATTTGCTGAAGAGGTGTGCCTGTGTTTCATCGCGACTGACCTCAGTCCCATACTGCTGACCTTTTCTTTTATTTTGGGGGCAGGCCGGGTTTAGGCTTGTCTTATGCTAATCCCCTTTTCTGTTAATGCTGTTTAACTAATGTTTTGTTTCTGAAAAATCATGAGAGCAACTATGCAACTGTGGTGGTCCACTTTAGAATATGAAAAGGGAGAGAATATTTCATTTAATCTATTTTGCAATATAGGGTTGTAATTTGAGTTGAAGAAGGAAAGGAAAATATAAAGGCATTTCAATTTTATGGGGAATTAAGCCCATACATTTGTTTAGGTACATCATTAATAACAAAGATTAAAATGTCCACTGATCGTATTTGTAATTAACTGGTCAGTCACTGAAGAAATTGAGCAGTCAGTTAGAATTTTCATAACATTGATTTTTCTTTGCTCTTTTATCTAATGGGAATGCATATGACTTAGCACCATGGCGACTAATTACAAAACCAATGTCAGGTGTTTTTGTGTAACATGGCGGCATCACATTCAGACACCATATGGTTCATCTGGGTGGTCATTTAACCACAGAGTTGCACAACATTAGCTTTACTGGGCTGTGTTCCTGCCAGCTATCCTTTTAAAATTCAGATTTTCAAAGAATACCTTTCTGCCCATTCAGATTTTAACGGGGAACATATTTTCCCTCAATTTTACAGGGCTTCCTCCTTCTTATGTACATATACACTCATTTAGTTTAATATAAAAATCTGCTTTACTAGAAGAAAAGCCTGCTTTTTGAACTGTCCAGATGTCAAATACAGAACTTCCATTCTTAGCTTTCACAATTTTACATCTGTTCCCTCTTTGTTTTAGAGAAATTATAGGGTATCTGCAGCTTTGTGCAGATTTTTTTCCACAAATTTGGAGTAAGGACTGCATAAAATGCCTTTCAAAGCCATTCATTCACAATAGAACCATTATATATTTAGGAATCCCTAGTGTTTTTTTTGTCTCCCACTGTTTCGTGTTGAGTGACAATTGTTCAACTCACATAGTGTGCCTTATATATTGTTCTTATCATGCATTTACATTTACTTTTAGTCCTAGAATCACTGTTAGAGTTCATGAAACAATTCTGAAACATCTTTTTAATTTGAAACGAAAACAGCATTGGATTTTGGAGTTTTGGATTTTATTTCAGCAGTCAGAATAGAATTTGAATTTGCTCCACCACCAGGAAACAACAACAAAAAAATAAATGAGCAAAAGCAATATAAAGAAAGCATGAAATCTGGGATGTTACTTTATTCCAGGCAGAATAACAAGGTAAACAAAAGCTGCACTTCTTTCGCAATACAGCCTGGAGTATCCACACTTTTTCATTTGGGTAACAGAATCATGCACTTGCTGTTTATTATCTATCACAATATATTTTTATTAGTATGTATTATTACACATTAATCTGAAATTGTGATTCACTTTATTCAGTATGTAAATGTTTTACATGTGAGTGATGTAACCAAAATTAAGAGACAGTATAAACTCCTTTAAATGGTTATTATGTGTAGGCATTGAGGTGGTGGGAGGATATTACTCATCTGAAATCCTATTTTTGTACATACTACCAGACCAAAAGCCATTGTACAGCTCACACATCCAGCAGAGGTTATCATTTATGCTGATCAGCAGCTCACACTTAAGAGTTCCTGATAGAAGGGACACTGTGTGCTTGTTAACCCAGATTTCATTGTGCAGCCATACAGTATGTACACTGCAAAAGGGGATCTTGGCAGTCCCTTTACTCTTTTAGAAAGGAGTAATGATGTTGACTCTTATTCCTTTGGTGAATGTGAATTGAAGTATGTGAGGTTGCCCACTTTAGTGCATTCTCTGGAGACTCGCGTGCACAGTGGAGGAGCTTTTAAAATCCATTTGTATGTTTTCTGCAATTATATTAAAGTTTTATTTATTGTATTAACGTTTTAAAGATGGCAGATATGTCAACTTAAGTGAAATATAAATCAAACATACATTTCAATAGCAGGTTAAATACTATTTTGGGTCTTCAACAACTAGCTTGTCTGTGAGGACTGAGAATGTTTAGGTTATTGGAAAAATGTCCATTGGAAATCGCCACCCCCTCGATATTGAGTTATTGAGATATTGATTAAGGACAACATCACAGATTCTTTAAACATGTACAGATGTCAGATCTCCTCCCCCTTATCTGTTAACTGTGCCCCTAAGAATGATAACGCCTTTGCAGATGATGTTGACTTTCATACTTTCTCCCTGTATGCTATAGCAAAGCTTAAAGACATGTCTGATCATTAAGCATCTGCTATTGAAGAATGTCCGATTTTAAATAACACTTAACGTTTTCTATTCCACTTTCCTGATTTTTCATTTGTTCATTTTTTTTCTTTTTCAATTTCAAGTTAATTTAGTATGTCTGATTGATAATTTATGGTGCATTTCAGGATGTTTATTATTATTGCAGTTGTTGTATAAGCTATTCATTCATGTTGAAGAAGTGTGTGTGTTCAAGATTAGCTAAATAGTTTTTAATTTTAGGCGATTTATTATTATTAATTTAACGAGGTGACTTAGGGATTTTGATCTGTCACTGCATGTCATTAGCAAACGCTTTTTACTCATATAGAGTGATCGTGAATGAAGACCCCCATACAGGGCAGTAGCAGAAACAAAGGTGCCACTTTTCTCTTCTAGTGCTTACTTGCACATCATGTTAAAGCTTTTCTTTCCTTCTGTGCCTTTTATTCCAGTCAGGGCCCGGGAGTGGGAAGTTCCCATTCTCCTAAAGAGGTTGTGCTTCTGCTCCGCTTGCTGGGGTGTGCTAATTGACCACACATGGCTCTGTCTCAGTGGTTTCACATCAGTGTGCGTATGACAAGGGCTGGGCTCTTGTCCTCTTGGTCTTTGCTGGCTCTTCTGCAGAACCACAGCTCTTTGTGTCTCGTATTCACAGATCCTGGCTGTGAAATTGCACTACTCCTATTGTGCTCAACGCGGGGGGTCACCCGGCCTGTCTCCACCCTCATCTGTACCCTCTACCTACAATCTGTCACTGCAAATATCTGAAAAATGTGATGTCTGCACTTTCTTTTGTTCATTTATTTTACTCAAAAGCGAGATTGCAAAAAAAGCAAGTGTACTGAGTTATCAAAGCGCCTGCTGGCATTTTGTGCATTGTAATGCTTTAAAAATACAAGTAAAACCTGTATACGGTGAGAGGTTATGCCATTTGAAATTTTTAGAGCAAAGAAATTCCTAATCTGAATAATTTATCAGTCTTCAGGAAAGCCTTTAGGAAAAAAAAAAACCTTTTCATTATTTAATGTGACAGTATCTTAGAACTGGTTTAATTAGTATCTTTGTAAAGTTATCTAAAATTATAGTTACATTATATGCAAAATCAGAAATGCCTATGATCTCTGATACAAATTTAATAAATTCTTAAATTCTATGATGTGCTGATGTTAAAATGTTTTGTTTTGATGGAAGTGGTAAATAGTGGTAAATGGTGTAAAAATATTGATACTGGCTGTTTATTTATAAGACCATTAGATCACAGAGCTGTAAATCACGCCACATATTTTACTAAAAAAGCAAATCAACAAGGTTGACCTGATAAAGATCAGTGCCAACTGGTTTGATTTTGGGTTTAGCTTGTCATTATCTCCGCTATCGTAGCATGCAGAGTTATGTTTTTGCCATATAAAGAGTGAAAAAAGAGTGGGAAGCCTCATGAAGTTCAGCACTATAACCACGTCTTCTGTTTTGTAACATAATATACACCCCTAGCTCTTTATTTTAGTATGGAATACAGTGCTCCTATAAATCTATATATTTTATATGTATATGAAATGATTATTGTGAGGCTGTACTCATAAAAAAAGAAAAGTTGTTCGATGCAACATCCAAATGTGGCATTTTTTATAAAGATACAGACTAGATTTATAAAGCTCTGCTCCTGGGTTGTCAGTAATGGCATTCTGTTGAATTGATAGAGAATACCCTGTGCTTTTCCAGAAAAGTGAACTTTTCAGTTGAGCTAGTTCAGGTTTGCTTAAATGTGTTTTTAATTAACTGTATGGTGGGCAGTAGGGTGGAACAGTGGCACAGTTGTTAGAATTACTGCCTCACAGGGCTTGGGCCCTGGGTTCAAATCCAAACCTGAGGTGCTGTCTTCATGGAGTTTGTATGTTCTCCCAGTGTTCACATGGGTTTCCTCTGGGTTATCAGGTCTCCTCCCATAGTCCAAAGACATACAGATTGGTTAACTGGCTTTTGGGAATGTATGTGTGTCCTGCTATGGACTGATGTCACGTCCTGGGTGTATCATGCCTGTGTCCATTTTTTGGCTCCCCTGTATTGAACGAAGGAGTTAGAAAATGGAAGGATGTGTTAACTGTATGGAAAACTGAAGGACAGATCAGATCCTTTTGTATTTGTATTTGTTGCAGTATCTACACTGTACATTTGTCACATGAGATGTATTCATCCTGCAGACCTAGTAACATAGCTGATGTTTAAAACGTAAAACTTACATACTTCCATTCACAAATATTGTAGCAGAGATGTAAATTTTTGTCTTATTCATGTACAGAGTTTACATACTGTAAAGCAGTGGTTCTAAAACTTTTTGGACCAAGTACCACCCTTGATCAAACCAAAGCATCCAAGTACTAATTAAAAGTCATCTTCTCATAGGAACCCCAGAAATTCTCAATGACCAACATGAGCGTGCGTGCGCGCACACACTCACATACACATATAATAAGTATTATAATAATAAACTTTATTTGATATAGCGGCTTTAAAGGTGGCTTCTCAAAGTGCTTTACAGAAAAAAAAACAGGAACAACAACTAAAAATAAACAATAAAAAAGCACCATTTCAGTGAGAGGGGTTAGCCTGTTTAGTCGAGCAAAGCAGATGTGAATTCATTTTTTGAGCCTTGATACGATTCACAAGAGTCTAACAGATTTTAAATCGTAAGGCATTTTCTTGATGGCAAAGGTCTCGCGGTGGATGTTGCATCCATTCATTTCTGGAGCACCCTCTCTAATTCGTGCAACTACACTGCTGTGTCGGCTTGTCATCGCTCTAGCACCGTCTGTACAAACTCCGACGCATTTTAACCAGTCTGCCATTCTTTTCGATAAATTCATTCAGAAGCTGAAACATGTGCTCTCCTGTAGTTCCTGTGGGTAGCGGCTTACAGAACAGAAAGTACTCATCTGACGTACCCTCAAACTCTTATCTAATGAAAACGAGCAAATTGGCCAAATCGACAACAGACTTATCTAATTGCAGTGAAAAGCATCTGCTCATCTTAACGTGCTCTATCAGCGTACTTTTAATATCATCCGCCATTTCAGTAATTCTATAAGTGACTGTGTCTTTCAGAGGGGGCAGCAGGTCGAGCTGTTTAGCAGCTTTTTATTCACACATAATACTCATCAGCTCTTTTGCCAATGGTAAATAATGTTCTTCAAAAATAGTGTGGTGCTTACCTGCTTTAGCAATCCGCAAGCTTGCATTTTTCCCCATTTCTGTTTCAGGAGGCTGTCTCAGAAGTTAAAAGAAGTTTTTATTTAATACGCATGGGAGCAAAACACAGAGACGCTCGGTGCATTTTTCTCAGATTAACCTAGAACAGTTCTTAAATATTTTTCTGTTATTGATCACGCTTTCCTGTGCTCACAAGATTGCCAGAGTTCGTTGCACACATTTCTAAGCATTCCTGTTTTTACAACATTGGTTTTGTTCCAAATCATGCACATTCTCCTATCTCCCTATTTGCTGGAGATAGCTTTTTTTAAATACAATTGGTCACTTCGTAGCACACATTCCTATAGAGTGGTATAGAATTACATTGTAGCTCTGTGTCCACTCAAGTATTAGCGCGCTGTATTGTAGTACTAGGCTGCGTATTCGACACGTATTAAAATAGAAAATATGAAAACCGGTCCCGATTTTTCAGCGCACACAACAAAGATCCAGGGTCATATGGCGTACCACCTGGCGGCGCTCTGCGTACCACTCCTGGTACATGTACCACAGTTTGAGAACCACTGCTGTAAAGAATTCTGTGTAGTCACATTTATCTTTTTTAGAATAAAAAATACAGTGAAGTAATCCTAGTTGTATTTGATATGTTTCAAGGATTACTCCTGAACTTGATATACCAATAGTGACTTATGCTTTTACAGCAAAATCTTGAATGACTTTGCTCGTGCATGACACAACCAATAAAGGTGCTTATTTCACACAGCTGTTGAGCTTTGTGACACTGATTTTGCAAGTTTGAGCCTGGGCTATTTCACTAGCTAACTATGGCAGGAACTTTTTAAACAATGGCAAAGACCTGGCAAAGATCGCTGTAGGTGGGACTGGGATTAATGGGCTGGGATTACTTTTCCAGTGATGACTGTGTTTGTTCCCAACTCTCCTGTAAAACTCCGTGATTTTTGGAAAGTGTCAAGAAAATGTCTAGAGAGGGTTGGGTTGGGTTGGGTTGCTCTTGTGAATGTGAATTGAAACATAGAAATGATTGGTGATTCCAGATTGGTGAGCGTAACATAAAATGCAAAAAATGGTCTATATATCCTGAATTATAGTTTCTCCAAGGATTTGGGATTCCTAATTACTCTCACTTAGATGCACAAAAAGATCAGTAAATTCTCTCAAGTCTCTTCTGCTTCTGAATATGGTGCTCTTGGCATATGGACCCCCTGTTGCTCTGTTACTAATCAGGAAATATACTTTGTGAGAACATCAAAGGATTAGGTTTGACAATGGGAAATGCTGATTTCCTGGTGCTGCTTGAGCAAACCTCCTTTGTAGAAGAAGCTTCTCCCAAAAAATCTTATTTGCCTTTGCTTCTCTAACATGTTAACATCATGGTTATTTATTCCAAAAAGGCTCTTTGATATCAGCAGGTAGCAACTCAAGATGAAGAATCTCTTTGCTTAGTACAGCAAGTAGGCTAATCAAGGAACATCATATTTGAAGGAACTGATTGATCTCTTCAGGCCTTCACTTCATGGACAAGAAGTAATGTGTGAGAATTATTCAAACAAAACTCTTATCTTTGCCTCCCATTTTGAATTTTTAATGGATTTCACTTGTGTACATATTTTACTGTTATGTATTTAGGTTAGGTTAAGTAAGAATTTTGCTTTCCATTGTTAATTGATTTTGTGAAGAGATTGGGCTTTTTTCAAAGTACTAAACTTGTCCCACATAAATATTATTCAAATCGCACCAAAGAATAAGAACATATTTTGGATTGACAGAGAATAGTACATAACTCAACAATGTTTGGAAGACTTTCAATATGTTAGGGCAAGTTTTTCTATAAAATATAATAAACACACTGTAGTGTCACAGCTCAGAAAACAGATACAAGCACTACTGGGTCACTGCTGAATTGTTGTACCTCTATAGTTTGTTGTCCAGAGAGTTTGGCTGGTGAACATCGTCTCCTGGGGCTGGTTGTACTAATGGGATCTAATCCTGAATCCAGGCTGCAATCTTAATTGGAGGTGGGCTGCATTGCGTTAAGGGATCAGTCCTCAGAGTAACCTCGGTTCTGGTTTGAAGTCTGGCCATGCTGTAGCACAGCATCATAGCTTAATCCTCCTTTTTAGAACTGCAGTTTATTAACTTCGTTTTAGACATGCCTAAAACCATATTAAACTTTTTTGGGTTCCACTATGGTTACAAAACATACTAGTGTTGCATGCATTTTCTTTATTTAGCTCTGAGATAAAATATGGTACAGCAAAGTACAGTAAGTTAGTCTTCTAAAACAATTGAATGTGAGTTTTTTCTGTGTATTTTTTAACCGTTAAACTTTAAAACATGTCAGGGGAATTCTGTGACCACTCAAAGCATCCTTAATGTAGAGCACTGCTATACTGTATAAAAATATCTCAGAAACAAATCCAGGCATTGTCAGCATTTCAGTTGATTTGCTGATCATTGCTGTGTAATTTTATTGTTTCTCTTTGGGGATTCCTTCTTGGTTCACTCTTGCTACTGTATAAAAACACAGAAGCTGTTGGTAGAAGGATATTGATCCAGAACAAGTGTGCCCTTTTGATGTTTCTTCTTTAGTCTTAAATGTGATTTTTTACAGTATGAGAAGAGTTATACTGTTATTTGAAATAACATCCTTTACTTGCAGTTTTCTATAGTGGTCTAAATAAATGTTAACTTTGTTTACAGAGTTTAGATTATTAAAGGGCATTTTCCACAAGCAAACAAATGTCTGTTACTATTTTTTAATGTTGAATCAACATTTTTATTTTTGGAATAATCAGTTGTGAATTAGTGAGTTCCAGTCCTATGATATCACACCAGGAAATTTGGTTTTTAATCCAGAAATCTTCAAAATAATCATGCACAGTCAACATCTTCTGTGTTTCAGGACGCAAGGCTGGAGTGTCAGATATGTTGAGTAGATTTTGCTAGTAACACTGCAGACTCATACGTTTCCCGGGGGTTGTGTTGAACAGCAAGCTGAGAAAACCTTGGTCGCCTTGAAATCTATAGAACATAACTGGACCCCATCTAACTGGATGCCAATGCTTGGGGCATCCCTGGTTATACTGGTTGGGATTTCCGTGATTTCTGTGTCATTTCAGACAGCCTTTAACATTATAATATGTTTTTATGCATGTATGCAGTATGGCTGGGATGTCTATGATATAAAGAAGTTTTATTTTAAAAAAGTTTATTTTTTATTTTCAACTGTCCCTTTATACTATAAGTCTTATGTGTGTTTCATAAATATTAATGGAACCCATTGTCTATTTTGTAGTAGTTCAGGTTGGTAGCTGCGTCAGCATGCATAGGCTGCAAAGGAATAAGTAATAGGTTTATTCCATGCTGAAAAAAGAAGAAAACCCAACGTTTCGGCCGTGGAGCCTTAGAAGGCTCTACAGCCAAAATGTTGTGTTCTTTCTTCTTTTTTTCATGGAATAAACCTATTACTTGTCTATATTGTAGGACAGCTATCTTAAACGTGTTTATTTATGTATGTATTTATTGATTTTATGCAAATGTTTATATATTTGTATAAGCAAAGGGATTTAAGTGCAGTATTTTAATTTGCAATTATAAAACTTTTTTGTTGTCTTTAAGGAGGAAAATCAGTGCAGTAAACCAGTGCAGTTTTGTTGCTTTTGTTTTTCATTCACACGAGAAGGTTTTGCAAATCATAAACATTTCTAATTGTTTATGATGAGAAGGAAATACAAATATCCCTTTTGATGATTCTGCATCAGTACATTTAAAAAAAGCATAAATGAGCACTTTTACAAGAATGTGAATTGGGGCCATGTGGAAGACAAAAGCCTGAAAAACTAGTTTAAGTGGTTTGCTGAGGTTTTGGTTTTGTTAATGAGAGTAGGATCATGTCACGCAAGACCAGCAGTAGCTTTAAAAAGGATTTTTGTTAGTGATCAACTTCTGGCTTTACATTGATATGATGGCCTGGGTTATGCCTTATACTACACCTGTTTTACTTAAGGCTCTTGTAGCGCTATGTAGAACCACAGTGTTCTAGGTGGTAAGTGTAAGATTTGCTGTAGTTTGTGAAAGTGTTTGCCAACAATCAATCATAGGCTAACAAACAGTGAATTTAAAATTGCACTTTATTTGAAGGAAGTGAGTGGTAAAACATAAGAATGTGTAACTGATTGAAGTCATGCCCAGTTAAAAATGGCAAAACTCTCGGCAGTACAGTTATCACAGTTGTGCCTGGCTGATCTGTAATTTGGGTTTTTTCCCCCTTTTCCTAATTTCATACCCTATTAACATACTCTGAAGTAAATGAAAATGTCTACAGCTGTTACTGCTTTGTTTATTTTGCAAATCACAGCTTGTCATTTACTCTGATTATTTGAGAATAAACAATGAATTAGAATTTGGTTTATCTGATTAAAAAAGGAAGTTGTACTTGGTTTGCTGTGATATGGTATAAAACACTGAAACTCACAGCCTTAAGACGGCATTGCACTATGTGTGCAGCCAATCGGCTCTGTGGTCAGGGGTCTTAAACATATGCCTTCAATTAAGTTCTACTCCCCTAATGGGAAACTAATAAGGTCTTTGGTTGTATGGAAGACATCTGTTGATCTAATCCTGTCATGATTGTATCACATCTCTGACAACCCAGGGCAAAATGTTTGGCTGGAAGTTAAATTGTCCTAAATGTAATAAACTAGTAAATAAATGTCAACATGCTTTTTTACATTTTATGTAACTTTATTTTAAGAAATAATTTGGGAAATTAAGTGAGGCTAACCTTTTCAGTGTAGAGTGTACAAGCACAAGTAGACACAGGTTAAAAAAAACAACCTAGGTTTTGCATAATGCAAACTTGCACTTCTACATGTTGCCATTTACCTCATAATAATGAAAGTAATGGTTTGACACGATCATTGAATAGCAACAGTGTCTGTATTTCAAAATATATACATATAAACTATGTAGTTCATGGTGATTAATCAAAACAATCTGATTTTACCTTTGGTTTTTCGTGGTGTGATTGAAAGTCATGACAACTTGTTATGAAGATCTGCTGTTACTAGAGTATTATTTTCTTAATTTTTGTGAATTAAATTAGAATTAAAGTAGTTTTAGATTTTGTTTTAAATTCATAATACTTTTTCTGCTAGCCTTTATGTAGTTAGTTCCACAATGCAGAACCTTACTCTAAAGTGTACTAACAGCAAATGCAGCAAATGTCTGACCAAAAAGTTTGAACTTTGTTCCTTATATCATAACAAAACTGCAATGTGAATGTAAAATAATTCATTCAGTCCCCATTAAATTAATAATTTAATTAACCATCAAAGATAATCTCCGTTAACCCCAGAGATAAAAAATCTTATTGATGTATAGACTTATTGGTCTTACTATACCATGAAAGCAAATGACACATACAGTTGTAGACTTTAAAGGATGTGCTGCCATTTGATCCCTGGCCTCAAAGAAAGTGACTGTTTCAAGGCTCTTTCTGACATTCATATGAATTATACATTCTATATATCTATACAGTATCAAGAAAAAGCCTGTTAGAAGTGATGTGGTTTGGAATTCATATTGAGCTTTACACAGAGTTCATCTAGCAGTATAATTTGAATTGATTTCTTATTGTGAATCCTTGTTTGATAAATTGCACAATGTGAACTGCTTCGGTTAATTTTAATAACCACTATAATAACTGTTATCCTGATATGATAAAGGCTTCAAGCAGTAAAACAATGTCATAAAATGATCTTAACAAAAGGTACCTTAGTTTTATTTTTCACCAAATAACAAGTTTTTTATGTTTAGTTTTTCCTACAGAAAAAAAAAACTCTACAAAGGATTTTTCAAATATCTCATGCAAAGAGGAGTTCAAAAACAAGTTAATGAAATCACTTTGAACTTTTAAGTACTTACGTGTTTCATCAGCTACAATATCCATTACAGATGTAATTATTTTAATAAACAGTACATGGCTTAATTTTAAAGTCTTAATTTTTCTGAGTCTTCTTTTAATTTAGCATAATTGTACAATATATTTGTAAGAACAGCTTTGATAGAATGTAGTTATGATTAAACTATGAGCTCTCAATATTAGAAAGCTAATTGAAAGCTGAGCTACAAGAGACCTACAGTGTAAGTATATTTTAACTGTTTAAGTAGTGGGGCTAATTCTATATATGATGATTGCAGTACTGAATGCTTTGACGTTACCTGTGTTTGCAAGAAGCTGAGCTTAATACTGTTTTAAAAATTATTTTGTATTCCTTCAAGCTAGAGACGCTCATGGCCAAATAGACCATGCAGCTGATAGTGGGATGCCATTGATGGGCTATGTTTGTTTGTAACATCTTGCATCTAGGATGGTGAGCAACAGTGTGCATACTTAGTTCAGTCTCCAAAATGCCAACAGCACAAATACATTGTTCTCTTGAAAAACGGGGGTTTTATATCTTCAGTTTCATCAAACATGTAATATTCTGCAGGTTCAATCGTGGCCTCATCTGTGCCAAATCATCTCTTGCTAATGAAATATATTACTAATGCAAGAATCAATGTAACTTGAGTGCCTTACGGATGGTCAGTCATGAATGATCAGTTGATTGAAATGAATGAAATTAGGCCAAAAACATTTAATAAGTATCCCAAATTCCTATAAATGATATTTCTAAAAACATACATACATAAAGTGAAACTAAATTGATACTCAGATAACAAACTTTAGCAATTAATCTCTAGCAATTAATCTTTTTAAAGAAATATACAATCAAAAATATGTACTGTATTAATGTGCAATTTGTGATTTGATAAGGAATAAAAAAGTAGTTCCATTAATCATGAGTATTTCCAGGCTCATGAGTATGGTTAGCACCTTTTATTGTAGTTCTGAACTTCTGATCAGCTCTGTTCTGTGATCTAAAGTTCAAGGAGGAATATTGGCAACCCTCCAGGTTGTTCTTTGCTTTCAGTTGAAATGTTTTAACTTTATTACCTACTTTTATCCTCCAAGTGTTTCTTGTCTGCTACCAGATAATCTTTTTTTGTCTTTGTTGTTCCACGTGTCTGTGTTGTTATTGAAGCTGTTTGTCATTTCTGTATTTGTTTTTTTGTCTTTGTTGTTCCACGTGTCTGTGTTGTTATCGAGGCTGTTTGTCATTTCTGTATTTCCACACTTTTTTGTGAATAAACATTAACTCACCCTTTGCAAAGTAATAGAAAATAATGTTTTTTCAATAATAATGTTTTTTGACTAACATTAAGTGGATTCAAATTTCAATACGTGGAATTGATGAAACACTTTGGTATATATAAACATTGATTTTGTTTCCATTAATGCAATTCTTTTTAAAAGTTGTATAACGTTGGAAATCTAATATTTGTTTTAAGAAGACTGTATTGTGTACTACAACCATGTTCATTTGACAGAATCTAAAGCGTGTCTTGACATGCAGCGGCTTGCAGACTCTTGTTATATCAAAGGTTTAAATGTCAATTGAGGAAAGCCCCCTCCCCCAAATCTTTTAAAGAAGAGGGTCAAGACTAGTAACCTGAAGTATTCCTCTGTGCCTTAGCACTGAATTCTCTTGGGATGCACCAGAGGTACAGCAGGGAGACCTGTTGACCCTGTTTTACACAAACCACTTGATTTGAGAGCAAATTACATGTCACATCATTCATTCAAGTGTCTTGAATGCAAATGATGACAGATTTATGCAGTGTAGTAATCAGTCAGAATATCATCCTGTCTGTGTTTCAGATGTGGGTCTTGTCATTGGTAATGTTAATATTTATATGGAGGTTAAGGAGAAAGCAGCAGACCATGATCACTATATCACACCTGAGACATACAGAATATGAGTGTGTATATCATGTGTGGCGATGTATTATTCTAAAAGTGAACTTTCTCTATCATGACATTGTTTAAATCTAAAAGTGCAAAAATATTTTGGGGTCCCTTTTTAGCCAATGTAGAGATCGATTTGAATGGAATTTAGAAAAGTAAATAATAAAAAGAGAAGGAGAATCAATGTGACATCATATAAGCAGAAGACATGTTACAAATAAATGAGAGCAGGCTATTCAGCCCATGTAGCTTATTTGGTTGCTAGTAGATAATTGAGCTAAGGCTTTTAACCAGCTGCTTCTTGAAAGAATTCAGGGTAGTTAGTTACCAACCTCTCATGAAAAAATGTACCTCCCGTTTTGAGTTACTGGCTCCCTATAGTCTCATCCTGTATCCTCTAGATAGTAGTTCAATGTTGATTCTTAAGAAATGCAGCAGGTGGAATCAGTGTTTTTTTAGGACTTTGAATACTTTATTAAGGTTTCCTATTAGTGTTCTCTGTTGAAGACTAAAGCGATTCAGTTGTTAAGTTCAGTGTAGCCTGTCAGTGGTAGGGTGTGCGTTTAAGCTGCGGTACTACTGAAGTAGCCATTTTTTTTATAATCATGGAGACTAAAATTTTACATTTCTTAATGCGTTATCAGAAGGCTAAATTATTCCCAGTAAGGGTCATGGTGACTCTGCACCTATGCCTGAGCACAGGGTCCAAAGCAGGACTGCACTCAGGAAGGGACACCAGTCCAACAAGGGGACATTTTAGAGACACTAATTAACCTAGCCAGCATGTCTTCTGAAGTTAGGAGGAAGCTGGAGCACCTTGGGGAGAATAGGCAGACTTAAACATTAAAGGCACCCCATTCCAGAATCAAAACCTACATCAAGTACAATCAAGTCCTATAAAACCTGTACGACTAACAGGTTTAGCCACCAGGTCTATGCAGTGCAAACCACAATTCCATTCTGCCTCATTTAGAATTTACATAATAATCTAAATGAGGTCTTACTATTGAAGATTCATTTACATTTTGCACATTCTGTTTGCATTTTGTATTGTAGCTCAGGTGGGTAGCTTTCAGACCTGAAGATGGCTCCAGGGCCGAAATTTTGTGTTTTCTTTATTCTCTTTTCAGCATGGAATTAACCTATTTTGTATTGTATCCACACATTGAGTATAATTTGTCAAAATGCACACTTAAGTCATTTTAGGTATCTTCTTCAAACTAAGTGATTACTTTTTTATAATTATGGCTTGTTTCTTTCATTTGTTTAACACTCAGTTCTTACCTTATTAATTGCCATTTGCTGGGTATTTTCTCAGTCCTGAAATTTCTTTAAAACTCTTTGGATTTCTCATATAGCTTATATAATGTTTGCTAATCCTCCTGAATTGGAATCACTTGCAAATTTGCCTGGCTGACTAACTATACCAGACTCCATATCATTGGTGGTATTTAGTAGCCCTAATAAAGACCCCTGTGGTTATCCACATATTGCATCACCCCAGTCTTAGCATTCATGCTTGATATGCATTCACCTTATTTTACCCATTAACCAGTTTTCATTTCAAAAACATACTCTGATCTTTAAACATGCAATTTAAGAATGAATCTTTTGTTTTTCAAAACGTGCTGAAAATCTAAATATCCCATATAATGTGCTGTTTGTATATATGTTAAGAGGTCTGTGTTCAGTGTCTCCAGAAATGTAAGGATAAAAGTGTGTCTTTTTAAAAGAAAATAATATTTGTGTAAGGTACAGAAGCAACGCGGACTGATGTTTGGAACCTTTGAATTGTAATCTCACTTTCCTGTTGCAGGTGAGGTATTTAATTTTACCCTGGGTCTTGAGGTACCCTGACAGGGGAAGCATTAACTAGACAAACCATTTGTCAGTCTTAGCCCATAAACCGTATGGCAGTGCAAAGGATGCACTACAGATTTGCTCTGAGGAGAATGCCAGACACCACATAGCTTTTAGGAAGGCAGTAACATTATCATATCCTATTCTAATTATCCTGAAATAAAGACTAGATCATGATTCTTTTGGGACTCTTCTAAGCTTTGAGTTAAAGTTAATACAGAGTTTGCCGCTTTTCATGGATTTAGTTTGTCAGATGAAGATCTGCCTTGGGTTTGCTGATTTCCTGTAGCATGCAATAAAGGGCTTTTATGTATGTATTTTCCTTGAGTATATGCACTATTTCAGAACTGAACACATCAATTCTATAACTGACTTACATTGCTATTTTGAATACACACAGCAGTGGAGCACAAGGAACCATAGTTACAGTATCATACAGGAGGTCCTTGGTGGACGTTTTTCAGTGGAATTTAATCAGGTCAGATATCTTGGCTTCAGCTGTGTTATTTTGCCCCTGCAATCAGGTGGGTCTGAGATCTGTTTTTAATTTGGTAAGACATCACTTGGCTAATTTTGTTTTCAGATTGGAGATGAATATTGTATGACTGAAGTAGAAAAACTCGTCAATGATGGGAAATGCATTCATTAAAAGTTGTCTGCGCTCATTTTTGTTCTTATTGCATTCACATCGTGAACAAGAGCCCAAGAAAAGGACTATGATTGAATGATGGGGGTTCACATGTCAATCAAACAGTGTGGTAATCTGGCATGATTTCAGGAGAGAAAGCCCTCAGTTAAGAACAAACTCAACCTTGTAGCAAGAGGTTAGCTGTCAATTGAGCTAATGAACAATGCACTGAAGCTTTATCCTCCCATTTTAGAAATCTCACAAAATGCAACATGTTTCTGTGTATTTGAAATATTTGGTAAATGTCATCTAATAAATCCTAGAGATGTGTCCTCTTCAGCTTCACTTTCCTTCCCGTTTCTAACCCTGACATTAAAAGTTTGTGAAAATGTCATATCTGCCAAAGTTAATTACTTTTTGTGTTATTCTTAGTGGGAATTAAATCCAGTAGATTAGATCGGAGTGAAGCAGTGCTTACTTTGTCTTTTAAGTGTGTTGGCGGTTGGCTTAAGGTACATTGAATAATGTTCCAAATTAAGTCTGCTGTACATGTTTAGGTACTTATGCTCTTCATACTATTAATATTTGAGCATTGATAAAGTAAAAGAACTTCTATATTTATATGTGAGCAATAAGGTTAACAGCAAAATGTTATATATGTGGCGTCATGGTGACAGAATCACAATCAAAACTGAATTCAGTCTTCATCTTCTCCTCCCAGGCAAAAACATGCTTGTTTTAACCAAACATTGTGCATTTGTTTTGTAGCCTCTACTCGAGAAACCATTAAAAACAAGGATTTTTTTTTATGTGGGGGGTTTCAAATAAAAGGAACCTCTTTTTTTTCTGATACTCTTTCTGGAAAAGTCAAGATTTCAAATTTATATAGATTGTACTGATACAGAAATGTATTTAGATTACTTTGTAGTGGTCTGGTTTTATTGTAAAGTGCACACCTTCATGTTTTAACAATACACAATGTCTGGTGGCATTTGCTGAAGTACAGTAGGTTATGTACAGCCCAGTGTCCACTAGTGCTGTGACGCTGCATGCTCCTGGACTGAAAGCTGTTCATTCAGGATGGAATTCCAAACGTGAACTGAATATTGGAGAACCTTCCAGATTTATATATACAGTATATATATATATTTTATGTGTGTACTGGAATATTTTAACATTAAGATGGGTTGTTAATAAACAGTTTATATGTTTTCTTTTAAAAGTTGGAAACAAAGACTTTAATGTGTTTATTTGTGCTACTGCTATGGAACTTTAAGGAGTGTAGCCATAAACAGAAAAATGATAATGTGGGTAGAGGAACAGGCTGGATTTTCGTTTTACTTGCGCTCAGTTGTGTGTCAGTCTAATAAGCACACTTCTATTAACTGTTTCCTTTTTTGCTCCCTAGTTAGATTAAAAGGGGTTCATAAAAAAGGTCTTGTTAAAACATGGGCTGAACTGGCATTTCCAACATTAATGTTGGTTTTTGTATGCCTTTTTTCACAGTGCTTCAAGTAATTTCGGCCAGGAGGTCCTTGTTGTTTCCCAGGATTGTTTTTTTAAGAGGAAATAACACATTTTCTCAGACTGCTTTCTTTTCTTAGATATGAGTGTTGTCCCTGTGAAAGGAAACTGAAATATTTCTGATCTTTTGATTTGTGAGATATTATACATCCTTTGATGATGTGAATTATAGTTCTTACATTGTGATTCATACAGGGTGGTATCATACATTCATCAGTAGTCCTTTTATTTAGTGGAATTTGAAATAGCACAATACCATTACATAGTGCAGTTAAGTGATTTTTGCTTTTGCTCTATGTTGTAATCCAGCAAGGGGGAGAAATGCACTGGGCTTGAAACTATTTTGGTCTTGTTGCCTTTCCTTCCTTCTCACAGAAGAAGATACAGATTTTCCTTTGATACTTAGTTCCAGGAAAAAACAGGATGAAATAAGGCACAAGGAAGTGAAAAGTTACCGGTTCTATAAGAAAGCAAAAGCGATTAACCTGCAGCTTAAAAGGAGAGCTTTGTTGAGAAGGCAGTACCTGGAAGAATGAAGTTAATTCTAAATCTGTCTGTGAAGGAAGTCTTGTGTTGCTTCCTTTGTCTTTAGAATGCGATATTTCAACACCTTCTTCGGAAATGTTTGTACAGTTAAAAGACAAAGGAGAGCTCCCTTCTTTCACTTAATGAAGTAGTAATTTCCTTCTTATAGAAGCTGAAAAAGTATTTTTCCATTGTATTGTTTTTGAAAAAATGTCAGCTGTACGTGTGAAAGATTATAAGACTTTATATGAAACAAAAACAAGGAAAATACTGTTTTAATTGACTTGTTGGTATACTGTATACTCTATGTTGGTATACATGTAGTCTTGACCAGATAATTTCAAGGTTTTGGAACAAATTCCTAATATACTGAAGTTGTACTTTTAAATCCTGAAGCTGAGTAAAGAATTATTATACAATCACATTTGTCTTTTTACTAAGGTACTGTATATACTATATATTATAGTGCCATATGTGGTGGTATTGATTATTAATTTGTTCTTGTTCCAATACTGAATGTTTTTCAAACCTTATCAGGCAATTTCTGTTTGTACTGCATGTAGTACAGTATATTCTATAGGTCCACAAATCAATGTGGGCATTTACAGTATGCTAAATCTAAAACCTTAAATTAAGTCATTCTGAAATTAAGTATCTTAGCTTAATACCACCTTCCTAAAATTATGCTTTCATTCAGTTGCTTAAGTAATTTCTCATTTTGCCACCTGAACCATTGAGTACTGGGATTACTGACATGTAAGGCGCCCTCATGCTTTCCAGGTGGGTGCTGTCCTTTAGAGGTGGATAATCCTTTGGGATTACAGTATGTATGTAATGTTATATAAATGTAAGGAATTCTTAGTGTATAGAAAATAAGTAGCTGGGTAAATAGAATATATTGCACTGGGGTAAAAGCATGTATGTGCACACACATACAATCATCAAAAAAGGAACATTGCTTATCAATTTAAAAAAAAACACAAAATAGTTCCAGAAGACTCCAAAATGCTCCAACAAATTTAAATATTAAATATGTGTGCTTAAGTTTTGATGATCTTTGTATTACACATTTAGAATGTATTAACTGGACATTGAGCTAGCGTCAGTATTCCTTCTTGTTTATCTAACTTTTTTCCCCTCTTTTTACATGTGTAATATTTTTAATTACAATGTCCCCTCCAAGAATACCAGTGTGAAATAAAACAGTTCTCTTAAATCTTTTTGTGCATGCATATTATTTACATTTGTTACCTCTGTATTTCTGTTATCTCTTATTTTACTTAGTCTGAAAAATATTGATAATGACTGTTAAAGTACTGTTGCCTAAAATTATTTCCTGTTTATGTATAAATCCTGCTTGACCAGCATAAGGGATAAATTCATACATAAGCCTTTGGGCATTTCCTTTGACAGGAATTTACACTGTATAAATAAATGGTGCTGTTTTTACACATTAGATACTGATTAAAAATGTTCAACATAGCTGCCTGATGTTAGTAGAGATGTAGGCTTATGTGCTTAAAATTGTCAGTATGCGTCTTTACAGCTCTTTTTATCATTACCCTGCTCAGCGGAAATTAAGATCAAGTGACTGGAACAACTACTTCACTGTTTTTCCCATTCTTTAGAGTATTGCATGTTAGCTGCTTCTCATATTCATTAGGGAAAAGCTTGTCCCTCAGCAAATCCTAATTAAAGTAATTTTCTTAGGCTGTCTGATTAGAGTACAAATAAGATATTGTTTGATCACAGTTTCCCTTATAATAGTGACCTAAGAAATTCTGGTAATTTTATCTTTATGAAAGTATCTTCTGTTCAGGAGCTTTGTGTTTTTCTGTTGCTGAGCTTTCTCTGTGTCAACTATGGTCACCATTTTTCAAACTTACATTTCTGTCAGTCACCGGCATGATCATGATACATAATGGCTTTGGTGAAAAGGAACTAGAATCAGCCCGCCATTGTAGATGATGCTGTATTAATCAAAGTTTACTTAGCTGTAGGATTCACTTCATGTTCTTTCTATTAAGTTTCTGTTATGTTTAAGTAAATTAGATATGGCAGTTTGTACAACAGATTTTCTACAAAAGGTAATGAAAATCCTCCTTTGAGATTAAAGCCAGTTACAAATAAATATTTTTTAGAACCATTGTTATTGAAAACGAAAAATATTATTTCTGTCTCCAGGATGTGTTTTTAGACTACTGGTTTGTGTTCTGATCCTATTCCTCAGGCTCTTCCCTTCATTTCTCTTTTGAAAGGGTTATTTATCCGGTGTTCTGACTGAGTGGTGAAAGACATGAGGTGAAATTTGTGTGGAGTTTGTGCTGTATGTTCACTCTGTGTTCGTATGGGTTGCGTGGATTAAGGTGCTCCGGTTTTCTCCCTCAGTCCAAAAACATACTGGTAGGTTAATTGGCTTCTCTTGGAAAATTGCATTAGCGTGAGTGCCTGCATATTTGTGTCTGTGTGTTCCCTGCAATGGACAGCTGTCCTGTCCAGGGTGTATCCGGTTTTGCGCTCATTGCTTGCTGGGATAGGTTCTGGCTCCCCAATGATCCTGAATTAGATGCTGCGGTTAGAAAACGGATGGATAGTTATCAGTGGGTGACGCAGTGGTGTGACAGTTAGAGCAGATCCTGTGTCCTCAGTTTGATTCAAGGCTTGATGCCTTTTGTGTGGAGTTTGTATATTTGCCCTGTGTACATGCACTTTTTCTCCAGCTTCTCCAATTTGTTCCCACCTTCCAAAGAAATGCTGGCTGTGTGTCCTTGTGTTTGCCCCACAATGAACTGTTGTCCTATCTGGGGTATCTGCTCGGGTGTCTGCTGGGTTTGCAGCAATATCCTGTAGGACAAATCTTGGGTAATACTATGGATAATGGATGGTCCTTCACAAACATCGGGCAATCGGACATTGTTATTAACAAACATTAATTGCTGGACATCCTTTCCAAAAAATGTTTCTCTATGTAAAGTATGAAGAGCAGCATTATATGGGCTGGTCAGGATATATGACTGATTTGCTTGTTTTTGTTTGTTTCATGTAGTAAAAAAACAGTGGGAAAAAAGAACAGCATTTGTAACATGATACATCCAAAACATCCGTCTTCACATGTAAAAAATGTAAATGCCAATGTAAATATACTGTATAATGTCTACATTGGATGTTCAATATTATTTGGATTTTTTTGGTCTTAGTTATACATTGTAATTGGTAGTATTATCATTTTATTCTCTGATTAGCTCATTATTATCTGATTAGGTGCACAGGTTTATTGGTAGTTATGAACAGATGAAACCACTGTGTTACTTCAAAGTTCTAAGGAAGATTGTTAGCTTTTTAATCTTCTTATTCAATATAAATATGAGTTGTATATTTTAGTGTAGTGTATAGGTGTTTTTCATTTACAGTAAATTACAAATTTAAACATCTCGGTGTTTTAAATAAAAATATATATGGAAAATGGTAACTTTTTTAAATGACAAGCTATAGATTGCTGTTCACAAATGTATATTTTTGTTATGTACAAACTGATTTTTTGGGACTATAATTTCACTTCATATATGATGGAATCTACATTGATTTTGGTCATTTAGAAACCAATCATGTTTTCATTGTAAAAATGTTGTTTTCATTGACCATATAGACTTCCTCTTATTGAAGAATTATGTCTTATTTCATGCTATACAGCATACTGAAAAAACTTCTGATAGAGTGAGGTGGTTGGTTCTGTGTGGTGCTAGATAAATCTGATCTGGCAATGCCAGTTAGAATCGTTGTTTTTTCTTGTTAGCAGTCACTGGATATAGCAGTCCTTCAGGAGACACAGAAATGTGGTTTCAAGAGGAATGTACGTTGGACAGGAAAGGTTTGCAACATAGACGTGCTATGCCAGCTGTCCAAAAAGGAGCCGCTAACCACAGTAACAAAATCTTCCACTCCAGTAGCTATTCCTAATATTGAATTCAGCTGTTGTAATAAGGGGCTGAGTGTGAACCAAAGGATTAATGAATTGTTGGTGCTCTGTGAATAGGCAGGCTCTCGGTCATTAGGCATGCGATAATGCAAATATGTTAATTCCATGACAAATACTAAGCTGCTACTGTAGTTGGAATAGATTCATTTGGACCGGCATTGACTGCGGGATTAGCAGGCCATACTGCAATTTTTTTCTTTCTTATGAAGTTGTGAAAACTGCTATAAAGTAGTTCAAAACCTGTGAATCATTCTACTCTAGTGAAGGAAATCTTTGTTAGCAGCAGTAACACTTCTTTATCATCATTAGTTAAAAGGTATTTAAAGGAAGGCAGTCTATGCTTTGATTTTTCCCCTGAAAATAAACAAGAAACTAGAAAGACAAGTTGGTGTACTTGCTTTCCAGGGAAATTCATCTCTACGTAAGAGTCTCACCTTAAAGAAGAATCATGAAAAGACCTAGAGAACAACAGGACCATTGCTAGGTATTATCTCTGGGCAAGACCATTATTTTTAAATGTAATTGTTTCTTGGTGTTCACCATTTATTCTGTGTAAAATCCCCCAAACCCCTGAAAACCGTACATCTCTTGTACACAACCTGCATACCACAAACAGAATAAATTTCAATAGAGGATTGCCCCATATCTTAATTTCTTCATATTTCAGTGCTCTGCATTATTTCCATAATTTATTTTTCCAGTTTCTGTGTGCTGTGGGAAGACATAAGGCTGAGTTAACATTGATGATTTAATAACACTTTAGTTTAGGGGCTCCCAATGATACCTTATAAATGTATATTAATGAGCAATTTGTCAATTTAAACATGTACAGTATAGTATTTTTATTAAGCATGTTATTAGTAATTGTGAAATCAGTTGCTTCTTGGTTATTAGTGATGTATTGATGCTTTTGTAATGCTAAAAGTAATGAATAGGAGTAATTTGCAGCCATTACAGTATTATAGGTTTTTAAGAACATAGGCAGACTTCAGCTGTTTCTGGGAAAATGAGGACTTTTGCTAGAAATATTAAAAGCATATTCCCTTATTTTTATCTTTTGTTATGGGTTGGATTGTTATGTTGGATTTACAGAAACTGAGCAGATTCTTAATACTGTAGGTATGCATAGTCTTGGAAAGTAATTAGCTTTTTTACCCTTGCATTTCCCTTTCCTTTTGTAATCCCTTACACAAACATCTTTATCTGCTTTGTTTTCCTTTACTATATGCTCTCCAGTACTAAAGACTGAGCAAGGGACATTCTGTTATTTGAGCATGAAATGATTGATGTGGATTAACTTGCTTTTAATATTGAGCTGTACACAGTTCATTATGGAGCATAGATGTGATTTTTTGCTTTCTACCGTATGTTAGCATTTCGTTAAAAGTGTGGTATTATCTAAACCAGAAATGGATCTGGATAATTTTTACGATTTCAAAATGTACAAAATTAATTTCAAAAGAGTGATGTTGATGATATAGTGAAGATATAATGATAAAGTGAGGAAACAGGATAAAGAGCAGATGTATAATGATGTAGAAGAGTGAGTTCAAGAGTGCAGTAAATGATACAGATCTTTCTTTCTGTTTAGATGATTTTGTAAAATAAACACCTACTTGTAAAAGTTCTGGAACACTCATTTTATTGTGTTTCAGTGTTATAAATACTATCAAGAAAAATGTAATTTGACACAATGACACAGTATTGTCTTTTCTATGCTGGAAAACCGCCATTTAAGTATTCTTGTAAAAAAATCACTAACCTAAAGCCTTAAACTCCAATTTGGTTGCTGATAACCTTTTGTTTGATCTGCAGGAAGAGAGCCTCTGTTCAGAGCACTAAATAGAGAAGAGTTAGTTACTTAGCTAACTAAAGTATCTAAGTCTAAGCCTGAACTTAAGTACCTAAGAAATCAAGTCCAGAAAAACAAAGTTTCAATGTAGATATGTTGATTAATAAAAATGTTGTAGGTAGCTGTACAACATGACTGTAAACTAAATATAATCTAAATTATTATGTAATATAATAATAAACAATATAAATATTGGTGCTTGTTTATTCGCACCATCTAGATTGTCATCTTGTTTTTTTTGCGTAACAGCTTTGGCCTGATTGTAATGTTGTCAATATGTTTTTTTTTTGACTCTGTCATTCTTTTCTTTAAAAAAACGGGATAAGCATAATATGTATCATTTTTTCAAATGTAGCAACTAATATGTTATAATACATGTGTATTATTAAAAAAAAATGAAATATTTAAAATAACTAAGGATTTTGCTACCAGGGGGTTGGTATAAACAAATGCTGCTAGTACTCTTCAGCATTCTTCATAGATGAGCATATGCCTAAAACACTTACATCACTGAAAGTTAATGGACCTCCATTCCAGTGAAATAATTAGTAGTGGTATTATTATGGTTGTTGTTTTTTAAAAAATGTAGCTAAACAAAACATTTTTTTTTGTTTCTGTGTCTTTTCAGCCGTGCTATCAAAACCAATCAGGACCTTCTTCCGGAAACTCCCTGGACCCACATCTTCTATGACGACTTCTGGGGAACTTTGCTCACTCACAGCGGCAGCCACAAGTCCTACCGTCCACTCTGCACTCTCTCTTTCCGCCTTAACCATGCTTTAGGGGGGCTGGACCCGTGGGGTTACCACCTGGTCAACATCATCCTGCACTGTGCTGTCACAGGCCTCTTCACCACCCTCTCCCGTCTGTTGCTCGGCGGCGGCTACTGGACATTGATAGCAGGCCTGCTCTTCGCATCTCACCCCGTGCACACAGAAGCTGTGGCAGGGATTGTGGGTAGGGCAGATGTGGGTGCTGCTCTGTTTTTCCTTCTCTCTCTGCTCTGCTATATGCGCCACTGTTCCCTAAGGAGACACTCTGGCTGCTGCTGGCGCTGGCTGCTGGGCAGCCTTGTGTGTGCAGCCTGCAGCATGCTGTGGAAAGAACAGGGGGTGATGGTCTTGGCAGTGTCAGCGGTTTATGACGTCTTTGTCTTTCACCGACTCAAATTGCATCAGGTCATTTCTCTTATATACAAGGTAAGCAGTTTCATGTCCTGTCTGTTCTGCGTGTTTTTCTTCTTTAAATCTTCGGCAAACAGGGCATGGACTATTTTACATGCATATGGAATTTATGGGAATGATAGTTTACTATGCACTGATGGTCTTCCATGCAACTCCAGAAAGCACTTCTGAATAATTTATACATTACTATGCATTCCAATAATTGTTTAATTATTTAGATAATATCTTTATGTGGTTTAGTTTAAAATAACCTAAATATCATGTACTGTATATATGCCTGCTATGAGTGCACTCCAAAGTAGTTGTGTAGTACAAATTGTCATATTTCCCAGTGTCAGGTGTCTCCAGCAGAGTCTGTATGATACCCAGGACTTGACTACTAAATATGGATGAGTTCATCACTGTTTTGTGTTTTGTCACATTTTGTATTATCTCACTGATACAGTTTGTGGGTATCACAAAACACTCAGTTAAGTACGGCACAGTTCAGCTCCCCCACTTTGAAGAGGCTCAGAACCCAGTGCAGTTTATATTGTACCCTCAAAAATAAAAATACGAGATGCAGCTGTCATGCCCACTGCTGATATAGTATATTGACTCCTTGTGTCTACCAAAATCACCATTCTTCAGCTTTCAGCACTGTAATTTATCTTTAACTGCATGCTAAAAGCACTCTGTAAAATGCATTTCTTCATCTTATCATTCTTTCATCAGGTTAGGGCCATCTGCTGTGAGAAACAATAAAAGATAGCTGACGTCTGTAGTGAAAGGTCTTCATTAAGATAAATTAGCCTTTCATCCCATATCCTACAGTAGACTGTTTTACCTTTGATTTAACATAAAGTAAGATGAGCAAAGAAATCCATCATCTTGGACAGTGTAGAAAGCAGAAAGCTTATTTGTGATTAAGAATGTCTTCACTTCAGGATTGAAACCACTGTGCACAGATAGTACTTTTCAATGAGAGGGAAATCTTAAAGGAGTGTCTTCCATTCACTTTTCCTGTGGTTTTCATTTTGGTTGACTCAGAATAGTTTTTAAGTGAAGAGTGAATTAGTTAGTTTATTATATAGCATTCATTAGTATAAATTAATTATTTGTATTTTTAATTTTTCATGTTACTTACAGTACATGAAGTAAGCTTTGGATGCATCCATTTTAGGGACAAAAAGACACACAGCTGTGAAAATGTACAAAAGTACAATGAAATCCCAAAATTCCATTTACGTTCAGTTTTTGCCAAATGAACACTGAACACTTCTGCAAAAAACTGGACCAAGAGGACTTAACCAATCAGTTGCTGTGCACATCTCATTGTGAAAATATAAGCTTCTGCCTGTCAGATACGATCATACTACTGCCATGATATAAGCCTTTTCTGCAATTTTGTCCTCTGGAGTATTGCCCATCCATTGATAATGGCAGACAGTGCTTTTAATAGGCTGTCATTCTCTTCTCGGGTGAAAGGCGGTGGATTTCAGGAGGAGGGTGTGGAGTAGGTATTACTGTTGGCAGATTTGATTTGCAGATTTAAAGCACATAATTGGAATTCTGTCTCACAGACTGACCTTTCCATTAGTCCCTGCTATCTTCACAAATGTGAAAAGGCTGTTTTACCTGTTTGCTGGAGGTGAGATTAAAATTAATTCATTTTGGAAAAACGTAAATGACATACATTTGTTCATGCTCCTTCATTAATATTACAAGCATGAGTAGATTTATATGTATATATTTCAAAGCAAGACTACAGCTGCCCTTTGAAGGCAGCTTTTTTAGTTGATAACAGGCCTAGTTAAGATGTTCTAGGTTCCTGTAGCCCTTTATATAAAAAGTGCTATTTCATAGTTCTAACTGCCCTTGACCTTTCTGTCCACTTATGTTCTCTCATTCTTTTCCACTGTTGATTCTTGAGAATATCATCTCAATAGAGTTCTCTAAATCCGGAAAGGAACTAATTACTTAAATTCTCTTTAAACTCTTCTCTTTTCAAGACTAAAGTATTTTAACATTTGAAATAAGCTTTAAGAGCATTATTTTGCTTAATTATATTTTATTGTTATGTTACTTGTACAAACATACTATTTTTTTATCTTTATGTCCTGTACTGTACTTATGTTATACAGGTTTGATTGGGGAGCTGCATCAGTATGTGATGGCAGCAAAGGTGCAAGTAAAGGTTAAGTCCACACCTAAAAGTAGCATCAGAATAAAATGAGAGTAACAGAGTAACTTTACATTTTACATTACCTTACGTTCTCACCCTCGCAACTGCAGAAGACTCAACAGTCAAAACATAGTTTTTTAATGGAACAAGTAATAGGTTTATTCCATACTGAAAAAAAGAAGAAAGAGAACACAACGTTTCGGCCGTGCACACACCTGAAGAAGGCTCCACGGCCACAACATATTACTTGTTCCTTTGCAGCCTACGCATGCTGACGCAGCTACCCACCTGAACTACTATAGTTTCTTAATTCTACTTTTCAATGTGGAATGTAACTTTACTGGCTTATATTTTTATACAGCAGACTTCGAATAACAGCAAATAAATGCAGTTTGAATACATGATCCCATCTATAGGTTGCTTTTGATTACCACAGATGACTGTAGTTAAAGTAGACCTATTTATTTCAGGTTACCATGAACCATGAATTACAGTAGCATTGCACTCACTACAAACCAAACATAATTAAATGATGTGAGACACTTGCAGGTATTTTAAGTCATGCTTCATGGACATTTTTGCCAGGGGTGGCACAGAATACATTGTAGCTTTTCCAGTTAAACATATCTTTAGAGCTGATATAAAAGGACTGTGAATGTTTTTTGTTTCTTTTTCGCAAAAGAAGTGTGCCGGAGAGTATGACATAGAGCATAATCAGCAAGCATGTTGCGAGTTATATTAATAATGTTCAAAACTGAAGCTTTGGATATGCATGAGAATTGTAGCTTCTCTTGTGTTTCAATATTGAAGAGTCGGCATAGTCTTACAAAATACTGTACAGTGTTTGTACAGTATTGAAAAAAGATACAGTTTATATGCTACAGTATGTACTGTAAATGGCTATGTATATCACAAAGTTTTATACGGTACAGTAAGTGTAATGAGAATTCGGTGGCACAGACCACTGTTACAAAAATAAATGACCCCCCCCTCCATAGTAGAGTTTGTTACTGTCTAGGTAGTGTGATGCTGGGTTTGTTCTATGCTTGTGATTAACCATGATCAAGTCCTGACAGTTGTAGAACCTAGATGCACAAGTCACATTGGTGCTGTCATTCAGATCGAACTGGCTGATCGACTGTCTGTCGCTAAAGTTGCTGCAGAAACGAAGGAGTTTGTAACAGGGCTCAGTGGTATTGAGCATGTTGCTGAAATGAAATCAGCCCCTTGAATCCTCCGGCAGCAGAAGACCTGGTGCTTTGGTTGAGTGGAGTGTGCCATTGTCTAGAGATTAAGACATTGTGCTCTGACTCTCCTGCAACTGTGATTCAGTCCTGGCAGGGGCAGAGCAGAGCTGCACTCATCACATGAGTTTAAGATTAGCACAAAGCTAAAAAAGAACCATAATGAGAGCGGTCTAATTAGCATGTCTGGGTGATTCCACCCAGAATAAACGTCCGCATACTTTACTTAGGTATAAAATGGGAAGTTATGCTAATTAGTTTGTGATTATAGATAAATTACCAAGTTGCTAAAGGAAAGCTGTACCAAATGCTAAATTATAACATTTCCTTTTTGACTTCAGAAAAGTAAAATCCTCTATTAAAAAATCAGTTTTTTACATGAGACACTGTGCTGTCATTTTAGTTTTTGTGTATTTTATTTATTTTGTTATGTTTTAAATTTTGTTAGGTTTTGTTACTTATGTTTACTTTGTTCTCTTTGATTTAGTCTTTGGAAGATTCTTTGAAAGACATTTTGTGATATGTCTACAAAGAAGGCTATTACAGATGTAGATATCGGCATTTCTATAGGCATGCCTTTATTGATATGTCTCTAAACAGGTATGATCCAACATTGTTCTTGCCAGCAGTGTTTTAGCACAGGATTGTGCAATACCCACAAACTAATAAATGAAATAGTCTCTAGTGACTCCTTCATTAACTCTTCCAGAATCATTAATCATAAACTGATGACACCATGCTCAATTACAAAAGAATCAGTCACTCTTTTGAGGGGTTGAGTGGCTCAGCTGGTCTGTGTATGTCAATTTGATACCTGGAAGCAGAAACTGGTGTAGCTTTTCAATCAGTAGTTATATGTTTGATTATCACATTTTTATTTTTGTTCCAAGATCTTTCCTTTTATGCATTTTAACACCTGTTTTATCCTTAGAGGATCATGGTAACCTAGCAATCACAAGACTATACATTAATCCAGTGCATCACAAGGCACATATACGTGCATTCTTGCATAGTGGTGGGCAAAATAGAGATGATGATTAATGTCAGCTGCACGTGTATGTATTTCTGTTGTTAGTATGATACTTTCCCATTGTATAACTACTGTGTGAATTGTTAATCTGTTTGTATTCTCTTTCTATTCTATCCTTTTGGGAAGGTATATGAAAGTACAGTCTGTCATGGCTACACATGGTTTAATTGTTTTCAGTATGGTGCAGCCTTAAGATGCCATATCCCTGATAGGGATTGTCTGGAACTCTAATGCACACATAAACTAAGGGCTGTTTATGATTGTTTGTTGTGTCTCATTAAGCATTCTTTGTCACCAGTGTAAAGCTGGAAGACATTTTTATATCAGTCTTGGCTTATTCCTGTCAAAAAACTATTTTTGACATCTGCTACATGGATACACTAGGCCAAATAGCTTTAATCAAGGATTGTTACAAGTAAATATGTATCAACATTTTTAGTTGTGTATTTATCATATTGTTTATGTAGAATATGCCACAAGAGCCAGCATGCATTCATTTCAGTGAAGGAATTCCTCCAGGGATTAGTAAGGGTTCAGGGTATGAAATGTTTACTGATACAGTCTTCACCCTTCTGTCTTTTTCCCCATATGCATACAGATGTACTGGGATTATCGTGCCAGTTCTCTGCCAAATCAGATTGGCACACAGATGGAAATAGAACCATAAGTAAAGTTTTATGTGTTTTATATTCATTTGAAAAGCTATTGCTGTTAGGAAATAATTATATTATGTTGGGCAGTGGAGGAAAAAAAACAGGTTTGATGGTAAAACTCTTTGTTTATTTTTATTTTACTCTGTACTGTTTTATTAAACCCAGGTATTTTAATTTAAATATGCAAACATAAAAAAAGAAAAAAACTGAATCTGCCTTAAATGCATGCTCATAGAAAATCAATAATGATTTTAAACTCCTTATGATGATTAGTTTAGTGTCAATACAGCTTTATTCAGATGGACTGGTCAGCACCTTTATTTATGTTCTTCACAGCTACTCAAGAAACAGGTTTTTGCCTTTGGCCTATTTGTGGTTTTGCATGACAGCTTTATGGGGCCTGCCTCTCCTTTCAGAAACTTCAGCATGAGGCACTGCTGCTCTATGCATGTTTCACTCTGCAGTACCTGAAGCAAATACCATACGAACCACCTCACACTTTCAGTTTCAGCTGACCTGGAGTATGCCTCTTGCTCTGATTTAAGGCAGAATGGTTAATAAAAAAGTAATTTACTCAGTGCTGGACATTTTTATCATTTAATTACTACTGAATGATAAACATTGTTCTATTCTAAGTCTTTTTTGAGGCAGAAATATATATATTATATATTTTACTGGCATTCTGGTGCAAATGTCTTCCTTCAGTCAGAAACAGTAGTTTCTCCTAGTTTTTACATTTTATGTTTTCTGATACACTCTGCATTGACAGCAAGTACGTTTTATAATGGCTTGTTCAGAGCATGGTTTGTAAAGCCTGTTATTGAGAAATGTACACTGTAGCTACAGCGAATGTTAAGATGCAGTGGTAAAAGCCTGCTGCTGACCTGACATTTTTCAATTTTAACTGGGAAGTAATGCTGCATATTTTTACTGTCCTTTACAGTGACATAATTAAAGTTACATTTTCTTTTTTATTTAAGGTGCTTTGGTAGCTGTGCATATTTTTACAATGAAGGCTGTGCATCCTCATATCACTCAAATCACTTTCATGTGGATGAATTCACTTGTATTTTGTCACTAGTGACTTTTTTCATTTCTAGAACCAATGCCTTTAGACATAATATTAATTGTTTATGTATATTTGTATTAAGCATGACACCAACAGAACCTATTACTTTAATTTTTAATTTAGGTTATTACAGAACCTATAACACAGATATTAAAATAATCTTAAACATTATTTTTTTAAATAGTATCACTTTGTAACTTGTCATATTGACATATTTTCTCCTATAACTATTATTTTATGATTGTTTAGACAATAAATTAGGAAAAAATACTGTAGTGTTTCATTTTAATTTTTTCACATCCATGTAGTCAATATTTTGCAAAGCCTCCTTCAGGAGGGATTACTCTGACAAAACTTTTCCTGTGGAGAGCTCTCTGGTATTGACACTTCTGAGGGGTTGTTTTTGACCATTCCTTCAAGCAGAAATCCACTACATTCTTCAGACTTTTTTTAATTGTGAACTGTCTTGTTGAGTCTCAGCCACAAGTGTTTGATTGAATTGATTTCTGAAAATGTAGATGTCCAGTGGAGGACAATTATTTTATATTTACTTAACCGTTCCTTTGTCAGCCATACTCTTCAGTATTAGATTGTGTATGAAATTTTAAAGTGCAGTGTCATATTTAAAATTTACAGGCAATTGGATGAATGCCTTAGTATCTTTAAATATTTTTTGTTTAATGAGGTGCTATAGCAGGGATATGGAAATATCTGTTGAGGGAAACACAACTGAGCTCTCCCCTACTTCTTGGATTTTGTATTACAGAATTCCAGTAAAGCACAAAGTTAAAGCAGGGAAAAGCTGAAGGTTGAAGACTGTGAATCTGTCTTTATCATTCTAGGAGAATATAATATAGGCTCATGGTGAAAGCTGAAGTTTTTTTTGACTGAGCTTTTACAAACAGAAAAGCTCTTTCAGTGGTCAGGGCCATAAATCATCCAATGAGCAAACATCCTTGAAAAAGAAAGTCCTCAGCTGGTGAGTTGATACTGATTTCAGTGACAAGTCAGGAACTGTGGTGAAAAAATCCTGCACGCATTGTTGGATTTAAAACAGATGCAGAACAAGAGTCTGTATTTAAGAGGCTTCTAATACATGTGACATTCTCCTCATGATCTGCTAAATACCAATAGGGACCAGTTTTTTTTTTAAGTTAATTTATATTTCTGTTGCCTGGGGGCTTCAGTGCCAACTCTCGTGAATTAGTCGTGAATTAGTTGGCTTTAAATTTGACTGTGTTAATACACTAGTTCAACACATTCCGAGCAGTAGTGGGTTAACTAGTAGCTTCAGTCCAGCAGCTTTTGGCAGCTTCTAATACCAGATCTGTTATTAGAGGATTTTTGTAACAGGCCAGAAAGAGCTGTCTAATGCTGTAGTGCCAGTTTCGACAGACAGGAGAATTTGACAATCAAAGCCACAGAACTGTTTCCAATTAGCTTTGGTACCCCAACACATTTATGTGCATTTTCTTTTCCCTAGTCATTCTTTTGTAATACTAGATTAATGCTTCTGCTAATCTGAAATATCTGTTTTAAAAAACGAGGGTGTTTTTTTTACATAACACACTTAAATAAATATGTAAAGCAGCCATAACATAGTCAAAGACTACTCTTGAAGGTAGGTATTTAATTTTTCAATTTCACTTTAACTGGAGTTGAGTTCAGTAAAGATTTGTGCTAACACGTTGTAATCTTTAAAATTGGATTCCATCTACATTTTTCTTCAAGGCACTCTCAAATTAATTGATATCTACATTAAACACCCATATCACCCTGCAACTCACAACTGGCAACCCACTGAAGCTCAGCAGGTGTGTTCCTGGTCAGTACCTGGATGGGAGACCTCCTGGGGAAAAACTGAGGTTGCTGCTAGAATAGGTGTTAGTGGGGCCAGTAGGGGGTGTTCACCCTGCGGTCTGTGTGGATCCTAATGCCCCAGTACAGTGACGGGGACACTATACTGTAAAAAAGATGCTGTCCTTCGGATTTAAAACCAAAGTCTAGACTCTTTGGTCATTAAAAATCCCTAGACGTTTCTTGAAAAGAGTAGGGGTGTTACCCCGGCATCCTGGCCAAATTTCCCATTGGCTTTACCAATCATGGCCTCCTAATAATACCCAGCTATTTACTGGCTTAATCACACTGTTCTCATCCTCCTGGTGAGTGTACTCGTGCACTATGGCTGCTGTCGCATTATCCAGGTGGATGCTGTACGTTGGTGGTGGTGGAGGGGATCCCCATTACCTGTAAAGCACTTTGAGTGGAGTGTCCAGAAAAGCACTATATAAGTGTAAGCAATTATTGTTAACTCAAGTTACACAACTACAGCTGTTTATTAAAACTGTCTTTTTGTGTTCAGCTAACTTTGATGTCCTTGCATAGCAATGTGGTCCATAAGAAACCATACAAATTTACTTGATGTGTGTAATAAATGAAACTGATTAATCCATAGTCAGAACAAAACCATTGCTTAATATTAATGGCTGATAGAAATATTTATTATGTTAAAGATCTAACATTATAAATATTGCATTGAGCTTATCTTCAAAAAGCAACATAGACCAAATACTGTATGCAAAAATTAGCAGAACAATATACACTTGAGTTTATCTTAAAACCATGTTTTCATTTGGATGTAGTTGTTTTCTGTTTGAGCTGAATTTACAATATATATATATCTGTGAAGTTTTAAATAAGTATACAGGCCATCCCCAACAAAATGCTTTATCTTTATAAAAAATTGCCAAGTGCTTGTAAGTTTGTGCACTAAAATTCCAGTGAGTTTATTGTGACGTAAAACAAGGTTTATGGGGTAATTTTCTGTGTGGTTCAGGTTAATAGGCTAATTCTCAATAACAAATCCTGAAGCCACATACAATTAACACACCTATGTTGGCAGGCATACTAGTTCTTAAAATATGAGCTGAAAGATGTTTTATGTTTAATGATTTGCAATAAAATGTTTATTCCCAGCTGAGCATTTGGCTTTTGCAGACTTTTTCCATAATAGTCACAAAACCAAACTGTTTTGTTTTTTGTGTAATGAAGTAAATATTGGACAACAAAATGGGGACATTTGCCAGTATATATTTTTTTTAATGAAAAGGGAAGATATTTCTCCTCTCTAGCTATTTGTAGAATTTTGGGGGGAAAAGCTCATTAAACAGATTTCACGGTTTCAAATTGTTCTCTAATTTTGTTTCTAGAAGAATAATGTCTTATCCATTGTAATCAATTATTACATTCATTTTATGTTTTCAAGCAATATGTTTATTAGAACATAAAATAAAGCTTTGACTCTTAAGATTATATTTGCATTGGATTTAAAGGAAGTGTGGTATTTAATCTCTCACTTGTCAGTGTTAGAAGACATGGTTCTTCTCAGGCCCACAGTCCCACAATATACATTTACAGTTTAGTCTTCCATTTCTAACTATGTTTAACAGTGTCATGGTGTTAACATTCATCCTCAGGAAACTATATATAAAAAACTATAGACTATAGACTATATATACTGTATATACTGTATAGAAACAATAATAAATAGACATACTTGTACTTGCTAATATTTTTTTTAGTTTACAATGTTTATATGAGCATTTTAATTGATTTTTATGACAAACAACATGGAAGGGAACAAAATTGTGTGCCATTTTCATATATGTTTAGAAAGAACCATGTATTTTCAAATACATTTATTACTGGTTCATGTTGCTTTTTAAACAGGTTATTGCTTTCTTCGCTCAGTTCAACTAAAAACATACCAGAATTATGGATATACATACAAAACATTTTCCTTATCGGTACAGTATTTATCCTTTTTAAAAATACTTTGGCTATAATTAAATTATTAAATGAACTTAACTCTAATTTACCAGGGGTTATAAATCAGGTGTTATTTAATTGTAAATATGGTTCTCGTTGGCAGAATAAATACAGAAGGCTATCGATAGCAATGCTGCAGAAATTATAAGGACACATCTCTAGTTAATATTTTGTAAATAATGTACATAAAAAAAAAGGTTGTGAAAAATGCAGAAAGCAGGGGGAAACATGGCAAAGTATTTAATGTAAATATTAAAACACCATTCTGCAATAGCATTCAAGTTCATGAGTGAAAATTACATGGTTCTTTTAAAAACTCAGTAAAAGAGGTTTGTCTTATGTACTGTAGGTGATTTCAAATTACGTTAAACTGGAAAAAACTCAACCATTGCCATAGTGACAGCAGCCAGAAAAAGAACAGGTCTCCACCACGAGCCCTTTCGAGGTGGAAAGAAAAACAAAATAAGCATTCTGATCTAAAGATATATAATGACAGAGAGCTAATCTGGAATACAATAATTTTGTAAGAATCTGACAGGGCAAATGTGAATGAAGATTTCTCACTGAACAATCTAAACATAGAATGTAATACTTGCAGATAATTCATGACTTACTGTACATGAAACAACATTATGTCAATTCCTTAGACACCATGAAATAAAGTTTCCAACATGGGGATTGACAGTATGAGCTAGTTACTGTACGTGTGTAAAATTTACCATGAAGTCCTGCTGTTTTATGAAGGAGACATAGTTTTCTGTTTACAGTGTATTGCTGTTGTGTGCGATTTCTCAAAGATTGCAAAGGTATTGTGTTAATAAATACTAAGCATCAGCGCAGCAGCTTTAAAGTATAGATTGTAAATAATTTAACTTTATTTCTGTGAAAATGCCGTGTGGCACTGAGGTGATTTGATATCTTTTGTTTTGAGGGAGGTATTATCAAAAAAAGATCTGTGTCAAAATGCAACTTAATGCATACCAGGTTTCTTTGTTATATACCGACCTTTTTTAGACTTATTAGATTAGTATCAGTGGAATCTTTATGTTGTTATTTTAGTCATAGAATGATACTATGCAGTATAAATCACTATGTGCACAACCTTTTTATATGACCTGTAATGAGCAATGATTTTTTATCACATATCCTTTCAATTTGTAATTTGTTGGCTCAAGACTCGGCTTTCTGGCAATGACTCCTATATGACAATGAGGGTCTGTAGGGAACCTTAGCCATGTCCTCACTTTTCACTGTTCTGGGCACCATGGCAACCTTTTCATTGGCCACTTACAGCCTGTGATTTGTGGCTGCCCATCTACGGCAATTTACATTGTAGTGTTTTTGCTGATCTGTGTGTCTGGGCCTTTTTTTCTTCAGGCCTGTTGTTTTGCTGCTCCAGGGAGACTGTCACTCAAAGTTTCTAATCCACATCACAAAGCATGCTACTGTAACTCCAAGAACATAGACCTGAGCTTCCCAGGGTCTTGTGCAAACTTGTGTTCTGAAACCTAATTCAAAACCATCGCCCATAACTTGTAAACCATAAGATTTTAGAACAGATTACAGAGATAATAAGCAAAACCTTTAAACATGATCACACACCAACAAATAACACACCCTCCACAATAACCTTCAACAAAAACCATCAGATTACCATTAGCCTGGAACAGCAAATCATGCAATCAGTATCGTATACCAAGTTCTATAACTCATCACTTAATACATTATAACAACCAGGTGTTTACTCTCTACTATTTAACCAGGATTTCTTCTTTAGTGTAACCCCCCTCCAGAAATATTGATAACCTTTCCCCTCACTCTCACCACCTGCTCTTGTCTTCAGGTGACTGAACACCAGAAGTGCTTCCAGAAACCACTTCCATGCAGAATGCAGCCCATGGGTGTACACTCAAGATAACCTCCACAACTGCCTCTACACATATAGTTGAAGTGTCCTCTTCCACAGTCACCATGGGGTCTGGAAGCCCTTACAATCCAAATCCCTCTTGGGATTTGTAAACTGAAACAGTCCCTTTTAAGGAAGAGAAAACTGCCCTTACAATCCAAATCCCTTTTGGGATTTGTGAACTGAAACAGTCCCTTTTAAGGAAGAGAAAACTCACCCTGCCTATCTCCCTCAATCGTAACCTAACCTTTAACCAGGAATAACCATACTTAACCTTAACTAGACTGACTGCAAGTAGCAGCAGTGTAACCTAGTAGCAGTTAAGAAGGCTTCCAGCCCAGAGCTTCTAATGCTTACTAACCGCAGGGAAAGATTCCACCTTCCCCAGTCTTCCCTTTCCATATTGGAGCCAACCAACTCCTCCGAGACTGTTCTCCTGGTGGTGCATGAACCTTTATCTGGCTAACCTTCAGTAAATTACAAACAACCGTTCAATTTCAGCTACAAGATCTAACCAGAGACTGATGTTAAAACGGGCGATCTCACTCTGTGTGTGATCTTCTCCTTCTGTCTCAGCCTATTTAAAGAGACCACATAATGAGCAATAGCTGCAGGGTGATGTGCTGTTCACATGTTACAATGCTCTGTGCAGCTCCATGGGCAAAGGTGTGTACTTGACCTCCATGCACACATTTGCCCCAGTCTCTCCATTTAACCCTTTTAAACAACTGTTTAACTCTTGCAAGGTTCTCTAAATGTCTCAACCAACCATTCTCCCTCATGTCAACTGCTCTGTTACAGTAGTCATTCATTTTTTGTCTCATGTTATTCCCCTACAAGAATTAGTGCCAATTGAAGGTACTGTGATGTCACTGCAAATCAGCTAGAAACTAGAAGAATCAATACATTGTTTGAGCTATTTATCAGCACCCAGGCAAGTTTTATTGCGCGTTAAGCCACTAGGGATACATTTATATTTTTTATATTATATTTAAAATATTTTTATAATATATATAATTTTCCCTTCTGTTATTTGAGACCTGTAATGTTAATCCTTACTCTAAATATCTTTTGCTGTAAACTGTGTCATAAATACAACAGGTTTTCAAGACAATGCAGTTCATCTTATCAGATTCATAAACTGGAGCAGGTATAAAACTATTCTGTCAGATATGATAAGCCAAATTCTGGAGATTTTGATATGATTTTCTTCTACTTCCCAAAGTAGTTTGTGCTTGATTACAGACAGTTAAGGGACATCAACAGTTACTAAATGGAATGAAAACATTCCTTTTCTAGGTGATAGATTAACCCTTCAGTACATTTATGTTCAGGTTGTTGTTACCACTGTGGAGGTATTACAGTTTTCTGTGAGTCTTGGCCTCTTCTTTTTTAAAAATAAATGTGTCATGCCTGCCATACCACAACATGCTCCTGGCACGGGTATAGTTCTTTCACGCATAAGTTGACATTCCAAACAAAAAGACTTTAGTTTTAAATGCTGTGGATCTCCAGTCACAGGTTTATGTCTCTTTTTTGAACAAAGAAAAATAGTGAAATGTTTGTTTTGATGCTCAGTTTATTTTATTTTCATGCATCATTTAATATAAAGTATAACCTGTGTGTGACGTAGCACTGTATATTGTCTTCTGTGCTTCTGTACTCAATATTTGTGTACTCATTTGTGTAACATTGTGTGCACAATAATAGTCTATGTGAATGTATCACCAAATGATTCCTAGTCCTAGTGTTGTGATGTGTTTTGCTCCAGATAACTCATTTTGTGAGTAGCAGATAACTGTTGCAAAGTCATTTTTGGCTTATGCTTGTGGGAAATAACTGCTATAAACATATTAAAAGCACTGGGTTTCCTGTTTTGGTTTGGCTTTAGTTCCCAGATTCTGATAAGATGGTGTTAAATTGAAATGAAAATTCATAAACTTGGCTTACTCTACTTGAATGAGTTCAGTATTTTTCTGATGCACAAAAAAGTTATTAAAGATTAATGCATAAGCATTTTACAGTATTAATACATGGCAGTCGTAGACTAAAACTTCCTTTAATTGGTAATGCAAGAGTAAAGATCATAGGATTAATCTATTTTACGTGATTACAATAAATTATATTTTAATTTGTTCATGACTGACCACACAGATGAAAGTTAGCTCCATTGTCAGAAATATGACTGTAAATGTAAAAGGCCTCCGTATTATTGAAAAATAAACTAAAAACAAATGTAATGGACCAAAAGACTAAAACTACAAGTGATAGGCTGATGCAGTGCCATGAAAAATATATGCAGCATATGTTGTCTCCACAGTTTTGTATTGGATATAGCTAGTTACCCACAACTGTGCAAGCAGCCTTTATCAAAACAGGAGACATCAATTGCTCGGCTCAGTTCTCCCCTGTAGAAGCAATCTGACCCTTAACCATTTGTTTTAGACGTGCCCCAGTGTGACAGGGGTTTGTTGGTGTAACAAGGGCTTTAGACTTGATTCCATTGTGTTCACATTATGTTCTGCTCACTGGCCATTCTCAGTGTTGTGCAGTATCAATTTGTTTTGATCAGATATTTATTTTAAAAAGAAAAGAAAGTGACAAAGTGAAAAAAAAACACAGAGATACAGAACATACCAAAACAGTTTACATTCTTCACAACTTTGCCAGTTCTTGCAGTCATATAAAATACGAGATAAAAGCAAATTAATAAGGATATGTTATTTATATGACTTTCACACGTGCCCTCTAGTACACCTTAACTGAGCTGTACATTTGAATTTATACAGAGTACAAGAATATAACAATACATAACATTTTTAATTGGAAAACAATTTCATGATTTATACTACCACCAAATCTGGAATTTCCAGATTTGAAACACTTATATCTACAGTACAGTGCTGTATCAATTCTTCACTACTGCTTTTGGATACCTAGTTACTGCTGACTGGTGATAAGGTTCTGGTTCAAAAGGTGACATTTGTGCTATAGTCCTTGACCCTGCTCTTTGAATGAACGCCTTAATAGATGAGACACTGATGAGTCCATTTATTTAAAAAATATAAAGGTACAGTAAGTCAAGGTTTGTTAGGACTCAACTACCTTATTTTCGTAGTAGCTTCTTAATTGTTGCACATGGACGGCTTTGTTTTTTTTCTGCTTATGTTATTTTCTTTGCTACTGTTCATTCAAAAATAGCAAATTCATGAATCTGCCCCAGCAGTGATATGCTTGTTTTTTACATAACTAGATCACTTCATCTTTGATAAGCAAGCAAAATATGGAGCAGGTAAGAAACACAGTAAACTGAAACATAAATTATTACTCTTTCAACAATAAGCCTTGAACAATTTGGTTTTTAATTTAGATTATTTAATAACAGATAAACTGTGGATTTGTCGTCTACTGGTACTGAATCCGTCAGATATTTGAATAACACTATTCTTTCCATTTCTGGTACTGGTTTATATTTTTTTTGCTTTTGTTGCATGCATCTATGATTTACAAGAAAATTATATTCCAGTTTGTGTTAGGCTTCACTTTGCAGGAGACTATTCATAATGCAATAACCGGTGTGCATGATTTCTTGCGGAATGAAATCTTCAAGACAAAGCTTTGTATTTGTCAGTAACATGAATTCTGATGGCTACATAAAGATCTGATATGTCCTTGCTCTGTGATATGTTACTGTAAAGCCTTTCAGTACCCAGATGGCTCCTGTATGCTCTGCTTGTTTGGTAATAGCTGCTGTCATCGAGTGATAAACTGTACACTGTGGAGTTACTGAACACTTGTGCTCTCACACCTGTTTCTGAGTTAATTTTGAATACAGCTTCATATTGGAGTTAATGTATTTTTAAACAAACTTGGTGTTCCTAATCACTTGTGCATTAGCTACATTTACATCAAAGAGACCGCAACCACAGTAGTGTAAGCAATACCTGCTTTGATTGAAAGTGTTTATGACTATTCTCTTATTTTGTGTTGTTGGGTTGTTTTCTCCTAGGTGGCTTTTTCCTATATCTGCTTCTTCTTATAGTTCTCTAACGAAATCATTTAGTGGCCACCTTACACCTTACATTCTTAAAAGTTTGCTTTCCAAAAGAAGTGAAAATGAAGAGAAAGACCTCCTACTATTTTTGCAATACTTCATTTTTAACGGTGGTTTAGGTAATGATAATCTGCTTCAGAGTTTCCTACACACTTTACTCTTGTAAAACAATGCAAGTTATACAGTATACCAATAAAGATTTAAACAAGATAAACAATAAATATTTTGATTTCTTGTTTAGATTCTTATTCTGTCTCTCTTTCCTGGGCTAATGGAAAATAGTTAGAGGTGACCAAGGCCTTAGTCTACTTTATATCACTGTTAAAAGTAAGTGCTTGTGGCCGGACTGAGACCTTCACCAGCTCTGCCAAATGCAATAATTCTGTAGCATTACATTTGCAAAACAGAGCAAGGGGTCTTAAGGAAATAGTACTTTAATTTACTTAAGCAATATTAATATAAAAATATGTGCAATATTTGTTGGTAGGTAGGTGAGTTTGAATGTATTCTAACATCCCTCCCTTTTTTGGGAGTGTAATCGTGTTTAAAATGCATACAGACATATAAAGCAATTGCTTAGTTTTGCTTTCTAAGTTACATTTGAAAAAAGGAAGTGATACATAACAATAATTCCAAAGAGTTGTCAAGCATGCAGTAAATACAGATACTGTGGTTTGAATGTCTGCTAGTGTAAACAGAAATCCTTTTTTATTCCTTGACCCTGTAACACTTGGCCTTAAGGCTCTCTCTTGAAGAGCTGCCTGTATTAGCTAAGAATCAGTGTCAGTGCTTTACAAAAGGGTTTTAAGTTGGACAAACATTTTCTAGTGTCTTTAAACATTAACATTTACAGTACTTACATTTTATAGGATCACAGTGTTGTCAGTGCAGAGTAATGTTGGTGGGGAAAAGCAGACTTAGTGTTATTAATTTGTTTTATTTTTTCCCTTATTTCTTTCAATTGAATAGTACCATTCATTAACGTTTAAGTAAGGAAATGCTCTGAATATTAATAATAATTCTGCAGCTAGAGTTGCAAGCTTTTTTGACAACTTAAAGCAAATTTTATTTAAATGTTTTTTCTTCATTGTTATTGTTTGCTAAAAATGTCCTTATCCATAATGATTTAGAATTCATATTGACATTTACATAACTATTAAATACTAGAGGTAAATCAATGTGCGAGTAAACCAACTATGAAATGAATTATCATTGTAAAGAAAGAGAAAGAGACATTTATGTGAAGGTTAAATATTTACTGATTCTAGAATCTTGATCTTGGACATCAGAGAAGGCCTATGATTAATGATCATTTAAGGCAAGCATTCCCATTTCAGAAATATTAAAAGGGAGGTAAACTGCTGCAAGGCACACCATACAGATTTTTTTTTATTTCAGCACTGAAATAAAGCTCACCAGGATCAGATAATGATCAGTCGTGCATAGGCTGAAATGTGCTCAACAACAAACACATAGCTTATAAAGCTTGACATCCTTGCAGTCAATGACATTTCAAAAATTGAGTCCATCTGGACTTCTATACTCTACATTGACTGACTTTGATGAGTTTATGTAAGTGATTCTTACCTTTAGCTCTAAGAATTTTAAACTGTATAAGGGGCCGTTAATTGTAGTTTTAATTTACTCATCTTCTAACTCACTATGGGACCAACACCTTTTTAGAACCAATACAAAAAGAAAGATTCAGTAAGTGCTCTGGTGTATTTTCATAAAAAATCAAAATTAACGTATAGACAAGTAAGAACTTATCCCTATTTACATCCTAAAAGAGCAACTTCTCCTCCTCATCAGCCCTCGGTATGAGTCATTACACATACATTTCTGTCACCTGATTGCCTTCTTATTCTGCTTTTTTTAAATGCATTTATTTCAAAAGAAAGAGATTCATGTGAAGCCTACACACACAAAATTCAAGCACTTTATTCATGTTACCATGTATATTAATGTATGTCACTCTTCAAGCCATTACTGTACTGCTTCAGAACTGATATAGCGAGTGGAACGGACATGTATAATGGCCGAAGCCATCTTGTGAGGTCATTCCCTCTATTGTCTCTGTACAGGTGCATTTTACCTGATGTGCAATCAATGAGAATACTTTATAAATTAAGAATGCCTCAGTTTGTTTTATTCTTTGTACTGTATATATGGCAACTTCAGCAGTAACTTACTGTAAAAGGTCGCTTCCAGTATCCAGTACAAGCTATTATTAAAAAGGAGGTTACAAAGTACACTAAATATATTCTTTATTTTGGATATCTTGTTATATTATTTTAAATATATTTTTTCATATCTTACAACAAATTATATTTTTTGGCTGCTGTTTTGTTTTTCTGTTTCATGTATTATATTGATTATAATCTCTGCTGAAACCAGGAAATATTTAAAAAATGTAGTGGAGAGTACAAGACAAGTTGAGACACGTATTTTTTTATTTGATAGTTTACTTCCTTATCTTTCTTTCTTCTCAGTGTTTTGACTTGTTTTCATAAACAAATCATTCAAATCACTTTTAATGGAGCAAATATTACAATAAGACAGTTTTGACTTGGCACAAAATCTTTGTATGTCATCGTTGTCAAATGTCTCACCTCAGAGTTTCATATGTTGTCACAGACTTTGCTCATTTCCATATTTCGACACGTTGCAATGATTAACAGTATAGCCCAGGGGTAGTCAACCTGGGCACCTGGATTCCATGCCATTGCAAATCTTTGTTCCAGCCCGTCCTTTAATTTCAAAGTGATCCTTAGTACGTGGGTTAATTAAGCAATCAATTCACTACATAACTTATTGCAGGGTCAAAGTCCTGCAATAGCATTGAATCCACATTCCAAGGTTGACTACCCCTGCTTCACCACCTCTAAGATGGTAAAACACAAAGGAGAAGAGAGCTTGACAAAAGGAAAACCTTCCTCAAACTGTATTAGAAATGTTTTGAATGCTTTTATCTTTTTGAAAGAACATTTATTTTTTATAGATTGTTAATTTATTTTGCATATGCTGTATAATATTGAAACATAATGTATATTTATAGTTCCAGTAGGTAGCTGCGTCAGCATGCGAAGGATCCAAAGGAACAGGTAACAGGTTTATTCCATGTTGAAAAAGAAAAGAAACGAAACACAACGTTTTGGCTGTGGATTCACACCTGAAGAAGGCTCCACAGCCAAAACGTTTTTCCTTTCTTTTCTTTTCAGCATGGAATAAACCCATTACCTGTTCCTTTACAACATATACAGACATATTTCATTTCCAAGAACTTCTATGGTAAAGATGCATTTGCTGAAAGTATTTTGGTTCTACGAGGATACGTGCAACATTCGTTTTTTACTCTGATTAAAAAAAGGTCCTCCTTCTTGCTGTTGATTGTTTGGACTCAGTAATTTCTTAAATACTAGTTTGATGGATTCCTTCACAAGCCACATAGTCCTTCTCAGAACAATGGATTTAATTTACAAGATCCAAAAACAAATTATGAATGCCAACCCCAGAACCTTGTGCCAGAACATCTGGAACATTTATCAGTCTATAATGCTTTCCACTCACATTTAATTGAGTGTTGTGTATATGAGCCAGTGATAAGTTATCTTGCTCTGATTAAGCAAGATGGGTACAGATTTCTAAAGATGGATGCCTGAGAATATTTGTCAAGTACATGGAAAAGGTAACTAAATCTAGAAAGAAAAACAGGTGTATTTATTTTTTATCTCTTGACCTAATTCCCTTTTTCCACAGCAGCACAGTTTTTTTGTTTGTTTCATCTTCATTTCTTTGTTCCTTAACCTGTAATATGAAATGCTACAGGGTTGAGTAATAGTGGATGTGCTGTACTGTACCTCATCAAGGCTTAAGCAAAACAACTGCATTATGATTTTCTTTAGTACACAAACTCTCCTTTAGTCCCTATGGCGATGTTGTTTGAAGATGAATTATGTCATCAGGTTCACTTGTTTTCTTTAAAAAAATATATATGACAGTTTGACCTAATTATGTAGGAGAGATTTGGAAGCCTTATCTAGATTTCCAATTATTGTATAGGAAAAATGCATAAATTCTGACCACAACTCATACAGAAACTGGAAAGCCTGGTTGTGAAACTGAATAAGATGAGAAACTAAAAATTACTAAAGGTTAGTTAGCTGTAAACCTTTTGATTCTTGTTGCTGTTGTGTATTTGAAGGATTGGCAGCTAGTGTTTGTGATTTAAAGAGGCCATATTGACTGCCAGTCAATCTATGTATAGTATTTAACCTACCTGTAGATTACCAATTCACCTCCATGAAGGGAACAAAAAATCTTAAGTATCTTTGGTTATGCAAGGGCTTGATAAATTACGGGCTTTTATATATTCAATTGTCATTATAATTTTGCCATATTTTTCTTCATATTTTCAAAGTAGTTTAAGGGGCATCTAGCTTCAACAGAATTATTTCATTCAATAATTTTTGTACTGAGCATCTATAATTAATGAGGGACAGGAACAATACTTATTGGTCATTTGTATTAATGATGTAGTGTGGTGAATGCTTTCATTTTATGTTCAATAGTGGAAGTGGCTCTCATTATTCTCAATCAAGGCATTCAGCTGTGAAATGATGCTGCAAATTGTAATTTTCCACTCTTCCCTGCCAGTAGCTGAAAACTATATCTGTATAATGGTTCCAGATATGGAAAGGCCATAGATTATCAAGAATCCATTATCATGTGGCTTCATAAACATCTCCGTGTATAATAATGGAGATGTCACTGAATACGATTTAGTAGGGTCCTCCAAATAAAAAAAAATCCTCAAATAAAGTAACACTACCGTAAAACATCTCACTCTTCCTGAGCTCACAATATGCAAGCAGAAATGTCTCAGAAATGCCAAATGCCAGATGCTACCAAGGAAAATCTGTTTGGGTAAAAGTGATGATAATATTGATAACACCGACCGTGTTGATAATAGTGGTAGAAGTGGTACAAATAGCTGAAAATATCCTGGCATAGGTACGTCAAAGATAAAAATTTGTGAAATTGTAAAAATCAGTCTAAGATTATGCGGGCAGTTAAAATTACCAGCAGCGTTTGTGGTATTTAATGTAAATTAGAGAACCACAGGACAGGACAGTTGTGTCAGTCTCCCTGAAAATTGCTTTATATGATTGAATGTTGCCTGATCATAAATGGTTGTAGTATTTGATTATAAGTAGTTCAGGTGGGTAGCTGCGTCAGTATGCATAGGCGGCAAAGGAACAAGTAATACGTTTATTCCATGCTGAAAAGAGAAGAAAGAAAAAACCTGAAGAAGGCTCCATGGCCGAAACGTTTTGTTTTCTTTCTTCTCTTTCAGCATGGAATAAACCTATAACTTTTTCCTTTGAATATGAGTGATGCTTTAGGCTGAAGTAAGCAAGGGCAGGTATATCAGCTCCTTTCATGGATTTCAAGGACAGTAAGCCCATGGACCAAAGGAGCGACTATGGAATCTCCAGAGGTTTTTGCTTATGCTGTTTGAGGCATTTTCTCAGGAAGTTAGGACCTCCTGATCTTAATTTAATAACTTGCACATAGGATTTTGTCATAGAGCTTTCATTCCAGCAAGTCCCATGTATGTCAGTAAAATATGCAAATCAGTCAATGAATAACAGTTTGAATGTTCAGTATTTTTTTCAGACGTTTACTGGAATGCCTTCAGATCCATCCCATATTGTTTTTGCAGAAACATATTGTGCTAAAACACAATAAAAGAAAGTCTGCATGCCTAATCCAAACACTTTGGATTAGCCATGCCTTTTTAAATATAATTTTAAGTAATATTTGCTGGTACTGACAGCTTGGTGACAGAATCAGAATAAGATTCAGATGGATGCTCCCACCATATATTTTCCTTGGGAATCTAAATGTGATTACAGTAATCCCATATATGCAGGATCTTATCATTTGAGTTTACCTAAATGAGAGCTGATCTCTGCAAAGGGCAACAGTGGTTCAGACAATATTGCCAGTGGGAAACTGGGCACATATGAACATTTTCAATTGAAGGTATGTGGCATTTAAGAATCATGTCAAATAAACATCAAATGGCACAACTTTTTACCCCAGAGCTGTTATGAAATGACAGCCATTTTCAACAGAATTTGAAACAGACTGTATTTAACAGAATGCACAAGTTATTTCATAATACAAAAAATAAGACCATGTAATTTAATAAATCTTAGTTTATAAAAGTAGATTTAAAAGATTAGTTAACTTGTAGATGTTTAATTTAGTAAATACTTTTAATAAGAAGTCTCATAACTTATGGTAGTTTTATCTGTTGTCAGACATGCCACTTTACATATTACTTTTTATATAGGGTAAATATGGCATTTGCCAAAAAATGAAATCTGGTGCAGAATCTTTTTCATTATTTCATTGCAATGCAAGAAAAAATATTGTGTCGTCAATGTGTACATTTACTGACTGCTGCTGCATATCATTTCCTATAAAAGACCTTTTTTAATTTGTAGTCATTTAGCTTTGGATACATTTTAAATACATTTGCTTAAGTAATAAAGCTTAATTAAGAACTTCAGAAGAAGAAAAGCCTTCTGAAATAACACAGAAACTGGACAGGGGCATTCCTGTATCATTCCCAGTTACGTGAAAAAGCATACCAGCTGATGAATTTTATTACTATTTTGAAAGTAATGTATTATCTATCAACATATTATGTATTTCATCTAGATATCATTACAGAATCTTTTGTAATATTCAGGACTTTAATCCTCATAGAGTAAAGCCAGTATTAAACATAAATGTAAACTGCTTCTAAGAAGAACATATTAACATATTCAGATTTCTCTTTGCACAATGGATCATTTTCGTGCTTGTTTCTACCAGATCAACAGCAGTGATATTTGTTGAGAAAAGTTTATGCTTGTGTAGGACGTTGTTTTTAGTTCACATTTATTTGTACTTTGCATTCTTTATACCATTTACCAAAGATTGTGAGCTTGTGTTTTGGATTGAATTGTAGTTGGTCTTTGATGGTGACTTGAAGAAATATTTAAAAAATCCCTGAACCTCAGTTACTCACTACACTATTGGCTCCAGACCACTTGAAGTAATTGAAAAGTGTGGCTTAATAATGAGTAGGTTATTGTGGTTTCTTCAGCTGTGTAATGTAAGTCACAGATAAAATTTAAGTATCATATTACATTTCAAGGAATTACATTTATAAGAAATAAAGGGTGGAAAACAAATGTATATGTATATACAGTTGCAAGAAAAAGTTTGTGAATTTGGAATTACTTGGATTTCTACATTAATTACTTATAAAACTGTGGTCTGATCTTCAACTAAGTCACAATAATAGACAAACACAATCTGCTTAAACTAATAACACACATTGTTTAAACATTCACAGTTGGTAAAAAGTATGTCAACCTCTAGGCTAACTTCTCCAAAAGCTAATTTGAGTCAGGTGTTCCAATCAATGAGATGAGGTTAGAGGTGTGGGTTGAAGTTGCCCTGCCCTATAAAAGAAGCACACAAATGATGGTTACCAACAGAGTCTACTCTTCACAAAGAAGAGTTCATGTCAACGATGCCCTAATCAAAAAAAAATCAGAGGATCTTAGAAGAAGAATTGTATAGATGCATAAAGCTGGAAAATGCTGCAAAACCATTTCTAAAGACCTGGGTGTTCATCAATCCACAGTAAGACAAATTGTCTACAAATGAAAGAAATTCAGTACTATTGCTATTTTCCCTGCAAAGATCACGGCAAGAGCGCAGCGTGCAATGCTGAAGGAGGTGAAAAAGAACCCTAGGGTAACAGCAAAGGACCTGCAGAAACCTCTTGAACTTTCCAAAGTCTTTGTTCATGTCTATAAGAAGAACACTGAACAAGAATGGTGTTAATTGAAGGACAACACGGAGGGAACCACTGCTCTCCAAGCAAAAACATTGCTGCATGCCTCAAGTTTGCAAAAGAACACCTGGATGTTCCACAGTGCTTCCGGGTCAGTGTTCCCTAGACAGATGAGACAAAAGTTAAACTCTTTGGCAGAAACGTGCAACGCTGTGTTTGGAGGAATCCCACAAGGAATCCCAGAAATATCGATGAACTGAAACAGTTTTGTAAGGAGAAATGGTCTACAATTTCTCCTAACCGTTGTGCAAGTCTCATCAGCAGCTACAGGAAACGTTTGGTGGAGGTTATTGCTGCTAAAGGAGGTTCTACCAATTACTAAATACAAGGGTTCACATACATTTTTTCCAGCCTGGACCGTGAATGTTTAAACAATGTTCAATATTGTCAAGAAGAAGTACAATTGTTTGTGTGTTATTAGTTTAAGCAGATTGTGTTTGTCTGTTATTGTGACTTAGTTGAAGATCAGACCACAATGTTATGAGTAATTAATGCAGAAATCCAGGTAATTCCAAAGAATTCACATAACCTTTTCTTGCTACTGGAATGAAGTGTTCTAGCTGTTGCAGTTTTCTCAGAAAGTCTCCCATACCTTGCATTTATTTTTGTGACATTAAATTTCAATTTAAGGGCATGATACTTAGATATTTAAGTATCCAACACATTTTTACTTCTTCCAAATATTTTTTTCACTGCATGCCTTATTACATTTTTTTAACAAATATAATTCTCCACCCATAAGTATGTTCTTAGACATTTCAGATTAATAAAACAGACTAATTATATGCAGGGTCATGCACAAGGATGGTTGTGTTTCAAGAAACCTAGATGCTTAATACAGACGTGGCTTCAGGGCGTGTCATATTCAGTGTCGTTGTAAGCCTTTCAATTTAGTACATGCTGTCAAGCATTAAAGGAACAATGTACAGTACCAATTATCAAAGCAATGCCTGAGGAATCTAAGGAAGTATATTGAAAATGACTGCTCTGCAAAATCTGTTGGCTTCAATTGGTAATGCCCTCCATTCAGAGATGAGCGACAGATATTAGGAATGATGTTTTGCATATATATTGAATCTTGTATTGAATCATATATATCTTGCAAATGTGGAGCAGAATTATCAGCTAAAATACCTTAGAAAAAGGACACAAGTTTTAAAATAAGAATATTTGAACCCTCAATATGTTTTTTGTGCTTTTTTTGCCCTGTAGTATAATGAGAATTTAGCAATTCTTAACACTCAAGGATCTGAATTTTCTGCAGTCAGTAATGCCAACATGATATGCAAGCCCTTGAATCTTCTCTCTTTTTTCAGAAAGAGATGTACTATAGAGCTATTACTGACTAGGTTATATAGATTTGTCAGACAGAAAAATGGTCTGTGCTTTGGAACAAGGAACAATTCAATATCACCATTTTAAAAGGTTAAACAGCTATGTTTTTATACCTTCTTGAAAGTTTAGTGAATGTTTTTGGTCATGTTGTTTGAGATAAAGCAGGCCTTTTTCAGACTAGTTAAAAGTAATGTGGCAGCTAAGTCTGGATGTGTCTTAAACTGTGCATGCTTTTTAGTAAGCAACCAAAACCCATTGTGATTTAATTTTTGAATTTGTTTTATTTTTATTAGGAGAAGATATGTGTGATCTTTGTATTGTGGATTTATCTTTCATAGCAATATACGTATACTGTATATTATAAAGGAATATATAATTGAGGCCACAGAGTGGTTGTTTTTTTAATTCAATTGTAATTGAAAGGTAATCATTTCAGAAATTTCAATAGTTCATTAATCTTTACTGAGGTACACCAATCAAAGTATTGTTTTTTAAGTGCTGCAAATCAGTTTGCTTAATGTAGTTGTATTTTATTAGAAGAGAAAAAGTTACACTGCACTGTGTTTTTTTTTCCTGTAGGTTGTAGGGTGGTGCAGTGTTTGCTTCATACTTTATTCAATACAGAATGAATCAATAGCCCACTACAGTATTCACTAATTGAATTATTGTGCTCAAAACCACTTTCATTTCTTTATTTCTAGTTTTCCTTCTCTCATATCGAGAAGAAAAAGATTCAAACTATAAGAAAATAATTCCCGCAATAGGTCTTTTTTGCATTTCATTTCTAAGGATGTTTTATTCACAAGCTTGCCTCGTAAAGACTAAATTGTTTCGGTGCTAAACTGATTTAGATGGTAAAGAACCTCCTGGCTCCCACTGGGAAGTGTTAAACCCCTTATTTTAAGTTAAACAGGATTATAGATTAAGCTTGAATTCCAGAGCTTTAAGAATAATGAAATAGGGGCAATAACAGACCCCTTGCAGTTTCTGTAATTGAACTTTTTTGTGTGGTTTATAGTCATTTAAACTTGAAGTATCTTGGAAAGAAACAGATGGTTACCTCCCTATTACTAAGTGGCTGAGATGGATTCTGTCACCATGTTGTCACCAGGATGTTGATCTTTTCTTATATGCATTTATATTAAAAGATTCTAAATTGATAGACCTTTTTGTCAGTTTCTTTCTCACAAGATCAGTACACTGGACCATTGATTACAGTAAATTTAGAGTTTTTACAAAAGTTGGTCTCAGAATGAATGTAAGATGCAATCTTGATTGTTGGCTTTTTATCATTTGTGCTGTGGTTTATCTGTACAGATACAGACCCAGAATACAAAGTGCATTGTGCATTGAATGCAGTAGCCTAAAACAGCAGTATTTCCATGTTGAAGACTGGTCTTGTCATATATTGGTAGTTACACAATGTTGGACCTGGTGTATACTGGAATGAGAGACCTATAATGAAAATTGCATTAACCATTAAGTGGACCTATAGGTGTCAGTCTTCCTCCTGGCCTAGAATTTAAATTCCAATTCCCACGTCTGGTAGCTGTGGACATTCTGCTGCAGGGGTTATTGTCTTTCAGATGAGAATTTAAACTGAAGTTGTGTCTTCCTAAGTCATTTACAGACCCCACTGCAGTGTCCAGTGTATAGCAGGAGTATTACTACAGTGTCTTGATTAAGCTCAACTTTTGTCATGTACTGTACAGTCTGACTTCTCTGAATTTCCCCTTTATTTCAATAATTTTACACTTCACCAACTGGTGTGAAAAAAGTGCTATACAGTTTTATATATAATTATGATAATTCATGATTTTATTTGTGACAAACAATAGTTTGCAAACCAGCTTAGTAGTTTTTATCAAGAAGACAGTCTTAAGTGTTAATATTGTCTTTTTGGATACATATGAGCCAGAAGTGTAAGTGAAATATTTGTTTTTTCCCATGCCAGATATACCAAGTGAAGTGGCAGAGTGTCTTCCTTTTAACTTGATGGAAGCTATTATATTCTGAAAAGGGATCTTTATCAAAATGTCAGTGTTTAGAATGCCAGGCCAAGAACCTGTTCTGTTGTCTTTTCCTGCAAGTCTATAAAACTGCTAGGGTGCCTCCTTGTCCTATTTATGAAATTGTCCTTAAAGGATTGTGTTGTTCTTCTTACATCTCTAATATAATAATGTCTAATTCTACAATATACATATTTATGAGAAAATGTTCATAAACTACATTTTTCATTGCCCATTTGTCCTTCAAACTAGGAATGTCTGATTATAAGACACTTCTGACTACTTCATTAACTACCTGCCAACGGTGGTTTTCATAATCTTGAAACCTTGTTCTGTGTTCTGACACAGAATTCAGATGTCAAAACAAATAATAGTTATTCAGGCCTGAGTTGAGACTGCACAGTGGATGAATCAACTGTTCAAACTAGCACATAGCTTGCAGCAGAAAACCATGTGAAAATGCCCCCTGACATTTTGTTTACACATGGCTTTTTGCATCAGCCAGGCTAGCATATCATCATAATATTGACCAGTGATTCTAATCAATGAGCAGTATTGCTTTTGAATCCCATGAGATAATGGCAATCATCTTAACAATACAGGCTAAAATGTGCAGCTTTTTAGTAGTGAAAATATGGAGAGATCACGTTAAACGTTTGTCTTTGGGTCCCAGAAGTAACCATATGGACTCACAGACCACTATTATCCTGTGACCAGCTCTCTTATCATGTGGTTAGATTAGATTTTAGGGCACCCATCTATCAGAAACTTATGATATGCATCTTGGATAATAGTTTCAGTGCAACAAAATTTAGCACTTTAGCAAATTCTGTAACAACAAGACGTTATTTCTGGACTGTTCAGGTCTAACTTGTCTGTGTATGATATTTGTGCATTAACTTAATGTCATTAAAAAGATACCATTTAAAGTCACAGTAAGAACGTTACAGTGCGTTGTAAGCTTAATTTTTAGTCATAGAGCTGTAACCTGATGTCCAGAGGTCTGCAGTTTTATATTAGACTTCACATAACTAAAGGAACAAATAAAGGTTTATGCCACGCTGAAAAGAGAAGAAAAGAAACAATGTTTTGGCTGTGGAGCCTTCTTTGGGTGTAAGCTACACACCTACAGTACACACCTACACACCTACACACCTGCCCACACCCAAAGAAGGCACAACAGCCGAAACGTTGTTCCTTTTCTTCTCTTTTCAGCATGGAATAAACCTTTTACTTGGTCCTTTGCAGCCTATGCATGCTGACACAGCTACTTACTTGAAGTACTTCACATAACTAAGGTACCAGAATGTGGAATGCTGTGTAATAAAAACATTGTGTACGTGCAGTAAAATGGGATTGCAATAGTACAAAGTTATCCAACAGCAATCCTTTATCTGGAATCACAGTATATTGTTTGTTTTACCTTAAACTGTTTATTTAAACTGTTCTTATTTTGCTGCCATTGCTTTTAAATTTTGCCTTTAAACATACGTTGCCTCACAAAAGTTTTCAGACCCTTATGGCATCTGATTTTGTAAAATTGCAAAATAATGCATACACATTTTTAAATTTAATATTTTCAAAACCTGAATGCTTAAACTGAAGACTTGTAAGCAAAAGCTAATGAGAAAAAAATTGACATAGTTCAGGTGGGTAGCTGCGTCAGCATGCGTAAGCTGCAAAGGAACGGGTAATAGGTTTATTCCATGCTGAAAAAAAGAAGGCGGCTCCATGGCTGAAACATTGTGTTTTCTTTCTTCTTTTTTTCAACATGGAATAAACCTATTAAAAATTGACATATGTTTATTGCATAGGTTTTCAGACCTGTGAATTTAAAATTTGGTGACAGCATCATGGTAAATCTCTTATCAACTTTGCACACTGGCTTGGACAATTTTTGCACGTTCTTGGCAGATTCGCTCAAGGTCTCTCGTGTTGCTTGGGGATCACTTATGGACAGCTCTTTTCAAGTCTTTCCACAGATTCTCAATAGGATTCAAGTCAGGACATTGACGGGCCTTTCAAGGATTTTTACTTGCTTATTCTTAAGCCACTCCAGTGTAGCTTTTACCTTGTGCTTTAGATCATTGTCCTGCTGATATGTGACGTTTTGTCCCAGTTTAAGGTCAGAAGCAGGTTTTTCTTTAACATTTGCCAATTGTTTTCTCTATCTACTGTATATTCTTGTCAGTCTTGACAAGTTTCCCAGTCTTTGCTAATGAGAAGCAGAACTATAACAAAATGTTGTCACCACCATACTTTTTGCCAGTTTTAGCAATATTATGTACACGCTTTGTTGCAAACCCTGAGTGGGATTTGATATTTTTTTTCAGTGCATTACATGTTCCCTTTGTGAACTGACTCGTGGACATTTTCTCTGATTTCATCCACTAAACTCAGTGTTACATTGTCACTATTGGCTTCGTGGCAGCATCCCTAAGCAATTTCTTCCTTGCTTGGTTGCTCGGTTTGGTGGGATAGCCTGATGTAAGCAGTGTCTAGGTGCCTTCCTCTTCTTATTGTTAGGTATCACCGTGTTAATAGAGATATCAAGGATTGGATTTTGAAATAACTTTTACACCCTTCTCTTGATCTTTGTCTTTATACAACCTTTGTTGTTTTGAACGTTCCTTGGTCTTCAAAGTTGAATGTTTGTTTGAAATTCACTGCCTGACTAAGGTCCTTATGGATACAGTGCATACATACAGTGCAACATCTTTGAACACATATGCCGTCATGCCTTTTCCAATTTTGTTTAATATTTTTATCTTCTAATGTTTTTGTTTTTTGCTTCTAATGTTTTTTGTGGAGTAAGTAGTGTATGTAACAAATATTATTTCAAAATGTCATGCCTACGTGCTTTTAAGCAACCAAGTACGAAGGCTATAAAAGGGCCTGAATACTTTTGCCAGGTAATGTACAGTATATGCTTTTTGTGTGAATACCAAATAAATAACACCTGCAGTCACTGTAATGTGTTTTTTATTAATTTGTTTGTCTGACATTTTTATTTATTTTAATTTTTCAAACTATTATATTTTGAAATTAAATTTGGAACCACAACCTACCAGTTACTGTATATACCCAGAAGTCTAACCTCTATTCAATGCTGCTGCCTTTATTAGAACCTATGATTGTCTTTAAAAGTCTCTAATAGCCTCAAAGAGTCATTGTATAGCCAATTATTTTATATATATTTTTATATAAAGGTGGTCATCTTTACTGTTACAGTAATTACAGTATTTGCAATATTTTTGTAAGATACCATGGGCTATTACTGTATACTGCGAGCTTTAAGTTCATTTGAAGTTCATCTGTCAAAAATTGGTAGAACATTGGATTCAGGCAATACTTAGAAGTCAGAAGTAAAGTATCTTTCCAGATAATTTAGTTCTGGTAAAAAGAATAGCTACCTTATTGAGTTTATTGTGTGTATGTTTATATCACTTAAGGCTAAAACATTTTACAGCCTTTCATTATATTTCCCTTAAGCTACATTTAGGTTTGTTTTGTAAAAATCAGAAGAAAATTAAATCATAGCTTACATGCCCAATTTCATTGGATTGTATTGATAACATACTAAACGTTTTATAATACATGAAAGTGGTTCAACCTGAAAGGTTTTGTGAAAATGGTAGTTTAAACTTCTAAAGCAAATATCCTCTCACTGCTAAGTTTTATTCAAGGAATAAACTCATTTATACCAACAATCTTTGCTGTCTGTTATGTAACAACTGTTGAAAAAATAATACCACCGGACATCTGAAGAAGACTCCACAGCGGAAAGGTTGTCTCTTTTCTGTTCAGCATGGAATAAACCTTTGCCTGTTCCTTTACAGCCTACGCATGCTGATACAGCTACTTACTTTAACTTCATCCAAAACAAATAGTCAAATGTCTTGTCAAAACATCTGTATAAAGCTTTAAATCAAATTTTGAGAAAAATGAGTTAAAGCTTTCCTACTAACTAGGCTATTCAAATATGAACAAAGGCTAACCTATGTAATTCTTAAAGTCAGCATTTATTCCATTAAAAAAATTGTTCACAGTTTACGGTGATAACCTACTGGTAGTTAGTTGTAGCAATTTAACTTATTTTCTTTTTCTTCTTAATTAGCTGATGTTTTTCTGTACCTTGGTGTGACATTAACTGTTAGGAGCTACTGTATCTGTTCTGGTTAATGACCTAAATATGTTGACCTAGTTTTCACAGCATACTATTTCTGAAAGTGCATTGAGAAATGAGTTCAGAGAACTGAACAGCTGTATTTTTATAAAAATTTGTTTGATCATATTAATTAGAGTCGGACATTGTGCTACTGAAGATTCATGTGACCAGAATTGTTTTTAGAATTAATCTAACCTAAATAAAAAAAGGCTTACACAACAAAGGAATAAGCAGTCCTGTTGTGTGCAGTTTTACATATCATAAGGCCAGTATCAGATGAAACTAAAAATGTTATACTGTCATTGTAATTTAATGTATTTTTAGAAAATAAACCAAGCTTAGTGTTTAGAATATAATAAACATATTCAATTCAACAATTCATAGCTTTTAAAGTATATCAACACCTTATTTTCAAATATTTCAAGATAATGTATATAGTTTTACATTTAGTAAAAGTTAAGAGGATTATACCTTATTTATTTTAAATGCTTCACAATAGTGTTCTTGATTTTTTGAATCTCAGATTTATCTGAAACACTGAGCATTTTCTATCATTTTCTGGTCAGCAGACATAAGCTTTTATTTTGTGGTTCTGTCTATCCCCTTGGAAAGTGACCAAAACTGACAGAATTCCCTGTGTGTTTTGTCCAGTTTAATATAGGCCAGTGGCCTGCGTTCCAGCAGCTAATGCTTTCTCCAGCAGCTTCTAACCTGAATGTTCAATTAAAAGGGAAATTCATATTGAGAAAGCCCCCCTAGAATTGATTTGATTCTATAATGCTGCAGCTACTCTACAAACCTTGTAGAAGTAGGATTTGTCTGGAATACTTACTATATATTTCTCATCTACTAGAATCGTACCATTCCTGAAACCTAAATGTTTAGTTTTTTTTTTTATTTCTTTTGCAATCTTCGTTGTGTGCTGCTTGCGCAGCTGTTTCCTTTATTCACTTTTATTGCTCTCTGTAGGGAAGTGACCGCGCAGTTTGGACAGTTGTTCCTTAATTACTAAGTAATGGGAAAAGGGAGTGAACCAAAGACCTGGTGGTTTCTAAGCAACTTAAATTAACCCACAGACAAGGAGGGCAACTCCTAATCCAGAAGAATGACAGATTGGTGTTCTTTATTGTAACAGCTTTAGCTGGACACTGTCATGCTCCCTTTTGCTCAATGGGCTAAGTTTCTCAAGATTGGCAGGTCCGTTTGAGCAAGGTTTGTTAGCAAATAAAAAAGATTCTTTACAAGGCATAACGTAATGGTGGTATCTGTAGGACATCCATTTTTCTGAATGTATAATTTTTGTGCTGGGTTTCTATTAATCACATTACTTAGGCCCATTCAACACATTTCCTCATTTAGATTAAGAATCTCTTAATGTGCTTAATTACGTAGAAGCGTGTTTTTCACAACCGGACCATGCTATATGATGCAGCTTCAAAGGGGCATACCATTTAATGATTGTCTATAATCTGCTTTTTTATTATGAAAAGCCTATGATGTTTTAGCTCTGTGGCTGATAAAAACGCATTCAAGTCAATGTAAATCCACTGATTGTGAATAGGATTTGCAAAGAGCCTTGCCTCTCAATTATTAAGACAAATGCCGCTTCCTGCATCCCAGTATATTGTTCTCATCCCACACACTGTTCTCACTCAGTCGTTTTGTCTAGAAATGCTACAGCACTTGTCTTCTGCAACATCTTATTTAAAGATGCCACAGAGGACAGTGTTTACTGCCTCATTCCGTTGACATAAGACATCTCATTTTCCATGGGGTCTTGACAATGTAATGAAACACAGCAAGGCACAGAAGACAAATAACAAGGAGCTCTCCGAGGGATGAAGTAACTAAACCAGAGATCAAGTACAAAACCCTCATGAAATCAAATCAAACAAGGTATGAATAGCAGGCAATGGAGTTGCTGAAAATAACATTGTTATTTAGTCTTTTTTATTGTTAAAAAGATTATTCAGTACAGTACTTCTTTTCTCCCTTTGTTTCCCCATCTTGAATACAAAAAATATATAGTTTCAGCTAAAGCGTGCATAAACTAAAGTGGCACAGTGTGTGGTTGAAACTATAAGTAGATTAATCTTGATATTGTTTAGATGAATAGTTTTTCTTGTGGGTACTGCGACATGGTTGCTCTAACCCTTTTACCCTTTAGAAACCCGGAACAAAAAGACACCATTTTTCTTCAGGGAAAAAATACAGCTGCTACCACAATAGCACAGAGATGTCAAGGTATCTTTGTATCATTGTAAAGCTGTCAGTTGTTTTAATTCTGAATTGATTAGGAGCTTGTAATTTGGTTGAAGCTTGATGATGTCACTTGTAATGTGATGTTGTTTCTTTCTTCAATGTTTAACTGGAATTTTTTTTCTTTGAGATTATAAGACATGTCTGTGACTTGAAAGTAAAACCATTTATTTTATTTTTTCAAAAAACATTTGTTAATTTTTTCAGCTTTCTGCCTCTGGAAATATTAGTGTATGTTTAGAAGTGTTCTTCTTTTCTTTTACTTAAGTGAAAGCTACCCTGAAAGTTGTAAGCATTTGTACTGTTTTGTAAACTTAGATCTAGACACGTAATGTTTTAATATACTGTAGTAGTTGTATTTTCCAACATAGCATTCCTTGTAAAAGATAACATCCAGATATCACACTGCAGCAATACAAGAAAAAAAAATCAATATCATCTGTAGCTGGTGGAGTGCTATATTTTGAATGGTGATTCCGTTGTATTTAGAATGGAAACCATGCTTGTGTGTAACAGCAGCATCGTAAAATTTCATAAACGTCTGAGACGAGCACCACCTGAGGAGGGTGTGCTACATGAAAGGTGGCAGAGTGCTCTGAGTTTATAAATAATGTCTGTATAAAGATCTGGAAAATTAATGGAAGGCTGACAATAATATTTTCGGTTATCTTCTCATCTTTTTCTAGAATGCCTGTTGCACATGTCATGAACTAGTGCCCAGTCTGTGTTTGTATTTTCACAGACCAAGTACCAAGAATTTAAAGACTTGCCCACAGTGGCTGGCATAGTCTTTGACTTGCTTGTTAAAACTGGAGTTTTGCTTCTGAAGCTGGGATTGGACTGGACTGTGCCATACAGGTTTATGAAGAAAAGACTCCTTCTTTCTTCTAAATGTAGCATCCCTTGGACCTTCCTGGTAACAGCATCCTGTTAGTATTTTAGGATATTTTAATATTCTGTTAGAATAGTGTAATATTCTGTAAGGGAGCACGTAAATAGAACAGTACAGTACATTATTTTATTTTGTAGATCATGTTAAAGTGTTGTTTACAGTGAGTGTTATTTTTTTCCTGTCTAAAATACCAATAAAAACCTATTTGTATCTCATTTAACTGACATTTTTTTCAGTCCTTAGACTATGAATAATCACAGAAAATAACCTATATTTCCATATGTGTAGAATCTTTTTTTCTGAAATACTGTTTTGGCAAGAGAGGATACTATTTTTTTCTAGATAACAGTAAAAGTGAGTGATATTACTGTTCCTGGTTATATTCTCTAGGCTTCATTATTTTTATGAAAATCGAATTTGTTTTTGAGTGCCATTAAATGGATACATGTTCACTCTGTTTGACACTGATCACTCTATGAGCTTCTCACAATATTCATGTTTAAGGATTTCTGCCTTCATGGTTTTCACAACCATGAATGTGAACTAAGTAACAGACGTAATCATGCTCTTTGGTGGGAATTTGGTTATTTTATGTTTCATTCTACTTCACTTTTGCATTTAGAATAAATGTAAGCAGTTTCACTTGGGTTAAATGGGTAATATATTTTAGTTTTTTTTTTATTTTCCTTTGCAGTTTTTACTGACATTTAACTTCTTTCATGCATAAACTTGTTCAGTCTGAGCATTCATGTTTTGTTTAAAAAATATCCACCCATTCATTTTCTGAACAATTTTATTCAGTACTAGGTTGAGGGTGGAGCCGAGCCTAGCCTGGCAAGCAACAGTCTCAAGGTTGATACACCCAGGATGGGATGCCAGTCTTCCAAAAGACATACACAGACAGTGACATGCACTCACTCACACCAGGGCCACATTTACAGAAACAGTCACCCTACCAGTTTGTCGTCTTTGAACTGTGGGAGGAAACCGGAGCACCCGGAGGAAACCCACACGAACATGGGGAGAAGATGCCAACTCCATGAAGATGCATCTCAAGAATTGATCTTGGGTGTTCCAGTACTGCATGGCAGTAATGTTAATCACTGTGCCACCATACCCCCCTTATTAAAAATATACACATTAAAATGTATATACATCATTTATAACTAAACAAAACTGAAGATCACTAGAATGGGACAAAGACTTTTGAAAGACACTCTACAGTTATAGTAGTTACTCCTGTGCTCCTCTTGCGATACTAATGTGAAAATACTATTTTGGACATATACTTTCTGAAGTGTGAAATGTTTAAACTCTCTATTAATACATCAAAACCATATCCATGCAGCACATAAGTATGTGTTTAATATCAAAGCTGTCCTATGATTGATATGCACTTTTATTAGCCTTCTTTTGTTTTTATCTATGATGGTGAAGCAGCCCAGATGTCCTAACATATCAGTATTTTACACCAAAAAAAGGAACTAGAATTGAATCTTTTTCACTGAGGGTCTGAGGAATAGCCTTTTGAAAATAAGCATGCATACAACAAACTGCAGTGTTCTAATGTGCACTACTGTACACCCATCCACCCAACAAAAGAGAAAAAAGAGTAAGGAGACCCCTTCTTAAGACCATGAAAGTGTCCTTGGCTTCTATAAATGATGTACAGTATATAGCACCATATATAGCCATAGCCTTCTGCAGTAAAAAATGTTGCCTAGAAAGCATTATATTGATATTGTCTTAAATATGAGTTAATCTTAAAATGCTTTTCATTCTAAACCAGACTTGGTACTGTAAAATAAAACTTAGATAGTTCAACTTTTCTTTACATAATGTAAGAATTGTATTATAAGAAATACATTTTCATAGTATTTAGAAAATTCTTTCCTGACATCATAAGAGTTTAAAATCTCTGAGTAAACATACAGTAGAGACTGTCACAGGGAATAGTGCTGCCTTGTCCAGAAACACCCATGACACTAGTTCTTTCACTCCAAGCACGACAGACCATGCAGAAAGTTACATTATCATTTTTTATTAGAACACATTATCCATTATTTTTTTTTCCATTTTTTTTTAATTTCCAAATCTGATAAGTGTTTTTTTTTGTCTTACAGAAAAAGAATACCTCTCTCTTTCTGAGTGTGAGTTTGCTTGCCACCTGGGGTGCCACCTTACTAGCGGCCCGCTTCTACTGGATGGGGAACAAGCCACCCAGCTTCTCAAATTCTGACAACCCAGCAGCTGACTCAGACAGCCCTTGGACACGGACTCTGACCTTCTTTTACCTACCTGCCGCCAATGTATGGCTGTTCCTGTGCCCGGATACCCTTAGCTTTGATTGGTCCATGGATGCCCTGCCTTTGCTCAGGACCCTTGGTGACTGGAGGAACCTTCACACTGTTGCCTTTTACATTGGATTACTGCTCTTAGCTTGGTTCGGTCTCCGGAATCAAACAAAGGTTAAGGAGACCAATGGTAAAGCATACGTGATGAATGGGAAGCCTAATACAAATGGACATAGTTGTCATTCAGAAGCAGAGCACTCAAACGAGGAGTTTAGTCCCACAAAAAGCGCTGAGAATGGCATAAAAAACCACTACATCCCAAGGACATCACTGCCCAGCACAGAAAACATAGTGGTGTTCTCTTTAGGGCTGTTGTCTTTGCCCTTTCTGCCTGCCACTAATCTTTTTTTCTACGTGGGCTTTGTAATAGCAGAGCGTGTACTCTATATACCAAGCATGGGCTTTTGTCTGTTGGTAACTGTGGGAATGAGGACCCTTTATGTCAGATTAAGGAGAAAATTCCTGAGGAGTCTTTTGTTATATTGTAGTGCCATTTTGATCATTCTATATGGGATTAAGACTGTGCTGAGGAACCAGGACTGGCAGAACGAGGAGATGTTATATAAGTCAGGGATAAATGTGAACCCAGCAAAAGGTAAATCCTTCTTCACCAGTCAAGCAGCATGTTACAGGATATCGTGTGATGATGAATGATGAATTGAAGGAATTGGAGTAATGGTTGCAGAAACCTCGTTATTTACAAAAAAAAAATGCAAAAGTCAATGAAAATGTTTTTTAAATGTTTTAATATGAATCATTGTATCATGAAATTTTGTTTTCATAATATGGCTTAGGGAGGCAAATTGGTTGAAAAACTAAGTCAGTAACCAGTATCTGACTCCATTTTGCTGTGATGACTGAGCTGAATAGTGTGTTGAGTTTGGTCAGCTTTTACAGGACTAAAGCAAGCAGTAGTGCTTGATACTGAAATCACTGAAATCACAACTGTTAACTATCCAAGACCTGTGTGCATGTACGGTATATTGAAGATCTTTATGGTATGATCTTGCAGTATTGCTCTACTGTGAGTAGAGTTGGTTTTTCCATTCCTTACTTTGAGCATTTATCTTGCACAACCTCCATCCGTTTTAGAAAAGCGGGTCACATGCATATTTGATCTACCTTACAATGTTTCAAAATATAGCCTGGATAATTTGGCCTTACTGTATGTCAAAACTTATAAAGAGTTATCATCCTCTTGTGTCCAAACTAAATTTCCTTGTTTCCATCAGCTGCTTTTCCTTAGAATTTTTATGTATTTTCCATATCCCACTTCATTTCTACCTTGAATGAGTTTTATCTTGATCATGTTTACAGTAGTAGTTTATTTTATGTTTTTTTTCATGCAATTCTCAATTTCAATCTTTATATGGACAAGATTTCTAAACCGTCTTAAATTACAAAGCTTATGCCCAGTCTTGAAAGTTTTGCTGTTGAAGAAAATCCTGCCAAGGCTTATGTGTCCTACAAATTAGAAAAATTATAATTTGTAGGACTCAAAAAAAGAAGAATTCTAATTTGTTGGGGGGCTATGTTTACTTTATATTCTCATAGAAGAACATTTGCATTGCTACTTTTCACCTCTAAAATTGCTATTATTACTTTCATAATGAACATAAACCAAGATCATTTTAGTTAATAGCATTTCCTGCAATCTACTTGAGGGCTTACTCTAACTTTAAACAGGAAGGAGTCTCTCTCAAACTGGCTACTTGTATACGGAACTAGGACTCAGTTGAAGTAATTCATGGTTTATTTGCCAGCATATTTGCTCTGAGTGAGAGTACAGTATGCTTCACTTTAAAGTTAGAGTTAGAGTACTTTTTATAACTTAATATTATACTGTATATCTGTAGTACCTTATATTTTTAATGAGGAAACCAGTAGATGTTCAGGATGACACAGTTAATCAAGGGATAGGAGTGAAGATGAACAATTCAGATTTTTTTTCCAGTCTTTCTATATGTGTTCTTTGTTACAATTAGAAACAAATTACAGAGAAACCAACATGTTTAATAATCAATGTCTTAGTTTCCATATTAATTAGTTAGCTGCCAAGACATTTAGAAAACTTCATTATCAAATGTAAACATTTGGCAGTACTCTGTGTCTTACTTACCAGAAGATCATTACTACTAATAAAATAAAAATCTATATAAAATCACAGAGATCTGTGCATTTGAGCACTTTTTAAAGGTAGTTGCCTGTTGCAAAATTCCATAGCAACTGCGATTGCATTCAACAAAAGGTCTGTCTTACACTACGGTTTGGGGTATTATCAAATGTCTTGTACAGTACATCACATCCTAGGCTTTCAGTTACATCCACCTGGAAAGTGGAATACATCCTGCTCAAATGGTTAGTGCAGTCGAATAACATAAGAAATTAGTGATAGTTACAAAGATTCGCTGTCCGTCGATAATTCTGCAAACAGGGAGGGTTCTGTGAAATTGCAGTGTAAAATGGCAGGTCAGAAGCATATATACTATACCAACTAGTTTTAACTAAGAGGCAGTCTCACTTTAAAATTTGACATACTTAAGTATCAGCTGTAATTCCTCTAGAGTTGCTTTGAATTTACAATTTAAAGTAGAATTAACTGTTTATGGTCACATGCCTCCAGTTCACTTACTGATTAGATTAATACATTTAAAAAATAACTTAGAGGTACTATAAATGTTGGAAATAGAGATGTCACCCTTCTATGATATTGCTGCAGTATGTTGCTAAATACAGATCATTGTATGAGTTTGCATTCAGTGTGCTTGAACAAAAAATGTGCTGCCCTGTCCAATTTATATTCACTGTAATATCGTCATTTACATATTAACAACATAGTTTTAGCTCTCAGTCTGTTCTTGTACAGTTGTGTTATTTTATGAAGACTTCTGAAATCCATCAATACATAGGTAATTTGCATTAGAGTTTACTTAGCAATCGTGCTTGGTTCATTTAGGCAACTTGCCACGTGTTCACAAAGAAGTGAACTAGCATTCGCTTGAATGGTGGTCACATCTCAGTTGGAGCAGTTTTTTGTTTCCACCAGGGAATGTGAAAGCAGTAGTGTTGAATTTTACAAACCAACAGAAGCAGAACAGATGGATGCCGGTAATGTGTGACTGGGCTTAATATTTTACCATACATTTTAAACTAAAACAGAAATATAAACATTGTTTATTCCCAATTCCACAGCTAATTCATAGAGTTGACTTTCTAGTGTTAATGCTATCAGAGAGTTGGCGATGGAAAATGAAACCTTAAAGTTCAATATTTAATTTAATCATCTGCTTATGCCAGCAGTTATATCTCCCTGCAACTCGGAACTGGCAACCCCCTGAAGCTAAGCATGTCTGAACCAGGTGTGCAAGTACCTGAATGGGAGACCTCCTGGGAAAGTTAAGGTTGCTCCTTGAAGAGGTGTTAGTGGGACCATTAGGGGGACCATTTTTTAAAAAAATCAGTTTTCCTTTCAGAAAAGCAACAGTAAAGACAAATACTATCTGTTTACCCTGGCAGACCAGCTGAGCTATTACAAGTTTCTTTGGTTGCCTGTCATGTTTTGTAGCATGAGCAGACTTAATGCGGGCTGATTGCTCTATTGTTAAAGGATCCTTAAGTTTTTTTTAATTTTTCGACATTTGACTTGAGAATCAATAATAATGTAATGTAGTAGTAGTAATGTTAAATTAGTAGATTTTCACTGATAAAAGAACTTAAGAAATATAGCATTGTTGCTTTATGAAAAAAAGCATAACATACTGAGCATCAAAAGAAGGTTATTACTTATAATTGAGACTTTTCTTAGCAATACTTATATAAAAGGTGTACTGACATTCTGTTAAATAGGTAAGTAAATTCATTATGCTGATTATCATTTGTGAAAACAGTTTATTAGCGCATAGTTATTGTGAAAGCCATAATTATGTAATGTAGCCACTGCTGGAAGCTAAACAAGCTGTTGATCTGTGGCACACAGGTTGCAGGTGCTATCTTGTTAGATTTTGTCCCATTTTGCTCTTAGAATCTGAGCAAATTCACAGTTGTATGAGCCCTAGATGTTATGTGTTAGCCCAGCTTATTCCAGAAATGTTCAGGGGGGCTCGAGTCTAGCTGAAGTCTAGTAGGGCATCCACAGCATAACTGTCAAATTGTCATCTTGCAAGAAAGCTTTTAATGACATACTCCACCCTCGCCCAGAGAGGCAAAGGGGTCTGCAAACACAAACCTCATGATGGTCACAAGGAGAAAAGTCCAGGAAGCTGTATTGTATGTTATTATTTGTAGGTCCTTTTCAAGTTCTTACCGCAATAGCTTAAAAAAACACTTACACTAGCTCTGTGCACAACCTTATTACACCCATGTGAGTGTGAAATTCTCAGCTCTTTACCAACTATGTAATAATTGGCACACACTGTGGCTATTTTCAGAGATTAATGCCCATTAGAAGCCTCTAGTGACAGGTCGACTGTAACTGTCACACCATTGTTACAGCATGAGGACGTGTCTTAGAATGGTTTCTCTTGTTCTCCTGTTCAAAGTAGCTCACCGGAATGACAAGAGGTCCCAGGACTGCCATGTAGTCAAGCTGCGATTAATAACTACAACTGGAGTTCTGTGACTACTATACACTCCTGCCCAGACCATCACACTTGGACATCTCGATTAAATGTTCTTTTGTACACATGAAAAAGCAGATTGTTCTGCACATCTGACATCCATGTGTGTGCTCTGCACATAACCCTGATTCGTCTCTGTAGATGACTCCTGGCAAATCTCGCTGTGGTGACTTAGTCCAGCTTTCAACATACCAATTGCACAAAAGCGTTATTTTCACATTCAAATACTCAAAATAATGCCAAAAATAGATTATAATCTAAAATCTATTTACTTTATTTTCTTTAAAATATACGTTTATTAATAGAGTGACGTTTCTTTTGATACTTAGTGTGGATGTGGAGTAACTTCAATAAATAAATGCTGCCAAGCAGGATTTAAAACATAATGGAAAATTAATGAAATAATGCAACTCCTTTCCAAAAACATGACGAGGTAAATTTGTTGACCTGTTTCTTGGAAGATGAGGATAATCAATCAGATTCACCTAAATACTTGTGGTAATGTTATTTGTAACTGTGCAGCTATGCTGGTATAAATCATTTGTAGTGCTCTTGTGTTTGCATAAACACAAGCTAATGGTTCAACCCTTGGATTCAAGAAAGGTCATGTTGTTAACAGAGAATACCACTGATATAGATTGTCTCAGAACTATTCACATGAAACCAAAATGTCCACCATAAGATTTATTGTTGAAACAAGAGGTATTTGGTATTTCTGTTTTTTCAATTAACTTTATTTGCCCGGCACAGTACTTCTTATTGATTAACATGTTTTCATATATTCACATAAAATGTCTTTAAAAGCTTCCATAAAACATTTTACATTCATTTGATCATTTAAGGGCTGGTGTATTGAAATCACGCCTTTCTATAATAAAACAATTAACTTCAATTGAAGGGGAAACGTTTGTGCTGCTTTCTAAGTCACAGTGAGCCATTTACTTGAAGACAAAAGAGTTGTCCAAAATTAAATTGTCGGTTTAGTCCATTTTACATAATGCTTAAACTTTAAAATGTTCCCTAGTTCTCTGACATTTTATTAATACCTGTACAATGCTGCTCTTATCTCCTCTAAATCACATTTAGTGGTCTGTAGAGCTAGAGAGAAGAACATTGAGTTGCATCACATCTTACAGCTTGTTTTTCTGTTGGAAAAACACTTGTCTTTTGTTAACAAAGAGCACCATATTAATTGACAGGATTTACGTCAGCAAAGTTACGAAACCATCTTCATTGTCATGAAACAAGCCATATAAATGCATTAGCCATTCGCTAACTCTGTGTCCTCAAAATATCCTCTGGGGAACACTTCTATCTTCTAATAAATCTTTTAAAGACCCTTGTGCAGTAATGTTTATATTTTATACATGTATGGAATTGGATAATTAGTGGTTTTGAGTTAAAAAATAATTATAAGACTTTTATACTGAATTTTGTATCTCTGCACAGCAGATACATTAAGTCTTTCTATAATATAGTATACGTACATAAATCATTTTAGTTCCCTGACATTTAGAAATGGATGATACTTATTGCAGATTAAAGCACATATGATACACTACCCATTCCCCCACCTGAAAATTAATGGGTCATAGCTGCCAGTTGTTTGGACTTAAATAGTTGATGAAAGAATGAGGTCAAAGGTCTATATATATATAAAACCACAATCTGTTATTAAAAGCATATACCAGTTTAAGATGTTCCACCAGCTGGGATTGACATCTGTTTAAGATTTATTAATTGCTCCTTTTAATCTTAAATGAAATGAGAAATTAATAAATACAATCAGTAAAGCCACAGAGATATATTTGTATATGTATTTATATAGATTTGTATATAATTATGATTTAGATACTTGTCATAAAACAAACAGGGAAAGATTGCATCGTCTTTTTGTTCTACCAAGTGTCCATATAAAATGAAACTATGTTCCAAATGCATTGATATCCATATGTCGCCAGCTTTCAAAAATGTTGTCCGCCTGGATTTATAGTATTTGTCAACACAGCAGCGCTCATGTACATTAGAGTAAGTGACAAAACTAGGCTTTTAGGCATTCAGCATTAGGCAGAGAACTGAAGTGGATTTAGAGCCTATTTGCTGTAAACAGGGCTCAACTGAAATAGCTGTTTGTTGCTTTCTTTAGAACTCCAGTAATGTTACTGTGCTTCGAATCTGCCATCTATTAGAATTTTTTTATTTGAAATGTCCTTTCGTCTGCATTGAGATCCCAGAATCCAGGCTGAATAATGTTTTTTGTCTTCCTGTCAGCATGGGGTAACCTTGGGAATGTCCTCAAGAACCAGGGCAAGATGGCAGAGGCTGAAAAGGCCTATAGAAACGCCTTGTACTACCGCAGAAACATGGCTGATATGCTGTATAATCTGTAAGTATGCATGACTCACCTCTGTTTTTTTCCTACATGCTGTACTGAATGCCACAATTGATCCATAGATGCTTTGAAACAATGCAATTGTTTTGTTGTCTCCCCCCCACAGGCCTTTTTTATGTCACAGTGTTTTCATTAATCATGTTCTCTAAACTCTGAGGAGGACAGCGGCTTTTATAAAATTGGGGCTCCTCTTATGCTTACATTAACCCCAAGTGTCATGGATGCTATCCTGCATACATAAATGAAGTGTTTATGCCTGAAAAGTACATTAGATTAAGTTGTTTCTCTTTCTAAAGGTAAAAAAGAGTATACTAATGCTGTTTAACAACTTATTTTTTAAAAAGTCTGAAAGTTATTTAAAATATCTATTAAGGAGATATACATGTATATTCCAGTGCAGAAAATCAAAATTAACTCATAAGTATAAATAATTTTTTAAATTATTTTTGCTATGCGTATTTGAGCTGTTTCTTCCCTTAATTTATGATTTTGTGCTAACTTTATTTAAAGGCAAATAATATATCAGATTAATCTGACACCTATTTGGTATGCATTATGCGTCATGGAGTGTCATTTTTAACACTGTGAGTCGTTAAACTTTAATTTTCAGGGCTCCTGTTTTAGTTTTTAAAGTTCATGACCTGCTTTATATTGTATAAACTTTAATTTTTGTTCTCCATTTAAAAAACAAATCTGTAAAGGTAAATAGTGACAAAACTGCTTTGTTAGCATAGAAGATTCCAGGGAGTTTCAATTAACTAAAGATGTTTTACATATAAATTAAGTTGTCACTTTCAATGGTGTCAATATACTTGATGGTAATTGGCACCACGGCTGGTGGAAATGAAATCATTCTATGAGAAAGGCAACAAAATCCTTCATTGAAAGGTTTAGTAGTAGAACATATATAATATCAGACTTTGTAGCTAATTTTGAGATTTTGTTGAATAAAGTGAAATGAGAAATGGAAAAAAAAATGTTTTATTCTCAAGTTCTATGTGTAAATAAAACAAAGCATTTTGATTTTTTCCTGAAGAGATACTGGAAAAAATAAGAAAAGAAAAAGTACATCATACAGAAACTGTCTGCTTGGTACAATATATTAATGGTAAAAGACCTGAGCTTGTTGTTGTATAAAGTCATGATACCAGAAACAACCAAACTGTTATTTTAATTCAAAAGTATGGTGTTTTTTATGTTTCCAGTGTTCAACAATGTCACATACATAATTCTGTTTGTAAGGACAGTATTTTAAATTGTATTCTAAAGCTTGTTTTATTCTGAGGCTGAATGCATGTCTCCCAGAAATGCAGGAAACAAGCAGTTGTATGTCAGCTGGGCTGAACAGAGAATATTAGTGTACTGGTTCCAGCACCTGACAGCAGATTTGCAAACATGATATGCTTATGGGATCATAGGATCAGGCACATTCCATTGTATATTCTATTGAATAAAAACTGTGTATTTTATTCATTTTTGTCATGGATTTCTAGTAGTCAGCTGAAGATCCCATATTTTAACTGAATACTTATATTCAAGACAACATGAGACCAACAGTGCTCCATTCTGCTAACCTTGAAAGGTGTTCTATTATTATTGTTTTATTCTTTTTAATTTTTTTTATCTTTATTCTTGACTGTTTTTTTATTATTATTTTGAACGTCTGCACAAGAGAAAGATTTGACTCAGGTCCTGACTTTCATTGTTGCCTTTGAGTTTGCACTTAACATATACTGTACCAATGTGTCTTTCAGAGGTTTGCTGCTACAAGAAAACAACAAGTTCTCTGAAGCACTATACTACTATAAGATGGCAATTAGTAGCAGGCCTACATTAGCATGTAAGTAAGCCTTCTTTTATATTGATAGACTCATGCATGTATGACTATACATGTATACTGTATTTATCAAAATTAAAGTTAAGTTAAAAAGGAAATGGAAAGGAGCCTGGGCACATTTTTAAATTTTTAATTTTAAAGCCCCATTAAAACTAGCAGATTAGTTCCCTACTTAATTTCATTTATTATAAATCCTAGTCTCCTTTTAAGTCATTCTCACTTCCTGACTTTAATTGGTTCCTCTTCACCTTCAGCACTGCTGAAGTTATTTTATGCTATTTTAGCCCATAATCAGCATCACTCAGCTGTCAATGAAATTAAATTGTATTATACCATCAGCTGTGAAGAGGACATTCATGTACAAGTACCTGTGTCGCTCATGTATTTAAGTGTTCTCCATTGTTTTATCGGTCAATTCACAGTAGTTACCCACAAAGTACACTCTGCTTTTTGTGACCGATATTTCTACACATGCAAAATATCTTAACAAAGAAATGGCACCGGCTTCCTCACAGACCAGATTCTCATTGACTGCTTGAGTTGCAGTTAGAAGGGACCTTTGAGTATTAGCACAGCTGTTCATTGATGATAATTTTACTTTGTGAAAGAAAACTATTTAGAGAGCTTTCAAACAACTTAATTCCAGTTATTCTCATACTGGTGTCCAATTTACCATTGAAAAGTATTTGAACTGTTAAGTACATTTTTAAAACCACATATAGTTTCTAAAACATTTTAAAAAGTTTTTTTTATTCTTGATGATCTGCTAAGTACTACCTCATTTGTGCTAAAAAACAGAAACAGGGTCATTGACAGCTCTTGGTGGAGACAATGAAAAATATTGAATATTCATTGGGGGATTAGTTGGCATGGATGCTTATTTACAGCATGTATTGATGGGGATACAACTACTGCAAAATTAGGTTTTCAAATTATAAATTAAAATATACCTTACCAGCAGTTTGTGAATGAAATGTTCTTCATTAATCTGTATTTTCATGAATATTCTCTTTGCAACAATATGCTTTTATTTGCTAATTTATTTTGGCTAAACAGTTCCACAGAATGTAAATGTAAAACCCCACTTAGAAGATATTAAAAAAGGCACTAGCTGGGTAATTACTTATTTCTGAGTGTCATTTCAGGTTAGAACTGATTTACCTTATGTGTTTCACTACTGTAAAGCTCATCTGAAGGCTGAAATAATTGCCTTCAGATGAGCAATTATTCTCAAAAGCTGATCCTTTTGTATTTCCTAAGCTATGAATGGGAAAAATAATTGTGTATAGTGTGCTAGACATTATTTGAGCAATATAGCAACCCAGGATAATTCTGCCTGTAGTCTGATCATCTTGAGACATGTCGTTACACTGTAAATTCAACAAGTGCCTTTGCACCATGTGGCTGGTGTGGTGTTTTATTCTATAGGTGCAAACAGTTTGTTCTAAAAGAGACATTAGTAAGCCTCAAATGTTTAACATGATAAATAATTATGTGACTTTGTTGCACACAGCTGCATACTTGAATACAGGGATCATCTTGATGAACCAGGGAAAGCTGGATGAAGCCAAGCGGACGTTCTTGACTTGTGCGGATATTCCTGATGAAAACCTGAAAGATCCTCATGCACATAAAAGCTCAGTGACCAGCTGTCTCTACAACCTCGGGAAACTCCTGCATGAGCAAGGACAGCAGGAGGTACGCAGAATGTGCTTGAAAGCTTTTCACAGGTCCACGCTAGGTCTGGGCTTCAAAAGGAGCTCTTGCCTAATGTCAGCAAAAGCTGATCCTTTTGTATTTCCTAAGCTATTAAGATGATGACTATACAGTTAGAATGATCATTATCTTCTCTTCATCCTCCTGACCAAGTGTGACTGAAGCTGAAAAGAGTAATTCTAGGTAGTTCATAATTTGATGCTATTTCATTAGATAGCATTCAATTTGATTATATGTATGAGAGACCCTGTCTGCTACAGTTAAGGGGAGTACCATCTCATTAAACATATGGTCCCATATATGTGAGCTTTCTTTTCCAGACAAGGATCTTTAAATTTAATTCTTAAGCATACAATGGATTTTATTCAATTTGTTCTATTAAATAGCCTTAGTAATTTTCAGGTTTCTAACTGTAGACCTCTAAAATAAGATCAAACAGTTACAATATAGCCCCAAAGCAATATAGTTTTGACTGTGTCGGCAACAACACTCCAAAGATCCACCCCCTGGTATGAATTCTAGAAGCTGAAAGTTCTGTGTATGTGTTTAAATTGTAACACAGTTTAGACCTGTTCCTTACAAATCCATCAAATGTTTAAGAGCAGGTCTGTATGAAAAAAATAAATAATTTCCAAATAAAATGTAAAGAACCATAGTTGTTGATTATATTCTTAGTGCTTAAGATAACAAATCATAGCAAGCCATGAAAAAGTGCAGATACTGTTACTTGTTTCCTTTACAGTCTGTTTAAAGTAACTGTAGATAACTTAACAAGTATACATACATACAACATACATTGACAGTAATATTTAGAAAAATAAATATCCATTCTCCTTTCACATTTGCAATTGCTTTACATCTAATACAGTATGTAACTAGATATGTGGGTTGTATAGATAAATGCAGTGCCTTACCAAATAATTTATTTTTGAAGTAGCACTTAATATTTGTTATTTATATATATAAAAAAACAAGTATAAAAGATGTAAGTAGATAATGAATTTAAAAGAAAAAAGGAAAAGTTATCAGTGCACACATATCCAGAACCTTTGCTGTGCCAAGCCTTAATGAGTTTTGGAACACAAAATGACCTCCTGTTTGTGTGGAATAATAGTGATTAACAAGATTTTAAAATAAATACACCCGTCTCTTTACAGTCCCACAGTCGTATAATTAAATCAAACATTAAGACATGGAGGGCACCCATCAGAATGTCCCCTCTAAAACTGAACAACCAGTTAGAAAACTGGTTAGAGATAGGTGACTTTCAAAGAGTTAAAGAGTTCAGTAACTGAGATAGGAGAAAATGCCCATGGGTTTACAATATTGCTATTACTCCACAAACGGGAGACTGAAAAAAAAAACCATCTCAGATCCCATATGAGTTTTGCAACAAAGCACCTTAGTCAGTGGTTCTTACTCTTTACTGCAGTCTGCACCCCTTTGGTTATCAAAATATGTTCTTGCACCCCTTTGCAAAAATCATTGAAACAGGTCAGCTCTTTAAACTTAAAATATATCATATCTATAAATGGAAGGGACATATATACATACATAATATATATATATTAATTGCACAGTAAAATTAAGAACACATTAGAAATTACACACAAAGTTTTTAGTAGCTAGGCTTGTTGGAACAAAGTAGTTGTACAGTACATACGAGCCTGGGCTTAATTTGTATTATTACAAATTATCTGGCTTGCACACCCAGGGCATCTCACACCCCAGGTTAAGAACCTAAATCAATGTTCAGACATTTGGCAAAAGGTTTTATAGTAACACAAAACATAATTGTTAGTTTGTAGTCTAAATGCAAAGGATTACATCTGATGCAGAGCCAACACAGTGCATCACTCAGTCCACATCACCCTTACTGTCAAGGACGTTGGTGGCAGCAGTAAGTCCTGGTTCTCATTAGCAGGGATTGGAAATCACATTGACCTTTTAACATGAGAATGAGCCAAAGCTCAAAGCCAAAGCTATGTTGGAGTGGCTTAAAAATAAGAAAATTAATGTTCTTGAGTGGCCCAGTCAAATCCTGATTTGAATCGTGTTGAGAATGTGTGGAAAGGCTTAAAAACTGCTGTCTGTAAATGATCCCCAAGCAGCTTGACAGAGCATGAGCACATCTCTAGGAAAGACTTGAGGCAGTAATTGTGCTTCCACCCACTATTGAGTTCATGGCTTTGAATACTTATGCAATCATAATTCATTTTTTTTCTCTTTAGTTTTCCTCATATTTATCTTAGCTTCAGACATTTTCAGTCTGAGCATTCAGGTTTTGAATAAACTATTAATTTAAAAAAGTGTATGCATTATTTTGTAATTTCACAAAATGGGACACCATAGGAACAGTCTGAATATTACATATATACACTACATAGAATTCACACCATTTCTGCACTTTTCTCTTATGTTTACACATTGTGTAGTGTGTTTTCTCTTTTATTTCCTATGTTCTTGTTTCTAAATGTAACAATCCTTTTTTAATAGACTGCTTCGGTAAGTCTGATTCTAAAATATTCTCCTTGTTTTTCCCTTTTTAAAAAACATTGGCAAGCTAGTAATGGCATTATGTCATCATCAAAATCATTTCATTAGGAAATTTTGATGTGTGCAGACCTTAGACTTTACATAACACGTGTACTGGATATTTGATTTCATTGGTATTCAAAGTAACAATAAAAAACTGATTACAAAAGATTCCTTTCAAGTTAGTACCTTACCTTGTAAAGGAAATCTGTGTGAAAACAAACAACCAAAAAATAACCAATTTTTAAAGAAAGTAATGTAAAATTAAAACATTCCCTACAGACACTGTATTTTAATAGAATAGGAAAACTTGCTTTGACTTAATGCACTGAAAAACAGTATATGCACTGATGTGCTGCAATATTTTCTGTCAAGTATTGACACTTTAAGCCAGACATAAGCAGAGAAAATATTTGGAGATGGAAGCTGTGAGGATTTTTTTAAAATAACAAATATATACATTATTTATCTCCTGTTTTATTTTTAGGAAGCTCTTTCAGTGTATAAAGAAGCAATACAAAAAATGCCAAGACAGTTTGCACCTCAGAGCCTGTACAACATGATAGGTAAGTATTTCCATTGCTAGATGAGCTATTGCCAGTGATGTTCAAGGTGTTGGAAATACCATTCCATTTTCTGTGGAAAGAAATAACACTAAAGTGACAGAATTGCATTATACTCTTCAGTTTCATGGTAATAGTGAAATGTAACTAACCTTAGAATGTCATAGCATTTATTGCTAAAATGTTCTCTTATTTTTATATCAGATGGCTGATAGCCATTAGACAAAACTCATTAGAAAGATGGAAATCTAAAAATCAAGATAATGCCATGAGTTATTGATTTTTTTTAATTATGCATTCATGCATGCTTAGCATAACTTGCTTCCTGCTGTGATTATATATTTTTCATTGTAATATAGCTATATGAAAATACAGTACTTGACAATTATTCTTATGTAATGAAAAACATACATGTGACCTTGTTTCTATGTGCATTCATGCTTATTCATGATCGTTTAAGCTTAACAGGTTTTGTATCATTTTTTGTCAAGTGGAGCTAAATAAAGCTCACATAACTCTTCTTTTATGTACTGTATATAGTGTTCATTTAAACCCTAGCATCAGTGCATCTAAAATTTGATAGAAGTATTCTGGAATTTATTATGTAAATGCTCACCACCTGAAAATCTACGAATAGACAGTGAGTGCAAGACAGCTTTCTTCATGACAATTTGCAAACCCTCTGAATTTTGTTGTTTTCAGTTTTTGGTTCATATTCCTAAAGGTAGAGAGCTCAGTAAACAATTAGCACCAAATTGTACTATGAAAAACTATGATGTCTCTGGTAAAGAAAGAGTTTTAGAGTTTGTCGAATTGTCTTTGCAGCATCCAGTCCACCCACTTCTGTCTTCAATGTCCCTAATTTTACACCACTAATAGGTAAAAGTGAGGTGAAACATGAATCTTGGAGCAAGTTCAAGTGAAGGTTAACTGTAAGAAACCTTTTTGTATCACCACACTAATTACATTAAAAACGTTGTTCTAGGTGGATTTTAAATTAAGGAACCATATTATCAAGTTCTTGTAATAATATATTTTGAGGCTCAAAATGAGTGTGTATTTTTTCAGGTGGCAGAGGGCTCGGAGTGGTGAACATAGTGTTGTCTTATGGTTTGTGTTTAAACTCATCATCAGTATTGTATCACTATATCAGTCTTGCACATCAAATGTACTGTACCTGAGGTCAGCCACATCTCAGCTCTGAATACGAGTTCTCTAGAGATGTTTTACCAATCCCTGTTTATCTGAGCTGCCCTGTCTACATTCAGCGCCTGGGTGTGTGTTTTTATTTTTCATAGGAAATAAAATGCCTTCACTGGGAGGTCCTATTATGAGTTACAGTTATTTTATTGGGAGCAAAAGTAAAATAAAACTTTATTAGGCCAGTATACTAACCTTGAGAAATACAAAATGAATTGGTCAACTTAACATTTGCCAAACACTAATGTACTAGGATTTTGTAGTGCTTTATGAAGTTCAGAAAATGTTTTAAAAAGTAAAGCTCTTTTGCATGGCAAATAAGGGCCTTGACATGAAAGGTGATTTTTTAATTTTTATATCTTGTTATTATTGATGTTAGCCGTGCATGTTTCTAGTATCCATGTTAGTATCTAAGTATTTCCAAAAACGCTGTTTAGCTTCACTCTGTTAACTGTTATTACTTGTATTTCCTCCATGTCCTACAAATGTCCATTTTTGTTAATTCTAACCCTTTATCTTAAACATTCACCATTGTTCTGTTTTTTGTTGAGTTTACTTGGCTGTCTCTGTCAATCAGGAAACCATATACTGGTAGCATGAATGGCTTTGAATCTTTGCTTGGAAAACTAACCTTCTTATTATGTGTGCTTCCAGCTTAATTCAGCATAATATAGTGCAGCTTTGAATAATTCTCTGCCTGCCATACAGCTAAGAGGAATTATTTGCAAAATAATTCCTGTTAAGGCAAAAAATCCAAATATCTCATAATGTTCCGTCATCACAATAATGATGCTTCATTAAATAGTTTCATATTTTTAACGTTTATTTGAGAGTGTGGTATTTCAGTTTCAACCAAACTTTTCAGTTCAAACCGAATATACTGCAGCTACTTTATTAGGTGTTTTTGAGAGGTAATTTAATGAGAAAGACAGATTTTGGGAAGTGTGTAAGTATATCTATCGGTCTTTTTACTTTATTTGAGTATAATAGCTTCAGTTCATTGTTATGCAAATTTTCATTTATTAGAAGTGCCTTAAATATTGCTAGAGGCAAACTATGTTGGCCATTTGCTGTATAGCTCATTTTAATAACTCCAAAGTCAGGTTCCTGCCAGTTTCCTGCTGCTCTTGCAAAATCCTCGTTTGCTACTGAGTATCACATTTCAAAGTCATCCTGGAATATAGCAGTTTTTTTGGAGGAATTCCTTCTTCTGTCACTAAACATGTCAGTAAAACAGTGGAAAGATGTGTGCTTCCCTAACCTCTGACATGACCTGCACTCTACCATAGGAGAGGCCTACATGAGACTGAACAAACTGACGGAAGCTGAGCACTGGTACCGGGAGTCTTTGCGAGCCAAGCCTGATCACATTCCTGCTCATCTCACATATGGGAAACTGCTGGCTCTTACAGTAAGCCCCTTTCTAATCTACTGAAATCAACAGTAACCTGTGTTCTGCCCTTGGTATATCTTCTGCTAGTTTGGGTTTTGAGGTCATTGCATAGTTAAGTCAATACATCCTCAATTAAAAGTACATTTAGATAACATTGAATTTCACAAGGTGCCCTTTAGTCAGAAGATTCTAGAGTGATTGTATCTTTTTCTCCAAGCTGTTCAGTACCTTTTGTATCACTTTCTGTGCTATAATAATAGTCATTTGAACATATTTGATATACCCTGCTTGAGCATGTCTTCTGTCTTAATGAATTTCACAACTGAAATTGCTGATATTTCCCTTCTTTATGGAACATTTCACATTCTTCAGTGTATAGTCTTGCTGTCTTTCATATCTACTGTGTCTCTGTCTTGTGTCATTTCAGCTTTTGGATTAAACAGTGTCTAACCAGTAACTTTAAGGATTATTAAAAAGGAGTAGGGGGATAGAAGATTTGCCAATTAAAAAAATGGCAGATCGCATAGAGAATGTGCATTTTAAAGTTCAAGATCAGAGCAGCTTGTGGAGTACATAGTGTAAATTGATAGATATGTTGCAGACTAGTGACGTGAAGGTATTCATTGGTGCTTAGGTTTGTCAGCACTAATAAATACTGTTTTATTGTTGATGTCAGGAGATGTCTGGAAAAGCTTAATGAAGGACTTGGAAAGTATAATTTCATCATTTCCAAACTTAACTTCCGAGAAAATGTCAAGAGTTTTCCTGTTCATGTCTCCACTGACTGCAACTGTCCTTGTTTTTTGGGGATTTTTTTTCTTTTTGGGATGAAGTTGTAGTCCCATTTTTTTTTTCAAATTCAGTTAAACTACATTTTAAGTAAGATATTTGAATTTAGGTCATTGCTGTATGTTCATGATGAAATGGATGAAAAAGCCATTTGGCTTCTTGAAATGGAATTGTACAGTTAAGAAGTATAGCATTTTTATTACATACAGTATCTGGAGCTCTTGATGTTTTGGTTCAATGCATGTAAGAATAATTTGGCAATCAGTGGAATCCCGTTAAATTTAAAGGCTTTTCTGATGCACAGCCTTACCTTGGATGTTGAAATGGTGAAAGCCTGAGTAATTGATGGAAAATTGACTTGTGTTGCAGACTCCACAGTAATGCCTGACATGCTTTCAGACATTAGTATTTTAGGGAAAGGCTGTTTTTTTCTGCTTCATGTCCTTTAGAGTGGATTTGAGTACAAATGACCTCTGTTTGTTTTGGGTGAGTTGTCTTGGATTGCCCAGAGCTCCTAAATTATTGATTTTTGTTACTTTTCAGAGGTTGTTACAATAGATCTGTTCTTATGCAGAGCAGATGTTGCTACCTCAAGCATAATGCTGGCAGCTCATCTAAAGTAGCCCTGTTTGTAAAGTTTTTAAAGACAAGAGCCTTGTATAATGCCTTGATTGCCATTTTCATAGAGAATTAATTAAAAGAAAACATTTTTAAAATGTACTAGGATCAAAGGCTATGCTTTCCAATATGTAATGTATGGGACATTTGTTTCAGATTGTTTTATAATGGCTTTAGTGCTCAATTTCTTTGTTAGAGGGTAATAAAGGGTTGTATTACGTCATCATCAGGAAGCATGATGTTTTAAATCATGGCTGTACAAGTCACAGGCTCAGTGTTATTTTTTTTTTTACTTTAAAGGCGCACAGTTTTAATAGGTTTTAACTGCAAAGAGATATTAGTACTATAAACCAGTGGACTACTTAATCATTTCCAGTGACTGTTTAAGTTTTTGATATATGTTATAATTATTTTTGCACAGGTTGGATTAAAAGTGCAGTGTCCTGTTTATGAGATAGCTTTAAAAAACTAGATCATTTTGTTGCTGAAAATAAGAATCTCCCAATTATTTTTTTTATTTTTTCTAGAGAACTTTGGACATCCAGATTTAATAACTGCTAACAACTCTCAGTAGAATTAAAACTTGCAGGCCAATTTTGAACTGTATATTGTTTCCATATTTTACTAAAATAGGAAAAGGGTCAGATTGAATAATCTGTTGAAAGTGGATGAATCTGTAACTTTAAAGAACAGTGGAAGTAAAACACCAGGGAGAAACTGCTGTTTAAATAGAAATAAATTCTGGAGCATCTCAGCTCTAACGCAGTGAGTTACTGCCTTTCTTCAGCTGCCTGGCTTTTGTTTTCTAATCACATTCTTCATTCCTTTCAGCACATAAAGGGATATTTAAATGTACAGCAATCTGTTAAATCCAGTCAGGATTCATAATGGTGATGCTTCAAAGATAAGCGCAAAGCACAGTTCAGTGGGGCCAGGAAAATGTTCACTAGAAAGTCGGAATATTGATCCGATTGAATAATCCAATTGTATTTTTTTTCATTCTAACCAACAATATAAGGTCCTTTGCAAAAAATAAGCCATATGCCTTGTACAAGTCCTTTATATGAATATATAAATATATATGACATAGGAAATTAAGAAACAGCACATACAGTAACTACTTGTCCATAAGAAAGCAAGAATAAAACTAGAAACAGAAATGTTATTCTATTAGTATTAGGGTAGGGAGGACAAAGGCAGCATTATTTTGACCTGCATTACGTTTGCTGCCCCTCTCCAAGTTACCTGAACGCTAAAACTGAGAAATATGAAATTGTGTGCCAAGACACTGTTAGCTGCAGGCTGTTGGATTCTAGTTTTTTTTTATTTGTTTATGTATGTTTGAGCTGTCTGTTCCACTGCCCATATATTTGCCTCTGTAATAATGAAAGACACCCATATGACAGCACATCTACTTACAGCTGACTTTTGTTACATTTGATGAAAAATAACAAGTGAACTGCAACCCCTGTGGCGTGTCAGCTTTGTGCACTCCAGTACTGGAAGTTCAGATCCTAGTGGGGGGGGGTGATGAGAATGTGTCCTATTTCCGAGAGTGAGGCCATCTCTCTCTAGAAGCAGGAGAGTGTTGCATTTGCACCCTGAGGGTGAAAAATGAACCTGCTGATTTTCTGTTCACAAAATAAACTACACTAGGTTTTATTCACAAGCAGTGAACATGATACAGCTAGCCTAATTTTAGCGGAAGTTTTAGTTCTCGACGTTGAGTATCCCAGGTGTGCAAGACGGAAAGAATCAAGGACACTGTTTTTCATAATGACATTTTCGTACACCATATATACTGTACATTTGACAAAGTTAGGGTAATGCTAAAAGCATTCATATTCAGGTAAAATGATAAAATAGACAAAATAATTACGACAATAAATAATTCTAACAATGATCACTAATTCATTATAATGCTTTAATTAAGTATTGTAAAAATATTGTGCAGCATGGTGGCACAGTCGTTAGCATTGCTGTCTTGCAGCACTGAATCCCTGAGTTCAGTTCTAGACCTGGGATGTGATCTGTGTGGAGTTTGTATGTTCTCCCTGTGTTGCATGAACTTCTCCAGTTTCCTCCCACAGTCCAAAACCATACTGGTAGTCTAATTTGTTTCTGGGAAATTCTGCCCTGTTGTGAGTGTGTGCATGTCTGTGTCTGAAATAATTATTAAATGTACACAAGTTATATATGATACTTTTTGTTTTTTTAATTTTCTATTTTATATCCATCCAGTTTGGTATAGCCAATTGCTGACCTGCTTGGCTTACTATTGCAACCTTCATATTGATCGGGGAAATGGACAACCTATTAACACACTCTCCAGCCCATTCACGGCTCAGAGGTGACAGTCTGAGAGCTTCTCGGGCCTCGTGTGAGAGTTAGCTTCAGCTCTAGGAGTGCTGTATCACTTATTGATGGCACTACTGACTTGTACATGCTTAGCAGGTCCCAGAAGTTTCTGATGTGTTAAAAGTCAATTGGATGCTATCTGACTGAAGCTCTGGTTACACTCAACCAATTATGCTTTAAATCTTGTGGAGTTATAAAGCTGTATTAATCAAATTTTAAGTGGCATTGATTTTACCACCTTTTCAAATAGAAAATACAGGCATAAAAACTATTTAAATAGTATGCTGAAGGAATTGTGCATTTGTGCTCCTCCAAACCTTTTTTTTCTCACAATAAGTGTTAATTTAGTACGATGGTAAAAGTTTTATGAATGTGGCCCACAGTCAGCTAATGAAATAGCCAAATCTTAGCACATTTTCTACTGTTTGTGCTACTCAGGAGTCCTTTGGCTCTTCAGTTTTATTTCTTTAACAATCAAATTAATTTTTAAAAGGGAAAATGCAATGCAGAATAATAAAAAATATACAGTAAATTATATCAAACTGTAGTTAAGAGTGCATTAGGTCATTAAGTATGTTAAGTACTTGTAGTGACGCATTCTGTGACATCACACCCATTGCAGTGTTCCTGGACACACAAAAAGTGTGTGTACAAACACCATAGCTTAATATTGTGATACATTATGTTGATTAGATCAGTGCTTGAACTGATTTGCCACACACTGCCAAGCTGTGTGCCTCGTTTCAGTGCTAAATTAAGTAGATCTCTATGTGATACATATGTACTGTATATAGGAACCTACCACATCCACAATAATATAACAAGACAAACAATACTTATCATTAAGTATTTAAGATGCATTTTAAAGGGTTTTCATAATTAAGGAATATAGTTTGTCTTTTCTGTTGCATTTATGTCTGGGGATCTATTTTTGTTTTTGTCAATGCTAGTGGAAAACAGAATCTGACTAGTCTTGTGCAGCCAGCTTTTGACCTAATTTCCAGATGGCTGGATTAAGTCCGTCCATCTCGATAACTGCTTAATCCAAAACAGGGTCACAGTAACCCGACAGATAATGGTCCCAAGACAGGGTACACCCTGTATAGGATGCCAGTCTGTTCTCACTCACAAATATCTAAGAGGGGAAATTTAGAGAAGCCATTTAACCTAGACAGCATATCTTTAGACTGTAGGCAATGCCAGCTGTAACCACTGTGCCACCCAAGATAAGCATAAAACAAAATTACACTTATTAGAAAAAGACCACAAATATTAGACTAAGTCACAAAGACATGTAGAATATGAAATTATTGACATTAAAACATTAATAATAAATTGCTAAAATATCTGCATCAGAAATCTAGTTAAAAAGTATAGGAAAAGAGTTTCTAAAACAAGATGTAGAGCTTAGTGTTTTAGAGGAGAGAAGAAAATAAAAAATAAAATTCCAAGTTCAAATTCCAGATATTTGCACATTTCTAGTGCATTTAGCTCGTGTCTTTATGCAAGGTAGTAGACATTTGAAGTTATTACTAAACTGTGGCAGTGCAAAAGTTACAAACATTAGCATAAAACAATGTAATACTAAAATTTGGAGATGGATCGTAGGATCTCATGCAAACTGTACATTAACAGACTTTAGTTCTTTAGAGATGGTAGTTTTGAGAAATGTCTAATACTGGAAATACCTTGAAAATCACATCGGTCAGCATATTTGTTGAATAGGATCCCAGTGTTATGATCCATGTAAGACAGCAGAGTTCTCTGCCTATATTTCTGTTTTTTCTTGCATAGCTGCATACAGTGCAGCTCTTTAACATAAATCATATGGTTCTAGTTGATTACACAACTTGTCTTCTGACTTTTTTGGATGTTATACTGTTGAGAAATTTATGTTTTTATATGACTAGTCTAATTCCCATGCCCAGTCTGTATGCATTAGAGCTTTTGGAAATTTCAGTTCGGTTTAGAAACATTTTGCATTTTGCTTTTAAAATCATAATTAAAGCTCTCAGTTTCTTTAAACTGAGTGACAATAGGAAAATTATTTTTCTTTTATTTTATATTTTATTTCATATAGGAAAATATACTGAGGGAATATTAGATACTATTAATCGATTGCCAAGTCAGAAGTCATGCAGTTTGTTTGAGATGCTTTTAATTATAGGTAGAAAGGAAGGCACCAAAGATGGAAAACGTTTCAGAAAAAAAAGAAGAAACTGTAAAACATTTGCTAAGATAAATATTGAAGACAAATTGCAGTCTATGACATACATGTTCTTTGGTCAGCTGTTTCACATTTTATATCCACTGTTCAGTTTGTCTGCTGTGACCAGGCAAAGAAAATTCCAATTAGCAATCTTTTATTAATTGCCAGGAGGTGAGTGATGACTTTGGTATATTTGCAAATGCAAAATAATTACATTTAATAATATTTCACATTCAGGTGTTTAAGCCTTTCTTTTCAAATGCTTCCTTATTTTCGCCGCTCATGAGGTGAATCCTAAATTCAAGGAGAATTTCAAAACTTAGAATCCCGTTAAAGGACTGGCAAGTCAGATCTTGTTTTTTGGTATTGTAGGAAAGGCTGTGTAGTAAGAGTGGGAGTGTCTCTACAAAACAGCTGCGTGCTCCTACTTCATTGTTCTTTTTTGGGTTTTTCCTCTACAATCAAAACTCGTTAAAATTCCAGTGTTGTGAGAGCATGAAAATGTTGCTTTAAATTGTTAGCACTGACATTAATGGCGTGCACTTTTCTTGGAACATTTTTTGAAAATGAAGGAACATTTGTTGTGAGTACTAGAAAAATAATCCTTTAGCCCTAGTTAAGGGAGGTGTTTTAGTTTTTGCTAAAACCACTTTTTTTTAGGCAGACATTTTCAAAACAAACCAATAAAAAACAACACAAAATAAAGTTTGTTTAGTTTTTTTTCTTAATAATTTATACCAAACTGAAAGCCTGGTTAACCACATATCCTTTACATCTGCTTTACAAATCAGGTAAGCCTAGCTAGATGTACCTAACACACTGCACTGACTGAAGATTTGTGATGTTTTCTTCTGATTGAAGGCTTTTTGAGATTAATTATCAAGACTTACATTTACATCACATACATCACATACTGTACATTTGGTTGTGATGTTTGGATTTTTTCGGGGGTTGTTGTGAATATCCAGAGTAAAAATGTATGTTCTTGCTTCTCTGAAACGTTGGTAAGAAAGCTTAATAAGATATAGCTGTCTTGTTAATGTACTTTTAACAATATATATTGATTTGGTGAAAGTCATTCTTTTAGGGCAGAAGGGCATCTTCTGTTTAAATGTAATGAACGTATTAAAAGCTGAAATAAAGGAAGGTTAAAATTAGCTTTAAAGAAATCTTACCTGGACTTTTTATAGCTCAGTGGCATTTATACCACCCCAGATATGAATCCACATCATGTGGTAACTTTGTTAAGCAACACAGAACAAGCCCAATTCAGGGACACACAGCAAATTACAAAAGTGTTAAAACGTTCTCATGATTGCTGTGCCTCACTCATTCTTCTTTCCTCCTTGTACAAAGTGCTTGATTTTGAGATTAGTTAGATAACCTCCTTAGAATGAATTGGAAATCCTTTCTTTTGTGCATGTGTCTGCTGGGCACAATGGCCAAAACTCCACAAACTGTTACCATTTAGGCCACATGTTACATTTTTAGGATTATGATTTATGCTTTAAAAATACACGAAATCATGAAGGGAGAGGAAATGTGACCTCTTAAATCATGGTACGGCAAAATAAGCCTTAGAGAAAGCTCTTTAAAAGCCTAAAATAATCCTCTTTTCCTTTCCAGGGACAGAAGCTTGAGGCAGAGAGGTACTTTTTGAAGGCAATTCAGCTAGATCCCACAAAAGGAAATTGCTATATGCATTATGGTAAGTAGCTGATATGATTAAAATCAAGCATTTTCTTCAGTTCAGGGTTATAATGTTTTAAAAAACACATATGTTGAATTACTGTATCTTGAACTGTTTATATTTTTTAGGTATTGTGTAAGTTTGTCTTCAATATTTTTTTAATGAAATGTTGCAAACAGTACTGGCTATGGGGTTATGGAGAAATAGAACTAGCCAAATTTAATATGCAGAATATTTAATTCTCATTTGTGAAATGCAATGATGCACCCATATGTGCTCAAATAGATGTTGTGTGTCCCGGCCTAGAATACAGAGGTTATTTTTAAACTTTTAAAGTTTAGGCATTCAAATTGGGAGATATACTGTAGTTGTAGAAATGGATCCCAAATTATTTCTCGTGTTCACCTACATTTTTGTTTAAAAGTTTGTATTTATACACATTAGAAGACTCTTAATTACTTATAATTATTCATTTCAGTATGTGCCATAAACAATTGTCTTACCATGGTATTAGGAGAGGTTGTGACATTGCTGTACAAGATAATAAAGCTATTGTTTTCCCTTTTCACAGTCTTTTTTATATAGGGGTATCTGACATGAATGCACCATATCATTCATACTACATAAGATGTTTGAGCTTTAACATTTAACATGTATTTTCACAAGTGTGTTAAGAAATAATGAAACGATCCCACTGTCAAAACATGCAGAATGAAACAAACCCTTAATAAAGTTTATTTTAAAGAGTAATAGACATGTCTAAAGTTTACAATTAGTGTTTAAGCATGCTTAATTCTTGGTTATCCAATAGGGAAACAAAATAAGTAAGTATCCTGAAAGTCCCAAATTCTGAAAGTCTAGTCCTCATATTTTATATTTTGAAGGATTAACCCTATGTGAGCTATATGAATGCATTACTGATATAAGTAATTCACATTATGGAGATAGATGTCCCTTATCTGAATGTATTTCAGGACTTTAAGGCTGTTTCAGGTGTTGTTCATTTGTTTTCTAGTTTTCTAGAATTTTGATAGAACTGTATGTGAAGTCAGCAACTTTAAAATTATGTGTAATTAATTTTTAATCAACCAGTAGGAATTATACAATTAATTCGTTTTACATGCTACATCATTATTATAATCTATGCACATATTGAATATGTAAAATCGGAAAAAAATGCTAATTACAAACTGCAAAGTAGAGATACTGAAGTAAGGGTTTATGTTGCCTAAAATAGAAGGAGCTGTTTAATTAAGGCAAAATAAACCCTTGGCAAAAAAAAAACTTTTTAAAAAACTGTCATATACTGCTAAGTATTCAAATTGCTTTTAAGGATTTTCAGTCTTCTTGAAGTTTTATAAAATCTTAAATTCACCCTTCATTACAGTCCCAGTTTAATTTAACAAAACAAAATGTCATAGTTTAAATAGAATGTATTTTGTAGTTAAATAGAATGCAGTTTTAACATTGAACTATATAGTTATATATAGGAACAAGTAATAGGTTTATTCCATGCTGAAAAAAAGAAGAAAGAGAACACAACGTTTCGTCCGTGGAGCCTTCTTTAGTTGCTGACTTCACATACAGTACTATGAAAATTCTAGAAAACTGAAGACACCTGAAGAAGGCTCCACGGCTGAAACGTTGTGTTCTCTTTCTTCTTTTTTTTCAGCATGGAATAAACCTATTACTTGTTCCTTTGCAGCCTAGGCATGCTGACGCAGCTACCCACCTGAACTACTATAGTTATATATAGAATAGTTCTATATATAATAGAATAGCTATAAATAATTATTTAGTTATCTGTAAATAGAATTTTATGGTTTTAACAGAACAGAAAATTTTAAAGTTTAAAAGATGGTCTGAAGCAAATTTCTGAGCAAATAAATATTTTCATGATTTATATTTGCTCTTCAAACTACAGCACTCTGTCTCTGAAAGCATTTTGTATTATGTATTATTTCACCTCAGATTTCTTTATCAAATGTCCTTTGAGGTTTTACATTAGAAGAAAAGATAGAACATCTTCAAAGTAACTGTGAATACTCACTATGCAGTACCTTTGTGTATTGTCCAGTACTTTTTACATTATACATACACTTTGACTGCTCATGAAACAGCTCTAACAGAAAAGGTTAGCAGACAAATGGCAGACCAACTGTCAATATTACAGCAATTTGGAATGTTAAAAAAAAAACAACAGCACACAGCATCTTTCTACTCGCGACACTACAGGGGATTCTTTTTAACCACTCTTCAGAGTTAGTGTTAAAAAGTGGTACAGTTTTCATTACATACTGTAATGTATGTCAGTGTTTGCTCACAAAATAGTGATTACAGTATGTAGTTCCATGATATCAGACATGCTGAACATCCTAAAAGTCTGCAAAAGACTAGACAGATAGTATGAAATTTTCTGTAGTTGATCGGTGCTCATATTCTTAAAAATAAAACATTTCCGTGATCTCTGCAGTCTATTGTGATCATTTAAAGTTTCTTGTTTTAAACCAGTCTCAGGTTTGGAGTTTGGCAGCTACAGAGCTGTCTTTGGATCTGGACACTTCCAGGGCAGGAGTTTAGCACTGTCCCAGAGCTCTGTTTTCAGAAGTTAGTTTATTTTGACAAGCTACCTTATCATACCTTTCTTACATGTCTGCTGGACCCATTCCAGGTTAGTGCAGCAGTGCTGGCTGACCTTTTCCTGTAACCCAATTCATCTGATGAACCATTGGGTTTGTTAAGAAGAAATGTGTGTCTTTAAAGCGACAGGGAAAGTGAAAAGCCCCTAAGAGATTAAGGGTTGAAGACAAGCTTCTTCCAGGAATTGTTCCCATTACCACTTTGCCAGATGCAGTCAGTTCCTAGCTTGTCATAATACGCTTCTCTTTTAATCAAAGAACAAATACAACATCACTGTAAATATCAGAGCATAAACCCAAAAATCCCTGTATTTTAGCATTTAGACAAGTGGAGTCTTCTAAAGACATATATATATAACTTGTATGCAGACATGGACTGCATAAAGCTTTTTTTTTCCAGAGTATATTTATATTATTTACACATTTGTGTGCATAAAATAGTTCATTTAAAATGTGTCATAAAATAGTTAAATTAATTGTCATGAGCACTGCTTCTTTTTGTTATGAAGATAATTTGACATTAGTTTTACATGCATTTGTTTGCTTTCAATATTATTATAAATGTTAATTAAATATGTATAAAATGTTATATTAAAATGTGATATTCTATGATTAATTTTGAATAGTGTTAAGTGGTTCTGTCTTTAAAAGTACTCTCATACCCATTTGGCTCATACCATGTCTTCCTGGATCTCTAAAAATGTTGAAAGATTTTAAGAATGATGATCCTTAGCAGTGTATACATGTATTTTCTAGCAAGTATACCAAAATTACAAATATTTCTATGATTTTACTCACATACTTCTTGTCCTGCACTACCTCAGCTGGTATAAAAATAAATACTTTTTGGAGAGCTTTAGAAAAAAGTAATAACTTGTTCTCCTGAATATAACAGTGTTGACATATTAAAATTTAATATCCCCCCTTTTGTGCAGCCCTGGCATGAGATGCTGTTTTTCTCAATGCTACTGCCAAGGCACACTTCTTCAGTAACTTTTTTTTGTTTTATTGAAATTGAAAAATGAAATGTGAATATAAACAAGACTGTAAACGCGAAAATTTACAAGCTAATGATTATTGATTTATGAAGCAAATTGGTGTAGACCAGTTATCTTCACTCCTGGTTCTGGAGAGCCGTGTAATCTTCTGGTTTTCATTCTATATGAGCTCTTAATAACTTAATTGAATAAATTATTGACTTAATTGGTCAGACTTATAACTATTACCAAGTTTTTAATCGTGTATGAGTTGCCGGTAAAATCTGTAGTTCTTTGTACCACTGGTTTAGGCTAGAGTACATACAGTATATAACAGGCTACCAGAAGAAGTAAATGTAATATTCCAAACCTAAGAGTGCCCAATTTAAAATAAGTATATATGGCATGCTATCAAGATTATTTAGAATATTATTTGTAATATACTAAATCCATATACAGTATTACATTATTATAAATAATACTAAACATGATTAGATTTATTCCAGAATTTCTCAGTATTGATCTAAATTTTTTAGGATGCATTTAATCTTTGTTATGAGCAAGAAAAAGTAAGATGTAAATAAAGTAGATGTTTTAAGTCCTGCTCAAGGATTGAAGTGAGACTGAACACAATATTCTTGAGCTTGCTTTCTTTGTTTAGCTCTAGTTTGTGTCAACCATCATTTGCATTTAAGACATGTGCCTCCCATAACACATGTTTTAAAGTAGAGCGAGGTACAGAGAATGTGCACAATAACATATCATTCCCACCCTCACTCAGCATCTGGACAGTGAAGAGCATGCTCTCAGTGGGTGGAAGGGATGCTTTAACTTTCCTTTACAAGATGTTCCAAGAGATATTTGTAGAGAAACTTTCTTGCCTGCTTTCAGATCATTCACAGTTCTTTTTTCTAATGTGAAAAAATTCCCAATGTGTGAACAAAAACTTAAAAGTAATAGATTTTTTTTATTGAAAAGTAATACATATGTATTGTTTTTTCTTTATTTCATGCAAGGTAATTAAATAGTCAATGTTTTTTTATTAATATAAAATAATTTTATTTTTTGTTCTTGCTTTTTGTGATTAAAATTCTATATGGGTTATTGATATTTATTTTTGTACCTTAACATTTCAGTCATGTAGATGTACAACATTTCTTTAGCTCCTTCATAATGGAAGGAATTTCAGCATCTCATGTGCCACAAATGCTATTATTTCTAACCGATTTTTTAGTGAAGTGTCTCTATAATCTCTTTGAAAACTATATTACAAGATCTTTTTGATTTTGTCACAAAGTGATTAGGTTGTTCTTGAAAGCAGTTGAAAGGGAAATTAGGATTGCTTTATTGTATTATACTGCTACCTAATAGTAGACAAATAGTACAGTATGTGTCTATTAGTGCCCAAAGAACTGTATTTGTGACAAATTGACTGTTTTTGCTCTTTTGTTGTGCATTTTAAAACTTTGAATAAAAATAATACTTCTATCATCAAGGTCATTCTTTCTTTGATATTAATAGAAAGATGCATCTGAGTTGTATTCCAAATTCCTTTTTTTCAGAAAGAATATCTAAATTAGCTTCAGAGCTTTACAGGGTGAGAACTGAAACTTAAATGTTAATCACAATTTTTATGTTTTATTCTGTGACATCACAACAATATTTTAACAGCCTTTTACCACAGTATGTTTCGAAGTGGTTTACTGGTTTCACCTCAGGGTTCTAAGGCTAAATACTGTACAGTAGAAAAGGGAACCAGATCTAGCAGGGAGTGTATTTAAGTCTTACTTTCTGCTGTGGGACTTTGGCATTCATACACTTGTTTGAGGTTAGCTGTATTGGGAAGGTGTGAGGTTGTACAGTTAAAATGTGTGCAATAGTAAAGATCAGAAAACACCAGACATGGAAAAATATGATTATCATAATCCTTCAGCTCAGAAAAAAACTGCCTGATGGCCAATATTAAAGGGCACTTTGTTTCTTATGTTTCAGCAAATTGTGTTGTGGTTCCCAGCTTTAAAGCAGGTCATTGACTCCCCCAGCCAAAGGAAATATTTCCAGCTCATAACTGTCTCTGTACACTACCGTCTGAGCTCTAAAACATCTCTTTTTTTATTTCTTGTGACCCACAGGTCAGTTTTTGTTGGAAGAATCCCGCTTGCTTGAAGCAGCTGAAATGGCAGAGAAGGCTGCACAGCTTGACAGCACCGAGTTTGATGTGGTCTTTAACGCAGCCCATATGCTCAGGTTGGTTTGTAGTATTACTACAGCATTCCTTTCTAGAAGGAAAAGAACATGGTAAGGTAGTGAGTTTACTATAGGCCTTCACTCACCGTTTCTAAACAGTTAACAGTGTAATTTTATCAACAGCACACACTTCAATTTATGTCTGATTAGAATAAATTTTCCTGTTTTAATGGAGCAAGCTTGTGAATGAGTTTTCACACACTGCTGTTACTGCCTTATTCATAAAAAGTTAGTTTCTGACATAAGAAGTAAGTTCACTTCTGAGTCAGCACTGCTTGTATTGCCTCAAGGTGTTATATTGTGGCAGCAGCTTGGGTGGAAATGTGTACATTGCACAATGCCAACTGATGTCACACTGCCTAATGGAATTTTGAACACTTATGGTAATCACAAAAGAGCTATATTCTGCTGAATTGAATTTCAACAGTGTTTTGACCTTGAAATATGTTTGATAATTGACTCATTTTTAGAAATAGATAAAAAACTTTATTATCAAAGCCTAGAAAGAAGCATCAGAATGCAATTTTTATCATTCATGTTTCCTTTTATTCCTTATTAATTCTAGAGTTCTCTTATGAGATTGGAAGATTGCACTGTGTTATTCTCGAATTGCATATCTTTAATATTGTAGTAACTTGTACACAATATTTCCCTTTTGAAAAAACAAGTAAAATGGGAACATTTTTTAGCTATTCCAACTCACTAGATAAGCTTTTCTCCACTGCAGTCCCTGGTGGCCCAGATTGATATTATATAATATGATATTATATAAAGAGGTATATAAAGGGTAAAAACATACATGTGTCTACTTTAATCTCAGCACTGTCTAATAAAGGGTCTTTAAGAGATGCCAGCCAAACTTTTAACATATCAAAAAAGAGAGGTGGTTAAAACAAAAACCTGGTTTTCTTGAGAAAGTGTATAATGATCTTATTAAAAAATACTTGTGGGTGATTGGTTTAACAACTCAACAACATAAGTAAAACAAAACTAGTGTTTGTAGAAATACATAATTGATATTTGTGTACAGAATTTCAAACTCAAGTGGAATTCCTATCAGTACCAGAAAAAAAAAACAACATTTCCATCTGGTCACCATAGTATTCAGCTTCTAAGACCCTTTAAATCTAGATCAAACACGTTTCCAAAAAATGTGCAGTACTTCTGTGTTTCATACTTTTGTCACAGGTGAGGGATTTTATTTTAAGTTAGATGAGCTAGTGTTTTTTATCCGGAACTGAGTAATGCTGGATTTTTTTTCTTCCAGTCAGTGCCACTGTACAGTCCAGCTGTCAAATTCCAGTCCCTTAGACTTTCTTGACCTGTACATCTTGTTCAAGTCTGGTAAACACACCGGATCACTTTTCTCTCTGATCTGTTTCTAATATGAAACAAAAAATGAAAGAGCCAACAATATAGCACAAGTTTTTTAAGCCTTTTTAAGCAAGTATCCTTGCCATGCATGTCCTTGTACTCTCTGTCTGCCAAGTTAGGCTGTGGTGCACCCATCTAAGTATCCCACGGTGAAAAATGAAAGTAAAACACAATGATAAAACCCACATTTAGAGAAAAAGGTGGTACCTGTAAAATGTCCCAAAAGCAGAAGCAAATTATTTCATTACTTCAAGTTTTGGGAAGGTAATCTAATTCTGTCTGTGGGTTTTTTTTAATTTAAAAAAAATTAGTCATTCAATATTAATGTAACTAATGCCTTAATTTGGCCTGCAGTGCCAAAGAGATATGGAAGACTTTAACATTCCACTCTCCTTTGATAAAAATTTAAGGAGTTTTATCCCAAAATGACCCTAAGGCTGTCTGTTACAATCTCAGAAGGAAATTCTGTCCGCTGTGTTGGCATGAACACCCATTAGTTTATAGCTAATGTTTTTTATGTGTTTGTCTTGGAAGAAGATGATGAAAATCTCTCCAGTATGGCTGTGAGCGAACTAAAGTAGAGCAGCAGGGGGGGTTCAGATGTTAGAACTTTTATTGATCTCAAGGGCTGCCCTTTTGACAAGTTTTCTTCCTCACTATCAATTTTCAAATCTACTTAAAGCAATCAGCAAGTTATTCACAGCCTCATACGTGACATACATGAAGGTTTGTGTGTAAATCAGCCATATATTTTAATTTTACAGCACAGGAAAAAAACTATTTGTCAATACCTTAAAAATGAAATAACCCTCCTACTTATTACAGTGTCTTAAGCCTTCCGACTAAAAGTAGCTCTTTATAATTTGTTCTGTCATTTTGCAGTTGTAAAATTTGTAAGATGTGCTTTTTTGACACATGGAACAAGTAATAGGTTTATCCTATGCTGAAAAGAGAAGAAAGAAAAAACAGCGTTTCGACTGTGGGGCTTTCTTCGGGTGTGAGAAAGACATGGACACACAGCCCTGACGCATAAATGCTGACGCAGCTACCCACCTGAACTTCTTTGTCACATTACTACTATAAGTTAGTGTGGTGACAATTCTCTTATTTCATTTTTTGTGTTTCATAATATTAATTGTATGGAACAGAAAAATGATAAAATTACCATGTATTACACATCCCTACATAGGGGTTCCATATAACATGTTGATGAGTGCTTTCCACAGCTTATGGAAAATTGTAACTTTTTTTTTAATCGGTAGACATTCTGAGTAGACCTGTAAGCTTTATTTTTGGACAATTTTAATCCTGTCCTTACTAGCAATAAAAACAGAGGCATTAATAAAATTACTGACATCATTTATTTGATTCCTTAGATTATTTAGATATGCGATTTAGAATTCTAGAAATGAATATAACTATTGATGTATATGCTCTGCTTTTTGTGTTGCCATGCAAGAAATGGTCTATACTGACTCATACTAAATTGCTTTACAACAAGAAGGATTAAAATTTCTGAGAAAATTAATACACTATTTAAAACATTAAGAAACAAAAAGACAAATCCAAATGATTTACATTTCATTTGCATTTTATTTGAATGTTGTGGAGAAAAATAGGAGAAGGAAAGTGGAACTCAAATATAGTTTGAAATAAAGTGTTAATCTTCGAGATTTGTTTCATGAAAGTGCATAATAAAGTGCTAGAAATAAACAACGTGATCATTTAGGATTAACTATCAAAGATTCTTTAAAAAGCGAAATTTTACATATTTTTTCTTAAACTAGTTAAAGCTTAGTGTCCTCCAAGACGTTTTAAACGACAGCTGTGTGGGGTACATTATATGTTAGTTAGAGATCACCAACAAAACTCAAGATATGGGTATTAAAAGCTGCATCTGCTTAAAGCAGTTGAATAAATCCATAGCAAATCATTAAGCATTTGCAAAGAGGTTTGTCACACTTTTTGAATAAGAAATCCACTGTACTAATCTTAGAGAGGAAATGTCCTGCAGCTTGCAAACCATGATACAAATCACATTCAGAGCAAGTAAAGATTACAATAAAATAAAAAGATTGAAAGAGTCATGCAATGGCACTGAAGAAGGAAGCATAAGAAGGAACTGTAGATCTTATGTATTATGTAGATCTGTATGTATGACATTTAATGTATCTATTATCATAATATAGATTATTCTTCCCACAGTGAAATACGGGACTATATTTTGTCAGTTATCTGTACTTATCAGGAGGGCTTACAGAATGTTTAGTTATGATTGTTATTAGTGGTGAAAATAGTCAAAGGTGAAATCTTAAAGGTGAAGGCTGGAATGGTGTTCCATGTCGACACAGCAGCTGCAGCTCATGCTAAATACATTAAAATGATTGCACTAAATATTTCTGACAGTATTGGAATCACTTTTCTAATAAAAGTCAAAATTCTGTCACACACTGCACAGCTCCTTGCTATCATATTTGAAATAGAAACAAAAAAAGAAGTAAGAAAGGCTGGTTGCTTTACTGATTTATGCTGGTGCCATCACTCAGCCTGGAAGGGCTTTTATTCAGATCTCTTTCTAATTTATCTCTACTCCCTTTTCCAGGAGTAGAAAATGGAAAAATGGAAATTCTGACCAAGCTCTGCAGCAATTTTTTATTTTTTTATTTTTTTCCTGTAACGCAAAGTCTTATAAAGGCCACAGTGTTACTCGGTACTGAGCACCTTTTTCTTGCAAGCCAGCACAGGGTTCTCTGTTGGTTGGTTTCTCTGTACAACCAAATCCACTGCTAAATAAAGAGGCTGGTTAGCTTTGAAAACAAGGGGAGTGTGGGGTGATGTCTCATGCTTTAAACAGCAGTGGATTATATTGCCGATTGAATAAACTTATATTGCCATGATTTAAATGTTATGTATTTTTCTATTAATAATATTAATAATAAATAATAATAAATTAATAAGATGTTGTGTAGGGTTACTTTACTAGAATATTCTGTACATTTATGTATTTACTTTCAAATTTACAGTACTTATATTATAAGATTTCTATTTTTGAGAGTACTGCATATACCACAAGTAAGAGTTTGTGAAGTGAGGCTATTGTAACTAATACCAAAGTAAAAAAATAAACAAAACCCTAAATCTTTGGAAATGCATAATACAAAAGAACTTAAATGATTACTTTTTTTAATGAAAATGTTATACCTTAGTATGTGTGTGGTATAGATAAGACGTTATTGATCCCGAAGGGAAATTGATGTATACATTATGTATTGGAAGAAAAGTAAAGAAAATCTGACATACTATGGAACTTCTCTTAATATTCATTATTGCTAATAACTATTATCATTAAAATGTTATATTACAGTGTTGCCCAGGCAAGAAAGCCCTTGCTCCTGCTGTAATAATAAAAATAATTATTGTGCATACAGTATATGAAAACATATAAATCTCTATGTATATTTCTTGCATGTTAAACTGGTGTATTATTTTACTTTATAGCAAGTAAAAAGAGTATGGTAAAATCAAAATATTTTTCATGTTAGACATATGGATTATATAAACAAGTTAGAAAGGTTACAAAAATGAGGAGGCCATATAAATAATCATTTTTTGCATGTAACAGCAATAATGAAATAAAATAATAAAAAATAGGAAGCTGATCCTGCAGATTCCCTGTGTTGAATGGCTTGTAGCACCCTGTGAACTGTTATCCACCTTGGAAAATTATATAAATTATTTGAGAAGGTGTTTCAGCTTTCATTCTAATAATGTGCAATTTGATAAGGTTGTGGGCAATGGGAGCAGTGATCAGTGAACTTCCCAGATGGAATCGTTTGTGCCCCGTTCCTCCTTGGCCCGACAGGAAATCAGGAAGTTCTTGTAGACTTAAGAAATTTCGCTGGTTACCATGTCATACTTAGCAATTATTTAATAGACGTGAGGGATACAGAGATCGAACGGTACTCCTTCCAACCCTGTCAGTAATAATACAAGCGTGTATGATTTGTCCTGACAGACCACTGAAAATATGTATAGGTTTATAACAGTTTATTGCACACAAAAAAAATTCTGAATTAGGAAACTTAATCTGCAATGAAAATCTGTATGCACTTCTAATATTTTTATTTAAATTCTAGACATCTTTAGAAATTCTTAATAATTAACATTTTGCGTGCTATGTTTGGTTTAAAAAAGTTTAAAAAAGGAAGGTTAATGTTTAAAATAGTTTTAACTTACCTTAGGGAGTTAAGCCGAATTGCCTAGATTGTATTTTTATTCCTGTTACAAAGTATTTAAACTTTGTATAAATGTGCCAGATGCCCACTTTTGTAAAACGCTTGGCATATTCATTAAACAATAGAGGTATGTTTTGTTACTTAATATTTGATATAATGGTTGTTGAGAAATTAGAAAAACGTTCTTCAACTTAAACTAGGCTATGCTGTATTAGCATGAGTATAAATTTCCGTTTAAAGACAGCAAAGCTACTATTACACTGACAAAAGGGGGTAAATGTGCACTATTATTTAAAGTTAAACTGTGCTCTAACATTATGTATATACTTGTGTCTCTGTGTACAAGCTTTTGATTATGGTGCTAATTTATAGACAACCTAAACATTCACTTGTTGTTCATAATTTGTGTTATCTGAAATCTCTAAAATTAATGCTGAGAAATTTCAATATACCTGTTGATTCCCATCACTTCCTGCTCGTGACTGAATTCTTTGTACATTCAAATTATATTAGCCTTTCCAAGACAGTCTATACCCCCATTCACAAAAGGGTGCATGTTCTAGATTTAGTTACACTAGAGGTTCACCAGTGTCAAACTTTCTGACTTATGATTGTGTCTCTCACCAGATTGCCTTTCAGTTCAAAATAGAATACCCTCATTCTATATCAGCTCCCAAACAATAAATTAAGTTTCATAATTTGAGGATAGTTGACTTTGCTACAATAGGTTCACTCATACAATAGTACCTGTTTTGTGGGTTTTTTTCAGCTATAATCTGGCTCCTGTGATCTTTGTTCCACTAGCTGTACAGTTCAACTACAGTATGCTCTGTGAAGGCAGCTTTATATAGGTTTGAACAACATTCAGTGACCTTGCTCTATCTGTTCCAAGCTTGGAAACAGCAGTTGTAAGAATATTTCGTTGCTTCTGCCAGATCCACTTACTTCTCCATTCTTATGAAGATCAGCCTTGACAACCCAAGTTATTTGTTCGCCATTATTAGCCTGTTGCTGGAGGCAGAGGTATGTGGAGTTCTCAGCAGCGTAAAGTAGTGCTTATGAGATACAACCCTTGATTAGATGCTACTGTACACTCAACCAAAGCACTTTATTCAGATTTAAACTATACATGCTATGCAGAATAAATAAACAGTACAGTAGTCACTTATCCAATGAGGGGCCCATGTTCTTCCAAAGTAGCATGTTAGGCAAATCTGTGTTGGAAAAACTTAAGACCTTGGCCAATACAGTAAATAGGGAAATGCGGACGTGCATCTATTAATACCTACTGTATATACTGTACATATAGTTCTACAAACAAAATAGATAGATAATACTTTATTAATCCCGTAAGAAAATTGATGAATGGACCTGCATAAATTGAGCTCTGTGTGAAATTAAAATAAATTAATATATGTATTAACTGAATAAGCATAAACATTTACAACATTTGGTATATAAAAATCATTAAATGCTTACCCTTGCATGGTAAAGATGAAGGGTATTGATGATGATACACTTGGAAGCTCAGGATGTAATTGTATCAGGCCATTTCACTCATTTCTGTTAATGGAATAACCTTCCAAGGTTTTTTTGGTCACTAGCACTTTCAATAGCCTTGCGTTTTAATTCCATGGTGCTTTAAAGGTCTTAAACAAAACAAAAAGCCAGTCATGACTTTACTGAACTGCTTACAGTAACAGCTTACATAAGACAGAGAAAATGGTGTGTTGTGGTGCAGGTGTAATGGAGAGATTATTCAAATATTTAAATAGCAAGCATTACCATGGATTTTGTCAGCCCACTGATAGCCATACATGGTCAAATATTTCTCATATTTATTCCTACTCATTTGTTTTTGTGTAGAATCATAACCATGTTGGATAAGGGTTTCCTATATTCAAATTCGCATTGAAAATTAGAATGTGTCCTCTATTGATTCTCTACTAAAATAATTTGTTACAGACCTGATATGTATTACACAGATTTGAAATAAACAGTGTAACAATGTAGTTGGAACATTCTGTGAATGTGTTGTGAGGAAGACAAACATTTGAGAGAAAGCAGTGTTTTAGTTTTAGAAGAACTGGGCAATTTTTAAGGCTTTTTAAAATCCTGCATGATTTCTGGTATACCAATTAACTTTAAGTGAAACAACTCACATTTTAATTAGTCTAGCTGACATTACATGTTTCCTAACTCAAGTACTCACTGACTTGATTTGATTTTTAAGCATAAATAGGACCGTATTTAGTATTTACTGTAGTTTTTTTTCTCTTTTTGTGTGCCTATGTATTCTTTAAGGCTCTCAATGTCAAATGGGAGTCTTAAGTGTACTTTCGGGTATCTCATGGAAGATGCTTAATAAGGCCAAAGTTCAAACACTGCTCTTCTGGCTTCTTCGCTTTTAACATTACTACGTTGCCATCCAGAGCCAAAAATCATTGACTTCATCCTCGAGTCATTTAAAGCAAAACTCTGTGCAAAAACAAAATTGCTACCATCAGTAAGAAGCAGCTGTAAGTTGTTAAACCCTTCCAGTTTTATGAACGTTTTCATCAGAGAAATAGTTTTGTGCTTTAGTGGGAAGTTATATACGGTATATTTCAGAACTGTGCCTATGGTTTTCCGATCTTTTTGTTATTAAGTAGAATTATGTTGCATAGGGAGAAAACTATTTATTAATAGGAAAATTATGGATAAGAAGTCCAGAGATCAGAGATTTCCAGAGTTTTGCTCTTTAAAACCTAAAAGTAGTTTTGATTTTTCATAATGATAACTAATTTCAGAACATCATATAATGACATTATTTTCACATGATGCGTTGTTATACTTCAAATACTGTTCAAAAGCAGACATTACAGCATTAGAAGTGTGTGAATATGTATAAATATCTATAGAACTGCTCCAGTTTTCTCTGGTTGAAAGAGCATGTGTGCCTGTCATACAAGAGATAAGGGATTATTAATGCACAACCTGTTTATATTGGATGAAGCCTCTATATTTCTACACAGTGGCTCCTGGTGAGGAGGAGCAGGTCATTAAATTGTATTTGTGAAAATTTCCCTTACATCAGTTATAACAGGATATAACCCAATGGCAACTTGTTAACTCTTCAGATTAAATTTCCTTCTCTCAATGTGGAATTAGAATGTATATTTACATTAGCAACCTTCAGAAATGTTCTAATGTTCTAATAATCTGAAATATACAGTATAGACTATCCTTGCATAAAAAGTACTAATACTTTTGCTGATTGTACGTGTTTATTACATAGTGTTCTATCCTGGAGATAACTAAGAATTTTAATTTTAATTTATAGGCATGTAATGTACATTTAGCAGTTCAGTCTGTCATGAAGAGAATAGTGGCAACAGATACATAATGGTATTACATTTTGTTTATTTTAATTGCACAACTTAATCAATAAGACGTTAATGAACTGGAACCCTTAATCAGTTACTGCTCTTAAAATGCACCAGTGTTCCCATTTATCACGTACTGATACTGAGAATACTGTATGTACTTAAAAGTGAAGGAAAAAGGCAGATTCTGAATATGGACAGTTTCCTGCCTGTGTTACAGCAATTAATGCCTGACTATTTAAATATTTTTTAATGAGACAATATACAGAAATCAGTTTAACTTTGTTGTAATCATCGTGAACAAGCCTCATACTGAATATACATTTTTATTTCAATCTTGAAAAATGAAAACTTTTATTGGCTTATTAACCCTGCTTAAGCCTTGTTAAGAGTTTCACAAACTTTTTTTTTTATTTTTTATTTTTATTTATAATTTAATAAAATGTTTTTTTATATATGATAAGTGAAATAAATGTGATTGTAATAAATAATTTAAAACAGGTGAAATTCTTAAACAAGTTCACCGCATCTTTAATCAAAATGTTTATATAATTTACCTTAATGGTCTGTAGTACTTTTTTTCTTTTTTAATGACTTCATGAGTTATATGCTTAGTTCTTAACACATGCAGATTAATTATCAGAAAGCATGGTCAATTCTAATTGAAGTAGCATACACTGATTATAATAATGTGGTTATATGTTTATGCATTAGAACAAAATATAATGTAATTGAATTCAGATTTTGATCAAGAATATAAAAAAGTCAATCCATTATGACAGTTTACACAAGGATTCATATAATGAAATTCTGAATTGTTCCATGAAAAACTTGGAGAAACCATCTATTGAACTGGTGTGATAATAACGTAATGTGCTCTTCATTTCCTGGGAGAGCTGCTGAAGTAAGTTTTCGATACATTGTATGGTTTCATACTCTTGTCGTGTCTCATGCAGCTCTTAATTTAAAAAAAAGTGTATGTGCTGGTGGTAGTGGGGGTAATGAGAGAGTTCCCAGTCCCTAAATGTTTTGTTTATAAAATTTAAATGGATTTCATATATGTGCTGTCATCCCTTCAGTCCATGATTATCTGACCATTTTGTTCATTTAATTATTTACAGCAGCAAGAAGTTTTTTTTTAGTCAATTTAAAATTCAGCAGGCCATTTTGAGCTTTGTGGTTTGCTAAATAAAGACATTGACTGATGATATGATGGTTGTCCATCATGTCCGATGATGATGGTGGTACTTTGTGCAGATCATCTGTTTGGAAGATGAGCTGCATGAAGAAACCTGTGAGGGAGAGCTTTTTGAAGTGGGAAAGAGGTTGCACTGGGGCAGTCCCACTCCCTCGACCTCGGAAGCCTGGGTCCCATGGTATGAGTAGTCGTCACAACTGGAGACTTCCTTGGTCGCAGTGGATGGCCATGACGCCTTTCTGTGCCTTGTCATGCCCTTTGCTTTCCACAGAGTGTTGCAACAGTATAGTGTCCCCGTCACTATACTGGGACATTAAGACCCACATAGACCACAGGGTGAGCACCCCTTCCTGGCCCCACTAACACCTCTTCCAGCAGCAACTTTAATTTTTCCCAGGAGATCTCTCATCCAGGTACTTTCCAGGCTCACAGTGCTCAGCTGCAGTGGGTTGCCAGATGTGAGCTATAGGGTTGATATGGCTGCTGGCAAAGACGTTGACTATGTATTAGTTCACATGTAGCATGTTCAGGTCAACAGTCAAAACTTTTCAAATGTGAAAATAATCAGACAGTGTAAGGATGTACAGTACATAAGCCAGAGTATTTCATTAATGATATTGACACACGATCGTGGTCTTCCCCTATACTGTGTGCTTTTTGTAAAGCAACTTCCTTTCCCAATCAAGTTAAAAAGACGAAAGGCAGAGTTGTATTGTGTTGTTATCTGGTTGTATCCTTATATGGAAACACATTTTTTTCATGTAATGTTGTTTTCTTCCTTTTACAGACAAGCTAGTCTCAATGAAGCAGCTGAGAAGTATTATCGACTAGCGGCAGGCCTGAGACCCAATGTAAGTACCAGGCTAATAACCCCTATTACTCAAGCTGATTCCCAGCAATTGCAGACTGGGTGGCACATTCATTACCCATTTGTACAATTTAGCCTTGAATTTTTGTCAATGACATGCATTGTCACCTCAATTGACAAGTTTAAGTAATGGCAGTCTTCAAAGGAACCCAGTTTTGTTTTCAGATCATCAATCACAGGCCTAAAAGAAGGGCATAAAATCAGTTTTAGTGAGAACAATGTTTAAACAACTTATAATAATGACTTATACTCTTGGAACTTTGTTTTGATGTTTAGTGATACTTATGCTTGATTCTGGAACTTTATTACTGGAGCTAAGGAAATTTGGACTATATCTTGCTAATATCTTGAGCAAGATAGAGATCTGGAGATCTATGCATGCGCATTTCAGGAATACAATCATTTTTCACTTTGCAATCAATATAAGCTTAATGAATCTGATAAGCTCATTTCAGCCTGTCTGTTTTCAGAAGCTGCTGCTTATTAGCCTGTAATGAGAATGTCTCTTGATCATGAAAAAGAGTTTTATTAATGATGCATTATTTAGTATTTTAGTAAGATTTGTAGTTGGGAGCGGTCTTTCGGAAAATGTGTGTGTGGGCGGGAGGGAATGTCAAGAGCACAAAATCCCCACCAAATCATACATTTTAAAATATGTTTAAAAATTCATCCAAATTCTATGGACATTTAGAATGCAAAATCATGATATAGTAGATCATATACATCAAATTATGATAAAGAAAGTTACCATTGTGTGTATTCTATGGCATATTTACCATGATTTAAGTTTATAAATGCAAATGTTGCTATATAAAGTTATAATTAGGACGGTAGTATTTTTCAAACTGAAATAACAAGTACTGTTATCATAAATACATCCATTAATTTAAAAGTTAATTAATTCTACAGTTTGCTCTTGCTTGAGGAATGATTGCATTACTGTATATTACTGTATATACTGTATATAACTGAATGCAGTTTTTCAAATATACCCAGCACTGCTTGACTGTGCATTGTGGGAAGGAGAGAGGTGCAGAATGGTGTTGTAGATTTTGGACAAATGCCCAGATTCCTGAGATGGAAAAGAAAAGCAAAATCATAGTGCACTTGATACAGTGTTTACACTTGTGACAAAGCATCTAATTAATCATCCAAATATTATCTGGAATTTTTTTAATAAAATGAGAAGCTGATTTCTCTCCAATAATTGGTGCTGTTATTCGTGAGAAATTCCATCATTTATGACTGGGATTCCACACGCTGAAAGTGTTACCCATTACCTAGGGGAGAGGTCCAAAGGAATACTATCCAAGACAAAACGTTTATATACTAAGAGGCACTAAGAATGCAAAAAAGGCTGTTGATTTTTTTAGCCTCTTAGAATATTTTCTTGATTTCCTAGAACGAGTGTGTCAGATAAAACAACATGAAACTATGATATGAAAGGCACATTTTTTTAAGACATGCAGTTCCGCAAAGATTCTATTAAGTGAAAACAAGTGGAAAATACTGATGTTATTTAACATAAGTGTAATTTTGACTAGGACATTTAAAATGATTGATGAAGAAGTAATTGAGGCAGCTACCAATCACTTGAAATTGGTATTTTTTTAATTTACATTTACATTAAATGACATCAGCATCATTTTAATATGGTAAACAATTAATCTGTGTTATTTACTATAGTTTGTTCTTAGCCTTTTAAAACAGTTCAGCAAATTTAAACCTGCTATATTTTAGATAGCTATTTAGAGTAAAATCTCTTCCTATAATGTATTGTGCTCTTTAAGCATGTTCAGTTTTCAGTACTTGATGAGCTTAGTGCAATGAATCACTTTATAACCTTAAAATCAATATTGGATTTTACTACAAGTAACTATAGCTAATTAGACAAGTGAGAATAAACAGATGTGAAATTACCTTCTCTAACGTGAGTTCACTGTTTTCACCCAGTAGAGAATTGTTGAAGTACTATTGTGTGTCTGCATTTTTTCTTTTTGTTGTGCTTCACCACTTCAGTAATTAACAAGAAAGGCTTCATTGTTTGAGATTTTCCAGTTGCTCATTATTCACATACATCAAAAGAAAGCACTTTAACTTGAATGACCTATTTTATGTCACTTGCCATAAGCTCAAAAAAAGTTTTAAATTGAACAGTGGTTTCCATTTTTTTTTCATGGACTAAGAGCATCTGCTCTTCATTTCTTCATTTAGGTAAAGCCTAATACACTAATGCACAGTTAGGTGTTGTATTGTTATTGTTCAAAGGGATTTTATCTGCCACACGTTTATTTTTTTAACTTCTTTTATTCATTTTGTCCCTTTATAAATTTTATATAGTGACCTACAATATAGAAAGGGCTACCTTACCCAGTCTATTTAATGTGTTCTCTTGTTCTATAAATATTCACTGTAGTTGACTTCCACTTCCTTTGGAAGTAGAGCATTTTTGTTGAACACGTCAGTTCACTTCAACTGGAAACTGGCGTTCTCTTTAGATCTAAGGCTGAAATGCTTCCCTCCCACTTTTCCTGTAAATAATCAGAACAAGGTCAGATTAAATACTTTTTTTCCTTTCTTAGGTTTCCATTTATGAATGGCATATGTATTATTTATAATTGCTGAAAAGTTAGGCTTTTTCCTTGCTTTTTAATTACTTTGTCATCAGATGGTTTTGTAGCTTGACATTGTCCCCCCCCCTCCACACACACACACACACTTTGTCCTCTTTCACTTTTAAGTAGCTGTTTCGTTAGACCCATCAAATGTACTCCACATCTGGTGGTAGTCTCATTACAACATGCGGATGGTGAAAGAAGGCAGGCTCTTAAAAGCTTTCCCTTAGCAACATTTACATAGAAGCCAACAGATTCCCTTGTTTTGGATTTACAACCCCAAAATGAATCTGTGCTTTTGCTAAAAGGATTTTAATTTGGAAATTATTCTCTTAAATCTGTGGCAGTGATCAGTGCTGCTCTAGCTGCACGTGAGATTGTAGGCAGAGAGAGGGGTGCTTGTCCTTGGAAAATATTCCTTTCCTCAGCATACTGTCAGATCCAGCTGTTTTCATTTGAAAACTTCAAAAAGCTGGTTTGATTAAATTGTCCCCTTAAAAAACACACTCACTCATTGAATAGTGGCTGAGAACTTTACCCCTTTGGTAAAACAAATAAACCCCACTCCTGCTGGCTTAACCAAGATAAATGTAGGCAAATTTGTGTCTGAACCATATGTACAGTACATAACCTTTGCAGCAGCTTAGCGAGGGACAGTGCACTAGGGAAAATAGACTCAAAATCTTAAGCTATTGAAGCTGTTGAGAAATGTTCTCCCTGATCATCAGCTCCTGCAAAATGAAGAACCTTTTAAATGTTGACCACGTATATTGCTTTGACAGTTATTAGCTCCAGATCATCCTAGTAGACTGGAAACACATGTGGTTTCATGATTTGTTAGTACTGTATTCCAGTGGTGATTTTCTGCAAATAGCCTTATAAATGGCCAGTGCTTTAAACAGGTTGAGTATCAGACTAGGGACACAGAATATAGATAGAAAAGTCCTTTGATGTCCTTCTTACTTAAAGCACAAGCATAACAACATAAGAAAGATTACAAAAAGAGGAATCCATTTGGGTGTCATTTTTGTGGAAGTACACTTTAAATATAGATTGTTGTGGCTCCGAGTATACCATGATAGCTGTTTAACCTCCATTTTCTGCAGAAAGTCCCAGCTGTCTCTGTGTGAGAAGACCTGCACCAATAGGTTTGAACCTTTGAACCATTGAAGTTTCATCAATGCTATGAACTGCTTCTGACAACATCTCCCAGATTGCAGCAATATTTGTTTTACATACACATACTGTACACATTGGGTCACCGTGTCCTTGGCAAAATGCAGCCCCTTCCACAAACTGGTCCTGTGCAAAGTATTTGGTCAGTTAATTGCCTGTCAAGCTTGGAGTTTTCTAGTTAGATCTGACATGTTAAAATCAACAAGAACTAAACAGGAGATGATTGGATGAGACAAGAGATGTATTCAGTTGTAGACTATCACTGCCTGGTTGAAAAGATCTGACTAGGAAGTTTTTCTTGTTGTTTTTTTTTCCCTTGAACCCAATGATTTTTTTTCTGTGACCCCTAACCTCTTAGAAAGACCCATTAAGATTATTTTTTGCCCTGTAGCATCTTAAAATAGGTGTTAGTATACAATGATTCCTGTCATGTATCTCCTTCAAATCATATGCTACAGCTTTCTAAGATCTTCGCTATACTGTGATTAAAACCATTCTCCTACCATAGATTGCCTTGTACAGTGTATATTGCACTGATACCACTTACATTTCATTTAGATGCTTTGGCAAGTCATATATTAATAGTGTAGCCTCCTGTGGGAAGAAATTAAGAGTACTCTAACCTTTCTATGTATTGTATAAGCATTATGACATAAACAGATGGTGTGTGATTAAATCAGGAACTATGGGTGAAAATTATTTATACCTCCAAAGAAATAAATAAAGAGAAATAACTTTGTGACTTTCTACAGACTCTATGCGTCATGCTGTTTGTTTTCATATGAATAATTGTCATAATTGATTTTTTATAGCCCTTTTAAATGGTTTAGTGACCTTATGTAATAATTGTACTAAACTTACATAAATCATATACGTACATAATTTATAGTTTCTGGTTTAGGCTTTTTTATTTAATTTTAACCAGCACGTTTCCCATTAGTCCAGATATACTTTTTTCATGTTTCATACTATCTTCTTTCACATTCTTTCTTGTATCATATACAGTATACCATATATATCAGGGGTGTGTAGTGGTTGTTAATGATAATGTGAAATATTTCAAACATTATAATCTCCAATACATTTGCAGTTATGGAGAAAATTTCCTTAATTTGCTTTCAGAGTGCAGAGTTTCTGTTGTATGTATGTAAGTAAAATTCACTGTCTTTTGTCTAACTGTAGGGCTCTACAGTATATGCAGTCCAGTGTTGTAAGATGTGCAGGTTGAAAGCTTACATGTTGGCATGTACTGTATAATGGCATCTGTGGAGAATTTCTGAGTCTTAAGCAGTAATTTTCCATATGTTCCTCATAGTGGTTTACAGAAAAATGCAGACATCCCTCTGTTTTATTGTCATGTTTAAAATGCTTTTTTGTGCTACCTTATTGTTTACTACCGTGAAACAAAGTGGAAGTTAAACAAAGACCTCCTTACTCTTTAATACATTCCTGTGTTTTTAACTGCTGCTGTGTGACTCCCTGCAACTGCTAATAAAGATACTTTATGGTGGCTGAAAATATATGCTACATTGAATGAAGCTTACCATTCTTTAAGACTGCAGGTCTGTTGGACAATCACATCTTTAAAAATGCAAATGTGGTTCAAAGTGCATGTTTCAGTGTTTAAAAGACACAGTTATTTTCTTTTGCAATCAAAAATATTTGCCATTACATTTTAACTGTCCTTAAAAGATTCACCATCCTCTCATATGTCTGACATTAACATTGACCCTTTGAGCCACCATTTAGCATTTCTTATTTGTGTATTTTTTAAAATACTATAAATAAAAGTTTTACTTTTATACCAAATGTTTTTTTGAAGGCCTTGCTAAATATTGGTTGGTTCTGTTTCCAAAGGGGGTTTATATTGCATAGAATATGCACTGCACAAGTGTCCTAATACAGTTACAAATTGAAATCTGAAAACAAATTTAAGTACCAGTTAGAAACAGCCTGAGGGAGATATTTCAGTATTAAAACACTGTAACATTATACAGATGCAGCCATTCAAAATGCGCGGGCGATACCGCATTATTTTCCGGTGCGCTGTACGCAGTCTACCGCGAGTTACCGGTAAATACCGCTAGTTACCGTAAATTCTCCTATAATACCGCAGGCAAAATAATAGTATCCGGAATTTCCGCAAGGTGGAGCTAATAAAGCTCAACCGCTCATGTTTGAGCTGTCACCATCAAAGTCTTTAAGTATTGCCCTGGTCCACATTCTTTTTTTCATTGACTGTCTTTGTAAAAGTAACACCACAGCATTTCACAATCACGCATTTGTTTCCAATCATGCAAAGTACAGTAATTTTTAAGAATCGATTCACCATGCCTTTCACATGCTCATAAAAGAGATTGATTTAGGAACATAAACATATTACCGAATGCAAACTGTACTGTATACAGTATGTATGTGTAAATTTAATGTCTTAACTGTGCCCGTTGAATATTTATATGGAATTTTACCACTGAAGGGAAATCTTAGTGCCTGAGCATAAAAAGAATAGGAGCATACTGTAACACGTGTGAAGGCCATAAACGATATTAATTTTGGAACTTAAACATACACACCAGTATTCCATTTCTCCCTAAACATTTTAAGCATCAAAGTCTTTAACTAACGTGATACCGGAGTCAACAAGCATACTTTTAGAATTTGATTAAAAGGGAATATAATATGGAATTGCATATCTAAAGAAATTAATAACGATATAATTATATTCATGTTGCAAAAAAACTGCAACGGACATAAAAACTCCCTTGCTTTTAACAGAGCGTTCCATAATTTCTAACTACGAAAATTACTTAAACTGCGACACTTATCATTCAACCAGAGCTCGAAATATCACAAGGATCCTCTAGAGCAGAGCAAAGACTGTATTAAAAGAATCGCGTATCTAAAGAAATTAATAAGATATAATTATATTCGTGTACTGCGACAGGGCTGTGTAGGGCTGTTTCACCTCTCTCTTCATGTGACTCTATTCAAAAGCCATTTAGCAAAGAGTGGATGAGAAGAGTGACAAACTAGTATACAGTACTTTAGATCTTTTTTTCTGAACCGGGGAAAATCTGATCATGTTTCTCTATAACAATAATAAAAAACATTGCCACACCCAGACCGTTAAACCAACGCATGAGCACGTCAAAGCCCATTGAGGAGCCTGGCGCAATAACTGTTTTGTCCCTTGATTTACTGATCTGCATTAATTACAGAAATCGAGTTCCTGCTCTTTGCAGATGACCTGGTCCTGCTGTCACCCACAAAACAGAGGCTGTGGCAGAACCTGGCACTCCTGGAGCAGCACTGTCAGACCTGAGCGCTGACAGTCAATCTGGACAAGACCAGAGTTATGGTTTTCCAGAAAAAAAGCCAGACCTCCATTAGTCTTCCTGATGTCGTCGGATTATGAACGAATAAAAGCATCTTATTAAAAACATGTTTGCATTTGTTTGGGAGCTATATTATGTATTTATCATATGTAAGATATAATGATGTGTTTCCACTTACACATCGCACGACTTTAAAAGCTAGAAAAACAGGTTTCGATTCACATTATCTAGTGAGCCTTGTTTTGTCAAAGGACAGCACAAAAACAGACATTGTGTGGTACAAAACGGAGCTCAGTCAATTCAAACAAGTTCAGCGCTGATAAAACATAAAAACTCCTTTGCTTTTAACAGAGCGTTTCATAATTGCCAACTACGAAATTTATTTAAACTGTGACACTTATCATTCAACCAGAGCTCGAAATATCACAGGGATCCTCTAGAGCACAGCAAAGACTGTATTAAAAGTATACTAGTGACAAACTAGTATACTTTAGATATTTTTTTCTGAACCTGGGAAAATCTGATCATGTTTCTCTATAACAATAATAAAAACATTACTTTACATATCAACTTTATGTGATCACCTTAAGGACAGCACATACAAGGGTTAATTGCACAATGGACCGCACAAAGAAATTTAATATAGTCTTCTTTAGGTGTGAGGGCAGGAGTGGATCGCAGAAGGCATAATCAGCAAATTAGGAAAACAAAGAACAGGACAGGTGAGAAGTTTATCCAGAGAGCGAGTGATCAGAAAAAGGAACAGCTGTTACGCCCAGGTTTTAGCTCTCTCTCTGCTGAATGAATAAAAGCATTTTATTAAAAACGCGTTTGCGTTTGTCTGGGTATTTACTTTGTAATCTGCGGTTTACATCTACTGTATTGCTTTGAGATGCCACTTTTAAAGGTGATATGTAAAATAAAGTTTTTTATTATTGTTATAGAGAAACATGATCAGATTTTCCCTGGTTCAGAAAAAAGACGATTAAAATCTGTAATCTTTTCACTTGTATGTCATCGGAAAATACAAGAAGTTTCTGCTTTGTGTAAGGATGGTATCAAAAAGTAATCTAAGTGGTGAGAAAGCTGTGCTCCTCAAAGCGCTTTATAGGATAAAAACAACAGCAATAGTGTTAAGCTGGGCAAACGATTTTTTTATAGAAATACAAAATGAGATATAATGATGTGTTCCGGCTAAGACATTAACGAGTACAACCCCCTTCTCTGCGGGAGTGCTGGCTGTGACTAATTAAACCAGTTTCACAGGTATTTTCAAAGTAGAAGGGGGCGAGATTTCCAGCAAAAGACACCTCCCCCCCTCAAAAACCCAGTAAGTACAGTACTTACTAGTTAAGAAAGCTAGGCTCCTCAATGAAATCGCTTTAACATGCTAATGCATTGGTGTAACAGTCCGGGCGTGGCAAGCTTCTAATGTCAACTCGACTCGATTGGAAGACAATGAACATGTTCTAGCCCTAAATGAATTAATAGCAAACATGGTTCACATAAAATGCATTTTTCCAAGAAAGTTTATAATAATACGATCTATAGTTGAAATCGGAGCCTAAATATAAAGAAAAAGCATTTTCAGAGAGCAATCACGCTGTGTTTATGTAGAAAAAGCAATAAGGTTTATGAGCAATCTAATTACTTATTCGTTTAAAACGCTATATAAAATAAAGTTTATTATTGATTTGCTGGACAGAGCGGTGAACATTATTATGGATAAGACAAAGATAACGATCCTGATCAGTTTAGAAATCTGTGTACGCTGTAAGGTTTTTACTTCTTAAACTTTTAAAATACACGTTTCGAATAGAAAGAAATAATCTTCCTGGTACAGTATGTACAGTATAGCAAACCAGCACGTCTTTTTTCTCCAGTCAGAGGGGTTAGACGCTCGGTTTAAAGCAAAGGAGATTGTCTGTTATAGTGGACATAAAAACAAGAGTTCGCTGGCATTATATCCTAGAAGACACAGATCGGCGCCAGACCAGGAGAATGCCCGCAGCGTAAAAGAAAATGCCTGATGAACTAGGGATTGGACAGTTTCCAAGTGCTTGTACAATCATTGGAAATGTTCAAATAAATGTGCAAAAGAAATAAAATAATCATTTATTTATTTATCATATTGGCTAGCTAATGTCCTCTCTTTGCTAGTTAGTGGCTGTGTTTCTGCATTAGGTAGCAACGGGTGACTGTTCTCAGGCGGAAGATGTAAACAGCTTAATTTTCGTGTTAAATATTTTTTTTTAAATTAAAATTCATTCCATACATCAATCGCATATTTGGGTACCGTTTCATAAAACTTTCATGCTTAAAATGTTTAGGGAGAAATGGAAGACTGATAATGGAATTGAATGAATGATAAGTGTCAAAGTTTAAATAATTTTCGTAGTTAGAAATTATGAAACGCTCTGTTAAAAGCAAGGGGGTTTTATGTCCGTTGCAGTAAAAGAAAATGCCTGACAAAGTAGGGCTTGGACAGATTCCAAGTGCATTTTTGCAATTTACGTTGCATTGTCCATTGTGCTGCTGTAATACAGTTTAAAATAAGTCTAAACTGTATCAGCTTTATTTATGGGTTGCAATTTAGAAAAAGTCAAAAACCGCACTCAAAATGCAATTTAGAGCTTTCTGGCAAGAGGAAACACCCAAATTAATAATGTAACATGCCACTGTTTGTGCTTGAACAAAGTTATACTGCTATTTCCTTAGATACGCTAATAAAAAAAATATTTTTTTTGAATCCCCGGCGGAACACATTCCATAAGATTCAGCACTTTTATATATCGCCTTTAAAGGTGGCTTCTCAAAACGCTTTACAGGATAAAAACAACAATAACAGCAACAACAACAATATTGTATTTCATTGCACTTTGAAAACCAAGTAATAATAACTATATGTGCAAACGTTTTATGATATGTCGCTGTTGTGAATGTCTGTGGAGTGTATCTTATTTGCCTGTCTGTCCTGGCTCTCTCGCTCGCCCTCCCCCCTCTCTCCCTCAATTCAGTTCAATTCAAGGTGCTTTATTAGCATGACAGATGGGTACAATCGGTGTTAGGTATTTACTTTGCTTTGAGATTCCACTTTTAAAGATTATATATAAAAACAAGGCTTTACCTTGCTTTAACTCCGCAATGTATTTAAAAAATAAAAACGATTACAATCTAATCTTTCCACGTTTGATCCCAAGATCCCAAGAAAAATAAATCTAAACGGGGAGAAAGCTATGCTGAAAGTTTAAGATACTTAGAAGACAAAGATATCAATTTATGTTGCATTTGTCTGATTGTGAATCAAAAAACACATATATTTAAACCCGCGTTTACGATTTAAATCAAAATATAAATGTTCATATTGTAACGCCTAGGTGACTATTCATTGTTATTAAAATGACTTAAATTCGATCATGTTGTGATATTTAGAAATATTAATTTGTTTGGTGCGAGTGAGGTTTTATTTAATCTCTGACCAAGGGAAACGTTTCATTTTTTCAATGAAATGTTTGTTAAAAAAAAGTCATGGGTCCACAGTGGGATTCGATCACAGACTGTGTGACATGGGAGTCAGGAACCTAACCCACAGCGCCACCGGCAAGGTCACATGCAGAGTGCTGAAAAAGCACTACAGAAACATTATCAACAGACAATGTACAGCGTGTATTATTCTTGTGTTGCGGTACATGAATATAATTATATCGTTATTAATTTCTTTAGATACGCGATTCCATATTATATTCCCTTTTAATCAAATTCTAAAAGTATGCTTGTTGACTCTGCTATCACGTTAGTTAAAGACTTCGATGCTTAAAATGTTTAGGGAGAAATGGAATACTGGTGTGTATGTTTTCTTAAAAGTACCGAGACCAGCCATATACTGTATGTTTAAGTTCCAAAATTAATATCGTTTATGGCCTTCACATGCGTTACAGTATGCTCCTATTCTTTTTATGCTCAGGTACTAAGATTTCCCTTCAGTGGTAAAATTCCATATAAATATTCAATACTACAACAGGCACAGTAAAGACGTTTACTGTAAATCTTTCTATGACAGACCAACGGACCACGAGTGCTCCTGTCAGTCAACCAATCACATACCGCGGTACCACGCGTCATCGTGCGTCACAATGCGCGACGCCATAGCCAATTATCTCCGATACGTGTGTGTACCGCGCAACTTGAATGGCTGCATCTGTAAGTGCATTGTAAGAAGGCATGAACATAGTAAACTGAGAATAGGAAAAGTGCTCGACTTTTCACTCTAATGCACAAAAGGAGAACCGTGCAAGGTTGAAACACATCACATGGATGGCAGTATTATATGCGGGGGGGGGGGGGCTCCTTCTGTATGTGTATGATTGAGTAGACAGTACTGCAGTATTCACCATACATTTATCAAGTCGTCTAAATCCTGTAGTGTTTTAATTTGTCGGTCTTTAAATTGACTTTGCTTATACCAGAAATGTAGTATAGCATTGCTTCTATTTTGTATGGAAGACAGGTTGAATGTTGGCTGTTTTCTAGGATGTATCGTAATTTTCCCCAGTGGCATCAGCAGGAAAACAACATCAGGACACATCTTCAACTTCAAAGATCCTTTTGACATCTGCTGTTACAAAGGGGGAGAGAGGCTCTAAAATGCACGTTGACACATTAGCCAAAAATTGCAATTTCTATTTGCTTTGCAGTGTTACAGATTTGATGCAGTAACTTTACAAATAAACACTATGTATTTTAAATAAATTCTTGAGCATATTCTTGAGATTTAATCTTTCTCTTTTTGATCAGTATTAACTAAGTGTATGGTAAAACAGAATCTTTGTTAACATTGCAACTCTGAAAGCAAAAGGTCACATTTGTCAAGGTTTTTGTAGCCCACAGAGGTTTATTTTAATTATATGACCTGTGGCATAACTGTCTTCTATGCCAATCTTGAGTTACTCTGTTACTCTCCTTTTTAAGCATTAGATCACACTTTGCTCTGCATTATTGTCCCAGTCGATGTAAAAGGTCTAGCAGTTGCTAGAGATTATTACTGCCACCCTGTAACATTCTTAAAAGCACCACAGACCACAGATTTGTTCATCTTGTTTAATGTAGTTTTAGTTATGCCAAAAATGCTGTATAGGACCCCATCATTCCTCAGGCAGGAAATGAACAACTGCAAGATGTCAGACTGCTAAAGAGCTTAATTAAACTCAGGTTTGGTATTTGATTGGTACCGTAGGTCTTTTTTTTATAAAATAATGATTCTGTTACACAGTAATTACTGACCCCAATTGTCTTCTGAAAATTAGTTTTCCCATTTTCTGGACACTCTCATAAAAATCTATTTCAGATTCATTCATTCCCAGAATCCTTAATTCTATATTTGACCTTTTTTAAATGCTAAAATATTAATGCACCAAATTAAAGTGAAATGACATTATGCATTGCTATTAATTTCTTTGAAGGTAGATGTTATTTTAATCATATTAGTCAGTTAATCAAGTTTCAAATCCCCTAAGAGATCTAAAAATATATCCTGGCAAAAACAGGCAAGATGAACATCAGTGGTATGGGAGTGGTGTTGTATTGGCTTAGTAACACCTCTTCATAACATAGTGTGACACATATTTATACCTCAGTGAAACAGGTAGTCATGGATGACCACTTAAGAGTTCCTTAAAGACTCAGGTGTGCTTAAAAAAGATAAAATATGAATGAAAATATATGTCAAATAGATTTTGTTGATAAGAGTTTCTAGGAGTGCCAATAATTGTGACGTGTTTTTTAGAAAGATTTTGATTTTTTTATAAGGATTTTCTTTCTTTGAATATTTTTACCTCACTGATTTATCTCGTATTTTCAGTGTAAAATCAAGCTGATAAACAACAAAGACTGTTTTTCAGAGCCTGTTTTGCTCCATCTTTACCAAGGTTGTCAATAATTCTGGAGGTCACTGTATCTCATATTTTAAAATGTAAGTGTAGCAACTGGAACCACTGTACCTTTAAAGTTGGCAGTAACTGCTACCTGATCATCCAACCCTGAAAGTGATATTACAAGTAACAGCTTGACTGATTGGTATGCTTCCATGGTCAGGGCTAAGATTTATTGGGTTTTTTTCCATTACTTTCTGTTGAATTCGATGGTACTGGAAAGGTAGAGTCCCGTTTCTGTAGAATCAAAATCAACTTAACTTTCTTTTAAACTGAATTTGAGACAGAAAAAAAAACATTTTCATCAAGGTTATATCCATGGATCTTGTTCATTAAATTCTTTTAACACGTTTTCTTTTCTGTAAAGTGTTTAACTTTAATATTTTAAACATTTTTTTCTTATTTTTGGAAAACTGTTTTGATGCAAAAGGGGGCCTATTCTTAATGCTTTAAGAATTAAAATAAAATGTTTTTTTAATTCATTTATATTTTAAATTGAGTCTGCATGAATAATCTCACTAACAACATTTTCTATGTGAAAATAAGCGTGCATAGTGAGATATTTGCAGTTGCCTAAAATATAAAAAGAACATAATCAACATTTAAAAAAAATAATTAAGACATTTGTGTTATATATCTCTAGATATGTTTCACTATCTGAACAATCATTATTATATTGTCTGATAGGTCCTGTGGAGAAAAAATATTCAAACATAAATATTTTTTCTCTTTTCTTATTAACTGTTGTAGAATAGTTCTAGTTTTTAGCTTTCTCTAGAAATATTTCTGCTTTACCATTAATTATTTATGTACAATAAGAATATTTCAACCAATGTTTTCTCTTACTAGCATTGTATTTTTAAATATTTACAGCTTGCTTTAAAAAATGGAGTGGCACTCTTTATAAATTCCCTTTTGAGGAGAGGCTTCTCTAAAAAAATATTTATACATATATATCAATAGTTAATATGACAACTGCCATTTTTGAAATCCAAAGAAAATGTTTTTCTTTGTTGTTAAATGGCCTAACAATGAATTGTTAATGAACAATTCTGGCTAACTGATGAATTGCTTTGCTTCTGACTTTAGTGTTAATATTTGTTGCTAATTCTATAACTGTTTTCTTGTAGTACCCAGCTGCCTTGATGAACCTTGGGGCGATACTCCATCTCAATGGAAAGCTACAGGAGGCAGAAGCCAATTACCTCCGGGCTCTTCAACTCAAACCCGATGACATCATTACACAGTCCAACCTTCGGAAACTGTGGAATATAATGGAGAAACAAGGCCTGAAAACTTTGGGCACATGATATTTGTACCTGAACATGAACCACAGGGAAACTAGTGAAGAATGAAACACATGCACAAATAAAACTGTCATCTACATCAGTGAATTAAATCTGGTATTTGAACCATACAAGGTGTCAAAATGTTGCTCAAAATGAGTGTCTTCAAGACATGCTATAACTGTGGGGGGCCTTAAAAAGGTTTTTAGAACTGTCAAAAACTAGCAAGAAGCCCTCTCTGAGTTTAACCTCAGCACTTAACTTGAAGGGGGACATAGCTGCATACTTGAAGTCTTGTGGTGAAGTTGATATTAATTAGTAATTGATGCTTAGCTCTCTTGAGGCATTATTTGTCCTGAGGCCATGTAAGTTGGTAAAACAATGAGCTCAAATTAAAACCCAGGAGTGCAATGGTGAAATTTAGGTCTGTTTGTAATTTCCTAGAATTCTAGCTAATCTGAAAAGCTATAGTTTCATAAATACAACTAAGTACTTGTTGGCCTGGTGCTGTTTTCAAAGAAACATAGCCAGTGGTCAAAACATCCTGTCTTTTGTAAGGTAACCTTGAGAACTAGTTGAACTGTATGCCACCAAATACCAAGCCCATTAGATTTCTGCTAAAACCCTATTGGAGATTGCTGCATTCGCTTTTTAAAGCACCTTTATTTAATGGTAACTAATGGACAAAAAATAAAGTTGAACAAAGTTTGAAATTGAAAATTCCAAAGCTTTAATAAAAACTAAATAAAATAATAAAAAAATGTTAAGATCCACTTCCAGTGCTGTTCAGCATTTTTTTTAATGAGGCACATTCATCTGTAGCACCCCTTTCATTAAAAATAATTTAAATTGCTATTATAGTCTTATATTAATTGGGGCTTCTGTTACTAAAACATTTTATGTTATTGGAAATCTGCTCTTTCAAGGGTTTTGATAATACTTTTGAATTGAGATTTGACAATGCTATAGAATACTGATTTTTTTTAGATAATTTTCTAAAGATTTACACATCCCACAGTATTTTCTAATGATTGTATGTCTTAAAGTTTAGAAGGAATGATTCCATTCTTTAGAGCGTTTTACCTCATTGTCTAGTTAATTGAATATTTAATTGAAATATATTTAATACCAAAATAATTCTAAGAATACACTTGCCATTAAACAATTTTCTGTTCCTTCACATTATCATGTATTCCACAGATAATGGATTTCAGTTCTAAATGTAATGGTTTAAAGCAAGCAAGCTTGTGCTGTACAATGTTGTTGGAATTAGAACATATCACTCATTTATGCTGTTTATGCAAGTAACAAGGGAAGTGATCAGTTGCCTTTCAAAATACACTGGGAAAGTGTTGACAGCAATGCAAATTTCCTTTGCTTATTGGATAAACACAGATTTTTGTAATGTACCAGAAGCCCTAATTATAATAAATAATAACAGTCTAAATGAGTATCTGATTATTTTTAAATAAATGGCTGTTAATTTGAATGCCTTCAACATAGAAAATTTGTTTCTCTGCAAAGAACCATCAGGGTTAATGCTATTAAACTCAATAGTTTGATTTTTGTTAAATTTGTAACAGCAAATTCTGGCAAAGTATCATTGTGGATGAAATGTCACAAATAAATGAACAAAAGTTAAATAAAATTTAAATTTAAAGGGCTACTGACCATTGTATCATAAATATTTTAAGTATTAACACCAATCACTCATCAGATTTACAAAATCCTGAAGTGTTCCTTTTTTTATCGTATTCCAGACAGCATTATTAATAATTAAAAAAAAATAAAATCTGTGACATATTAAGAGTTCAAAATGCTTCAGCTTCTGATGTCTTTTCAAGACGTGATTTTCAATGTCTTAAAAAGACGTTTTACCAAAATACAACGTCCACCAAAATAACCCTCTGTCTCACTACATGTAATAGAATTTGCTAGTAATTGTCAGAAAATAGTAATTATAACTGTAATAAATATATTCCACAAACTGACTTGAGCAAACAAAATGATTATCTCCAGATGTCAAGCATTTTTATTTTTGTAATTATTTAGCAAACAAACAACATTGAAAAATAATAATACAAAAAATGAAATGGAATGCTTTGTGTTAACGTTTATTTATTTAACATTGATGCGCCTTTAACATACTGTGAACAACTGATTTTGCTGTATTTTACACAGACTGTGTAAATAACATCTTTGGATTGGTTGGAAATCTGTCCTATTTAATGGGCTTCTTGGCAAAAACGTCTCTTTTGGTAAACGGAAATTTAGCCCTTTTCAAAGATGCCCACTAAAAATGTTTGCTAAAACAAACTAGTCAGTTTTTAATTACTTAGTGAGGAGAAAGAAACATCCAAAGCTCCACTTATATTTATTTTCATGTGTGAACAGCAGGGCATGACATCTGTTCAGCTTGGCAAAGAGCTTGATGACAATTTTACACAATTCAGTCTTATAAAAGATGAACCAAGAAATGTACTTATATAGGAAGTCACTTCAGTTTGTGTACTGCCTTTTTATAGGAAAGTGCTATGATTTAAAAGTGAATTGTAGAAAACATAACCTAAGATATTGACTCCCACTATCATTTGCCATGAGAGCTGCAAATATATTCCAATAGGTGTATTGAGCTGAAAGGTCAGCCATTCACATTAGGATATAATATTATCATAGATTAAAACTTGATGAGAGTTGAGTCTAAAGCCATGAGTGATTACAATTCCTAACCAAATAGCTGTACAACTGTTGCACTCCTCTAATGATGCACAACCATAGAATTATTTTATATATATAAGGGATTATTCAAATGTATATTGTTTTGTTGTTATTGTTATTTCTTGTATTCAGATGTATAAATAAACTTTAATATATAATAGGCTGCATTATTTCAATGCTGAAAATTGTTGAAGCTTGCAAGTAAAATACAACTGCAGAGTTGCCAATGGCAAACATACAAGTGGACTTCTTAACTCATTTTTTATTCAGACTTACTGTTTCATCCTTTTACTTAATGTTTCTGATTGTGTGTCTCAAAATATAAGATGTATTACATATACTATAAGTAATTGTCTGGATGTCATAATTTGGCCAATTGGAGCAGCCAATATGTTCTAACTGCAAGTATTGATCTTCAAGTGTCAGTTAAATAAAGCAAAACATAAGAGGTCTATAAAGGTGCATAAACCTGCAATGGTACAGTGATGTTTAAGTATTTATAAGAGACAGTTTTAGTGATTGTTTTAAAAACTTATTTTAAATGTCATTTGTGGTTTTTGAACTTCTTGTCATCCCATGTGGTTGTTAGCTGACTAGCTGGCACTGTTACACATTTCTTTTTTCACAAACTGAAAATGTAAACATGACTGTGGCAAGGTGGCATGGCAGTTAGCGCTACTGTCTCATAGCTTCTGGGGACCTGGGTTCCGATTTGGGACACGGTTACCTTTCGTGTGGTTCTCTCCATGTTTGCCTACGTTTTTACCTGGTGCTCCAGTTTGCTTATATCATCCAAAGACATACTGTCTAGGTTAACGGATGTCTCTAAATTGTTCACATGTGCATGTGCCCTGCAATGGGCTGGCATCAAGTTCAGGGTGTGGGCCCTCAATGTCCCCTGTGATTCTGAGGGTGTAGCCCCAACCATTCCTGAGAATGAACAGTTTCCTGATAGTGGATGGAAAACATAACTTTCATTTATGTGTGTGTAAACCTTTTCTTTGACTACAGTACTAAAATAGTAGTTTTATTAAGATAGTAAGTACTTCACTAGATACTAATGGATTTTACAGACCACCATGTAACAGAGACTTATATGTACTGTTGGCTTCAGTTGAAATAAAAAAAAATGATGCCCTAACCCAAACATCACCAATGTACCTGTGGATGTATAACATTTTTTATTTGATATATTCCTTGTAAGTCAGAGTCAGGTCTCTGTCCTTCCATGGCAAAACCAAAATATTCAATTTTTACATTTTTTTACATTTTTACATCGACACAAGTGTATTCTATTATTAGACCGTTATAGCTAAATGCTGGTTTGGCTTTGATTATTGTGCAGGAAAAAATGCAGCTTTTATGTGTTCATTCTGTTTTGTTTATGTTATTAAAAACAGGTTCAAGAACAGAAAATTGCTGTATGATTACTGATCTGTCCAGATCAATAGAAGAGTCCTTGGTGGTTCTGTAATTTTCTGTTTTGATCAAAGCAATGGTCACGTGTTACATGTGGCTGTAGTAAATGGTTGAGTCTGTGTCAACACTGTGTTATAGTAGCAATGATAGCTGGGTCTGTCACAGAGTGAAATATTTAACCTAGCTTCTGCTGTGGGACACCCATGGCATTGCTTAGATAACTTGCTAATTCTTCTTTTAGAGAAATAATTTTAAAAAATGTTAAGCATTTCAATATATGTCTCTGCTCAGGGATTTCAAATGGTGGGTTATTGAAGACAGTGCTTATGCAGCACATGGAGAGTTTACTAAATTTAAAGTTTTATTTTTTGAGAATTGTTGTATTTGTATAAATTATCAAGATTTGTAGCCTTTCCTTTTGTAATATAAAGCAAATAATTGCGTGCCAGTTTAGGCTTTCCCAAATGTTTTCCGTTGTTTCTTTTTTTCCACAATAAAGTAATGGTAAAATGCTTTCATGCTGAGACTAAGAGTATTTATTATGATAAAAGTAGTACTGTATGTATGATAAGAACATTGCACACCTATGTTTCCAAAGTGGAAATGCCACAGTGAATACAGAATGATAGTCAAAAAAATGAATGAAATCATCAACTACAATACAGATTTTTTTGTAATGTTTTTAAAATCCTTACTTCTATTTTGTGTTCAATAACACTATTACAATAACGCTAAGTATTATTTTCCCTTCATTGACTTTTCTCTTTTTCTTATTCCACTTATTTCTACTTGCAATGTGTGCTGGTACACATTGGTAATGATGGCCTGCCACTGTCAACACTAACATTAACTTTATTATGAATGAGATAAAAAATACACTTTGGTTTTTGGAAGCAACCAGCACAATGGTGCAGTGGTTAGCATTGCTGCCTTGCAGCACTGGGGTCCAGGTTTGAATTTGCCCTCTGTGTGGAGCTTGTATGTTCTCCCTGAGTTTTGCATGGGTTTCCTGCAGGTAGTTTAATTGGCTTCTGGGAAATCTGGCCCAGGTGTGTACAGTATGTGGTTGTGTGTGGGCCCTGCGATGTAGTTGCATCTCAAGATGTATCCATACATCCTGGTATGTGTTTTAAACACTAAACAGTAAAAGAGTTCAAGATTGCAGTAAACTCACTGCTCCTTTACAAATTTTGATGTCAAACTGTTCATTCTGTATAAATCACTCTACCTATATCAATGCTGTTTTCATAGAATATTAATTGCAAGCAAAAATTGAAGTCCACTCTGTTATCTCTGTAATACAGTCAGAAATTTTAAAGCCCAAACAGAACTCTGAACATAGGACTGACTTTATTACTGTGGTTATCGTAATGAGTTTCTGTAATTAAAATCCCCATCATTTTGAACTACATAAAGTAGAATAAACCATATAGATATTCCTGTAAAATACTTTCATTTAAAGATTTCTGAGGAGCCAACATTTCTAAAAATCCAACACCTACCCATGAGAGATCAAAAAAGCTTGTAGGCAGGTGGAAATTCCAGAAAAATACTTAAAATACAGATAAATACAAAAATGATTTAATATCGGTTCTCCTTTTTCTTTAGTCTGACTTTTCACAATATTCCAAGAGTGATTTTTCCTTGGGTCTATGTTTGGAAAAGATTAAAATATTGTGAAAGCTGACTACATTTAGTTTCATTTATAGATAAGTTTATCTGTGTATACCTCATCTTTTTATTAGATATCAGGAAGAAAGGTGGAGTCCAAACAACTGCTTGAAATGTCAAATAATGGAGCACTTCAGCTTTAAATATAACAAAAATAAAACCAAGATTAATTGCTTGATTTCCATTATCAAGGTGACTTTCAAAACATTTGGTGTGGTGTAAAATATCATAGTGAAGTGCAGAACAAATTAAAAAACTGCATTCTCATTGGAAAAAAAAACAAACAATTTTCTTTCTCTTTATTACTGTATTATCTTGCTAAAGTTGTTAAATTACATGTCAGAAAATAGGGAACACATTTGTGCCCTAAGCAAAGAAAAGTTTGAATATTGCCCTGAGGCAGTTTTTAATGAGCAGAATGTCTCAGCAAAATGAATGACACATACCAAAAGCTAACTATGATAAATGTGCATTATAGCTCTGCACTGCCCTCATGTTTGTACTAAGCACTGCATTATTACTTTTACCACGCTTCATTATGTATGACTCATTTTTGTGCTGCATTTACTGTGGTGTACCACATTAAAAGCCACTTGCCGCATATGTTTTATGAAGTGAGGCGGGTAAAAATAAATATTTCTATTTTGTCAAGGTCTTCAAAACACTGAACTAATGAATAATTACAAAGCCTTTTTGCTACATTTTTACCTGTACATTAAATTAGTTTCTATGGAAACACACCTTGTCATAACCAGAGGACATATGCCCTATGGTTTACAAGAAATTGTTTTTGTATCCTTTTATCTGTTTTCCATTACAGAAACAGAATTAACTTTTAAAGGTTTTTCCAGAGACTAGTAAAATACAATCATTAAGTTGATAGTTAACCCCAATCTGTTTCACTTTAATGCATGCAGTGTTTTGTATGAACATTTCTGTTAGAAAGAAGTTGGTTAACTCAAGTGCTGCTTATTATTCTGTATTTCCATGTGATCTTGCTACAATTTTAGAAAAAGGGCCCTTAAGAAAACTGTTGTCACATATTTTTGTACTGTATGTTCTTTTTTGTTTAAAATAATTCAAAGATGTGGAAACAAATCTTTCCCTATCAACTTCCAAACACCCCAGTCCTCACCTATAACAGAGATACAAACCAACACATATTTTTCTTTCATCCATTCTACAGACTTACAGTAGACAAAGAATGTACTGTAGTGCTTCTCTTTGTCAGTTGTGATCTCAATATATTTTTCTAACCTGATAACCCAGCCATTTCTCTTTAAATTAAGAATATTCCTATCTAGTAACCAGTTAACCAAAATTTCCATTATCAAGGTGACTTTCAAAACATTTGGTGTGGTGTAAAATATCATAGTGAAGTGCAGAACAAATTAAAAAACTGCATTCTCATTGGAAAAAAAAACAATTTTCTTTCTCTTTATTACTGTGTATATTTTTCTAACCTGATAACCCAGCCATTTCTCTTTAAATTAAGAATATTCCTATCTAATAACCAGTCAACCAAAATAGCTCCAGTATGTTAATTGTGGGGTATGTGCAAATATAATGCATTATTTGAACCAAAGATTTGACACAAATGGAAGCCATTGTGTGCTTAAGGCCACTTAAGGAGACTTAAGGTCAGAACTGATAACATCTTAATTGTGTGCAGAGAGCAGTTTGCATGACAACAGATAAGAAGAAACTGTTACATGTTTTTCATCGCACAAAGGAACATATTCCAAGATTGCTCCGCCACATTAGAAGTACAGATCCCAGTCAGTACGGCCTCAGAGCCTGTACTACTCAGAAACACAAGAAAAAAGATGTATAGAAGGTGATAGAGATTCCAGGATCCCAGGATCACTGTAAGTGAAAAAAATGTATGAAAGACCCAGAGGCAATCTCAGTAGACAATCTACAACAGACAAGCTCCTATCTTAAATAGGTAAAGCCCCAACTGTTATTATTCGTGTGGGGATAAACTTTAATACAAATGCCATGTTTTCCATAGCAATAAAACAAATCAAGAGCCTTGGTAACAAACTGTAGAGTAGCACCAAACAATTGGATTTCTCTGGAATCCTACAGTATGTATACTATGCACAGATGAACACCTCCAAATGTTAATCCTTTAATGCAAGACATTGCTGAGAGCATGGTGTGTTAAAAGGCTTTGGCTTTCTACGCCACTGGGTACTATTTTGTGGCACAGACTCTCTGCACACATTTAATGGACTACATGTGAACAAGATGAACTCCAGCCAGCTTGAGGGAAGGATCGTCAAAGAAATTTAAAATCCTATAAGCAGCAGTAGAGTAGGGTGGATTCCAAAGAAACAGGGGTACCTATTAAAGAAACCTCTATGGAAAGACAAAATTAAAGGATCAGCAAGAGGTACCAGCTAATGCACTAATATCTGATTTTGATGATTTGCTATTGGAATCACTGGACCATGTCTAATGAGACTGATAGTGGATAATAGAATATTAGCGGATATTCAGTACAACATTCCAAAGAGGCAGAAAAGATGGAAGGGGTGTTAGTTCAACAGTGTACATCAAAGGGAGTATTCAGGCATAGGAATTTAAGGCTAGATCAATCAAGGGCCTCAAAATCTGTGTTGTTTAGACATGTAGGTAATAATGTCTCGTGTGTTTTCCTATTCGACAAACTTAGATTACTTATTAAAATGCAGAATTTGTTAAGAAAATCAGGAATGTCTGTGTAAAGGAAATGGTTATTGTGGAATATGTTACTTTTCCTCACATTTATTGTTGAAATCATTAGGGATGTCAGCAACTGACACTAAAATGATTAATATGATTTACAATTGAACATATGAATACAGAATGCAAGGACAGTTCACATGAAGGGAAGCCAAACAGCCCAACCTGCCAATTTGGTAGTAGTTAACTGAGACAAGGGTTAATCCAGTAAAATCTCGAAAATAGCCTGGGCATTGACTTCAACAAATGGCTGGGGAGCTCTGTTCCAAACTCCCACAGCTCCCACCTCCCAATTTTTTAGGTAAAGAAATGCAGGCTTTTCTAATTTGTGAGCATATTTCTATACAGTTGTCACCTAGCTTGTGTTTCACTGTTCATTTTAAAAAGCATCCACTGGATTCAGTTTGTCAATATATTTGAGGATTTTTAAAACTTAAGTCCCCTTGTGTTAGCCATTTTTTTAATCCCTAGAATGTATAATTCAGGTGTATCTATATTTTTTTATTATGTGCAAATTGTACACAATATTCTAAATCAGGAATTACATTTTTAACATAACAGTCCTTTATTTAAATTTTACACTTCTGAAAGCATAACATTTTGTTTGCATTTTTTATTGCATCCCACCATGGTGTCAAGTAGATGAACAGTAAATATTCTGTAAGCACAAACAACTAAGTCTTTTTTGTAGGTAGCCTATTCTTTCTCAACAGTTTGCACATTTTATTTATGTTTTTATTACCTGCATGTAAAACTCTATCCAGTGCTATCTTACCCAGAGTGTTTATAAGTTTTTCAAATACTCAGAATAAGCATAATAGAATTGAGAGAACCATCAGGCAGCTGTTCTCAAATATGTTTTGAAGTATATTTTGAAACTGTGTGGGAAGGGTTCAAAAAAAAACTTCAAAAGTTCAGGAAGGCAGACTGAGACAGAGTTTAAGATAAATAAAACAAGGTAGAATAGAAATGGAATTAGCAGAGATTTCATGGTATCATATTCTAAAAATATTTTTCAACGGATTTAGCCCTAGAACAAATTAAGAGATAAAATACAGTAATAGTTAAAATAAATTTATAGGAATTTAAGGAGAAATAAAACACTTTAATGATTAAAAAACAACCAATTAAAGAAACAGAGTGCATGCACAGGTAAAAAGAGATATAACCCAAAAGATAGAGATATGAAAAAAATATTTCAACTGAAGCTAAACTAAAATTTTTATGACAGTGAATCAACTTGGAGAAAATAATGAAAAACATGATTACAAGAGAATGATTTACTTAAGTATTCAACAAGGCAGAAAAGCTGCCATCAAGCCCCAGGCTGTAAAATACAAAGTTCAATATTAAATCATATTAGCATACAAAAAAACAGAAAAGTTACAGGTACTAGGCACACTTAATTAAATCTCCAGGGCCTGGTCATATTCTACCAATTGCAGAAGCATGAACAAACCTTGTTATTGAACAAACCTCCTACAACTATCAGTGAAGAAATGAATATGCATTGGAAATTAATAATATAACATCCTCCAATTAAAAGGACAACACAATTAAAGTAATTGTAGACCAATAAATATTATTTCTGTTACTGTACATGCAAGGTTATGGAAATTATAATAAGAACTCAATTAGAAGATTATCTGTATGATAATGTAATACCAGGGGACAGTACGCATGGATGTAAACACCACCATGTGCTTCACTAACTTATACTTTGAACAATCAAAAGCAGTAATGATTATAAACAGAGGAATTATATATATATATAATAAGGAATATTTAGAATTTAAGAATCCTAGAATGTACGTCCTCACAGACATTCAATATAATACATACTGTAGGTAAATGTTCAAAATGGCATGTTGACATTACAAGAGTACAGCATAAATCTGTATTAGGGCTCACACTCTTCCTAATTCAAATAGATTCATCTGGTACTGTTAGTAAATTAGTCAAGGAAGTATAGCAAACACTGCAGTATCAGAAAAGAACATTCCAAACAAATCAAGACTGGGCTGATAATATTCAATGTAGAAAAGTGAAAAGAATTACAAGCAGGCAGCAAAAACAATATGGACAGGAAAAACACTGAGCTTTAAGGAGCGAACTATGAAAAAACTGGTGTCAACGATGGCACAGATTTTTCAGATTCTGGACAGTGTGGGAAAGCAATAAAAATAATCACAGTTTTAGAAAATTAAAAAAGTATACAATATAATTAATATGCTGTAAAGGGATGTTATGTTAAATCTGTATAATGCACTAGTAAGGCCACAATCTTCCCTGGACAGATTCCAGAGAAGAGTGACCAGAAACATTTATTAGTTTAAAGGAATGACATACTGAAATTGGCTACAAAAACTGAATCTGTCTTGCCTTGAACAGAGGAGAGTCTGACAAAGCCAACCCTTTCAACATCTTCAGAATTTACACTGGAACATGAATAAGAAGGCACAAAAGGAACCTTTGGGAAGCACAACTAAAGCTGGAGGTACGTTTTACACAAAGATGGTAGGAGTATGGAACAAATTCCCCAGTTATGTTTTTGAAACAAACATTCTGGCTTTTTTCAGGAAACATCTAGATGTTATTCCTGGATCAATACATTAGATAGGCCATTGATGGTAGCCTTTCTTATAGTCTGATGTATGCCTAAGAGTTTGAACTACAGTGCACAAAAGATAAAAATAATATAAAAGTTTTTATGTAAAATATTTGTCCCTGGATATTTAGGGAAAAACATCTCTTTTTTCAGCTGCAATGAAATACAAATAGTTCAGTACACATGACATTAAATTCTGTGAATAATATTCTGATGAGGTCAGAATAGAATATTTATTCCAAGAGATTCCAAAACTTTCCCTTAATTTGCAAAAGTACTATATTTGTTACATTTAATTAATCCCACAGCTAAGGATGTATTTTGCAGCACACTTAATGCTACTGAAGTGTCAGGTAACTGTAAATGTTGTTGTAATAATGTTCAACAAAACAGTCAGTTAATTGTCTCTTATGTTCTCCAAAGTACTGTTTATTTGGTGCATTTCTTGCAAGTGGTGGTCCTTCTATTAAAAAAACATCCAAGATTAATTATCTATCATACCATAACAATGCTAGTGGAGATGTAACTGTCAGGACAGTAACAGAAAATCCAGTTTTGTGTTTTGCACATGGTTAAGTTATAAAAACATTTGTTTAACATTGCTTTGGAAACAAGACCTTCCATTATGCAGAAAGAAATGCAAACATATGTTCATGTCACTGGTCAAAGTTAGCTGTATCATGCTAATGAGCTCTAGTAATGTCAAAACAAGTGTTAGTGCCTGACAGCTTTGACTTTATACAGTGTGTTCACCAAAACAGAATGAAAAGTTGTTAGTTCTCATATTGCTGTGTAGTTAATATTCATAGCAACAACATTATCTTGTTAGATAAACAAACTATCCAAAAAAGTCTCATCTAATCTTTATTTTTAGCATTTACAAACATTAAAAAACTATTCACATTTATCTACCTATATGTAGTAATACACAATAATGATATAAAATGTAGTTAGCATGAATGTATGACCTCAGTATCTTTTTCTACAGCCGTCAATGCGTCGTTACAGTCAGTATGTATTTTACGTGTAACATATATTACAGAAAATATGCAATATATAAAAGAACATTAAACAAGCCACTGAAAACATTGTTTTTGTTTTCAGATTTTTCTATTCTTAATATGAATACAGTTTATATTGCCAAAATATATGAAGAAATTATTACAGTGATTTCATTATTCTACAATAAATTTTGTTAAAGATAAAAGAGGTCCTGAAGCACACAAATAATTGTACATTTATTACACATTGAGTGGACCACATAATAGGTACAGTATAGGCACATTGTATATACCCTAGTTAAAGTACATTTTGGTCTAATTCTTAACAACACATGGAAGTCAGGTTTTGAGGGTTGCACTGCATGTTATATATTTCTAAACCCTTTTAAAGTTTCAAAAGTCCACTTCTAAAATAGCTTTTAATTGAAAGCCACAGCTTTTATCATCATGGAGCTAAAAGAAATCATAAATATTCCCAGATGTAAGGGCAAAAAATACCTACATCTGGCAGGCTTTTTTTAAACTTCCCTCCGTCTACCACCCAGTACAAATGTGCAGAAACACTAGAGTTAAGTACACGTAGTATGTCCAAAACATATTCCTGTAAATCTGTTTTCTGTGGTGAAAAAGGTGCTGAGGTGTCTTATTTAGGTCCTTTCACACATGATGATTGATCTTTTGTTCTCTGTTGGCAAAGACAGAAAAGAGCAGTGACTGTAAAAAAGTTGCCAGATGCTTCAAAGATTTCACTTATTGAATCCTTCCATTAGTTTTCATCAGGTATGGAGCTCAATCCACAACACTTCCAGAATTATATTGCCTAGGATCACTCATCATTCAGCTGAGAATGTGACATCTGACTATTTTTAAAGAACAGAATTATCCTACACATCCCATGTTACTTTCTGCATGATCTTGTGACTTAGCTTTTAGTGTCAGCTTTTAAATACAGCTTTACAGTTTAAAATGATTCTTCTTTGTGATGGTTTCCAATTCTTCAAAACATATAATCTTTGGAAACCAAATCTTTCCCAGTGTATTTCTTAGATCACATTTATAGTCTGTGACTTCCTACTGTATATCTATCCTTCTCTGTTGTGTTACTTAATAAAGAGCCTAGCTTACATTGTCAATGTCCTAAGAGGAACAGTCAAAATGTAAACAAAGTTCAGATATAATTATATAACATATTATATGACTCATATCATCATTCAGTATCATCCAGTATACCAAGCTAATCATAATGTTGACAACTGAATCAGCTCCAGAAACTTTTTGATGATCTTTATTATGAGAACTCCTTTACCTTTGGTAGAAAGCATAATGTGTCCCTTGATTTAATTGCCCAGAACCTTTCAACAGTGTATTAATTGAATTCTTCTGCCTCATCTTCTAATGTGTGTCTTGCAGTAGAATTTGAATTTGGAATTGTTGCCCTCTGCTAGACTGTCATTCTTCATCTAGCTCCTTCCTGCTTTTGATGTCCATTTTTCAGCACGCAGCACTTCTTTTGATGCTGTCTTTGAAATGATCCAGATCTCTCAAAAATGTTACTAAATTGTTGCACATATTTTTCTAATCTTCCAGAAAATATGTTTATCATTCTCATGTTGCACATTTCAGGCTTACCTATTATCCATTATTGAAGTAGATTAATACACCTTAGTTCATAGTCATTTCTAAGATGAAACACCACCCAGTTTATCACTCATTCAAACCTATTTTTGTTTTCTCCTTAGAATCCCATTGCCAACTTACAGTAGGTGCAATCTGTAAAATGTTCACTGGACAAACATGTTATGGCTGTGTTAGTTTTGTTTGGGGATTCAGAAGTAATTAATTAAGAAGGTAGTACTTATACAATCCTCAGAAAAAGGCTAGGGAAAACTGTTTTCCTGGGATACAGAATAGCGTTTTTCTCCCACAACTTGTGCCGCTAACCAGTTAGAAAGATTCTGTGCTTTGTCTTTTCATTACATTGGCACTCTTGGAATGTAATGAAAATCTGATTCCATTGCTGCAGTGATACCATGCCTGATTCCAGTCTAATTCCTATCTGATTCTATTGATAGTGTTAATAGCAGAAATTGAACATTTTTTAATGTTGAACATATCCATCCATTATCAAAAAGCTGATTTCTGGTAATGGTTGTGACAAATCAGAGCCTATCCTACAATTACTGTATACTGTAGGGCACAAGACAGGATTACAGCAAAATGGAAATCCAGTCATCATTTACAAATGGACACAAATCAATCAAAACCTCAGAAGCATAACCAGGATTCTAGAACTGTGAGGCAGCGGTGCTAATGCATATGTGTTTCCCGAGATATACACAATGTTTTTTCTAAAACATCCCTATACGGCTTAGACATGGCTAGTCCTAAGGCTACGCTTGTATTAGTTTTAACCACCCAAAAACAATTTTTATGCCTGGTGACATCCACTATGGCATTTTTCTGATTGTTTACTTTAATAAAGTCCTTCCATTAATAGTTTCAGCGTGTTAAATATACTTAAATTTTTTTACCTTCAAACAGTTTGCAGAAAAAAAAAACAATGACTGATTTATGTTTGTTTAGACACACACATTCGTAAGTCACTCCATGGGCTTTACAAGATTTCAAAGTTCACCTCAGCAAAATGCTTGATGGAATTAAAAAATTGTTTTACCTGTTCACCATTCAATTTTTGAAGGTGGACCTGAGTGCAAACAGAAGCCACCTAAGGGAATCTTTTTTTTTTCTAAATTTAGAGTCCTTGCACTGCTTTGCATTGCATTTTAATTTGATTTTTTGGGGTTTATCTATACAAAAGGTTTTCATTACAGTTTCTCACTGGTGGGTATGCTTTAATTGGACAGAATAGATTTTTTTTTCCTTTTACGCGTACTGCTACATTTGCAGCCATTCAAAATGCACGGTACAACCCGTACCGTGCGAAATTACCCACAGTTCACAGCGTTGTACTGCCGTACATGATTGGATGGCCAAAATGACTGACAGGGGCACTCGTGGTGCATTGCATTGGTTGTTATTGGAATGATTTAATCCTTTAATATCTTTACTGTGCATGTTTTAATAAATGTAATATTGAATATTTATAAGGAATTTTATAACTAAAGGGAAATTTTAGTAGCTGAACATAAAAAGAATGCGTCTGAAGGTCATAAACAATATTAATTTAGGAACATAAGCATATTATTTAAACTGTATATGACTGGTATTTAAATAAAAAATACACACCAGTATTCCACTTTCTTCATAAACATTTTAAGCATCAAAGTCTTTCATTCGGTTACATACTGTGGTTATTTTGGAAAAGTTTTTATGGACATTAAGTTTATATACTTCATAAAAAGTTATAATGTTTTAACATTTCCTATGAATATTTGCACTCGTTATCGCAGTAAAAAATCGCATACTTTTTAGAACTTGAGTAATAGGGAATATAAAATGGAATCGCTTATCTAAAGAAATTAATAACGATATAATTATATTCATATAGCTCAAATTATCACGGTAGTACACTTTCTTTGTAAATGTCTGAGTCAGTTTAACTCATTTACCCGTGATTACGTGTATGGTATAATGGCTTTGGCGTGTGCCTTGCATTGTCAGTAAAGTCACTTAGGACTTGTGAGAAAAGGTGGTCAGACCCTATGCGGTGCTGAGAAAGTACTGCTGGTGTCCAAAATCCCAGGAGCAAAAGGCAGTATACGAGGTCGGGTAGGCAGGCTGTGTCGGGTTTCCGGAGAGTCTGGTCGAGAGTAAACAAATCCAAAACATGCTAAGCAGAAACGAAGTCGAAGCTGGAGACAGAGCTGGGTCGGGTATCCAGACGTCAGGTCAGAAAGGTAAGCAAATTCAATAGCCGCTAGACAGAAACGAAGACGAAGCCGAAGACAAAACAGGGTCGGAATCCAGAAGTCAGGTCGGTAAGGTCAGTCTTTGCGCAAGAGAAAGGCTAAAGTCGATCTCAACAGTGAGCGAGGACTGAGAGGAGTGAGAGGGTATAAATAGGGAAAAAGGGCGTGAGCAATGCTAATAACTTAACTAGGGTGCAGGTGTTGACGCCGAGAGGTGCACGCGGGAATACGGTTCGTGACATGCATGCTGGAGGTCCGGGGTTTGAACCCAGCTGTCACCATGAGATTTATTTTTATCAATAAACATTTCATTGAAAGACTAAAATACCAAATATTATGGACACTATATTGACATTTTTATATTTCTAAATATCACAACATGTTCAAAGCTAAGTGATTTATTAATAACAACAAATAATTTCAAACTGCTACTGTACTGCCACTACAGTATAGTTTGTGGGAAATACATTTATTTGTCCTGCATCAAAGTTTAACTCGTTCAGAGCGCCCTACATTACAATCTCAAAGCATTTCATTTTGTCTATTGCTACAATATCGACAGCAATGTAGTTAAAAGGAACATGTCAAAATGTTTCCAAAATAAACACAAGTGAACGAGTTGAGGGATTTGATAATAATAGAGAAATCATAACAATGACCCCGTGTTGTTAATCATGCATACCCAACTGTACTGTAATCCACTTTCTTTGTAAATTATTTTTAATTTGACTCATTCACGCATATTGAATTGTGAGAGACTGATAGACGGAGACAAGATAGAGGTTATTTTCAAAACTACATTTCCCAGAATGCAGTGGGAAATAATGAGCCACCCTCAGTCACATGACCAGCCGATGTGCTGCATCAGAGAGAATGACTGAAGCATTAGCCCATTAAGAGCGAGTTTTTTTAAACAACCTTGCGGGAAGGAAAAGTACCCACGGTCATTTTTTAACTGACAAAGTTAACACAAACTCTACTTAACAGAGCCATTTGTAAGAGCAAGGTGACTTTCTGTTATCTAAACCATTTTTTACAGCTTGTAAAGTAACGCAATGTTTGAGTTAGGCAGGAACGCATCATTGTATCTTATTTTTTATTTAATATTTAAAAATAAATATAAGGCAAACAGCAATCAAATGTCCTGTTTTTTTTTCTTAACACTCATTTTTCAATACTGTAGTTTGAGTCTTTGTGTAAGCTGTAAGTTCTTTTTACTTCTTAATTAAACACTTAAATTTTGTAAACGCAACACGCATTCTGTACAGAAATAAAATCATGTTTTCTACAGTTGTTAAGCAGATTAGCAGGTTGCTGACAAAATAGCGCACCATCCACTAACCGTCCACCACTGCCCAGTGATATAACTTTAATATAAACAAGATCTAGTACCTGGTGCAGTTTTTTTTAAATTTATTTTGAATTAATCGAATCTCAGGTGTGAGTTCATAAAGCCAGAATTACGTACTATCCCTATGTCTGCGAAACACCTGATCATCTACTGTAAAGCTTTCAGTGCTTTGTTTTTGCACATTCCAATTGCAACAGGGGCAAGGTATGTGGGGAAAGGTTTTGGCTGGAATTGAATTAGGGATCTGTATTCTTCACACCTGAAACATTGTTTTCTATTAAAGCATTTTCTTCCGTCTTTAGCTGATCTTTTGCTGCCTAGGCATGCTTACACAGCTCCCTACATTAATTATCATTCTTGGCTGAGAAAGATTTAGAGAACTTAACATTTTTCTTTTCAACAAATTCTAAATATGACTTTTTTTCAGAAATTCCACCAGAGCCAATAACATTGTCCTCTTCTTGTCCTAATTTCTAGTTTAGCAGGATTTGCGCAATAAGCACATTGTTTAATGGTAATGACATTACCCACGTCTTTATCACTGTACAACACAGGTTTGAGTCGGGGTGTCTGTTAAGAAAACAGAGCGCCTTCCAGTACATATAACTACTACATGATTTCTTTATCCGTTTCAGCTAAATGGAATTAAATCAGTCACAATCTCGGAGTGCATATTTTAAAAATAACCCTTCTTCCCTCCTTTGTTTAACTTAAAGAATTTTGTGGAGAAATCCTTAATCACAATACCATCACTTAATTTTTCCAGATACACAAATTCACACTAGTGCCAACAAAAAGCGATAATAGTGGACTATTTTTATGTATTCACTATATAAGAAACAAACCGAAAGTCATACTTTGATTTCGCTTTGATCCATTGGGTGCAGTGATTTGTCCATTACAACTACAACATTACAACAATATTTTAGCCACTTAGACGATTCCATATTCATATAACATCAGGTGATGATCACTACAACATTTATTTTTTTACAATAACAGCAAGCGGTGTTCTTACTACATATTCTTAGAAAAGGATAAAATGTTATAACTTTTTATGAAGTACACAATATAAGCTTAATAATGTTAGAACAAGCACGTTAAAAACAGAACCCATTTTTACCAAGTTAAAGACTGATGCAAAAAATATTAATGAATAATTAAATTATTTATGATGAAGGTGGCAGGTTGAGTACTTTTGTCCAACTGAGCATTCTTGCTTTTATAAAATATACCGACTTTTTATTTTTTAATGATTAACATGCTGTAATACAGTTTAAAATTATTAAAAGTCTAAAGAGTATACAACTTAAATTTTTAATTGTTAAAAGATTGCCACTCTGCAGTGACTGGGATTTGAAACGGGGCGTTTTCTGGCGACAGCTCAAATGCTGTACATGAGACGTTAAGCTTTGCAAGTGGTTTAATGCGGTATGATGCGCAACGCATACCGTGTATTCATGCAGTGTACTCCACGTATATTGAATGGCTGGATCTTTATCACATTTCCTAAATTACTTTTCTGTCCTTAAACACAGCCATGCAATCCAAAATTCTCTACATTTTGTGGGAATCCTAACCCTAACCCTATCTTTGGATTTGGATTAGGTTAGGGTTAAAACATTGTTCAAAGACTTTCCACAATCCTTCACTCATTTAGGTGAACATATTCTTCACGGAATCCAAATATTAGCTTGAGATGACTAAGCAACCTCACCCAACCAAAGAGAATGCATCAACATTTGTGAAATTCTATTTTTGACAGGTGTTGTGTAATTGGAATTTTAGGCTGAATTGCGGACTCAATGAGCATGGTTCCAAGCTCATAGTAGGCTAAGAATCAGGAATATCCAATAAATTATGGCTTTATTTGTTAATATATCCATGCATTCAATGCCAAATGCAAGAGATTGAAACATAATTGCTTTCTATGAATCTTTTGCTCTTAGGTCATCATAGACGACATTCCATTGTAGGTTAATGTAGTGTATACTGTACAGCCATATAGGTAAGAAATAAAAGTGAAGATAACACTGACATATCACATTTTCTAACTTACTTTTCTGTCCTTAAAAACAGCCATGACATCAAAAATTGTCTACGTTTTGTGGGTAACCCTAACCCTAGCTTTGGATTTGGCTTAAGTCACGGTTAAGACTTTGTTCAAAGATGTTCCAAAATCCTTCACTCATTTAGGTGAAAATATACTTTCATACACAGTCCATATATTAGCCTGAGATGACTTAGCAACCTTACCCAACCAAAGAGAGTGCATCAACAATTGTGAAATTCTATTTTTGACAAGTGTTGTGTAATTGGAATTTGAGGCTGAATTGTGGACTCAATGAACATGGTTCCAGGCTTATAGTAGGCTAAGAGTCAGGAATACCCTATAAATGTTGGCTTTATTTGTTAATATATCCGTGCATTAAATGCCAAACATATAATTGCTTTCTTATAATCTTTTTCTTTTAGGGTAACATACTGTAGACAACATTCCATTGTAGGTCAATGAAGTACACACAGCCATATACTGTATATGTTCTCCTTGCTCTCAAGATGGGAATTCCACTTGAAACTGCTCTATTCGGGAGAATTTTTAAGTACAACTATACACCTGGCAATTAGAGATTACAAAATTCCAGACCTCTGAGACACAAACATAGGATGAGGCAGGGTGAGAAGTTTATAAACTTCCCATTTTAGCCTTCCAATTCTTCAGACACTTTGAGTGCTGTATGCTGTATTTGGCACAATTCCAGTTACCATCTGTTATATATGAACATAGAAACATAACAATTACTCATAATTCAATCAGACAGTGGATGCTATTTCCTGAAGTCATATTTAAAAAGGAAAAAAAAGTGGTCTAAAATGAGTTGAAAATGTTTTTTTCATTTTAAAGTGACCGATACTGGCTAATGACTGCTGATGGAGTGATATTGCTACAATATAAGAACTTCTGAAAATGAAAATATTATAGAAGTCAGTATTTAAAAAAAAAGAAAAAATTGAAATCCCATCATAACGAAATATCATCGTAGAGAAAAAAAAAGATTTACGTTCAAGGGTGGTATCAGCTAAAAAGAGGTCAAAACTTTATAATATGTAATTAAGATTAAGTTATTTTGTAATGATGCCCGTTAGCAACAGAGAAAAATATTACATTTAAACGCAAAAAGTATTGCAATAACTACTGTATTTTAACAATATAATAATACATTAATTATTATTTATATTAATAATAATATTTTCTGGCAGTCTTAATACTGTACGTTTCCATTATTTTCATGTTCAGTTAATCATAAATATAATTTGTGGCACAAAAACATCTTAATATTATAGTACTTTCATGTCTCTAACTTTCATGAGGTTTTTAGATTTTGTTTAGATACTAAAGCAATGGGTATATTATTAACATAGATATTTTACTGTACTTATCTGTCTTAGGGATATTTTACTGTACATACTGAATGGATGAAGTGGTCTGTTTTGGTCATTTTCCTGCAGTTTTTCAGCTACTGTTGCCTGTATTAAATAACTGTTCATACATTATGGTTGCTGAAAGCTGAGTAGCAGCTCAGGATCTTTAATTTCTGTGATGAAGCTGATGTCTGACATGCACTCAGAAATGTAGATTTATAAAAATCCTGTCGTGACTGCCTGCTCCAGAAGGACAAAAAATGATTCATGTAAATTAGTGCATTTCCTTTCATCTATGCTCTTTTACATTATGAGGTTTTCCTTTCCTGTTTATTTGATAGTATGTTGATAGTTGTGTCATCATTATACAGTCAGGTTATAGATTTCTTTTCTTTTTGTCTCCACACAGATCCAACACCCAAAACTCAACAGTGGCAACTGTTATTCAATTCATCTTTGCCACTACACTCCTTGCACCAGCCTGGGAAGGGTGAAGATTGTGCAATCTTGTCACTGATGTCGAAAAGGGTAAGCCGTGGAATGGCCAGGAGAGCAATAAAGACCCTAAGCGTAGTGGCAAAAGGGGCAACACTGGTGGTTAGCCGAGGCTCAGGAGGTTAGACGATGTTGGTTAGAAACCTATGCCCTCAGGCCGCGGTGGAGATGACCTGGTGCTAGGTGAGTCTCAAGACATCTAAACCCTCAATGCTGAGCAAAAAGGAAAGGGTGACCCGGAAATATATAGCCCCACACAAAGACACACCGGAAGGACAAGCAAAGCACTGAGAAACTAGGAACAGGACAGAGTAGGAGCGCCCTCTCGATGTAGAGAGCGTGACAATCTTCCTTTTGAAACATGTGCTGGTAGAATTACCCAGTTCCTATTCACACTGCATCTATAGTAGAGTTAGCTGTTATTGGAGGAGTGCTGAGTTCAGTTTTGTAATGCCACCTAAATTCTGGATTCTGAAATCTAGTCACAATTAAGCAAAGGCTGAGCACATATTAGAAAAAGCAATATGGGGCTACAGGACTGTGCGCTGAACGAGCATCTGCTTATGAGCTGAGCTACTTGGGAACCCCACTGTGGTTATGAAATTGGACCTTTTCTTTTCCTGCATCAGACTGCCAGATATGATACAAATGGTGTACAGTAGGTGATTTAAAAAAAGATTAGAGGATTGTTATGATAAAAATATGTTATCTGGGTAAATTCTTTTGTTATTTTTTGTGGACGCAAAATCAGATGATTATCTTTATTTGGTAACAATATTTGGTCCCTGACATTGTGCTCTGATTACCTGGATGACTAGGCATTTTTAATAAACTCCTGATGAATAAAGAATTTCTGTATTTCTATATTATCTTTTTTTGTGAAGGTTGTTCCAGAAAGCTGAGAACTAACTTGTAATTTATAAATATGAGGCAAAACATATACTGTACCATATGGTCAATATTATTTAAGAGTTACATTAATACTGGATCACGTGAATTATAGTAATAAACCACAGGTTGTTAGTGTTTGTATCATTGTGGTTCTTTATGTACTTAATATCAGTATTATCCTTGGCTTCATTCTGTTTGTAATCAGTCTGAAATGATGAAAATAGGCACGGCTCAGTTTTCTAATTCACATCTGTATTTGCCATTTATTACTAACAAAGTCTAACAGTAAAAAAACAAAAAAGCACAGGACACAGTACATTCTGTAGTTTTAAAATATTAAGATTAGAGATATATGTATAGAAATTTAAATAATTGTAATATCAATTACTTGTTTGATCCCTCATCTGCATAAAATATGTTTTACATTACCTTTACATTGGAATTCCATAATCCATAAGTTAATCAAAACAGCAGACAATTTTTTCCCATCCCTTTAAGTGCAATATGACACTCGTTTAATATGGGAAGTCAGATTGTGATTAGAGAAAGGTTGCTGTTTTCTTATATTGATGCTTTATCAAGACACAGAAATTTCCAGGTTAAGATCAATTTAAAAGGAAAACATTAGTATAACTGAAGCAAGTTTAATTCAAGGAGGAAATCAAAAAAGAGACTGGAAATGGAAGTAAAACTGATTTAGCAAATTGAATTTTTCAAGGGATGAAAGTTGAAATTCTTATCAGCGTAATTATGACAATTGTGCTCTGTTGCCATCTACAGTATATCAGAGTGTTTATGTTGTTGTAAACTGTCACATAGGCGCACACATTCTATCCAAGTGAGTCATGAATCTTTAGTCTGACTGGGCAGTCAAGTTTCTCCATGAACTCAACTTCAACTCAACAAAGGAATTTCTTTCCTAGCTAGATCTTCTCCAAATCCCTTCTTCTGTCTCCCATTCCCGGGATCCACATTCATCTCCTCCATTCTAGTCTCTGCAGCTGTCAAAGCCATCCTTAGATTCCAGCCTCTCATCTACCTGCTCTTACTGGCCTTTTTAGCTAACCAATTCACCCTGGAGCTCTGACCAAAGTTTATCTCTTCCAAACCATATCAGACCAATGTTTATCTCTTTTTCCTTGGCTGTAATTCTAATATAATTGAATTATTGGAGTAATAATTGGACCCAATAGCTCCTACAATACGTGTGTCCATGCCATAACAGATCCACCAAGATTTTTAACAGCTGGAAATGTGGGTTGAAGACTTCCTTTGTTTCTATAATCATAAACCCACCCAGAGTAACAGTAGAAGGTGACGCATTAGATTATATTACTTTCTTCCACTACTCACAAGTCCAGGTTTTGTGCTTATGACACCAGGTTATGCACTGCTGTGCATGGCCTTTGTTACAAGCAGTTTCTGAATTGCAGACCTACTTTAAATATCACATTTTTAACACTCATAATGTACAATATTTGTTGAGTCTGAGGCTGTTGCTTAATTGTTTTTAGCAACTATCCTGTTGAGTGTCAGGCTATCCCTTAAATGTACTTTTGATTTGCGATCGCATTTCCTCTTTCCTGATGCTGTCTTTCCTTGTTTGACACGTTATTACATTCTGTGGTTGGCCATTTTGACTAATGGGTAAGAGGGGTGTCCGTTATTGCTGAATGTCAGTAAAATCACAAATAACAATTTTTCAGCCCCAAACCATTACTATATGAGATAAATATGTGTATATTCTTTCTGGATTTTTAAAATTATTCCTTCATCAATGGCAGTCAGTGACAATTGTTCCAATGGCTTTTGTATCATAAATATACAAGCTCTTAATTTATTGCAAATATACTGTATAAAATTAAAGGATACAAACACAAACAACACCCATTGTAAGCAATTGACCTATCCCTGTACGGCATTAATGGTATTCCTGAACCTATATGGTATTTATTTTTACCTTGCTTATAATTTATGCATTTTACAAAGCTTTTTTTACATATTCTTCACATTTGAGTGTACTTTTAAATGTTTTTCTAAAACTCCTTAAAGCACACAAAATACAAACATCACCCATCATAAGCAATTTTCATACCCCTTTTCAAGAAGGCCTAATGATGACCTCACTTTCTAAAATTAACTTTCTTTACTTGAACTATGTCTGTGGTAGTTCAGTTGGGTAGCTACTGTATGTCAGCATGCGTAGGCTGCAAAGGAACATGTAATAGGTTTATTCCATGCTGAAAAAAAGAAGAAAGACAACACAACGTTTCGGCTGTTTCAGGCTGCACTGTTTTGCTTCCTATGGTGATATACAGGTTTTTCACACGAAGCCGTATTGAACAGTATTTCTCACGTTGTGAATGTGTGTACACAGCAGTCCTCTAGGGTGTAACAGTACATGCATATAGTTATATCGTTATTTAGATATGCGAATCCATATTATATACCCTATTAATCAAATTCTAAAAGTATGCTTTTGTTTACTCCGATAGCGAGCATATTCGCATAAAAGGTTAAAATATCACTTTTCTCACAAAGTATATAACCAATATGGTCAGAAGGAGCACGTAAAAACATTTCCAAAATAATTGTCTTTCTCACACCCGAAGAAGGCTCCACAGCTGAAACGTTGTGTTTTCTTTCTTCTTTTTGGTACAACTAACAGACAAGTGGAACATTTACAAATACACTCACACAATGTTATTCCCAAATAAGTACTGTAAGTCCCATGTGGAAACAAAACATTTTAAATATGTTCCACCTACATCCTTAACTAAAAATGTCTGTACCCTGCAGGGCACCATTGATATTTCTGCCTTTCAGACTTAATTATGATTAGTTGTTTATTTTTTATTATTTTTTTTATTTTACTTTGTCCATGATAAGTCCAGTTTTTCTGTATCAGATTTTGTCTGTTAAATCTGAAGTCTGCTGAAGCAAAACCCATTAAATAAGGGATTTAAAAACATCCTGTAGAATCCTTTTTAACTGTGATTTTGTTAATGGAAAATATGAGTTGTTAAGCATTTCCATTATTTTATCCACTCCCTGTACATTCCCATCATTCTTGATCTCGCTGACTACTTTGATCAAAAAACCCGAATTGTCTGTAGTTCCTGTTCCCACACCAATGCACATTTTCTGATTCCCAAGCTTCAGTGCTCTCAGTCCTTTATTCTTCTCCCCTTCCTCTCACTCTCTGATACTCTTCCCTTCCTTTATGACCGAAGATGCCTATGGCTACTAAATCATTTTTGCTGGAGGATGTTAAATACTTATGAAATTCATCTTTATCAAATCTCCCTGAACTAATACTAGTTCAGAAACTATTTTCCCTTCTTTTACTCACATTCTATGTCAGCCTCTGCCTGCCTACACCCCAATTCCTCTTTTGACCACTTTCTTACGGAAAATCTCTCCTTCAGATTTTCTCCTGTTTTCTCCCCTCTTCCTGACCTGTCTGTAAAAATATCCAATCAGCATTTGCTGACCCAGTCATTTTGGGCTCTATATTACTTAAAGAATTTATTCAAAGTTTATGATCAAGAACTATTTTGTTCCTCAATTTGTGCACTACAGGGTTATCCCCATAACACAGCCACCTGCACATATAATTGTAAAAAGTACATCATCATGGATCGCTTGGCTTCTCATAACTCCCCACTCCTTGCATCAACATTTTAAGTCCTAGTTATGACTACTTCTGAATAATGAAAACAACTGATCTTTGCAAAACTGATGAACTGACGGGTGAACTGATGGGTGTACTGCCAAAAGAAACTCTATCTTGATTGAAAAGATCAATACAAACACCAACTGACCAACTGAGTAAGGAAGCAGTCTTTAACTACATTAACATTTAAAATCTAATAATAACCGTTGGTCTTTCTGTAGTTTTTGTGTTTCCATATATTTTTTCAGTAAGGAAAATCAAAATTTCCTACAAAATGTGCTCATTGAGGAAACCCTAGTCAGTTTTCGTATGATTGAAGATACAATTGATACAATTCTGGGATTTGTTTTTCTTTTTCCTTTCTCTACCATCTCTCCCATGATTTTTTTTTCTTTAAGTTCTGCTATTACTCTTACATAGACCAGTAGGTGGCACTCAGCCCTCTAGTCCAGAATTTCTATTCCAATACAGTAACAGGGGCCAGTATGGATCACTGTACTGGCTAAACTCCATTTAACGTGTTGTCTCTCATTCTTTGGGTTAGCCTACACATTTATGTCTATCCTGCCAGTTTTTTCTATTTTTCAAACGTGAAAATGACAACTAGTGGTATACATGTATTCGGCATACTGCAGTATTGGACATAATATATTACATACACCTTGGACACATAACAACTCTATTTATATTGAGTTTTGTCTACGTTTATTTGATTCTATCTCTATTGAATTATTATCTATTATTATGTAACCTTATTTTGTAACCTTAATTGTGTGATTTTTATCCCCCACCCCGGTGAGCCTGTAGAACAGAACATGCTGTATTGTTATGCATTTGACAAATAAACTTTGATTGATTGATTGACACACAGACAATATAGTGGCAAGTTTGACTGCAAAGCATTTTTCAAGGCTATTGTTCAATCGATATGAATAAATTAAGTCTTGTTCAGAGGGGTTACTACCAAAGGTATGCTTGCTGAGTTTTTATGGTTTATTATCAAAGATTGCCTAACATTATGAAACAGAATACTTACAGGGGTGATCTTTTGTTTAGCAATGTAGGCTATTTAATTGTCATTGTTTTTAAGAGTGAGGCTTGAAGGCCTAATAGTTGACAGCAGAATGTGTGATAAATAAATGCGAGTGCTTCAGTTGAGGGTGATGATATTGTTGCAAATGTGCTGTTCTTTTCTTTGTGATACTTATGTACACATCCTTGACGTACACCAGTATTGACAAACAGACAGTCCGTCAAATAAGTGTCTAGCTACAACCGTCACCTTCTACAGTTGAAAATCCACCTGTGAGAAAGTTGTAAATCCACCGGCAGGTGGAAAATAGAACATTCAACTGTATTAATTTATTGGAAAGGAAATCTGGAAGATATTATTAAATGCAGAGCTAAAATCAACAAAAAACAATTTCTAAATTATATATGAATTATATTCATATCATATATATTCGGTTAAATCATAAAATATCATGTGAATAATGATCGTGCAAGGGGTAGAAAATATATTAAGATGTAATGGTCAGAAGTGCAGAAAAATAAAATTGTTGTATTGTCCAGCATCCAAAACAGTACTTTAAAGTTATTTAAAGTAACTCTCCAGTGCAAAATAAACTACTGTAAAGGAACAAGTAATAGGTTTATTTCATGCTGAAAAAAAAAAGAAAGAAAACACAACGTTTCAGCTGTGGAGCCTTCTTCAGCCTTCCTCACACCTGAAGATGGCTCCACAGCCGAAACGTTGTGTTTTCTTTTTTTTTTAGCATGGAATAAACCTACAGTATTATTTGTTCCTTTGCAGCCTACGCATGCTGATGCAGCTACCCACCTGATAAACTACTGTATATTGAATACCATTTGAACTATAAGATATTTATATAACAAATGTCAAATGGATTCAATGGTGTTTAGAATACAGTAACTGCTATACTGTATGATACCAAACGCAAATGCTAAAGCACTGAGGACTGCATACCACTCTGAGGTGCATTTACAATTTATGAACTGTAGCTGTGAAATTCATTTTGCTGACTTTGAAAGAATGTCTTCTGCACTAATATCACTATAATTACATTTAGTCCCTGAGGGATCTTGCCAAAAATTGTCCTTGACAAACCTTGTATAAAACCCATGATTCCTTCCCTTTGGTGTATTTTTAATTACTAATTACAAGATCACAACTTTGGTACAAGAAGTCAAAACTTATATTTTTTTGGAAATAGCAGTTAATTTTATTATTTATAATATACTCAACCATTTTGGATACTGCTAATTGTTAATAATTACTTACTTACTTGACAGGTGCTTAACGTATAAAGGCTGCCTGATTCTTTGCCAAGGTGACATCAGTTTTGAGTCTGTAGTTTTGCAATGTAATAGTTAAAATGTTATTTTATATATTTTATTTATTGACCATGTGCCTGAGAACAGACATTGCTACCAGTTTGAAATCTTAAAGTATTAAAGAAAGATTATCCAAAGAACCACAGGGCTGAATTTGTGACAGACGTTTGCAGTCTTCTTTTTTCTATTTTGTTTTTGTTGTAATCAAGGAGAAAACCTCATTCTTCCTCTGTGATCTAAAAACTACATATTAAAATGTACTGATGACAGAATTATCAAAATGTTACAAGGATTTGATTAAGTTAAGATAAAATTAAATATTGTTAATACATTGTTGGTACTCAGTTGAAATAATAAATTAAGATAGGAAATGTTTACTCAGGATTTCTTTACAGAAGTACAGTATATCCGATCAAGTTCAAACCATAAAAAACACTTACAAATAAATATTTATTCTATAAATTTGAAATGATATGAGAAGCAGGGAATCACAGAGTGAATGCAAATGCTCCAGCACCTGGTCATTAAAGAGTTATGCTGATGTAAATGGGGAATACAAAGGTGCTGGTGTTAGCTGGAAGTTGTTAGTGAAACGAAAGAAAAAGCAACTGAGATGGAAGATAACCCTGCAGTCCTTCCTAAAATTAAACCAGTTAAGAACTAGAATCCCTGAGGGCTCTGAAAGAGTAAGAAAAAAATCACTTAAAACGCACACTGGCAGTGTGCGTCTTCTGGTGCCAAAAGTACCAATTTTGTCACATTTTCTACTTTTTAACAAAATCCTATTTCAGCATTGATTTAAATAATAATAAAATGCAAGGATAGAAAAAGTATAGTATATTCAGTATACAGTATATTCAACTATGGGTGTTTTACATTTTTCATTTAAAAACAAACTTGCATGTGCAATTATATTGCATGAACAGCATTTCTGTCAGATGCTTTGTGGCTTGCTTTGTACTGCTGCCAGATATCTTAATTCAAAGCTTAGTGTAAGTGTGCTTTGTAGGATTAGTATAAAACATAAAGTGGCAAGCAGTATTGTAAAGAGACAGAGTCTTTTGTGCTTTTCAGATGCAAATAAGCACAGGATGCACACAAAACAATTATATGCTTATGGTTTAACATTGATTCATGGCCCTTTAACTCCCATGTACACTTCCTTTTTTAAAGCCTACCAAAGGTGTCACGCTATAGGTAATTGTTGTCAGAAATACACAAATGCTGTATGGGCATGGTTTTCTTAAAGAAAAAAAAAAGAATCTTATTTATAAGATTTTAACACAGCCACATTTTCAGGTCATTGCAACAAATGCAAGGGCAAGATCCTTATGGAAATTTCCCAGGGAAATGTTCAAGGTGATGTTGGTTTTCCTGAATGCAATTGTTTTAATCCCAGAATGATTTGCAGACTGTTTGTTTTCACCACATTCCATAGCAGGTGCTGTGATGAAAACTTTTACTGTATAATATGTTTGTCAGAAATTTGTAAGTGATAACATAGTAAAATTATCAAGCTTAACTTTTTTCTTTTTACTAGAGGGGACTTTTTAATGACAAAATGTAGAGGTTTAAATTCATGTTTGAGATTTCTTTTTAACCAAAGTAAAGTAATTTATTTTCATGGTTATGGTGGTGAAATGTTATTTTGACTGAAGTATAAATGGGAGTGGGGCAGCATCTTGGGGACTATGTTAAATTTAGTCACTCACACATGTAATTTGTACTTTTGTTTATTTTTAATCATGTACCTTTCCTCACCTCATAATCCAGATGCCCCCATTTTGACTCCACAAACAAAAATACTGACCTCCAACAAGAGGTTGTTTTTTTTTCTCTCACTCTTGACATCCATTGTACAGGTGGCCTGTTCAGGGAGATGGCTCGTGGAGGACTGTGTGGAGAATTGGATATGCTATTTGGTTTTTACAGGATAAGAGAATATTTACTAGCTACTTAATTTAAGGTGCTGAGTTCTTTTTTGTGGTGGAGAATCATGTGCCAGGAAGTTAAAAGGATAAATCTGAGTCACTGAATTATTGAGTGAGAGGAGTTTAAGATTATGACCAGCTGCTATTGAGATTTGGTAGTGATATTTTTTTCCTAATTGTTTTGTGGACGTCTTGTAGAACATTTACCTTGGATACAAAAGGCAGTGATGCAGAGAGAGTGCATACTCTCCAGCATCAGCATCGACTTGGGGAGAAATGGAGATCCATGGGTGAACAGCAGGTAAGTAAAGTTCTGGGTGAGTGCTCCATTTTTTAGATGTACACCCCAATACAATACATTCAATACATTCTCTTTCTCTTTTTTTTTCTAGCTTCAGCATCTTGATGAAGAAAGGAAGGCTAGATCTGTACTCTAACTTTTATTTGGGGAACTGACAGCAGTGGCTCTTGAAGGATTTTCAAATCAAATGTGTTCCTTGAGAGATGTTGGGGATTAATTGCATTTCATACACAGCTGTTTTTTGTTTTGGCTGTGTATAATTTTAGGTAATGTAAAACTTTTAGTTCTCTGTACAGAAGCTTTTTTTACCTTTCTGTAAAAGAAAGCAAGTTAGTAGACTAAAATAAACTATCAAACCTATCTCTTGTGTGCTTATCTGTGATTGTGCTGGTGGCACTGGGAGATCTGAATAGCTGCATCCTAATGCCTTTGTAATTACTACATGGTGTACAGTCAGCTACAGTTCCTGCAAATTGCTACTTTTGTGACATGAACCCATCTGTAAAACTAAGTCAGCCGTGCCATTGCAATATTTTACATCACAATGAGATGCTGCCATTCAACTGGATTTGTTTCTGTACTCATGTTTAACAGGCTAATAAACAGCTATAAGATGACCACCCACAATTTCCTTGCAGTGTGTAGAAAATGTAACAGTGACTTACAACTTGTGGTCCCAGGCAGGATAATTACAGCCCCTAGTGCAGCCATAAACATTACATCCTTATTTGCATTTTTACCACCAAGATAAAGCATTCTTTCTTTCCTAGGCTGTGGCTTCAGTATCGGCGCCATTTAAATGACTTTTTATAAACGTATGTAACTATTGAATATATGGCATTATGATCTGTAAGAAAAGGAATCTGCAATCCCTGCTCCACGATCTTGTTGTACATACAGTACATTATACGTTTTCTATATTTCAATTGTGCTTGATAAATGCCAATACTTAAATGCTTACTCACACACTCAGTCTCTCTATAAAACTATTATTATATAGAACAGGTCAAAGGAACAGAATACAATAAAATGTACAGAACTGTATATTAAATTCTATGCACAAGGTAATATTAAGAGTTTTAAATCATAAGGAAAACTGATAAAAATAAACAGCTGAAATAAAATAAGTAGTTCTCAACCATGGCCATGGGGAATTGCCTCAGTTTTTGCTTCTCCACGGCTTTTAATCACTTATCTATTTTTTGTAAGGGAAATGTTTTTCAATTTGCTTCCAGTTTTTAATACTTTGAATTTCATATTTGGTTTTAATCCTGCATCAATTGTTTCAACCCTCCGTTATTCAGGCGTCTTGCTTGAATTGAAACCAACTTGACCTTTAAAGAAGACAAAAAGACATGCAGTATATGCAGAGAGCGTGTGATACATTGCCATTCCTACTTGTGTCTATTAATAGTTGTTTAGTCAGCAATAAATGTAGGGACTGCTTAAAGTTATGAATACCGAAGCTGCTGGAAACAATTCAAGTAGGGCATATTTGAAACTCCTGCATGAAACAAGTAATCCAAAAGTCTAAACAAACAGATAAATTAAATGTATTTATTAAAGCTGCCAATTCAGAGCTCAGGTGAAAAATTAGCTCAGTAGAGAAAGCAGTATACCAGAACCATGGCTGGAAGCCAAAGATGTAAACATTATAATTTCACAAAGAAATACAGCATGGATATGTTTTACTGGCATTTTGGCATTGACCGCTGTGAAAGTATTACTCCTTGGAAGATAGCGTAATCTGTTACATTCCTCTCCGTTCTCTGTATGGGGTTAAAACTCAAAGCCAGCATACTAGCTGGGCAGGCAACAGCTTGTGCTTTTAAATGAGCTGCCTGGAGCAGAATAGAATAGAAAATAAGGAAGGGAATAAAACTGGAGGATTTTGTCCCGCTTTATCCTATACAAGTAACAGTATTCTTTTAGGGAAACTGCATGGAAACAGTTCAGACACAAGGAAGTTCCAATAGTTTCCTTTCACACACAAAAAAAATGGCAATAGTGTGGAACAGTAGCTGAGGATCTGGACTCCAGAAAGGAGAGCTGTAGTATAAAATCCTTGGTGGATTGCTTGTTGTTGTTGCTCTTGAATTTGGTGATTCACTAAGGTGGCTCTAGTAAATGTAGAAATGATTATTTAAATTTAATATTTAAAAAAATGAATTATCATATAAATATATTAATGTAGAGAAACTGTTGTGACAATGTTGTGTTTTCTTTCTTCTCTTTTCAGCATGGAATAAGCCTATTACTTGTTCCTTTGAATAACAGGCATGCTGTTAACATGCTGACACAGCTACCCACCTGAACTATTAATGTAGAGTATTTTTATTGCATGCATTCATTACATTATATCACTTTATTAGCCCTATACAATTTATTGCATTAGGAATTCATCTTTTTACATAACCCAGCTTGCTCTCCATGAGACACAGACAGGGAGAGAAGCTTGGGGTCAGAGCACAGAGCCATTGTACAGCACCCCTGGAGCAGCTGGGGTTAAGGGCCTTGCTCAGGGGGCTACCAGAGTAGGATTCCTCTGCTTGCTGCGGGATTTGAACCAGCAACCTTCCATCCACAGGCACAGAACCTTAACCAAAGAGCCACTGCTCTGCCCACAGTCATTTCTACTTGGTGGTCCTGGCTTGCTTTTTGCACAGTCGTTGAATTCGCAATGCCTTTGCATTTTTGAACTCCATAAAAAACTGCAGATATTCTTTTTAATTCACCTTTAAAATCTTGCAGAACTGAACCATGCAATTAGGTAAAATTATCATCTCAGGCAGGAACTTGCATAGCCCCATGAGTTAATGTGCTCTTCACCCTTTTGGAAATTGGAAGAATTAACCTAAATTAACAGATTTTACTTTTTACTTTTTAACAGAAACTATGCATTACTCAAAACTGTTGTGAGTTCAAACTCAGTTTAAACATTTAGCATGCTGAAAATTACACTTATGTGACAAAACAGGAAATGTAAATACATTTTGCTAAACAGCATTCATATAATATAGACAAAAAGGATTGAATGTCAAAATAAAAAATGCAACTTTTAGGAGTTTCCATAGAAGCATAAATCAATTTAACTATACAGTATGATGATAAGAGTATTGAGGTACAGGAAATTGTATATTTTAACAGACCATGCTATTGTTGTTGTAATCTCTCACAAACTAGAAAATGGGTTAGTCAGCTCATCCAAAATTATGTTCAAGGACAACCTATGTGGAGATGGAATTAATTAGAGTATATTTTCATCTTTTTCAAATATGATGTGTGACTTTTTAATTTTTACTGGGAAATCAACAAAAAATGTTCTTTACGTTCATCCCAATACAATTATGTCCTTAATAAGGGTGTAACTTATATATATACATACTGTATACAGTATATTTCTATACTGTATCTATTCAGTAGACACATCACAACATCCTGTAGGCATTATGAGTAAGGGACGGTACATCTTAGATCGGTTGGAACAATACATTTATACAGGGGGAGGAGTATAGACTTTTAAATTAAAATGAATACAGAATCCCGACTAAGATCTGACAGTGTCTTTGGTCTAAACCAGTGATTCCTAAACCTAGCCTTGCCCTCCTCCTCCCTAGTGTCTGCTAGTTTTTACTCCAATTGAGACTTCAGTTGTCACTACTGTTAACTGATGCCTTTAATTGATCTACTTTGTTTAGATTTGATTTTGTTTACCTACAGTACTACTACTTCAAGTGTATTTTTCCTACTGCTTCAGCAAGTAAAGGTCTCTTCAGTCTCTCCTAAACTTGTTTATTAATAGTCTGAACTTATTTATTTTCTAAACCACGTTTAAGAGAAGATGCAGTTTTGGAATGACATTGAGTACAGCACATTGTTTTTTTCTCTCCAAAATTCCAAATGATTATGTTTCAGTCACCACACCTGAATAACCTGAAATTAGGACTTCCTGAATGATGATACCAATATCAAATTCCAACAACTTCAAAGTTCAAAACAAATTTAAAACTTGACTCAAACAGAAAAATGAATTGATTAACCTGTGATTAAGAACAGGTGAGCTGTGTTCAGAAGTATTGATCTCAAATGTCATTGTCATTCTTCAACTGCAAAATGGCCAAAATACAGTAAGAACTTACAAACTTTTAATAAAAGTTCATCTTAAACAGGAAATATAATTTTTTGTGTACCATACTGTAGTTGTTCATATAACATCTTTTCTGAATGTTTTGTTACACTGCATGTTCATTGTTCTAATGTATTGTGTTGTATTCCAGTATTTTATAACTTTCACTGTACTTAATCTTCACTGTGGAACTGTAATTTCCTGTTCCTCCACTCTGTATTTAGAAAAATTGCTTTCTGACCCCTTGACAAGTGTTTCTAGCCAAAATGACAAGGAAGCACCTGCTTCTTTCCAAAAGTTCAATGGTACTCCACACGCTAAAAATAAACCACAAGTTATAATATTATTTAAAAGTTAGAAAGAATACTGTATAGGTATAGTCTTTACACCAATTTATGCTTTTTATGTATGATTTACTCCAAAATTGAATTTGGAAGGTTCTCCTCACGGTTCCTTTTTTTGTGTTCATTAACAGTCATAAGGTCAATAATGATTTCTATATACAGTATATCTAAAAGTAAAGTCAGTCATTATTTTAGTTAGAAGATCTTCCCTGGAAATACCCCCAGTGTAGCTGTTCTCATGTCATGAACAAATATTTTACAGCTCTGGGGCATGTTTTTTTTAATAAAATTATAATACAAGCAATACCTAATTTTCTTACATACAGATTTGTTTGCAATTTTGGCTTCTGATTAGTGGATATTGTATATATAATATCAAGATGGTTGAGAGTACAGCAAACTGAACAGATGATTTCAGCAATAACACTAAAAATAACGGAAGCCATTTCAATACTTCATGTCATGTATACTTCTTGGCATTTGAACAAATTATATGAAACACATTGGTCAAAGACATGTTTCCAATAAGACATTTACAATAAAGTAAATTGCATTAGTTGTAATAACAATTCTGTACACTCATAATGTTTTTGGAGAAACAGTAAAAGGCAACAAATCTTTTGGTATTAAAAAGGCAACAGTTTCTGAATGCCCCTAGGTATTGTTTAATAATCAAGTGCTCAAAGTCAGAACTCAATATGCATAAAATGGTCTCTCATTGTCAAACTTTTTTATGTTCTGCTATCGTTCTGCTAACGAAAGTTCAAGATGGATGACAACAGCCAAATTCAATCAGACTCAACTGTCAGTCATTTGTAATCACCCCTGAAGTCATTTTCTCACATAAAACATTTTAAATACTATGTGTATTTCCCTGCACCCATCTTTTTGGATCCCATCTTCCCTTTACAGTAACCCCTTGGTCACTTCTCACTCTGCATGGAAGTCCTAGCCTCTTCTATGGTCAGATGATAAACCGTCAGCCAAGCAGATTAAGACAAATGTTATTGTGAGGAAAGCACTCCATAAACCTTTCAAAATGTGTAGTTCTTTGGTGCTATTATTCTTAGTGAAATATCTTAAGGCTATGATGTGAAAATGAGTAGTCAAATGAATGGCATGGTATACGGTATACAGCTCTGTTTGTTGCATGAGCTAAATAAAAAAAATCAATAGACTAATAAATACAACCACTAAATGCATAAAGTTACTGTATCTTCTTATATGTGCGAAAATTAACCCAGTGACTATTTTTGTTATTTTTTGTGGTCTTCAAGCTTATTGCATAATTCAACAATACTCAAATCAATAGATGGTTTACAAATGTGCAAATTATTTTTCAGCCACAACAAATTTTAAACCTGAAATTTGACACAGCTCTCTCTGTTCTAAGACCTAGCTCATGTGGAATAATTTCTAATTCTATAGTCCTACCCATTTACTTCTCTTTTCAATAGTTAAAAGAAAGTACTTATGAGGAAAAAAAGCCATCAGGAGGCCCACATTGATATCCTGTCTATACATGCAAACAGAAGCTTTATTAGTTGTATTAAATTGTATTAAATTACGTGTGTTTGCGATTCTGGTCCTTTGTGCAAATTACAAAAAAATGGGTGTCAGAACAAAAGAACAGACTGCAGTGTTTATTTTATTACTTGATTAGTATTCTTTAGATAACATCCACTGGTATGTTTCCTGTTCTTCCATTATTTTTAGGAAACGCTGTCATTGTGTGCATCTTTTTTTACTGATTAATTATAATGTCTGTTGGATTAATTGCAGGAAATCTCGGTATCAACTCTATTTTTTACATATTATCTAATGAGTTACACCTTTTTGTCAGATTCATTTATAAATGTTTTCTGATAGTTTGTTTCTTATTGAACTTTGGTAGGAGACAGTGATGAATTGGCTTTAAATTCTTCTAAAAGTTGAAAAGGCCTGTAACTCTGAATGACCCAATTTACCATGCTTATTCCCTGAGAACACATTCTTTATGTTTATTTGTATGTCAGAAAGCACCTCTGGTGCTCGGCATTGTAACTGTCCATAAAAGTCAACATCAACCAGATTAAATACAGAATTGTACTTACAAAACGATGTAATTAACAGAATTGCATAGACACGGTAAGTTTCACAATATCTAAAGCAGGAGGCATACTTTGTTTTTTGCTTAAAAAAATTATATCAAGTTCCCAAATTATTTTTTACTTTTCTTTTAATAATTTCATCTGCTGAAATCCAAACTTTTATACAGTAAGTTGACCTAGTTGTTGTGCCCAGTCATGTAACTGACAAAATATTAAATATTTCATTGTTATTTATGGATCTTGCCTGACATTAATTTCATCTTTGTTTTTGATAAAGGCAAAAAGAGACTAAGCCCTGAAAGACAGAGGGTCACGGGTGCAGTCCAACTGAGAGATAACCTTTATATACCCATCTGTCAACAGTACGGCTAGTTATGTAGGAGTGCAAAGCTTTTTAGAGGTGATGTTTAAAAAGAGAGTGTGAATGGTGGTTAGCAGAGTGCAGGACACATCTGAGAAATGCCAAGAAGAATTTCCATTTTGAGTTATAATTAACACTGATAGAATACTGTATATCTTAAATCAAGATAACACAACATCCCAGTTTCTTTACTTGGGTATTATTTAATATCAGACAGAGGTAGAAAATCTAATCACTTTATACTATTTAATACTAGTTCAATCCAGATTAATAAAATTTGACATTGGTTCAAGGGACAAACAATATAAATGTTTTCAGAAGAGATTTTTTTAGAAGGATAGCACTTCACAGACAAGGACTGAAGTGATTCACTATTTGTCATTATTCTGTGATCATAAAAAATACATTTATATGTGGGAGATAATGAATTTGGAACACATATACAGTACTTCTCAGATTTTTTTGTATTCTTACTGTACAGTATTTCCATTGCAACAAATTGACTTAGCATTTCCTTAATTACATTAAGATCCAGCAGGAGTATTATATACACTTTGCTTTAGAAACTATATAATACAGTACTATTTATGAGTGATAACTCCTGTTTTCTGAGAATGGTTATGCTTAAAACACATAGAAGTAACAGCTGACATAAATTTTATGACCTATTTCATCACATCACATTGCCTATTGCATTCATGAGAGTGGATGCTAAAGGCGAATTTCCTCATGTAAAATCTTTTCTTATTATGTTATTAAATGCAGAATTCCCCAGCTTTATCAACCAAATATTTTTAGGAATGCAGAAGCAAAATATCTTTGCTTTGATCTTTGCACCATTGTCTGAGAGTATTCAACATCTTTTGACTTCAGGAGAGTGCGTGAGGCCGGGAAGCCATACCCTCTGGACTTAATACCCTTTGATATTGCTCGACAGAAGCTGCATTAGGACAGGGATCATCTACCACTTTTCTAGAACAGAACCACTGCTTCTTATTATATGGTTTTCCTTTGAGGGAATATGATATTTCTTTCCACTTCCAAATACCTAGACTGCTGGCACTCCAAAAGTATTGAGACAGCAAAATCAAACAAGTCAAAGTAACTTATTTTTGCTTACATTAAAAAACTTATGAGTTGTTTGTTTTTTAATCATGGTATTAATACAAATGATAAGCATTTGTGTTCAATGTTTTCTTCAGTGTGTTATATCTGTGATCAACTTGATTTCAAAATTTATTCATTCATTCATATGCTTTGATTCATTGTCTTGATGTGCTACCCAGTAATTATGAAGAAGTTTGTTCTACATAAACAGACAATGTTTCTGCAGACCCCAGCATTCATTCTACCGCTAATCATTAGTTACAAAATCAATAAAGAAGTGGAAACCTGTTCCAGAGGCAGCTATGCCTGTCCAAGCCATAATATTACCTCCACCATGTTTCACAGATGAGGTGGTGTTTTTGTTTTGGTTTCTTCTACAGTATGCATAAAAAAAACCTTTGTTCCAAAACTCTGCTAGCTCATCTTTGTACTTATTTGTGAGCAAATTATGCCATTGGCTGGACATGCATCACCATCACTGGTGGTTCAGAAAATAAAATAATTAAAAAAATATATTGCATTTATCATATCTACACATCTACATATCACCTCTATCCCGTTTTGAAATATGATGCACATATACTGTATGAAGTTTTAATGACACAGTACATTTAAACTCTCGTGAGGCAATATATATATACTGTAGCACTGATAAATGATAGCATGTGATCCAATTTTGTGGCAGATAAACTTTTATTTCAAAGATAAATTATATGTTTTTTCTTTAAGGAAGATTCAATATTTTAGAAACATTTATTATCTTGAGAAATATTCTTTGCTTTTCCCATTGTAACCATGTGGGTGTGAATGGCCGGTGAAAGTTGATGCCCAGTTTGAGGGGGCAGAGGTAAAAGCGTGAGGTCAGCTTGGAAGGTTAAAAAAAGAAAAAGGAAAGAAAAAAAATGCTATTGACAACAGGGTCCAGACTGGACTGGAAAAAGAAACCGGGATCTAGATTGAACTAAACGGAACAGGAAAAGGAAGAAAAGGCCTAAATGCTGAAGCGGTCACAGTATAGGCTGCTATTGGCCTTGCTATTAGCTGTGCAAGGGCCGCATTCACACATGGAGGCAGAGAAAAAAGATTCTATAAAGGGGGACTTGTGGAGTTTAGAAAAATAGAGAAAAAATACTCAGCTGGTCACACCATCTTGATGTGGTAAATAAAAGGTAGAACTGTTCGTAAAAAGGGAAAATATTTTGGTTTTAATACACATGCCTACTTCATCTGTTATTGCAAAATGTGGCTTTGTCAGATTAGTTAACATATTTTTGGCTAGAATCTGGAAAGATAAAATTATCGCACAGAGCCCATTATTGGATTCAGATCACAAATAAATGTGGAAAGAAGGTTCTAATGTGATGCCACATGGTTACTGAGGTCTATGTAATTACCTTTTGATCCACAATTAACCTATAAAGTATAGCATTTTTTCTGACTACCTGCAGGATATACAGTATACAAAAATCCATGTGTTCTAATTAACCTGATATAACCTCTTGACATATCTTCAGTAAATTAATCCTTTTTAATTCTGTTTTATGCTAATGTTCACTTGAAAAGACTATATATGTTTGATTTGTCTTTAAAACATTTAATTAAACATGAAATTGAAATATGATTTAGTGATTGTATGGAAGGTGACTAAAGAACTGATAGAGTCTGTAGAAAGTCTTATGTAAAACAACAATTAATTAAATTCACAGGGCTACACAATGCAGTATATTGCTGTGGTTGGGTACTTGTTAGTAAGCCAGGTGTAACGAACAGTTCTTTCCGGACCCTATGCGGACGACAGTCCGACGGAGTGGGGAAACACTAGGGAAACGTCATGCAGGAAAATGGGGCTGAAGACAAGGGGGCGTGTCCAAGGTGCGCTGGTGCACGGGGGAGGTGTGGCCGAGGCGAACAATCCGAGAGAGTAATCCTTAGGGATGAGCGTCAGCGCCTGGCTTTTAAGGTGGGCTGGGAATAGGGAACAGGTGCAGAGAATAAAGTCTTAGTGAAAGGGCTGGAGCACCCTTAAGGAGGGGGGACTATAATCGTGACACCAGGGCTGTCTTGGTTTTCAGGGAAGCAAAGACTCCTGTTACTTGCTGGGTTTCGATCATAATTATCTGTGTCCTAAACTCATTCCTAAAGTGAATAGAAAAAGAACCACAAGATTAGCCCTTAAGCAGTCACGATATTTGATAAGACAAAAATTAACTTTGATTTTAACATTACCTTTTAGATGTTAATAACTCTCTTTCATAAAATTTTTATAACTTTGCATTTTTAAATGCATTTTTAATAAATTAAATGTAGATATCTTCATTTTTTTAAATTGTTTTTACAACTGTCTCAAAGATGTTCTTATAGACTATTTATATACGGTAAAGTATATATTCAGTAATACTAATAAAACCTTTTACATAATAAAAATATGTAACAGATGTGTAGGGCCAATAATAGCACATTCATTATCTATGATCTATTATTTGCAAGTACTGTGTGGTAGCAAGAAAATTAGAAAGGCGAAGAGAGAGATGGAAAGAAAATATTGCAATTAACGTTAAAAGAAATAATAACAATTTCCTTCTGTATTACAATAAGAAAAAAAAGTAAATAAATAAAATATATCCATGTATCCAGGACAATAATAGGAACATTCTAGACAATAAAAGGGAAATCTTACAGTATGTACTAATTATATTCCATTTACAGTAGATGTGCAACAGAAAAAAGTTCAATATTAATTATTAGAACTAAACAAGAGGACAGCCTATATGATAATAAAATCCATTTGGCCCATCTAGCCTGTTTGGAAGTGAGTAGTTAATCAATTCAAGGATCTAATCCAGCTGTTTCTAGAGAGAAGCTACTTCTAGGGTTTCGACCTTGACTGCTGGGCAGCTTGTTCTAAAAACTAAAAATTTAATTCCCTGTTTTTTTTTCTAATTTAAAAGATTCTACTATAACAGAGAGGAAACAGACTATACTGCTTTCATTGGCAAATGAAGCTGGTATTTATCATTTAGGAATATGACATACAGTATATGTTAAATATTTCTAAAACATTTTATAGATGTTTTGTAACCTACTGTAACTTGTGCGAATATTTAATACATTTAGTGAGATTTAGATTAGAATTTTTAGATTTGAATTCCTCTGCATTATGCCAGAGGGATGCTGCACTAGTAGTGCTGACAGAGATGCTGGAGGGTGGGGTTATTATCGTTATTAGTGCAGGGAAAGAACTGTATAGATCAAGGGTCAGCAACCTACAGCAACGTGTGCCATTATTGGCACACTAAAGGATTTATAATGGCATGTGTTTAATGAAATAAAAAGCCACAAAGAAACAAAGAAAGTTAAAAAAATTATAAAAACTATGCTTGAATGTTCTCTAATTCTGCAGAACATGCTACCCAACTGAAATCTAAGGTTTTTGGTTTAGACAAAAAATGATTCACTTGATTTATTTATTGCATTATCTTTAGCAGGACTTCACAGGAAAGCTTGCAATCCATGGTGCTGATAACATTTTTCACACTTAAGTGTGAAGTCAAACATTTTGGACAAAATGGGGGATGGAAAGAAAGCAAAAATAGATGTTCGCTCATATTGGAGAGATGAATTAGTTCAACATAAAGACTGTGTTTTTTTCTGTATTCTGTGTTGTACCCCAAACTCCTCAACAAAAAATGGGTTGTAAAACGAATGTTTCTTTCTGACATCACCACGCATATGACTGAACCTAACATACATTGTGGGGTTATAGACAAACTGTTATAGACCATTTCCATATTGTTCAGTGTAGAGTATACAGGTGCAAATTGGCATCATAATTTTCTGTCAGATTTCAGGATTTCCAATGTTTTGGCCCTGTGTTTTCTTTTCTGAGTAAATCAGTAAGGATCACACTAAATGGTCTGATGTACATATGTATATACTTTATTAATATAATATATTATTATATTTTAATATCAATCAATATTTAAGAAGGGCTGTTATTGATATTAAAAAGTATCAATAGCACACAAATCCATAAAACCAATCTCTTAGCACACTCCTTCTGAAAAGTTGCCAACCCCTGGTCTAGAGAACTATTGAGACATGGCAGTCCCAAGGGAATGCATGCACAAAAACACCAAAAACTGTGATGCACAGGAGGAATAAATTCATGGCTTCAGGATCCTCTAAACCAAACAACACTCACAACACCTGCCCTGCTAGCACTGTAAATACCAATGAAAACCCCTTTGAGAATATGAAATTCTAAACTTTTACCAATTATCCAATGAATTAGTCCATCACCCCAAGTGTAGATATTTGCAAGTTATTAGAGGCCGTAAAACAGCCTGAAGTGTCAGGCTGGCTGTAATTGCAGTCCCTTCTTAAGTCGGAAATTGGGCATTTGTGTTCCTTCTGAACTTCTTGTTTTTGAACTCCAGTTAATTGTTGTGGGTATTTCAAGTATATCAAGTAACAAAATTCAAATCAAAATTAACATAAACGAGCAACTAAAAAGTGAAATCCTAAAATGACCCTGGTACCTGAGGTAAAGAATTATTTTACATTTTAGAAAATAAAAAACCCAAATGAAGCTCAAAACTCAGTTATACAGTACAACCTATTAATCTTCATTGCTGTGCAAAGTTTTGTTTTTATCCAAGCGTTCAAATCAAGCAGAATGGAACCGAAACTAACAATTAGTTAGTAAGAAAAGCTATTTCCATGGGAGAATGTTTTTAATTATCTATCATTGTATTTAACACATTACTTTCTGAATACTTTCTCAAGAAAAAGGAAATAAACAAAAAGTCATTCAAATACAGTATGTCTTTAAAGTTAACATTCATATATATGTTATTTCACTTATAATGTTCTGCTTTATGAGTGTGATCTTTTAAAACTGCATCATTATGTTACAAATAATCCAAAAGTTCAGGTTTTGTTTTAAATTCTATGAGCCAATAAAATACAAAATAAAGCTGAGTGAAAAAACCAGATGCATTTAGACAAAAGCTTACATTTTCTTTGCACCTCATTTGAAAGAGTAATGAAAGTGATGATAAAGGAAACTGTTCCTCAAAATAATCAAAAGGCAGGTAATTTAGGATCACCCACTTATTTTAGTCTTTTACAGCCCTGCTTTGCATAATCTGAAGTATTGGAAAAATTTAGTCCATATCTCTTCAAAGCTCTACATTGCCAACTCCCAGGTTGGAAAAACATCTCATTGTATTGGAACCATTTGGTTTGATTTAAGACAGCTGGACTACTGCCAGCAGCTGAAGTCCTCACTTCAGTTTTGGGAGATCTCCAGCCTATTCTAATGTGTCCTGTCACACAGGGGATTGAAAATGGTTATACAACACATTAAAGAGCTCTAATTGTTGTTCTTTCCATGATTTGGGTTTCAATGAAAGGTGCTTCTTCTCGTTTTAAGAGATGTATCCGTAACATGAAGGAAATAGAATATACACAGTAAGCTGCTACTGATGGCTTTTCATCATCAGATGCAATTTATCCAAGTAACTAGAGTATATTTTGGCCCCTTTTCTGTGAAAGTAACTTCAGAGTTTCAATGAATCATAGTACTTATCATTTAATATTTCTGGACATGTTTTTGATTTTGAGATGTAGTGCAGAAAGATGGAATTTAGAATATATATGCATTTAATGGTTCCTTTAATGCACAAAATCATGCACTTAATTCTTTTTCTTTGTGTCTTGTTTAGGACGGTGGCTACCGTGAGCACTTCCTCCTGTAGCTTCGCATTTTCTTTTTCACATCCAATGCTAGGTAGTCATGACGCACCTCCAGTGAGGTCACTGAGCTGCACAAAGCAACAAAGGCTACAATTGTACTCAAAGCTCTATCCCCCTTTCTCTTTTCGATGTACTGTGTATCTTAGGAATGTGATGCATTTGAAGTACCTCTAGAAATATCTTCTCCTAGGGATTATTGTATAAAAGCTTGAAGTCTGTAAAAGAAAACAAGAAATACATATCCATTTGCTCTGTGTGTGCTCTGGGTTTCAGAGTGCAGTTACAGAAAGCTTTAGATACTGGATGAACACAGCAGGGGCTCCCATCTTTCATGAAGTGGTGAAGGCTGAGGTCTTAGAAGGTGCAGAGTGTGGGGAACTGTCTCACTGCTTAGTCTGTAGTTCAAGAAAATTGTGTGTATATTTTTTTTAAAGGAGAGACCCACTGAACATTTGAACATGAATTTAAACAGTTAACCCAAGACTGTCGGCTCAAATATTCAAGAATGTGAGATGTTTCAAAATAAAATGTAGATTTTCAATAATTTGAAAATGTTTGATTAGTCAAGACAATTCAATTCTTGTTCTGACTTAGAAGATATTTAATTTATATTTGTGTATTTTAAGGCCTTTAGCAGCAAGTCCGATGTTGTATAAACCTAGATATAAAATATTTTATATTGCTTTACAATTCACTGAAATCTTTTCCAGAGCATGGTAGGCTATGCCTAACTGTTTTTTAGCCAAAAATAATATGTTCTGAGCTACTATTGGGACAGTTTGGAACTGTCACAGCCTTGATGTGAAACTGTAGAAAAATGTTACCACAGTGTTTTACCAACATAATAGAGTTCACATTTGTGTTAGATGCATGAAACTCAATTATAAGTCTTATGGTCTCTTCAAAGAAAACTTTACTCCAAAGCACCGTCAAATTATGGTAATCCAGAGCTCAAAATAAAAAGTGTTCCAACTCCCTCAGGGATCCTCTCATGAAATAATTTTGTGGTATATTGGACTAAAATTCTTATATATATATGAGACACTGAACTGTTTTTTAAAATGTATATAAAACCTTTATATAAATCAGAATCATAAACTGAAAACACATTTCAAATTTCTCTACATCTTTTTCACATTAAGGTTATGGTTGGCATTTTCTTTGTAAGGTGAGGTAAAATAACAGATTATTTTTTACCTAAACATTTAACAGAAGGCATGCCTCTGGTTTTAACTTTGGGATCATAATGGCAATATCTTTAAGACTTGTTTATTAAATGCCTGTTAAGCTCTATAAACCCGTCAACATCAAAATCAAATTCAAATATTCCCAGACAACTTTGTTAAAAGGATGAATTGTTGTGCTGCTAAGCATACATCAAGGCTAAGACTATTTAGCTTCACATTATTAAACTTCAGTAATGTTCTTTGTCATACAATACTAAACATTGACATGGATAATAAAATTCCATGAGAATAATTGAGAAAACAGATGTTTTACCAATTTCAATTTGGTATCAGTGGACTGAGAAATGTACTTTGATTGATGTGCTTTCTAGAAAATAACATTTCAAGCTCAAAATGTTTCATTGACGTTTCTTTAAGATGTGCAGTTTCTCCTGTTTTGCCTCCTGGGTTAAATCCTTCTGTATTGTGTAGCATACAGTATATTGCAATTCTAATTTTGGAAAGTATGTGGCCTTCTGTTGCAAAACCACACTTACATTTTTAAAATGGCTTATTCTAATACCCATTTACTATTTATTTGAACATCCTTTTATTTTGCTTTAGTTCACTGCAAACACACTTATTCTATAACTGTTACAAAAATATATTATTACACATTAAAATACAGGGTTAGTCAAAATGTTGTCGACAAGTATAAATGCCAATTATTTTACTTAAGTTTTGTTTTCTCCTCCAAAGATGGCAAAGGATTGTAAGGTAACTGTTAGACACTTTGATATTTATGTTTTCACTTGAAAACTGTTTTTGTCACAGTAACTCATGTAATTAATTTGTAATAAACTGTCAAAAATCCTATATACTGTATATGTGTGAAACAGAACCTTTCAATAGTTGAGGCACTGAAGAGCTTCCATATCATTTTTACAGTATGTAACAAAATGCACTTTTACCAGCTGCATGTCAGGTATTCTCTATGTAGTGCTTTACTGTCTCAATGTCTCTGAAGAAAATCACAAAGAAGTAGGCCTGGATTGAATCAAAGATTTGACTTAAATGCAAATTACCAAGCCAAACCCAATACTTTATGGTAGGTCTTTGTTCACCAGATGCTTCCTGATTCTACAAAATGGAACCCACCATTACATACAAGGTCTGTCTTTTGTGATTGTGGGTGGATCAAGGTTTTCATTTAATCTGGGCACTAGTGTCACAAATTGCTATATAAATCAATGTGATTTTTGTAATTACAGCTATCACCATTTATATTTTAAAACACTGAAAGTTTTGGTATGCACACTTATGTGAATTTTAATGTTCTTTTCTTAATACTGTATGTTCAGATTAAAAAAATGTATGGGTAGGCATTTTTTTCTGTATCTGAGACTCTTGAACTATTCTGAAGTCAAGAGCAACTGATTATGTTTAAAGATTTTTAAAGGGGTGATAAATTGTGTTACAGATAAAAGAAGAATTGGATTTTAAGACCTTTGCTCAATCATCACAAAGTTCTAGTAAAATGAAATGAAACATGAATTTCTGAATAGAGCTTCTCAAATAAAAGAGTTTACCAAAACTATGTTCCCAATTTGTCTTTTTGTCTTATTACATTTTAATTCAAAAGATCTGGAGTGAAACAACAAAAAACAAAAGTAACTAAAAATTGTAAACTGGACATAAAAGTAGAGTTTAAAATTCTGAAGAATAGTAATCTTTATAATTATAAGTCTTTTATCTTTCAAGAGTGATGATTTATCTATTAAATCGTAAAACTGAAAATTCATAACGTGTCCAACAGAACATGCCTTTTACACTAGGAAATTAAATTACACACTTCAGTCATGCTTTGTTGAATTAGTAAATTTGATAACATGCCATTCAGCTGCCAGCAGTTACCTTTAAATAAAGTTCAACAAGACTTGAGGGAATATTTATAGCAATTGTCAGTACATAATTGGTCCTAATTGGTCTCATTCACCAAAATACAGTAAATTTCCATTATCATCATCTAGAAGGAAGCCACAAAGTAGGCAAAAATCATTAATCCATTACAGATACTGATTTGCAGAAATTATGGGAAATTTGCATTTAGCCACTGCATGGGAACCAGCATGGGGTAAACAACAAGAACTCCAGGGCACTGTATTGTAATGGACATGTGAGTAACTAGAATTGGCACTGAATATTTTATGTGGTCATCCTCGGTCTCCAGTGAGGAGGTATGATATCATAACCTTTGTTATCCCTGATGTTCACTGGATGACTGAATACCTTCAGAATTCATCAGAAAGTGCAGTAGAACTAAACTGTTTTAATAAACAACACAAAGATATTTCTGATCCAAAATAAAGTTTTATATGAACTTTATTCATATATATGTTGTGTGTTTTGGTCATGTATATAAATATTACAGTGAAAAAAATGCATTCTTTTAAAAATGTTGTGTTTCATATTTCCAAATGTATGGAAGACCATTGTACCATGTTTGTGCACAGTGCAATAGTGTACACAATGCATTTTCTATATAAAACTATTGGCAGTTTGTAAGGAAAAGTAATATAATACTTTAATGTACAATATTGCATTCTTAACAACAGCAAAAAACTTCTTAACAACAGTCTGAGGGCAGGAGGAGTGTCGTGCACTAATCCTCCTCCATAAAATATAAATTATTTTGAATTTAATATATTATGATTGTAACGTTGCCATAGCCGGCCCAGGGACACCAAAATGTAATGAAGTGTGCTCTCCGAAGGCACCAGTTCTGTAGGGTTTGGCCATTTACTGGGACAATTATTAATTGTAGCAGTAAATCACAAAATTGATTCTTTTGATGGCTTTGGAATCCAACCATGCGACATAACTCTAACAACGCACACACACAGGTACTAATACACGAGGATACATTTATTAATACATAGAATATGCATAATAATACAAAAGATATATATATATATTCAGTCAGTTACAAAGAGTTACACACATCAAGAGGACATACGTTCAGTATATCATTCATTTAGATCGTTTCGTAAATGAATTTGGTTATAACTTCTACATTAGATACTCAAAACAAGTACATAACTCTTAGGAATTAAATTGATATCAACTGGGTGGGATAACAATTGAATTATCGAGCAGTAATGCAGTGAAGTTGAATACTCATCCAATCTCTGGTGATTCAGATCTCCTGCGGGCACAAAAACACAGTTGCAGGCTGTTGCTGTCCAATCCGCGCTCTCTGGCTCGGTGCCAGGCTGTGCTGTGCGGTTTGCGATAGTGCGCTGCTGATGCTCACTGACCGGCTAGTTAGTGTTGGCTTTAACTAGCAAAGTTTGTGCACAGGAGAAAAGATTACTGTGGGTCCCAGCAAGTCAGGAAGAGGACCGGCTCATTCCTGATGAAGCGCTAGTCCTGAATAGTGATTCAGCTGTCCACAGTTCTGACCTGTTCACGAGGCCTGCTGCTGGCGCTAACCTCGGGTGGATCCTCTGGTTACTCTCTGGCAACCTCCGCTCCGTGGTTGTCCGGCTGAGTCTCAGGATGGTCAGGAGGCGTTCTGCGAGAATGTCCTGCCCTTGGGATCCTTCTGCTCCTGGGCCGTCCTGCCCTGGAATTCTCCTTTGAATTCCCTTTAGAAAAGCCCACAAAATTCTACTGAATCTTACTGAATCTCTCAGGCTCTCTGTGTTGCCTGTTTTTACCTGGAGTAACTTCAGCTCGTTGATTGGCTGAAAGTTCCATGGGCATCAGAGTCCCACGTGGGTTACTCGGCCCTACCAGTCCCTGATTGGTTGATCAAGGTGAGATATGAGTCACTTACTCCTGACACTTAGGAATGCAGTCCAGATGTCCATCTGGCACTCCCTAGACAGATAGGCGCCAATGGATGACCATTGATCATGATAGCCAGGCTTAGCTAAGTGCATCCCCCTTTGGGAGCTGTCCTTATCAAAGGAACCTTAAATCAGCCTGCATGAGTAGTTTCTCTGTGGCTGCACCACAGAGATGAACAGAGAGATGGGGCCTAATTTGGGAAAGCTCAGAAACACTTAATTCTGCCTTCTTAATAAGCCTCGCCGCTACATGATATATATCTGAAAATCTGATATATACTGTATATATAATAATAATAATTGGATCTGGACTATAGAACAGAATACTGCACTTCTAGGAACTTTGATTTAAACGTTAAGAAGACATTTCTACACGGATGTTTTAAATTTACTTGATGACGACTACCTGCATATAGGAAATCACTTCTGATATCTATTAATACCAAAATCTGAACATAGCAAAAATAAGAATGTAAGAACATACAAAACAGTACAAGAATAAATGGATGTATTGCTTGTAATTAATTGATCCTAAACATCCCTCCAGCCTATAAGTCCCAAGAGTATCAGCTTTAATAATTCAGTTGAGCTGTCTGAGTAGAGAAACCTTCATTTTTCAAAATGAAATGGATCTCCTCTTTTTTTTTACCCATGCAAATCTATACTTTTTATTAAAAAAACCCTCGAGTTCACTTTGCAAAATGTAATACCTCTTAAGATGTGTCAGGAGGGTCTTGTGATGCTCTGAAGAGAACTCAACAATAAAATATATTCTTATGGAGTAACTAGTACTAGTTCAAGTTCAAGTTTATTGTCATTATACTCATATACAGGTATATGGTATAACGAAATGCTATTTAGATAGCTCTCGGATATAAGTAGTACAAGAAAACAACAACAACAACAACAACAACAATACAATTGTATAACAAAAGAAAGACAGAGACAACAGGCAGTGTGCAAAAAACAACAACAGACGATGTGCAAAAACAGCAACAGGCAATGTGCAAAAAACAACAACAGGCAATGTGCAAAACAACAAAAAGGTAACAGGTTATGTGCAAAAATATGCATCAACAGAATGAAATAAAGGGATAGAAATTATGGGGAGTGATCTTTTGACATGTATGGTAGAGGTTTTCCAGATGGTAGCATATCAGAAAGTCTTAAGCTGGGGTGTGTGGGGTCTTTGATGATGCTTAGAGCTTTCCTCAAGCACCGTCTGTCATAAATATCTTGGATAGATGGGAGGGCAACCCCAGTGATGGACTGGGCAGTTTTCACCACCTGCTGTAGGGCTTTGCGGTCAGCAGCACTGCAGTTGCCATACCACACTGTGATGCAGCCTGTCAGTGTGCTTTTTGTAGTGCATCTGTAAAAGTTAGTGAGGACATATCTTAGCCTTCTTCAACCTTCTTAGTACTGTTGCGTCTGTTGCGCTTTCTTGATCAGACAGGTGGTGTTGAGAGACCATGTGAGGTCCTCGGTGATATGGACACCAAGGAATTTAAAGTTAATGACCCTTTCCACTTCAGTCCCGTTGATGTGGATAGGGGCATGTCTGGTTTGCAGTTTCCTGAAATCAACGATCAGCTCCTTGGTTTTGCTGATGTTGAGGATGAGGTTGTTGTCATCACACCACGTTGTAAGGAGATTGACCTCTTCCCTGTAAACCCTCTCATCATTGTCTGTGATCAGACCTACAACTGTGGTGTCATCGGCAAACTTGATGATGGAGTTGGTGTTGTGTTTGGCCTTACAGTCGTGGGTATACAGTGAGTAGAGCAATGGACTAAGCATGCCTGGGGGACCCCAGTGTTCAGAGTTAGTGTGACGGAGGTGTGGTTTCCAAGCCTGACAGCCTGAAGTCTGCCTGTCAGAAAGTCCTGAATCCAGTTGCAGAGGGTGGTGTTGAGACCCAGTGCACTGAGTTTCTTGACTAGTTTCTCTGAGATGATAGTGTTAAAAGCTGAGCTGAAGTCGATGGATAGTAATCTTTTGTATGTGTTCTTTTTGTCCAGATGGGATAGGGCAGTGTGTATGGCAATGGAGATTGTGTCATCTGTGGATCCGTTGGACCGGTAGGCAAACTGGTACGGGTCCACTGTGTTTGGAATGGTGTCCTTAATGTGCTTCATGACCAGCCTCTCGAAGCACTTCATGATGACAGGTATTAGTGCCACTGGTCTGTAGTCATTAAGACATGTCTCTGTGGTTTTCTTTGGTATTGGGATGATGGTGGTTGTCTTGAAACAGGTGGGGACTATGGCTTGGGCCAGAGACATGTTGAAAATGTCTGTGAATACACCCGCCAGTTGATTGGCGCAGGCTCTGAGGACGCGACTAGGTATGCCGTCGGGTCCTGCAGCCTTGCGTGTGTTCACTTTTAGCAGAGATCTCCTCACCTCATCTGCAGACAGTGAGAGCAGCTGGTCAGCTGTGGAGGGTGCAGTTCTGATGACTGGTTCTGTGTTATTGGCTTCAAACCGAGCATAGAAGGTGTTGAGCTCATTAGGTAGGGAGGCATCATGGGCAGGTGCACAGATGTTCTTCCTCTTGTAGTCTGTGAGGGCCTGTATACCTTGCCACATACGTCTTGGGTCATTAGTGGTGAAGTGTTCCTCTAATTCCTGTTTGTTATACAATACCATTGTTAAGATTGATCCTGGCTGACCTTAGTTCTGAGTTATTGCCTGATTTTAATGCTGCATCCCTTGCTTTGATTAGGGTGCGAACCTCACTGTTCATCCATGGTTTCTGGTTAGGAAAAGTTCTTATTTCTTTTGTGACTGTGACATTGTCAGCACATTTCCTGATGTAGCTAGTGACTGATGATGCATATTGTATGATCTCTATGTGGCTGCCTCTTTAAACTCTTTTGGTCTGAGTTTCCACAGTGGGGGAGGGGTACTGCCTTGTAAAAGTTCTGAATCTTGGTGTAAACATGGTCCAGAGTGTTTTCTCCTCTCGTTGGGAAGGAGACATGCTTATGGTATTTTGTGAGAACGGATTTGAGATTTGTTTGATTGAAGTCACCCGCGACAATAAAGATTGCGTCGGGATGTGCAGATTGCTGTTTGTTTATTGCAGTGTGCAGTACCTCTACTGCTTCTTTGCCATTAGTGTCAGGGGGGATGTAGACAGCAGTGATAATAACAGATGTAAATTCCCTCGGCAGATAGAAGGGGCGGCACTTGATCATTAAAAATTCCAGAGCAGGTGAGCAGTGTTTCGTGATGGTAGATACATTGTTGCACCACGCGTTGTTAATAAAAATGCACATTCCTCCACCCCTGGTTTTACCGGATTCTTTAGTTCTGTCCACGCAGAGTCCATGCAGGAGGCAGAAAATCCATCTAGGTGTATTGCCGAGTCCGTAATACTGTCTGTTAGCCATGTTTCAGTAAAAATAAAAGCGCGTTAGTACTATGTACTAACTAACTAGTACTAACTTCATACTAGTGAATTGTAGCTTTCATTTTAACTTGTCTTAATTTAATTTTAAATTGATGTTTATTTTTTTAAAGTAGCTTATTATTTTGTTAAATCATTATATATATTAGAATGTAGTAAACAACTTAGAATATAATAATATTAATACTACTATTGCTTCTACTATTAATAATAATTATGATAAAAAACTATTAATAGTGCTGCGTGGTAACACATTTGTTACCATTGTTTCCTTCCAGTGCTGAGGCCCTGAGTTCAGTTCCTGGGATGCTACCTTCATGGAGTTTGTATGTTTTCTCTGTATGTTCCCTCCGCCTGGGTTTCTATCAGGTTCTCCAGTTTACTCCCACTGTTCAAAGACATACAGGTAGGCTATATGGACTCTGGGAAAACTGAAAAAACTCCAGTCCATTGCTTGCCCCTTTAGTTTCTGGTTCCCCTGCAACCCTGTACTAGATAAATTGGTCAGAAAACGGATGTATGGATAATAATAATGCAATGATCAGGACAGGAATGAAGGTCTATACCCTTGGGCAAGGTATTTCACTTATATTACTTCTGTAATTTATCAAAATGAACCTGCTCTGAGATGTTGTTCTCAATTTACTTACCTCATACAATAAGTTAAAAAAATAAATTTTAAAAATGTAACATTCATCTAAATGTAATCATTTCATAGAGCACCTTTCATGATACATTACCTCAGGGCACTTTATGATTTATATGTACTGTGCAAGGCATCTGATAGGTTTGAAAATGAATAATTACATGTTTCATGGGGATAACCATAGGACAAAAATGCTTATCCTTAATATGTTTAAATCAGTCAATTTTATATATTTAAGTGAGGTTAAATATAAAAGAGCTGACCCAAAATATATCTGTGTGTGCTGTAATATATTGTGGCCTCCCAAAACTCTACCACTTCAAGCTACCCATTAGAAAGAGCAAGGGAGTAAATTCCAACATAAATCTTGACTTGAAACCTAGTCGCCAACTGCCCACCTCGATGGGGTGTACAAACTGCACTGCAGACTGACAAAGGCAATTGTCAGAAGAGCCATTGGATACTCAGGATGCTTCAGGACGAGTCTCCCTATCATCTTGGTTCTTTTCCTTGCCATTGGACCCAGACTGTTTTCCTGGTCAAGCCCCATGCAGTGTAACAGACACTGCACGTAAATATCTTCACCCTTAGGTACCCTCCGGAATTATATACCACCTTTATTCATTAAAGCATAAAATTATCAATGCACAAGTTCTAGGACAACTGGCTAGTAGGCAGCGGGGTAGGCTTGTGCAGCTGATAGCCCCTAATCACGACCTGGCACCAAGGTGGCAACACGGTCACTATGCACATGGAATAAGCAAAAGCTAAGCAACCCCACAAGGAACCATTCTGCTCACCCCAAACAGGGATGGGACTAAAAAGGTGCCATAAACATAATCTGTTCAATTGATCTTGCTTGGTGATTTTAATGCCAGAATTGAGAGAGATCTCCAGCTTTGAAAGGGTGAGATAAGAAGAGAGTTGGAAATTCGAATTTTTTTTGACCAACTCCTTCTAACATGAGTATGACCTAGTTCCCGAGTAAGGTCTTATTCCGTCCGAGGGTGGTGCCACCCTTGATTCTGTAAATTGCACCACTTTATCCATGTTACTGTTAGAAGGTGTAACAGTAAAGATTTCCTCACAACACATGATCAATACGGATGACTGCTGGACAGACCACAAGCTCATCCAAGTAGAAATGACCCTGAAAGTAACCCATACTTGTAAATACATCAGTTGTCAGAAACTCCACTGTAAAGGAATCTGTGTTTACGAACTGAAGGATACTGCAATTAAAAGACAATTTCATGAACAACTTTAGGACACTTAACCCTGGAAAAGCCGATCAATGGCGATAGTTAGTGGATATAATTGAAGACTGCAGCCCTGACTGCACGTAAAACCCCACTTGGCTACACTAAGATGAAAAACCATGACTTTTTTGACGAAAATGAACAAGCAATTAAAGAACTTATTGACAAAAATAGAAAGGCTTTCATAGCTTGGCAGCAAAACAAAATACAAACAAAAGCAAATCTACACAATAGCCAAGTGGAAGGTACAGATTTCACTTGGGACCTGAAGCACAACTGGTTTTGCAACAAAGTCTAGGAACTACAAGAACTTGCAGATACCAGCAATTCACATGAGTTCTTTACAGCCCCTCCTTGCACTACTCCACTACAAAGATGGAACAGAATTCTTTATAGACAGAGAAGCACTAAACATCCATTGGTAGGGACCTTTCAGCAGCAGTTTGTTCAACTGTGATACAATGGTTGATGATTCCATTTTTAAAGAGATACCTCAGTGTCCCACAGCCGAAGATCTAGCTGAGGAACGAACTTTACTTGAAGTGTCCAAAGCAGTCAAACTGAAGAAGGACAATAAGGCCAGTGGACCAGACCAGATACCAGCTGAGATAAGTATGGAGGGGATGCCCTGTTGTTTCACATCCACTCCTTCGTGCTCAAGATTTGGAATAAAGGTGACCCTCCAAGTATTAAAAAGCAAGAGTTTGTCACCAGGCTACAAATCAGACTATGGCAACTACAGAGGAATCCCCTTAATAGCCACCACAGGAAAAATACTCACCAAGCTCTTAGTCATTAGATTTTTTCTTTTAGGTCAGTGGCTTCAGAGGAACATCCAACATGATCTTTACAGCCCACAAACTTCAAGAAAATTGCCAAGAACTGAGACTACCATTTTATATGGCTTCTTTAAATTAACTAAGGGCTTTGACTCTGTCATTTATGAGGCACTATGGAAAGTCCTTTTGAGATATGGCTGCCCCTCAAAATGTGCTAACATCCTCTGCCTCCTTCATGATTGTGTGAAACCACAGCAGAGAATCCATAGAATCCTTCAAAATCATAACTGTTGTGAAACAGGAATGCATTATCTCACCACTGCTATTTTCCAACTTTTTAGAAGGCATGCTTCACCTCACTGAGTCCAGACTCCATGGATGAATCTGATACAACTAAAGGACCGACGGAAAGGTCTTCAACATCAACAATGTCCGGACTAGATTCAAAGTCATAACCTCATCCCTAGTGGAGTTCCAGTATGCTGTTAATGCCCACGTTAGCGTCTGATCAGAAGTAGACATCCAAGTCATCGTCAAAATATTTTCTGAGTTATATAGTAAGATGGGACTCAGAACTAAACAGAAAAATATAATATTTTTTTTTACACACACACACACACACACACACACCTTCCCCCTCTATCATAATTAAGGGTTCCACTTGGAAACGTTCCCCGATTTCCATCTCTCTATTTTTACCACATATTGTAGATGATGAAATCCAATATTTTATCTCAAGAAACTTGAATCGTTGAGGATCACAACATCACTATTAATACAAAAGAAGATGTGTGTACAATACAGCTGTCATCCATATTCTACTATGTGGGGCAGAAACACTGACAATAAACAGGTGGCATCTCAACCCCCAGCCCTGGAAAAATGTATCAGTGCTGCTTAAGAGGAATTCTACAAAATCAGCAAACTAACATGAGCATTCTGGAGTGAACAAATACTTGCAGTATTGAAGCCATTACCATAAAACTATAACTTTGCTGGGATAGGCATCTTATTCAAACGAGTGACTCAAGGCTGTTTAAGCCAATCTTTTACTACAACTGGAGAAAGGTTCTTGGGCACCTGGAGGTCAGAAGAAGCAGTTCCACAACTCCATAAAATCGTGCCTCCAATAGTGTTCCCCATACCCGTACAGCTGAGAAGACCTTACACTAAACAGAAAATCTCGATGTCAAAAGGGGTCCAGCTATTTGAAGCAAACAGAAGAGTAGTGGAGGCCATAAAAGATCTCAGTGAAAATTACACCTACAGTTAACAGGAAGACTTCTCCTCCTCCACCTCCAGTTTGTAGATCAAGAAAGGGTTTCTTAAGTCATCTTCGCATCCATGACCAGACTGCTTCTAAACTCAATCTGGGTTTGTAACCCAGAATACCCGAAAGAAGAATATATTTTGATTTATATCATTAGCATTAAAGAATGCGTTTCAATCCAAACTTAATTTTATGTTGGAACATTAATTTTCCACTGTCAGACTTAATCTGCAATGTCAGTGCAGAGTTAGAAATATTATGCAAATCAAGCTGAGCAAAATAACTTAATATTTGCAATTTTTAATGACAAAATTTTCAGATACATTTACCACTTAAAAAGTCTAAAAAGAAGTGACTTAGTTTAGTTCATATACTGTACAAATTTAAGGATTCTCTGTTTTATATATATATTGTTTGAGCAATGTGACATTTTCAGTAATTCTATGTCTAGAAGAAAGGAATATGTAGAATAAAGGAATTTTGAAGGTATTAATTTGACTTTTAGATTACTATTTTTGTAACTCTAAAAAGGTTTTAGGGAAAGAAGACGACCTTATTGCATTCCTTGAAAAATAAATGACTTTATATTTTCCTTTGCTTTCTTGGTTCTCATAAATTACTTTCATTCCAACCGCTTTTTAATTTAAGATATGCCATCTCTCTCGCATTGTGGATAACTAAATGGATATAATCAAGCTCATATGTCTTTCTATCCTTTAGGCATCATGACATCAAGCATGCTCAATTGCCAAGTTTATGTTGCATCTATTAATCTATTTTGTACTCAGCTTTATCAATCACAAATCAGTGACAGTTTTTTCTTCTCTTTTTGCAAGGTCTTTTTCACCCAGCATGTCTTCTTCTAATATTTTTAACTAACACCAAATTTCTGTCAAGTTATGGTGGCTTAAATGAATGTAAAGGCTTATGCTGAAGACATGTGGCAGAAAAATGTGTAGCACAGGGATGAAACGATATCTGATGATGTACAAGGCTGTATCAATTCTCTGCAGTGCACTTAACATTGACTAGAGCAGGCAGAAAGCTCACAAGAAAAATTCCAGTGCTGACATGAAACGATATTGAGTTAAAATAACAGCTTTCTGCAGCTTAATAAAATCTGCAGATGGTCCATATAAGGAACTAATGTTTGCCACAAACCAAAGTAATTAAGATCCTTACGATCCCACACAAAACCTTTAAATTGATGTCATGGAAATGTCTCCCACAAATGCAATTAGCTTTTTTTAGATACAGAAAGGGAATGAAAACATCTATGAGATATGGAAATCCTGAAATTGCACTGAGTCCCTCATACCCATCATTTAACAATTTTATTGTAACACCTTTATAACAGTTGTTTTAAGTTCAAGTTGACAGTTGTTTACTAAGTATGAATACCAGTATGATGGTTGGGATAAAAATTAACATGGAACAAAATCTTGTGAGAGAATATATTCAATATTTTAATCCTTAGGATTAAACTTTTCATCTTAATTTATCTAAGAAATATTCAGAACATCTGCTTGACTATTGTTTACTCTATCACATCCTTGCTAAAACCATACATGCTTGATTACTGTTTTTTGTTCTCAGTGATAAGTTCTTCAAACTGAACGATAGAGGTGGTGAAACAAATTAAGATTTTTTTTCATTTTTTATTAGTTATTTTAAACAGTGGTCTTTGTGTCTTAGGTATAGGTAGAAAGCAAACGTAATAGGAGTCCACACAAATCATACAACTACAAAGAAAAGTATTTATTTTTCCTCTCTCTATCAATCTTTACTGTATCCCTTCAGAAAATCCCTTCAGTCTTTAGAAAATAGATATGTCACAGTAGAGCTTTATATACAGGCTTAAATTATGTCTGTGGGTTAATTGTAAAGATAAGCAAACAATATATCATGGATATCCAATGTTAACCTCAGTAAAGAACAATTTCCTATTTTCTGTACAAGCAATCTTTGCAGGGTATTAAGATATAAACCAATTAAAAAGATCCTATGTATTTTGTCTGAGGCTCGACTAATCAGGACTATAGTAAGACATGACCATGAAAGCTGTACAAATTACTACTTTATTATGATATTGCAATTTAAATATATCCAAAGGAGAAAAATGTGTATCTTAAGAGATTTGGTAAAAACATATACTTTATAATAAAAGCACATAATGTGAGGAGTATGCTACCACCATCTCATTCACATATAAATTATAATTCCTAGAAATCAGGGATAGAGTATATTTGTGAAGGACAAAGTGGATCTCAGGAAGATTTTCCTCACATTGATTGGAAAGAATCAATAAATACTGTATGTCAGCAGCTGAAATTGAAATTATTGGTATGGATAATACAGAACGAGTGCTTTCTTATCCAGATTGGTAGGCCACCTATTAGAGGGGAAGGCTTCACTGTAACACATTTCTGTTGAGTACTGGCTTTAACTTGTCCAGCATCAGGGCAGATTGAGACTAGAATGACACAAATATGTACCAGGATATGAATAAACAGCGTTATGTGGACTGAAAATAACCTGACCTCCTGGTAAAACCCATTAGACCCATTAGTCTTTCCAAACTATCAAGAGACATCGAGGAAAACAAACTGGGAGTATTTTTAAGAAAGTGCAATTATAAAATGGTGTGCTTTGTAATATACTTTTAAATTATTCTATATAGGTAGGTAATTTAACACAAAAATACTATGAAGAAATTAAACAGAGTTTAAAGGAAGTAGAATGGGATAAGAAGGAAATGGAATCAGTCCAGAATGGATGGAAATGGTTTAAAGATATTCTGCTTGAAGCTCGTACAGTAACAGATGTGTCCCACCCATCCATCCATTTTCTAACTGTGTCCTTCAATTCAGGGTCACGGGGGGTAGCCAGGGCCTATTTGACCATGCAGTGGGCACTCGACAGCGTGCACCCTGGACAGAACAAATCTTCTGCAGGGTAATAAATTTCTAAGATATAGTCAGCATGGATTTAGAAATGATTGGTCCTGAGTTCTCTGAACAAGCACTTGAAGTAATATAAACTGAATATGTTATATTCAGATTTTCAGAAGACTTTTGATAAAGTTCTGATTCTCAGATCGCTTGTGGTATGTATTCATGGTAATGCATTTAACATTTTCTAATCAACAGGAAGCAATGGTTGCATAAAAAGGATGGATGTTCACATTGAGGTCATGTAATAAGTGAAATGTATGAGGACAACATCTCTTACTAAGTTATATTACTAATCAAGGCACTTTTATAGTCAGCAAACGTTTTCATATTTGGAGAAGTAGCAAGCATCTTAGCAACTGCAAAGGACATTCAAAGAGATTTAGATAACATCCAGGAAAACCAACAGGCAGATAACATTTAATGCAGTCAATTGCTCATCTTTTCACAAAAAACAAACTCAAAAGAAGCTGGAGGTCACAAAGCTTGAAAACAATACTTATGAAAAACTCTTAGGTGTTTATGTTCACATCTGTATGTTAAGATATATACAGATGCAGCCATTCAAAGTGCGCGGTACAGACACGTACTGGAGGTAATTGGCTACGGCGACGCGCATTGTGTCGCACGATGACGTGCGGTACCGTGGTACGTGATTGGTTGACCGACAGGGGCACTCGTGGTCCGTTGGTCTGTCGTAGAAAGATTTACAGTAAACGTCTTTACTGTGCCCGTTTTAGGATTGAATATTTATATGGAATTTTACCACTGAAGGGAAATCTTAGTACCTGAGCATAAAAAGAATAGGAGCATACTGTAACGCATGTGAAGGCCATAAACGATATTAATTTTGGAACATAAACATACAGTATATGGCTGGTCTTGGTACTTTAAAGAAAAAATACACACCAGTATTTCATTTCTCCCTAAACATTTTAAGCATCGAAGTCTTTAACTAACGAGATACCGGAGTCAACAAGCATACTTTTAGAATTTGATTAAAAGGGAATATAATATGGAATCACGTATCTAAAGAAATTAATAACGATATAATTATATTCATGTACCGCAACACAAGAATAGTACACGCTGTACATTGTCTGTTGATAATGTTTCTGTAGTACTTTTTCAGCCCTCTGCATGTGACCTTGCCGGTGGCGCTGTGGGTTAGGTTCCTGACTCCCATGTTACATGGTCTGTGATTGAATCCCACTAGAACCATGACTTTTTTTAACAAACATTTCATTGAAAAAATGAAACGTTTCCCTTGGTCAGAGATTAAATAAAACCTCACTCGCACCAAACAAATTTATATTTCTAAATATCACAACATGATCGAATTTAAGTCATTTTAATAACAACGAATAGTCACCTAGGCGTTACAATATAAACATTTATATTTTGATTTAAATCGTAAACACGGGTTTAAATATATGTGTTTTTTGATTCACAATCAGACAAATGCAACATAAATTGATATCGTTGTCTTCTAAGTATCTTAATAAACTTTCAGCATAACTTTCTCCCCGTTTAGATGTATTTTTCTTGGGATCTTGGGATCAAACGTGGAAAGATTAGATTGTAATTGTTTTTATTTTTTAAATACATTTTATAAAAGTGTAATCTATGCTAAAAAGTTTATTTATTTTATTTAAAATTTTAAATATCACCTTTAAAAGTGGAATCTCAAAGCAAAGTAAATACCCAACACTGATTGTACCCATCTGTCATGCTAATAAAGGACCTTGAATTGAACTGAATTGAGGGAGAGAGGGGGGGAGGCTGAGCGAGAAAGCCAGGACAGACAGGCAAATAAGATACACTCCACAGACATTCACAACAGCGACATATCATAAAACGTTTGCACATATAGTTAAGTTATTACTTGGTTTTCAAAGTGCAATGAAATACAATATTGTTGTTGTTGCTGTTATTATTGTTTTTATCCTGTAAAGCGTTTTGAGAAGCCACCTTTAAAGGCGATATATAAAAGCGCTGATTCTTAAGGAATGTGTTCCGCCGGGGATTCAAACATTTATTTATTTATTTTTTTAATTACGTATCTAAGGAAATCGCAGTATAACTTTGTTCATGCACAAACAGTGGCATGTTACATTATTAATTTGGGTGTCTCCTCTTGCCAGAAAGCTCTAAATTGCATTTTGAGTGCGGTTTTTGACTTTTTCTAAATTGCAACCCATAAATAAACTGCGACACTTTAAACTGCGACACTTATCATTCAACCAGAGCTCGAAATATCACAAGGACCCTCAAGAGCACAGCAAAGACTGTATTAAAAGAATCGCATTCGTGTACTGCAACAGGGCTGTGTAGGGCTGTTTCACCTCTCTTTTCATGTGACTATATTCAAAAGCCATTTAGCAGAGAGGGGATGAGAAGAGTGACAAACTAGTATACTTTAGATCTTTTTTTCTGAACCGGGGAAAATCTGATCATGTTTCTCTATAACAATAATAAAAAAACATTATTTTACATATCACCTTTAAAAGTGGCATCTCAAAGCAATACAGTAGATGGAAAAACAGTTAAAAGGGACCAAAGTAAATACCAGACAAACGCAAACGCGTTTTTAATAAAATGCTTTTATTCATTCAGCAGAGAGTGAGAGGGACATCCAGCAAAGAGAGACACACACACCGGTTTTCATTGACAAAAAGTAATTGTTTTTTTACATTCCTCTTGTCTAACAGGAATGTTTTGTTTGTGGACAGACTGTTAGACTAGAGGAAAAGAGCGCCTCCTTCTACGAAGCACTTCGTTGATCCGATCACAAATTCTTTTCCAGTCGCACGAAGTAAGGGTTGAAAATCTCCGATTCACCATGCTACTAATGGTTTCCCGGAGATTGCAAGGCAAGGTACTTTTGCCTCTGGACCCATCGAAATTTACAGACGTGGTCCACCCCCAGTTAATTTCAAAAGTCACAAGATTTCGAAACACGAGGGCGGCTCTTGCTTTCCCGTCTATGCCGATGCACTGCAAGTACAACCCCCCCTCCTTTTCTTGAGTGATGGGTAACAGTTGGATATCTGGGAGAATTATTCGTCCCACTGGCGTCTGTGAATTCCGCTCTGTAAATGGTGCTTCCTGGGGGGAGATAGACAGCAGGGACAGCATCAACCAATTTCTGCTCGGTGGTGAGCGGAGAGGCCGGGATGGAGTGTCCTGAGGCGATGTGTGCTCTGCGGGGGGCAGATTTTCCACCAGGCATTGCAACCTGCGCGGCAGGGAGAGGCACTTATCGGGAGACAGCTGCTCAACTGTTTGACTGCCGGAACATACTGTCTCCTTCCTATGCATTTTCAGGAGTGTCTCTAGCCTCCCAATCCTCCCCAGTAATGCGTCATACTGCTCCCACTGCTGCCGAAAAGTCTCCACTCAGGTGGTGCTTCTACAGGTTGGCACCCTGGCCAATGGCCGAGAGCAGAGACCCACGGCCTATGGCAAAATAACATAATTCATGTAAGAAATAAAGTCACACAGAAGTATTCATCAGTCGCGGAACAAACGTCAAAATAAATGTCTTACCGCTTTCTTTTTTACTGTCCTGGTGGTAGATTTCGAAGATCGTTTCGCCCGTGCGGTGTTTTCCTTGAAGAACAGGCTAGAAGAAATAATTATAATTGAATTTAAAATTCAAAACGGCAATAATACCTTGTAATATGCGCTGTAATCGCGTATTTCAGATGAAGTCTGCTGTATTTGCTTACCCTTCGCTCTTTGGAAGCTGGGGCAGCAGAAGCACCCCGTATCATCCCGTAAAAGGTCTTGGTCTCCATACTGTACTGTGGTCGCTGTAGTGCAGGTTCGCAGTTTTTTTTTGTGATGGGAGCTTGGTGTATTTGTGCTATATTCACATGTACGGCTAGAATGTGTTCATTGTCTTCCAATGAAAGGCAGGTTCCTTTTGCCGAAGTCGGGTGACATTAGAGGCTTGCCTCACCCGGACTGTTAAACCAACGCATTAGCACGTCAAAGCCCATTGAGGAGCCGGGCGCAATGATTGTATTGTCCCTTGATTTACTGATCTGCATTAATTACGGAAATCGAGTTCCTGCTCTTTGCAGACGACCTGGTCCTGCTGTCGCCCACAGAACAGAGGCTGCGCCAGAACCTGCGCTCCTGGAGCAGCACTGTCAGACCTGGGTGCTGACAGTCAATCTGGACAAGACCAGAGTTATGGTTTTCCAAAAAAAAAGCCAGACCTCAGGGAAACAGGTACAAATTCACACTTAACAACACATTAACACCTAACAACGGGAGCAGGGACGAATTAGGCCAGTACCCACTATTGTTAAACATACAGAAAAGAATACTAAATTATTGAAGTATTGGCTTTAGTATTAGCCATACAGATCATTAAAGTGCCCCTTTTCCATTCAGCGGGTGCCTGAGGCACTGTTTCCTATCTTCTGACAGTCGCCGTTGTGAATGTCTGTAGAGTGTATCTTATTTTTAGTTCTATATTTTTGTATTATATTCCCTATTAATCAAACTCTAAGAGTATGTATCGGCTTGTCCCCTCCTCCCGCCCCTCTCTGTGTACAGTAGAGCCTCGTGTCCAGCCAGCACATGTCCACAGACATTCACAACAGCGACATATCATAAAACGTTTGCACATATAGTTAAATTATTAGTTGTTTTTCAGGGAGTTAAAAAAAACACTTGAATTACTTATCCAGTCTCTCGAAATAAAGTTATTTTTCAAGCAATGCAACAAACGTCGGGCAATGTGTTTTTTTTTAATCCAACATTGACAGCCACATCTTAAATCTTGTCAGTCAGCTCTTTTTTGTCTATTTGAATTGTGGCGATTCAAACAACCCGGGATAACAAGTGGTCTCAAAGTCACCGAGCTCACAGAGCTTCAATAACAGATGACAATTCCCTTAGTCCTTCCTTAGTCTTCCTGAAATTGTCGGATCATGAGTGAATAAAAGCATCTTATTAAAAACACGTTTGTGTTTGTTCGGGAGCTATATTATGTATTTTTCATATGTAAGATATAATGATGTGTTCCCGCTTATACATCGCACGACTTTAAAAGCTAGAAAAACAGGTTTTGATTCACATTAGCTGGCGAGCCTTGTTTTGTCAAAGAACAGCACAAAAAAACAGACAATACACAGGGGGGGAGGGCAAGCGAGAGAGAGAGTTTTTTACCCTCTGTCAAAAAACCCAAATAACCCGGGGCAGAGACTCTGGGGGGATCATTGTGTGGTACAGAGCGGAGCTCAGTCAATTCTTATGGAATGTGTTTTCTTTCTTCTTTTTTTCAGCATGGAATAAACCTGTTACTTGATTCATATGGATGCCCGGTTCCGCCGGGGATTCAAAAATTTTTTTATATTTTTTTCAATCGGGTATCTAAGGGAATAGCAGTATAACCCTGTTCATGCACAAACAGTGGCATGTTACATTATTAATTTGGGTGTCTCCTCTTGCCAGAAAGCTCTAAATTGCATTTTGAGCGCGGTTTTTGACTTTTTTAAAATTGCAACCCATAAATAAGGCTGATTGCAAAAATGCACTTGTAATCTGTCCAAGCCCTACTCTGTCAGGCATTTTCTTTTACTGTAACGGACACAAAAACTCCCTTGCTTTTAACAGAGCGTTTCATAATTTCCAACACGGAAAATTATTTAAACTGGGACACTTATTAAAAGACTGTATTAAAAGTATACTAGTGACAAAGTGGTATACTTTAGATCTTTTTTTCTGAACCGGGGAAAATCTGATCATGTTTCTCTATAACAATAATAAAAAACATTATTTTACATATCACCTTTATGTGATATCACCTTAAGGACAGCACATACAAGGGTTAATTGCACAATGAACCGCGCCAAGAAATGTAAAATAGTCTTCTTTAGGTGTGAGGGTAGGAGTGGATCGCAGCAGGCATAATCAGCAAACCAGGAAAACAAAGAACAGGACAGGTGAGATGTGTATCCAGAAAGCGAGTGATCAGAAAAAGGAAATGCTGTTACGCTAAGGTTTTCGACCTTGTTTTTTAACAATTGGTTTTCGCAATTGTTTTAACTTGCTAATGCATCAGACACTTTTCCTGGCGTATTGTGTTTTAAATAAAATAGGAGTGTCTTTCCCTGGTATTAGCTCATCGGTATGGTGTAAGTTTTATCTGTACCATACCATATAGTATATAGGTACAGAATTCAAGCTGCACCACTGTATCACTTTGGTAAGGAGACAGACAATGGCCAAAATCACAAAGACTCTCTGACACCAAATAATGAAGATGAAAAGAAACGGGAAGTCAACACGGGACATTGTACAGCATTTGGCTTCGATGGACATCTTTGTTTCTGAAAGCACAGTGAGACGACATTATAAAGGGGAGAGGAGGCAAAGAGAATCTAAACCGAGGACGGTTCAAAGGTAAATAAATTTCTAAAAATACCTTTCTTGCATGTAAATACAACTACGCACATTATTTTTAAAACTAACTGTTGATCTCTTTTTTTCAAGTCCTATTGTGTGAGCTATCAACAACTGACTGATGAAAAAGATGAGCTACCGGCGATGCAAGTCCAAAGACGGCTATGAGCTGACTTCGGTGCGACCGTTAGCCCGACATCGATAAGAAGAGTACGCAGGAGGCTTGGATGGAGATACAGAAAAACCAACACATGTCCCATGATAAGGCTAAAAAACGTGAATTCTTCGAGGAAGTCGTGGTCACACAGCATGCCGCCCCATATATCAGGGAGCAGTTTGGATCAAGGCACCATCTCTTTCAAGACAACGATCCGAAACACACAGCAGCAAGGGCGAAGCTTGTAGCAGAAGGAGTGAACTGGGTGAAAACTCCAGCCGAACCCCCAGATCAAAAATCCGATAGAGATGGTTTGGCATTCGTTGAAAGACTACGTTCGGAAAACTGCTAAGCCCGTCACAAAGCAGGAACTGATTGATGCGATCTATAAATTCTGGGAGGAAGAACTGACCGAACAAAATTGTAATAATTTTATTAACAGGCTGTTTCGTGTTCTTCATAGGATTGTTGACCGGGGCGGGGGACATTCGGGAATGTGAGTCTGAGAAAGACAGTCTCACATTTGTAATTTCTTTAGATACGCGATTCCATATTATATTAGCAGAAAAGCTTAAAACTACCAATTTTTCATACGCTATTTCACATGTTAGTTAAATACTTCGATGATTAAAATGTTTAGGGAGAAATGGAATACCGGTGTGTATTTTTTATTTAAAGTACCGATTCCTGGAATCTGACTGGCTGACACCCTTCTGAAGTGGTTCCATAATATCTGGTATACGGAAAAGAAAGTGTTGATAAAAAAGCCTGGATTCTCATGTATCTGATACAAGTATCTTTTAATACAGTCTTTGCTGTGCTCTTGAGGATCCTTGTGATATTTTGAGCTCTAGTTGAATGATACTGTAAGTGTTGCATTTTAAATAATTTTCGTAGTTAGAAATTATGAAACGCCCTGTTAAAAGCAAGGGAGTTTTTATGTCAGTTGAAGTAAAAGAAAATGCCTGCAAAGTAGGTTCTAGGACAGATTCCAAGTGCTTGTACAAATGTGCTAAAGAAATTATACTTTGAGTATACAGCTTGTCCAAAGTCATTCATTATTAATACTATTAGTAATATCTTTGGTAAAGGCTTTGATGCATAAATATTTCTGATAAAGGTAGGTTGTATACTTTTGTCCAACTGAGCAATCTTGCTTTCATAAAATATACCAACATTTTAATGACTGATGATTAACATGCTGTAATACACATTTCAAATTTAAAAGCTCAAATGCTGTACATGAGAGGTTAAGCTTTATTGGCTCCCCCTGGCGGTTTTACAAGGTGATGCCGGATACTTTCCGGCATGACGTCAAATGACGCGATTAACCCCGTGATACACACCCACCAGGGTATACCGCGAAATACCCCACCCATTTTGAATGGCTGCATCTGTATATATACTGTATAACTAAAAGTGTAGAATTTAAAATCAAGGGATTTTATCTTAAAAATATTTTTTCCTTTTAAAATATTGTGTATTTAACGGTTCTTGGGGTTGCCACCCTTGCCGCTCCTGTCCTGCCCGTTCATCCCTCACTGCCTGGGCATGAACCCAGATCTATGGCGTCACGAACAGGGAATTTGTCGGCTGAGCTTAAGGAAAACTCCCCAGCCTGGGCGGCTGAGATCCCTGTTATCCGCAGGGGTGTATTCATTAATTGTACAGGTTAAAACCAAGTTTTCTTTAGTTTTAAACTTACGAGGGCACCTGATTCAAGTATTCAGAATCCTCAAAGTCATTGACACAGTGAATGGACATTTTCAGAATCAATGGAAAAACATTTAAAACCTCTGATTCTGTCAAGCTGGGTGACATTCTTGGCTAAATTAGACACTGAAAAACCAAACAATCTCTACAGGCTTGTAACTCTTCTTACTCTCTTATGTGTTACAAATAAAGTGGGAGAGTCACCGGACCACTGTAATAGTTCTTTCTTTTCAGCACAAAATGTCTTCCCCTCAATATAATATAGTATTTTGTTATCCAAATGATTACATAACATAGAGTTTGTCTTACATTTATTCGAAAAAAAACATACCGTAAATACTAACACGCTACTAATAGAAAAAAACAGAGTGGCATTTGAACATGGCATTTGTAGCACAAGTTTTCTGTCAAACCCTGGTTCTACTGTGAAAGGGCATTGGGAGTGGTATGTGTCCTTTTAGTATAAATAAATAACGCAGCGTTTTTCTACCTAATGTCTGCGTTTGTGTGACAGATTTCTTCATGCGCCCTTCATCTGAATGTGCAACGCTTCCTGTCAGAGGTGCACAAATAGGTTGTGGTCTGAGGAACAGTGTAATCTTATGACTTTTTAGTAAAACCGCAAGGATTTGGGTTAACATGTTTTTATTAAAACAGAAACAGAACCAATAGGAAATATTGGATTTTGAGTTGATGAAAGATCCCAGAAGTCCATTGCAAGTGAAGACAAACAGCAAGATCTACCATTTTTCCAGACCATTTTAAAAAGGTCTTTGAATTTCTGGACACTGATGAAGGTGTTTGACTGGATATTGTACAGCCTCAGCCAGTCTCCTGACCTCATGAGAGCCCTAAATACCAGGACAGACATGGTCTGGATTATGCATAGGTGATGAGTGCAGCCTTCTCTGCCCCTGCCAGGATTCACACTCCAACCCTGAACAACAGCACTCCTGAGACAGCAGATAAAGCCACAAGACCCATCCTCTGCGGCTGTAGATGTTCACTCTGTCTAGCTTTTAGAAGGGGATGATGTCACAGTAAATGGCTCAGTGCACTGGGTCTCACATTCACCTCACATGCAAATTACTCACAGTTTCTAGCACCACAAACACGCGTTCCAGACTCACAAAACTTACAATAAAAACCCCACAACCTCCAGTGCCTCAACTTTGCACCCTAAGCTATAGAGTCAGGGCTACTGGATCACCTGTCTTTCAAGGCTAGCCATCACTGTCTTTACTCACAACTCACTCACTCAGCACATCTGTCTCACCTGGCCTTTGCTGTCTTTCTCAGCTCACAGTTTCTCCTAGCACAGCTTGCAACACCTTGCCACAATGATAGAGAGGAAACAACAGAGAGTCTGATGAAGAAACTAGGAGATAGTGTGCTACCACCATGGCCAGAGCTCCATATAACTGGGTACGAAGTGGGGGAGAGGGTGATTGACTCCAAACTATGAAGGAAAATGAGAGGTTACATCTGGTTTAGAGAGCAATGCTGCAGCCTCCCAGATTCCCAGAAGGGGGATCACCAGCAGAGTAACAGATCTAGAGATGACTGCCACCATACATATGGCCAGTTTCCCAGAAGAGGGTATGGCAAACACAAGGGCTGGGTTTTAAAGTTGAAGAAACATGATGATTGCATGTCTCAGGGGAAAGAAGGCTTCAAATTTGTCCCACCCGCTTTCTGCTGTGACCCTTGACTTGCTCATTCTCAATTGGCTGGACCCACTCTACCATCTTCATTATCTTACTGGAGGGTCAACATGGTAGTGACTGCAGCTACTACTCTTCAGGAGCCTTTCCTTTACCTTGAAGTTGTTTATACCATCGAGGAGCCTCCCTGCTCCAGGACATCACATGGAGCCTCCTGTTCATTAATGTCATACACTTGGGTCCACAACACTCTCTCTCCTCCTGCTCCTAGATTTCTCTCTCACAACGGCCACTGCTTTACTCTCTCCCTGTCAGCCTTGGACTTGCAGCTCCACCTCCAGCCACTGATGCCTCTTCCTCATGTCATCAGCCTTCTGGCGCATCTGTCTCACCTGACTTTTGCTGTCCTACTTAGCTCACAGTTTCTCCTGGCACATCTTCTCACTCTATGCCTTGCATTTATAGAGTAAAGGCCCTCCTGCTACACCTCTGCTCTGTTGTCCACTCAGTGCCAAGGTCCAGTAACCAGATAAACCCTTTTTCTAGGTGCCCAGACCTCACTGCCTTCACACATACCTACATCAGTTGCACCCTTGCTCTGTTACCACCAGGCCAGAGGCCAGATAAGCCCTTTTTGTTACCTGATACCTACAGTAGTATTGCCAGGTTTGGGCCCCTTTAACACATCCCTACACTTTAGTTCACACTCTTTCACATATATCATGCCATTAAACTACTAATTACAGTATCTCACTCACTCACTCACTCACTCTCACTCACTCTCACTCTATACACATAATGATACAGTATGTACATAATTTGTAATTCAGCAAAATGGGTCATCATAAGAATGGGTTATTACTTTTGAAAGTATATGCATATACTATTGTATGTCTCATTAATTTGAAAATACAGTATATGTTATTTATATATATGAAAGTCGTGTTTACATATGAAGATGTAAATAGTTGCATGGTATATTCTATTGAGAATCAGTTTTTGTAATCTTTGTTTTAAGATTAATTTTGAGTCTAAAATTTTGTGGGTGTTATGGCATTATACCTATGAGTGACTTTCTATTTTTTTTTACTTCTCATATGAGGTTGTAGTATATAATCATGAAATTGTGTTACATGAGCATTTATGGCCATTGTTCAGTTTAAAATGATTATATTACTTCCAGAAATTTAAGAAATGCGGTAATTGCCAAGGGACTTATAAAATTTCCATTATTAGACAGCACACATGGATTTTTTCTCTTTTGCAACAAATATAATTTTTTTGCCGAGCTTTATGAAAACCTTTTAATGCTGAAGCAAACCTTGCTTAAGCTGAAACAGAGCACATCAAGCACAGCAATGCCTGCAGAATTTATTTACTTTATATACACTATATGAATAAGTATTCTGGCTCGTTCATCGAAAGCTATGTTGATTAGTGACAAAAAATGACAAATGGTGTATTTCCAGTGTTATATGTCAAAACAAGCTGCACTCATTCAGCCTCTCAGACAGCTGGAGTTCAATTCAGAGGCCATACTGACAGCCTCAGGGAGCCCTCTTTGGCCTTGTGCTTGTTTTTGCTGTTCAAGAATAGCGAAGCTTGACACAAAAGGCTTTTTAAGCATCTGGGCTGATGTCATGTAGGAAAAAAAAAACAGCTGAAAGATTTTCCACCTGTCACTGTGGTGGTTGATTTTGGTATTTCTAATTTCTCTTTTTGTACAGGATAACCAATTACTGATTGTGATGTACTGTATAAAGGTTGTGAGCTTTTCAGCATGGAATTAACCTTCCTTTGCAGCTTATGCATGCTGACACAGCTACCTACTTGAACTATGTTCCCTGCATTACTCAGTTATTACTAATCTTGGAACAAGTATTAGTTATTGTATTTTAATACTTTTGCAGTATACAGTTTATTATTCATTCATAGAAGGAAAGAATTCTAAGGTATATACAGAAACTGTATCTATGACAAAAGCCTCATTGAATTGGTCGATGACCAGGAATATAGAAGAACTATGGACATGGTTGTTTTTTGTATATGAGCAATTTAGTTGAAACAGAGCTCATTTAGTGCCGAACCTGTTACAGATTATGGTTTTACCCCTTTGGAAACTGGTTAGCACTGAATTCTCCCTTAGTGGAAGTCTGGTCCATTTGGCATAAGTAGAATTCATAGCTGGCTGGGGAGCACTGAAGTGAATTTGAAGTTGGAGGTGCTTGCAAGAAGCTGTGATCAAATCCTGTCAGAGACAGAGTTTTGTTTTTATACTGCATTAATGTAAGTCTTTTCATGTTCATACAATTTATTTTGGATTTTAATTTTACGTTTGAGAATCTTAGTCAGTGCTGTGAAAATAAAAGTGTGGAAGTAATTACTGAAAAAAGTGAGTGAGTGAAGCGGAGTGATTCACCTTTACCGTGGTTACATACAGTACCCGGCTGTGGAAAACAAACAACACACCCCTCTCATTTCTTTTGGAAGTTCCCTCCCCTCTGTCATTGATGCACAATTGTTATGCTATGAAAACTAAAAACAGAACCTGAATGAAAATATGGTTAGCAGCTTGAACCCAGAAGGTAAATGAAAGACTCAATGGAAGCTTTAGTGGCATTTCTCAAAAAGAAAAGAGGAAGAGACAATTTAGAGCACAGCAGTCTGGAATATAACTTTTGAATGAGGATGAAGAAGGGGATGAAAGTAGAACCTGTAACACTGAAGCAGAACCCTTAATTTTTGAATATGGCAAGTCTTTTTAAGTGGATTGTGTTCGGATTTGATATAAACCCCATAAAGTTTTTGGAACTGTGCACAAGGGATTACACACATCAACTGGGATTCCTTGACGACCAGTGAAGACTGCTCTGCCAATCCAAGGAATGGCCAGATAGAATTCAGCGCTAAAACTGACTTCAAGGAAGTCATGTAGGAACCCGTGGAAATGATCATGCTGTAATATTGTAGTAGGATGGTAGTATTTGTAGGATGGAATGGCTCAAAGCCTGAGATAAATGTAATTGGTAGAAGATATAAAATGTTTTGCAAGGATTGTTTGTGGAGACATTAGACGTTAATTAGAAGTAGTGAATCAGTGTAAAGATTGATGTGCAATGCTCTAGAGAAGTAATCTGAGAAGGTGCCACAATGTGTAGAGGAGTAAGACTACTGAAAATTTTAGAACTAACCTAGGAGATCCTGAATTTATGAAAAGGAGGAAGTGTGTGAGCAGTTAACACATTAAGAATTGGTTACGGATATAAACATGTGAGACGTCTGGAAAGGTTCTTGATATGAAGATATTTAATGTGCTCTTATTTATAATCTGTGGACAAATGAGTGGATGAGGACAGATTTCCAAAGAAGTTTCCAAAGAAGAGTGGCAGTGGCAATAGGGTATGGTTTACCTAATGCTACAGGGCAATCTGAGAGGAGTCTAGAGGCTAGATAGTTGCAAACTATTATCCTCTGTAAATACAATACAACTTATGGACAGTGTGGTGCTGGTGAAAGATCAGAGGTTTTAGGGAGTCAGAGTGCCTCAGAGGGAGTAAGATAACTATTATTGACAGTGATGTCATTGCATTACAACAAAAACAGGAGCAACAGCCTTAATTTCACTGCCAGCAATGATTGTTTGCCACTGGTTGTAGACTGGACTCCACTAGACTTTTGGGATGATGTGTGTTGTGATCTCATTGCAATGCTTCACATACTTGTTCCTGATTTCATTTTTTACTTCTTTTCTGCACTGACTCCTTTCCTGCTTATGTTTTTTCCCTCCTGGATGCAGATGTGTTCACCTCTTGCTTGCTGACCTGCCTGCTGCCAGGGAACATAGCTGGTATCTTTTGTGCTCTTGATGATGGCTTGCTGGTTGCTTTTTGTTGGTCTCACCATGCTAGCAGTCCACTCATTTAGTGGTGGATAGTGCTTATGCTCTAGATTGTGGCACTTTGGATTACCAATCATATTTTTATAGAATAACTGAAATTTGTTTTTATGTTAATAATCATAATCTCTTATTCTCTGGACTATGAAGGTTTCCCCCTCACTTCCTTTTTTATCTGAACAGATTATATGTATGAGCATAATGACCATTGATTATAATATAATATATATTAGCTCTCTTCTATTCATTTGGCTAATCTAAAATTGTCTCTTTTTTAGGAGTTGCAAGGGGATTTTATTTTTTTCTAGCCTGTGTTGGCAATTTGAATGTTGGGCCACCTTTTCTGTACTCCTACTCAAATCTAGTTTTTCTAACACTTTGTTGCTAACCTTTTCAATAAGTCCTTAAATCTGTTTTTATTTCAACTGTAGGGTTAAAATCTACCATCACACAAATTTCAAACAACTCCAATTTGATCTATTAACTTAACTATCTTGACATAATGAGCAACAAAGCCTTCTCTTGTGCCAAAATCGATTAAAGACTTTGCAATTATGGAGAATTTCAAAATGTGCTGTGAAAATCTATAATTTTTTAATGTAAAATTGTATTTTACAATGAAACAAGTAAAGTTTATTCTTTTCTGAAAAAAAAGAGACACAACATTTCGACTGTGGAGCCTTTGTCACCTGAAACATTGCGTCTCTTTTCCTTTCTTTTAGCATGGAATAAACCTTTGCCTGTTCCTTTGCAGCCTACACATGCTGATGAAGATACTGTACCTACTTGAATTAATTGTATTTTACTGTTGGTTTTATTCATCCTTTTTACTTCATAACTTAGTTTTCTTTTGTATTCTGTGCTTCAGATATTTGCAGTTTAAATAAAGTACTTTGGCTTTTTAAATATATTCATTCTTTTTAAAGTACTTTTAAAGTAAAGGACCAAGTACTTTAATTCAATGCCCTTCACCATGTTCTAATTGCTATGGTAACTTTAAAAAAGATCACAGTGGTTCCTAGCATAAATAAACATGTTTAAGATAATAATGAAACTGCATTACATAAAGTTTAAATTGTAATAAATATATTAATCACCAATTGAATGAATTAAACCGGGTAAAAATAGACATTTTACCCAAGGGCAAAAATTTATTTCACAGAAAACAGTGTGGATAATTTGCTCCTGACTGCAAAAACAAACTAGAATATACTGTAGAAAGGCAGTCTTTCTGATATACAGTACAAGCATACAGACCACCCCTTCCCCATATGTTAAAATGCAATTGAAATGTGGATAAATAATCAGTATTTTCCTCAGATGGTCCTCATAGTACAATAAAATGTTTCATGATGCTGTGTACAGATATTGACAAGCAATGCAACATTTGTTTACCACATGATGTAATTATATCAAATAGTTAAGGTAAAATGTGTTTAGTACAAGGTTATTGTTCCTCAAAAGTTTTTCAATAAGAAATGGGTATTTCAGGCCATATAACATGATTTTAGAGTGCAAAAATATTTTTTTGCTGGGATTCCCGCAATGTCTTTATGTTGTTAGAAGACAGATATTAGTACAATATTTACTAATATGCAATTTGCTTTCTCATGAAATTGTTTTCCTTTTTAATCCTCTAAGTAATAAGTTACAGATGAGTTTTTACTGTAGCTAACAGTCTGCATTCCAGTGCCAAATCTACAGCATAAGCTCTATTCTGTGATCCTTCAGATGATATGTTAATCTTAGATCCCGACCACAAAGACATTAATGATTCCAGGACACTGTTCTTAAGAGTTGAAGTTTTTATACTGGTCTCGATTCCTCTCTGAACTTGGACATTTTGGCCAGACCACAGCTCTTTCTGTGTTCAACAGGTGAAGAAACTTTCTTACTTCTCCACCCAATCTGCAGTGTAGTGGGGATGCTAATGTACTGTATAACAGGTGACGCACTTCACCCTTTCCGTTATCATATCAAATATCCATACTAAATAAAGTACATATTATATTATATAGCATAAAACTAAATAAAAGTTAGTGTTTGGAAGATATTTTTGAGAAACTGTGTGTGGAATCCCTGTAAGCAGTTTAGCTACCTATCGAGTTTTAGAGAGGGACACAGAAGAAATCTAGTTTATAACTCATTAAAGCACTTTGGCTTTTGTTTTTGAGTTTTAGATTATGAGTTTATGAGTTTTAGATTATTTTTTTCAGTATTAATAAAATAACTTTGGTTTTGTACTTTCTGACTGCTTTTACTGTATGTATATTTGATCTTGACCTGCCTTTGTTAAAAAAACAATGTCACAGTAAGACTCTCCCAGGTGTGTCACACACCTCATACAGTATACTGATTTAATGGCAGGAATATCTTGAATATATATTTAGAAACAAGTTTTTCTCTTTCAATCATTTGATTGGATAGTTGAGTTAAACCTTCTTTGGTAAACCCACTAGACAAATGTTATTTTGACAAGAGCACTTCTCCAGTTGGGTAAATTTGTGTTCCAGACTCACAGCTTTTCTGCTTTCTGCTTTTTTGGAACAAACTTGTTTTCTGTTCCCTTTTTTCAATCAAGTCCAATTTTAACATCTTTTGATGAATATTTAACATTTAAGTCCACAGCTGCTGCAGTCATGCGTGCGCTCACCACCTCCATCTCAATTAGCGCCTGCTCCTCACCTGACTGTTATAGCGGATTGGCCATTTTAGCAGGTTTCAGCTTCTTAAATAGAGATAGAAGAGGTAGAGGTAAAGAACCATCTCTTCCACATCCCCACCACTCTGATGTGTCAAGAATAAATGAAAAAGATTAGATGAATAACAAACAAAAAATGGGAGACTGGAATAGGACATATTCCTGGCATCCCGGTCACATCATTATGTTTTCAAAAACTGACTTGGCATTAACATTGGCTATATTGGCTTACATTGGCATTGCATACAGTATCCATTGCATATTGGCCTGCATTTCTATTATATTACAGTATTTTGGACCACCACGGGTGATCATTCTTTTGCGACAACAAGGGATTGACAGACAGCGGAAAATGTAAGAAGAACAAGTTTTTCCTCCCAAAAGAGTGATATTCATATACTGTATGCTCATATTTATATTTCCTGCTGGTAATGGAATCAATGTATATATGGTCTGCACAGTGATCGAACTGCACTGCTATCAGCTTGTGATATATTAGTTTGCATTGAAATGAGCAACACAGCAATGTTGGTATGGTCTTAGTCTCACAGCAATGTTTTAATATAGCTCAGAACACAAAGGTCTGTATATAAGGTTGGATTGAGGATGCCTGCAAAATCTCCAAATCTCAATTAAAGCAAAACGTGCAGATCTCTCCACTTTCATTAAGTGGTAAAAGCAGAAGTCTTTTGTAGGTAGTCTGTCTTTGTCTTCTCCTTGCTTTTATGTTTTTCAAAATAATTCACAAAAAGCTGTTTATTTTGGATAAAGTAACGATTGATTTGTGATACCAAGTTCTGTCCTTAGTATAGATTAACCTAGACTGTCACTACTTCAAACAATATGGAGATCCTTATCTGAAGCACATTCTCCAGAATGCTGTGGGGAAAGAGCTTCTGCCCTAAAAAAAAACAGAAGGAAGTGAAGGCTTCCAAGGTCAGCCAACATCTGCTGTCTGAAGACAGAGGGCATATCATCTCTTATGCAAGCTGCACCAGAGGTAGGGATACAAGGAAGAAACAGACTTGACTGAGCAAGCAACTGGTGAACATTTTATTAGTTTATGACATAAAAAACACTTTATTTTGGAGCTGGTTAGCAGCTCAGCTCCTGGCTACTGTTAGAGAAAGACTGAAGAAGCTTAAAGAGGAGCATAGGCTTCTGTCTGGTTTTGTGCAATTTGTTAATTTACCTCATACTGTAAATAATAGAGTGCTTACGCTTTATTCTGTACCTTATGGCTGCTTTGTGTGTCTGCTTTACCTTGACTTGCCTATTAATGTTCGTATTTTTATGACATCTCACTCCAAGGTGTGTCACCAATGTGCATTATTTTGTAATTTAACAAAATCAGACACCTTAGGAAGGGTCGAAATATTTGGCAAGGAACCTTACATAGACACTATAATATCTTCTAAACAAAATAACTAGACAGGATAAAGCTAGATTTGTTCTATACATTTAGCCTATGTCAATTTCTTCATTTGAAAACACACATTTATTGTTGCTGACAATAAAGATTACATTTCATGTGATGTCGATCTCTAAATGAATTCTAGTCAACTCTTCCTACTTAAAATAGTCATAAACATTGATTTGGCATAGACTGTATGATCCATTTTATTCAGATTACAGTAATGTTGTACTGTTCATTCTGTAGAACAACTGCATGTTACGTTATTTGGTTTTTGTTAACACTGATATACAGTGAGCCAGAGTATGTAAATTATATTCACAAACAAGATGGCTGCAAGAACATTTTACAGAAGGCAAATTCAATCAGAAAAGCAAGATTATAACTGGCAGTGCAAAGACCAATTAAAATTTAACTGGCAAATGTGCTGGAGTGCTCTGTGTTGAGTGATACAAGAAAAGATGAGTATCTGACTGAACCATCAGTTTGCTTGAATTCTGTCTAAATTAGAAGCAACCTTTCATGTGTACAGTATAACTATCATTCTCTCTATTAACTACATTACTGAGCCTAAACTTGGCATTCATCCATATGTTTTTTTCAATTTGAAAGACAAATAAAGACAATATTTAAATATTGTTAAATATAAGAATTACTATACATAAGTATAAATGTATTATCTAATCCTCAAAAAGCTTTACAAATTTCAGAGAACACTAGAATCCTATCAGCCAAAAGAAAAAGTAGGATTCATGAGTGCATTCAGTGCCATGGACCACTTTAATGTTTTTAGAAAAGAGCAACTAGTACAGAATGTCTAAACCATGTGTACAATGCTTTGGATTAATCAACTATGAGATGGCATTAACCTTCGTTTGCACTTTGAGAATTCTAAAAGCATTAAGAAAACAATGCCTCAATACTAAAATTGATCTAAACAACTACATAAGAATACAACAGTAACACAATTAGGCTAAACAAATGAAAAGAGGAGGACAGAGAAAGAAGTCTGTTAATAAGAAATTTAATTTATGCTTTTTTACAGCTTTTTTGTCAGAAATCACCATTATGTTTGAAAAAAACAGATTAAAGATTAATAGAACATAACCTGCAAGAATCACCTGAAATTTAATGCTGACAATCTTTTATTACACCATACGTAGGACAATATTTCAAAAATTGAATATAGGTAACAGCAATGTGAGACTGAAAATGAATTTAAATGGAAGTCATGTTTAATGTGCATGCTTTATTTCTGTTTCTGTTTATTTTTGTTTTTAACATTCCTAAATACAATTAGAGTAGAAATAACATAACAGAACAGCATTGCAAAACACATGTGCACCAAAAGTGATGATAATAATAATAATATTTTGTATTGCAATATGCTTACAACATGCTCAAAACACTCCAAATTCAGAACTAGGTTCAATATTACTAATATTTATAAATAATTAAAAAATGCAGGAAAGTGTCAGTTTCATCATTAAATCACTAAAGATCAAGACTTACACAACGGTAAACAAGAAAAGCACAGCAAATACCTTAATGTCAAAACCCAGGCAAATTAAATTATTTAAATACAAATTAAAACAGCTTTTAGCATACTGATTACTAATTAAAAAATACAACTGACATTTTGTTTTGGACTTCTGCAAGTAGCTGGAGACTTTTCTTTAGTACCTTAATGACATTCACAATGGAAAAAGGTGCTAAGTTTAATTTAACCACTTAATTATTTTCAGTTTTATTTAAGCAAAGTTCCTATGATATGCAGTGTCTTTAGTTTTTTTTTTAATTATGTCCAGTTTGCAGTTCTCTAATAATAAGTAAAAAGTAAGAACAAAGGTCAGAACAGGCAACTTGATCATGACCTAGATTTACATGATGGATGTGACTCGTAGCTGACTGGGACATTTTGCCTGCTGTATGGGTCTGTGAGGAGTATAATCTGCAGTTTACACAGTGTGTGGTAGATAAATAGAATGAGGTAGTGTTGGTTGTTTAGCAGAACTCCTGAGGTGCATGAAGTAAGCACATAGCCAAGAGGAAAATAAAAACAAATAAAAGTGTGCAACGAAAACTGACGGAATTGAAAAGATGTTGGTCTTGTTTTCAATAAATACTTTATTTTCTACAATTATTCTCTTCAATGATGTGCAATTAATGTTTCATGAGCAACAAAATAAGCATGGTTTATATTAACATATTTTGTGCACAAATAATTAAACAGCACACTGTACAGAACTGCTTACATGTACTGTATGGTTACTGAAAAACAAAACAGTAAAAGCCACATACTATGTATGTGTGTTCTTTTCATGAAAATTAAACTGAAATTCAGAAACAGAGTTTTGAAAGATTTATAAAAATGTGAAAGTATTGGTTTCTTTTCCTGCAGCTCTGGCATGATATTATACTAATAAATATATTGATCTACAATATTAGCTCACAATATTAGTTTCGGTTTCAAAGCCCTAAAGGCAAAGTGTATCTTATATTGAAACAAAGAAGATTACAACTCATAAATAGTCTGACAACACCATTTTAAGCTTAAAAACAATATAGAAATCACCATTATGTGTCTGTAAGTGATGAAGATATGTCTGTCGTATGATAGGTAAAGAGATCCAAAACGGGTCAGCTTTGAGCACCTCTGTCACTTGAATAGTTGGTTATTCAGGTCTAGAAATCCCAGTCTAACCTTTCATCCCATTGGCAAATATTTATGGAAATGTTCATTAAATTTAAAAGGGGTGAGGTCAACAGGCAATTGATTTCATATGTAGAGATCCCTATGGAAAGGGAAATATGAAATCACTCCAAGTCAGCCACCCGCAACAGTTTTTCTGTACCAAACTGTATTTTATATGAGAATTTCTGTTACAAGCCAGCTGATGTGGAAAAGTGGTTTTAGAAATACCAAACGATGCATGAGTCTGTCCCTGAAGTTGTGCTTGCCCTGCACACAAACAGGGAAGATAATTGTGGGTACTTTTACCAGTGTGGTGGAAAAAGGTTGTGATTTAGCATAAACGTTTCACTAATGAAAAATAAATTGAAATTTTGGGGTAACTGGAACTGTGTTTATAAAATCTGGTAGACATTATGGTAGGTATGGAATCCCTAGAAATATATAAAGTTGCAGTCATTACAGTCTACATTCTCTTGTTTATTTGCTGTACATTTCCACTGATATCCCAACTACACAAATATACAGAAACAGTTTGTGATATAGCATAGATCTTTCACTAATGAAAAATAGATTGACATTTTTGGGTTAAAGGACCTGATTTAATAAATCTGGTAGAAGTGATGATACAGTAGGTATGGAATCCTTAGAAAAAAAATTGGTTAAATTTCTGTATTTTTTGTTCATTTCCATTTCCATTTATGTTCCAACTACACAAATATGCAAACATATACATTATTTGCTACTTCAAAGTGTGATGACATCCAGCTTTAAAAAAGCAAAAAGTAAAAATGTTTGTGAATTCTTTTCCAAGGCAATTAATGATAAAGGATCATGTAATAATGAAATTGCTTCTATTTTTGTTCATGTACCTTAATCTGGAAGGTGTTGCAGAGACGTTGCTAATTAAATATCACATGTCAAAACCAATTTGGTTTGAACCTATGACACAAATCCTGTAGCTCTTAACATGGACATACCTTAATGTTTAATGGACTTTGTCACTTTTAATCATAAAAAGTGATTTGCTTCCCCTTTTTAGTTGAGACACAGAAAGACTCAACCATGAAGACTAAGTACTTTTAATGTAATGGATAAAGTTGTTGAAAAGCATGGAATACAGGTACAAATAAATACCAAAGTCCCTGAGCACTGTTTGCTTAATTGTCAATGGAAGGTGCATCATATCACCCAGACACTACTCAGATGAGGCTGATCCTTCAAACGTAGATGCCAGACCAAAAGAATCAGGTGAGAGATGCCACTCTGAGGCTAATGACAACATATTAAAACAGCTACAAAGTTCAATGGCTGACAAGTGAGAAAATGTGCATTAGTCAGCAATATCCCAGTCACTTCATAAAGCTGGCCTGAACGGGAGCATGAAAAATCCATTTCATATCCCACATATTAATTCCAAATATTATATTTGGCACAGACCCAAAACAGCCTATTATCCAGACAACACCATCCCTGCAGTCAAGCATGGTGGTGACAGCATCATGCTATGGGGATGCTTGTCCTAGACTGTACTGGAACGATTGAAGGTTGAAGGAAAAATAGGCAAATATTAGAGCAACACCTGTTCCAGTCTGCTAAAGACTAAAAACTGGGGTAAAAATGAAGCTATTAAAGAACACTAAACAAAATGTTGTTAAGTACAGTATGTTATTGACATTCCCAAGACTAAAACTAGGACTGCATGTGATCACAGTTGGAGATCCCTAGCTTAAAACATAGTAAGTTGAATTGACAACAAGAGTACACTGTATCTCTTAGTACTCAGGTAGCAGTTTTCTAAAAGCTATTGGATAGGCTACTGGTCAGACTTCATCGCAACACATTTTTAGATTTCTTTAACTCCAAGACCAACAACATTTAGCATCACATTCTCTTCACAACTCATCCTACTTCCACACCTCCCCCTGCTTGCCTGACTTTACTGCTTCCCTTCTCTCCAACTTCTCTCTTCTTGACTATGCATCTATCTCTCTTCTTGACTCTCCACCTCACTGGATTCGCATATGAAATCCTCTATCTGCCTATTAGATCCCATTCCCACCACCTTATTTCACTTCTCTCAATATAATTAATGAATCCTTGAGCACTGGTGTACCCACGGTCCTCAAATCTGCTGCAATTATGCCTGTGTGAAAAAAGCCTATCTTGGCGCTGGACAATCAAAACAATTTTTGCTCCATCTCCAACTTACCCTTTCTTGCAAAAAATCTAGAATGTGCTGTTACAATTCAGTTAAATAACCACTTCATTGCAAATAACCTTTTCAAAGCCCTCTGATCTGGCTTCTGACAATTTCACAGCACAGAAGAAGCCCTGGACAAAGACACCAAAGATCTTCTAATAGCTTCTGATTCTGGTTCTCTTTCAGTTCTCATTCTTCTTGATCTCAGTGCTGCTTTCAACACTATTAACCATGATATCTTACTTTCTCATCTTGAGACTGTTTGGAGTTTATCTGACAGCTTTTCTGCTCTTAATTGTTCAAGTCTTACCTCACTGATCGCTGTCACTTTATCTCACTTGGTGGATTTAGGTCTGAAATTAGACTTGTTAAGTCTGGTGTTAATCAGGGCTTGATACCAGGCCCCCTATGTTTCAGCATTTACATGTTTCCACTTGGTCAGCTTTTAAGATCACATGGCCTCAACTGTCACTTCTATGATGACGATACTCAAATCTTCATTCATACTAAACCTGACACTGATGTGGCTGTCTCTATTCTCTCTATTTGCGTCTCTGACATAAAAACATGGATGACTCAAACTTTCCTTAATCTAAATTGTAACAAGACTCAAGTCATGCTTTTGCCACCCTCCATCAACTTGTTAACCTGTAACCCTATCTGTGGATGGTACTGTACTTGAGCTTCAATCTAAAGTGAAAAACTTGGAGGTGATATTTGATTCAGGCTTGACATTCAAGCCACATGTGCAACAAACTGTCAAAACATTATTCTTTCACCTCAGAAATATCATCAGACTATGTCCTGTGTTTTCACTTACTGTTGCTGAAAAGCTGATGAACACATTTGTCTTTTCCTGAATTGACTAAAACCATGCTCTACTTGCTGGAGTTTCTCAATCCACATTGAACAAACTCCATTATGTTTATGTAAAGGCTCTGCATTACTTGGCACCTCAGTACCTGTCTGACCTACTATCATCCTACTCCTAACCTCGCAACCTTTGATCTTTGATCTGTCCCCCAAGCCTGTCTACACTCTGTGAGTGACAGGGTCTTCTTCTTTTGTGCCCCAAAGCTCTGGAATTCTAACCCTAAGGGTATCAGAGAGTCACCTTCCCTAAAGTCCTTCAAATCTATATTTAAAACCTTTGTCTTTAGAAGGGCCTTTACTTAACTGGTTCTGCTATTTACCCATCTGCTCCTACTGTATTTAGTACCCACATCTGTCTCCTCTCATTGTGTATTTTCATTGTGCATATCTTGTGTATTTGTTTATTGTTGTTGTCATTCTGTAAACTGCTTTGAGAAGCCACCTTTAAAGGCTCTATATAAAAATAATCAACTTTATTTTATAATTGCGATACTTTATGCAACAGTGAAGGCAAAAACAGATTAGACAACCTGGAATGTTGTAAAAGCACAGGGACAAAACTTCAAGTTTTATTTCCCTGAAGTACTCCTGGTAACATTTCCAATGCAAAAGAGCAGATAACAATCCAGAATTATTTAACCTAAGAACCTACAGGACAGAGAGCACATCACTTTCACTTTTAGAAGAACCTGAAATGCTCTTTCCATGCCAACCGTGTCATTTCATGTCTATTTTTGGTATAGAAAAGAGTTTGCAAATATGCTTTAAAACAACTGGGACTGAAATATTGTATGCCCCTGCAAATTAGACTAGAAATCCAATAGAGAAATCTTAGAAATGTGGTTTGGAAAAGTACCAGGTCTCCAAAGTTCCCTGTACAAAATTCATTTTCAGCTTTATGTGAGGCTAAAACACCACTAAATCTGATTAATGTGAGTTCCACGGAGAAGTGAAAGCAATATCAGCTATTGATCTGATCAATTTTCTTTCCAAAGCTTAACTACAGTAGTTATCAGAATTGTCACAACAGCTCTGTTTAATTATCTTTGTCTGTTGAAACTGCCCATTTGAAACTGAAATCGGCATTCACTTGCATATATAACTTTACAATGTTTCTATAAGTGTTTCAACATTTAATCCTTGGCAGCTGTTCAATTGAAGGTTCCTGTGTTGAATATGGGACAGGAGTTTTGTTGTGGTCTGAATATGTGCAAACAATTTTCCTGACAAAATATATGCATACTGTACCATGTACTGTTACTGAAACAGGAAAATTATTGACATGCAATTCTTTAATAAAGCAATGAGTCAGTAACATTGTTAAAAGATTGAGTTCGGTAGAAACAAAAGTATAAGAATTTTTGACTCATATTGTGAGATGTTGTAGGAAACAAAGTGGCAGGTTTCTATACAGTCATTAGTGTCAATTGCCTAAGATGATATATAGTACAGTATGCCAGTTGTGAAATTGATGATCCACAGTGCAATGTGTTTGACCAAAAAGCACTCTGAATGTTCAGAATAAAGTAGTTGAATGCTAATTGAGTGATTAACATAATGCAGTCACACCTTTTCAGAAACTTTGAAGTGTTATTTTAAATGTTCTGTAGCTTCATAAAGGGTTCACTGCATTTCAATTATTAAACAGAAAGAGTTGGTATAATATCCTTTGATAATGACCACTTCTTAATGAGTTCAATAAGTTCAATATAGACTTTTGTTTTGTTTTTGTACTTTGTTGCACCCAAAAGAGACATTGCTTAGCCCGAAGTCTGCAAATTTAGCCAATATACTGCAACAATCTTGGCACAGCTCACCAGAAGTACCCAGGTCAATAGGTATATGTGCAAATCTACACATATATATACAGTATAAATAACTCACAACTCAACAGTTACTCTATAAAATGTAAAACAAATTCAGTTACTGTAGATTTGAATTAAGATGTATGAAAAGTTTAAGTTAGATATACTGTAACTATTATTGCAGTAAAAATGAAACATGAACAATCTGACATCTGATATGGCTCCTCCTAAATTTCAATACTGACTAACACATGCAAATCAGAAATAGTAATAGAACCACATTTGCAATTTTCAATATTCAGGGTTTCTTCTGTTTACTTGTTTTTAAATATCATTCACTAATTGGTTGGGTGGCTAAGGATGACAGGTCATCAACCCTATGGTTCTTATGTCAGGAATCGTAATCTTGTATCCACCTACAATACAATACCAAAGACTGAGATTGGCCATTATACAGTCAACTCTACCCCCTCATGATAATTGAAAAATGGGAGGAACTGTGGAACAAACTGGTGACCTTCTTTAAACTTTGTCATACAAACATCATTATTTCCTCATCTTGAAACCCTGGCAGTGCCAATCCCTCACTTTAGAGAAGCTAGCCTGTACGGTAGTAAACACTCATCTTAAATCTTCTCTTCTCTCTTATCCTCTTGTCCTTATCTGTTCATGGATGGACAGGCAGCATCTCCCTCTCTTCTTTCTTTTCCAAACCACTGTATATGCATTAAAACATTGTAATACTTTTAAAATAATCAATACAATGATATAGATTAGGTTGTTTGGATTTTTAGAATCTAAAATACATTTTATGATATATTTAATTCATTAATTTGCTTTATTTTGAGATTAAAGTTTAGTAATTTATAAATATAGTACTTGATCAGAGGAAGGGATCTTGTGCAAAGGTTCTAGTTATCTAATAAGATTTAAAATTGAATAAACATCAAAGGCAGAAGTGTGAATTTCGTCTTTCTAAAACTTCATCTTATTCTTCAATACTAATCCTCAAAGCCCAAAAGCCCATTTAGAATAAATTGGTATTAAAGGAGTTATAAATATGATTTCTTTAAAGAATATATAGAAGTGCCAGAATTTTTCTCTTTTGAGTATTAGTTTATGATTAAACATGCAATAGATGTGCCATAAAAGGAGAATCGTTCAGTTTAAACCATGCTTCAGTATCTGTCTAGTTAAAAAAAAATCCATAATTTGCCAGATGACACTTGAATTCTGAATAGTTAACATACCCATGAAAGCTTAATAATTGTATGCAATTTACACTATTATACATTTTGAATACCATGTACAGTAGATTTGAAATTTGTTTCCTAGATGATATATAACTAAAACGGCTCAATACTGGGCCCCTTGCTCTTCAGCATTTACATGTTCCCACTTGGTCAGCTTTTAAGATCACATGGCCTCAGCTTTCATTTTTATGCTGACGATACTCAAATATACATCCATACCAAACCTGACACTGATGTGGCTGTCTCTATTCTATCTAATTGCATCTCTGACATAAAAATTTGGATGACTCAAAACTTCCTTCATCTTAACTGTGACAAGACTGAAGTCATGCTTATTGGCACCCCCCATCAACTTTGTAAAGCCAGTCCTGTAACCCTATTTGTAGATGGTTCTGTACTTGAGCTTCAATCAAAATTGAAAAACCTTGGGGTGATATTCGATTCCGGCTTAACATTCAACCCACATGTGCAGCATACTGTCAAAACATCTTTTTTTCACCTTAGAAATATCACTAGACTACGCCCTATGCTATCATTAACTGTGGCTGATATCTGGTGAACACATTTGTGTTCTCTCGAATTGACTACTGTAATGCTCTACTCGCTGGGGTATCTAAGTATACTCTGAACAAACTGAAGTATGTCCAAAATTCAGCAGCCAGAATCCTGACCGGGTCTAGTGCAAGTGTTCACATTACTCCTATCCTGGAGTCCTTGCACTGGCTTCCAGTCAAATTCCGTGTAGACTTTAAAATCCTCATGCTCACCTATAAGGCTCTGCATGGCTCAGTACCTGTCTGAACTATTATGGCCATACTCCCCACCTCGCAACCTTCGCTCATCTAATTCTGCTCTCCTTACTGTCCCCCAAGCCCGTCTACATTGTATGGGTGACAGGGCCTTCTCCTGTTATGCCCCCAAGCTCTGGAACTCTCTCTCCAAGGATATCAGAGAGTCACCTTCTCTAACCTCCTTCAAATCCAGACTCAAAACCCTCTTCTTCAGAAAAGCCCTTACTTAACTGGTTCCATTCTTCACCCCTCTGCTTTTCTTAGTACCACCATCCACAGTCTCCTCTATATATTGTAATTGTGTTTTATCTTGTGTATTCTTATTTATTGTTTTTGTCATCCTGTAAAGCGTTTTGAGAAGCCACCTTTAAAGGCACTATATAAAATAAAGATTATTATTATTATAAAAGCTTTGTTGACAAAATCAATTTTTTTACATTAAATTTACAATGTGATTGTGACAAGAATGGGTTGTAATTACAGCTGACCTTCCAATACAGTACAGGCCACTACACAGCCTCGAATCTTTGTAGATAGTTTCACAGTGAGCATTAATAAGATAATAGATGCTCAGGAAAGTATTGGGGTCAGGACAAGACTACCCCACGGCCTTTTCAGGAGTGGTTGAGCTGGTACTGAAGGCCTTTGTGTCAGGGGAGAAGAGAAAGAAGGGACAGAAGTTTGTAGCTTCTTCGAGGAAATGACATAAAGGAGCACTACCCAAATCCAGTGTGCCTTGAGCTCGCAGAGGATGAGCTCAGGTAATTGTGACTGTTCCATGAGGAAAGAAAAAAAAGATATAAGGGAAAGTTCTAGAGCAAAAGATTAGTTCACAATCCCAGTCAAAGGAGTTTTTAAGCATCTATAACAGGAGACTCACAGATCCAAAGATCCATAAGTGTTCCTACCGAGAAATCAAATAACGTATTTTCAGCAGTTAGTCATGAGTCACAGGGACTTGTAGTCTCATGGCACCTCCTGGAAGATAATTAATGGTTAGAAGGGTTTGAACCAAGGGGGTGTCTGTGAGAAATGTTCCCCTCCAGCCTGCCCTTGTTTGTGGTGGGCTGATTCTCTATCCATTGATAAGAGCAGAGGAGGAAAGTTTTGGCTGCCCAGCTGAAAACAAGGATGCATGAACTATGATTCATTAATTGACTATTTAAATTATTATTAATAATTTAAATTAAGTAATAAGCTGTAATTACTTCTACATCTTGAAATGGCAAACAGTCTTCTTAACTTCACTTGTCTTGGCCATTGTGTTATCGTGCATGAAGGCCCTTGGATCTACTTTGCTCTGGGGTAGGGCCTGTCACACTAATAAAAAAAATTAAAGAACATGCCAATAGCTGTAAAATGTTGCATATTGTATTTCTGTCTGTGGTAATTGTAAAATAACTCTAGAAAATCTTTGCAGATTAATTTTGTGTTGACGACATTGCTAAAAACTAGAGTATACAGAAGTATACACTTAGTGTACAAATTATTAGGAATACCTTCCTAATATTGCGTTACACCTCCTTTTGCCCTCGAAACAGCTTCAATTTATCAGCTGTCATACCCCATTCTTGTCAAGCTGTGATGAGTTGTGCATTCTTTCATGGGTCAGTTGACTAACTGTAGACTGTTGAGCTCCACAATTTGTCTCAGCCTCCTTTCACCTCTTTCATCAATCTGAAAGGTTCATCACTGGAGCAGGAAATCTGAAGAGCTGTGGTGAAATGATGGCAAATTGTAAGGAATTAATAAGGTACTGAAAAGCAGGCAAGATGTAAAGATACTGGTTCACGTTGTTGCTTGCAAAAAGATTAATGGAAGAAGGATCTTATTAAGGCATTTGTATCTTTTTTAAAAGTGACATCATAGAGAAGTTTAAGTCAGAGCAGCAGGAGAGTACATGGTCGTGGTCATTTCTTCATCACTTTTGTTGTTCAAATTCTTTTAAATGCATTCAAGGTCTGAACAAACAATAGTGGTAATAAAAGAAACAGAGCATATGGCATGGTATATAGTAATTAGACTTACTGAAGTCTTTTGATAAAGGTGAGTTGAATGGTTGTTCATGTCCAAACAACCATTCAACTCATCCTGGGGTTTGTGTGTTCTCTTTGCAGGCTTTGTGAAATGGGAAGTCTGCCACATTTTTGTGCTCCTTTTAAAATTTCTTGGATTGGTGTATTTGTCTCAACAATTGACATCATGGCAGTTTCCAGTTCTGGCTGAAGGTTTTTCAAAAAATCCAAGACAGCCTTAGTGCAGAGGTGGTATTATAAATGTCAGATCTCTAATGTCTGGAGCTTTACTTTAAATGAGTATTTACATTTCATGTTTAGTTGTAATTATTTCTGATAAGTGACTGGTTATAGTAAATCTACTATAACTGCAATGGATTTTTTTATTTCTAGGTTAGAAAGAATCAGCATTGATGAGTGCATTTCAAATCACACTAAAAAAAGAAAAATGCACACAGTAACTTGTAAATAAAAATCACAAAATAGACAAAATTCAAGGTATGAGCAGCACCATGTTCTGCGATTCAGAACAACGCAACCAAACTTCTGATGACATGAAGCAGCCTCATTACATTGTAAACAAGCAGGTTTGTGAATACATCTCTTTTAATCCAATAGAAATATTGCTTTTGATTTTGAGACGGTTTTGCCTACAACTATTAATGTCTGCTGCACAACCTGTACTTAGTTGCTTGTACATCACATTAGTCATTATGGTGACTAGTGAGCACGAAGGTCTTGTGGTTGCCTGTGGTGAGACCAGGGGTATGTAACAACATGGCGACTTACTGTACTTTCACAAAGTTCACAATTTTGTGCTTAATTTGAAAGGTGAGAAAATAAAAGTTTGTATCACAAGAGCACTGTGGAGAAATCCAGAGTATACATTGTCTGCTTGTGAGTTTGGGGCAGTTGAGCTTGAATTTAATGGACTGTTCAACCTCAAGGAGACAATGGCCGCTAGTGGGAAGGAAGAGGATTAATGGTAGGGGAGATGATTGGAAAACGTTTAGAGAACATGTGGTGTGGTGTGCATCGTGTGAGGCATCCACATTGATTCACAATAAAACAAAATCTCTGGATCTGCAGAGCTCAGTGAACAGGGCAGTAAGTTTCATGATCGTCTGAGGTTGGGAGTAAACCTGATAATTTACAACGGAGAACAATGAACACAGAATATACAGTATGATATTGTCACTGAGATTGATAGATTTTTCCCCCCCTGGCGACATAAGCACTCAATTTATTTCACTGTATTACAGCGGACGTGCCTATTTTTTTAAACTGACTTAACTTTTACAAGGCGGTATTAATAAAACTCATTTGTTTGAAAAAAAAAATCAGTTTGTGGTATAGCGAAATTCGGGGAATTCATAATTTCTTCCCTCAACAAGTACTGTACACCATCGTTTTTTTCTTTCGGTTTAAGAGATTTCAGTGCACTAATTTTATGGTAGCATTCTTTTTTCTCTAGCGGTTATCTATGAATTTTGTTGTATTTGGAAAATTCCAAAGTGTAACACGGTTTTTAATTATAGAATTATTTTTAATTATAGAAATTAATTATTTGTATTCCCATTGTAATATACTGCAAAGTAAAGGGTAAAACTCCCTTGTTTTGCAAACTTGTTTTGTGACCACTGGCAGAATTACTGTTGAAATTCCTGAAAAGCCTCATAAGAGTCACAAATTGATTCACAGTTGCTTCAGGTGAACGTACCAACTATTTAAAAGTTTTTTTGTGACCCAAGTGGACCACAAGATCATACATATTAAGAATCTAGGTCATCCAATGTATTGTATGTGAATATAGTGTTATACCTTCACTAAGGGTTACACTTGTTTGGGAATGTTTGAAAAAATAATTAATTATAAAATAATTATTTAAAAAAATAAATTCACTAATATCAGAGAAATATAAATCTTTCAATCCACAACTTTGACTGAAACAAATTAAACTTGCTCTTCCCTGTGCTGATCAGAATCAGTTCTGAATAAATGGCTGAAGAAAATCAAAAACAGAAAGTATACAAAAGGATCCTTGTTTGAGGCACCATCTTCGAACTAAAAAGATTAAATACATATCTATAAAATAACCCCATGGTTCCAATCTGAAATAACATATTGTAACGACCACAGGGTTCAGTACAGAATGGAGCAGGCGTAGGACTCAGGAAAAGAGGTTAAACAACACATTAATTAACCAGAACCAGGGAAAGGTACACCCACACGGAAAGGAAGATGCAGCCTCACAGTCCCCGCCTTCTTATATACAGTCCGGTTCCCCCAAGTCCCGCCCCTCAGGCGCTGTTCCCAGCCCGCCTTGTGTGCTCATGGCCAAAGGGTACAGAGCAGCCGTTAAGCGCCCCACGTGGGGGCTACAATAAGAAAATGTTAAATTCAGGTAATTCAAGTAGAGCCAAAATCCATCTTAATTTCATTTCTGTAGCCCATCTAATGCTCATACCATTTCTTTTCTGTACCCTGATTTCCTTCTTTGGAGTTAATCTAACATGTATTGTAGTCCACTTAGATTTTTATGTTTCAAACAAATGAAGAAAAAGCATGCTAGACTCCATATTGCTTTCTGGCTCTGTTGTCTCTTTACCCCTTCTGTCAGATGTGTCAGATGTGTCTCTTCTAAGCTGTTTTACTTCTCCTGAAACCCTCTCACGCACCTCTTTTAAGTCAATCTGTCAAGACTGCAAAACAAACTCAGGTGGGAGACATCAACAACCTAGTCTCCCTCAGTCAGGACATCAAGAGAAAAAAATACTGACCAGTTAGTCACCCCAGTGACATACTGTATATCCCAGGTGTTTTAGTTTAAATTTCAAACTCTTTATCATCTGAGTGTATCATTCTGCAAACTGATGGGTTCTTCATAAATACATTTTACAGAAACATGTTATTGCTAAAGGGTTGTTTGGATATCTTATAGACAGCTATATATACTGTACCATTTACAGTAAATAAATAAATTTACGTACCACAAAATATTACTCACAAACCCTACTATATGTTATTTAATAAACCTTATTTTTTCTTTTAAGATGCCCATAAACACAAAAAGTAATAAGTGCAATTAATGAAATTAAATAAATATTTAAAATAATAATATAAATTATGTAATTAAATATCACAACATACAGTTTCTTACTTTATAAATAATTGTCATGGCATAGTAGTTATATTAAAGGCTATTTTGCAGTCTCTGCTAAATTCTTAGAATATGATTTATTTATTGGTTATGCTTTATGATTCCATACTGTACCTATAAAATGTATATTAATTATAAGCATACCCTAAAAACACATTTAAATTTGTACAGCAAATAAAAAAACAATTGTTTCACACAAAAATGTAATCTATTAATAGTTTTGCAATTGGATTAGTTGTATTACAGTTCCTTGACAGTAAGAAATATATTTTGTCTGGAAACAATTTAAACCTTTTTATGTATGCCAAAATAAAACTCACTTTAATACTCTGTGAAAACAAGACTATGGCACTTTGCAGCTTGATGGTTAACTCTTTGCTTACCAAGCAATTAAGATGTCAATGTTGAACAGCAATATTTCATCATTACCCTGAAAGCCTAAGAATACTTTATGAGGCTTGAAGACCTTTTCACCTAAGAAACACACATACATGGCTTCTCTCTGTGTGAGTCACTGGCTTCTTTTTATATATACTTGATAACTCTCATCAACCAACATTATGTTTCGGATGAACACACAAGTACAAGATCTCTCTATTAGACAGAGCATGCCATTTTGCTACTGAAAAAAGCACCATGGGCATCATATAGTCAAGAACTTTAGGGAATGTCCTACATTGTTTTATTTTTGAACTGAGAAGACTACAAAGGGATCTGATCAAAATATTAAAAATTCTCACAGGTACTGAAAATGTCAACTCAATGTACTGTACTTCTTCAGAATCAACAGTGAAATATACAGTATATTGGGGGACAGAAGTTGAAACTTCATGTAAGATCATTTAAAATCACAAACATGGACACCATTTTGTCAAAGCCAGCCGGCTATATTTTTATGAATAAACATGTCTCATAACTTCCAATTGGACAAATGATCTCCTGTCCTTTGTAACCATTATTTTTTTTAACATTTTTGAATGTATAATCAAAAGGGATAAGCATAAAATACTGTGTGCTGTGCATCCCTATGATTAGGAGTTTGAATTCCCTTGTCTATAATTTTATTTTTTGGGGGAAGCAGCTACTGGCTACCGAAGGTTCTGATTTTTAATTACTGATTCTAATCACTGAGGTATCTATGGGAAGTAATCCTCTAATTTCTTCCTAATATCCTGAAACTTGTATGTCTCAAAGTTGATATCAGATGAGCAAATTAATTGAATTTACTCCAGGTGGGAATGTTAAACATGAACATGAGTCTTTTTCCCCCTAAGCTGTTGCATATTCAAGAAAATCATAGCTCTTCATTATGTAGCTAAATAACTAATGTTTTGTAAATGAGTTATTTACAATTGTAGAACTTTTCTCCATTTCAAAGCTGTATTTGTCAAGACCGCCAGCCAGCAGAGATTAACCCACAAAAGAGCTTACCAATGCCAGCAGTGGGTTAATAATAACAAGCACCGCCGCACGTGTTAATACATCAGCACATGCTCTACCGTGCAGCACGCAGCACTATTTAAATCATCTAAACTTGCTTCTTGCTGCTCTCCTAGAGAGCTCCTACCTCGCCTTTTGTTAGAAACCCTCTCGTGATACTTCTTTCAGCTTTTGAACTACCTTTTGCTCTTGACTACAAACTCGCCTTACGTTTAGGATTGGACACCTGTTTCAATATCTACATTCTCCATCGGCTGCATAGGATCCTCATACCTCATCACTTGGACTCGTTACAGTATTATTTGTTCAGTTCCTTATGTGCACACATTCTGGATTTGGCTCATATGAGTCATCTGGGACTAATGAAGCTGAAGAGCAGTGACAGGACTGAACTCGGTTAACAGGTATTGACCATGAAACTGACTATCTGATCAATGACGGCACAGCCTTCCTGTAAAACAGAAAATTGAGGCAATCCACCACCCCTATAACTACAGAACTTTCCTGGCCATTACAACTCAGGGAATATCTGAAACATGATTTTGGGGGTTTTGTGAATGGTGTTCTGGAGATGGAAAGCTTTGAGGTACCTTATGGTGTACTGTACTGCCACAAGGATATACAGTATATACTGTATAGAACTGTTCCTCAATAATAGGCAGTGGTTGTAAGGGTGCATACAATTTAGGCTTAGGAGAGAAAAAAAGTGGAAACTATGTGGATGAGGATTATAGTGTCACGCTCGTAAACCCCTCCTCTTAAGGACGCTCCAGCCCTTCCTTGTTTTGTACTCATCTCCCACACCTGCCTCTGGTTCCAGCCCCCCGTGCTATAAAACCCAGACGTTTCTGCCAATCTGGGCTCAGCTTTGGAAGACGGATGCCCGGAAGCCCGCCTACCCGTGAGTCCAGGAGAGACTCGGTGGGATCGACTTCAATGGCGTCCTGACCTCCTGAGTCCAGGACTATGGAGCGTCTGGTCCCGTGACCCCCCTTTTATTCTACTGACCCTCCGCCAGATCCCGCTCAGGATTTTAACTCCGTTCGTCTTTGTCAGGATGGATCACCCGGTCTTGGACATTGCATGTACTCAGATTTGCCTCAGACTCCTTTGGATTGTTTGCCTCGGACACACCTCCCTGAACATCAGCGTACCTTAGACACCCCCTGTTTTCCTTCCAGCCCCTTTGCATGTTGTTTTCCTCGTGTTTTCCTCACTACTCTCCAGATTGTGCTGTCTGCATGGGGTCCTGAAAGAATGCTTTGTGACATATACAGTAGGTGGGATACTATAATTGGTCACAATAAAAATGACTAAAGATAAAAACATCTTCCAGATTTCCATTGGGTTGTGGGAAGGAATCATAGTCCAACATGTAGAACAACCATAAGATGGAGGACTTTTTCAAGAAACAACCCCTGGACCTCCCTATATCTTACAGTCTTTATCCTATTGTTAGCAGCAAGGTCTATTGCCGGGAAGTGCCCTGTGATTAGTGTAACTGATTCTTCACCAAAATAAATAAGATTAAATATTCTGGGAGAGGATGAGGATTGCTCGATTATAGTACCTTATATCTTATAAGTATCTTATCTTTGTGCACTGTTAATGTATCACACTGGCTAATTTTGTGTGTTAACAGTTTATACTTTGAGGCACTTCCGCTGTCTAGTGTATGCCATTTGGACTTTTCAAATAAAAAACAGTGCAATCACACTTTTACATAATTGGGGAACCTAAAGAAGACTGTTGCTCTGTATGTTTAAAAGTTATGAAAAAGCCTCTTTATTGACTTTAAGGGTCAGTTTTTACAGAACACATGCAAGTTTAACTTCTATAATCAATTATTCCGCATCTTACCATTGTTCAGCCAACTACTGACAAATACTTTGAGTCACTTCTAACTGTGTCAGAGCAGCAATCTGAGCTTGCAAGTTTTCCTGAGACAGTTGTAGAATTTGGTTAACCTTTTTTTCTTCAGGGCTGCAACCAATTTTGTCAAAACAATACACCCATTAAGAAACCATAATCGTTCAACCTCAAAGAATATCTTATCTGATTGCAGCCTAAATAACCAATCTTACAAAAACTCTGGAACCATTTCATTCAGTGGTCTAAATGTAAGCAATAGGATTTTACAATCATTGCTATTTCTCTGATAAGCCAAAGCATACTGTACATATAATAAAAACACAGGAGCTATATGTACTTAATTGTTCTAACAAGGACCATTGAAGTTTGTCCAAGGTGTAGACATTATAAGGCTTGGTTTGTGCGTACTGCAAAAAAGTATTAAAATAGTGCAACATAGAAAAAGGCATATACTATTTTTGTAGCATCTGTCAGAGTCACCACGAAACCACGCACTCACTACCACATTCCAACGTGCACTGTTCACCACAATTAATCTATTATCCAACCACTTTCCACTTTCCTCCCTACTTAAACCTTTCAACCGCACTACTCCATGCTCACTATTGAGGATTACTCACAGAGCCCTACCCTTTCCTTTGTTAGTTCTCTCCAGTGTTTATTTACCTTTTGGATAATGGATCTTAGCCCTCCATCTGACTACAGATTTGCTAGACAATTTGAATGTTGGTTTCTGGATTCTCCCTCCTCCTTCTACCCTGTACTCTAGCCTTGCACAGGGTCCAATATACTATCTACTGGTGGACCTGACTGTCACGCCCTCTGCAGCCAGAGGGCGCTCCTTCTCTGACCTGTCCCTAGTTTCCGGTCTGCTGTCCTTCCTGTCCCTCTCTTTCCCTTGGGCTATATATTTCCGGGTCTTGCACTCTGTCCTCGCTCAGCATTGATGTGTCGGATGTCCTGAGACCCGCCTAGCACCAGGGCGCCCCACGTCCGCTCCCTGAGAGCATAGGTTTCTATACGGCATTCCTGAACTCTTTGCACTAATGAGCCCGGGCCTTTTTCCCGTCTCGCCGCTACGCATATGGGTCTTTTTCCGCTCTCCTGCTCCCCACGGTTAGTCCCTTTGGACGTCCGTGACACTGACAGCATCTGATAAAGGGAGAAAAAATATTATTTTGATAATATTACAAGAATAGTAATACTAATATTAAAATATCAATATCAATAAATGTAATATTACTAAAATGTTAAACAAATACAGATGTAGCAATGTACTTTTGGAATATTTTAAATGTGTAACTCAAAGTTTTAATTATATTTAAAAATAATTATAATTTTTAATTTCAAATTAGCTGGTTGATCAAGAATTCTATGTTATTAAGTTGTACATACTTGAAAATAGCATGTAGTAAACTTTCAGAATATCCCGGTTTTGATTACAATATATAAGGTGTTGTCATGTATTCTTTTTATTCTTTAATGGATTCATGTTGAGTTAAATGTATTTTGTGTTATGTTATGTCTTTTACCTGCCTGCAAAGCAAATTACCCATTTAGGATAATAACAGAAGTACAATCTATCACAGTGTAACATCACTAATACTACAAGGTTTTAGAGTTGCATAATTGTATAGTATTAGTACAGCAATAATGTTGTTATAGATAACACAATGATGTTTGTGAATAATATGACCTAGAAGATAATATTAGATGAATTGAAATAAATCACTAAGGACTCCACAAATAATATTTCATAGACCTGACTTTGACTGCCCCAATAAAACAAAACAAACATAAGAGATATAATTTAAATAATTTTGATTCATTACAAATCAGACACACCCATCCCTTTAGACAGGCAGATTAACTTGTAATTACTCACTGTATTAAGAACAAATGTAATGTTAAAAAATATGCACTCATCAATATAAATCACTTATTTTTCTAAACATTACATTTTTTACCGAGAGATTAAAGTGAAACATTTGAAATGATGTTTGTTATGTCATGACATTTGCCAAACTGCTGTATACCATACGGTGTTGCGGGAGGCCGGAGCCTACCCAGCAAGCAATGAGCTCAAGGCAGGGTTCACCCTGGACAGGGCACCAGTCCATTGCAGTGCAAGTGTAAGCCAATCATACATGGGGACAATTGTAACCATGGTAAAGGCCGAGGGTGGAAATTTGGCCCGGACACCAGGATAACTACCGACTCTTATTGAGAAATGCCTGGGGATCTCTAATGACCACTGAGAGTCAGGACCTCAGTTTAACGTCTCAGCTGAAAGACAGCACCCACAACAGTATAGTGTCCCCGCCACTATACCGGGGCATTATGACCCACACAGACCGCAGGGTGGGTGCCCCCCACTGGTCCCTCTAACACCACTTCCAGCAGCAACTGTAGCTTCCCAGGAGGTCTCCCACCCAGGTACTGACTAGACTCAACTCTGCTGAGCTTCAGTGGGTAGCCAGTTGAGAGATGCAGGGTGATATGGCTAGTGGCATACAATATCGTTATAAAAAAACATAAGATTGGAAATGGATCTAAAATTACTCAAAACTGAACTGAAGAAGTTTTAAGACTTACCTGAGCCATTTAAAAAGTGTCTGGAACTGTTTCTGTTTCTTGTTAACTATTGAAGACATCAAAATATCATTAGAGTGGTTACTAAATACTGTACTTTTTACTAAGAATAACAACACCCAACATTAAGTGTACTGAAATTATTGCGGAGTGTTTAAGTCAAAATTTGGCTTAACCCACTCTGCTGAGGGCTAACCTAATGGCCACAGGACTAGGGAGCTAGGAGTGAAGAGTAATGTGCAATGTGTAATGTGAGCTGCAAATGTGGTGATGGGAAGCAGAAAGATATATGCAGGGATTTTTTAAATATTTTTTAATGGAATTAGTTTCTTTTTAATTACTGTTAAAATGGGAAAGTAATTTTATTTATTGCTTCACGCACGATTTATTTTGTTCAATCTGTTGAAGAAATTATCCTGTCCAGCAGACTGTCTAGCAACACTATACTTCAATAAAGGTTTTCACATAGTATCACAGTCAATAACTAATTTTGTGGCATTCCACTTACTTTGCACTTTATGGCAATCTTTTTTCATTTGATTGATGTCACTGTTAATTCAAGAAAAAAATAATCGAATTAGGAGGAACTAATCTAGTTTTAACTAGGACAACAGTATTAAGAGTAATTGTAGAAAGGCGATTACATGTATTAATTAAATCATCAGTAGACTTAATTGATACAGGAACTTAATTTGTAATTTCTGAAAACCTTTTCACATCTGAAGAATAAGACATTAATAACAGACTGAGAAACTCTTTTTGCTGCATATATTGCATAAAGTCAAGATCAATAAAATATTTTAAGCTACATTATCAACATGTTAATTACAATTAACAAGCATGAGAAGTGTATCATACTGTAGGTTTATACAGTTCCCACTAAATGTATTCATACCCCCAAATGAAAAGTAATTCTCCTTGTGTTTGTGTGGATTTCCTCCTGATTCTCCGGTTTCCTCCCACACTCTGAAGACATATTGATAGGTCAATTGGCTTCTTGGGAAACTGGCCATGGTGTGAATGTGTGTGTGCTTGTGTCTATGTTTGATGTGAGCAAGTGCATGTTTGTTTCTGTGAGCCCTACGATTGACTGGCGTCCCATCCAATGTGTATCCTGTCTTGTGCCCAGTGTTTGCTGGGATAGGTTCTGGCTCCCCTGTGACCCCGTAGTTAATGAAGCGGTTACAAAATGGATGAATGGATAATAAATAGGGGATCATGGTGGCAGAGTGGTTAGCATTTTGTTGGGGCCCTGGGTTCAGCTCCTTGGGTGCTGTATCAATTGAATTTGCATGTTTTCCCTTTGATTGCATGGGTTTCCTCCCTCAGCCCAAACACACATTTTTAGGTTATATGGCATCTTTAGATTTGGCCCCAGTGTGACAGCATGCACAATGGTAGAGTATCTGTTTACCCTGCAATGGGCTGGCATCCTGTCCAGTGTGCACCCCTCCTTGAACCCAATGCTTGTCAGGATAGGCTCTGAGCCACCATGACCATGGATTGGAGAAGCAGTTATTGAAAGTATTTGTAATTGTAACAAAGTGGGTGTTAAATACTTAATTATTTTATAACTGGTGAAGTGTTGAGAATCTCACTTGGGTGCCACTAGGCTTTTGTTCAATATTTAAAGGGTGTGCAAATGTGCTTTTATAAACACTGTAATGAAAAACAACAACAACAACAACAACAACAACAACAACAACAACACAATAGCTATCAATAAAACCTCATTCATTACACATGACAATTGTGAATTTTTGTGTGTACAGTCCTTTGGGCCTGCCCTGGTTGAGGTTAAGATCTGTTACGGAAATAGTTCCAAACTGCTAAGGATCTACTTTAGGACAGTATTTTTTTCTATAAAAAGAATACTTAAAATAAGGGAAAAAAATCTAGGAGTAAAACTATGTTGTCATCACATAGAATAATCATTTTCAAGTTAAGTCTTTATGTTCTCCAACCACTCCTACTCAAATGTAAACTATTCTTCCCATAGGTCTTTCTTTCACAGATCATGTTCAGCCCCTAAGTACTGTAGGTGTTTAGGTGGATAAATGAGTACTTATTCTGTTTGAATAGTAAATGGACTCAAATGTAAAGCATTTCTCCATAAAAACACATATTTAACATATTGTGTATCAGTGAGTTGACATTTAAAATAATCTTAAAACACATTACAAAACATGTAACAGTGTGCAGAGTACATAATTGTTCTTGTTCTTTATTTGGTAGAGTTATTTCTCAGCATATAAAATCTTTATTTCTTTCTTTAAATTAAATTATCTGTCATTATTCTCTTTGGGCTGTTTCTCTTGTTTGTAACAATGCATTTATAGAACAGCTGTACATGTTTAGTGATTTAATATATGTAGTAAAAGAAACCACTAAACCAGATATACAATGTTCTCTTCATTCAAAATGCTGACAGCAGGTTGATAGTAAGCCAATATGTCCACACCATTCTATCGCATGCTAAACAGTTTAATTTTGTTCATGACCTTAAATTACAGCATTTTTCCTGAATAATTCTTTGAAATCTAAGTTGAGTTCAACAATCTAAAATTTAAAAGACACCCTGCAACAAAGGATTGTAGCCAAATGTGATGAACCAAATATCTTATTTGCTATCTGCATACTGATCGAGTGCATTGTTAGAACTGACAAAGCCTCATAAATTTAATTAAAACCACCTGGCATACAACATTGAAACAGAATTGCAATTTGCATACTGTACATCTGCTTACAAATTACATGTTTTGGAAGTATTGATTAATACTTGCATTTTGATGCTAGATCATATTCACATTTAAAAACAGGAGGATGCATAAAAATACTCCTTATTTTATGTCAGTTTCTTTTTGGAGGAAATGCAGCTGCAGCTGTCTTTGTCACAGATGAACAGAGTCTTATTCTGGAGACTCAAAGGCATGGTTAGAACATTGTAACAAAATTACATTGTACATTGCTTATAAAGCATTATGTATGCATTTGAAATGTGAAACAAATTAAACATGTCTTTATTTATAGCCTTAAGATGCCTCTATATATATATATCATTGAACTTGTAGAAAGAGGATTGTTATTGTTGATTTTGTTTTATGTTAGACTGTCTTGAAAAAAATACCTACAGGTGTGACTAAATATGACCCTTGTGTTTTGGGGGATTCAGTTACTTATGACAAATATGATATTACTCTGAGTAATGCTATTACTGTATGATCACAGTATAATATTTTTAGAGTTTTAAACAAAACATATTGTTACAGATTTAGGAGATTTTAGATAAGGTTTGTGACACTGGGAAAAGTAAACACTTCTAACTTCAAAGCAGAGAGGATGTTTGCTGAAGTCTTGGGGGGTCCCTTGAGCAGAAACAATAGTACAGTTTATCTAAGTATGCCTAGGCAAGTTGTGGATTAATGATTGCAAAGGAGCAGGGCAGAAAGACACAGTATAAATTCACATCAAGACATAAGTACCAGCATTTTGTCAGGCTGTGGCTCTCCATCCTGATAAGGCATCTGGTCCAGTGGATAAACACTGGGCCCAAAGCAGAGAAGTGACCAGAGTTCTACACCCATCCTGTCAAGTGGAGCAAGAGGTACGAGGCCACTAGACAGCCAGAGCTCTGCACCAACCACAGAGCCCTACTGTACAAGGAGGTGAGGGGACAGCTGGTCGCCGACGGAAGGCTGCAGGTTCGTAGACAAGTCTGGGAAAGGACACAGCCGAAGGAATTGGACAACTAACTGAAGGACCTCAACTGGATGGCAGTGCACCAGAGGCTCACAACCAGAGAGGTTCTTTACAGACACTCGCTCATCAGGAACCCGCACTGCCCCTAGGACTTGTGTTTCGTTGAGGAGACTCAGGAGCACACGTTCTGAAGCTGCCCCTTTGCCAAAGTGGTGTGGAGCAGAATGGATAAAATTATGGAATTCCTTTGAGCAGGAGCGGTGCTCATTTACCAGTGTATCCTGCTGGGGCTGGCACCAACTGGATTAGACAAAGGGATGCAGTTCCTGCTGTGGCTGCTGCTGTCCCTAACAAAACAAGGACTGTGGAATGCGAGGAACACTTTCATCCGGCACAATGCAGAGTGGGGAGCAAGGGAGCTGGAGGAGAGGATGCAGACCTCAGAAGGAGGATGAAGTGCGACGTCACCTAATGGGGTTTCTCCATGGCGAGGGAGCGCTGGAAAGGACTTTGGGGCCAGTACAGGAACTAACGGACAAAAGCAAGTGGTAGGGCTTGGAGGGACTCTTTAATTGTGTAAATCTGGCCCCATCATCCACTTGATTGGTAATGGACAATCATCCTGTTTGGAAAGTTTTTATTGCATGATTAGATTCATACCTGGATAGAATGTTTACTGAGTGTAAGAATGTTTGTTATTGTGAGATGTTGTTTTGGAAATAAAGTTTATTTTGATAAAAATAAAAATTTGCACACAAGAGAGGAGAAGGGAGGAAGAAGGAAGAAACAAGGAGAGCAGGGAGAAGAGAGATGAGTTCGGAGGAGTTGGAACTTAAAGCTTGCGCCAGGCAAGAGCTCCTACTTCTTGATTATCCAAACAAAACCTGACTGAAGCTAAGGATTCGAACCTTGTTAGAGAGAGAGTGCTTTTAGGGAACTAGGGTTTCCTGGGTAAAAGATACCTCAGTTACAAATGTCTTTCCTGATTGGGATGCATTTTATGGATAGTGATATAGGCTCCCATTTATTTTGTGACATCCAGAGATTTAACTGCAGGTTGCATTGTATTTAGTTAGAAGGCAGCTCATCTCTTGTGTGGCCTCTGTAGGCATATTAAGAGTTTAGCGCTTAGTAGCAGTCGGGGGTTTTCTGGGTGACCAGAATGTTAAGCCTCTGAATCGCCTTGTCTGTAAATACTGTATATACTGTAATGTAACTTTGTGTATTGTATGTTTTGTGTCTTGTGTAGTTTATTGTAATGAATATTTGTTTTAACCAACTGTGCCTGGATTATTATTCCTCTCAACAAAGCTGTGCCAGAGAATAAAGAATTCACATGCCTCTGAATATACCAGCCGCTCAGCTATAGAAATCCCTTATGAGTCGGGGGTTATGAATAATTATTTCACTGATTAACTAAACCGCTAGGTCAATTCCTGATTTTTACCAGTTTTGTAACCCCCCATTTCTAGCAATTTGTGTTTTGTCATTGTTTTAAAATCTGTCCAGCCCCATTTGTAACATTATTATCTAGTCTGTAATTCATTCTGTTTTATGATGCCTTATGTTTTATTCATTGGGGATATGAATAAATCTGTAATGCACAGTGTTGATGCATATATGTAGTAACATTCAAGGCATCTTGAGAAAGAATGACAAACACTGCCTGGTGGGTGTGAAAAGCAAACCAAGTACAGTATTTGGTAATTGGAACACTTTGCATTTCATGAGATTATGCAAGTATACTGTAAATAATTAATGAATTAAACTGCCGCAGCCAGTAAATCAGTGTTATCTATGAAGAAACAACAGAGAAAATCTGAAAGGACAAACATTAGTGAAGTTAAGTTCTCATTTAAAAGTAATAAATCACACTTAGTAATCTGCTTTCTTCTATTACACTGTTCAGAACTGTAGTTTGTAGTCAAACTGTAATAAATATGAATTTTAATCCCTTTTTATCCTTGTGGAATTTAAATTTAAAAAAGTGATTGTCCCCTTCTATAGGTCAGTAAGTTTGAATGTGCTGCTTTTTAAAACAAAAGTTTAATACATGCATTTTCCATTATTTTGCAGACATTCAATTATTTTTCAATACAACACTAAGTGAATCACAACATTTCTTCAGCTGTAGTGCAAATCAAATCCATAACAAATTTTCCAAAATGTGCATTGAGAGGATCCCGTTTTTGATCTCATAAAAACAACAACACTGAATAAATTTCCTTTTCCTGTACTGATTATAGGCAGAATCAGAAGAGTTAAAGACACTGCTGTGAACTGCAGTTGTTGTACAGGTAACTTCAGTGCTTTGTGAAATTGACCTGTCCATTTTCTGGATTGTGAAATATTGAAATGTAGTTGTGTCTTAACCATTGTTGGGTTGTGATGTCTGCCTCTTGTAAGGCACTGTTGTTAGAATGGGTATGTAACCAGAGAGGCTGGCAAAAAACATGCACAGGTTTTGCGCAGTAGCTGCAGTATATATCCTGTCAAACCCTTAAGAGATGTTTAACAGTGAATAACCTACACCTTTACTTTGCTAAAACATCAAAAGACACAGGGTATTCTTTCAAAAGTAAAGCAAAAGAAACCCCAAGATGGCAAGCATCAGTAATCAAGAGATGAAATTTTTAATTGCTCTGAAGTAAAGTTGTAGTAAAAAAGAAGCTTGGTCTATACTCCAACAACCCTTTAACTGAAGATGTGCTTCTTGTTCTTGGTTTTAAATGTGCTTCCGCATAGATTCCACTTGAGCTCAGGTTTGTGTTTCACTGTTCATTGTGAAGAAATTTGCTCGGTTGACTTTGTCAGTGCCTTTGAGGATTTTGAATATTTGACTATAGTCTTTTGCCAGGATGAACCGAGCAGACAACTATGTGTAGAATGTTTTAAATTTCAGAAAGTTCAGAAAGAAACTAGTTTCTTTGCAGAGCAGCCCTCATCAGTCCTAGGAAGTTTCCCTCTCTCTTTCTGCACCAGGACACTCCCAGCACAGAGCAAGCAGTTGAAGCAACCAAAAAGAGAACCCTGCCCATCTCCATCTTCAGTGGGAAGTTCAAATCCATCAAGAAACATTAGGCCAATGGATCTATAAAACCTCTTTATTCACATTAGAATTCTCAAGAGTATTATTATCCAAACGTTTGATAAGGTAGTTCATGATAGAGGAATGCACATTTATTTGTCTTTGCTAATATAAATGTGATTCACTATATGAGACTGATGCACCTACAAGGAAGAAATTAATAATTGTACATATTTTATCTCTAATGTTATTAATTATGTTTGTAACTCTCTGAGTGAATGATCAACCATTCATATTACAGCAGATCGATTCACAGATATTCTCTTGTTGGTTTGTTATGCACGTTCTGGTGTTCTATCAATGAATTGTACAGTATGCTGTATATTTAGAATTCATGTGTGGGACTAAGTTCTTGTGTTTTATTGATTCCTAACAGGCATCAAAGCCCTCTCTCAATTTAGTGTTCCAATTTATAATTGTTTCAGTAAATTTAAAACTCCCACATTGCTAGGTCTTGTTTTCAGTTAAGGGCAATAAGTTCTCTTATCAACCAGGCACAGCTCATAACCAATATTGTGGGTCTGTTCTGTGCATGTTTTAACCATTTTCCCTTAAAGTTATCTTCTGAAATTTTACTTTAAGCACTTCACAAAACAGCTGTTCCGTGTGCCTACCAGAATGAATATATTATTAATCAACTGCAAACATTTGAGAACAAAATCACATATTTATTATAGATGGAGGAAATGAAGGGTGAGAGTATTGGCTGTAAATGCAGGCTCATGAACATGTCCAGAAGTAAAATGTTGCGGAAAAAAATTGCAACAATAAAAATCTCCAAGCTTCCAAATAAAATATTCCCCAGCTAGATGCTCCAGAAAAAAAAGCCACATTTGGCTGAGAAACAAGCAATCCCATACCACTGCCTTCAAGGTATTCTACTTTGTATTTTCATGGTTCATTGTACTGAAACTTGAACAGCTTAAACATGCTCTGTATTATTAACCATGGCAATTCTGTTCTCAGAATAAATTATATAAGAAACTGTCAACCATGGCTCATATGATTAGTTTTCCAGGCTAATCTTTTAAATTAAAATGTTGTACTTTATTCTTAGTGGTGTTTGTGCAATTATTTGTAGGAGGCTGCTTTCTCCTGGCCAGTTTAAATCTACCATCAGATATTGCGTGTGATTTGTGGGTGGACTGAAATTTTGATTTATCCCAATCCATTACAATATGTCAACTAACTAAAGCCAACCACTCTGGTTCATTCTCTTTTGAATATCAGATTGAAAAATCAGGATGTTATTTTAGTATATCTTAATTCCCTAACAAGGGATGAAATACACATTTTGGACAACAGCAGTCTGAATGCGTATATTGTACTTTTTTTCTTCTTTTTCGGCACCTGTCCAAAGAATATTACAGTATGTTTGTAAAAAAAAAACTTCTAAATAGCCTAATGTCTAAATTACCAGTGGAAGGGCTACATGCTATTTTATCATTATGATACACACATGTAATTTCATTATTTTAAACACAGTATTTATTAGACAAAAGAAGCTGCTTAATTTGCTTAACACTCTTAATTGGTCAGGTTAATGAGTCAGTCAGGGAAACTATTACAATGACAATTAGTCTGTCCTTTTAATGAATATTATTGGGAATAATGCTTTTTTGATAAAGCAACCCAAGGGATTTCTCTTAGAGAACTTCCAAATCATGTTTAGCAATGTGGAAAGAAAACTGAAAGGGGATTTCCTGTAGACATGGTAGATAAACAGAAATTTCCCTTTCCCACTTCAGGCAGGTTATGCTTCAATTCATTGTATATAAACCTAGACTTGAAGGAAAGCAGACTTTAAAACTGTACATTATGCAGTCAGTATGTTATGCTATATCTTTTCACTTGTTTCGCTTACTCATTTGAGAGCAATTTATGGTTGCTAAGATGAAGATATGATAGATTTTTTCATTAAAGTATTATCAGATATTGCCAATGTCACAACTCAGGTTCTATGCCAGCATCTGAAATAACTGTAAAAGAATTTAAAAAATATATTTTTAAAGAGTGTATGTATACAATACACATAGCATAACAACATTAAAAAAACATAAAATACAAGCAAAGTAACCTTTTTAACTGCAGCCACTAGCAGCAACATGATGCAGTATTTAGTCCCATACAAAACAAAGCCTAGGATGAACAGTACTGTACAAGCAACATGCAGTAAGTACAGTATATAATGATTCAACTGGTTTAAAAGTAGATTAAAAATACTGCACTTAAAAAATACTGATCCCCTTGTTTAATCTTATCTGTTTTATCTTAACTAAACAGTATTTTTTCTTGAAGCATACTTCAGTTTTTTATCCCCAGAATTGCTCTGCAAACGATTAAACTATTATTCGAAAGTTCAGGAGAAGGGGAACTGCTTTAGACATTTTTGCACCTCCAATCCATGTGCATACAACATAATTGATATTGCTAGTGTACTACTCCAAGATCCAATTAACCTGAGCTTTTGAAGTTATTGGGGAATTAACAAGTCAAAAGCTTCTGGAAAATCAATAAATATCCTCCTGTGTAGTTGCAGTTAGAGTATCATAGGTATGCAGTTAGTAGTTAGGGTAACATAGGGCATCTGTTTAGCAAAGTCAGAAAATGTGTAGACTGTAAGATTTAAAAGCACACAAATGTTTTACATTAATTACATACATAAATAAAATAATAAAATCTACAGTTTTTTTAAAGTGTATACCTTTAGTTTAAATTGTAGTGGCCAAAATGTAAGTAATTATTCATTATTAATAGTATTGTGGAGGATTTTTATCATTTCTGTTAGGCTGATAGAGTTTTTAAATGGGAGTCTTACCTACACTTGGGTAAGTGTAGGTAAGTTCATCCCTAAAGAATCGCTGCCTGTTCCATATTCCAGTTTTTAAAATAACTCTGTTGAAGCCTAGCATTTGTACATGATTTTGTTGCATTAATTAAGAACATAAAATTAATTAAAAGTAACGGTGGTTTAAGAAATAGCATCCTTTTTTCACATAAATTGTTGTAACTGTTTTTTTTGTTTACAAAACTGTGTATTAGCACAACTGTAAAGTGAGAAAAGCTGTGCATACATATTTTTTCTCTTGCAAAATGTGGTCTACTGTGATATAAAAACATTAATTTATGCACATTAATTTTGTGTAAAATTATTTATGTAAGCCATCTGTAATTACATATCCTGTAATTCAAATCTATTAGAAAATGTAATGCCCTAACAAGAAATATTATCTACTAACTTGAGTAATAAAAGGAAAGAGAACTAGTTCATCATACTGTACAGTATGTTACAAGACAAGGGTAGAGCTCTTAGAAAGACTGAAGGGTAAATACAACATGGAAGAGGAGGCCCGGGACTCAATCTGACTCCCCTAAGGTGATGGTGAGGAAAGGCCAATGAAGCTCAAAAGAAGGGGGGAAGAATTAAGTGCAAATAATATCCTGCAAGGGCATTTCTTCATGAATTTACAGTTGTGTCTTGGGAGTAAATAGACATACCCTTCCATGCTGAGTTAAAGCTCTCTCTACATAATCATATGGTGGGGATTTTGGCCTCCACCAATATTCAGATTATTAAGCAATGGCCATGTTAGCAGGAATAAAACTTTATGTTTTAAGGATTAAGTTAAAAATGGCCATCAAAGCAGTAAACAATTAAGCTCCTTACTACTTTTGCAGAGTTACCATATTCCATCACAGCAACTGTTATATTAACTTTGCTGCATTTTGGCATGACAAAAAGCCATACGCTGGGTAGCACGACAGGATTTTAAATAGAAATCCACTTCAATTCTAGGAAACTATACCCGAGACTGTACAAGCCTCCCAGTCACAGTTTTCAAAAACATTTCTTAAAAAAAACATTGCTTTGAGATGTCTGTAATTTTTATAAGAATAAGAATGTCAATATCAGCCTGTAGAAGTAAATTTGAACATTATTTCATATGACTAACTGTAGTAATTAATATACTTTATAATCTTTACATTCATTTTGAAAATTCAAATTATTTTCAGTCACGTTAATGGACAGTTACAAACCCTCTATTACATTCACAATGTTATTTGAGAAGATGGGGGCTGCCCTGGATTGGCCTTTTTCCGCCCAAGTCTGCAAAATACGAAGACACAAGATAGGTGGCTATTTGTATTAATTAATTATTTAAGGTAAACTAAGCATTGCATGAAGAATCTCAATGACTATAGCAAAACAAAATCCAGATTTTCTGGAGAAAATGAGACTTCATGTTGTGGCTCATGATTTTTATGGCTGTGAAATGATTAGGGAAATGGCCAATGAAACAAAACCAGATCAGCTTCTTCATCAGGTCCCCATATGATTTATCTTTATCACCACAGGATCTGAATGAATTGGGTTGGAGAAAATTCTGAATGTATGTTATATTTATTGGTAGACACCCTGAGGCATATCTTGACACAAAGCAGCACTGAGCCAGAGAAAACTCACCTGGTGTTATAATCAAGTCCTGTAATGCTTGGACAAAGCACTGGAAAATGGGTATAAGGTCAATAGCTCTATGGAAGCTCCAGCACTATTGGCGACAACAAAGAAAGCAGTCCTGCATCCTAGCAGTGAATAATGAGTACGAGGTTTGCCTGGGACAATCTAAAGTAGCTCTGCACTGGGAGATGCGAAAAGATAATGTACATTCCCAAACAAGATTATAACAACTGTTGCATGACCTGACATCTTGCAGTCAAGCTCAGCATGCTTTGGCCTACTGGCAGTAAAATACAGTAGGGATGCAGCGGATGAGGTTTATGACAGAAATCAGCTCCAATATACTGTGGAGGTAAAATAGCAGCGATGGACAGTTCATATACAGTACTGTACAGTATATATGCAGTATAGATGAGGTCAGATGTCAGGACGTTGTGGTGCTCTCTAGGACTTGACTTAAATAGACAAAAAATAAATATATTAAAAAAGTGTTAAAATGCCTATTGAATGCAAAAACACTGTCTGTCTGAGGTGGAAGGAATCTGTATAGGAACCACAAAGCAGAAAGAAGAAAAGGTAAAGACGTTCAGTATTATGCTGGTCTGAGTTAGGATGGAGAGGTGTGAAGCTGGGATACCACTGAAACTCTGAATTACAAACAGTGTTGGGATTTCCACTTGAAGACCCTTGTGAAGTGTACAAACCCAAGTGAATCTTCACTTTTACCATGCTAATGGTGCTTGTACATTGTCCTTTGCTCATCCCTGGAGCCATCTAAGCTATAGCATGTGATGATGCATTAGGGAGGCCACAAAAAGGCTTGTCACTGGACCACGTGAGGAAATGTAAAAGAGGAATATGCCAAGGACACATTTCAATTCCAATCACCATCCTGGTAGGCATTTCTTGTAACTTATAATACTCCTTTTTTTCCCAATGTACAGTATGAGCTTCAATAGATATAAAATAGGGCATAAAATCTACTTTCATTATTATCTCACTGTGTAAGACATGAAAAGTTTGAAAAAAAAAGTTTTAAAGTATGTTTTAAAAACTTGTACATTTTATTTCCAGTACAGTACATCTCAAATGGCATTTCTACAGCTACCCTCTGTTTTCCATTAATCTTTTCCATCTCTGCATGCGGAAGCCAACCTGATAACTAACAGTGTCTGCACTCCTTTTCCCTGGTTTCCGCACGTGCTGCTCAAGTATCAGATCAAAAAATAATCAGAGCCTGATTAGCTTTGAGCAACACATTTTTGTGATCTGGCTCCAGCAAGCCCAGATCCCACCTGTTTTTAATCACATTAATGCAGGCCCAGTTTAGATGGTGTTTCTTATATTTGTTTGATAGCATCTTATATTTTAAACCAACTTTTGGTTTTTCCAGTTCCACACTGATGCTTTAATGAGAATTTTCTATCTTAAGCATGTTTCTAGTATCATATGTGACCTAATTTGCCACACTGTTGAGCCCTGTTTACAACCTTCTTTATATAACAGTTCTAGCAGATTACTTTATTGAAGGTAAATCTACAGTTAATAAAGAACAATTTAAATATACTGTGTTGGTGGCTGGTTAATGTAAATAATTAAGGTTCCAAATGATCGGCCACTAAAATTATATTCAATTTGATAGGATGCAGTGCTTTCCAGGTTTCAGTATATGAAAGGGCAAAAATAAAAATCACAGGCTAATTCGGAGCATTACCCTATTCATTATACTGTAAGTATCCATTTGAATGTCAGCAGAAAACTAGTCCTTCATTTAACTGTCTTTGGTAAACCTTAAAAAGTTTACCTAATTTTCCTTTAATTTCAAAAGTATTTTAATTCCAAACCCACCACTCCGTTTGCATGCACATTCAACAGGCAAGCAGGATACAAAGGATCAGGATTCCGCTTTCCCAGCAAAGCATACAGAGTAAGTAAAAAGTATTTTTGTGATGAAAAGAGATGTTTATGCTTAAGCAGGTACAGTAGGACTGTGATCATTACCACCACATACTGTTACATACTGTACCACATACCTAAAATTATTTCAAATGAAATAGTTGAGCAACTCACAATTTTCTCTTTTAATTAACTAATGCTGACAAATCTTGCCAGGTGTTTTGTTTAGCAAAACTAATTTAAAACACAAAACACACAACTGTTGTTTGTGCCATTTCCCTAATGATTGAACAATTTACTGAGCTGTGCAATTGGTGACCAATCTTAAAAAGTTGCAACACCATTAAAAAACAGACTGATATTTTTACATGGTTCTTACAAGAAAATGTAACTTGTACAGTACGTCCTCTAATAAAATTACAAAGATGATATATTGTAAAATGCTTGACCCGAGGGTTGGTAATCAAGTTTCTTTCTCTGGATCTGACAACCTCCATCTTTTTTATTGCTGTCATAAACCAAAAGGACTTTAGCTTGAAGATGAGCTGCAGAAAAAAATGCAATAAGTTAAATATACTGTACTGTACAGATAAATCCTTATTATGGTCACATCTCCTGTCATGAACTACTGTTGACTACAACATCTCCTGTCATGAAGGCCTCCACAAGAATCTTTCATGAATTTCAGCCTTATCATCCACTTTGCTTCGGCAAACTCCGTTATTTTGCTTTCCCAGTTTTGATGGTTAGTTTGTCATTCTCAAAGCAATCCAAAATTTTCTTGGTAAAATAAAAAAAAAATCCATAGTCAATGCATACAACCAATCTCCTGATAGTTTCTTGCATCACAAATGCTTATAGGTGCTATTGGCTTTTTGCTTTTTACAGTATATTCTTATGTTTCTCATTTATAGGTTTGGCAATGCAGGGAAGACACACTCACCAAAGACTTGTCTGTAAGACTGAATATACAATTCTCAACATTTACTCTGTGTAACTCTTGTAGTACTGTTTAAATATGAAACTGCAGTATTTTAACGGTAATAATTTTCTTCTATGTGCAAAATGTGTATACAGTAGGTGTATTTTAAATCAATATTTTTGCAAGATTCCACCAGTTTTTCCGGTGAGTGAGTTCAGCACATCATTCCTCATTGCCTTCTGGGGAATGTCTTTCAAATAGGAGCTACCATCTATTCTCCACCTACTGGCTCTTACAGCATATAATATACATTAAAGAAAAACCTTGAATTAATGGACCCAGGACCAACAGATTTTGTAAACAACAGACCAAATCCATGGGTCTCTCAAGAGCAAATGCAATCAAACCCGCTGTTACTGTCTCACCATCTCTCTGCCAGAGGGCACCCCGAGCTCTAGTGCCTATTCCATCTGCACAGCAGAGCCACAGATCAAGCAGACGGCAGTAGCCAATCCCTGCCCCAAACCTATTTAAGCCCTGCTCTGTTCTAGCTGTGTTCGGTATTGTTTTCACTTCTCTGAGCTCTTGCTGAATTCTTCCCTTTGTTCCTGCTTTTGTCTTCTGCGCCTGTTTCCCTTTTCATTATTTGCCTTGTCCTTGTTCCTGAGGTTGTTTACTTGTTGGTTCTCCTCTGTGTGGTGTTCTCAGCCCCTGGTCTTTTGATTTCTTCCTGGACTCCTTACATGGTTTTTGGATTTTGGCTTGTTGCCTGTCTTTGACTTTCAGATTGTGTTCCTGGCCCTTGATACTAGATTTCTCCTTCAGGCTTTGGACTTTTGCCCGCATCTTGACCCTGGCCTTGGATTTCCCTTAATCACTGTTTTAGGATTTTTGTGACCTTGGAACCTGCATAAGGTCCATTCATTGACCAGCCTTATACCTGCTAAGTCTTCTATTGCAGGCTGTTGTCTGGATATTGTCTAGATGGGTCTCAAATTTTGTTTTAAATTCATAGGTGGAAATACATCCATCATGGCTTCTACAGGTGGTGATAATAGAAAGTGTTCATCTGAATGAGAAAGTAAAATTTATAAAGAAGATTGAGTCCCGTGTGTCCATTATGCGAGTGAGGGATATAGTCTAAAGAAACTGTGTCTGGTATAGAGTATAAAAGATTATAGAAAAGCTCTCAAATTAGAGGTTGGTACAATCAGAGAAAACAAGAGTACAGTAGCAGCCATTTGTGCTGCAAAACATGCAGAGGTGGAAAGTTTGAATCAACACTACAGCACCCTGCTGGAGTCTGTGTGGGGTGATATTCATAGCAATGCCAAGAAACTTGCAAAACCTATGAACATCACTTATACAGCTACAGTAGATCATTATTTTTATAGTAGAGCATTTATTTTGTAAAATGTTACTGTATTACAAAATAGTCAATGTTATAATACAATACAGTGCATGTATTACTTATTTGTAATGTTTTAATTAATTATTGATTGATTTATGATTGTGTAATAGGTTTTAAATTGGTATCTTAAGGATTTAAAGTAATTTTGGCTACATACTGTATATTGTGTAGACTATTAATCTGTTAAATAGAGGTGTTATCATGATTAGTTGTTACATCATAAGGGTGGGCTTTAAACCGTTCTTAGAAAAACATTTCCTGAACTACCTGTAATAGAAAGTTAAGGTTTAGGAGAGCTGGACAAAAATGTGTATTTTGTCAACTATTGTAAATATTTTTTTTTCAAATTAAATTGATAATTTCACTTAGACTCACCCTAAATCAGTTTTTTCATTAGATGTCGTCTAGAATGTTGTGTGTCTTTGTTCCACTTAGCAATTAAAAGAGGCAACAGACTTCTCTTTTTGTTCCACTCAATTACCATTGTGTTTCTCCTAAATGCACAAATTATTCAGCTACCTTAACCTTAAAGTCATTGAAATAAATATTTTGCAATGATTTTATTCTTTTAAAAATCGATACACAGCATTGGTAGCCATCTAAAATCATTCATACATCACAACATATATCAGCTAGCTCCTTCAACATCTACAGTATATTGTATAAACATGGAATTTATGTAGGAAAGCAATCACCTTTTATAGCTATTTTTTGTGCTCATGTCAACTTTCACAGCTGTAAGTGTCAAGCGCCAAGAGAATGTGGTGCTTATTTGTTTAAAATCAATAAAATGCTTCGTAGGAGGAGGCGCTCTTTTCCTCTAGTCTAACAGTCTGTCCACAAACAAAACATTCCTGTTACACAAGAGGAATTGAATTTTGTCAATGAAAACCGGTGTGTGTCTCTCTCTGCTGGATGTCCCTCTCACTCTCTGCTGAATGAATAAAAGAATTTTATTGAAAACACGTTTGCGATTGTCTGGTATTTACTTTGGTCCCTTTTAACTGTTTTTCGATCTACTGTATTGCTTTGAGATGCCACTTTTAAAGGCGATATGTAAAATGAAGCTTTTTATTATTGTTATAGAGAAACATGATCAGATTTTCCCTGGTTCAGAAAAAAGATCTAAAGTGCTACACATAACTTTCTTAATTCGATGTATTTAAAGCAGTGAACTACTGTAGGTGTCACATAACATTCAGAAATACAATCACGTATTTGACAAATAAAAACGATTACAATCTAATCCTTCCACGTTTGATCCCAAAATCCCAAGAAATATAAATCTTAATGGGTAGAAAGCTATGCTGAAAGTTTATTATGATACTTAGAAGACAAATATACTGTATCAATTTATGTTGCATTAGCCTGATTATGATTAAAAAACACATATAATTAAACACGCGTTTGCGATTTAAATCAGAACACGATTTAAATCAATATAAATGTTTATATTGTAACGCATACTGTCCAGCCTCCATTTCTCTATAAAAATTTACTCTGTTGTACACACACACAGTAGAAGCAGGAAGCAGAAGCAGGGACCGTTGTCAGAAGGGAAGAAGGTGACTATTCATTGTTATCAAAAATGACTTAGAATCAATCATGTTGCGATATTTTGAAATATAAAAGTCAATTGATTGTCCATAATATCGCTATTCTATTTTTTCGAAGAAATGATTGTTAAAAGAAAAGTCCAGCACCAGCTGGATTTGAACACACAACCTGTGCGTTGTTAGTCACGCACCTAGACCAGTAGGCTACAAGACAACTCGCATGAACAGGGAGGCGAAACAGCCCTACACAGCCCTGTCGCAGTACACGAATATAATCATATCGTTATTAATTTCTTTAGATACTCGATTCCATATTATATTAGCAAAAAAGCTTAAAACTACCACTTTTTCACATGCTATTTCACATGCTAGTTAATACTTCGATGCTTAAAATCGTTAGGGAGAAATGGAATACCGGTGTGTATTTTTCCTTTAAAGTACCGATTCCTGGAATCTGACTGGCTGACACCCTTCTGAAGTGGTTCCATAAAATCTGGTATACTGAAAAGAAAGTGTTGATAAATGCAAGTGTCTTTTAATACACTCTTTGCTGTGCTCTTGAGGATCCTTGTGATATTTTGAGCTCTAGTTGAATGATAAGTGTCGCATTTTAAATCATTTTCGCAGTTAGAAATTGTGAAATGCCCTGTTAAAAGCAAGGAAGTTTTTATGCCCGTTGAAGTAAAACAAAATGCCTGACAAAGTATGGCTTGGACAGATTCCAAGTGCTTGTACAATTGTGCTAAAGAAATTATACTTTGAGTATACAGCTTGTCCAAAGTCATTCATTATTAATACTATTAGTAATATCTTCGGTAAAGGCTTTGATGCATAAATATTTCTGATAAAGGTAGGTTGTGTACTTTTGTCCAACTGAGCAATCTTGCTTTCATAAAATATATAAACATTTAAATGACTGATGATTAACATGCTGTAATACACAGTTCAAAATTAAAGGCTCAAATGCTGTACATGAAAGGTTAAGCTCCCCCTGGCGATTTTACAAGGTGACGCCGGATAGTTCCGGCAGAGCGTCAAATGATGCGCGATTAACCACGTGACACTGCGTGACACCGCGTAATACCGCATGATACCGCAACACGCCCACCGGGGTATGCCACGAAATACTTCACCCATTTTGAATGGCTGCATCTGTACATGTATTTTTATATTAAATGGCCAAATTATTGTGTATTTCTGGAAATTGTATCTCAATTATGTGTTTTGATTGTTCAGACAGTATGGCATTAAGTACAATAGGCCAATTTCTTTAAGGAATTCACATATTAAGACTCTGTTGAGTATCTTTTCATATGCTTTAAAGTTTCATAAATGTATTCTCAAAATTCAGTCAGAGTCACTGACTAATTTTGCATGCAAGTAGATTTGTTGATAAATACATAAAAAAAGTTGATATAGTCTTTTCTCAAAGAGAAATGTATAGTCAAGGCTGAGGTATGGAGAAAAACAAAATTAAATTCCACATTTGAAAAATGCCCTTGCTCTTGAAAATCGCCCTTGCTCTGAATGTTTGTCTCATAGTGGAAATGTAGAGTAAGAAATACGATCTGAAGAATGTACTCCAATATTTATGTAATAAATAGGAATATCAAGAGGTTTTCACTGAAAAGGACACAGATAATAGAAACAACAAATATATTGAGATATCTGAATTGTTAACCATTGTAGATCGCATAAACAATGTAACAGTGTTTTTTTATGTCATGTGCATTCGTGTTTGGATCATTTTCTAGGTTTCCATTTAATTGCCTTGAAAATGCTCTGTCTAGACTGCATCTAATTACAATGCTCAAGTATTCAACAGCACATTAAAATCCCAAAATACATTTAATGTATTCTTTTTGTGGAAAAACAGAATTCAGCAAATACAAAGGAGTTATAACATTTCTTCAAAAGATTTTCATCAATGGAAACAGTGACTTAATTGCATTATGGGTATTGCATAGTTTGTATTTGACACAGTGTTATATTAATACATACATTTTACAGAGTTAAAACATTTTTAAATGTTTCTTATGAGTACTCTATAAGCACATGAATACCAGAAAAGTGTGAAAACACATTAAAACTGCAAACATTAACATTATAAGAAACCTATATAAATAAATAGTGTAGAAAGTAGTAAAATTAGTAAATAATGTATTATTTAAATTATTTTTAATAGTTATTTTTCATTTTTTGGAAGTCTGAGAAAACCAACACATAACACAACTTGAGAAATTGACTTTTACAAAAAAAAAGTAAAATGCGTTCTCGATATTGCATTGTAATACTATACAGTATTCCCAAATATCAATCTACACAAACATACAGATCAGTAAACGATGTTACACATGACTTATTTTGTTCATTTACATGTACTGTATGTCCTTAATTGCTCTTGTATTTTTTTCTTTTGAATGTTTTGTTAGTAGCTTGTGAAGCACAGCACTATAATATCAATATAGCTTTATTATATTGCTCTGTTAAAAGGAGGTCATTTTGAAATTTAATTTTTCTAATCATAAAATAGTTAATTACTTGAAAAATATTTTAAAAGTTACATGTACAAGTAAATATTATTGAAACAATACAAAGTTAACAAGCAATGATGATGAACATCAAGAGAACCATAACAAACCACATAGAAATGAAAAGCAAAACAGTTAATTTGGATGGATTTAGACAAGCCACTGGTTACAGACATTTCTCCCATGCTCTGCTTAACTTGTGCATATGTGGTACATTAATTTTAATGGGAAAAAGCAAATGTGTTCAACAGCTGTTAATAAAAAAATAATAATAATGAACTATTGTAAATGTATCAAGGATCATAAAAAAGGTCTCCATTTTGTAACCTTGACAGAAGATAACTACGTTTTTACAGTTGCTAAAACTATTTTAACACTTAACTCAAGGGTCACTTTGGAAATGTTGAGAGCTTTTAAGTCTGCAGAGGACATTAAATATGCACTAAATGTCAAGGCTGATGTACTGTATGTAATTGTTCTTAGGTATGTGTTACACAGCAACCATGAAAAAGTCAGGCAGCTACTATAAATATTTGTGTATTTTTTGCAAGATGAAACTGCAATGTTTTCAGAAAGGACATTCCCCAATTAAGACTTTTGTTAACATTTATTTTTAGCACTATTTACTTTTTCATTGGTAATATTTTACTGTTCATACATATTTTAACTTTTCCTATCATTTTTTTAAACAAACATTTATACAGATACTAAGAAACACGCAACATAAACATACAACACAATTCATACATTAAGTTGTATTGTTCCCATTTTATCCATTTGTTCTGTAAACCTTGCCAAAAGCATCATACTAGTGATATTATTTTACTGCTTTTTAATACTGTTGTCTGAAAGAATCATAAAGAGGACTTATAACAGACAGCATGTCATTGATTTTTATTTCTTTCAGTATTTTTCAGTGGAAGTCACCCAAGATGCCTGAGAAGTAGTTTTCTATACCAACTATACATTTTTTGCAATTCTTTTTAAATGTACCAGTGATCAGCTACTATTTTAAAAGGTCTGTCAGAATGTGCACAGGCAGCCACAATACAGTGCATGTAGAAAAATAGGTTGATCAGTGGAACCCCGGAAGCCCTTGTATAGCATTTATGTGAGACAACCTCCTACCGCAACATAAAGCAAATTCATTAAAAAAGTTTATTAGTGCTCTCTACTATCAATCACAACATGTTGCAGAGGGACGTTTATTTAAATTTTTCAAGTGCAGTAAGCTGCTTTCAGACACACTTTAGTTATTATCACAATTTCTGCTACTGTACATAATATCCAAGGATACATGCTCTACCTAAGTTAATACAGATATCCAAGTAAATGCAGCTTTGATGTTCTGTGTCACTCTTGATGTTATCCACATTCAACAGACTCTGTGAAAGCTTTCTACAGTATGTAGAGTGCTCTTCATCTACACATAACAATATTAACCCTGGTAATATAAACTGAAGTTTCCAGATCACCTGGCACTTGTGAAGTATCCACACATACACATACATACTGTACGCAGACAGTTCACTAAATAAAAAACAGTGATAAAAATGATTTCAAACACAAACAAACTTTTACTAGTCTGGAATCCCAGGGATAGCTTTGTTTGCTTTGTGGGTGCACACACAGAGTAAAGTAAGGTCATTCAAGTATGATCAAAACTAAATATTAACCCAAACTGAACACCTGTTTCCTTTGTTTTGTATGTGAAATTAAACACCAATTTAGCAGTATGCACACTCATGTGTTTCTAATTAACGGCAACAGGGGCTGGTTTAGGCCGTGTCCCAGTATGCACACTTGTGGACTTGTGCCCTTCATATGCATGTTCCCGTTCAAGTCTGCAAGTACGTAGGGTGTACCATTTCTAAATTTATGTTTCACAAGAGTGCTCATGAGTGCCCCCAATGCACCCTTAATGTGCCTTTTTTCTTATCTTTTAATTGTTTTTTACAGCATATACAAAAAAGAAAATACAGCAAGGGTATACTCATACAGATGTCACAACAGGACAGAATATAGCAACATCAAATGAGTGAAACAGAATAACAAATCAGTTGGAAACTTATCAGCAGTACAAAGGCTGTGGGGGGTGTTAGGGGTCAAATTAAATGCACATGTTTATATGCTAAAAGATTTTGTTAAATCAACTGAATTTGAGTATAGCTTAAATTAATTAAAATATTATTTAAAGCACATAGGAGTTTGTTTTACATACTTAACCCACTGTACATGTATGTAAAAGTTTGCCAACATGAGAATAGTATTTAATATTATATGTACTTCTTTGTTTGAATTCAGAAAACAAAGAATGTTGTCCTTAAAAGTTAGGTTTAAACCAATACTACTATTATTTAACCAAGAACAAATAATGAGTGCAAGAGAGATGTTGAATGATGGCATAGTTGTTTCAATGTCAGATTCACAAAATGTACAGGTGTTACAGTCAAAGTTAAACCTTTTTCTCAGAAATTCCTTAGAGGGATATACTGTATCTTGTTAAGTATTTTAAAATGAATGTCTTTAGTTTTTGGCGGTGTGGGGAGAGTAATTTATTCAGTTCTAGCAGAATTATCAGAATCATCATCTACTGTATATCAGTGAAAATTACTTTCTCCTTGACATGGAGGAATCTCTCTGCCATAATTGTTCAGAATTATCTATTATTGTACTTTTTGTCTAAAATATTGTAAGTTCCAATTTTGATCTCAGGTAGTAGGGGATTGTATTACTATAGGATGTGGAATTTTGTTGTAGAGCGAGATTCTTGTAGGAATATAATATTAGCTTCTTGAAATGAGCAATGACTTGTCACTGTTTGCAGTCATCTCTTCAGATCCGATGAACTGTGTCCAACACTTTGTAGAGAACTCAGGAGCAATCCGACTCACTCTAGTACCTCTATTACCTTTTCTCTGATATTTTCAGAGTCCACTTATTTCAGTTCTTTTAAACGAAGACTCCATCTGCGTTTGTATCTCTCCAGTTCCAAGCACAGTTTTTTCACAGTTTTCATTTGGAAGGACAGTAGATTACGTCACTTCGCTAAATCTGAGATTTTCAATTTACAATCCTTCAGTTTCGCAGCCAAATTGATTACAAGTGATTTGGACAGCAAAACCACCATCGTGGTGTTTTGCTTCATTTGATCGTGTTAATTTAGGAGCTTTTCATCCAAAGAGCTCAAATGTTTCTTAAGATTTTGTATCGTTTTGTATCATTACTAGTGTCTGTAATTTCTGCCACTTTTGATTTTTTTGCCGAAGGACGTTTAGTTAGTGTATTAATTAACTAAATTATTAATAAATTTTGCCTTTCCAACACACTATTGATTGTCACTTCTGTAATGTTTTACAAGTAGTCTTGATCACCTGATGATCCCTACTCTTGGGATTTTTAATGACTACAGAGAGTCAGGACCTCGGTTTTACGTCTCATCCAAAAGAAAGCGCTTGTTTACAGTATAGTGTCTCCATCACTATACTGGGGCATTAGGACCCACATGGACCGCAGGGTTAGCACCCCCTGCTGCCCCCACTAACACCTTTTCCAGCCGCAACCTTAGTTTTTCCCAGGAGGTCTCTCATCCAGGTACTCACCAGGCCCACACCTACTTAGCTTAGTGGTCATTTTTTTGTTACACGATCACAATGGAGAGATTTTTAAAAATGAGTAAAAAATGTTTCTTGAATTTCTGTTTCACATGCACAGTTGTGGACACTTAAGAATGTCCACTGTGTGTTGTCTACCTTAAAGTGTTGACTGCTGAGAGCATGCTCCCCAATAAATTGAAACGTCATTTGGCAACTGTTCACAGTTATTTGATTAGAAAGCCTTGTGAGTATTTTTCGTGCAAGTTAAATGAATGAACGGAAAGCTGCTTTTTCTAACGAAGCTACAGCCCCCAGCAAAGTTCTTATCTCATCATACAAAGTTGCGTACCAAGTAGCACAATGCAAAAAACCTCATACTATTGGAGTACCAAGGAATAAGCAACAAAGTCTTGCAAATTCTGCTTCCCTTTGTCATTTCCTACCTTTGCGAGGCTTTAGCACTTGCGGTTATCAAATCCAAGTACAGATCAAGAGTCAATATTGAGATGGAGATGCGTGTTGTCATTTTAAAAATATGGCACAAACAAAAAGACGATGTATTTATCCCTCTTTTGTAAAAACATTCATGTTAAATTTGTACTTTTTCTCAAGTCATTTTATTTGCATTTTACAAAGATGTTGACTATTTTTTAAAAGCCATCATTGACCAAAAAGTATTTTGGTTTTGAAAATGATTTAAAATAATAAAAATTGGATCAACTTTGTTTTTATTTTGACCCATCATTTCCTTTTCAAATTGATAATCTTTTGTAAAATACCATACTGCCATACAACTTATTTTTGAGACAGTGGAGGCATGTGGAAAATTTGATTGGTCAAGGGAGGCACTGACCCAAAAAGTTTGGGAACCCCTGCTTTAACAATTTGATTTACCAGTTAAAGTGGGTCCATCGTACTCTGAGTGAACCAAAATGAGCGGATTGAAGAAGCAGAAAGACGACAGTGAATGCAGAGTGTTTAACAAAGAATAGACTGCAAAATACATTTTCACAGAGGTTGGAACAAAGGCTAAATGTTTAATTTGTAAGGAAATGGTCACAGTGTTCAAAGAATACAATCTCAGTTGGCATTTTTCTACCAAACATGCTAACTATGCTAGCAATCTGTCATGCAAGGAGTGGGCTAATAGAGCTTCCAAACTAGTCGCTAGTTTACAGGTTCAGCAAATTTTTTTCTCCCTTCTGCCACTGAGACATCAGGTACTACTGTTGTATTTAGGAAAAAGAAACAAAAAAAACATACTAACAACTGTGCCATCCTACTCCTTAGTTAATACATTTTATTATTCATAAACAGTTAACATTGTTAACATTGTTAGCAAAATATTTTGAATTATATTTAACCCTATTTTTTCTTTAGTTTTGTATTTAACTTATTATATGATAGTCAGACTTAATGTATATTTGAACAATGAAAATATATTTTTACAAGATTTTACATTAAGCACTTAAAATTAATATGGTTAATAATAGTAAACTGTAACATGCTGTAACAAGATCGGTTAAACTGCGAAGAAAATGCTTTCAGAGAAAATGTTTCAGGTGTGAAGAACATAGATCTCCAATGCAATTTCAACCAAACCTGTTCCCACACACCCTGCCCCCACTACCATTAGAATATACACAAAGCACTCAAATCTTTCGAGCTAATGATCAGGTGACCCGAGAGAGAGCGAGAGAAACACCAAGGGATGCGGAACCAGGGAACTTTTTACATGGAAAACGGGCGATCTCCCCAGACTGTCTGCCCGTTTCACTGTTACCTGGATACCTCTTTATTTAGAACTCACTAACACTGGTTTTTAGTTTAGAAGGATTCAAGTAGGGTTTTAGATGAAAGGCAGCGACCTTAATCAAGCCCAAATCATAATTGAACCCATTCAGAGCCTACATTACATTTTAGCGTTTCATTCTGAGCAGAAGACCCTCACACCTGAAGAGTGCTGGCTGTGACGAATTAAACCGGTTTTACAGGTTTCAATCACAGACCATGTGACATGGGAGTCAGGAAACTAACACACAGCGCCACCGGATGTGATAACGCTATAAAAATGCTATAAAATAATGTGACTTGGCACAGAACAAGTTTACAGCACAGTACAAAAATAAATGCTGACCATGACTTTAGAAGCAAAAATTGCCTTACACTCAATTTAAACACAAGCTGTCTTTAGCCCTCTAAGCTGGTTCATACAGAAATGTAGAGATCCAGGCTCAGAACACACAGCTTCATTAGCGAATACATATGCAGGACAACTAGAGAAGACGTTTTACAGAGGATGGATTTTTAGAAACATCCCATCAGTGACATCACTGAAGTCAACTCCTAGGTACTGTAACTGTTGTGTGGATAGTTTCACAAGAATCAGACAAAGGTTTAAGCATCGCTTGTTCTAGATAAAACTGCAAAAAAAAAAACAACAACCAATAATGTACTTCTTTGCGGCTCTGTTTGCCCAAATCATATATTCACAATGTGAAATCTAGAAAATAATATTACGTAACCAAAATCCGCAATATGGAAACAGAACCTGTGTAATTGTTGATAGATGATGTACTCTTAACATTTTTTCAAGACGAACTACAACATTTAAAAAATGACTTGTATGTACTTGATATCTCTTATCAATCCACGGGTCCCAGCAAAAAACGAAACTAAAACGCATACCGTTTCGCGCTTCTTATTAGTTGCTCAAAAGTAATTTGACCGTATGAAATGCATAATATAAACCTAGAAACATATACGTAAGCAGTACTTAAGCACTGTAGTATTGGTGTTAAGACATACCTCTCAAATACTGTAACTCAAGTTAAAAATATCTCAAGACTGATTCTGGTCATAATGAAACCATGTTTCGTGTATGTTTTCTTTTTCATCTTGAAATAACTCATTTCTAAATACCTTTTTCACTGTTAACATCTTGCAGCAACTCTGCGACAAAATATACACTCTGACAGTTCATCCTGCTACCAACATTAAATAAAACAAATCTTAAGATTTCTATATTTATGTCTTTATTTAGTGGTTTCATTTGTGACAAAGGCTAAACTTTCTTGGAAAAATGTATTTTATGTGTTGCGGAAAAAACTGACTTGCTTTAACAAAATATGTTTACAAATCCTTTCACCTGGCATTTTCGTAGTTAGAAATTATGGAAATTATGGAATTATGGCTCTGTTAAAAGCAAGGGAGTTTTTATGTCCGTTGCAGTTCTTTTGCAACATGAATATAATTATATCGTTATTAATTTCTTGAGATATGCGATTCCATATTATATTCCCTTTTAATCAAATTCTAAAAGTATGCTTGTTGACTCCGGTATCGCTTTAGTTAAAGACTTCGATGCTTAAAATGTTTAGGGAGAAATGGAATACTGGTGTGTATGTTTTCTTTAAAGTACCGAGACCAGCCATATACTGTATGTTTATGTTTCAAAATTAATATCGTTTATGGCCTTCACACGCGTTGCAGTATGCTCCTATTCTTTTTATGCTCAGCTACTAAGATTTCCCTTCAGTGGTAAAATTAGATATGAATATTCAATACTTAAACGGGCACAGTTAAGACATTAAATATACATATACATACTGTATATAGTAAAGTTTGCATACGGTAATATGTTTATGTTACGCGATTAAAAAATAAATAAATAAAAATGAAAAGTCCAGCACCAGCTGGATTCAAACACACAACCTGCCAGTTGGTAGTCACACACCTAGACCAGTAGGCTACAAGACAGCTCACACGAACAGGCAGGCGAAACAGCCCTACACAGCCCTGTCGCAGCACACGAATTCTTTAGATACGCGATTCCATATTATATTAGCAGAAAAGCTTAAAACTACCACTTTTTCACACGCTAGTTAAATACTTCGATGCTTAAAATCGTTAGGGAGAAATGGAATACCGGTGGGTATTTTTCCTTTAAAGTGCCGATTCCTGGAATCTGACTGGCTGACACCCCTCTGAAGTGGTTCCATAAAATCTGGTATAAGGAAAAGAAAGCGTTGATAAATACAAGTGTCTTTTAATACACTCTTTGCTGTGCTCTTGAGGATCCTTGTGATATTTTAAGCTCTAGTTGAATGATAGGTGTCGCATTTTAAATCATTTTCGTAGTTAGAAATTATGAAACACCCTGTTAAAAGCAAGGAAGTTTTTATGCCCGTTGAAGTAAAACAAAATGCCTGACAAAGTATGGCTTGGACAGATTCCAAGTGCTTGTACAAATGTGCTAAAGAAATTATACTTTGAGTATACAGCTTGTCCAAAGTCATCCATTATTAATACTATTAGTAATATCTTCAGTAAAGGCTTTGATGCATAAATATTTCTGATAAAGGTAGGTTGTGTATTTTTGTCCAACTGAGCAATCTTGCTTTCATAAAATATACCAACATTTTAATGACTGATGATTAACATGCAGTAATACACAGTTCAAAATTAAAGGCTCAAATACTGTACATGAGAGGTTAAGCTCCCCCTGGCGGTTTTACAAGGCGATGCCGGATAGTTAGTCACGTGACACACGTGAACTGCGTGATACTGCGACACGCCCACCGGGGTATGCCACGAAATACCTCACCCATTTTGAATGGCTGCATCTGTATATAGGCCATAGGCTATCTATAACAGAAGCCTAAAGTGGCCCTCTATACAGTTTCAAGATTTTATGTGGCCCTTGGGCCAAAAAAGTTTGCCCACCCCTACAATATAAGATCACATTAAGAGCACACAGAAAAGAGACTAAAGGAGGGAGGAAGAAGGAAGAAGCAAGGAGAGCAGGGAGAAGAGAGAGGAGTACAGAGGAGTTGCGACTTGAAGCTTGCGCCAGGCTAGAGCTCGTACTTCTTGATTATCCAAACAAAACCTGACTGGAGCCAAGTATTTGAACCTCATTAGAGGGTGCTATTCTGTGTTTTTAGGGAACATGGGTTTCCTAGGTAAAAGATACCTCAGTTAGAATCTTTCCTGATTAGGGTGCATTTTATGGATAGGGATATAGGCTCCCGTTTATTTTGTGGCATCCAGGGTGCAGAGAGAGAGATTTAACTGCAGGTTTGTATTTAGTTAGAAGGCAGCTCATCTCTTGTGTGGCTTCTGTAGGCATATTAAGAGTTTAGTGCTTAGTAGCAGTCTGGGGTTTTCTGGGTGACCAGAATGTTAGGCCATTGTCTGTAAATACTGTATATAATGTAACTTTGTGTGTTGTATGTTTTGTGTCTTGTGTAGTTTATTGTAATAAATATTTGTTTTAATTTGGTTTTAAGTGTGCCTGGATTATTACTCCTCTCAACAAAGCTGTGCCAGAGAATAAAGAATTCACATATTTCTAGTTATATCAGCCGCTCAGGTACATCTTTAGAAATCATGTACAAGTTGTGGGTTATGAATAATTATTTCACTGATTGACTAAACCGCTCGGTCAAATCCCTTTCACCATTTTCCTAACCAATCATTTGTAACAATATGATTTAGCTGAAAAGCAGTTAGGACTTTGTAAAGAGAAAGTGTGTCAGAAACGTGTTTAACCCACCATCTTTAGAGCGGACTTTGTTGAACGGAATTACCCACAATACTTTGCGGAATGGTAATGTTTCATGTTCTAGCTATCGAAGTGGAGAGATGTTGCCATGGAGAAAAACATATTCAAATTAGTAAAATTAATCATTTTTACAGTTTTAAAACTCAGAATATTTTTTGTAAAAATAAATTTAATTATGCTACTGTACTTTAGATTCATACTGTATGTATTCTAGGTACGAAGTGCTGACATAAAGCCTTTATTTCATCACCCAATTTCGACTGATGAATATTCATTTAGCTACGGTGTATTTAATAGAATATACAAAGTGAACGTATTTAATAGAACAAAGCTTTGATGTATTGCCAGGTATACTTAGTTTACTTTGAATGAATGTGAATGAACAAGTTATGTCACTACTTTTGTACAGGGGACAGACGAGATAAAATTCAATTTTATCAAACTGGAAGTAGAGAATTTTTAAAAAAAAGTATTTAATAACATGCACAAACCACTAAAAAAAAACATCAATAACAGACAGCATTTTGACCCTCATGTGTGTAACCAGCAAGTGACGTCATGCAAGGGTGTCCCATTACCCTTTTCATAATGATGATTCCTCGAATACTCACCCACTTTAAGTCCACACTTGGGACGCACTTTAAGGCACAGTGAGAGAATTGGGACAATTGGGACGCATGCATAGTTCGATATTTAAGAAGATACCATTATGTGGGGGTAGTATTTTTATAATACCACTATGTCCTTTTCCGCATGGAATTAATCTCTTTAAAATAGAGTTTAAACTGATCTACAGGCGCAGTTACCAACCACTGCACTGCGCATATAAAAAATCTGATGATTGTGATATTCAACACAGCTTTAATTTCAGCTTTAATTGTTAAGTTAACAATTTATTCAAGAACAGTTTCTATCAGAATTCTGTTTCTATCAGAATTCTAATCATTATTTTGTATCATTCCTTTTTGCTTTTGTAGTGGAACCTTCTAGGAGGAGTTTTATCTAGAAAAGGAGATCCTCTGGAAAGAAAAATAAACAAAACAGAAGAAAGCAAAATATGAGTAAGCTTGTGAAGTAGAGTTGGAGCTGCCTACATCAATCTATTTTATTAAAAGAAATTAGTGTATATATTCTTGTAATTATAGTTCTGTGTTTTTCCCCTTTGGTTAATTTATATTTTTCTTTGTATTATATTGTTTTTTTGTGTGTGGGCTTTAGAAACACATCTCCTCACAATAAACACCTTTACTCTTCTCTTGTGGCTGTGCCATCATTATTGCTGTATCCCATCTGCAAACTACTGACATGACTGTGACACCAGCAATTCTGATTAAATTTTAATCTGGATTTATATCCAAACCTTGCTTTCTTTTAATGAAAATCTCAAGCTATCACCATTTTAGGATATGGGTGTTAAGCATTTCCTTAATCTTTCTTTTTTCTCACCCAATCAGGGCCCACCCCTGACTACTGGAAGCCATACCATACACGCTCTCAAAATACTGAAAATAGCTAAGTGCTGCTCTAATTTGTTATGACAAAGATTGATAAGTATACAGTTGAGTGAGTATGTCTGATAATGTATTGTTAAATTGGTTCAACTTTATAGTGTCTTCATAGTGTCTTTGTGTGTGGCTGAGAAAACATGACCTAAATGTTTGACCTAAATTTCAATATATTGTGCAATACAGTATACCAATAATATAGTATATAAATTTTATTTGAAATGGGATATAAGAAAATCCTTGCATTTTCATTACTGGGTGGACTTTGAAAATGTCCTTCCTGCTACAATCAACTTCTTACCTGTAAAAACAGAATATTAACTCCAAATTTAAATGCTTTATACTACTGGGATATCTACACTGATCCTTGTAATGCCTTGCACAGTTTTAACATGTTGTCCCATCAAAGAATGCAGTCAAGACACTTTGAAGTAGCAACTGATATTTGTTGTAATTTGTTATATACAGTACACAAGATTCTATACACAATTAAAAACCTGCTTTGGACCTAAAACTGGAACAATAAATCACCTTTTATTAGGAAAATAATCCAAAGCACAAGGCCATAGCTAAACTGTTACAACTTAAGAATAAGTACGTGAAACGCCTGGTGCAAAGCTGGTAGAGACAGCCCAAAATACTTCTGCTGTCAAACATCTTCCCACCAAATATTGAGTTTACAGGTCTGGATAATTATACACTATCTAGTTCTTGTTGAAATTTACATCAACCTATCTTATCTTCAAAAATCTTCAGTTTGATCTTCAGTTTCAAATAAAACATTTTACAAAATGGGATAGCATGGGGAAGGTCAGACCTTTTGCAAAGCAATGTAGAGTGATTACAATATAAGGATTTTACAAAATGATTATTTTTCTTTTAACAAACTGTGGCAGTGTTGCTGAAATTTATCCAAAAGGCACCATTTACTATAATAATTTTATCTTCTGATATTTCCTCCTAATGTATGTGTACTCTTCACTTCACATCTGTCTTTAAAGATAAATCATGTTGAAGTTGGTTAGGTGAAATGCAAGACTTAATACACACAAGCAACAAATGATCCTTCAAATAAACATCTGTGCAGCAAATCCGATACTCATTCTTATTAGAAGCAGTGGCTGGAGTCCACATGTGGATGGTACCCATCTGATTTAAGACAGATACAAAAGATTTCTTGGGGCCAGCATTTGGCAGCAAGAAAAATGTAAGGAAATGAATAATTGGTGGTACAAGATTCAATAATTTTTATTACTTTGGCTTCCATTGCTTACACAGGACTGTTTTTTGTATATAGTGAATGTGTTTATTTACATTATGGGATATGAACTAATCTGAGGCTGTACAGCCTCTCCCGACATTGTAAAACATAAACAGATATTTATACAAAATCTTTGCAAATGTATGCTCTTAAAAGATGACATAACCATGAGAGCTGCTCTTTGTATGTTTGTACAGTATGTGTATATGACCTATTGTCTGAGACTCATTCATGGGGACTGTCTGACAGGATCCATTCTGAGAAGTACTGTAGATGACATTAAAGACAATCCTCCTCAGAAACATAGGAAGTTTCCTTAAAAGATAATGGAAAGGGAAAATCGAAAAATAAAAAAGCTCTCATGATCTGTTTCACTCTGCCTACACAGTACTGTTGGTCTCCAATAACGTCAGGGCTAGGGACCAGAAAGTCGCCATGTGTAATGAACAGACATACTTAGGGGAATTTTTCCACATAATACGAATGTCACTAAGGAGGGTTCAGTACCATAAGAGAGAAAACGTTGCCCATGTGACTCAAAGTGCAAGGCTTGGCCCATATTAATTAATGGAATAGAGTCAGGTTAGACATCTTAAGTAAAATAGAGTGTGTGTTTCACTTGTACAGTAGCTAACCGAATACATGAGAAGGTCCCGTCATAAATCCAGGATACTTTCCTAAATAATGGAACCAAAATGACATAGAAAGGGGAATTAATATCCATAAAGAGTTACCCAACATACAGTTCAGACGGAGGTATATACTATTAATGTACCCACAGTATCACTCAATCTAATGTTGGGACATAACCATTCATGATCTAAGTCATGTGCAAAAGTGTTGTCTTCAAGAAGATTTTTTTTAATGTCAGATTTTGCTCTTTAAAATATTTTTTTCTTTTCTGGGACAAAATAATCCATAAACCACCACCATAAGTGCAGGGACGTTTGACATCAAGTTCCTCAATTCATCAATGAAACAAGTGATAAATAACATACTGTACAGTAGGGTAACTTGCAATGGGGATGGCCTTTTTATTTATCTCAACCTTGAATTTCAATTGAGCAAACTGAGATCCTGATTAAGGGTGAATTACATGAATTACATGATTTGACAATAACTATATCTCATGGCTGTATGTTCTAAAGTTGATGTTCCCAAATCATTGGAGTTAATCTGAATTCAGCTTTGTGCACTCAATTTAAATGTGATGAGCAATTGCTTGATTCCAGTGAAGACACCCATGTGGGAGTCTCCCATCCATGAAAACCACTGCTGTTTTTTCCAGATGTGGAAATCACGAGATGGCAAACTGCTTATAGTGATACAGTGTTTATTCAATTTAGGAATAAGGCCCCCAAAATGTTTTATGCATCTCTTTACAGTTAGTGAATTTAGGTACCTTAATAACCATTTAATAAACAATACATCTTAAAGCTGTGGCAATATCAAAACTTTCTGTATTCTTTTAATATCAAATTGAACTTTTACTACAAAGATAACATTTCCAAAACATTGAATTAGATTAACATTTTTTGTGCCTAGCAGGAATGGTTGCTTTTAATAGTATCAGTAAAAAGCTAGAAAGCTGCATATTGTTGGTGAGAGTTATGGCACCTGTCTTGTCCCACAGCAACTTGTCCTGGAAGCAAAAGCTGTAAAGCAACACTACACTCTAGACAGGGCGCAAGACACACAGGCACATGATTTATAGACACCAGTGATAATTTATAGACTCCGATTAACCTAAATCCACATACTGTAGAAGGCACAATGTTACTACAGTGACATTTAAGCCAGAATCAGACCCAGAACTCAAAAGCTGTATGAGAGAATAATTGCATCTACAGTACATTGTGCCAACCTATATTCTACTACATCTACAGCAAAGTTAGCATAAAGTGGCTTTCAATGTGATCACCAAGTTTACTTGCCAGGCAAGCCATAGGTTCACTAATGTGCAGCAAACTAGCTAACTCATTTAACTTATTGTGTCTTGAAGAAACTTAATGCATTACTGACATTGCTTGTACCCATCTGTCATGCAAATAAAACACCTTGAATTGAATTGAATTGAGGGGAGGGGGGGGGAATACTAAAGCCAATACTGGCCTGGCTCAATACCCTCAATGGGCTTTGACGTGCTAATGCGTTGGTTTAACAACCAGTGGTTTGCTTCCAATGTCAACTCGACTCGATTGGAAGACAATGAATGTATTTTAGCCCTAAATGAATTAATAGCAAACATGGTTTACATAAAATACATTTTTCCAAGAAAGTTTATAATAATACGATCTATAGTTGAAATCTGAGCCTACTGTAAATATAAAGGAAAAGCATTTTCAGAGAGCAATCACGCTGTGTTTATGTAGTAAAAGCGATTAGGTTTATGAGCAATCTAATTACCTATTCGCTTAAAACGCTATATAAAATAAAGTTTATTTAGAGATGAATGATCAGTGTCGCAGTTTAAATAATTTTTGTAGGAGGGCTTGGACAGATTCCAATTGCATTTTTGCAATTTACGTTGCATTGTCCAATGTTCTGTTGTAATACAGGCTAGAATACAGTTACAGTAGTCTAAGCTTTATCAGCCTATTTAAAATAATTTTTTTGAATCCCCGGCGGAACACACTCCATAGGAATCAGCGCTTTTATACAGTATATCGCCTTTAAAAACATATATTTAAACGCGTTTACGATTTAAATCAAAACGCAATTCAAATCAATATAAATGTATATTTTGTAACGCATGGGTGACTATTCATTGTTATTAAAAAGACTTAAATTCGATCATGTCGTGATATTTAGAAATATAAATTTGTTTGGTGCGAGTAAGGTTTTATTTAATCTCTGACCAAGGGAAAAGTTTCATTTTTTCAAAGAAATGTTTGTTAAAAAATAAAGTCATAGTTCCATGGGATTCAATCACAGACCATGTGACATGGGAGTCAGGAAACTAACACACAGCGCCATCGGATTTAATAACGCAATAAAAAAGCTATAAAATAATGTGACTAGGCACAGAAAAAGTTTACAGCACAGTACAATAATAAATGCTGACCATGACTTTAGAAGGATAAATTACCTTACACTCAATTTAAACACAAGCTGTCTTTCTGTATGAACCTCTAAGCTGGTTCATACAGAAAATGTAGAAATGCATTAGCCTGATTATGATTAAAAAACACATAATTAAACACGCGTTTGCGATTTAAATCAGAACACGATTTAAATCAATATAAATGTTTATATTGTAACGCATACTGTCCAGCCTCCATTTCTCTATAAAAATTTACTCTGTTGCACACACACACAATAGAAGCAGGAACCGCTGTCAGAAGGGAAGAAGGTGACTATTCATTGTTATAAAAAATGACTTAGAATCGATCATGTTGCGATATTTTGAAATATAAAAGTCAATTAATTGTCCATAATATCGCTATTCTATTTTTTTGAAGAAATGTTTGTTAAAAGAAAAGTCCAGCACCAGCTGGATTTGAACACACAACCTGTGCATTGTTAGTCACGCACCTAGACCAGTAGGCTACAAGACAACTCGCGTGAACAGGGAGGCGAAACAGCCCTACACAGCCCTGTCGCAGTACACGAATATAATCATACCGTTATTAAATTCTTTAGATACGCGATTCCATATTATATTCCCTATTAATCAAATAGTATGCTTGTTGACTCCGGTATCACGTTAGTTAAAGACTTCGAAGCTTAAAATGTTTAGGGAGAAATGGAATAGTGGTGTGTATTTTTTTCTTTAAAGTACCAAGACCAGCTATATACTGTATGTTTATGTTCCAAAATTAATATTGTTTATGGCCTTCACACGTGTTACAGTATGCTCCTATTCTTTTTATGCTCAGCTACTAAGATTTCCCTTCAGTGGTAAAATTCAATATCTACAACGGGCACAGTAAAGACGTTTACAGTAAGTCTTTCTACGACAGACCAACGGACCACGAGTGCCCCTGTCGGTCAACCAATCACGTACCGCGTCATCTTGTGTCATGATACTCGATACCGCAGCCAATTACCTGCGGTACGTGTCTGTACCGCGCACTTTGAATGGCTGCATCTGTATAGATCTCTTGTGCTAGTGGAGGTCTTCACTGGATCAAGGCAAGATTCTCAGGGCCAGATAACCAGCCTTCTACCATATCCTCTTCACCTGTCATTTCTCGGTCTCAGTCAGCTTCAATGCTGGTCACCCTTTTCAAGCCTTCTCTTAACAGTTTTACCTTCAGACCTTGGCTCTAGCTCATGCCCTACCTGCTACTGCGACCATTAAAATTTCCTCCATGTGTTCTATTTCAGCTTTTCCTGCCATTAGTGACTGGACTATAGCCAAGCCCCATCGACCCATCCATAAACAAGGTATTTCTTTTGTTATTTACCTATGATCATCAAAAGCAGATGTTCTGGTAGCATGGTGCTAGTAGAAAAATACACAGAAAAGGCTGAACTCTGAAGGAGCAAGGAGTAAACAAAAAAGAAAGAAAGCTGATTATTAGCAATAGAAGGAAAAAAGGAAGAGGAGAAATAATGAAAACAGCAGAAAGGTGAAGGACATAAACAAGCCTCATTATGCTTCTGTCTTTGGTGATGATATCATTGATCATGTGCTGTATTCCAGTTTTCAGCTCTGGACATAGAGCCTGCATTGAGCAGAAGCTTGATCACTATTACTGCAGAGTGATAAATACCAAGTTCTATTGTCATCTGTTTGCTTTGCCTACTCCAAATTACCTTATTAATTCTGCAGTATTTGTAACTCCCACGTTTTTCAGCATTCAACCTCTCCGGTTTCTCTGCTTCACTGCCTACATAAGAAAGGCTACAAAAAGCCCATGTGGCCCATCTAACCCTTATGATAGTGAATATTTAATTGATCCAAAAAATCCCATCCAGCTATTTCTTGAAAGAAGGCAAGGTGTCGGCTTTAACAACATGGCTGTCATAGCTGGGTCGCTTGTTCAATAATACCACAAACTTTTGTGTGAAGAACTATCTCCTGTTCTCGGTTTTAAATGCACTTCCACTTGTGCCCTGTGGTTCATGTTCACTCTGTAGAAATCCATCGGACTTTGTCAATGCCTTTGAGTATTTTCTACTCGTCTATGTCTTTTCTGTTAGACTAAAATGGTTCAATTCCTTCAGTCTGTCATTGTAGGACATTCTCTTAAGCCCCCAGATCTATCTAGTTACTCTTCTCTGAACTGATACCAGAAAATCAACATCTTTTGTATAATGTAGTGAACACAATTTTACATAATATTGTTAATTTAGCCAGTGCATTATATAATTTTATTATAATATCTCCTGATTTCAATTCTATATTTTGAACTACTGTATATATTCTAGCATTTTGTTTGCCTTTTATTTGCTTCCCCACATTGTTAAAAAGATTAAAATGTATATTCAACATAAGTCACAAAAATAACTTATTTTCCGATCTTGCCCTTTTGCTATCATTTAACATTTTTTATTCATACTGTAGTTTATGTTTTTATCTTTATGAAAAACCCTGTATGTCTCTACATTACATTTGATCAGCGAGGTGTTTGTCAAGTGTTGTCTTTTCTATATCATTTTAAATTTGATTTGCTGTTTCTACCGTGTTTGCTAATTCTACAAAATAATTATCATCTGCAAACTTGACAAGTTTGCTATAACAGAATCTAGATCATTGATACAAATTAATCAGAGCAGTGGTCCTAGTACAAATCCCTATGCTCCAGTTCACTAACTCCACTAATCCATCACTCTAATCTGAGTATTCACCCCTTATCAGTAACTTATTTTTACTATTTAACATCCATTTCTCATTCCAAGTACATGTCTTTTCCTCAATGTCTAATATCTGCAATCTGAGAATTAATTGTTTAAGATGAACTTTTTCAGGAGCTTTATAAAAATCTAAATTAAACAGTACATTCTATGAGTATATGTTATAGTTATGCTTGTTAAAAGAACTCTAAATAGTTAGTTAGGCAAAACCTAGATTTTCTAAATCCATTATGGATATTTCCTAGGATATTTTTCTATATAGGTGATGCTCTAGGCAGTTATCATTTCCATTACTTTACATGGAATACACATCATAATTATTTGTCTATGATTATTTGATTCATTTTTATGGTTAGGTACTCCATTAACAAAACTCCAGTCATTGGGCACTACCCTTGTCTTAAGCAACTATCAATGGCTCCTCAGTAACACTTCTTGTTTCCTGGAGTGCAACATGACACCAAAGTGATTTATTAATCTTGACTGCTTCTGATACTCCAAATACTCCCTATTCTATGTTAATACTATGTAATTACTATAAATACTATGTAATAACACAGCTCTAGGGTGGAATGCTGCAGTACATCTTCAACCTAAGCCTGAGATTAGAAAGGGTTCCAGTGCTCTGGAAGACATCTTGCCTGGTGCCAGTACCCTAAAAGGGGCACCCTAAAGTCTTGAATGACTACAGGCCAGTGGCACTGACATCACACCTGATGAAAACTCTGGAAAGACTCAGGACCACCTCAGAACCCTGGTGAGTACAGCACTGGACCTCCTGCAGTTCACCCAGCGGTTACACTTGTGAGTGGAGGACACAGTCATCTATCTGCTACACAGAGCTAACTCTCACCTGGAGAAGATGGGGAGCATTGTGAGAGTTATGTTCTTTGATTTCTCCAGTGCCTTTAACACAATCCATCCCCCATTACTGAGAGATAAGCTAAGGGTGGCGCAGGTGGACACTCCCCTGGTGTCCTGGATTATAGACTATCTGACCTGCAGGCCACAGATTGTTAGCAGTACTGGGGCTCCACAGGGGTCTGTCCTTGCTCCATTCTTGTTCACCTTTTACACCTCTGACTTCAAGTACAACTCTGAGGCATATCATCTGTCGAAGTTTTCGGATAATTCTGCAATTGTGGGATGTATTAATGAGGGGAGGGAGGAGAAATATAGAAGCTTGATTGCCGACTTGTGGTGTCATCTTAACCATCTCCAGCTAAACACCAGCAAGACTAAAAAAATATTCATGGACTTTCGAAGGAATAAGTCTCTGCTGAGCCCTGTTTCCATCCAGGGTGAAGACGTAAAGGTGGTGCAGTCCTACAAGTACTTAGGTATACACCTTGATGATAAGATGGAGTGGTCTGTTAACACTGAAGCCCTGTTCAAAAAAGGTCAGAGCCAACTTTATTTTCTTAGGAGGCTCAGGTCCTTTGGTGTATGTGGAACACTGCTACGCATTTTTTATGAATTAGTGGTGGCAGCAGTCATCTTCTGGCTGGCTGGCTTCAGAGGCTGGCTCTGTGTTGGGGCTGAGCCTTGACCCCCTGGAGGTTGTGGTGGAGAGGAGAATGCTGACCAAGCTCACAGCCATCATGAACAACGCCTCTCATCCGCTACATGGGACTGTTATTAGGCAGTGGAGCACTTTCCCACAGGTCCACAGGTCCTTCCTCCCAGCAGCTGTCAGGGTGTATAACACTGCCCTAGGATAGGACTGTTAGCCCTTCATCTGCTCGTCTATGGACACCATGTTGCACTATTGTACTTTTCTGGACATTCAATCTGTATATACCTATGCACATATTGTTTTACAGTGACTATGAGCGTATTTTGCACACACCTAACTATGTATTTAGTTTATATTTATTTTGTTTTACAGTATGTATTTTAATTTGTCATCTATTCTGATGTCTATTTTTGCATGCCTTAGGCTGAGCTGCTGTAGCACCTCAATTTCCCTTCAGGATCAATAAAGTCTTATCCATCCATCCAATACAGAACTTTGTTCTTGTATTGCCAGAGGCATATTGTTGACTTTTTCCTTAGTGAATACTGTAGTGAAATTCTTATTTCAAACTTTTTTTCAGTACCCTTTGCTACTTCCCTCTCCCCAGAATTAATTCCTCTTCCAGGTTCCTCTTCCCGGTCACTTCATCATGTTCTCAAGGGAGTGTCAATGCCCTGTCAACTTTAATCCCATTGGATGCAGAATTGTCTTGTTGCTTCCTCCAAAAATGCAGCTATTGGACAAACTCACACCTGTTTCACATGCCTTTGGCTCCCAGCTTCTACTTCAAACTACTCAATTCCTCCTAAATTACTAGTATCTGCATTACACAACATTGAGCACACCACATAATTGATCACAGTGGCAAGGTAAATTGCCCAGCTTGCAAAGTTGATGTGGCTAATGCCTTAAAACTAAAACCCAACATTTTGGCACCTCTTTGATATCTGAAACAATACAATTTCGCAATCTGTCTATACAGGTTAATACAGGTTAAGCCAAAGCTTTATATGCCTGACTCCTCAATAAACATGCCTAAGCAGTTTCTTATTGGGTAATGTCATTCCTTGTGAATTATAAAATTGCTCTATAAGAGTACATTAAAATGTAATATACTTTGACATCGATTTGAAAGAGAGTTAGAGTAGAGTTACTTTTCAACAGTTTGTTAGTTGTTATTTTTAGTGTCAGTTCTAGTTTAATATTATTTCACATTTTATCTTCATTACTGTATGGGTCTACTGTATGTGTCTCCCAGGTATACAGAAAGTAAAAGTTTGAATGAAAATATATCATACCGTAGATTTTAAATGCTTTTTTATGGTTTAAAGAAAAGTCCAAGGGGCTTTTTTATAACTTGGAGAAATCCTGGTAATGAAAAGTGATTCATCATGTTTTATCTCTGCAAGGTGGTACTCATCGCTGAGGGAACTCATGACAGGTTTCCATCCATACCTTACACCAACTGTTTTTCGTTTGCCAAAATCCAAGGGCAAGGGGTCTGCACATGGTATTCTGAAGGAAATATTTTTTTTCATGAAAACAGCTACATTGGCCACTGCTTTAAGCCTAAAGATGGGTTTGTCTAATTTGTTCTGACAACAAAATCCTTTCTCATCCCTCCTTTGGTACTTGTGTATTAAACTATACATTAATTTGCTCTCAGTATCAGTTTCTAACCATCTCTCTATACTAGATTTTATTGTGGAATTATCTTAACAGAGGAAGGTCAATCTATTCAAAACATATGAAAGACCCTGCTCTGTCAAAGCACAAGTCTGTACATTATCAGATTTTAAAACTGAATTACATTTTGTTTGTAGTTAAAAAGCCAATTTATCCTGTTAGATTGTGAATGCATGAAAAAGGTAAAAAAAAAGCTCTACTGAAAGCTTGAATGACTTGTGCAGTATACATTAGAATACATTAGAAAAGGCAATTAATTGCCTGTACATGACTTTTACATAAACACAAAACCAAAAAATAAACAATTTGGTAGCATAATAATATTGTACTGTCAGAAATTACAGTAAGAGTTAGTGAACTTATGAGCATCAAAATCTTTTGCCCTGATTTAATGCTGAGCCGGACTGCACTTTGGGCCTGGGATTCTATAAATTTCTTCTCATGTGGAGTTTGTGTACCTGGGAGGTGAAATTAATATGAATATTGATTGATTAATATGATTATCTGTTTAATTTGCAATTAAACATCTGTGATGTTAGCACCTCTACAGCCAACACAAACAATGACTGTGCTCAGGAATTACTGAACACTTTCCTGAACACATAGTATCAAGCTAAGAAAACAAGCATGCATTTGGCTATTCAAGATTTAAATTACATATTAACCTTGTTTGTGCTACTGGGGGGGGGTGCTGTTATGAGCTGAGTGACATCATATCCTGCACAAATCATAAAATAATTTTAAATATTCCAAAATCCAAAGCAGAACAAACCCTTGTTTAAACAAAACAAGACTGTACAAATGCAGCACAAACAGATTCTTCTGCACAGTTTTAAGAGGGCTGTTTGTTGCAACACAAATGCTAATTTCAGTGGCACAAATAGCACAAACATAACAACAATGAATGATCGTAACTGGGTCTCAACTGCAGGGGGGCTGTGTGATGACATTCCCCCAAATAAGGAATCCTTTCTGCCTAAGAAAAGAAAGCAGTACATATTTTACTTTATATGGCACAAACCAACACAGATGTAGTACAGACAAATGTGTTGGGGATAATTATTTATACTGTTGGTAAAGGGGGCAACATTACGTAGATCAATCAGTCCCACAGGACTGATACACAGCAAACATTAGGCAACATTGTGTTTTACTTAGTTCCATTCATGTATTATTGGTAATTTGCTTATAATAGCATGCTGAGACTCTCAGAAATTGACATGGAAGCACAATGAGAGTAAGTACCCAATTGTTTTCCCTTTAGACAGCAGCATCCTTTGCTAATATTTTCTTAGTTTTTTCTATTCAAGTAAAAGCATTTCATACTAGAATTACATAAAAACATTACATAAAAGCATACTCACTTGGCCTTTTTACTTTAGTAAATATAACATTTTTTATCAGCTTTAAATACAATGGAACTTTAAAAAGGACATTTTTATGAATCAGCTTTCGTAGAAAAAACCATCTGCCCACAAGCTGGTTGGACACACAGGTTGTACAAGGAATCCCATCTGTATCATAAAGTGTTCTACATTTTCATTCTCTAGTTTTATAAGCTCTGTAAAATGTCTGGCATTAGGTGATGTTAGCAAAAATTAGTTTTAAAGTTATATGTCATGTTCACTGTCTATGCTTTGTAAATTATCAATACACCACTTTTCAAGTGCATGTTTTTTCTTTACTTTTTTAGGGAATAACTGATTTACTTAAAATGGAAATATGTAACAGATGACTTAATTGTAATGGCTATATTGTAAACACTGAGTTAGATATTCATGTAATTAAATTTGATATTCCGGAGGCTAATGCTAACTGTCCATTTAACAGATAATTCTTGAAAAAAATATTGCTCATCTAACTAGGTAGATGATTGTACTGCACTTTGTATTTTAGAGATATTCAAAGTTAAAATTCTTTATTTCACTGACCATTGTTTGAAAAAAGTGTAGTAAATATTTTGAATGATGTTTTATACTCACCCTCATAGTATGTGCAGATAATCTCTATATCTACTGTATTCTGAAATACAGTTATCCAATCACAAATACATTTTAATTAAACCTACTATACAGTATATGCTAACTGATTTTGTGCTAAATGAAAACACAAAAGTGAAATTCTGATCTGAAAACTAATATAAACAGCCAGAAACAAATGTTTACTTGGAGGAGTCATCAAGACTTTGGACTTGTAGTTAAAAGGTTATGGATTTAAAAATTGGATAACCATTTTCCTTTATTTGAAAATACTGAAATATTCAAATTATTTGACCATTTTTAAACACTTTAAATAATACAATTTAAGACAGTATTACAGTAATTTAGTAATTTAGTGAATCAGTTATTGTATAGTTGTAAGAATACCAATTTATCCATCAGTTATTTATTTTCAGGAGATGTCCTACACATTTACAGCCTTACAAAGTGTGGTAGACTGGACATTTTCTTTCATGTTCCATTAACTTCTTACTCTTTTCCATTATGCTATATGTAACAGGGATTATTCTGTATAATCAAGTGCGTGCATATTTGTATAGCATCTATGGCTGTCGTACGAAGGCATTTGGCAGTGTATCATCTTAAGGAAAAGGATCCTTAATGCCACATAGTTTAAAGGTAAACAGTGCATGTGATTTTACAGATTAAATTATAATGAACCATAGATATTATACACCAAGGATGAAAGCTTGTAGATAATGAAGTATCCAGTGATGCATATGAAAGATTGCTGAATGAACTTTAGTTCATAGAAGTTGTTTCCAGTAATAATATTTAAAAAGAAACTCTAGAGGGCCTTTACATCAAGTAACATTTTGGAACCAGAATAATGGTAAAAGGTTTCTGTTTTGAAGTTTGTTTGGCTACAGCTTGGAATTAAGTAAATTGTTAAAATAACTTAATTTCCTTCATTAGAATTTAATTTATTATTAATACTGTTTTCCATAGATGATTGAGATGTTGTATGTTTATTCCAATTTCTTAAAAAATATTGCTTTAAACTCTCAGTTCTAAGAAGAACATTTTTTTATCAGGTTGTTAAGGATAAACTATGAAGGACAAGAAGTGTAAAGGAGAACAAAGTAACAACACATTGTTTACCATGTTTTTTTTTTCCCATGGGTCTATCTTACAAAACATATTCACTAGCAAAACTCACAGTGTCTTATGTTTTCAATTACTGATTACCCAATATGTTTCTTTTAATATGAAAGATACTAAAATGAATGAAAGACTTTCAAGTAGTATACTTGAAACATTTTTCCCTTGGTTTAAGGATAACTGTGCTGTATTGCACCAGGGTGTTTGATAAATTAGTTTTCCTCATTGCTATACTAGAAGGGAGGGAGAAAAATGCTTTCTTCTGCTTGATGATTTAGTTGTCAAGTGTTAAAAGATTAATTACTGCAAACAGCAACTTAATGTCATTTTAACAGAGCAAAATCCATATCTATTACTTTTTCTGGCCATCTGTGTTTGATCTCAGGCACAGATGATGACTGTGTAGTCTGGGGCTGATTAACATACAATGGATCACTTGGAGTCTGCTTCATAACCCAGACACAAATATGTGTTAAATGAAAATCTGGTGTGTGTACTAGCAAAATAATAGACAATATCTACATGTGATTCACATACACACAAAGTACACTGGAATAAAATGTAAATGTAAATTAAATTATTCTCACAACAGAATGTAGAAAGAGATTAAATGACATTCTTATGCTTCTTCCTAAAAGAAGCCTTAAGGTTTCTTATTACTGTATGTTCATTGTTACGCAGTGGTGTCTTCTCCCTATTTTGTACATCAGAGTGCTAACATCAGATTGTATTTTCTTCCATTAACCCAAACACAAGCAAAGGAAAGTGAGCTGTGTTTAGAAAAAGCAAACATTGCCAGAAAACATCTTGAATGTTGTGAGCTTTCTTGCAGTCACATTTATCAGATAGGATTTTACAACAATCCCTATTGCCCTATCACATTCTGGCTGAAAGTCACATCTTGACTTGATTCATTTGTGCAGTGACTGCCAGCATTCATGTTAAAACCTCATTTTGTAGAAGACATTGCACAACATTTGCAAAGCTTAGGTTTACAAAGCACTTTGTTGACAATCAATGACTCTCAAAACTCTTTATTGACCTAGGGCTATGTCTGGGGTTGCTCAGATGTATTGTACATTCAGTGTGATTGTTTTTGAAACAAGTACCATTCTTACAGCAGGCTGCATAATAATAATAATAATAATAATAATAATAATAATAATAATAATAATAATAATAATAGCTTACACTTATATAGCGCTTTTCTGGACACTCCACTCAAAGCACTTTACAGGTAATGGGGACTCCCTTCCACCACCACCAATGTGCAGCATCCACCTGGATGATGCGACGGCAGCCATAGTGCGCCAGAACGCTCACCACACATCAGCTATTAGTGGGGAGGAGAGCAGAGTAATGCCACAATATTAATTTTGAGGTAAAGTGAACCAAATCACATTACATAAACCAAGAGATATTATATCAGCATAATATTGCCTCACAGATTAGAATTGTGCTAAATATACCATATGAGATTTATGATTTTTTTTAAACAAATTGTACTTCTGCATTCCTTATAATGCAATTATTCTGGAAACATTATAACCAATGAATTTAAGTTTCTCTAGACTGGTAGTTGAAATTATTGTACAACTTGAATAATTTCAATGAAATACAAATAAGAAATTAATAGTTTCACTATAAAATTGCTTTATTAACTTTAGACTAAACTAAAAAAACAGTAAAATATGTTGTTGATATTTCAACAAAGCTCTAAAAGGTTCCTAAGTACCTGAGACACATTCAGAGTAAAGGTTAAAGCCAATACCCCAGACATGAACATTTTGATCCTGGCCCATTTTATTATTTGACTGTAACCAGTATCCTCCTCTTCATGGCCATGGCACAGCATTGGTCCAATAATATAATAATGAAGTTGGGTTAGAGATCTTGATGAAAACAGTTTACAAAAAACTGTTAGCAAATATTTCTCCTCTCTTGAATTTTCTTTAGAGGCTGTTTCACGCAGACATAGTGATTCTGTTCCTAGTTACATTTCATTGAGATTTTCCAGGTTGCATCATATCTATGACAACCAGTATGCAAGCAATGTAACACACCTTTTTGAAATGCTGTATTGGGACCTCTTATCTACTGATTTGATCAGTTACTACATTGACTAAATATACAGTAGTATTGAACAAATTTACACTCAGTAGAGTTTTGTTGCATTAGTAATTACAATGATTATTCTACACTTGAAAGACTGTGGAACTATTACAAATATAGTTTTATTTATTCTTCCAATTACTCTGAATACTCTTGCTGTGACTTTCAATATCCCTGTTCTGTGGAACGTTTAGTGTTAACATTTTCAAAAATACAGAATATTTCTCTCTCAGCACTACCAGTGCAACCAAAAGCAAATGTCTTTATCTGTGTTCACAGTTATGACACACAGTCAGCCGAATCACCGTTCTTGAAGAAATATTGGGATAGTGAAAGAAAATGTATCATTTTTGCTTTGTACTATTGTATCAGATCAAAACATACTGTATATACTGTATGAGGCAAAATAACAGCTTTTTCCTAGATATTTTTGTCCATACATATTAAACCATTTTATAACACAAATGTTTTAGTGTTCAATCACCTACAATTTCAGGTCAGCATAAGTATTACGACATTGGTATTTGGTAGCAACCTCCTTACTTGCAATGACTGTTTCAAGTCTGAGACTTATCAACACCACCAGGCTCTTAATATGTTCCTATGAGAAGTTTTGCCAAACCTTAACTGTAGTTATTTTCAATTGTTGCTTGTTTGTGGGGTTTTCTGATTTTAATTTCCTCTTCCACAAGTAAAAGGCATGCTCATTGGGATTCAAATCAAAAGACTGCCTTGGCCAGTTCATAAAGTTTCCACTTCCTCTTTCTGATGAATTCCTTAGTTGATTGTGCAGTATGTTTTGGGTTATTGTCTTGCTGTAGGGTGAATTGCTGTTCAATGAGTTTATAGGCATTTTTTTATAGGGGTAAATAATATGTTTCTATGCACTTCAGAAATCATTCTACTACTTCCATCATCACTTAAATCATCAACTAACACCAGTGAGCTAGTTCCACAGGTGGCCATCTATGCCCAAGCTATGACACTACAGATGCAGCCATCCAGAATGTGCAAGGTGTCGGTAGGTATACTGCAGTGGTCACCACTGTGCCACAGAGTGCATTGTGTCATTGCATTTTTATTTTTTCAGATTATTTTATGCAGGACTGCACTACTCTGTAAACCTGCCAGGTGGCACAGTAAATCCCAAAAGTACTACTGTTGTGTGCTGCCTGAAAAACTGATACAGCATGAAATGTCTATTAACCAATCAATGCTATCCTGTATTAATCAGGCCATCATGGACAACATCTCCCACCCCCTCTATGAGATGCTTGTAGAAATGAAGAGCACATTCAGCAATAGAATGATTCATCCATGGAGCAACAGGGAGCACTACAGGAGGTCATTCTTGCCTTCTGCCATAAGACTGTACAACGCATCCACCTTGCGTCTGGGCAGAGGCAACATTGACAGGGACCTGTTTCTGGACTGAACACATCTACACATCTACTGCTACATTTGTTCTTTTTCTTTTCCCGTTTACATCTGTTTTTTGTGTAATATATGCCAGGGACCCGTGCAATACATTTATATTTATATTTATATCTATATTTACATCTATATTTATATTCATATGTACAATACGATTTTTCTGCGTTCTGTTCTGTTCTAGTTCGTTCTTTGTGTGTCCTGGACTGTGAGTAACTCTTTTAGTCCACCCCTCACTGTACTGATTGTATTGTATGTATTGTATTATTATTATTATTATTATTATTATTATTATTATTATTATTATTATTATTATTGTATCATCCGTTAGACTGTGGCTGTGTTGTCTGTGTTAAGCTGCCGTTGCACTGCAATTTCCCTCACGGGATCAATAAAGTATCTATCTATTATAGATACATACTAGTGACAAACATTTTCATTAAATACAATGATTACATTGAGACATGATGCTACCACATTGGCACCACAACTCCAGATTAGATATGTCAAAATACCGTGTAACAATAACATAATTATATTAAATAACATTTTTTTAAATTCCATACAGTATATAGAATATTTAGTAATTGTGTATAAATAGTAATTGAGAAAGATCATTTTATTAAAAAAATTAATTATAAAATATATATTATACATAGAGACTTCAAAATTATATCATATTTAAAAGCAAATAAACTTGTAAAAGAGACTAGATTATACTAAAAGTTTTGATTAAAATAAAAATGTAGATAACTTTGTCACATACTATAAATTGCATTGTAGTTGATGCAAGTCTGCACTATATTTAGACCAAAATATTTAAATTGTTAATATTGCAATATCCCCTTATGTTGTTGAGCTGTGCATCAATCAAACATTTTTTGGCATCGTTTTAATGATTGCTTGCAAAACAGAAAATTGCATCTAGATGAAAGCACTGCAAGAATGATGCTAATACTGTAGCTGATGTAGATATCTACTGTATATACAGTACAGTATGTTCATGGAACTCTTAATGTTTAAAATAGTTAATTATATTTAGTAAAAGAGCACTCCCATTCCCACTCTTCTGCATGTTTATTGCCCATGTTACATTGGTGTCAGCTGTCGGATGGAAATGCTCCTGGTGCTTCACCATGAAAAGAAGGATGGGCGGTCTCAGAGTATGATAAGAGAAAGAGAAAACAGAAAACTGACTGCTGATGTGCCAGACGTACAAGTGTTGGGTAAGAAAAAGTGTCCCGGGTCAAACATTGTCATCAAGGGTTAATTATGGGAAAAGTTTTTGGCTGTTAGTGAAGATCTCACACTTGATGAAAAGTAAGAGCAAAGAGTTAAGTTGAATTTACTATTTTAGTGAAACTGAAAATTGGGAGACAATTCTCAGTCTTTGCTCAATAGTAATTCAATTCTTGAAGACCAAGAGCAAAGATCTTAATAAGAGGATGCAGAAGACAATGCAGTGTACCCTAAGTGAGGAAGAACAAGGAAGAAGTATGATCTTAGATGGTGTCCGTAAGACAAGCACACACCACTTAAAACTGAGGTGACAAATTGGCAGTGCTGGAATTAGAGTGGTGTGTGAGTCAGCAGCTGTCAGAAATTAGTCCAGACAAATCGGTAATCAATTATCTGTTTGTACTGTTTATAAGAGGATGGGTGTTTACCAGGTGTCCCTGATAAACTCCTCTGTGAATCTGCACATCCTAGCCTTCATAAAGGTCCCCATTAATTGAGGTAGTGAACTTACATCTAATTCCTCCTGAGGAATTTGCTAAGAAGTGGCGTAACTGCTGCATGTTACTCAGGTGTGCGCTGTACTTCAGTAGTAGATGAGCTTGGTCTGTTCCTATGAACAGTTCTTAAGCAATCCCTTGATATAGAAGATGCTATGTAAATGCAAGAAATAACGATTATTAATTTGTATGTTGCATATTATGTATTTAACGTAATCCAAATAATAATGATTGTTGTTAACTATAATCTACAGTACATAATCCTGATTGTTTTTTGTGATGTGAGATTTATTCTGAATTTGACAAAAACAAATCTGTAAAATATTCAACGTGTTTCAGTACTCTGTTTAAAATTGGGCACATTAATGTATAGTTTTTACATTTTGATTAACACTTAATGTTAATTGAGCCAGATTCAGCTGAAATAGGTATTTGGTAACAATTCATTGGTAATGGTACAATGATATTCACAGTATGATAAATGATGACTTCACTTTGTATTCATATGATTAGAAGAGTTTGCAGATTGTTTTTATGGTACTGTTGACCTCAAATGTGTGATAAATGTGTTCTTTGGAATTTTTTCCATTTCCTTTATAAGTTATTGAAGCTCATGGGAATCTGATAGCTTCCTGACTTCATGATAGCTTTGCTGTGTTCATACAATATGTATGAGAGAAATGAAATACTAGACAAAGGAAAATATGAATTATTCTATTTTTAAGCTTATTTCTATGTTTTAATTTATTGTTCTTTTAAAATCTCAGTAATACGAAAGACAGCAAATGAGAGGAGGCCATTTGGCTCATCTTGCTTAGTTGGAAGCTTAGTAACCAAGTAAATCTTAGAATTTCACCCAGCCTGGCTGGAAAGCCTGTTGCTTATACCCACAGCACGTTATGTAAACATAAATTGATTCCAAATTTTATTCATTTTTAGGTTTCATTTGTGATCCAGTACTCTTTTTTTCACTACTGAATGTGAACAAGTTTCCTAAGTTGACCCTGTCTATATCTTTTAGGATTGTCCAGACTTTTTTCAAATCTATCAATCTTTTTTTTTCTTGCCTGAAAAGATTTAGCTGCTTTAACCTGTCCACAACTGATAAACCCCCAAGACTGCAAATCCTTCCTATTACTCTTCTTGTTCAACTCTTTCTTTCCTGCACTCATCGTGATGCATATGTTTCGTTGTATATAATGAAATTGTCACAACACAGTATGATTAACTCACAAAAGCACTAATGGGTTAATAAATATTTAATACTTTACCGATTTGTAAAACCACACACGTCTGTGATACTTTAAGGATTCTCTGCACTACCCAGCAGTTTTATTGTGTATTGCAGTCCTGCATTACATTATTCAAAAAATACATAAAAAAGTGATCCTGTGCTGGACTCTGTGATACCACAGTGCTTACAGCGGTATACTGTATGTAGTGACACCTGGTGCTAGATTCTAGATAACCGCTTCTATATCTATATCTGCATCTATGTTCTCATTTAGACAATTTGGGGTCACAATAAAAAATAAAACAGAATGAGTGGGTAAAATAGCAAAAAGTATGTACTTTAAATTAATGAAAATTCTAACACACTGTTAATGTCACGATATTAGTTCCCCCTCCTTAAGGATGCTCCAGCCCTTTCACTAAAGACTTTATTCTATGCACCTGCTCCCTATTCCCAGCCCACCTTAAAAGCCAGGCGCTGACGCTCTTCCGGGCTCTGCATCTGATTTCCATATCGTGCGAGTCCGGGACCTGGAAGCGCCTGGTCCCGTTAAGGTTTTAACCTCTGTTCCCGTTCCCGTTCCCCATCCGCCGGTTCCGACCCGGCCTTCGTGGTTTTTAATCCTTCTTCTGATGGATCTCCTGGTTTTGGACTTACTCGTGTGTTTTGGATACTCTAAGGATTACTCTCTGGGATTGTTCGCCTCGGCCACGCCTCCCCCCGTGCACCAGCGCACCTTGGACACACCCCCCTGTCTTCTGCCCTGTATTCCTGCATGACATTTACCCAGTGTTTCCCCACTCCGTCTGACTGTGTTGTCCGCATAGGGTCCGGAAAGAACTGTTCGTTACAATTAAGACCTCTCATGGAACTTTGTGTTCAGATTTGGTTACCATAACACTGTGGTTCTCAAACTGTGGTACAAACTCTGGAGCGCCCCCAGGTGGTACGTCAGATGACCTTGCAAATTTGTTGTGTGCACTGAAAAAATGGGATGGTTTTTCATATTTTCAATTTTAATCAAATTAGTTTATGTGTCAAATATGCAACCTACATACTTAGCTATGTCGATACAGCACACGCTAATACTTGAGTGGACATAAGGTCAACACATAATTCTATGCCATTGTATAGGAATGTGTGCTATGAATCTAAGTGACCAATTGTATTAAAATAAGTTATCTTTAGCAAATAGTGAGATAGGAGAATGTGCAGAATTTTGGAACACTGCCGATCTTGTAAGCACAGGAAAGTGTGATAGATAACAGAAAAATATTCAAGGACTGTGAAGAAAGATGTGAAGACGGGGGTTTGAATTTAATCCTTTCTGTAGGGGGCTTAGACTTTTAGTCACAAGCTGGGGTTTATGGCAGGAAAGGGGGTTAACTGATAAGGATTGCAGATGCAAGCTAGGAACCCCCCTGGGTGTAATCTTAAACTGACCATTTGTCCAGAACATCGTAAACTGGCCAAATACCACGAACCCCCCTCTTTACCATCAGACCGAGTGACGTCAGAAACGGAGAAGAAAACACTATATAACCCAAAAGTTCGTACCAGTACGGTGAACAATACTTCGGTTTTGTTGTTTCTTGCGGGAAACAAGACTTCGGCTTTATTGTTCCTTGCATGCAATAAACTCATCTGTTTTACTTCATCTCGGGATCAAGAACCTTATTCGTTCTGTTACAACAACTTTTCTAGGTTAATTTGAAAAAAATACACTGAGCTTCTCAGTGTTTTGCTCCCATGCGCATGAAATAAAAACTTCTTTTAACTTCTGAGACGGACTCCTGAATGTCTTTTAAGGGGAAACAGGGAAAAATGCAAGCTTGCGGATTGCTAAAGCAGGTAAGGCCCACACTATTCATGAAAAACTTTATCATTAGGCAAAAGAGCTGACACATATTACAGTATGTGTGGAGACAAAGCTGCTAAACAGCTCGACCTGCTGCCCTTTTCAAACAACACAGTCACTCATAGAATTATTGATATGGCAGATGATGTCAAAAGTATGCTGATAGAGCGCGTGAAGATGAGCAGATGCTTTCCACTGCAATTAGATGAGTTTGTAGATGTTGTTGATTTTTCCAATTTGCTCGTTTACAGTAAGTTAGTGTATGAATATGAGAGCTTGTCCCATGAGGACTTTCTGTTCTGTTACCTGCTACCAACAAGAACTACAGGAGAGCACATATTTCAGCTTCAGAATGAATTTATCGAAGAGAATGGCATCGACTGGAAAAAATGCGTCAGAGTTTGTACAGATGGTGCGAGAGCTATGACAAGCCAATACAGCAGTGTAGTTGCACGAATTAGAGAGGTTGCTTCAGATATGAAGTGGACACACTGCCGCATCCATCACGAGGCCTTGGCAGTCAAGAAAATGCCTGAGGATTCAAAATCTGTTAGACTCTGTAGTCAAAGATGTAAATTGAAACAAGGCCCGACCAATTCACATCTGCTTTGCTCAACTAAATAGGCTCACCCCTCTCACTGAAATGGTAAGTGCTCAGTGCTATTTTTATTATATGTGTGTGAGTGTGTGCACACATGCGCTCATGTCGGTCATTGAGATTTTCTGTGGTTCCTATGAGAAGATGACTTGTAGGTGGCACTTGGATGCTTTGGTTTGATCAATTGTGGTACTTGGTCCTAAAAGTTTGAGAACCACTGCATAACACAAAAAATATAATATATTATTAAATAAAGGTCCTTTTAAAAAAGCAGGTTTTGAGTCTAGATTTGAAAAAGCTCATGGAAGATGACTCTGTGATATCCTTAGGGATAGAGTTTCCAGGCTTTGGAATGTAGGAGGAGAAGGTCCTGTTATTAACAGAGTGAAGACTGACTTGGGACAGACAGGAGACCAGGATTAGACAAGCAAAGGTAGCAAAGTGGGGAGTAGGATGATAGTAACCTGACAGATACTGAGGTACCAAGCCTTTTAGGTGACCATAAGGGTTTTGAAATTGACACAAAACCAGTGCAAGAAACCAGTGCAAGAACTCCAGGACAGGAGTAATATGATCACTTGTATTAGACATGGTCAGGATTCTGGCTGCTGAATTCTAGACACTTTGTTCAAAGTGGATTTAGATTCCCCAGTGAGTAGAGTGTTATAGTAATTAATACAAGAAAAGACAAGTGTTTACCAGGTTTTTAGCAACAGTTAGCCAAAGCACAGGATGAAGTCTGGCAATATACTGTATCTAAGGTGAAAGAATGGCAATATGTTGCATGTGTGTGTCAAGCATCAAGCCCGGATCAAATATCACCCCTACGTTAATCGATTTTGATTTAAACTCAAGTACAGTATAGACAGAAAGGAAATCGACAGAAAGGATTGCTGCATTGGTTTTACATAGTTGATGGAGCATGCCAAGAAGCATGACATTAGTCTTGTTGCAGTTTGGATAAAGTACATTTTGAGTCATCCATGTTTTTATGTCAGATGCAAAGAGAGAGGGAGACAACCACATCAGTGTCAGATTTAGTATGGATGTAGATTTGAGTACCAGCATAAAAATGATAATTTAGACAACCTGATCTTAATGGCCAAGTGGAAACATGTAAATGCTGAAAAGTAGGTGGCCCAGTTTTGAGCCTCAAGGAACCACTTAATGAGTCCAATTTCAGAGCTAAAGCTGCCAAGAGAGTAACAGTGATCAGTAAGATAAGACTTGAACCATTTACAGTGGGTATAGAAAGTCACCACCCCCTTTCAAAATGTTCATCTTTTAAAGCCCAAAAAGAATACAGTGCAAACAAAACCATTTTTTTCCCAGTTTAATTTACAAATTGTACCTTCCAACATCCAAGTGAAAAAAGAAAGCAAAAACTAAAAAAAAAGTAGAATAACTGGGTTGGATAAGAGAACACCCCCTGAGTTAATACGTGGTGGTTTGCTTGAAGTACAGCCTTGGGTCTGTTTGGATACATCTCTACTAACTTTGTAGATCTAGAGGGAGGAATATTCAACCATTCCTCCTTACAGAATTCTGTCAAACTATTGATGGACTCCTCTCTTCAAAGTCATTCCAAAGATTTTCGATTGTCATGTTAAAAGGTGAACCATATTCCCATTTTCAATTTTCTCTTCAAGAATTTGCCTGTATTTTGCATTATCCATCTTCCCTTCTATCCTGACAAGCGCCTCAGTCCCAGCTGAAGAGAAACACCCTACAATAAGATGATGCCACCACCGTGCTTTACTGTAGGATTTGTGGAGTGCTTGCGATATTGTTGTCACATGCACACAATGAACAATGTTTGACATAAAGGCCTGAGGCTCCTTCAAAGTTGCCACCGGCCTTTTGGTAGCCTCTCTGATCAGCCTCCTTCTTACTCAGTCATCCAGTTTGGAGGGACGGCCTGAACTAGGCAAGGTCTGGGTGGTGCCATATGCCTTCCACTTTGTTATGATGGTCTTTACTTTGGTCCTTGGGATACTTAAAGCCTTTAAAATGTTTTAATACCCATCTCCTGACTTGTGCCTTTTCACAACTTTATCTTGAAGTTCTTTTTAAAAGCACCTTTCTGCCCATAGGGGATTCTTTGCTTTGAAATGCACTTCCAAGCAGTGGAATCCCCTTGAAACAGTTGAACTAATCAAAATCACATAAATTGATCACAGTGATAATTGGTGGGAGCCAATTATGTTGTTGTGTGATCTGTAAGGTGATTGGCTGTACCTGAGCAGGTTTATAAATGCAATTGAAAGGGAGGTGTTCACTTACCAAATAAGGTATTTTACGGTTGTAATATTAATTAATTTTCAGAATGTTTTAGAATAGTATTTTTTACGTGGCTAATGTGGGTTACTGTGTGTAAATAAAAATGGAATAAGCCTAATTGAATTCGTTTTTATTTTCAGTGTCATAGAACAAAAGGTACCAATTTTATAAGGGGGTGGTGACTTTCTATACCCACTGTAAGAACAATGTCAGTAACTCCAAATACAGTCTCAAAATCAGAAAGTAAGATATATTGGTTAACTGTCAAAAAGAAGCACTGAGGTCAGCACTGCAGAATAAGGATAGAAACAGAACCAGTTAGAAAACCCTAAGAAGATTGTTAATGAGTTTAGCAAGGGTAGTTTCTTTGTTATGAACATTGAATTAATTTATTTAGCTCTTTCATTTCTATAATGTTTTAACAAGAGGAGTAATACTGTTCTGTAGTCTGTAATTGGTTTTTAGTTTCCTGGTTTAGTTTTGTCTCCCTACTTAGGAATTAATGTTACATATGGTCAGACAGGAATTAGTTTTTATTCCATTAACAAATTGAGTATAATTATATTAAAAAATCCTTTACAATTATATTAAAAATAGTGACAAATAAAATGTGTGAAAATTGCATTAATATTTAGTCAAAACCCTAAAATAAACCAGGCCTTTAAAATATATGTCCAATTTAATGTTTCTACTGATATGCACACTGCATTTACTTGTGCATTAAGGTTAATTTTATTTGTCAGTATTTTGAGTGTTTTGGAACTTTGTCAATACACAGGCGTGTTTTAATGACAGGGAGAAAAAACATGCCTCAGAGAAAATTATTAGAAGTGCCTGGTCATTAAGAGATCTCCAGCAGGCTATGCATGTGTGTGGGCTTGGGATAATTCCCTTGACTTTAAAGTGTGTGAGTTAGGTCAAAACTCAGCACATCTGGGGGCGAAGGGAAGTCATCAATCCATATCCATCTCTCATTTGTTTTTTGGTTTTGAGCAAGCAAACTGTTTTCAATATTCTTTTCATCAGTGCACTATATCACAATACAAGTGCAATTATTATATATAAACAAATAATCAATTATATTCATTTGATTTCTAATACTTGTTAAGAATGAAATCAGCCATTTTCAATTGTAGTTTCTTAGACTAAAAAAAGAACATTATCTGTGTTTATATTTTTGATTGTTTTTCCTGTTTGGTTGATTATATCGTGAGTTTTGTGTGTGAGCACAAGTGTGTATTTACCCTTTGTAGATATGTTGTATATAATTTGGAAACAACATCATTAAGATGGGCATATACTTGACCCTTTTAGGTCTAGCCTTTTGAATCCCATGAAAGCACAGGAAAAAAAAAGTCTTAAGCTATAAGAACAAGCTACACCCTTTGATCATAGACAAATAGTATATTTATCTGGAAAAGTACTGTAAATATAAATTATTTACCAGGAGGTAAAAGTCAGGCATATTAAATTAGTCGAATTCAAAGTCACTTCATATTTTATATATTAACCAAAATAATGTTGACCTACAGTATATACTTTATGGAACAAGTAACAGGTTTATTCCATGCTGAAAAGAGAAGAAAGAAAACACAACATGTGACACACCTGAAGTAGGTTCCACGGCTGAAACGTTGTGTTTTCTTTCTTCTTTTTTTCAGCATGGAATAAACCTTTTACTTGTTCCTTTGCAGTCTACGCATGCTGATGTAGCTACCCACCTGAACTATATTCTTTAGATCTACAATATACTGTACATGCTATCTCTCAAAAATGAATCAGTACAAAAAATCTATAATCCATGCATTACATTTCTTTCCATAGTATCTGATTAGGCAAAAAAGGGTAGGCCTTTGTATTAGCACAGAAAAGTGTACAAATAGTTTCAAAATACACAATAATCACATGGAACTCAATGAAATGCTCTACAAACACACCATAATTGAGGAACTTAATTAATAAAACACTGATCTACTATACTATATGCAATGTTATCTTCCATACAATGTCATATAAAACAATACAAAATTAAAAAAAAAAAACTTAATCTACTACTGGAGTAAGAAACGTTATTTTTAATATGTTGTCAGCATCTGTAATGAGTATTTTACCCACTTAATGATGTAAGCAATAACATAGTACTGTATATATATATAAAATAATTCAAAACAGGTGACAGTAACAACTCTTTGATCCATTTCTCTTTAGAAATTCTCTTGTTAGCTGTATGTTTTCAAATGCTGGAATCTGAAGCTACATCTGGTAACCATGTGATCAACAGGTACCACTTCAGTCAGTGGTATTGTCGTGGGAAATTCTTCATCAGAGGAGCAGGACACAGTCTTGTGCAGACTCAGTTTTATTGAGCTCAATAAGTCCAACAACGCGTCCCGGGTCTGCCCCATAGAACAGACAAACTGCAAGGGTTTCCCAGCTCTTATATACAGTCAGAAGAAAGTTTGTTTCACAATCTGAGTGCTTGTCCTGTTCTTTAATATGTAATTACTGCTTGTCCTATTCTGTCTTGCTCTAGGTTCTGTCCTTTGATATGTAGCAGACATTGGTCTGCTTTGTCCTGTTTGTGGATGTCGTTTCTGTCTTTTATTATTTAGCTTTAAGCCACTGGGGCTGCTAAAGCAAGTCAGCTTTATGGCATCTTAGTATAGCTTTTGTCTGAGGCTAAATTAACCCCATCAACACCTCTCACAATGTGCTTAAGTGGTGATACTGTGATGCTGGATAAGTGAGATATATACATGTCCCACTTCAAGTCCAACAACGTGCACTGGGTCTGCCCCACAGTACAGACCCAGCACGCGTTGTTGGACTTATTGAGCTCAATAAAACTGAATCTGCACAAGACTGTGTCCTGCTCCTCTGATGAAGAATTTCCCACAACAGTATTATGTAGCAGTTTTATGTTTGTTGTTTTAATGCAGATGATCATTGCATAAAAAACCATGTTTGATTATTTTGAGTTAATCAACCAATAGTGAACTGCTCATCATTAAATCCATGTGAGAATTAAAGCTTCATTTCAGTTTTATGTTCAGGGTAATTGACATAAACTCATACGTGTAATTGTATAAACATGTAGATGAACAGATTTCTCCTTTTGTTACACATGAACCTAAAATAATTAAGACCACACAATACAATTACCAGAACAAAATGTTTTTAATCAAAGATTTGTTTCCGGCCTTTGAAAGACGACGAGGAAAACATATACAGAATGCCTGTGACTTTGAATTTGTAATTTTGAGCTTGAGCTTTTTATTTTGGGTGCTCTCTTGAGTCAGTAAGGTAGGAGATTGTTTCTCACTAGTTGTATTGGCACAGGTGTAGAATTGTTCCGTTTGAAGATGACTGGCTAATAACTTAAAATAAGGTGATATTGATTTTTGAAATGTATTTCCTATTTATTGTTTTTTTTTTGTTAAATTAGGTATTACACCAATGTATGAATTTGAGTTTTCAGTGTTTTTTAGCACGTTGTTCCAGATGTCAGAGATAGGGGTGTAATCCAGTTCCATCCCACTGTCTGAGAGGAAAGACACACAATAGCTAGATGCTCTCCTATTTCACATTTCTCTCTAAAATGCATAATTGGTATGACTGTATTGTCATATTGCTGGCTCCCTATAAATCTGAGATAATAATTTTGACCTTTCTTGCACTGTATTAACTTTATTTTATAAACCCTATCCATTAACCTGTATTTTTTAACAGTTATATATCCTTTCCTGTACTTGGTATTCCATTTTAAAAAAAAGAACAAAAAATGGAAACCAGATTCAGAACTCCATTACACAAATCTATATTTTGCTCCACCTTTGAGTTGTACCACAAAAACCTTAAACAAACAGGTAGGTGAGTGAAAGATTTCATTCAACACCCAATGGCCAGGGGGCTAACAGGCAGCTGTATTGGATCAAGACCTGGCATCCTGTAAAGGGGACCTTTGCACTCCTAGGTTTACTCAAATTCAGAGGGAGGAAATGTATATTTGACTAATTAGGGACCATAATTGTCTCCATTTTTAAGATCAAAAGCTAAATGTTTAATTTTTAAGATAAACATGACAATGTGATTGGCATATTTTTCATGGAAGAGTTAGCACTTTTTAGGATATGGTTACCGCTCCTTAGTCAAAAACCATAAAATGTGTTCAGTTACAAGAATATCTTTAATATATTACTTAGGCTGCTTCTATATACAGTACTGTAAATAGCTTAGTATGTGCATTGAATGTGCAGGAGGCTAGGTGGCACTACTGATCAGTTTTAAAACCTTTCTTCCTATGAATGAGTTGGTTAAAACCTGATGATAAGGGTTGAGCTGCTAATTTCAAATAGAAAAAATAGATACCACTAAACAGTCCACAGAATACCATTAAACAATAACACAACACAAAGTGCACTTGTAATCAATGTAGTACACATGCACATGCAGAGGATTATGAAATTATGAAAGGTCCTGCCAAGACAGCATGAACATTATGGACTAGACAATATGTGGAAGACAGTATATCAGTACACCCATGTTAAACTTAAGTTTAATTTGCTAAGAGTGTACTGTACATAACATTAGAAATTGAAAACAATATTAAGTCTTAGAACAGACATCTTCAGCACTGCTGCCAGATAGGATTTAAGTTGACATATAAGATTATTAGATTGACTGAACTTGGAGATGCGTGTCTTAGAGACAACCATTTTGGACAAGCTGGTTTAATGATAGGATTTAAAAGCACCCAGGGAACAAGAAACTTTCAAATTCTTGTGAATGGGAGTTCTTTACTTCAGTGGCATAAGAACCAAAGGACCTACAGTATGATTGACACTGTGTGTTTTTTTCTTTGGGAATATACAGTATGGCATATCAGAATCAGTTTTGATTAGGAGTATAAACAGGTAAAACATTTGACAAATCCAGGGCAATCAAACCATTTTAAGCTTTAATGTCAATAAAACAATTTGAAAATCAAATTTCTGATATTTCTGATATTAAATTATGCAGAATTGAGTATGCGATCTGAATTCTGATAAGACAGATGTTTTGTTGACTGGTTCCCTGAACCAGTTCAGGACAATGCCAGTTTTCTGATCATTATTTAAATTATCAACAATTAACTCTAAGGGTTTTGATTAAAAGGTTAAGTTTCATAACTATGAGTGAATGAAATCCCAGGTTATCAAGAGCTATTTTTTTAAGAATAAGGGTATACACTTACAGTATCTATTTTAAATACATGTATTTATAACACATATCAAAGGGGTAAAAGATGAGAATCCTGGAGAAATTTGAGAAGTGGGGATGGGATATAAAAGCTTCGAAGTAGATTCCATTCTATTAATAATTACACTTAAACTTGAGCAAGTTAATTGGGTGAAGTGAGAGAAGAGTACAATATGTAACTTGAGCACAGAGAGAAGCATAGCTATTGTAGTTCAAAAGATGGAAAAGTGGCATCTAACCAAATAGTCCATCACAGGACTAGAAATCAAGACTATTAGGTTAGATGCCACTTTTCCATCTTTTGAACTACAATAGCTATGCCTCTTTCTGTGCTCAAGTTAAATATTTCTCCAGGCTTCTCATCCAGGCTGTATTCTGCTTTGCACCTTGGTCGCTTGCCAAGATAGGCTCTGGCACCCCACGACCTCATATTGGATGGGGAAGTAAGAAAATGGATGGATGGAACTAAGCTATAGTAAAAAAAACACAGAATCTCAGAATTACTTTGAACATACTGAAAGTGCAGTACAGTATCTGAAGCTCTCAGAATCCCTAATTCACATACAGTAGGTCTGAAATTCACCCAATTTACTTGCTCTACACAGAGACCACGGACTTACTGTATGCTTGAGAATACAACATGCTGCCTTTATACAACAAAGCTGGTCAGAATACCAAAGAGTGCAAAGAAATGTGGAACAATGTGGTTTGATAAGTCCAAAATGTAGCCCTTATTGTGAATGGAAATGTGGACTAATTTTGTAAACCTGAAACCTGAAACAATACAAAACTGCTAAAAAAATACTACTCAATCTGAAGTACTAGAAATAAATCTGGATATGAAAATCATGCATAATTAGAAGTCAGTGTAATTACCATAATTGCTTGAAAGAAGCCAGTAACATAGCTTCTTTCAAGAAATGGTTGGATGAGAGCCCTGGACCACTTCACTGCTAAAAAACAATTGAGCAAGATGGGCCAAATGACTTCCTTGCTCATTCTCAAATTTCTCATTATTCTGTGACAGACCAGAACAACATGTCACCAGTTCAACCCGAAGAGCAGTCTCTTTCAAATACCCCTAACGTAGCTTTAACAATTTGATCAAATCGTAGGTTATCATTTGGTGATCTGAAGTTTCAATTAATAATACAGTAAGAAACCCTTTTTACCATCTGTAATAAACTTGAACTGTAATACTGGCTTATGTTTTAAGGAGTACTTAACATTTTTAAAGCTCTTTAGTGCTTATTTTTAAGAATTCAAAACAGTCTTGGACAATCAAATAAAAAAAAAGGCACAATAACCCAGGATAAAGCTGCACCAGCAAAAAGATCAAACAGCAGGGCAGCAACAGGCTGTAAGACTAACCATCACAGCCACAGTCAGTTCAGACTGCAGCAACAATTCATACACAGCCATATTCATACAATGGCATACACAGAGCGGCAGGTGTCAATAAACAGGGAGAGGTCTCACTGCAGCACTCAGGCCAGACAGTCTCAGCAGAGTGGTAGCAGGTGTAACATGAAAGGTTAAAATACATAATTTACAGTAAAATACTTTTTTTAATCTTTATTCAACAATGACAAATTCTAAACTAGTAAAAATCTAAAGTTCTAAAGCTTCTATCACAGTCAGACCACTGCAGTGCAAGGCTGTTTTCAACATTATCACACATTAACTTTATCATTTTTTGCTGAAATGGATTACCATCCAGTTTAGGTAAAAAAATAAACAGGATAAATTAGAAAGCAACACCCTTTGCATATGTGTAGACGGTATGTGTAGAGTGTTCTTTACGTGGTGACTTCTAAGCTGATCAATTATTAAATTAAAATAGGTATTATGTGCACAAGATGCCGTTAGATCTATTTTCTTCATTAGGTTTATGAGTCTTCTGTTACATCAAGGTATGTTAGCCACTATAGTTCTTGATGTTCATTATGAACCCTGCAACTCACAACAGGCAACCCACTGAAGCTAAGCAGGTGTGAGCCTGATCAGTACCTGGATGGGAGACCTCCTGGGAAAAACTAAGGTTGCTGCTGGAAGAGGTGTTAGTGGGACCAGCAGGGGGCGCTCACCCTGCGGTCCATGTGGGTCCTAATGCCCCAGTATAGTGACGGGGACACTATACTGTAAACAGGCGCCGTCCTTGATGAGACGTAAAACCGAGGTCCTGACTCTCTGTGGTCATTAAAAATCCCAGGGCGCTTCTCGAAAAGAGTGGGGGTGTAACCCCGGTGTCCTGGCCAAATTTCCAATTGGCCCTTACCAATCACGGCCTCCTAATAATCCCCCTCTATGAATTGGCTACATTACTTTGCTCTCCTCCCCACCGATAGCTGATGTGTGGTGAGCGTTCTGGCGCACTATGGCTGCCGTCGCATCATCCAGGTGGATGCTGCACATTGGTGGTGGTGGAGGGGAGTCCCCATTACCTGTAAAAGCGCTTTGAGTGGAGTGTCCAGAAAAGCGCTATATAAGTGTAAGCAATTATTATTATTATTATTATTATTATTGTTTCTTGTCATCTCACAGTGCTCCTGGAGTCCAGTAATGATGAATGAATGGACTGTGAATACCCCAGAAAGCTCACATTGTTACATTCCTGTCAGAATTAAAAAAGGTATATTCTTGGTTCTGAACTATGGCATTGTTGCAGATTAAATTTAGCAACCCAGTTTGCTTTTTATGAATGCACTCGTCAATTCTATAAATGTAAACTCACAAGCACTTTTCTCATAGTGCATGTGTTATCAGGGATATGAGCTATATATAATCAAGACAATCAGATCAAGATCAGATCTGCCAACAATAATAAAGACGTAGCATTTTGTTTCTTGAAAATAAAGCAGTATAATTTTCTCAATATTATTTAAAGAAACTTTAAATGCCATATGCATGCCATTTTCCTTAAAATTACTTTGTGTCCATTTACATATTTTCTAAACTAAATGTAAGCTAAGCTATTATTTATTTAAGTCTGCTGCTGTTTTTATCCACACTAGAGACTAAGGACGGAAATTTCTTGATTGCTTTAGATTTGTTAGAACTCTTGGGACAGAGTAGCCTAGAGTACTTTGAGAACAGTACAGAACTTTGAGAAGGAGTCTCTATTTAAATCCAAATATTTTTAATTGAAGAATATGGGTTCCATCTGGATTTTTAGTGATGCTTGTTTAAAGAAGACAAATTTTATGTTCAAACTAGTCACAGATTTGAATGCTGATCCTCAATGCAATAATTTAGTTTCTCCAAAAGTCATAATTTAATGTCTGGTATAATCAAAGTGTTATTGCTTATGCATAACAGTTTCTAATTTAAAACTAACAAACTTTCTTTCACCATTGTTTTATTAAACCTACATTGAAGTAATAATGCAAAATTCCATTAGTGCTATTTAAGAAATATGTTCACATATGTTACGATAAACATGTTCAGCAATTGTAATACACAACTATTTTTGGCCAACATACTGTCATGTATTTTTGGTTGCTAATCTTTAAAAGTAAATACAGCATACTGTGAAGATGAAATTATGTGTTATGTGAAATTCTCAGCCTAAGATGTATATACAGCTTCAGAAGTTTCAACAGGCACAGCTTTCTAGTTGTTAAGTATAAAACATTCTCTGAAGGAAGGCCATAAAATATGATTTGATGTATCTTGGAACACAGAGCAACATAGTGCTGACAGAAGCTTGGCTTATCAAAATTATCTCTTTCTCTTGGCAACAGTATTTCCAAACTCCATTACTTTATAAAGCTGATGACACCTTCTGCCTGAAAGAGAATCTTAACTAGATACATACCATGTACAATTTAGAAGCACATTTGTATAACCAGAGTTATTTGACTACATTTCAAAAGCAGAGTAGATACACAGTGAAAAGCACACACGTATCGTGTTTTTATAATTTATACTTATAAATATACTTTTAATTTTGGTTTGGGTTTTAAAGGTTGAAGGTTTTAAAGTATGCTTTTCTAATATTTATTTAAAATTGTCATGATGAAGGACTCTGAATGAATTTAAGTTTAGTGTCCTTGAGATCATATAGCACTCATTGCAAGAAAATAACCAATACCTTGTTTACAGTGAGATAATAATAATAAACTTTATTTTATATAGCGCCTTTAAAGGTGGCTTCTCAAAGCGCTTTACAGGATGACAATAACAATAAATAAGAAGACTACAACAATAAATAAGAAAATTTCACAAGACAGGACACAATTATAATTACAACAATACAACAATAACAATAGAGGAGACCGTGGAAGATGGTATTAAGAAGAGCAGAGGGGTGAAGAATGGAAGCAGTTAAGTAAAGGCTTTTCTGAAAAGGAGGGTTTTGAGTCTGGATTTGAAGGAGTTTAGAGAAGGTGACTCTCTAATATCCTTGGGCAAGGAGTTCCAGAGCTTGGGGGCATAGCAGGAGAAGGCCCTGTCGCCCATACAATGTAGACGGGCTTGGGGGACAGTAAGGAGGGCAGAATTTGAAGAGCGGAGGTTGCGAGGTGGGGAGTAGGGCGATAAAAGTTCAGACAGGTATTGAGGTGCCAAGCCATGTAAAGCCTTGTAGGTGAGCATGAGGATTTTAAAGTCTACGCGGAATTTGACCGGAAGCCAGTGCAAGGACTCCAGGATAGGAGTAATGTGAACACTTGCACTAGATCTGGTCAGGATTCTGGCTGCTGAATTTTGGACATACTGCAGCTTGTTCAGAGTAGATTTAGATACCCCAGGGAGCAGAGCATTGCAGTAGTCAATTCGAGAGAATACAAATATGTTGATCAGCTTTTCAGCCACAGTTAATGATAGCATAGGGCGTAGTCTTGCGATATTTCTAAGGTGAAAAAAAGATGTTTTGACAGTATGCTGTACATGTGGGTCGAATGTTAAGCCAGAATCGAATATAACCCCAAGGTTTTTCAATTTTGATTGGAGCTCAAGTACAGAGCCATCTACAGACAGGGTTACAGGACTGGCTTTACGAAGTTGATGGGGGGTACCAATAAGCATGACTTCAGTCTTGTCACAGTTAAGATGAAGGAAGTTTTGAGTCATCCAAATTTTTATGTCAGAGATGCAATTAGATAGAATAGAGACAGCCACATCAGTGTCGGGTTTGGTATGGATGTATATTTGAGTATCGTCAGCGTAAAAATGAAAGCTGAGGCCATGTGATCTTAAAAGCTGACCAAGTGGGAACATGTAAATGCTGAAGAGCAAGGGGCCCAGTATTGAGCCCTGAGGGACACCAGACTTGACAAGACCAATTTCAGACCTGTACCCATTGAGAGAGACAAAGTGACAGCGATCAGTGAGGTAAGACTTAAACCATTTGAGGGCAGTGTCAGAGACTCCAAACACAGTCTCGAGACGAGAAAGCAAGATGTTATGGTCAACAGTGTCAAAGGCAGCACTGAGATCAAGAAGGATGAGTATGGAAAGAGAACCAGAATCAGAAGCTATTAGGAGATCGTTGGTGACTTTGACTAGGGCGGTTTCTGTGCTGTGAAGTTGACGGAAGCCAGATTGGAGGGGTTCGAAAAGGTTGTTTGTCATGAGGTGGTTATGTAACTGAAGTGTGACAGCACGTTCTAGAATTTTAGAGAGAAAGGGTAAGTTGGAGATGGGGCGAAAGTTGTTAAGATTGTCGAGAGCCATGTTAGGCTTCTTTGGCACTGGGGTAATAGCAGCAGTTTTGAGGACCGTTGGTACAATGCCGGTGCTCAAGGATTCATGTATTATATTGAGGACAATGGGACAGAGAGAAGAGAAACAGGACTGGAATAAAGTGGTGGGAATGGGATCTAAAATAGATGTGGTGGGTTTCATGCGCGTAACTAGTTTGTTTAGGGATGCTGAGTCAAGAAGAGAGAAGCTGGAGAGACGGGAACCAGAGAAGTTGGATGAGGAGGGAGGAGGTGTGGAAATTATATCCGTAGTGGAGAGAATGTGATGCCGGATGTTGTCAATCTTAGAACTAAAGAAATCTAAGAATGTGTTGCAAAGTTGTGATGAGGCAGGTAATGTGGTGGGGCAGTTTGGCTTGAGCAGTCTGTTGATGGTGGAGAAAAGATATACATTATTTTTTTCTGTCCAAAATAAATTACTTTTTTTTGACTATTTTTAGTATTCTTTTATGACAAGTACATGCTGTTGGAAAACATACCCATTTTCTCAAAATAAGGATTTTCAAGGGTAATTTTCTACATTTAAAAGTTATTGACTGACCTAACCATACACCCAACAAATGAATAGATTAGTGCATTTCCAGTGGATTTAGGGGAATGGTTGGTGGGCTTCTATTATGGACAATGGTGGTCTAGATACCTCTATTCATACCCTAGAGCTGATAACTGGTGGTCATGTGTCTTCCTTCTAAACCTTTTTTATGAAATCCATTAATGATACTCCTAAATAAGATCCAAAGTTTGAGATATGAGAAAGTTTTCACCTAATGCATTTATGTGAGCCAAATAATGTCAGGAAAATCTGCAGTGAAACATAACCTTGGAGACACATACTGTATCTGTGGATATCATGTAATGAATGATGCTGGAGGTGGAAAAAATTAAAGGCCAAAACAAGATTTTACATATCAGAAACTTTTATTCTACTTCAGATATATTGAGCTTTGTTCTCACTCACAGGCAATAAAACTAACAATACTTTATAGCTAACAAAATATACTTTATGGTTTGCCATAAATCAGAAAGCTGTAAATTAATTTCCTTTATATATAGTATCACTTTAGTGGTTTTGAAGTTAAAATGTGAAGTATTGAGAAAATGTTATCAAATCATCTAAACAAATTCCAAGCTGTTGCTTGCTTACCTCCTGGGATTTAATGTGATAATTTTCACTGAATGAAGCTACTGAAGAACTTTCTGATGTTTTCCTTGGGTTTCAGTACAAAGTTTTCATTTTCTGTTACCTTTACAACAGACAAAATTCACAACAATTGCTGGTTGCAGACATACACCAAGAACAATTTACAGCTCCTATTAATTAATAATAATGACACATATTTAATAAATGTATTGAGAAGAACCTTAATACAGTTAATAACACCTATAGAAAAAATGTTTTTGACTTCTTTTCTGAGATGCAGCTTCTTCACAGGATACCTGCTACAGATGCAGCCATTCAAAGTGAGCGGTACAGACACGTATCGCAGGTATGATGACATGGGGTACCGCGGTGCGTGATTGGTTGACCGACAGGGGCACTCGTGGTCCGTTGGTCTGTCGTAGAAAGACTTACTGTAAACGTCTTTACTGTGCCCATTGTAGATATTGAATTTTACCACTGAAGGGAAATCTTAGTAGCTGAGCATATAAAGAATAGGAGCATACTGTAACGCGTGTGAAGGCCATAAACGATATTAATTTTGGAACGTAAACATACAGTATATAGCTGGTCTTGGTACTTTAAAGAAAAAAATACACACCAGTATTCCATTTCTCCCTAAACATTGTAAGCTTCGAAGTCTTTAACTAACGTGATACCGGAGTCAACAAGCATACTTTTAGAATTTGATTAAAAGGGAATATAATATGGAATCGCGTATCTAAAGAATTTAATAACGGTATGATTATATCCGTGTATTGCGGCAGGGCTGTGTAGGGCTGTTTCGCCTGCCTGATCATGTGAGCTGTCTTGTAGCCTACTGGTCTAGGTGCGTGACTACCGACTGGCAGGTTGTGTGTTCAAATCCAGCTGGTGCTGGACTTCTACTTTAACAAACATTTCTTCGGAAAAATAGGTAAGCGATATTATGGACAATCAATTGACTTTTATATTTCAAAATATCGCAGCATGATCGATATTTGCGATATTTTGAACATATCTTCCCTTCTGACAGCGGTTCCTGCTTCTATTGTGTGTGTGTGTGCAACAGTAAATTTTTATAGAGAAATGGAGGCTAGACAGTATGCGTTACAATATAAACATTTATATTGATTTAAATCGTGTTCTGATTTAAATCGCAAACGCGTGTTTAATTATGTGTTTTTTAATCATAATCAGGCTAATGCATTTCTACATTTTCTGTATGAACCAGCTTAGAGGTTCATACAGAAAGACAGCTTGTGTTTAAATTGAGTGTAAGGTAATTTATGCTTCTAAAGTCATGGTCAGTATTATTGTACTGTGCTGTACTGTGTCACATTATTTTATAGCGTTTTTATTGCGTTATTAAATCCGATGGCGCTGTGTTAGTTTCCTGACTCACATTATTTAAACTGCGACACTGATCATTCATCTCTAAATAAACTTTATTTTATATAGCGTTTTAAGCGAATAGGTAATTAGATTGCTCATAAACCTAATCACTTTTTCTACATAAACACAGCGTGATTGCTCTCTGAAAATGCTTTTCCTTTATTTTTAAAGTAGGCTCAGATTTAAACTATAGATCGTATTATTATAAACTTTCTTGGAAAAATGTATTTTATGTAACCAAGTTTGCTATTAATTCATTTAGGGCTAAAATACGTTCATTGTCTTCCAATCGAGTCGAGTTGACATTGGAAGCCTGCCACACCCGGAATCACGTATCTCAAGAATTTAAAGACCAGACAATCGCAAACTCGTTTTCAATAAAATTATTTTATTCATTCAGCAGTTTGTGAGAGGGACATCCAGCAGGGAGAGACACACACCAGTTTTCATTGACAAATTTGTTTTTTTTCAATTCCTCTTGTCTAACAGGAATGTTTTGTTTGTGGACAGACTGTTAGACAAGAGGAAAAGACCGCCTCCTCCTACGAAGCATTTCGTTAATCCGATCACGAATTCTTTTCCAGTCGTACGCAGCAAGGGTTGAGAATCTCCGATTCACCATCGTACTAATGGTTTCCCGGAGATTGCAAGGCAAGGCACTTTTGCCTCTGGACCCATCGAAATTTACAGACGTGGTCCACCCCCAGTAAATTTCAAAAGTCACAAGATTTCGAAACACGAGGGCGGCGTAGCGGTCGGCTCTTGCTTTCCCGTCTATGCCGATGCACTGCAAGTACAACCCCCCCTCCATCTCCTGGGTGATGGGTAGCAGTTGGACATCTGGGAGAATTATTTGTCCCACTGGCATCTGTGAATTCCGCTGTGCTTCCTGGGGGGAGATAGCCGGCGGGGACAGCATCAACAGATTCCTGCGCGGTGGTGAACTGAGAGGCCGGGATGGAGTGTCCTGAGGCGGTGTGTGCTCTGCGGGGGGCAGAGCTTCCGCCAGGCATTGCAGCCTGCGCGGCGGGGAGAGGCACTTTTTGGGAGACAGCTGCTCAACTGTTTGACTGCTGGAACTCTAGCCTCCCAATCCTCCCCAGTAATACATTGTAATGCTCCCGCTGCTGCCGAAATGTCTCCATACAGGTGCTGCTTCTACAGGTTGGCACCCTGGCCAGTGGCCGAGAGCAGAGACCCACGGCCTGTGGCAAAATAACATAATTCATGTAAGAAATAAAGTCACACAGTAGTATTCATCAGTCGCGGAACAGAAGTCAAAATAAACTTTTCTTTTTTTCCGTCTTACCGCTTTCTTTTTTACTGTCCTGGTGGTAGATCGTTTCGCCCGTGCGGTGTTTTCTTGAAGAACAGGCTACGAAGAAATAATTATAATTGAATTTAAAATTCAAAACGGCAATAATACCTTGTAATATGCGCTGTAATCGCGTATTTCAGATGAAGTCTGCTGTATTTGCTTACCCTTCGCTCTTTGGAAGCTGGGGCAGCAGAAGCACCCCGTATCATCCCGTAAAAGGTCTTGGTCTCCATACTGTACTGTGGTCGCTGTAGTGCAGGTTCGCAGTTTTTTTTTGTGATGGGAGCTCACCCAATCCCTTGGTGTCTTTTATGCGTCACACATACTGTATTTCAGCGCCATATATTTCATGGATATTATGGAATATAATGGATGGATATCTTAGTTATCTTTCTAGTTCACAGGTTTGCATGCATAATTTAATTTTGAAAGCCACTGAGACATCAGGTACTACTGTTGTATTTATGAAAAAGAAACAAAACAAAAAACATACTAACAACTGTGCCATCCTACTCCTTAGTTAATACATTTTATTATTCATAAACAGTTAACATTGTTAGCAAAATATTTTGAATTATATTTAACCCTATTTTTTCTTTAGTTTTGTATTTAACTTATTATATGATAGTCAGACTTAATGTATATTTGAACAATGACAAGATTTTACATTAAGCACTTAAAATTAATATGGTTAATAATAGTAAACTGTAACATGCTGTAACAAGATCGGTTAAACTGCGAAGAAAATGCTTTCAGAGAAAATGTTTCAGGTGTGAAGAACATAGATCTCCAATGCAATTTCAACCAAACCTGTTCCCACACACCCCGCCCCCACTACCATTAGAATATACACAAACATTTTAGCGTTTCATTCTGAGCAGAAGACCCTCACACCTGAAGAGTGCTGGCTGTGACGAATTAAACCGGTTTTACAGGTTTCAATCACAGACCATGTGACATGGGACTCAGTAAACTACAGTAACACCGTTACTGTTATAACGCTATAAAAACGCTATAAAATAATGTGACTTGGCACAGAACAAGTTTACAGCACAGTACAAAAATAAATGCTGACCATGACTTTAGAAGCATAAATTGCCTTACACTCAATTTAAACACAAGCTGTCTTTAGCCCTCTAAGCTGGTTCATACAGAAATGTAGAGATCCAGGCTCAGAACACACAGCTTCATTAGCGAATACATATGCAGGACAACTAGAGAAGACGTTTTACAGAGGATGGATTTTTAGAAACATCCCATCAGACATCCCATCATATTCACAACATGAAATCTAGAAAATAATATTACGTAACCAAAATCCGCAATATGGAAACAGAACCTGTGTAATTGTTGATAGATGATGTACTCGTAACATTTTTTCAAGACGAACTACAACATTTAAAAAATGACTTGTATGTACTTGATATCTCTAATCAATCCACGAGTCCCAGCACAAAACGAAAGTAAAACGCATACCGTTTCGCGCTTCTTATTAGTTGCTCAAAAGTAATTTGACCGTATGAAATGCATAATATAAACCTAGAAACATATACGTGAGCAGTACTTAAGCACTGTAGTATCGGTGTTAAGACATACCTCTCAAATACTGTAAATCAAGTTAAAAATATCTCAAGACCGATTCTGGTCGTAATGAAACCATGCAAGGGAGTTTTTATGTCCGTTGCAGTTCTTTTGCAACGTGAATATAATTATATCGTTATTAATTTCTTGAGATACGCGATTCCATATTATATTCCCTTTTAATCAAATTCTAAAAGTATGCTTGTTGACTCCGGTATCATGTTAGTTAAAGACTTCGAAGCTTACAATGTTTAGGGAGAAATGGAATACCGGTGTGTATTTTTTTCTTTAAAGTACCGAGACCAGCCATATACTGTATGTTTATGTTAAGATTTCCCTTCAGTGGTAAAATTAGATATGAATATTCAATACTTAAACGGGCACAGTTAAGACATTAAATATACATATACATATTGTATACAGTACAGTTTGCATACGGTAATATGTTTATGTTACGCGATTAAAAAATAAATAAATAAAACTGGAAGGTCCAGCACCACCATTATGTTTATATGGTTGTTTTTGTTGGTTGGTTGTTATTATGGTTATTAATAATACGATCTATAGTTGAAATCTGAGCCTAAATAAAAAGAAAAAGCAAGTGATTAGGTTTATGAGCAATCTAATTACTTATTTGTTTAAAACGCTATATAAAATAAAGTTTATTATTAATTTGCTGGACAGAGTGGTGAACATTATTATGCATAAGACAAAGATAACGATCCTGATCAGTTTAGAAATCTGTGTACGCTGTAAGGTTTTTACTTATTAAACTTTTAAAATACACGTTTTGAATAGAAAGAAATCTTCTTCCTGGTACAGTATGTATAGCAAACCAGCACATCTTTTTTCTCCAATCAGAGGGGTGTCAGATAGTGTCAGCCAATCACTATTCTGCGTTGGGTAGCAACGGGTGACTGTTCTCAGGCGGAAGATGTAAACAGCTTAATGTTCGTGTTAAATAATTTTTTTAAATTCAATTAAACGGGCACAGTTAAGACATTAAATATACATATACATACTGTATACAGTACAGTTTGCATACGGTAATATGTTTATGTTACGCGATTAAAAAATAAATAAATAAAAATGAAAAGTCCAGCACCAGCTGGATTTGAACACACAACCTGCCAAGTGGTAGTCACGCATCTAGACCAGTAGGCTACAAGACAGCTCACATGATCAGGTAGGCGAAACAGCCCTACACAGCCCTGTCGCAGTACACGGATATAATCATACCATTATTAAATTCTTTAGATACGCGATTCCATATTATATTCCCTTTTAATCAAATTCTAAAAGTATGCTTGTTGACTCCGGTATCACGTTAGTTAAAGACTTCGAAGCTTACAATGTTTAGGGAGCAATGGAATACCGGTGTGTATTTTTCCTTGTGATATTTTAAGCTCTAGTTGAATGATAGGTGTCGCATTTTAAATCATTTTCGTAGCTAGAAATTATGAAACGCCCTGTTAAAAGCAAGGAAGTTTTTATGCCCGTTGAAGTAAAACAAAATGCCTGACAAAGTATGACTTGGACAGATTCCAAGTGCTTGTACAAATGTGCTAAAGAAATTATACTTTGAGTATACAGCTTGTCCAAAGTCATCCATTATTAATACTATTAGTAATATCTTCAGTAAAGGCTTTGATGCATAAATATTTCTGATAAAGGTAGGTTGTGTACTTTTGTCCAACTGAGCAATCTTGCTTTCATAAAATACACCAACATTTTAATGACTGATGATTAACATGCTGTAATACACAGTTCAAAATTAAAGGCTCAAATGCTGTACATGAGAGGTTAAGCTCCCCCTGGCGGTTTTACAAGGCGACGCCGGATAGTTAGTCACGTGACACACGTGAAATGCGTGAAACCGCGTGATACCTCGACACGCCCACCGGGGTATGCTGCGAAATACCTCACCCATTTTGAATGGCTGCATCTGTATATACAGTATTTACAATTCTGATAAATATATTATGTACAAGACCATCACCTGGCATACTGTACATTCCATTGAACGTGATACTATAAGGAGAATGTGCGTAGTAATTAAAAAAGTTCAATATATCATGTTGACATATTGAGACTTTTTAAATATCCAAATATTTTCAGACCTTTTCTTCACAAACAAATATATTTTTAAGTGTACAACCTGGAAAAAAGATTATAGCTATTTATTTTCCTCAAATGCCCAAGATAACCTATAGAACCTACACTATAGCCCTTAAACACAACCCAAACCATATAGTAACAAGTAGATAAAAAAGTCCTCTAATTTTATTTGAAAAATGTACTGATAGAATGTCTGACTAGCAGTTACAAAATTGGTTGTGGACACATAGTTAAAATAGTTACTTTTGCATAGTATCAGACTGTGAGGTGCAAATTTAATTTGGAAATGAAAGAAAATAGACTGACACATTAATGTGTTATCTGTCATCAATTTAGATACATTTGTTGTATTGTACACATTGAAAGTGGTTATCCTTTCTCCTTCAATTATAATTTTTGTGTTGATGATAATCCTTTCTATATTTGGGTTTCCAAAAGTGATACAAACTGACCAAGGGTTGCACAGGTCATGAAACCGTTGTCTGTTAAGCACGCCATTTCTAGCGCTTATCATCCTAAGTCTCAAGGTGCGCTTGAAAGATTCCATCAGACTCTGAAATCCATGCTGTGTGCATATTGCTTTGACACTGGGATGAAGGTGTACCTCTTGTTTTGCTGTAAGGGAAACTACACTTCCAACCAGGTACCTGTCCAGTATTTGGACATACTGGAGTGTTAGAGGTTCTTTGAAATTTTTAAAAGACAAATGGAGCTCTGAAGAATTAGACACTAATCATAATTTATTGGACTATGTTAGTATTTTTGTGAGAGATTACATCATGCTTGTTCTGTTGCTCAAAAGTCTCTCTCATCTTCGTAGTTTAAAATAAAGACTCGCTATGACAAGAAATCTGATTTTTTGTGGAATTTCAGTCAGGAGACGAAGTTTTGGTCCTATTACCAATATCTGGTTTGGCTTTACAGGTATGATTTTCCGGCCCGTATATTATTGATCTTAAACTGAATGCAACTAATTATGTCTGCACTCCAGACTGTAAACGACAGACCAGTGTGTGTCACATTAATATGTTAAAACCCTACTATGATAGAGAAGACCATCCTGGAAATGAGTTGTTTAATAACCCGGTAGTTCCTTCAGATTTTGCATCAGTGGCTAGCAGCAGTTAATATTGCCTGGATACAGACGAGCTTAAAATGTGTAATGCTTCAATACAATGTGCTCAGTTAGCAAACTCATAAGTCTGACTTCCTACAGTACCTCATTTGTCTCATTTGTCTGAAACAAAAAGGAAAGACATAATGTCTCTCATTGAAAAAACATTCTGCTTGATTCCCTGACACTCCGACCCAAACTACTGTGCTTCAGCATGACATTGACGTGGGTAATGCCCCTCCAATTAAACAGCCTGCTTATCCTGTAAACCCAATGAATCGTGCGCTTTTGCAGTAGGAGGTAGACTACTTGCTCGAGCAGTGTCTAGTGAAAACGAGTATTAGTCCCTGGAGTTTCCCTTGTCTACTAGTGCCTAAGCCTGACGGGACGAAGCAGTTCTGTACAGACTATAGAAAAGTGAACGCCATAACTACGTGAGCAAGCTTGATTTTTTGAAGGGTTATTGGCAAGTCCCTTTATCTGAGCGTGCTTCCGAGATCTCTGCTTTTGTCACTCCGGACCACTTCCTGCAGTACATGGTGATGGCCTTTGGTATGCAAAACAGTCCAGCCACGTTTCAGAGTGTTGGCAGGTGTACCGAATTGTGAGGCATACCTGGACAATGTTGTGGTGTACTCTTTCAGTTGGTCTGAACACGAACACACTTAGCAATAGTGTTTGAGCAATTTGAGAAGGCTTACTTGAAACTCAACTTTGCAAAATGTAAATATGCAACCATGACTTATTTGGGTAAACAGGTGGGTCAAGGTCAAGTTCGCCCTGTTGATGCTAAAGTTGCTGCAATAGCAGACTTCCCTGTGCCTACCACAAAATGTGAACTTCGTCATTTTCCAGGAATTGCTGGGTAGTATTGTAGCTTTTGTAAAAATGTATCTACAGTAGTATTGCCTCTGACCACTCTGCTTAGTTCCTCCCAAGCATTTGTGCATGTCAGTACGTGTTTGAGACCGTTAAGGCTCTTCTGTGTAATTCTCCTGTGCTTGCTGCTCCAGACTTTGCACTATTTAAGGTAGAGGTAGATGCTAGTGGTACAGGTGGTTGTGCAATTTTAATGAAGGAGGATAAAATGGAATTGACCACCCTGTTTGTTATTTTTCAAAGAAATTAAATAAATACCAGCTTTATTATTCCTCTATTGAAAAGGAGACATCAGCTTTATTATTCACTTTGCAACGTTTTGAGGTTTATTTAGGTCTGAGTTCCTTCCCAATAGTTGTATTTACGGATCATAATCCTTTCACTTTTCTTCACCGTATGCATAATTACAATCAAGGACTTATGCACTGGTCACTTATCTTACAAGGTTATCCATTAGAAATTAAACACAAAAATTTTTTGGGCTCCCCTCCCATGCGGTAATCCATTTTGGAAGTAGGCGTATCCCTAAATTAAGTCTCTCTCTGGATTGGTTGACAATAGCGGTCCAGTTTTAAACTCCCGGTATGGGACATACTGAGAGGGTGTCTGAAGAGAGGTGTAAGAAGAAGAAATGGTGAAAAACGTTTGTCGGTTAAACCCTGGCTGATATGTTAGTCCCCTTTCACCCCTAGACTGAGCCATATTGGGGACGTAGCAATACATATTACTGTATGTTTATATTTGCCAATACTTTCAATGTTGCCGCATAGAGCAAAACTCATTTTAAATTAAGGAGAAATAAATAAACCCTACCTCATAATAAACAGTTTTCCATTTTCCAGGTATTTACTGTATGAGTATTAAAAAGTTAATAATTTTTCACACCTGAAGAAGGCTCCACAGCCAAAACATTGTGTTTTTATTTCTTCTCTTTTCAGCATGGAATAAACCTATTACTTGTTCCTACATATACAGTATGTTGTTATCATACCATAGCATGGGTGTTACAGAGAAAAACACAGACCACAGAACTGTCAGCTGAGAAATATAAGTAAAGAATTACTTTTGCTTAGCATTCAACATCTTTGTCTAGAGTTGCCTTTTTCTAAAAAAAGTAATCAATTGCTATTTTTAAATAATTGTTTAAAATGCAAAATGACCACTATGTAAGTAGACTAACCCTTCAAGAAAGGGGATCAGATCAGAAGCCACTGTAGCCTGACCACGAGAATGTGCACAGTAAGCAGACACAGATCAGGTTCTGCTGATCCATAGTCTCGGTCAGATTCTGGAACTGCACATAACATGAGAAAATGACCAATAAGAAATGTGCATGTCTATGTGGTATGTGGCTACTGTGGTCATCAAATTTGTTTCACAATCCAGATCACAGTAGAAATGTGAAGACAGTAGGGGCATACTTATAGTAAATCCATACAATAAGACTTTACTTTTACATTTTTCATTTGTCATTAAACTTGCAGAGACCCTTAATATCAACATTATAGTTAATTGCAAATTAGGAAATTAAGCAGCTTTCATTGATACTGCAAGCTATGAAGTGCTCAAAAGGATAATCAAAACTAATGCCAGTAGCAATGTCTGAAATTAAGAACATTTCACTTCTTTCAACATCTAGTTAAATCTCCTGGGAGCCATCCCAAATTAATTAACAATGTAACAAGTGCAGATAGAATATGTGTATCTTTACAAAATAAAAAAACAACCTTTATATTTCAAAGACAGCATAGTAATACACATGGTGAAAAAATAGAAATATATCTGTTTTAAAAATAAGGTTAATATCTAAATTGAGTATGTGAGAGCTGCTTTCAGGAAAAGCTTAGATTAGTTAACATGAGCAAAGTATCCTTTGAACATTTTTTGAAGAGTTTCAAAAACACACGTTAACATTGTTATTTTATATTGTATATTGTTATTATTATACAAAGAGGAAGATACTAGATGATTGCATTACAGTAAAATTGAGTTTTTTAATGTCATGAAGTAGCTTCCTGCTATTTTAAATAATGAAAGTACTGTACTGTATTTAAAATAAAACATTCCACTTTATAATTCCATTGTATCATTGTTTTAAATTATAAAGATTCTTACTAATTTTAAGGATCATTTTAAAACTATAAATATAAACTATAAAGATCAGGGCAGTAAACTTTTCACTAATGTGGTCCCAATGAAAGCCGTAGGTCAAGCCAGTTACATAAAAAAAATCTCAAGCAGACAGTGTGTTTCAATTATATACATATAGTGCAGAGCATCAGATATAATGTGAATGCAGCCAAATGTATTGATTCACCCTTGATTGAACAATAGTAATCCTGGCCAAATTATTACAAAAATACAAACTGATTTTGTCTTCAATACTAAGCACAAAACTGTACAATATTTGTTTCAACAAATATTTAGTGTATTAATCTAAATATTTCAAATTGGAAATGTGTGGCTTATAACTAAAAGCAACCTTAGCTCTCTTCATAGCAATGAAAACTGCAACACCAAAGATGTTAACAATTACTACCATTAACTGACTGATTCCAAAGGGAGTTTCAAGGAACTATTCAGATCAATAAAGACAAACAAATAAAAAATAATGTAATGAATACTGACAAGAAGAAAACATAAGACTTAAATTCTATATAAGTAAAATGCACATAGAATAATTAATTAATTTGGCTATGATATTTATGATAGATGGTAATACTTTAATTTTACCTGTTGTAACATGTATATCAACATTAATAATGTTGTTAAACCGGCATTTCTTTTTTGTAAAATCTTTTTCTTCATAACTATTACCAACATATGGTTTAAATTAGTCATACATATTCATAACTAATAAATGTAAAACTAAAGTTATCCAAAAAAAAAGGTTTCACACTTAAAAACACTTTAATCTCGTTAATTGCAGTCACTGAAATGTGTTTGTTTGGGTTGGCATTGGCTCTGGGTAAAAAGGAAGGTGAATGTCTTCTATGAAGTCTTCTTTAAACAAAAATACTGTAAAACGCTAACTTCGTGATTTTGGTTAAAATACTGTAGCAAATGACTAGTGTCTCATGTGTGCATATTGAAATTACAGTATCTCCATACTATGTTCTCCAAACTGCATGACTTTGAACAAAAGATAAAAGGAAAGTGGATACCTACTGAAACAAATCTTAATGATATAGAGGTTCTGACCAAGCTTTAATCTAGACTGTCAAAACAAATATCCCAAACATAAGATGTGTTTTACTAAAAATTATACTTGCTTGTACTCTTGAAGTTCTAAAAAATGTCTACCAGTGGCTTTTCTCTCTTTTGCCATCCTGCAAACGCAACAGTCTTGTCGCAGGTATCTAATAAATCACATTACCATAGATTTTCCGGATTCATAGTTGGCAGGCTTTGTAATTGAAAGTTTTTTTTTTATTTTGCTCAAAACAATTTGGTTTCATTTTCTAATGTTGCTTCACCCCTGTCAATGAAAGAAATAACAATCGTAGAACAATTTCCTTATAGAAAACAAAAAGGCTACTCTGGACTTTGACGAGCAATACTAGAATTCTGATGGTTTTTCAGCAGACACAGCCATCTTACCCTACAGAAACGTCAGAAAATTCCCAGAGGATATGGTCTGCTGAGGTTCAATGTATTATATTGCACAAAACCTGGGAACTATTGAAAAAAATGCTTTTAAAAATGTGCACAATGTCTGCTTTGGTGTTTCAGATCTAAATTAAATGCTAAATGCTAAATCCAACAGTCAATTGAGCAATTATAAATGATAATAGTTTGTATGTTTTGCTAGTTTGGAAGCCTACAAGCTGATTTTTTAAAATCCTTTATGATAGAGACTTCTGGTGTTGAATGTACAGTATGTGGTTTCTCTGCTGCAGTTGCACTGCTAAAACTGTAAATAGCAACAAAATAAAAATGGCAAAACATTTTTGTAAATTAGGTATGTTAACTGGTTAAATAAGCACATTTATTCTGTTTGATTAAAGAGTGTCACATTTATTCTGTTTGATCAGAGAGTTTTTAAAAAAAATCAGATCAGAATTTAAACAGGAGAGAAATATATTTTCCTTGTTTCAGTGAAAAAAAGAAAAACAGTGACATGTACTGTATAAACACATTTCATTATGAATTCAAGATACAAAATAGAATCCAAAAAGAACAGAATGATGTCTGAAACAGTCATGATGGATTGCACAGATATACCTGTAGGTCAAAACCATCTAGAAGGGTCTTCCACTGTGAAAATGTTTGAGTGACCAAAAAAATGAAATAAAAAAATAGAGCTTAAATTGAGTTGTGAAACAGAAGTTCAGTTGGAGGTCTATTGTAATTTTGCAGTTCTGCTCTATTTCATATATGTGCTTGTTGTGTACATACTGTACATCTTTTTAGCACTCCCCACCCCCCATTTCACCAGATCTTCACCAAATCTTTTTTTTTTCAAAAAATCTAATGGAGGACTGCACTGCTCTGTGAAACTGGCAGGTGGTGCAGCAAAATCCTTACAGTGCCACAGCAGTGTGTGGTTGTCAGGAAATCAGTACTGTATTAAATATTTACTAACCCATCAATGCTTTTCTGAACTGCCGACAATTTCATGAAATGCAATAATCTTATTGTTGACACAGAATGTTGTTGCCACATTGCTACAACAACAACAACAACAACAACAACAACAACAAATGAGATATGTTGCAATATTTAATAAAAATAATAGAATTACTGTTTTTTGTGCAAGGTGTCACTAGGTTCAGATTCAGTAATTCTGAATGTGTGGGATACTGCAGCTTTTTATAAATGCTTGTTTATGTGACTACACTATTTTGTAAAAATGCCAGGTGAAGCAGGGCATGTGGAGAATTTGGGCTGTCACAAGAAAAGGCCTGGTTTCGAATCCCAGTCAATGATTGTCAAAGGACAATCTTTTTTCCAATCATAGAATTTAAGTTGTATGCTGTGTAAATGCAATACAGAATATATTATTAACAATATTAATAATGCATGATCATGGACGAAATCTAAATAAAAGAGTTATAGAGAAGACTTGGAGAGTCTTGTCTTTTCAACTTGGAATTAACCCTTAGAGTGATCCTTTTGGCTATATTTTATACATAGCCAGGTCTTTGGCCAGCAAATAATGTACCGCAGCCATGAGACACACAAACAGGGAGAGAAGCTTGGGTTCAGAGAGCAGGATCAGCCATTTATACAGCACCCCTGGAGCAATTTTGGTTAAGGGCCTTGCTCAGGGGGCTAAAGAAGTAGTATTCCTCTCTTCCAGGATACGAACTGGCAACCTTCCAGCCACAGGCGCAGATCCTTAGCCACAGAGCCACCGCCTGTATATCTGGGGGCTTGTTCAGCCTCAAAGGAACTATACTTACGGTCTTGCTCAGGATCGTTGATTTGTTTTGTGGAGCCGGTATTTTTTCCTTGGTCCCTGCCTAATTTAGATATTGCATGACTTTAAAAGCTTTAAAAAAAGTTTTTAGATAATTAAACACCACTTATTATGCATGAAAAGTGGGTGATTTTTCTTCATAAGCACAAAATGTCTATGAAGAAAGTGGAATACTGTTGTACTTTTTATTTAAGCTACCACTAGCAGACATATAAAGTATGTGTATGTGCCATATACAGTAAATTAATATTGTTTTTGATGATATAATTTATGATATAACGTTCAGAGACGTTATGCTCCAGTTATTTTTATGCTCAGCTACCAAAATTTCCCTTTAGTTGTAAAATTCCATATTGATATTTCATATTAAGTGGATTTAAACACACACAGTGGAGAGATTAAATGAAGCAATCGTTTCAATAACTAATGCACCACAAGAGCCACCTGTCGATCATCTTTGGCCAGCGAATAATGTACCCCGGCCACCTGTTTTAAAAATAAAAAATAAATTAACTTTTTTTAAATGTAAAAAATAACAAATGCCACTCACAATGTCCAAAAGTATTTTAAGTATTTGTCTTTTGGCTTTGTCCCCTCATGTCAGCTAGTAGTCAAAATATATAATAAGGCCTGGGCTGAACCTGCAGGATAGCATGATTGAGGGGCAGATTAGCACATCTTTGTGAAACACAACACAATAATTGCTAAAGTTCAGGAAACAAATGTCCTTTTCACTAGCTGTTATTAAAAACCAAACAAGATGTAGTGCAATCGAATATCAATTGCCCAGCTCGTGGAAGCATTTCACACTATTGTGCATCATCTTTTGTATTAGAAACATATAATGCACTGAGAGTAACATACAGTATATTTTTATGAAAATTGTTTGGAATGAACTGGGTTAAAAAAGCCTGAAGAATATCCTGATTTGGGGTCAGGCTGGTCAGCAGACACAAGTTTATACCCAGGAGCCAGAAAGTAGAAGGGAGAACAGACGGAACAAACTGTATAAACTCCACCCAGACAGTAACCCAGGAAAGTTTTTCAATTTTGTTTATCTTTAGCTAGCTTGGCAGCCATTTTATTCACATTAAGTTTAATTTTCCATTGCACCTCAATTGTCATTATAAAGAAAATAAACATAGATGTAGAGCTTTGTAGCAAGCTTCAGAGTGTTAAGACTGTGTGCTTTCCGATGACGTGAGTTCTAACACATTCTAGATGGCTGCATCTGTATATATGGGAAAATATATAGTAGATATGTCTAATTTATGGCCCCAACTAGTTGGTAGAGCATGAGACTCATAATCCCACAGTAGTGGGTTTGTGTCCCATGCCAGGAGCAAGGTTCTCTAATAACCCATACTGGGCAGCAGCAGTATGGGGCGGTGTTGGCGGCGGGGGATCACGTCTCTGTGACGACGGCAACAACACTAGAACTATCTGCACGGACGAATGGCCTGGCAATCTACTTCCATATCTTGCTATGAAAACTCTATGGATAGTGACAGGGGAACTATCCATAGGGTCGCCATGAGTCGACCCCGATGTGACGGCACTCCCCATCCATCCATTCATGTATAATTTACCTAATTTTATCTTAGGTCATGTAAAATCTTATTATCATACAGTTGAGAATTTGCCATTGCTAAGGAAATAGAAGAAATCCAAATGCTTACACATTTTAAAAAGAAAGGTTGTCTCAGCTCCTTTTTGTCTCACAAAAATGTCTGTTTCCCATCCTGATTCATCTGATATTTGTCCACATCGCATCCTGCTTTACCTAACATTTCTATTAATTTATATTCTATACAATATCAGCAAGTGCTGATTAGTCTACAATCTGCTGACAGGAGTAGCTTTCATATGCTAAAATTTGGATTTATATATTTTATATATATATTTATATTTTGGTTGACTCCCTTCCAAGGAGCCATGCTGTTCACTAGATATTTAAAACTCTAATATGGCTTTATTGCCCACACTTTGACATACACTGGCCTTCAGGCGGCATAGCTTTTTCTGATGGTTTCCTTAATAACAAATGGCATTGAAGAAAGTCAATGTGAAACAATACTACGTAACATTTTTTTTTCACAAAAAAGCTGTAAATCTATCTACTTGTGTTATATACAAATTTCTTTCCCCTTATGTATTATATGTATATACACAATATATATCTTTTAGATATTGGATATATTAATATATATATATATAATTTAATGTATATACTTTCAGTTCCTCTGACCCTGGTAAAGGCTGTCAATCTATCTCCATTAAAATGATTTTCAAATGTGTGCTCATGGTTGAACTAAATAATAGTTTTAATCTAAAAAGTGTTTATTTCCTACATTTCATACATTATTCTTCTCAGATTTTTCCAAAGAATACGGAATAAAGAACATCTATTAAAATGTTAAAATTTGTCAGTTTTGAAAAAAAAATCACAAGCTGCTGGCCAAAATAGTAATATTCATAGTTCCCTGTAACCTCCCTATTCCACGTGTTCTAACTTGCATTGTAAGATTTCGCTATTTGCACACCTCGTTGTGACCAGTCTCCACTAATCCTTCTAGTCACAGAGAATGGGACACTAAACTTAAATCTCCAGGCTCCTTTTCTGGTTGTTTTACCCATCACCCACCTCAAAATTCCTGATACAAAACACATGTATCAGTCCATCCATTTTCTAACCAATTCAGGATCACAGGGGAGCCAAAGCCTATCCCAGCCAGCAATGGACTGGGAAGGATACACACAGGGTACACACTGACAACAGAGACAGTTTTCCTAAAAGCCAGTTAACCTAACAGTACAGTATGTCTTTGGACTGTGGGAGGAAACCAGAGTACTTGGTGACAATGGGGAGAACACACAAACCCCACGAAGAGAGCACCCAGGACCAGAAATGATCCCAGGGTTCAAGCACTGTGAGGCAGCAATGCTAACCACTGCGCCACCATACCACCCAACATAGCATAGTTTTATTTTGTAGATTTTCCTTAACAATAATAACATGAGTACTAATACTACTACAGTATTAGCAATTATTCTGCAATTCTGTTGAGTAACAAAAAAAAAACAATACATTTTTTAGGTATAGGATGGTGTAGATCTGCTATTCATTTTCCAGATGAAAACTGATTGTGTCAGGATGTCCCCTAGGAGGTAGAGAAATACCTTTCTAAGTGGATATAAATCTGAGAACTTTAGAACACTGCATAAATCGCAATTGAGTACACTTGAAGCTTTGAGAGCTGCTGTTTTTCTTGACAATCAGCTGGGAGTATTATTTTCATAGAGTCCTGACTTGGAAGAAACTAAATAAGTGTAATGGGATAAGTGCAACCCTCAGTAACCACAGGACTGCCTGATACATAACTGAAGAGAAATAAATTGCAATATGTAAATCTCACTGGTAGGTTCAAGTAGTGTATCAAGTAACTGTATGAGGCTTAGCTAGGACAAAACCAAACAAATACAATCATATCAAATAATATAAAGCAACCATTTCAGTCATGTCTCTAGTTTACAGCCAAACATAATGTGTTTTGTTTTGGGAGAAAACCTCATATTTGGAATTGACTAAACATTGTTATTGCAGCACTTGCTACTAGCATTATTGAAATTCCTTTATTGTGCGACAACATGAACATATCCAATAGAATAATTAGGAAAGGTGGGTACTAATGCACTTTTGCTTTTGTGAGGACAAAAATAGATGAGCAATGTACCCAATTATAACATTGATTATATGAAAAATGAGGGCAAAATATAAAAAATAAATACAAAGTTTTATAAAGTAAATTAGGCTAAATGTTACTTTTGCATTATTTTTATTTCAGGATTATAATAATTCTAACTTGAACAATATAATTTAACTTTTTTACTCATCCTTTTTTTAGGCCCATCCTACTCACACTATTCATAATACACTATAAACAGAATAAATTCATGGGTGGTGGTAATGGAGCCAGACCATGTATTTTTTTCCCCAATTTAAAAAACTGTTACCTAATTATATTGATATGATACATGATATGATACATATCCTAAAGTATTTGTTTCACCTATTCATTCTACTTTGGTCAATTACAATTAAAGTGCTTTTTGGATATCTGGAAATGTTGGTTAAATTTGATGATGTCCTCTGTAAGCACTTGGCTAAAGTGAATTGCATTCCATTTGATGCAAGCATAGTCTCTAAATGTTTGGCAAATACAAGCAGGCCTATTTTAAGTTAATTCATTCTAACCCATAATCTTGAGGAGAGTAAATATCAGTCATGGTTCATTACAATAGTTTAAAACATGAGTATCATTTTAATTTCATATTTCAGCAATCACTTAATTTAATGTAATTGTTCCCTGAGGATGAGAACAAAGAAAACTAAGGAGGATATTACATTCTTAAAGTCATGCACTAAACAAGTTATATAGTCACATAAACAAAAGAAAAACAGCTTTTACTTGAAATGAAAAGCAAGTGATGCGATTAGTTTTTGTTTCATTTAGTTATGAGATAATGTTACGTCCCAGTGTGTGTTCTGTGTGTGTTTTTTTCTGTTATGTCCACACTGCTGACCCTTGATTGTTCTCCCTTCCCCATTGGCCAACCATCACACCACTGTTTCAATATGATGTCATCATCAATCAGCCTCAGCCAATCAGAACTCATTTTATTCACTATATAACATGGAGGCTTTCAGGAAGAAGAGGCCCGTTTGGTTTTGGTTATCGCTTCGCTTCTGGTTATTGGTTCGGCTTCATTTGTTGGTTTGTTTTGCTTTGTGTGTGTATTTTTGTATAGCTTCAGCTTTGTTGTTTTGTTGGTTTTACGTTAGTTTCTTTGTACTTTCGTTTGTTTGTGTGTTCATCCTTGTTTTGCCATTGTTTTGCCCCAGTGTTACATGTTCAACTTTTGTGTTCTTTTGTACCCTGCTCCTGTTGATTACTCTTGTTTTCCCTTATTTGTTTTCCTGGTTCATTTGTGTTTTTGTGTGAACTTTTGTATATAAGGTTAGTTTAGGTTGTTGGGTACACTTTACACACTAAGTTGACTTTGTATTAGTACACTAGGTTAGTACGGGTGAGTGCCATTTGTCTTGTATGGTTTTGGGTAGTCAGTGCAGATTAGCTAGGGTGTTGAAGACGCTGTTTCGTGTTTTCTTTTGTAGTCGGATTAGCTTTCCCTCACTGTCCTAGCCAGCTCCATTTTGTTTGTTATTTTCTTTTCTTTGGTACCACTGTAGTTCCTTACTCTTGTTATCACGCTTCCTAGTCCCTCACCAAAACCCCCCTGCTTCCAAAAGAATTATCCTAAATGTTACACCCCTTTTCCCCTAGACACTTGGGGTTGTAACAGATAATAACACAATTGTGCCCCCAAATTAAACTGAAATTGAATGCACTAACAGGACAAATTGCTTGACCAATTAAAGAACCTTTGCAAATGAGACCCAAGAGATGCATGAACTTATCTTTAAATGGTTAATATGATTCATTTTTTGCACTAATGGAGCATCTTTTTCCTCTGTTGTTGATAGTAAAACCAATAAGACGTCTACATCAAGCAGACAATTCACAAAGAAAACAAGTAGAAAACATAAGACTCCCTGAGCCTTGTCAAAATAATATATTTGTTATACTACCTTTGACAAAAGTATAAATGTGAATTTTATTTAAACTCCCGATTTCTACCAAGGAATCAATTTTATATTAATAATGAAAAGTGAGTCCACTATGGTAATGCCAACAGACCAATCTTAAATCTTAGACAGGACTTCAGGCATTTTTATGGTACTGTAATATTGCAAAAATGTTATTTGTGTTAGAATTGCATTTAGATTTGGAATCACATACTGTAAGCATTTAATATTCTGACTAAGAGTAGTTTCCCCTGCTAGATTTTAATCACTCATTTCAGTTGCATATAATAGGCTAAAATGCAAGACTGACTGGAAAACCAAATGTAAAAATTACTTATTACACAAACATTTTGAAATGATAAAGTGCTACTAAAATTTCAGTAGAATCTAATTAAATTATTAAATACTGATAAATTAGTAGATACTGTATCTATATACTATAGATGTTGTATCTACTAATGTAAAATAAAATTTTAATCAATGTACTATTCAGATATCCCTGCCATTAATGGAACTACAATATATTTCTTGCCCAGTCTTATTATCCAGCTATAATGTTTCATAGCTCATACAGTTTCAGTATCAGATGAAAGGTCACTGAGCTTTTCCTCCTGACCAATTTAATTACCTCAACTAAAGCTCATTTCTTTTGCCTTCTAGTAGAAAAATGGATTTCATTTTTTTATATCTTAGGTTTATGGTGTTCATTTTAAAATACAGATGCAGCCATTCAAAATGGGTGGGGTATTTTGCGGTACACCCCAGTGGGCGTGTTGAGGTATCACGCAGTATCACGGGGTTAATCGTGTCATTTGACGTCATGCCGGAAAGTATCCGGCATCACCTTGTAAAACCGCCAGGAGGAGCCAATAAAGCTTAACCTCTCATGTACAGCATTTGAGCTTTTAAATTTAAACTGTGTATTACAGCATGTTAATCATCAGTCATTAAAATGTTGGTATATTTTATGAAAGCAAGATTGCTCAGTTGGACAAAAGTACACAACCTACCTTTATCAGAAATATTTATGCATCAAAGCCTTTACCGAAGACATTACTAATAGTATTAATAATGAATGACTTTGGACAAGCTGTATACTCAAAGTATAATTTCTTTAGAAACATTTGTACAAGCACTTGGAATCTGTCCAAGCCCTACTTTGTCAGGCATTTTCTTTTACTCCAACGGACATAAAAACTCCCTTGCTTTTAACAGGACGTTTCATAATTTCTAACTACGAAAATTATTTAAAATGCGACACTTATCATTCAACAGTAGCTCAAAATATCACAAGGATCCTCAAGAGCACAGCAAAGACTGTATTAAAAGATACTTGTATCAGATACATGAGAATCCAGGCTTTTTTATCAACGCTTTCTTTTCCGTATACCAGATATTATGGAACCACTTCAGAAGGCTGTCAGCCAGTCAGATTCCAGGAATTGGTACTTTAAAGAAAAAATACACACCGGTATTCCATTTCTCCCTAAACATTTAAGCATCGAAGTATTTAACTAACATGTGAAATGCATGAACAAAGTTATACTGCGATTTCCTTAGATACGTGATTAAAAAAAATAAAAATAAATAAATGTTTGAATCCCCGGCGGAACACATTCCTTAAGAATCAGCGCTTTTATATATCGCCTTTAAAGGTGGCTTCTCAAAACGCTTTACAGGATAAAAACAACAATAACAGCAACAACAACAATATTGTATTTCATTGCACTTTGAAAACCAAGTAATAACTTAACTATATGTGCAAACGTTTTATGATATGTTGCTGTTGTGAATGTCTGTGGAGTGTATCTTATTTGTCTGTCTGTCCTGGTTCTCCCCCCCTCTCTCCCTCAGTTCAATTCAATTCAAGGTGCTTTATTAGCATGACAGATGGGTACAATCGGTGTTGGGTATTTACTTTGCTTTGAGATTCCACTTTTAATGGTGATATATAAAATCAAGGCTTTAACTTGCTTTAACTCCGCAAGTCTGAGTTCTCGTGTCTGTCCTACCCGAACCCGAAAGTATTACAATATGTATCTTTATAGCAGGTGGTGAACAACGTTTTAGCATAAATTACACTTTTATAAAATGTATTTAAAAAACAAAACTGATTACAATCTAATCTTTCCACATTTGATCCCAAGTATCTTGTTAGTTAAAGACTTCGATGCTTAAAATGTTTAGGGAGAATGGAATACTGGTGTGTATAAAAAGAAAATAAAGCATGTCCTGTAAAGGCCATTGCTTAACAAAACTAAAACACTGAAACAGTGAAAATGTCCTAGCAAGACATACTGTATACACCTGATAGATACAGAAATAGGAATATGCTCAAATGTGTGTGCATAAACACACCCAGTCTTATACACTCAACACAGATGGATGTACAGTACACCCACATGTTAACAGAAATTGGATCCATTTCAGATTTGTGTAATTATTTTAACTTGAGGAAATATCTTCTGTTTTCATTAATTATTTCATTAATTATTTGTGTTTTTGTATGGTCAAGATGGTGCTCTGTAAATTCTGAGAATCTCATTAGATTAAGTACATTATGTAGTAATATTATTTTTCTCGAAAAACACTCTTATTAACTGGGTTTAACAAACATATCAGTGTTTTTGTCTACGAGTCTATTATAATGTATGGCATTGTTGCAGAAATGATTTAATGCTAAAAGACATAAGTTAATAAAATGCCATCTGGTGAACTGGAATGGGACCTTTGATCATCTAGCCTGAACACTTCAGGAAAATAATGTATCTTTAAAAAAGAAAATGCCACATGCAGGATGGAAAAAAGTAATCCTAAATTAAAAATCAAGCACAATTCAAATATTTCTGAATATTTTCTTAACATGCAAATAGCAGACAGATACTTTGTGGCTCTGATTACTGCTGATTGTTATAATCTGTAAAAACCTACAGTAGATCAGTTTCATTACTGATCCTACAATTACAGCTGCTTTGATCAAACAGCGACACAAATTATTTTACCAATGGATACATTTCTGTTTATAGCCAGCACATTAAATTCAATGAAAGGCAGATTCAAAGGATTTCAAAGAACATACTTAATGCCGAGTAAATATATCATTAAAACAGTATTACTTAAGAAGAAATAACATATGTGTAACATATTTACATTGGTATGAAAAAGTAAGTACACCCCATGAAAAGGTTTGTCTTTATTTACATTTTTGGACAAAAGGATATTTGTTCATCGTTTCAACAATACTGATAAATAAAGGTGATCTAATTACACTAGGTACGCTCCTACCTTTATCATTGCATCAAATGCCTAAAATTAGAATCGGGTTTACCAAAACAGGAGCAAATAATTAGAACATCATTAGAGAGTAACTTGGAGGGCACTGCCTTATATAAACATCAGAAACCTGTGGTCTGGTTTGGTCTTAGCAATTGAAGTGTGTGGCTACATCATGCCAAGATCAAAAGAGCTCTTTGAGGCCCTCAGAAGAAAAATTGTTGATGTCTATGAGTCTGGGAAGGGTTTTAAAGCCATTTCTAAGCAATTTATAGTTTACCAACTGTAAAGCATGGTGATGGAAGCATTATGGTTTGGGGCTGTTTTTCTGCCTCAGGGCCTGGCCAGCTTGCCATCATAGAGTCAAATATTACCTCCATATTGTAGCAGAGAGTACTTGATGAAAATGTGAGGCCATCTGTCAAAAAGCTGAAGCTGAACCATAAGTGGATCTTGCAAGAAGACAATAACCCTGTCTTGAATGTACTGTACAGTATGTTCAACTGAAATTTGGAAGGATGGGTAAGTCATGTTTCAGTTTTGTTTGGGGATTAATAAAAGAAAAAGCCCTTCCTTCTTTAGCACTTACAAGTTTACTCACCCCCTATTCCAGCAGCCCTTTGGCTTTTGACTCTTTTGTGTATTTCTAACAACCCTGTCTAATCCACAGCCAGAAAATCATCCCTTAGGCAAGCAGAGTTGAGCCAAGTAACATCTCCAAGCAACACCATACATACCTACAGTACCAATCAATCATTGACAGCATTGAGCTGCATGGTGATTTCTGAATGTTCAGAACTTTGCTTTAGGTCTTAGCTGGAGGCTTAATTCATAAAACTCTCAGACTAATTTGGAAATTAACTAATAAAAATAGAATTAGTTCCTTCTCCCAGAAATGTGCCGTGCTTCTACAGCAGAAATGCGCAATAGCCGGAAAAATGATTTGTTTGATCTCCATTGTGATTTAAAACAAATTCTCTTGGTTTAAGGTCAAAGTGACTGTCCTTTCATATTCAATAATACTAAGAAAGGAGATGCACCACATAAAGACAGCATTTAACAGCACATAACTGCATTATTTACAGTATACCAGTTATTGGTCTTAACCTGTGATTCATGTAAAAATAAAAATGCTGTAGTTACAGTAGTATGCCAGTATGTCAGTATAAAATCAATTTTTGTCTGTGAAGGAAGACCTGCCCTCTTATTAGTTTGACCTTCACAAAGTCACATTACAGAAAGTAATAAGTTGTTAATGCTCTTTGGGAAGGTTGTGCTCTAAACCAATTCCAATACTTAAAATAATAATTCCAGACCACCATAATTTCCTTTACTTTTGGACTCCCTACACACTTTAAAGCACAACGCATGAAAATTGAAATTTTAGAGAGACAATAAAACGAATTGTATTGAGAAATTTCATAATCAAATCAAAGGGTACTGTACAAGGCAAAAACACAAATAAAAGAAAACATGAAATTATAAAATCATTTTATTTCCTAGTCAAACCTGAATTACTTCTGGAAGTATCAAACAGAGGAATTTGTCTTGTTCTTATGGAGTTTTCTAGAAGTACAGTACTTTTCATGGAAAATGAAATGTCTTTCCAGTACTGTGTTTATTGATTGAGTAACCATTTGCCCATAACTGAATACGAGGTCACAAGAACTTTCATGGGAACTAATGATTTTGTTCTTTAATGAGTTTGCTGCAAGATTTATGAAGACCATCAGTATGTACATCCATCCATTTTCTTACCACTTTACCCAATTTAGGGTTATAAGGGAACAAAATCCTATTCCAACAAACAGCAGGTGCAAGACAGGCTACTCCCTGGAATGGACATTGATAGGTAGAGTTAAATATAAAAATTAATGTATATGAATATTATATATAATGTAAACTGTATACACTTACATTGTAGGTGTGGGATGGTCTGGTTAAGTACTGAGGACTATGGGCTTGTAACTGTGAGGTAGTTTATTTAAGCCCCTGCTATGGCCATTGCTGCTGTATGACTAGGCAAGGTACTTTTCCCACTTAATACAGTCCACAGTAAAAATGGGTGCCAAAAATTGCTGGGAATAGAGTTGGGAGTCATGCACCCTCAGCTCAGTTTATGCCCCAAAAGGAATCAAGTGCATCATTCAGATTTATTTGTTACATTTACATTGCATGTTTTTCAACCCCGCACATTTTTAATATAAAACATGGTGACAAAGGCATGGTTTCAAGTATGGTTCTGTCCTTGAATTTGCATGAACAAAGCATGGTCCTTGATTTATTCATTACATATGTGTAATAGCTGTGTAGTATTTAAAAAGAAGCCTTGAGTAGCAATAAATTTGCTTAACAATGACAGAACATTATCAGGATATTTACAATATGCATTTCTACAATTATCTTCAGATAAGAGGTGCAACAACCTGAACACACCAATGTAATATCGTCCATGAGGTGCAGATGCCTTGCAGTCAACGAGCCATACTGGCTAATTTACAGTACAGCACCGATATGATGTTATGGGGAATAAGATAAAGTCGTATAAATTTCAGGAATACATCATCCATCATTGATTTAGGTATTTTCTTGTGCATCTTAAATCTCAGTATATTGAAACTCTAATTGAAATAATGTTGTATTTTGTTTTTCACAGCAACATGAAGACAATCAGACCATAACCATATGATAATGAAGAGCAAACTGTATGGGTGAAAGCAGATAGTAGATTCTTTCGATTTTTCATAATTACTTATTTAAACAGAGGATTGTACTTGTATAACAATCACCTTGTGCGATGTCTCACAAAGTATGCAATCCAATACATTGTTTTTGGCATGAGAGCATACACAATACCTGTCAAGATAGTTTTTTTTTATTTTACAACTTTCACTTTATATTACATACATCCAGTTTCTAAAACTCTTTAAAGAACCAGAAAACAAAAATATATGGAAAGCTGTCAGCATTTTCATCCCAAATACAGTCTCAGTCCATCTTGTAACTTAACCATAATTATCTGCGCTTGTTCACAATCATATAAATCCACTTCCATGTGTCAAGTAAGCCAATGCGGTAATAGAGAAAAGGAGGGAACATTTTAGAATGTAAATGAAGTCCAGCAGCCAATTCCAGGTTGACTGCAGATATAATGAAAAGTGTTATAGGTCATCACAGAGGGGCATTGTTACATCTTTACTGCAGCACCACAGCAGGGTGTGTCGCAGACACAAGGGCCAGTGGCCACACTTTCTCTCTGCCCGGATCGCTGAAGAGACAGGATATGCAGAGCTCCTGGCTAAAGTGAGAGGTCACATGGCAGCGGGTGTTCTGGAGTACTGTATGTAAACCCTGTTCAGTCTCTCTTCGGCATCCTGCCGTTGACATGAACATCAAATCATCTCCTGTGCTCCTTTCTAACTTCCCAGTGGAGCCCTTTCTGTTCGTTGTTTACAGTTCTTGGGTTTGAAGGATTTTGTTTTCAAATATATCTTTTATATAACACCATGGTAATCTCAAAATGATGCAATTATAACACTTGTAGCCTTATGCCTGAACTAAAAGCACCGATGACCTCACATATGTAAAAAAAGATTGCTAATGTTTAAAATGCTTCTTTTAAAAAAAACATCTCCTTGAGAATCTGACAAATTGCATAGACTGCTGGTAGCTACAAATTATGTTTTTTAATAACAGAAAGGCAAGAAAGGAAAGTCATCCTGCAGCTGGAGGAGGGGGCTGTGTGGGAATGAGAATTGTAACCTCTGTTTTCTGGCTATAAAGAGAGAGCTCTACCAGGGGAATGGGCAAGAGAAAGGAAAAGGAGAGAAAACTTTTTCTTCCTCTCATGCCGCTGTGCGGTGCCTTAACTACAGCTGAAAAAAAGGCCTGACCATTTTTCCGCTCTCCTCCTGCAGAGGTGTTGCCCTCTCCCATCTGCCTTCAGGCTGTGCTGACCAGGGCTCCTTTATGCTCCTGAGTGTGGAAGAGAGCTCAGACCTTGGCTCATCTCTGGTGCATCTCTCTAGTCCACCCTGATGGAATTAGACAGCATGGAGAGTCTGACACCTTGGGCTTCCCCTGCTCCTGGAGCCTGTCCGCTAGTGCTCCGGACAGATCCCCCTCAGACTGGCCCTGTATCTGTACCAGCCTGTCTACCACTCAAGATGCAGTGAACCGGCAACTTCCCCTGGACTGTGATACCCTAGTTCTTGGGTCCGTAACACCTCAACATCTGCCGTGTTCCCTGGGGGGCAGTGTGGGTTATAACTTAAAGGTGAAAGAAATTAAGCATTTGATTTTTCCCAAGAAGAGCTGTGTTTAATTTAAAGTGGAGTTGGGACCTGGATAATTTCAAACCTGGACATTATCATTTACAGACTACCTTTAAATTTCTGTTTCATTTAACTTAGAATGTAGCTCAAATGCTAACAAAAATACAGTGGCTTAAATTCTTATAGATTCCAGTCCATTTAAAAGACAAATAAGATAGTTAATTTTTTCATTCTCACTAAGAACTCAGTTTCTTCACTTTACATGCTTAAAAGTTGAAAGATTTCTGCTTTGAATAATGAAATCACCAAATTAGATCATCGGTTATCATACAGCCAGTTCCAACAATAAGTTCTGCCTAAAACATACAATGGAATGTATTTTCTTAGCTAACATATGGAGTTATTTGTTGTGATATCAGTGATATCATACTCCATATTAATTTTAATAATAGAAAATACATCATTTTATCAAAGTCCCTGATGATAAGAGTTATATCCCTCATGATTAGACTTCTAACTTAATAATGGGTTAATGGCTAGAATTTAAAACTTTAACATACTTTTGTTATGAGATAATAGCCATAATAAATTAATAAAAATCAGCTTGGTACCTACTTACAGATGCACATAATAAATAGAAAAAAGTAATTTTCAGTCTACTAGTATGCATCTTTCTTTCTTTATGTACTGTATATACATTACCTTGGAAACATATTCAGACCCTTGCACAGTTTTCACTTTGCTTTGCTCGGATGACTGCTGTCATTATACTTTGATGTAGCAATTGATATTTGTATATAAACTACTCCAGTCATAAAAACATACTGGAGTAAATAGGTAATTAATGTAAAAGAAAAATATAAAATTTATGAGAGAAAATGCATATGTATTCAAACCCTTTGCTATGGCAGACCTACAGTAAATTAATTAAGGTCCCTAAAATTACCTTAAAGAGCAGCACAATTATATGAGTAGTCTGTCTCTGTGTGCAGCATTTGTGGGTGACAAGATTAGAGAACAAATGCAACTATTTCTTACAACAGAGCCACTGCTTTCTCAGTCTGCCCAGAGTTTGCAGTCCGCTGATACAAATTCACTGGACTGTGGGATTTCTGTGACCTGTGACTGGGTATTGTTTCAATGGTTCTGTCACTACACAGCTCTGGTGAGATTATATTTTAAAGTCTTTAACACTTTGCCAGAGCATGAGCTCTCCAGAATCAGATACCCAGCTTCATGTTAACCTTAGAGCATAACCAGTCGTATGTTACTGGATGTACTCTATTCTGAGAGTAGTTAGTAGCAGAGTAGCAGCCTTTGCTATTGAAGGACTTGCACGCTGCAGCACCCAAACCTTTTGCTTTTGCAAACCGTTTGCTTGCAGACTTGGAGTGTAGGGATGCTGACAGTCACCTCCATCTCACAGCAGAATTCCGACTCCGCTCACATTTGACCACCCCTCTACTCAGAGTCAGTCCACTTCAAGTAGACAACTCATTGAATCACCTGTCTTTAACCCAGTATGTTCTTGTAGACCAAATGCAAGTAGATTTCCCTGCCGAATAGGCAGATAGCTAGCTACTGGCTTTTCTTCTCCCCCTCTCGGGTTCTCATCTCTGATCTTCTTTCTCTCTCTCACTGTTTCCATGCTCGTATTCTATTTATGATTATACACTGCTTTTGCAGACTGCAAATGCACATATGAATTGTTCAATTTTCTTTTCACATAAAAATGTATGTTCGGAACTCTCAAACACATTCTCTCTCTCTTACTTATAATCTTAATGATTCATTACTTTCTCTATGATATTCTTTACTTCTATGTTGCCGTGATGTTCAATTTTCCACATGAAAAATCTGTGTTCTTTATTTTTCACATACATTTCTCAAACCTCTTACTGTTTTATTCCCCCTCCCCCATCATCATTACCCTGCTACATTCCTTAAGGTCCCTCAGTCAGTTTAGTGAATTTAAAGGAAAGACTTATCTAGGAAGAACAAGGAGCTTTCAAAATAACTCAGGGATAAGGCTGTATAAAAGGCACAGATCAGAATAAAAGTATTTCAAAGACCCTTAATAATATCTCTTTGAATATGGTGAGGTTGATCATTAAGTAGTTGAAGCCACCCAGACACTAGATATGCCTTTCACTCCAAAATGAGCAGGCAAGTAAGAAAATGATGAGGGATAGCACGAGGCCATAACTGATTTTGAACGAGATAGACAGCTGAATGGCTGGGACGGGAGAAAATGTCAACATTGTTCGACAATATTCTGATATACAATCCAAAAATGGAGCTTGTATGGAAGTCAAAACAACATCTTAAATAAAGCCTCAGTGATCATCTCAGTAAAACCAAAGTATTACCACAAACATGTGGCAAAAGGTTTTGTGGTCCAACAAGACAAAACATGAAACTTTTGGTCTAAATGCAAAATGTTACAAAATGTTACAGTCTCAGCATAGTGTATCACTCAGCCAATACGATTCCTCCTGTGAAGCATGGTGGTGACAGCATTATGGTGAAATTCTGCTTCTCCTTATCAGGTAGTGGGAAGCTTGTTTAAGATGGAGCAAAGTACTATAAATCTGGCAGTATGTTGCCGGGAAAAAGTGTTTCAGATTAAAAACTGAGACAAAATGTCACCTTTGAGAAGAACAAGCTTACAAGTAGCTTACAAATAAGAAAATTCACGTCCTTGAATGTCCAGTTGTATTGAGAATCAGTGGAAAGATTTAGGACAGCATATGGAAATTACTGTATATGTTTGCAAGGCACTGTAAGGATGCTGCAGAACATTCATAAGCTCTAGTGTGAGTAGACTGAGGCTGTGTTTATAGGCTCCTTACATTAGTTTTGCAGCTCGTGATTTTGTTATTATTGAAGATGCTGAAACAGAACATCTAGTGTTACTATTGATCATGTGTTTACAAGGGTGTCTTTTTTTCCATTTACATAATAGTACTCAGCTACTGTATGTCCTTTGTTCTATCTGATAACAATACATTGATATATGCTTTTATTAAGATTTAATGTATTATAACATATTAACCTGGTATATATTAAGGTATAATTTGGCTTTACCTCCAAATTCTGTGGCTTATGTGCTAGCTCTGCATTCCATGCATCGCTCTGTGCAGTAACTCCTGTCCTGTATAGCTATGTGGCTATCTTAAAAGCTTATTGCATCATTATAATTTAACATTTAATCTAAGATCTGCTGATTCATGCCTTCTTACTCTACCATACACCAGGTTCCAAATAATGGGTTATAGATCTTTCTTAGACCAGTCCTTTCACTATAGCTTTTAATGTATAATTTTAATTTACTCTTGGCTTTTAGGATTTACTTTATTTTTTACTTTTTTCTTTTTCTGTTTATTTCTTGTATGTATTATGCAATTGCTGTAGTCTAATGCTTTGTCTTTTAAGTGTTTTTGAATAGAATATTTTGTTGTTATTAATGTTGGTATCACTAGCCTCAACATTGTTTTGCAAGCTTTAGGCTTTCTCATGTCACTTGGAGAAACATGATAAACCTTTCTGTGTAGTTGAGGGAGAAATGGCAGTAAGCAATGAAGTCGCTACCTTATTTCTGCCAAACTCCTATTCAGTCACCTTTAAATAGTAGTAGGGTTTTTTAAATAAAGCAAAATGGTAACAGTTGAAGTAATAAAAAGAAAGGAAACGTTCGATGCTACTTTTCACAGTTGTATGGGGCTGTGGAGAAACTGCACAAATATATGCTGAAACAGCTGAATGATATCATACAGAAAGTCAATAACGATATGCTGAATTTTTTATCAAATAGGTTTTAAAGATGCTGTGATGTCGTAAGAGGTGGTTTTGTGAGAATAATCAACCCCTTTGGTGTGGTCTAGAGCTAAGATGGCGGCCTGTTAATTGGGAGAACCTACAGAATGAGGTACAGCTGGTCTGAATGAGTAATTGGCACTCACAAGTGAGGGAAATTCCATGAGAGGAAAGGCAGCTATTGGGATAGACTGCATAGAGTTGGCCACTTCTCTGAACTAATTAAGAGGTTTATAAGACCAGTAGGGAAGAAAAGGGGTTCAGCTTGGAAGGAGAGATATCGAGTGCTCTAGAGGTTAGATCTCATTAGCAACAAATTGGGCTGGTGTACAGGCCTGTAAGAGTCAGTGAATAATGAAGGCTTGGGAAAAACAGTTTATGTTCTACTGAGGCGCATCACTGCCAGGCTTTATTTGCCAGGCTTGATTGTGATGAAGTGTGCTGCTGAGGAACAGGGATGGCCAGCAGGACTTGGGCTAAGAGGAAGCATTAGCATCTGGATGAACGGGGGCATTGCTTGGCAAGGTAGTAGCATATCTTCTCCCCACAGCTGAGAGAAGGAACTACATGGCACATGTCAATCCCCTAGTCCTTTCTGTGTCTTAACATCAGCATAAGGTGACCTCTAAGTGAATTCTGGGTGAGATGATAGATAACAGAAAACTGGCTGCTGTGTTAAAGATGTAAGTGTTGGCTACAGTGAGGCATCCCTGGCCAAACAGGATCAGCTGGGAAAAGTCAGTGATTGTTAGTGAAGTTCTGATGCTTGGGGGAACACTGAGCTGAAGTGAATATAGAGAACTGGGCAAAGCAGAGTTAATCGAATTGAATACCCCAGTGCCCGGTGATTACCGAAGAAGAGTGAGTGGAATAAGTATCTTTAAGTAGAGTCAACTTAAGGGTAACCTAAGAGGAATACGACGGAGAGGGGAACAAAGTGGATGAACTACAGTAGGATCCCAGAGGGGGATCAAAAGAACTGAACAGACCCCTTAAAAGCACAACATTAAGGTGACATGCTGGTTCAGAGTTGTGGTGGCATGTGTACCGCTTTTTGTCAAAAATATTTTACAGGCACCTTAATTTAATTTGAAAGTTTTTACTCTAGTACAGCCATAAAAGAAAAGCAAATTTCTCACCTTTCAGATTATTTTTTTCATATTACATTTTTGCTACAAAACACAATTAGTTAAACCTAAGTGATTCAGACTCAGTGACAGATAGATTTTCATGTGTGTTGGGAGCACAAATAACTCATTTAAGGGTCAGAGGTAGCTCATATTCACATGCATAATTAATTTATATACTGTATGTTTATTTTGGGGTAGCACAGTGATGCAGTGGTTAGCATTGCCTACGCTGAGGTCCAGTGTTCAATTACTGGGGTGCGACCTGTGTGGATTTTTTATACCCTCTCCTTGTTCACACGGGTTTCCTCTGGTGCCCTGGTTTCCTCCCACTGTCCAAAGAAATATTCATAGTGTAACTGGCTTCTAAGGAAATTGAGTGAGTGTGTGCATGTTTGTGCCTGTGTGTGTATGGCCTGCGATGGAGAGATATCCTGACCAGAATATATCCTTCCTTGTACCCATTACTTGCCAGGATAGGCACAGTCTCCCCTGTAACCCTGTATTGAATAAAGAGGTTAGAAATGGGATAAATTTATGTATTTTACAAAGTTTGGGATTATTTTCAGTGTCATGAAATGAATTTAGATTAGATAAGTATCGTCCACTTATTATACTGCTTTTCTTCCTGAAAGATCCTAAACAACTTTATAAATAGCTAGGGACCCACATTGAGTACCACTTAAGTGCAACATACACCTAACATTATGCTCCTTAGGCATTATGCGCTAGCAGCCACACTACACAGCAAAAGGTCAAAATGTGAGAAATTAGTTAACTTCTAGTTGAACTGCCTATGGTTTTAACTAATTATCTTACAAAGTGGACTAATAAGCTATAACTTCAAACAATCAAGCATATTCTTTGTTGAACTGATTAAAAAAGGTTACACTACATACAGTACATTATAATAAATAGTAGAACATGTGTTTCATTTGTTACACTGCAAAAATATTTGCTCTAGTGCTACTATAGTTAATGTTCACAGTATGATTCTTGCATCCATATGGAGCATCTGAGTGTGGCAGATGGTAGGTGTCTCAGTCTAGAAGCATAATTGCTGTAAGCAACATTTTGTCATCTGATTACTAAACAAGTATTAAATAAAGAATCTGATCTGTTGTTGAGTGAATATGATAAAAATAACATTTTAGGAATTTTGACATTAGGGTTTTGTCATAACAGTGACTTTTGGATAATCTCACCTTTCTCCTTTTGTTCGACGATTAATTGTCATTCTTTAAGCTAAGGCAAGGTCTCCAGAAGTGAACATTATTGGATAATTGAACTTTGTTGTGATTTGTGTCTTGCGCCAAGTAGAAAATCAGTACAGGTTAAATTATCTAATGCACAGTCAAAAACGACATTTTGTAATGGAACATTCCCTGCTTTAATGAGCATTTCAAAATTAAATTTGCATTCTGAAGCTGATTCATTCTACAAAAGGATGAACATTGTTAATCTAAAGATATAGAGATGTTTTTTTGTTTGCAAAAACATAGCTAGCTCAGCTGTCAGCATATCACCAGCAAGAATGTAAAGTATAACCAGATAAACACTGCTGTGTGTGAGCAGACACAATGACTGCTGTAATTGTTGGGTGCTGTTTCGATCTGGGTACCTCTGAACAAAGCACTGATTTGAAATGTAGATGTAAAGCATTTGTTTTGTGCAGCGATGTTTGGGGAGACAATTCTTCTGTCTCGCTTACTCTATATAAAGCCAGAGCTGTCCAAGTATTTGCTCATGTCAGTCACCTGTTAGGTCAGAGTCAGGAAGGTCAGATAGTGGTCTTGAATCTTGTGGAAGCCTAGGAACCGCCCTATTCACTCTCCGGATTTCTCAGGCTAAAGGATATTCAGCTGAGGTGAAAGATTTTTCTTCTTTTCTTCCAAGCCACAGAAAGCAAGAATGACACATGCTCTACACTCAATATTTCCCAAAAAGTAAAATGGATTGAAAACATTAAAAAAACACGACCTTTATTCTAAAAAGAAGACTCTTGCATTTTGAACTAACTCAATCATGCCTTCTGTTATGTTTGTTATACTCTATATAAGGGAATTCATGAATAGATGTATTTAAAAATAAATTATCCTGTAGCTTTTTGCACAGCTGTACAGTATATACAATAAAAAGAAGGAGAGCAGGTAATGTGACTATATGCATTGTGACTGTTTCCTTTGATTATGAGGCTCTTTTATGAATACATGAATGTCAAAATTTAAAGAAATTAGATCATTCAAAAGATTTTAGGTTAAATCTAAATATATGCAAAATACTGTTTTACAGATTAATTTTGATGAAGTTTAGTAAATCTCTACTTATCCATATACCATACAGATCTTCCTATTGAAACTAAATAGATAGATACTTTCTTGATCCCGCGGAAATCGCAGTGCAACAGCAGCTTAACACAGACAACACAGCCGCAGTGTAACAAATGATACAATAATAATAATAGTACAATACATACAATACAATCAGTACAGTGAGGGGTGCACTAAAAGAGTTACTCACAGTCCGGACACACAAAGAACAAACTAGAACAGAACAGTACACAGAAAAATCGTATCACACATATGAATATAAATATAGATGTAAATTTAGATATAGATATAAATATAGATATAAATGTATTGCACAGGTCCCTGGCATATATTGCACAAAAAACGGTTGTAGATGGGAAAGGAAAAAGAAAGAGAACAGATCTAGCAGTAGATGTATAGATGCGTTCAGTCCAGAAACAGGTGTAGTGTGCTCTTTGAAGGCACCGGTTCTGTAGGGTTTGGGCATTTACTGGGACAATTATTAATTGTAACAGTAAATCACAAAATTGATTCTTTTGATGGCTTTAGAATCCAACCATGCGATATAACTCAAACAACGCACACACACAGGTACTAATACACGAGGATATATTTATTAATACATAGAATATGCATGTAAAGCTAACAGATCTTATCGAGAGGGTTATCAGAATACAAAAGGTATATATTCAGTCAGTTACGAAGAGTTACATATATCAAGAGGACATACGTTCAGTATATCATTCATTTAGACCGTTTCCTAAATGCACTTGGTTATAACTTCTACATTGGATACTCAAAACAAGTACATAACTCTTAGGAATTAAATTGATATCAACTGGTTGGGATAACAATTGAATTCTCGAGCTGTAATGCATTGAAGTTGAATACTCATCCAATCTCTGGGGATTCAGATCTCCTGCGGGCTCTCTTGCTCGGTGCCAGGCTGTGCTGTGCTGTGCTGTGCGACGGTGCGCTGCTGATGCTCACTGACCGGCTAGTTAGTGTTGGCTTTAACTAGCACAGTTCGTGCACAGGAGAAAAGATGACTGTGGTCCCAGCAAGTCAGGAAGAAGACCGGTTCGTTCCTGGTGAAGCGCTAGTTCTGAATAGTGATTCAGCTGTCCACAGTTCCGACTTGTTCATGAGGCTTGCTGCTGATGCTAACCTCTGGTGGATCCTCTGGTTACTCTCTGGCAACCTCCGCTCTAGACTCTTAGAACAAAGGAAAGTTCTGGCACTCTGACACACTGGCCGTTCCATGGTTGTCCGGCCTGAGTCTCAGGATGGTCAGGAGGCGCGCTGCGAGAATGTCCTGCCCTTAGGAGCCTTCTGCTCCTGGGCCGTCCTGCCCTAGAATTCTCCTTTGAATTCCCTTTAGAAAAGTCCACAGAAAGTCTCTCAGGCCCTCTGTGTTGCCTGTTTTTACCTGGAGGAACTTCAGCTCGTTCATTGGCTGAAAGCTCCATGGGCATCAGAGTCCAGATGTCCATCTGGCACTCCCTAGACAGATAGGCACCAATGGATGACCATTGATCATGATAGCCAGGCTTAGCTAAGTGCATCCCCATTTGGGAGCTGTCCCTTATCAAAAGAAAACATCTTTAAATCAGCCTGCATGAATAGCTTCTCTGTGGCTGCACCACAGAGATGAAGGGAGAGATGAGGCCTCATTTGGGAAAGCACCTCAAGACTTAATTCTGTCTTATTAACAAGCATTGCCGCTACACAGGTCACTGTCAATGTTTCCTCTGCCCAGACGCAAGGTGGATGCGTTGTACAGTCTTGTGGCAGAAGGCAAGAATGACCTCCTGTAGCGCTCCCTGTCGCACCGTGGATGAATCAGTCTATTGCTGAACGTGCTCTTCATTTCTGCCTGTCATAGAGGGGATGGGAGATGTTGTCCATGATGGCCTCTAGTTTGGACACCATTCTCCTCTCAGCCACTACCTCCAAGAGGTCCAGGTCAGACCCAATGACAGAGCTTGCTCTCCTGATGAGCTTGTTCAGCCTTTTAGAATCCACTGCTCTAATCCCAGGGCCCCAGCATACCACTGCGTAGAAAATGCCGCTCGCTACCACCGACTAATAGAACATATGAAGCATCTTACTACATACATTGAAGGACCTGAGCATCCTCAAGAAGTAAAGTCGGCTCTGTCCCTTCTTATAGATGGCCTCGATGTTCTTAGACCATTCCAGTCTATCGTCGATGTGCACTCCCAAGTACTTGTACGAGTCCACCATCTCCACGCCACTCCCATGGATGTAGACAGGAGTAGGTTTGACCTTTTTCCTCCTGAAATCTACCACCAGTTCCTTTGTCTTTGTTACATTCAGTTCCAAGTGGTTCACCCTACACCACTCCACAAAGCTGCTGACCAGTCCTCTGTACTCCTCCTCCTGCTCACCCTTGATATATCCCACAATTGCAGAGTCATCTGAGAACTTCTGCAGGTGGCATGACTTTGAGTTGTACTTAAAGTCCGAATATAGAGGGTGAAGAGGAATGGAGAAAGACCTGTCCCTTGAGATGCCCCTGTGTTACTCACTATCTGTTCAGACACACAGTTCAGAAGTCTCACAGACTGTGGTCTGCCTGTCAGGTAGTCAGTGATCCACGAGGTCATGAAGGCATCGACTTGCATCTCCTCCAGTTTCCTCCTTAGAAGTAAGGGCTGGATGGTATTGAAGGCACTTGAGAAGTCAAAAAACATGATCCTTACAGTGTTGCCAGCCTTGTCCAGGTGTGAGTAGGCCCTTTGCAGCATGTAGATGATCGCATCCTCCACACCAACACTGGGCTGATAGGCAAACTGTAGGGTGTCCAGTGATGAGCTGACCAGGGGTCTCAGGTGGGATAAGACCAGCCTCTCCAGTGTCTTCATGATGTGAGAAGTCAGTGCAACTGGTCTGTAGTCGTTGAGGACAGAGGGGCGCCCTTTCTTTGGTACCGGGACCAGGCATGATGTCTTCCAGAGCACCGGGACTCTCTCCAAGCGCAGGCTCAGGTTGAACAGTCGTTGGAGCACTCCGCTCAGCTGATCAGCACAGGCCCTCAGAACTCTGAGACAGATGTTATGTGGTCCTGTGTCCTTACCCTGGTACAGCCTCTTCAGCTCCTTCTTCACCTGGTCAGCCATGATGGTCAGCCTGGCCTGGGAGATGGTGCTCATAGCGCTGTAGATGCTGCAGGTGTTAATGGCGAAGGTGTTGGAGAGTGGCAGCTGTGGGGGATGGATGGGTAAGTAGCTGGGTGTCAAATTTTGAGTGACATGCGATTGTAGTATAGTCATTCAACATGTTTCTTTTTTCATTTTGTGAGATAAAGGAAAAATAGGATGGTTTAAAAGAAATATAAATTTAATTGTACTGTTTCACTGACGTAGAGTACTATCACATAAATACTGCTACTGTAAATGAAAAAAATAAAAAATAAAAATCTTTAATCTGTATCCTGTAGCACCTCAAACCTTTGCTTGCTTAGGCTATAATCCAATTTTATATATTTTTTTAAAAAATAACACATTTTGCTATATGTCATAATAACTGAATTGAAATTTTAATTAAATGTAAATGTACAACAGGAGAACTATAGTGGTGTAGTGGCTTGTGTTGCTTCATGGTCCAGGATAAATTCCAGTTTGGAGCACCTATCAGCATGGATTTGGTACAGTATATTCATTATGTTCATGCAGGATTCCACCTCCAAAGACAAATGTAATTTGTCATTCTGTTTTCCAGGAATACTTTGCATTTTGTTTAGCACAAATTATGTCTCTATGAAATCCCTAAACTAAAACGTATATGATTGTGTTTATTTTTTTTAGGCTTATCCAAGCAAAAGTTGCTCAAATGTAGATTAGGTACAAATCCTGACCTGGAGCAAAGGCTCTGTTTATTAAGTCCTAGTTAATTCTGTACATAATAATGCATGAATTTATTTCTCTTTAGCCTACTCTATATGGCAAGTCAGTAAAGATAATAGATTTTGAGCAGAATTTCAATTTCAAAATCAAGCACAGAGAAATGGCCTCTTGTCTAATTTTGATGTACAGTAGAATGCCTTAGGAAATCTTTTGCAAAAATAATATTTTTAGATTTAACAGTCTGAAAAATATAATTAAGCACCTTCCAAATCAATTTATTTGAATCAATAAAATACTAATCTGAGAAATGATTTCATTTTTGATACACTTTCATACATAAAAAGACAACATTTACCAAGAAAATAAAACTTTTCAGCAGAGAAAGAAACAATTAATCAGTACTGTTTACTAAATGAATAATCAGCTAGACTTATAGGAAATAAGGAAAATATATATTGTAAATGGTGAAATAGTGTACTGTCCATCTATAGTTAGCATACATATATGGTATGATGTGAAAGATATAATGAAATAGCAATTAAGGAAATAATAGTGTCTGAAAAAGATCCATGTCTTTCTGCACTTCTAATTGTAATGTTAGATGAAGGATTCTACAAGATTCCTCATGAACGTCTGTCATTGGCTATTCTCATGCCATGTTCTGTCGCAGGCTTAATGATTTAATTTAGTGATCTAACAGGAGGTCTTCTTCTTTGAATTTGGGACTTCTTTCTTTGTCCAATTATGATCCATTTTTATTGCTGTGTCCTACCTATTGTCATTTTAGTATCCTCGCTCTTAGAACTTTTAGATCTCTTACTATGTTTTATGCTCTAATCCACTGATTTCTGTCTTGATTTTCGGAGCATGTGGCTTCTTTGGGATATGATAAGTTTTTCTTTATGTTTTGTACTGAGGGTTGCCATTTTAATACCGGTAGCACACTTTGGTCCACGGTGCTCCTTTTAATGTGTTTCTGCATTTAATGTAAAATCTTGTCTAATTAACTTTACAAAATTGTTCATTTCTTTTATTTCAGAAATGTAGGAATAATGCAAAACAAGAATACTTCACATACTGTACAAAATGCCATGAATAATCTGCAGATTTTTTTGTATTTTCTGTTGATTTAAATAAAACGTGCAAACATTTTTGCTGTAAATGTACTGAAGAAGACATTATTGATATTAATTAACCTTTAAAAAGTATTTGTGTTACAATACTTTAAAGACTAGAAGAGTATTTTCACTCTTCCCCTTATTATGGGACTTTGGCTGTCAACTGTGAATTAGTTACAGTAATTACGTTAATGTAACTATTTCACAAATTAAATAGACTGATATCTACTGTATATAAATATACATATTAAAACAAAAAATGTTCACTGAACATTTAAGATAACCCAACATGATTAAACCTTAATATGGATGACTTTTCTAAAGGTTAATTACACAATGGTGTTACTGTGACAAGCAGTCAATGTGAACCACTCTCTAAAAAGAGCCTACTTATATGCATCTTGTCAGAGGTAGCTGGGGAACCTTTGCACCAGGGACTAAGTGACCCTTTGCACCATTGAGAGACTAAGATTTCTAGAGAAAGATACTGAGCCTCTGAGATGAATGAGTCTGAAGGACGTTTTGTGACTGTAGGCTGACGACCAAGAACTCACAAGGAAAACTTTGCAAAAGTGCAACTTTTTGTTTAAAACAATAAACAGTGTTGTTGCCCTGTGATAGTACTTAGATTATCTCGCCTAAACTGTCATAACTCCAAACCGTTACGATTACACTCATTGGGATAAACCCAATCCAGATGCAATCAAATCATTTCCATATCAACCCAGAGTCCTCTTCAAAATATTAAGTCATCGTGGGGATGTTCATGCAATTATTCTTTGAATATAAAATAAGGAAGAAATTGTGCAATTAATTCAAATTTTACAGAAGATTCTATACATAAAATGTTAAATACTTGTCCAAATAAAAACATTAAGTATTTTTGTTTTTGTACAGTGTTATCATACAATAGTAACAAAAATATTTTTTACATTTAAATTCCTTTATTTAAAAGCATTCATTATTTGAGCTATCATTAGTCTTGTGTACTGTATATTATTAAGTGCAGATGTGGTTTGGCATATATTGGAGAAAGCTTCAGTGAACATAAAAACATAATAAATAAAAAGGTCCTGTCTAGAATTTCTGGTGTATGGAATACATTAGGAATAGAAGGAATCTAACGGTGGAAACTGAGGACAAGATAAATGTGATGACCACTAAGCTGGAATATTGTCTATTCTTAAAGTGATAAAATTACCTTATGTTTTTTATTTGATTATTTTCATTTAGACTTTTTTTTCAAGACCTACCAATTGCTGCTAATCACCTAACCTACAATATACCATCTACAGTATGTCATCTATGTCAGTATTTGATATGATTGAAGTTTTATCAGTGTTTGAGTTCTATTCTTAGTAGTAGTAGTAGTAGTAGTAGTAGTATTACATTTCTTGCAGGTAGCATCTTGAAATTTACAGTATACTGATGAAATAAGAAGGTTGACCAACTACAGTATTTCTGTGAAGATTTCAGAAGTTGGGATCAAAATGGCTTCAAGCTGATACCTTCCAATTTTATAGATACTTATCATGATTCTGATTCTAACGTACATAGGAATGTGAATTCAAAGGAATTCAAACATTTACAAAATTGAAAGATATAACAACATAACAATTACAGACAAGGAGAGGTCTTTTGGCACATCTAGTTTATTTTTTTCAGTAACTAATTCATTCAAGGTTCTCATAATGTCAATTCTTGAAATAAGCCAGAGTATTGGCTTCAACAACATGGCTTGGCAGTTTGTTCCATAAACTCACAAACGTTTTTGTAAAGAAGTGCCTGTGACTGGGTCACTGTCGGGGTTTTTTTTTACTGATTGTGTAGGAATTAATTGTGTTTCATTTTTGCTTTATTGTATTTAAGTCTTTCTGTAAACAATGCAATTTAAAACCAACCAAGGTGCTCAAAACTAAAATGACAAGGCCATTATTGGAATGGTACAATAAGCAAAAAGAAATGCACTGTTAAAGTACTGTAGTTGGGATATACAGTATCACACTTGTGGCTACCACAGATCAAAAACTTTGTGTGTTTTGGGGTGGTTGAATATTTCATTAGTTTTAAAAACTCAACAATAAGCAAATTTATAAATCTTAAACTTTATGCATTATATCCCACTCATAACTTTTGAAAACAATGGACTTTAAGTATATGTGTGTGACAAAATATTTGTATATAAAAACTTAAGTACATAAGATGGGTTATGAATAAGAATATACCATTCAGTATGTACATTGGAGACTATTATTTGTAGTACCATAATGAAGTTGTCAATAAGCAACACCCGCTGCAGTTGAAAATTTGGTTGCAAGGATAATGTTGAAACATATTTCTAACAAGACTGTTAACACATGGCATCGGCATCTTCTTTATATATATAGGACATAAAAAGTGTAATACGGTGTGTGGCTTCCCACGACACCGTATGGTATAAAGTGGTTTGTTAAATGACATGACATGACCACACACATGAAAATGACCATTATTTAAACATGAGCAAGTTTCTAAAGGGGAGAAAAAGCACCCAATGTCTTACAGTTTAATCTTTTCTCATTTCATCCATGGTATAGTCCTGCCTTGTGCTTTTTTCTTCTGGGATAACATCTGGGAGGCTTCAACAATTACAAGGGATAAGAAGCTTTCTGATAATGTGTGGATGTTATTCAAAACAAGATGTGGACATTTCAGACTTACAAGATTTAAATTGGGGAGTTTCTTCATTTTGCTAGCTGAACACCTGAATAAGGATCCATAGCCAAAAATGTTCTCCTACTCACAAGATTTAGTATATTGTTTTGAACATCACAAACCCTCTCTTTGCATTATCCCTCCGAAAAAGTCAAAAGGACAGCCATCCTGCTTTTCTGAAACTATGTGAGGGAGTTGTACTGTAGGTAGAGAAGTTAATGTTTATGACATCAAACCACCCCACTGCATGCAGCAAAACAACAGAAAATCTGATAAAGGACAGATTGACAAATGAAGATTTAAGTAACATTCCATTAAAAGGCTCTGGATTTCATTACCGAGACCATTTCTCATTAGATGTAGTGTCCTTAATCTCGTATCATATTTGAGGAATCTGGGAACATCTGGCTTGTAAACTAATGTAAAAAGAAACTAACTCAGAACTGCTAAAATGCAGGTTCAGATAGGTAATGCTGTCCTGAGGTACAATATTGCCTTATATTTCTCAATTAACATAATTTATTCCTCTTTCAACATTCAAAAGGTTAAATGACTTTGAAACTACAAAACCAAGAAATTGAAGGTAGGTACTGAACAGCCAATACTTTACAGTTTGTTTGGTTTTCCATTTTTTCAAATATTTGTTAAGTCACATCGGCTAAAATGAGGGCACAGTATTGCACATTTGTCACAGGGCTAAATGGGTAAAAGTTTATTACAACATAAGTGGTTATCATACAGTAAGAGATTTTAATTTTCCCCACCATCAGGGATATCAGCAGCTGAAATGTGTTAAATATAGCTAACAATTGCTGCCTTACTGTTTGTCAGAAAACTTAGAAGATGGAATATCTTTATTGATCTAATGTTTCTAAAGAAACTATATATAGAGTAAGTAAAGACAGAAAATAAAACATCACTGTGAAACTATGACCATAATGTAGTATGCCTTGAACTATATTTTGATACTCTGCTGACAGTACAAAAAACTTCATAAATTCAGGAAAGATTATGATGAAATGAGTGACAAAAGAGAAGTTGAATGGGGCAGTATAGATATGGGTTAAGCAAAAAGTGGATTGCAATTGTTTAAAGTCATTCTGCTTGAAGCTGAAAAAGTAGTGGTCCAAGTGAACAAAGTATACAAAGAAAGAAAGCATTTTATAAAATAATTAAGAGTATATTGTTACGAAAATGGGGGTTACAAAATTGGTGAAAATCAGGATTTGACCGATTGGTTTAGTCAATAAGTAAAATAATAATTGATAACCCCCAACTTGTAAGTGTTTTCTAGCAATATACCTGAGTGGCTGGTATAATTAGAGACACGTTAATTCTTTGTTCTCTGGCACAGCTTTAGTGAGAGGAGTAATAATCCAGGCACACTTGGTTAAAACAAATTTATTTCGGTGACAAAACAAACTACACCACACACAACAAAACATACAACATGCAAGTAACCTATGTATGGGACTTAAAAACAAGGTGTTTCAGAGACCTAACATTCTGGTCACCAAGAAAACCCCAGACTGCTACTAAGCATTAAACTCATAATGCCTACAGAGGCCACACATGAGATGAGCTGCCTTCTAAATAAATACAATGCAACTTGCTGTTAAATCTCTCTCTCTGCACCCCGGATGCTGCAAAATAAATGGGAGCCTATATCCCTATCATAAAAATGCACCCTAATCAGGAAAGATGTTTCTAACTGAGGAATCTTTTACCCAAGAAACCCAAGTTCCCTAAAACACAGAATAGTACACTCTCTCTCTAACAAGGTTCAAATACCTAATTTACATACTTTTTGAAAATGACAGTCATTTTTAAATTTAAATTAAAACCAGTCTATTCTCAAGTATATACCCTATATATTGGGTCTTGGTAAAACTTGAGGATTGACCTGCAATCCAGTCTAATTTAGAATGTCCATGAATTTTGGACAGTGATATACACATCCAGCCATTCAGAATGCTTAAACCATACTGCAAACAGTATACTTCTTTACACTGTCATAACGTGAAACACCTTTTTATTCATTCAAATAATCTGATGCATGGACTGCACTAACTTTGGCGTGTGGAAGAATTCTGTACTTTAAAGTGAGGCATAGGTTGAAATCCTGGACAATGCTTAGTTGTCCTATTGTCCCATTCTAAAATTTAATTTATATACTTAATTAACATGTTTATTAATTTAATATATCACAATATGTTAAATCTTAAATTAATATTAAAACTATAGTGGGGCTGTTTCACAAAACAAAATTACTCAGCAAGATATATAAAAAATAGTTTTTTATAGGCTATTATAAACGATTTTTTTCAGGTTTATATAAGCATTAAAAAATAGTCTCAGTGCCAATTTAAGTAAAAAATAATTAGGGAACATTTTATATTATATTATTATTTTACATTACATATTTTATTTTGATTATAAAAAATTGGTGTTTTTGATGTGTTTCATGCACAAGCTGTACTTTCTTTAACAAATTGCCACTTTATTAGATAATCAATTGCCAAGATTATCTAATAAAATAAATACAAAATAAAATTTATATTATTGTTACAAATGGGGGGGATTACGAAACTGGTGAAAATCAGGAATTGACCGATCGGTTTACTCAATCAGTGAAATAATTATTCATAACCAAGGTGAGGCGTCTTTTACCAAGGAAACCCCAAATTCCCTAAAAAACACAGAATAAGCATACTCTCTCTAATGAAGTTTAAATACTTAGCTCCAGTCAGGTTTGGTTTGGATGATCAAGAAGAAGGGGTTCTCGCCTAGCAGAAACTTCAAGTCTCGACTCCTCTCAACTCTTCTCTCTTCCCCTTGCTCTCCTAGGTTCCTTCCTTCTTCCTCTTGTTTCACTTCCCATCTCTTCTCCCTTTGTGCTCTCAATGTGATCTTATATTGTCAAAATTATTGCAAAAGGTAAATTGGATCAGTGTTTCAGAATAAATTCTTTGCATTTATCCATCCATCAATTTTCTAATTGTATCTTCCAATACAGGGTCGCAGGAGAACTGGAACTATCCCGGCACGCAGCTGGTGCAAGACAGAGTACATACTAGATGGGACACCAGTCCAGCGCATGGCAGACACACAGATATACAGTATGCACATTAAAAGCAAGCACCAATTCTCCCAGTAGCTAATTAACCTGACAGTATGTTTTTGGACTGTGGGAGGAAACCAAAGCACCACGAGGAAACTCACACAAACACAGAATAAATATACAAACTCCACACAGATAGCACACTAGTTCGGTAAATTAACCCATTGAGAGCCAAAGTGCTGTGGGGCAGCAATGCTTACCTTTGAGCCACATTGCCACCCTCTTTGCATTTATACACAAATACAAAATACTTTCTTTTGAAAAATATACTACTCATTTGTTTGGTTGTTTAGCTCCAGGTGTATAAATTAAAACTGAATGGTATAGTTTTGCAGGAATTGTGACCTCTGATTTCAATACCCTAAAGCAGTTTCGCAAAGATATTGCTGTAGCTGCTTACTGTAGAGAGGGACAACATTAGTAAAGATAAGGTCATGCTTCGAAAGACTTTAATTTTTGTACACTGACATGCATACAGTGTGATTAAAAAATACTCAGACCTTCTCTATGGTGTCCGATTTTGTGAACGATTTTGGTTAGCCTCAACAAATTTTACACACCGAGTTGATGACTATTTTCTTCTTGGCAGATTTCCTTGAGCTCTCTCAAGTTCCTTGGGATTCTAGTTTCCAGATAATCTCAATAGGAGTACCTTTGGCCTGGAGCTTTGCATCCCTGTCCTGCTGTCCTTGCTTGCGCTGTCCATTTTTTCAATAATAACAAGCTTTCCTATACCTGCTGAGGAGCAGCTTCCCCATAGAATGATGCTGCCACTGTCTTGCTTGGCTGTAGGGATGGTGTTGACTGGGAGATGTGCTGTGTTGGGTTTGCTAAAAATGTAACACTTGTCATTTAGACCAAAATGTTTTAATTCGGTCTTAGCCGACCACAGCAACTTTTGCAAGATCACTCAAGTGCTTTGTTGCAAACTCCATTTTGAATTTCAGACCGATTTTTCACTCTACCATACATGCCAGCGACTTGCATTGACTGGCATATTGTTGACTGATGTATGTTTTCTCCATCTCAGCCATTATACTCTGTAGCTCAGAGACTTTGATGTTTTGTACCCTGCTCTTTGCTTTGAACGCTTCTTAGTATTCATGGTTTAGTCTGCTTGGAATTTACTAACTACGAATCACTATCAAGGAACCGCACAGAGACAGGTGGTTTTATTCTGAAATCATGAGAACTGGTATTATTCCACACAGTGGCCACTCAACTAAATGTTTGGCTTGTTAAGATCATTTTGTACACCTAATTTAATTTAGTAGTTCAGGTAGGTAGCTGCGTCAGCATGCGTAGGCTGCAAAGGAACAAGTAATAGGTTTATTCCATGCTGAAAATAAGAAGAAAGAAAACACAACGTTTCGGCCATGGTGCCTTCTTCAGGTGTGAAAAAGACAAGGCAGTAAGCAAAGGTAATGTAGCAGGAGAACAAAGGCTGGGAGAGAGAAGGAGCGAGAGGAGGGAGCAGGAGACAGAAAGAGAGGCCAATCAAGAGGTGTGATGTCAGAATAGGTGTAGGGAGGTGTGAAAAGAAACCTACAATGAATGGAGAAAATGTAGAAGAAAAGTAGTCTGTTGTTAAGAGAAGGGGGAAGGTGGGATCCTAGCTGCAGGATAATTTTGGTTTCGGTAGTCTTTCTGATGTATGAGTTCGAAAAACCATCTTTTAGAACACAGATGGAGATATTTTTCTGGTCATGGCCGTCAGAGGTGAAATGGGAAACAATGGGCTTGGAGAGATCTTTAATCTTCACAGCCCTAAAATGTTCTCTGAAGCAGTCTCCGAGTCTCAATTTAATTTAGGGTTGCCATAACAAAGGGTTTGGATGTATGTGAAATCATGATTATCCTTTTTTAATATTTTTTATAATATCTATTTAATTCATTTTTTTGGTTTACTTTTAATCTGTGGAGTAGGATGTTTATATAACATACTATCGTTGTTGGTGGAAAGGGGTTGAATATATTTATTGTCTGGTTTGATCAGCAGCATTCTTCTATCAATTACATTCTTAGTACTTGCCAAATTATTTAAGTATTTTTCCAGGTTCAGTAGTTTTACTGATACTCCCTATCTGCTGCCATACAGAAGTTCACAGAATACACCAATTCAATGCAAAGATACACTAAATTTATTTTAAATATATTAGATGTTGCATGTTCTTTCTTCAGGAAGCAAATAATATGATGGAATTAGAACAAAATACAAGTAGTATACACAAAGTTCTAGTTTACAAAAATATACAGTAAATGTATAGCAGTGACAGTCTCTTTAAAAAAATTAATGAAGCACTCAATACTTCCGTAGAAGCAACAGTGACTCAAAGTGGCATACTGTATTTTGCATGTGATATAAAGATGGGTAATTTTTTCAGGAATGGACATACAGTATACTCTGTAAAGTTGGATAAACTTGACATATGTAACATAAATAGGAGTACAAACATATAAAAACAAACTAAAAATTTGAAAGGATTTTCCAGGGTGTATATTGAACAGAGAACCAAAGTAAATATCACCTGTGCCATCTTAAACTTAATGACTCTCCATCTCTTGGCTACAAATGTAACACCAAATCAAACTTATGTCACTTTTATTTCAATACAAAACTCATCACAGTTCACTTTTTACCGTATCTTCACTTTCCAGTTTCTCCCTCTCTTCATTCTTTTTTAGACTGTTTATGCTCTCCTGTACAAGCATACAGATACTGAGAGAAAGTCTGCACAGAATGCCCATCCTGATTGGGTGAACAGCAGATTCTATACAATTCCACTTCAAAAAATTTAACTAGCAGCCATTACTAGTTATTTTAGAGTTCTGAGCAGAGCTGTTGCAAAAAATGATTAAGGTAAAAAAAGGATGTGAAAATCAAATGAAAGTTCTTAATAAATAACAAAAATGTTAAAGGGCTAAATCATAATATGATATAAAATTATTGTTTTTATTATTTTAACATCCTTGACTTTAGTCCTCCTGAAAGTGAAATACCACATTACTGGTGCATTAAACATATGTGGAGATTAAATAATCATCAACAGAGTCGGTTGAGCATTTGACTTTTTCACTCATTATTGCTAACCGTTTAAACAGCTGTTCGATAGATTCAAACTTCAAAGAACATGAACAGCATTTCCTTTGAATTGTACATTTTCATGCGCACATTGTTCTCAAGAATTTTACTGTTGTTATGCTAGGATATTGCTGAATGTGGAAGCCTTGCACAGAATTGGTGCAAATATTCTATGCCAACAGCTGCCTGGAAGCAATGAAAAGTCATTCAAGTTCTTCAATATATAGATGGCAAAACACTCTTTGAGATATGAGCAGTGGGCAAAGCAAAAACTCATTATGCACTTATTTTCTTCTTTTTATAAAATATTCTAAAACCTAACCACTCTGTCCATTAAAAAGGTTGTCTGCATTTGAATGGAACAAGTCTACAATCTGATAATTACACTCCTCTGCTTGGGCAGCACAGTAGTGTGATGGTTAGTACTGTTGCTTTACATCTCAAGGATTTCAGGTTAAATTATGTCCTTTGGTGTGTTTGTGGAATGTGTATGCTCTCTCTTATCTCTGGGGTGTTTTCCGGTGTCCTTTCACATCAGAAGGATAGCTGGTTAGGTTGGATGGCTATTCTGAGTCATTCTGTGGCTTTGACTTGTGTTCTGTTTAGGGAAAAAGCATTCTTCCTGCTTTAAGTTCTACATTATGCCTTTTGGGATAGGCTCTGTTGTGACCCTTACTAGGATAAGTGGCTTTCTGGTAATGGAGTCCCTATGATTTATAATGTTTCAAGATGATATGTCACCTAAAACTAAAAATAATCGTTTTTTCTACCGTTTAACTAAAATGGAAAAAATTCTATCTGAAAAGCTGAAATAAATGGTGTAATGTTGAAGGTTACTTTCTATAATAATTGTGAATACTACATACTGTATATACCAAATAAATTTCATCCACATAATCAGTACATGTTTAAACATTGATGAAACTATACACTTACAATAAGAATAATTAAATCCCATTCTTTATCTGATCAAATGAAATGCATACATAGATGTATGTATTTGTAGATATCACAATGGTGCCACATTATAAGCTGGCAAAAATAAAAATGCCTACATGTTGTCCATGTGTATTATAAGCCACAGAAGGCATAATTATTTCTCACCTCTTTGAACTATAAATATGTGCAGTTATCCTTACAACACTAGGAGAATCTACTTTTGTTGTTCAGAAAACAGGAGTTGAACTTATTGTTCATCACTAAACTGAAGCAGAGTAAAGTTCATCAATGTCTCTAAACCCCGCAACTAAATACTCTCTAAACACATTCTTATTTTACAGTCTCTGGAAAGTAAATCTTCAAGAGACTTGAGGAGAAATTTCAGATAAAATGTAAGTTGCCTGTAAAGCATTTTCTAAGCCTGGTCATTAAGAATATGTTTTACATCCCTAAGAGACTGCTTGGTGTAAGAAATGTGTACTCTGGCTGTATCTCGTCAGTAAATGTCTGGTCTGTAGATATCTACATGGATCATTAAAAGGTTGCAATGGTAACTGGTCACTGAATTCCACTTCTGGGTCTTTCTCACTAATGGAAAAAAGAAATTCCAACAGCTGGAAATATTGTTTGATACTAGAGCCAATAACAATGGAAGGCCTTGCACTATGCAACTGCCATAGGATAAAAATATATATTTTGAAAAACAGAAGTGGTTAATTGTTTGACAGCTGTAATGTTAGCAGATATTTATTTAACTAGATGGCAAGAAAAATGTACACTGTGGTTTCAAAAACATACTTCGAATCAAGATGCACACCATTGTCCAACCCCACCCCCACCCTCACTGACAATGATTTCAGAGTGCGTTAAACTGTATACTGAAGAACTTTGATAAATTAATGGTTAAGCTACAGTTATTCATTTTAGGACAGGATTTGAAGTTTTACTCAGGATTTCCGAATTCAGATGAAATATAAACTTTCAATAAAGCTCAGACTCAGCTCCTTTGCTACCATTTGAGGAAACCACATTGCTTGCCTGGCTCAAGATGTCACTGTACGTTGAAAGAACAGCTGGAATTAAATTATACAAGCACCAGACCAGGCTCTCTGCCTTTTGGCACACGCAACTAAGCAGTACTGGCAACAGATGGAGAGACAAAGAATTATAATTAGATAAATGAAAGGTCCACGAGACAAGAATTTTGACTTGGCTGTCTTTATATATACATAAACTATTCTTAACTATCTAGTAAAACTGTAGCAGTTACAAAATAATATACACACTTTATTCACAAATCTTATTGTTTTAACTGAAACATTTGAACTATATTTGAACTATACTATATTTGATTAGTTTTACAAATAATATACATGTTGTAATTTAACACTTTTAATTGAGTCTTCAAATTTTGACAACACCAGCTTAAGATACCTTATTAAAAGAACGATGGTTAGGCTTAAAATGTTAATAATGGTAAAGAAGGGAAATAATCAAATCCATAGGATTTGATTTGAAATAAACAGTTATTCTTGGAAAAAATGTGAGCTTCTAAGTTAGACCTAAATGTAAAGCTAAACCAGTTATAAATACAGCAGTTGTAAGTGTTACAGCAGTCATATCACCCTGCAACTCACAACTGGTAACCCACTGAAGCTAAGCAGGTGTGAGCCTGGTCAGTACCTGGATGGGAGACCTCCTGGGAAAAACTAAGGTTGCTGCTGGAAGAGGTGTTAGTGGGGCCAGCAGGGGGCGCTCACCCTGTGGTCCATGTGGGTCCTAATGCCCCAGTATAGTGATGGGGACACTATACTGTAAACAGGCGCCGTCCTTCGGATGAGACGTAAAACCGAGGTCCTGACTCTCTGTGGTCATTAAAAATCCCAGGGCTCTTCTCGAAAAGAGTAGGGGTGTACCCCGGTGTCCTGGCCAAATTTCCAATTGGCCCTTACTAATCATGGCCTCCTAATAATCCCCCTCTATGAATTGGCTACATTACTCTGCTCTCCTCCCCACTGATAGCTGATGTGTGGTGAGCGTTCTGGCGCACTATGGCTGCCGTCGCATCATCCAGGTGGATGCTGCACATTGGTGGTGGTGGAGGGGAGTCCCCATTACCTGTAAAGCGCTTTGAGTGGAGTGTCCAGAAAAGCGCTATATAAGTGTAAGCAATTATTATTATTATTATTATTAATTACAGATTGAAATTTCCAAAAGCTACACCTAAAACTGAAAAGTACTGCTTAATCATTTTTATTGGCATTGAAAAATTAAATAACCTGTAGATATTTTTTTTGCTTTATTATTTATGCTTAATTGGCAAAGCAATGTGTCCAATTAAAATGTAATGTGTACATAAAAAGATTTAGATGAGCCACAGATAGAGCTTCAGTCTAAACATTAAATGCTACAGTTAAAGGCTTTCTTAATATATTTTCTACTACTTTACTTTTCTATAATGTCCTTTTAAAATGCACACTGTCTTTTATGGAAATGTTTAACGAGTTAAATCTCTATTTAACAAGTTGCTTTAATCACATCCAGTAATTAAACGTACCGAATGCATTGGTACCTGTACACATCCTTGTATACATTTATGAGATTACCCGAAAAAACAAGCTGCTATTTCTCAGTAACAAAAGCAGCACAAATGCTACTTTCAAAGGCATAAACCAACACAAATACTACACTAACAAATGTGGTGGGTTTCAGTGTTTGTGCTGTTTGCTGGGGGGTGACTTCACGGAGCTGGACAAGCAAACATGTCCTGGGCCATTACATTATATACTGCAAAAGACAATTTCAGATGGAAGAAATATGACAAAGGCTGTCATATATGTGTGTTCAGAGGTCAAGGTGTGCCCTCACACTGTATTCTACACCAAGGGTTGACCAGAAATACAAAAATAAACAGACTGTGACCTAACCATGCTCTGTTTGCATATACTGTAAGAACACAGTAAATACAAAGACATGGATAATGATTGTTTTTAAGACCTTAGATATACAGTATGTTCAGTTGTTTTATTTAAAAATAAAAATATTTTGCAATATTTCTGCAGTCTGCATGTGTGAGACAGTAGAGTTTTGAGTGTTGTTTTGCAGTTGTGTTATGAACTACTGTGCCAGGGTCAACTTAATGCATAGCTGCCCTTTAAAAAATCCTGGTTTGACTAACATTTTTGTTGCCTTAAAAATATATAAAAACAATGGTCTTTCAATACAGGAAGTTGCTAATTCTAACCATTTTAAACGTCTGTCTCAAAAGACTGGTTGAATCTTTAAACATCCTTTGATTTGCATATTTAAGAAGGACACAATGAGAAACTGGTTACTTTTTCAGATTTTAAAAAAGAACACAGCTACGAAGTATTAAGATGTGCAAGTTAAAGCCTTTTTTACGATAATGCAATTGTTTGCTAATGTTTACTTTTTAAGGCTAAGTGTGAACTCTTCTGATAAGGGTATGATATTGGAGACAAAAAATTTTTTTCTGTTCACAAAAACGCACAGAAGATATGGTATGAAATGCAAAATCAATAGCTGTCCACCCCACCCAGGCAAACAGAGAAACAAAATTGCAGGCATTATTACTCTCAAACCAATAGTAGAGTGCTTGAACTTAACAGATGGGGTTACTGCAGGTTAAAGTTGCCATATATGGCCACGGGGTCACCCAAAATAGAAGGTGCTATACTGTATCTCAGGAACCAAAGCAGCTGGGAAGCTACCTTCAATGCCACAAACCGGCACAACTGTGGCACTAACAAATGAGACTGGTTCGGTTCTCCTATGATTTCTGTAGGGGGGCTGAGAGATGTCACACACCTAATAAGAAGGCATTATATCTCGGGATTGAAAGGAGCACAAATGTTACTTTCAACAGCATAAACCAGCACTAACGCAGCACTAACAAATGAGGTGGGTTTCATCAATTGTGCTGCTTGTAGGAGTGCCAGCTTCATGGAGCTTCTTGATACGGGTAGAGCAATATTTTAATGCCACAGGATATCTGAACATTGCTCCAGCCCATGTGCATCCATTCATGGCAGAAGTGTATCCATCTGTGAGTGGGCTTTCAGCTGCATAATGCTCTATGCCACAATGCTGGGAAAGCCCTTGAATACTTCCAGGAACATGATAGTGAATTCACTCTAATGCAGCGGTCCCCCCAGTTACCAGATCTCAATCCAATCCAGTATCTGTGGGATGAGATGAAATGAGCTACAGTATTTGAAGTAGAGATCTGCCACCAGCTAATTTGCAACATCTATGGGGCACCATGGAGTTGACATGGGTCAGCATTCCTGTGCTGCACTTCTGACACCTTGTTGAGTCCATGCCCTGACAATTTCAGGCTGTACTGAGGGAAAATGAGGGAATAACTTGCTATGAGGTACAATAGGTAACAGAACCTAACAGTCGCCAATTAGTGTATGTTTGTAGCAGTTTTAAAATTCATGGTAGGACCTCTATTTTAAATACTGAAGTAACAACTTTGTTAAAATAAACTACAATGTAAAATGATAATACAAATTGAAATATCTAACTTTAAAAAAATAATAATTTTCTTCAAAAGTGAAGAGTTAGATATTTGTATTCTGGAATGTATCATAAACAAAATACTACATCAGAATAACTTACATTTGCATAATTTAGTGAAAGATAATATCTCAATGTAACAGTAGGCATCTTCTTTTTTAATAATTGAAAGCATACAAATAGCACAACATTTTCTATCTTTTCAAAGTACATTGCTTGTGGATACCTACTGGATTAATCACTGTTATTGGTCTAAAGATGAGGATGATATTGTTTTAACAAGTTAATTTTCTGTTGATTCTTTGCTTTTTCTATATTAAATGTTTTTTAATGTGGTTATGCTTTCTGATAATGGATGATCAGATTTAGTGAAAACATTTGAGCACGGAATTCAGCTTGAATTACCTCTAAAGGAATAAGTAAAGGATAATTCCATACTGAAAACTAGAAGAAGCACAACATTTTGATTGACAAATGAACAGATGAAACATTGTTTTTTTTCTTTCTTCTTCTCAGAGATTTGGTATGTATGTACTCTATATGTATGTTTTAATTCCTATGATAATGACATCACTTTTGGAATCAGGAAACCCTGGCTAAACCTTTATGGATTATGTTATAGTCTTCTGCAGATAAACAGATCACAAAAAAATCTTGCACTTCAATTACATCTATTAATCTTTCTACTAATCAGACATTCACTTGAATTCAAATGTAATTTCAATCAAATACTAAAACCTTTGTCCCATTACCCATGAAAATTTCTTATGTTGCATACACATCAGAAAATGTGTAATATACTATTTTTACTAGCCATACAACATTACCAATACATTTTTAAATCATCTCAAAGAGAAAGAACATCTTTTTGATGGTCTTAATTTCATGAGTTATGACATTTTCCTACCACAACAAATAAATTATATAATCATTACATACGTGATCTACTGTTTCAGTCATTTGGACAACAAATAATGTAGATCTCTGTCCCTTGTCATAGCACATTAATCTCTTTAATTGAATGAGGCTGGGAAAAGGAAGAAAATTCTCTTTAAGAACAGTCTAGAATTGATTTGCTGCTCCAATAGCACACTGCTCTGGTCTCTGTGTGTGGTATGTCTAATAAAGGATGGCTTTTATGCTGACCCTTTATTTTTTTTTTTCTTCAAGCACAAGAGGCATATAACGCTTTACCTCACTGTAATGAATTACAGACCCAAAGATGTCATTTGTTGAGTTAAAGAAGAAAAATAAAAAATAAACTATGAGAGGAATAGTTCAATAATCAAGTGTAGTAGCTTTTACACATGAGTAAAAGGAAGGGAGAGCACAGTTCTTAACAGCAGGAAGTGGGTTCTGTTGAGTGTAGTATTAATGTGGCAAAAAAGGCAAGAGAGAGAATGAAAAATCAAGAATTACTATTTTATATTTTTGTAATTGAATACTGTGTGCACAATATGTTTTCTATACAGTATTTGAATATCATCACTGATTACAAAACAGTAGATTATACTAAGTCTTCTTTGTGAATAACCTAAAACCCAGACTGCATCCACAAAACTTATATTTTCTCCCTTTCTTAGAAAAAAAATATACTTAGTAGCAGGAGCAGCCTGTGCTGGTGAGGGATCACCAGCTGTCTTATTTTCATACAATAAGAGTCATGAAATGTTATGACTGCATGTTATCAACTCCACATTGCTATCTTCTGCTACATCTTTAAATTGGCTACTCAGAAGGAAATGGTTAAATGAAGTTTATATGAAGTTGAATTTCTTTCTCTGAGGTGTTCAATTTTTTTTCCTTTCTTTCACAAAGTCTCATGTTGTTTTTTGGCAGCCATCTTCAGCTGGTGTCCATCTCTCAGCACAACCAGTGCCATGAAAAATTAAACACTTATGACTTCACTTTTGTAATAAAGTGTTAACAGCAACAGTAACAATAAAAAAAAGATCTACAGTAACTGTACTATCCACTCTATCCTATCACATGTAACCAGATCTCATTATATTGTGGCTCCCAGAGGTCCCAGGTTGCTTGTGTAATAAGATCCCATATCTTATTGGACCAAACAGTAGTTATGCTTCTCCCTCTGGGGCAGCTGAGAAGGAGAGAGTCATTGCTTTGTTTTTACAGTATGAAATTGTTGTTGTATTTTTTTTATTTGATTTTCCCCTGTCTCTGGTTTACCTATGTTCTTTCTTTGTTGAGTGAAAGTATCTGTCTGCCCCACAAAGCTTTGAGTCTGTAACTTCAGTAAGATTGGCAGCAAGCCAGTAAGTATGTTAGGAGTGACAGTCTAATCTATATAAGCCTGACAGCCTATCTGCTTGGGCGGTAAGATGCATTTCAAGATTTTGTGATTGAGTAGATGGTGCTCACAGGGATATTTGAAGATTTTTGGTACCCTTCTTCTGATCTGTGCTTCTCAATAACTTAAGTCTTGACTTGCTTTGAAAGCTGTCTTGATAGTTGAGTCTCCACTTGATTTTCACTACCTAACCAAGGAAACTCAGAGACAGACTGGTATTTTATTCTGAAATCACATATTAATGGTAATTTCAATATTAATATTTATGTCTAATATAATTATTTAGTGCAATGTAATAATATTTATATTTAATATTGGTATACATAGACAAAGGCCTTTCACACTAATTGTTTGGCTTATAAAGGTAATTTTAGCACACCTAAATTAATTTAGGTTTGCCATAGCAAAGGATTGTGATACTTATGCAATCAAGTTTCCATCTGTCTTTCTTATCTATTTACTTTATTACTCTTTTTGTGTTTTGCTTTGAATGTGTGGAGTAGGTATATGACAAATGTTAATTGCTATTTTAAAGTATTATGATTGCAAGTTCAAAAGCAACAAAATGTGAAAACTGTCCAACAGTCTAAATACAGTACATTTGCAAGGCATTTCACAAGACTATGGTGCAATGTAATTATTTTTCATTCATTCACTACTTTCACTATTTTAGTGATGTATTATTTCGAACCAAGAAATATCTCCCCATTTGTTTAGCATCTGTTTCAGAGAGAAATATAGTCCTGAAGGGGATACTTTCTTTGATAGGACAAAGGTTTCCTCTTTTGATCTTCTGTGGTATGCATTCTTTACTTGCCAGGTAGAGTTCTGTTTTTCCACATCTATGGAAAGTTCTGATGTTCTGATTTTCAGAGTAGTATTGAGTGTTGTGTATGTATTTGTAAAGAAATTGTAAATATTTACTTGATCTGTTTAAGTTTGTTTTGTGGCTATTATTTTGTTACTACACAGTGCCAGAGAACCAAGTATCAAGTTAAACATTTCCTTATGCCCTGACAATAGGGGACGTTTAAATGTTACTTATTTATAATTTTCTTGCAATGTAACATTGGTGCCAGGACTTGATATCGATTTTGAACTGATTTGATTAATATTGTTTATCAATACTTTTCACCTCCCTGTATTCAATCATACTTGCTTCCTAAATCATTACAATATCATGACTTCAAGAAAACAGCCTTGAAGTCCTGCTGTGATCAACCATTTATTCTGATTTAATACCAATCTGTGAGATTAATTAGCTAATGCCATCAACAGTAGAGATACTGGGTCACAGGGTCTAAGATGCTTGCAGGTTCACAAAACTATTAGTGGAATATTCCATAGTCATACTTCCAGAGGCTGACCAGACCATTTTTGAATGATGCCAGAATTGTATTAATACTCCGAGATGTCATATCCAACACTAACCTAATAGTGTTTTATTTTGACAGTGTGTCACATTTCCTGTTGGCGCTACTACCTTAGTGAGTAGCATTGATTCCTGGGTATAGACAGACTGTATGTGGTATATATGAAAACCGTGTATACTGTAGGTATTTGTAAATGTCACCTAAATGAGTAGAGAGATGCTTGCAGTGTGTATGTAAAATGGGAACAGTGAAGCTAGACATGTAAGGATGTGATTGGAAATGATTTGTTGAAGAAAACCATGAACATTTAGATTTCAAATACTATTCCCAATTTATTTTAATACCTATTCTGCAACTTCCTCATACTGAAATTTGTTTAAAGGGATAATGGCAAAATGCCTCTTTTTCCATGTATCCCAGCAGATTCCCTAGGAATATTTTACGGGAAAAAGAAAATATACGGAAAAAAAAACTTGCCAGACATGTAACTCAGACTTAAACATCAGATGATTCTTAACTTTCACAAATGACATAAGGGCTTGTTTGATGTAAGTGCTTCAGTGTTTGATAGGAAAATTTATAGAGGTTTGGCCCCAGTAATTGCTCCTTGGTGGCCACTCTTCGAGGCAGCTGTGATCCTGCTGAGCCAACAAGCATGAATCTGCTCCTGTTATTATGAGATTAATACAACTAGGAAACAAAAGGAACAATCTGTAAGAAAGCCTCTGCATAAACTAATTTATTCTTTAAGCATTCTGTAGAATTTTTTTTTCAATATTTCCTCCCAACATCTCTAAAATAATAGTAAACAAAAGGCAAATTTAAAGAAAAGAGATATTGTAAAATGATATAGTACTGCAGGTCCTCAACCTTGACTTTGAGGTCAGGGGACAATTTATTTTTATAAAAATACAGAAAGAAACCCTTTTATATTTGTGAATGCATACTTTTACTTCTTGTACTGCTATTATTGTTTTGCATATACAGTATATTTGATTCTAAGCTACACAGGCTTCAGATTCTTCAAGTTTGCATCTTGAGTGCTTGCTTTTACAAGCAGTTCCAGTTGAACATGTCCCTATATTTTAATCTTTGTTCTGGGTCCCAGTATGTTTTAAAACATTTTTTTCATTAGTGTTCATGTCACAAAGAACTGTAATTCTATGTATTCATGGTCATTGATTGAGAACACAGAACAGTAAAAGCTGTTGCTTTAACTCTGTTGGAGGAGGAATAAAAATAGGAAGCACATTTTCACATAGCGAGTCATGAGTCCAACCCTGATGTTAAAGCTGACTCCTTGGGTCCCTTAAAAAATGCATGAAAGGCTATCTTGAATCAGTAAACTAAGAATTAATATAACAAGGGTCTCAAGGCCTTTCTTCTTACTTAATTACTTCCTCTATTTCGTTCTAGTCCTGTTTAACCTTAATTTATTGTATCAGGGCAAGTACAGTGAATATTTTATCATCTATTTTGTGAAAATACATTTTGAATCACATATTTGTTTACATATTTAAATGTGGGATGCAAACTCTGTTTACTATTTTGTGCCTTGACATGTTTACATGAATTACAGCACAGAAGAATGAGTTGTCTGATATTACAGTGTTATTTAAAAACCTTGGTGGAAATGCTAGCTTTCTTGTTTAAAACAAAAAGCAAGGGTAATGTTCACTGATACAGACAATCTCCACAGGAGCACACAAGAAAAGACATCTGCAGATTATAGCAATCAAACTTATTTCACATCATAATGTGCAATTTAATACTAGAGATATGCAAGTACAACATAAGATCAAGTCATTAAAATGAGTCAGCAATAAAATTATATTCTAAAGAGCTAACTAGTGTGGCAACATGATTAGCCTTACATTTCAATCTGATTTGTGTGCCAAGGCTTCTTCAAATGGTCCCTATATTTTAATACATTTCAGATGGTTTCTGAGATTATTCAAGGCAATAAGGAGCCAAATAGGAATATAAGTACCCAAGTTCTTTCCCTTTCTTTTTAAATATGTTGAACATTGTACTTTTGCAGCACATGAAAAATTTGAACATCAGTTTCTTCTCAGAGGCAGATCTGCCTTTGAGGGATTTTTTTTTCTTTTGGCACAGTTTCTGAAGCAGTACTGCATACAAATATAACTACCAATTTTAAAACTTGTCTTAGGTTTTGAAGCAAATCTGTAATGGCGATTGAACTGATGTACATAAAATGGCATGTGCACTTATATACTGTGTTCTGTACTTACTAGTATTTTTAAGAAGCAGTAAAAGTGGAACTTTCAAGTGAAATTGAGCAGTGAGATGTGAAGCTGTGCATTCTCAAAAAATCTAAACCAGCAGGCGTTTTAAAGAAACAAGGTGGATTTCTTTGCATTTATGGCTCTGATCAAACCCTCTGGCTATGGTGGTTCTGCTGTAAGTCGTCTTCGGGATTTTCAATTCTTGCTCAATTTACCAATGATGTCTATCATTCCCAGGATTCATAATATTCCTTTTTCTCACCAGGTCTGAGTAAGATAACAATGGCCTCCACTTTGGTTGTGTCATATTCCACGGCCAATAATTTTCAGATAATCTATCTCCAAGGAATGGAATTTTAGTCCAAATTGACACTTTGATATATTGAGTTTTAGTCTATTGCCTCAGTGTTCTGTAGTACTTTGGTCTTTCACTGTTGTTGTAGTGTTGTTCCCCACACCACAATATCATTTACTAAGATCTAAAACATCTGACCAACTCTTTTTTATTTGCTCTCGTATTGGTGCTGAAACTCTTCTCTGAGCATGAATCAGAGCATTACTTACGGCTAAGCATTACTCTTGAGCTGAATTTCATAAGCAAATGGCCATGTATTACACTCTTTGAATACCGCTATTCACTGTGTATGATCAATTCTGCATTGGAACTATTAATAAAATACACCCTTTTGACTAACTCCACGTCCTCAGAGGCCCCACCACCTATGCCCATCTGGAACAACTAGAAACCTAAGGTGATGAACTTTGTTCTTGACCAACACTTTTGGCATACTCATGCATCTCATGTTAATGTGTTGTCCATTAGATTCCATCAATGGGACTTTCTTTTCTTCCTTGAGTGGCTTTTTTTACATTACTTTAATGCCACTCATGTTACTCATGGTAAGCTTTTGCCCTAATGTCAAATTTCAGTGGAATTAATGTTCAGTTTATTTGCAATGACACTATCCATTTGTTCCTGACAGCTCAATTAAGAGTAAAACAAGTTTTTTTTATTATTATTCCTGATACCATCTAATGTTCATTAATTGTTCAGTAAGTAAAAATTTGCAAAACAATTAATGAACAGCTAGCTTCTGCTGGTCATTATGTTTATTATGTTTCAGCTGTTGGACCTTCTTCAGGTATGAGGGAGAGGGAAAACTGCAGTTAATGAAGCATGGGAGAACAAAAGATATGTAGGATAGTTGTTAGGAGCAGGGGAGAAGGAGTATCGACACTGGAAGAGAGATGTGAAGTCAAAACCTGCAAATGAATAGAGAGGATTAGAAGGAGTCTGTTAAGGGAAGGAGGAAGTTTGATCTTATTTTTAGGATAATTTTGGTTTTGGATTTCTTCATGTTATCAGAGATCTGAAACCCCTCTGTGAGTATGCAGAAGGATAGATCAGTATGATCAAGGCCGTTGGTAATGAAATAAGAAACCATGGATGTGGAGAGATCTTTGATTCTCACAGCTCTAGCATGTTTCCTGAAATGTTCTTCCAGTCTCCTTCTTGTTTAGCCAACATAAAGAGCTGGGCATTTTCAGCAAGAGATGTGTACAGTAAATAACATTACTGGAAATACATGATGTCATCTGGGTGATCTGGAATTGTAAACAGGGTCCTTGGATGTGCGTGGTATTAGATAGATAGATATATATTTACAGGTAATGCCAGCAAGTTCTGTGGCAGGGGAAAGTGCCTGGTGTGGATGATTGCTGTGGGCACTCAAGAGACCTGTGAACAAGGTTACACAGATTTGGTGGTCAGCGATATGAGATTATCTGCGTAACCTTCTTACAATAAAGTGTATCCCTGTCTCATTACATAGAACAAAAATATTATCAAGAAATATCAAGACGGGACACATAAAACGAAATAAATTAACACAAGATGCCCCATTAATTATAATTAAAAAATCCAAAGAATTCTTTATGCAGCTGTTATAGTCTGATATCTTTCCCTCATGTTCCAGACACAAAAAGACAAGCAAAGACCTTAAAGACTAGAGCATTGTGATCGATCTGACTTTTCTGAGAACTTGGACTATTCCAATTACTAAACTGATTTTGGTTTCTAAAGGGTTCCCCTTTCTTTCATGGTTGGGGAGTAATGCAACAGAGGGCTACCTTTATGCCTTTGTCTCATGGCGACTGGTATCCCAGAAGATATCTCTAATAAGATGTCATTAGTTTAGTCTTAGATTGTTAAATTGTTAATTAACATTATTGTTATTGAATTATTTAGATAGATAGATACTTTATTGATCCCGTGAGGGAAATTGCAGTGCAACAGCAGCTTAACACACACAACACAGCCACAGTGTAACGAATTATATACTAATAGTACAATACATACAATACAATACAATACAAGAGTTACTCACAGTCCGGACACACAAGAGGAAACTAGAACAGAACAGTACACAGAAAATCGTATCACACGTATGAATATAAATATAGATGTAACCATAGATATAAATATAAATATAAATGTATTGCACAGGTCCCTGGCATATATTGCACAAAAGTGGTTGTAAACGGGAAAAAGAAAAAGAAAGAGAACAGATGTAGCAGTAGATGTGTATATGCGTTTAGTCCAGAAACAGGTCACTGTCGCTGTTGCCTCTGCCAAGATGCAAGGTGGATGCGTTGTACAGTCTTATGGCAGACGGCAAGAATGACCTCCTGTAGCGCTCCCTGTCGCACCGTGGATGAATCAGTCTATTGCTGAACGTGCTCTTCATTCCTGCAAGCCTGTCATAGAGGGGATGGGATAAGTTGTCCATGATGGCCTCTAGTTTGGACATCATTCTCCTCTCAGCCACTACCTCCAAGGGGTCCAGGTCAGACCCAATGACAGAGCTCGCTCTCCTGATGAGCTTGTTCAGCCTTTTGGAATCTACTGCTCTAATCCCAGAGCCCCAGCACACCACTGCGTAGAAAATGGCACTCGCTACCACCGACTGATAAAACATGTGTAGCATCTTACTTCACACATTGAAGGACCTGAGCCTCCTCAAGAAGTAAAGACGGCTCTGTCCGTTCTTATAGATGGCCTCGATGTTCTTAGACCATTCCAGTCTATCGTCGATGTGCACTCCCAGGTACTTGTACGAGTCCACCATCTCCACGCCACTCCCATGGATGTAGACAGGAGTAGGTTTGACCTTTTTCCTCCTGAAATCTACCACCAGTTCCTTTGTCTTTGTAACATTCAGTTCCAAGTGGTTCACCCCACACCACTCCACAAAGCTGCTGACCAGTCCTCTGTACTCCTCCTCCTGCTCACCCTTGATACATCCCACAATTGCAGAGTCATCTGAGAACTTTTGCAGGTGGCATGACTTTGAGTTGTACTTAAAGTCCGAAGTATAAAGGGTGAAGAGGAATGGAGAAAGAACTGTCCCTTGAGGTGCCCCTGTGTTACTCACTACCAGTTCAGACACGCAGTTCTGAAGTCTCACAGACTGTGGTCTGCCCGTCAGGTAGTCAGTGATCCACGAGGTCATGGAGGCATCGACTTGCATCTCCTCCAGCTTCCTCCTTAGAAGTAAGGGCTGGATGGTATTGAAGGCACTGGAGAAGTCGAAAAACATGATCCTTACAGTGTTGCCAGCCCTGTCCAGGTGTGAGTAGGCCCTTTGCAGCATGTAGATGATCGCATCCTCCACACCAACACTGGGCTGGTAGGCAAACTGTAGGGTGTCCAGTGATGAGCTGACCAGGGGTCTCAGGTGGGATAAGACCAGCATCTCCAGTGTCTTCATGATGTGAGAAGTCAGTGCAACTGGTCTGTAGTCGTTGAGGACAGAGGCGCGCCCTTTCTTTGGTACCGGGACCAGGCATGATGTCTTCCAGAGCACCGGGACTCTCTCCAAGCGCAGGCTCAGGTTGAACAGTCGCTGGAGCACTCCGCTCAGCTGATCAGCACAGGCCCTCAGAACTCTGGGACAGATGTTATCTGGTCCTGTGGCCTTACCCTCGTGCAGCCTCTTCAGCTCCTTCTTCACCTGGTCAGCTGTGATGGTCAGCCTGGCCCGGGGGATGATGCTCATAGTGCTTTCAGTGCCGGAGGTGTTAATGGCGGAGGTGTTGGAGAGTGGCAGCTGTGGGGGATGGGTGGGTGAGCAGCCGTCGGGGGTTGTAGCTGTAGGCGGCCATGTTTGTGGGGGGATGGAGGAGGTGTTGGGCAGTTGCAGCTGTGAAGGGTTAGGGAGCGTGTGGCTGTGGGGGGATGGGTGTTGCGCCACAGAGGACCCAGAATCAAACCTGTTAAAGAACTGGTTCAACTTGTTGGCCATCTCCAGGTTCCCTTCTGTTGCAACCCCAGCCTGTTTGAAGCCACTGATCTCTCTCATGCTGCTCCATACATCTCTCACCCTATTCCTTTGCAGCTTGTCCTCAACCTTCCTCCTGTAGGCATCCTTGCTCTCTCTTAACTTCTGCTTTAGCTCCCTCTGTACACGCTTGACCTCTTCCTTATCTCCCCTCCTAAAGGCTCTCTTCTTGTCATTCAGAAGAGCCTTCAGGTCGCTGGTGATCCAGGGTTTGTTATTTGAAAAGCAGTGTACGTCTTTGGTGGGGATGGTGTTGTCTACGCAGAAGTTAATATAGTCAGTGACACAGTCCACCATGTTGTCTATGTCCTCCCCATGTGGTTCGCACAGCACATCCCAGTTGGTGGCCTCCAAAGCACCACGTAGATCCTCCATAGCCTCCTGAGACCATCTCCTCACGGTCCTCATGGTCACAGGTTGGCGCTGGACAATAGGCTTGTATAGTGGTGTAAGCAAGACAAGGTTGTGATCTGATCTGCAAAGGGGGGGAAGGGCTGTGGAACTATATGCATCCTTAGCATTGGCATATAATAAGTAAAGTGTTTTGTTTTCCCTGGTCGGGCACTTAACAAACTGGTGGAAAGTAGGCAGAGTGGTGGAAATAGATGCGTGGAATATTTACATATTCATTATGTGTTTTTCTTTAAAATACATTTAACTTTCAGTGTATAAATGTACAGTACTGTATGTACATGTAACATACTGTACTTTCGTAATATGTAACCTTATTTTCGTAACCTTAATTTTGTGATTTTTGTGATTCTTGTGATTTTTGTGAGCTCACAGAAAAGACATTTCATTGCCGTCACGCTGTATTGTTGTGCATTTGATAAATAAACTTTGATTTGATTTGTACTGTATGAATTGTTAATAAAACCACAGCAAATGCTATAAGTTTCAAACTTCATTAGTTGTATTTTAATGCCTCTCAGTCTATAATTATAACAATAGGTATAGATAATCTATAATAACTTTATAGTTAAGAAAATGTGTAAAATATACTTTTGTGGAATTTCATCTTAAATAATGTTCATCTTTGTTATCTGTGTAACTGTTTGAACTACCAGGTCTGATTTATACCCCAAAATGGACCCATTGAAAAAAGAATAAGAAGTTTAAAATATTCACCTACAACTACATCTATAACATATATAATCTGCCTTTAAAGTTTGAAAAAATGGAGGCTTCATTAAAAATGAATAGTTCACAATGGAATAGAATCCTAGCTGTTTTTAACCAAAACAACAGCTATCTGAATTTTCCTGAATTGGAACCACAAAAATGTATTTTATCTGTAACAAATTAATCCATGGAATGTGTTTTGCAAATTACATGATTTTTTCCACTTCTATACAAAAGTGAAAATTAGCAACATGTTGACTAGAAAACAAGATAAACATTTTATGATTTTTTTTGTGAATAAATACAAAAATATGTCCATGAAATTTGTTTTAAATTAGTCCATTGGGCCAATATTCTGAAATACTCGTGTTTTACAGTTTTACAGTACCGGTCCCTAAATGTATTTTTTTGTTTTTAATTTTTGTTTTGTTTTTAATACTTTGTTTGGAAAAAGGTATATACAGTACTGTAAGTTAAGTAACTACTAGTTAAAGTCAGTTTACAATATATTAGCTCCGAAAGCAAAACTATTTTGAATGGTTATAGGAAGCCTGTCCTAATTTACAGACTGCCTGGGGATTCATGTTATTTATTATCATAAATGGCAGCAATGGGAAATTTAAGAGACTATTATATTGGTTGACTTTTACTTGGTAATTGCCATAGACTTCTCTATCTTCCATAACCACAAAATCAATGAGGGTTTATATCACTAGGATAGTTTTTAATGTCCATAATAGTTTCCATAAAATAGAATTCCAGATGTTTTCTACATTGTTGTCATAATCTAGAAGGAAGATGTGCAGAAATGTGTGGGCTGAGTGGTAAAGGTATTTTGCAGAACCATTCAATGCTTGATTAAGGCTAATTTCAGTAAATCCTAGTATTCTTCTTAAAGCATAACATAACAGAATAAGTAAAATTCCATATAGAGTATGCTCACTTCAAAAAGGTTAACCAAAATAAGATGGACTCAGTTTAATTTTATGTTTCTGATTAATTACCTTAAATCCAGAAAGTGATAACTGAATACAGTACAACAAAGTTATCATTTTCTGTCACAGGGATGATTTTAATTAACAGTATTGCTGGTAGCAGGGATTTGTATAGTGAGAAAACGTTACCCGCAGTTTTCGAATCCTGTTGATATTCACTATGCTAACTAATATCCAGTTCAAAGTAGTTAATAAACATATTGCAAGAATAATGTAAAAAAAAAACTATTTTCAAAATCAATTATTTTTCCTGCCTTAAATATGAGTATTGCATTCATAATCACTTGGTTCCTTTAATATTTCAACTACTTTAACTATAAGAACTATGTCCATCATCTGTCTTTCTTTCACATAATGGTTTATTATAAAACATTAGTAAAAATAACATTTCACATTTTCATGCACATTTGTGATAACTGGCAAACAAAAAGTTTTATTTTTCTTTCCCAACATGGTCCCATGCCTAAACAATGTAGACCTTTGTTGCTCTTTTGTTATGTAGTTGTGCACTTAAATAAAAGTGCCTTTAAGAACATTACTGCATCAGAAAACTTTGGTTTCAAGACCTGCATACTAAAGGTCTTATATGAAGACCGCACCATCTGCAGCATTACAGTGGTGGAGGATGTGGGCAGGCTGGTGCATTTCAGACAGCTAGAAGGTGCACATGGTACAATATAAAAAGGGGGATTTTTTCCTCCCTACTTTCTCCTCTGTTCTAATGGATTATTTTGAGGTGGATTTTTTTCCCCTCTCCATTTGTTTTATAGTTGAAGATGGAGAAACTACTTCAACAAACAGGTCAGGCTTTTCTAACACAGCAAGAAACTGTGAGTACAACAGGAGGCCAACCAAGTTCAGAAGAACAGCCTCTTGCTCAATCAAAAATTGACCATATCATATTAATATGATAACATATGGAGCCATTCTGTTTCTGGATTTGAATAGTGAAGATCGTCCTGTCCTATTCATCAGCTGTTTTTTTTTTCCTGCTAAGAAAAGGTATTCCACCATTGTTAATGATTGCTTGGTAATGAAATGGGTATTAGAGTCTTTAAAATACTACTTTTTGGGCAGATGGTTTACTCTTATGACAGATTACGTACCACTTACTTGGATGTTGATAAACAAAACCTGTGATACAACTATGAAATGTAATTTCAACTTAGGTTGAAGGCTTTTCATTTTAAGGTAAAGTACAGACCAGGACACAGCAGTATCATGTGGATGCTCTCTCACATATTCAGCATACAAGTACAGGTACCACAGGAGGGTAGTGTCCAATCTAGTGGGGGGAATGTGATGCTCCGAGGGGTGTGATAGTAGAAGGACACTACTTTCCCAGGTGGATCATGTAATTTCTTTATAGTAATAAGATGGCCACGGACAGAAACTGAAACATAAGATGCTGATGTAGTGTCTGGAACTAGGCACAGGTATCACAGCCTTTTCTGCAGGGAGTTAGGAAAACACTAATCAATTGGAGACGCCCACTTTATCCAAGTCACTAAACTATATATAGTAGCCCTTTAAGTCAGGCTTTTATTTTAAAATTCATAAAATAATATTGCAGTGTTAATATTGGTACTAACAGTATTTATTTAAATACATATCACTGCTTACAGAGAAGCACAACAAAATAATTTAGTTTTAAGGAAGGAATACCATTTTAAGGAAGATAAATGAAAAACATACAACAATACAGTATCTAAATTCCTGCCTAACCCAATGATACATAAACAAATAAATGTGCAGATTTCAAATAGATATTTTCAAACTGTGACAAAACACACAAAAATGTAACTGGTATTTTGTTTTTTTACTAAAATCTCAGGCTTGATGCAAAGTGCTTGATGCTAAAAATGTTATGGGGAAAAATGACAAGTTTGCATTTTCATGTTTTCTAATTTCTATGTGGCTTTCCTAAGATATCTTTCATGGTATTGCAATAAGATGCTGAAAAATGTAGTTAAGTAATAAATATTCCCAAACCTAATTTCCCCATTCATTGCACTGTTTTATTTTTAGCTTAAGCACTTCTTACAATTTTATTTCTAATCTACACTAGCTGCTAAAGCATTTTACATGAGTAAAATACCGCTCTGACTCATAGGTAATTTCCATATCCAATTGAGCCACATTGGCTCATTGTCCCAGAGCTTATCCTGGTGTCCATGGGATAAAGCAGATTAGAGAGTACGTGACGTCCTCCCTGAATAAGATGCTACCCTGTCTTTGGGAAAAGCATGGTCACAACATGCAATAAGAACATATTTACGAGGAAAGAAAATCAGATCCTTTACTGTAACAAGCTCTTCCTTACTGACAAAAGTTCCTTTCTGGTGTATGACTTGATTGGACAAGGGAGTCCAATATTAAAGATAAATTGGATATAATGATTTGATTTGTTTCACATTTTGGGGTAAAATTAAAACTGTGCATGCATATAGTTTTATTAAAACATTTACTGTATGTTATTATATATTGATTTTTATTCCACTGCTAAGCTAAACCCTCCTTCCCCACCTTAATACATCCTATGAATCAGTTAGGCATTAATCTCTATTCATATTCATTTGTCAATGACCTATCAAATTCAGCTCCAGATGGTTTCAAATTTTATGGCAAAAATACATAAAAACTAAAATCAAAATGAAACTCAGAAGCTTGAAGTCCAAAAAAATTGCTGGGCTACCAATCTTTTAGATCACGACTTAATTGTCACCACATTTACTTCTTAACTTTCCAGACTTAACTACCTCATCATAGACTTTGGTCATTGTTCATATTACAAACTATTTTCTAACTCATAACTTATTATAGCTCTATAAAATCTAATGAATGAAGAAAATGTACTATTTTATCTGAAAGATTTCTTGAGTTGCCCATATTAACTTATATCGCTATACTTAAGTGTGGCGATACTCACATCACAGTTTATTATGGCTATAGCACTGGCCTTATTAAAAATGTGAATTTTACTCTTCATATCATGTAACCCACATGTAATAAAATTGTACAGCTTGTAAACATGGTGGTGTATGTGCCTATAATCTTAAAATAAATGTGCATATGGATGGCATTTGAAGAAATTCAGGTTTTTCCAGGGTCAACCAAAGTTTATAGTGCTTGAAAGCAATTAGATTTCAGACTTCAAGACTTTAAAGTGAGACAGATATCACCCAGTTGGAAGCTTTTCTTTTATAATTATAGTAATATTGTCAGGATGTCTTGAAGCAGAGCAGATCACCATATCAAAGCACTAGTTCTGCTTTGCTGAACTGACCTGATTTTCTCAAACCATTTGTTATTATTAGATGAGACATTTCTTAACCATTGTTGTAAGTGGAAAATATTAAATTGATATTGGAAAATACGAAATATGAGTAAAAATGCATGCTTTTGTTATATTGTTCAGCAGGGAAAGCAGACTCATTAACTGGTTCAAGAATTTTTCTGATGTTGGATGAAAGGACTATAGGATTACTTGGACTGTGAATGTTGTTCATAAGCTTGTAAGCAAAATAAACCCTGAAGGCAACATTCTGCAGCTTTCATAGAATGCAACTCAATTGTGTACTAGAGGGAAGAATGAGTAAGAGAAATTAAATTGGCTTTAGTAGGAGTTACATTATAGACAATTTACATTACCATCTCAGTATTAATAAGATCAACATTATCCACGAGTCACAATTTACTGAGATAAACTAAGCTGAGATTCTGGGATTTCCTTCGCCACACTAGTTGGTTTCACCATTTTTAAAGGTCATTGTCTATTTACTAAGATCACATATTTGCCATATACTATTTCATTTCGCATACCCCACTTGCACTCCATGAGACACACAGACATGGAGAGAAGCTTAGGGTCAGAGCGCAGGGTCAGCCACTGTATACAGCACCCCTGGAGCAGTTTGGGTTAAGGGGCTTGCTCAGGGGGCCCAATAGAATAGGATTCCTCTACCAGCCACAGGATGTGAACCAGCAACCTTCCAGCCACAGGTGCAGATCTCTAGCCATAGAGCCACCGCACCACCCAATAGTACAATTTAGGAGCCAGACAGACTTGTCCTATAAGACTGCATTATGGTCAGAAATGCCACACCAGAGGAATTAACTACCTGATGTAGTGCCATGGTTGTGTACTGTATTAAGATGTTAGCATGTGGAATAAAAACTGAAAAGTCAAAAGTAGCTAAAAAAACAGGTTACTGAGTAGTCAAGGAAATCCTCTTTTACAGTGACCTCTTGAAGTATTAAGACAGTAATATTAAACTCAAGCAATTTGTATTTCTGATCATGATATTAAAATTAATGATTGCTATAATATAATGTCCATGCATACCTTTGATAATATTAGAGAAAAAATATTTATGTTCAAACTAATACATTAAAGTGGCTACACACAGTTGTGTTAAGTAAATTTCAGAGTGTAAAAGTCAGTATTTGGTTGTGTATCCCTTTGAGACACTAACTACACAAAGTCTATGACACATTAAGCTATCCAAACAATGTGTAGAAAATGTCTGATGCTTTGACAAACCTTTGCTGGATCCCTTTTTGAGTTCTTATGTATTGTTAATGTGTTCCACCTTCAAATTGTTTCCTTTTGCATGTACAATTCATTTTAAGTCTGGAGATTGACATGGCCTCTATGATTTCCACGTTTTTTCTCCTGATGAAGTCCTTGTTATACACAATAACTGCAAATAAAAGGTTTCTGCAGTCTTTAGAATTCATTGTGCAGCTTCCATCATTATTTTCATCAGCACAAAATCTGAGTTAACCAATTCTCAAGGTGCCAAGGCCATGACTTTACCTCCACCTCCTTCACAGATAAATTGGTTTTCTTTGGAGCATCTGCCATTTATTTTTTCTTCACTTTAACATTTCCATCACTTAAGGATTTATTGTGAACTCATACTGTATGTCCATAAAACATTCTGATGTGGATATCGCTAACTATGGATTACTATGGAATTTACTAACATTTGTTTAGGGTTTTCATTGACAGCTAAGATAATTTTTCTATCAACTGCAGATGTTTTCTTGGCTGACCCCTTATTGGCTGATTGGTAAGTACACCTGTGGTTCAGTCTTCTTCAATATATTCATTTTTTTGTATGTCCATTTACTTTGATATGATTTGGAATGGGTTTTTCTTTTCTTTCAGCTTAGATGTTGCCTGCTTTTCATTAACAGAAAGTTTCAATTAACAAAAAGTTCCTTGACTTTCATTTCACATTTGTGTAATGACTCCAAACACTGAAGTGAAAAAGAGACAGCTTGTCGATGCATGCCTAAATACCTAAGAACAAATTCCTGACCAACAAGAGACACCTGTTATCCACTTATCCCAATACATTTGGTGCTTCAAAATAAAGAGGTTCAACACTATAAATGTCTTTAATTAATCCAAGAGGTTAGAAGTGAATTTGCTTCATTTAAAAAAACAAAGGATGTGTATTTATCAGTCATTTATTTTACTTGAAGGTCCCAACACATTTGATGGACACTATATATTTATATCACAGTTAAAAAAGTAATAGAGGATGGTATACCAGAACTATCAACAGAGGCTGATACCCAAGTAAGTTAAAAACCATACACTGAAATGATGTAACACTGCCCAAGCACCATATGTAGACAAGAACCTACACAATACATTGCTGCAAAATCACTACCAGAAACATAGTTGAGATTTTTCATAGTTTACAGATACATCCATCTACAATGTGCAAGGTGTCTCTATACCATGGCAGGAAACACCGTGGCACTGACAGCAGCATATCATGGCTTTTTGATTTTTGAATCATCTGATGCAGGACTGCACTACTCTAATACTGTTAGGTGGCACTGTGAATCCCTAAAGTACTACAGCTGCACATGGTGTACAGAAAAATCTGTACCGTCTTAAATGTTTACTAACCTATTAGTGCTTCATTGCGCTAATCAGATTTTGTTCCTAGATGTATTTCTTGCTATTTGGTTACTGCAGGAAGTACATTGAGCTTCCCCCATTCTATCAGGAAGAAAAGGGTAGTTTCTGACCAGAGTCTCTAGTTCGTACTTCTCCATCAATCAGAAACAACCCTTTTGTTGATTGTCCTTGCTCTTTAATTTGAGTTTGTGTGTTGTTCCCCAAAGCAGGACATTCTGTAGTCTTTTTTAACTTCCACACAATGCACTGTAGATATCCGATACATTTTAATAAAAAAATGTTATTCTCAGCTTAAAATCTGAAATGTCCCCAATACAAATGCACTATTTTGAAAGCAATTGAAAACCATTTTTGATAGTTAAAAACTTTTTAGGCACAAAAAGGGGTGGTTTTCTTCCTTGCTTACCCTTACCACTAGGGCGTACACACGTTTTCACACAGGGATTCATTTCTTCCTTTCTGTCTCTCTCTCTAGACAAGGTTAAGACATTCTGAATGGCTAAAGATAGTACAGCTCCTTACATCTTTAACTTCTCAAAGCATTTTACAATAGATGTAACTTTCAAAAGCACTGTATAAAATTTGTATAAAACTGTGTAAAAGTTCTTCTGTTTCAAATAAATATTGGCACAGCTATGAAGTATTACATGCTAGTTAAATATTCTTTAAATGTAATGCAAGCATCTCCTAATGACTCCTTTTTAAAGCTAAAATTGCAACTCGTGGTAAAATTCATATAAATAAGGGTTGGAAATAAAAGGAGTGAAACACTTCTGCTAGCTTGACACCTGCTAATTGTTTGTGATTCATCTCATTAACTTTTTGGTACCATTTAATGTCAGCACACTTGTTTTCTGAATTTCAGAAATTGTATGTATTATATTTTTACATAGCATATAAAATATTGTAATGTTTTCAGGTTCGGCGAGGAAGGACAGTGATTGAGACTCTCGTTTGAATGAGAAATTGCACTTTCATTTTTCGGATGAGCGTCCGGCACAGCAAGCACAACCACCTCTCCCACGTGCACGCAGAGAGAGAGAGAAAGAACATGAGAGAACTAGAGAGAGCACAATACACTGGGGTCTATTTAGGTACAACACAAGGATAGGGTGGCAATTGGATACAAGTATAAAAGGGGTGCAAAACCAGGGAACTATTTATACAATTCCAGGTGATCTCACCACTCTGTACACCCATACAGCCATAATGGTCAGCTGCACTGGTCAGTGGCTTTCCTAGTCCCCACCCTGGCCACTACTACTCCCGTTCTGCCCCTCGCTGTGTTCCCCAGCCTGGTGCTCTTTGGCCACAGCGCCAGGCGAAAGCGCTACAATATATTTTCAAGAAATATGAATATTAGACTAAGAAAGAACAAACTAAATGAAGCTACAGTTTCAGTAACATTTAATGCAACAAGCGCCACCTATCGACCTGTTTTGAGCAGTGAAGGGCTGGTAGCAGCACACTGAACTCAATCTGCTTTCCAATCAATGTTAATTCAATGAGAATCAGGGCCTAGCTTTTCTAACAATTGATTATTAAAGATGGAAGATAAGTATTTCTTACCAAAGAGTAATTAATACTAGAGAAAGTATGTGTTGAAATTTAGCAACATAATGTAGACAGCCATAATGAATACCACAGTTCTGAATTGACAAATTATTGAAATAGTGACCAAATAGAACCAGTCTGCAGCAGACAGTCTGCCAAAACAATTGAGAAGATGGCCAAAACCAGACAACAGATTAACATGTTCCCCAAATTAAAAGTGGCATACCCAGTTTTCAGCACAGTAGAGAAGAAACCTTCAGTGGCATTCAAGGAGGCAGACAGAGAGTGAAGCAAAGCACAGATTGCACATCTATCATCCACAACAGCTGGAAACAAGTGCCAGACAGGTAGAAAAAAGTCTAAATTACAACATGACGGATTCAGTCAATTAAATCATGACTTAATTGTTCTTACAATTAAGAACTACAACTTTTAAGAGAAAAATAATAACATCTGAGGCAAACACAATAAATCCAAACCTAACATGAAATCCATATATTTTCACTCACTAGTCTTGAAAACAACTGTGACATAACCATTAATAGGTTTATTCCATGCTGAAAAAAAAAGAAGAAAGAAAACACATCATTTTGGCTGTGGAGCCTTCTTCAGGTGTGAGAGAGACAAGGCAGTAGGCAAAGGTAATGTAGCGGGAGAACAAAGGCTGGGAGAGAGGAGGAGTGAGAGGCGGAGCAGTGGACAGAAAGAGAGGCCAATCAAGAGGTGTGAAGTCAGAATAGGTGTAGAGAGGTGTTGACCAGAAGATTAGATTTGCTTTAGTGTGATTTATAGATTTATAGTGTCCTAGGTCAATTTCTCTTTTGTCTTTCACTGGCTGGCTTGTCTAAATTTACCACATTTGTTTAATTTTTCAATTCCCCACTTAGCTTGCTGCTGGTTCCTAATGAATTGACTCCCCTTCTACTGCGTAGGTGCTTGGGTACCAAGAGGTACCGTACACTGTGTAACAGGGCTCTGTGCTCGACTATTGCAGAAGTCATCCTAATCCTCTTGAATCCTAGACAGTGTATAATCCTCCTGCACACTTGCAAGTTATCTATTCTTATTATTAAATAGTGCTTCTGCCTCCCACCATTTGAGTGCTAGGTTCACCTCTTGGGGCAACTTGGAATGAGGGAAATTATGTTATCCCTGTGCACATGTAGGATTTCTCTGTGGCCTACATTTTGAAAAGAAATGCATCAGTTTAAAAGGTGTCTATAAAATGATGTTCTGTTCTTGATATGTTCTGTTCTTGATCATTGTCTTATAAGATACTGGTAATACGATAGTATGTGGCCTAGTGTGTAGTCTCATTTCTGGGACAGACTCTGGGTTGTAGCAGCCCTTACCAGGACTTTATCAGCAGATTTCTGATAAAGGATAAATGGATTAATCTAATCTTAAACATTAAAAGAAATTAGCATTGGTCCGTATCTTTTGTCTTTTCATACAACATTCTGTTGTTCATTCATAAAGATTGTTCTGTATTTTGCAGACTGAAAACAAAAATGAAAACGCATTATAATCCAAGTTTCTATCATTAAGATTTATCACATCTTAACCTTTTTGTCAGTAACACTGTCATGGAAATAATGATTCTCTCTTGTAATCACTCCCTGTACAACACAGCTGTTTGACAAATTTACATTGGACATATTACTGACAAAAAAGTACTGAGCTCTTTGTATATACAGTATGAACTGTTTTGTTCCAGGCACATCGATCATAGTACAGAGAGGTTAGAATTAAGGAGTTTAGCCCCTCTTAGCCTCTTTTGTATTCAATTTAGACACATGGCCCAAAGAGTTGATCCAATGTTTCAACCACCTGGTTCTGATTATCTGAAAAAGCAGACTTGCGTGCAGATCATACAACAATAAACCAAAATCTTGTCAAGAAGGTATTCTGTTTGAAAATAAAAATAAAAACTATACTGTTCTTTCAACAGTGCTGAAACAATGGGTTTATTTGCTAGAGAAACTACTTTGCTTAACATTTTTTGTCATTAAGTTATCTAAGATGAATAACAAATGCACAATGATTGTAAGACTTGTGTTCTATCAATTTAAAGCATGATATCAAATATATACAAATTCAGCCATTCAGAATACGTTCTGGATACTTCAGCACTTTGCAGTGAGCGAGCTGTAACGCATCCCATTTAAAAAAAAAACGTTTTTGCGCTGCACTACTTTGCAAAACCACCAAGTGGACCAGTGAATTCTTAACATGGCGTGTGGTAGCAGTTGGGCTGTTGCCAGAAAATGCCTGGTTTAAAATCCCGGTCACTGCTGAGAGAATCTTCTGCCAATTATAGAATTTAAGTTCTATACTGTTTAGATGTATTAATTTTAAACTGTATTACAGTATGTAAAATATTAAATTACTAGTGTTTTTTATTTACCAAGACAAAATGACTCAGATTGATACATAAAAAGTGTATTATTGTACTGTGGCTTGTTGTGAACGCGGTGTGCTTCTTTCAGATTTGCTTTTGCATTTAGATAATTTATATTTTGAGTTCCTGAGGCATACCGTGCAAGGTTTCAAAATTAAAAAAAAATCTTAACTTTGAGAAATGGGTACCTGTTGAGTTGTGTACTGCTTGCAAAGTAGCTGATTTTGACAAACCTTAAAAACCTTTTTTTGTTTGAATTTAAAATCTGTCTTCCTGACTGGATTGCAGCTTATTTTATTGAGCTGTTCGGATACCTATGGAGATATCCTATCTAAAATTCAGGTCCACAGATGTTAAATTGAGGAAGGAGACAACCCTCCCTTCCCACGGACAGACAAGGTGATAAAGGGTGCAGTGTGTTAACACAAACTCTGCTAACAGCCAGTTGTAAGAGCAAGGTGACTTTCTGCTCAATTACATGAGAGGTACATTACAGGCAGATAGATTTTAAATTCTTTAAGCAACATTAGCAGTTTTATCAAATTCACCTACTTTGCACAGTACACAACTTTTAAAAAGGTACCTTTTTTTCTTGTGCAAACTCAGAGGTTTATTTTTTATAATTTCAAAACCTTGGACAGTATGCCTCAGGGACTCATTCATAGTATAATCAAAATACCCCCCACCAGGTCTTGCCTCTAGCTGTTCCAGACACATGAATCCAGACACCGAATCCACAGATATACCAAAACAGGTGTGTACATGACAATGAATGGCAGTGTGTTCGTATACAGTACTGTATAAATATACTGGATATACAGTATGATACCGTATGGTTTCAAAGCCACTACAGTAAAGTATGTGTGGAGTATTTTTCTTAATCAAAATTTAAAGTTAAATTTCTCATTGCTGAAATTTGTAATAAGACAAAATATACATTTTCTTAATGCGGATGTAACCTGAAAGAGGCACATCACATTCACAACAAGCTCATTAGCAACAACAGTGAGGCACCATACAGAGAAATGGTGGGGCAACTAGTAGATGGGTGTGCAAACAACAACCTATTTCTTTGTAAATAAAACAAAAAAGATAATCATTGACATGAGGAGGGCCAGTGCTGATCACTCCCCACTGTACATCCAAGGCTCCCCTGTGCAGACAGTTAGAAGCACTAAGTTTCTTGGTGTACACATTACAGATGACTTCACTTGGTCCCTCAATACCACCTCCCTAGCCAAGAAAGCACAGCAGCGTTTCTATTTCCTGCGGTAACTGAGGAGGGCAAACCTTCCCCCGCCCATTCTTACCTTCTTACCACCTTCTACAGAAGCACCATTGAGAGCACCTTGACCGGCTGTATCACTGTTTGGTTTGGGAATTTTAACGCTTAAGACTACAAGACCCTTCAACGAATTGGGGAAACAGCTGAAAACATCATTGGAGCCTCCATCCCTTCCATTCCTGTCATCTATCACAAACACTACATAGAAAGGGGCCTCCAGTATAGTAGATGACCCCTCCCACCCCTCCCATAAATTATTTGCCCTCCTACCATTTGAAAAAAGATATTGCAGTATATGGGCTAGCCCCACCAGACTCTGTAACAGCTTTTCCCCCACAGGCTGTCAGGCTCCTCAACACCCTGGAATCTACTTGCACCCATTTCAATTCCAGAAACAGGTTTAAATTCCCCCAGTGTTTTTGTGTAAATTGTATTATGTATTTGCCTTAGTAATTTGCACTTTGCACTATGTGTATCCTGTCTACAATGTCTATATCAGTGTCCTGTCTGTATTTGCACCGTGGACCAGGAGGAACAATATTTAGTTCCACTGTATAACTTGTATATGGCTGGAATGACAAACTTGGACCTGATATTCGGCTAAGAAACGAACCAAAAGTAATGTTCTCATTGGGCTTTGAACAACCTGGTTAGAGCGTGCTGCATTACGGTCCATGAGCTTTTCATTGTCCATTACTGCTATAAGGACAATAAAAGTTTTTTTTTAACTAATGTCAAAATGTTTCCGAAACACAATGTGATTTTTTTTCTGCTTAGTTACATGATTCCATGTTAATATTACTATCAAGTGGTATTAAATCAGTCTACAGTTAGGACTTGGTGAGGACTAGATAAAGGTTAGATGCACTATGTCTTAATATGTAAAACAATAGAATTTTAAGAGGGTGCACTTTCGTTTTCACATTACTGCATACAGTGCCTTGCGAAAGTATTCGGCCCCCTTGAACTTTTCAACCTTTTGCCACATTTCAGGCTTCAAACATAAAGATATAAATTTTTTATTTTATGTGAAGAATCACCAACAAGTGGGACACAATTGTGAAGTGGAACGAAATCTATTGGATTTTTGAAACTTTTTTAACTAATAAAAAAATGAAAAGTGGGGCGTGCAAAATTATTCGGCCCCTTTACTTTCAGTGCAGCAAACTCACTCCAGAAGTTCAGCGAGGATCTCTGAATGATCCAATGTTGTCCTAAATGACTGATGGTGATAAATAGAATCCACCTGTGTGTAATCAAGTCTCTGTATAAATGCACCTGCTCTGTGATAGTCTCAAGGTTCTGTTGAAAGCGCAGAGAGCATCATGAAGACCAAGGAACACACCAGGCAGGTCCGTAATACTGTTGTGGAGAAGTTTAAAGCCGGATTTGGATACAAAAAGATTTCCCAAGCTTCAAACATCCCAAGGAGCACTGTGCAAGCGATCATCTTGAAATGGAAGGAGTATCAGACCACTGCAAATCTACCAAGACCTGACCGTCCCTCTAAACTTTCAGCTCAGACAAGGAGAAGACTGATCAGAGATGCAGCCAAGAGGCCCATGATCACTCTGGATGAACTGCAGAGAACTACAGCTGAGGTGGGAGAGTCTGTCCATAGGACAACAATCAGTCTTACACTGCACAAATCTGGCCTTTATGGAAGAGTGGCAAGAAGAAAGCCATTTCTCAAAGATATCCATAAAAAGTCTCGTCTAAAGTTTGCCACAAGCCACCTGGGAGACACCCCAAACATGTGGAAGAAGGTGCTCTGGTCAGATGAAACCAAAATCGAACTTTTTGGCCACAATGCAAAACGATATGTTTGGCGTAAAAGCAACACAGCTCATCACCCTCAACACACCATCCCCACTGTCAAACATGGTGGTGGCAGCATCATGGTTTGGGCCTGCTTTTCTTCAGCAGGGACAGGGAAGATGGTTAAAATTGAGGGGAAGATGGATGCAGCCAAATACAGGACCAACAGGACCAACCTGTTGGAGTCTGCAAAAGACCTGAAACTGGGACGGAGATTTATCTTCCAACAAGACAATGATCCCAAACATACAGCAAAATCTACAAAGGAATGGTTCACAAATAAACGTATCCAGGTGTTTGAATGGCCAAGTCAAAGTCCAGACCTGAATCCAATCGAGAATCTGTGGAAAGAGCTGAAAACTGCCGTTCACAAACGCTCTCCATCCAACCTCACTGAGCTCGAGCTGTTTTGCAAGGAAGAATGGGCAAGAATTTCAGTCTCTCGATGTGCAAAACTGATAGAGACATACCCCAAGCGACTTGCAGCTGTAATCGCAGCAAAAGGTGGCTCTACAAAGTATTAACGCAAGGGGGCCGAATAATTTTGCACGCCCCACTTTTCATTTTTTTATTAGTTAAAAAAGTTTCAAATATCCAATAGATTTCGTTCCACTTCACAATTGTGTCCCACTTGTTGGTGATTCTTCACATAAAATAAAAAATTTATATCTTTATGTTTGAAGCCTGAAATGTGGCAAAAGGTTGAAAAGTTCAAGGGGGCCGAATACTTTCGCAAGGCACTGTATATATTTTACTGTATAATCCTTCTTTGTAGTATAATGGAAAAAAACAACATGTGTTGTTTCTATATACTGTAGCTCGGCCAAATAACCAAGGGACAGATTGGTGATTCAGTGGTAAAATTCTCACATGTCAAGTGAATAGGTCCAGGTTCGATTTCAGTCAATATGTAGGTTGTATTTATAACATTATATAACAAACCTTTTTGGTTGGGAGTTAACTAATGATGATATACATGTAGGTTACACTTTACTAAGCTAAATGTATATTTCAGTGAAATATAAAACCTTGAAATTTCATTCAGTTTTTACAATTGCCACAAACAACAAAGGTTCATGCTACTTACTGAGCTGGCCAAAAACATGGTTGATGAGGCCTGTGGTATAGAAGTGTAGTGTCAAAAGTTCTTATTGGGAGAAAAAAAGTCAAATGTAGTAGTTGTGAATAATATAACAATTAAATAAAGCTTATGTTTTCACTCACATCCAGCAAGAAGTAATTGCTTACATTTAACTGTATATACAGTAGTGCTTTTCTGGAGACTCCAACCAAAGCATTTTACAGGTAACGGGGACCCCCCCTCCACCACCACCAATGTGCAGTATCCACCTGGATGAAGAGACCACCTATTTATCTATTTTAGCCAGTGAACATTCTTTGGGCATCATGATGAATCACACTGCAGCACGGCAGTGAATTTTGATGTACATTCTGAGTGGCCGCATCAGTAGGAATACACAATCAGCAAATTAGAGGAGACCATCCACCCCACCCAACTCACTTGGTAATTAGTATTTAAAATTGATCTGAAGATGTCATCCAGTCATTTCCTGACAGAAGCAATGGTATTTCTTGGAGAAGTTCTTCTTTAAGCCTTTTAGTGTAGAATATGCCTTTAAGCCTGGACTAAAATTGTACACAATATTTTAATGTCTTTCTAGTGAATTACACTCAAAGTATTGACTGTAGGGGATGAACTCTCAAATAATGAATGCAATCAAAATTTCGTTTTTGATTTTCCTTTGGGGTTTTTGCTGACATTTCACTTCTCTGACCCTTATAAATGTTCAGTGTGAGGAGACAGGTTTTGATAAAAAATATGCTCTTTAAAAATCTGTATACATCATTTGTAATTCAATAAAATGGTACATCATTGGAAGGGGGGAATGTTTTTATCACTTTTTATACACTTTGGCATTACATTAGCAATTTTCTAGTCAAAGGGTGTTACCCCTGGGTATCAATTTTATTATGGGTAAAAGATGTGAATATCTCTTGTTTCCTTAAATAAAATTATGAGGCCCTGGAGATATGTTAATAATAAGGTTTGATTGGCTACCTGGCCAAGTGACAAGTAAAAAATTATCAAATATAGAATCCAAAGCAAAAGGATTAAAATATTATATTAACATAAGATAATCGATTTGATACATGAAACAAACTAAGCATGAAGAGGAGAAGATTGATATTAAGTAAAATAAATGAGCCTCAAATTGTAAATATAAACAATTGTTTTATTCAAAAAAAATTCATATACACTATAATTAAAAACTATATACAGATGCAGCCGTTCAAAGTGTGCGGCAGAGACACGTACCGGAGGTAACTGGCTACGGCCTCGCGCATCGTGACGCACGTTGACGCAAAATACCGCGGTACGTGATTGGTTGACACTCGTGGTCCATTGGTCAGTTGTAGGAAGATTTAAATGTCTTTACTGTGCCCGTTTTTGTATTGAATATTTATATGGAATTTTACCACTGAAGGGAAATCTTAGTAGCTGAGCATAAAAAGAATAGGAGCATACTGTAATGCGTGTGAAGGCCATAAACAATATCAATATTGGAACATAAAATACAGTATATGGCTGGTCTCGGTACTATAAAGAAAAAATACACACCAGTATTCCATTTCTCCCTAAACATTTTAAGCATCGAAGTCTTTAACTAACGTGATACCGGAGTCAACAAGCATACTTTTAGAATTTGATTAAAAGGGAATATAATATGGAATCGCGTATCTAAAGAAATTAATAACAATATAATTATATTCATGTACCGCAACACAAGAATAGTACACACTGTACATTGTCTGTTGATAATGTTTTTGTAGTGCTTTTTCAACACTCTGCATGTGACCTTGCTGGTGGCATTGTGGGTTAGGTTCCTGACTCCCATGTCACATAGTGAGTGTTCGAATCCAGCTGGAGCCATGACTTTTTTAACAAACATTTCTTTGAAAAAATAAAACTTTTCCCTGGGTCAGAGATTTAATAAAACCTCACTCGCACCAAACAAATTTATGTTTCTAAATCTCACAACAAGATCAAATTTAAGTCATTTTAATAACAATCAAAAGTCACCTATACGTTACAATATAAACGTTTATATTGATTTAAATCGCGTTTTGATTTAAATCGCAAACTCGTGTTTAAATATATGTGTTTTTGGATTCACAATCAGACAAATGCAACATAAATTGATATCTTTGTCTTGTAAGTATCTTAAAAAACTTTCAGCATAGCTTTCTTCCCGTTTAGATTTATTTTTCTTGGGATCTTGGGATCAAACGTGGAAAGATTAAATTGTAATCATTTTTATTTTTTAAATACATTTTGTAAAAGTGTAATCTATACTAAAAAGCTGCACGCCTGCTATAAAGATACATATTGTAATCCTTTTGGGTTCGGATAGGACAGACAGGAGAACTCAGACTTGCGGAGTTAAAGCAAGTTAAAGCCTTGATCTTATATATCACCTTTAAAAGTGGCATCTCAAAGCAAAGTAAATACCCAACACTGACAGTACCCATCTGTCATGCTAATAAAGCACCTTGAATTGAATTGAATTGAGGGGGGAGGGCGAGCGAGAGAGCACAGCCAGGACAGATAGGCAAATAAGATACACTCCACAGACATTCACAACAGCGACATATCATAAAACGTTTGCACATATAGTTAAATTAATACTTGTTACTTATCCTGTCTCTCGAAATAAAATTATTTTTCAAGCAATGCAACTAACGTCGGGCAACGTGTTTTTTTTAATCCAACGTTGACAGCCACATTTTAAATCTTGTCAGTCAGCTCTTTTTTCTCTATTTGAATTGTGGCGATTCAAACAACCTGGGATAACAAGTGGTCTCAAAGTCACCGAGCTCACAGAGCTTCAACAACAGATGACAATTCTCTTAGTCTCTCCTTAGTCTTCCTGAAATTGTCAGATTATGAGAGAATAAAAGCATTTTATTAAAAACACGTTTGCGTTTGTTTGGGAGCTATATTATGTATTTTTCATATGTAAGATATAATGATGTGTTCCCGCTTACACATCACACGACTTTAAAAGCTATCAAAACAGGTTTCGATTCACATTATCTGGCGAGCCTTGTTTTGTCAAAGGACAGCACAAAAACAGACAATACACAGGGGGGGAGGGCAAGCGAGAGAGAGAGTTTTTTGCCCTCTGTCAAAAAAAAACAAATCACCCGGGGCAGAGACTCTGGGGGGATCATTGTGTGGTAAAGAGCGGAGCATTTGAGTGCGTTTTTTTAACTTTTTTTACATTGCAACCCATAAATAAAAATGATACTGTTTAGACTTTTAATTATTTTTAAACTGTATTATAGCAGCACAATGCACAATGCAACGTAAATTGCAAAAATGCACTTGGAATCTGTCTAAGCCCTACTTTGTTAGGCATTTTCTTTTACTGTAATGGACATAAAAACTCCCTTGCTTTTAACAGAGTGTTTCATAATTTCTAACCATGAAAATTATTCAAACTGCGACACTTATCATTCAACCAGAGCTCGAAATATCACAAGGATCCTCAAGAGCACAGCAAAGACTGTATTAAAAGAATCGCGTATCTAAAGAAATTAATAAGATATAATTATATTCGTGTACTGCAACAGGGCTGTGTAGGGCTGTTTCACCTCTCTTTTCATGTGACACTATTCAAAAGCCATCTAGCAAAGAGGGAATTACAAGAGTGACAAACTAGTATACTTTAGATCTTTTTTTCTGAACCGGGGAAAATCTGATCATGTTTCTCTATTACAATAATAAAAAAACATTATTTTACATATCACCTTTGTCCAGTAACCTGAACAAATCCAGTGCAATATTATCTTCTTGGTTTTTTTTTTGGAAGACAATCACAAAACTTCAAAAAGTATTACCTCTGTATGTGTAGATTATCATAGAAATGTGTTTTTGTATCTGTGGATTTTTATAGAAAAGGCATGCATTAAAAGCAGGAACTAGGTACCAAAGAGGTATTCATTACAGCAAATGATTTGGGAACTGCCATTAAGCCAATTTACTGACAATGAATTTGGAGCAATTGACTAACACAAGCTAGTCAGATATAAAGTGATCCACACACCCACACACTCAGAACAGCTCACTCTATACAAAAGCCATAGAGTGGTTAATGTGCTGTGCCCATATTCACTAAAATTGATTAGTTTTTCACTTGCATGAACTTACTTTTGTATAAAAGGGCAAAAAAATGAACTAGAAACTGTAGATTGTTTCATTAATGGATTTGGAAATGCACACCGTAGCACATATCAACCAACCAAGGAGAAAATATCAAAAAAATCTATAAGTAGGATTGTCATTAAAATAAAAAGCTGTATTGAGATTTGAGACTCCAGCCTCATTGTTCCAATCATCTGTGTAAAATGTTGTAAATCTGTACATCTAGAAAATGAGTTACTGTTATATCTTTGTGACAGAGGAGCCTGTCACAAGGTACAGGTACAGTAGTACAGGAAAAACACTCTCTTTTGAGTGGTTGCTAGATACTGTAAATTCCTGAGGGTTCACATTTGGGGCTTGACTAGTAACTGCTATTATTTCATTTCACATACACTCACATAAGACATACACTTACATATGGGTATGAGTGAATATTGTAGTGTGAACTGAGAGGACTCTCGAAGTGCATGATACTCACTGTTTGTTTGGTGTTTGTGACTTCCGTGGGTGGGTCAGCTTATGGTGTCCTCAGAAGGCCAAACTGAACCCCCCTTCTAAAGGTGTATTTATGGAGATGGTTAAAACTACATGCATGAGAAGAGGGGGACATTTTATTGTTTATGTTGATGTTTATTGCACGGGGATAAAGGGGAAATTGTAAAATGTGTTGTTAAGAAATATTTGATGGTGTTCTTTTGTAGGATGAATTATGGACATATAATTTGTGAATTGTGGATATATAAAAGAGAAATGGTTTGTTCTTTATTTGAAGGATTGTTTTTGTTTTACCTGTCTTTTTGGTGTTTTTTTTGTGGGGAATGGGGAGCACTGTAAATAAACCACACTTAATTCACTTGACTTCCTTGTGGTGGAACCATTCTTTTATAAAACAGACCTACTTTGCCCTTCCTCAGGCCATCGTGTGACAATCTTGTTTACACATTTTATGACATGTCTATCTCCAAAGTCACATGGAAAATGACATTTGAGATGTTTTTGAAGAAATGTCTTTCACATGTGTAAAGTTAGAGTACTATTTCTGAGTACGTTGGGTGATACTTTCAGTCACATTGACTAAAATATCAACAAAGTACATAAAATATAAGTGATTGTTTCATGATTAAGGAACTTGAAAACAAATACATTGATTTACTTTTTTCTTTATACTGTTCCTAATCTTTCCTAATCTTGTTAAAAATGTTTCCTTTAGATCAGTGGTTGCTGTGCATGATTCCCTATCACTTTGTTTTGTTTCTTCGTATTTTGTTTTTCTTTAGTTAAAAAAATAAAATAAAATGACACCCTGTTCACAAACCTGCTCTGCATCATAGAAGTGTGACCCTAGAGGAAGGGTTTAGGGATAACTGTGGCTTTTGGGACACAGCCTAACAGCAAAGCACTAGCACTGGGTGTGACCTGCTGAATGTCACCAAAGCTTTACAGCACAGGGCCTCTTGACCTAGACACCAGGAAGTTTCCCAGTGGATTTTGTGGGAATTGGTATTCCTAAGCTAATACAGCGCCTGTGTAAGATAATTCTATTTAAATAACCACCAGCCCTCTGATAGATGTTATCCTATATGCCCTATCAGAAAAAATTAACTAGTAACTATTGCTTAATATGGGGAAATCAAATGTCACAAAGAAGCAGGAGTGAGCTGTCTTAAGTAGGTGGTTAATTAAGTGGGTCAAGTTGTGGATTGATTCCCTGATTGATAATAATTAGGTATAACTGACCGTCATCCCGACCTCATCTGCACAGGCTTGGTTGAAGACTGGGAGCTTTGGGAGTTTAGAGCTGGGAGAAGGCTATAATACTAGGGTGCCTGCCAGGGCATGACAATTTAAATTAATACATGAATATTGCTAATGACATTCAGAAACCTTTCATTTTCAGCTACCAAACTTTCCCTTTAATTATATCATTTTATATTAATATTCCTTATTAAGTGTATTTAAAGAAGTACAATAACAGATGCAATAAAGCTAATGTTTTCACTGACATTTAGAGCACCATAAGTGCTACCAATCTATCTTCTTTTTTTGATGCACAATCTAAATGGCTGCATTTGTAACTGTCACATTCAGGTCTCTAAGGAAAGTATCTACACAGTTACAATACCATCAATAACTACATATGGCAAGATATCATAACTTTGGTCTGACAGATTGTGGCAGATTGTGTTTGAATTGCTTGGTTAGAAATGTCTGGCTGTAAACACTCCAGAGGGTAAGAACAATTCTTTGACAATGTCTAGACTTTTACATACAGATGACTTGAAGGCATTGTTCATTTTTATATTTTGCTTCTTAATTTTAATTCAGCTTGACATTCATCAGGTTCAATAGACTTTCTCACTAAAGAGTAATGTAGTTTGCATGCATCTGTTAAAATCAATTGAGTATATAATTATCATGGAGATATAAGTGATCAATCAAACCAGTGAATAAACATATAATTAATATCTGTGTATTGTGTGTTATTTTTCTAACAACATACACAAAGATTCCTACTGTATGTTTTTTTAATGCCCAATACATAAATATAAGGGAAAGAATGATGTGGGCCGATGAAGTGAACAAAGTGATTTTTATTTTGTGATCATTATGTCAAGGTATCCTGAAGTGTACATTTGTTTTGTTTTAAAATATAATCTCAAAAACAAATGTACCATGATTTTAAAGTGATATCTAAAGAAATGTTTTCAATTAAAATGCAAAGTAGTGTACAGCAAGGGAACTGTGTTGGGAAACCTCATTGCAAGAAATGGAGTTATTGACAGAATAAAAAAGTATATTCATGAACCAGAATGGCCCTACACTGGAGAGTCCTGTAAACTCCCTATAGTACTATAACCTCCCACATGTGACAGGAGCAATAAAATGAACACTTGTAGTCTATTTAATATTTAAGGCATCTGTACAATATCAGAGGCAGAGTTCAGGTATTATAACTAAAGTGCTAAAAGTTGTTTGGCAGGAGCCATATGTAAATGGAAAATGAGAACCAGGGAAAGTTAATTAGCAGGAAGAAATGAGGGATTTGAAAGTATAAAACCAATGAATAAATAATGATAAATCATCTTTTTCTATGTATTAAATGTTGGCATGCATGTGTCCTGTGTCATGAGAACTGTTTAGAATTCCATAATCAAATTCTCACAGAAATGGTTACTGATTAGACATTTTCTACGTTTTATGTACAAACATACTGTACTTGTCATAGGCAAGTCACAGAGGAGACAAAGATCGACATTGGTTTAAGCAGTATTCCTGGCCGCTTAGACAACTCTTACTCTCAGACAACTGTTGTAGAAGGACCTACACTTAATTTTTTTCACCTTCTAAGATGGGCAATTTTTATACTGAAGCAAGTTGATAATTTATAGCATCATTTGTAAAACATTCCAAACTAGGAAGACAAACATATTCAATTTTTCCAGGTCTTGTGATGGGTCAGCTATGAATAAAAATCTCACATCCTCTCCTTCCATCTCACTTCTCATAAATATCAGCTAGTCAAAATGTATTATTTTTCCCTGGTTAATACGACCTCTTGGGTACAAAATAAAACACGATTTTTTATACCCTCTTGTCACAGTGCCATTGCTTTGAAATAATCCATCATTATAAAATAATTAACTGCTGACAGATTTTAAGATTGGGAAGTTGAGAATAATACAGATAATACAAAACAGGGTAGAAATAAGGTTATAGTATGTTTGAACTAAATATGTTATGTTCATAGACTTGCAAATAATGTAGGTACTAAAATTCTAAAGGATTTCACCTTAGAGGATATACATGTAAAAACATTAAAAATATTATAAAAATAACTATTATTAATTTATTTCTCAATGTCAGGGATTTCAATGTATTGAAGAGCTTGTAATATATATATATATCATAGTAAGTAGACTTAAAAAAGTAGTACAACAGATTAAAAGAAGCTACTGTTTCACCAACATCTAAATAACTATAAGTGCCACCTATTGATCTTCTTCGGCCAGTGAAAAGCTAAATTATGCAAGCCGAATTATACCACGGTATGGTGCAAGTGTTTCTCCTTTTTCATTTAGGTACATCACTGCCCCTTTGAGATTGTTGTTGCAATTTGTAGTTGTAGCCAATATCATTGCCTTTCTGAATCATACTTGATCAAATTACCTTTAAGCACTTGATGAGTTTGACAATTAGCATTATAGCAACATGGTACTTGACTTCATTGGGTTTTCTCATCTTTTCACACCTCCCACCGACATATTGGTTTATTGGTGTTTTCCGTTCAGTATACTGTTTCTCCTGTTCTATATGTTAATTGGTGTATACTGTTCCTGCATGCTTATATTTGTGTGTTCCCTGTGATGGACTGGTGTCTCATTTGGCACCCCATAAGAAATTTTCCACAACTCTTTTTCAAGAATAACTTTCTGATGAAACATGGAAGCATGATTATCATTTTGTATTCATTACAACTTTATGATATGTGATGCCCCAGGGGTCATGGAGAGAAATTTGGGCATGGAACAGGTTGACACGCCCTCAGGGTCTACTGGAGAAATATTTTGCTCACTATTTTACCCAACGTACACTCACTCTCTTCCAAGAGTGGTGCTATCACTCGGCCCCCTCGTTGGAGCAACTAGGACACAAGGTGTAGACTTTAGATTTCATGTTCACTCTGCTTGAGCTTATCTCTCATCTACTCCGAGTCCTCAGTTCTTGGACTCTTAGACTCAGAGTCTTGACATCGATAGCTCTCTCAGTGTCATATTATTTATTCCTCACTCCAGTTCTCACAAACACTCTCATTCACACCTTGGACCTCTCTATGATCTCTTCCGAGATTATCTTCTCAAGGTTCTGCCATGTGACTGAATCCCTTTTAGGGACTGACAGTAGAAGACCCTTGACTCTGTCGATCCTATTTAGCCACACCTCCTCTACCGCCTTCTTTACCATACTGGCAGACTAACACAGAAACGACTGAAGCTGTTTCTCACTGGAAGACTTCCCTGTACCTCAATGTTCATGTTTCTTCTAGTACCAGTCCTATTCTCTCATGGACTCTCTCTTTCTTGGAGCTTCTCACTGCATCTTGATTACACACATGGTGCCTCCTGCTCTGTCTTAGGAGTTTCTCTCTTTCTCTCTTTGACGTCTCCACTCAACCACTGCTGGATTCCTTACACTCCACCAAACAGAATCAAACTTCATGCCAGCTTCTAGTCACTGGCATCTACCTTATGTCACCAGCTAAGTTTCACATGCTCACTCTTACTCTCTGCTCTCTCACTCACATTCTCTCTTTTCATGCTTCATCCTCCTTGTCATACTTACTAGGAGCTTGGTGCATCTATCGTGTCTGATTTACGCTGTCTTATACACAAGCACGAAGTGAAGCTACGTTTCTGTTGTGACTGATTGCTTAACACCAGAGGTTAATAATAGATTAAACTTTTCCCTTACTCAATGCAACTACATTTCCTGAGTGAAAGCTACTCTGCCACACTCTATTCTCCGTTTCACTCACTTTACTCCACTCATAACACACCAGCTAGATATGTCAGCAGCTAGATAAGTCTTTTTCTTTACTCAATACTTCAACATCTATCCAAAGTGAGGGCTCCTCTACCTCACCCTACTCTTGGTTTCTTACACTATCACCTTTTACCCAACTATACGACAATTTGCATACTTCAAAATTCACTCTCATAACAGATATGTCTACAAACTCAGAATCCCCTTTGGAACTCTTGTTGCTTGCTTTCCATCTTTAACAGTCTGTCTCCTTAAATACAATGGATTCTCTCAAACCTGTTTCCTGCAAGATTACTGTTCTTCACTGGTCCCTCACAGGAGATAATTCTCACAATCTTAGTTTCCCCAATTCCTTCAGGAATTGAAGCTAATACACTCCCCTCTTTGGGGTTACCATCCTTCTTTCCCAAGGCGTCAAAACTAAAGCCTGTATTTACTGCTTTCTCACATCATATAACTCTGATGCAGCCACTAGTATTCTTTTTCGTTCCTGTGGTTGTAATTTTATTTACTCAACTTGTTCAACAAAAATCTTCCAGCTTGTTGACATAACTCACCTTTCTCTCTCTCCACTTGTTCACAATCAACAGCCTTCTCTCTTGCCAAACAGTATTCCAGTGTAACTTCTATCTTTTCTCTTTCTGCTTCAGTGCAGTCACTTTCTCTCCCATACCTCAGCATATATAGCTAGATGGCTGTATTTATACACTGGCTTGACACACACTCAGACTCGGTTAGCTTTTCCACCTCACCCTGCTGTACTGTGTCTACTGTTCACTCTTGTACGTGATATGTAGAAGACTCACTCTCTACTGTGACTAGCTCAGGACTGACAGCTTACTGTTCTAGGACCTTCTACAGCTATGCCTCATCAGTACCTAGATCACCTAACAGCTGTGGTCGCATACAGATGCAGCCATTCAAAACGAGCAGGGTATGCTGCGGTACAACGCGGTGGGCATGTCGGAACACACATTCCATACAGATACAGTACAATCACATTCTCCTGTCTTCCTGTGGTGTAAAATGAATTAGCAGGTGATTGAGATATAAATGCGGTGCCCACACTGGGGTAAAGTAAGCTTGAAGTTCAAAAATGATATTGACAGGCCTGTAGTTTTTTCACAAAACCTCCTAGAGTTACGAAAACACTTGCTGTGTGTACAAAGTACATTGTGACTGTTTTCACAGCCTTCACTATGTCATTTTTAAGCCATTTTTTGAACATGCTCAAATATTCTTTTGTTCATATCTTCGGAAGGCAAACACAGAAAGCCTTCAAACCAAATGCATTTTAAAGACCACAACTTGTGAAAATGTTCACAGCTTCTCTTTTTTCATCGATGTGTAATTATGCACTAACTGGAACCCGAGGGGATCACTGTGTACACATGTTCACAATGAGAGAAATACTGCTCAATACGGTTTTGTGCAAAAAACCTGTATATCACCATAGGAAGCATAACAGCATAGCCTCCAATTACCCAGACTGTAAACACAGAAATAAAGCTTTGTTTGATTTCTGAAACCCTTTCTTTATGTCATGTTTTCATTCAGGTAAGGGTCAACTATATACTCGATACTGCTGACAGCAGGAAAATTCCTATACTTCACTCAGCAGCATCTTAAAAACAGCACCCATGGTGTTCAAACAGATTTTTTTTACACAGAAGATTGACACAGCTTTGCGTTGTGAATCAGTTTTTCTAAGAAAACGTGTCCCTGGGGGAAGGTGGAGTGTGTGTCTTTCATTGGAAGACTTGCCCTGTTCTACGTTGAAAATACCTGTGAAACCGGTTTGTTTACAAACAATGTAGACACAGAGACTCAGACAGTGGAGTGAAATTCGGCACAGGCAGCACTCCTAGTGGGGGAGAGAGAGAGAGAGAGATGCAAGATGCGAGAACCGTGCACCGCCAGGCAAATGCACAATATTAATGTAGGGCTTTCGGGCTCATGTGGATTTGCGCCCTACACCCTGCGGTACTGCTGTGTACATGCAGTATGAATATGTTGTGATATTTAGAAAAATAAAAAATGTCAATATAATGCCAATAATATTTGCTTTTTTAGTTTTTCAAAGAAATATTTATTTATAAAAAGAAAACTCATGGCGACAGCTGGGGTTAAACACCCGACTTCATGGTTATAAATCAGTCACTTAAGCTATCACGCCACCAAAGCAAGTCGTGTGATAACCACTGAAACAGCTAACTTGAACTTGAACTTGAACTTGAACTTGAACTTTATTGCCATATGTAACCGGTACTGGTACAATGGAATTCTTACTCACAGAAAGTCTCTCGATTGTAAAACAAGTGTAAAAAACAAAACAAAGTGCAAACAGTGCATCAAGACAATGTACAAACAAACAATAGACAATGTGCAAGTAAACATGCAGACAGTTTGAATGTAAACAATACAGACGTGTAAACAATGACTGGAGACGTACAATAAATAAATTACAATGAGGTAGATGGTGATGGTGTAGGTGTGGTCCGAGGGGGATGGCTAAATGTGTTCGCCAGTCTCACTGCTTGTGGATCAGAGATTATCAATTACTATTATCAATTATCATTACTTTGTATGATTGGAAACGAATGCGTGATCGGATCAACGAAATGCTGTGGTGTTACTTTTTGTCAATTAAAAAATAGTATTTTCATTTACAAAGACCGTTACAAAGAATGTGGACCAGGGAAATACTTTGAGTTTACAGCTTGTCCAAGGTCATTCATAATTAATACTATTAGTAATATCTTCGTTAAAGACTTTGATGCATAAAATATTTCTGCATAATTAAAATATTTATGATAAAGGTGGTAGGTTGTGTACTTTTGTCCAACGGAGCAATCTTGCTTTCTTCTTGCGGTGGTTTTTGGGTAGATGCGTGCAGTACGGGTTTGTACCACAAACTTTGAATGGCTGCATCTGTAACAACATGGTGTCTCTGTCAAGAAGCAACAACCCTCAGGGAACTCAGACGCTGGATGGCATTAAGGAATGGCTTTTAAGCATAGCAATTTTCAAAAATTAATGTCACAGAGTGACAATTGTTGAAGAAAGACAAAGACTTATGGATTAACTGAGCTTTCATACAGTGACTGGTGATTATTATTCAGTATACTGTAAGTGTGTTTTTCTTTCTCCTGTGTAGCTGTTTTCTCCCCCTGGTCAAGGTCTTCAAATGCAGAAAGTGGGGCAGTAGACAAGGAATGAAGAACACACTATTTGCTCAGACATGACCCAATTACCACACCTTAAGGAAAGGCATGTGGAGGTGTGTGTGGGTACTGTGCGAGTTTGAACTAGACCTTGTGGAAAATAAAAAGGGCACTTAAGTTATACTAATATCTGGTACTGGTCTACTGGTGCATTAGTGGCAAGGGAGACATAAATACGTTTTTGAAGGGATAGATGGGTCCTAGCACCCTTAACCAAACGAACTTTTAAAACAAAGCAGTCACTGCATTTAAGATCACCATTTGTGACATTAACAATGAGTGGGATAACTATTTAATATGGAGAAGGTCAAAATACAAATGTCAAAGCGTGGATATAATTTTCATATTGTTTTATACATGTTCTGTGATAATATGTTTTACTATAAAATGAATTTGTAAATCTATGTATTTCAGTAGAACAATTAGGTATTATAGAAATCCCCTTTTCTTCCATTTTCTGTATTCCCAATTACATTTGTCTGCATCATTCCAAAAAAGTTTTTTCCAGACTGAACCATCAATTTACTTATTTCTAGTCCCTGTAGATGCACACAGATGGATAGACTAGTTGACAATTATGTCAGTTGACAAGAAATGTAACAAGAGTACCCACTCCTACCCCACCACAAAGTTGGCTGTTTCTCAGTGCTCAGGTTAAGCCTCTACTTAGCCACTAGAACAAAATTGAAAGCTGTCCAGACAGTAAATCATGTAAACCTGTCTGTGGTTTAGCACAATATTTCCTTACTAAGAATCACCAGAAAAAGGTTATGCTGGCAGTAGATCTATTGTTATCAAATGTAACTCATGATTGATTCTTAAGCTTTCAAAGCATTCTGGTTTACTAAATCTGATAGGCGTTCTACAGTTTTTTTTTAACCTGACTTAAGACTGTCTTTGATTTTGTTTTTTTTAAGTATTTAATTTTTGCAGCTTAAATAAAAAGGCTATTGAAGGTATAACTTTCAATAAACTCTAATGCCACACTGTGGATTTCAGTTAATAACTACAATTTTAAGATAGTAGAAATGTTTAGTAGAAATATGAAAGTATGGGTTTTGGTAATGATGTCAAGATGTAATCAGAATTGGATATGTGAAAATATGATACAGAGCCCGAGCACATTGCAGAAATAACAGGCTATACAATTTATCCCTGCTGAGTAATTGCATACCTGAAAATACTATGCTAGGAATACATGAAAAGAACAAAGTATTATCACAATTGATAAAACTCTGGTTGTTATTTAGTTATTATTTATTGCAAGAATAATACATTTTAACATTGTGCAAATTGGAAAAGATTTACTTGCAAAACTTTTTTGACATTCCCTCCATTTCAGAAGCATGTGCATCAGACTGCAGTTAATATAGTTTCACAGCAGACAGGATCACTTTACAGTTTCATTTAAAGTAACCTTTTTCTCATGTCATCTACTGTACAGATGGTTTGTTGTACCTACAAGCCAACTCTTTATGTAACACTTTTTCTGGTTTAAACAACATAGCTTTCTACTGAGTACTCTGTCAACTGCTCCTCAGTACAGAGCACACTTTAACAATTTATAACTTACAACAATCAAAATCTTCGCATCTACATACTAAATAGTGACATTCAGGACAGGTTTCTATTAATGTGTTCTACAGCTTTGTCTACATCATCTATGTGAATGATCTCTACTAATTGGCCTATAATATGTAGTTGGTAATGTTTCATACTAGTGTGTCACATCTATTTTCTTACACCTCCTAATATGTCCTCTGACTGAATATGTCTGCTATGTGTAATATACTTTATGGTTATTGAGTTTTACTAGTACCTTCAAGCTTGACAAATCCTAGTCATTTCCCAAATGCTGTAGTTTCCAATGTTGTTGCCATCATTAGTCTAGTTTTTGAAATTCCTGTCAAGATCATAAGTTTCTTCTTTGCAAGCCCTTTATTTTGTTAGTGTAGCCCACTGTAAAGGCAAATCTGGTCAGAATATTATTTTTATATATCATTGCATCTGTCCAGCTGTTTTCCTGTAACAAATCCTTTTTGGGAGTTCCCTGACTTTACCATTTTCAGACCATTAACTATCAAGCTTGCTTTTAATATTCAAAATATTTAGTTTAATATTCAACAAAGATAACCCCTATAGTTTTTAAGTGTTTCTGCTGTTATAAGCAGTTAAATTCTAAGACACCTTGCACAGGTTTTGCAACTATATTAAATTTCTGCATATCCACAAATAATTAGGCAATAATTAATTCTTCAGAGTTACTGCTCACATCTGAGTGATCATTCTATCACTAATTTCAATTTAGATTGAAGTTTTCCTTTATAATGTCTGCATTATGATTTGCACAATAAAGTCCTTGAAGGAAAATATCAAAACTCGTAGTTGATGGCTTGTATCCCAGGGTTGTTGGTTTTTTTCTCCATACTGGGTATTAAATTTAATGCTGTAATTTTTAGGATTGAAACATCATTATAGCTAACATATGTCTAGAAAAGATATACTTTCAGGTATTATGTGTGGATTTGCATATTTACTAGACAAGGTCAAATTATTTTTGTTTCAATAATTGTGAATTGGCTGAAATTGTCTGGGTTTTTTACATTTTTTTTCCTTTATTTTTAAGAAGTAACATTGGCTGAGGGAAAAATATCACATCTATAAAACCTGATGAAAAGCCTCTCAATGTTTAAAGAACTTATTAGTTTCCTGTAATTTATTAAAAAAGTTCATTTTAAATACATTACTGTAATCATCCCAGCCGAGGTTTCATATAATAAAACTAGATCTGGATATTTAAACACCTAAAATACTTAAGTAAATTAAGTAGTATCTCATGATAAGAAGACCTTTATTTGTGCAAAAAAAATCAGAACAATTCTTTTGAGAAGTTTTGAAGCCCATTGTCAGCCATGAATAATATTTAAAGATACCTTGAAATGATTCAGAGATATATCTAAATGACTGTTTGTTATTGTCAGCTTGTTAGTCAATCTCAATTCTGCAAGCAACAATTGAGTTGCACTTCAAAATCTGTACAATTCCCCATTTTAACTAAGTTTAATTAAGTGCTGCAGAGCCACTGCCTATCATTGGTGTGTCATCTTAAGATGACTCAATTAAAAAAAATGCTAGGAATACTTTTTTGTTTACACCACTATTTCCTTTGTGTTGCATGCACTAAAAATATTATCAGTTAAGATTTAAAAAAAGAAATGGAAGATTATATCAGTCTCAAATATGTGTGAGTTCTTGAGAGAAATTACAAAGAAAGTTCAACTTTCATGCATGAGATATGTGAAGAATGGTGTGCATAAACCTGTTTAAATACCTCTGAAGTTAAAGCAAATTAGGTGCAAAAGCACCTCAGCTACGATCCTAGACAATCTAAGAAAAAGATCCTGTAAGCATGAAGGTCTGGGTTGCTTTGTCTTAAAAATATAGCAGGACTGCAAGGGTATTCTGCCTGTCCACTGACTAAAAATGTATTAAGGATTATTATTTTGGAAGTTTCCATTTGTTATTAGATTTTGGAGAAAATCTTGAGTTAATTGGAGTTAATAAAGTTCTCATTTTTTGTTGATAATTTGGAACTTAGCTGATTTGCATTTTCAATTGTATTGTTTAAACAAGATTGTTTCATTTCTGTTTCTCTGTTTTGTTTTACAACAGTGTTCTCACTTCATCTGTGCTTATGTTTGTTGCTGCTGAATTCTGTGTTGTTAAAATTAATATAATATTTTTTAAACAATAATACATAGAAAGGACTTCTTATTTTTAAGTCAATCTATGTTCTGCCTGAAAGTCGGATAACAATTTTCCTGTTGGGCATTGTAGGGCTTACGTTTGTTGATTGAACTCTACACCAATCTAAAAATGTTGTTGAAACAGCAAAAAGCAGAACAAGATTGTGACAAGCCATCAGCTGGTGCTTGTCTCGGAGATCACAGCTGCTGGAAGTTGGTGCCTTAATGAGCTGCAGCTGTGAGCTACCCAATTTCAAAAGCCAGTCTGAGCTTTCTTCAGAAACAAAATCCAATTTTAATGCAGACATGCTGTTCAGTAAAAAAAAACTGCTTCACCTATAGAAAGTAGCATTATGGGTACTGGCTGTAGTCTCCAGAGAAGTAATAAAGCAGGGGCCATGGAGGTGTTTAAAATGTGTGCTTTGTGTTTGCAATCACTAGAAAAGCAAAGTGTCTGAGCAATGGGTATTGGGAAGAGGATGGTATGGAGATGAGGCTTCCCTTCCCAGCTCTGAGAGAACCTGGTAAAAAAACAAAACAAACTAAGAAGCTTAAATGCTGTGCAGGCAACTAGAGAAGTGTTATGGCTGGACAGGTGATAGAAGTCAACTGCAGATGCTGTTGAGTTGCTGGTTACATGTGTAGTGTGTTTGAACAAGTGACATAAGAGGGAAGACCTGCAGGTGGAGAGCAAGTACACTAGTAGTTCCATCACATGTCCCACAGTGGGGGTGGAATTGTGGAATACATTGCTTTGGGGTCTTGCAGACGGCAGAGTTTTTTCTTTCCTCTGTGCTTATGCCTTGGTTTGAGTTAGAGAAAATGTTATTTGAGAAATCCAAATACAAATAGCCACTAAAAAATTGGTACTAAAATTAAATGTGTAGCTGGAGGGATCTCAATGAGACCAGATTAGGAGCAGCCTAGCCCCTTTAAAAAAGGGGTCTGGTTTTTGGGAATGGAAGAGGAAGAGCTGGGGTTAGAGCCTTGTCAACACCTATTCGCTAAGAGAAAGTAAAAGAGAACTAGAGTTACAGTTCTGGTATACATTGGTGAAAATATCTGTACTGCTTTATTTCATGAAAAGTCCTTTTTATAAGAAGTTTCTTTATTTTCGATACACAATGAATGATATTTCTTCACAACAAACTGTTTGGGGAATGTGTTACCAAGGACCTGAGTTTGAATTAACTTTTTTTGTTGTTGTTTGAACCTGGAAACTGAGAAAGCTAAAGAAACATCTGCTAATTTTGTCTGGTTTATTGACAAATTGTCTTATTGTTATAATGAGAGTGATAATAGAAATTCTTATATAATTGGGTTATTTAATTTATTTTCACCATCTATTATTAGATATAATATCCCTCGGGAGGGGGATCAGAATACCTCCTGGGTATCCCTGGCTGTCGTAAGAGGCGACTAAAAGGGTTGTGTCAGGAAGGGCATCCGACGTAAAACCATCTTGCCAAAACCATGGTTGCAAAGAACACAAAGCACATACCGGATCGACCGGGGCCCGGGTTAACAACGTCCGCCATTAGTGCTGTGTCCCAACAGGGTACTAATGGAAATTATGCTAAGGAGAAGAGCAACCAAAGCAGCTGACCCCAGGACAGTCTGGGACTAAGGCTGTGAAAAAGAAGAAGAAGAAGAAGAAGATTATTAGATATAAATATCAGATTACCAGATAATTTATGTTTACCAGACATTAGCTCAAGATCCAACTTGTCCCAAAATACTAATTTGCTATAAGATGACTCGTACAGTAGTTACTAGGTTGCACTACTACAAAATGCTATTGAAACTTAACCCACTTCACATTCTGCTTAAACTACTTGACAATATGACCAGCATTTTACTCTACATGTTTTGTGGCCAAATAACTATCAATATCACAGTTGAGTTAAAAATGTCAAAACTCATTAATGTTTTGAAAACCTCATTACGTGTCTATGAATGTCAGGCTAATGGCTCCATTTTCTAATTTCTGAGCTATCCTTTAAAAAAAAAAACTTTTCCCTGGGTACTCCAATAAACCTATTTCAGAAGTTGTCAAATTCAAATTAGATGAAGACAACAGATAAAAAGGTGTAGAATAGTTAATAGTTTTGTTTGGCATTAACTTGCCTGGCTGAGGAAATTATAGCCATTACCATGAGGACAAGACTGCCAAAACCCCAGGAGGAAGGAATCAGGAAGGCTGCTGCAATGGTGAAAAGAGAGTGGAGGGAGGAGAGCTAGAATAACTGTGTCCAAAGTGTGTATGAGCTGATTTTTATATGTAAGATTATATATTTTTCCTTTGCTGCAATAATTTTGTTAGTACATTCAGTTCATTGTGATTTTCATTTTACTGTATGCAGCTCCAAAACTATTACTTAAAATCATACCTTACTCTGTGCTACTTTGAAAGTGAGACACCCCAAAGATTCATGGTCTCTGCATCGCTGGTTCTTTACTTTATCTGTGATCAATTTTAATTTATTAGACACTTTCTTCGGCACCATTTTATGGGATGCATAAACATAAAAATCTTGATATATGTTGTGATTACACTGCAGATAGAAAAGCTCCAATATAATAGCATTATACTTCCTTGTGTTTGAGTGTAAGCCCTAGGTTCAATTCCCAGAGTGCTGTCTGTGTGTAGTTGGTACTGTATGTCTCTGTTTTCACGTACTGTAGGTTTCCAAGTGCTCTGGTTTCCTTCCACAGTCCAAAGACATGTCTTGCGCCCATTGCTCCCTCGAGACCCTGTTCTGGAAATGTGAGTTTTTTTGGTTAGAAAATGCATGGATAGGTAAACTTTTTTTTACATTTTTTATCTCAAGACAATGTAAAGTCCAAGGAAAAACTACAATACAAACAAAAGAATAAGAATTAATCCGAATGAATTAATAACTGATAGGCAATATACATGATAAAATCTATAGGCATTAATTTGTTATGATTTATGTGTAATAGTGTTTATTGTTAAGGCTGTACAAATAGAATATGTAACAGAATTACTTGTGTGGTCAAATACCCTCATTATTGAAATTAATATTAATAAAGGCTAACAGCCTGTTTTGTATAAAACATTTTGTTTTTTGTAATAACAATGATTTAAATTGAGAAATATATATTTACAGTATACTCTGCCTTTTATTACTTGCTCAGTTGGGGATCCACATTATGCACTGTCATTGTTATTGTCTGTACAAGTCACAAAAAAGGAGGATGAAAGAAAAGAAACAGGCCATTGAATGTTCATATTTCTCAATATTGTTTATATGTACTTCTCAATATTGTTTAGATGGTATAAACCTAAAGAAATATTCTCTGGAATAAGAATAAGTCATGCCTGCTAACACATTATTGAATAAACATTTCATGGCCACAAGTACTGGTGTGATATACCGCTGTTTATATTGACTATACTGCCTAACAGTGACATCAAATGGTCATGCTTTGGAATCTGCAGATAGCTGATGAATAAATGTGCAGAGATCAGATCTTAATTTAAAAACCCAGAAGACATTAATATAATTTAGTTTTGCATTCTGTCAGTAGACTATTGTGTATATAGAGAAAAGTGTATGCATGACTATGTGACTGGTGATAGTTAAGCATTGAGAAAGTACTTATTTGGGAGGTGTCTGTATTTGTATTCCCATCTTAAAATAATATATATATATATGTTACGACCCCAACATAACATAACCTACAGTATTAAAATATTTCATCTATTGCATTTGCATCCACCAAATTCTAACAATATTGGAAGATCTGCAATATTTGTAAGAAAATAAAGATGATGGAAGACTTTGGCCTTAAAAATGAACATTCTTTTGACACTTTTTTTACGTTATGATGTCTTATATTAAACAAAAAAAACCCTCATAATTTAAGATTTTGTGTTTTTTAGCATTGCTTTGGCATCTGACAAGGTCAGCCACCTAGGTGGTATGGAAGTATTTTTCAGTTTTCTTTCTGACTTCCAAACAAACACCAGGGCCCAGAATTTAATAGGAAACGTAAGCTGTGTGAGGACTACGTGCTGTGGTTAGGCCCAGCCAGAAATATTAGATGGATAGTGTGGTTGCCTAGAAAAGCAGAACTGATCTACAGAACATCTGGGAATAGAAGCTAGCTGTGCTGTGCTTCATGGAGGAAGTGCCCAAGGCATGAAATTAATGTGAGAGAGTTCAGTTCTGTAGCTGAGACTGCAGTACAAAACTGTCTCATTCCAAATTTTGTGTCTAATTAAGACTTGGTTCTCTGCATGCTTCTTCTGAGAGAATATGATATAATTACAAGGAGTACTGAAACTACCTTATGCATTAGGCTGTATGTGGACATATTGTATACTGTACTGTATGTGAGATTATTCTACATAAAAAATAATATTTGTCCAAAAGGGAGCAAATAGTGCTCAGTATGGAGACACTTGGAAAACACATAGCAAACACAATCTCAGGACTAAGACCACCAAGAAAAACAAAATATCAGTGAGGTTTAGACTTCAATTAAAAGGAGAACCAGAGATGACAAATTCTCTGATTGTCTAAGTAGAATGCAATTATTAATATTATTAGATAAAATGTGAATTACAGTAGAAAATAGTTTCATTATTCACATTTATTTCTGTGGAATGGCCTACACAGAAAACACTGACATGTCCTTATTTATTTTACTATTTAATGAAAATTCTGAAAACAAATTGACTTGAGTAGCCGAAGTGTGTTTCACTCAGCTTCTGACATAACCTTATGATGGTTATCTAAGCTATTGCAAAACGAAAAGATCTCATCTATTGCTTTATGTTCCATCCACAAGAAAAATGAACTATAAAGTCAGATAAAATTGTGAGAATATTTCACACCATGCTGAGTCATCAAATATTAACAGTGTGCATGTTAGGATTTCCAAGTTGGCTCTGGATAAGACATTGTGGCCAGAATGATGGATGTTAATCAGTCAGACTTCTGGACTGTAGCATTCGCATTGCAACCAAGACATTTGCATTTATCCTTTGCAGGGAGTCTGCCAACCTAATTTTGTGGCTCAGACATAGAGCCTAAAACTAAAAATGTTTCCCATCTTGGAGTGAGGGACCCTGGGCCAACAGCTAACACTCAACCTTTACTCATACTGTCTATTGTTGTGTGTTTTAAAAACTTAAAATCAGTAAAATACTGAAAAACACTTCAAATGAAAATGTTTAAAATTAAAAAAACCTTTTTAGAAGCTATATATAACAACATTATTGAATAAAATTATTCAATAAGGGAAAATTAGGAATATTGTTCTAAATTCTAGAAAAATATTTGGTATGTATGTATTTTCTTTTTTGTCTTCACTAAGTGAATGAAATGGACTTAGTGAAATGTAACACACATGTAGCTGTTTCTGGGGCTATGTGTAACTTTCATTTTTCTATTGTAAGAAATGTTATTTTTTTAAATTACATATGTAGGAGCCATGCTCCTAGCCAACCAGGATCCCAAAACAATAATTTATTAGTTTATATTACGTTTGTTGTGAGATTATTAGTACAGAGGATTGAAGTAATATAGGAATACAATATGTACTTTTAAACATTTTCTAGATTTATGACATACTGCATAATGTCATTAACTAAATAATGTAGGTATTCCTAATACATAGAAATACAAAATAATTTTCATATAAAACAAGGACATTTTTTTCACTTCACTAATTCAGTTCATCACAAAGGAGGATCATCACATCCACCACAGGAAGTTTCATTGTCAAGATCTTAGCAAAGGAATGAAAAACAGACACATTAGCATTCAAAAGCAGCACATGGGATTCAGTTTGTGATGGCGCAGGCTTGAGGTTACCCCACCCATCCTGCTACACATCTGTATATGGAACTCCAGAACAACACAGATGGTCTTGATGGAAATAGTACACAGAGATCTTCATGATGCATGAGTGAGGTTATAAAGGCTAACTATATGTTTACTTCACACTCAATGTCACTTACTGTAGCTGACAGAACATGTCAGATTAACTTGAGCCCAAAAGACCAGATTTCTTCAAAGATAACCCGTAGTGCTTAACTTGTAAATTCAAGGTGCTAAAAGATCAATGTGAACATGAGTGCTTAACTGTAACATCTGCATAACATAATTGTGTTGTCAAGTCCCCACAGCTGATAACATGCTAACAATTTAAACATATATTTTAATTGGTCATTTCAAATACCATAGTCATCAAACATTTCCATTTTAGTGGATGTGTCAGTCGGTCATGTTCAGAATTCAACTGTATGATCTACCACTTGCCTATGCTGTATACTGTATGTGATAGGGCTAAGCACAGAGAGCATGTTACAGAAGTGACATCACCTCCTTAGACAATATCGAATTCTATCACAGCTGAAGACCCAGCCGATTGGCTCAGGGGACTAGCCCTTGTGTTTGTTTCTGTTTCATATGTGACCATGATCAAATCCTGGCAGGGCCAGAGAATGGCTACAAGCATTGCAAAGGGCATAGGTAATCACATTCACAAAAACATAATTTTATTTTAAGGATAAAGTTCTTTTTTTCATTGTTTTCATGAAGCATTTATTTAAACAGATTTTTGGATTAAAACAAGGTAGTTTTTTGGTTCAAACAATAGTTTTAGTTAGTATTAGCCAGATTTTATTAATTAATTGTACTATTTCTGAAACATGCTGTGTATAGAGGTTCTGGAGCATGGACAATCTAAAAATAATACAGCAGGTATCAGAGTTGTGTTACAGTACAAATTAAACACAGATGAGCCCCATTTCTGTTTGGGGAGTTTAGGCAAGAGGGTGCTGGTCTGCAGGTTTCTGGGATAACATATAAAGATAAGGAGGGTAGTCAGTTATGGTTTTGGTAGTTCAAGTTCAAGTTTCTATGTAAAGTAAAATGGACTTTTATGTATTAATACTGTAAATACATTGACATATTGACAGCTCTGAGATACATACTGTAGATTCCTTAAACATACAGTACCAAGAAACCTTCTCTAGGTTGACTTTGATGTATAAAGATGCTCACCCATTTTTTAAATGAATTACTACAGAATAATAACAGTCTAGTATAATAATATTACTATGTAACTTAATTTTCTTTTTATGCTCCAAAGTCAATATTACATGTTGTACATGCAAGATTAGTATTGTTTTTAATGAACACCCAGTGATTAGATTTTAAAACTATTAATGTACTGTATTATTATTAATTTCTATACGTATTATGCTTCATTTAAATTGATCAAAATGTTAAAAATAATGTAGTATTCTACAATAAAGCACAAAAAGTGATATATATACAACACATTAACCACATCTGCTGGCGAGTTATAACTGTGAAATCAATAAGTTAACTTTCAATTGCCTTTTCTAATTTTGCATTTGTTTACAATATCTCTTCTTTAAATGACTGTGTGTTTTTTCTTTGAATCACATTGACATATTCTTTGTTATAGATTTTAGTCTGCACATTCTCTTCTCCTAAATATAGTGATTATTTGAATATCACAAACCAATGTTTTGTAAAGTTTGTAAGTAAAAGTAATATAACTCTTTACTCTTCTAGAAATTGTAATGTTTTTTAATGGCTGCACTTCTAGCAGACTATGTATTAACAAAGATATCCTTGGTTTGACTCTAAAATGTACACTTAATATACATGATGCATTTGGAGTTCCATACAAATATAAGTGAATTTGTATTGTACTTGAAAAAAACTTATAATATTATAGGAATATATTATAGGAATCTACACAAGATTTTTAATCATGTGGGAATCCTAGAAGAGATTCTAATCGATCAGACTAAGTCTTTCACGTGTTGGTTAATGCAAGACATTCAAAGCTACGACAAGTGGATAGCACCCCTACTGTACTCTGTATGCATAATGCCCCAGATATCCACTGGATTCTCTTCATTTGAGTTGTTATAGGAGGATATCCTGGTGGAGTCCTTGATTTAATTAAGGAGTTTGGGCAAGAAAACCAAACCTTCTGTAGGACAGAATATCTTTGACCTGCAGACAGCTGAGCACATTGGTGAGTATCATCCATTTAGATCTTCTTTGGGCCAAGAAATAACAGGAACACTGAATAATAGTGGTACAGTTGCAGAAATGATCACCAGGACCCAAGGGTTTGGTGTTACTCCTAAATTCTTCTTCCAAGCTGCTAGCAAAGTATCAAGGGCCCTTTGGTGTCACACGATGCTTGGGGGATTTGGATTGTGAAGTGCCTGGTGTAAGGAAACACAGACTGGTGTAAGGAAAAACAGATGTACCATATCAATTTGCTCAAAGCCTTGCAAGAAGAGGAATGTGGGAATACTCCATAGCTGTCTTGCTCATGTGGGAATACTCCATAGCTGACTCACCCATGATCCTTGTCAGGAAAGGAGATATCCTGTCTGGAGAGCAGAAACAATTTCTGGTTTCATTTTTATTTTCAGCTGGGATAACTACAAGCATAGACAGTTGTAAAACTGAGGTATCCCCATTAATGGACAAGATGCCTGTGATCGCCCTTCCATGGAAAAGGACCGAATGTGACACAGCCCCATTCTAGGAGATGTGCAGTATGTGACAGGCCATGAACACCACACCTATAGTACCTAGAATGGCTAAATTTGAGGGTAATTAATGGAGCAGGACAGCTGTCAACTTTCATGGCATGAGATACTGTAAAGATCTAACTCAGAACCAGTACATCAACACCTGAGTGATAGACAACAATCTGAGATAGGTGCTGTGTTTTGTGTTCACTTTATTTTGATCATAGAGTGTGCCAAAGCACCACTGGAAGGCAGTATTTCCTCTGTCAGCCTTTCTGAATGAGGAGCAAGTTTTTATGGTACACATTGAAAGTTATATTAGGCCATATATGATCTAAATGGTATGTGCTTCCAATATGTAATTCACGAGACTAATAATCTGTTGTTTGAGGTGAGGAGTCCTTTTCTATCTGAGAGACAGAGAGTGAGATAAAGGAAGAGAGAAAAGTTAATGTTCAGAAAATCAAGCTGAATGGTAACCCTTGAGGTTTTCTAGAATTATTTCTTAATTTCTGTCACAAAATCAATTTTCAAGAAAGATAAGTAAATGAATAAAATTAATGCATTAAAAAATAGAACATTCACATTAAAATATAAACATGCATTAAACTTTATATTCCATTTACCTTTTTGCTAATACAAATCTAGAAACATACTATATATGTTACAACTAAGAATACAAAAGTACTGCACTCATGCAATAAGGTTACAGAAACCAGCTAAAGAACATCTGGACTGTACTTATACAATAAATTACAGAAAACAAGCTAAAGAACATTTCAAATGAATGGTACAAAAAATGTTGCCCACAAGATAGTTTACAGAATTCTATCTTTCAATATACTTTAGATACAGTAAGGTTTTGGTCGTGACAGGTGTATCAGCCTTCGCAGCCTTCACTTAAATTAATGGAAGTCCTCTTAGAAGTAAGGAAACATCTTAACTGAAATCTACGTAAGACTATATTAAGAGGACTTTCATTTCATGTGTCATTTTTCTACTAATTATATTTTTAAACTGAATAATATGATATAAAACAAAAACTCTGTCCTATTCACTACATTATTACAAAGAAACTGAGAAACAAAATGCCAAAAAAGGCATTTAAGTCATCAGTATTTGTTTGGTTTCTTTCAGCCAAATCTGGCAAAGGACAAATAACATTTCAACTATATTTTTACAATTCTATTATTTTGGAGATAATAAAGAGATGTTCTGATCAATACAGTTTACCTACTGCTAACCCAATTTTAACTGTGCAGACTCCATCCCTAATATTTTAAGTGTTACTTACTGTAGGTATTACTTTCAGGAGTAGAGCTTTGTTGCTTTACTGTGGTGCTGCCTTACTATTCTAGACTATACTCTATCATTCTCCATTAATTTATATAGCTGTTAACTGATAGCTGATGTAACAGCTGTTCTCTTTAATAATATATACTTCTCTATATAAAATATATTAGTAATATAAAAAATATATTACTAAAATTAAAGATAGTTCAAGTACTGTAGGTAGCTGCATCAGCATGTGTACGCTGCAAATACCCTAACGCCCTTTCTATCCCCAGGACCATTAACGACAACATTTCCATCTTAAAGGATGATCCCTCCATTGGTAACCTCTTTTCTGACCGCCCAATCATCTCTTATCGCCATCCACCCAATCCGCATAAACATCTTGTTCTCAGCTCCCTTGACCGCCATCATACATTGTTATAAAAGCCATTCAGGCCAACTAGCTAATACAATTTTTAATAGTAATTTTGTATTCCAAGAACTTTAATGACCTCTGTTTATGAAGAACTCTAGATAGTCAGAATAGCCTGACAGTTTGTTCTTTACCTAATTTTCAGAAGTGTCTCCTTTGACCCAAAATACATTTAACTTTTAAATTAGAGACTGATTGATAATTCTTTTAGATTTTGGAAACAACCCCATCTCCTCACTCATTTTTGTTTCAGTTTTAAAACATAGTTATTTTAACTTGTCAATACACTTTACAAGAAAACAATAATAATCCTGGTATTATTTTGATTTCTCTCCTTCAGCCTCTTTCAGGCAAATAATTTTTTAAAATATTTTGAATACAGTTAATTTTTTGACAGAGACTTATCTTATCAAATATAACTATGGATATATCAGCATTCTTAGTAGCGTTGTTTACAACTTTATTACACAAAAGCTTACTGTTTTCTGAATTCTGCAACAAAGGGGTTATTGGATCTTATTCACAATTAATGCTGAGATAATGCTGAACTTTAAAATATTGAACACTTTTTGGAAAGTATTTTAGTACTGCCATGCAGGAAAAGAGAAGATATCCTTTAGAGGGCTTTGTGTCCCTGCCACAAGAATCCAATCGAAATGTGTGTTTCCAATTATATTAAACTCTTCCGAACCAAAGTCTCCTTAATATGGCTGTCTCACTTGGAGACTTCATGACGCTTCTTTACAATAAATCATTATATTGTCATTTTAATGCATAAAACAATTAAAATTGATTTAATTTACATAATCAATTTTGACATATCTTGGGTCTTCAAACATTTGTTCTTCAGCAAAAGCAGGGAGGAATCACCAGTCTTGATTTTGAAAGAAAATAAAAATGTGGATGGAATTAAAATTAAAATAAAAAATAGGCCTACTCACTGTAAAATAAGAATATTTGTGGTTACGACTTAAGAAATTGGGAAGTTAACAGGAATGCTAAAACCACTACCACTATGTTTCTCACATGCTGTGGTTGGAAAAAGAAAAAAAATAATGCTCATATAACTCAGAGGTTAAAACACAAAATATTCTGCATAAGGTATATGATGTGTATTTGTAGGGGATTTTAACAGTAGAAAAATACCAGATGAACATGATAGTATAATGGTCAGAATACCACCATGAATTATTATTCTGTCATTAATGAGACTGGGACAGTGCTCTATTGTCTCAGATTGTGTTTGGTTTGGACGCTCCTGATTGCTGATAGGGATTTCACCTAATTGGTTTCACTCAAGCTCAAGCTCAAGCAGAAAAGAGACATGCTTTGAAAACCTGACCACAAGAAATCAAGCAAAAAGCATACTCAAAGGTGGTCTCTTTCAGCTTGGGTTAAGATACATTGGAAATGAAATTTGTCAAAACAAATTTTCACACCATAGCCAAGTTGAACAGTTGAAAAGGGATAGTGGAAAGTTAAACCAATACATTTTAATTAAATATTAACCCAACTAACACATTTGGTTTGTTGTTTACTAAAACTCAATCCAATTGATTTAATTCAATCATTCTCCTGCTTGCAGACAAGTGCAGAAACAAAAGACTGAATATAACTCACATACTAACTATGTTTATTTTACTTTTACGACAATATATACCGAATATAATATGTAAAGTTGTAAATATTTTTACAAAAAATTAAAATCTGGATGGTTTCTCTTTGCTCCGACAATAGGCATGAAATGATGACTATCATTACAGTCAAGCAGAAGACTGTGATTTGGATTTTACAGAAAAATGTTCCATCCAGTCTTTCAGTTTTATGCACAATTAGGTGAAACAGCCAGCTCATTTAGCTGTTGTAATGGGTTCAAACTCCTTTAATGGGCTGAAGTGCTGTATAAATGCAACACAAAAGTCCTCTACCACACACATATTCTCAATTTCAGAGGTTTAGCTCGTTTAACATATTTTAGAACTGTCCGATGGGCTGCATTCAACAATATGCTAGATCTATACTCATCATTCTTGGGTGTGCTGGTGGCTGCACTACTGTATAGCTGTTCCATGATTTCATGGGAATCCAGATGAGAGGCAATTTTGCCACTGCCAAATTGTGGTTTTAAGAAAATTTAAAATTGCCTTAAAATGATAATAAATAAAACATTATGACCACTGTTATGCTGAAATATGTGCATTGGACAAATTGATGCAAGAATCAAGAGCGTAATTCTTTGGAGAGAATAGCATTCCATTGGGACATCATCAGATTATTACAACCCAATTGTTGTACATTCAGTTTTTTTTTTTTCACTAGGCAGGAGTAGTAGTGTATTTTATAACATTATTTATGCTACTGGGGGGGGTGCAAATCAAACAATTTCTTAAGAGGAAAGGAAAACATTTGACCATGCTGTCCCATTTTTTTAAAATGTGGTCTACACATACTGTTTTTTTTTTCTATAAGAACTCTCCTTCCAAACTTGTAAAATATGTGCTTGGCTGCCGTTAAACCTGTAAACAAAAGATGCCATATTGAAGTCTGATAACTTAGCACAATCACACCAACATTATCCAAAAACACTTTGGTCACATAAACCTAAAAGTGTTCTATCACTGGACATTGCTAATAATTGTGGGTCGGTACCATATACATTCTATCAGAAAAGATCAAGAGAAATCTGAAGTTACTAGCATTCTTTTGGCAACAGTCTACATATATGTTTTAAATAAATTAGCTGAGCTAAACTTGAAGAGACAAATATTGTCCCAGACTATGCCCTAATCAGGCATATCATCCACCTTTTTTAAGGTGGGATATATGGGATATGTGATTATTTCCTATCCTACATACGTACTGTAAGGGGATAGGGATAATGGGATAGTTCCCTTTCCCACAAAAGTTTAAGCAGGAAGGAACTGGTTTAAGATGAGAAATGAAAGTCATAGAGAAAAGACACCCACAGGGTGGAAGGCAAAAAGTGTCCCTTTATGCATTGATGGTGCAAAGAGCTAAATAGCACCTGAAGTTCATGAATGGGAAAACCCAAGACATGATCAAGTCTTTCTCTGATTGGTAATGATTGGGTCTGTTCAAAGGGAGAAAGTCATACAGTAAACAGAAGATCTTTACTCTAATGTCAAGCTTTCTCAATTGAAAAACGTGGGGCTGATGAATCCAGACAGATTGCAAAAAACAAAAGCTTTGGAGTGCCGTAAAGCTGTTTGCTGGACCTTTGGTTATCGATTCCAGTAAATTAAATTCATTATAATATAATTTGTTCTGAGCATATTGGGTGTATAATTTGAATCGTATAATAAAAATAATTAGAATTCCTTCTACTTACAGCATATAGTGTTTTCCTGGACATGCCACTCAAAGCACTTTACAAGCAGTGGGGACACCCCAACTCTTTTTGAAAAACACATGGGATTTCAATGACCACGGAGAGACAGGAACTCAGTTTTAGGTCACATCCATAGGACAGCATAATTATTTTTACAGTATCGTGTTTCATCACTAGAACCCACACAGACTGCAGGGTGAGCACTCCATACTGGTTCCACTAACACGTCTTCTAGCAGCAGCCTAAGTTTTTCCCAGGAGGTCTTCTGTTCTTAGTTGCAGGATGATATAATTGCTAGTTGTAATAAATATTAATTTAATACAAAAGAAAATATTATTTTTTATAATTTAAATCCAGTCAACAAAATCTTGTCAAATATGCTTTAATTGGTTTCAGGGTCTTGAGTATATTAACTAAGATCTTAATACCCAAGAAAAACCTGAGAACTGAATTGGGAGAAACATTCAAAGATATACATTTTTTTTAGGTGCCTTTTATTTTAGATGCTAGCAAAGTAATAGATTTCAAATGGGGGAACTAAAGTCTCTGTGGCTAAGGATCTGTGCCTGTGGCTGGAAGGTTGCCAGTTCAAATCCCGCAGCCAGCAGAGGAATCCTACTCCGTTGGGCCCCTGAGCAAGGCCCTTAACCCCAGCTGCTCCAGGGGTGCTGTACAATGGCTGACCCTGTGCTCTGACCCCAAGCTTCTCTCACTTTCTGTGTGTCTGTGTCTCATGAAGAGCAAGCTGGGGTATGCGAAAATATGAATTCCTGATACAAGAAATTGTATAGGGCTAATAAAGTGATGTTGTGTTATGTTATACATGTCAAACACAGATGGTCAAAGTGAACTATGATATTTGGACCAATAGAAATAATGTCAATAAAAAAATGTGGATAGGTTATGGTGAGGAGCTGTGTCAGCATGAGAATGGCACTGCAAGAAGCAGAGGTAAATTTCATGATTAAGTGTAAAAAGAAAATTGTGTGTGGAAATGTGGGGAAAAGGGGTGGGGCAAGAAGGTCAGAAGGAAGAGAAGGTGACAATACTGTATGGGTTAAGTGAAACCCCAACACAAGTAATTTAATGACAAAAGTCATTACTCAACACAGCTGAAGAAGACTCCATTGTCAAAGCATTGCTTTTCAGCATAGAACTAATCTCTACCTGTCTGTATGCTGATATTTCAAGCAACTATAGGAAGGTGCTGTGTTTATAGAATTGGCTTATGAGAAATGGAGCCACTTCCAAGGTTCTTTCTGTTTGATTTTGTGTTCCCAAATCCCCCTGCAGAAGGGCCATCTTCCCAGGAGCTTGTATAAAAGGGCCTAGTCCTAAACAAAATGCCCTACAATGAATTTTAACTTAATTTTTAAACATCAATGGGTGTCGAGTGTGACAGCCTCTTAACTAAGCAGTTATCTTGGCAGACAACCAAGGGAGCCTACAACTATGGTAGCCAATCTTTAAAAAAAATATGCAGCCACATTGAACAAAGTCATACAAGGAACCTCTGGCCTTAGTGGAGCAGCTTTCAATGAAAATGAATTCTAGCCTCAGAGAACTGTTTATATGGAAATCTTATTGTTCAGCTCCACCATTTTTAATTAGACACAGCAGTTGGTTTGGTTTCCTGTCCTTACCATTTGGGTCAGTTCTTAACATCAAAGAGGAAAATAGAAAAACCAAATGCCAGTCACTTATTAGGATGTGATAAACACAGTGCCTGTTACAAACACAAATTAATGTTGACAGTGATTAAAAATCAGATATATGCAATTTGTTATTGGTTTGTTTATATAAACAATGACACTCACATTTTCTTATGGTTCCCCTTTTTATTCTTCCATAGGAGAAACAACAATATTAATTTGGACAGGGAATAAAAAACAAGACAACTGCAGAATGCAAGTAGTCTCCTGTAATAAATTCAAGGCTAATGAGACACTTTTCAAGCAGAACATGTTTATTAGTATCAGTAAAGGAAGAAGACAAGACAACTTTAAAGAATAAAAATTTAATTTTTGATAAAACAAAAACTTCTGTTTAAGAGTAAAAAAATTAAGTGTTATGCAAGTTATTACTTTTGTAGTCATAACATGCAAACACAGGGTTACAGATCAGGGCTTTCCAGTCATGATCCTGGGTTCCACACACCTGCTGTCTTTCATTCAAACTGAGTTGATCTGAGTAAGTAAGATTAATTTGAACTCTTTGCATACAATTTGTACATTTGAAGAGGTTGAACTTCACCTATTGCACTTAATAAGTTAAGATAATCAATCTTGCAGTTAAAAAAAAACTTGCAAAAATTCCAGCAAAGCAACTTGTTAGTTCAATTCAGAATTCAATTAAGTAAAGAGCTCATCTGGAACCAGCATATCTTTGTCCTCAAGGCCAAAGCTAGAAATCCCTGGTTCATAAATTGTAAATCACTAGCTGACCAACAGCAGCCCTTCTCACCAGAGGAAATAACTCCCAACAGGGCTTAATCACCACCATGCAAGACCTCATTTAGAATACTAAATACTAATTCAACAAATAAACCAAACACTGTTAGGCCCATCTGCCAGTTGTGGTTGCTAGTGGCTAAGTGATATAAGAAACTCATTTAAATGTTTCTTGAAAGAAGAAAAGTTTTCAGCTTCAATATGATAAAATAGCTTGTGTCAAACTCTCACAGCCCTTTGTGTAAAAATATTTCCAGTTTCAGGAGGTACATTTGGAATAATATTTCTCAGTGGTACCATGTACTGTATTTTCTACTGATCACATACTGTATCTAACATTTCCCATTCAATTTCTCATGTACAGTAGCCTGTCATTTAATTATGGTCTGCTTTCCTGAAATTATAAACATGTGCAGTAATTTGGACTGTGTTCAGACAAATTCAAAATATACATATATGCATATTTGACCACAGTTTCTTAGCTATTCTTTTGTTTCTGTTTTCTTTACTCTTGATTGTTTGAAAACACTAGATCAATACACGCATTCTGTTTTCTTGGTGCTCAGTTTCAGCAGTGACATTCATATTGTTTATTCCCAATCTTTGTGAATAAAATTAAAATTTCTGATGGAACACATGAATCCCTGATTTCATTATACTGTGTAAGACTACAAGATACTGTATAAGATATCTGAATTAGATGATCTGTGGCATACTTCCAACATTATGCCCTTTGAATAGTTTTTGTATTGGTATTTGGCCTATATTAATTCTGAGAACCTTTATTCATCTAGATTAATTTCCTATGCGTGGATGCTCTTTATGATTTATAGTGCTACTTCTACTTTTGTTCCTACATTCCTTTATCTCTCTGGAATGCTGTGTATCCACTAATGTTATATTCATCACTATACCTCTGTTGGATATGTTTCCGTGATTCTGATTGTATCATAATCACACAGTTTTGCATTTTTTCTAACACAGTTGATTCTTTCTCTTGCAGGTTGTTTACAATGCACTTAGCATTAATACATAAGCTCTTAATTTACCTGGTGCTTAGATATTTTATTTTTTTCCCATCATTTCTTGCTTTTGTTTCAATGCCCAGGATATCTCCCTTGCTGATTTTCTTTGGATGCTCCTCCATGCCATTATAGTTGACATCTTTTGATTTAGCTCATTGCCCCTGGCTTGCTAGTTCCCATCTCATACCGATGTAGTCCATCATATCTATGCAGATACTCATTTCCCAAGAAAATCTAGCAAACCTGATATATATTGTACTATAAGCTATATTAGCTATATTACATACACATATGATGCATCATAGTAGCTGTTGAAGTATGTAGCTGCATCAGCATGTGTGGGCTGCAAAGGAACAAGGAAAGGTTTATTCCATGCTGAAAAGAGAAGAAAGGAAAGACAACATCCAGCTGTGGAGAACTTCTTCGGGTGTAAGAAAGACAGGGAAGTCAGCAAAGATTATATAGCATAGGAGAACGAAAGCCGGAAGTGTAGAGGAGGCAGGAGCAAGGGGAGGGAGAGTGGGCACTCAGATGGTACGAAGCGTAGAGAGGTGGGAAGTCGAAACCAGCAAATGAAAAGAGAGGATTAGAAGGAATGCATGATGCATCATGATAGCTATTGGTGATGTACCTATTCTACTAAACCTTCACAAAACTTCACAGAGGTATATGACTGCTTCTTCATTTCTTTGTAAGGTACGTTAGCGTGGCACAACCTAAACGGGCATAAATACAAACAATGCAGAAGACTGGAATAAGAAACAAACTAAACATTAAATGAAGACGGTTGTGCTATGGAAATCATCCCTTTAGGTCCAGATGAAAAGCTTATTCTGTTTTCATTATACTTACTAGTTTAAAGCTGTCTAAGATTGTTTGGTAGATTTCTTTGAACAAATGCAGACATGAAAATAAACAGAAAACTCTCCATATGAACGTTTCTGTTTGCTTTCAGAATGATGAAGACATTATGGCACATAGCCCTAAATGTGTGCATTAATAGAAATAACATGTCACCACATATTAGGCTCTCATTTTGTTGTATACATTCTGAATCTCTGTGTGCAAGTATTGCATGTCCATGTTTATGAGGTTTTGCCTGGCAGTCTTTAAAATTGCAATCAAGCAAGGTGAAAACTATTTGCTATTGTAAGTAAAATTTTATTTTTGTAGTATTCTATTCATCTTAGTTTATACATGCTTAAATACTCACAAGAAGTATGCTGGAAAGGTCGTCTTTAACCTAGCATTCATGTTTTTGCTGATTTATAAGGAATTGGCAAATATTAAAAAGTGTAAAAAGGCAAAGAAATATAAAATTGTTAATAGAAAATATATTGGATTTTCAGTGCCCAGGCTTTGTATATAATTGTTCTGCATTCAAACATAATATAACACTTTAAGCATACGTTTTCATTTATTGATGTGTTATGAAAAGGCCATTCATTCAATGTAAAAATCCAAACCTTGCGAACAATTTATTTCTGCCCTGGTAGTTTTAGAGAAATCTGCAACCAATGACAACTTCATTTGTACAGTAATGAAATCTGCATGATCTCAAGAAATGAGAAATGTATTGACTGCTGAAAGCCATCAATAGCTATATCAGGCTAAGGCATCCAAATGATATTCAGAAAGGCAGTTGACATTTCCAAAAAAGTCTATGTGTTGGCATTACCCAAAAGCCTGTTGAAGAACAGATTAAGTTTGGATGCATTTTTACAAATTATAAGATGTGAAAATTCGTTCATGCCCATTTGTATTAGTATTGAATTAGTTATTTTAAGAAGCATTAAAAATAACACATTTCACCAAGTATATTTTTCACTTCTCTCTTCATGTTTATTTTCCATACCTCTCTGTGTCTGTTGAGGCAGAGAAAATTAATCAATTTGGGTAGAACGTTAGGAAGAATTCCAATTTGTACAAAATTATAACTGGAGAATAAATGTATTTCTGCTTGAAGATATTATTTTCCTTTGAGCTATATTTCACTGTTGTACAGTATACAGGTGTGGGTTTAAATTACTAGAACAATTACTAGAAATTGGAACAGAAATTGTGTTTTACTATTATGACTTGGATGTGATGTGTGGTTCTGCATAGCTTAACCCACTAAAAGGCTTTTACCAGCCTCAAAGACAGATCCACCAGAATTACCTTATTGTTGAATACAGCATGCCCCACAGCTTTTCACTGTTCACAGGTTGTGAACATTGAATTTCTATGCTTTGTGTGCTGTGTTTTTTACATCCCACATCATCTTTCAATCAGTGTACAGTACAATCATGTCCAAAGGGTGAAGTACTGCAATAAATAAACATTTAAAGTGAACATTCTCTTCAGTTCTCTGACAATCTATCCAGTGAAGTACTATAAATGAATTGACTCATTTGCTACATGCTACATTTGGTGTTCAACAACAGCAGCTGATACAGGGTCAATAGACGTGGAATATTCACAAATAACACATCACATATACAATCCTGTGAAACAATTACAAATAGTTGGTCTCTGCCTTTCTACCCATGCAATACTAAACATGCTGATGTCTTTTGAAATAGTTTCTCCTGTTCAGCAGCTTTGGGCATAAATGATAGCACATGTAATGAATCCTTTATGCATGTCTCTACGTCACAATTTGGTGTGCCCGGATTAAATATCCCGCAAATATTCACTAACTCTTTAATTTGTTAAACTAGTGGATCAGAAGAGAACATATTAGTAACATTGTAGCCAAAAATAAATGCTTTTTGTCCTCTGAAGCAAATGCATTTTTTTCAGGCCTATGAAGCAAAGGACCATTTTCCCTGGTTAGTGTTTCCAGTTGTAACAGTAATCTCACTTTAAGAGTTTACCTGAAATAGCAATAATTTCAGTTCCACTAATCTCCTGATTTCTTCCAAAACATTTAATTAATTTTCCCTTTAACAATTCATCTCCTCTTTGACATCATCACATACATCTTTAAAAAATATTTCATAAAGATTTCATTTAATTTTGTAAATGAGTTGTTTTGTGGATTATGACATTGTTCATTCTCTTTTCAATGCTCATTATTAATGTTTTATCATTTGACTTGCTCATTTATAAATGTTTACAGTTTACTTTGGAGCTTCTGAGCCTTTAACAATTTATTTTGCTTTACCTGGAAAGATTTTGCAGGACAACATCTTGACTAAATTCACAGAGCTTTCTCTACTGAATTGCTTTGTCTCTGCAGTTAAAATTTCTGCATGAGACTATTCTAATCTTAGATTGGAATCTAAATTAAGTTTCAGTGTACTGTCTCTGTAGTCATTGGTACTAATCAAACCATTTACAAACAGTGGAACAAACTGGTATTATAGCTTCATTAGAAATGGTAGTCTTTAAACTCCTGTGAATGACATAATATTGTATAAATGTGTACAGAATCAGTCAGAGCTGTGATTATTCACATCACATTTTTTTCACCAATTATTCTGTTCATTCTGTTATTTCAATTTAACCATCCTCACAAGAGGCACGAAAAAGGTATTGGTTTGGTGTTTCAATTTACAAGAACAATTATAAATTGGAACAGGAAATCTAAAGAGTGGAATCAATCAAACAGACAATAGTCACTGCATACAATATGGAATATACAATAGACAATTTATTTATTCAATACTAAAACATGCACAATAAACCAACAAGAATAATATACATATATACATGTATGTGAATTGATCATATATTGGACTTTGCTGCTTCTTTGCACTGAAATACTAATATTTCTATTAAACAATGTTAATTTGCTTTATGCTGTTGTATCTAGTTACGAAGCATGCTGTTGAAAAGCCTAGTTTCTCTATTGTCTTCTGATATTGTAATAAATGGAGGGTTACAAAAACAGCAAAATGTCAGGAAATAGCAGAGCAGATTAAATCAATAAGTAAAATCATATCATAACCCCCAACTTGTAAAGTTTCTGTCAAGTGTATACCTGAGTGGTTGGTCAAATTAGAGGCACATTAGTTATTTTGGTAAAAAGAGTAATAATGCAGGCACACTTGCTTAAACAAATATTTATTAAAAATGGCAATACACACACACACTAAACTAAACATAAACACTCAACAAACAAGTTCTTCTCTGCTACCTCTTTTATTGCGTTTTTCTGGATTGTTAATGGACACTTAATCATTTATGCAGAACTTAACTAACTTAAGTAAACTAAGGTAAACTTTACAATAGCTTTTGTTCACTGGATATAGTCCATCTACATAGCTGATGTAAGGAAGACTCTGGCAAGAGTTAACACATGGAAAGACACATGTCCAGACGGCATCCCCAGTCGGGTGCTAGGGGAGTGCGCTAGTGACTTAGCGGAGGTCTTCACCAACATCTTTAACACCTCCCACCAACACCGGTTCCCAAGAAATCACCAGTATCCAGCCTCAATGACTATCACCCCGTCCCACTCACCCTGGTCATTACGAAGTGCTTCAAGAGACTAGTCATGTCACACATCTTGCCCACACTAGTCCCGCACTGGTTTGCCTATCGCCACAATAGATCCACAGAATATGCCATTGCTGTTGAAGTACATCTGGCCCTGAGCCATTTGCAGGGCAAAGACTGTTATGTCAGAAAGCTGTTCATAAACTTTAGTTCAGCATTCAATACCATCATCCCCCAACAACTGGTACACAAGCTGTCCTCACTGGGTCTGAACACTCCACTGATGATTGTTGACCTCAGAAGGACTCGTGCCGTCCACACTTCCCTGTGTATCGATGGTTCAGCAGAGGAGTTAGTGCACAACTTAAGGTTTCTGGGAGTGCACATCACTGCAGACCTCTCTGGGACCCACAATATATAGTCATACTTAGTTAAAAAAGCACAACAGTATCCCACTTCTAGAGGAGATTTAAAGCAGCCAAACTTCCATCCCCCATCCTCACTACCTTCTATAGGTGCGCCAGCAGAGCATCCTGGCATGCTGCATCACCATCTGGTATGGGAACTGCACTGTCTCTGACCAGGGAGCTCCGCAGCGTGTGGTGAAAACAGCCCAGTCCATTACCAGGACTTGACTGCCCACCACTTACAACAAGTGGTGTGTCAGGAGAACATGCACCATCATCAAAGACCCCTCTCACCGTTTTCACAGTCTCTTTACACCCCTGCCTTCTGGAAGATGGTATCACAGCCTACGAGTCAGCACCACCAGGCTCAGAAATAGCTTTTTGCAGACTGTTAGATTACTGAATTCCAGACAGCACATGGACTGACCACCCACCCACTGCTGTACTATCACTACCGCCTCAATGACTGTATGCCCTGTAGTGTTTGCACCGTCTTGTTGTGTTACAGTACGTCTATGCCCTGCACCATTGTCTGCACTTGTCTCCTGCCCCCCCCCCCCCACACACCACCCAATTACTACTATAAATACCCATTTATTAATTTATTTATCTATCTACTCATTACACTATTCATTCATATTTAAATACCTACTGTACAGTTTACGATCTCAAGAGCTGTTAATTGACTGCCACTAGCTCCCCCCTGTGTGTCTTCTGTGACATTATTCTGATTGTTCTAGTGTATTGTGAATTGCGTACTGTTCTAGTGTATTGTGCACCACGGCCCAGGAGGAACTATATTCCGTTCTCTCATGTAAATTGTATAAGTGTAGAATGACAATAAAGTGAACCTTGAACCTACATCACAGCCAAACATCCCCTTGCTTTAAAGCTGGAAATGTTGACACAAGCCAGGTATAATCTGCATTCTTAGAGACACTTCCATAGTCTCCTATAGCTGGAACTATATATTTTTCTCCAAAAGTGTTCAATCTGTATCATTCAGTTCAGTTTACACATGAATAACACTTAATTGCGAGTGTACTAATACATCTTTCTGTTACACAAGTAACCATACCAATTTTTAATGCAGAAATAAAAACTAACAGAAAATAATATTTTTAATCTGATAATGTGCAGTACAGAGAACTGTTGAACAAGAACCAATACGTTCCATACAACGAATGAGTATACTGGAAAGAAATTAAGGATCTTGCAAAAGTACTTAAAGCAGAAACAACGATATTATATAACAGATGCATATTCCATAAGCAGACAATAGTTCTCTGAGCTAATAAAATAATAAATAACCCACCTGCCTTTCAATTCTTTTTGATGTGGTCAGATAAAAGCAAGTTCTCCCAAGACATCAGTTTGGGACATACATGAATAGACAACCTTGATAAAACTTTCAATCTCAAATGCCTTCAATAAAAAATAAAACATGGAAAAGATATGGTGCTTTAATATGAAGTGAAGTGTAAAAATAAGGCTATGGAATGAGATACTAAAAGTCTAAATTTCAAATTGCATTAAATTTGTGGCCACACATACAATGTCATTGTCATTATGAAACATTTTCATTGATAAGCAGGAAACCATGAATCATGCTTTTTTAGAAAAAAAATTACAATACTTTTGTGTGAATTGACTAACAAATTCTGAACAAATATTAAGATGCAGTATCTACTTTGTTTATAAAAAAATCTACACTCGTTTTAGGAAAAAAGACGAATGACATTTTCTTTTCTTACATTACTATCATTGTAAACCTTTCACTTAAAAGGAATTAAAGATTTCTGTCTAGCTATTTTTCCCTTAAAATTAAAACTCATTTTCTGCCCTGAATGCTGCACATAAGATTTTTTTTCCCTTTCTGTTCGTGATTTTAAATGTTATTCCTTGCCTTAAGGCCTTTTGTCCCCTTTAATTTCCCATTCAGATCTTAAAGGGAGCTGTCAGTTCGCTCAGCCCAGAGTGAGACTGGGAAAGCTGCCACATTTTCACAGGCAGTTGGTTCTTTCCCAACACTATAGACCAGAGAAATAACTCAGATGTTCTCAATTGGTTCATATTGTTGCATATTTTCTTCCCAGGATCCCAAAGCAAACCATTAAAGCAGCAATGAAGCATAGGTTTTAACGTTTCCTTTTATAACTTACCCTTTTCTCACTTTCTTTTCATTTTGCCCTTCTGTTTTCTTTTTCTTACACACTATATTAAAGTATGGAGTACTGTACATATGTACAAAGATATAGAAACTTTCATCTTCCATTCAGATGCAGAATTCTCTGCTGTGTTTTTTGTTCTTATTGTTTCTACAAGTTGTTTTGTTCTATGGAAAGTTGTCTCATCTGGTTTAAGGAAGTTGTTGAAGGATTCATCCATATTTTCTGGTCTCTAATTTGAGACTTTTTAGTTCCATCTGAGTCATGCGTTTGGACAAAGAAGATCCCATCAATCTTTATGTGACCTTAGTACTTCAGTAAAAAAGTAACATGATTCATTTTACTGAATGTTAATGATGTATAAAGTACTTCTTAAAAATACATATATTGTCCCTAAATAACAGCTCCTTATGTTACATATTGAAAATATGTAAACATTATAGCAGATTCTTAACATGCTGACTAGTAACTTTAATTTTCAAAAGTCACTTTAAAACTATACAGAGTTGTATATTAAATTCTTATGTTTTCTTAAATAAGCCAATAATTTTGTTATAACCCAATCAACCAATCACCCAATTACCAAAGGTGGTGGCACAATTTAAAATAGTTTCAGTTCAAATCATGATCGCATTACTCAAGGCCTTACCCAGAAAACCTCAAACAATGGGTATCCTTTTGAGGTGTTTCCCTGTTTTTGAGCTGTTTGCCTAGCCATAGGTTGGCTAAGAGGTAGTTAAACACAAAGAGATTACAGATTGAAAGGAAAAAACAGGTAGAGACAAGATGGAAGCCTTCTGTCACGATTATAATCCCTCCCTCTTAAGGGTGCTCTGGCTCTTTCACATTGTAGTTGATTTTTTGCACCTGCACCCTGTTCCAGCCTACCTTTAAAAGCCAGACACTCACTCTGTTCCAGGCTCTGCATTGGAACATGGACGCCCGGAGGCCCGTCTACCACCGAGTAGCCCTACGTCTGTGGATCGAGGGCAAAGGCCTCCTATCAGCGTCCTGAACCAGCCGAGTCCGGGACCTGGAGCGCCTGGTCCCGTTACCCCTTTTTTTATTCCCCATCCTTGCACCGGATTCTGTTCTGGCTTTTAATTGTTTTGTTTCAATTCCTCTTGCATTTCCTGGTTTTTGGACTTTTGGACTTTGCCCCGGTTTTTCCCCTGGATTCCATTTGGACTGTTTGCCTTGGACCATGCCCCCCCGAACACCGAGCACCTTCGTCACGCCCCCCTGTTCGTCTACCAGCCCAGTTCCTTGTCTCTTCACTCCCTTCTGGATTGTGCTGTCTGCATAGGGTCCTGAAAGACACTTCGTAACACGTTCCACTTAAATCTTTTGGGAGTGAGCTTCTGTTGTCCTCAGACACCACCTGAACAGTTGTGAGAAGACTATTGCTCAAATGAGAGTTTCAAAAGCAGGAAGCAGAGTCTTTCTTGCTCAGTGACATAGAGCCAGTCAGAGACATATGTATGCGAAATTACATGAAAGAGAGAGAAGGACCTGCCATGGAATTCTGGAACTGTGGAATATCTAGTTTTTGAAATTTTGGAAGAATAGTATTTTTTTGTGAAGAATATCAGGGAGAGACTTTTGTTGAAGTATTGTTTGGGTTTGAGGCCGGTATGACAAACAGGGATATGAATTTAATCATGATCTCAAAAAGCAGTTAAACTTTTGTTCTGCTTTGCGGTGTCTGGTTTTGTCTTTGCCCTACAAATAAAGAGTACAATTTTCTTCAACCTACAGCTGTGTTGGTGTGCCTGTTGTCCTGGACTCGCCTATTTTAAAGATCGCATTACAGTATGCGGTATGTCCAGAGGGTTGTGATACTACCTAGAAAAAGACTAGAACGCATAATGCTCATTGCTGGAGTTTTTTTTTTTGCTTGAGCTCCATTCTGTTGTATTACAGGAATAGGGAATTTGGTTACCTGACAGCTGAAACAGTAATCTGTTAAGACAATATGTGTAAAGTGATCAAATACATCTACATTTAAAACACACATTGAGGAGAGTAGCATATCAGTGAAGATCACTGTTTAAGAGGAGCAGTAACCCCAAAGTGGCATGGGGGTGTCATTTAATATTTTTTTCTTTAAAGGGACCCTAAAAATTTTCAAATCAATTTTACTTACTTACAGTATACAGTGTCTCCTCATGCCAGAGCAAGTAGTCAAAAGCCTGAGAGGCGCCTGCAGGACAGCATGATTGAAAGGCATATTAGCACATCTGTATTAAACACTACATCATAAATACATTATAAAAACAATAAACATGATTGCAAACTGTGCTAAAGACATATATATAAGAAAAAGTGCTACAATATCTTTGGTACTGTAAGTACTGATAAAACTGTTTTTTTATACTATCCCTACGGCAGGATTCTCATGTTTTCTAGCTCTACTCTACTGTGGTTCATGCTTACTGAAATGTTGGTGAGCCATGCATTTCATTGTAATCACATAAATATGCCTTTTAACCTGAAGGGCCTGTATATTTTATTTATTACAAATAAATATGAATCAGACATTGTATTAAATTAAATTCTGATAAAATGTTAATAAATTATCTGATAAATTATTCAAACCAATTATTCAATTTATTTATCATTTAGTTATAACTGCATTTATACTTATATATTTGATATACTGTGATATTTTAAAAAGATAAAAAAGTCAATACAGTATAGTACATATTATTTATTCTATTTATTTTATTATTACTAGTTCCTTTCTTTCCAACTTCCTTCTCTCTCTTCTTGACTCTGCATCTATCAGTAAACTGCTTTCAGATAGTAGATCTAATTCCCACTACTTTATTTCAACCCCATTTCATTTCTCTCTGTCCCATTGTCCTCAATGTAATAAATTATCCTTGAACACTGGTGTAGTACCAATGGTCCCCAAAACTGATTCAATTACCCCCATGCCAAAAAAGCCAAACATGGCTCTTGACAATCTAAACAATTTTCTCTCCATCTCCAACTTACCCTTTCTTGCAAAAATTCGAGAACGTTCTGGTATAATTCAATTAAATAAACACCTCATTGCAAATAACCTTTTCGAACCCCTCTAATCTGGTTTCTGACAACTTTACAGTACAGAAACTACCCTAGTCAAAGTCACTAATGACCTTCTAATAGCTTTTGATTCTGGTTTTCTTTCTATCCTCATTCTTCTTGCTGCTTTGAACAATGTGAACCATGATATCTTACTTTCTCCTCTTGAGACTGTTTGGAGTTTTTCTGACACTGTCCTTAAATGGTTCAAGTCTTACCTCACTGACCACTGTCACTTTTTCTCTCTTCGCGGATTTAGTTCTGAAATTGGACTCGTTAAGTCTGTTGTTCCTCAGGGCTCTATATTGGGCCCCCTACTTTTCAGCATTGACGTGTTTCCACTTGGTCAACTTTTAAGATCACATCCTATATTCTTACGCCAGCAGCCATATCACCCTGCAGCTCACAACTGGCAACCCACAGAAGCTAAGCAGGTGTGTGCCTGGTCAGTACCTGGATGAGAGACCTCCTGGGAAAAACTAAGGTTGCTGCTGGAAGAGGTGTTAGTGGGGCCAGCAGGGGGTGCTCACCCTGCGGCTCATGTGGGTCCTAAGTCCCCGTCACTACACTGGCGTAGTGACGGGGACACTATACTGTAAACAGGCGCCGTCCTTCAGATGAGACGTAAAACTGAGGTCCTGACTCTCTGTGGTCATTAAAAATTCCAGGGCGTTTCTTGAAAAGAGTAGGGGTGTACCCCGGCGTCCTGGCCAAATTTCCCATTGGCCTTTATCAATCATGGCCTCCTAACAATCCCCCTCTATAAATCTCCTCCCCACTGATTGCTGATGTGTGGTGAGCGTTCTGGCGCACTATGGCTGCCGTCGCATCATCCAGGTGGATGCTGCACATTGGTGGTGGTGGAGGGGAGTCCCCATTACCTGTAGAGTGCTTTGAGTGGGCTGTCCAGAAAAGCGCTATATACAGTGCCTTGCGAAAGTATTCGGCCCCCTTGAACTTTTCAACCTTTTGCCACATTTCAGGCTTCAAACATAAAGATATAAATTTTTTATTTTATGTGAAGAATCACCAACAAGTGGGACACAATTGTGAAGTGGAACGAAATCTATTGGATTTTTGAAACTTTTTTAACTAATAAAAAAATGAAAAGTGGGGCGTGCAAAATTATTCGGCCCCTTTACTTTCAGTGCAGCAAACTCACTCCAGAAGTTCAGCGAGGATCTCTGAATGATCCAATGTTGTCCTAAATGACTGATGGTGATAAATAGAATCCACCTGTGTGTAATCAAGTCTCTGTATAAATGCACCTGGTCTGTGATAGTCTCAAGGTTCTGTTGAAAGCGCAGAGAGCATCATGAAGACCAAGGAACACACCAGGCAGGTCCGTAATACTGTTGTGGAGAAGTTTAAAGCCGGATTTGGATACAAAAAGATTTCCCAAGCTTCAAACATCCCAAGGAGCACTGTGCAAGCGATCATCTTGAAATGGAAGGAGTATCAGACCACTGCAAATCTACCAAGACCTGGCCGTCCCTCTAAACTTTCAGCTCAGACAAGGAGAAGACTGATCAGAGATGCAGCCAAGAGGCCCATGATCACTCTGGATGAACTGCAGAGAACTACAGCTGAGGTGGGAGAGTCTGTCCATAGGACAACAATCAGTCTTACACTGCACAAATCTGGCCTTTATGGAAGAGTGGCAAGAAGAAAGCCATTTCTCAAAGATATCCATAAAAAATCTCGTCTAAAGTTTGCCACAAGCCACCTGGGAGACACCCCAAACATGTGGAAGAAGGTGCTCTGGTCAGATGAAACCAAAATCGAACTTTTTGGCCACAATGCAAAACGATATGTTTGGCGTAAAAGCAACACAGCTCATCACCCTCAACACACCATCCCCACTGTCAAACATGGTGGTGGCAGCATCATGGTTTGGGCCTGCTTTTCTTCAGCAGGGACAGGGAAGATGGTTAAAATTGAGGGGAAGATGGATGCAGCCAAATACAGGACCATTCTGGATGAAAACCTGTTGGAGTCTGCAAAAGACCTGAAACTGGGACGGAGATTTATCTTCCAACAAGACAATGATCCCAAACATACAGCAAAATCTACAAAGGAATGGTTCACAAATAAATGTATCCAGGTGTTTGAATGGCCAAGTCAAAGTCCAGACCTGAATCCAATCGAGAATCTGTGGAAAGAGCTGAAAACTGCTGTTCACAAACGCTCTCCATCCAACCTCACTGAGCTTGAGCTGTTTTGCAAGGAAGAATGGGCAAGAATTTCAGTCTCTCGATGTGCAAAACTGATAGAGACATACCCCAAGCGACTTGCAGCTGTAATCGCAGCAAAAGGTGGCTCTACAAAGTATTAACGCAAGGGGGCCGAATAATTTTGCACGCCCCACTTTTCATTTTTTTATTAGTTAAAAAAGTTTCAAAAATCCAATAGATTTCGTTCCACTTCACAATTGTGTCCCACTTGTTGGTGATTCTTCACATAAAATAAAAAATTTATATCTTTATGTTTGAAGCCTGAAATGTGGCAAAAAGTTGAAAAGTTCAAGGGGGCCGAATACTTTCGCAAGGCACTGTAAGTGTAAGCAATTATTAATTATTATTATTACTTCTATGATGACGATACCCAAATCAACATCCATACCCAACCCGACACTGATGTGACTGCTTCTATTCTCTCTGATTGCATTTCTGACATAAAAACGTGGATGACTCAAAATTTTCTTAATCTAAACTGTGACAGGACTGAAGTCATGCTTATTGGCCTTCCCCGTATACTTTGTAAAGCCAGTGCTGTAACCCTATCTGTTGATGGTACTGTACTTGCACTTCACTTTAAATTGAAAAATTGACCTTCATATTTGACATCCAACCCACATGTGCAACATATTGTCAAAACATCATTCTTTCACCTCAGAAATATCACCAGAATACATCCTGTTATCTCTAACTGTTGCTGAAAAACTGATCAACACATTTGTTTTTCTCACTATGGTTTCTAAATCCACACTGAACGATCTTCAGTGTGTTCAAAATTAGGCAGCCAGAATCCTGACCAGGTGTTGTGCAAGTAATCACATTCCTATCCCGAAGTCCTTGCACTGACCTCCTGTCAGATTTCGTGTCAACTTCAAAATCCTCATGATCATCTATAAGGCTCTGCATGGCTTGGCACCTCAGCACCTGTCTGAGCTACTATTGTCCTACTCTCCACCTTGCAACCTTCACTCTTATAATTCTGGTCTCCTGTCTCCCAAGCCCATCTACTACACTCTATGGGTGACAAGGTCTTGTCCTGTTATGCCACAAAGTTCTGGAACCTTCCCTAAACCCCCTAAACACTATCTGGGCATATCCTGTGTTTTGTTTATTGTTGTTGTTCTTTAAAGGTGCTATATTAATTATTATTATTAATAATAATAATATAATTATTATTTTATTATTATTTACAGTTCACAAATTGATTGCCATCATTTATATACTGTCTTATTGTTTATAAAATGATAATGATGAAGGTTAAATCTGTTTTATGTATTTTATATGATGATTATAAAAATGTGCATTCCTTTACACGTTAGCTGCAGAAACAAAAAAACGTTGTTTTTCTTTTCCATACCTTTCAGCGTGGAATGAACCTTTATTAACTGCATCTAACGCAACACAAGTGCCATCTATTGATGTTCGAGCAGTAAAGCGCTAAAGTTAGAATGCCAAAACAGAGTGCAGTATACTGCGGTTCTCTTAATGCTAATGCAAAGTTTGACATGCATTTATACATGGTTGTATTGGTATCTAAAGTTTTAGGTGACATTTATTTTGTTTTGTTTTGTAATAAATGAGAGCAGGAAATGTCATTCTAATTTTGTTTCATTTAAACTCTAGTACGACATTATATTCAACTTTGCACAGAACTGTGTTTGTGACTATCAGTCAGGCATACTGTAATCTGTATTACATTCTGTACAGTTCATAATATTGCTTAGTTCACTTGGAGCTACCTTCCACTGCTATTTCCTTTATGCATTATTGAATGATTTCTGTGGAAGCAAAGATAAAGGGCTTTATGATCCATTATTTAAGGAGTCATGAAGTGACAGTCCACACTTCCTCAGTACTCAAAGGAAAGTCCTCAATGATAATGAATGATTAGACCTTTCATATACTGCACATTCAGTAAAGAACATTTTATTTAACTGTTCAGGCAGGATGACAGCGACATTTTTCATTTAACATCTATTGCACTACATATCCCTGAGCTAATTTTTATTCTCTGGGTTTACTTCTTCACATATATTTTCTTTATGATGGAACTCATTTTTTGTATCCCAGCTTAAACTCTATGTGCAGGAAAAAGTAACTTCCAATGTAATTTGCACATCTCTTTGCACCTTTGCACAGCCAAAATAACTAGTGAATAAGGTCAAAATGTAAAAAATGACTGTAAGTTTATCACAGCATATTGCTGAGGACAAGCAAAATACATCATACTTTCTTTTCCTATTTTAAACCTATTTTACTATAACGTAGTTTGTTGTAGAGACCTGGCAAATAATTGTGGTATTGCAGCCAGAAATATTTCTGGTTTTAACTGTGGGGTGTTAATTAGTAATAAATTGTACACAATGCATTTTTGTTACTTGGACATAGATAACAGAAACCTCTTCTGTGTTTTTGTTTAGGTTTAGGATGAATTCTATTGAAAACATTCCCTTTAACCAAAAGCACTGTTGGTTACATTACAAAGGTGTTAGTATTTTTCTTCCAAAATAAGAGATACCATGTGTAGAAGTGTAAAATAAAGATCAAAGCCGCAGTCATACATTTTAATAAAACTTAAAAACACAATTAACATTAAAAAAATTATACAGTAGACTTACACGATTGTTCCTGTTGTAGCATGTAAAGTACAGTATACCGAAAATTGCGTATAATCAGAACACCCCATTTAAACCCTCCTATTTCCCTCCCTTAAACAAGTAAAATCAATCATTAGTGTATATGTACAGTATGTGCATGTACTGTACAGTATGTAGCTTAAAGTATTATGAAAGCAGTAATACAGCAAATACAGTACTGTATAGTATACAAAATAGATCCAATAAAATGTAATAATAATCTGTATGTGTGCAGGGAACAGTACATACAGTAGCTCTCACAAATAGGCTTCTTTTCTGTCTCTAATTACATGAATCAAAGATTAATTCTTGCCATGCGTAAAACTGGTCACCAGAATCCCACCCCTTAACTTGTTCAAATTGATTTTTAACTCCAAATCAAACATTTTTCTTGACTTGCTTTTCCCCTTCGTACCTTTTTTCGATTTACAAACGATGCCGCAACAAATCACCGTTGTGCTATAGGATCTGCTCAGGGCGCTGGGCAACAGAATTGAACATGTGAAATTTCCCGCATTATTTGATTTTTAACATAACATGTATGAATACCGGATGCTGTCAAATAAGTTACAGGGCTTCATTTGATGTTTCTTGAAAAGGTGACACCTTAATGTTGTGTTTGGTTATTGTTATGCTGAAGATGAAGGTTATGCCAATTCATTCTGTAGGTCCTCAACAATTAGTCTAAAGAGTGCTAATCAGATTCTAAAGTAACTTGTTTTCCTTCTTTTACAGATAGTCCTTAGTGCATTTATTTTTGTTTTTGTTTTACAACATTTGATCTGGTAAAATGATACTCTCACCTTATACTAGATTTGCCATTTGCCTAAACTAATTTTGGCATTTAATATACATTTTCATCCTGTCTGTTATGAGAATGATTATCTTATTTTTGATAAAGGAGAAAAGTGTTATGAATAGTATTTTAGCAATAGTATTTAGCCAAAATTTTACATGACCTTCTGAATAGTCATTGTTGGTAACACAACACATTGCTGTCAATATTTTTTGGGGAAAATATTATGCATTTTAACTTTGTAGTACTATGAAATGTTAAAGTCCAATGCATTATTCATAACTTGACATGTTAGCATGGCACATCAGGACTAAATACATAACTTGATTTGCACAACAATTTTCCCCAACACTGCTTTATTGATTTAACAATAGAACTCAGATGGATGTCTTCCAAGCATTTTTAATGGGGCAGAAATGAAATATGAGACAAATCAAGAGTGCTGAATCTAAAGCTTATCAATAGACTGTGAAGGAATTAGAAGCAAACTTAATGGAGGTTGTGTACAAAAAAAAACAATAAACACAATTTAAATCCAGCATGAGGAAATTCAATTTTGTGAAGGGATTTAACTAACAACAAAAAAAGGAAGATCCTGGAGGTACACAAATGTAGTAAAAAACTAAAAGCTTATGTTCTAATAAGAGCCATATCACCTTGCAACTTACAACTGGAAACCCACTGAAGAAAAGCAGGTGTGAGCTTGGTCAGAAGAGGTATTAGAGGGCCAGTAGGAGGGTCTCACCCTGTGGTCTGTGTGGGTCCTAATGCCCCAGTATAGTAACGGGGACACTATACTGTAAAAAAGGTGCAGTCCATCGACTGAGACATAAAACTGAGGTCCTGACTCTCTGTAGTAATTAAAGTAGCAAGGTATTTCTTGAAAAGAGTAGGGATGTTACCCCTTCATTCTGGTGAAATTTCCCATTGGCCTTTACCAATCATGGTAGCTGGTGTGTGGTGAGCGTTCTGGCATACTATAGCTGCTGTCGCATCATTTAGGTGTGTGCTGTAAACTGGTGTTGGTGGTAAAGTAAAGTGCTTTGTGTGGAGTGTCCAGAAAAGCCCTATATAAGTGTAAGGAATTATTATTACTATTGTTGTTGTATTAGTAGTATAAAAAATAAAACAACCTGAAAGCCTTCACATGAAAATCATAGATATTGTTGTGATAGCCTTGTATCAATAATACCTACTAGTAAACAAATCAGATAGATGAGTCTCACTTATGTTCTTAAAATGATGAAGCATGGAAAAATAATTTGGCATTTAGCATGCATTGTACAGTATGTAAATAATAAAATGGTTTATTCCTACTGATTAAACACAAAATAAAAAAAAAACTGCTATCCAGTTTATAACACATTATATCCAAACTTCTACATAAGGCTTCTAACATTGGCACACTATTTTATCCTCAAAGACAGACATACAGTAAATCTCTAACTGGAAACAAATGAGACTGTTTTCATAAGATCGTCTTCCACAAGTAAGTAGATGCTTAGAGGTGACAATGTTTGGTTCTCGTACCAAAATGATTCCACATTAACAAGAGAGGCAAATTTGGGTGGCCTTTTTAAAAAAATGAAATATAAATAATAAATACAGCTCTATTCTCTAAATTTAGTCTGTAAAATACAGCTCCATTCCTTACATTTAACCTGTCTTTCTTTGCCCAGTACCTGATATACTGTATTTCTGTATTTCCTTTTCTTCATCATATTTGCAATTTTAACTTTATTAGTACATTGAATGTAAATGCATAGTAATGGTCCTATTACTGTTCTCTCTCTAAGATAGACAAGAAAGATAACAACTGAATTAAAAACATTGCTTCAAAACATTGTAGTAAATTGTTTTCTATACATGTACAGTACAGTACAGTACATCAGTATTTCACATATAGACTCCTTACATTTTTTGGTTTATTTAACATTTGTATTGGTTTTAAATAATAATAAGATAATAGTTTATTAATAAAGTTATTTAATCACATGGAAGTATTAAAATATATTTTATATTTGATCATTTTATGTTTCATATAATTTTTATCTAATATTCTGTAGTCTTTAAAAAAAAGCAAACACTTAAAAATTATTTCCTTGAAGGCATGCCTTGTATAGGCAGACTGAAGCGTGTTAATTTCTTTAGTCTTGAATGGAGAAGACCAGAGGGGACCTTGATATAAATTTTCAAAATATCAAAAGTTAATGACAGTCAACACAGAGCATACAGGGCTGAAAAGATGAGGCATTCAATTTCAAGAAGGGTTGTTTCAAGCTATTCATCCTATTTTTTAAAGCAGATTCCCTTGGACTGAAAACAGATGGAAAAAATCCCCCAATCAATAAACAACATGAACACAACAGACCGTGAATCACCTTGTTTGTAATCTTTCATGTTTCTTCCCATTTTTATGCCCACTTGATTTATATGTATTGTTTATCAAGTGAATGTAGGGTCAACATATAAAGCAAACTGTGGCATAAGGAAAAAAAAGCTCGTAAGGGTATGTTTTTTGTTACACTGACAGTTACACCCCAGTGCGTCTCTTGTCAGTTTAAAACTGTTTTGAAATCAGATATCCACTACAGTTTCTGAGCAGTATCTTATGTCTGTTAATCAACAATATTTGAAAAAAGGAATGGATTCAAAGAAACTCGTTTATTGTGTCATGCTGATATGTAGCTGCTAGGTATTAAAACACAGCCACCACTGAGCTGAGAGGTTCAGACTGTTCCACTCAGGATGTGGGATATTTGGGAAACTGTCACAGAACTCATACTGAAGATCTTAGAAGTTGCACTTTTGTTCTTAACAAAAGTTGTGAGTAAGCATCATGGAGCAGCAAAGTTAATTTTAAGTTAGGAGAATATGACAATAAAATTTGCAATACTTTCAATAAATACTGTCAGAACAGAAAATTTTTGGTACTGTTGGCATGTTTTTAAGATGATTCAAAAATCCTCTTTTTTCAAGACTGCTGTTTTTGCTTCTTGTTGCTTCACAAAGAAAACAAATGTTTAAATTGCTCTCTTAAAAAAATGGAGTCCCAAAGTATAAGTAAAGTATAAGCATAACTAAAACCAGAGAATTATATAGTCTTGAGAGGAAATAGACTGTATATACTGTATATTCTACAGTTTTCAGAGTTTCTTTTTAAATATGGACATGTGTTTAACTTACATGACTGAATTTTGTATTACTATTAATGCAAAGTTTAGACTGGATTTCTGTGGTAAAGTGTCATCCTTTATCTTCGTATTTATTCTGTTAATTTAAAGCTTTTCCACTTGACTAGTAATGTACAGTACCTAAAAGTTTAATTGTGTTTATTTTATTTAATCTGTAATAATATAAATAGTCTAAAAGGGAAATACTTTTATTAAGAAAAACTAGTTACATAAAATGTCATAATTCTTGGTAATTTATGGAGACTTTCCATAAATCTCCATATTCCTTATGTGTAAAGAATATAATTTATTGCTTGAAAAAACTATTCTACCAAAGTGGCATAAAATATATTGAGCTTTGTTATCTTTTTTGGCAATATTGTATAGCAGCACTCAATATTTGTTTTCCTAAATAGGATATCTGTGACAATTATAATTGACTTTTCTGATATTGGAATCCTTACCTCCATAGTCAGACAGACCCAAATCTTCGTGATTGAAAGATATAACAAGTGGTCTATAATAAAGGGTTATTGCATTAGCGTTCTACAAGTGGGATCATCGATTGTGTGATTGCAAGCCCACTATGAACAGTACAGATCTAGCCATTCAAAATGTGCAGGGGATACTGCAGTAGTTTGCAGTTCAGGGGCTTTGGGGTACCACAGTTATTTTGAAATAGGGTTGCATACTTTGTAAAACCACCAGGTGGAGAAGTGAAAGCTTAACATGGCATGTGGAGCATTTGGGCTGTTGCCAGAAAATGCCTGGTTTCGAATCCTGGTCAATGCTGAGGGACAATCTTTTTCCAATTACAGAATTTAAGTTGTATACTGTTTCATCTTTTATTAATTTGAAACTGTGTATTACAGCATGTTAAACATACATTAAACCCTAATGACAAAGTAGGTATATTTTATAAAAGCAGGATTGCTCAGTTGGATATATAAAAAAGAGTTTATTATTATACATGATGTGCTTCTTTCAAGGTTGCATCAACATACAGAAAATCTAAAGGTAAGTTTTGGTAGCTGAAAGTAAAATCAGTAGTATAACTTAATACATACTGATGTACACACAGTAGATGGTAGTGGTAGCTAAATATAAAAAAGTACACAACAGTATTCTACCTTCTTCATAAATATTTGATGCATCAAAGTCTTTAATGTGCTGACTTACAGTGAGCTATGGTTTTAACATGCTTGTTCTAATATTCTAAAGTTTATTTAATGTACTTCATAAAACGTTTTAACATTTTATTGTTTTCTAAAATACGTAGTAAGAACACCACTTGCTGTTGTTGTAAAAAAAAGTTGTACTGATTTAATACCACTTGATAGTAATATTAATATGGAACAGTGTAACTAAGCAGCTAAAATATCACAAATGGATGCTTTTTTTTTAATATTGTCTGTATAGTGGTAATGGGCAATTTACTGTAATGTAGTTTGCTGCACCCAAGTGGTTCAAAGCCCGATCAGTGAATTACTTTTGAGTTGTTTCTTACCTAACCAAATATATAAAAATCGCCCACTATTAAAACTTTATTATCAGCGTGATGTTTCTCTTTCAGGTTTACATCTGAATAGAAAAAATCTATATTTTGTCTTAATCCAAATTTCAGCCGAAAGTAATGAGCCAACAATTTAACTGTGAATTTCAAACTTTAAACAGTATATTTCTGTAAATAAAAGAGTAATAGAGGAGACATTACGTATAGCTTCTTTTTATATTTGTAAAAATGTTCCAATTTAAATGCAATGCAGAACATATTATTAATAATATTAATAATGAATGATGATGGATGAGCTATAAATTGAAGAGTTACAGAGAAACATCAAGTCTTGTCTTTTAAGCTTGGAATTTAACCTTTAGAGTGATACTTTGGGCTATATTTTTTACATAGCCAGATGTGTAAAAATATTTTGTTATTATAGCTTGTTGCAAACTTAATGCGCCTCTTTCAGGATTACATCTGCATTAAGAACACATTTTTCTATATTTTGTCTTAATACAAATTTTAGCAATGTTAAATGTAACATATTTAACTTAATTATTAAAAAATAATAACGGCTTTGAAACCATACGTTCTCTTACTGTATATACAGTATATTTACACAGTAGATAAGATCAGATCACCTTATTGTCCATATACAATTTCTTGTATTTGTAATTTGTCTTTTTGCATATACCAACTTGCTCTCCATGAGACACACAGACAGGGAGATAAGCTGGGTCAGAGTGCAGGGTCAGCCATCTATACAACACCCCTGGAGCAGTTGGGGTTAAGGGCCTTGCTCAAGGACCCAACAGAGTAGGATTCCTCTGCCAACCACGAGATACAAACTGGCAACCTTCCAGCCACAGATGCAGATCCTTAGCCACAGAGCCACCACACGGCCCTAGAGAGCCAACTCACTGCGTTCATTGCCTTTTACGCTACTGTTTCTGTATATCTGTGGATCTGACTTAATGGGATTCACTCGTGTGGAACAGCGGGAAACTTGCTGAGGGGGGGGGGGGGGGATTATTTTGATTATACTATGAATGAGTCCCAGAGGCATACAGTCCAAGTTTCAGAATTATAAAAATAAACCTTTGATGAGTTTGCACAAGAGAAAAGGGTACCTTTTCAGAAGTCATGTACTGCGCAAAGTAGGTAAATTTGACAAACAGCTAATTTTGCTTAAGGAATTTCAAACCTATCTGACTGTACTATAACTGGCATAATTAAGGAGAAAGCCACCTTGCTCTCACAAGCGGTTCTGTTAGGTGAGTTTGTGTTAACACACTGCACCCTTTTGAATGGATGTTTATCACCTTCATCACCTTTGTCTTTTGGGGGCATGAGGGTGTATCCCTTCCTCAGTTTAACATCTGATATGTCCCCAGTAAACTGAGAGACTAAAACCCGCTATCTATAAAACATCTGCCTTGTGACATTTCTCTAACTGCTCCAAAGTCGGGCACAGAGTAAAAAGCTCTAAACTGAATGCCATGATGGACACCAAAATTACCCGTAATAGAAATAATTCCTAACAATAATAATAAGTATTAGTGCAGCACGTGTGAACCAAGGAAAAAATATTGGTTCCACAAAAACAAATCAAAGATCCTGAACATGCCCCCAAATATGCTACGTTCCCACAAATGTTATGGCACGGTAAAAGTGGGAAGCTGATTTTTAAAACATTTTTTAAAGAAAATCAAAAATGAGAAACAATGACATGTCCCTGCCTAAGACATTGCATGACTTTAAAAGCTTAAACTTTAAACAGTAGAATCTCAGTTCTATTCGCCATTGTATTAACAGTTACAACACATACAAATCTTAACACAAATCCAAAACCTTTTGAAAACAGAAGCTGTTAACTCTACTTCACACCTGCATGTCAAGATCACGGTGTGCCCAGCAGCTCTTTTGTTTGAATAACACTATGAATGAGTCCCTGAGACATACCATTCAAGATTTTGATTTTTTTTAAATTGAGCCTTTGTTTGGATGAGACGGTCTGGTATCTTTTGAGACATCATGTACTGATTGCAAAGAATCTGATACGGCCACCCCTTAAAGAGCTATGTTTGCTAGAAGAATTTAAAATATATCCGTCTGATTCTATTGCAGCTTATTTCATTGAACTGGTCAGACACCTATGGGAACATTTAAATACTGTGATATATAAAATTAATACCCTGATACAACCAGCTAAACACATACATTTATATCAATAAATTAATATTGATAACAGTGCTCAGAACCTTTTTGGTAGCAAATTCTTCACAAATTAAGAGACTTCATATTTCCGAAATGTCATTATTGTTACACAAGGGAGTGAAACGTGACAATTTGTTAGAGTTATGATCAGGAGAAAAAAAAGTTTATTTTTAATTTATTTGTGGCTGGTGCAGTTGCACCCTTTGTAATGGCCAGATAGTTAATTTATTTAGATATTTCTCTGCAAGCTAGTCAGAAGTAAGTGATTCAAAGCTCAAAGCCCAGTGGGTACAGTAGCAGCATTGTCAATTTTGCAATAGACAATGAATCACTCACAGTTTGTAATGTAGGGCACTAAGACTGAGGTACACTTATAGTACAAATAAATGTATTTCCCATAATCTGTACTGTAGTGGCTTTAAAACCATACAACAGCATGCTATATTCCACACATGCTATATGCACATGGCACATCTTTGTTCAAGTTTTAAAACTACAGTACGGAAAAACAAGTGTTTAAAAAAAATGCTGATTGGCTTATGTAAAAGCGTGACAAACAATGTCAAGAGAGGGCATGCTACTGAAAATTCCATCCCCACCCCCCAAGCAAAATTGTCTATTCTACATAACAAACTCAGAAGCGTGTAATACTCCTAGCCTTTGTGACATATAAAATGTTTGTTAAAGAAGTGTGGAGCTGCATTATATAAATTGGCTGCGATAGAATACATAAAAGTTAATTCCAAGCTAAAAAGTAAAGACTCAATGTGTCCCCTCTATAACTCTCCAGTTTAGAGCTCCGAGGTCATTTATTATTAATATTATTAATAATATATTTCATATCACATTAAAACTGGAACGTTTTTACAACTTAAATGCACTAATCTATTTTCTAATCGCTTTATCCAAGACAGGTAGCAGTCTCACCTACACTATTTGGTTATATTTTTAAAAAATTTTGACAGACTTCAGAATGCTTCGCCTGATGCTTAAAAATGTAACATAATGCATACTGTGCTGAAAGAGCTATTGAGCACAGAACATCTTTCCGCCTGTGAAAAGATTTGCATATGTAATTTATTCTTATCTGTTTGAAAACAGGAAATACAGAGGGAGTTTCACAAATTAGAAAGGTCTGGAACACCCTGTCTCAAAAACAGGCATTTTAATAAGAAAGCGAAGGTTGTGAAAACAGTGACAAATCACCTGAACCAAAATACAATTTCAAAATACAAGCAGTTTGAAATTATTTGTTGTTATTAATTCATATTCAAATTCATATTGCTAATAATTATCAGATACATTATTATAGTTCAGTTTTAGCTGTCTTTTAAATACCATTTTGTTATTCTCGATTATAATTATAAAATATACAATTTCTTTTTAAGGCTTGTTGTAAAGGCTTGTCTTTAATTGCCCCTACTTGAATGAACAAAGTATTTTGACATTACTTGAATTATACCGGTTGAACCAATTTTTACTCCCACGATTTTTACTCCCACAGTATTCACATTTGTCCATTCATGTTGTTAATATTGTTGTTAATAAAATTTAACTTTGAATATGCTGTTGTATTTAGAAATACCCCAAAAATATAGTGTGTCCATAATATGTAGTATCTTATTAATTCGTGCTCTGGGTGGGAATTGAATACAGGCTTTCAGAACTCCAAAGCCATTGTACCAACACGCTGCTCAGAAAATTAAGCTATAGATGAAAAGGACAGGCAAAATTTTTCCAAAAGAAATCACATGTGAATGTGTCTAATTGATGCAGATATTAGTGGACTATGGTAATGCTTTGAGCTATATGAATATATTCTATTTAGATCCTTAAATTTATATCACTATTAATTTCTTTAGATGCGCGATTCCATATTATATTCCCTATTAAGCACATTCTAAAATGGACAGTTTTTTACTGCGATAATGAGCGCAAGTATTCATAGAAAAGGTTAAAACATTATAGCTTTTTATAAAGTATATAAACTTAATATTGTCAGAACGAGCACGTCAAAACTATTCCAAAATAACCACAGTAAGTGACAGAGCGAAAGAGTTTGATGCATAAAATGTTTATGAAAAAGTGGGATACCTTGGTGTATTTTTTAACTACCACTACCAGCCATAAACAGTTTGTATAATATATTTATATTCCCTTATTAATATCGTTTATGATGTTCAGAGACGTTACAAATGCAGCCATTCAAAATGCACGGTACAGACACGTACTGCGGGTAATTGGCTACGTCCAACTGAACTGAACTTTTTAAAATAAAATCCAAAGAAATAAAAAAAATATAAATTCTCCTTTCTTTGCGTCCTTATATTTGTGTCGCTCAGTCTTCACTTCTCCTCACTCTCGTTCTCTGGCTCCAAGTCCGAGTCGCCATTGAGCTTTATTTTCACATTCATCTCTTCCTCCTCTTCCTCGCTGCCTTTATCTGACGTCTCCTCCATGCAATGGCGCAAAATACCGCGTGATTGGTTGACTGACAGGGGCACTCATGGTGCGTTGGTCGGTCATAGAAAGATTTAAATGTCTTTACTGTGCCCGTTTTAGTATTGAATATTTATATGGAATTTTACCACTGAAGGGAAATCTTAGTAGCTGAGCATAAAATGAATAGGAGCATACTGTAACGCATGTGAAGGCCATAAACGATATTAATTTTGGAACATAAACATACAGTATATGGCTGGTCTCTGTACTTTAAAGAAAAAATACACACCAGTATTCCATTTCTCCCTAAACATTTTAAGCATCGAAGTCTTTAACTAACGTGAAATAGCGTGTAAAAAAGTGGTAGTTTTTCTGACACCCTTCTGAAGTGGTACCATAATATCTGGTATACGGAAAAGAAAGCGTAGATAAAAAAGCTTGGATTCTCATGTATCTGATACAAGTATCTTTTAATACAGTCTTTGTTGTGCTCTTGAGGATCCTTGTGATATTTTGAGCTCTGGTTGAATGATAAGTGTCGCAGTTTAAATAATTTTCGTAGTTAGAAATTATGAAACACTCTGTTAAAAGCAAGGGAGTTTTTATGTCCGTTACAGTAAAAGAAAATGCCTTACAAAGTAGGGCTTGGACAGATTCCAAGTGCTTGTACAAATGTGCTAAAGATCGTTAGTTAGATAAACGAAATGCTGTGGTGTTTGTCAAAGAAAAAAATAAAAGTATTTTTGTTTAAAATGAGAGAAAGAATGTGGACCAGCATAATACTTTGAGTTTACAGCTTGTTCAAAGTCATTCATTATTAATACTATCAGTAATATCTTTGGTAAAGGCTTTGATGCATAAAATATTTCTGCATAAATAAAATATTTCTGATAAAGGTAGGTTGTGTACTTTTGTCCAACTGAGCAATCTTGCTTTCATAAAATATACCAACCTTTTAATGACTGATGATTAACATGCTGTAATACACAGTTTAAATTTAAAATCTCAAATGCTGTACATGAGAGGTTAAGCTTTATTGGCTCCTCCTGGCAGTTTTACAAGGTGATTCCAGATACTTTCCGGCATGACGTCAAATGACGCGATACACCGCGTGATACTGTGTTTTGATGCGACACGCCCACCGCAGTATACCACGAAATACCCCACCCGTTTTGAATGGCTGCATCTGTTATGCTCCTTTCCCTTTAGTCATAAAATTCCATATTAAGCAGATTTAAACATGCACAGTACAGAGATTAAATGAAGCATTAGTTTCACTAACAAATAATGCACACAAGTGCCACCTGTCGATCATTTTGGTCAGCGAATCACGTCATGTGGTAGCCTGTAGCTCAATTCTCAGGTTACAGTGTTTTACCAAGCATTGTGAATGGCTACATCTGTGTATTTTCAGTGTGCATGCAAGTTTATCAAATTATTTTTTCTCTTTCCTATATCATAAACAACATCTTTTGGATGGTTATTAAGTGCATCCTACAATAAAATAATACAGTCTTACATTAACAAAATGAAACAATTCATGTTGCAAAAAATATTAAACAGATATTGTACATGCAGTGAATTAGGCTGAGGAGTCACAACAAATCATATTAAAATTAAAACAAGTACAGTGTATATTTACTTTGCTGCCTGAGCTGAGATCTTGTCTGCAACAGGACTGTATTTCTGTTTAAAAAAAAACTAATTGATGGGTTGGTTGGATCAGTTCTGACTGCTGCCTTAAATCATTCTCCTGTTGAACCATTGGCTGTTCCTAGTCTGGGATTCCGGTCTCTTATCAATAGCAGTAACGTGTAAGAAATAAATGTAATCTGCAATCTTGCACTCCTTTGAGTAAATAGTTTTCTGTTAAATATGAATATGTTGACTGTATATCATTAATTAAACCTGGACATTAATGAATCATGGACTGTTTCTACATGTAGACTATACATCCATGTATTTTAATGAGAAAAATAAGAGAGATATACTAGTTTCCTGTTGTCAAAGCTTGGGGATTAGTAGAGGCTTGAGTACACCAATTAAATAATTCACACTTAACAATTGACTCAAAGAAGTGTCTCATACTAATAGGCTAAATTAAATTTTTTTTGTCTTGAACAGAGAAGGCAGAAAGGAAACCTGATTTAAGTATTCAAAATCACCAAAGACTTTGGCAAAGTCAACAGGATGAACACAAGAGTAAAGGAATACAAAAAAATGTATATATAATTGTAATATATTTTAAATTTCTGAAACAGAAATAAAAAAAATATCACTAGTCAAGTTTTAAACTTTATAGTGAGTCAAATTACTGTATTATAAGATGATAATGAGAGTCATTCACACAAATAAACAATTCCATTTATATTAATAATCTATCTGTTATTATTTTAATTGAATTCAGTCTTAATTATGTCAGGTAATTATGCCAGTTTAAACTAATGTTAATTGCATACACTTTTTAAGAGATGTTTTATACACATTTACAGTACCTTTTAAACCTTTACAGTATAAACTTGTCAGTCTTTCAGGATTCCCACTCTGTAGTTACCTTTAGTTCAGGAAATTAGCTAGTATTTTGTTTTAATTTATTTTGAAACTAAGCTGCTACTGTATGGAAAACCTGAATAAAGAGCTGTCTCAGTAAGTCTTATTCAAGTGCCCAACTGCTTCAAAGGCCTCAATATATCCCCTGGAATATCAAAATATGGTGAAGGTTTAATTAAAATATTCCAGTCCATCAGCAGCCCCTTCAATTTTGACCTTAAAATAGAAACTGTACCATTTTGTTATGCAAGAAGGAGCAACCCATACATCATGGTGATAACTGGAAACTAACATATCATCACTAATAGATGGGTTATGTAAGAACTGTAAAAGACAAGGATGAGATTATTATAAGAAAATTGTATGCCTCAGTTGCTTGAGGACCAAGGCCAAAACAGGGTTTTTGTACATTATGTTAATCTTTTTCCATTCCAGATAGAAACTATTATAAACAAAAACAAATGCAAGCAATAAATATGTATACTTTGGGAATATTAAGTCTTAGAAATGTCAGTTTAATTTTATTAACTTTAAACTAACCCAAGTTAAAAAAAACACATCTCACTGTTTAAACAACCTTTACATTTTAAGAATTTTAAAAGCATTATATTTTAATATAACTCATATTGTCTTTCCTTGCTACAGTTTGAGGAAGTATATGCTATTGGGTACTAGAATTTTGCCAAGACAGTGAAATAATGACATGAATAGAGAACCAAGACTATGAGACTAGTGCAAATTCAAATATTTTTTTTTGCTGCACCGTATAATAAACCCCTGAACTATTCAATGTAAATGACGGCAGGATTAATTTTGGGTAATTATTATATGTCTGTGCTTCTCAGCTTTATGTTTTTTACTATAACCATTGTAAGTTAAGTCCCAGTGTGGTCCATGTGTGTTTGTTTTGTTTCTATGTTCCACACTTCCTGACTTTGGTTGTTCTCCCTCCCCATTGGTTTATTAATTCATCCAACTCGCCATATTGTGTCATTCGTAATCAGCTTCTCGCCCAATCAGAACTCAACTTCTTTTGTATTTAACTTTGAGGTTTTCAGAATGTAGGGGGCCTTTCACTCAACTTCGGCTTCGGCTTTGGCTTTGACTTTGGTTTCATTTACGTTTTGCCTCGACTTCATCTCTCTACATTTTCATTAGTTTCGCTCCATGTTTGTGTTTCTGTATGGCTTCGACTTTATTGGTTTGTGTTCGTCTCCTCCTTATACTTTTGTTTGTTTGTATTATCCTTTATTTCGCCATTACCTTGCCCACACATGTTATATCAACCTCTGTGCTCTTTTGTACCCTATTCCTTGTGTCTACACTCATTTTCCCTTATTTGTATTCGTACAGGTAGCTCACATGTATTTGTGTGAACTTTTGTGTAAAGGGTTAGGTAAGGTTGTCGGGTAAAATTGTGCAGACGTAGTTTGTCTTTGTATTAGAAACACTAGTTTAGTACGGGTGAGTGCCTTTTGTCTTGTATGGTTTTGGGTAGTTAGTGAAAGTTAGCTAGAGTGTTAGAAGATGCCGGAGACCAGGTGTTTCGGGTTTTGTTTTGTTATTAGGTCAGCTTCCCCTGACTACTGCCCCTGGCTACTTAATTAGCCAGCTCTATTTTGTTTGTTATTTTGTTATGGTACCACTCATATTTCCTTTACCCCCATAACAGTCACCTATTCAAATTGTACATATTCCACTTCTGTTGACCTATCCAAGTTTGTAAAAACTATCTTTTCTCCACACTAAAGATTTCTTCCTGCACGCCTGGAATTCTCTTAATGTTGCACTCCATATACCCCAAGACTATCGGGTTGCATAATATAAGTCATGGAAAATCAGTCAACATGCACACAGAGTATAGAACAAAGAAAGAGAATTTAAGTTACACAGAAAAGGAGCTCATTTACTACTGTCTAGTTGATATGATGACATTATTCACCTGATTGTTTGCATACTGTATACAGCCAGTTTTAACAAAATGGCTGGAAAGCTTATTCTAGACACCCACCACCATTTGCATTACCATTGATACTGTCTCAGAAAATCCTTAAAGTAATCAGTAAAGCATAACAAAGCTGCAATATCTAAAATTTTGTAAAATGTCTTAAAAAGCAAATGTTCTTTATTGTTTATTATGATAGGTTTGAGACAGTAACAAAGATGCCACATGAAAAGAACAATCAAGACATGAAATTCAATATGAAACTTGTTTGTGTAGTAACATCTAAACACATAATTAAAATCAAACTTGCTTCAGGCACACAAATTACATATTGCTGCAGCGGCTGTTTATTTTTTATGTTTTTCTTAAACATGTCTAAAGTGTTCTCAGTGATCAAGCTGAGGACAACTGTTTACACTTGTTTTATTCTCTTCTACCCCACAACAGAGCATGCTTTATAGTTGGGATGGTACATAGCTTTGCATCTATCTTTACTGCACTGTACTAGAGAGGATTAGGAATTATTTCCTTATGCCCTTGTGCTATAATACAATGCACCCTACTCCCCTCAATCTAGTTGAACACAAACACTCTCCCCACGTTATGTGAGACTCGACGTATGTAAATTTGACTTTATGTAACAACCTCCCATGGGTCCCATAATAAAATTTTCGAATTAAGACGTGTTTACGTTATATGCATATAGAGCAAGCAGTGGGAGATGTTTCTTCTACAAATGAATAGCTCAGAGTAAACATAATGTGGTAACCACCAGTATCCACCAAGACAAAATTTCATTTTATTCTCAGCCTTGCTTTCTTTTGTGCATGTGTGGCAACCTCTACAAAATAGCTTGAATATTCTTTGAAGAAATCTAGTTAGTTGCATTGCAATCATGGTAATTCTCTCTGTAATATATTTATATATTTACCTTTCTGTAAAGTTTTAAGTGTATGCTATATTCAGTATTTGATTATTCTAATTATTGAATTATATTCCTTTATTGATACTTAAAATGATGTTTTCATGAAGGACAAAGAGTTTATTGTTACAGTACTTTTGGAATATAGTACTTCAAAATGTGTTTCTTAGATATGCACCAGACCTGAACAAAATAATTTTCCATGTACCACTGGAAAAACAATATAAGGTTCTGATATACATAGCATTAAGAAATGTTATCTCCTGTTGTGGGAGAAAAACAGAACAATGAAATTCATTCTGTTTAAAAAAAAAAGTTTAATTTTTATGAACTGTTCTCCAGACGTACAATATGACATTAATAGAATTTACTCTAGTTAGTCCTCTACACACATACTTGCATTCTCTGTCATACCCCGAAAGTCTCATACTTGAAATATGAGACACATGTAGCTGGGTCTTGTATCAAAAACATACAGTATATACAATTCCTAATACCTCAAACAAAAGACTCATCTACTTTGTAGATTGTTCGGGTGGGTAGCTGCGTCAGCATGCGTAGGCTGCAAAGGAACAAGTAATAGGTTTATTCCATGCTCTCTTATCAGCATAGAATAAACCTATTACTTGTTACTTTGTAGATATGCTACCCACCAGGTGTGTCATATGGGAAAGTATTGGTGCTGTATGAAAATGGCACTCTTTTATATTGTGCTGTTATATTAGTTTATTTAAAATACTTACACTCCTGGTAATTCCAGACGTATTCTAAATAAATAAGTCTGGAATTAAATATCAATTCAATTCTAAGTAAATGAATATCAATTAGATGTATTTTGCCAGCTTTTATTATTTCTGTTATAATGAGTAGCAGAGGTAAGAGGAGTTTTGCTACTGTGTGTGGTACAAGTGAAAAGAAAAGGAAACCTATTACTCTGTAAAAAAAGCTTGAAGTCATAAATCAATATAAGAGAAATAAAACAATGTGTTATCATTGGTGCTACTGGACTTATAGTAATATGAATTGTTAAAGTTTCTTACAAAATATGTTGTTTCACCCTCTTATTGTTTATTTCTCATTGTTTAGCAATGTAAATACTGATTAATAGTACAGGTCTGCCTTATTTTTTCTAATTTTTATTGTTTATTTTACTATTTTTTACTATCATATCTTCGTGTGAATAGCGTTAAACATATTCTGTTTATAAATTCATATTCTTTATGGTAAATTAAAAATTACAGTAGTATATATGGTAAAAAAAAGTTTCTTACAAAAAATGTTGCCTCAGCCTTCTCCACTGTAGAATTTCTGATTACTTAGCTGATGCATACTAAGCTTTATTTTATCTATTTTTCCCTAATTTATATTTTAAATTCTTACACATACACATTATTAATGAGTAATACATTCTAACTAATAATATGACCAATTACTATAGAAAAAATAATGTTATTAATAGCGAATATGAACTCTTTACCCACTAACTCCTAGTTCACATTGAACCAATGGTATTTAGAACATGGGTTTCCAGTGTTTTCCAGGAAGACATCTATTGCATTATAGCAGAAAATACCTGGACTTTTAATATTTTTTTATTTTCACAGAACTTGATCCATCTTGATTTTAAATTTAAGGTGGTGTACAACAGCATACCAGTTTCTAAGCACTCAAAGGTAAGGATAGGTAATAGATTTATTTTTAGAAGAATGTTTTACCACATTATTATTTGCACATACAGATGCAGCCATTCAAAACGAGCAGGGTGCTGTGCGGTACAACTATGCTTTACCGTATGCAAATTAGATTATGTTAATAGTATTCATAATCACCTTGTAAAATCGCCAGGTGGAGCTAATAAAGCTTAACCTCTCATGTACAGCATTTGAGCTGTCACCAGAAAACAATCAGTTTTGAATCCCGATCACTACTGAGAGACAATCTTTATTCAATTAAGAATTTAAGTTGTATACTCTTTAGACTTTTAAATTGAAACTGTATATTAGAGCATGTTAATCATTATACATTAAAAGTTGGTATATTTTATGAATGCAAGATTGCTCAGTTGGACAAAGGTACACAACCTACTACCTTTATCATAAATATTTTAATTATGCAGAAATATTTTATGCATCAAATTCTTTACAGAAGATATTACTAATAGTAGTAATGATGAATGACCTTTGACAAGCTGTAAACTCAAAGTAATACCCTGGTCCACATTCTTTGTAATTGCCTTTGTACATGAAAAGACTTTATTTTTTCATTGACAAAAAGTAACACCACAGCATTTTGTTGATCTCATCATGTATTCGTTTCCAATCATAGAAAGTAAGTCTTGAGAATCTTCAATTCATCACGCCTTTCACATGATCATAAATTATATTAATTTAGAAAAATAAACATATTATGTAGACTGTACTGTATATGGCTGGTATTGGTATTTTAAAGAAAAACTACACATGCTACAGCACCTGAATATAATTATACCATTAATTTCTTTAGATAGATTAGATTCTATATTATATTTCCTATCAAATTCTAAAAGTTTAGTTTACTCCGATAACGAGCGTATTCACAGAAAAGGTTGAAACAATCACTTTTCAAAAAATATATAAACGTACAGTAATATGGTCAGAAGGAGCATGTAAAAACATTTCCAAAATAACCACATGTAAGACTTTGATCCTTAAAATGTTTAGGGAGAAATGGAATACTGGTGTGTATTTTTTTCTTTAAACTACCAACACCAGCAATATACAGTTTACATAATATGTTTATGTTCCTAAATTAATATCGTTTATGACCTTCAGATGCATTATGCTCCTCTTCATTTTATGCTCAGCTACTAAAATTTCTCTTTAGCTGTAAAATTCCATATAAATATTAAATACTAAGCAGATTAAAATGTGCACAGTAAAGAGATTAATTTATTAAATATTTTCACTACTGACCAATGCACCACGAGTGCCCCTGTCGGTCATTTTGGCCAGCCGATCACATACTGTGGTACGCTGCGGTAGCTTGTGGGTAATTGCGTGCGGTGCTGGTTTGTACTGTGCATTTTGAATGGCTGCATCTGTATATGATATGAAAAAATTGGTAAAGAGTAAATTTAGAAGTAAAATTAATTTAAAAATTTAAATAAAACAATATTTCAAACAATTTCTGTCTCTTTTCTTTTTCTTTTGGCATAGAATAAACCTTTACATATTCCTTTGCAGTAAAAGCTATGTTACCTATCATTTTATTTTCCAGAAAGCATGTTTAAGCAGCTTAAAATATTAAATCTTTCAGGAATTCATCTAATAAAGTATAACTGGTGTGATTCTTTTGTTGTTTCCCTTGTGAAGCTTCTGCGTGCTGCTGATAGTAGGCATGGACACAACAGCACTTTTGATCTGTGCTAAGTGGTCATTTGGTAGAGTTAGTTTTCATTTATCTTTAGTTATCAACCCAATACTGCAAAAATGTATCAAAATACAGCTGTTATAAGTAGTGGATTGAAAAGTAAGCATGTGGTAGTAACCCAAACACTGGACATTATAAAGCTCCTTAAAATAATTTAACATTGGGTCATCAGAATATTTGATATGAAGGCCCAGGAAGCAGTTCTTAAAAAAATATGTGTTTCCAAACAGATTTTGGAAAATTGGATCCAAATGCAGTGTTGTACAAATGGTATTCAGTAATGTACCAAGGGAACTCCAGTTTCTGGGCCTGTATGGATTGAAACTTCTACCAACAGATGGAACTGACTGAAATATGTGTTTTATCAGATGGTCGGCTGGCTTCCTTCAAACCTAGGAAGTTGTGGTCTTAGAAGACTTGACAAATTTTCTTGGGAGAAACATACTGTAGATAGTGAGGCTACCAAAAGATTGTGTGAGTTAATCCAAAACTGAGAGAGAAATCTAGTGTAAGCCCTGAGAACATTTATAATGCAGAGGAAACCAAATGTTTTTGGCATTGCTTGCCAAAGTGCAGCTGACTATAAGAAGTCTAAGGGCTGCAGCATTATGTTCATATATAGAAATGCTGCCACCACACAAAATCATGTTCTTGGCTATTGAAAAAAAACCCAGAGCATTTAAAGGTGTTCTTCATTTCCTGTGTGAACACAAGGCAAAGTCAAATGCTTAGATGGACGAAAATATTTTTATATATATATTTTTTTAGTTTCTTTGAAAGATAATTTGAAGAAATGTGGTCTACCTGAAGGCACAAAGTAAGTTTACTTTATGATAACTGCAATGCATGCCCTTCAGAAACAGAGCTGGTGTCTGACAATATCCACTATTTTTCAGCCTGCTAATGATACCTCCTGTGATTGACCTGGAGATAAGTGTCATAAAGAGGATTGCTTATACAGTAGGCAGGTCTATGTAAAACAAACACACAGAAAACTCCATGTAAGGAAAAGAGTGCTCTTTTATTTACAATGTGAGACATAAATAATCAAAACTCCCAAAACACAAATAAAAGTCTAAGTTCCTCTTTAAGTATTTAACTTGATTTCTTCTTGATTCCTCTATAAAAGCAAAGCCAGGCTGTTAAGCTCCAAAAGTTTCCATCTGAGGCTCTTCCAAAATTCTTATGACCACAACTCAAAAATGTCTTTATATCACATGCTCATTCTTTCATTTGCATCCTTCTCTCTCTCACTATAGTACAGTTTGAATATCGGAGGATTTGCCCTTTGTATCAAAACAGGAGATGTTGACTGACTAGAATAATCTTTTTCTGGTTTATAAACCATCACCTGACCAATTGTCTTAGCCAATTACTTATGTGACAGAGGATGGCGAGTCATTCCACATTGGCACCAGCATTGGCAGTTCAGTGGCAGAGTTCTTACCTGCCATGCAGGAGGGTTGGGTTTGATTCCCAACCAATGCGCAAGCTGTACTTTCATTAACATGTTGCCCTTTGAAGATAATGAAGACTCTTATAATAAAATACATTTAAATAATATGCAAACTATATTGACATTTTTACTATTTTTATCACGTTATCTTAACTATTAAATTAATAATAATACCTCTTCAGATTAATATATTCACATGAAAGCTAACAGGCTAAAAAAACACATCCCCTGTTTACACTGTAAAGCCATCTATACAACTTTAGAGCGGTTTACAACCATGTTTATAATATCCTTATAATCGCAATTTAAAATGCAATGGAAAATTTAACAAATTGTCAGCAAAATGACCGCTAGGCCATTTGCTTGTTCACCCTTCCACTTCCTGGCTCCTTGGTTTTAGCATGCATAAGTGCTGTGCCACATAATCTTGACTTTTAAACCTAGTTAATTCTGTGCAATACATTGTACTATATACAGTATATAAAATGTAAAAATGTTCTTCTCAGTTAAATATTTGATATGTTCTGTGAAATGCTTCTGTAAGCTGGGCAGCTGCTAATCGATTGCAATGCCTCTCATTTGGTGAATGATAAGGATATCTGTCCTAAATTTTTGAAAATATTACATAGTGTTTCACACAGACATGCAAATCTGGCTTTCAATACATGGAATACATGGAAAAACTACATGAAAGTACTACATGAATACATGAAAAACTACATTTCCCAACATGCCACACATGTTAAAGAATTCTGTGAAATAACATCCACAGATATCCATACTGAAGAAAGATATAAGATTTGAAGAAGGGGTTATCTGATTCCTTTCTGCACAAGGACTGGACTTCTTGTGACACAAGGCATTCCAGGCTTAAGGTTATGGCAGGAAAGGGGGATAACTGATAAGGATTCCAGATGCCACCTAGAACCCCCCCCCCCCTTAGGAAGGAAACCTAAAACTGACCATTAAGAGTGGTCAAAGCCTGGGGGACTGTTGGAACACCGTGACCTCTCCCCATTACCATGGTAATGAGCTACTTCAGAAGTGGCAGAAAAGGGCTATATAAACTGGAAGTTTTGTACCTGTACTTTGAACAATACATCTGTTTTATTGTTCTTTGCATGCAATACAACTCATCTGTTTAAACTCCATCTTGAATCCAGAACTTACTTATCTGTTACAACAACACTGTACATCACCTACAGCATAGTATTAACGATGTTACTCGCACCACTGTTTTGCAAGTGATCATTAAATTGATATTAAAATATTTTAACAGAGTATACTGTACCTCAACTGCAAAAATTTTTATTAACAACTAAAGTATATTGATCTAAATATACTACAGACTTTTATCAGCTACAGTACAATGCAACTTACAGTATATGACAAAGCAATTCAAATCACTACTCAAAACTTTGACTTTAATCTGGACTCTTTTTTATTTGTATGTGTTAATTTGCTTTTAAATACAATGTTTTAATACCACTAAGTATAATATATTTATATTCAAATTCTAAAATAAAATTATCTGTCTTTGATGACTGTTTACACACAATTACTGATATGTTTGTATACAACTGAAAAACAATAATTTCGTTAATGTTATAGAGAGGTGGTTCTCAAACTAAGGACTCCACAGGATGTCCGCAGGGGTTCCGTGAGCTGTCACACAGGCTACAAGAAAAAATGAAAATGCTATCAATACAAAATGTGTTACGATGGCTTTGCATGGCTCCAAGAAGTCAGAAAAATGAGGCATATCTTCTGAAAAGTCATCTTCAAATTAACTCTGTGAATACATTTCTGTACTTTCACTGCTAGAGCCAGAAGGTACCTCAAATGTGTCGGATGAAATTTCCTCTTCCATCTGCTTTTCTATCTTCTTTGGAGATAAAAATGTTTGCCATTTCGATGGGAAACTGGGATACCTCCTTACTCTTCTCGAGAAATGCCTGGGGATCTTTAATGACCACTGAGAGTCAGGACCTCGGTTTAACATCTCACCCAAAAGATAGCGCCCACTATACTGGGGCATTAGGACCCACACAGACTGCAGGGTGGATACCCCCCACTGGTCCCACTAACACCACTTCCAGCAGCAACCACAGGTTTTCCCAGGAGGTCTCCCAACCAGAGCAAGATATTTCTGAAAGTTTGAAAGACTTGCCAGGTTTTACTCTCTTGATTTTGAAACTGCATTTTTAAAATTGCATTTGTTCAAGTAAAGTCTGTGTTTTTATATCAGTGTCAAAAAGACTATCAGAACACATATGGTTCCTATTTAAATCAATGAGTTAATTAAACACTGAAATACCTTCTTCTTTAATCTTTCTGCAGGCTATGAAAAGATTGCACTATGACTATTTTGAAATCACTCCATCAATAAACATCTTAATCTGAGTAATCCAGCAGCGTCTGGCAAATCCCTGTATTGACCTCTCTTTCACTAGGATTTCAGTATTCAAAGTTTTTGATAATGTTGTAAGTGTTCACATTATCTCACTGTAAGAACCTGTTCCAGAAACACTTAGTTACTCAAGTATAAATAATGAAGCCAATACTTTTCCCCTTTAGATTAACAAATGTTGGTTTTCATTCTTCATGCCAAGACAAGCTTCCACAATTGCAATAGCAACATAGCCTAATATAGTTATTGCAGCAACTAATCTTTAATCTATATAATTTCTTAGAAATTGTGAACAAAAAAACTCCTGTAGCCCGATGATTTGAATATCTATATGTGTAACAAAGACTATTATTATTAATAACTATTAATAACAATTTTATTTTATTAATGTTATTATGTGTCTGCATTTCAAATAAATTTAAATAAAGACAATCTACATTTACATAATACATATAAATATGATTTAAGTAGGGCGTGGTAACAACAGTGTGTGTTGTCTGCAAAGGAACAAATTAAGGTAATTCCATAATTTCAGCTGCTGACCTTCTTCAGGTGTGTATCACTTAATTTGTTACCATTAAACACAGTTCTGTTAAAGAGACATTTCTTCAGGAAAACAATCTATAATCCCTGATCAGATAAAAGTGGGTGAACACAATCTTTCCAAATGACGTATGAAAACCTGATATCACCAAATGTTCATCGACATAATGCCTTCATAAGACATCACAAGAAGTGCACAAGAAGTGCATCAGTACCCAGTCTGTTTTGATCATAAATAATTCCTCTATGGTTATTATGAAATGCTTCTTCTAAAGCAAGTATAATGCAGATAATGCAATGAAGATAATGCAATTATCTAAACTCAAATATTTGTATAAAAATATTATTTTTATGTAAGAAGATAAAATACAAATATTTTTTTTGTGGGAAAATCGGTTGTTTTATATATCGTGTATATACTGTACAGTATATACTGTTTGCGATATATTATATGGGAAAAGTCTGTAAAGGAGCAGGGTACCTTTACGTTTGTTGTGGTAGGTTACGAGGGGTGGAGCCTCCACAATAAAAGGCAGTGATGGAGCTCTGTTGGGCTGTTTTTCTTGTGGGACACAGGGAGGAAAGTGCTCTGGCTCTTTTGTTGTGATTTTTTGAGAGGTATTGCTTGTTTTTCCTGTTGTATCTGCTTTATATCTGCTGCTTTATAGATACATTATTGTAGGCTGGCTAAATTTAGTATATGCCATGAGCTGAGCCCAGATGATCATGCAGGAAAGAGAGGGCCCTGTGACAGTAATGAAACTAGTGTGTTGACCTATAATAAATACATATAAAATATTAAATCATTTTTGATTGTTTATTGATGATGATGATGATGATGATTATTATTATTCTTTTTGTTCCCTTACTAATAAGCCACAATAAATAAAGCCACAAATAATTGAACTTGTCCACTTTTAATGAGCTTTTTAATAAAGACACAACACTAGCTTCAATTAAATAGCATCTAGAAAAAATATTGATCAGATGTCTTTTTATTGAAAATATATTTTTAGTATAATATATGAAAATATATTGACTGAACAATGATCTAACTGCACAATATACAATGAAATGACCTTGATGACCCTTTTGCTATCTCATTAGCAGGCTATAGACACTTACCATTTTAGACTGACTCAGTTAATGACTGGTGGGCCCAGCTTCAGCATGAAACTACACAAAGTTTTCATTAAAAAGCCATAAATTGCCTACATGTGCTTTCTCTTTCTGGACCGTTTATGGTTTGGATGGAGGTTAGATGGTATTTTTTGTCTCTTAGAAGCTATAATTTTCCAAGATCAACCACCTTCATTTACTGCAAAATAAAACATGCCCTGTGGGACCATTCTTTCAAACAGATGTTCCTCTTACAATGCTTCTCTTTTTTATTTTGAATAAACAACTTTGGAAGAAATGCAATACAGGATTTAAAGTAAAATCTTTTGTTTCAGGACTGTTGGCTGTACTAAAGAAAAACGAAAAAAAATGTTGTTTTTGTTCTTATGGAAAAAATCAAGAATCATTCTTTGTACAAAATGAATAAAACATTGCCTGACACATAATATAGCCTACCTCCAGAAACTGTTAAAGTCAATATTTTATTAGAGTATAATGCAATAATGATACATATTTATTTTAAATTGCTTTTTGGGTACTTTGTTGCACTTGGAATCAGAATTAAAGCAGCATGACATACCTCTGGGCTAACATATCAAAAGATGTGAGGAACAAAGTTTGTTTCAAATAAGATTTGGGATATGTTTTGTATATTTGACTATTTTAAATACAGCCGAATTAACAAACAGAATCAACAAACAACAAAAAATCATACATTTGTATTGTTTTGTATAATCACTCTGTATTATATATTTAGAACTGTTACAGTGTATAGCTTGGTCTTTGACTCCATATTTACAAATGTGGTTTCTAATTTGTATTAGCTGCATTGTTTACAATCCCACAATTTGTATATATATTCCTAAATCCCCTCATGAAGGTTTAGCAGAAGGTTAAGAGTAAGTTTGCAAATGTTTTAATCTGTTATACTTTTCATATAGATCTACTATACTATACCTACAATACTATAGATTTATTTTTCATATGGTTTCCCATACATTGTATACTTCTTTACGATACCTTGTTATACTTTACAATGCTTTTACACATTGAGTCCACCATACTTTATTACATTCTGTTCTGCTTTTGTCATGGCAGCCATGATAAATAGGCATTTTTAAGAGGGATATCACTTTTTACTGCACACTAAAGGAGAATGAATTTTAGACAGTGTTTTAGGTGGAATCATTCTGAAATTCCAGAAAAACTCAGGTCACATCATAAGCAAATGTGTTGCAGAATTTATTTGAACTACTAGCATGCCAAACAATTTGAGTTGTTCTGGTCTTGTATCATCTACAGTAAGCCAGCAGCCATATCACTCTGCAACTCACAACCCACTGAAGCTAAGCAGGTGAGAGTCTGGTCAGTACCTGGATGGAGACCTCCAGGGAAAAGCTGCTGCTGAAAGAGGTGTTAGTGGGGCCTTTGGTCCATGTGGGTAAAAACTGAGGTCCTGACTCTCTGTGGTCATTAAAAATCCCAGGGTGCTTCTCAAAAAGAGTAGGGGTGTAACCCCGGTGTCCTGGCCAAATTTCCCATTGGTCTTTCCCAATCATGGCCTCCTAATAATCCCCATCTATGAATTGGCTTCATTACTCTGTTCTCCTCCCCACTGATAGCTGATGTGGGGTGAGCATTCTGGTGCACTATGGCTGCCATCGCATCATCCAGGTGGATGCTACACATTGGTGATGGTGGAGGGGAGTCCCCATTACCTGTAAAGCGCTTTGAGTGGAGTGTGCAGAAAGGGCTACATTATTGTAAGCAATTATTAATTATTATTAGTAAGTGTACTTTTACACTTTTTTAGCAAAGATTACTGTATATCTATTCCTTGTGTTATACCCTGTACTGGTCTAGGTCATATACTGTACAATTTCAGGTCCATACTGAAAAAGTACATGTTAATGGAAATCCATTACAAATACTCCCGCCTCATTATTTGTCTCAAAAAGACAGATTTATGGTAAGCAGGTCTTGAGGATATGGTTATGGTTACAATAAGGATTGCTATTAGAGAGAATCAGAGATTAAAAATAAATAACTTCAAAATTAATATCTTTATGTGGTTTCAAATTTGTAGTGGATATTATTTCCTGTACAGTATTTTGCCCACCCGTTAATCCATCTGGCCGCTATCAGTAAGATATTCATACTGGTGATGGTTTTGGCGCCACCTATCCCAGGAGCACTGGATACAAAGAAACTGTGATAGGGAGCCATGTCACAGCCTACAAATGCATCCATCTTACAGGAAAGGCAAATTACTGTAGTTTGCTTTAAAACAAAGAAAAGCTGTGCACTAACCAGTTGCATAAGATTTGCATTGAACATCACAGCAGCAGGTCAGGAAGAGCAAACTGAATGGACTTGCAAATAAGATTGTTTTGTTTAGGATATGTAAGCTGACGTTAGCTTACACCCAGCTAATAAGCCAAAGCTATGCTGTAACACTGCTCAGGAAGCACTAACCGGACAATCACCTGCCTACTTCCACACTGCCCACTTGTGGTCTGGAGGGGAGATGGTCTCATGTAATACACCATTAAAAAATAAATGGTATCTAACCATTTACCCACAAATCAAAATATTTGTCTAAACAATTATGTTTTGGAGAACATAAAATATATATAGTAGTAGTTCAGGTGGGTAGCTGTGTCAGCATGCGTAGGCTGCAAAGGAACAAGTAATAGGTTTATTCCATGCTGAAAAAAAGAAGAAAGAGAACACAACGTTCTTCACCTGAAGAAGGCTCCACGGCCGAAACGTTGTGTTCTCTTTCTTCTTTTTTTCAGCATGGAATAAACCAATAAAATATATATGTATGTATGTACTGTATGTATCAGCCATCTGTGTACATGGCTGTTCTTTGTACAGTACTGTACTGTATATTGCTGTTTTGTATTTTATATGCATGTAAAGGAGTAATGTGTTTAGGAGACTCATGGGTGGCAACACATACTGCAGTGTTCCTTTGGAGAGGACTTCCAAAATAAAAGAAAGACTTTTATTTCATTCAGGTCAGTTAAAGAGGTTTTTTTTTTAGACCTCTGAGGAGGTGGATGGTCTGAAATGTTACAGCTGCATTCTGCCTTTCATGGGAACTTAGATTATTGCAAAGTTTGGATTGACTTGTTGTTCTAAATCTCCTCTCAGGAGGTTTTGTTGAGACTACCATCTGGCTCCAGTAATAAAACTGCTCCTGAGTTTCAATGGAAGATGTACTCTTTTGGGGTTGGTTACGCATCAACCTCAAGAACACCACTTTTCAAAATAGGCCTGGTGACAGACACATGTGATTTTGTTCCAATCCGTAGACAGACATGTCCTATCTTATTATTTAATGTTGCATGTTGAGTATTGAATTGAACGTTATTCTTACCAAGACACATATGTCAGTTTGGAACACTGTAACTGGAACAGAATATGCTAGCATAAGATGTGACGATCTACCATTTTTATATAGCTTTTAAGGCTCATAAATAGCTACTAGTTTATGTATAACACTTCACACAAGGGGTCAGTAACCTACAACACGTTTGCCATTATTGACATGCAAAGTTAAAAAATAAAAACTATGCTTGATTGTTCTGTTATTCTCTACAACATGCTACCAAATGAAAGCTCTTTGGCATAGAAAATTATTCTCTTGGTTTATTTACTGCATTAGTTTTAGTGGGGCTAGTCTAATTGTTTTCAAAGGAATGTTTGCAAATTGTGCCTCTGATAACATTTTTTCATAAGTATAAAGTCAAATATTTTGGACTTGGTTGCTAAGAAAATAAAAGTTAGATGTTGTTAATTTCAGCCCTTTTGTAGAGATGAATAAGGTTTTTTTCAACATAAAGACAATGCTGTTTATGTTCTAAAGTAGGTGGTACAGTAACTCAAAATCCATGATGAAAAATGTGTTTCATCAGACATATGAATGAACTCAACTGTTATAGATGTTTTCGAAATGTTGAAGGCATTTCTAGTAAAACTTGCCATTATTTCTCGGGACATTTATGTCAGCCATTCAAACTTCATGGTACAAACCCGTACCGCATGCAACTACCCACAAACCACCGCGGCGTACCGCGGTGTGTGATTGGCTGGCCAAAATGACCGACAGGGGCACTCGTGGTTCATTGGTCGGTAGTGAAAAGATTTAATCATTTAATCTCTTTACTATGCACATTTTAATACGCTAAGTATTGAATATTTATATGGAATTTTACCACTAAAGGGAAATTTTAGTAGCTGAGCATAAAAAGAAGATGAGAGAAAAGACTTGTGAAACCAGTTTGTTTACAAACAATGTAGGCACAGAGACTCAGACTTTTTGGAGTGAAATTCAGCACAATCAACCATCCAGCACTGCCACGCGCCAGCCAAAAGAGAGAGCGCACACAGGGGTGCAAAACCGGGGGACTATTTACACAAAAACGGGCTATCTCCCCAGACTGTATGCCAATTTCACAGTGGGTCAGCTGCACTGGTCAGTGGCTTTCCTAATCCCCACCCTGACCACTAGCACTCCTGGCCTGCACCTCGCCGCACATCCCAGCCAGGCGCTCTTCAGCCGCAGCGCCGGGCAAAAGTGCTACAATAATGTATGGCTTTCGGGCTCATGTGGGTTTGCGCCCTACACCTTGCGGTACCGCAGGTCAATATAGTGACCATAATATTAAGCTATTTTAGTTTTTCAAAGAAATGTTTATTTGTTAAAAGGAAACTCATGGCAATAGCTGGATTTGAACACCCCACCTCAGCCTTATAAGTCAGTCACTTAAGTTATCACGCCACAGACGTATTCATGCACTAAACAGTGAAACAGAAGTACACATATCAATGGAAAGTCTTATACTACTGTTTGTGCACCAGTACATGAATATTAAAATATCGTTATTAATTTCTTTAGATATGCGATTCCAGATCATATTTCCTATTAATCAAATTCAAAAGGTATGCTTTTGTTTACTCCGATAATGAGCGTATTCGCAGAAAAGGTTAAAACGATCACTTTTCACAAAGTAAATAAACGTACAGTAATATGGTCAGAAGGAGCATTTAAAAACATTTCCAAAATAACCACATGTAAGTCTTTGATACTTAAAATGTTTAGGGAGAAATGAAATACTGGTGTGTATTATTTCTTTATGTTCCTAAATTAATATCTTTTATGAGCACATGAAAGGCATGGTGAATTGGAGATTCTCAAAACTTACTTTGTATGAATAGAAACGAATGTGTGATCGGATCAACGAAATGCTGTGGTGTTACTTTTTGTCAATGAAGAAATAAAGTATTTTCGTTTACAAAGACAGTTACAAAGAATGTGGACCAGGGTAATACTTTGAATTTACAGCTTGTCTAAGGTCATTCATCATTAATACTATTAGTAATATCTTTGGTAAAGACTTTGATGCATAAAATATTTCTGCATAATTAAAATATTTATGATAAAGGTGGAAGGTTGTGTACTTTTGTCCAACTGAGCAATCTTGCTTTCATAAAATATACCAACTTTTTAATGTATAATGATTAACATGCTGTAATACACAGTTTAAATTTAAAGGTCTAAAGAGTATACAACTTAAATTCTTAATTGAATGAAGATTGTCTCTCAGCAGTGATCGGGATTCAAAACTGATTGTTTTCTGGTGACAGCTCAAATGCTGTACATGAGAGGTTAAGCTTTATTAGCTCCACCTGGCGGTTTTACAAGGTGATTACGGATACTATTAACATAATCTAAATTGTATGGGGTAAAGCATGCCATGACGCAGAATGACGGGTTATGGCGCATTTTGATATGACACGCCCACTGCGTTGTACCGCAGGGTGTGATAGTCACGGTCCCGCGTGGGGTCATGCCCCCCGCCGCCCGTTCCGTCCCACACCTGGGGCGCGATCCCGGGTCTCCAGCGTAACCCAACAGGGCACCAACCGCGTGAGCTAAAGGAGACCTCCCTAAGCCCAGGCAGCTGAGGACCCTGCTATGCACAGTGAGGGCGCTGACGTCACCACACTAGCTCCGCTACAAGCGCACTAGTTTTGAATGGCTGCATCTGTATGTGCAAATAATAATGTGGTAAAACATTCTTCTAAAAATAAATCTATTACCTATCCATACCTTTGACTGTTTAGAAACTGATATGCTGTTGTATACCACCTTAAATTTAAAATCAAGATGGATCAAGTTCTGTGAAAATAAAAGAATATTTAAAAAGTCCAGGCATTTTCTGCTATAATGCAATAGATGTCTTCCTGGAAAACACTGGAAACCCATGTTCTATCCATTGGTTCAATGTGAACTTGGAGTTAGTGGGTAAAGAGTTCATATTCACTATTAACAACATTATTTTTTCTATAATAATTGGTCATATTATTAGTTAGAATGTATTGCTCATTAATAATGTGTATGTGTAAGAATTTAAAATATAAATTAGGGAAATAGATAAAATAAAGCATAGTATGCATCAGCTAAGTAATTAGAAATTCTACAGTGGAGAAGAAACTTTTTTTACCATATTTACCACTGTAATTTTTAATTTACCATAAAGAATATGAATTTATAAACAAAATATATGTTTAACACTTTCCACACGAAGATATGATAGTAAAAAATAGTTTTAAAAAAACAGAAAAAATTAGAAAAAATAAGGTAGACCTGTACTATTAATCAGTATTTACATTGCTAAACAATGAGAAATAAACAATAAGAGGGTGAAACAACATATTTTGTAAGAACCTTTAACAATTCATATTACTATAAGTCCAGTAGCACCAATGATAACACATATTGTTTTATTTCTCTTATATTGATTTCTGACTTCAAGCTTTTTTTTCCAGAGTAATAGATTTCTTTTCACTTGTACCACACACAGTAGCAGAAAACGACATGACGCGTTTTGATGCGATACGCCCGTGTCGTTGTACCGCAGCGTACTCCGCTTGTTTTGAATGGCTGTATCTGTACACCTCAACTTTCTACTATTTCTGATATCTTATAGAACTTTCAAAATATTTCACAATCCCTGTTGCTGAATTTGGAATGTACATGCGAGAACTGACATCAGAAGTCACTGTCATATTTTAGGATTTCCCATGTTTGCAATGTTTCTTTTCTGATTAATAAAGACAACTTTGATACCAGTGGCATGGATTTTCCAGCAATGCCCATGCTAAATATTAAGACATACATTTTAATTTATTAATTTAAGTTATTATTATATTTTAATATCATTTTTATGTGACATTTAAGTAAAATGTAAGTCAGGTTATTAGTGACATAAAAAGTATCAATGGCATGTAAATCCATAAAATCAAGGGTATGAGCTACTATAACTCTTGGCACATCCCTTCTGAAAGGCTGCTGACCCCAGGTTCATGCCACTATAGAATGACATGAAATGATTAGACCTTTAGCCCCCTTTTATAAATCTAAAGAAAGATGTTTTATGTATAATTGCCCTCCAAACATGAATTTTTGTACAAGGATAAAACATCCTTTTAAATCCTATTTTCAAATTGTGAACATATTAAGTTTTAATGTTCAAATTTAATTATATTATTTTGTATTACTTCTAAAAAAGCTTGTAATTAAAAAATTGAAATAATTTAATGCAATACATAATTTTGAATATGTATATGTCTAAAGTGGGAGAAATCTGTTTTGTAAACAATTAATCTGATAACACATTATGTTAATATTATTATGGTATTAATATATTAATTACACTCTAAATATGTATATTAAGAAAATAATTAAGTGAAACCAAATAAAATGTATTTGATTATAAATCTAATATTAAATCATTATTTTCAATATGGTTAATAGCCTAAATAGATTTTAGAAAATTCACATAGACAGTATATATAGTATGAATAAAATAAGATTAGATGTAGTTTGACATTAATGCCCTCTGTGATGAACATCCATCCATCCATTGTGTATCTTGCCTTGTGTCCATTTATAGATTGAGATTAAATTAAATTATATTTGTTTATCCATAGTGTTTCATTTTGATAACAATGATTTTTTATACTTAATGGAAATTGTAACTTATTTAAAACATATTAGTTGTTGATGTATTTTTGGTATTTATAAACTAAAATTTGAGATAAACTCATTAGAATATACATTTTTAAATACAGTTTTTCAGTAAATGGTTTAGTCTTGCAAAATTGCAGTAGATTTGTTTTTCTCAAAAGATATGTGCATATTTTTAAACAGTCTTTATTTTCTCCAGAATGGAATACGTCACAATAAATGAAATATAATATTTCAAAAGACCTCTCACGAAACAGCTATGTCCCCAGACACTGGAACTGTTTGATATGTCATAACAGACATAACATTAAATAAGACTGTGGGATGTATTGTTTAGTTTTACAGTCTCCATGAAGTCTTTCTACAAACAAATCAGTGTTCTTTAGTTAAAGAAAGTATGTGTTCTATGTTTTTGTTAATTATTCAACATTTTATATACTGTAGGTTGTGCCTCACAAATGCTGCAGGAGAGAAGGACAAACAGATTTCACATACTTCTTTTGTGCATTATTCTTGTTAATTATGTTGATGTCCCTCCTTTTGAATTTTTTAGTTATTAAAATATATACATTTTTCATGAGGAAAAACTGGCTTTGTCTGGGAAATGCTTATTTTAATATTACAGGACTATCTACTGTACTCCTGTAAAATTGTGCAGCGATCACAGATTTTAGGCTTAAGGGAATCAGTCTTCATCCGCTTCTAGATTTATGGCTGCTATTACAACCACAAAGAAAAAGACCACACTTGAAGATTTATCTTAATTTATGATTTGTCATCAAGAACAAGTAGTCAAAGGCTTAAAAGTATAATTACACCAATTCACATTTAAAAGCTATAACACCCAGAAGAGCTCTACCATAGTATACTCCCAAAATGTGTTAAGATAGGAAGGTTCTGAGGTACAGTAATGTTTCTCTCATTTACTCTATATAACCTTTTTTATCACAAATAATCCCAGAATACATCCTGGATGGAACCCACTTCATCCACCACTTACTGTAAGTACAGGACCTCCTTGGCAGTAATAATGCACCAGCAACCCCACTACACAGCAGATCAAGTAGAAATGTGATTAGATTTGTTTCGAATTGAATTAAGGGGGAAATGTAGACAGGCCAGATGTACACTCTGATAAAAAAAAAATAGTCAGGACACCAGAGTTACAACTCCTACTCTTCTGTATAGTGCCACATTTTAGCTAGTCCTTGAACTTTAAGGACTTTGATTTAATGCTCCAAGGGCAAGACCTCCTATGGTGTCTTATGTCATGTGCTGGTAGTGGTGCCACCTTCTGACCCACCAAACCACTTACTGTACAGTTGTCATTCCTTGAGATTCCTTGGATTCCTTGATATTCCTTGAGAGTCTCTCATGTCAGTTCAGATCAGGCCCAGGCTTGCTTAGCTTCATATATCTCATGCAGTGGAGGCACAGTGTAGTAATGCTGCTGTTAAAGCGAAAAAAACATAATTCATTTTCTGATTCTTCAAGTTTTCGCATAGGTCATAATTTTTATAAGGCCCAGGAAAAAAAGTGTTAATGCTTAGTCAGCTTAGTTTTATTATATAGAAAAGGCTTTGGTAGAGAAATTTGTACCATAGTGGTTTCAATAACTTATTTCCCTGAAAACTAGAGAGTTCTGACAGCTTTAATTATTTTTCAGTAGGCCTATGTAGGGAAAACCGGTTCATGGACGCCAAATATGTAACCATAGTGGCTCTCTGAAGGCACCAGTTCTGTAGGGTTTGGGCATTTACTGAGACAATTATTAATTGTAGCAGTAAATCACAAAGTTGATTCTTTTGATGGCTTTAGAATCCAACCATGCGACATAACTCAAACAACGCACACACACAGGTACTAATACACGAGGATACATTTATTAATACATAGAATATGCATATAAACCTAACAGATCTTATCGAGAGGGTTATCAGAATACAAAAGATATATATTCATTCAGGTACAAAGAGTTACATATATCAAGAGGAAATACGTTCAGTATATCATTCATTAAGACCGTTTCGTAAAGTGAACTTGGTTACAACTTCTACATTAGATACTCAAACAAGTACATAACTCTTAGGAATTAAATTGATATCAACTGGTTGGGATAACAATTGAATTCTCGAGCTGTAATGCATTGAAGTTGAATACTCATCCAATCTTTGGGGATTCAGATCTCCTGCGGGCACAAAGAAACAGTTGCAGGCTTGTTGCTGTCCAATCCGCGCTCTCTGGCTCGGTGCCAGGCTGTGCTGTGCGGCTTGCAACGGTGCGCTGCTGATGCTCACTGTTGGCTTTAACTAGCAAAGTTTGTGCACAGGAGAAAAGATGACTGTGGGTCCCAGCAAGTCAGGAAGAGGACCGGTTCGTCCCTGATGAAGAGCTAGTTCTGAATAGTGATTCAGCTGTCCACAGTTCCGACCTGTTCACGAGGCCTGCTGCTGGTTACTCTCTGGCAACCTCCACTCTAGACTCTTAGAACAAAAGAAATTTCTGGCACTCGGACACACTGGCCGTTCCGTGGTTGTCCGGGCTGAGTCTCAGGATGGTCAGAAGGTTTGCTGCGAGAATGTCCTGCCCTTGGGAGCCTTCTGCTCCTGGGCCGTCCTGCCCTGAAATTCTCCTTTGAATTCCCTTTAGAACAGTCCACAGAATCCTCTCCAGAATCTTACTGAATCTTGTTGAATCTGAATCTGAATCTCTCAGGCTCTCTGTGTTGCCTGTTTTTACCTGGAGGAACTTCAGCTCATTGATTGGCTGAAAGTTCCATGGGCATCAGAGTCCCACGTGGGTTACTCGGCCCTACCAGTCCCTGATTGGTTGATCAAGGTGAGATATGAGTCACTTAGTCCTGACACTTAGTAATGCAGTCCAGATGTCCAACTGGCACTCCCTAGACAGATAGGCGCCAATGGATGACCATTGATCATGATAGCCAGGCTTAGCTAAGTGCATGCCTCTTTGGGAGCTGTCCTAGGACCTTAAATCACCTTGCATGGTTTCTCTGTGGCTGCACCACAGAGATTAACAAAGAAATGAGGCCTAATTTGGGAAAGCTCAGAAACACTTAATTCTGCCTTATTAATAAGCCTCACCGCTACACCTATATTTTTGCTGAGATAGTTTCCCGTATTTCCATTTACCAAGATGTTGTAGTTAGACATACTGATTCCATCAGGTTAAAAAAAGAAGCCCCATACCAGGAAGATAAAAAGTCCTGTTTGAAATATTGGATTTTGATTTTTGTTGGCTGCTATGAAAAGCTAAATGTTGATCATAAAATGTACAATACTTCAAATTCGGTGCAATTTTGATTTTTAAATGGTTCTCATCCACATAATTGTTACCATATGTTTAATATCAATTGTGAGCTGTTTTCTTTGTGGGGGGAATTTTAAAAGGATCTAGAATCTAGGATTGTCAATATGCTTTTACTGAAAAACTGCCCCACCAACTGAAGAGCAACAAGTTCTGATTTTGAACAATAACAGCATGAAGATATCTGCACAGGACATTTATTGTCTTTGGTTTATATTTAATGTTGTATAATTTCCTTCAGATTGAAATAACATTATTTCAATAAAAGCTATAGAATTTTTTATGAGAAAAATAAATTTACACATGACATGATATTTTAGTTTTATACATTGGCTTGCTATATACCTCAAGACGTCCTTCAACAGTTTATCTTTGAAAAGGAGTGTTTTTGGCTCTTGCTAGAGCCTATAGCTTGGCTGGCTGTAAAGGGCCATGGTTTTCCCAGATTTAAGAGCATTACCACGTTTTACATCTGCTTTGGGTCCAATCATCTAACATCTAGGATGAACAATGCTGCTCTTCAACCTAGTATCACAGTCTTGTATAAGAGTTGTCTTGTTTAAACATCAAAAAGAGAATAATACATCTTCCCGCTCCTGCTGATGGAGTGATTTCAGCTGGACATGTAAATTTGTTTGCCACCTACAAAAAGAATAGGACAGAGCCACCATGAGCAGTCACCTTTGTCAGCTGACCACTGTGACAGAGATATTTCAAAGCATGAGGAGTATCCAGTGACACTTCCTTCAGTTCATGTACCTCATCCAGTATTGAGCTCTGCAGTGAGGCTAACATTCATTTTTTTTTTCGGACTGAGTCCATGTGGACATTTAGGGACTTATTTTTTACAAATTTGGGTGTGACAATTTGTAGTTGTATCATTAATGCACATTAACATGCATTCATATTGTAAATAAGTATGTGCAATAACATTTTCTTTAATAATTAATTGTAATCTAAATCTAATCATCAATTAAGATGGACAAATAACAAAATTCCAAATTAACCTACAGTACAGATAATGTTCTATTGTAACAAAATAAATTATATAGTTCAAAAAGCAAAACTAATATTTCTACCTTGTGGACAGAAGATAGGACTTCTTCATTTTGAAAATGAAATGTTCTAACAATATGATACAGTAGCTCATGACAATAAATAACATCCAAATGCTTAATATCACAATAAATAATACTACACAGTGCTTGCTTACCTAGCAGTAACTGTATCAAATAAATATGGCTTTTCCAGGAGCTTAACTATTTTATTTTATCTTCAGCTAAATGTACAGTATATACAAAAAAGATTCCTGAAGACAACACAGAGAAATGAACATTCATTACCCAGTTAAAATGCAATCCATTAAATGGTAGTATTATCCTTCAGGTTCATACAATAACAGAGGAAAGAGTACAAGTAAAATGTACGTTTCTCTGATGTACAGTAAGTACTTAGCAAACGTTTATGTACAAACCTGTTCAGGTGAATACAGTTATTTACACAAAGCAAATGATCAAATGAAGGCAGGAGGATATAATCTTTAGCCCTATTTAAGGGGTTGTGTTGAAACGGTGCTTAAAATAGTGATGTTTCAATTCAATTTAAAATACTTTATTCACCCTACCATCACTTTATTCATCCCTAGGGTGCAATTTAAGCAGCAATCTGTGCAACATACTGTGCAACACAACAAATTAAACAATATTACTAAGACCAAAATATACATAAAAATAGAAAACAGACCATAAAAATGATTGAAAATAACAGGGTGTAATATTTAAGACAATATTACAATACAAGCACATTTATAGAAAAAATATATTTCTTTTTTGACACATTTATCTGAAGGTAAGAAGTATCCTATTTTTAGAACATTTCATTTTCAAAATAAAGAAGTCCTACTTTATCTTCAATCCATTAGACATCTGTGAAAGATCCCCCTTTCTGATAGCATGGCAAGGGGTTCTCCACATGAACTGTAGCTGTATATTTCCCCAGTTAGCAGTGGCAAGAGCCTCACTTGGCCAATTCCGGTTGGCCGGATATGCTCATTAACCACCTTCTTGTTTACTCACGTCCCAAAGTATTATCCCATTATAATCCTTCTGTGTTTTGTTGTACAAGAAGATCTCTCTAACCACCATATCTTCATTAGGAGGGGAGAAAGAACAGCTTGTGGTGAACCAGTAGACATACAAACTGGCTCAGAAGCCAATCCATTGAAGAGTACATTTTGTGTTCTATTAGTTAGGAAACTAATGGTCCACGTAATAAGTGGATAATCTAATTTGAAACGTTTGATTAGTTTTTTTAAGAAAATGTGTGGCTGCATTGTGTTAAAGGCTGATGGGAAATCAGCAAAGAGAAGCCTAACTAATGAGGTTTTCTGTGATAAATGTTTATAAAGAACATCTAGTAGCAAATTTTAACATCACCAACTCCCCTTCCAAGACAGTAGGCATACCAGAGGGGGTGAAAATCTGACTCTGTTGTAGCCACAATATGTGACTTGACCATCAGTTAGAGCTATTGACCTCATTTTGAGCTGTAGGCCTATTCTTCTTAGTAACAGGTACCAAGGCCAGGCATAGAGAATGACCTACAGTATATGCTCCAGGGAGAGAGCCATAGCATATGTCAAGAATTTGTTTATGGCATGTATCACAGTTGACATACTGGTGATATCAGTATGACAATAATTAAAATCATGTAAAATAAACTTAGGGGCATCAGCAGAGATGGGGTCCAATTAATTAATAACACTGACAATGTATTCAGTTGCCTAATTTGTGTAAGCACGAGGAAATAATATACACTACCACAAAACAAGTTGCAGGAATTCACATGGTAAATAGTATGGGTGGAGAGAGACAGTTAAAAACACTACTAAAGTTCAAAACCACCTCTGATTAATGTAGAGACCAACTCCACCCCTCTCTCCTTACTGATATTGTCTTTATTTCTGTCAAGGCAGATTGGAGTTTCAAAACCATCAATACACAAGTCCTGGTTGGAGACCTGGTTTTTTGCCATGTCTCTGTAAAAGCAAGGATAGATGGATTCCCATACTTTTGTTGATAAAAGATGTTCATTTGCAGTTTGTCCAGTTTGTTTCACAATGAGAACCAATTACCTAATATCACCAGTGGTAGAGGCCTTCTTAAAATTTATATTTTCAGTTTTTGTCTCAACTCACCCTTTTTTTCTCTATTCCTTTCAGTTCTTTCTTTGGTGCATTGATAGTCTGAGTGAGTTTCTCGATGTCAAATTTCCAAAGGTATATTCCAAATCAGACAGTTCAAGCCCACTGCACATTATTAAAGACATAGAATGAATCATTTAGGTGAGGGTTGATGTATATTCCCATGTTATCGAAACAAGTAGTGAAGAAAAACTCACTTTGCTTTCACAAAACAGAATAAAAAACCTTTAAAACATTCAATTTCCAAAACGAATAGACTAAATCACAAACATGAGAAACAAAAATTAACAAACAATAAAAAAAGGAAAATAAGTAAACAAATTGCACTTGCAAGCCAACAGGTTAGCAGAAAAAAGGAAATACTTTTGAATTCATTCTTATCATCAACACACTTACTCAAGTTTTCACCCAGCATTTACTCTGTGTATTTTCTTATAATTAGCAGAGTATCCATTACTCAATAAGGAAGAAAAATCCATCACTCATCCTTCTCTATTTGCTTTATAGCCCCTGATTTGAGTTTGCTGCTGGTTGCAAAAGGAAAATAATTGCGGTCATTTGGAGGACAGGGATAAATTGAGGTCCAAACTCAACAATGCACTTACAAATTATTTTTCATAAATACTTTGTGCTATCCAAGTGTCACTGTGATTGTCTAACACCAGTAAGGAAAATTTCTTCTCCATCTTTTACATGTCAGTCTTTCGTCATTTTTTGACTACAATAAAACAATATTTGTTATTTGTTATTTGTTAGCGAGCTACCATCTGTAATGTTTTATGAAAAGATACTGTATATAATATACAGTGCCTTGCGAAAGTATTCGGCCCCCTTGAACTTTTCAACCTTTTGCCACATTTCAGGCTTCAAACATAAAGATATACATTTTTTATTTTATGTGAAGAATCACCAACAAGTGGGACACAATTGTGAAGTGGAACGAAATCTATTGGATTTTTGAAACTTTTTTAACTAATAAAAAAATGAAAAGTGGGGCGTGCAAAATTATTCGGCCCCTTTACTTTCAGTGCAGCAAACTCACTCCAGAAGTTCAGCGAGGATCTCTGAATGATCCAATGTTGTCCTAAATGACTGATGGTGATAAATAGAATCCACCTGTGTGTAATCAAGTCTCTGTATAAATGCACCTGCTCTGTGATAGTCTCAAGGTTCTGTTGAAAGCGCAGAGAGCATCATGAAGACCAAGGAACACACCAGGCAGGTCCATAATACTGTTGTGGAGAAGTTTAAAGCCGGATTTGGATACAAAAAGATTTCCCAAGCTTCAAACATCCCAAGGAGCACTGTGCAAGCGATCATCTTGAAATGGAAGGAGTATCAGACCACTGCAAATCTACCAAGACCTGGCCCTCCCTCTAAACTTTCAGCTCAGACAAGGAGAAGACTGATCAGAGATGCAGCCAAGAGGCCCATGATCACTCTGGATGAACTGCAGAGAACTACAGCTGAGGTGGGAGAGTCTGTCCATAGGACAACAATCGGTCTTACACTGCACAAATCTGGCCTTTATGGAAGAGTGGCAAGAAGAAAGCCATTTCTCAAAGATATCCATAAAAAGTCTCGTCTAAAGTTTGCCACAAGCCACCTGGGAGACACCCCAAACATGTGGAAGAAGGTGCTCTGGTCAGATGAAACCAAAATCGAACTTTTTGGCCACAATGCAAAACGATATGTTTGGCGTAAAAGCAACACAGCTCATCACCCTCAACACACCATCCCCACTGTCAAACATGGTGGTGGCAGCATCATGGTTTGGGCCTGCTTTTCTTCAGCAGGGACAGGGAAGATGGTTACAATTGAGGGGAAGATGGATGCAGCCAAATACAGGACCATTCTGGATGAAAACCTGTTGGAGTCTGCAAAAGACCTGAAACTGGGACGGAGATTTATCTTCCAACAAGACAATGATCCCAAACATACAGCAAAATCTACAAAGGAATGGTTCACAAATAAACGTATCCAGGTATTTGAATGGCCAAGTCAAAGTCCAGACCTGAATCCGATCGAGAATCTGTGGAAAGAGCTGAAAACTGCTGTTCACAAACGCTCTCCATCCAACCTCACTGAGCTCGAGCTGTTTTGCAAGGAAGAATGGGCAAGAATTTCAGTCTCTCGATGTGCAAAACTGCTAGAGACATACCCCAAGCGACTTGCAGCTGTAATCGCAGCAAAAGGTGGCTCTACAAAGTATTAACGCAAGGGGGCCGAATAATTTTGCACGCCCCACTTTTCATTTTTTTATTAGTTAAAAAAGTTTAAAAAATCCAATAGATTTCGTTCCACTTCACAATTGTGTCCCACTTGTTGGTGATTCTTCACATAAAATAAAAAATTTATATCTTTATGTTTGAAGCCTGAAATGTGGCAAAAGGTTGAAAAGTTCAAGGGGGCCGAATACTTTCGCAAGGCACTGTAAGACGGTAGGTTCTATATGAGCAGAGAACATTTGGTTGTAATTAATTGATCCAAGTATTTCATTCAATTGATTCTTCTTCTAATTGATTTATTTGACAACTATTATTCAGAGTGACTTATTAGCCTATTTATACAGGGCTTTTCAATTGATTATTTTCTGAATCCTTGTGAATGTTAAGACTCTACTTTGTTTTGTTGTGCTGCCCAGTACCATATGAAAAACAACAAAATATTTTTGAATTTTTTGGGCAACATTGGAAATTCTGATTGTATACGTGTTAGTCCACCTATTAGACTTGATAGTTTCAAAAGATTTATTTAAAGATAGCTCACACATGATCAGTGGAGTTCAGGAGATGGTGAAATTGTGATATCCTGACTTCACCTTTCTTTGGCACAGAGGGTGACCATCATCATCTATAGAAGTTCAGCCCTCTGCTTCAATGATTATTGACACAGCTACACTCTGACTTGAAGAGTTGTGACGCATCAAAAGCAAGTTTCAAAATATGCTAGCATTTTCAAAACCGATTCTGAAATTGCTCAAGAGGTTTTTATTCAATTCTTATAGTGAACTTCATTGTAGCTCTGTTTGAGATTAACTTCCTCAGTTTTAAAATTGAATTGGTGTCAAAATTGATACAGCATGCAGTTTACTTAACATTCTACTAAAATACGTTTTTTTCTCTCACAGGGAGGTTAATCTGTCTGAATGAAGCAGATTTCCTTTACTTCCGGAGAGGTCCGAGCTCTCATCCTCTGATCTCCTCAAAGACTGGTAACATTTGCATGAGGAGCTAAACACTGCCCAGTGCTATACACACCAAATTAAGCACACTGTCCCAGTCACTTGCTGTCCATTAACCATGATTAGCACAATATTTAAGCCCTGCGGCACTACTGCAGGGTACTTGGTTATTGAGATGCTCTCAACCACACTATGCCCTGACCTGAGAGTTCTGTGTTTCACTCACATCTTCTTTCCTGGAGATCATGTGCAGTAATATTTCTATTCTGTTCTTTGTCCAGTCCTACTTACCTGGTGGTCTGTGCAGTCCTGTTCCTGTTTTCCAGTCTGGTCCTGCAGCTTGGCAATTTAGTCCATATGATTTTATCATAATAAAATCACAGCAAGCTGTAGAAATTCACAGTGCGCGTCTGTAACCGACAGTTGTGTCGTGTGACACTCCCAGCGACTTAGTCATAGCGCTCTTAACAGCCCCTACAACTCTCTGTGACTCACCAAACTGGTTTGATTTTCTCATAGCGAGTCGCAAGTCGTAGGGGTGGGCTCTTGTGTCTGCAATAGTCTGTCTCTCATCTCAGTGGTGCTGGATACAGAGAGGCCATTCCAATTGGTTCACATTTAAGGTGTTTTTCTAGCTGATAGAGTTTCCTGTTAAGGAACAGCTCCAAAAGCTGATATTCACCAGCCATCCTAATAAATGGTCATCTCTGGTGCCTTACCATCTAGGAGATTCCTTGGGAGAGTCTCATCCCAAGGTTTACAACCCTAAGGTCAGAGTGCATTGTTATTCATCATCCACCTCGATCAGACAATCAGGAACTGGTAGGGCAGGGTAACCCCACGTGGGTATCTGATGCCCACGAAACTTTCAAGCAATGAACGACCGTAGTTCCTCCAGGTAAAACAGGCAACACAGGGCTCCTCTGGGTCCCTCCAGGACGTTCTCAGACTCATCTCGGACAATCACATAACGTCCAGTGTGTCCGAGGGCCAGGACTTTACTTTGTTCTAAGAGTCGAGAACGGAGGTCACCACATATAACCAAAGGATCCGCCCGAGGTTAGCCCAGCAGCAAGCCTTGTGAACCCACCGCGAACGCCCCCCTGATCAACGAGTGAACTACGGTCGGAACTGTGGACAGCTGAATCTCAGGATTCAGGACTAGCGCTACATCGGGAACGAACCAGTCTTCTTCACGCCTAAAGAGTGTGACCTGCTTGGAGCCGCAGTCAGTTTCCATGTGCACAAACTCTCGCTAGTAAAGCCACAACTAACTAGCCGGTCTTCAGAGAGTCACTGTCAGCACTTCGCAGCAGACATCTCTTCATCCTTCTCCCCCACTCCACGCCAAACCAGCACTGACTGGGCCAGAGGACGTTGATTGGACTCAACAGCCTGCCATTGTTTCTTTGTGTCTGCGGGAGATCTGAATCCACACAGATTGGATGAGTATTCAACATTCTGCATTTCAGCTCGAGAATTCAATTGTTACCTCAACCCCAGTTGATATCAATTTAATTCCTATGAGTGATTACTTGCTTTTGAGTATCTAGTGTAGAAGTTGTAATGCAGTGTTTTTCACCCTGCATGGTTTGTTATGAACATCTTAAAAACCGTTCCTCTCTGGCCACAGAGACAGAAAGCATAAGGACAGAAAACTTAATAAAGTGGAAAGTAAATGAATCAAAATTTAAATTAATTTAGAAAGTCAGCACAGAAACATTTAGTTACAAACTTGCAACAGCATGAACTGACAAATGTATTCTGAAGATTTAAATTCTTTTGGGCTGAAGGTGGGCAAATTCAGGTTTGTCCTGTTTAATCATACAGTACAAATAGTTTTTCATTGCTACAGTAGGTCTTCTTTCTTTATTTTATACTGAGGATCCACTCTCACATTTCTTTTCAAAACTCAACAAATGTTTTTTTTCGTTGGAAAAATATGTGCTCAAATAGGGTGGTATGATGGCGCTTTGTTAGCGTTACTGCCTTGCAGTAACTAGGGACCTTGGTTCTGTTCCAGACTTGAGATGCATGGAGTTTGTATGTTCTCCCCATTTTAACGTACAGTAGGTAACTTCTTACATGGTCAGAAGACATTTAAAGGTTTGGGCTGTGCAGACCAAACATCTAACCTTGAACTCACAGAAACATACAGATGCAGCCATTCAAAATGGGTGGGGTATTTCGCGGTATACCCCAGTGGGCGTGTCGCAGTATCACAGGGTAAATCATGTCATTTGACGTCATGCCGGAAAGTATCCGGCACCACCTTGTAAAACCGCCAGGAGGAGCCAATAAAGCTTAACCTCTCATGTACAGCATTTGAGCTTTTAAATTTAAACTGTGTATTACAGCATGTTAATCATCAGTCATTAAAAAGTTGGTATATTTTATGAAAGCAAAACTTTTAGTTTTTTCTTTGACAAACACCACAGCATTTCGTAGACCTAACTAACGAGGACAGGGCATTAGCTAGGCATTACGATAAAGTAATTACTTTTTTTGCTAAGCACAGTGGTTCTCAAACTTTTTGGACCAAGTACCACCCCTAATCCAACCAAAGCATCCAAGTTCCACCTACAAGTCATCATCTCATAGGAACCCCAGAAATTCTCAATGACTGATATGAGCATGCACGCACAAACATAAAATAAATGTAATAATAATAAACTTTATTTGATATAGCGCCTATAAAGGTGGCTTCTCAAACCTTTTTACAGAAAAAAAACAGTAACAACAACAAATAAAAATAATAGAAAATCAGATTTTCCCCGGTTCAGAAAAAAAGATCTAAAGTATACTAGTTTGTCACTAGTATACTTTTAATACAGTCTTTGCTGTGCTCTTGAGGATCCTTGTGATATTTCAAGCTCTGGTTGAATGATAAGTGTCACTGTTTAAATAATTTTCATAGAAATTATGAAACCCTCTGTTAAAAGCAAGGTAGTTTTTATGTCCGTTACAGTAAAAGAAAATGCCTGACAAAGTAGGGCTTGGACAGATTCCAAGTGCATTTTTGCAATTTACGTTGCATTGTGCATTGTGCTGCTGTAATACGGTTTAAAATAATTAAAAGTCTAAACAGTACCAGCTTTATTTATGGGTTGCAATTTAAAAAAAGTCAAAAACCACACTCAAAATTCAATTTAGAGCTTTCTGGCAAGAGGAGACACCCAAATGAATAATGTAACATGCCACTGTTTGTGCATGAACAAAGTTATACTGCTATTTCCTTAGATACGTGATTAAAAAAATAATTTTTATTAAGTTTTTAATAAAATGCTTTTATTCACTCATAATCTGACAATTTCAGGAAGACTAAGGAAGGACTAATGGAATTGTCATCTGTTGTTGAAGCTCTGTGAACTCGGTGACTTTGAGAGCACTTGTTATCCCAGGTTGTTTGAATCGCCACAATTCAAATGGAGAAAAAAGAGTTGACTGACAATATTTAAGATGTGGCTGTCAATGTTGGATTAATAAAAACACGTTGCCCGACGTTAGTTGCATCGCTTGAAAAATATTTTTATTTCGAGAGACTGGATAAGTAATTCAAGTGTTTTTTTTAACTTCCTGAAAAACAAATAATAATTTAACTATATGTGCAAACGTTTTATGATATGTCGCTGTTGTGCATGTCTGTGGAGTGTATCTTATTTGCCTGTCTGTCCTGGCTGTGCTCTCGCTCTCTCTCGCTCTCTCTCTCAATTCAATTCAATTCAAGGTGCTTTATTAGCATGACAGATGGGTACAATCAGTGTTGGGTATTTACTTTGCTTTGAGATGCCACTTTTAAAGGTGATATATAAAATCAAGGCTTTAACTTGCTTTAACTCCGCAAGTCTGAGTTCTTGTGTCCGTCCTATCCAAACCCGAAAGTATTACAATATGTATCTTTATAGCAGGTGGTGTACAGCTTTTTAGTATAGATTACACTTTTCTAAAATGTATTTAAAAAATAAAAACGATTACAATCAAATCTTTCCATGTTTGATCCCAAGATCCCAAGAAAAATAAATCTATAAATCTGAAAGTTTATTAAGATACTTAGAAGACAAAGATATCAATTTATGTTGCATTTGTCTGATTGTGAATAAAAAAACACATATATTTAAACCAGCGTTTGCGATTTAAATCAAAACGCGATTTAAATCAATATAAATGTTTATATTGTAACGCCTAGGTGACTATTCATTGTTATTAAAATGACTTAAATTCGATCATGTTGTGATATTTAGAAATATAAATTTGTTTGGTGCGAGTGAGGTTTTATTTAATCTCTGACCCAAGGAAACATTTTATTATTATAAAGAAATGTTTTTTAATAAAAAAGTCATGACTCCAGCGGGATTCGAAAACACACAGCGTGTGACGTGGGAGTCAGGAACCTAACCTACAGCGCCACCAGCAAGGTCACATGCAGAGTGCTGAAAAAGCACTACAGAAACATTATCAACAGACAATGTACAGCGTGTACTATTCTTGTGTTGTGGTACATGAATATAATTATATCGTTATTAATTTCTTTAGATACGCAATTCCATATTATATTCCCTTTTAATCAAATTCTAAAAGTATGCTTGTTGACTCCGGTATCACATTAGTTAAAGACTTGAAGCTTAAAATGTTTAGGGAGAAATGGAATACTGGTGTGTATTTTTTATTTAAAGTACTGAGACCAGCCATATACTGTATGTTTATGTTCCAAAATTAATATTGTTTATGGCCTTCACACACGTTACAGTATGCTCCTATTCTTTTTATGCTCAGGTACTAAGATTTTCCTTCAGTGGTAAAATTCCATATGAATATTCAATGCTAAAACGTGCACAGTAAAGACATTTACTGTAAATCTTTCTACGACCGACCAACGGACCACAAGTGCCCCTGTCGGTCAACCAATCACGTACAGCGGTATTTTGCGTCATCACGCGTCACAATGCGCGACACCGTAGCCAATTACCTCCGGTAAGTGTCTGTACCGCGCACTTTGAATGGCTGCATCTGTAGCACACTAGTAAGCATGAAAATAACATGCTAACAACAAAAACAAGATAAACACAAGAAAGAAAAAAGTAAATGGGGGTAGAGGACAGGGTGTGCCTGACCGGGTTCCTGAAACATTATATCAAATAGTAAAACCATCTGTTAGAATGAATAGCCTTTTGTACAGTGAACAGCTTTTGTGATGCAAATAAGGTGTACAGTACATAAACATTTGAATCTGGTTTTGATTTTTGAAAATTGTTAGTGTGATGGTGTACAATCTCCCTTTCTACAGATCGATTAAAGCTGGCTTTTTTTAAAATTAATATCCAATTTGGATTCTAACAACATACTGGTAGGTTAACTGACTTCTGAGAAAATTGTGCCAAGCTGTGAATGTGTTTGCCCTGCGATGGACTAGTGTCCCATCCAAGGTGTATCCTACTCTGTAGCCATTGCTGTTGCTCCACCTCCCCCACGTACCTAAATTGAATGAAGCAGTTAAAACATGGATGGATGGATGTGCTCTAAAGTTTTTCAAATCTGACGAATATTGTAGATCTAGTTGATAGAACTAGCAGCAGTTCGGGAGTTGTAGTGGAGAACCCATTTGCTGGGCTAAAGACAGTTGTGACCCAGGAGAAATGTGGGACTGAGAATCAGTTGCAGGTGGGATAGTGGAGTAGCAAGCAGAGTAGAGATCACAGATGGGCAGACAGGCAGGGATGAAGCCACACAGTCAGGCAGCCACACAACAGCTATGGAGCTACAGGCACACCGCAGTTGGAGACAACCACAGGGGGCAAACCAGGAGGAGTAGCCAGGCAGGTGCAAAGTAGTAGTACTGGAGATTATTCAGGAGTCAGGTGATCTGGGCCGAACTTGTGGAGACAAGGGGGGATCCAGGAATTGTGGTCGAGAGAACTAAGCAATGTCAGAAATCCAAAGCAAGGCACAGTACACAAAACAAAGCTAGGGACTCAGAGACAGAACTCTATAATGGAGACCAGAGCAGAGTCCTTAAATATCACCTGCACAGGCGAGATGGTGATTATTTTGATGGTCTCCTGTCAGTTGGTGTCCATGGCAACTGGCACTGACAGACAGGTAGATGCAGCAGAGCCTTAATTAAAGAAGAGCTCCAAGTGTCTCACAGAATTGGAAACAGAGCTGCATGTTTAATTCAGTTAGACATTTTTGTGTCTGCTTAGCAGGATTGCTCTCATATGAAACTTCCACAGTATGGTCCAAAGGAAGAACAAACTTATTAGAATATTTCAAAGACGCTCAGTCTGTTTATGGATATGTTTTTGTTAGCCTCCTAAGAAAATACAACATATGACATTCTCTAATACTGTATGCTGCAAAACCAATGACATATTTTGAAATATGCTTAGCAATAAACAGTCATGTACCTTAGAGCTTTTTTGGAATACCACATGTCTGAAGCCCACTTACATCACCTACCATTTCAGCTTCATCATCATGCCAATTTGTCATTAAATTCACACTGCTGGTACACCTCTTCAACAAGCGGTTGGCAAAGCTATGCTAAGGTTTGATTGGTACTAGCATCAGTAAAACCTGCAAAGCCTTATACAGCATTATTATCCATAGTCACGTAATGCTTTACTGTTTGAAAGCTGAGAATTTCTGGCAGTATTTGATGTTCCGAGTAGAATAGTAATGAATCATGCTTTGTCAATTTCTTTGGCAATTGCATCAAACTGGATACTGCTAACTACATTAGTGAGGTCATATTGAGTTGTGTGATGTTCCAAGAAAATAAAAAAGAACATGTCAAAAACTTTTAAGGTTGATTGAGTCAAAGATCAGGTTTGCTGACTAATTCTAATGTTTCAACAGAGGTATGATTTAGACAGTTGTCTGGCTCACCACAACGATCAAACATCAGACTGACTACCCAAAGAGATCGAAAAGAATGAATTTGTCAACATTTTTGCTGTGTAGTCTCACAACAACAATTTATGAATCTGTAAATAAAGATCAATGTAAGCTTAAGCAAATGTTCCTTAGTGAGTTCAAGTTTGTAAGTGTCGCAAGAATGTTTTTGTTTGTTTTTGTATTGAGATTAAGTTAACAATGTACTGAAATTACCTTCAGCTTTGTTTTTTGCTTCATAAACCTTATATTGGTAGATTCTCATGTGATTCCAGGTACATCACAACAAATTGCAACATGGTAATTAATTGCCAGCAATGACTGATGAAATATATTTGCAGTTGAGTAATTAAGTCAAAGTATGATTAAATTATGGTTTTAAAGCTTATAGGCACACCATATTTAAAGTTTATTTGGCATAATATATCTGTCTGATTAATTAGCAATCTTATTGTAAGTTCAAGGCTAACAGGACCACAAAAGAATGACAGAGTTCCAAACTTTTTGTTGGTCAGATTTATTCAGATATACGTGAGATAGGGTTCAGATGGGTACCTAGGGACTGATGACAAAAACAAAGATTCTATCATAGGTGGTGGTTCAGAAGGAGTAACACAAAAGACAGTTGCTCTGAGGTCGATTTTGGTTAGCTTCATGTACAGACTGTATGGAAATTTGTAGAATGGTGATTTTTGTCAGTGAACAAAGGAACTGCTGACTTGGGAAAATTAATGGAGTAATAAAGTAAAATCAAGCTTGAAGTTTGGAATATATTTTCAGAAACTGAATGCAAGCATTCTGGCATGATTGGTCCATTTGTTACAGATGAAAGAATGAGTATGGATTCCAAGTAGAACCCTCCAAAATGGAAAAAAGAGGGGGTCTATAGCAGGGATGCTTACATCGGTGAACGAGCCTGGGGCAAAGGCAACTGGGGACTAGCTTTTGGATGCCAGGAGGGAAAACCACCACTATCTGTGCCAAAGTTAGTGTAGACTAATACTGTGCGGAATGTATCTCAATGTCCTCATGCAAGGACAGCATGAAGGAAGGGCTGAAGGACCTTCATGAGAGGAAATAATGGAGATTTGTGCCAAAGGCATAGTGGATAGAATGCCTGATGGTGAAACAGGGAGAATGAGAGATTAAAAATGGGGGTGGCTCAAGGAAATGAAGGGTTGGGAACTGACCAACAAGCCTGGAGATTAAACACCAAACACTGAATTAAACACCAAACAAGGTGTTTTCAAGGATGGATAATACTTGCTATCCATGCCCCAATAAAAAAAAAACATGTATAGTACTGTATGTTGCATCTCAGTTTCCATTAATGGCTTATGTTATAGAAATGCTGTTTCATACCTGTCAAAAGTCAGTTTATTTTCCTACTTACGGTGCATATTTGCATGTGTTTGCTAGATGTTGGAATTACTTATCTTAGTTTTGCCATCAAATAGCTCAGAGAAAGCCAGCTGGTACAAAAACGACCAAGAAGAGTCAAACTCTAGTACCTGCAACTGCAAACTGCATGAAAATATCACAATTATGTGGGAGGATTAATTAGAAAATTTTGCATAATCCATCTAGGGAAAAAATGAGTTACAGTAAACGTCAGCAAAAACTGGAAAAAAAATTAAATACTATATGTTGATTGTATAAGTATAAGTACCTGAGAACTACATTTTTGTTGCCAGTAATTACAGCCACAAGTCTTTTTTTGGTAAGCCTTGGGGCAAGTTAAGTCCATTTTCTTGGTAGATTTGCTTAAGTTCTTTCAAGTTGCTTTAGGATCACTTTATGGACAGCAGCATTCGAGTCTTCCCAAAGATTCTCAATAGGACTCAAGTCAGGACCAAGCCAATCCAATGTAACTTTGGCCTTGCATGATTTTGTATGATTGCCTGAGATGCATTTTTTAAGTCTGAAGCAGGTTTTCCTTTATGATTTGCTAGTACTTTGCCACAAATCCTTTTTGCAGTATACAGTATTTGCAGTCTCACATTTGTACTTTGTTGCAGACTCCACACAACATTTGAGATATCTGGCTTTTAGTTCCATACAAGCCCGCATTGTGGAAAGGTCAGGATACAGTCTGTTTGCCTGTCTCTGCCACTGAAGTCTGTTACTCTTTAAAAATCACAGTTGCACTCACAGTGCATCCCTAACCAGTCTGCTTCCTCAATTTGGACAGACAGCCTTATCTACAACAGGTAGTGACTGGGTGCCTTCTGCTTCTCAATGATTAACTTCACCATTCTCAGAGATATTAGGTCTTAGAAATGATTTTACCCTTCTCCTGATTTTGTGCCTTTATATACAGTACAGTAGCTTTCTACACTTAACTGATTGCGCGGATTGCTACGTGTGCACTTACAGTAAACATAGGTTTGCCGAAGCATTTTGCTCTGTTTTATTTTCTCTCATACAAATGATCTATCCATTAATTTCTTTATGTTTTGAATGTGTGGGTATACCAGATATTAATTGCTTCTTCAAAGTGTCATAAGTGCAAGCTTTACAGCAACAACATGTGAAAACTGAGTAGGGTCTCAATTCTTTTGAAAACACTGTAATTACTTTTTGAAGATGTCACTTAAATGCATTGCCCACATAATACAATCATATTTTTATAGTAGCTTTAGGGAAAGCCTAATAGTAATTATTTTGTGTATATATAATGGTTTTGTATTTGACAACTTATTATTCTCCACACAAGGTGTCTAAAATCTCTAATTGGTTTTCTTCCTCACCAAATAATACCAAATAGCTGTTGCTAATCCACTGTTTTTGAAGCTTTTCAATCTCAAACAGATTTTTTACATGGTAAATGTAGGTAACACATAATTTTACCTACTGCATTTGATATCACAAATGTATTAAGCATAAACAGAGAATAATTTTTTTTTCACTTTACAGCAATACAAAGACTCAAGCATACATCCAGTACATTATATAAATTGTGGTTCTACTTTATAAATATAATAACTTGTCAGAGCATTTTGCCCTTTATGGTGACTATTTTCCTGAGCTAACAATGTAAGAAAGACAATGTAAATGTGCAAGATGGCTAGGTCAAGGTGTCATTTTGAAGTCATTCCCTTGATGAGTGACGAATATGGTTTTAATTGTTCTCACGCTTGTTTCCAATAACATGGCCATTAAACATTAACTTTCTTTTGAATCTGAAACATATTTACGTATTCACTGTTTGCATTGGCAGATAGCATATTCCTCATTAATCTTGTAAGGAGACTATTACCCTAGGGCCTTTGATCATTATAATAAATAGTACAAAATACAAAAGTTAAACTCTCTGACGAAAAGAAAACATTCTGAAATTTTTATTGTAGAAAGCAATGCTCAAATGAAGTATGAACACCTCCCAGGCCATTTTGCTGGTCTAGATACTGTATATACAACAAATAATTGTGCTCAGCATCTCACATTGAAATGCATTTCCATAGCACACAGAGTTTTAAAAAAATAATTGTAGACATGAAACAGCTGGACCAAAACACTTGGCTTTTCAAATTGTAATTTAAAGCTGGACTCTTAGTTAGTATTTTTGCAAATCACTTCAAAAGAAAATGTTAAAATATACCCCAAAAAAGGAAACAAATTAGACCCAACACTATTCATAAGGACATTCTGAAATCAGCATGTGGTTATGTGGATGAAAGAAATTCTAGTCATGCATGTTCCAACAGGTGTCCATATATTTACTGTATTTTCTGTTATTATGCTTTGATTTACTCAACAAATGATCATGCAGTTATTTTTAAAAGCTAATCAAGACTGATTAAATGCATTACTTTGTTGCCTATATTAAAGAGATTCAACTTTAGAAAAAGTGGAGCTTCCAGTAGAGAGTTTTTTATGTGTTTTTAATATATACCTCCAAATACATTCTTTTGCAGTGGGTGCTGTGTAATATCCTGTAAAGGTTTACTTCCAAACAAGTAAATGACACAAACCTACATTTGAACTGAATGGAAATTAACCTTTATTTATTACAGTTGCACAGCTTATCTAGCAGTTCACAATAGTTTTCTCTCCACATCTCTGATCCCTTCTGGCATAACTCATTATCTTATGGCCTTTTTCCTAACCAGTGGATTATTCAGGGGATTATTAAAAGTTTCATGTTATTTACGTGAAACTTTAGAAAACATTTAGTTTACCCATACCGTACCTGCTTCATATTTAATTTGCGTCTAAATGTATTAGCCTGCAACTTCTAGGTAGTATAAAGAAAATATAATTAAGGTAGGTAACTTAAGATAAACAACTGAGCTAAAACCATAGAATAATGATGTGTATTTGGGTAAGCAGAGTGCTATACTGTATGTATTAGACATCTGTTAAAAATATTGAAGAAGTAGTAAAGTTTCTACTATTTAAGGTTGTTAAACTTAAATGGAGATAAACTGCTTAGCATTGTATATAGCATATAGCATTGTTCAGGGATTTGAGGATTGCAGCATAGTTCTAGCATTTTAGAAAACTCCTGGCAAATTCTTGGAAGTATTCTATTTATCTACATTTTTAGGGTCAAGTCATAATAAGTTATTTTTGCAATCAAATGACACATTAATCAAATCATTTTTGTCATGGTGAGCTGATTATAAATCTCATCCTTCGTTAAAAAAGAGAGTACACGTGTACACTCATGTGTACTCACTAAAACGAGTGATAAATATGCTATCCTATTTTGGTAAATGAGTTAATCTTCTCCACTAGTATGATCCCCAAGCGTGTAAACAGTTTTTATTTATACTTTAGATATTTTGCCAATTTTATTTCTCATGTTGACTGCTTATACATAAATTTTAAGTATACCATCTTGCTTAAAAAAGAAGAATTGGTTAATTCTAGTTGTAACATATACTTAGTAATTTATTATGCCAAACTATTCAAATACATCAGAAATCTACATAAATTCAAATAGTTTGTACTGTTATGAGCAATTGGAAGGGATCAAAGCATTTAAAAAATATTTTACTGGGAATTTAGTGTCACTTTTATGAGTTTTTGAGCGCAAACCTTGAAACCAATTGTGCTTGTTTTAGCAAGGGATAAGGTTATATCTATAATTTATTAAGGAGTAATTACTATATATCTATATATTGAATAGGTTCTGAAGTTCTCATTTTCAAGCTTATGCTACAGAGATGTGACCTACTCTCTATGGTATGAGAATGATACAACTAGTACTTAATATTAGTATTTGTAAAACAAAATGGAGTGTTAAAATAATTAAGACAAATATTCCTGCTTTGCAACATTAGAGTTTGCAGAATATTTCTGAAAATTACTATCCTGTGTAAACAGATGTTTAATGTTCCTGTGTTTTTTACAACAACAGTTTTTTTTAAGGTGCAGGATATTTCATTTATTTTAAATTTTTCATCACGTCTTCAAGCAACTAAAGACTGCTTCCCAAACCAAACAAAACTAGTTCTCTTTGAGTTGTACCTGAAGTACTATCATTATCCTCTCTATAAAACAACCAGGCAACTAAGGTGCTTGCCAGACCTAAAGTCTCTCTCAAAATGGAAGGTTTACAAAACAAAAAAATGGTCTTAGTCCATGCTCCTTCTGGTTTAGCACATAACAGACACTCTACTCTCTTCCTAGAGAGCTCAAGATACCCTGGAAGCCTGCCTTTTTCAGTTGTCATCTAACTGTTTTCCAACAATTCCAGTAAATTCTGCATTTTATTCCACTGTTTGCGTTTCTTATATTTGTATATATAATAGTTGTTATCTTAAATGGTAGTGGACATTTGTCATAAACCTATCCCCTTATTTTAACATGTGTTTATGAGAAAAATGTCCTTTTATGTATCATTTGAATATACTGTATATCACACTTTCCTGAAACGTAACCTAAAAGGTTTACAGGGTATGGTTGTAAGTGTTGATATAACATTTGTAGAGGCTTTAACTTTTAACTTTAAAAATAATCTACTGTTTTACATCTGCATGAACTATACAGGTTTTATGTTTGTTTTGGAGACTTAAAATGGTTCAATGGTAAAGGTTATTTAAAAACTAATCATTTCCTGTAACACATCCAGAAGAGACTCCAGAAAACATATGAAGGAACAATTCATCATAAAATGTTTTAAAAGGCATCTTATTTTTTGTGGAGTAACAATCATAAATCATCTTTAAAATGTGGCAAAGTTGTATATTTATTAAAGTGTAGAAAAAAGGTGTTATGACCAAATAATGTTAATGATAATAATCATAATCATAATCATAATAATCATAATAATATAGTCTCCAATGTTTTTTAATTAGTTTGATGTGTGACCAAGAATATGAATGTGTGTAATTAACATGCAGTTAATTAACATTGCCAAATAACATTTGTCACAGACAAATTTATTTGAGTGATTAAAAACAATAGAGAAAACAAATCAGTTACAATTTGAAAGATTAGGTATTCAGCTTTCAAAACAAAAATATGTCAATCATATAAATTGAAAAATAACTTGCCAAAACCATGTTTTATATAGCAGTATACTTTTTATACAAATTTATTTGGACATCTTCTTGTTAGTTTAGTGTTTAGACCATTTTATTTTTGCACATTGAAATCAGTTCCTGACACCTATAGGGAGATGCATTATTTTTATTCCTCAATATTTAAAGCTTTGAGAAGTGCAGTTGACTTTGTTTCTCTCTGCAACAGTAGTCTTCAAGTCCATCCATAATGTCTCAATATGATTCAAGTCAGGGCGGTGAGATTAATTCATAATAATTGCTTACACTTATATAGCACTTTTCTGGACACTCCACTCAAAGCGCTTTACAGGTAATGGGGACTTCCCTCCACGACCACCGATATGCAGCATCTACCTGGATGATGTGACGTCAGCCATAGTGCACCAGAATGCTCACCACACACCAGCTACAGTATTAGTGGGAAGGAGAGCAGATTGTCAATCCATAACTGTAATCTTCCTTAATTTCAGAATAAGCCTTGTAGGGCTTGATGTCATCTTAGTTTCATTATGCTGCTGGAGTAAGCTATTTAGAAGTACTGTAGGTAAATATGATTTTTTTTCTTCAGATATTCTGCAGTATTAATTAATCTTTCTACAAAACAAAGTGCCTTAAGAAGAACAATGAGCCCTTACCACTACAAAACGTCCACCATGTTTTCCACTGGGCATGGCAAACTTTTTCTTTAAAAAATGTTCTCTTCCTCTGACTATATTTTTTATTATTATAATATAAATTAATCAAATTTGGAATAGCCAACTGTGTGTTTTGATGAATCTGCAAACTCGGCAATCACACACATGAATGAGGAAGTGGGATGACTCCTCCTTCCCAAACACCCTTAAGCAACGTGTCCTTTAACACATCACAGAAAAGTCAGTCCTGTATCAGAAGTTCAGAGCCTATTGCAGGAATGAAAACAGAAGCCTGAGGCCACAGAAGTCACTGAGTCACAGAGGACCAAAAGAGCTTTATTCAATTAATCTTACTCTCCCCTCTGTGGCCCACATCCAATTGTGCACTGATCACAGCAAGCTAGTGACATGACCCAGGCTCAAACCTGTTATCACAGTTATGGTAATCATTAAGCTAATGCACCAAGTGGAGTGTCTAAAGTACAGCGTCTTAAGCATAATTGCTTAAAGAAATGCAGGTTCAAGTCTAACAATTGACTTTCTAACAGCTCATTGTTACTCCTAATTATTTACATCAACATGTCAAATCTGCCCCACACCAGGACCTGGAATCAGACGTGGGAGGTCAGTTGCTAAGGTGCCTTATATTGTCCATAGAGTTAACAGAGTCCTAGCTAGTGCAGATGATGGCCCAGTTGTTGTTGTCCATTTTGGTATAAATAACATTGGTTCCATCCACAACACATTTACAACTTTGGAAAAAAAATAAACTAAAGAAAAGCACTAAGTTGTGCATAAGAAGGTTTCAGCTATCTGGGCCACTTGGACTCATTTTATGGCAAAGGTCAACTGTACAGATGTAACAGTTTTCTCTAACTGAAAATGAGGAAGCGGAGTTTATTATTAGCAGATACACTCTGTTCAGGATAGTGAGAGAAAAATCACAAAGAGAATTTACATTCAAGAACGTAATCTAGAGAAACCAAGAATCTCTGAATCTCTGTGGGTCAGACTAATAAACATTCCAAAGGAATAGTGTTTTCAATGTGTTAAAAACAACCAAATGCAGATGCTAATTCTAATTCAGTACTGCAAAAAGAAATTTACAAAACAAGAAGCAGTTTTCAAGAAGACTTCAACTTTATCAACATACACTGGGAAAATGGTAAGAGAACCATTAAGGATCTGTGATCATAATATGATGTTGTGGAAGAGCCCCCTTTTTGGGGGGAGCGTGGCCAGGGGGTTTCCACATGAACTGTAACCTTATCTTTTCCTAACCCATAACTGTCTCAACCTAGATTGCAGTGGCAATAACCTCTCTTGCTTGAATCCGGTTGGCCAGGTGTGCTCATTAACCATCTTCTTACTTAATGGCATCCTGACCTGGAAAATAACTGAAGCTGCAATAAATGTTATCCCACTATGCCCACTGCTTCATAAAACCTTGAGGGTTTGTGGAAAAGCAAAGTCTTCCTTAGGAAGCACTTATATAGGGAGCTAAAGTAACCAGCAGCAGCCGATTCCGTGATTTCCCTGTGAGAATCCGAAGAATTAGGCTCTTCTGAATTAAATGACTCCGCCCCTTGATGACTCATCTGTTCTTGCAACTGCAGCTTTGCTACAGAATTGTCAATGTAATCCTTGTCCAAAAAAGGGTGAGTAATTATAATCTATTGAGGTAGTTTTGTTTTACAGTACATGTAATGCAATGGAAACAATTATAAGCACTTAACTAGAGGATTACCCTTATGAAAATAATATCCTAGGAAGTATGGATTTAGAAACGTATCTTGCGTAACCAACTTCTTAGACTTCTTAGAACCAACAATGGAAATAGATACATATATGGTGATCAATGGGGAACTCTTAGGAACTGGTTATTAAATAGAAAACAGAGGGTACAGATAAAGAGTGAATACTCAAATTGGGGTGATGTAATTAGTATAGTGTTTCAGGGGTCCACTTTAGGGCCATTTCTCTTCCTAATTTATATTGATGATCCAGGCTCCAGAATACTAAGTAAACTAGTCAAGTTTGTAGATGATACACAATTAGAATTAAAAAATACTGCAGCATCAGCAAATGAAATTAAAAAGATTAAGATATAGTTCAAGACTGGCCAAATAATTGATGTTTAATGCAGACATAAATTATAAATACAAATTGGGAAATGCTGGACTAGAAGAGGCAATTTATGGAACAGACTTAGGTGTTTGTTTCCACACATTATTTACATCTTCTATACAATGTGGGGAAGCAGGTCAAATGCTTGAATACTGTATATACTTAAAAGCATAGACTTTAAATTAATATTCATTTAGGATATTGTGTATAATTTGGTATAATATTGGTCACCACTTTATACAAGAAGTATTGCTGCTCTGGTTCAGAAGAAGAGTAACCAGATACGTTCTGGGGCTTAAGGAAGTGCCCTACATTTACAGGCAGAAAGAACATATCTTTTTAAGTAATAAACAGAGAAAATTGGGGAGACCTGATACTCAGTGTTCTGCAGAATGAACAGTGAAACCATAACTTTGAATGTACAATTGGAAACTATGAAGAAGTTCATTTAAAGTCGAGAACAGGAGGTCCTTCTTTATCCAAAGGGTTGTTGAAGTATGGATCAAGCTACTAACCATATTGTTGGAGCAAGTATCCTTGTTACTTTTAAAAAATTAACTTCTAACTACCAAATGAGCTAGATGTGCAGAATTGTGCAGAATTGCCTCCTCTTATTTGTGACTTCCTAATAATCATTTACTTTGCACTTGTAAATGCACAACCTACATATTGTAGTACTTTACAGTAAACCAAATTGTTATGCTAGTTTGCTAATATTGTCACATTTGTATTTTCGTATAACAGCCATTTTGAGATTTCAGCTGTACTCTAATTTTCAGAGTTATTTTTTATATCAGCAACTGTGTATTGTATAGTAGGTGCCAAGTGATAAATTATGTTGAATCATGTTTTTAATTAGCTATGAATACATCATACAACATATGTTCATTGCTAATACATTTTTGAAAGTGTAAAATTAGTTTTTACACTTATTCTGTAATTTGTTATTTTATTTAAAATTAACTTTATGTTGTGTCTCAGTGATTAAATAAATAACTTTTTTTGTGTTTCTTCTTAATTGCCCAAATACAGTATATTAAGTGTCATACAGGCATCATATTGTGGTAAAGGGTTATAACCCAAATAAGAAATGGTTTTGTTTGTTTACAGAATCTTATGTTTTGCATCAGAATCTGCTAGATATGTAACTTCATTTTATAAATCTAATATCAATTCAAATGAAAGCTGCCAACAAGCATTGTGCTATACGGTGAGAGCATTTAATCTGGGTCATAGAGAAAAAACAGTTTTAACCTTAGAACTACAAGAAGTTATTGATGTTTACTTATCAGAAGATAGGATATGGTATGATGTGAAGCGATTCAGTTTGCCAGTGTATGAGATCTTATACTCTATGACATTTCTGTACACTTCAGAAATATTAAAAATAAATGTAATAGTTACAGTACTACAGTATTAAAGTACTTTAATGGTTCTCTCACCATTTTCCCAGTGTATGTTGGGATCATTGATATCTCTTATAAAACTGCTTCATGCAACTACTATTCAGGATTAGTATAAACAAGATTTACAGCTTCATTAATTCTGTCATATAAATGTTATTTAAAAATATACTGCTGAGGTGGGCTGAATAAGGTTAATGTCACAGCATTACTGTGTTATTTTTCTCCTTTGAGTCAAGTTGGTGCACTTTCTGATTCAGTTATTCCAAATAGTCTAAAGCAAGGGAGGAAATATTAAAGAAATAAATGCAGAAATACTGTGTGCTGAGAACACCGCATTAAACAATCATTACTTGTTTCTGTGCTTCATACTTTTAAATTTTTTGGAAGAGATGACATACTGACAGATTATTTCATATTAAACACAGCTTGTTTTCTGTGCCTATAATTTTCAATTATTTGTTTTAATTGATGTAGTTAATGGAGAAAGTTACATAATTACTCTTTTAATCACTTTAAGAAGACAACTCATATGATTTAATAGTATTACTGTATGTAGCTACAAGTTCACAAGAGTCTCATATGTATTGTCATTGTTCTTAGTTAAAATGTATTTGTTATTCTAAAATAGAAGTGTAATTAAACCTACAATTCAAACTACATGTATTATAAAAGGGTCTACAGAACCTTTTTAGTCTGGTTTCAATATTTACAGTAGAAAGTATGAACATTTCTCCTGTAGCTCGTGAAAACTGGTATATCTTCAGATTTCTGCTTTTATCAACTGATTAGATTTGACTTTCTCATTTTGTTTTCTCTTCTGGCAACAACAGAAAATGTATATAAACCACAACAGAGTTGCTCAGAAAACACATAGCCTTCTATTATTTCTGAAAACAAAAAGCTCTGGAAATATGCTAATCATTGATGTCATTATACCAAGGGACTACAGCATTCACCACAAAATAAGATTTTCTTTTCCCCAAAAGACAACCCTGCATGTTAGGTGCCAAAACTTAATTTTGCTCATTGGCACTGGGTCGCGGGATTTAAGCCTTAAAGAAACAGCTGCTTCACATGTCTTCACACTTCACATGTGAAATACTATGAACAGTGTCTCAAAAGAGTTTTCAGGCTTAGCAGTCTAGCATTTGTAAAAAAAAAACATCTTGATCCTCTTTTTTGAATCTCACTCAACACTGCGGCCCCGACAACTTTTGACAAAATGAAAGCCATTGGGTTACAAGCATATTGATACCATAGATCAACAGATCACTTCAAAACATATGTACCCCATTTTTATAAATGTCCAATTAAAATAATACTAATATTGTTACAGCTTTATATATAATAAGAATAAATGCTTACAGTTATATAGCCCTTTTCTGGACACTCCACTCAAAGCGCTTTAGAGGTAATGGGGACTCCCCTCCACCACCACTAATGTGCAGCATCTACCTGGATGATGCGACAGCGGCCATAGTGCACCAGAATGCTCACCACACATCAGCTATCAGTGGATAGGAGAGGAGAGTAATGAAGCCAATTCATAGATGGGGATTATTAGGAGGCCATGATTGGTAAGGGCCAATTGGAAATTTGTCCAGGATCCCAGGGTTACACCCCTACTCTTTTTGAGAAACACCCTGGGATTTTTAATTACCACAGACAAGTCAGGACCTGGGTTTTACATCTCATCTGTTGGATGGTGCTTTTTTGCAGTATAGTGTCCCCGTCACTGTCCTGGGGCATGAGGACCCACATAGACTGCAGGGTTTGCGCCCCCTTCTGGCCCCACTAACACCTCTTCCAGCAGCAACCTTAGTTTTTTCCAGAAGGTCTCACATCCAGGTACTTACCAGGCTCACACCTGTTGGGCTTCAGTGGGTTTAAGTTGTGAGTTGCAGGGTGATGTGGCTGCTGGGTATGACTAGGAAGTGTCTCTAAGAGTTTAGATACCATATAGCTTGTGACACCTGGCAGAGTAAACACTTCCAGCTTTAAAGCAGAGGCGGTGTTTCCTGAGATGTGGGGAGTCTCCTGATTAAAAACAATTGCAAAGTTTACCTTGTTATAGCTAGGTAATTAAGTCATGGGTTAATGACTGTCAATGAGCAGTACAGAAACACACCATGTACAGTAAGATCACATTAAGACCACAGAGAGACCACAGGAAGGACAGGAAGAGAGGAAAGGCCAGACCACAAGAAAGGAGTTGGAAATTGAAGCTTGTGCCAGGCAAGGCACCTACTTCATGATCTTACCAAACAAAACCCAACTGGAGGCAAGTATCTGAACCTTGCTAAAGTAGAGAGAGCGTGCTTTTCTGTGTTTTCAGGGAACTTGGGTTTCCTGGGATACCTCAGTTAAAAACGTATTTCCTGCTTAGGGTGCATTTTTTGCATCTATTTAGAAAGCTTATCACTTATTGTAGACATTTAGAGTTTAATATTTAATAGAGGGGGTTTTCTGGGTGATTAGGATGTTAGGCCACTGAAACACCTTGTTTGTACACATTAGTAAACATGTGTTTAATCAAGTGTGCCTGGATTATTACTTTTTTCGCCAAAGTTGTGCTAGAGAACAAATAATTCACATGCCTCATATTATACAATACCAACCCTTTGGGTATATTGAGGGTTATGAATATTTTCATACTTTTATGAATATATTTTACTTTTTGTCTAAACAAGTCAATTCCTGATTTTCACAATTTTTGTAACCACCCATTTATAACAATGTTATCAATACAATTAAAACATTTTAATGTATTATTACTTTTTTGTTTAAACAACATGGTAGAGTATAGACATTAAGACATGTAAAGCATAAAAATTGGTTGTTGCTACAGTGTTATAACTGGTTAGTATTCTCCTTCAACATAAGGAATTGCCTTCTGTTCCAGACATAAATCCTAGATTTTTAGGGTGTTTCTTCTACTTAGTAGCATATTGTAAGTTTTTTCAATAATTGTTTGAAGGGCCTGAGTGAACACTCAGTGAAGTTGGCTTTGGATTCAAAAATTATCTTCATAAAACTTATAAATATTTTACAGCAGATCTACTGTAGTGTTCTATAGCTTAGGCAGCTAAGAAGTCATGTTAACAATGTGTCAGATGATGAATTTGTGTTAAGTCTTTTGATCTTTTCATTTAGAATAATAAATAAGCTGTTGGCCTATTCAATTTTCCTCACAACGTTCTGTTAATGAAGTGTTCAGAAATTCTGTTATTCACTCTTGCGCTATATTTCTATAGACACACCATTTCTCCAACCAAAGCCATTGACGCCAATCAAACAGCTGTAAAAACAATTCATTCATATGACTTATTTCACAATCTTAACTTAATTTCATATTTTAAAACAAGGATTGATACAGAGTATAGTTTTGGACTTTTAGGCCTTAAAGATTAACAGATACACTAGACATGATAAGGCCTGTTCCGCTGAGATGGTGAGTTTTGAACCCACCTGTAATCATTTGCTGAGGTCTTTTGAAGAAATGTCAGGAAAGGGTATGAAGAATGAATTTAGCACAAATAATCCTAGAAGTCTGTGCTTAAACAACAACATTCATATTTATGTTGATCTTCAGGGCTGATGTAAGGTAAATGGTGACATTAAATCTTCACATTCATAATAATAAGAATAAAGAATAAAGAATTGTAATAAAGAATTTTGTTTGGAATAAAGGAGTACTAAGACGTGTCTTATTTCATATCTGATATATAGGCATTATTACACAATACTGCGCTCAAATCATTGGTTTTCTTGGATTCAAGAACAGCACTGTTCTTCGGGACTGCTTATACGCAGTTTTCTACTCAACTTTCAATGAGTTTGGATTTGACAGCTGTTGTTGATTTAGGATGTCACAAATCCAGACACCCCACTGATGATCACTGAAGAATGGCCTGATGATCGCTTTACCTCTGTAGGCTGGTATTCTGAAGAGGGGTTACCCTCACCCATCCCACCCAAACCATGGTCCTGACTACTTGACCATGATACCTTTTGAAAGTCTTGGGGATGTAGAATCTGGCCTTCAGAAAGTTCCCCATTAATTTAATTCTTAAAGTAAGTTCTCACTTCTCTGCCTGAACTGTTGTGTATGATGGTACTGAACTACAGGTGGATGAATAGGTACCTCTTCTATGTGTATTGTGCTTTATTTAGGAATTATTATTATTCAACTTCTTTATTTCACAATGTAATGACTTCAGCATAGCAACATAGCTTGACTGCAAAGCAGAAATTGCCAAATTAATAAACATACTGTACCACTTTTGATGGCTACTACTGTATACAATATTTTGGCTTTAGTTCTTTTTACATGTGTTGAATTATTGAAGTTATCAGACTGGATAAATCAAGAATTAAAGGTTAGTTATAATCTAAAGATTATTACTTAATTTAAAGGTTGAACCACAGTATTTTCTAGTGTTTCATGAAGCATATCAGTACAGTATTTCCTTTTAAACAACTAAAATGTCTGAGTTAACTACAGTACATAAAATGGAATAGAAAACTCGTCAGAGTTCTGCCAAATATTTCTTAAACATTTTATCGTTCTAATAGAAAATAAGTTATGAAGTATATTGTAAAGAGACATTCTACATAATTTATGTTCCTGTAATATTTCATTTTTGACAGTTGCATTTTATTTCACACAGTATACCAGAATTATTTTTTCCCCAAGAGATAATGCCAATATAAAAAACCTAAGAGAATAAATGTTTCTTAATTGATTTAATCAGAGTATTTGCTTTGACATATGTGCTCCTTAAGGCAGTTGGATTACCCTAAGGTTTTGTAGCAATGATTTATCTTTGATGTTTAGAGGAACTCTATCTCAGTAATTTTGTTGACCTGCTTTTACTATTACTGGCTCTAAATATTTTTTCAATGATTTTGATTTCATCTTTAAAAGCCAGCAATAACAGCTTCCAACTCACTCGTTAATTTTTACATCTGTTGCACCGAATGATTATAGTGCATTCGATGAAAGGCTGTACCGCATGGCCATTAAATTGCTTTACAACCTGTTTTGATTGAATTAGAATGGAAAAGGTGACATGATCTGAAATTCAACCCAAAGAAAGAATTGAAAACCCGCCAGAATTAAATCTAAAGAAACTCATCTAAAAGGCACGGACCCTGACGACAGACAGCATAACACAGCTTATCTAATGCATGCATATTGCTGTGTTCTTCACATGCCACCTGGCCGTCAGTGTGTGTTTTTCTTCCCTCTCTTTCCAAGATGTTCAGGAACAAAGAACAGGAAACAAATCAAAATAAGCAAACCAAACAGGACAGAAGGAAATCACAAAGACATGCAAAAAAGAGCATAAAACAATTTCGATATAAAAGGGCACAGACAATATAAATAAATGCAATACAAATATATTTGTGGACACACGGGACTTTTAGCTCTTCACTTTCTAATCCCTTGGTGCCCCCTGAAAAGAATAGCAGCTTTTCAAACTATGGTTAGCTCTTCTTTCACTCCTGGGGAAAAAAAAAAAACGAAATTTAAAAAGATGAGAACAGGATGTATAGCAGACTTTATTAACGTCTGTTTCACTGAGAGTAAATATTTGATTTTTTTTGGGAGGTAAAGATGGAAAACAATACAGTGTGGTTTTCAGGCCCCTTTACAATGCTTTATATCATTGCCAAATGCAGCAGTTTGTGTAACCTCAGCATGCTGTTTCTTTTTTAATGAATCTATTTTATAATTGCCTGATTGTTCAGAGGCTTTGGCTTTAATGTAAACCATTGGATATTCATAGTATAATATATCTGACTAATACTGGAAATCATATCAGTGCAGGATATTTACAGTATAAGGAGATCTCTGTATAATTCAGTGTTTTATTTCTTGAATATGCCACTTTTTATGATAGAATATCTGTAAGAAACATTATTTGTATATATATTTAATTTTAAGCACTTAAACTGAAAGCATATAGTTTGTAATCTTAAAGGATTTGACTTTCCTTTCACATTAAAACAAAAAATGAAAAGCACACTGTTTCTTTGTAAATTCTTCTTGTTCAATTTTGTAAAGATTCAGACATACTGTTCATGCCCTCCAAAACAGACAGTGATTGTTTCAGAGAGAAGAATTCGAATCTCCAGGAAATAAAAATCCCTTAAACACTACTAATAAGAAATGCATTCAAAACATCACAGTGATGTTCTGTTTACAGTAAATACGTCAATCATATCTGTATGTTCACATGTCATGCTAAAAAAAAATTCTCCCTTCGCCTTCTTTAATGCCATCCTTAACATTAAACAATGCATTGGTTATTCTGACATTCAAATGTAGCCAATTATTTTTATCCTGATCTGATCCTAATTTTCCACAATTGAGCTTGGAAGAATTTCAATAAACAGACCAAATTGTTTATAGGCTGGCTGGATCCTTCTTTGTTTTTACACTGGTCAAAACTGTATATTTCCTCATAATTTATTTCTCCTTCTTTACATACCACTGTGTATGGATATTCAGATTATACAGACATAATAATGAAGCATAGTAAACATTGCAAGTAATATATTATTTAAAATGTCTTTTGCAGAAAGATCCTGTCATTACTAAAAGCTGGGTGTTGAGGTAATGGTACTGTATATCAGTTTCTGGTGCCTTCTATGAGGTCTGAAATATTGTATCACTAATTGAAAAGTATTGTGAAAGAGGGAAACATAAAGACTATGTGGTAAAGGAAAGGGAAATGTAAAAAATAGAAACATTCTGCCTATAAGAAGATATGTGAGACAAAGTTGAGAAACTATACTCAAACATCTAAAAATATAGACAAATAAATTTAAGAGTATTCTTCTAGACTTTTTTGTGTGTGTAAGCATTGCAACTTTTCTAAAAATAAGATGGATTCTGGAAAGCGGAAAGAGGATGCAGAATAATATTTTTTTTTCTTACTATGAAAGCTATTAAAGAGTTTCGAAAAAACCTTTTGATAAAAAAGCTTTTAGAAAACTTTTATACCATTTTTATTTTTTTATTATGTACTCAAGCACTACTAATTAAGAAGCATGCCTTCTGCCATAAGACTGTACAACGCATCCACCTTGCGTCTGGCAGAGGCAACATTGACAGTGACCTGTCTCTGGACTGAACGCATCTACACATCTACTGCTACATATTTTCTCTTTCTTTTCTTTTCCCGTTTACAACCGTTTTTGTGCAATATATGCCAGGGACCTGTGCAATACATTTATATCTATATTTATATCTATATCTATATTTACATCTATATTTATATTCATATATGTGATACGATTTTTCTGCGTACTGTTCTGTTCTAGTTTGTTCCTTGTGTGTCCGGACTGTGAGTAACTCTTTTAGTGCACCCCTCACTGTACTGATTGTATTGTATGTATTGTACTATTATTATAATTGTATCATTTGTTACACTATGGCTGTATTGTCTGTGTATTTATCTATTATTGTGTAATTTCTTGCTGAAATGTATCTGTTTCTGGCTATTATAAGCTTGAGTACATTATTTCTAATAATGCCATTATTTGCTTATATTGCAAACTGTATATGTGACATTTGTTTCAACACAGTACCACGTGAGATAAGATAATGGATTTACACTTCATAAAAGCATGTCCTACAATTATAGTTATAGTGATTTACAGCAATAAGATATAATAGTATCTTTCTTGTCCAGTATAGATTACTGAAGCAGAAGGGAACAGAACACCGGGAACATAGCAGTTTTTTCCTGGTTCTGTTCTTTGTTTTTGTTTTTGTGAGTTGCTGTAGTTGCTGTGAGAAAAATAGTTATTTTATATGGCTATTTGCCCCCTAGCAGCAGGAGGCAGAATTGCATCCTAGGACCAAATGGACATGATAGAAATCAAGGCTATTGTAAAATAGAGAAAATTCCATGTACAATTGCATTCAAATGTCCTTCCATACAGTACACATGCACAGCATGTCTGAAGATGCCTGCTGACCAAATAAAAGTGGTCCTATAATTTTCAAAATGACCACCTATGGAATAGCGGATCTAATAGAAATACTGTAGCTGTTATTCAACAATTCTGACCATTCAACTGAATAAGTGTACAAATAAGCTCAAAAATACACTTTTCTATTGCTCAAAACCTGCAATAGCCTCTCTAGTACTACCAGTAGTGAATGCAATAATAACGGTAATGGATTGTTTTATTATTTTCCTTGATTTTTACTATTTATTTTAAGTTTTTTGGATGGTAAAGAAAACCATTTCAAGGTCCTGCCTTAATAAAAATTAATGCAGTTTTTAAAAAAATATTTGTTCAGCTAGTCTCTATTTTGCATCTAAGGTAACAGATAATTTAGAAACACATGAAAAGAGCAATTGACATTCTAGGTGTGCTACAACTTGAAAAAATGACTTTTGAAGAAAGACAATACAATGTGTTTTCTTCTGTTTTTGTTTTGGTTATTTCTTCTAATGTGTGTACTAAGTAAGACATATATAAAAAAAAGATTCACACTGGTTGTCCAAGGACGGCATTTTACTTCAAGACCCTAAATAGGGCTGTAATGTGTATACTTTCCAAGACAATTCCATATATTAAAGAGTACATCCATTCCAGGAGGACCTTGGGTTCCATCTGGGAGTGGGATGTAATAGGTTGGATCTGCCTCTCATGGCGGGGTAAGGTTAAGTCTGGGAATGTATCTAGTATCTCATCTCTGGACAAATTCCAGCTGCAATTTCTGTTTTGTAATTTGGAAGTTTGCACACTGGAAACTTTTAATATAACAGCTCCAAAATGTATTTCTACAATTTTAACTATGTATTGTAGCATCACATTTCCTATTTGTTTCCCAATATTGTCTAGAATTTGTAAATGTCAATATAAACACAGAGAGTAAGTTTTTTACATATGTAACATCTTCAAGTTTATTGTTGTCCATTTTAGATTTATAATTTATGTTTTTGTTGTATGCGTGTAATGTGATTACATTTAATATTATCTGCAAGATGTTTGCCCAGTCTTGAATTTTGTTTAATCTTTTTCAGTTACTATTGCTGATGTTACAATGTTTGTTAATCCTCTTGTTTTGTTATCATCGGTGAACTTGACTAGTTTGCTGACGGTAACCAGAATCTAGATCATGGCTAATCTTACCAACAAATGTTACAAAATATAATAATAAATGTATAATGTCACTGTACGTACCTGACAAATAACAACAATCATCTTAAGTTTTAAAGACCTGATTTCTATCCCCATATGTTTTTTTTGCTGTTGTGAAGACGTTTTGAAACTATTTTCTACATCATACTCTTGAAAGTCCCACACAGAAAATAGTCATTTGTCAGAATAATTGGCTTCTTTTCAGAATTCATAACAAATTCTAACTATGTTTAGTTTCAGTGCATTTGTTTTGGCGCTGTACTGGTTTATCCTGGATGATCAATTTTTGATGAAGGTCTCCCGGGATGGTCTTATGCCTTCAAGGCAGTGATTAAAATAATCATAGTACAGTATTATTACAACAGAAACACGATTGTTTAGCTGTCACTGTTAGATACTTTGAATTGTGTGAGAACATTGCTATATGCAGAGTTAGAAGTTAGGGACAACACAGTATCTAGTCATATTCATAGATTTGAAAATCCAAACTTAAACTTATAATCTTTGTAATTAAATACACTAATAACAGTCAATTTTTTAGATGCTGTCATCTAAACCAGTTGTGACTAGATTCAAATTTATGTAGTTTTTTTTTTTGCTGTAGTAGGTGTTCCAGTCTCCCTCTGTCTTTTTTCATCAGTGACTTTGAACTGTGCTGTTCTAATTTATGGAAAAATATCATTGTGGAAATTAGTGGTTCTTTGTTAAATTAACATTATATTTTGAAACATATTTTGGAGAAATTTTCAATATAAAGAGGCTGTTTCTAAAACATGGGGACCTGTCTGTCAATAGCAAAGCTCATATGTAATTTCAGTGCTCCTTAGGTCACACAACGTTTTCCAGCAATGTGTAGTGCCCTCTATTGGAAATACAGCACTTACTTTTCCTTCACAATTTCTGCATTTTAGAACGCACCACAAAGCAGGAGATTTGATGTTTGCATGAGGGAGATTTATTAAATGAACTGTCACAACATTTGCAGGACAAATAAAATTTACTAACCTGATTTAAATCCTCTTCATGTTTTTAGCAGAGAATTATAGTACATCCCAACAGTCATTAATATTACACACACATTTTCTTTAGAGGCAACTGAAATCCAATAAACTTGTGAAGTTTTTTTCTAGAAAATTATTTTTATATACAGTATACCAATCAGTTCATATTCTTTGAAACGTTTCGTAATACTTGTGTGGGTGTTTGATCAGTGTTCTAGCTAAGCATATATCTGATACTGTACATTATTTTATTATACATACAATAGAAAGCTTTAGAGTGATCAAAGAGGTTGGAAATAAGGATTTCAGGGGTAGGAAGGTTTAGGGTGGTGTCCTGTATGTATTGAAGCTGAAAAGTGATAGAATCAAAATACAATTTTGTTTCACTGCCAAGTCATCTTGAGAAAACAATACAGTATTTTGACTCAATTGAACGATGTAGAATTAAGAAACCATATCTATCCTATTATACATTTTGTTCTACTCTACTAGGCATTATTTTTGTTGTTATTAATATTTGAATTATTCTAATTTGTGAGCGTGGACATACACCTTTAACCAAGGCTTATAATATTCTTAAAGTTAACCAAAGGAGAATTCTGGACTGTACAATTAAAATATAAAGTATACTGAAGGATAAAAAATAACAAAATCACTACAATTGATAAACAGGAACTCTACAAGTAACACACACTATTAGGATTTAGATAAATCCTACTTCACCACCTAGTTAATGAGTTTAGTCTAAGTTGCCAAAGACCTGTAACTTCATTGGATTTAAGTGTAGTAGTTATGCTTTTTATAAAATTGAGTGATCATACTGCAAAACCTATAGAATTAACATTATTTAGATTAAATAAAAATAACTTTCCAGCTTAATTAGCTTTATACCTCTAATGCAAAAGAAGCACGGATGATATTGCAGATAGGCAAACCTGGAAATCAATGCAGTAGATTGAACTGGAGAATGTAAATTGCTCATTATGCATTAAAATGAACGAATTTTATTGAATTAACTTGCATAATGCATACTGTTACAGTGCTTTGCATCATCATCAGAGCTTCTTTGTTCTATGGAAGTTTCATATTTCCATACTCTCATACTGATTTCTATTGCTCCACTAATGAATCTAAACTTAACATCTCTGATAGTCACTAATGAATCTAAACTTTACATCTCTGATAATGGTCACCCAGTTCTATATTATTATGGCATATACAAAGTTCATTTGAACTTTCTTCACAGGAAACAAAAAGCAAAACCAGACAATTCAGCTTTTAATAAATCTTAGAAAGTCATAAGGATGATGACTGATTTAGAGAGAAATTAAGTCCACTTTATTTGTTTATGAGCAGATTATGAGTTCTGGAGAAAAGCAGATCAAAAATATAAGTGAGAAAAATGTTTTATTCCCAACAAAAAATCATTTATGTTGCTTGCCAGTTGAACAGTGGATTTATAGTTGAGTGTTACTGGGACATTACAATATGTAAAACAGAGTTAATAAGAGAGGAAGAATATTGATAACACATAAACAGATTTCCAGTATCTTATTTTCTTCTTTTTTTGTATGACCTTCTTATTTTATTGTCAAAAAGCTGGTAATTTTATTTTTAAATGCATACCATTTGCAGCTTCTAGTTAAATATGGGTGATTGTAAAGTGAACATAAAAATAGAAAAGATAAAAGGATCCTGGGTGGTCTCATTGAATTTCGCTTAAATACAGCTTATATCTTCAGTGAAACTAGTCTAGTATTTAGAAAATAATAGACTGAACTCCTTTTATTTAGCTGCTTCAGAATTACATGGAATTAAAACAGGCAAAGTAATGCCTTTTCTATGGAAGCCCGTTTCCGCCAGGGAGTAAAAAAAAAAAACACGCTATGGTATCTCAGAATTCCGATTTAGTATCTCAGAATTGCGACTTAGTAACTCAGAATTCCGACTTAGTAACTCAGAATTGCGACTTAGCATCTCAGAATTCCGACTTAGTATCTCAGAATTGCGACTTAGCATCTCAGAATTCCGACTTAGTATCTCAGAATTGCGACTTAGCAACTCAGAATTACGACTTAGTATCTCAGAATTCCGACTTAGTATCTCAGAATTGCGACTTAGTAACTCAGAATTCCGACTTAGTAACTCAGAATTGCGACCTAGCATCTCAGAATTCCGACTAAGTATCTCAGAATTGCGACTTAGCATCTCAGAATTCCGACTTAGTATCTCAGAATTGCGACTTAGCAACTCAGAATTACGACTTAGTATCTGAGAATTACGACTTAGTATCTCAGAATTGCGACTTAGCAACTCAGAATTCCGACTTAGTATCTCAGAATTGCGACTTAGTAAGTCAGAATTCCGACTTAGCATCTCAGAATTGCGACTTAGCAACTCAGAATTCCGACTTAGTAACTCAGAATTCCGACTTTATATCTCACATTTGCGACTTTAAAATAACCATATTTCATTGTCTGTCCTTTTGTTATTGTAACGGATTCTGGTTCTAGGGCATGTGCCCTCGCCGCTCCCACCCTAGTTCGTGCCTCGCTGCACTGGCTCACTTTCTTTAAGAACACTTTAACCCCGGCGGCCAGCATCCCTGTTATGCGCAGGGGAGGGTGGTACCATCACCACACTGCAACCAGATCGTACAACCTGTATGTCGGCCGTTCCGTTACACTATTTTCATGAATCGTACAGGATCATAGGATCTATAAGCCTGAAGACTTGTCTTGTACAGTGCCCTGATAAAAATCAAATTAATTACACTAATTTTTATAGAATCCCATTTCCGCCAGTGTGGCTTCCATAGTACCCAGATGGAATAGTGCACGGTGGGCTTTTTAAAAATAGTTTTTATTTACGGAGACAGAATATGAAATAAGATACAGAAATAGGCACTTCACATCCAGAAGAATTCACAATTATAAAAGCTGAAACATACTTTTTACGTATTTCCATTGTATGTCCTTTTTTACTTAAAAAAGAAGATCTTCTTTAGCTCAGCTGGCAAGTCTCAGGTTCGAGCCAGTGCGGCGAGGGCACAAGCCCTAGAACCCGAATACGTTACAATAACAAAAGGACAGACAATGAAATATGGTTATTTCGAAGTCACAAATGTGAGATATAAAGTCGGAATTCTGAGTTGCTAAGTCGCAATTCTGAGATACTAAGTCGGAATTCTGACTTACTAAGTTGCAATTCTGAGATACTAAGTCGGAATTCTGAGTTGCTAAGTCGCAATTCTGAGATACTAAGTCAGAATTCTGACTTACTAAGTTGCAATTCTGAGATACTAAGTCGGAATTCTGAGTTGGTAAGTCGCAATTCTGAGATACTAAGTCGGAATTCTGAGTTGCTAAGTCACAATTCTGAGATACTAAGTCGGAATTCTGACTTACTAAGTCGTAATTCTGAGTTGCTAAATCACAATTCTGAGATACTAAGTTGGAATTCTGACTTACTAAGTCGCAATTCTGAGATACTAAGTCGGAATTCTGAGATACCATAGCGCGTTTTTTTTTACTCCCTGGCGGAAACAGGCTTCCATACTTTTCTGACAGTGCTGTGGCTTTAATAAAATTTTATTAAAGAACAGACAGAAAAAATATGATTGTTATAAAGTACTGTATATATAAAGACAGAGTGTTTTTTTTATATAGTTTGTACCACTAACTGCATATCAGTCTCAAACATATCAAAAATAATTTAAACCCTTCAAAAACCTCTGTATGACCTTTTTGTAATGAATCATTATTAATTGTGACAGTATAACAGGTGTTAACATAGTGGGATACCCAGGGCTTAATCCTGGATTCATCTGTGAGTCATCATGGTACAGTACATCTGTGAGACAGAGTTCAGTTTATATACAGCAATAAAGGTCTTATCTCTGTTTAATTCTAGCTACATGATGCTCATTTGGTCTTTTAAAATAGAAGAGAAATTAAATACAGTATATGCATCCTTCAGAACTCAGTTAAGTAGATATTTTACAGTATATTGGGTACAAATCGTTTTCAAATCATTTATCAACAGGCCTTTGGTAATGGAGTATTTGGATGGTAAAGATGATTTATGTAAATAAAATTGTAAAATTTTATGACAAGAGCACAAAGAAATACCATTAAATGTAATATCATTGATTAATTGTTGGATGATCACATCTTATAACATTTAATAATTACTCTTGTATCTGTGATTAGATATTATTATGTGACATACAGTAAGAAGCCAATCAACAGACTATATGATATTATTCCTGTAAGAGAATGTTTTAAACTGCAAAATATTTTAAGTCCCACATTATTTCAGAAATATTAGGTGACACCCAAAGAAGGGTCCACAATCTAAACATTGTGTTTCTTTTCTTCTCTTTTCACCATGGAATAAACCTGTACTTGTTCCTTTGCAGCCTACGCATGCTGACAGCTATTGTACCTACTTGAACATATTATAAAAATGCTAAATTGAATACTTTATCATTATGTCTTAGTGTAATGTCTTTTTTAAAAATATTAACACACGATAAAGGTCTTTCTTAAGTAAGTACTTGAATTTGGATTTAACATTTTCTGTATCTGGATTCAAAACACTGTATGTGAAAAGTGTGTGGACCATAGAGCTCTCGTCCTCAATTCTTGTACTTTGTCTCCCCCTGGTGTACAAAAGTCTACTTAAGCAATATTAATTCGCATAAGTTAAAATGTCCGATTTCTTTATTCTTTGTGTCCAATATTTTGATTATTTATATTTTTCGGCCCTACAGGTACCAACGTGGAACGTATTTGGGAATGTTTTTTTTTTCTTTTAGTCTTTCTTAAGTCTTTTTGCGGTAATTTTGTTTCATGGCTTAAAACTTGTAATAATATTTTACAGTTAACTTTAAAGGTCAAAATTAGAATATCGCGATGTAATGCTTCTTGACCATCTTGATATCAATAATGGCATGATGTACATTGTACAACCTGATAGTTTAACTGAAATGCAGGAGATATTCCATCTGAATTAGGAAATTCGAAAGTATGAGGTGTTTGAACTGTTTATCGAAATTCATGAATTTAAGAAACATTAGTTTTTTTAATTGCTTTTAAGACCCCCCTTTTCAGCTGTTTTTATTCACTTATGAAGCCAATACTTACGGAATCATCAGTTCAGTTGTCTCTTATCACAAGTTTTGAGATCTTTATTTGTTGTTTTGTTACTATTTGCTGCACTGCACATTTGTTGAGATGAATCATCCATTTGTTGCTGTTCAAAATTATTTTGTAACTTACCATTGAGTTGTAATACAAAGTAAATATGCTCCATTACATTATTTGCACATGCCTTTCTTATTTTCAGCGCCCTTTTTCCAAGTGATTCTTAATTTTCAAATAACAGTGGAAAATTTGATAGACAAATTGTGTTCATGCACAGTTGTTAGTATAGCTTGTAAGATTTGAACGCTTCATATCAGTGCTCCAGACCTGCAAAACATAGTACTCATTTGATTTTATGAGGTTTTGTTACACTGAGTTGGTTGCCAACTTTTTGAAGACAACCATCTTGCCTAAAACCTAAAAAAAAGTACACAACCACAAAATAATGATTTGAAAGCTTTACAGTTCATTGCACAACCTAAGTTTAATTTATCAGCATGTGTGGTAGGTGTGAAGGAAAGTACCTTAGGCTGGTACATTTAAAAGCAATTGTATTAAAAAAAATGTTCTACATTTTTTAACTTCTAGTAAAGTTAAAAAGGGCAATTCAAGGTCAAATAGGATGAATGTAAATGTCAAAATTTGCATTCCACTTTCCATGAGCTTTTGTGTCTAGTGTGTCACCTTAGAAATATGGAAATGTATGGCATTCTAGATTTACAGTCAAGCCTGTCACCCTTGAGAGAAGTCACTTCTTTCCTATGTGTCCAGCCAATGCACTTTGTTTATCATCCTCAAATTTGCATTTTTTTAAAAGTCTTTGAAACTGTGAGCCAGCACAACATTTGTTTCTAAAATCACACATGGAAAATATACTGTAAGCACTAACATTATTTTTTTTCCATTAGGTATTTGTGTCAAATGTTTTTTAATGTCTTCCTTTTCATCACGTCTTACATTATATTTATACTGATGTGCAAAACCCTTACAGATCTTAGACACAATTGGGAATGACATTATATGTGTTAGTATCAACAGTTTACTCAAAGCCTTCTCAAGTGTTTTTTTTTTCACTATTGTGATAACTACGTTATTTACGCAGGTTCATTTGGGTAATAAGAAATATGAGAATCTAAATAAAATGTTTATAAAATGTGATGAGGCTCATGTGGTTTTTCAGATGATCCAAGAATTTCATTCAGCTGTGTTTTGAAAGAAGTTTGGGTATGGGCTACACCAGCATAGTCAGATAGCTTGTTCCAAACTCCCATAATCCTTAGTGTTGAAAAGTAAATCCTGTTCTCAGTTTTAAAAGCTCATCTCTGTATATTCCATTTATTCACTGTTGCTCTTTTTGATTCTATTTGATCTATTGTTTGTGAAGAATTCCATAGGGCTGACTTTATTTATTTGTCTTTGAGGGTTAGAATATTAAGGTCAGATTCTCTGGTCTCTGGTTGCCTTCTCTGTTCATGAGTAAAACGATTCAGTTCCTTTAGAGGCTGAGAATATATCTAGTTACTTTTCTCAGGACTTACTATATAAAAGAAAAATGTTTTGTATTGTGCTCACCAAAATGTAGAATATGTTCTAAATTATGTCTTATTGGTACTCTGTAGACTTATACAGTACCATAACATCCCCTAATTAGAATGTTTTTAAATGTGAGATTAATATCTCTAGATTCTGTTTGCCTTCTTATTGTTTCTTTATAGTGTCCAAAACACATAAATGAGGTATCTGTATCGTTGAGAAAGGGAATATTGAGATGTCTGTGAATTTAGAGGCAATGGTCAAACTTAGGCTGTGTCAACATTTTCATTCTTTGAAGATTCAAAGCAAGAAAGGAACTGAGACGTTTGTGGAGTACTGGGGGTCTGAGACATATTGATCAAATGAATCATCTGGTTTACCTTGATTGATCAAGTTCTGGGTAACTGAAAAAGGGTCATCCACAGTCCAGGAAAATAGTACAAAAACCCTTGTTGAGAAATCTTGCCAACCTATAGTTTTTAGGAAACTCTGATTTCCTGTATAAAGAATCCCTACTGTAGGTTAAAAACTGTTTAAAATGGTCTCTCTTGGTTAGTGGGTGCATTTTTAGGATAGTGAGATAGGTTTCCCATTCACTTTGTAGCATCCAGCTTTAGATAGAAACTTAACTGTACGGTAGGTCATATTCTGTTTAGTTTACAAGGTATGTTTACAGTATGTCTCTTGTTGGCCTGTGTAAGGATTATATGAGATCTTTGAATACTTGGTAGTAGTCTTGGGTTGTTCCGGTTGATCAGAGCATAGGCCTCTGGGATGCCTTGTTTGTAAATAAAGTAACTTGTACAGTATGTTGTACTGTAGGTTGTTTAACCCCTGTGTGTAACAGTATAAATACCTAAGTCTTATAAGTAACCTTATCATGCTTGGTGTTATTAATTTTATATATTTGATTTGGATTTTTAGTACATACAGTACATGTAGTACCCTGGTGTCCACATTAATATTCTTATGGTTATTTTCTTATTCAAATGTGTTTTCTATAGTTGAATCTGGATTATTGATATATACAGTATACATGTTAGGAAGAACAGTTGTCCTAATTAAGATCCCTGTGTTACACCACCAATTACCCCTAATTTGAGCATCCATCCTTTATCAGTTCCCTCTGTTTCTTGTCCATTAACAAATTATCTCATTCTAAAAAAAGTGATGCATTATCATCAAATCACCTGGGATTTGAGAATTAATGAAAAACTTTATTAAATGTCTTCTGAAAATCTAAATATACATTGTCATACAGTCTGGTTGTATCCATTACTGTTGTTGCTTCTTCAAAGATCTCAAACAAATTAATCAAGGCCTACTGTACATTTTCTAAATTCATATTGACAATTCATTACAACCCTATTGCCATGCAGCTAACCTTATAGCACTGTTCTTATTGTTTTCATAAACTTACATGTTAGACATTTGTCTATATTTACTGCTTTGAATTTTTTTTTATGGGAATTATATTAGCTGTTTTTCAGTCAGCAAGTTTTACACCCATCTTGACAGACCACAGGAAGAGATTTATAAATGGCCTATGATAAACACCTCTTGTTTCTACAAAATCATTGGGTCCTGAAGATTTAGCTTAAGTACTTTTATTAAGGTGCTTTTATGTAAGGCTTCTGTCTCCTCTGTTATTGAATACAAGTCTTTGTGTTTTCTAAGTTTTAAGCCTTTGACATTAATACTGGAATACAAATTATTTATGCCTCCATTGCAATATTTCTTGTACTCTCTTTCTAATAATATGCTTAAGCAATGCAATCCCTTTAGTGAACCCTTCTCCTGACATCAAACTCAAATATTTGTTTGAACTATCAAACCAATGCTTAAGATCAGATCATCTTACACAACAACTGAACAGCTCTGTGTGGAAATCTATGCCAATCTATGTTTTACCACGATAATTCCACGGTAAAACATAACAGGGTCCTAGACCCTGGAAAATGAACATCTTCCCTAAAAACCTAGAAAGCCTCTGGTGTAACAAACTGTAATGTGCTTTTAGCTGGGTTAATGTGTTTCTGGCTGCACACTTGGTTGAACAAAGATATGATTCCATTTTACCACCTGTTTAACTGTACTTGGGGGCTAGGACCCTGAGCTGGAGTTGAACGTCTTGCTGGGATTCACATGGTACACAAGCCCCTCCTTGTTTATGATGGGTATACCGCCCACGTTTAGGAGGATTAGGAGTATGCTTTGAGTTACAAGGATTTGCAGGGGACCAGGTGGAACAAGTTTTTAATCTGTACTTGTAATTCCCTGTACTCATTTTCTTTAACTGAATCCTGATCTTTTTTCAATATTTTTTACTGTATTTTTCCTCAGCAAATTATTCTTAATTGACTTGTTCTACTACAGTTTGTGCTCCTCTGCTTTCTTAATTTGATTTACTTGTGAAATAAATCTATTTTGTGTCAGAGTATCTAAAAGGTCTTGTCATCTATTTTCTACTGATGTGAAAATGTGTGGTACAGTAGGTTAAATATTTTCTTGAACCTCTTATGAGATTGACAGTTTTATCAATTGCAGTGCTGCACATGTACTATAGTCTAGCTCCTTTACAAAAAGAGAAAGTTGATCAATTGAATTATGTTATTTGTACTGGTAATTTGGATTTGGTTATACAATGATTTAGATTTCCCTATTTGTAAATTTTGAAAATTTTGAGTGTACACAAATTATCATGTGATAAGTCTACATAATGAATATATTTGATGACATTTTAGCAATCATTTATTTTTGTCTTTATCAATAATGAATTGCATAAATCTTAATGTAACTGCACTAACATACAATAGATGTAATTGGCAACACATCCTAAAGAAGATTATTAGCCACAACACATTGGCAGTTCATTGTATTTTGGCAATTACGATTTGTTTGGTAATATAATTTTTCATTTATGATATTCAATATGGCCTTGCAATTAAGTACTATCATTGCATTTTTTATGTACATTCTTGTTTTTTGGGGCCTCAAACAATCCTAATTAGAATAATTCTAGATCATTCTCAGTGATGCAGGGGACATTATTTAGATTTAATTCTGTGCTCAAATTTAGGTATACAGTGTTAATCCTCCCCCTCTTCCATCATACTGCAAATACACTAATGTAATATACTGTACAGTACCAAGTTTGTCAGTTAACAATCTTTGATTTACATTGAGGTGGATTTTCAAATGTTCAAAATTGTGATAACATTTCTACTACACTTGCCACCTGTATGAAGATTTGTAGCAGCTAATTAATCACATTTAAATATTAGATCTATTTGTCAGGTGTCCATTATCATTAATTCATTTTCGCTTTCTGCACATCCATGATGATAAAAGGCTATTTTTCTTCAGAAAAGTACTGATCAATCAGGATTAAATTACTGTATCAGGATTAAAACTAAGCAGCTATGTTAATGCAGTATGTTTCAAAACAAATACAGATATCATTAGTAGTAGTGGTAGGTAAAGAATTTCTAATAAAGATTCAACCATGAATACCAAGAAGCTTTCAAAAATAATTGGGGATAAAATTGTAGAAAGGCAATGATCAAAAGAAGGGCATTATAGCATTTCAGACATCCTTAATATCTCTTTGAGCATGGGGAACTCAATTATTTAATTATATTAAGAAGTGAGAAAATTAAGAAGGTACCTAGACACTACTTATATCAGGCTGTCCTTCCAATCTGAGCAGCTAACTGGTTAGGGGTGCTGCCTTAGAGCCACTCAATGATGCCTTAGAGTTACAGAGTCTGTGGCTGAGATGGGGGAAAATGTTTATGGGTCAACAATATCCTGGTCACCCCACAAAGGGATTTCTAATGAACTAAAGAATATCTCAAATACTGTGTGAGGTTTGCAACAAAGTATGTACTGCCAGTGATACTGCAAACATATGGCAAAAGCTTTTGTGGTCAGTGAGACAAAACTGTCTGGTCCAAATGCATCCAATGCTTATCCAACACAGTTCATCACTCAGTAAACACCATACCTACTGTCAAGCATGGTGTTGGAAGCATTATGGTTATAATTCTGTTTCTCACCAACAGGGACTTGGAAGCTTGTCAAGACTGATGGGAAAATAGATGAAGCAAAAAAATGTTGATGTGCTGGCAAATCAAAAATCCATATTAAATCTAAAAATTGGACAAAACGTTACATTTTAGCAGGACCAGTGTTCCACAGCACAAGGCCAAACCTAAACTGGAATATTATAAGTGGATGTGCTTGAGTGGCCAACTCAAAAACCTGACTTTAATCCTGTTGAGAATTCATAGAAACACTTAAACCTGTTGTCAGTAAGTGGTCCGCAAACAGCTTGAGAGCTTAAGCAAATCTGTCAAGAAGAATGGACAAAAGTTATACTATGCTGATGTGCATACAATAGAGATTACCCAAAAATATCTGAGGCTGTAATTGCTGCCTATGGTGTATCCTGCAAATATTGAGGTCAGGGGTCTGAATACCAATAAAATAAACATATTTCAAGTTTTCTACTTGGTTTTTGCTGACATTTACCAAAGACAGCATAAATATAGGAGAAGAAAAGGAAAAAGTAGAGGAGATAATAAGAACAGGAAGGAAGAACAGATCTCATCACTCATCATTCATCAACTCCAACTCTTTGACTGGACAGATCCTAACCAGATTATGTCTACAGTACGTAATCAAAACAATATTGCGAGAGAGGTTGGTGTCATTTATTTGAGGAAATTATGATGTCCTGTATTGTGGAATCCTTAGGGTAAAAATATATCCTATTTTTGAATAGGAAAACATGGTTCCCATTCACCTGTGAGCATACATGTTTTAGAAAGGAAGATATAGTCTTGGGTAGGAATGTTTTCCTAGGATGTAGATTTTCTTTTGTTGGCATGTTTAAGGGGTTTTGTTGTGTTTTGTTGGGTTACAGGAGCAGAATTCTGGATTTTCTAGATCTACAACTAGGACCCTGGCAAGTGCTATGTTGTATAGTAACTAAACAACTGTTTATCTTTTCTAGTTTTGGACAGAATTAGTACTCTGAGCTATTCTGTAAGATTATTACGTTTAAAAAGTGTGTATGCATCATTTTCTAATTTAAAAAATTGGGACACCATAGGGATTCTATTCTATAAACAATAAATATCAGAAGTTGCTGAATACTTTTACCAAGCAGTGTAGATGAGCCTAAATAGTACATCCTGTATTTCAAATGTGAATTATTTCATAATTTTCCTTTGAGTCAATAAATCTAGTTAGCATTTTATCTTGAATATTCTCTCATGCTATTACTTTCTCCATCTCTGGGTTGGTGTCAACACCCTATTTTTTACTAGTTCTATAATGATCTTGATTTTTACAGAATAGCCTCTCTACAATTTTTATAGATATATTTAAAAGGAGTTACTGAAAAATAAATGCCAATATATATTTGATATTAACCTCACTTCAAGAAAAGGTGCTTTTAAGCAATTTACTGGGAGAAAAGTATTTTCTACAGGAATAAGAAATATGCTTTACAGCAACAGCACATTAACAAAAGAGACTGACAATTTACATTCTCAGTACTTCTGACAAAAACAACTTGAATTGCAAACAATTCAGATAAATATATATATATATTTACAGAATACCATATAAATATACTAAGTCCACTAAGTATTCTATAAACAATAAATATCAGAAGTTGTTAGGCACACATTTTTTGAGAACAATCAGTTGAATTTATCATCCTTTACCTTTGACAATGTTTTGTAATTACACAAAAAAGAAATAATAAAACCAGAGTCCTTGCTTCGTATCTTATCTTACTGCTGTGCGTTCTAAACCAAACTTGCTTTTTTGTGTTCAGTTGTGCGATGCCTGGCATATCTGCGGCAAAATCACTATATACAGCCATTCTTTAGCAAAACTAGTAACTCTTCGGTATTTATGAGAGACAAGGAAATTAGTGCACACACATAACAAGTGCTAAATTATCTACAAGATATACAGTTATTATATGCAGATGTTTACAGACAGCTACTGTAAGTGCACGCTTATATACATACAATATGCTTAGTAAAGTTGTTTGTCTTTTCTTTCTTTATGGAAGAACTACAAGTCCGACTCTGGCATGTCTGGCATGTCAGCCATGAGATACCCGATTCCATAGCGGCCATTGGGAGCAGTATCCATATCTATTGTTGGGGAGCCACTGTGCTTTCTGTAGATACTTTTGCCAGGCATTGGGGAAGGCATCTCACTGGGACTTTTTCCATGGATTAGACTTGTGTCATCATCTTCAGGACTGGCATTCTCCTTTATGATCCTTCCTTTCTTGTAAGATACAGATGACAGGCTGCTGGAGCCTTCCTCAACGAGGTTGAAGTAACGAAGAACGAAGACAACAGGAACAGGAAGAATTGCCATGACAACCAATGAAACACACACAGCCAGGCCCCATGGTGGGTAGCTGAGAGATTTCTCTTTAGCCTAAAAAAAATGAATGTATAAACAGGTTTAGAACTGAAATCAAAGTCTGAAAGGCTTCCATGCCTATCTAAGTATAAATATGGGTAACAGTCATCCTTTTCTCAGCATTCATTATTTGGCATCCCTTCTTTATTGCTGTAATTGCCCTTGCAGCAGCTCCTAGACTCATTACATCAAGATGAAGGTTTCTGAAAATTATGACTAGGCTGTTATCTTCTCAGCCAAGTAGGTCAAAGGAAAATCCTTATCTTATATTGCTCACACATTTAACTCTTCAATATTATGGTTATTCTGGAGCTACTGGGAAAAAAATCCTTTAGTTCTGCATATGTAACATATTTATTTTACTCAGGACTTTCTTTTATGATTAGATAGCTTTCACCTCTAAGGTCTATTTTACTTTTGCGGTTTGAATATACAGTAGATTTCGTTAAATGAAATTCATACAGGGTAAGATGTTGTAATAAATAAGCTATTTCAGACAGTAAAACTTGTTCTTCTTTAGTTAACAGAAGCAGTAATAATAATGAAATAAAGAAAGACATTGAAATAACGGAATATGGGTGGGTTAGGTTCTAGGCCGTCATTTTATATGTCCCTTAAATCTGATATGCCTAACATCTATATTATTCATGTACTGTGAGAGTAAATCCTTGTCTGGACCACATTCCCCAGAAATCTCAGTTACTTGAAAACAATTGGATAGGAGACAGTTTAAAAAGCAGGAAGCGGAAGCTTTCTGGATTGGTCAGTCTCCTGTATGGCAGCAGAGTCCAAATCCTCTGCAGTTCACACTCACCCGAGGGATGGGCGAAAGAAGCAGCTGACCGAAGGACAAAGGGAGGTTTGTGAATTTTGGAAGTGGTTATATTGTGAAGTCTCATGGTGAGACTGGAACTAATATTTGCAGAGTGATCAGCTCAGTTGCCCAATATGACATGTAGAGACTTTTTGGAGTAGTTTAGTCAGTACTGTAGCTTAAATGGAGCTTTGGTATTCGTTTGGGGTCAATTTTGATTTTCCACACTTCTGTAAAATAAAGAGCACTGGTATTTTTTTAACCCTTCAGCAGTTTTCGGTATGTCTGTTGTCTATTTTACAGATTCTGTTACGACATGTTTCAGCATGATGTCACACTAAAGTAACTCACACAAACAAAACTTTTTTTTATGCTACTACTTACAATTGCCGGACTTGCAAAACTCCTTGACTACAGTATATACATTGAAAATCCACAAAACATAGACCAATGAAAGGGTACACTGAAACTTTGTATCCTTCTAACAGCTTTTTATCAGTTATGTGAGAAAAATCCATCTTTACAACAGAAACAAATAGTCATGATGTTCGCATACAAGCAAAACCGTCTGTTTGAAAAATAAGGCCTCTTAGGCCATACAAAAATGTATTTTCAATCTTTTTGATATGGCTGTGTTAGGTTGCAGCTGCTTAACTTTTAACCCAAATGAAAGAAAAATGCAACTGCACTCAATGGAGATGTCACATGTGTCTGCACGTTACATGTCAACAACAGAAATGGAAAGATACTTGAAGTATGTGCAGAGAATACCAGTCTAAAAAGTTACTACTTTTCAGATTTTTTTCTGTCCCTTCCTTCTGCTGATATGGTCATTATTCAATATTGTATCAGCAATGCATTCCACAATTCTACAATTAAAAAAAAGCCTGTGTTTTGTCAGGTTACAACTGGTGTGCTATAGACAGAAAAGAAATGTTGCAACCCGGATTTGAATCATTGTTTTTGTTGTGCTTGTGCACCAGATACTGCACTCAAAATAAACTGTAGTGGGTAATACTGGGTATTACAATGTATATTGATGCCGATTTCTGAGAAAAAGTGGCAGCTCTTTTTGGTTTTCACTCTGTATAACCCAGTTTAAATGTACAGTATATTGAATACAATTATGAAGTACAAATGGAATGGAAAAATATACTTTTACTACCTTGGGCACAAATTCCTTTCCATTTTAATGCTAATAACTCAGGGATAACAAAATAACAAAAAAAAAACAGGACAACAGATGAGGAGCCCCTGTACTAGACAGTTTTTTTTCTTACTATAAAAAACAAAAAAAGGTGGATGCTTGTAATTTAACACAATTTATGGTACTGACAATAGCATTCTGATCAGAACTTACCAGCTCTCCTATCCAAGCGCTGTAACTTGGAGGGGTCATTACCAGCTGAATTATACTTGCTACAAGCAAGGCAAGTAAAACTAGGGGAGAAACATACTTCCACATGTAGTAGTAAAATTTGAATGGGGAAAATCCAAGCATGTCTTTAAGATCTTCAAAAAATCTGTAAAAATGCAAAACAAAGAATATTTTACTCAAATTACAAAAATACCAATATTAAGACTACACTGGTGATAGAGGACTTCCTGCATTCAGAAAACCTAGAAAAATACAGAGTAGTATGTCTCTTTCCATACTTCCGCAACCCTTTGTGTAAAGTGCTCCTGTTCTTGGTTTTAAGTGCATTTGAATGCAATTTACACTAAAGGTTTACAATTGCTTTGGAAGAACTCTACTGGGTTGACTTTAAGAATGATAACTATATATCCTAGAAACTTTTTTTATTGCTTCATATTTCCTAGTAGTTTTTTTTTCATAAGTAGCTTCTTCAAACTCTGTTTCCCAGTTTGTATCAATAGTTTGTTTTGCACTTATTCACATTTATATAACCTGCCAGGCGTATCCCAGTCTTGAATTTTATCTTAATCTTTTTTTTATTTCATTTGAAGCTCCAGCAGTGTTTGTTCTCCAAATTTGGTATCGCTTGAAAATTGACTGGTTTACTACCTCTAACAGAATCTATATCACTTACATAAATTAGAAAGAACACTGGTCCTAAAATAGGTTCTTGTGGCTCCCAGCCATATTACATCATTCCTTATCTGTTATATACAATCAGTATATAAATCCATATGTTTCCCTGAATGTAATAAAAGTCTTTTTTATGACCATATTTGTCTTAAATTATGTAGTTCTGACACCATTTTAAATGGATTGGCACATTATCAGAAATTATTTGCGGCATGTCTTCAGCAACATATGGAAGAGTGGTGTCAATGGTTGTTAAATAATTGTTTTTTGTACTCTTTTTTAAGTACAAAAGGTAAAATACTGTTACAGGCTGAGGAAGATGACAATGGAGGTCTCTAAAAATCAAAACACAATGGGAAATACCAAACTAGTGTCAATATTTCTAATTCCTAGAGCTTCTAACCAAGAGATGTTTATTTACAGTAGTTGTGCTGGGTGTGAGAAACTGATCAAAAGAATCTTCTGGTTTACCTTAGTTAATTAAATTCTGGGTAAATGATTAAGTGTCAATCAACAGTCCAGAAAGACACCATATAAGATCAGATCACTACAGAGAAAGGAGAGTAAGGAGAGAGAAAGAGGGGAAACGAAGGTCAGACCATAAGAGAGAGAGGAAAAGAGTACTGTGCCAGGTGAGAGACCAAACTTCATGATCATCCGAACCAAACCCTATTGGAGCTAAATATTTAAACCTTGCTAGAAAAAATTTGCTATTCGGTGTTTTAGAGAACTTGGGGTGTCTGAGTTAAGAATATGTCAAAGATGGCCTTTCCTGTTAAGGATGCATTTTTAGAATAGGGAGATAGGCTCCAATTTATTTTGTGGCATTCGGGTTTGCAGAGAGAGACAGAATATAACTGACCAGAATGGAGAAGCAGGGAAGTGAGTCATGGCCTCAGTGAAGGCAATGAAAACTAAGCCTGTGCCTTGGACTGCCTGTAAACCACAGAAAAAAGTTTCCATCTTTAAATTGCAGGTTGAATTGCATTTAGTTTAGAAGGCATACTGTATCTCTTATTTCAGCCTTTGTAGGCTTTGCTTGGGAGTTGAACACTTGGTAGCAGTCTGTAATTTCTGGATGATTAAGATGTTAGGCCTCTGCATCACCTTGTCTGTGCATACTGTATACTGTAAAGAGTAACTTGTGTGTTGTACTGTATGTTTATGTTGTGTGTAGTGTAGCATGTGTCAGTGTCATTGATAATAAATATCTGTTTAACCAAGTGTGCATGGAGTATTACTCTTCTCATCAAAGTTATGCCAGAGAACAAAGAATTCACTTACTGTACCTCTAATAATAACTGCTTATTCTGGACAAATCATTTACAAGTTGGGGGTTATGATACTTTATTTTATTATTGACTAATCCTCTCTGTCAGTTCCTGATATTTTGCATTTTTGTAACCCCTTATTTGTAACAATACTACAGGTATATGGTCCTGGAGATATATTAATCTACCAGATTTGGTAATCATGCTTCTAGGTCCCAAAAAATGTCAACCCTTTCCATGCAAATACTATTTAATACCATTATTTAACCCTTTCACTACCTAAAGCAAGTAGTTTTCTTCCTTTTTTACAACTCTCGTGTAAAATACACATTTAGTACAGCAGTCATTTCCACTTAATTGACTAGAGGTTTTCACAATTTCTGTGTACATATAATTGACTGTATGTACATGATTTATATCAAAATATAAAAGAAAAATAGGCTCCCCTGAGTCATCCAAATGGCTTTGAGTTGTGAGTGTTCTTTTGTTTCAGTGAGAGGAAGGGATATATGATTCTATATATAGTAGGGCCATATGAATGTAAATACAACCAATCCAGATATACTGTATTAGGCAGGATCATAACAAAATTTTAGCTGCAGAGAACATACTTGTCTGTTCCATAGATCCATGCTACTGCCATGTTCTCCAGGATGACGACAATAAGAAGTGGCAAGGTGGCAGAGTAGTCATCGAACATAGCTACAAAATAATTCCCAGAACGCTGAACAAAGATAAGGCCAATACTAAAAGCCAAGAGACAGCATCCAACTGGAAAGAAAGGGAGAAGAAACACTCAGTGCAAAATTACATATTTAGTGTTTTGCATTCTTTGGAAATTGACCCACATGGGGAAAAAATAATATTTGAACATGGTTATAATTAGCTAACACAGCAATAATTTAATAGACAAAACTTTGGATTGGTGACTCCTTGTCGTTGTTTCATTGACAAAATATACATGAAGAATCAAGTCTAAGAAATTGTTTCTAATGTGAAAAGGGTCAAATTAGTTTAATTTAATCATTTTAGGTATTTTAATGTCCCACATAATAAATATCAATTTTTTACCTACCTGACTGTGTTCCATTATGAGATATTAACAGGGAAACAAGTATCAAATTCAAGAGACTAACGGCTTTATTTTCAAAGTGGGACATTACATTGTTGATGGATTCTCATTTATTGCTGTGTTATAATACAAGCAGAGGAGTAGGAAAATAAAATTGGGCCTAGATTCTATAATGCTATTGTCAAATAAACAAAGTAGATATGTACTTGAAACATTTATTTCTGTAAGGATCTGATTAGTGTCTCTTAGGGTTTGTGAGGCTGGACCACAAAAAAAGCATTTGTCCCTATACATACAATAATACAGTACCTTTTACTGCATTTGCATTTGCATGATATTTGCTCCTGTAGATAATAGTTTTAATCTTCTGTGACAACACAAAATCACAGGGAGTATAAAAGACATCTTGATTTCCAGAATTACAGTGAATTATGTGTAATTGAAAAGAAGCCGAACAGCTATAGAAAAACTGAATAAGAAATAACGAGGTCAGATTAAACTATATCTTTTCTGATATACAGTACTGTATGTGCAGATGAAGCATTTATTGATGTGACCTAGATTTTTTTAAGAAATACTGTTGCAGACCTGAAATCCATATACATATTAAAGTACATATTAGTAATACTAGTACATACTAGACTGATTTTGTTCTGGGAGAATAAAAAAAAATACTTGTGCAATTAAATTGTTTTCTTAGAATACCTCACACTCACCTGTTAGGAACTCCTTTCGCACTTTGAATGTGTCTACAATGGGAGTAATAATCCCTTCAATGGTCCCAAACATGCTTCCAAGACCCAAGTTGACAAGCATGAGAAAGAACATAACTGACCAGAATGGAGAAGCGGGAAAATGAGTCATGGCCTCAGTGAAGGCAATGAAAGCTAAGCCTGTGCCTTGGACTGCCTGTAAACCACAGAAAAAAGTTTTCATCTTTAAATTGTTCACCAAGTGAAAGGAAGCTAAATCTGTTGCTATACTGAGCACCTGTCCAAGTAACGCATTATCTTCTCTTTGCACACAATGTCAGTCTTTTCACCTGTGAAAGGAGTGCCAAAGCATTTGGAGCCCTGAAGACTTAAAGAAGGACATTTTCTGTACACATGGAAATTTGCATGTGTGAGAACAGAGGGGTGCTGCAGTGCAGCAGTCGTCATGCCCTGGGGGTTCAGCATCTAGAGAGACTGTGCACCCACGTGTGGTTGGATAAAAATGTCTGAACTCTCTCGACATGGGGCAAATATGTTCAGCTCCCACTGGCCCCCTCTCCTTGAGATGTTACAGCTCCCAAGGGCAAATTAATAGGAGACACGTCTTGCATTCAGGGAGTTTGAGGAAATGTGGGTTTGTGGAAAGCATGTGTGTATTACTTGTGTTCTGCTGTTTGTTCTGTCACATTCTCCTGTTCTCTTTTACTATATGTTTGCAAACAATGATTGTTTTCTAGCACTTCTTAATAGTGTTTGCCATTCACCCTTAAAACCTGTGCAGAAAATACAAAGTTTCATTGCAATTCAACCAGTAAATTAATATGTAAAACGAACTTTCCACATAAATTTAGATTTTTGTATGACACTTGTGATAAGATATTTTGTACTGTACATGCTGAAAACATAACTGTGAACTCTTCCTGTGCTAAAAGATTAGAACAGTCCAAATATCTTAAAAAAAAAAAACATGTTACAGAAAATTCCCTCCTTTATAAGCACACATGAAAATCTGTTTAGAAATAGTAAGTGTATATTGTACTCAGTTCACACAGGAACTGTGTTTCTTTTGAAGTGAATATGCTGTCAATTATTCATGCCCCATCTGAACATAGTAAAGACAGTGGAAAACTAATTTAGCTGCGAGCCAGAAATTAAAAATAGACATCTGACGAAAGAATGGGTATTAAATTTCTAATTAATGTAACCTCAGAATAACAAAACAATGTAAACAGTTTAATATCAATTATTTAATAGCAATTAAACAGTAAACATTATAAGTAATTTTGAAAATGACATACTGTATAATGCCACAATCAGTTCAATATTCCTTTAAGTTATCATAAAACACTCTCTGCTGTGTAATGTAAAAAAACATTTTCTATAAAATTAGAATCACCACTTAATTTGTTATAACCACCAAATATTGGATAGGCAATTGTTTATGTCTTGTCTCTGAGCTATATACCTGCACCCAGACAAATAGGAGAATGAATAAGTTTAGGCAGACCACTCCAACCTGCCTATCTTTGTGTCAATTGTCTTTTAACACATCAGGCAACACAGCCCTATACTGGAGATTCAGCACCAAATTGAGGGAAGGCATCTTCCTCATCAAAATAAAAATATCACTGCTGAAAAATATTTGTTTCATCTTACAAAATGGTGTTATTTAACCATGAGTTCGTCAAATTCCATCACACGTCCACTCCCCTACAAACGGTATACTTAAAGACCTGTGTATGCATCTTTACTAGCTCTCTGTATCATCAGAAACAGACACCTTTAAAAGAGACAACCTTTGTTTCCCCTCCTCCAAGCCAGGCCGGGAGTCACCTCACTTCATTTTAACTAAGCAGCTCATCAACCTAAAATCCTCCATGGAAAACAAATGGGTGCCCACACCTACATGCTGCCTGCCATTTTCTCTCTGTGGTCCTTGTGGCGTCAACCCTAGCTGGAATTCCAATCGACTGTGGTCATCTGATTTTCCCTCCTGCTCTCTTCTCCTAAACCCACTAACTCCATCCTCCACATTTTTTCTCTTCCTTTCTCATCAAAGCATCTTCCCCACTGCACCTATAGACCCAGTCTATATTCGATGGCATCAGTCTGCACTGGGCCTAGGCCTCGTTGTTTGTAGCCCTCACCATTTGTTCCCAGTGATGGCCCTGGCTGCTATGGTGTTACCCCCTGCTCCACTGGTGTCCAACTGGTGCAGTGTCAGCCCTTAAGTCTCCCCACCCCAAGCAACCAACTGCAAACATATTGGATATTTCTTATTCCTTTGGGAGTTCCAGTAGGAAACCATCCTCCTTCATTTAGTTCTAGCAAATGTCACAAGTGATCACTAACTACATATTCCTATCCTACTTTTGCATCAGCACAATTTAGCTCTAGCTACCCCTCTGGATCATATCATCAGTTTTAATTTCAAGCTAGGTACTGTTTGTTCGCTATACTATATATAAAAGCCAACATAATTCTCAAATTGGTTCATACAAAACTTTGCAGCTGAATTCATGTACTCTAATCTTTGTGCTCAAAGAAATTTGCATTGCTGTTTTGGGGATCTTTTTGAGTTTTTTTGACAGTAATGATCTTCAGCCATTACTGTCTTTTGCTCAGCCAGGTAAGTTAAGATCAAAGTACTCCATCTCTTTATATTCATTTATATTAATAATATTCACTATTAGAATTTGACCAAACTGCTGAAATTATGATATTTAACAGAAGATCAAATTCTTATATTGCAAATCCACTCTTATATTAAAGTACTCGCTGGTTGACAAAAACTCTAAACCTTTGTAGCTGTATCTCTGCTTAATTCCTCCTAATTATGGGGGATATGAAACTGCTGATCTTGAATTCCAAATGATTTAGTACACTGACAATTTTGTAATTAGAATTTGATCAAACTACTTATTTCCTCTTATTAGGTTACTGTCTCACATGGAAGGTTTATTATAACATTGACATTTATTTGTATATGAGTGAACATCGCAATATTTATTTTGTATGAATTATTTTGTTTCAATTTGGTCTTGAAACTTAATGAAACTAGTATTCCTTACCTTGTTCAGTTCATCCTCAATACTGCATGAATCAAGTCCCAGAGAGGTATAGTCATTTTCCTTTACTCCTTTGATAATGTCTATCATCTGATAATAGTCAGCTGAAGACACATGGCTGAAATTGATGTGCTGGGGAATCAGGTTATTGCTTAGAATGCCACTGCCAAGCAGTGCTACAATCTTTTCTGTGTTCCTGTAGTATTTAAAAGGAGAGAATCAAATATTGTTTAGTGCATGAAAAATAAACAAACTACAAACTTTCTGATAATTGATTGAAATAATAATTCAGTCCATGTCTTAATCTGTATCTGTTCTTGATGATACAATAACTTTAAATAACTTAATGTTTACTGGATCCTACTTTATATTTTTACTCATTTTGAAAGTTATTCTGTCACTTTTCATGGGTTTTGAGCTGGGATTAAATTCCCATCTTCTGTAAACTTTTTTTTCAAATGCAACCAGAATGTTTTATAGTGAAACAAAAGGATGAGAGGTTCAGATAGCAATTGTTTCCTGTGTACTCTGGTACAAAACAGGAACATTTCCTTTTCCCGTTCTTTTGAACACTGAGAGAAGAACTGGAAAACACTGCACACCTCTTATTTATCATTTAGTGTCTATTTACATAGTGATAACCTGTTGAATTATGATTACCTTTACCAAAACAGGAAAATAGTATTTTGATAAAGATTCTACATGAAAAAACATCAAGACATGGTAACATCTAATTTAGAGCCTGAGCTATCCAAACACACTTGAAAGAGCATGTTAATTCTGAAATTCCTTCTGACAAAAAGATTTGACCTTAATTAAAAAAATGTCAATGGATATCATGTGATCTCCAGCCCACAAAACAGTTGAATAAACATCTGTACAGTAATTGTATAACTATAAATACTGAAAAATACTGTTTCATGTTTTCTATTAATTGAACATTCCATTTTCAAGATAAATTTAAAGTCAGTAACAGATGCTCAATAATTATAAAATATAATACTTTTCTGATTTTAAAGCACAATCTTTCAAATTATGAAATTCGTAAGAAACTGTTAAATATTAGAAACTATCAAATAAAGTGTGTATAACTAAGTCTGTGATGTCAAGTTATGTTATAAGACTTCTTTTTGTTTAAGAAAACAAAATGCCGGGGCAAATGTCACATGGTGTGTCTCACAACCGCAGGATAAACCAGGCTTTATTAAATCAAGCAGAACAGGAAATTAAAAGGTGGCTTTAGATTGAGTGAATGGGGAAAAATGACTTACTGGACAACACATTTCTCATTCATGATGTTTGCTTTGAACCCAAGAACAGCAAATACCACCAATGTTGCCAGGATGGAAGTAAAGAAGTTTATGAAAGACACCAACACAGCATCAAAGTGGCAGTTGTTGTCCCGCTTGTTGTAGCTTGAGAAGGCAATGACGCCTCCAAATCCAAGACCAAGTGCAAAGAACACCTGAGTGGCTGCCTCACGCCATACCTTTGGCTCCAGCATTATCTCAAGCTATTGGCAATAATGTAAAGAGGATAAAAAAGGAACAATATCATATAAGACAATTCTGGAAGATATTTTTTATGCTGAAGATATTTTTATACTCAAACACCTTGCTATACTTGAAACACCTATAATATGTTTAGTATGCATACTACAACAAAGAGAAAATATGATTCTTAACACAAGGTGTATCTAAACCTTTATCAAAACAAATTCCGTATCACATTTACTTAAGCAAACAATTCAACACCAGTTTTAAAGCCCTGAAATACATTGCTTTAAATTCAACTCACCTTTGTCTTCAGATGTTAAACCATTATTTTAAAAAAGGTTTAATATCAATGGAATGTTTTAAAAATATAAATTTCAACTTAGTAAAAGAAATTGACAATTTTCTACCAGTTAATTAAGTAGATAATTAATTCATCATCAGTGCCAGAAGAGGCAGAAGTAAAAGCACACATCTGGGAATGATTGTCCCTTGATTCTTCAGTGTGAAGTCAGAACTGGTTCACTCTATCTCTTTAATGCTCTCAAAACTCCAGGGACAAAGTAATTCCCAGGAAAATCTTACATGCAAATAGAAAGATTACTGGGGATATGTGTTTTCATAAATAGACAATTAATGGAAAGATTAAAAAAGTAAATTGGCATGACTAATTAATATACTGTAGGGCATCACATAAATATAGATAATCACACCCCTCAGTGATGAACAATGTGATGGAAAGAAAGAAAAAATGCTTTAAGTCAAGTTGGGTTACATTTCTGAAAAGCCACACACCTTGGGGGTGAACATGTGACGGATGCCATCTACAGATCCTGTCAGGAGAAGAGCTCTTACAAGAAAGCAGATCAGTACCACGTAGGGAAACAGGGAGCTGAAGTACATCACCTAGTGAAGAAATCAAGCATAGAAATAAAAAGAAAAAAAATGAAGACAAAACATCTTTGAAAAGTAAAAACTGATACAGAATCAACGTTAAAAGACAACCGATTGAACAGTATTATTCAAAACAAATAGCTGAAGAATTAAAAATGTTTTCCATTTGCCATCAATGATATCACATAAAACACACTTGTAATAATTAATACAAATAGAAAAAATATATTTCTAAAAATATATTTCAATCTCCATATGTCAAAAATATATTGTCATCCTTTTCTGAAGGGAAGGCCTTTTACAGACAAGGAAAACAAATCACTCAATTGAAAAAGAATCAATAGATCTGTGAAAACATTGAAATTACTAAACTGTAGAAAGATACTGTAAAAGTACAGTACACATTAAATGAGACCTAACACATTTGCACAGCAAAGATGCTATTCAAGATTCTCTTCTAGAAAAAAGAAAAGGAAAATCTCAGTCTCTGTTGTTACTGTACATAACTGTTAATACTCATACATACTCATGAGTATCTGTCATAAATGTGTCCTCCAAACTAATTATGATTTTCTGTCTTCTTTCTGAAAGAAAGTAATCTACTACACCAACAAAAATATACTGTTAATATACTGTTAGACATACTGTTTGAAAATAACAAGCAAGCCTTGCCAAAGATGTAGTCTACATGTTTAAAGGTGTGTTTCAAATAAAACTGCATTCCTGAACTTAAAACTCACTGAAAGAATTCATAAAATTCTCTCCAGACCGGTTTAAAGTAGAGGATAACGTTTTTCCACTCAATAATTGCTTTCAGAGCATGTTTTCTAACATATCTGAGGGACCTACATGCTTTCAAACATCTGAGGAATATTCTTAAAGTACCACGGAAAAAGGTAATAATCATTTTCAAGACTTTTAAGGAAAGTCCACTAGTAAGATGGATGAAACTGTGTAAATAGAAAGACTGAGGAATACCCTAGCTGTACTACAGTATGTACTGTACTAAGTAGTTAAGTATTTCATAGTTAAGACTCAAGGTATAATTAGTCAAGAATGCAGTTTTCCTGAAATATAGCTACATGGTAATTCTCACATAAAAACAGGCACACTGCTGATTTAATATTCTAGCTATTTTCTTTAATTATCAGACACATCTGGATGCAACCTTGACACAGTATGGATGTTATTTTATGACACATGTTCTAGGAATTAGTAAAAAGAAGGTCTAGGGCTCTCCAAAGTGGAAATCCGTACAGTGCAATGTACTACACCCGTTGGTCTACAAACCTTCAGGCATTTTTACTACTTAAAACAATTTACTAACCATTTAAAAGGGAAACCCAGATCAATAAATTGCACAGTAGTTTTTCATCTATTATGTGTTCATTGTAAAAGCGAGATCTTGCTAATAAAAACACAATACTTTGATGAGACAACTACTCACAGCCGAATGTGGATTTTATTGTAAGTATTAGTTTCCACCCAAGGACTGCAAAACAAATCATGTCTAAAACATTTTAAGTGCATATATTTAAGGTATATTAACATGTTGTTGTTTTTTTTCAGAAATTGAGCACTAATTTAATTTTGTCACATACTGTACAATTCTTATTATAATGGAATCATGTTATTGATTTGTTTGCCTGCCTATACCTGAAACTGAGAAGCATGTTTCGATACAGACTGGTGTTGCTAGTTTCTTTATTAAAAAACATTATGTTTCAGATGACTGCTTTCCTTACTTGCTTGCATTGGTCGATAATATTGATATACAAATGACTGAATGGTTTGGGTTTGTTCACTGGCCACAAACACTGGAGGAATGCATTCTCTGTGTCAAGAGTGATAAATTTGCAATCATGCATACCATGATATTGGTCCCATAGTTGCTAACTGCCTGTGTTTCAGGTTCACAATCTTGATTTCTTTTTCAGTATTTATAGGTGACCATGCTTTCCTGAACATTTTATTATTATAACACTGCACACTATGAAAAAAAAACATCTGTTGGTAATTTGACTTTAAATAGTACAGAGATTCTCAACTGTTCTTCCACATGCAGGAAAAGCATTTCAAACCTATTAAAATACTATGAATGGAACGTTAATACATTCAATAAAAGAAATGAGGTTTTCATAAAAATGAATGCATGCATACGCTACTGAGGATAAAATGGCTCAGGAGGTTCTCTTTGTTGTAATCTTTGAATGTGTATGACATTTCAAAAGTCCTTTGTCTATCATAATGAAAGATGAGTAATACATATTTAAATAGCAGTTTGAAAAGAGTGCTACATACAGTACCATAATTTTTGAAAACCATGGTTTCAAGTTTATAACTGTACAGTACATACAGCTGATACAGTAGCAACATGGAATCTATTTAAGTTCTAAACTACAAAATATTAAGTTTTCTAAAAATATTTTTCCACTTAACATCTAAATGTTTTTAACTGGAATCTGAGGACTATGGAAACTAATAAGAATTGATCTAAACATATATACAGTATATACAGTAAAAATAAGTTTATTATCTCTTCCATATCCTGTTTTTTAAGTAATTCATTGTTACCAAATTTATTGAATGCCATAAGCTCACTCTTCAAGCTCTGAATTCCCAATAGCCATGCTCCAGATTTAGAATAAGAATTTCTTTCAGAATTCTGCAAGTTTTTTTTCAGAAAGGCTTTCAAATCAAATTAAATTTTAGACTTGACTGTTTCTCTTAAATGAACTGACTAAACTGAATAAAAATTGTTGATACCAAAGGAGATGAGTCATCTGACACAATCTCCAGAAAGATTTAAAAAGTCTAAATTAAAACCATATTATGCATTATATTTAGTAGTCTTTAAAGGTCAATAGATACTAATCTTTCAAGATTATTAAGTCTTTTAAGCTAAAATGGTCATAATAACCTAAGTAAATCCTGGTGCTGAATGTATTTAATTAAACTGATCAAAACAGTAATAAAAAGTTTTACCCAAAAGGTACAATACCTTCTCTAAAAATAAGGGAAATTTAACTCACAATTCATCTTTTGTAGGGTCTCTTTTTATTAGCAAATACCACCTTACTTTGAAAAATCTTCAGTATGCTAAATAATCTCTGGGTTTAAGTGGTGCAATAATTACACACACAGTAGTAGGATTCACTCACTGATTCTTTAAATTAATCAGTAATTAATGCTTTTTGAATGTCATATGGCTTTTACAGTATGTAATGCCACAACATTGTAAATGCTCTTTTTACAGTATAATCAGAACATTTATTATTTCACATAATAATTAAGCAATGGAAAAACTGTGCAGACTACAATACATAGACCACATTTTTAGGTGAGAGAGACTCCATCATTTACATAAGCAAACACATAATTTCTCTGGAATTAAAAAGTGCTGTTAGGGGTATGTTATTTCAAAATATGTTAACATAAGACATTGATTTTATTTTAGTTTGAACCGAAATAATCCTTGGTTTATGAATTTATGGAGAGGCAATATCAAAATGAGAATTTATGCACAAAATGCTGACTTGGCTGTCTTTATAGACCCCTGTAATTAATGAACAATCTGTTCTAATGTTCAGTAGAAATATATTGTGTCCATTACCTTTTATTAAACATTAAATATAGCTGTTTTGTTCAGCCTCAGGCTATAGCATCACATGGGAAGTAAGGCCAACGTTCTTGTGTACTTTCTATAGCTCTGAATTGTACTGGCGGCACTTGGGGGCAGTCAGCTGATTAACATACAGTGATGAGATAAGATCACTCATCACAAGACAGATTTTCATTTGCATGTCAGAACATTCACCTGAAATTGAAGCCTAGAACAAAATATGTAGTTTACATAGTAGTTCAGATTTGATACAGCCGAGACAAGAAATTCACGGTATCTGAAAAGTACAGTACAAGTAGAAGCTGGATTTCTAAAATAATTTTAATGCAAATGAAGTTCTGATATAAATTAGACATGGCTTTGAAACAGAAAACATAAGACTTCTGGCAAATCTAACAGCCTGATGAAAGTTTTTATAGAATATATGCGCTGTTTCATAACATGGCACTTCAAATCTTACAACAAACTATTTTATGTCACAAAACATAAGAAACCAAACCTGACCATACTAAATTAGAAATTCCTTAGCAAAAGTATCCGGTGGCATTTACCATTATAATACCAAAGTGTGCTCATGACTTACTGTATACTTAACACATTATGCTACTGTGGAACACTGAAATTAACCAAAATAATAAGAACAATAGTTATTAATTAAATAACCTACAGGTACATATTAGAAAATATTGTATACACAGAAAAAAAACAAAATTCTTATACTTCATGTTTACAGAAAATCATAAGAAATCATAACATCCAAGTAAATAATATAAGGCAAGATTTATTTCCAATTAAATTTTTTGTGATCTTCCAAGTACCCCTTATGCTCATCCTAAAATCCTAAAAATATATTTGCGTTGTTTAAAGAAATTGTTTCAGATGTCTTCCATAAGACAAGTGAGATTTTTTTTTCCATATGGACAACACCTAAGGCTGAATCTGAGGTAGTAAATGCATGATAAAATAGATGTTTTGAATGATTTGTCATTTATTTGTTATGGTTATCATATTGTCTACACACAAGGAAAGGCTACAATGCTCTTAAGCAACCAGGTTTCATTTACAAATCACATAGAGAACTATACATTTCCTTTCTCTGTTTAACAAAAAGCAGCACATTTTCAGCTTCTGAGTAATAAGTATTCCTTAAAAGTTTCAATGTCCTATATGAACATTTGTACTGTGTTCTTCTTAGCTAAGGTGTAAACCTATCAGAGTGGTAAATGTTTAATGAACAGCTTCCTTTAGTTGAAATCCCTCGATAACTTCTGTTTGTCATTATAAAACTATGTTACACTATGCACTGTTTCATTTTTTTATTTGTTCCATATAATACACAATCAATCTCTATACATACTGTATGTGTAATGAAGTTCAGGTATCGCTTTAAAGTCTGTATGTTTTTCAAGTACTGGCTCACAGTTATGAACCAAGACTGCACACATTAAGTGGAAGTGGAAGCAGGCTCCCCCAACACTCAAACCAGCAAGCCGTTCGCCTTTTAACATGTCACAAGAAACACTGCCCCACACCAGAACTTAGTGTCCGACTGGAGGAGAGGCACATCCTGCACCAAGAGCACTGCATGCTTGCAAATAACCTTGGAAGGCTTCATGCACCTCTGAGAGCAAAGAGCAATTTCTACCTTACATTCTGTAGCATTAAATCAATTTTGGCCAAACATGATGATTGCTGGATACAGTCAGCTTGTGATATGACTTTGATGGGCTCAACTCACGATTATAGAGCTCAAACTGCACATAGATAAGTACTTTTACCAATTGAGTAGCTTGGTGTACCTACAGTATAGTATACCCCATATTTTGCACTACATAGAGATTAAGAGATCAAATGGTGTGCATGTATCTGCTTGTTGCACCAAATGTTTGATAAGAAACAACTACAAGAAGAAATACTAACTTTGCCTGAAGACTGGATTCCTTTAATCATAGCCAGACACACCATGGCCCACGCAGCAAGTAAGCAGACGGTCATCTTCCAGTTGAGGCCTCCACTCTCAGAGATAGAGTCTGAGATATCCAGTGCCTCTCTGTACCAGTAAAAAGTGGTTGCAGAACTCTTTTCACATTCAGGCTCCACAACTGTAAAAGCAACAAATTCAAGATATATTGATTTGTTTTGTATTCAATATATATTCCATTCAGATGATATTAAAACAATTAATATGAATTAATATCTTCTTTATTATTCTAGTATTTATTATTAATAAAATGTCATTTATTACACTAATATAGCACTTTTCTGGACACTCCACTCAAAGCACTTTACAGGTAATGAGGACTCCACTCCACCACCACCAATGTTCAGCACCCACCTGGATGGTGCAATAGCACCCATAGTATGCCAGTACACTCATCGCACATTAGCTGTCAGTGGAAAAGTCAATTCATAGATGGGGATTATTAGGTAAGGACCAATAGAGAATTTGGTCAGGATGCTAGGGTAACACTCCTGCTCTTTTCGCAAAACACCCTGGGATTTCTTAATGACTACAGCAAGTCAGGACCTCAGTTTTATATCTCATCTGAAGGAGAGCACTTCTTTTTACAGTATAATGTTTTTATACAGTTTAGGGCATTAGGACCCACTTCTTCCAGCTGTAACTTCCCATTCCCAGGAGGTCTCCCATCCAAGTACTGGCCAGCCTCACACCTGCTTAGCTTCAGTGGGTGGCTAGTTGTGAGGTACAGGGTGATATACAGTAGCTACTGACAGATAATACCTTTGCTTTTGTAGTTGCCTATAACAAACATATCATCTACAATGGAAGACCTTAGTTCACTTAAGATTCACTTACATTCAATTAAGCCAAAAGCTCAAGCAGCAGAGTTGTGATTTGGTTGAAAAAGGCAAACAGCCTTCCTGAATACTAGCACTTGACCAGGAACAGGAACCACTCTTACTCAGCAAGACTAGGATCCTCCCGGGTGACTCTACTCTATCTATCACAATGGCACTTGACTACATACTGTATGTACTGCCAGTCACTAATAGCCTTGGAGCAGAATTCTGGGCTATAGAGTTCTTGAAAATAAATACTTTATATGGACACAATTTTCTTTCCAAACTAATTATTTGAATGGTAAAGACTATAGAATTTTGATCTGATGTAACATTTTCTGTAATTTTCATGTTCCGGGGTATTTTATGAAATTGTAAACTTTACAGTTATGTTAAAACCATTGTGTTGGTTTATATACACAAAGGAATAGATTATGAGAAGCCTAGAGACTTCATACTGTAGCTGAAAATATTAACTAATTCACATTTGAGGTCTAACATTGCAGGTCTCCCACACTCTAGGTGTCTGTGGTTTCTTTATCATGTTGGGTTTTGATTGGCTGCTCATGTTTTTAATGCCCAAACAAATATATCTCAGCTGTCTCCAATAAATGTTATAGCCCTCTGTCTAAACGGTAAAACCAGCCCTTGAAATTCTGTACAGTTCTCATACAAGACCTTTGAGTGACTTACATGTATTGGTGTTGTTCTTGACCAGCGGACACTGGTCCCATGGCAGAGGCTGTTGGAAGGACTGTGAAAAGTAGAAGAGGCTCCATCCGATAATGACATTGTAGTAGAGAGCAACAAAAAAGCAGACCTGCAGGATAGCAGACCATATTCTTTAACATAGCATACAAATGTTTGCTTGTTTGTTTGTTTGTTTGTTTGTTTGTTTGTTTGTTTCAAAATGCCTGGAAAATTTACATGGTGTACCCTTTGTTGTTCTACTGTTGGTACCTGTACCATTATACACAGGTGAAATTGAAAAATAATTTAAGCTGGCAAAAACCTCAGAAACCATAGCTTTTTCAAGATGTTCAAGTATTTGATCCATTAAGTGAAAATACTAATCAGAAAACGATTGTGATGATTTATTGGTCAAAATAGAAATCTTAAGTTTCAATGCAGTGCATGTCAGAACAGACACATTGCTAACAAGATTGCTAGGGTTGGGTCATTTTACCCCCTCCCAGGATACATTTAGACTCCCCCAAATGAGAAGAGAAACCAATAAGTTCCTCTCCATTGAGATGTAAAAAAAACCCAAAGCTGTGAAATGGTGTGCCAACGAACCCCAGACTTCTTCTGCTCTATAATAATTCAGGTTACTGTTAAACTTCAGGCCTCTTTTACTGGTGCATCTACTGTAACTGGAGAAAAAATCTATTTTGTGCGGCACAGGTGAAGATTGAGATACATCTGTTTCCCTTGGTTGCATTTAAGTATAGGAAAGAAGTACAATTAACTTTCTCTGCTCCAGTGCATAAATTGTGTAAGCCTGGAGACATACATTTTCAGTTACAAAATCTGTTTAATCTGCCTTCTCCTTAAGTTTCTTTTTTGTTCTGTGAACACCTCTCACAGAAATTCTGTTTTATTGCTCAATATATTTCATTATGTTCTAAATAGTTTAATATAAATTTAGAATAAAAATTAATGGTACCAGAAACTTGTCTTTAAGTTAACCCCTTAAATTAAAAAGAATATAGATGAGTTTTTACTATCTATGATCTTATTAGTTGTTTGTGGTATTATTTACTAGTTTTGTGGGGTATTTGTTAGAAGCTCTTTAATACACAGCAGAATAACATAAAACATTAAATGTCATTTACACCAAACAAATAAGGATGGTATTTTTGGTTATGTTTAAAGTACTGTGCCGTCAATAACTGAAACAAGAACAGAACATTTTCATGTATCTTAAACCTAAAAAGACAGTGCCTACCCTGTAGATTGGTTAAAAATAAACAGATCACACATGAAAGAATGGCATAGTACATAATTAATTTACTAGACTTAATTAATTTACTAGATAGAAGCACTGATCTGAAAATGAATATGATATATTAAACATTATAAAGAATGGTTTCAAAGGCTTACCACTCAAAAGCACTCAATTTTGCAATGAACCATCACTGTGCTTGTGAATAGTCTACTTTTATACAGTTTACAGTTCTGAAATTTAATCTTTAACATCAAACTATCTACATGAAGATAAAAATCATTTTGCTATGCATTGACTTATTCGGGTATTACGCTTTCGTTACTAATGGTTTTTCACAATTTTGTTCTTTAAAGACTTTATTATTATACTGTAATAAAAAAATCAGTAAATTGCATTGTTCAGCAGCAATATGTGCTTCAGAGCACATTTTTAAATAGCATTTATAAAATAGCACTCTTTATAGAGCAGATAAGGTACAGTGGGTATAGGAAGTCATCACCCCCTTTCAAAATTTGTAACTTTTGTTGTATGACACCCAGAAAATAAAAACAAATTAAACTGTTCCATTTTTATTTAAACACAGTAACCCACATTAGCCAAGTGAAAATAAAATTCTGAAATATTCTGAAAATTAATTAATATTACAACAGTAAAATACCTTATTTGGATAAGTGAATACCCCCCAATTGCATTTGTAAATGTGCTCAGGAATAACCAATCACCTTACAGATCACACAACAAACTAATTGGCTCCCACATGTGATCAATTGTGGTGATTTTGATGAGTTCAGAATAAAAGCAGCTGTTTCTAGAGGACTGCTCTGCTTGGAAGTGCATTTCAAAGCAAAGAATCCACTATGGGAAAGGTGCTTTTAAAAGAACTTTGAGATAAAGTTGTGAAGATGAGTATAAAATGATTTCAAAGGCTTTAAGTACCAGACCTTATCTAGATCAGGCCATCCCTCCAAACTGGATAACTGAGCAAGAAGGAGACTTATCAGAGAGGCTACCAAGAGGCCGATGGCAACTGAATGACATGGTCATGGTGTGCATGTGACAACATCACAAATCTGGCCTGTATGGCAGGGCAGCAAGAAAAAAGCCACTCCTTAAAAAAGGTCACATCAAAAGTCTAATTTATGCTTTACTAATAAGCACCTTAAAGATTCTGTGTCTAAGTGGCAAAAGGTGCTGTGGTCAGATGAGACCAAAATCGAACTTTTTGGACGTAATGCAAAACAGTACATCTGGCAAAAACCCAATACATTTTACCATCCAAAGAACACCATTCCTACAGTAAAGCACGGTGGTGGAAGCATCCTGTTGTGGGGGTGTTTCTCTTCAGCTGGGACTGGGGCACTTGTCAGGATAGAAAGGAAGATGGATGGTGCAAAATACAGGCAAATTTGTGAAGAAAACCTGCAGCCATCAGCCAAAAAGTTGAAAATGGGAAGATGGTTCACCTTTCAACATGACAATGTTCCAATGCACACCGCCATACAACCGTACAGCAGCTGAAGGACCAGAAGGTGAATATCGTGGAGTGGCCTAGTCAAAACCCCCACCTAAATCCCATTGAAAAATTTTGGAATGACTTGAAGAGGGCAGTTCATCAATGGTCACCATGCAGTTTGACTGAGTTTGAACAATTCTGTAAGGAGGAATGGGCAAATATTCCTCCCTCTAGGTGTGTAGTTGGTAGAGATGTATCCAAACAAACTCAAGGCTGTAATTCAAGCAAAAGGTGCTTCCACCAAGTATTAACTCAGGGGGGTGTTCTCTTATCCAACCCGGTTATTGTACTTTTTGTTTTCAGAAATTTTGCTTTCTTTTTTCACTTGGATATTGCAAGGTACAATTTTTATATACAACTGGAAGAAGTCTGATTTTGTCTTCTTTTTGAGCTTTAGGGCAACAAAAGGTGAACAGTTTAAAAGGGGGCAGTGACTTTCTATACTCACTGTAATAATCAGTGGTTACCTGTATTTTAAAAATATTTAACCAAGTTATTTTAAAGCACACTAAAGAAAATTAACAGACACTCCCTAAAGTGGGACTTGGTAAAAACAATTTCTCGCATATCAATTAGGCCAAACTATGTTTGTAATTAGATAAATAACATGAGCTTAGAATTACTGGGTTATAATATGGGATTTGTGTTTTGGGTTTAATTTTTCTCAGGGGCTGCTGCAATCCTTATTTGAAACAAAATGCTATAATTTTCCTTAAAGAGATCAAGATTTCACTAGGAGATCATAAAAGCAGCTATTTCCTTCTTAGTCACTCATTAAAGATTTCCTATATAATTTACAGTTTAAGGTTCCTCCCTAATCTTATGATGCTAAATCTTACATTAAATACTACCTCACTTACCACACAGCTCGCAAATCCTATCCCTCCCAAGCGTGGGCTGATGTAATTCCACACTCCAATGCTTCCTCTTCTGATTCGCTGGCCTACTGCCAGTTCGAGAAAAAACAGTGGAATCCCTATCACCACCAATAGGATGAAATAAGGAACTAGGTACGCACCTGTCAATTAAGGAACAAAACCAAGTTATAAACCACGTGCAAGTACAAAAACTTCATGTAGATAATTAATTGTGTTACTTTAATATACATTTCATTTGACTTTTTCCTGCTAGGATCTTCATTGATTTTATGAAGAATTTGAATATTATCTGATAGATGATCTCAGGATTTTTAGATTTATTGTTCCCTTTTTATTTCCATATTTATTCAGTACTTACACCTAAATATTTTATTTAATACCTACGGAAACAGTTCATTTTTTAAAGCGGTGGACCAAGTTCTTTATGGGTGCTGATTTTAGATATTTAATAGATATTTAATATCTAAACGTACCTATAACCTATGGCCTATACCTACATGTATATACTCTACCTTAAGTTATAAGTTATCATATTTTATACATATTATCCATTAGTAGCAATGTCATATTAATCTTTAATCTTACAAAATGTATAATATTTTATGTAAAACTATCAAATATGCATCAAAAATTTTGAAAAATTACAATATGTCAAACTTGTTTAAAAGTTTTTAATTCTTACAATTAACAGGTCTTTTATAATACCAGTTGCCATTCAGAATAGTTTTCAGGTTTTTACGTTACGTTAACCCCACAAAAAGGGGATTCAGATCTACAGTACAGAAAATGGTAGTCAAAACCATTTGTGACAAAGGTGTCCAATATGACCAAATACCTGATCTTTAAATCTCTCTGACAGATGACTTGGGCAAAGAAAAAATGACTAGCATCAACTGTTCCAGTGGTACCACCCTCACACTTGTTAGAGCAGCTCTATGAACAAAATAAAGTAAATGAAATGAGCAGCCCTTGAACATCCTGCATAGAGGGTTCTGTAGTCGTGTTTGATCACATGTAGGACAGGTACACAAGATTACAATTCTATTTTAATTTTACATTAGTTTTTTTGAAAGAAGTAATGAATATGTACAGTAAGTTCTGAAAATAAAAAAAGATTTGCTTATTACTGTGTAATTGCATGCTGTCCTTGGATTATTAGCAGTGGTGTGTGTAAACTTTCAAAAATCTAGTCCCAGGTTGAAATCAAAACTTAGACCCATATGACATTTACAAATTCAATCCTGATACATGTCCCTACACCATTTTGGTAGAAGCCAGTAGACTCTGCCAAATAAAAACCTGCTGTCTAGTACAGGGTCACTGCCTTAATGTTTTCCAGGCTGTAGAACAATGCCCCAGGTTATGTGAATTAATTATATCAAAGTGAGCAAACTGAGACAGACGTTGTTTTTAATTTCTATGATAATTAATTTTACTTTCTATTTTGCTATTTTTTACTATATTATTAGGCTGGCTCAGAAGAGGACAATGCAGCTTTTTTGTGTCTTTTTCAAGCAATTTCAGGTAAAAAAAAAGAACACTCTGTTCATCTTGATAGGTTTATATTATCAATTGTTGTTTTCCACAGAGTGAAACATTTATTTCCAAATTGAAATAATTTGTTTTTGATATCTACTGTAACAAACAGTAGAAAAAGATTTGAAAAACAATGTAGCTGAAAGCATGACGAGTAAATTGCCTAAATTTGTTTCCTCTTCAGATTGAAGGCAATTTCACTACTGTGATTCCAACATCATGTACAAACAAGACACAGCTGCCTATTACCACATACTTATGATTCCATTAAGTGTACAGAATAATGATGAACAGAAAAACATGATAAAGAAAAAATGTGCAAAAATGCATTAAATCATTAAACTCAGATCACAATTTGTGTCAGTGTGTCAGATGACAATAAATAAATACAGCTGGCCCAAACTGTTTTTATCCTTTTCGGAAGCAAACAGCCCTTTTTGAAGACAGAATGATAAATAAATAAAAAATGCTTATTGTATTACTTTTATGTTTTTTAAGAACTAGTTAACATGTTTGCAAGGCTTGTCATGGTTATTTTGATTATTTTTATTTTTTATTGTGATTTCTTTTAGAAATGGGCAAAAAAGTTAGTTACATTATCATAGTTAAGAAAAATACATCGTTTTGTACATTATCTGGATTCTTTTAGTGGTGATGATCTGTAGGGACAGTCATACTACAAAGAGGATATACTTTTGGTTTGAGTTCAGAATGTAACATATTCTATAACAATGTCCTATCTCACATATAATTTAATTTTTGTCAGATCAGATATTTTTAGAAACAATATAATGTATGAGCATCAGTGTGCAGAAAAGTAATCCTTGACATATGAAACAAGTTTTACATGTGAAGCTTTATAAGGAGCAAAATCTCATCTCCTTCAAGAAAAAAAAATCTAACAATGCCATGAAATAAGTTTCTTCATGGGAGGTTTTCTAAGATTTTTCTATGTGGAAAGTGCTCTTACATTGTAAGTGATCATGAAAATGTATATTTTTCATGTAAATTCTGTGTGCTTACCATTAGACTTCCACACACGGCTTTGCAAAACCAGACCATATTGTAAAACTATGTTATTACCTCATTTCAGGTTAGGGAAAAACAACTTTTTTGTTCCCCCTGCAAAACTACAATTAAAAAACCTCAGACATGTTAGTTAATTCAATATGTTAATGTACAGTACATGCCATCAGTTACTCACATTAACTAAGTGTTTTCTCTACAGACCAGCTCATTTTAATTGCTTAATTTATAAAATCTTTCCTGAACTAAGGATTAGTGAGCTTCCAGTGGTCATTCATTCTGAAACAAATCATGTTGTGTCTTTGCCAAGACTAAAAGTAAAACGAGAACAGGACAAATCATAAAACCATTATAGATTATGATCTTAAATAAAGTAGTAAAGATATTTCTATTGTATAAGTATTGACCTTAATATTTTTGTTTTTTTATATTTATATATTTCTGTGAAATATTGTAAAATGTAACTTTACATTTACTCTAATTTCCCAGTCAGTCTAGAATGCAATATATTTCAAAACAGCTTTCATTATAAAAGCATATAGTACACGATAGTGTCAGAATTGCTTTTCTAATCCATTTTTCATTAAATGAGAGTAGGGATGAGGGCGGCACAGTAATGCAGTGGTTTGCATTGCTACCTAACAGTGCCGGGAGCCCTGGGTTCAATTCTGGACCTAGGGTGCTATCTGCGTGGAGTTTGTGTGTTGTCCCTGTATTTGCATGGGTTTCCTGTGAGTGCTCTGGTTTCCTCCCACGGTTCAAAGCCATTCAAGACATACAGTTAGTTTTTTGGCTTGTGGGAAAAGTGTCCCTAGGTATGAGTGTTTGTGTCTGTGTGTTCGTCTGGCAATGGACTGGCATCCAGGGTGTATCTTGCCTTGTGCCCATTGCCAGCCAGGATAGGATCTATAGCATGGATATAAATGATGTACCATGTTTAGGAGTTCTTCTGAGATACTGTGACTAGGATTAATTTTTATTTTTCCTAAAACTCTAAAAATCGTGTTCCAGAATCCAGAATGGATCAGTGCCTTTTGGATGTATAATGCCTGTTTGTTTTGATTGCACTGTATTTTCTCAGATAACTCTAGAAAGTTAGGTTTTATGACATGAGTCATAGCAATGATGTTTGTTAATTATTTTGAGGACGGAGCATTTGACATCAGAAAAATATTTTAGAATATTTTAGAAATAGAATAAGTGATGATTTACCTGTTATAGGTATTTGTAATGATAACTGAAGATCAAAATGGCCACCCACTGGTAAATAATCATCATTTTATTCCTCAGAACATCTTTGTGCCAAGATTTCTAATTCTGTGTTTAATAATGTGATAACTACAGTGGTGAAGATGAATTTTCTTGTTGTTCCATCTGAATTAACACACAGCCTCAGGCTAAGTCTGCACATTGCAGCACATTCCGTTTCATAGCAGTTCATTGACTAAGCCACTGGAAGATTTTGGCACTCCTTATGGATGGCCCTGATACAATCAGTTCTTTTACTCAGTAAAAGGTTGACCACTCCAAACTGGGTGATGATAAATGTATTGCACAACTAATGTTTTTAACTGACCAAAATTTCAGCCCAGGTATAGGACAAACTGTTCATAGTTCTTCCTGAAACATATTAGAAATTCTCACAAGCTCTACCATTTATTGGGACATTTAAACCTTGATTGTGATTGAAATCTTGACACAGAACCTTTATTGAGACCTGTTGGAAGTCCCCGACATTTAAATTTGACTGAAATGCCATTTTCACTGGTCTCAGTATTTGGATTTACATATCTCTTTAAACAGAGTATTTTTTTTCTCCCGGCTGGAGCCAATTAATGACTGAACAGTGAGGCTCGTGTGCAGCTTAAAACATCTAACTACAACATTGAAATCAGCGAATGTGACAAGAGAAAGCTAGGAAAAGGATCACCCTAAATAGCAACACCTGCACCTTAATAAATTAAACTTATAAAATAAGTTTATTAAAAAAAGTAGAAGTATTATTGATATTAGAAAGTATCGAAAGCACACAGATCCATAAACAGTAGTAAATAAGTTATATACTTGACACACCACGTCTATGAGTATGTGCATATAGATTTTAAACTGAATGGGAGCAAGAACGGAGCCACAGTTTAACTGTATAACAAACCAAACCTACTCTAACAGCCAAGCACCAACTCTCACGAGATCCCTTTATACTGTATACCAAACTATTCTAAATTAAAATCTATGTGAGAATATAGCTCTTAGCCCTTCACTAATTATCCATTTAATGAACTAATTCACCACCTGTGAATTAATGTATAAGTGATAGAGGTCTGACCGACCTTTAGCAGGTCAGCTGAAACAGGTTAATTTCTACTGGCCTGCTACAACCAGTAATACCAGCAGACCTCCATTCAACAGTATCAGAGGCAGTACTGAGGTCCAACAAGGCAAGAATGGATACACATTTTCAGAAGCCAGAAGTAAAATATCGTTGGCAACTCTAACAAGAGCTGTTTCATTACTACTACAGTCAAAACCCAGGTTGAAATGGCTCATGCATCTTTTTTTGCAGGTAAGTAAGCTCTGACCTGAAGAGCAACAGCCAATTTTTAAAGCATTGCCATTTAAAGCAAGTGATCAATTTGAAAATGATGATTGAGCAGGTTAGCTAAGCCTTGCTTTTTATTAGAGGGATAATATCTGCCAGCGTACGAGCCAAGGTAACAGATCTTAATGATTCATAGATGATACATGACAATTATAAACAGAGCAAGACAGTGCAAATAGGATCCAAGAAATGTGGTGGATTTCAATTTAGTTGTCATTTCACTTAGCAGCTGAGGTAAGGACTACATGAAACTTCACAAAGTGAGATGCACTATGCTTGAAAATAAACAATAAAGAATCAGAAAATATCATTTTACTTCTGATTTTTAATACTGTGCATACACCTTATAAAAATCCTGTTCATGTCCAGTTTCAATCATAAGGCTCTGAACAAACAGAATCTGTTTAGAGAAAACAAAATTTCAAGAACAAAGTGCACTTTAGTTTAACAGGTGATATTGTATATTATCTATGGAGTTTGCAGTAAATTAACTTACACAAAAAACATCAAACAATTGTGTCTTATGCTCAGTGATCTGCTGTTAATTAAATTAGGGCATGACCTAACAGACTGCTACTAACATTTAAAACTTGGTGGAAAACATGGCAAGACAGGAGCTTTGCTACTGGTGACCTCGCTGTTTTAAATCCAATGAAAAAATGTGTCTTTTTAGGACAGCCAGGTTGTGAAAATTGTCCAGTTTGTATTGACAATACAAGAAATCCCAGGATCCCAGGATTGTAAGCAGCTTTTATGGGATAATTTCTGTTCCCTGGCTTGTAAGCCACAAACATACATATAAAAGAAATCTTAACTGTCACTCTGAATGGGATCTATTTCTATCACAGTGGGAAATGTGTGACACTCGTATTATGACAGAAACTCGCAATAGTGATTACACTTTCAGATAACTGATTTAATTGGTGGTTAGCAAAGAAAAATGATCAAATATGTAACATGTAGTTAAGTAGCAGGATAAAAGGCTATCCAAAATAACTATTATTTTTCTTTGGGTAGGTTTAAAACAATTGTGAGCACTAAAGCACAATTTTAGTGTGTTAATGTACTGTAACTAATGTCACTCTTGACTCACAAGTCAAGGTTCACGTACAATATACTGTATACAGTATATAAAAGTATCTGAACGTTGTATTCACCTGCTAAAAGCTTTCTTTAACATCTGAAGTGAACATTTCAACTTAATCCTACATACTGTATAATTCTTACACCAGTTGCAAAATCACTTTGTACAAAGAGATTTTGTGACCCTTAAAGTGACTTAATTTAATTTCTCATGATGAAAAATATGACTTGACACATTAAAAAGCTGAAGCTACTGGGGACAAATATGTCTAAACAAAATCATACAGTAAGTATAAAACCATAAAATGCCTCCGTATAAAACATTCTGTAATAATTGGAGCCATTGTAAAACACAAAGATTTAATAACCACTGTAGGTGGTAAGAAAACCTGTTGAATTGTTGCCAACACTACCTCATGCTTTGCTGCTTCTGTTTCATGTACATTGTGGATTCATTTTCTCTCTAGATTCTTATTGTCTTCTGAGAGTGAAATTTAAAAAGGAAATCCAAACTTTCTAAAACATAAGACTAGTAAGAATCTGCTAGAATGTTTGGTGTTTTCAGTGTTCAGATTTTCACATAATGTCCCTCTAAACATACCTAATTCTGTTTCCAAGATAAAAATACTAAAACTCTGAATTATGATAGAAGTGAGTTGCTTCTCACAAAACATCTATAAAACTTTGCATCATTGAATCCTCAAGCATATTTTACAGTTAATACTGATCACTAGTATCAGAGCTTGTTTAACTAACATTCAGTCATCTAGTTTACTGTTATATTTGTAGACAGTTGTGCAAGCTTTTATTAAACAAAATAACCTTACACACTTATTATTTTTAACCAATTGACAGTGTATGTAGTTTACCATGATCATAATTACAATATTTACATTAATTATGGTTAATTATTCTAAAAAAACATTCTATACCGCAGAAGGCAAGGGATGTGTTTTACTAAACAGCGATCCAGTGAAAGCGCAATGACTTCCATGTAAATACCTTTAAAAGAGCGACATACAGTAAGTAAACACCAAAAATGCAAAATAATAGCATTCAGCAGGTTAAAACACAGATTTAAACATAAATTAACTATAATACTGGCTACATAAAATTACATACCACTTTAGACAAAATGCTTTTTAAAAGGACAAATCTTAGTAGATGGGCTTACCTCCACCATTTTTCTGACAGAGGTATGGAAATCTCCAGACGTTGCCCAGGCCTACAGAGAAGCCCACCTGAGCCAGAATATACTGCAGTTTGCTGTTCCAGGCAGGCCTTTCCTCCTCAGTGTCTGAACCTTCTTCAATGTCTCTTTCCTTGTCTTCCTGGACATCATCTACTATTAATGAACTTTTTTTGAAAGAATCATCAACAGGGTCTTCATTGGAAAGCAGATCTTTGACAGACTCTGTGACATCATCGTCAAGCTCTCTCTTGACGACTTTGCTGTTTTTGGGCATTTGATTAGCAAACAAGTACAAAGGGATGAAAATGTCTATTGGTATAGGGGGAAGGGGAGAAGTCTGATCTGGCCGAGTCCCTTTGTAATACAGGTTCTTTTAAAAACAGACACTTCTTTTGATTGAAGAATAAAAGTTAATATGCTGGCAATGTATATTTAATATTCAAGGATTTTATTTCTTCATTATCACAAAATATCTAGGATAAAAACAAAAAAGAAAAATAAGACTCGTTGTTAAAATACATTGTATCTTTAAATTATAATTAAAGCATATTGGTGTATTTAGAAATACGCATTACACTCTGGATAAAGCGTTTTTTAAAATTAATATATGGATTATTATCGAATTTGAATATTATCATGTAACAAAATATAACTAGAACAGTAGAGTGCTCTCAAGAAGTGAGGAACAGACTTATTTAAAGTGATTTCTGAATATTAACTTCTGATCCAATCATCTCATGTCTTTTGCCCTTTTGCCTTCAGGGAGATGTTTTTGCTGTGTACAGGGCAAGACAAATAAAAGGAAACTTAGCTTTGTTCCAGAGGCCATCGGGCTTGCAAATGATGGGGATAAATAAAGGATGTTGAACTGAACTGAAAACTGTACAACCTGTCAAGTTATGCCTACATAGAGGTTTTTATCACAGTAATTACAGTTAAGAAGATGTTCTCATTCATTTGTTTTTAAATTAAACATGATTTTTTCCATTTTACTGAATAGCACGAAAACATACTTGTCATAAGAAAAGTCATTCATTGTCATACCTTGAGTTTACATGTGCTTGGAAATCACTCCAAAGTTGGAATTTTTGAAAGGATAAGTGACTAGTTTAGACAGTGCAGTTTATGGGAGAGGATTAATTGCTTTGTCAGGCTTAAACCAGCTTTAAATAATATAATGTAAACCAGATGTGGAATTACCTTAGAGACTCACCTGATTTCAAGCACTTAAAATCCTGTTGGATAGAAACACATTTACTCAATATAATACCCACACCACTGACCAAATACCACTACCAAAAAATATGCTGGAAATGTATATTGAACCTCTCGTAATTTATTGTTAACATAATTTCACTTTTATTGTACTGTACATACAGTGTATATATATATATCGGTGCATATAATATAATGTAACATATACAAATGTGTACATTAAAAATAGCCAAAAACAGACAACAGGGGAGTAGGGGAACACCAATTTAATAATATTAAAATTATAATATGTCTGTATATCACAAAATGAAAGTGTTGCATAACAAGTACTAGGGGCAGGCGATATGGCCTAAATTTATATCACAGTGTAATTTTAATTTTGGACGGTAACGATATATCTTAATATAGATTTTTTCTCATAATTTAAATAGAACATGCTTTAAAAGGAGTACAAGACTTGGGATACTAAGTTTTTATTGCCTAGAGTTAACTATTAGGTTGTTATTAACTGTTGGTTAGCTAATGTGCTGTTTAGTATTGTGCTTTAGTATTTTAGTATTTTTAAAATTTCACATTGAACTGGAGTAGAAGTCGAACATTTTTAAGAACATTTTTATTTTGCAGAACTGAAACAGTACAATTAACTTATGAACACAGATTAAATAAGTAAATATGTAATACTTTTTAAAACAAAATTACAAAAAATGTTTTAAATATTCAAGCATTAAAGTAATAACTGAATAATGTGACACATACGGCCTCCATTGCTTGTGAGAGCCGGCTTACCAGAGCGGTGACGTCACCGCCCTTCCCTGTGGATAGCAGGGACCACAGCCGCTGGGCTGACGGGAGATTTCCCTTTGGCTCAAGAGGCTGGGTCCCTGTTGAGTGACGCCGGAGGCCCGGGTTTGAGTCCCAGACGGTGGGAGGCCGACCTGATGCGGCAGAGGCGAGGGCGCCCATGTGAAACCCATAGCGTTACAATAATAAGTATTGAAATGGCTACTGTACTTAGTGTAAAAATTTGAAAAAGAGGGGGCACTGCACACACTAAATTGTACTTCAGGTTAGATTACGTGCCAGAAAGACAACCTTGTCAACAGTTTCTGGCTTGAGTGTGGATCTGTGACAGGTCACAAAGTTGCCACCAGTGCTGAATGCCCTCTCAGAAGGTGCTTTTCTTGTCATAAGGACAATGACTAGCTAATGACAGAGGCAGCAATGTCTGCATTGTGGCTTTTCTTTTCACACCAACACTAGAACTGCTTGATTCTGAGTTTATTCTCGTACTTTCCTCATACTCGCACACATGTTTTGTGGTTAGGTGATAGAAGAGGTGGCTTGTATTGCCGCCTCTGACTAATCATCGCTCGACATACTATAGTTTGTAGATACAGGTCTGCTCGTGGTCTGACTTGTTAAATCCGAACCATTTCCAAACAACCGATGAAGCACCCTTCTTTTCAACTATTTTGTCGCTTGTTCCTGCCTCGCTAACGCTGCCTTTCTCCATTTCTCTGCGTTATTTGTGTTTGCAGATGGGCACACCGGACACGTGCGTTTGTTTTCACGGAAAAGGGAAGAGGACACCCGCGTGTCTTTATTGGCTGCGATGACCTCAGATGCGTCAAAAACCGGACGTCAGAACCACCGAAGATCAATAATTCTGAACCTATCAGATTTCCAAATATCAGCAAGATGAACATTTTCAGAATTATAGAACTGAAGCTTAAATCCGGCAGAATTTTAACCTATGACGGGTCAATAGAAAAAATTTCCAAACCCTGTTTTACGACGATGCTGGCGGCACCATCTATGTAAACATCAAACTCCATTCTCTACCTGTATAAATGGTATAGCCAAATCCATATTGTGGCACATATCTCTACCGGTATACCATCTATACAGGTCATACTGCCCACCCCTAATAAGTAATACATTTGTGAGAGTTTCAAATGTAAGCAATATATTATGTCTAAGCATGAATCAATTAAGTCATTAGTAATTAGTCATTTCACATAGTACTGTATTTTTCACTTCCTGAAATATTGAGCCTGAATCTAAAATCCTGAAAGATGAGAAAATCATCAAGAACAAGCATCATTATCTTATTCCCTGTGTTGGTAAGGGTTTTCCTATGGTACATACTCTGCTTTCCTCACAGAGTTGAAAAACATGCTGTACGAGTTAATATGTCATCCCTAAATTGCTCACCCCAAAAACAGTACATGTGTGTCCTCACACTGGCAGGTTGTGCCCTGTGTCTTTTGAGTTAAGGCTCCAGCTCACTTTAACTATCTTGGGAAAGAGTGGTTACTAAAAACGGATGGTTGGCAATCTACAGAGTTATACAGTATACACAGTCTTTTGTAATTTAGTTATTTCTTCAGTATAAAAAGTACAACCTAGAGTTTTATTATATGAAGAACATTTGTGTCAAAAAGCTGTTTTAAAAGTATTTTATAGATACGAATTATGACTCTACGTCTCTCACTATTATACTTTGTTGATAATCAAAAAGAGCTTAGAAATATTGTACATACTTATGCCCACCCTCCCCCTCAACACACACACACACACAAATGTGCTGACAGGCTGCCTCTTTTCACAGTGCCAATCTAGAGTTCAGACAGCATCTGCAAGACAGAGAGCTCCTACAGATACCAGCTAATCCTGCAGGTTCCTTTGCATCAGCAGGACTCACTGTTGTCTGGTGCACCCCACCCAATAACAGTGGCACCAGGCCATTCCTGCATCACTACTGGGGATTTCAAGCCACAGCTGGTGGTGGCAGTTCAGATCTGTCTTTAGGATTTAAGGATTTTTATCCAATGTACTGTACCACTGTGTTGCACTGAATTTTGAAACTAATTATTCAATAACTATCTGGAAGAAATCTACAGAAAAGAAAAAAAAATAGTCAAAGCTTTTAATTTACAAAAAGCATCCAAACATTAACCTTCAGGTGTCTCAACCACTAAAACTTGTCAAAATATTTACTCTTTATCTTTATATTCGTTCAATAGCTGATGTGTATTGTGTTGATATAGCAAGTATAAGTAACAAGTCTGGTGATTTGATAAAATCAGTAACTAATCCCTACCTTTCTTAAATCTATTTCTTCATCTAATTACACTGTATGTCATTTCATCATTACATAATTATAACTAGTGTCTGAGATACCTTACATGAGGAAACATTGCAGTAACAAAGATAACTGGCCATTTTTGCAGTTTTCTTCTGTCACTGTGTTATTTAGCGCACGCTATAAATTACAGAGTCACATGCCATACCACAGACTATAATTATTTAGTGTAATCTGTACCGACGGCCATGCAGACTTGTGATACACCCTAAGAAAATTAAACTAAACCGATGGTACATACAGTTTTAATTCCCTTACGATGGGTACATACCCTATACTCCATACTGTGGCAAAGCAAAAGCACTATGACACAATATTATAATCGGCCTTTTCTGTTTTATTGTTCATACATTCTACCAATAAGCAACTGCAACTATACAAGCCGCCCATCAGGATTTTTTCATTGTCATTTTAACATTCGGCTTTCATCGGTATCCTTTTTTGGGATTACATGCATGTTTAAATGCAATTATCCAAGGGATAAAATTAACACGTCTCTTTTCAATAAACATTCTGCTTTACAGGGGATACTGTTTCCAGGTACCTTAATAATTTAAAATGTGACGCAATATGCCACCAGCCGAGGTTCATTTGCATACAAACCCAAACACAAAACTCATTTTCACTTCTATCACCACTGGCATTGTTCAAGGAAGAAAAACGTTTATAATTAATCATTATTGTTATAACTAAACGCCATCAATACAGACCATGTATTGCGCAAAGCCGACAAACATTAAATTACTTAGTTATTCTGCATTATTTGTAAATTGTTACAGTGTGCGGCAGAATGGTGCAGACTCACATGTACGCGGCTTAAGTGATTAGACAAAGATCTGCTTTACACCTCCTCGATTAACCTCGTGTAAATATCTTTTAGACATTTTCTTCCTCACCCGTCTCTCGATTGAAAATTAAATATTCCCATTAATGAGAAATTGTTTAGTTTATTTTGTATCAATGCAAACTTAAATAAACCGTATATACTATACATTAGTTTGTATATATATATTAGTACTGTATATGAAAGACCGCTTTTAAAATAGGCCACCTTAGTAATTACCATACGCTGTATTAAAATAATATTACAGTACCTATTATATAAATGCATGAACATCAAACAATAGAAAATGTTACTTAATTTATTCTGTCAAGGAATACTGGTACATTTTTGAAGAGTTATATAATTACCGTTATGAATGAAAACGTATACGGTTTATTCATACATACAAGTAAGGAGTACCGTACACATTTAATCCCCCGCCCTGCCGTCACATATGACTGGCATCCATGTGCCACATCCATTTCATCATGCACATAAAATGCCACATAAACTAAGTTAAAAAATATTACTTTCTTACCTAACGCCGCATCAAGATGTATACTGTTTTTTTGTACAAGTAGGCTGTACGTTTTCCCTTTAGATTTAGCGCAATAACCTACTGGATTTTTGTATGATATCAGAACGCTGCAGCAGCACATGCACTCACCGTCATTTAAAGGACTGTCACTTGCTGGTAAGGAAGCTGAGGTACGGAGCTCTGCTGGTTACTGAAGAACTCGCAGCTGTACACAGTAAGATGTTACTGTGTAGGGGCGTTCATTTGCCTATGCAAGTGTATGACTAATAATGTAATATATTTGGATGCCTTCCGGTCAAACGTTTGATTACGAACTTCGCTTTCTTATAAAAAAATACATAGACGCTAAAAAAGAGCTTTACATCTTTTTTGTTTTTCTCTGATGTAGCTTTATTACAGCTCCCCTACGCCACCCAGTTTTTTGGTAGAACCTACTACGACTGTTGCTAAAAACCACAATGAAAGCGTTACGTTTTTGTTTTGAGGCGTGTAAGGTTTTCTGGTGTTTAGCGAAGATTTTGTTTTGTCTTTTAAAATGTACCTTTTGAAACTACTGGAGAATAACCTACCTCTTTGGTTATCTTTTCTAACTTAACTGACATAATCAAACGTGCATGCATCCCCCTACATTTGGAATCAGTGCCTGTGTAGCACATTCTTTCTGAATCCCCGCTAAAATACGCTCAGTATCGTAGGGTGAGACAGAACCTACAGCAGGTTAGGCCATCTTTAGATACTGTATACTGTACTTTACAGTACAGCACAGAATAAACAAAAAATTAAACGGGTTATATTCCTGTAACACAAGTAGCTTTTGCTTTGTAATATAATGTCGGGGGAAATAACAGTTCAAAAACACCCCACACAAATAGAGCTCTGCCGCCAAAAAGGCGGATATTCAGCTTTTATGTAAATTATTATGTAAAAATATCAACATTATACAGTACATGCAGAATCCCAGGGATGTTCATTCTCTTACTGTGAGAGAAAACTTTGGTTTTCTTATTCAACTGGGTCAATACTGCATCAAAAATGAAAAAAGGATATGTATTGATAGATGTATCAATATTATTTCTTAATATTCAGAAATCACTGTACTGTATATTAAAATATACAAATGTAAGCATGAAATGTCTATGAATGGGTGAAGAGGTTTAAAGAGAGACTGAAGCCCTTAACGATGCTCCAAGGTCTTGTCATTTGTGATGCATGAAGGTCAGTTCATTTGTGACAGTCAACATTAAGCTTCCGAGAAGGTCATACAAAAACATTTGCAATACAACAAAGTTTTAGAATTTTTATACTTTAATTTCTATTGAATGCTAACCTATTAACTCAAAATATATTTCTTTACATTGAATCAGAGAAATGTTACAATGTGGAATGGGTTGCACTCTTTTATCGCCTTAGTAACTTCTAATGAAGCATGAATACGCCAAGAGAACTGCAATCTCTTCACCTGATTATGCAACATTGCCAGTCATCCTTCCCGTTACAAAAAACCAATACAAAACCAGGTATTAATAAAACATAGCATAGTTTGATCAAATACAACATGCTTATCTGTACCCTACAGTGGATGAAATGTGTTATGTTCATGGAAAAGTTTATGCATTGTCATGAACTACTACTAAAGGTAGTACTAAATAACAGAACAAATCTTTATACATAAATGCTGAAAACAACCAGTATGAAATATGGCCAAACTCCAGGTTTGCTGATTAGGAAAGTTCATTTATTTGGTGACTATCTATACAGATCATGAAGCAACAACTTGAAAGAACATACTGCAGGGCACTCAGCCTACCCAATAGTCCAGACCCCTGTCTTCCAACTTCAGGTTTTAACACTTTTAAAGGAGTTGCTACATTATCAAAATACCAAAGGGTTATGTGCATCACAAAACACAGCTACAGATGATTTTTCTACTAAACTGGCCTTTAATATTGTGTTTCATTGTAAATTAATATATTGTAGTGGACAAAGACTGTTGAAAAGAAAAAAAAATGAATGTGCCACATGTGTCAGATCTAACATTCCATTACTTCAGTATGTATACTGTGTCAGTGGATAAAATATCACCGTTTTTCAGTTGTCCTTTGTCATTTTGCTGTGATCAGCTCCTTCAAAGGCTCCTGGCATGATTATTGCACTTTACCCACAGGATACAATGGTTCTTTGATGCCATAAACGGCTGTTTCTTCTAGTTGTTTGATATTGGATTTACTTGTCTTTGCTTAATAAATATGACATTTGGAATATTTTTCCTGGTGACTAGTTGTGAAGATAGTTATAAGGTCAAGAACAACAGGGGTTTCCCTCAAGATCTGTGTGTTTGATTAGTAGTTGTACTTACACAACATTGTCGCTGTTAACGCTAAAAGCTTTATATGTTCCAGTAAAGAGTGAGCACAAGGAATAATGACTGAAGATTTAAATGCTTAATTAGACAATTAGGAATGTCTTGATGGAATGATGAGAAGGCTGTGCCTATTCAAAATGAGTGGCCAGGGAACTGTTTTATGAAGAATCCAGAGTTTGTTAGTGATGCTATTTATATAGCCTGGGATGTTTCCTGCAATGATTAGAAATTGGTAGTAAGAGAGAGCCATTTTAGTTAATTAAATGAAAAGATTATCTTGATAGTAGCCTTCAAAGCTAACAGTTGTAAAAAGCTAGAGATCTTAATTGTGAAAAGAAGGGTAGCATATTCTAGTTTTCCAAAAATAAATGCCACAACGGGAGTTGTGCTTTGCAATTTTAAGTGATAGTTATGTGGTGATGGAAGAAGGAGCTCTGTGACAGAAAATACTGATATGGAAGACATGGCAAAAAAAGCAGGGTTAGGAATTGAAATTATTGCAGAATAAATTACTTTTGGCAAACAAGATGGGATGGCCACAGAGTATCCTGGAAAATCAAGGTTGAAAGAATACCCATTACTTGATTCAAAAGGGAAAGGGGGAGGAGAAAGGATTATGATTGAGATAGTGGTAGGGCAGAGGTGTGAAGTGCAATTTTAAGAGAAGCAAATGCCACATGAGAAGGATCTGACACCAGTGAAAATGAAGCAGCACAGATTAAAATACACGACTCCTGAGTAGAAATGTTGGTTCCAGTGGAACAGACAATCCACAGCTTTAGTGGAAAAATTATTAGAAAGTAGTGTCTCCAAAACATAAAGATGAATTCAACATAATATGCATGTACTCCTAAAGTTATTGAGGGGGTAAAATGTGAAGCATAAACTGAGCACCGAATCCCAGGGATTAATTTTGTTTCTCCTTATAAAATACAAGTCCTTCAGTTTCCATTCAGTGTCAGAGTTGTCCATGTGCGGATCCGATACATTACAAAAATGTTTTGTAATTTCATTTTTTATTTAGGCTCGTTCTGTAAAATATAAGTCTTTCAGAGACTTCAGAGAGTGTAAATATGAAATTTTCATTGAAAGTACAATCTTTTACAGCCCGGTCCAAGTCAATTAGAAATCAGCTGCTGATGATGATGTACAATTTGAACATCAGAACCAGGATCCCTAGTCTGATTCCAAACCAGAAGGGTTTAATGTCACTGATTTCAGTAACAGACTGTCAACTGTGGTGTCTCCAAAACATAAAGATGAATTCAACATAATATGCATGTACTCCTAAAGTTATTGAGGGGGTAAAATGTGTAGCATAAACTGAGCACCGAATCCCAGGGATTGCCGAAGGTAAGACAGAATTACGAGGTTGTAAGGATGGAAGAAAGGCAGGGTCTGGCACATTTGAGCATTACAGACTGAAGGTTTATTTCCTCATGTTTCTCTGCTTCACTGAAGATTAGGCTCTGCTACCATGATTCCACTAGAGAAACATCTCTATAATCCCCATCATTCTCTTTCGACAGCCTCCTCTGGACAACTCCGTCTACACCATACCACCTGCATTGTTCACTTTATATCTTCCATAATTAGTTCCCATTTTCAAATGCTGAACCATCTAACTAAACTGCAATGGATTCTCCAGCGGTATTGCATTTCCTTAAAAAAATCCAGGAGGAGAGTTTCTAGTTTCTAGATAGAGTTAGAGTTTCTAGATAGTTTGCTATCTATTCACGATAAACAAGCCTTGTTCTTCCTTGGCTTTGGTTCTATCTGACATTCGACCTCCGGCTCAGGTGTCCTAACATTTTCTGGTTCTGTCCCCTGACAGAAAGATCAGCCTTGCAATTGATCCTAAGATTGTTAATAGACCTTAACCTTGTCTATCTTCTCATTCACTCAACCAACCTCCTTCCAAACCAGAAATGTGGCCTTCACTCTGTAATGCTCAAATTATGTTGGAGCTGGTTGTGCCTGAGAAACAGGAGACAAGATTGGTGAAATGGCTGATGGCAAAGATGCATTGGCAGGCTGATAATAAGGAGTTGGGACCTCTTGCTGAAATCTGGAAAGATTACCATCAGAGACGCAGATCAGGAGACCCATGACAATGAGAATTTCTGGGAAACAGTGGCAGTGATGTACAGTAGGTAGGTGGAAATTTGCCTAGAAAGTAATCAGGAACGATTGTGATTTGGAGCAACTGGTGTAAAGTGACTTCTTAACTATGTCACAATATGATAAATGCTTATGCAGTTATGTGTATTGTTATTTATAAAGTGAAGAACAAAAGACTGGCAGTAGTACAGTATATCTTGGCATGCACTACAACACTTGGGAATATCTGTGTGATTTCAAGACTTCACTGTCTGGCATTCCACAAAGAAAAAATCTGATTTTTGTTCCCTTCTTCACCTTTGTCTACTGGGTAGTTCTGTGAAAGCTTATTTCATATTAATTGATTACTTTAGTAAAACATTGAAGAGGGTGAAAAGTAAATGAATGTAAATCATTTCAAAAGTGAAGTCCCAGTCTTAGCTGGTAGGGCTACCATTAGGACTGTGGTATTTTAAAAGTGAAGTGGATTGTCTCTGGTTTATGTGTGCATGTGTGTATGAATTTAATTTTTTACCACCAACCATGTAGAATCTAATATTTTTGGTCATCTAAAATTTTTGTAAATCAGAAAAATGAGTGGCAGTATTGGTACTCTCTCTTTTTGTCACTTTGGAATATTTGAACACAGCACAAGATAACAGGTAAAAAATCACGAACAGCATAAGTAGTGGCAACCCTCTTAAAAAGTTGCATCATGTATCAGACAGACCAAAATAGACTACAAGGCCCATTTCCTGCAAACCAGACTTCCTTCTCTGCAGAAGACTTTCAATCAAGTTTCAGTTTTCTATGTGCTTCCATTGTTTTATATACTCAAAAAGATGCTAGAGTTTTATTAATTTCCCCATTTATATTTTATATAAATAGAAGAAAGAATATATGTTATCTTGGGTAAATGGACAACATTTGTTAAATAGGCAATAAGATTAATCACCATTACAGGAGGTATGTCATGGGCACTCTTTTAAGAATGATGAAATACTTATAAGTTATTGACGTATTGGAAAGTGTAAGACATCAAACAATATCCTGTCTTTTTACCCAGTTTTCAATATTTGCATGTTCAGTACAAAAAACATTCTTCTACAAAAGTAAAAAAGAGGTACTTCAGCCATCAGAAAGAATCTGGTCTTTTGATGATTTCTATAACAAGTATAAACCAATTTATACAATATAGAGATACTGTACTTTGGGCAATCACTAAACACTCTTAAACAGAAGTGCTATACAGTGCACTGCATTAAAGCTATATATTTCATAGTCGCATTGAAGCACCTTGAAAGTGGGACAATTTAAGATTTGAGCTGCTTCTAATCAGGTTTACAAATGATAATAAAAACAGAAAGAATCCTGTTTTTACTTGTATATCAGCCATCCCTAAATCAGATGCATTCCCATTTTTATTAAAAAAAAACAACATTTCTTTAATTTTAAGTATATTTTTATTAAATCATTTGGATCAATTTGTGGGTCTGCCTCCCATTATTGTGAATCCTGGTATGTTCCAGGAATATGCCATGTAAATAGTTATTTACATGACAAATTACTCAAACTGTGAAATATATATGTAAATAGGAACACTCAAACATAAGTAATTACTGTATTTCACAGTCAATTACGTTTAGTGGTCTGCAGTATTCATTATTGCATCATTTAGTATTATTGCATCACCCATTGTCTTTTATTACTACATTTTAATATGAATGGCAGGAAAATCCCATTTCACATTTAACAAATGTCAGAAACCTAATTTTTTGGTCATGAAATGATTACTTCTTCATTTTTACAGTGTCAGGTTTTCAAAGAGCTGAGTGTGTCATTTTAACCCTTTGAACAAGTTGAGAATTTAAATACAGTATGTGTATTATGCTTCAGGCTCTAAGTCAAACAGGAAAGAACTGGAGTTTTTGTGTGCAATTGCTGAGAAACCAATGCAAAAAATGTTTTGAAGAACTGTAAATATGGGATGTGATTATCTTTTCTCGTTGACAGACTCATAAATAAACAACAATTAAAACATCTAGATCTACAGACCTGTTGATTGAGAACCATCAGTGGATTGTAACTTTGTCTTGACTTTGTTTCTTTTGTCCATTTAGTCTTCAGTTCAACTTTTAGCATCAGTCATTACTAAGAAAAAAGATCCTGATGCAATATTGTATTGAAAATTTCTGATTTACCTTGTTAGCAAGGCAGATCATTAGCAATTTACTTATGTAATATAGTGTATACATCCTTACCTGAAAAAAATAAAGACATTACGTTTGTTTGACAGATAATTTCTAAGGGAACTGGCAATCTCAATTTTAATTTATTTTGTTCAGGTATGGTGGACTTTGCACCGTAAATTGTTTTTGGTTGGGTTGCAGCAACAATAGACCCACATCCTCAGGTACCATAGAGATACCCAATCACAAAAAGTAGTGTAAATAAACCTCATCTAAATTGTGACTGTTTGTGGTGATTTAATTAGATGGGCATGTTGAGGTCTTTTTATATAGGATGTCAAGTAATTGTGCAGAATTAATGTACTGTATGTTAGTGTCTGTCTCAGTTTAGCTGTGTATACAGCCACAACCAGGGAAATCTTCTGTTTCTTAATTTCGTTTCTCCTTATAAAATACAAGTCCTTCAGTTTATATTCAGTGTCAGAGTTGTCCATGTGCGGATCCGATACATTACAAAAATGTTTTTGTAATTTCATTTTTTATTTAGGCTCGTTCTGTAAAATATAAGTCTTTCAGAGACTTCAGAGAGTGTAAATATGAAATTTTCATTGAAAGTACAATCTTTTACAGCCCGGTCCAAGTCAATTAGAAATCAGCTGCTGATGATGATGTACAATTTGAACATCAGAACCAGGATCCCTAGTCTGATTCCAAACCAGAAGGGTTTAATGTCACTGATTTCAGTAACAGACTGTCAACTGTGGTGTTGCAGAACTATACAGAGGTGGGTACAGCATCCATGGAGTCAACTGCAATTAACTTGCTGATTTAGCATAAAGTTGTGTACTAAGATAAATACTAGCTAGTACGACATTACTGTATCTCAGGATCATCCCCAGCTTTGTGCTCATTTGAAATGAAAAAAACAGCTGGCCAAAGTTGGAGACAAGCTGATCCTGTTCTTAGGATAGTAGGTACTATAGGTAGGTCCCCTTTACAGGCCCATGGGGGAAAGGGCCACCATTTTTCTTGACCTTCCGACACTCGAATTGAAGAGGAGGCGGTCAGCGCCGGCCTGTTACCCCCAGAATGATTATAATAATAATAATAATAATTGCTTACACTTATATAGCGCTTTTCTGGACACTCCACTCAAAGCACTTTACAGGTAATGGGGACTCCCCTCCACCACCACCAATGTGCAGCATCCACTTGGATGATGTGACGGCAGAACGCTCACTACACATCAGCTGTCAGTGGGGAGGAGAGCAGAGTAATATAGCCAATTCATAGAGGGGGATTATTAGGAGGCCATGATTGATAAGGGCCAATGGGAAATTTGGCCAGGACGCCAGGGTTACACCCCTACTCTTTTCGAGAAACGTCCTGGGATTTTTAATGACCACAGAGAGTCAGGACCTGGGTTTTACATCTCATCTGTTGGATGGTGCTTTTTTGCAGTATAGTGTCCTCGTCACTATACTGGGGAATTAGGACCCACATGGACTGCAGGGTGAGCGCCTGCTGTCCAAGTGGGAAAAACCTTAGTTTCTAAAACTTAGTTTTTCCCAGGAGGTCTCCCATCCAAGTACTGACCAGGCTCACACCTGCTTAGCTTCAGTGGGTTGCCAGTTGTGAGTTGCAGGGTGATATGGCTGCTGATTAACCTTAACCTTAACCTCTCATGTACAGCATTTGAGCCTTTAATTTTGAAATGTGTATTACAGCATGTTAATCACCAGTCATTAAAATGTTGGTATATTTTATGAAAGCAAGATTGCTCAGTTGGACAAAAGTACACAACCTACCTTTATCAGAAATATTTATGCATCAAAGCCTTTACTGAAGATATTACTAATAGTATTAATAATGGATGGCTTTGGACAAGCTGTATACTCAAAGTATAATTTCTTTAGCACATTTGTCCAAGCCATACTTTGTCAGGCATTTTGTTTTACTTCAACGGGCATAAAAACCTCCTTGCTTTTAACAGGGCGTTTCATAATTTCTAACTACGAAAATGATTTAAAATGCGACACTTATCATTCAACTAGAGCTAAAAATATCACAAGGATCCTCAAGAGCACAGCAAAGAGTGTATTAAAAGACACTTGTATTTATCAATGCTTTCTTTTCCGTATACCAGATTTTATGGAACCACTTCAGAAGGGTGTCAGCCAGTCAGATTCCAGGAATCGGTACTTTAAAAGAAAAATACACACCGGTATTCCATTTCTCCCTAACGATTTTAAGCATCGAAGTATTTAACTAGCATGTGAAATAGCGTGTGAAAAAGTGGTAGTTTTAAGCTTTTCTGCCAATATAATATTGAATCGCGTATCTAAAGAATTTAATAACTGTATGATTATATCAGGTACTGCGACAGGGCTGTGTAGGGCTGTTTCACCTCCCTGTTCTTGCGAGTTGTCTTGTAGCCTACTGGTCTATGTGTGTGACTAACAACACACAGGTTGTGTGTTCAAATCCAGCTGGTGCTGGACTTTTCTTTTAACAAACATTTCTTCAAAAAAATAGGATAGCGATATTATGGACAATCAATTGACTTTTATATTTCAAAATATCGCAACATGATCGATTCTAAGTCATTTTTGATAACAATGAATAGTCACCTTCTTCCCTTCTGACAACGGTCCTTGCTTCTATTGTGTGGGTGTGTGCAACAGAGTAAATTTTTATAGAGAAATGGAGGCTGGACAGTATGCGTTACAATATAAACATTTATATTGATTTAAATCGTGTTCTGATTTAAATTGCAAACGCGTGTTTAATTATGTGTTTTTTAATCATAATCAGGCTAATGCATTTCTACATTTTCTGTATGAACCAGCTTAGAGGTTCATACAGAAAGACAGCTTGTGTTTAAATTGAGTGTAAGGTAATTTATGCTTCTAAAGTCATGGTCAGCATTTATTATTGTACTGTGCTGTAAACTTTTTCTGTGCCTAGTCACATTATTTTATAGCGTTTTTATTGCGTTATTAAATCCGGTGGCGCTGTGTGTTAGTTTCCTGACTCCCATGTCACATGGTCTGTGATTGAATCCCATGGAACTATGGCTTTATTTTTTAACAAACATTTCTTTGAAAAAATGAAACGTTTCCCTTGGCCAGAGATTAAATAAAACCTCACTCGCACCAAACAAATTTACATTTCTAAATATCACAACATGATCGAATTTAAGTCTTTTTCATAACAATGAATAGTCACCTATGCGTTACAAAATATACATTTATATTGATTTGAATCGTGTTTTGATTTAAATCGTAAACGCGTGTTTAAATATATGTGTTTAAAGGCGATATACTGTATAAAAGCGCTGATTCCTATGGAGTGTGTTCCGCCGGGGATTCAAAAAATTTATTTTAAATAAGCTGATAAAGCTTAGACTAACTGTATTCTAGCCTGTATTACAACAGAACATTGGACAATGCAACGTAAATTGCAAAAATGCACTTGGAATCTGTCCAAGCCCTCCTACAAAAATGATTTAAACTGTGACACTGATCATTCATCTCTAAATAAACTTTATTTTATATAGCGTTTTAAGCAAATAGGTAATTAGGTTGCTTATAAACCTAATCGCTTTTTCTACATAAACACAGCGTGATTGCTCTCTGAAAATGCTTTTCCTTTATATTTAGGCTCAGATTTCATCTATAGATCGTATTATTATAAACTTTCTTGGAAAAATGTATTTTATGTAAACCATGTTTGCTATTAATTCATTTAGGGCTAAAATACGTGCATTGTCTTCCAATCGAGTCGAGTTGACATTGGAAGCTTTTGAAATATAAAAGTCAATTGATTGTCCATAATATCGCTATTCTATTTTTTCGAAGAAATGTTTGTTAAAAGAAAAGTCCAGCACCAGCTGGATTCAAACACACAACCTGCCAGTTGGTAGTCACGCACGTAGACCAGTAGGCTACAAGACAACTTGCATGAACAGGGAGGCGAAACAGCCCTACACAGCCCTGTCGCAGTACATGAATATAATCATACCGTTATTAAATTCTTTAGATACGCGATTCCATATTATATTCCCTATTAATCAAATTCTAAAAGTATGCTTGTTGACTCCGGTATCACGTTAGTTAAAGACTTCGAAGCTTAAAATGTTTAGGAAGAAATGGAATACTGGTGTGTATTTTTTTCTATAAAGTACCAAGACCAACTATATACTGTATGTTTATGTTCCAAAATTAATATCGTTTATAGCCTTCAAAAGCGTTACAGTATGCTCCTATTCTTTTTATGCTCAGCTACTAAGATTTCCCTTCAGTGGTAAAATTCAATATCTACAACGGGCACAGTAAAGACGTTTACAGTAAGTCTTTCTACGACAGACCAACAGACCACGAGTGCCTCTGTCGGTCAACCAATCACGTACCGCAGTACCCAGCGTCATCTTGCGTCATGATACGGGACACCGCAGCCAATTACCTGCGGTACGTGTCTGTACCGCGCACTTTGAATGGCTGCATCTGTATATAAAAATATTATAAAGTATAAATATTTTTATTTCACAAACTATCTCGCTTTAACTTGTATTCTCACCAAATTCAAGTATAGAAAGAAATATAAAAATATTAAATTGACTTAAATAGATGTTTACAAAATATAAAAACACTCTGCACTCTAACAATATTATTTTTCAAACTCAGTCACTATTTCTTTAAGATGTATTTTCCAGTGATTTTATGTTCTACTGATATTGTGGCAAGTCCAACAGATCTCTCTTGCCAGTTTTTAATGCAGTGTTTGAATATGTTTTTATCACTTCTAGCTCTGAGAAGCAATGCTCACTGCTAGCTATGTAAACTAGCTAAATTTTCTATAAAATGCATAGATCTATGAAAATCTTTGGAAAACTGTCTTAAGAGTTTATTTTCACAAATAAGCTTCAGTACTTCTTCAGGGTTGGAATGTTCCTGAGGTGGTCTTGAAAAAACCTGAGGCTCACTACATAAATCAACAGCATCAATGTGTTTTGAATTTCCATACTGTATGTCAATGCCACCTTTTGCTAGCTACAGTATGGATAGAACATAGAAAACCAAATACTGTACTGACTCTAGTTGCTGCACCAGATTGAATCTTTCAACTGAACGAATAGCTGTATTAAGGACTGTCAAGTAGAAATTTACTTTTAAACTCTGTTTTGGGTTCTGAATGTATGTCTAGTCCTTCATAAAGTATGTTTTTACCAAATGTGAATTGGCCCTGTCTCACATTCTGTTTATTTATTATTAAATTCTATTTCTTCAGCAAGCTTGCAAGAATCTACCAGTGTTCTTTCAAACCCTTCGGAATTCCTCCAGAATGTTTTTAGCTTGCCGCTGTTTTTGAATAGCCAAATGTATGTTTGAGTTATTTTTCTGAAGCTGCTTAGTCGTGAGAATTGGGTAATACAAAATTAGTGAAGCATCTGAATGTGTTACAGTATATTGCCTGATGGTCCAGTAAAGGTATTGTTATCAGAAATTTCAATTAGAGCATCATAAATGTTTTCTAGTTCATAACAAAGAGACTTTAAATGAATAATTGTTTACAATAACAGCTAATGACAACTAATCAACACATACAACACAAAAGTTATCCTATTTGCAAAACATGACATCTCAGAGGCCTTAGTCCTATAGACCCAGAAACCCAGAATGCTAACCCTGTCACCTGAAGTCGTTTGTAACACCTGAACAAGCTAATTAGAGAAACCCCCAGCATCCGGAATTACCAGAATCCAACACAGTTATAAGTCTCCCATCCTGCAATACTGGATGTCCAAAAGTGAGAGAGACTCCATGTATCTATTCTAAAATATAATCACCAAATCCAAGTCTAGAACAAGGTCTACTCACCTACTGCTTCTACTTCATTCTGTTAATTTCCATCTCTTTTCTCTGACCTTTCTCTCTCCTGTGTCTCTTTATGATGTCTTTCTGGGAGTTAAATGTTTATTCTTCAATTTTGATATACGAGAGGAGAAGATTTCATTTGATCCTGTCTCACACAGCCCACCCACAGCTAGATAAACAGTTCAGTTTCTGCCTATTGTTTTTTATAAATTTTAACAGTATTATCAAATGTATCCCGAAAATTAAATGACAAAAGCATATCTCAGCCCTTATTTCTTACACTCAACCCAGTTATAGGAAAGAAAGGTTCATAATTGCACAGCACAATATAGCTAAGGTTTAATAACTCTTATAAAATACATTACTCACATTCTAGACTGTATAAAGCTGAAAAGCATTATCTCATAATATTCCCCTTCTAAGGTCTTGCTGAGCGCAGTGACAAAGTGTGCGATGAGACTGGAGGTAATGTCTTGTAAGTGTATTTCTGATTCTTTAAAATACTGTATGTAGACATTAATTCAAATTCATATTCCCTTCTTACACACACATGAGTTGAAATAATTACATCCTTGTTATTTTATTCATTTCTAATCTTTTAATTTTTTAAACTATAATTTCTCCTCAAATTTGGCACCCCATGGTGCCGTGGGCAACTGCCTAGTTCCCCCGTATGTACTGTATGACCCGGTCCGGATTGAAGTGGGCTCTGATTCAGAACATTTTAATTATTCAGTCCAGCAATCAAATACAGTAAGTGAGCCAATATGAAAATATAATGATTACTTTGTTGTACAGTATATCTATTACAGAATGCTTGTCAATGTCAATATAGTGCTGATTTACATTTTTAAAGAAATTAAGATATTTATTTATAAATAATAAATAAATGTATGTATGCGGGCAGCATAGTGGCACAGTGGTTAGTATTGCTGCATTGCAGAGCTGGGTTCAGTTCCAGTCCTGAGGAGCTATCAGCGTGGAATTTGTACAGTATGTTCTCCTCACATTCATGTGGGTTTTCTTCAGTTACCTCCCACATTAAAAAAACATACTATTAAGTTACTTGCCTTCTGGGAAAATTGGCCCTGGTGTGAGTGTGTTCATGTGATGGGCTGGCACCTCATCAAGTGTGTATTTTATCTTATGCCTGCCGCTTCCCAGAACTCAGACACAGGAAAACGTACAAACTCCACGCAGATTCCCCAGGAACTGAACCCAGTGCCCCAGCATTGCAATAATTCCTTACACTTATATAGCACTTTCTGGACACTCCACTCAAAACACTTTAGAGGTAGTGGGAACTCCCCTCCACCACCAATGTGCAGCACCCACATGGATGATGCAATGGCAGCCATAGTGCACCAGAACTCTCACCACACATCAGGCCAATGGGAAATTTGGCCAAGATGCTGAGGTAACACTCCTACTCTTTTCAAGAAATGCCCTGTGTTTTTTTAACAACCACAGAGAGTCAGGACTCAGTTTTACATCTCTTTCAAAGAACGGCTCCTTTTTACTGTATAGTGTCCCTGTCACTATAGTGGGGCATTAGGACTCACACAGACCTTAGGGTGAGCACCCCCTGCTGCCCTCACTAACACCTCTTCCAGCAGCAGTTTTTTCCAGGAGGTCTCCCATCCAGGTACTGGCCAGGCTCACACCTGCTGAGCTTCAGTGGGCTGCCAATGGTGAGTTGTAGGGTGACATGGCTGCTGGCTGCAAGGCAGCAATGCTAACCACAGCACCACCATGCCACCCCATAGAAAGACATTAGAAGCAAAATGAATCTTCTATATGGGTTTACATAACCTCTTAACATTCAACAATCAGTTCAACTTTATATTTGTTGCATTTGTTTGCAGATTGATCCAAATGGAATTTTTCTCTCATATACAGTATCTGTCTCACTGTCTCCATTTGTTTCACCCCCCACCTTAAGACATTATCACCATTTCACTCTTTCTTTATCCCTGTTCATTTTCTTTCCCTCATAGCAAGATACTCTTGTTTATACAGTATCTTGGTAAACCTCAAGTGAATGATCAGCCATGTACTATTAAGACAATTGCATGTTTCAAGTACATTATTACTTTAGTGGTTTAATTCACATGCTTGATTGTATCAATAAAACAGATAGTTTGTGTTGTTTTGTTGATTGATTCCTAATAATCACGCAATTTACTATCACAGTTGCTGAATTGTGATGGTAAATTCACCCTCCACTATGCATGTATTTACTTTTATTTTATGTTTCAGGATATATTTAATTTAATTCCTTTTGTATTTTAACATTACATGTATGCTGTAAATTGCTTTCCCTTTGTCAAAATGTCAACAATTATAATCATAATCAAAATTAAACTGTTTCTTCTGATCATTTGTTTCTTTTAAAATATTGCTTTTCAATATACTGTATGTACATATACATACACATACAGTATATACTGCACCTTTGTAAACCATTTTGTACTATAGTACTTCCTGTTTGGCTGCAGTAAGTATTATATAACTTAAATAGTCCTAACTTTGATCAAACAAAGAAAATGCTGAAGAAAAAGTATTTCCTCTATGGTGCTGAAAGCTTTACATGTGTAATGCATAAAATCTTATTCTAATATCCCCCAGGTTGACTGTACTAAGCTTTAGTTCCATATAGCTTAGGTGAGTTTTACTAAAGCTCATTCCAGCACAATCATTCTGTGATTTTTCTGTGAAATGGGAGAGATGAAATTACTTTTTTATTTCTAAAGAATCATACATGTATTCAATGTTGAATGTTGCCATAGCTCACCTGATTAATCCTCAAACATTTCTGAGTGTTAAACAGCTTTTCAATGGTAGTTATAAGAATCTGTTAGATCCTGCTTCTAAGAGAACAGTCTATGATGAAAGAAAGACTTTTTAATGTTCTTTTTAATTTGAAATGTAGCCCTCATGTATGTGCAGGTTTTAACATGTTGTCTGAGGTAGTAAAATAAGTCTTTAGGATTACTCTGAGTATGTTACTGTATAATAGATATAGCCTTCTGGCTTTATGATGGATCTAAAAATTAGATTGTTATTGTGTTTGCACTAAAACACTGTGGCTTTTTCAATCTATTTACACACAAGCAGAGCAGCTTTTTCTTCAGTATGTATGACTGATGATTTTCCAACAGGGATTTCTGCAGTCCTACTGTCTTCAACGGGATTTTACAGTAGACAGCAATACTAACGGCATCCTCCATTTCCTAACTTAGGTCTACTGCAAAGCATGTGATCACTACAAAACACTGCAGGCAGCACAAGAATGCAGCATTTGTGACTGTTATACAAGTCACCATGTGATGAGCACCAGGCAGCTCCACTGGGGTTGGGTCATTCTGGGAGGAGTCAGCTGCCCCCCCGTCCCCATCCCTGACAAACTGTATTCGACAGCTCTCGTGATGTGTGCTCTTGTTCTTTTATGTCTCTTCCACAGCTAGTCAGAATAATGTTTTAACAATTCAAAACATTAGACACTATTGATCGTGTCTAATAGAGCCAATGAGGTCGCTAGAACTAGTGCTTTAGCTATGGCATTCAATGGTGTAGAGAGAAAACTAGTGTTTAAATAAGGTGTCAGAAAAAACAGATGGATGTTTTAAAAAGGTGTTATCATTCACTGGGCAACAGAAACATACATTATTGGAAGGGGAAGGATGTCAGTGAACAGGTCATTATGAGTACAGTACCTGGTTTATGAAAAAAAAGATATAATTATCACAATTTGTGATTTTAGGGTTGTTTACAGCATAGTTTTACCTTTGCATTTATAATTGTAAGTCAATGCATAGTGTTTTGAAAATAATAAAATATTGCTTTGGGTCAAGACTGTTGGGTGGCTCTGTTATTTACATTATGGATCAAATGAATAGTGCAGCTGACCAAGTCACAGGTGGTCAGAAATTTGTATCTACATAAAAACGTAGAGAAGAAACCAAATTTCAAAAATGAAAGTGTTACTTACAACAGAAAAGTCCTGAAATGGAAATGGAATTTTGTAAAACTTTGTTTTAAAGCATTTTATAAAATTTACGGCTTCAGTGTAAAACAAAATAGCAGTATAATGATACACAATGAAAACATAACAGTAAACAGTTTATGTTTTACATAAGTTCTTATTGGGTACATACTTAATGTTATTTACATTTTAAATAGAGACCAGATGTGTTTTTTTAATTGTTTGAGTAGTATAGTTTCTTCAGATAGAAAAATAATGAACTCAAGTCACACTTTTTCAACACTAGGTGCTTATAGTTTGGTATTTCAGTTGAGATTATATTGCTAAAATAAGATGAGAAACAATCTATATACTGTACAGCAGATACTCGAAAAGACATTCTATTTTATTTAGGGCTAGAACAGCAAAATATACAATAATGTATCTCTTAAGTAATGTCAAACACCTAGTTGCTGTCAGTATGTTTGTGGTGGTCTGTTTTAAGAAAATTTCCCCAGAGAATTATATGTTATTTTGACAATCAACAGATTAGCCCTAGCAAATCACAATCTCAGGTTTGTGAAGGAAAGCTGTGTTTTACCACACCAGGTCAGGACCATCACATCCATCTGATTTGCCTGTGTGGTTGCTTTCCTGACTGTAATGTCACTAGCATTAGAGATTCTAGGACTCTACCTTGTTATCTTGAAAATAAAGTGCATGCTGATAGTGTGATGTTGGTCAAAGGGGTGCATGAAGACCACCTCCATTGGTGTCTGAAGCTCATGACCAAGCACAAGGTGGGAAGTTGTGCAGCCTGTAGACTCCTGTACCACCAAGGTGAGGAGCAGCAGGGGCAATTGTAGGTTCCAGTTCTGTTCAATGACCAGCATGCATGCCCAGGGTGCAATTGAACCTCTCAATGAGATGAAGGTTAGTGGTCCAAGTCTTTCAAATGCCCAAGGGCTGGAGCATATTTTGGGACACTTCAGGCTCAAAGATGCAAGAACTGCACTCACAATCCTTGGTTTGAGTTCAGTTCTTGCATCACACCAAACTGCCTGAAAAACCCCCTAATTAAGCCCTCAAACACTGTCTCCTCCTGGTCTGGAAAAGCATAAGTCTGTCCAGAGTCCAAAATGGTCTATGGCCACGAGCAAGTGTACCTGTTGCCGCAAGGTGTGAGAGGGAGCAGACTCAAGACATCCATGGTGACTCTCTCCATTAGGGCACCCATGTGAATGGCTGCAGGGTGGCCTAGTATTGGTCCAGAGGCCAGACAACACAATGTTGACAGAACTGTGTGACAGTCCAAGCCACTAAGCCCAGACAGCTTTAAGGGGGAACAAACTTCCAGCCATCGTTGCTCAGATGGGGCCCTCATTTTCACTCATCCAGTTTTGGACCTCTCTGGGCTCTGGATCAGTCCTCGCTATCTCCCAGTGCTGGCAAAGCATCAAGAACCTATATCCTGTAGCTCGCTGTTTGGGTGGGTTTCATGCACTTGCATTTGTGCTGTGCTTCCAGCTGGCCACAGTGCACAGTCTCCTGGAGAGTGCATCAGCATTTCCTTGTAGCTTGCCAGCACGGTGCTGCACAATGAAGTTGAATTCCTGCAGCCTGGAGATCCAACGAGCCAGCTAACTTTCCAGCTCTAGGGATGAGAGAAGCCAGTGCTGTGTGGCATAGTCAGAGGAAAGCATGAAGAGGAGCCCACAAATCTAATGCCAGAAATGGTGAACTGTGTTCACCACCTCCAGGAGCTCCCCTCTAGTGACACAGTAGTAAATGTGCTACAAAGTAGTAAAAGTGAATGTGTGACTGTAATAGGCTATAATTATATCACCTTCTGCCATCTTCTGTGTGAGCACTGTGCCAAGTACTTCTGCACTGGCATCTTTGTCCAGGATGAAAGGATCCAACTGTGGATCGGGCAAGGTAAGGGCAGGGGCTGAACATAGTGCCACCTTTTTTTCAAGGGTCTCAAAGGCCCTCTGTCTTGGCAGGTCCCAGGAGAAAATTTTGCCAATTTCGGGAGTGAGGCAACAGGGTTGCAAACCCTATGAAAGTTCTTGTCACGGACGTCCAAAGGGACTAACCGTGGGGAGCAGGAGAGAGGAAAAAGACCCATATGCGTAGCGGCGAGACGGGAAAAAGGCCCGGGCTCATTTGTGCAAAGAGTTCAGGAATGCTGTATAGAAACCTATGCCCTCAGGGAGCGGACGTGGGACGCCCTGGTGCTAGGCGGGTCTCAGGACATCCGAACATCAATGCTGAGCGAGGACAGAGTGCAAGACCCGGAAATATATAGCCCAAGGAAGAGAGGGACAGGAAGGACAGCAGACCGGAAACTAGGGAAAGGACAGAGAAGGAGCGCCCTCTGGCTGCAGAGGGCGTGACAGTTCTTTAGCCCATTCCCTATCTTGGCCGAGCCATTTGGTGCCAGCTCCACTTGCCAGTGCCTGCTTTTCAGGTCAGGTTAAAAACCAGGGTGTCTCCATTAGGTGTTTCAGGGATTCCTGAGTGCTGGGTATGGGGTATGAGGCTTTTTTCAAGCACAGGTAGTCAACACAGAACCTTCAGGTTCTGTCCTTCTTGGGCTTCTTGGGCTTCAACAGGAGAAATCTCATGTTCACAAACCCACTTTTATTTAGAGACATATGAAGAAGTATATGCTTGTCCAGACTCTACACAATGTGGTGCAAAATATAGTATGTGTAGTAAACATACTGTATGCCTTGCTTTACTTCCATCGGTGGTCATACAGTACTTGCTTTATGTGGTTTTCACAGTGCATCCTCTGTAGATCAGTCCTGTTATTGACAAATGTTAAAAATAATTTTTTGAATTTAACATGTTGTTTGTTCAATAAAATGTAGCACTTTCTTACAAAAAAAACTTTTGATGCTCAGTATGGTTCTTGCAATATATTAACTTGGTTCTGGGTGAATTTCTGACTGTGACAGTCATGCTGTCTCCACACTGGTGTGACTTTACAATGCAACTTTTATTGTTCCGTTTGGTTTCTATTTTGCAGTCATTTAAACTTTTAATGATTAAATTAAACATTTAAATAGGGAGCTGATAAACACAGTAGAGAGTCTGCATTAAAAATGCAAAGACAATAGTTTTTAGAATGTTTATATTGACAGAGTTTCAATTTAGGGGAAAAACATACTCCATTTATTTTAGACAAAAGCCAGTTATTGTTTTCTTTGTAGGCACAGAACGTTGTAGGCACAACTTCACATCATCGGTATTTTAAACAATATCAATATGTGAACTCAAATACAGGAATGAAGAAGTACTGTATTCATATTTACTTTTGGATATCATACCCTGAAATGATGACATAATCTTATTTAAAAAAAACAAACATGCAATTTATACCTGAACACCTATTATTATTTCATTCTCTAACATGCTCATTTTTACAACATGCATTTATGGAAGTTGACATCATGGTTCAGCTGCTGCATACAATTTCAAATGAAATGAGAAGATTTTCTATATAATTGAGTCAGACACCAGGGACAATAACAGGAACAATAACAGGAAAAAGAATATTTGAGTATTGAAAGAAATATCTGTGATACTCCACTACACCAGAGCTACAGTAAGTAAGGAAAATGATGAACAGGATCAAGTTAAAAAGTTGGTTCGAATTAACTTTAGTTAATTTGTTACCAGTGTGCTTAGACATATTGTATAAATAGTAATCTTATATAATTGATCTTGAGATTGTACTGTAAGCATAATGCTTTAAATCTGGTTTAGTTGAATCAGTCTCTAGTATCTGATGTATTTTAAATGCATCGAATTACTAGGTCCTTAAAAATACGTACTTGAATAAAAGTAATTCTAAAGAACTGCCAAAGTAATGTTTTCTTATATAGTTCAGGTGGGTATCTGCATCAGCAAGCATAGGCTGCAAAGGAACAAGTAATAGGTTTATTCCATGCTGAAAAAAAATAAGAAAGAAAACACAACTTTTTTTTAAGCATGTGTAGCGGCGAGGCTTATTAATAAGAAATTAAGTGTTCTGAGCCTTCCCAAATGAGGCCCCATTTCTCTGTTCATCTCTGTGGTGCAGCCACAGAGAAACTATTCATGCAGGCTGATTTAAGGTTTCCTAGGACAGCTCCCAAAGAGGGATGCACTTAGCTAAGCCTGGCTATCATGATCAATGGTCATCCATTGGTACCTATCTGTCTAGGGAGTGCCAGTTGGACATCTGGACTGCATTCCTAAGTGTCAGGAATAAGTGACTCATATCTCACCTTGATCAACCAATCAGGGACTGGTAGGGCCGAGTAACCCACGTGGGACTCTGATGCCCATGGAACTTTCAGTCAATCAACGAGCTGAAGTTCCTCCAGGTAAAAACAGGCAACACAGAGAGCCTGAGAGATTCAGAAGGGATTCAGGAGAATTCAGTGGACTTTTCTAAAGGGAATTCAAAGGAGAATTCCAGGGCAGGACGGCCCAGGAACAGAAGGCTCCCAAGGGCAGGACATTCTCGCAGCGCGCCTCCTGACCATCCTGAGGCTCAGCCCGGACAACCACGGAATGGCCAGTGTGTCCGAGTGCCAGAACTTTCCTTTGTTCTAAGAGTCTAGAGTGGAGGTTGCCAGAGAGTAACCAGAGGATCCACCCGAGGTTAGCACCAGCAGCAGGCCTCGTGAACAGGTCAGAACTGTGGACAGCTGAATCACTATTCAGAACTAGCTCTTCATCAGGAACGAACCGGTCCTCTTCCTAACTTGCTGGGACCCGCAGTCATCTTTTCTCCTGTGCACAAACTTTGCTAGTTAAAGCCAACAATAACTAGCCAGTCAGTGAGCATCAGCAGCGCACCGTCGCAAGCCGCACAGCACAGCCTGGCACACAGCCAGAGAGCGCGGACTGGACAGCAACAGCCTGCAACTGTTTCTTTGTGCCCGCAGGAGATCTGAATCCCCAAAGATTGGATGAGTATTCAACTTCAATGCATTACAGCTCGAGAATTCAATTGTTATCCCAACCAGTTGATATCAATTTAATTCCTAAGAGTTATGTACTTGTTTTGAGTATCTAATGTAGAAGTTATAACCAAGTTCATTTATGAAACGGTCTTAATGAATGATATACTGAACGTATGTCCTCTTGATATGTATAACACTTTGTAAATGACTGAATATATACCTTTTGTATTCTGATAACCCTCTCGATAAGATCTGTTAGGTTTATATGCATATTCTATGTATTAATAAATGTATCCTCGTGTATTAGTACCTGTGTGTGCGCGTTGTTTGAGTTATGTCGCATGGTTGGATTCTAAAGCCATCAAAAGAATCAATTTTGTGATTTACTGCTACAATTAATAATTGTCCCAGTAAATGCCCAAACCCTACAGAACTGGTGCCTTCAGAGAGCCACTACATTTACATTTTGGCTATGGCAACATTACATATTTCGCGTCCCTGGGACGGCTATGATTACATATTTGGTGTCCCTGGGCCAGCTATGATTACACATGTAATAAACCTATTAATTGTTTTCTTATATATGTGTGCTAAGTTGCTTACTGTTAACAAAATACATTTTTTGCAAAAAGCATGTAGTGACAATAAAAATTCTGGCAGGTGAGAACCAAAATGAGCTTTTACAAAAGAAGTATGTTAAAGCGCTTGATAAGGTACAGTATGTTTTGTGATTTTATACAAAATTAACTCCTCTTATCTTGGTTTAAACTTGACCTCAGACCTTTATCAAAATCAGAGATACTGTAGATTAAAATCTTTGGATAAAAATTTTTAAGGGATAAACTAACTTTTACATTTGTCTACTCTATACTACTACTACATGTCAGTTCAAAAGTTCATTTTGGGGAGCACTGGATAATGCGTTCAATTTTGATCAAAAAGAGGTTTCAATGCATATTGTAGATATATTCAAAATATTCTGACTTATGATTTAACATTCCAAAGGAAAAACAAAACTTGAAATAGAAGCCTATATGAATGTTAAAAGATATGACATGGTATTGCAGTAACTTAAATATATACTGATGGAAAAAATAAATGCAACATTTTCTGGAATGAGAATACTATACTGTAGTTACAGTATAGCTTACAGTATGTACTTTCACAAAAAGTTGTGAATTTGTTTTAAGCCTTCTGACCAGCAATACAGCTCGAGCAGTGAGACATTGCAACTCACACAAAAGTTCATTAGGTGCACTTTTACATAACAAGGTCCAGGTGGAACAATGCCTGATCAGATCACCTTTAAAAAGGCCTTAATTCAAAGCTAAGGTCATTGCAAGAAAAAGACCACACTTAGTCAGTTTTCTGTGCATTCCATAATGCCTTGAATGTCACCAGAAGCAAGAGAGAGGGACACTGGCATGCTGCAGGCAGGCATGTCATGGACCAGCGTTGCCAGACACTATGGAGTAAGCCACTCCACTGTGTCCCAACTGCAGAGAAGGTTTCAACAGACTAGTAGGACAGATGACTGTCCAAGATCTGATTTCCCTCGAGTGACCACACCAGACTGGTCCTTCTGAGAGATCGTTTCAGATCTGCCACCCGTACTGCTGCTGGAACTGCCGACAGACACAATACCCACGTCAGTGACAGGACGGTGAGGCTCCATGCTGCTGGCCTGTCAGAGGCCCTCTGCTCACACCTCCTAGATGTCACACCCGACTGGCTTGGGCCAGACAGAGGCTGCGATGGACTCGTCCGCAGTGGCATCAGGCCTCTTCACGGATGAGTCACTCTTCACCCTGTTCCACGCAGATGGGAGGGCCAGAGTGTGGAGGAGGAGGTGTTGCATTTCTTTTTTCCATCAGTATATTTTATAGACAGATGCTGAACGTTTAAACTAACTTTTAAGAGAGACAACACTTGACTGATTGATTGATTGAAAATCTATCCTGCCACTTGTCAAGCACCTCCTAACGTATACAGAATGTAGCTCATGTTTCATACAGGAAGCTGTTCAAATTCTGTGATAATTGTATAGTTCATATAAATAGCTAATATTGTGTACTAAGACTATTAAATGTGAGAAAGGTCACAGAGCAGCTTGGAGGCAAAAACAGTGTATTGTAAAACACAAGATTACAATTGTAGTAAAATGGCCAACAACATTGCCAAATGGCAAAAAACATTTTATTTGTTATAATGAACTTAAAGAACTGGGGCAGTTTATAACCACATAATTGATTAAACAGATTACATAACAAAGTAAAATTCACTGTATATTGAAACAGTACTACTGTAGGTGCTAGGGAGGATCAGAAGTAAAACAATCACCAGTTACCGAATGGTATTTCCTGAGATGCACGGTACTTAGCTAAGATGTATCAGTTTTCAGTAAGGGTGGGTGTTGCACCTACAGACTGTAAATCGCTAATACTGCACCATTTCATAAAATGGATCTATAAACGAATCAATCTTACTCATGTTATTGGTGAAGTTATGACAGTGAGAGTTAAATAGAAGAATACCTTTGAAAGCAATGACATTTTAAGAGATAGTCAACATGTATTTACATAAGATGTTCTTATTTAACTACGTTACTAGACTGTAAAGGGACTAGCTACTGAACAACCATAATGCAAACTGCCATTCAATTTTTGTCTTTGGAATGCAAATGGAATCCAGAGAAGACCCTTACAGACATAGGAATAACATACAAACTACACACAGAGTATAAATCCTCTTTATTCTCATTGTTTAACAAAAAGCATCTGAAGTTAAATTTGTAAAGATAATTTGTAAGGTGTAAATAATACTTTATAAGCAAATACTAGAATTCTAGACTAAAGGTAAGGTTTGGGATAAAAATACGTATTTTTTTTTTCCAAAAAGAGCAAGTTATTATTATATGATTCAGCTATATGAACAAAAGTGAAATTCTTGTTACAAGTTTGATCCTCATGTAAAACCAAATTCACACACGGCTTTAAGTAAAGCTTTAAGTGAAGTCTGTTCTTGCATGATCATAGAATGCATTCCGGTGGATTATATACTGTATCTATCTTTTTTGTATGTTGATGTCTAAAAGACATATAGGCATATGTGTGTGAGATCCATAAATAGAAGGCTCAACATCTCAATGACACACAAATGAATCATCACATAATCTGATTTGACTTCTAAAGTCTTTTACAGAAATAAGCTTTGATAATACATTCTCTCTAGAATTAAACCTACACACCTAAAGTGTAAGCAATAACAAACAATGTTGGATATTTTATCTGGTGTCCTTTCCTTATCCTAACTATTAATATCAACTAATAATGGAAGCAATGTGATGTTTATATGTCAAGTTTGGCTGATCTAACCTACTCATAATACTTCCTAAATGAGGATTTGGTATTGTATAGTTTAATCCTTTCAGAAAACATTGTCAGTTTCCATACCAAATAAAAACAAGAAACTGGAAAGTAAGGGGTAATAGTTTATTTTTTTTCTGTCTTTTTCATTTCCAGCATATTTGCTGAACATTCGGAAAAGGAGGTGTAGCATACTTTGTGTACTGTACACTAATTATTACTGAATAAGTAACGTATACTGTATTATAAAAATACAATACAGAGAAGTTCAGTAATACAACACTATCATTTATATCTAGATAAAATAAAACTAAAATATAAAATATACTGCAAATACCGTCACAGTGGCTGGACAAGTTTACATTAAAAACAAACACAAAATTAAACATTCTACAACTTACCTCAACAGAGTAATACACTCATTTTGCAACATCTATTAAGCATATAAAATACCTCTGATAATGAATTATTTATAAGGTATAACAATAACACATTATTGGCATAATGCTTAGCCTTTTGGCATCAGTAATTGTTACTATAGGCAAAGTAGAGAAGAACAAAACAATTATCTGTATATGGCTACCACAAATACCTGTAATTAGTGTTGTCAGAGGAAAAAATACTTGTACCAAAATAAGCGTTTGTAGTGTTGCACAACTGTAATGATCAATATCATATTGATGAAGGCTCGGAAAGAATTTAGGTCTTGCTGTCTGTGTCACTGCTGCATTATGGTGTGGGTTTAACCTACTTTGAAAAACTAGTGTCCAATAAAATAGGATGTTCTACATTTGTTTTTAAATAGCAAAGTTTCAAATTTTCTGTAACAATTCTTTGTGTTAGCTTGGAACATTGTCTAGAAAAATCCTTAAGTACATTTTCATTAGATGGGGGATTTATTAACTTCTGGTCATGGTAAAATAAATGTAATAAAAATTGTGGTAAATATTTAAAAAATGTTACTGTATATTGCACTAAAATGTAAGCAATGCATTCCATTTTTTACAAGGAGTATCTCACCTGGAAATGTATTTTAAATCTACTTAAAGTTAAAATACCACAAGTTAGATTGCCTCAAGCCTTTATTGTAGTGTACTCATAAGTACTTCATTATTAGTGTCAAACAGGGATTGGCCTAGCTTTAAAAGAATAAGAACCTAAGGCGACTGTCAATAAACATAATCAGATGCTTTCTGTGAGCATGGTTTTGTTTTAAATTTATATCCAATGATTATTAAGACTTTTAATTGAGGATTAGTTATCCAAAAAAAATATTCTGACACACATGGCCTGCATTCCAAAACTATAAATACTCTAACTCTGAATGTATGCATTTGAAGCCTATTATGTTTTGTTGTTTAATACTAATTTATTACAGTACCTTGAGGCAAAAGCATTGCTTTCAACAGATTACTGTTTAGATTTACAGTTATGTTTTTATTTTTTATGGTATGCTTATCTTCTTGTGCAGTCCATTTCATTTTTGTAAAAACAACTATCTAGTGGAGAGTGGCACCATGGTGCAGTGGTTAGCGTTGCTGCCTTTCAGAGCTGGGCCTCTGGATTTAATTCTGGACCTAGAGTTTGTACAGTACATTTTTCCTCTGATCTCTGTTTTCTCCAGGTGCTCCAGTTCCTTCCCACAATCCCAAAACATACTCTGTTAGTGTCTGTGTCTGCCCTGTGTTGGACTGGCATTCAGTCCACAGTCCAGCATTTATCCTGTCTTGTGCCCATTGCTTGCTGGGATAGGCTCTGACTCCCCTGCAACCTTTAATTGGATGAAGAGGTAAGAAAATGAAAGAAAATACAGAATGGGTCTCAAAAGATGTATTTTTTATACTCTCAAGGGTTTACTACCCAATTCCCCTACATTTATGTTTTATCTTGGTAAATCATGAAATATGAGTCTTATAATTCTACAAAGGTGCAGAACACACTAATTTCTATTCCTACTCTTCCTTTGTTAATGCATAAAAATTCCTATTCACCTTTCATGGGTGGCATGGAGGAGCAATGGTTAACATTCCTGCAGCACTGGGCCCTGGGTTCAATTCTGGACATGGGGTACTATGTGTGTGGAGTCTGATGTTCTCCCTGTGTTCCCATGTATTTCCTCCAAGTGCTCCGGTTTCCTCCAACATCCCACTGTCCAAAGACATACTGGTAGGTAAATTGGCTCCTGGGAAAACTGGCCCTGGTGTGAGTGTGTGCATGTTTGTATCTGTGTATGCCCTGTGATGGACTACCATATGCTGTATACTGTGTCACAACCAGGTTAATAATTCCTTATCTACGGAAAGTTTAAAGTCATTCTGTATGTGGTAATTAAATAGAACCTGGAGTATTTGTAATGTATGTCTTGCAATTGTATTCTGGGCTCACAGGTATTTCAGGTCTTTCAACCATCAGACACCCTCACCTAGGTGACCCAGCTGTGGTTGAGCAGACCCCCACCTGTATCCAAATAGCGCTAGCCTGAACCAATGGAGCACTTTCTCTGACTTGCAGCATCAGTGGCAGCTCTGATTGCCTTCCTCCTCTGATCGCCATGATGCCCAGCACACTCTAGGCCATATTGAAGGATTTCCCTGCAAAGGCCCAATGGGCTACTTTAATAGGCATGCACCTTGCCATCCAGCCCTTTGAACATCACTTCTTTGCCAGTTCTTCATTCTTGGCTCTCTTCCTCATTGGACTCCTCCAGGCGTTCTTCCCATGGGACTGTAAGATCCAGCAACATGACTTGTTTGGATGTGTCCGACAGATCGTGAACTTTATTCAGTGAGGATCAGCTTTCCAAACCTCAGGCCACCTTGAAGTCCATTGCTTGCTTCTACATATTCTAGGCTCCCTGCTGCTGCATCTCCGCCATCCTGTTGGTTTTCTCTTCTTCTATTACTGCTCACATTCCCTCCTGGATCAGCTTGCATCTTTCCTTCCCCTGAACCTTGTCATGGAGTGACGATAGAACACTGCCAAGTCCAGCTCTTCCGGACACAATTCTGACCCACAACAAGCTGTGTTGTAGCCATGCAGCCGGCACCTTCCAGTTCGTCCCTGTCCTCACCTCGATGCCCACTTTAGAATCTTAAGGACCTCTTGAATCTCTATACTGCAGTGCTTCTCTTGCACGAGCAACCTTCAATTTCTCATTCAGGATGCTAAACAGTAACTTCAGCTTGTTGTCCAGCATGTACAAGGCAATCCTGCTCAGTCATAAAGCCAATCCCAGCCATCTGGAAAAGCATCAGCTTATCATCCTCTCAAATCCTTCAAATATTAATATTGGGTCTTAGTAGACCAGAAGGGACCAGAGGATCCATGGCAGGATATTATATTGGTACAGTACATGCATGCTTTGAACTTACCTGCCTGCCACCCCTCTTGGTTAGTCTGGATGGTTGGCATGTTGCTTCTGTCAGCAAACAATATTTTAATTCATGGTCTGAAATTACAAATATAGTCTTGATTTAATCAATTTTTATAATACAAAGTTTTTTATGATGAAAGTGTAAAATTAATTTCCAGTTAGTGAGGAAGATATGACATACAGTGGATATAGAAAGTCAAGTCCCTCCAAACTGGATGACCGAGCAAGAAGGAGACAGATCAAAGGCTACCAAGAAGCCAATGGCAACTTTGAATGACCTACAGGCCTTTATGGCGAAGACTTGTCATTGTGTGTGTTGTGGGAAATTCTTCATCGAAGGAGCAGGACACAGTCTTGTGTGGATTCAGTTGTTTTATTGAGCTCAATAATAACATCAATGCGTGTTGAGTCTGCCCCGCAGGACAGACAAACCGCAAGGGTTTCCCTGCTCTTATATACAGTATGATCTCAGGAAGATGTTTTGTTTCACCGCTTCATGTGTATTCGTCTTGCCCTTTGATATGTAGCATGAGTTGACCGGTTGGTCCTGTCTCACGTCTTGTCCTTTGACGTGTAGCCGTCCTTTGATATGTAACATGAGTTGACCTGCTAAGTCCTGTCCCAAGTCCTTTGATGTGTAGCTGCAATTGTCGGAGCTGCTTAAGATATGTTAAGACAGCCGACATATTACACAATGTGCTTGAATTAATACTGTAGTGTGGAATACAGATAAATTATATATATATATTTTTAATCAATAATATATATAATTGTTTCAAGTTCTACTTCATGTGCATGTGACAACAATATCACAAGCACTCCACAAATCTAGCCTGTATGGGAGGTGGCAAGACAAAATCCACTACTTAAGAAAAGCCACATCAAGTCTCGTTTATATTGTGCTAAAAAGCACCTTAAAGATGCTGTGGTCAGATGAGACCAAAATCAAACTTTGTCGCCAGAATCCAAAACGGTACATCTGGTGAAAACTCAGTACATCTTACCATCCAAAAAACACCATTCCTCCAGTAAAGCATGCTGGTGGCAGCATCCTGTTGTGGGGGTTTCTCTTCAGCTGGGACTGGGGCACTTGTCAGGATAGAATCGAAGATGGATGGTGCAAAATACAAAATATAAATAGACTCAAGGTTGTAATTCAAGCAAAAAGTGCTTCTACCAAGTATTAACTCAGTGGGGTGTTCTCTTATCCATCCCAGTTATTCTACTTTTTTTCCAGAAATGTTGCTTTCTTTTTTCACTTGGATGTCGCAAGGTACAATTTGTAAATACAACTGGAAAAAGTCACATTTTTATTTGTCTTCTATATGGGCTTTAGGGTAACAAAAGGTGAATATTTTAAAAGGGAGTGGTTACTTTCTATACTCACTCTACAGTATATGAAATGTTTATCTCATGACTAAATGCAGTGTCTTTTAAAGTTTATTTTTTGTCCCCCCTCATTTAAAAGAACAACATTCTTTAGTGAAAAGGGAGCTTTATTTTAAAACATGTCTAAGGTTATTGTTTTAATCCAAATTGCATCAAACACATCAGATAATGTAGTTTTCAGGAAATGCCAACTATCCAGTACAATGGACATTCTGAAGTAGGGTCATAAAGCCTGATGTTTATGAACAAAGCACATTGAAAAAAAACATAACATATGTGTGCCGTAATTGACATTGCCTTTAAACCTAGTTTAATGTAGATAATGTAGATAAAATGGATTTCTAGCATATGTGCATAAATATGCTATTTCTTCATTTTAAGACCTGGTGTTTTCAACATTTATTAAATGCCACTGTGAGGTGACGAGAAAATGTATCACAACATGTCCAAAAAATAACCCAAAATAACCAAAAATAAATAGTTAAAATAAACTGATATGTGTTTAATCTTAGAAAGAAACAGACAGAGAATAGAAAAATGGATAGTTATGACAAAGTAGTATTATATGAATCCATAATGCCATAATGCCTTAATTTTCAATTGATTCGGGCATCTAATTTTCCTTCATTCCAAATTAAATTTGATTTCTGTCACCACTTTCCATAAAGGTGAAAATGAATGCATCACTCCAGGACATTATGATTCATCTGTTTTATGTAATATATATAGCCAAGCAATTATTAATCAAAAAGTTTGAAGTGGAGTTTGCCGATATCTGCAAAGAAATTGAAGCTCTTTTTCTTGACTTTATGGATATACTGTATATAGTATTGATATAGTTGAATGGGTCATAAAATGTGTAACATTTGCTGTTCGCAATATGTTTCAAACAATAAGTTGTTTGCTTAGCGGTAGGTGAACTATGAAACAGGTAAACACAGATGATCAAAAGGAATTTTATGGTTTACTCTAGCTAATTAACCTCTTGATAAATCATTAGAAGTTTCAAACATAGAAACACTAAAATTATACAAGGGATAGGACAGGATTACAGAATTCTATATTTCTGGGTCTGTAGAATGTTTCGACATTTTTAATTCCCATTCCATCACTACCACTGTAACAATATCATATAAGTACGTATACGAAAGACCTTAACTGAAGAAGATAAAAATCAAGTTTTGTTGAATGGAATGGAAAAAAATGCAAAAATGTGCATCGCAATTTGATATTTTTCCATATCACTAAGTGAAATACAGTTGTCTTTACTGTCTTTTTGACATACTGTATCAAACATTTTCTAAAACTCGAAACTCGAGCACATGACATTTGGATGATAAAGCTCAATTTGCACAGAAAGTGCACAGGAAGTACTTTATTAGTTTGTTTCAATTGGAAAACCTCAGATTTTTGTTAATTTGCGAAGGATGTTTAATCTTTTATCTGGCCATTACGTTTTGATTACAAAGGATATTGATCCCTCCCCACAGAAGCATTTTTCTCTGAAAAGCAAAGCAAAAAGAAACAGAATATACCGTAGTTCATATAAAAGAGTTCATATAAAAATAACTACTAAGGTTTTCTATAATGTAGGTAAGCTAAGTTATACTGTATAACACAATATGCTTCCACATGGTTTAAATTGTCTTTGCTTCGATTATTGCCCTTCTCTGCAGTCGGGGCACAGTGAAGCGGCTTACTCCAAAGTGTCTGGCAACGCTGGCACGTGACATGCCTGCCTGCAGCATGGCAATGGCCCTCTCCCTTGCTTCTGGTGACATTCGAGGCATTATGGAATACACAGAAATCTGACTATGTGTGGCCTTTTTTATTGCAGTGACATAAGCTTTGAATTAAGGCCTTAAGGAAGAAAGGTGACCTGATCAGGCATCGTTCCACCTGGATCTCTTTGGGTAAAAGTGCACCTAGCGAGCCTTCATGTGATTGGCAAGTTGCAATGCATCACTGCACAAGCTGTATTGCTGCTTAGTGGGCTTAAAACAAATTGACAACTTTTTGTGAAAGTACATAAGCTATAACTATAGTATTCTCATTCCAGAAAACGTTGCATTTCTTTTTTTCCGTTGGTATATATTCAACAGACCTTTTCAGATGAATAGTGACCTAGTGGGTAGGAATGACGAGAATTGAGATTGTACAGCTTAGAATAATGTATAATCTTAGACATCTTTCTGTTGCATTATTAACAATTCACTACTAGTGGATAGGGTATTCACCATCTCAGTGCTCCTTCATAAGCCTTGATGCTCAGTGCCAAAGTGGAAATGATATGCTTGAAGCTGTTTTGTCCAGCAATAGCAACACAGCGGTTACATTAAACCCTTCACAGTATAAACATGAATACTATCCAAACTTGAATGTTGTTTGGACTAGGGTTGCTATTGATGCCATAATCTTTATATAAATATGGAGGTCTTGACTGTCTGGCCTCTGTCTGAATGTAGTACCCTTGAACAATGAATGCGAGCACCTTGCTCACTGACAAAAGACAGAATCTGCCTGTTGCTAATATGAGTAGACAAGGATTGCTGATGGAGCCATTTTAAGCAATTGAACTTGGTTGCAGTTCTTAGATCTGAGCAAATAGAGCATTACTCTTTCACGTAAATATCAGCTAGATGGAAAGGCCTTTGTTGTATTATGAAAGCTGTGCAGTAACACAGAATGGCCTTGGTTTACACAGTGTGTACTGTTTTTTCAGATTTTCAAAAAGTTATTAAATGCATTTTCCTGAAGAAGGTACTTGTATTGTAGGTAAGTGTATTGTCATATATTAATATAAAAAACTACATTTTTTTCAAAGACTGGGATTTATTGACTTAGCAATTCGTGGAGAAAATGTAAAGTCTCTCTTTAAAGAAAATAATTTCCAAAATATAATTTAATTATGAATTATGTTGCATTTTATTTATTCTCTATGAAGTATTGGTATTGGTATTTTCATAACACAATAACACAGTTCATTGAGTCAATTACAATGAACTGAAAGCAACATACTAAATGCAGTTCAACCCATGGTAAGCCCGCAGGTCCGTGCTACACAATTGTGTTACCTTAGAACCAATCGCAATGAACTTGGCTGCTGAAATTAGTCCACAGCACTGAAGTAAATCTATTCTCAGTTGCAACAAACCTAAAATAACAGCTGCTGCCCTCTAGAGGTTACTAAAGTAGGAAACATTTAAACCACCTCTTCATATTGTTTAAGCAAGTTACTGTAGTAGCATACTAAGCTGATCATTGACTCACATTAGAATGTTTCTGGATATTGTGGAAATAATATTCCCACTACATTATGAATGTTTTGCATCTGGAAAAAAATTATAATATTTAACTAAAATTGCTTTCCAGTTTCCTCATTTATTAATAATATATGTTTATTAGTAGCTTTACTACAGCTAATGTAGAGCCTTTAGTATGTGATAATGGATTTTCAAATATCCTGGGGAATGATGAGAACATAAATCAAGGAAATACATAGTTAAACGGGGTGTAAGTCTTAAATGTGTCACATCTGGGTGTCAATTGAATAGATTTGATGTATTTTTATTGTAATGGAACTCTACACATGTGGTTATCAGGGGAAAGCAGGGATATTGGGAAATTGGGGGTACAGAGAAGCAGGTGGCCTAAATGCTTCTTTGCCAAAGATAGGGACCATCTGGTGAGCAGAATGTAATTTAGGCAAGTGAATAAAGTGGGTCAGCCTTGAAAATTGAATGACTACCATCAAAATGACCAAATATCCTTGAGAAAGGGGCAACAGACTAACAAAATCAGCTAAAATGAAACTTCATGGGTGCTGAGAAACAGGCAGGGGCTAAAAAGTTCCAGCTGGTAATGTCCTATAATCTTTAGCATGGCTAGATACAGGGCACACAGCCATATAATCTCGAATAACCTTAGGTATATTGAGCCAACAAAAGTCTCTGTACAGAAACTCCATGGTCTGTGACATGCCTGGATGTCCATCTAGGTGGGAGATGTAACTCCATTGCAGCACGTCATCAGGCCTGGCAGAGAGGGGAATGGACAAATTTACCAGGAGGCAAGTTCACAGGAACAGGATCAGAGGCCTATGCCACCCTCACAGCCTCACAGTCTCTCCCACCACCAACAGAGTAATTCCAACAATGTGAGTGGATAAAAAATTAATGGGTTCCGTTTCAGCTGGGGAATCATCCAGAGCCTAGAGTCTGGACAGAGCATCTTAAAGCCTGGCCTGTATGAATTAGAGATGTTAAAACAGGACCAAAACAGGGCCTACCCCACCTGTTTAAGGTTAAGCCATTTTGCTCCCTCAATATATGCAAGATTCCTGTGCTCCATATAAACCAGAAATGAATGTGCCACTCCTGCCATAAGGACTTCCAGAACAGTTAAGCTCTTCCATGAAGTTGTCTCCTTTTGAATGTGTCTATGGTTTTCAACCTCCTCTGATAGCCATGCCTCCTGAGCGAGCTTCATAGACAACTCTCTGTTGCCCACATCATAAATCCATTCTGCCATCCCAAATCATAACTCCACTGGCATCCACCTCAAGAACAAACAGCTGGGAAGGATCAGGGTGCTGCAACAGTGAGGCTGAAGTTTATGCAGCTCTTCAGATTATCAAACATGCCTCTGAGATCCACTTACCCTGTCCCAGACTTTTTATCTTAAGGGCAGTAAAGGGCACCTCAATGGTACTGAAATACCAAATAAAATGTTGATAATAAGTGACATGTAGAAAGTGTTCCACCTGCTTTAACATGGAGGGAAAAGGCAGGTCCTTGACTGCCACAACCTTCTGGGGTCAGCAGACGGTCCTTTGGTGGATGGTGGAGATGGCAGTTAGCAGGTTCTCCATATAAGAGCTGTGGAGGGTGAATATGAGGCAGTGCCAGTAAAGAAGTGGAAACATGGTTGGGACAGAGATAGGAGTGTCAGTAGTAGAACCAAGTGTACCGAATGCATGCTGTACCTGTGTTATGGCTTAAGACATGTTTTTAAGCACCAGTTTAATTTAATCAAGACTTGCTTGCTGGGATTTGGCATTTCCATGATTAGGCAGAGCCTGATGCACAAGTTTCCTTCCAATGTCACCTCTGATTGGGGTTCTCAGTTTGTTTTCTAGTTTGGAAGTCCTTCTACAAAAGCTAGGAAATGGGATCAATTTGTCAACATCCTGAGAGTGAAGGCCAGACTGAAGGTACCAACAAGGATTTTTAACCTATCTAGGTTACCATGTTTCTGAATTTCAGGATAATTGAGTATAGCTTCTGCCTTGGGCTGAACTTTCTAGGAACATAATGTTTACCTCTTCCATGATGTTGTCTTCATTTGAATATGTCTATGGTTTTCATCCTCCTCTGATAGCAATAAATCCTACTAGCACTTGTGTCCCTGTGCAGGATCTACAGCAAATTGGCATAAGATTTATCAGTATCTCTCAAAATTGATTCAGTTTGCTGATCACCGTAGACACAACCTTCCTTCTTTTCTGGGCAAAGGGTATGGCTATCCCCCAAGAGTTCTGTCCAGTAAACTGGCCCCTCACATCATAGGCCCTTTAGGATTTTGAAGAGCATCAATCCTATTTACCGGCCAGCCTTGCCTCGTATTATTTTTTACAGACTTTCTTCAATCTTCCGTGTTCTTCTCTTGAAACCTGCCAAAAATAGCCCAATCGTGCTGTCAAACATCCTGCTCCTCCTTTTGAGGGCTTCGTTGACCTGGTTCCTCAACAGAGTATTTACTCTTGTCTGGTTCAGGACAATGTTTAATACCTGGTTAATTCACTGGGTTGTCGTATGGAGGAACAAGGCTATGTTTCCGCAAAGGACTTCAGTGTCTTATATCTGATTCGTTTTTTTATGCCAATTTCCCAAACAAGTGTGGTCCACAGCCAAAGGTCGCCTGTTAGGGAGGAGGTACTGTCATATCCGCACTCGTCGGACTCACTACTAACAGCCCCAATCCTGTTATTGAATCAGTAACAACAACAATGTGCTACAACAGGCAATGAGCTCCACCCACCAGACTGTAATTTCTTGCAGTATATAAGGCCCAACTTCTCCTCCCCATGTGCTTAATCTTAGTTTGTATGCTTGTTGTAGCATTTTCCTGTCACTTACCTTCTCGTGGACCGACTCATTATGCTCATTATGCTCATTCTGCTCTTGCATTGCACCTGTACTGCAATTGATTGCTCTGGCTTTGACAATGGACCGCTATTCTATGCCATTTCTTACTTTAACCTCTGGTGCCTTATTCTGAGCCTGCCTGGACTTTTGACTTATGTCTGTACCTGGATATGTTTTGGATAATCTTCTGGTTTGTGCGTTTGTTCCCTGAACTTGGACCATCCCTGAGAGTAAAGAGTTTATATGTTCTCCTCATGTTCTTGTGGGTTTCCTCCCGGTCTTCCAAAATAGGTCCAAAAAACATACTGGTAGGTCAGTTGGCTTCTGGGAAAATTGGATCTGATGTGAGTGTGTTTGTTTTAGTGTTTATGTGTACCCTTTCATGGACCACCATCCAAACCAGGGTGTATCCCACCTTGTGCCCCGTTGTTTGCTGAGATGGCTCTGGCTCTCGCACAACCCTGAAATGAATGAAGGCATTAGAAAATGTTAATACATTAGCATTTTTTTAAATATCCAATTGATCATTTAAATATAGAATACATTTTATTGAGGTACTTTGAGGTAAAACATGGTTTTAAGGCTGTAATTTCACACAGCTTTTGCAGTGATTTTTGAACACTGAAACATATTGTTTTGTTTTAGTCATTTACTCCTTGTAAATCATACAGAGTCAGATGTTTACCCAAAAGACCAACACTAGAGGCCCACCTATAAGTTAAAGCAGGAGAAAATCAATCTGAAAAATGTATGTGAACCTCAAGTAAGCAGATACTTGAATATAATTTTTGCTTTGTATAAATAAACCTCCCACTTATAAGCAGAACAACTAGATTCTTAAGTGTTTATACAAAGATAAAAAAGATAAAGAGGTATGCACTGAAAAGTAAATAATAAAAGTTGTCTCTTTTGTGTAGGCAGTCAAAGACCACCAACAGTAAAAAAAAGTACTAGCTCTCATAGAGAACAGATAATCTGTTGTTTTTTGGAGCATTTTTACAATATAAACAAACAGAAGAAACATGTAACAAGTTCACAGATAGCCTGAGAAATTGTACAGGACAATCCTTAGCACTGTTTTTTTCCTGTCATTGTTTAAAGCATAGAAAAAATATCAAACATTAAGGTTCCCAGGAGAGCTACCTGCATAGATCGTCTTTATTCACTAACGTTATCTTACTAGGTTTGGCAGAAAATTAAGATCATATGTAACAGACTTTTTAACTTGTTTAAATGTTATCTACATCTTAAATAACACAAATGCAGAATTTAAATTCTTCTACATACTGTATATACAAAACAACCATCTATCCATAAATTCAAGGATAGATCCAAGGAATAGATACAACATGATCTCGCTGTACTGTTCTAGCCTTCCTTCCTTCCAACACTTGCTTCTTTGCATCAAAATAAGTATTTACATTTTGGCTGTTACAATCTTCTGATACAGTCTGGACAAACATGTCTGTTCACTGGTCTCTGAGAGCTAGATGGGGTACATCATCCTTGTTCATTCTATTAATTTTTACTGGGGCTCAGGTCTGGCAAGGAGGGCATCCACTGCATAACTCAAATTTTCAGCAGCATGAGGATGTTGGAATGTTGTCAGATCAGGATGAGTCTGCAGGATGGGCAACAAGTAGAGTCCCAGGACTTGATCAATGTAGGACTGTACCATGCAGTTAGGTAGTTATCACTCTTGTGTCAATCTTAGAGAAGGATCATGACTAAGGATCTTTTAGATTGTGACCTATCATTGATAGCAGTTGCCCTTGGCTATAATGTTTTGCCTTGCTAGAGACTTTTGACTGTAAACCCCTTTGGTGAAAGTGAAAGTGGCACAGCCTCCAACAAACCAGTGGTACAAAGGTGGTGTTTTCTTGATAAGTGGGATTGGTATTTTAATTTATACCAGGTTTGGAGTGGGACTCCAAAAAGGGTTACCGTTCTACCAGAAAACGTTCAAACTAACAATAGATAAAATAATTAAAACCCAATTTGGTTTTTAATGGTTTCAGTGCTTGCATTCACTTTGACAGAACTATCAAAGGCAGTGTAATGCATTTCAAATAATAAATATGTTGCATTTTATCTTTGTTTACTAACTGCTTTAATCTGTTCTCTGACTGCTTTATTGTCTAATGGTCATCCACTTAACATTCAAAGCTACAATGATACAGTTTTTCAGTGTTCAGTGTTCAAACCTCTGGATAAGTAGAGTATCAACCAAGGTTTTCATTGGAATACATACAGTACTGTGATCTCTGCCTTCCTCATCCTGAGATTTGTTTTGTAGGTGGGCTGTTCTTTCATTGCACATTGAAATCAATTCTTGGTTTGATTCATCCAAGCACTGTAATTCAAAGAGCCTCATTAAGACCACTAAACATGGTGTGAGTCACACTGAAAGTGATAAAGAACTGATCTACGGTATATATTATTATAAAATAGGCACAGGAATGGGGTAGTAGAAAGGAACAGAAGAAGTTTAATTAGTAACTCAAAGATGAGCTTAGAACATTGTTTGTGGATTTGTGTAACTCCCTCAAACTGTAAATAATGAGTACTGGTATTTTACTGTACCTTATGGTTACATTTGTGTCCATTTTCCTGAGACCAGCCCCTTAAAAGATTACTTACTATGTCCCCCAAACCTATGGATGTACTGCAAGACTTCTACAGAAACACCTTATTTTCATGGTGTACATAAACACAGATATTTTACTCTTTCCTAGAACTAAGATATATTTATATATATACAATACAATACAATTACAATACAATATTTATCCACATTTTCTAATACATTAGTACAGTACATATTCGCTGGAAGAATCGGAGTCTAACCCAGTAAGCAATGGGCACAAGGTAAGATATGCTCAGTACAGGATGCAGGGATACAAACACACACACACCTACTCCGGGGTCAGTTTACAGAAGTATTGAATTTAAAAAGTTTAAAATTAGTATAACAATAACCACTCAAAATATATAAATATTTTGTATAAAACAAAGTTTTGAAAACTTAACTTGTAAGCATGTAAGTGTTTGAACCCACCATCTGACAAATTCGTTGCAAGCCAACAACTACAATATATTATATTTCACATTGTTCAATATTATAGAGTTGCACATATATTTACTAAAGAGAATACATTTTTTCTAGAGTTATTGTTTGTAAAATAACACCACACTACAGTACAGCTACAGTATGACAGTACAAGAAAATAATACATACAAAACGAGAGAGCCGTTTCATGAAACAAACTCAGCTGTTATTTTTTATCAAAGGTTAACTCATTCTTTAACAATAACTACATTTCTTGCAAAGGAATGATTATCTTTTACCTTTATCTGTATTCGTTATACAGTATATGTTGTTACGTTGGTGGTTCTGAAGCTTGTGTTAAGTTATGTCACATAACATATAGTTTAGGTTAATAATCATGTTCAATATTTACTTAGATTTAGAAAAACATACAGTACAATTTGTGTTTTTGTTGTTCTCGGTTTTATTTCTAGTTCAAGTATATTATTTTACTGTTTTTTTTTCACTCCCTTTAGATAAAAAAAACAGATCCAGCAGCTTTCATAGTGTTCCTTTGATTGTGGTGTTACATAGAGTAGTGTTTCACAATTTAAAAAATAGTTATTGTAGAATTATTTACATTTGTTCACATTTTTATTGTGGGACTTAGTGAACTATGTACAATGCAATTAAAAAATGCTACCATGAATGACAAATAACTGACATGTATTCTTCAATATTCTTAGTTTTATTCCAAAGAAATAAGATTTTACACAAAATAGCAGTAATGTTTTATTTTCCTTAAGCCTTACAGGTCCGTTACTATGATGTTTTTATTTTTAGTTTTCTGTGACAACGCCTGGTTTGTCTTAAGCAGTCTGATGATGCAGTCTTGCTTGCAGATCAATCCTCTGATAAAAATTATTAACATGCAATATAGTCTGCTATATTCTTCTTCCAATGTTTCTAAACAAATGAACGCCAATAAAGAACTGGAAGATCTAGAGAAAAAAGACATTTGAAAAAACTTTAATTGTAATAACCTGTTGGCTTATTCCACGATTTATACCTTACTTATAGTGTACATCTGTTGGTCTCTTAAATATTTGACTATTACTTTAATAAGGAAAAGAGTAGATCTGTAATGCCATCAAAAGTACATACTGTATGAAAGAATTGTTTCTGTGTTTTTAATGATGGAAATCATCACTTTTATCTATTGCTTATACTTTTTTGGGTGTCTATCTTCTAAGAATAAAGAATTCCATTGTTTGTTTAAAGAAAACTTAATGTATATAGGTAAAAGTCTACATTACAGCACACACGATTGATAAATATCACACAGCCCACTAAGAAAAAAGCTTAAATAAGAACTAAACAGTGAAACAAAGTACCATCCCTTTCTTCCCTAGTAAGTGTATGAACAGTCTTATGTTTTTATTTTCATAAAGTACCTGAATTATGGTGAGTCCTAAGCCAATGCTCAAAATTCCAAAGATATTCTCTGACAGCCAGTCATCTATTTCTTTTCCACAGCCCTTTCCAAAAAAGAAACAACATAAGAAAAAGAGACCCATCAGTATTCCTCTATAACATCATCTATTAATGTCAGTAGATTATGCCCATTCTTTAGATTCTACCTAAGGAAAATAATAAAAAATAAAATCCTAAAAAAATCCCTGTATGTTTCAGTAAAGTTGTAACAGAGATGTGATGACTACAACACTTCATAGGCAATTGGAAAGACTGAGAATAAAGTAGGTTTCTGGGAAGGATTGAACAATGAGGTAAACACTAAGCACATACTGTTTAGTATTTCTCAGGAAATATTTAATTAGTTTATGATAGCTAACATTACATACATGTTATAAAATAATAACACGTGTTTTTTACACCATAGGAAAGACAGGACTGAGATTAGGGGGGTTATGCAGTACTTTGTAAATTTTAGTAGTTCAGGTGGTTAGCTGCGTCAGCATGCGTAGGCTGCAAAGGAATAAGTAATTGGTTTATTCCATGCTGAAAAAAAGAAGAAAGAAAACACAACGTTTCGGCCTTGGAGCCTTCTTCAGGTGTGAGAAACACAAGGCAGTAAGCAAAGGTAATGTAGCGGGAGAACAAAAGCTGGGAGAGAGGAGGACCAAGAGGCAGGAGCAGGGGACAGAAAGAGATGCCAATCATGAGGTGTGAAGTCAGAATAGGTGTAGAGAGGTGTAAAATGAAACCTCCAATGAATAGAGAAAATTTAGAAGAAAAGTAGTCTGTCGTTAAGAGAAGGGGGAAGGTATGATCCTAGCTGCAGGATCTTTTTACTTTGTAAATTTGTTTAGACCTGTATTATGGTGTCCCATTTTGTAAAAAATACAAAATGATACACACCCACTTTTTTAAAATCTGAATGCTCAAACTGAAGACTTCTAAGTAAGATACTGTATATACTGTATGTTACAGTAAATGATAGCAAGAATAAAATATGGAATATGTTGAAAAAAACTTATATATGTGATTGCATAAAGATTCAGAACAGTAAATTCAATAATTGGTGAAAATATTTTGGGCAGCAATTAGAGCAGCATATTTTTGCCCATTCTGCATGGCACATTTCCTCAGGCTCTCTCAAATTGCTTGGGAATCACTTATGGACAGCGGTTTTCAGATCTTTCCATGAGTCTCAATAGGATTAAGGCCAGAAATTTGACTTGATTAATTACTTTTTCTTATTCTTAAGTCACTCAAATGTAGTTTTGGCCTTGTTGTATGAATCATTGTTCTGCCTGCAGAAAGGTGAACAATTGTCTCAGTTTTAGATTTGAAGTAAGCTTTCCTCTACGATTTGCCAGTACCAATATATCTCCACATGATTCCCAGTCCCTACTGATGAGAAGCAAAACTATACCATAATGCTGCCACCACCATGCTTTGCAGTTGGTGTTGACTGGGTTGATTGAGTGTTGCATTATATGGAGCGTGCATCAGAAGGCTTCGCATTTAGACGAGAAAGTTCAAGTTATGTGGTGCCTGATCACTTAGGTTTATTGTTGTAAGCTCATGCATATTTTGAGTTTTTTGTTCAGTTCAATATAAGGCCCCTTTGTTGAGTGACTGGGATATTGTTGAACTATAAACATTTTCTCCCATCTCAACAAATGAACCTTTTCAAAGTCAGCACTGGGCTAAATGTGGCATCCCTAAACATCTACTGATTAGTATCTACTCAAAGGGGTCACTCAACTTTGTGACTCATTAAGATAACTTTATACAGCTAAATTAAGTTAGGGTTGCTCGAGCAAAGTGTTGGAATACTTATACAATTATGGTTTTCTTTTAATATTCATGATTCTTCTTTATTGCTTTGAATGTGTGGAGTATGTTGTCAATATAACACATAGTAATTGCTACTTCAAAGTGTAATGAGTGCAAGCTTAAAAGCAACAAAATGTAAACACTGTGCAACGTTCTGAGTATACCTGAAAGAAAATGTACTTTAACAGCAGACAAGACCTTACCATGCTCAGACAATATTCACAAGTGTCTTTAAGACACTTTGAACACCTTTGGTGAAATTAGCAGTGTTGATGTTTAGTAGTTAAAAGGATAGATGAAAAAAGTATATTAATTGACTTGTGAAACCAAGGAGTGCACCAAACTTTATTTAAAAAAGCAAAGTGAGTTAATACATATTTAAATTTAACTTTATCTACTCTAGTCATCTAGCATAAAGTCGATTTTGTGGGATTTTAAAGTAACATAAACTTGTAATCATTTGGCTAATATTCATGTCAATCATATTTGTTTGTTAGCTTTCATTCTCACCCCTCACAGTAGACAGCACTGACTCTGTTCCATTAGTACTAATATTAATGCAAAAAAGTTAGATCTTAAAACCTGTACTCTAAAACAGACATCTTAAAATTGCATACCTTTTTGTAAAGGTGTAGATTCTGTTCAGTTTCAGAACAAAATATACTTGAAGTTGTAATATTAAAGCAGGAGCAAGGATAAACACTGGAATCATTAAGTGATGCAATGTAGCCATTTATCTGCCAGTCTGTGAAGTTGTATATTCCACAGCATTCCAGCTAGGAGAGAAGGAAAAAATAGGACATGAATACTGGTTATTTAAATTTCTCATCCATAGATGAGACTATTTCTGTAAGTAGTATTTTACAGCTACAGTAAAGCCTACAGTGATATAATGTATTGTCTAGTTAATAAATCCCATCTATTATGTGTTATTCTTTATACTATAATAATTCTAATTAATTATTTTATGTTATAAAGATTGGTTCTATACTGACAATAATAACTTCACACAAACCTTGTGTTTCTATTATATGATTCTTTTTACACTTAACTATGAATTTAATTTATAAAATTTGAGAAATCAAAAGTAAACAAAAGTTACTTTCAATTTAATTTTACAATATAATCTTGGATATATAAAATCTTAGTTCAAAAGATGGTATAAAAGTGATCGTATTGTGATAGTACTGTACATTCCCTTTAAAACACTATTTAAAGAATTCCGTCAAAATATATATACATACATTGTGTTGCACTGCATCCAGAATTTTCCATTCATTTTTGTTGTTGTCAGGTTCTGTGGTGCCATTTCCCCCATAAGTTGTAATCATAAGGTGAATTTCCTTCTCTAGGACATCATTAATCTAAAATAATTCCAATTTGTTTATTTCATTAATTTAATTTAGTTTTTTTAGAGATCACAAACACTAACATTTTCTCTTTTTTACAACACTGATTGAAAAATATAATACATAACATAACTGTCATGGATGTCAGAAGGGACGAACCGTGGAATGGCAGGAGAACGATTAAGACCCTATGAGTAGCGGTGGAATGGGGAATTAGCCCGGGCTCAGCAGTTCAGGAGTCATATAGAAACCAATGCCCTCAGGCAGCGGATGTGGGGCAACCTGGTGCTAGGCGGGTCTCAGGACATCCGAACGTCAATGCTGAGCGAAGGTGAATGAATGAACAAGAAATATACAGTATACTGTATCCCCAGAGAGAGAGACACTGGAAGGACAGCAAAGCGCAGGAATCTAGGGACAGGACAGAGTAGGAGCGCCCACTGGCTGCAGAGGGTGTGACAATAACATGCAATATCTTTAATCAATATCGTAAAGGCAAATGATTCTACGTGTATTTACAAGTGCATGCTGCACTGGACTGAAAACAGTCAAGCTGATTAGAGATGTGAATATACTGTATGGGAACACAGAGGTGAGAGTTAATGCCAGGAGTTCTTTGAACAGTATACAAATCAATTTACCATAATCCATTAGAGTTGAAAAAGACATGTTACAGTTGTATTGTTACTTTGTTTGCCAACAGCAAGTAGTCAGCCAATTGTGAAGTAGTTGTGTTTTAACCTGGTGAAGCATAATGGAATAATATTTGTTATTCAATACTGATTTGTCTTTTAATTTATGAATTGTTTGTCAGTGAGGGTGATGTAGATGTGAGTTACATTAGTAAGATGAGACAATGTTAACTTTCAAGGGTGTCCCACTTGACATATCTAACATATAAAAATGTGGATTTGTAATTGGCTATTACAAATTGGGAACTGTAAAAGGGGCTAATGATTTGCAATTCTCACTTAATTAAAACATTAATCTACTTGCATCTATAAAAAATGAAAGAGCTTGCATTTTATAATAAAATATTTATTTGATCAATAAATGAATACATATTTGGAATATTTTGTTTTATTCTAACATAGAAGTGGACAAGCAACGTTGTCATGTTTAAATTATTTTTTTCCCCAATTTAATAAGGTATGTGCTTAAAGAATGTCAATTAACTTGGTGTCACCCTCAGTCCTTTGCTGCCCTACTCTCTTTACATATTTTTTGTTTCATAAGCTTGCACTTTATTTCTGAACAATAATGCAGAAGTCATCATTTTCTCACGAGCTTGAATCTAATTAGTTTAATTCAAATCCCCAGCTTTGCTTGGGACATGCTGCAACAATTTTCTTCTGATTAGCCTTCATGCTTCTGCCATTTGTTTGGTTTCTGAAAACTTTGCTTTTCTCTCTGTATCCTTTCGAACTCACTTATCTCGTGTTACAATTACAAACATTTCACATTCTCTATCAGTTTCTAAAGTCCTTTGTTTTTCCTTACAGTCTTTATCCTCTTATCTCCCCTTATTCCCTCTCTCAACCACACCCCTCCTCTCCTACTGGTAAATGGAAATACCTTCTTCACACTCTCTATCCTCACAATCCCCTCCATCTGTTCCTGTGCTCCAATGTTGTAAAACCAGCTACAGAATCACTACCAGGTCTTCCTCACATCAAAGAATGCACTTTGCCTCTACCTTCTCATTGCTCTTTTGCTCTGTTATTGGTACTGTCCCATTTCACTGTACATGTCTGATGCACCGTGACATGTTTTTTTTACACTTCATAAAATTCTGCAGTTTGCATTTTTATAATAATAATAATAATAATAATAATAATAATTGCTTGGACGATGCGACGGCAGCCATAGTGCGCCAGAACGCTCACCACAAATCAGCTCTCAGTGGGGAGGAGAGCAGAGTAATGCAGACAATTTAAGATGGGGATTATTAGGAGGCCATGATTGGTAAGGCCAATGGGAAATTTGGCCAGGATGCCGGGGTTACACCCCTACTCTTTTCGAGAAACACCCTGGGATTTTTAATGACTACAGAGAGTCAGGACCTCAGTTTTACGTCTCAACCGAAGGATGGCACCTGTTTGCAGTATAGTGTCCCCGTCACTATACTGGGGCATTAGGACCCATATGGACCACAGGGTGAGCGCCCCCTGTTGGCCCCACTAACACCTCTTCCAGCAGCAACCTTAGTTTTTCCCAGGAGGTCTCCCATCCAGGTACTGACCAGGCTCACACCTTAGCTTAGCTTAGCTTCAGTGGATTGCCAGTTGTGAGTTGCAGAGTGATATGGCTGCTGGCAGCCATATTACTACTGTATGTAATTTACTGTATTAAGGTGACTGATGAGATTTCCCTCTTTTTAATTTTGATTGTATCTTTCAAAAGCTAACTTAGACGTAGTCTTCAGCAAGACAAATAAGGAAAGAAAAAATTCCATCCTTATGAATGCAATAGAGAGATGAGATATAATTGAGTATTTGGTGTGACTCACCTAGCTGGGGTAATAGCAGATTATTGTGAGGAGTAAACTAGGGACTTTGCTGCAAGGGTGAAGATGGGAAGGCAGGGAGGATATGAGAGAGATATGTGAAGGGAAGACCTGGGTGTGAGACTTACTGTATAGTACTGTATATACTGTACAGTATGAAGGTAGGTGGAAGTGTGCAAGATTGCAAGAAGTGTGCAAGAATCTAACCTTCCTCCTGAACGTCTGTTATAAACATAATTGATTACCACTGTAATGGGAATATTGCTATTGAATTAGAATTGAAAGTGCAGCATATGTCAATACACAAGTAATAGGTTTATTCCATGCTGAAAAAAAGAAGAAAGAGAACACAACGTTTCGGCCGTGGAGCCTTCTTCAGGTGCCAATACACTGTATATGTCAATACAGTGTGACAGCAAGTACGAGCACAAGATAGTTGAGATTTTTCAGCTAAATGGAACTAATCCTTCTTGCATAAATGAGAGAAATTAATTTCAGCACTATTAGATTTAATAGAAACTCTTCTGGACCCCACAACTACTTAAAAATACCACGATCACAATTATGGGAAAGAATTAAGATTAATTTCTAAATCACCAAAACATTTCTCGTAGTTATGTAAAAAATATGTGTTACAAGTATTTTAAATCATGCAATCTGTTTTGTTATGTTTTGTTTTGTTTTTTGGGGGGGGTTAAAATAGTGTAGTTTGTTATAATTGATAACATTCCAAGAAATACACTAACCTTAATCTGCAAACACAATTACTCACTTACCTTATTTTTATTTATTAATAGTACAAAAGTGATAAGAATCTGGCCAGAAACTATTATGATCAAACAGCTCAAATACTGAAAAAAAAGAATAGAACACAAGGAAATAGGTTAAAAATAAATAATATGCACAAGGGAAGTCAGTATGTCGCCGACTTTAAGGCAAAACAATATTTTATATCAATTGTTTTTGACTGTGCAGAGTAGTCTGGACAAACAATTAAAGTTTTTATCGGGGAAATTACTGTATGTATGGTCAAAGCCATTACAAAATCCTATATTATGATATTTTCCTTCAATCTTATTAACTTAAGTGTATACGCACAAGGCAGCAAAAAAAGTGATATATCAGAAGAATTAACATACTTCTTTGAATTGTGTGACCTTTCAGCCTGACAACAATGGAGCTTGTTCTGCATCATCTATCATGATCAATACCTTGGGTATCTTACTGTCACAATAATATGTTCAGTTTCATCATGGTTTTCCTTTTTATGTATATTACTTTTAAAGCTCCTTCAAATAAATTAATATAGCAAAGTTCTTTGTATTAGTTAAGTTAAACCTTAATCTTGCTGGGTGCTGAGTAAAGTATCTACTTAATGACTAATTTAAATTAACGTTCAAAGTAATTAGCTCTGTTTCTTTCAGGACTAAAATGTCATTCAAATCCCAACAGTATCATAATGATACTGTGTTACAATAGTATAAAAGTGAAATAATAATTGCATGTAAGATTTCCTGAATACATTAAATAACACATTAGTTATACAGGACACTTTAAGCATTATGTTATTAGCTTTCAGTGGGTGGAAAATAAAATGATAAATTATTTGTTTAGATACACACATCTGTTGGACAATTAACATATTTCTTTTTAGTTTTGTTGAATATTTAACAAGTACTGTATGCTTTTAATTACATTTATGTACTCTGGATATTTTTATCATAAATAAATTACCTATTTAGTAATTAAATACAGAACTCACCATTAGTAGAAGGCATCTTATTTCTTTGTAAGCACCCAAACAACCTATGAAGCAGACAACTGCAACTACAAAGCCAATTATAAGAAGACAGGTTGCAACAAATTCTACAGGTTCAATAGGTTGATCCTCAGCTCCTATGAAAGTAAAATTACAGATTTCAAATAAAGAATCTAGGTAGGTTTGTCAGCACAATTACTGTACTCTTCTACTATTGCATTCCCTAATAAATAGATATCATATTTTAATCTAGACAATTTAAACAGCTCTCAATAGTCAAATTCTTTAAGTTAAGAGTTTAGAATGCGGTGCCCAAGATAGCAAGAGACAAAATCAGATGAAGATGGTTTGAAAGAACAAACTTTAAATTTTTGTTTTTAGAATTTTTGTATTTGTTTTTTTTTAGGATATGATATGACTGCAAGAGAAATGAGAAAAGCTAATCATTAACTATTGTATTTCCACAGCTGCTTATCCGTGCATGATGTCATGATATACACTACAGTATAAGATTTCTGTTGATCAAGAGTTATATTTGTAATGCCATTGCTGAAAAAATATTTAATATTTAAATAAAAGAAATAGTTTTGTACCCCTGGACTGGAACTGCAGACTCCACTGACCCTTTATTAGAAAACATTTCCTGACAGCAGCAAACTTCCATCTCTATAAACATGATATATGACTTACATTGCCTTCTGAGTACCTGATATAAACATTGCATTATATATATATAGTTTACTTACGTATTAATGTGATAAAACTATTTCTGTCAAACAAAATCCAAAGTCCACTTCCTAGAAGCAAGAAACCCAGAACCTAAAAAGGAATATTTATAGTGCATTGTTCTATAGTCCCATATCATCTTTCTGTATATTTACAATTTAATTATTTTGTTGATTTGTCCTGTAATCAACATCCTTGTTTCTTTTTTCTGGCAGTTTAAACACTAATAAACATCCAGCGTCACAAGTGTAATAGTCCATTATCCCATAAAAATAAAAACATATGGAACTTGGGCACTCTTTTTTTTCATTTTCTAAAATGTTCACATGGATTAACTTAGTAAATAACTTGATAAACATGTAAAGTTATGATATAAAAAAAGATTAAAGTTTTGTTTTACTTGTTTTCCCATTTGATAAACTTGGCACATTATCCTTTAGTGCTAAAAAAGAAAGTCAAGAATATGTCCTGTAAATAATAATTATAAAATACAGATTTGCCACAAATTCATATTGAGTGCATTTTTAAAACATCGTTATGAAATGTGTTATACAAATCATTTGCAACAACTAATATTTAACGATTCTTAAGAAACGTTAATTTTGGAAGTGCAAATGAGTACAATGAGAACCCTACGTGACAGAAGCAGAAGAAAACTACATGACCTGACTCCATGAGTAAATGGTGCTCTAAAGTCAGAGCTCTAAATGCTCTATAGCTACCCGTCACAGTGCCTTACCAGGAACACTCCATTGAAAACCATCAAAAAGAATCGGAGAATTTGTATTTTGTCTTCAACTTTCATAATGGTTACTTCAAGTTTTACCCTGTAATAAAAAATAAAATAAAATCCAGAACAGTAATTTACTGTAGATCAAATGTGCGTAAAAATTGCAGCCAATGGCGACAGCTATTCAATTGTTAAACTAAACTATACTGTACTGTACTGTACTGTATGTCCCAAACGGTCGTCAGTCATAATTGAATTGTCTACTTTCGTTTTAATTCACATTTTGTTTAATTATTAACACATAAAAATAGAGATTCCAACATTTCCAACTCCGCACTTTACGGTGCGCAAAAAAATAAAACAAAAGGAGATTTAAATCCATAATTAAACAAATGCAAAGAACAATTCATTCTAACCCATCTTTCCGCTCTCGTTGAATAAGGGATAAACGTCTCGTTTAAGAGCTCGTAAATTCTGCTTTTTAAAAACAAATAGTTGACATGTTAGTAAGTTACTGCACATGTATGATCGATTTCTACCGATTTAAGTGAGTTTTTATTTGGTTTCTCTTGTTTCCAAGGTGATGACAGCCTGACTAGCAAACAGGATCTGTGGACTAACGAAGGATTGCCCATGGCTATTTTCTACAATACAGTCCAGTATGTCGTTCTGTCTTGTTCTCGAAACATTAGTTGACGGATTTATTGAGCGCCATCAGGTTGTGAGTCAACACTCACTATTACTATTACGGTTTAGTAATAAGGTGTGAAGTCAAGCTTCCTTTAATCGATCTGAACACACAGTAACTTCGGTTTTCTTCTTCTAAGAAACCGGGATGTTTTAAAAAATGTGTTGAATTTCAAAGTGCTGTCAAATCTGCAACTGATAAAGTGACGGAGGTGATGAACATGTCCAGTGTGAATGTATTGTACCACGCAGTTTGGGAGCCCAAATTAAATTATTTCTGTAAACTGACAGCTTTTTTTTATGGAGAAAATATTCTAGGTTTTAAGACTCCCACCCCTCTCTGGCATTGATACCAGATTGCTTACCCAATTGAAGTGTACTGGGGTTTCAACCCCAGACCAAAATTGAGAATTCCTGATCTATACTAGATGGTGTAGATGAAGAATATGAACCCTTTTTTCTGAAAAGCTACCACATGTCTTCTACAGCATGAATTCATTCTTGTTTCTCTCATTTAAATTCTTTCTAAAGACACAACATGCTGTAAAATAGTATTATACAGTAGTTCGCAAGGCGAACAAAACTGAACACAATATTATAATTGGTATCTTACTAATGATTTAAAAGTTTATCCATAACTTCCTTTGATTTAAATTTTACAGTTTTGCTTTATATCCTAAATGTATGCTTCTGTTTATGTTTATTGTTGCTTCCCCAGATCCAAATCACCAATGTAATATGTATAGGGTAAGCCCTTCTTACTAGTGTGAATTAATGTTAAATTTAATTTGCCACGTGTCTTCCCACTCCATGATTTTGATTTGATGATGAACCTTTCATGAGTGACCTTATCAAAAGCATAACGAACATCATCATTATAAAATAACCATGCCTTTGTATCCATCTATCCATTTGCAGTATAATGTGTATGAAAATTTCATGTACAGTATATTCAAAATTGATTACTTAATTTTTCAATAATTGAGAGAATTAATTCATGAAAGGACTTCAATATTTTTTCTAAACAATTATAAGATAATACTGTACTTTAGAAACTTAGCATTTTTAATCAGCAAAAGAGATCAAATTAAATGTCTTTTTCTTTTGTATCTTTTCTACTTATAGCAAAATGTATACAATAATAGTCAAAGGTACTCACATTCAACATGTTCTTTGAATAATACTCCAAGAAATGTCCATGTGGTGAAGTGAATACATTTAGTCTTAAACTCTTATGTCACCTTTTACTGGAAGAATTTCCTGGTTCCAAAGTACAGCTGTCCTTCCTTGTTCTTTAGTACTTAATTGCCCTGGTTGTGGCTGCATGAAGTATCGTTAACTTAACTTGTCCTTCTTATAACACTGTTTTCCAAATTACATTTAATTTACTTAGGTCTTGTGGTAGGCAGTTCATTAATGCATTGTTCACAGTCAGCCTGCTTTTGATTTACTTTAGGGAAGTTCTGGTAAGAAATAGTAGCAAGTGTTGATAGGTGTTGATAGAAAAGTGGTACTGAAATAATACTCATCAGCATATCAACTGTAGCACTTTAGATGTTCTTATGCAATTGTGTAGATGCTAGTAGTGGGTTTTGAAATTAAATGTTCAGGTGGGTAGCTGTGACACCTGAAGAAGGCTCCATGGCTGAAACATTGTGTTTTCTTTCTTCTTTTTTTTTCAGCATGGAATAAACCTATTTCTGGTTCCTTTGAAATTAATTAACTGCCAGTTGACACTTTTATGTGAAGCTACTGTAGTCAAGAGTGGTTAACAAAATATTAATATTTCCATAATAGTCTTAGATTAATGATTAACACATTATCTGGAGCAAAAGAAAATAGTTTTTAAATAGTTATCTGAGTGTTTATGGCTATGACTCTGCTCTGAATTTACAGTTGTGTCATTTGTTTTAAAGATAAAAAATGACTTGTTAGTAATAATGCATTCGAAAAACAGAATATTTGCACATTTTTTTATTTTTCTTGGATGCCATTGAACGAATGTAAATATTGTTTTTTTTACAACTTCTTATTTACTGATATTTAAGAGTTACAGCATATATGGGTGTTTGGAACAAGCTGCCCAGCCTTGGTATCAAATTTGATATCCTGTCTTCTTTCAAGAAACTGGAAAGCATCCTCTTGTGACTTCAATATTAGTAATCAAATGAGCAAGATGGGCAAAAGGGTCTGTATCTCTCTTATGTTCTTATTAACAATATGTGTGAATAGACGACAGCTCCCTGAAAGGGCATAGCATTTTGTTATGGAACTATGGTAAAATTTGACCTAAGCATTTTTCACTACTTACAGAATTTAAAGCTGAAAGTCAAAGTCAATGAAAAAACTTAAAAGATAGATAAAAACCATCAAAGCAAACAGTAACATGACAACTCATGTTGATTCTGAGGAATAAAGACATTATTTGACCATAAATGTAGACACATTTGTGCGCTCTGTATTACACCAAAAGAATGATAAAGCACAAGTAATTCAACAGTGTAGCATGCACTCCCCGCACTCATCTCACCTATCTCAATGTGATGGAGGATAGGGGGCCTGGATTTTGACTTCAGGATAATAAGGATGATTTAGTAATGATTAATTTATTATACGATTTATAGAAGAGTTCACATCACATCACTGTTAATAACTGCTTATCCAATTCAGGGTCACACTAGACACCAGCTCACACACACACACTGACACCAGGACCAGTTTTCCCAGAAACCAATTAAACTGTCTCTGGACTGTGGGAGGAAACTGGATCATCCTGAGGAAACCCATGTGACCCTACTGTGACAGACAATTTAAATATCATGCTCCCTTGTTCAAAATCTAGATATTTTTTCATAAACGTTATTAATAGGCTTTAGCCAAATAAAATTATCTTGACCTTTTCATTTATATTATTAGTTAAATTAAATCTATTTGAGTGATGATCATGTTTTGAATTCTACGTCGGTCAGCGAGTAGTAGCGTAATTCGAAATAGAGTCGATATTCTCCTTGTTTCTAGGTTTGACCCTAATTGCGCTCCATAGACTATTGGTGGTGTTGTTTCTATGGCAACTGCATGCTGAGGACGCGGTGCTATGTTACTTGCGTAGGAAAACTTCTCTGTAAGGTAATCTGCGGCGTTAAATTCAAGCTTTTATTAAAGCACTAGCTGGAAGTTTAGTGATCTTACTGTATGACATTTGAATGATAAAAACAAACCGATCTTTATTTGGAGCTGTTGTAGTTCTTTCGCGGTTTTCGTTCTTATTGGGAGTATTAAATATGCATATTGTTTTTAGTAAAATATACGTCTCTTTAAGAAACAACGTACAGATTGTCTTTGTAAATTGATCATCATGTACACACACACATTACGGGGCGAAATTAAATAATTTGTTTTAAGATCTGTTCTTACATAATTGTTAACCTGTCCGTCGTAGTTTAGGCCAGGGTTTGGAAATCATGCTCCTTTTCTAATAAAGACGACAACAACAGGAGCAACAAACATTTTCTAGACTGACCAGTCAACTTTCACGATGTGGCGATTGCATTTTTATAAACAACGATTTATTAATTCCGTTGTTGCGTTATCATTAATGATTTAGGACATATACAATATGTAAATAATGCCGTAGTAAGGAAACAATTATTTTGTGAAATACAACATACAATTTAACATGTCTGATGAATACAATATACAATACATTTCTCTGACTTGATGGACTATATGCATACAGTAGGTAGGCCTATAACATATAAATATTGCATGTGTTTTTTGTTAGCACACTTCTTAATATAAAGACTCTATTTTATTGTATTTTATTGATGCTTGCTTTTTCAGAATTTTCTTTTTTTCCGAAGATAATGAACAACAGACTAATAGAGGAAGCAATTGAACAAGAACTGAGCAAAATCTGCATTAACCCTTCAGATACTGAAGAATTAGAAACGTTTTCAGAAGATGAAACAATTTTTGATGAAGAACCAGTAAGTTTTTTTTTGTACAGTATACTGAATTAATATAACATATGTAAAGTAATATAACAGTTAAAACTGTAGGTTTATAACTCTAACCTCTGCAATCCTGAATTTTAAATTTTACTGATTTTTTACCATAATGGGGCTTTTGGGGTATTTATTTTACAAAATAGTTTTGTAGTATAGAGACCATAGGAAGTTCAAAATAATGTACAATAAGTTGATGTGCTAAAAGTAACATTTTACTATATGTATGTGTTTATGTGGTCTTTTGCTATAATTTGTATTAACAAAAGGGTAACATAGTAACAAATATTATAATACATGCTGTGGATTGTCTACTTTGCATGCTTGAAGGTGTTAATGTTTTAAAAAATAGTTCCTTCATTGAGTATAAGTTTTTGTAATCATTTTGGAATTGCTTCTTACTTAGGTCCCTGATGAAATACCTGAGTCAGTTCTTTCTTGTTTGGAACTGGTTAAAAATAGAATGCATAATGCAGAACAACTCATTCTACAGGACCTAGAGGAAACAGATTGTGGTAAGATAAAGTGGTAACATTGAGATTAATGCTAGAAGCAGTCCCCGAGCTGGATATATGGATAATGTTTGTGTGCACTAAATTCGTTTCTAAGATCAAGTCTCCAAAGGCACTACCCACAAAAAATAGTGAAAAGATGTTTTCCATGTGTGGTCATCTTTTGTGTAATATTTCACTACAAATGCTGACTATAGTTCTATGCACATTTCTTTTTCAGATTTAATAAAAAAAGACACGTGTGGCACCATTTCAAATCATAGTGAAGATTTTTGGATGAAACTGGCGTCTGATTATCATGAAGATCCCATCAAGTTAAGAGAAAGGGTGTGTCTTGGGGAAACCTATTAATATTACACACAATTACACACGGTGGCAGCATTAAGCTGCTTCTCAGAAAGATGCATTTAGAAATCTTTTAGTAAAACAAAAAGTAAAAGCAGAGAATAGCAATAAGTGGTGAAGGTGACTAAATATTGATGGAAGAAGGGTAGTCAGTATAGACAGCTGTAATTTTGAAACATTTTTGGTAGTGGTAGTTATTTTAAAAGATGCCAACAAAATAAATAGAAGTAAGGTACTTAGAAGAAAAGCAGAGTAAGTCAATAAAAGTAGAAGATACAATAACCAAAAGTTAACCAAATGAACAAGACGATTTGGGAGTCTCTGATCGGATTTTTTTGGATTTTAAGGTGAGATTTCTGTAAATCTCGGTGAGATTTCTGAAAATTCTGCTTTTGTGCAAAGACATAAAAAGCCATGAAGTAATATTTATGGCACAATATTACAGTTCACTTTACAATTTAAAGCAAAAACATTATGATAAATAAAAATTCTAACCTTGGAGAATACCTCCAAATAAAAACTAACATTATACTTTTACCTAGATAATTCATGAAATTGAAGAAGATGAATCACTGATAAACCAGAACAGGCCAGAGTTTAAGGTTGGATCCCCAGAAACTTTAACTGAGCAAATCCCAGATGAGGACAAAGGTACTGTATGTACTGTACTGTATTTTTCAGATTGTACTATATCTTTCCTATCTTAGCTAGTTTAAATTTTCTTTTGATTATAGAGGAAGAACAAAGTGTACCCCTGACCCTTTTGTGTCAAGTAAGAGGCTTAATATTTGCTATTATTCTTTTTTCCTCCCACATTCTAGTACTCTTGAGGGAAGGAAGGTATGTACTCCACAGTCTTCAATAATTGCTCTGCCCAAAGCGTGTCCCTGTAGGGAGTTCCCTTATATAACAATGTGCATTTTTCTTTGTTGACTTTGACTTTACCACAGGACAAGTTTATTTGGTAATAGGCCTTTGTCTTTGCACTAATCTTTTTTTTATTTTTCCTCTCCAAGTCAAGAGTGCTTTATTTTCTGTCAACATGATCTGAGTAAGGTTTTTAGACCCAGAATCAGAACCTAATTTCTACTGCTATCATTTATAATTGGATTGAGGGCAAATATAATTGTTACTTTACTTTTCTGTTGGATAAAGGTATTTGCTAGAACTTTGACCACCCCCTTAGCTACATATTGTAAACCTAAGTAATTTACAATTAGCTGGTGAGTTAAAGTTTTTAATTCAGGCCATAATTGATTAACTATTATTTAACGAAGACGTCTGTAAATGAGGTAAAACACAATTTTAAAGTTAGAACTGTCCTTGCATATCAACTAAACTGTTGAACTTGGGTATCTGATAATGTTTACCTGAAAGGTTAATTGTGGCTGATTTGATATACAGTACATTAACTCTAAAAGATTATCTAACATTTTCTTGTGAAATGATGGATTTTATAACATCCCAATCTTTATATAAAATAGTGGCTTTTGAAACAATGTAACTGCCCTGTAACTACAGAATTTATGATATAACTGCATATATTTATCTTTTCTTTTTAGAGAATCTTGAGGCTACTTTGGCTAATATGTACTTAGAAACTGAGAAACAGTGCCTGCTTGAACTGGAGATCTTGGAGAAGAAATTTAAAGAAATGGAAGAAAAAAGAGCTGCAGAGCTTAAGGCAAAAAAAGATCAACAGTTGAAAGAACAAAGAGAGGAGGAAGAGAAAAGGAGACACAGACAGAAGGAGTTTCAAGAGGAGTTAAAAAACATAGAGTCTGAAAATATGGTAAAGGATGCATTACACAGCATAAACACAAAGGGCAGTGGAGTATTACAGAATATTACACTTAAAAGTTTTTAAAAATCACACATTTTATCGTTGTTTAATTATTACCACTTGCGTTAATAAATGAACAGAGGATATCAAGCATTCAACAAACAATTTGGTTTATAAAAATGTATAACAAAACATGTATTCTTTTTTGAGAAAGGCAAAATAGGCTCTTATCCTCAGACTTCGTTAAATTACATTCAAACAGCTGAATACGTTGTAACAGATAACATGGAATTTTAGACTGATAATGTATTCCAAAGTATTATTTGCAGGAGAATCAGAATGAAGTGGACGAGACTGAAAGAAAAGAATTTGAAAAATTACAAGAGGATTTACGTGCTCAAGAGGTAGCCTGTTTTTGCTTAGATATAAATACTTTAATGTATTTCTATGCAAATGTAATAGACATGAAGAATTTTAAACAGTAATGATCAGCCAGTCTTTCCCTTCATTCATCCATTAACATGAGCAGACCAGGGGTGGAAGGTGGTACGGTATTGCTCTCCCCATGGTTATAATGCCATGTCATTGAAGCACAACAATGACATACTGTACAGTACAGTAGATGTCCACATTAGGATCTCATCTGGAAAAAGGTAATGAGAAAAGGACTATTTAGAGTAGCCTCAGCCATGTTTTTAAGATATACAGTTTAGGATTGTTAATTGAGCTAATGAGGATGAAATCTTGAGATGTAGGCTGCTGAGTTTTGGTAAAGCACAATCTGGATAAAAAAGAAGACTCAGACCTGTATATAGTATATGTATATGTCCCAAATCATGCACATTTCTTTTTTTATAGGAAGTGTAAAAAGATAATTACATTACTATATTATGATTGACTTATTTTTTTTAATGCAATGCCTTTTTACTTCACAGGAGCTCATAAAACACTTGGAAAAAACTATGGAAGAGGAGAGGACAGCCTTTGAAGAGCAGCAAGCTACGGAAAGGAAAAGAGTAGAAGACCTTCGGCGCAGAGCGGCAACACGCATTCAGGCTGCAGTTCGAGGATTCCTGATACGCAGGGCGAGTGCTTTCTTACTTAGCCAGAGGAGAGAGGAGAGGAAGAAGAAGAAAGAGCTGCAGCTGCAGCTGGAGCAAGAGCGGAGGGAAAGGGAAGAGAAGTGCAGAAGAAAGCTAGAGGAGCAAAAATGCAGAGAAGAGGAAGAAAGGAAAAAGAAAGATGAGGCAGAGAGGCAGGCAAGAGTGGAGCAGGAGAAAAGACGCGCTGCTTACGAAAAGGCCAAGGAAGAAGAGCGTTTGCGATTGGAGGAGGAGCGGAAGCTGAAGTTAGAAGCTGCAAGGCAGGGAAAGAAAGAAGAGCTTAGGAAAAGGGAGGAATTGGAGAGAAAAATTAAACTGGATGAAGAAGACAAGCGGAAAAAAGAAGTAGAAGAGAAGAGGTCAGAGGAGCACAGAAACCAAGAAGAGATGGAGAAGAAAAGATTCCGTGAGTTCAAGAGGAGGAAGGAAGAGGTGCAAAATGCAGAACAAATCCAGGAACAAAATGTAGAACAAATCCTAGCAGAGAAACAAAAGGGATCACAACTTGGCGAATCTGATGAATTTGAAAATAAAGGAGATGACACTAAACTTAACGACAAACTTAATGAAACATTACAAAATAATAGCACAGACAGCGAAAAAGTCAAGGATGATTCAGGTTTTTCGGATTATGATGTTGACAATAAAGATGCTTCAGTTCAGGAGATATCACTCCAAAGCAACAAGAAATCACTTAATTGTGCTAGTGAGGAGATGCCATGTCTAGAGGATAATGAGGATAAAACAAACATGGAAAATGCAAAGAAAAATGAAGGTCTGTCCCAGGAAGAGAGTGAGAAATGCCACAACATGGAGAAAGATCTAATTATGTCCTTTAGGCCAACAGGCTGTATCCCAGAACCTAAAGGTAATTATCATGGTGCTCCTGCTGTAGACATGTATTCTTTAACAAACCAGATGTGCCTTCCTGAGTGTACTGAGCAGAAAAGGCTAGCATGGATGAAGGCTTGTACTCCTTGGTCTAAAATTTCAATGCAAAATAAGAGAAAAGAGGTGGTGAAAAGGAAGGTGATAAGAAGAGGTTCAGCAGTTCAGCTGCCTGCCCTGAGTACAAACACTATCCTTCAGTCTGGTGACTGGATTTCCCTACAGCAGGTACTTGAAAACCTAATTTCTCCTGTCATTTATAAATCTTAAAATAAAATAATCCTTCACTGATACATTGTTTTTTTTTTACTTAGTGTTGTTTGTCCTCAATGAGCTTTTTTTTTCATGTCAGCCTTTTAGACATTTGGAGGAATCAATTAATGAAGTAAGCAGCAGTAGTAAAATCATGAGTATTTGCTTCTTTTTTCATTGTGAATTTTAAGATTTGCATTATTGTCTCTCTTTTTAACGACAGAGTCTTGACATGAGACTTCATAAAGGAAAGCTGTAGTTTATTTTAGTACAGTAGCTGACAAAAATAATTCCATATTCAGAATAATGGTAATGTTAGAGAAAATACTTGTTTGTTGAATATTAAATTTGTCGTTTCTGTATAGTTTTGATTGACATGCACATTTTCTATTGTAGGTTACAGCAGTTACCCTTCAAGACTTACCGGGCTGTAGCCTTTCTACTCTGTCTGAATGTACTAAATTACAAATGCTGACAATGAAAAGATGTGGATTAAAAGCTTTAGAAGGTATCAGTGGGTGCAAAGATCTTAAGTATATTAATGTGCAGGTAACATTCAATTTTATTCCTTAATTGTAAAGTTTTTATCCTTTAAGTGACCTGAATATATTATTATGAATATTTTTTAACAAAATCAGTTTGATCAAAAAAAAACTTGATTCACAATTTTTGATGCTTTCAGCCTATATGACAACACGATTATTTCTTGATTTTGTTTTTCAAGGAAAATGCAATCCAGTACATTAACTGTCAGGGTATGGATAACCTTGATGTTCTTCTCCTGAATCATAATCAGCTTGCATCTATTCATGGTTTGGATGGAGCTGTTAATCTACATGCACTTGAACTGTCTCATAATCACATCACACGCATTTGTAAGAAGACATTTTTGTTATATTTTTAATTTTTTATTATGAATTTTAAAATTTACTTAATAATGCATATTTAAAGTATATTTCCACTTCCTAGTAAAACCCTCTGAGAAGAAAGCAAGTATTTAAAAAGCTTTGGTAATTTAGTGATATTGTTAGTGTATATTACTTGTTGTGCAGTATAATCCTTTTAAGAAATACTGTATATCTATATTATTTTATTAAAATCGTATTATTATTATTTTATTATAAAGTTTTATTAAATGTATTAAAACCCCAATCTACCTGAATACTCCAAACTGATTATACCTGTATTTAGAGCCTTTTTATAGGGAGATGATAAAAAAAGCCACAAATCCCTGTATTTCTTTCTCTCTCTAATTGGTCTCTAAGTAGTAGCGCAGACCAACACAGATTACTCTGAGGAATCTGTTACAGTGCCCATTTGTCTGTGTTTCCTTATTAATTTGTGTCTATTGCTACTTTTTTAAGGTGACATTCTGTCAGAAAATCTCTCCATCAGGACACACGCAAATAAAGAATATTGAGTGTCACGAAGGTCAAAAGCACACAATTAACACATAATTATGTTATTATATTATAAAACTATTGTAAATTTAAATCCTTTTAAAAGCAACATAGAATTAGTATTGACTGTAGATGTAATTTGGCAGGAAAGTAAAAACAGTAGGAGTACAGAACATAGAATTGACTAGCAGTTGCAGCCACTAGATGGCAGTATGGTATTGTGCAAACTAACAAAACTTTGAAAGTAATGTGAACAAATAATAATGATCACATTTAAGAAAATAATAATTTCATTGTAATAGAGAATCACATGTGGCTTTAGTACTGTTTCTTATAACATTTAAGTAACAAGGTATTTATCATCATCTATTAGTAATTATGAATGAAGCAACAAACATTATGAGTAGTGATTTGCTTAGAAGAAAACGTAAACTGAAAATGGACTGAACATGAATGTTGTTACAGAACATACCTTTTGGTAAACAGTATTATTTTAGAGGATAACAAATACATAATATTTATATTATGCTCAATAAATCTTCATTTGACATTGATTAATTAAAATATTTGGTAACCTAAAATATTTTTTATTAAAAATGTTGGTTCCCTTGAACCTTTTTTTAATAAAATAGTATTTTGTTTTATTTAAATTTAGGAAACCAATTGAATCAAATCATTTTTGCAGTGTGTGATGTGGGGCTGTTGTTCTATAATGCAATAATTAACAATAATCAACACTTAATTAGGTAATTAACAAACGCATATTAGGTAATTACATGCATATGTAGTAAACTGTGAACTGTTTTGAAATTCATGTCAAAATGACATGAATTTGACAAACTGTCAAAAATTACCAGTCCAGAATTCAACTGCAGTGATTTATTCCCATTTATTTACACTAATTCCCTCAGCTGGTTCTATGCTAACGTATTGTTTTTTGTTTCATATTCTAGGTGGCTTAGAATCTTTAAAGAAACTCCAAAGGCTAGTGTTAAGTCATAATCAGTTAATCAGCACCAAAGGCCTGAAAGACACAGCCACTCTCTTGCACCTTGACTGTTCCTACAATCATCTTACAGAAATTGAAGGGATAGAAAATTGTGCTCTTCTCTGTACATTGAAGCTACAGGGAAATAATCTTACAGAGGTGATATTAACTTGACATGATAGCTCCTTTATTATGGAACAGTATTACATATGTATAGAAAATCATAGTGATTAAAGTACAAGCCAAAAAAGTACGTATTGATCCTTGGGTGATTTATGTTTTCATTTATTCCAGGTTTATTCTTAGTGTACATAATTGATGTGAAAGGATAAGATAAAAAGACATACACTTTGAGCTGATCACTTTTACTAATAACCTTATATTGAGAAATAATCTACCTTGCATTTCTTCATTTGAGTTGAAATTCAGTATGCTTTGATTTGTAACATGGTTGTTTGGTATTTAGATGTTACTGTATGTCTCAGAAGATTACTAAATATATCTGAATATACTATATATTCAGTGTAAATACGGTATATACATTTTATGAATATATACAGTGTAAAGTATGAAAGACAGATATGTAATGTATGCCTGCTTTTCTTAACATGTTCTAAAAACACCTACTGTATTTGAATGCTTTCATTTTTTATAGCCACCCAGTTTGGTAAACCACGTCTTGATGAAGGAGTTGTATATAGATGACAACAGCATCTCATCACTGGAAAGCTTATCAGCTTGCTGGCTTCCGCTTTTACAGGTCCTTTCATTATCACAAAACAGGTGAACCGCAAATATTTTTTCCTGTTTTTTTAGACATAATGAATTCTATTTGCTGTAAGTAGCAAAAGAGATATTGCTTCCACCCTCATTTTCAATTTCACATTTGCTCACTTTCTTTTTTACACATCTATTTAAACTGTGTGTTTTTAAAGACAAGCCTTATCTTATGTATGCTCTTTTTAATGATGCTCATTTATTCTTTAGAAAGCACAAAACCTTCAGAGATCTTTACATTCTTGTTAACACTTTTATGTAATTGGGTGATGCAAATGTGTTTCTTCAGATGCTGTGGTGTGATATGGCATTTAAGAAACTTTAACACTGTTATTATTCTGTCATACCAATATACAGCATCTGATGTGTATAACTTAGGCAGTTCTCAGATTTTGATGCCCTATTCTACTTGCCGTTACATTAAATTAAAACTGTTTTTACTAAAGAGCCATTGCACATGTAATCTGCAGTACACGTTTTCTCCGTATCTTTTCTTAATAGAATATTTTGTCTTGAAAGAATAAGACAATTCTTCTGGTTATCTCTGGAGATGAGGGGTTATTGTGTTTCAGCTGACTATTACTTCTTTAAAAGAGCTTCATTTTCCAGATTCGATTTCTATGTAATTCCATTATTGAGATAAAATAATATTATAAATGCACAGGTACTCAGATGCAATTTTTTATCTACCATGTAAGATCTAATCTTGCTATTTTTACCAAAATGTTATAATTCTGTGGCTGGTTTCATTACTTTTGAATGAAGCAAACTTGTTCCAATTTCTACCAATTTAGAGAGAAGTCTTGATAGTATTAGCAATGTTTTCAGTTTGAAATGTATTCACAGTATGAATGTATAATTATACTGTATATTGTATGTGAAGTTTAATTCTATAATTTCTCAAATGTATGTATGTTCTTACATTACTTATAGCTTGACCCATATACCTCCACTGCTCGACTTCTTGTCTTTAAAAGAGCTTGATGTGAGTTGTAACTGCATATCAGGTATGTTTATTTCTGTTGATGTAAAAAAACACACCTTTCTAGATATCTCTAAAATGATTTTAAATAGGTGTAAAATACATTTACCTCATGTATTTATAATCAAAGTTAACTTTCAGTTTGAGTAAATATTTTAGTAAATAAAATCAATACAATCAGTACCACAATTGGTGCACAAGCAAACATTTAGTACAGAATTTAAGAATATAAACAGATCAATTACAAATCGACCCACATGTATTGTAGACTCTTGTTGATACCATACCTCTCTATTTTCAGAGCTGAGAGATGTTCATTTGTCCCTTGAAGGCTCCACAAATCTCAGGGAGCTTAATTTGACTGGAAATCCTGTTCAACAAGAAACTAATTGGAGGTAAAGCTTTTTTTTTAAAAAAGACTGAATTAGCATTCCTTAAAGCGTTTTCAAGGCACACATCAATCTCCAATTAATCAGCAGTGCTCTATTTCACTGTTCACAAAAAGCAATACTAAAGAAATAAAACTATAGTACTAATTGTTATTTACCAGTTAAAATATACATAAATATAACAAATTAATTGTTAATATATGAGTATTTAAAATATGCCTTGTTAGTTTAAATACTGTATGTAGCTTAATATCAGTGTGTCAAAGGACAGGCTAGTTATATTTCTTTACCCCTTGTTGCTGAAGGAATGACACAAATAATTACAGTGGCATAAACACCTACTATTGTTTATATTATTGTCTGTTTTCTAGAGTTTTCTGTGTTGCAGACGTTTGTAAAGTTAGATGACAAGATTTTTAATTAACATAAATTAAAGTTACATATTGCCACAGTCTCAATGTAAGAAATCTATAATATATAATAATACTGTATTTCATCAGTGTCCCATTTTAAAAACTTCTATAGTGTATCTTAGTAGACTCTTTTTTATACTAATTTAATTATTATTTTTTTAACATTTACTTAGGTCACAATGTGCTAATTTCCCAAAAGCAGCAAAAAGTATAACTATACTCCCACCTAACGTTTTACAGTGCATACTCCTTGTAAATAGCCTATACTGTTTGCAACATGCCTCATATAAGACAAAAGCACAATGAGATTCAGAAACAGCTGAAGATGTTTCTTCATAACAATGCAATTATACTATGTGCCTTGTACATAGTATAACTGTATCATAACACACATCTTGTGTATAATATTCATAATATGAATATTCATAATATTCATAAACACACTTAAAGAATCTAAAATGTGTCAGTTAAAATAAAAAATTTGATTCAGGTGTTACAGTATCTAGCTTCTAATGTTTCCCAAAGTGTGACTGAACCCCGGAGTACCTGAGAGTCAGTGGTAGTAAACAACAGCACGTTAACCTATGGATTTAATATCTTCTTAAAGACTTATTATTTATTCTTTTCTGATATCATATATAATTTTTTCAGACGTCAAACAGGCATACATTTGTATTTTAACCAGAATGTGCTGACAAACATTCTGTAGTAGATTTATTTTTTCCATTTGTCATACAGTAAACAGGGCTTGGTTTGAGCTTCTATAGGCTACACACAACAAGATAAGTGAAATAATTTCTAATACTGTAGGTGTAACTAGCTATCCAGTATATCAGTTATTAAATATAGATCTATAAATAAATCTGCAGTTGTTTATTTCTCAAAATTTAAAAACCACTTTGTAGTTCACAAGAGTTAAATAAATGGATTAGGCTTGGAAGACACACAAAACATTCCAGGTTAGTATAGAGTTTCTTTTACATTTTACACATCTGTGGCTTATATGATATAATGTAAGTATACCTGTAGTTTATACGTATGATTGTATATCTAGTTTTGTAATTCTTTTAAAACATTAAGTTCTAAATTCCATGTGGAATTCAGCTTTGCTTAAGTACCAACATATAACCTTATATCTCACATAGGTTGAAAGTCTTTTTGAAAACCAAGTTACCATATTCTGTGAAATAAAAAAAAAATTATAATAAGCATTCTAAGGGGTAAAAGATATGAAATATGAAATAGAAATGGCAATACTATCGGCACACTTGTCAGAATAGCACACTTGTGCCACAAGGGGGTGTATGAATCGCATTCTTAATTATTGTTTCACATTCATTTCTATCATTTGTATCCAAAAGCCTTCTCCAGCACAAAATAAGCATTTTATTTAGTTTTCAAAGAGTGAATATTACCAAAGAGAAGCTCAAGCACTTCAGATACATGTCATTTTCCTATAACAAATCTTTCCATACTTAAACAATAAAGGGGTGTGTACTATTTTGTTCTGGGTTTATACCTTATTCACAAAAAAAATATATATACTATAACTATTTTCTAAAAATGTTAAATGGCGTTTTATGAACGTTGAAAATAGTGAGATGATGTTGAAAAATATGTTTTCTGACTACAGTTTATTGCAATATAATTTAGTCATCAAAACCTTTAAGTTTAAAACACATATTAGAGTAACAATTAAACACAATTATTTTGAAAAAAATATCTGATCATATGTTCCTCTGTCATATGTTTTTCGGCACAGGCAGTTGTTAAAACAGATGCCCATAAATTCGAAAAGAACCGTACTGATAAAATGTATACTTAAAATCTTAGTATAAATATTTTTTTTTAATTATCTAGCTTGTGTATATGATTGTATTCTAATGTAAAGATGTTGACAATTTTATCTTCTTTGCATTAATGGTCAGCAACCCCACCTTCTCAACAAGTTTTTCCAGATTCAGTTGAGCAATGTATGATATTCATAATATCACTTTATTAAGGCCAAATATTTTTAGCATTGGTATTTTAAGTTCTTTTTGTCACATTCATATGAAGTGATATAAAAATACTTAGCTGATATATAACATCTCAGTACCAGCAAATATTTAAAAAAATGATTCTTTTTTCTTATGGAATGATATTAATCGATTTTGATATTTTGAATATTTAGCCTTACAGAAAGTAAAAAAAGAAACCATTACAGTCTTAAAATTAACTGATTAACTTTGTGCCTTTTAAGGACGTTTGCTTTTTGGGAATGTTATAATAATTTTCAATAAACTGTGCTAGAAAAACTGTTTCATGTTTCTATAACTTCCATGAAGACTCTTATTTAGTTGCGTGTATCAGCACTGTCAGATAAGGAAGTTAGATACTGCTGTTGTTTTTATCTCCATTACATTACTTATAACCCTTTCAAGGCAACTTGGCTAATGCTAAGTCCTGCAAACAAACTGAAATATTTGTTGGTTTTACACAGGGATTTTTTTTTAGGTTCCACCATTGACTGAAACTTAGGCCAAATGTTATATTGAACTTTGCGTAACCCTTAATGCCAACAATGGAATTAGCTATAGTCTTTCCCGAGTCGCCCAACACTTTCATCTCTGGCCAGTGATAACACCAGCTAAATTAAAGCACTAAAGAATATTGCGAAGAATTATATTTTAAGAGCAGTCTGAGCTCATGAAAAGGAGTGCATTTCACTTTTGTGATGATTAATTGATCCTTTTTAAGCAACAGTGTTTTCAAGGAAGTTTTTACTAAATGAAATACAGTTTCAGTCCTTCTCAAAGAAGGCCACAGCTGGAAATGCTACAACCTAGATCATTCTACTTCAAGATACTTTCAAGTTGAATTAATGAATGCCCCCAAACAATTTGTTTTTCTTACTGTACTCTGCATGTACAACTATTAATGATATGTACTGTATGCTCACACCGTAATATTTTTCTTATCTTTTTACTTACATTTCAACTGAAGCTAAGGGATACAAACAGTAATTTGTGGAGTTTAATAATAATCTGCAAATGAATTTACTGTCCAAAAAATTAATGCGCGAAAACAGGAACTTTTAATTTGTCTCAGCATTGGCATACGTGATCACTGTGCCTGCTAAATAATGTACGTCAGCTACACAAACAGTTATTGTATGATACAAATTACAAGAACAACAAAATGACAAAGGATTATTATATTATATTATTATATGCACATTTTATTCACATAAATATGTTTATATGGTTGGGCATATAAATAATATTTATATATGTATATAAATATTATATCTTTATAGATATATTATTTAATCCATATGTATTCCAGGCTGTAAGATTTAAAGTTATTTTGGATGTATTAAGCATATTTTTTGGCCCCAAATCACCAAAATACAAAACAAAGAAAAGGCAATTTTTTATTTCACTTGTCTTCTCACAAAATAATTTACAGTGTTTGACAATATATTAATTTGTTTTTATTCTGTACATTTTAACAACACAATATAAATGAATACAATTTATAAGAAATGTCTTACTATTTGGTTTTAATATATGAAATAAATACTGGGCAATACCATCTTGGCTTGATTGTGTTTCTTATAGAGATTTTTTAGATTCCATCTAAAAGCATGTCCTTAGCCCAGGGCATGGGGTACATGTCATAATATCCTACAGCTGAACTTTCGGTTTACATCAAGGCAACCAATAGCTGCTCAGATTTAATCACTTAAGTTTAAGTCGTAACATTTTGAAACAAATAATGCTTGACTGGCAACCTAGAGTCCAGGCATGAATTGAAGCCCAAATACCCCTTTAGCCTTTAATCTACACTCCATGTCATCACATACTTCCTTCATGAGAGCATTAAGCAAAAATGAAATCTTTTGTTCTGTATTGACAGCAATCTTGTTGACTTTCTGGGGTCCTTAATGTCAAACTTGGTACATATTTTATCCACATTTTTAAGTGGTTTCATCTGCTCAAAGTAAACATTTTCAAAACTAAAAAAAAAAGAAAAAAGTAAATGAGTGGTTGTAGGGATCACTTGTCTTGCTGTGACACATTGTGAACCTGAACATTTCAGACACTTTAATACCATACGTGTGATGCATTTGGACAACGACTCCTAAATATTCAGAATGGTATGAATAACATGCATTAGAATAGCTAGAGTTGTAGGATAAATTAATTTGAATGTTTTTTAAAAGCTAGGTATATCACTAATTGATGTCTTAAAAGAATAAACCATGCAGTGATCAGGCAGAGTATGTTTTAATCAATATTATTAAGAGGCTTAAATCATGGACATGAAATATGGAACCATGCAAATATATCATATTCAAAGGAAAAAAGGAGAGTAATTATCAGCTGTTTTTGAAACCCATTAGCCTATGTTGACAAGTTGCATTGCAAGTGTGCGGATGCTGTTAGAATATATTTGTATACTGTACATCAGACCTGAAATATGCAATCCAAGCCTCCCATCCCAGATTAATAAACATTTAATTTTTTTAATGTTAAGTTAATACATTTTGGCTCTCATATCATTTAATCATTTGTAAAAAATATACGTGGGACATGCATTACATTGCATATGGTCTTGTGGTATTAAAATCCCTCACCTCTGTAAGTTATTTACACCCAATGTGTCCACTGTCAGCTCAAACAAATGCAACAAATGACATGGTATGTATTGGTATTGGTAAAGCTGTAAGTATGTTGTAAGTCTGATATTTGTGTTGCTATAACAGAGATGACCACTAGTTTCCAATACTGGTCAGCACATTGGTAGATCTCATAGATCCCAGCATACCATATCCATTAGTGACATCATACTCAAGCCGGTTTAAGTGGTTAAAAATGTGCAATAATAATGTTCTGTGGATACTACACAGCCATTGTTTACTTGTTCCCTCTACTCTGGGAAAGAGTTTAAATTTGGAGAAAAAAAATGTTTACAAAAGGTATGCGTAACTGTTCTCACCTATAAGTGTACCATTTTTAATGCTTCAGTGCACATGCCATGAATGTTTGGAGGCCCAGTTTTAAAGTGGAACCACAAAGATCAGTCTAAAATGATCTGACAAATTAAATGCACATTGTAATGTAGGTTAACTCTAAATGTATGACTGATAACTATAATACAGTTATCAACTGTAATATGTAGTAACTGTAATATGATAACTACAGTGCAATAACAATTTAATGCCGCAAATGCATTCTTCATTTTTTTCCTGACTTAAAGATCTATAAATATACAAACCCAATATACTGAAACCCTTACCAGTGCAAAAAAGTGGATCAGGACTGAAAGTGAATATGTAGATGGATCAGAATATAACAGTACATTTATAAATATCCTATTTTAGAATCTATTAGAATTGAAACATTGAAATTGAAAGATTAATTCCCCGTTCTTCAGTTTTTATTAGTAAGCGACTACACATATACGTTTATTAAAAATTTAAAAAATGTAAAATGCAGTTCCTCAGTTCTGTCCTTAGATGGTAACCGTCTATAAAAAGTTCTAAATGCCTTTCATTCATTGTCTACTTTACACCTGAAAAGAGAGTTAAATTAATTTAATTAAGCAAATAATTAGTCAATTGGCCAAATTAAGAGCTTATGTGGGATAAAACCAGAGCACTGAATGGCCCTTGGAACCTAGAGCTCGCTAACATTGACACTGATCCAGAGTTCACATAAGGGTAAGACGTTTGTGTTCAAAAAGTGTATGCAAAGGGTGTGATCACAATGAAGTAAAAACACTGGGAAGAAAATGTAATGCATGATCTAATCTTACTGTAACCTTGCTGGATACATAGTATTTAATTTTTAGTAAACAATTGTAATATATAACAGTGTACCTCTGTTAGATTTCCCTGTTTCTTTGTCATAAAATAAGTATGATGGTTTATACGTTTTTTATAGCAAATGAAAACCAAGAATCTTCAACTTTCACTCTTCTGCTTTTCAGGTCTTCTTTGCAAAAGATGTTACCTGGCTTAAAGAAGATTAATGGGGAGCCTATCAGTTCTACACAAGTATATCTCACAGACAGAAGCGCTAGACCACCGCCAGGGAGCTTCTTGGCACTTTGTCAAGCACAGCTTAAGCAGCTAGAGCTCCTGCTCAAGAGACATGATAGGGAACTTCAGTAAGTATTATTCTTTAGATTCTACCTGCCTTGTTGTCTTCAAAGTTTAATCAGGCTGGACCTCAGCAAATGAGCTAGTACTGTACCTCACAAGATGTGTACTTGCTCCAGGCTTTACTCCATCTTGACTAGAAACCAACAGGAAATGCTGCCTTTGGCTGTCTTTACAGAGAAGTCATCCAGTGAGACCTGGCAGAGGTTGTGAGAGCTAAGCTATGGGTTTTGTTGTTTGGCGCATACACTGATTATTTTTACCAAGTGACCTGGCTTTTTAGAAATGTTTAAATCCTTCTTAAATTGTATTTCTTCATTACTGTATATGTGGATTTCTGTGGTAACATGAAGTGGTGAGAGAAACAAGAAAATAATTGTGATGGAAAGGGTAAAATCACAGATTACATTAAGTGAGAGAAAGAACCAAAGTTGACCAAATGGTACATTTTGAATCAGTTAGAGCATGTTTCGCAATGTTAAGATACTTTTCCAAAATAAATAACACTTCATATGATAAACATATAATAGTGGCATGGTGGTGCTTTGGTAAGTGTTGCTTCCTCACAATTTCAATATCTGGGGTGCTACAGTATACTGTATGTGTGGAGTTTGTATGTTCTCCCTGTGTTTGCATGTATTTTTTGTTTCTTTCCGCAGTCCAAAGGTAGAATAGTTGGCTCCTGGGAAGTTTGGCTTGGTGTGAGTGTGTGCCCTGTGATGAACTGGTATCTTGTCCAGGGTATATCCCAGAATAGACTGGGATATGGAATCCTCCACAGAATTGCTCCTCCGCAACCCTGTTTTGGATAAAGGGGTTAGAAAATAATGGATGGATAATTAAACAGTATAAATAATGTTAAAGTTTACTGTAATTTCAGATTCTTTTTAACTTAAGAAATGGTTACATAAGGCTTCCCAAGTGGCTCAGTCGGTAAAAGTGTTCACCCAAGTGCACGTTAGGCTCTATGCTCATGGGTCTGAGCTGGCATCAAGTCACTAGCTGATTGGGATGTATGGTGAACAGTGGACTGAGTGCCTCTGAGGGTGAAGTAGCATTAGTCAGCGAGGTTTCTCAGCAATACTGAGGCCTCTTGAGCACTTGCAGGCATGCAGTGCTGTCAGTGAGGGATGTGTCTTTTCCCCGGTCATTGTTGAACCTCTTGTACGACTATGTTACTTGTGATGTGTTAAAAGAAAAATGGTTGGACATGTCTGCATGCACTTACTCATTCTCCCCCTGTGTACAATCATGAGGTTCTTAGCTACAAACTGAGATGTACTGTAAAGAACAAAATGTTTTATTCTAGAAATCAGGTGGATATAACAAAAATAATAGACAATTCTAAAAAAAAAGAAATATTAAATAATTTTTTGTGGTGCCTTACAGATATAGACTACAAAGCAATAAAATTATTATTATCCTTAACCAAGGCAGTCAAACCCTTTGAATCTTTATAGACCACCTACAAGTAAACTAAAGGTTCTTATGCAGTGTTATGACATTTTGCCTTAATCCCTCTGACCTTTGTAAATTATGCTTTGGAAAAGATGAAAAGCAGTTGAGCCTCCACAGCAGTTCAATTTGGGGTCTCTCATGACAAGAGCACTACAATTGTTTCAGTTTAAGCTGCTTTGTGCAATTTTTTTTTCATTGGTGTGGGCAATGGTGCTTTTGGGTTTAGGTTCAGGCCACCATAACCAATTTATGACCTGACCCGATGTCAGACTATGGCTTACAAAGGTGAAAAGTCTGTCTCAAGAGCACTGTGCTATAATGATCTAAAGTAGACTGCATAGCTGTAGTACTACCAGATATTTAAACTGAAGCAGTGTCAATAACCAATGCTTAATATTATAAGGATGTTTTATGATTCGATCGTTTTCTCTCATCCTATGTCTGTACTGTAAGTTCAGTTCCCTTCATGATTAGTTTTATCTTGCAAACAGCATTATTCTTTAAATAATTAAGGAATAAAAACTTCCACTTTCATTTAATTTGTTATATTTTACTGTTTTATTTTTTTCCTTTAAAATATATTTTTAGTGGTGTATTTCTGGAATAGCTGTCAGTCTGGACTCCTATAAAAGTATTTTTATATGGCATAATTTTCTGCTGTTTGTAAATTTTGCTCATTTCCATCCATTTTATTCAGACAGCACTAATATTGTATCATTATAAATGACAAATCTTTAAATATGAATTACAACTATGTTTGCTATGTGTGGAATAATACACTTGATTAATTTTAATAGTAATGGGGATGAAAACCAAGCCAAATCTCCATTTAATTTTGCTACTATGGTATTTAAGCAATCTACTACTGTGCTACTATGGTATTTAGCATGTTTTAAAAACATGCTACAAGATAATGATAAACATAGTAAATGATTTTGACCTCCTGTTGAACAAGCAGGTATATGGGTGATGATTACTGTGGGATGGTGTCTGAGATACTCTTTCAGAGGATTTGAATAGGAGCAGCATTATTAAGAACTTAAAGATTTTTGACCCATGCTACCTAGGTCAGCTCTGTTGACCTAAATTGTAGTAGAGATTACTACAAAGGTCGGTTGGCAGTGTTAGGAATCTCACCATTGCTAATAGAATAATTTGTCATTTAGCAGTCTTTTACTGTTTTGTACTGGGCTTGAAAGGAAACATTGTAAAAAAATACTAATGTGTTTTAGGGATACACAGTGTGCCCAAAATAAACTCTATTGATCACACTCTTTTTATAATATATTAATATATATACAACTTGTAATAATCAATAGTTGTGTTTTGCTGTTTGTTTCAGACCTCCATTTTAACTGATTTAAAATGATGTGATAGAGTAGTAGGTATAAAGACTTTTTAAGCCAATTACTTGTTCTACTCAACAATTGTTCATTACTTTTTGATAGCCAAACTACTTATGTTTCTACTGAATTAAGAATAAATAAATGCATAAAGTTAACATTAATTTTGTTGTGGTAGTTATCATTGAAACTGCTTTCATCTTTTCATAAAAAGTCACTTAATCCATTAATAATTAAATTAGTAAAATGATAATTTAATGAAAATAATTCAGTTTTATAATGTCTTATTTAGAAGTATTCTCAGCCCTCTGGATGCCCCAATGATTAGAAGTCAGCAAAGCGATGAACTGATTACACTAGCTGAGGAACACAGATATGCTCATGAATATGGAGATCTGAGTGTCAACGATGGAGATGAACCAGAAACTCAAAGCAACCTTTTGATGCAAGAAGGCAGTGACAGGCATCAGCACAATATCCCTTTTATCAGCAAAGCCAAGGAAAATAACCAGGTCTCAAAAGATCCTTCTACAAGATGGATCACTGCAAGCCAAGTTCAGCCTACAGTCAACTGCTGCACAGTCAGCCAAGAAGAGGGAAATCAGGAAGGCCAAATATCAGGAGTGAATGCAGAAATTTCTTCACTTAGAATTGGAGAAAGTAAGGGAAGAGTGGTCAACGACAAAAGGGAGAGAAGTGACACTGCTGTGTCCTGCCAACACATTGAAATAGCTCACGGCCCTTCAAGACTGCTCAGAAAAAACATTCATCACTGTCAATACAAAGACATTAAAATGTAATGTTGGGATTTTTTTTTCAAATATAATCCATCTTTTTAGTTTGATTTTTAAACTTAATGTCATATTACATGGTTTTGATTTGTTTGTGTTACACAGGGCAGATTAGATTTATTCATCCCTTGACTAACAGACCTAGCCTTTTCAAGAGTGAAGGATGCATATATACAGTACAGTATATAGTAGTAGTTCTGGTGGGTAGCTGCGTCAGCATGAATAGTCATAGCCTTCTCTTCACAGCTGAAATGTTGTGTATAGTAATATCCTTATTGATTTGATTCATATCAGAATCTGCTGTATTCAACAAACTAACCTACATAGGTGCATTGCATATTTGGTCCTAGACTAGTTATCTAAGCATCTGTTGTTAAAATGAGTTAAAATATGTTTTTGTGAACAATTTGCATTTGTGAAATAATGCACAATAGAAGGGCCCTAATATTACAGTTCTGTTCTCAACAGCATTGCAGCAGTTGTTATCCAGAGTCATTGGCGGGGACACTTATGCCGCAGAAATATTAGATTGCTCCTTGCACAACAAGCTGCTGCCTTGGTGATACAGTCAGCTTGGAGGAAATACTCTATTTGCAGGAACAACTGGAATAAAGACAGCTCTTCACATACCTGTATTTCAAAGGACATATGCTTGGATATTATGGAAAGGGCAGCTATTGTCATTCAGGTAGGCAAATCTTAATCAGCATGTATTGTTTCTGTTTAATTCACAAAACGTTTATGACATAATAAAATGTATATTACTTATATACGACAGAAAAAAATGTATATCATATATCCTATACAGTTTATTTCAGTTCCAATGAATCTATGTACATAAATGCTTTTAGTCTAGTGTTTAAAGTGCATTTGTTTTTGTTTCTTTTCATTTCAATTTGTCCATGTTTTGCTTAATGCAAATCCTGTATGTTCAGTATCTTTGGCTCACTTGGCTAACAGTTTATTTAATTTGAGACAATCACACCATATTATCATTTACTTTAACATGTGTTAATCACTGTTCTGTGTTGATGCTGTAATAAAGCAGTACAATGTTGCCAAATCTGCACTATCATACCATATACAGTACATTTAACCACATTAATGGTGGTACTCATTAACACAAGACTTATGTATTCTTGTGTACTTCATGCCTATTGGAAAACATGTAACTTGATTTTTAACTTTTGCTCACATTTCTTTCTTCTTTTACTTAATAGGCCCTTAAGGATTTGAAAAATAATTAATTAGATGGACCGGTTTTGGAGTAGTGGGAGCTATAAGATTCCATTCTACTTACTTGTGAAACCATTCCATGGGGAATTTGAAGATTTAGAAGCATTCTGGCATTCCATTTGTCTTGTAACTTTAAATGTCAGACAAAGTTCAGAAAACAGATCACTCAGCAATTATACTGAGGTTAACATGTTTTATCTTCCTAATGGGATAACATATAATATTTACATATGAATCTGATCTATAACTTTTTATTTTACCTTTAGGCCACTTGGAAGGGTTATGTTTTGAGGAAGAAGTTGGCTTCTGCCCTTGCTGCTGTTAAAACCAATGAAGTGGATGATGATTTTGAAGAAGTAAATATGGAGGATTTTGCATTTGATGAGGTATGTGTCTTTTTCACTTGATCTGTTGCCTGTGAAAGGTGAATTACAATATATTGATAATCTGTTTCTTTTGCAGTCCATCTATTCATGGTTCACACAAACCTACATTTTAAAGGGAATGTGTACATGCTTTTTGTTACTAATTTTTCAATTCTATTTTCCCAAACACATGAAAACAGTATAAAAATAAAAGCAACCTGTCTCAAATCCACAAGAATCCCTCTTAACTACTCCTTTTTGGGGTATTCCTCTCTACATTTCTACCTAAGGGCCTTTAAAATACAAACAGCTATAAGCTGCTGGAACCCCAAAGCAATAGAGCTTGAACAGCATTAGCAGCAGCATTCCAAGCCTCCGCTGTCTTCCCACTGGTACCACAGATCCTAGGAGCTTAAAGTTTCATATAAATAATATCAAAACAGGACCAGGATCTACTGGCACCCAGGTGGATGCATAGGCTCCCAACACAGTCCCAAGAGTGAGCGGATAATTTTGTTGAATATTTGATTAGTATTGTTCCTTGAGATAACATATTTCTGAGCCAAAATTATTGGACTAAGAATCTGTATAAATAGCTATTCAAACACATTTATTTAAAGCAAAAATACAGAAAGTAATGCAAATCATATGACTGAAGGAAATCTATGTGTGAGAAAAGTTGCCAGGACAATAACATGTTCTGCTTAAACAGTAGGGCAGTCCAAAGAAACTAGGAACCTATTTTTTTCAAGTACAAAATTATCATGCAAAGTATTTGAAGGCAAAGGATCAACGCACTGGACAGGACCATCACTTATGTCTGATCTATCTCCATAATTGTGGTCTCACTGTAGTAGCTACTGCATGAGAAATTGCTAGATAAAATAAGTCAGGCTTCAATGCTCAAGGTTCATTCAGAGGTAATATTAACAGCTAAGAGATGCCCTCAGTTTACCAGAGTTTTATTCACTGATAAATGCCATTTTGTATTTGACAAATGTGGCGATCCTGTTATGAGCATTACTAGCAAAGGCACTGTTTATTGTATTGGAAGCAATTCCTTTAACATAATAATACCTTTGGTACATATTGAGGGTCAACTTGCTGCTGAGCAATGTTTTGAAAAGTTTTTTGAGCTGCCAGTTCATGCAAGTCAACCAAGCCATTTTCCAGAAGGACAATTCAAGATCACGGAATGCTACTGTAGGTTTACAGTAGAATGACCTTAGGAAAGTTGTAGTCAGTTCTCTCTTATGGACTGAGTCCAGTATAAAATCAATGGAATCACCAATTCCACCATCAGTAGACAACTAAAACAGACTAACTTTTGCCAGCTACTGTAGTTGCAACTACATAGGAAGAGAGAACATCTCACAGAAAATGTCTGTCAATGGGCTGATCAGGAAGTTGTATCAATGTTGCCAGGGTTGGTTTATATTTTTATTTTGACACTGTGTCAAGTTTCATAATCAACATATCATGATTCTTTGATCTGTATTGTTGTTTTTAATCCAAAATATGCAATTTTATCAAATGAACCATTTGTTAATTCAAATTGTAATTAACTAATATAACACTTTATTTTCTGAATGAGGTTGAGCCACCAAACCTGAAATAGAGATATAAGGAGTGAATCTTACTGATTATATATATATATCCAGTCTCCTAAGTCATTTCTTAGAGGAAACACTTTTTGTAGCAATTAGTCTTTATAGACAGGTCACTACCAGCTTTGTACTGAGAGATGATTTGGACTGTGGGACCCCTGGAAGAAGTCCCTTAGTTTCTTCTGGATCGTTGATGAGTCACAACTTTAAAGTCTCACTATAAATCTTCTATTAGTTTGAACTCAGAACTTCGACCAGGTCACTCAACGACATATCCCTCTTGCGTTTCTTCCATACAGGAAGGGTATGTGTTGGAAACAGGATATTGTACAGTGTATGAATGACTCCCAGTCAAAGTCACAGTGGCATCCCTAACTATTTTCCTGGTTGCCCCTCTGCTCAGTTCAGAAGGGCAGCCTGATCTACAGTAGGGTACATCTGGGTACCATGATACACATTCCTCTTTTTAATGATTGATGTCATTGTAATTAAATGGAGAAGTTACCTTCTTCAGATTTATTTCACTTTATCCATAGTGTGTTCTGAAAGCTTCTTTATACAGTATGTCTTTTTACTGTGTCTGTGGTGACTTGAAATGTGGTATTATCACACTGTATGCAATGTGTGTTGGTTTTCCTTTCTCTTGCCCCTTTTAATTTATCTTTTTAAATATAGTGCCCTATTTAAAAGTGTAATAAATGTAATTTGAAACAACAAAATATGAAAAGTTTTAGGGGTTGAATTATTTTGCAAGACATCATATATGTGTGTAAAACTTTTCAGAAAATCCATTTCACCTGAGTGTTGCATATCCCTTTATGAATTGTGCTTCACATGAACCCTTCCTTTCACCCTATCATGATTCTTGCAGCTGCTTCTTGTCCCTAGTGCGGGGGGGTTAGAGCCTTGTCCTAACAGGCAGGCTGTCATTCCCTCAACCAAGTGGGTTAAGCCAATAAATTAGTTTCTTCTCTACTTTTAATTTTTATTGGGAGTCGCCAGAAGTACTGAATTTAGTGATTACATTTATTTTGATTCATGGGACTTTTTTCACTTCTCCTTCCCTCAGTGTATGACTTCTTTAAACAGGTACAGTGTACCCCACACCATCAATCATTGTGTTTATTCCACAGGGGTCTGATATTGTAGCTCTGTGTACTCCTATAAAGCAAAATTAAGTGAACTTTCTTAAGTTGTACAGTAAATCTTGTGGTAATACTAAATATCATGTCAGTTTCAGATCACTGAAATTTTAAAGTTGCTAAAAAAATCAAAGGGTTTCAAAGGGTAGCCATCTATCAATTGGATATTGCTAAGTAAGGAATATGACACCTTATCTCTGCCCCACTTCTGAGGGGATATAGGACTGGCAAGTTTCCTGCTCTTTGTTTTTTGTTTACATATACAGTAGTTGGTATGTGGCTGAGCTTATATTTATTTCTTATGTTTACCTCTGTTATCATTACTATAACATCATAAGTATCATAAGAACTTTAGCACACAATTTATGCAAATATGTTACACAAAAATATAAAACTAAAGTATATGGATTTTGGATATTGATTAAATGCTTTTGACATATTTTTGATTAATCATTCATGACTCACCGTGATACACTCAAGTGTCTATTGCAAAAGCTCTATATCACTTAGTGATTTAACCTGTTGAATGTCAAGCCTGGTTAAAATCAAGAAAGAAAAACATAGAAACCAATATAACCCACTTAAAAAGGAGAACAGCACATTCATGCATTTGGTATGTTGGAGGCTGGGTTCACATTGGGTGGACTTGCCAGCAGGGGAGCCAAGTCCCCTTGGAATGAATAAATCAATGTGTTTTTTTTTTTTAGACCACCCTGATGGAAATCAGAGAATATAGAACAGACATGCAGAATGATATGCTAATTGCTGTGCCAGACCAATGGGTGGGAAGGTTGACGTGTGATTGCCTGAGCAGGAGTGTCTAGTCACCAAAGAACTCCACTTATAGTGACTGATAGCAACCTGACTACATGGCAGTCCACATTGATCATTTCCCTTGACCTCACTTGCTGTCCTTTCCACATGTCTATCTTGACATAACAATGATGCAGCAGGACAATGCATTTTATGCTGCTTGTGTAACAGCAGCTTTCATGTGAGAAAAGCTCCATTCTCACAATAGGCCCTATTCACCACCTGATCCCCATTGATGAGCTAAAGAGACATGCGGTACAGTATATGTAGTGCAGAGAATAGTGAACAGTCACTTTCAGTATTTGTGTTAACTAGGCGAGTGAGGTAAAATCCCAAGGGACTACATCTTGCCTCCAGCTGTAGCTACATACTATTGGTCTAAGTATTTCACAGTAGGGACCATTTTAATGGCAATTGTTAATCAGTTTAAATTAATAAATGTACTTTTTTCACGTTCAATAAAATGTCACTGCACTTGCAGAATTCATTTACCCCTGCTTATATATTACAGATATCTTTTGTTTTATGTCATGCTCTTTTGATGTGTGTTGGTTTTCCTTTCTCTTGCCCTTTTTAATTACATCAAGGATCATAAGATTCCTGTCCACTTGTTTGCTTTGGGATTTATAAACAATGAGATTTTTTTCTCTAAAGTTAAGAACTGAGCACATCTTATTCCTGTTTCTGTTGCATTCCTTTACTTTATGAATTGGGTTGCTTAATCATCATTATATTTGATGATACAATAATTCATTTTATCTAGTGATTTTAAACACTTAAAATCTGATGGAAGGTATACACCCAAATCTTAGCTCAACTATTCTTGTTTCTTAATAACCTGTATTAGAACTATGCAAGAGATTTGAAACCATAAGTGAATACACATCATAATACCTATATACCTATACAGCTGTAGTGTATAGTGCATTAATAAAGTCCCCTTATCTGTTAGAGACATCTTATAATTGATGCTCAGGCATGCATGTTCTGGCGCAAATATGCCTACATTTCTCATGGTCTACTATGTGACAGCATTGGTATTGGCTGGTGGCATCACTTCAAAATAAAAGGGAACATTGGGCTGCAGCTATAACCCTGGTTCCCTGAAAGGAAGGACCAGCTGCCAGGCTCTTTGGGTTTCTTGGGGGCTATTACACAGTGTCTTTCAACAAAAGAGGAATAGAAGGAGGCACTTGTCTCATCTTATAGCCTCATATCCCATGAAGATAAAAAAATGCACCTCATATAACTCCCCCAGGGGTGGCAACATCCCACTGCCAATTACTGTTCACATTCAGGGTACCAAGGTTAACAGAGTAAGCTAATACTCCTTTTCACATTTTCAGATTTCCAGCATTCCATCTTCAATGTATTAAAACATCATTGACTACTATCATTATCTTAGAATGCAATCAGTTTCTCTAAGTTACTCATAATATTTTTACGTACAGTATATTTCCAGACTCTCATCCATAAATACATAGTTAAATTAATTTTCAGACTCCTAGCTGGAAATCTGTATAGTTATATTTTAATTTTTAACCCCAGATAGGCAAACCCTTTTTTAAACTACAAATATAACATTACCTACATCAGTTACATAGCTAAATTGTTATTTGTTTGATTTCTTCCATATTTTGTTTGAAATTAGCACAACATATGACTCTGTGAACATTTGTATTTTTTTCCATAAATGTTTTTAACAAGCACAATTAGATGATTAACTGTATGGCTCTTGTATTCTCTTTTAGCATAGCAGATAAGTCTTTTTAAAAGAAGTTTTAGTTTTTTGAATGTGTATCTGGTAGAACATTAACATGTCATCTCCAATGCGAGGTTTGCTTTCCATGAGGAAGCAGATATGAAACAGCCTTTTATGTTGAATGTCAGAGTAGTATGACACTGAAAAAGCATGTCTATCGGATTACCTTTGTTCTAAAATTATTTTTCCGTGCTTTGAAGTATGAATGGTTAAGTATAGCAGTGTCTCTGATATATGAAGTGCAAACATAAGGAAGGTATTTAAAAGTTTTATAGTATTTAATTTTTTTTTACATGAATTATAAAGATTTTAATCTTTGACTGGTTGTAAACAGGCTGCCTTGGAGAAAGAATGGATAACTCTGGATTCGAAATGCTTCCCTTCCAAAATGCTGCCACTCTCAGACCAGCTGTACTGGCCAAAGGTAACAGCATGGAAATCTCTTAGCCTTCAGTCTTTCTTTATTCCTTGAGGATATATAGTACTGCTGTGATTAATACTTAAATTTATTACCTTGAAAAACACAATTACTTTAAGAAGCCTCTAACTTCCTCCACATCACCAGATGTCATTTTTCAACCAGCCTTTTCTTCATTTTTTCTTCTTCTTTATTTTGGATTGCTTTCAGCACTTTACATCACGGTAGCAAAACATTGATCGTTTGCAGCTGTGAGTGTAGATTTTGCTTAAAATTATTGTGACAAACAACTTAAAAGGTCTACGTACAGTATATACAGCTCTGTTAATTAATATTATGTTGTATGATATTATTTTATATCATATCATTTTGCAAAAATGTTTATAGATTTTATTAAAATGTAATATTAACTTGTGAGATGGATTCGATTTAAATGAAGCACAAGAACTTTGTTAAGGACAATTTTTTGCTTTTGATTACAGCCTCCAAGTCACCAAGCCATAAAGGATAAAAATATGCCTGTAGTATTATGCAACCCAAAACAAGCTTGGTTGAGTGAAGAGAGTGAAAAGATGACTAAAGAGCAAAAGAATTCCTCATCACTAAATCCTGAGAGTAGCAGCAGGTACTGTATCATTATAAAGCCTACACCAGAGACATGGGATTGTCTCTAAATGATTGTTGTGTTACAAGTTGAGTTTAATGTAACCCCAATCTATGACTGATCTGATTGAAGCAGTGATTAAAGAGTAACTTAAAGAGTTAATTATTTATACAGCAGATGCACAAATGCTTAAAGCAGACTGTATACAGAGGACTTAAAAATAAGATATAAATCTTATTTCATGAAGCTGGTAACGATTGTGTGTAATTACATTTTGTCCAACTGTTTAGCAAAGGTATTCCTGAAAATGAGTACTGTGCAGTTCCCTCCAAAAGTATTGGGGTATTGATATTGAAAACAAAAGTGTCAAGCAAATCAAGCAATTATTATTTATTTATATGAATGTTATTAATATGTTAATATGAATGCTAAGAACAGTATGATACATGTATAATTTTTGATTATATTAAAAAAAAACATAATTTTTGTTCAAACCAGTCAATTGGGGCATTCTGCAATTGGATTTAGATCTGGAGACATGGACAGACTAAGATTTTCCCCTTTTTTCTCGTGATGAATTCCTGGATGGCATTTCAGTACTGTATGTGTTGGGTCACTGCATGGTAAAGCGCAGCCCAATAAGTATGAAACTATTTTCCCATATATAAGCAATCAAAATCTTTCTGTAAATTTAAGAATTTATTCGGTCTTCAGAGGTATTATGGGTCCAGGTCATGCTTAGAATTTCCTTGGAAGCGCATTTGCAAAGAATTGGAAATGGTCCACTTGATCTGTGAAGCACCGTAACGGGAAATTTTATGCAAGGCCACCTCTGGAGCTGGCCCAGTCTTATTAATTGATAATGTCGCTAATGATAGCGGCAGAAAGAATTCCTATTTGTAAATAAAAACTGTATTTTTTCTGCTTATGTAGCAATAAATACATATTAGGCAGAGCTGATCTAAAATGAGAACATGTAATAAATTCCTTGCTGAAAAGAGAAGAAAAGAAACACAACATTTCAGATATGGAGCCTTCTCTGGGTGTGAAATATATGCCAGGGCAACAAAGTCCATCAGGAGAAAATGTTTAAGACTAGCCAGGTCAGTCGCCAGATTTTAATCCAATCAAGCATGCATTTTACATGCTTCAGAGAAATTGAAGTCAGTGCACTCCACAAATATGCAAAAACTCAAAGTGGCTGCAGCAAAAACTTGGCAAAGCATTTTAAGAAATTATACAAAAATGTTGTGATCTCACAGACTTCATGCAGTTATTGCATCAAATAATTATGCAACCATTGACTTTAACATTCAAATAATACTTGACTTTGCTAAAATAATACTTTCGGAGGGTATACAGTATGCGGTTTTAATTTTTTCTGATTCAAATAATCTCTTGGATTATTATGGATTTATAATACCATATTATTTTGGCGGCACAACAGTGGTTTTTATACAGTATTTTTTTAAGAGATGCTGCATGTCAAAGTGTTTGTTTTACTACCCATTCTGTTTTATGTAAAACCATTGTTAAACTGTACCTAGAAAGAAAGGTTTCTTTTAGTCTTTGGTGAAGATGCTGAAGAAAGAGATTCATCATTAACGTTAATCATTTACTTTTTTAAGTAGTAGTACTCATTGACTGACCCTGAAAAGATACTGTACTCGTCTCCAAAGGCAAAAAGACACATTTGTACTTACTTCAGAAGAATTCCTTACAAAGTGATGGATAAAAATTAAATGCTGTATATTAGACTAATGATTTCTCATAGGTTTCAAACTTGGGTCTCCATAGATTGCTCAGAGCATGTTTCTTTCCGCCAGTCTGTAAAGAGCTTTTAAATTGAGTTGTCTTTTCCTGTACCATGAACACTGTCAACCCTGTAGAACTAATGATATTAGCTTCAAATAAAAATGAGACCATAGGGGACAAACTCCAGTGGGCAACTACCAACCACTGGGTACTGGCATCACCATTGTTGACCACAAGGCACACAGCACATTCTTAAAGTATCTAATCTGGATGACAGTGCTTCCTTTTGGTATGGGTATATATTTTTCATGGTCCCATTGGTAATCTGCAATTTTATTTTCACACTAGACGTGATTGAATATTCCAGGTAACCTTATAAGCAACCTGTACTTTTTTTTTCTCAGAATTTATGACTGTATATAATTTGAGCAAATTTGAGGAAATAATTCCTCAGGACTCTTATTTTCCATTAATGTTAATTTTTGTTCAATTTTCTTTATTTAATAGAAGACTTTCATCTGCTTCAAGAGCCGAGTCTGCTCTCACATCAGAAAAGGAAAAACTGTTAGAAGAATGGTACTGTATGTCGAAAGGATTCTTTTCTAATGAAATAGTTGTCAGGTTTCTAAGTTTAAAAAGAGTGATAATCTGGTATTTAAAGGGTATATTAGGAGGAAATAAAAGTAAAATTAATAGCAGGTATCGGCTCTTCTCGGTACCATTTTGAGAATATCTATCTATATTTTGTTTAAACACAAAACAGGCATTTTTATTTCTTTTCATTCATATTTCATTTATTTTAAATAACTATACTGTAGTTATTTAAGTATAAAATGGTTTGAAATCAGTTACAATGTGGTCGGCATAGTGGCACAGATGCTAGCATTGCTGCCTTGCCGCGCTGGGCTTGTGGGCTCAATTCCAGACATGGAATAGCAAATGGCGTGCTGTTTGTATGGAGCATGTTTCTGCCATGTTCGCATGGGTTTTCTTCAGGTGTTCCAGTTTCCTCTAACAGTCCAAAGACATATGGTAGGTTTATTGCCTTCTGGGAAAAGTGGCCCTGGTGTTAGTGTGTGTGTGTGTGCCCTGCTCACAAAAAAAACACCAAAGTGAATCGTTTCTGTATTGGTCTTTGGAATTGATAATATTGTCTTAAAGTCTGAGTTTTTTACAATGCAAATTATTTACAATAATTTAAAGTGATTACATTAAAATACATTATTATGACATATTTAAAGAACAATATGCCTATAGCATGCACAAAATGAACAGTTTATTATGATCCTTTATGTTTTATTTGTTGCCTGTACTTAGGGTTTGAAGGTACTGTATGTAAAAACAAAGATTACATTTTATGTGTTTATTAAGTAATCTTAAATCACCAGCTTCTGGTATTAATTTCTTCTTTAATTCAAACCGTATAAACTTTATGTTTATAGGGGAATAAAAGACAGCTATACTGCTCATTTGATATTGAGAAGAGCACATAAAATGAAATCTAAGAAACAGCAGCAGAAGAAATTACTTGGTAAGTAACTGAAACAATGGTCTGCATTTCTGTCTTTAGTAAATCATCTTTAATACTTGATTACCTCTCAGTTAGTCCATTAAAATATTTTAAACAGATTTTAAAGAAACTTATTTCAAAATTCAAGTACAATGTTTCTTTAGGCAGCATCTGAAAGATCCTCTAAGTTTACTTAAATAAAAATTAGTCTGCATTTTTAGTAACATTTATTGACAGTTTTAAAGAAAAAAATAGCATACTGATATTCACTCCTGCTGCCTATCGCTTCATATCAGCCTATACAAAATTAACTTCTTACATTTAATTGTAGGGTAAATTGAAATGATTCTTTGTGCAATTATTTTTTATCATGGATATTTTAAAAGTGGTTTGGTAAAATTATGTAAAGAGACCTTTCCTTTCAATAACCCATAAACATTCATAACAGAATTACATACATAACTTGACATTTAATATAACTTCATGTTGTCTTTAAGCATATATTTTCTGAAGTGCAGTTGCCTATTTTCCCACTTCAAAAAACTTTCAGATGCATCAGAGAACTTTGTTCATTTTTAAATAAAAGTATGCACTAATTAAGCAGACATTACATCACAACATTAGACTTTAAAAAACAGATCTAAAAGTTGTGATAATAAAATGTAGATTTTAATATTTTAAATAAATTGACAGTGATTTCATAATTTGATTCACCTTTAATTGCCTCACTATTTAGTACCAGAAATCCAACTGCCATTCTGTATATCTAATGAAGTTAGATTTTTTTGCAATGGGAAATGGATCATATTATTATGCTAATTACATCTGTTTGGTCATTGCTTGTACTTAGCTAGTCAAATTTCAAATATTCCTGTACCCTATTATGTCAAGTCATTATCCCTGTATACCTGGTTTTATGTTCATTCTGATTGAACATTTTCTACTATTTGGCCAGACCCAGCTGTGCGTCTGGCATTATTCAAGAGCAATGAAAATAAACATACCCCTGTGAAGCTACCAAAGAAAATGTATCCTCCAAAACTAAGCTGTTTTAAAGGTAGGTCTATACAAAATTGATTAAACACTTAGCAGCTGCAGAATATATGTTTGAAACATTGTAAGCCTACTTAACAGGACATGCCATCATTCCATCCAAGGAAAATTAATGTCAGCTTCAATACTAAAGATGTTTACTTTTTTTAGAAAAATGTGTTTGTAGATATATCCAGTAGCTTTGCACAGAGGCGTGTTATTTTGTAGGCAATTCTTTCTGGCTAAAGAACTGGAAAGTTTTTCTTTCTAAATTATGGGAGAATAGATATGTTTAAAACAGTTATTTCTTGGTTTACACTTTACACGAAACACAATGGAAATGGAATAAAGAATCATGCACCCAGTAGCAGAGTGGACTAGAATAATTTCATAAGATTTCTTATACTGATGTTTAAGTAGTCTTCCATCTTGCAGAAATGCAATGCATGACCTGACTTCTTCCAAATAATAATGTAAATATCACCAATTACATGAGTATTATAATTTGAAACCTCTGTCTTTTAAACCAGTATCAAAAGTGTAAGTTGATGTTGTCATTTAGTACAATACATAAATTCTGCTTAACACATCCTCTGATATTAGAGAGTGTTTTATATATTTATGTTCCAAAAGATTTAACTCAATCAAATGTCATTTGCTTTTTTGGTTTAAAAGTATTTTAAACAGTTATTAATAGACTCATATATATTCAATAGATATCTTCAGATCTTAGACAAAATTAGTTGTTCCTTGTTACTCATCCCTAAAGCTAAAATGTTACATTTTTGTAGTGCAAAATACAGATCTGTAGTACAAAATGTCAGGATTAGCTAAACTTAAAAGAAAATGGATAACATTTCAGTGGAAGATCATCATAATGTAGAATTGTTCATGAAGAATGAAGAATTGTTCAGTGAAGTACTCAGTGTAAATATTCTTTTAATAGAATGATGCCAATACCTAAGACATATCCACTGCAGTTCAGGAAGAATTCAACCTATTGATATTGATATATTTGCCTATCATAAGGTTTTGCACTAGGTATCAGTGTGAAATCCAATTTACCAAAGAGAAGTAGACTTTTGAAACATTTAAGGTTAAATTTAAACCTGACTGATTTGGGGAATCGGCAGTTATTGCTTTTCCTTTTTATTTGCCAGTAGAGACCCTACTTAACAATAGAGATCAACAGGAGGAAATATTTTCTCATATTGAGAACTTTCATGGCTTCTTACCAGTGCCTGCACATGTAAACTGATAGCCATTTCAAGTAGGTTACTCATGTCCAGTACATCCACAAAAGAGCCAGGATAAAATAAACACACCGAGTTAGATATCTTGGAAAAAATCTGTCATGGGTTTGGGTTAATCATCTCCAGAAGACGTTCAACTTGATGCCTGAAATGTAAGACTTGCTGGGGAAAGCGGTAAGGCCTGAGGCAGTGTTGATCTGAAAGAGTGCCTTCCATGGGTCAGAGCTGCTCTGCTGGCAGAGTGCAAAGCTGGTTCACAACATCAGCTCTCAAAGAAAGCTGTAAAAGGCTGCAGGAGCCATTCTTGTGCACGCATTCAGGTTTCAGTTACACTTTTAAAGCCCTATCTCTGATCATAAACTGAATCTGAAGAAAATGCAAAATCTGTACCTAATTTTCCGACCTCCTGTCTATCAGCTGTTATATTTAGTCTCCTTCACGCTTTGTAGAGCAAGGTATTTCTTTATATATACCTTTATGTATATCATGAAAATCTATATATTGCAATGTAATTTCTATGCACTATCCAATTTGCATATACAGTACATATATGTGGTACCTAAAAGTGTTTTTTTTTTATTTCAGCAGGATTTCTGCTGTACAATGAAATACAGAAAGATAGTGTACAAGGTAATTGCCTTATTTGGACAGTTCAATATCAATAAAACTGTAAGACAAAACAGATATGCTGGCAGATAAAAATAATATTTTAAGAAATAAGTTATTGTATTTTTTGATTTTGTGCCAATGTAAGCTAGTGCTGTTTTTTTCTTGGTTTTCAAGTACAATGTGAAAAACCAATTAACTGTAGTACAATAATAAATACCAGTTATTTAATTGTAACTGATATGATTATATACAGTTTATAATCATATATATATATTATACAGTATATATAGCTTATGTTTGTAGCTACATTTCCAGTTGATATTCATGAGACTGCCATTTGGTGACTTTTGGATTCTCACAGGATACCAGAAGTATTCTCTAAAACAATTATAATTAAAGTACTTCTTTTCTAGATATGAAACCACATTATATCTCTTTCATGGTTCATTTGGACTGAAAATAACATGTACAGAAGTTTTGACCAGTATTGTTTATGACAGATCTGAGAATTTTTCCTTAATGTCTCCTGAGATCATATCCATGCTGTTCTGGGGATCTAAAAATTCATCTTGTTAAAACACTTCAGTTAGTATGCTAATACCACAAATAATAGCATCCATCTGTTTGACATTGGTAGAGCTCTATTATTTTAGCAACTGCCAATGTTCTGTTGTATAGCTTTGTTAAAACTTTTCATATAAAAGCTGAACTAATTTCACAGACAATGCAGGTAGACAGACATCTCATATTTAATTAATTCATTGTCAGGTGTTCAAAGTCACTTCTCAAGCATGGTTTCAGAGAGGTTACTTGTTGTTCTCAGCCCAGGTCATGTGAAGCCCTGACATAAAGACATGAAAATGTGTGTTCATTGATTTATAACACTGTACTTTGATTTTAACTGTGTTTAAATCAAAAACTCCCTTTTTTCTTTAATGCCTTTGAATTTTTATTTGGTTGAAAATGGATGGATAAACTAGGCCTTTAGAATACTGCCTTTAATTGACTCAGTTGAAATTTGAGAATCCTATTAATGAAAAAGTCAGATATCTTGTGCAACCGTGTCTTAAGAATCTATTATTGGAGAGTAAAATGAACAAATTCATTGAAGTCTCTTATTTTTTATTGAGTACCAAGAAAATGTTAGAAATGTTTTTTTAATGTTACAGCCTTGAAAGTTGTACATGAATCTGATTATCCATTTTCAGCACTTTAATTTCATAATATTTTATTCAATTTAATTTAACTTGAATTATTAAAAAATAAACATCCTGTAGATGTTGTGTTGTGAAACACAATAACAGAGTAAAGGTGAAACAAAATAAAAGTAACTGGAAACTGGTTTACTGATAAAGCTCATGTCATTAAAGGCACCCCTTCTAATTTTTTTCTGACTTTATCACCCCAATTAAATCCACATTTGCTTTAATGCTTAATGGTATATGTCCATTAAGGAAAGTTTGTTGTTTTTTTTTTTGGCGGGTTGTTAATATGGTCATTATATCCCTTTTATTGAAGTATGAAGTCTTAAAAATTCTGAAGATTACATTTCATTTATGGAATTTACTGAGACACCAAATTGTATTTGGTAAGGTGTTTTCTCTCCAATTGGAGATGTGCAGCTTAGTTCACTGCTATCAGATGAACATTATTAAAGGGTACCAGGCTTCTGATAACACTCTTGCCTTCTGCACATTATACTGTACAGTACATGTAACTAAATACATGGTCTCTTAGTGTGCTGTTCTGTAATTAGATGCTGACAAGGCTTATTTGTCCTTGGTAGGAATATTTATGATTGGTTCTGAATTATTGTGCTTGTGCTAAGGTTTCAGCAAAGGTGTTTCTGCAATGCTGTTGACAGGCAATAAATGTTCTTTCTTGTTTGCCATTTGGCATGAGCACTTGCCCGCAATGCCAGTTTTCAACTTTGTTCCTCACTCTTTCTTTGGATTGTGTAGTTCAGGCTGTTTGCCAGTCTACCAATTTTAATTCTGTTATTGTTTATAATTTTTAATATTCTGTATTTTTCAATGCAGATTATATACTGTTATTATATCGATATGTGAGCTATTGTCTTAATGCCTGCTTCAAAGCTAACCATTGAGGAAAATTGATTGTTCAAATGTTGCAGAGGAACAAGCTGGCCTACCTCCACCACTGGTCAAACACTTCAGACACCTTATATTGAGATTAGTGCTCCTTTACAAACCTCCACGGTAAACAACATTAAAAATATGTTTGCACTTGAAGAGATTTAATTTGCCTCCTTCTTTTAAAACTCATATTTCCATACTAAAAATGAATATGCTCCTACACTTATTTTTCTTTTTAGTTCTGTGATTTCACTTTTCCCTCCTTTAGGCTATTGGGATAGACTACATTCTAGAATTTCAAAATTCATACGGAAAGGGAAGTGACCATGTATTAAATTCTCTATTCTATAGCATGAAAAATCTGCAGGAGCCCTGGCTTTGCCAACATTTTAAATTTTATTTCTACACCTTTTGTTTTGTTTCTATTGTCTGGTGTAATTCTGATACCCCTGTATTTTGGCGTCTACTTGAAGAATGTCTGACCTTGGTATTTAGACTTCAAGACCTGATTTATGATGGGGAACTTTTAGATAGTGTACATTACTGTTAAGTCCAAAATTACACAATTACTTAAGATATGGAGTTCAGAATAAAATTGCAGAAAACGTGGTATGTCCATTCTATCAATTAAAGGTAATTCTCCTTTCTGTTATTCACACTGGAAAAAAATATCTGAACTTCATATAAAGCTTCATAAAAATCTTAATCTGTGGTTACTCATCAATGGTTAATAACATAAGGACTTGATGAAGATGAGGCTATTTCCTGAGACAATATTTGGGATGATACAGTATAAAATTTGTCTGCAAAAATCCTTTTAATTGAATCCTTGACAAAAAATAATGAAGCTAGTTTTTAATGCATGGTATACTGTACACTCTGTCACTTTGAGGCACATTTATACGTGTTTTGGTTGGAAATGTCTAGAGGTGTTTAAATTCTGGAAACAGGTTTCACCTTTTAAACAGAGCAATCCCCTGTTCTCACTTGGTATTGTTGATGATGACTCCAATCTGGACCTCTTGCAGTGACAAAAATAAGACCCAGTTGGCTGATCTGACTGCAGCTAAAAAAAATGCTGGGACTGTGCTGGGAGCCTCCACATTCTTTCTCCTGGCACTGGATCATGTGATCCGGACCTGACTTAATATAATTTATATGGAATTCCCAAGTGCTAGGACCTAAGGTACCAGTGAGTGGACAGCAGGGGCTAGGAGTGCTGCTGCTGACACTGTCAAGGTCCTCTTGCATGAAGTTTGTGCTGAAGCGTTCTAACATTTCTTAGGCATCTCTAAGGGAGGACTTGTAATCGGGTACCACTGAGGTACAGGGAAGATGGGGGATGTGACTTTATTAATGTTTTTGTGTTGTTTTGTTAGGGCAGCAGGCTGGTGTAGCGTTTAGCATTGCTCTTGGGTTCCGACTTCAATCCATGTTTAGGGCAGCTTGTGTGCGGAACTTGTTGTTTTGCCAGGGCCTCCACATTTTTCCCACTTTCAAGAGACATGCTGTCTAAGCTAAATGCCATCTCTAAATATTTTCCCATATGAATGAATGTGCATCGGCTGAGCTCAGGTCTAGTCTACCATGACCTTGCATTAGACTATAAAATTACTAAAAGTGGATGGAATGAAAAGGTGTTTGAAAATAAAACTTAACAAAACAACTCTATAAATCTGTGTTTCAAGAAAGAAGTAAATTTGGTTCTGAGATGCTACACCTGAAATTGTATAATGTTTTTAATGTCTTGAAAGGAAGAAGATCATATGAGGGATTTTGGTGTTTTGCGTATAATACAGTAGTTTAGGAAGAGCTCAAAAGAGTATCAGAGGATATTGTTTTCTGCTGTATTAATGCAGTCAGACAGCATTGGGAGCTTGGTAAAAACTTACCTTGAACATTGAACTTTATGAATCTAATGTTTTATTCATTATGAAAAATAATTAGAGCTATATTACTGCTGCAAGTTTAAATATTAAAACCTATTTAAAAATGTAAGAACTACTAGTAAAGCTAAGGCAGAAATATAATCTAATTATTTCCTTAACATTAAATGTTGTTATTATGGAAGAGTGTGGACATTTCACTTTAAGAAATCTTTGGGTTTTTTGTTGAGGATATGGAACCTCAATCATTATTAACAAGTTTTAGTAGTCCTTTTACAGAGCTGTAGAAAGATCCAAAGGTTTTTTTTTAAGCAGTGGACTGTGGTAGCATACCTGCGATTTGTTATATGCTTTACCCATATTTTGTGTTGATAATGAAGGAATTAAGGTAAATATATACATATTTTCACTTTCAGTCATTAACAATTAACTTTAAATGTTAAAGTCTGCCATTTCCTTCTATGACCTCTGAATGACCAGATAACCATTTCCTTTGCAGAAGTAAGGTCATGACCTGGGCCATACAGAGCAGGAGACAGTCCATTTTTGGACTTGCTGGCTTTTTAAACCTACTAATTAACATTACAATAGTAAAAACACATTATACAGGTGCCAAAAAATCAATTGCAATATGTCTGCGTTTTGTTGATGTCAGTTTTGATCATTTTAATTTAGATTAGTTTTAAAGTACTGTTTTGTTTGTAGGCTATTTAGCCTTAACAATTGCAGTGGCAGTTTCTTTTAGGTTAAAAGGCTTAGAAGTATGATCAGTTTTAAATAAAATATAAATTCTTATATAAACATATAAATCTTATACAAAATAAGAAATATAAAATTTCACATTTATTACTTTTTGAAAAAAGCATTTAGGATTAGAAGTAGTGAGTCAGAGGATAATTATTTGGAATTTAGACTGGAATTGTAACTTTTTTTTCTTTTGTCATACATTCATAAAATAAAGGCCTATATTAAATGAAAATGTCATTATATTCTCAAATCAGAAATGACAAAGCTGATAATTGATGACAATTTTATGGGGGGGGTTTACGTTTCTTGCTTTTACCATGAAACTCAACTTCACATGCTGGGATTGTAATTTTTGACTGGCAAGTGGGTTCACATTCGGATTCAGACTGCTTTTGTATGGAAGGCTGAATGTGTCTGAATAAACCTATTGTTCCTCTGCAGCCTACGCATGCTGACACAGCTACCCACCTGAACTAAGTATTAAAAGTACTATACTTCTATTTAAAAGGCTGTTTGTTGCAGGTGTGTTTTCTTATTCATTCAAACATAATCTGTTATCTGAAACATAATCATAAACATAATCTGTAAGCAAAGTAAGGAATAAAATATGAACTGCATTAGGAGAAACTGAATTCATATTTTAATAATATGTGTTAGTCTGGAATATTCAATCTTTCAGTTATCCCCTACAGATAGATACATTTTCTCAATAATGTTCTCTGCCATGGATTTCAGCAACTATGTTAAAAAAACCTAGTGCCAAAAGTCTGCGTGATGTGCTTCAGACTCTGAAAATTCACCTAAGTGCATACACTAAGCTAATAAACTGCTAACTTTATTTTTGTACAGCTGTAGCTTACACACTGATACAGAATCTTTACATTTGATATAGAAACTGATTTGAATGAAGATTTCTGGTTCATTCTTTATAAATTATTTTTCTTTAATTAAAAATATGTAAAATACATTTTAAAACTCCAGTAGTTTTTTTTTGCTTTAGTTTGCTTTTCTGCTGTTAAAATTCAAAGGTTACTGCTGTGAAAGTTAATTCTATGTTGAAAGAAATAACTATTTTCAGGTGATATTTAATTTTTTATTTGTGTTCTAGTTTTGACTAGAAGAATAAAGAATCTAAATTATATGTTTTTTATTAATAAAGAGTGCAATAATAGTTATCATTACAAAAATGATGTTGGCTGTATGCTATGTCTCGCATTTTGAATTATACTTATTCTTGTGTACTGATGATTATGTAGACATTTACATGCATCTCTGTCATTCTTTTTCTTGATTCCCTGAATTTGGATTCAAGTATTAATATTTTAATAAGATATTGAAAATCATTGCATTCTTTTGCTTATGTTCAGATTAAACTGCAGATGACCTTGATTTGTTTGCTCAGAAGAAGGTTTCTAAAGTGCCTGCAATGAGTCCCTTTTTAGGACTTAATTGCTGCAAGCCTTGACCTTCTTGACTGTCCGTGACTGGCCCAGAACAGTTCTATTCTCTGATATCGTGACATGGCTCCTGTTACCTCGATGGTGATCTTAAGGTTGAATGATACCCCTGAGAGCTCTACTTAACAAGCATGACTCCTGATCTCCTCAAGGGTTTGGGGAGGAATAATAGGGAACCTTGTGCATACAATTAATCTTTGTCATTAATATGTTAACAATGTGTTACGTGTACAAAGTGTATTAGTTTAGATTTTATGAACAGAGAAAGAACTTTCCCATTTGTGCGGTCTGTTTTTCTCACCCACATCCACTGCTGTCACACTTATTCTTCTGATGGAGAGCATAATTCTCAAAAAATATTGAATCTGCAATAAATGTCAACCATTGAATATATTGTGTGTATGTATGTTACATACTGTACTAAAGTTAATTAAGTAGTAAGTATTAACATTTTGACAACATTAAGTGCAATTTGAAGTAGGTTTTAATTTGGCCTCAGGGGATATGTCAATCAATCTGACTGGAGATTTTAGTTAGTTATTAACCAAGAACAAATGCTGTAAATCTTTACAGACTTTTACTCCAGCCTTGAAAACCATGAAGATTTTTTTTATTAAATAAGACATTCATTTCCTCATAAAACTGTCACAAGCAATTACTAATGGATGAATTACTTTGTCTGGAAATGTATTGTTGTGGGTTGTCACAGTATTTAAACTTAAAAAAATGTCTTGACTTGGATATCCTGTTTGCTGGTTGTTTTAGACTGGCGGTCTCAATTTTGTGGTATTAAATCTTATTTACTTATTGCATTGCCTTGGGCAAATCTATTACACTTTAAACCTGAGTAATGTTCTACAAGCCACTGTGCAAAACAATATACTGTACTTCATTTCATATTATTGGAAAAAAAAGCATTTATCTAGTGATAATACACAACTGGGTGAATGACATGGTGATTTGTAATATTTTTAGCTACATCCGCAAAAAATAAGCTATTTCTCCATTCAGTAATGTGGAGTAGGACATAAAGAGTTGATTACCAGTATCATTTAGTAAAGAATAGAAGAAGCCAGATTTGTATAGTTTTGCTTTTTGGATATTAAAACAGAATAGACTCTTATCGGTGAAAAAGGAAAACAAAAATTTTGTAGTGGCCTTTTACAGTATATCAAAATGTTTTGTTTTAAATTTCAAACTTTAAAAAAGGAAGGAAAACAAAAATAGGCAACATCACATTAGTTAAGATGTTAAGAAGATTTATTTTCAGCTTTCAGATTGTTGAACCCAATCATTCATATTATACATAAATATTACCCTCGAGATAAATATTCTTTTATCTGGTAATTCCGGAAGAAAGCAGACATAAACATTGTTCTGTTCGTTCCACTACTAAGTTAAATTTTAAAGGTTTGTTTTTGTAAAAAAACGTAATTTATGTGTCTCATTAAAACTCTTCAGAATTCTGATGTGGCTGCTTCTTTATGTGGTTCAAAGATGTTAAATTTAAATAAATTCTTAAAACCTGTCAGTACAGGTATGTATAGTAAATCTGTTTATTTTTTTTCGGTAAAATAAAATAATAGGATGTAGAATTTCATGTTTAAAACCATGTTGATAAAGCAGTCAGCACTGTTAATAAATGTTCCGATTCAACAGTTCAACAATACTAAAACATCGAATGTTTTCAGAGTGAATACATGTAAACCTTGATAGTGGGCACCATGTTTTCTTGGTTATTTAAAATTTAAATGTATTTTAATCCTCTTGAGAAACACCACATATATTGCTATATTTTCATATTAATGACTGTACTTAGTGTGCATGAAATTACAGTTTATACTGTATAAAATGTAAACATTAACCACAAGTTTTATTTTCTTATTCTAATTTATGTATTAATTTCCTTAAATCTGTCTCATTTAAGAACTTGCACCTTCGGACACAATAAAAGGAGATCAATCTGAGTGCAGTAAAGAAAGGACATATCAGTGGCTTCACACACAAGTTGTAATTTCTGACACCAGCTCCAGTTTTATGAAAAGGTGAGATTTTTTTTTTCTTCAAAGAACATTTTCTGCCCATCTGGAATTTCTGTTCTGTCTTGGAATTGCTTGTATATACTTGCTGTATCAATGCTGTGTTAATTACTGTTAAGCAATTATTGGGCAAAATAGTAAACAATTAAAGACCAAACATATTTAATTATGGCAACCTCACTTATTACAAGATTGCAAGATTATTTATCTTGTTTGTCTTTTGTTTTATAACTATTCTGATGTCTGTTTTGCTTGTCTTGGGCTGGACTGCTGTAACACATCAATTTCCCTACGGGATCAATAAAGTATTATCTATTTATCGTTTCGGCCGTGGAGCCTTTTTCAGGTGTGACACCTGAAGAAGGCTCCACGGCCGAAACGTTGTGTTCTCTTTCTTCTTTTTTTCAGCATGGAATAAACCTATTACTTGTTCCTTTGCAGCCTACGCATGCTGACGCAGCTACCCACCTTATCTATTTATCTATTATTAAAGGCTCATTTACATTTATAAATAATAAAGATTTTCTTGACTCAAAAAGACTTTCATAGTTGGCATATAGTCAGAATTTTACAACTGACCTAAATCAACAGGACAGCACATGGAGCCGTGATTAAACTTTGTGCTTTGCAGCACTGGAGCCCAAGGTTTAATTCCTGGGATATTATCTGTGTGGGGTTTGTATATTCTTCCAGTGTTTGCATGGGTTTCCTCCAGGTGCTCCAGTTTTCTCCAAAGACATACTGGTAGGATAACTGGCTACAGGGAAGATTGACCCTGCTATGACTATGTGTGTTTGTACAGTATCTGTGTGTGTGCCCTACGATGGTCTTGTCCAGTGTGTATCCTGCTTTGTGCCCGTTGCTAGCTGGGATAGGTTGCTGCTACCCTGCACCCCTGTATTGGATGTGGTTAAAAATGGATGGACCTAAAACTTTACATGCAATACATATTCTTCAATAAACTGTTTTGTGTTTTTCTAAAAGAGATTAGGGCAAAGGCTGTACAACATTTGGTGGCATTGTATACTCTATGTCTTGCCATATACAGAAGAAAAACCTGATTATCCACATGAAAAATGCATTTTTCAGATGAACAAGTTAAATAATATGGACATTTATGGACATTTTTGCAGTGACCGTTTCCTTCCAGAGATTGATCCTGATGTTCTGAATGGTGGACGGGTTCAGCTTGTGGTAAATATACATCTTTGGATCTGCTTTTTTGCTTCACTGCTTAAACATTTTTGTTTTTATTTTTGCTTAAATATTGTGTGCCTAAATGTAACTTTGTTAATCATTTGTTATACATCAGTTTAAATGGCCTGTGAATTTGTACAAGTGATTCTGAAAGGCTGATGACTGCCAATAGTGTGGGAGCATTGCAATGTTTCATTATTAGAATTTATACAAATTGAATTTAGTCATAGATTAACAACTTGATTAGAATATAACCTGCTTCCTTAATAAGAAATGAATTGCAACAAAAAGACAGGAAATATTAAGAATGTAGTTTGTATGTTTACTTCGCAGTAAGATGGAGGTTCTGTAGTTGTGGTATAAGGTTCCCTGAGTGATTATTTTATATGCATAAATTACATGATATTATGTGTTACAGTGAAATTATTATTTCTATGAACATTCAATGTTGTGCTAAAAAATCTGTTCCCAAATCACCCTTTTAATTATTTCACTTTATTATTTTTATTTTTGTATAATATGAAGAAAACATATTTACAGTACATACTGTACATTTCTTATATCTTAAGAAAAACACCTAATTATATGTTGTGTTATGGAGTTGGAACAGTCTAAACCTCTGATATGAATGTCATAGCTTTGCAGTCACAGACAGCTGTTAGATGCTTTTTATGATGTTTTTACATCAATGTTTATAATGCAATTAAAATCAAAACTACAAATTCTATACATTAAATAAAAATAAAAAAGACCTCATAGGGACCTACTAATTATATATACTGTATATTCAGTTCCATTACTGTTGTCGTGGTGGTTCTGTTCTCACTAAATCAATTTTATATTTAACTACTTCCTTTCCTTCAGTGTGTAACAGTTCTCATTTGTATTCTTCCATTGGCTGCCAACCAAAAGCGCACTTCTGGGAGCAAAGCATCCACAAGGATAGCAGCAGCCCCCAACAGCAGAAACAGAAAACTGGCAGCATCCTTCCTTTCTTTAAATCTGTCTATATAATCTTTCTTTAAATTGGTTTGACAAACCGTATTAGTGGAAGTTTATTTTTTATATGTATGAACTACGCTCTGGGCCACAGGTTACCCACCACTGCTCTAGAAACTCTTTGATTTTGGAGTGTTATCTTGGTTTTCTTGAATTAATGGGCTTTCTTGTATATTGTGCTTAAAATAGCTAATACAAAAAGAATAAAAATACAAGTACAGTACTCTCCATCAGCATAAAAGTGGTGATGGTGAGAAGGCTCTGGCCTGCCATCTGCTTCATTTAAGTAGGTAAATAGAAGTCTAATTTAGCATACACATATGTCTGGGTAATACCTTTAATATTGTGCTTAGTACAACAGCGCTTTATATTGATTAACTGAGTTCGTAACATATAAAAGTTTTTTTTTATTCTTTTTGAGAAAAAGAGAATGTAACATTTCTGGGTGACAGGGGAACTGCTGTTGATCTACTGTGCAAGAAATTATTATTATTAAAATTGCTTTTTAACCACTTTCACAGTGTAAAGCAATTGTAAAATGGCCACAAGAACTGTGTTACCTAAAATGACTTAGTATATTATGGTGCTTACAGAATGGTAGAGATGGAGATGATTAGTATATCAAGGTAACTTTTTTTCTGCTACATCAAATAGTATGTTACCTTTTCAATCAAGAGTTGTGAGATATGCCCGACAGAGGGCCCATTGGTAACTGTTCAGACGTAATCATGACCATATGTGCACCACGTTGGTGTGTGCTATATCAGCATCATCATCTTCAGCCTTTATCGATCCTCAGCTGGATTATGCCCCCCCCGACATTCTTCAGCAAACTCCTTTCTTTGGTTATCCTCAAAGGAAAATATTTAGAACATGTGTAAAAGCCAGTGAGCACTTCTGTGGTGAAATTTAGTGTTACTTTCAAATTTAATACCAGATTGGCATTTAGATGACCAAAACTATTTTTGTCCTGTGGCATAAACGCATTCTTGTTTAACAAATGAACAAATGACAATGTTCAATAATCTGTTATTATTGTAGCCAATAGTAGTGGTTACAGTATAGTCAGTAACTTTACTGGCTTATTATTAATTCTGTATTTTAATGTAACAGTTTCTCTTTTCAAATTTAATTTTAGAAATCTAAGAATAACTGACCATTCACTCTGATTTTCACCTCTAGTGATGAACATTTCATACATTGTTATTATATTAAACAGACTTAATTCATTTTTATTGTTATTTCTGATAATCATCATCTTTCCTAGAAATAAAATTCTTTGCAATGTGGTACTTGCAGCTTGGTGTAAAAATAGAAGTGGGAGCACCCATTAGTGCTTTAAAAGAACTCATATTTCATGAATGTGCTGTTTATTTATTTAGAACTGTAGCGTGAGCTGCATGAAGAAATGACAGATTTTATTTCATGTTTGTGTCTGTTCACCCCTGCTGCTCCTAGGCAAGCCCTGTAAGCAGAGAAGGTCTGGATCAAGAGACTCTGTCCATGGCCAGCGGTAGTGCTTTGACTCAGCCTTGTAGAGAATATAATCAAACACACAGACACTCAGTAGGACGTACAAGTGAGTACTGAGATAACAGATTTGAAATTTTACATTCAAATTTAACGCTTAAGGTAAATGTGTTTGATCTATGAAATCGCCTTTCTTAACAAATGAACACTCAAATATTTTTTGAGAATTGAAGTTATTTTTGGATATATTTGTAGATCATTGCTGTTTGAAATGGTTTTGAAAAATTAGCTTTACTAGCACTAAAGTCCTTCAAGTCTTCATACACTACAGGTTTATTAAATTTAATATACAGTATATATAGTTTTCTGTTTGATTTTTTATGTTCACTTTATATTATAGCTGATCAATCTTAGATTTAACAACATCTTGTATATAATTGTAATATGTAAAACACATACAATACTACAATATGAATTTTGTGATTGTAGTATAGATTATACTATACAGTAGGTAGTATAGTGTGTTAAAAATAACACATTGAATACTCCATACTATTGTTTGCAAACATCTTGCACTTATTCACATTTATCTTTGAAATATTTGTCAGTTATTCTATCAGTTGTGAATTTTCATATGGTTTTAGATTCTAAGTATTTTTCATTTTGATATACATTATGCACAAAGACATGCTGTTATTATCCCTATAACCTGTGAATACTTATAAAGTATGAATGTTAAAAATGACATAGAATTGAACCTGATACATTTTAAACATGTACAAAATTAAACTGTGATGAAAATAAATATTGGCATTAATTGTTACTGCTAAGGTTCACAACTTTTAGCTTTGTTGTTCTGGAGAATGTTCTAATACTATGTAACAAAATACAAAAAAGACTACAGTAATCTAATAATACCACATTTACTATTTAATAATGCATACAATATCAGTTCTTTTGCTCGTTGGAGGTAAAAAAGGTCATACAGAGGACATCACAATGAGGATTTGCTTCAGCAGGAAATGGCAAAAGGCCCGTTTAAAAGAAAGACTACCCTTCTGTCAAAGGTTTTCCTTGGGGTCTTGTGTGACAAAGATGCTACACATGGAGAGGGCCAAGAAGGGCAATGAAGTGACTAGATTAAACAAGTTCTTAAAAAGCGTATCACAATAGAAGAAAACACTGTTCACATTAACAAGGACAAATTAGATTTTGATGATGATTGAAATGAAATCCACGAGGAAAGCAACTAACTTAGTGAGAAACAAGCAATTTATCTTTGCAGTGAAAGAATACTTTTTTCCTAAAAAGTAATCTTCTTAAGATCAAAGTTAATTACACAGCAGGCTGATTAATACCGTGTCTAAGAATTTGTGGTTTCTGTATATACAATAAGAAAATAAAATGGCAAAAATCCCTCCCTTAGCTTTTTTTCTCATTATAGTATCCAGGTTGCCATAACATATTCTATATATGTATATTCATAAACATATTCTTTTTGCCATTTTGTGTACATACTATGTAAAACATTTGTCAGTTCTTCTAGATCTATTCATTTAGAAGAAGGTTTAAAAAATTGTGAGAGCTCTCTGTTGGTCATTTTAAGTGCACGTATTTACCAAGCTTAGGAACACTAATGCTAAAATTAAATCAGTAGGTTTGGGACCTTACGAAGTTTATGTATGTATTTGAGTTACAAAAATCTCCAGGATTAAGATATTCTGTTAATTGTGCTTAAGGGCACAAGAGATGTTATTCATATACTGTTAACTACTGTACCTCTTCCAATAGTCACTCTGGACAATGGTAATGCCAGCTTACTGGAAAATTACTAATGGCTGTCTAGAAAAAGCCAAGTCAATTACAGACCAATACATCCTACTTCTTTTATATGTATTATAAATTAGAAGCTTTAGAATAGGTAAATCTTGCTTATCTGTGTTACTGTGAGTTCTTTGAAATAGCAACACAGGTAATCATTAAAAACTGAATAGATAGTATGGATTATTTAGATTTTAAAATGTTTCCTTGTAAAAGATGATCAAACTTAAAATTGTAAGCATCCAAGTAAATATTGTGTATTTTGACAACTCGAAAACTGTTCAATATGTGTGAGCGCTCATGTTGGGGTGAAGTAAGTTAGTGGAGAAGTACTGGGGTCTGTATTAGGACCACTGCTGTTCCTAATTTATAGCAAGTCTAGATTTTGGTGACACAAAAGACGTTCCAAAGAAAATTAAAAAAATTATTCAGATAAAACTTAAACCTAGCCAAAAATCGTGCAGACAATGTTTATTGCAGTGCATAAGTGCATAACATAGTGATATTGCCTCACAGATTTTGAGACCTGTTTTCAATTCCTTCAGTATGGAACTTGTACTGTATGTTCTTCACTTGTGCTCATATGTATGAGCTGTATGTTTCCTCCAGGGCTCTTAAGTGGGGTGGGTTTTCCTCCCACAGTCGAGAGGCATGCTGTCCAGGATAATTGGTGTTTGTAATTTGCCCCTGGTACATGTGTGTGAGTGAACGTGCAATGTACTGTGATCCCATCTAGGGACAGTCCTACCTTACACCCTGTCTGTAACAGCTCTAGTTCACTGAGTCCCTTTAAAGACAAAGTAATGACTGAAAATGGATAAGTACATTTAATATGGGAAACATCATACTTGAAAAAACTACTTATGAAAAAAACCTAGGTATTTATATTAACACAGTATTAATATCATCAAAACAGTGTGGGCCAGTTATACAAAAGATAAGCATAATTTTAGAATTAATAGTATAAAGTGGAACATTTAAATCAAGTGATGTTACAGTAAAATCATACAATACACTCTTAAGAATGCTTTTAGAATATCGGTACAATTCTGTTCACCATGTTACTTAAACGGTATTGCTGCTCTGGAATCTTTGCCAGGCTTAAAGGAATGCTCTGACTGACAGGGTAGCAGAACTGAATGTTTTTAGGCTTGAACAAAAAAGAATGAATAGGGTATATCTCTTGAATTCAAAATAATCAAGAGCATTGACAAAGCCAACCCAATGAACTTGTCAATGTTAAGAATCAGCAGTGAAGTATGAACCAGATGAAATAAGTCTGGTTATTTCCAGACTATTGTAAGTCTAGAAACTATGGGAAGGAGCATTTAACATTGATAATATTAAGTATAGGAGGCACTTTTTTATACTATATACAGACAAGTTACTGTATGTTTTCCATCTTGATTGTACACTAAAAAGGCTGCATTAGATGCTCTAATCAATTAGCTGTTAGCAGCCAAATGTAACGTTTTTATCAAAGATTTCGCATTATGATACTTGCTGCTCACCAGGGCGTTTCTGTAAAATGCATTCAACCCCACATTTATATTTATTACTTACATGTACATGACAGTAGCCATTTTGGCCAAGCTTACAGAGTTCCAGTGTTCTAAAGCTCGAAACATAATCTGAGTAAAATAACTGAAACAATTTGTTTGGTCATTGTGGGTAAAAGAATGTACAATGACTTTTAAATTATGAGGACTGCATAAATAATACCAAAATGGTAGAATAGTTGTCTGCAAAATTAATCTTTTTAACCACAGCTGTAATTGTGTTCCTGGCATACAACACTATACATTAAATGAAAAATGAAATAGTATTCTTCCCAGTCAGTTTTTTAATGAAATTTGTAAGTAATAGAGTAGTGTTTACAGTACTTAATGAAACATAACTTTGAGATCATGCAGGTAGTTCCCCAGTTTCTGGGCAATTACAGTATATAACCTGTAACATGTGCCACCTCCAACACACAATCAGCCTCATACAATTTCTTGCATTAGGAATTTGTCTTTTTGCATACCCCAGCTTGCTCTCTATGAGACACACAGGCGGGGAGAGAGAAACTTGGGGTCAGTGCGCCGGGTCAGCAATTTATACGGTGCCCCTGGAACAGTTGGGGTTAAGGGCCTTGCTCAGGGGCCCAACGGAGTAGGATTCCTCTGCTGGCTGTGGGATTTGAACTGGCAGCCTTCTAGCCATAGGCGCAGATCCTTAGCCACAGAGCCACCACTCAGCTCAATCACATACCATTTTTACCCACAATAAGCTAAAACCCATTTGTGTGCATGTGTATGTAAAGCTGTGTGTGAATAACACTTTCTTAATTACATTCACAGAAGTATTGACAGTATTAAAAAGAATCTGAATCTTCCAAAACTAGAAAGTCTTCCATTAAACTCAGTATTAATGTAGAATATCTATTATTGTTTGCTTTTTCAATTCCTATCAAGATATATTGTTTTGTCAAACTGTTGTGCATGTAACTTAATTAATGCTGCATATTATTTTTATACCTTGCATATTAAGTATTTTTTTCATTAATCATTAGAACAGATTCTGCAACTTGGCAGAATGCAGTTATTTATTATTAGTAGTACACTGTTTTCTAAGGATATAAACTGTACTTTTTCACCCATTCATAAAAATATAAAAATGTTTGTCATTGATGTTACCTCACCTTATTCTGAAAATAAAAATCATGTTTGCATATTTTTTTTTATTTTACAGCGAATAAAGTACCAGTTCCTGTAAGGGTTGAATCTGCTCCATCAAAAAAAGAACGTATTTCCTTTCGGGACAATCCTGTTCAGCTGAGTACTGGATGGGGAGGAGGAAAGAAGAGGACCAGAATGTGTAAATAATATGTATAGCACATGCCAATGTAACAAACAAATCATTATATTTCTTTCACCTTTTCTGTATTCTGTTAGTCTAAATACTGTATATTGAAAATGATAACATTTTATTGAAATAAATATTTATATAGGGTTTTTATATTATATTTATTTTATTTCAATTCTGTAAAGAGCATGTCTGTATCTCATTGAAGTGTTTATTGATTATATTCATGATTGTACTCACTGGTTCTATTTTTGTGTTTAGTGTTTTCATACTATGCATATTTTCCTAGAAAGCTAGTTTGGGGAGGGGAATTAAGAATTGAAACACAGGAACCTTTATAAAATGAATGTAGAGAAAATACTACAATTTAAGATACAATATCTTAACATTATTAAGATAACATCATTCTAATATATTCATTTAAGTACCATTGACTTAAACATGCATTGGTCCTTGAAATGTGACAAACTTTTAAAAAAGGTATATAATGATCTTATTGCTACTATGAACAATAGGTTTATTTTTAAAATTCATTTTAATAGATTCACTTATCACAATATCACTTTTTAGATTTTAGATTTTAATCCGACTCTAAATTAATTGGTAGAACAGACAAACAGTGCCATTGCAATTTTGTTTTTGTATTTTTACAAGAAAAGACTTATATGGCTCATTATTTTAAAACCAGTTAAAATTATGTTTTTAGATGAATAGACAAATTATTTTTTTTTACCATGACAAATATTGTAGGTTTATTTGTTTATATATATTCTGAATTTGGATATTAAAAACTTGATACCCGAGAAAAGTTTGTCTACTTTCATGTCCTGTTAAAAAAAAGACAAAAAAATCATATTATACAGATTAATACATATTGTAACTTTCATTTACATTTGATATCTTTATAAAAGAGAGTTAACATACACAAAGATGATACGTTTTAGATAATCCTAATTTTGATTGGATATTTAGAATGCACTTTCATTATTCATATTCCTGCTTTTGTACTTTTCTTCCTTAAGATTTAATATGTATCAATTGAATAAATGTATTATTTATTATAAATTTATTTGAAAACATAGACTCTGCTGTCATTTAATAGTGAGATCAAATATTTGTGTCCTGTGAATAAGTCTGTTAGTACACACTATACATTTTATATTTCATATCTACTTTCATATCTACTCACAAAGTGAAATGCAGATTTAACATTTTTCCTACTCTCTTTATTAGTATGCACAAGTGGTTTTCTTGTGTTATTATTTAAAGGTGTTTTAAGTATAAGGTTCTAAAATAACAGATGTTTTCACATGGAAAATGTCATAGTATAAATTATGAGATACATGCCTTTCCAAAAGGGTGCTCCTTTGAATAATAACTTTGCTTTTCCTTTGGGGACAAATCTCTTCTGGATTCTCTTTATACAGTTAAGGTTATAAATGAAACTAAACTATATTCACATCCCCTTGCTTTTGAATCCAGAGGATGTGAAATCACTCATCTAAAGTATGAACATTAAATACAATTTCAAGAAAAATGCCAGTCAGCACTAGATTTGGAAAACCAAAATCTTTGGCAGTCTTTGACACAGGAGATATGCATTTGTGTTACTTTTTGTTACATTTTCCTTGAATGAATTGCTTTGTCAGAAGTCTCACAGAAGCTTTTCATGTTTCTAGATACTGATCCTCAAATCTTGCAGAAAGTTAACTTTGACATGGAGTCAAAATGAATTCATTCTTTGCTACTATTTCCTGGCTGCTGGCAATTCATTCAATGTAAAATATACTAAGCAGTGATCAGCCATCAAAAGATGAGAGACATATTTAATTTGCCATGTTTTAAACCAGAATTTTTATCCAGGTATACACTATATGAAAGCCTACAGTGATTGTAAGGATTTTGTTTTCTTTCAACTTTTGAAACTGCTTGAGCTTGAAGACCTGGCAGCGTAACAACTCATACTCAGCAGCTATACCAAAGGGGATAAATAACCTATTAAATACAGTACGTGAGAAAAACTGGGGTCATACAGATTCAGCCATCTAGAATGCGCAAGATGTTAGTGACTGTTTTTATTTTTTCGATAATCTGATTTTGGACTGTACTACACTGTAAAACTGCCAGGTGGCACAGTGAATCTAGTACTGCAGCTGTATATTTTTGTCAGACAAATCAGTACATTATAAAATGTGTATTAACCTATTAGTGCACTCCTGTACTAATCATTCTGTAGCATATTAGCAACATTTTTGTTAAATACAATGATTACATTGTTGAGACAGGACGTTTTTTTTAAAAAAGCTCCAGCTTTCCAGAGGTCATTACCACCTGGAAGAAATGAGCCCTAAAACATCATGCAGTGAACTGGAGTCAGGTGATGTTCATCTGGAAGATGACATTTTATTGAAAATGTGAGATAGAAAATAGTATACAGAAAATCTTAAAAGATTTTTACTGAGAGACATTGACATAGACAATCACTGTTTTTCAGCTCGATGATGAACTTCATGGTGCAAGTAGGCTATTTTATTTTATAATGATGATGCTAGTCTGTGATATCAAGGAATAGGGGAGGTTGATCGACAAAAATATTATATACTGTATTGCACAAAAGTCACTTTCTGGTATAGCTGGTATCTTTGTATATGCAGGACCAACAGTGTATCAGGAGTAAACTGTCTCCTCACTACACTGATACTATGTTTAGTTGTTAATTGACCAAATGGTTTTTAAATAGCAGAAGTTAATGTAATGGGCTCCATATAATCAATGAAGAAAAATCAATGGTGGGTAGCTATTTCTATTTCTTGAAAATATAGCATATTTTATATTTAGTTCAGGTGGGTAGCTGTGTCAGCATGCATAGGTTGGAAAGGAACAAGTAATAGATTTATTCCATACTGAAAAGAGAGGAAAAAAAACAATGTTTCGGCAGTGGAGACTTATTTGGGTTTAAGCAACATATTTTATATATAAATATATAAAATACATAGCCTAGCTATCATATTAAAATGTGGCTGTACAGTTTTTTTTCTAAAAAGGGGATTACAGTACAAGCCACGAATGGAGCCTGGATTGGAGTGACTATAAACTAATAAAAAAAAACATGAAGTAATATCCATAGATATCCACACTGTACATCAACTATAGTATTAGCAACATTTTCACAGGATGTACTAGTAGATGCCATTACTCACACCACTGTTGCAAGCAATCATTAGAATTATATTAAAATGTTTGAGCAGTGCATACAGTACCCCAACAGCAAATTGCAATATTAACAATTTAAATATATTGATTTAAATCTTGTTCAGATTTCTATCAGAAACTGTACAATGCAACACAACAAAGTTAGTTTTTACGTGTTTATTTGCTTTTACAACTGATATTTTAAACCCACTAAGTAAAAATTATTCTTTATAATCCAAATCTAAAATATATATTTTTTTATTCTATAGTTACTATTCATACACGATTACTAATAGTTTTGTATACTCCATGCAATTAAAAAAATATCAATTGGAGTTGTAGCAACATGGTGATGTTAGCTACATTCTCAGTCTCTTTGTTAGTTGCAGCATGGAAAAACATCTATATTTTAGTCCTGAAACTTAGTAACGTTTAAGTATTGTTGTGATGACTCATATTTTAAAAATTATTTTAATTAAAATTCAATAATCAATGGATTTGCAAAAGACTCAACGACTCATTGTTGAAATAAGCCAATTAATTATATTTTAATTAATACATTTTATCCATATACCCAATCCCAGAACCGGATTCTGTTTTGAGAAAAATCTGAAATGATCAAAAACAAATGATGAGAGAATAATATACACTGTAAGACTTGCAAAGTAAGTGGTATAAATACAGGTTAGTCATAAGTATATTATTTACTATATTTAAAAAAAACATATAAAGCTAAACTCACGATTAGTCATACCACTAGTTAAATGTTGGCACATACTTACTGTAGGTCTAAGGGGAACCTACTTACGACTACATGAACCATAACACATACAGCTCTGGCAATTTTGTCTTGCAACTGAACTGCCTCACAAATGAATCAAAACTTGGTAAATTTCACAAACAAACCTCCTTTCAATATGAACCTCACAAGTTGCTGTGATAATTCTTCTACCTATGCCATATCATTAACTTCTTGGAAAAATGCAGTCTCTTACGCAAACTGCTCTTGTGCAAGGATTATTTTACCACTTAACTTCAAACATCGTGTGTTCACTGAAGTTGCAATGCAATTAAAATACAGTGAAATAGAGTTTGTGCGTAAACCAGGAAGGTGGCTTGACCACCATTTTGTTCTTTTCTCAATACTCATCTAGTACCACGATCTGCTCCTGAGCAAAAACTGTTAGGTTGTTTTTATTCTAAACATGGTAGGTACAGTATGATTTTAGTGACATTACACTTTATATATGGCAAAATCGGGTTCCTGCATTCCCTTTGACTATCATTGTGTTTGCAGTCTTCAGAATACCATCTGTTTTGTCTAGGTAACCATTGCAATGGTCAACCTTGCATTTGGCAGGTTTCATTACATTGAGACCTGATAATGAGTTTCACCTCATAACACTTTATACACCCACATCCAGTAATCACCTGCTTGGAGAAATGAAACCAACCTGTAATTTTAACTGTTGCTCTTGCAACATTCTTGTGGTCACAGAATTACAAAATTTGTAGGTATCATTCTGGTTTTCCTTTTCATCAGTCTCTTACTGTGACTCACACTATTCATGTACAATAAGTGGGTTGGGATGTGCTTTAAGTGGCTTGGAGTTTCCTAGTTTCCTTGTGCAACTTACTGTATGCTTTGCCTTTTCACATATTATTGGGCCTTGAATTCAACCATTTATTCTAAATGCAGGTTTGGAAAAAAAACTACTCTTAATGCTCAGCAAAAATAAAACACTGCCTGTATTTGTAGCCCTCTTATCACTGAGTACCATATGGACATTTGTATTCAAGTTTTTTATTGCTTTTTAAGAATTAGCTTAGAGAAATTTCAAACGATTTCAGTTTCCAAACTAATGTCAACTGCACTTTGGGTTGATGGAATTTTTCATGCCAGAATACATTACAACTCTTGAAGGAATTGAAGTATGACAGAGGTTTATTATTGTTTTAATTACTTCAGTAACTGTGAGGCATATGCACATAAACATTTACTGACATATTTGATGAAGCCCTGACTTTTAACAAACTCGATCATATGGCTCTTAATTCTTAGAAAAGAAATAATAAAGCATGAATCAGCTGTTCAATTGTTTATATATAGTCAGATTTAAAAGAAAAACAGCTCCTTTGATAGCAAGTGTTTTGAGGGATTTAAATTTGATGACTATTGTAGTAAAAACGATAAGACTTAGCTATAGTAATATTCATTTAAACACATAAATTAAATATATAAATTACATAATGCCTATTGTGGTAATCCCCATAATTATTAAATCTAAAAATTCACAAAATGTAACACTATAGCCTTTTCGTTATTGAAAATATGTGGAGAATATAACAACAATATTGGCTACCCATTCATTTTCAGACTTGTTAATTACTTAAAATTAATTTGAAGAACACCTGCTGTATCAAAACTACAAATTAAGTACACAATGTAAGTCCAATTCTTAAAATAGATATCAGTATTTACTGGTTATTTTCAAAATTGACAGAAAAAGGAGAATTTGACATACTGTAAATGGAGAACCTTGACATTTGTATATGATATGTACAGTATAGAGTACAATATATCCAAGTCACATAATAAGAACTATAATAAGTCAGATTATAAGAACAGGTGAAGATCAGAGAAAGTCTCTGCTGATGGTTGTGACACTAACAAAATAATCTATGGACCTTGGAAGAGGAGCATTCTAAGGGATATTGATAGATGCTCATGGGTAATCTCTAAGGCATTTTATTTTATGATGTCATCTATAAACATTTTTGCAGTTTTCAGAATTGTCATAAAGATGTACAGTAGCGGTTGAGGTAGAAGTTTGAGTAGAGGTTTCAGTGATAACACCAGTCATATCTGAAAACATAGACTTCTACATCCAAAAGTGCTCAGTTAAAGAACACTCCCAAAACATGAAGGCAAGTACTGACTTGTACTGGCAGTCTCCATCTTAAACAAGACTACTATCCAACTTGGAAGCAGATTGATTTCATATAAGAAAAGAGTTATCTAGAATGGCATGCAGTGGTTAGCACTACTGCCTCGCAGCACTGGATGTTCATTTCCAGACCTAGTGTGCTATCTGCGCAGTTTGTACAGTATGTTCTCCCCATGTTTGCATGGGTTTTCTCGGTCTGTGATTTCCTCCCATAATCCAAAGGCATACTGGTAGATTGGTTAGCTTTTGGGAAAATTGTCCCTGGTATGAGTGTGTGCGTATCTGTCTCTGTGTGTGCTATACGACGGACTGGAGTCTCATCCAAGGTGAATCTGCCTTGCTCCCATTGTTTGTAGAGATAGGGTCTGGCTCCCCCATGATGCTGTATTAAATGAAGCAGTAAGAAAACAGATGAATGGAAGAGTTATCTATGGCAGAAAAACAAAAGAAATGCTAACCTTGTTCACACGAAATGTAAATACTTTATTATTTTGAATACAGCATAAGGTGACACCGGAAGGCATTCTATTTGCTGTGCCCATATTTCTTCAGTGCTGTGTATGGTCCAGCATAAACAGGGATTTCAAAAATGATTCAGTCTTGACATCTATTTACTTTGCTTGGTTTCTTGATCTCTCTTGGTTCTGTCAAATGGCCAATAATCTAAACACTGAAACCTAGAGTAAATGTACTGTTTATCAGCATTGGCTGCAAAACTAATCATCCAAGGATGATGATGTTGTTGTTGTTGTTGATGATGTTCATGATGATGATAATAATAATACAGTATGCTTTCATGATGTCTGTACTTGTCTAAGCCTGCACACTAAATATAACTTTAGACATTTTTTTATGTACATCAAAAAGTAAAATAAACCCTATAACCAATTTAATAATTAGATCCTTGACAAATCTGAATCAATGTCTCTTTCAGTCTCAATATATTATTTAACAAAAGAGGAAACAGTATAGACTCTAATCACATGTTGCTTCAGTATTGAAGTTGTATTCTGAGATGGTTTATTAAAGAGGATTTTGTTCAAATACGGTGTTTGCATTATTATAATTACATACAATTATTTTAAGAAAGCATAAAGGTATAACATTACAATCCATATTCAGCTTTTGTGGTCATTATGCATATATAAATATTTACAAACCTTATACTTCAATGACAGAATGTGAATATATCAGTGTTGGGAAGTTTACATCATATCTTTGAAAATAAAGTTGTTGAAAGTATTTGATTACATATATTTGACAATCACAAAAATTAAATTTGACTACAACCCATATTAATACTGATCCTGTTACTATATACAACAAAAATATGATGAAAAAGATCTTGAAAATAAAATATCCAAGCCTAAAACTAGCAGATTTTAGATAACCAATTTAAATTTGGTTGTAATTCTACAAAGTAATGCTTGTTGGTTTTTTTCCCAGACCTTAATGTATAATATTACTGAAAACTTGCTGATAATTTTTGTTATCCTTCCACTGATGTGCTGTAGGTTTTTCTCTAATTTGTACATGCCCAAAACCACTGTGAGTATTTGCTGGTCTTGTGTCCTTGGTAGAGCAAGCAGTGGTTCGTGATTATAGTATGAACACTTCAACGTGGTTTCAAACTATATCTTAAGTTATGCTGTTCTAAAATCCCATGGATACTGGATATCTACTGGTGTCTGTACCCAAAGGAAATCACGAGGCAGGTGAGGTTTACTTAAAAATTTTAATTGTATCTAACGATTTCTGTTTTCTTGTCTTTATTTCTTTGTAAGTTGAATGGGTGGTGTATTCTGTTCTTATTCCCATTATACAGTACGTGGATTGATTGACGAGTTCAGAGTTATTGATTCAGTAAATTTAATCTAGGGTATGGTATGCATTCAAGTGCTGCGCGTATTTAGTTAAGATGTTTTGGTCATTGAATGCATTTTACCTCTATTGTTCAATATTATGAATATTAAAGCAAATAAATTCAACAACATAAAACATAACTATTAAATGTATATATTACGTCTGTGTTTTAAACGATTGATGTAAAATATTATTTCTAGGCTACTTTTGTTTAATGGAAATACGAGTGATCTTTTGGTTCCCTGTTATTTCAAGTTTGTGGCAAACTTTTAAAGTTCCATGGATTCTTGGTGAAATTTAATTAACATTGTTGACTATTGGAACACGAAACAAGCTCAACTGATGTCAATAACAATTTTAGCTTTAACCTCAATGGTTTGTCTTGAAACATTTTTTTGCTTTTTGCTTTTACTTAGACAACATAATTGTTTTTAAAAAGAAAATCTACTATCCGGTCTGTGCTTGCGAGTCAGTGTTTTAAATGAACCATTTTTGTAAATTTACTGTATATGTTAAGAAAACACATAAAGCGCGTTCCAGAAAATCGTTTCGTTTAACTTCAACTTTAAAGTTATTGTGCTTAACCGTATAAATGAAGCGCTGGATAAAACTGACAAAAGTGCCGACATGCCGTATCATGGATGAATCTTTTTTAAAGATACGCAACAGGTTCCGTACATGATGCCATTATTATTATTCTTGTTTTTGTTGTTGTTGTCGTTAAAAAAAAAACATTTGTTTTATAGTTTACAGTCACTTCAGATCAACAAAACTAACACATTAAAGTAGAAGAACGTTTTGTTTATAAAATTGTATTTTATAGAAATGGAAAACTATTTTAAGAATATAATTACATTTGCTAAATTATAAAATAAAATGTTGCGCTCTTCCTGAATACAAAGGTTTCACCATTTTTTCCCTATGTTTTTTACACAAATTAAATTAGCGGGGAGTTCTTGTTTTTCGCAATTTTTTGAATAAAAACCGACCGTGCACTCAAAATAAACCACTGTTGTAAAACGAGGAATCGCTGTGATGATTATAAAATTATTATTATTTGCTAAGCGTACACCCAAACAATCATGGTGGTACAATACAGTAACATAAACGAAATCATTAATAAAATAAATGGGGCGATTACAAAGTGGTCGAGCCAAGACGTTTCTGTCAAACACATGCAATAGTTATAATTTTAGGTATACAGATACTGTGCATACAGTATATAGTATACCGTAATGTCAGTTCTTTGGATCTGTATACATTGTTTACAGTAAGCATCTTACTGTATGTGCAATTAGCAAATTACATTATCTGTCTTGAGAATGTAAAACATAACTGTATTCAACATCTCCCAAAGGAGATTTCCCAAAGGTCTTATTTAAAGTAATAGTTAATGTCTGCAAACTACTTGAAAGGTCTACATTAATAAAACATGTATTTTTAAATCATGAAACAAGCTGGTCTTTTTTACATTCAGAAAGTGTGTGGTTATATTTAAATTAATACCGTTCCCTGTGACTTGTGGTATGGTTTAGATTATTTGGATAATGTAAATGTTGTGTTTCAATTAGCTTTCGACTTTTCAAAATCTCCAATCAATTAGCAAGGCTATTCATTACGAGGAGTTCATAAATCATCACACGTTTTTTTACATGGAATGTCACAACATATGTTGCAAATGAAAGTCAATTTAATAGTTCCTTTTATTTCAAATCGTTTTACTATCACTTAAGTTCTGTTTAGCTTGGATTTGGTGTCTGGGAGGAGTCTTAACTTTTCCATATTCATTAGAAGTTGGGAGGCTACTTTAGGGAATGCGTTGGGCTTCGTGATATAAAAAGAAGCCTCAGTTTACAGCGAGACAAGACAAATTAACAACCTTTGCAAACAAAAGATCTGGGAGACATATTGCCGTTATAAAAATTTAAACAGAACATTTATCCCATGCGCCAAGTTATCGAGCATCGGGAAAGCAGTAGGCCAATAGATGATTATGGAATATATGAATGAGAAGTTTTCTATGAAGAGCCAAGCGGTTAAAGGCAATGATTTCTACATTGGATCGGGAGGCACGCTGGATCAAGTTATGGAAAGCTTAGAGAGTGTACAGTTCTATAACAAGACCTCACTCAAATGCGGGCAGGCCTTTAATCTTCAGAACAATGATCACCAAGGACGACTCGAAAGATCATCACCTTGTAAGGACCAAAACGGTGAGACACTCGCTTTCATTATCAGTGTATCCAATCAGACGTAAGATTGGTGGTAAACTGTTTGAAGAAGTATTTTTTTTTCAAACTTATTATTTTTGTTTTATAATTATTAGTAAGAAATCTTTTCAACTTAATTTTTCTATGACTTTTAATTTATGTTTATTTTGTACAGCAGGTCATTTACTGTATGCGTTTCTATTCAGCTTTATAACTGTTATGCATGTTAACATCAAAGCACAATAATTTTGTTCTACTCCCCTTAATTGTTTTGGAGGCAATATTCCAGGGATAAAATGTTTTTTTCTTGCATGCTATTTACAAAGAACAATACACTATTCATATTTCCAAACCAGAACAATTTGTTATGGTCATCAAGTGAATATGTAATGCAGTTACCATACTAGATTTTTTTTTTTACTTGAGTACAGTATATACAGTATAGTTGTTTATTTATGTAACACTTGATGCGCATTGATAGGCCTTGTTTAAGGCCTTCAAATACAGTATGTGTTTTACCATGTTTTATTAAATGATGTATTATACTGTAAGCGTTACTGAAATTAAGATTGCAGTGAAATTAATTAAAACGTACTCTAATTAAATATGTAGTAATAGCACAATATTTGACACACACTTTGTATAAATATTTGTATAATTTTAAATCATAAATATGAAGTGATACCTGGTATTTAATACCTGGTTTGCATTACAACTGGTGACACTTCACCAAATATGTACTGTATACCTAGGACAATATTTTCAGAATATTCCTGCATTTCAAAGCAAAACTGTGGGACAGGGATCAATCAATTAATGTCATTAATGGTTAATTAAATAAGCAGCCCTTTCATTCAGGAAGTTAACGTAACTGTCGTTTACTTCTCAAACTTAATTTAGATACAACATAAGAAGGCGTCTTAACTGCAGTAACACGCAACAAGAAAACCTCTCTGAAACATGAGTTACACAAGATTTCAAAAGGCTCTGACGTTCTGTTTATGGAAAGGGTTTAAATACTTCAGCTACTCTTTGAAATAGCAAGGCTTTCTCAAGGCACGAATGCACAAAATAAAAAAGGGCGAAATATTTTTTTTTTCTTTTTGATGGATTTTAGGAGTGTTTCGTTTTGTCATTTTTGTTTTACCAAGTTCGGAAAAATCTCAGTTGTAATTTTCCTTTGTAATTCAATGTAAAACGTCTTACAGACTTTGACTTCCTGTAACATGTAAAATGTAAGTGGATTTATACAAGTATGCTTACAAGTACATGAACAATGTTTATTGCTTCCTCTCAGACCCAGGTTCTCACGGCATCTGTCAGGACCTAATGAAATATGCATCTACCAGGTTACTGTATACGCGATCAAATATTCTTATATTGCCGATTCCCCCCTGAAGATTTTTGTTTTCCTGTCACTTTATTAATTCTGTGGATATTTTACTTTGTTGTATCAGTTGTACTTTGATACAACTGATACAACACTGATTCATATTTGATGAATGTTTATTAGCATTCATAATTTAGCATTATTTTCTTAATAAAAGGTAAAGAGAAAAATGCGAATACTTAATGGAACGTTTCGAAATTTGTATTACTTTCTCAGCGAACTACGGAGTTCCTAAATCTGAGGAGGAAAGTCTCCACACAGATCTAGGAAGGTCAATGGAGAATTGCTGCAACCTGAGAGTATCACCGGCAACTCAGGGCCAGGAGAAACCTGACTTGGACGACATCAACGAGAAGTGCGACAGCAACGTGTCCAGCAGCAAAAAGAGGCGGCATAGAACAACATTTACTAGCATACAGCTGGAAGAACTCGAAAAGGTTTTCCAGAAAACTCACTATCCAGATGTTTACGTGAGGGAACAGCTGGCGATGAGAACAGAACTCACGGAAGCTAGAGTACAGGTGACCTGAGTTAGCGTCTTTTACAGATAACGAAGATAATAATTGTCGATGTAACTAATAATTTCAACATTTAGACTATAGAGTATGGAGGATGGCGTTTTTGAAGACGTTTCTTCTGGTTTCTCTTGCTAAATTTAATTTTTCTTCTGTTTTGCGGTTTACAAATCAAGACATTACATAGGTCTAATGCAAAAAAAAAGACCCAACAACTAATAAAATAGTCAAAACATTCTGGGAACATTTTGTATATGTAAACTATAATTATATATGTAATGACGTTATACTGTCAGGAATAATTTAAACGATTAGGAATGGGTGATTTAAACACTTGAAGTGACATGCAGACTCTTTGAAAGCTGTGACAGCTGTGTATACAGTTCTATCGATGTTTTCATTCATTATATCGGTAAGATACATTGGTTTATTTTTAATTTTTTACTATTTTGTAGGTGTGGTTTCAGAACAGAAGAGCTAAATGGAGAAAAAGAGAGCGTTATGGCCAGATTCAACAAGCAAAAAGCCACTTCGCAGCTACCTACGACATATCGGTCTTGCCAAGGGCGGACAGTTACTCACAGGTACTGTAGGTTTTTTTTCCTATTCTTGGTTTTGTGTCAGTACCCTGGATATACTGTACCTTGCTGTAACAAGCAGGGTTTGTTTTAAAGGATAATAAACGTCAGTAATTGGTTTGTACGTGCGTGCTCTACTTGCTACTGTATGTTTTGCGATTTTTAATTTAATATTAATACCCTTTCAAATAGAAACACCATTGACAGGCTTTTGATATTTAAAGTGCCACTCAAACGCGAAATAAGCTGTTTAAATTCTTCCACGAAAGAATCTCTCAGTGTAGCCAGCCTTGAATTAGTTTCTTTTCGTTTACTTATTAGGAGTTTATAATTAGTAAGATATCGAAAGTGCGTTTTTTTGCTTAACCTAAATAATCGTTAACGTTTTCGGTATGCTCAGTTAAATGTTTATTTCGCCACCGGTAATTAATGGGAACAAATTATACCACAAGTGGAATATAAGCAGTTAAGGTATCGTTTGTGTTACCGTATGTTTTATTTCCATTAGCAACTCCCCTTATAAGCAAAATCAGAATTAAATCTCTGCAAACACAATGTACTAGAAAGTTAATTTGTCCGAAATCTGAAGCAGTTTAGTTATTTTCATTTTAGACAGCCGACGGCAGTTCTCAGTTTTGTCGAGAAAACAATGTATGAGTTTTCTTACTTTCTATGGAAGCACAGTATTATTTCTTATTTTCTATGTCACTATTTTATCGTATATCTTTAATTTATGACAAGAAGGGAGTGAGCAGTTGTGTTAAAAGTGCCTCTGAAGGTTATTTAGTCATTTTGCCTCACCCTTTTTGAATTCTTAAATTAAAAAAACAAAAACAAAAAGTAAGAAAGAGGATCTATTAAAAATCTATTATAAATGGAACTCATCAAAACATCATGAAATATTAATTTCTTACTAAAAATACATACATTTTCTGATATGTTTTTTTATCAGACCACATAAATGTTGTTCAAGACAAGATTTACCTCACATTTACAGAAATTTTAAAACTTAAGAATGTCTTTGAATCAAAGAATTTATTTATTGTTAGTATCTAGTATTAATGGATTGTATCCCATCCTTGGTTCAGAATCATTATTTGCTATTTTTGGCCTTGATTGGTCTTCAACAACCAGGACAGCGAGCTAAATTTAAATTCATAGTCAAAAATCCCTTTTAATTAATAAAAGTAGTTATAGGTCTACATGGAAAATGAAGATGTATTCAACTTAACTGATTTGACTTTACATTCATATTCAATCTCTAGGCCTGTTTTAATCTGTTATTCTCATTTGTTTTCTACATAAATACCAGCATAAACCCAAAGACCTGTGTTATTATTACTAACATTATTAAAACAATACTTTAACAGTAGACATTCTGTAAAATTCATTACGTTGCCTTTATATGAAGTCAAATAATTAACATTGAAAATGTTCATAATATTAATCAGAAAATAGTTACCAGCTAAAAAATATAGGTTCCTTTCAAATTGAAATGTCCTGTTGCAGAACCTAGACTCCCTACTGCATGTGTTACATATAAATAAAAACTTGCATATATTTCTGCATACATACAGTAGATTATTTTCATTGCAAAACATACATTGCTTTTTTGGTATCTGAGGATGGTTCATTGGTACTAACTGGAGGCACCATACAGTATATCCATTTCAATATAATATATTGAACTTTAAAGATAAAGAAGAAACACATGCCAACAATATAATAACATGAATTTCAAAATAAAATCTCCAATGTTTCTAGATGAAAATGTTAATAGATGCTTTGTTTATTCATCTCAGATTCAAAACAACTTGTGGACAGGACCAGCCCCGAGTGGTTCTGTGGTTTCTTCATGCATGATACCACGTGACTCTTCTCCCTGCATGTCCTCATACCCACATTCACCCCGGAATGACCATGGATATGTGGGATTTCCCAACCAGCAAAACCAATTTAGCCATGTTTCTCTAAACAACTTTTTTACTGACTCTTTACTCTCTACGACTCCTAATGGACATGCATTTGAAACAAAACCTGAGTTTGAGAGGAGATCCTCTAGTATAGCAGTTCTTCGAATGAAAGCAAAGGAGCACACAGCTAACATTTCATGGGCTATGTAAGAAATCAAGCCAAATGCTTTTCATTTATTATAATAATAATAATAATAATAATAATAATAATAATAATGCTTCATTTGTTTTAAACAGACATCAAACACACCAGACAGTAATTACTTGAGAAATTACTGTAGTAAAATGCTATTAATGCCAATTCAAATATTTTTTTAAAACCACATAATGACATGATGTTTCTGAAACATTGGTGCTCTTTTAAAGCACCACTATTCCTACTATTAAGTTAAATAAAAATTTGGAGTTTTACCCCTTGTATCTTGAAAGTAACTATGTAGACACAACAATTCAATAACTCCCTCAACTCATTAGATATTTTGTGCCATTCAAAGTCAATGCTGATGATTCAATTACACACAATTTTCAATGGTTGGGGTCACCAAGTTTTAAAAACTGGCATATTTAATTACATCTTTTGTTTGTTTTGCAGCAGAACTCTTTATTCTTACCTGTCTATGCCTCATTTTGTGCTAAAGCACAAAAAGAGTTTTGTTTTTTATTGTAAAATCAAATTAAAATTAACAAACTCTATTCATTTGTCTTGTCTTTTTCCGTACACATTCCATGCTGTAAAATGTGCATTGTAGAACAAAGTGTAGATGCCGTTTTTGTGTGATACATAGTATACAGTGCCGTATAAACATATTCACACCCTTCCTACGGTGCCCCTTTCTGTAAAATTATAAGTTTTAAAACTTAATATTTTACTCAAAACCTGAGTGCTCAAACTGCAGACTTCTTAGGGTAAGATAAGTTACAGTAAATGGCAGCAAAAGCTAAATAGAAATATGTTGATTGTGGAAGTATTCAGAATAGTGAACTTAATATCTGACAGAATCAGCAATTATAGCTGCATGCTTTATGGGTTAAGTCTGTAACAACTTTGCACATTATTTTTTTGTTCAAGCTTTCTCAGCTGATTTGGGGATCATTTATGCATGGCAGTTTTCAAGTCTTTTCACCTGTTCTCAATAAGATTCAAGTGAGAAGATTGAATGGGAAACTCCACCCATACAGTATATATTTACTTTCTTCTTCAGCCATTTCAGTGCAGCTTTGGCCTTGATTAATCACTGTCTTACTGCAGGTGAATTTCCTCCTCGGTTTTAAGTCTTTAGCGGTTTTCCACCATTCTTGTGGTCTGTGCCTATCTACAACTTTATGCTTAAGTTGTTTTCAAAGAACCTTGGTCTTCATGGTTGAATCTTTGAAGTTCATGAACTTTGCAGAATCATATGTATTAATTATCCTGTGATCCTGTGAATGACTGTTATTATTGTGCGCAAAGGCAACTAAACTTATTACCTCATCTGACCAATTTAGGTAATTTTGTGCACATAAATGAACTTTTCCACAGCAAAGGGATTGAATGTTTATGCAATTATGGATTCCAGTTTTTTCACATTATTTATGTACTTATTTTTGTTTAAATTCTTGCTTTCCATATGTAGGTGCTACTGTATATATATAAATCTTAACTGCTACTTCAGAGTGTCATGACTGCAAGTTTAAAGCAACAAAATGTGCAAACTGTGGAATATCTTAAAATTTTCCAAGGCACTGGTATTCATACGGTTTACAGTATATAGTATTGCGTACATATACTGTATATGAACTGTAGTATAATTGGAGAAAACCATTATCCCTAGAGGGTGATAATAATGGACCATTTTCCCCTTTTTTGTCATCTTTCAGAAACATCTTAAATTTATTAGAGTCCTCAAGCTTTAGGATGACTTAAAACACAGCCGTATGCACATTTTGTCCTGAAGCAGCACTGAAGTATTAATACTTCAAAGCAGTCTGCCATTTTAGGCTTACTCCATACTGTTTTTTGAATATTCATATCTTAATTCCTGTGTTTTAAAAGGGTATCCAAAATGATATTTTGAATCATTTACTTTAAACCCTTTAGTTGTGCTGTTTTTTAAAAAGAAAACATCATTTGCTGATTTCTAGTCATAACTCACAAGAAAAAACACTGTTACAGAATAATAAGAATTGCAAGATACAGTATGATGTTGAAGGAACTCGGAATTGATCTTTGTGTCCCCTTTGACAAAATAAAGAGAAGGGCTATCATAAAGCATAAAACATCTGAGAGTACTGTATATGCATTTATAAATACATACACTTATATGCAAGAATAACAATTGTCATAACTGTAATTACCATAATTGTAGTACACCAACATTTGACTTTATAACTAGTGTTTAAACTAAATGAAAGAATTAAGAAAAAAACAAGTTTGTATTCATTTATGTAACTGTTCATATCTATATACAGTTGATCTATGAGATCACTTCCCTAGTAAAAGATAGTTATCTGCTGGCTTCTTCCAGAAAACTGGTCTGTATGAATCATCCTAATCTAATTAAAATTTAAATCAATGTCAGATGTGTATCTTGATACGTATACGTTTGCTGGAGATGTTTACATAGCTGTATACCTGCATAAGCCCTTAGCTTCAGTATGTTGTGGAAACATCAGTCATACAGTTATCTTCTACTCTTTCTTGGGAACTGAAGTGGTTGGCCTCCTTTCTTCCAATGTAATTTGCATAGATTAACTGAAATGAAGTTTTGATGTTCCTTTAAAACGGTTTATGTGAGATTATACAACTCTCTGTATATACAGTATGCATACTAAAATATTATGTACAGTAATATAGTATAAATGTACAGGGGCAGCACTGTGGTGCAATGTTTGCTGTCTTACAGTGCTGGGATTCTGGGTTCAACTCTGGTCCTGGAGTGCTATTTGAGTAGAGTTTGAATGTTCTCGCCGTGTTCGTGTTAGTTTCCTCTGGGTGCTCCGGTATCCTCCCACAGTCAAATATTGTGGAAAATTGGCACTGGAATGTGCCTGTTTAGGTTTGTGTCTGTATCTGCCCTGTGATGGACTGGCATCCCATCCATCACAGGGCACAGGAATTGGAAGAAGAGATTAGAAAATTGCTTGGATAGATACAAATACAGTGTACTGCAATATGGCAGTCACCCCAATTTGTCCCATTTTGTTGAGTTACAAGGACATTTGTTTTCTTCTTATAAGATGCTCTGATAAGCTGTAGTTAGTTTCAGTGTTGTGCTTTGGTCATGGTCCTGCTGAAAGGTGATTTTTCATCCCAGTCTTAGGTCTCAAGCAAACTGAAGGAAGTCTTTCTTTAAGATTTGCCTATTCTTTGGTCCAGAGATTGACATCTTGAGAGGCTTCCAAGTTCCTGCTGATGAGGAGCAACCCCATTACACAATTCTTTCACCAACATACTTGACAGTAGGGATAGGGTTGAATATTGACGTGCTGTGTTGGGTTTGTGTCAAAGATGTAACAATTTGCATTCAGTCCAAAAGGTTTCAGTTCTGTCTTGTCTAACCACAAAACCTTTTGCCGCATGTTTGTAAAATCACTTAAATGCTTTGTTGCAAACTCCACTTAGGGAGTGAGATGCATACAGCATATTTGTCATTATTCTTGCCACTCTGCAATACTGGTCAGTTTGGTGAGGTGACTAGAATATTGTTGTGATTTTCCACCATCACAGATATTGAACTCTGTAACTTTTTCAAAGTTGTTGTTGGCCTTGTGTTTGAATTAAGTGGAAAATGTATATACTGTAGGCTTAAATTATGTAGGCCACATTAATCAAGCATGGCAAGGACACTCTCGGCAAGGACACTGATGTTCACTCTCTATTCTTACAATGTTAAGTTTTGAAGTGCCATGAAATCATTATTGATCGAATAATCAGAACTTCATTTTAATATCTTATCTGAATGATGGCAGCACCTTGCAACGAAGTGCATTGGGCGGAGCGGTGGCTCTGTGGTTAAGGATCTGCACCTGTGACCGGAAGGTTGCTGGTTCAAATCCCGTGGCCGGCAGAGGAATCCTACTCCGTTGGGCCCCCGAGCAAGACCCTTAACCCTAACTGCTCCAGGGGCACTGTACAATGGCAGACCCTGCGCTCTGACCCCAAGCTTCTCTCCCTGTCCCTGTGTCTGTGTCTCCATAGAGAAAAGCTGGGGTATGCAAAAAGACGCATTCCTAACTAAGAAATTGTGCTAATAAAGAAACATTATCATTAGCATTGTGTTGCCATATAGAGGCATTTATTTGGAAAATCTGATAAAGAAGGAAGAGTTTGATAACAAAGGGGTAAATAGTAATGCAATTATTATATTTTAATGTTTGATTTTACTTGTCCAGCAATACCACTCACAGCAGCAGACTGATTTTCTTATTGCTCACTAAATAGTTTTAACGATTTAGCCATTCTGAATTTTTCTAATCTCATGAAATCAAGCTTCAAGACAGCAATGCTACTATTAACACAAATTGTTTATGTTCTCCAGTGATGCAGTATGAAGACTGATATCTTTTTTTTTTTACTGTTGGGTATGTTCATCAGCATTGTGCTGTACTGGCAATAGTGTAGAATGTCTGAAATATAGACAGATATGAACAGTAGAGTAAGGAATATGGACAGAAGTGAGCACCACCGTCATACTGCTGCCACTACTGCAAGCTCTCAGCACTACTTGATCAGTATAACTGTCTTGCAATCTCATCATTTAGCTAATCAAATTCAACCTGTTTCTTATTTTACCTTTAAAAATACAGATTGCCTTTCAGACTTGGCTTATGGTATGATATCACAAATAATTGTAAAGAATTAACTTTGTTACAAAAAATAGCTTACATAATTGGTTTTATTGTGTTATTACCAGAACTTACATTATGCTAATACATCAGACAACTACTGAGACTGATGTCTTGTCGCTAGTACATCTATTATGACATGAAGTAACTGAGTAATTGTTTGCAATGTTTTAATTAGCTGTAGTATGCAAATGTAACTTTGATTTGAAAAACTCATTCAAAATGAGTTCACATGCTTTCTTTTTACTACAGCGTATGCAGACATGGGGGGATAGTAACGCCAGTCACAAGCTTAAAAACAACATTTTCATGGTTTATTCTGCAAATATGATCACAAAGATTTTTATTTTAAAAATTATATTCTGTAACTACAGTGGCAGTTGTTTATTTTATTTTCAACTTTTTAAATAAAGCGAGCTGAAATTTGTACAATGCATATAAATCTATGTAGCTGAAGATGAAGAAAATATTAATACAAATATATATATAACATGTATATATATGTTATGTGCATAGCATATAACATAACCTAAAATGAGATTATCTGGATTTTATATGATTATTAGTATAAAGTATTAATATGAAGTCTGAAGTTTATTCAAACTTTTTCATTTTCAAGAGTTTTTCAAAATTATCTAATAGTTGAACTATGTGCCTTTCAGCAATGAGAAAAAAATTATATCAGTTTTGGACAAGGGAGTTTAACTAACTGCCAAGAGAAGTGACATATTATACAGCAAACCATAACTTCTTCTTCCTTTCAAAGACTGACCATGAAATTTATTAATATAATACAGGTTTTGCCACCAGTGTGCTAAATGTAATATAAAGACTGAGAAAAAAGCATTACAAAGATCTATGCAGGGTAAATTATATTGTTAGAATTGCCAAATGGATCAATTGATGAATTTGCCATTATTATCTTTCTAATCAAGAATAAGGAATATACAGTATGTTAATATACATTTAACAATTAATCAAAATCCCAACAGTATTGTCTGGAATTTACTTGCAGTTTTTGTAGCCTGGATCAAAAAAGTTTGAATTAAGTGGAAGGTTATAAATATCTTCCTGTTTATGGGGGTATTAGATGATTACTAGTTCAACAAGACTTTACATAGTAGGTTTTTAAAGGATCATTGTGAATGGTTCTCTCAAGTGGAGCAGAGACCAGTAAAGGTTTTCGGGCTGAGTGCACACTGAATTCTATGCTCATGATATTTCAGGTTGATCCTGTATTCATGACAGTAGCCCACTTTGACCATTATACCTTTAAATGCAGCATTGTGCAGTGCTGGGTGTTTTGCTGGGCTTAGCCATCCAGAATTCTCATGGCTCCCTGTAAACAGCAACCCTTGTGACTTCCCAGGAGCCTACTTGATGACCATGTCAATGAAGGAAGTACCATTACTTCAGTTATCAAGTGTAGTAAATAATAAAAAAGCTTACACAAAAGAACAAATCAAATTTAATTAAATATTCATCTTGTGTCAAAAAGTTGAGTGTCTCAAGGGATGGGTGAGACAGTGGAGCCTGTGTGAACTTCCTCATTCTCATGTTGTGGGGACCATGTTTGTCACTGGGAGACAAAATGTAAAGATCCCTTTGGAATTCATTTTCAGCTTGGAATAAGTATATCTATCCATCAGTCCATTTTCTAACTGCTTCTTCCAAGTCATGTGGGAGCCAGGGCTTGTCCTGGTAAGCAGCAGGTGCAGGGCAGGGTACACCCTGGATGGGACGCCAGTCCATTGTAGGGCACACACAGACACAAACACAGACATGCATGTATGCGTTCACACCAGGGCCAATTTTCCCAGAAGCTAATTTTCCCTAACAATATCTCTTTGGACTGTGGGAAGAAAACCAGAATAATCACTGTATGGCAACTGTGCCACCCTGGTAAGTATAAAATTAAAACAAATCCTTGTATATTATCTGTTATTTGTTTCTGCTATATGAAATGCATTCATACCATTGCCGAAATAAAGAGAATATTTGTATTATTATATTTAATGATGTCGCATTTGAATAAACATGCACATTGATGTAGCTGGATGGATTGAAAAGAGAAGAACAAGCAAGCTGAAAGGTGATGCTGTTTTCTTCAGATGATTATGCTACACATGTAAGCTCTCACAGGGGAAATGCAATATATCCATCTGGCCATCAGTTGCCCTTTTGGAACTCCCTCCTCCTCCAGAGAAAGGTTGAGCTTTTCTCTACATCACACAGAGATGAATGATCCTTCAGAACTTGCACAAGTGAAAGAAAACATTTCTCTATGGTCACTGCATTTGACATAAATCATTTGGAGAATGGAATTGACCTTGAAAGGTTGACCAAAGCAATTAATAAGTGAACCTCTATGGGGAGTCTGCTGTGTGCTAGAAGAGTTAGATGGAGTAGTATGGGGCCTTATGTGTGGGTACCTTAGGGTGTTTTAATGCAGTCTCGCGGAAAAAAAATATATGATAACCTATATAGCATAGGAAATAGCAATGTAATATAATAAATATTGCAAATATAGTAATATAACAATATATTTGAACACCAAATGCTTCAAATAATTCTCCAGCCAATGCCTTTCAGTACAGTACTGTATATATGATTTGGGCAGTATTGTGTTTAGTAATGATAGCATTCTTAATAAATGCTAATATAAATAAATTACAGTAAATATACTAATTTAGATTACATTTCTTGTTTATATTAAGATTAGCACTTTTGAAACTTTGTATGGATGCAACTGATTATATTAATAACCCTAAATAGATGTCTCTGAGACATTTGAAAAGTAGAGCACTATAATGAATGTATTTAAAATTTATTGATGTTCCTATGTACTGTACCTGGTTTCTACTTTAAATCTAACATCTCAGACAACTGAAACTCCATTTGTAATCTACAGTAAAGCAGAATATAAGTGAAGTTGCCATCAGTTGGGACCTATCATTCAAGTATAATCCCCAAGAGACAGAACTGATTAGTTCAAAAGCCAGCCCTCATTGACTTCACATAGACCATTATAGAGTTTGAAAAGGAACTGTGGTGCTAGTTTTACATCAACCCTGTTGATTTATTGCAGAAGTTTCTTTAAAACATTTGAGCACTTTTCTCCCCAAAAAGGAATCTGAAATGAATTATAACTTCTGGAAAGATTTTTACTGGTTTCATTAGGTCATGGCAGCACAAAGCATTAAAGGACTCAGCAATGCAATAAACGTCAAATTGAAAGAATCACTTTTAAAAAGGAATGCGATGCAAATTAAAACATAGTAATGGACAGTTAACTATTCAAAACTGTAAATGCATTCATTTAATTTAAAGGTTGCAGATGTTAAATATTGTTTTAAAATACAGGTACACTATATTCTTAGTTGATAAAGTTTAAGTTCTGCACATTGGAAGAAGTTATAGGACATATTCAATGCAAACAGTTAAGGGAGTGCAGCATGCAAGGCTTTTCAAATATTTCACGCTTTGAACTAATTTTAAATCTATTTCTGATCATGTGAAAAGCTATTGCTGTTTACTTATGGTAAACATGACTAGTAACAGAACAAAGTATTGCAATCCACCATTTCTCTATGCTACTAGGTAATATGAATTTCAAAAGTTCCTAATGTCATATTGTTAGAAAATAGCTAGACAGACTAGCTATTTTTTTTAAATGTGTTCTAGCAAATCTACAGTATGTAAATGACAAAAAAACATGGCATTTAGACTGTATTTTTAGGGTTGTCTGCAAGTGCTTTCCCACACTAATGTTTGGTACTGAACATTGATCTATTTTCTAACCGCTTTATAGAATATGGGGTCGTGGGGGAACTGGAACCTATCTTATCAAGCAACAGGTTCGAGGAGGGATTCTTCCTAGAGAGGGCACCAGTGCATCACAGGACACAAACACTCACACCAGTTGTCTTTTATCTTTTTCACTATCAAAGTTGTCAAGAAGAGTGTGAGCATAGCTTATGTTCATCAGAGTAACTTTTTTAATGTATTCTAATTAGTAATAATAGTAATAATAATTTGTACCATTGTTCTCATCAATAACTTTTAAAGGGAATTGTGAGTTGTTTATGTAAAGCAGACATTAATGGTTTTTACTTCACAATTGTTTTTTTATAATGTAGATATCTGCATGTTGAGAACTCTCTTGCAAAGGAAATTGTTAAACATTTTAAATATTTTTACCTCAGAGCATAGAGGCTACTCCTATACAGCAGTATATTAGTAGAAACTAAACTATACAGTATGTACTTTCCTCTGTTAGAGAGACGTGGTTTTGTTGGGAACAATAATGTTCATTTATGCATAGGTTGCAAAGAAGAAACAATCTCATTTGGTTATGATCAGTATTATTTGATTAGTATTAGCAGAATTTATCTTATAGAGCATCAGCATTAACATTACTACCTACATACATTACCAAACACCGGAACATTTTTCAAAAAAGAATGGCTTCACCTTTCAGTACCAAATACACTTCCTCTTGATATCCACTTGTTCCTGTTTTCCATTTTTCTCTGTTGGTTGGTCTATTGGTTACTTGCTCTGTTGTAAACTTCCATCTAGTTCCCTCATTACCTCCTCTGTTCAGTGTCATGTGGAATTAAGTTTTTGAACCTTTACCTTTGTACAAGATTGCTTTGAGATCAGGTAATTCTATGCTCACTCTTCCCTGAACTCTTTATTGGGTATCAATTTTACTTTCTTAACATTGTGAATAAACCTGTTCAAAACATTTATACTCACCATAACCTAACAATTTGATTTACCATTTTATCGAATTTCACATTTGTTTAAAAAAACATCTTTTCATCTGTTGATTTCTCCTTATCAATGCTACCTATCTTATATTTGCTGTGTACATTTTTGCTACCTCATGCAATATTTTGCACTTTTTCATACTAAATGTCAGGTGTCTTCCCAGTTCCAAAAACCTTTGCTTTTGCTTCACTGTTTTGACAGTTTTTAAAACAAACACTAACTCCTGCTCCTCACATATAAGGTACACCCAATTAACTATTATCAGCACAACAAGTTTCATTTTTAACAAGTTTCATTATCTATGTCAGAGTCAAGATAATTCATGAAAGTTAGGAATAAGAACAGTCTTATTACAGTTTATGTTACTAAATTTTCTCTCAGCTTTCTCCCTTTTTCCATTATCTGTGCTTTTTTTATAATAATCGGTTCTCAGCTCCCATCCACACATTGCTTTGAGTTCCTAAATTTTTGTAGAATCTTTATTTTTTATGTGGAAATCTGTCATAGACCTTTGGACATCTACATATATTATGCACCATTGAATCTGTGCAGGTACAGTACTTTAATAATAATAATAATAACAACAACAATAATAATAATAATAACAATAATTGCTTACAATTATATAACGCTTTTCTGGACACTCCACTCAAAGCGCTTTACAGGTAATGGGGACTCCCCTCCACCACCACCAATGTGCAGCATCCACCTGGATGATGCGACAGCAGCCATAGTGCGCCAGAACGCTCACCACACATCAGCTATCATTGGGGAGGAGAGCAGAGTGGTGAAGCCAATTCATAGACGGGGATTATTAGGAGGCCATGATTGGTAAGGGCCAATGGGAAATTTAGCCAGGACACCGGGGTTACACCCCTACTCTTTTTGAGAAGCGCCCTGGGATTTTTAATGACCACAGAGAGTCAGGACTTTATTTAAAGAAATCTAGCAAGTTGCTTAAACAAAGTCCACACTCATTTCTTATAGGTAAACAATGGAAGATGCCTTAAAGAAAAGCAAAAGATGATGAAGTGTCAAAAAGAATACTTTTAGAAAAAAAAATTATAAGTGTATTCAATTAATATTTTCATTAAGGGTTTTCTAGGGAAGGAACTAAGAATTCGTCACAAAATAAAGAATGGCTTTCTTCTGTAAAGCTGAAGTGTTACAGCTGCTTAAACGTAATAAATCAAGAGAACATGGTGGTATTTTTCCCTTTATACTGAAGGAATTTTTTCAGTGACCATTAACAAGATCTTTCAACAGAAAACTAAGACAAGGATATACCTATGGTTACACATCCACAAAATTTAAAAAATCAAACTGGAACAAAAACCTTTACTTCTTTAAAGTACTTACACCCACATAAAATTGTAATGTCATTCAAATTTCTAGAACTAAAATTTTATTTAAAATCTAATATGATGCAAATATGTTTTAAATGAAAAAAAATCTTTAGAGAGTAAAAAATAATTGAAATACAACACAGTAAATGTTTTAAAAGTATGTTTAAAGCATTTTTTAAAACCAAAACAATACTTTCAACTCATGATTAGTAAGTCATGTCATGATCAGTTCCTGTTTTCTCAGTAAGGACTGTGGATGGACTAAATCATTTGCAGCATCATTAGTCAATTTAAACACATTAGTAGATAAAAAAATCAACCTTATGAATATTCAAATCTGCAAGTATCCAGCTGTGATAATGATGTTTGTGACTGCAGAGAATGAGCCAAAAATAAACACGCAATTAAACCTACAAAAACAAACAAACAATTACTGCTCTTATTAGCCAACTGACGTCTTTCAATAATCAATCAAATTAAGGAGCCAAGATGTTCATGAAGCAAAATGAAAAACAATACAAATGATGTCACGATGTACCTTAACTTATTATTTTGTGCTTATATTTTAAATATAAATATGATCTAAATACAGATTTAAAATGGTACATCCTGTTTAATAAACCATTAGTCAACTAGAATACTTATCTTAAGCTTTATATAGTACACAATGCAAATCTGAACTACAAAGAATTAGTAAAAATTAATTGGCTGATATTGAAGAATTTAAACCACACTTCTGGAAACATTTAAGTTGTAAAGCTTTCTGTGTTTTCATTTTCATACAGATTGGAACTACAGTACATAACAATGTGATTGTGGGGTATTTACCTTTTTAGGTTTTTTAAGTTTCTTATCTAGACCATTACACAGCTCTCTCTCTTCAACTTCTTGCATCCAAAACAGTGCTACAATTGTCTAAAATTCAACTTCTACAAAGTTTCTTTACATAATGTCAATCCATTCTTATTGTTATATCATTATTCCATCTGTCCATGTTCTAACCACATTATCCAATACAGGTCTTGGAAGAACCAAAGATTACTCTGGCAAGTAATGGGCACAAGGTGAGATATACTCTGGATGGCATGCCAGTACAATGCAGGGCACACAGACAGACACAAACAATAACACACACCAGGGCAGATTTTCTTAGAACCCAATAAAACCTACCAGAATGTCTTGAACTATGGGAGGAAACCAGTGCTCCTGGAAGAAAGCCATGTGAAAATGGGAAGAACATAAAAATTCCATGCAGTTAGCACCCCAGGAACTGAACCCAGCCATCCCAGCATTCTGAGGAAGCAATGCTAAACACTGTGCATCTTTGCTGCCTATATCTGTTCCATTTCAATTTTATTTTCTTTACGTTAACAATAATACAACACACTGATGTCTGCTGTCTTATGCATCTTTTTACTTATCTTTGTTTCTGTAGCAACAGTCATGTCCATGCTTTAGAAATATATGTGAATAAACGTTTTGTGCATGAACATGTATTGTTTGAAGATTTATGAAATAAGAAAGGGTTTTTCCTTCCAGCTTTGTATTTAATTGGTTATCCTTTTTATTTCACTCTTATTATATGCATTTGACAGCACTATTTGTCTTAAATATGTGTATTTACAGTACTATATCTGCTACAAATTACTGGTTACTTCTTCAAGCTTAGTTTTCTGGTCTTCAATCTACATTGATCAATCATAATTCATTTAAATTTGCTTCATTCAGTTCATACAATAATTACAATAGTTTGAATTATTCAGGGTTTGGTGCATATTTTATGGGCTCATTAGCCAATTACATCTCTCACATAGGTTCCATCCATCTTTGTCTAATGTTTTCAACTCAAGTATTACACCAATCCATCTTCTATCCGCTTTATCCAATACATTATGTGGAAGTGAGAGATTATCCTGGCAAGCAAAGGGAGCAAGGCAGGATACACCTTGCAAGGCACCCACAAACACAAACATGCACACACTTACACCAGGGATAATTTTCCCAGAAACCAATTAACATACCAGTGTGTTTTTGGTACATACTGTACTTTTTTGGTTTGTGCTCATCCAGCACAGCTTAGATTGGGAGTGAGGGAGCTGGAAGAGAGGATACTGGCAAACCTCAGAGGGAGGATGAAGTGCAAGGTTGCCAAATGATGCTTCTCTGTGGCGAAGGAGCTCTGGAAGGGACTTCGGGCCATAAGGAGAAAAAAACTGTTCCTTGAGTTCCTGTGGAGGACTGGACCACTGCAGTTTCAGAGCTGGGACAGGAAAAGGGCATGAACAACAGCAAGTGGTAGGGCTTGGAGGGACCCTTTCAGTGTGCAAATCTGCAGTAGCCCCAGCATCCACTTGCTCTAATTGATAAAGTACAATCATCCGATTGAGAATGTTTTTCATTGATCTTTTTTTGTTTGTTTTTTTATTTGATTAGAGTTTAATGGTCTATTAGAGTGTGTACTCAAGATTACTTATTGTGAAATAAAGTTTATTTTGATAGAGAAACAGTGTGTTTTTTTGGACGGTGGGAGAAAACTGGAGCACCTGGAAGAAACTGCCTTGAACACAAGTGTCTTTTTAGGAAATCGTTCTTGATGTAGTGTTTCCAATCAAAGGCAGCCACTGAATGCATGACAGAATGTGTCAGTCACTGCTGTTAGGGTACTGTGATAGTACAAACAAAGGAGACCCCGAAGGCTGTGTAGCATCATAGATCCAAGTATAAAATGAAGGCTTGCAGAATCAGAAACATGTGGATAGTGCCTCTCTGTGAATGTATACATTTTAGCACAAGCAGCTTCGGAAATCAGTGCACAAAAACCGAGATTTCAAAGAAATATTCAAGTACTCTTGTTGGCAGAAATAATGGGGATCATGGATCATACTAACATACAGTATGGCACTGAACATGATCTGATGCAGTGACAAGATCCTTATGGAGAAAGAGCTGTCACTAACAACCCAATAGCAACAGAGGTCCTACTGTATGTAGCTGAAAGCATCTCCCCAATTAGATGGTTGATTTATTGTCCAGGCAATGAGAATGAGGCATTCAGCTGCACTTCCATACAAGTCAGTCAGACAACAGGTCTAGAGATACTGATTCTTTAATTAACTACCTGCCATGACTGCTATGCATGGTTAAAAAAGACATTGCCAAAGTTTTTCATGGAAAGATTGTTACCAATAAAGCACCAATCAGGAACATAACTTACTAAAAACTAAAAAAATAAAGAATTTTCAAAATATCACAAAAATTGACAAAATAGTAGAACAGTTAAGTAGAGTAGAATGGGATATACTGTACTTGAGTCCATTTAGGGATGTGTATAACAAATCCTGGAAGCATGGAAGTGATGATAGAAATATCTCTATGACTGCACAAAGGAGACTGGTATGGAACTGAACAAAAAACATATCTTAAATCCTGCATGGAGTTTTGCAACAAAGCCCCTTTAGTCATATTGCTAACAAATGGCAAAAGATGTTGTGATCAGACAGGACAAAATTGAAACTTATTCCAAAGCATTACATCTGACCTAAAACATCAACAGAGTGCATCACAGTTTGTATGTTGGATTTGTGTCAGTACAACACCATCCCTGCTAGCCAAGTATGTGGTGGTGGCACCATTATGTTATAGTTTGGCTTCTCCATGGCAGGGGCTGGGAAGTTTGTCAAGACTGATGGGAACATAGATGGAATAAAGCACTGGCAGATTTTAGAGGAAAACTTGCTTCAGACCTAAACCTGGAACTATAGTTTTCCTTTCAACAGGACAGTGATCCAAGTGGCTCAGTAAAATCCCTGACTTGAATCCTTTTGAAAATCTTTGGAAAGACTTCATGACTTCAAGATTTCAGACTTCAAAGCTACTGTGCATAAGCGATCTCTGAGCTTGAACAAATCTGCCAAGAAGAATGGGCAAAATTTGTTCCATGCCAGTGTGCAACGTCGGCAGAGACTTGCTGAAATAAGCCTGCAGCTGTAATGGCTGCCAAAAGTGCTTCCAACAAAAAGTTCACAGGTCTGAAAACTTATGCAATCAACATATTGCCGACATTTTCTGAAACATATCTTACCATTAGATGTCTTCAGTTTGAGCTTTCAAGTGTAGAATAAAATCTTGTCTTTTTTTAAATGTACAGTATGAAATGTATTGTAATTTCACTAAATGGAACACCATAAGAAGGGTCTGAATACTTTTGGAAGGCACTGTATATGGCACTTAGGCATGTACAACACATACAATATATTTATAAACCGGTGCCATTTTATTTAAAATTTATAATCAAGAATGATAAAGCAAAAAGTAACATTGTCTTAACTGTTGATGTTGCCTTAACTCAGGCATTAAGATAATCCCATCTTTCTCTACTCACATTTGCTGAATGCTTAGGTTTTGCTTTGGTAGATACTTCTGTATCAGCTAAAATTATTACACTCACTGGGAACTCGTAACAGCTTTCCATAAAAGTAGTTACATTAAAAAGTGTATTAATTGATAGAAATGCCAGTAAGCATAGCTGATTTCAAAAGATATCTCAGTATAATTATATTTTAGATGTATAGAACACTTGTTCATTGTGCCTAGGGTAGGGATACATTTTAATTCTCAAAATGTCTGCAGTTTCAAAACAAGCTAAAAAAAATAATTAAAATAATAATTTTAATCATTTTAAATGCTTTTTATTTGGAATGAGGCTCATGATAAAATATAAGAAATGTACATTTAATTTCAACTACGTAAACAGGTACATAATAATACTGTCAGCGTTCCTCAAGCTGTGTTGTATCTTACTGTGAGAGACACAGCGAATATGCATATAAACAATAGCCCAAGTGCTGGAACCCCTTGAGGATCATATAGCTGACATAATGCATGCCATAATGCAGCTGATCTTAATTAAAAGCTGCAGATCTTACAAAAGTTTCAAGGTGGTTACAGATTTCTTCATTTCAACTTATTTTGTGGACCACATAGCCATAGCAGGGCTGAAGCTTCCTTCTCGGAGTTGCAGATACAGTGTCCTGCTTTAATTAAAGTGTTTATACTATAATCTCCCTTTCATGTGGGCCCAGACCAAGTCCCTGAAGCCATACCCTGCAGTGAACTGTTAAGATGGGTTCCAGACCCCCTTGGTGAGCTCCCTCTACCTTGATCTGAAGCCAATTAAAAGAACCAGATTGTACTTTCCTGCCTATGGTATGCCTCACACTAACCAGTCTGTAGAATTGCTCTTACCTACTGAGTTACCAAGCAAGCTGTTAGTGCATGCTGAGTCAAGTCTCCAGCCCTAACAAATATTTTGCCACCTCCTTCTTAATCAAGCTCACTGCTGATCCCTCAGCAGGTCATCTTATTTTGTTTGGAGAGGTGCTAATGCTTTCAATGCACTTTTACCCTTGTTAGTATGCATCTCTGTGACGTGGTGCCCCTTGGGAAAACAAAGGTATCAACAGCAGTGTTATCTGCAGTACTACAGTAGCTACCACACATCTGGAAAGAAAAGAGTAAGGGATTTAGTAAATAGCTTTTACACATCCAGAGAAGAGATTTTTTAGCAGATTTTTCCCCATAGACAAAATACCTTTAGAAACCTTTTTTATTCTTTATTTAATTATTTAAATAAATAATTATTTAAAAATATATTTAAATTATTCTTGACTTATTTTATTTACCTTTGGTAATTGTAAATGTGTATGAAAACCCTTTTGAATTTGTAAAATCTGAAGGCATATTTTTATAGTTAAACTGGCTAAATGGCCTCCTCCAGTTAATAACCTTGATTTTACATTTTATTACTGGCACTTATCTTCTTTATAAATATAAAGCCCTGTGCAGTATATTATAAGAAGATGAAAAGTCCTGTAGTTCTAATGGTAAGTATAAAGATAGCTGTATAATGGTCAGAAGAATGAAGGTACAGTATAAGTGGTCATATGCAACATTCTGTACCATAAAAAAACTGGGCCTTCTTTTAGTTCTAGAATGTCCACATAGTGTAAGTTCTAACATACAAATAATTAATACCTATACTATTATTGTTGTTGTTTTTATTGGTAAGTGTTGGTGTACCCTTCAGCAAGGTATTTCACCCAGTTTGCACCACTAAATCCCCCGTTGTATTAATGAGTAAAAATGTAATCTGCTTTAAATAAAAATTGTATGCACATTATTAATAATTATATATACTTATTTTATTGCATTTAATTTCTCAAAGGTCCTGTCCATATCTGTCCTAACATAGACCATCCATCCATCCAGGGTGAATCTAACATTCAACGTGTAAACTAACAATTCTTTTTTCTTTCTAATGGTATTCTTTTGCTCTTTGGCTCTCTGGGGTTTGCTCACTCCACCTCATCTGTCACAGGTAGTGATCACGTTTTCAATCTAATCTTTTGTAGGTGTGAACTGAAATCACCATATCTGACCATCTTTTTATCACTACAGATAATAACCTATGTGTTTGTTCTCCTGATGCCCCTGGAATTGTTGCTGCCATTCAAAAAGAAAACTTATACAGTTCTAGCTTGCCTTGTTGCTAATTGCAGTGTGGGTCCCTGCTGGCATTGAGAGCACAGACTATCTATGGTTAGCCTGGTCTTACTGTGTTGCCCAGTTCGATGGCAAGGCTGTAATTTGTCAGGGTCTGTTTCTCCTTCTTGTCCCGCATCCTGGTCAGTACTCAGTTAGTGCATATTGTCAGGCCTGATAGGATTCTAGTTTCTGTGGTATTTGTGTGTCCCAGTGGGTAAATTTGTGTTGTTTGACTTGTGCTGTGGTTTGGTTGAATTTGATTTGTGCTGTTTTAGCAGCACTGTCCTTAGGATTGTTTATATGAGTGTGGCTCAGGGCAATGAGCTTCAAGAGCAGTTGGCTGAGGGGGCTCTTCTCTCTGGGCTCAGCTCTTGGCTCAGCAGGGCCTTGTGGTGGGAAGAGTTCTGGTTATTGTTTTTTCGGTGTAGCCATTATTTAATCTCTTTGTTCTGTATATTGATTAGCAGTGGGTAATGACCCAATTCAGTCCTGCACACATTTTTTGTATTTTTCTCTGCACATGGAGAATGTTTTTATAGAACATTCTGTAATTCTGGTGTGTGATTGGACTCCACACTTCATTGCCATATAGGGCAATGGGTTGGATTACACTTTCAAATATTTGAAGCTAGATTTCTGAGGGGGTGGGGGTTGGGGGTTGATATTGCAGAGACTCCTTCTTATGGTACACAAAAACCCTGCATGCCTTCTATTTCAAGTATCCTCACTGCCAGGTCAAAACCCTCTGATGATCTGATGTTTGATTAATGAATATCTCTGTCTTTTTCATTATTTTTGTGAACTGATTTCAATAATTAGATCTGAGCAGAGATCTGCATGTAAATAATGTCTCAAGAGGACTCGATCAAATGATACCAAGGTAGGGAATGCAAAGTATCTGAACACAATGTCAAGATATTTTTAGAAGTGGTGAGACCAGCGAGATGTGTTTCTGCTACTGCAAGAAGCCAAGATTGGTGCTGTCACCTAGAGTACTAGGTGAGAATATGTAATATTCTTGTTTAGAATGGTGGACAAAGAAGAAAACATTTAGAAAATGTAAAGAATTCTGAATTCTCCCAAACGTGCAAATATGTCCTTATAACATTTAGTTCCTAGACTAATTATGGATTAGGGGTAAACATGATACAGTATGATAGCTTCTATGTAGGGTCAAGGGGTTTTGGATGTTGAGGTTATGTTGTCTCAAATATTGTCCCAGATATTTCTTTACCTGTAACATTCAGATCTTTATTCCAAAGAGTAAATCTGATGAAAGTTTATATGAATTAGCTATATGAGGTTTATGATCATGAAAGATCTGTGAAAGACACAGACACGCACACGCTCACTCCTAGGACCAATTTTCCCAGAAACCAATTAACTTTCCAGTATGTCCTTGGACTGTTGGAGAAAACCAGAGCAGCAGGAAACCCTTGCAAACACGGGGAGAACATACAAACTCCAGACAGATAGTACACCAGGTCTGGAATTGAATCCAGGGCCCCAGTGCTGCAAGGCAGCAATGCTAACCATTGTCCCACCATGCTGAAAGTATTAATTTTATTCTTAGCTATTTTAGCTTTTGTACGTCCTTTCAATATTACAATGCCATACATGCTAGTTTAGCTTGAATATTTCAAGTTTTTCTTTGGTTATACATCCACAGTAATTTACATAAAATCATATATTCCTTGGTCATACAAATGCTAGTAGTTAGGTCAATATTCAGAATAATATTTTAACTAAAAATTTTAATTACTAAGGATCTTACAGAGGAATGCTCAGAAACCTTACAGTTTAGTTTTCCCAGCCATCAAAGCTGCAGGCTTTACGACTTACCAAATTCACAAGAAAGATTACGTGGGAGGCAACATTCTGGGTTGTGGTTTCCTTCAGCTTCTGCACATGGCAATAAAACCTGATCCTGAGCAAAAGAATGTCACTTTCAAGTTCTCCAGTAAGAGTGCACTCTACATATCTCTGTCTGGGCCAGTCTCAGCCAATACTTCTTCCTGAAAATGTGATGACATGAAGAGAGACAGGCCTTAGGAAAACTAATCAAAAGAAATCTTAGTCACTCTATTATTACAGTTTTATCCTCTTACCACATGACGACAAATATGTACATGCCACGTGCAGTTCAAAGTAGCTCTCTGACATAATGTGTCTGTAACACTAAAACAAAACACTATGCAGACTAGCAATAGGAAATCAGAAGTTCAATTATAAATGTCTTTAAAAAAATCCACTTTTCAAAATTTAAAAAACAAAAAGTGGAAAGGGGCAGTCTGGAAAATCAGTAGTGATTATTGTACCCTTGTCAGAAGAAGCTGAAACTGTCTGAAAGCATGTATGCAATACTTTTAAGCACAGTCTCATGTGCAACTATTTGCAAGGAGTCAACATGGGAATACACAATAAGTCTAATTGAGAGGCACTAGCCAAAGATAGTTCAGATGGGTAGCTGCGTAGGTGGCAAAGGAACAAGTAATAGGTTTATTCCAAGCTAAAAAGAGAAGAAAGAAAACAAAACATTTCGGCTGTGGAGCCTACTGTGGAGCTCACACCCGAAGAAGACTTCACAGCCAAAATGTTGTGAACTAGCCAAAGATGTTGCCTTCAGTGAAGAAATAAGTAGAAAGTCACATATTGGAGATCTGAATATTGCTTAAGGTAAATACATCCATGGGTAAACTTCAGATCTCAAGTTTATTAGTCCACATTAATTTAGACTTCATTTTTAAGTGTGTCTGTATACATATCAAACCATTTGTTAAATTAAGTAATGTAGGCATATACTGTAAGTCTAATTCACAATGTGGTGTTTTAAATTGTGATGACTTAAATTAAACAGATCACTAGATTAACCCTACAGTACTTAAACTGTTTTTTTTTAAGTCTCACAGCTTTCTGAGATGATCCCAAGTTTTATTTGGTACTGATTGACAGGGGCTGCTCACAGCATGCAAGATAAACCTTTGGAACTCTTTATTAGTTTACTAGAGAGACCCTGGGGGATCCTTCTGATGGCCTGGTGCTGTAGCAATAAGTAAACAGCATCAGTGATGCGCCTGAGTGTTTATTCTCTTTCTCCCACAGCATCCTATCACATAATGAGTGAAGCTTGATACCTACTCTGCTTCTAATTAATGAGCCTGGGAAATTGGTCTAGTTCTTCTCCTCCCTTATACTTACAACCTGGTGGTAAATACAAGAAAGTCTGCATGACAGCATGCAGATGACATCAGAGTGTGTATTTGTGTCTATGCTTCATTATATTTCAGTTGTCTAAGAGGAAGCTACCAATTTTACCCACCCTCTCCCATTTCTTTCTTGTTCTCTGTGGGTGTATTCACTTTGAATTCAAATATATATATATATTTATTGAAGACAGTACTGCGAGTAGTAGCGTTTTTATGTGAAAAAATACTGGGTTAGTCAAAAACTATTAATGCCAATTATTTTATTAAAGTTTCATTTTCTCCTCCACAGATGGCAAAGAATTGTAAGGTAACTGTTAGAAACATTGATATTTATGCTTTAGTTTTAAACCTTTTTTGTCACAGTAACCCATGTAATTAATTTGTAATAAACTGTCAAAGTTGTCGACAGCATTTTGACTAACCCTGTATAGGCATACCTATCTGCATACATGACAGGAATGATAATGAGGTACAGACTTAGAAGACAAATGCCACAAATAAAACAAAGAAAAAGTAAACTTCAACACAAGACAGTAAGTTGTCCAGTTAAGTCTATGGGACTTGTTTAAACATGAGATTTTAAAAGGAACTCTCACATATTGTGCTTCAATTAATAAACAAAAAAAATAATAAAATTTGCACTCCTGCACAAAACAATCACCAATCTCAGGTCTAATGGATTACATAAAGTATTTTAAACATAAATCTAAAACATAATCAAAGAAAATGTGAATAAGAATAAAGATGAAAGCACCATGGCAAGGTTTCAGTATGAAACTTGACACTGTCAAAATTAAAACATTACAAAATTTCCAGATTGACTTGCGGAAACAGAGTAACTTCTCACTCAAAGACAAATGTGCTCTTCAGCTAAAGGAGATTCTGTCTCACATCATCACAACTGTAACACACAACGAGTTTGATTGAACTATGCAACAGCCACTATAGCACTCACTATTGTCTTATGTCAAATCTGTCAAGGTTAAAACAGCATTTGTCAGTGAATTAAACATACTGTATTTCCACTCTCTGCTGCCATCACATTATACTTGGGGCCACAGAAAATGTTGATTTCATATAATAATTATTTATATATTACTGTTTAACAGAAACCATGCATTCAGATAATTTTCAAGCAAAAGGTGAGATACAGTCATTCTGCTGATGCAAGGGTTATTATTTTCTGGGTTTTCTAGTACTGTAGTAATTAAGCAGACATATTGATCCTGGGCTCATGTGCTAACCTTCAGCCAGCGGCTTGTCCTTCACATAGGCAGCTTCATAGTTTCTCTGGATTAGTCTCCTGATTGTTGAAGGAGAATATTCAATTCTCTGGGCAACGTATTTTGCAACCAACCTGTCTTTGATCATTTGAATAGCAGAAAGGCACTCTTTGTTTCTCATGTGGTACGTGGTCATGTTTTTCATTTAATGTTGTGCTAGTTAAAATCACGTCTTTCTTATTGAGTATTTATATAGTCTTATCAACTCATTTGGGCAATTATGACTGAAATTAAATACCAAACTGCAAGCACCGACTCATGAAAGCACATGACATGAGCTCAGGAATTTTATTTCAAGGGACAGTATGACTCAAACAATCAATAAACTTGTTTGCTCATTATTTTAAAATATAAATAACGTTATGTTTGTGCCCAGTGAACTACTGAGGTAAACGTTTGCATTCATTTTGTACCATAAGAACATAGGAAAAGCCTGCAAATGAGATGGAATCATTGGGGTCATAGAATATTAACCAAATTCAGCTTAAGTCCAAAGTGTACAAATGTACATACAACAATTTTCAGTAATGGCTTAAACCTGGCAGGCCCATAGTCACCCTGGACATAAGACCAGTACATTTCAGGACACACATAAACACAAATTCATGTTTTACTCACACATATGAAGAGCAAATGAGAGTGTACAGTTAACCTGTGTCAGTATAAACACACAGCTTGTGTCAAGACTGTGGGTAAAAACATGAGTACCTGGAGAAACATGAACATGTGAAGACAGGAAGAACATACACACTCCACACAGACAGAATCAGATCTGAACTCAGGACCCTGGAGCTGTTTGTACTTAGTAAGCTTATATATATACAGTATAATATTGGTGTACTTCGATGCATGATAGACCGAAATATCCACTTTCCAGCAAAAGCAAAATATTTACAAGAGGTACAAAGAACCTTTTGTGTGTCTTGGATGGGACAGGACCTGTAGGAAAAGTACATTTAAATAATAAACAGTTTATTATTGGAATCTGCTTCTGACATTTGATGGAAATTGATTCATGCTGTTGATTTTATTCAACACTCCAGAAACATAATCTAGCCACATGAAATTGGACTGCTGGCATAATACTACTTAGGTCTGATTGTGTAACAGCCAGGAACAGAAGGATATTGTGAAGCTGTGTCTTCTGCATAATAATTCAGTTTTTCTACTTTTTGCACATTTAAAAATTTTACCTGTTTTGGTAGGGAAGAAAAAGGAGCAAGACTAGTCACAACAGGGTAATATAAAACAAGACATAAAATGTTTTATTACTTATTACAAATCTCATTGAGCTAACTTGTTGAAATGTGACAGGCTCTTCACTGACTGTGGTCTGCATCTTTTTAGATTCTCATTTCTTTAACCCACTTGAAAACTAAAACGCTGTATTTTTACATTTGGTTTTCGTTACTGTAATATTTGTGTTAACAGAATAATGCAATGCACAGTTTCTAGGCTTTAATATTAATACATCTCACTGCACCCCACAGTCTGTCTATCTATCATAAGTGAGACTTGTGCCTCAGATATAGCAACTCGTGCCATATTTAATTAGCTAATGAGAACAAAGTCCAGACCTGGGTGGACATTAATTGCATATTCAAATTATTAATTTGGAGGTGGGAGAAAACCACCAAGACAAGGAGGACTCACAAAAGTCACTTCAGCCCAGAATCAAACCCACAGCCCAGTAAGGTAATAGTGTAAATTACTGTACTACTCTACTCCCAAAGTAACATCCTTTAAACCAAATCACACAATAACCACCTAATACAAATTACATACGGTTATAATGCACATGCATGTATAATGCATATACAGTTCATAATTGAGAGTTTTTAAAAGATTATACTGAAACTGTTTTTGGTGTTAATTCCATAGCCAGAGTGATTAGGGACTATTACAAACATTTTTTTTTAGTCACCTCTAAGGAAATCTTGGAGACCATCATTTACCTTTCTTAGGGACAACTAAGAAATACAAATAGTATATGTTCCCTGTTGTCTTAATGAATTCACAATGCTGTACTGATATCTTAAATAACCTGCAACAATGGGCAATAAATTAATTTAAAAAGTGTTGTTTTCTATAACCTTCCAAAGTAATAAAAAACTGATGATTTGCAGTTTTGTTATATGCTTATATATTCTTATATACAGTATGTTATGCATTGTTAGATATGTCTTACAGTTCATATTTCATAAAGTAACTCAATTATACATTTTTAAAATAAAGAATTCTAATGATGTTTATAGCATTATTTCAAAGATGATCATTTTCCAGACTTTCTTTTCGTCCTGCTTTACATCCCAAAGCAAATTAAATTTGGCTTGACATCTAACTTACCCTACTAGCGAGTGATCAAAACATCACATTTAAACATCACATTGAACATTTAAGTAAATTATTAGATTAGCAATCAAGCAATGAGGATTGAAATAAAACCATACGGTAAAAAGAAGATAAGCCCCTTCAGGACTGGGCTGATCTCTCCTTTAAAAACTGCAGTTAGAGAGCCAAACTAACTTGTCGATGTTATATGCAGTCCTTGCTAAAGTATTCAGCACTTTTGCTGAATGTGATATTCCTATGATATCCCATTTTATTCCCACGATATCCCAATTACAAATGATATAACATATTTTGTAAAGTGAATATTGTTAATTAAAGTGTAAATGCTCAAACTTGACCTTATCTAGGCACTGTATACACATATTGCACGTTCTTTGGATGTTGATTTTCATTTAAATAATAGAATGACATAAATGTAAAGAAACCATCTGTCCCTCCATTATAAAAAAAATGATAACACCTGATAAGGGTTTTGGCAACCCAATCTATTCTAGAAGCTTAGACTGCAAGGCAGGACTACAAATGGATGAGATGCTACCAAACACACATACTGTGTACACATTTTTAAGGACACCAGCTAATCTAAACATTTCACTAACTACTTACAACACTGGAGCAGCCACTTAAGAAAATAATCATTTACATTTTTCCCTTAGAAATATTATTAAAAAATATTTTAAACCTAGTACATCTTTCGGTTTTCTATAATGGTATGGAAGTAAAACTATTACTCTTTTAAATGTTTTTGTTTTCCCCACTTGCAAAGAAGCAAAGTTTGTAGGCATTTGAATCGGTACCACATTTCATAGGCTCACAACCCATGACCCTGCAGTACTAACCACAATGCTACCATGTCCCCTTAATAACTAGAATGCAATTAATTAACAAAACATTGCTATTGCATTCTAGTTATTAAGGGGACATGGTAGCATTGTGGTTAGTACTGCAGGGTCATGGGTTGTGAGCCTATGAAATGTGGTACCGATTCAAATGCCTACAAACTTTGCTTCTTTGCAAGTGGGGAAAACAAAAACATTTAAAAGAGTATTAATTAACAAAACATTGCTATTGCATTCTAGTTATTAAGGGGACATGGTAGCATTGTGCTTCTTACTTAACCATAAACAGAGAGACTTTGGTGGCTCACTCTCCTCTATGTCCTTACTATACAGGAAGATTGTTTTCTCTTAATAAATGTTTGTATTACTATTTTATATTTTACTGGGGTGTTACTGTTCAAAAACAGTGTATTATAAAAAAACACATCCACATACCTATACCTATATGAGAATAGATAGACCAAGTAGCACAACATCATGTTTATTTTAAACTTTAATTGATAATATGGTAAAGATTTATCAATTACATTTTAGAATACAAATGTAGTTATATAACGAAAGGAATATATGCCGTATGTAGCATCCAGATCTGGGAATACACTCTTCAAATATACAAATTCACTGAAGCTATGCCTTGTGCCACACACATATTTTATATCACAGTGACATCTGCTGGTTAAAGGTCAGCATGTTTTCAAACCATTTTTGCCTTTACCTCAATTAGAAACTAAATCCTTTAGGCTCAACATGTTGGATACAGCTACTATGCTAAACATTTGCTGGCCTATAATTGTTATGACTGAACGGGTAATACTGATGTGTGTCTTTGCATTTAGGTTTGTTGAAAACACATGCATTTCAGACATTCACACAAGCTGCTGACCTGCCTGTTGGCATCTCCTATCTCCATCATAAATTCAATAATTTATTTGTCTACAGATGAGTCAATGAAACCCTCTCCTATGTTTGTGGGACACCCTTTTGTACTACCAAGTGATTTTCTAAAGAGATTACAAATTTAAGATTCAGGATAACAACACTTACATGTGCACTTCACTTCATACTGTATATACAGTAAATATACATATTACATGCATTTGTGTATATATATATAGTATATAGTTCAGGGACCAAATAATAGAATTGAATAGAATTGAATAGAATATTCACACAATATTGAAAGGTCCTCCATAACATTGAAGCAGAAATGTGTTGACCTGCAAGGTGACTTTACTGAAAAACAAGACAGCAATTCCAGCCTGTGAAGCTAATTTTATGATTCATTAGTTCACTTAGATTATGGAATTTGTCTTATGTGGGTATGCGTATTTTTATAAGTAAAGCTATGAAATTATAAAAATATATGTCCTAACATTATTTTTAGATAATTTTATTTTGGACTGTGTTTTTTTTTCTGCATAAATAATTCTGTATGCTTTTACATGTGCCATATAACATAAATGGTATTTAATTTTTTATCAGTGGAGGGGACAATTATATACACTGCTAATGTCATCAAGTCCACAACTACAATTACTTTATCACAAGACCCAGTTTGTCTGTGTCCTATTAGTTTCTCTAGATTCCCCCCAGAACCTTATCCTGGCAAGTAATCACAATGTCGAGTAACAAGTATTTCCTTTTCTTTTAGCCTTTCCAAGGTCGGTTATTACTATAATAATAATCAACACATGACACAGTCCTGCCCTCTACTGCTACCTTTCTGTAACATAAAACAGGTACAGTATTCACAAGTTCTGGTTCTGATTGTAATGTCTCATGTTTATAAAATACAATAACACATTCTTTCTTCTTCATTCATTTTGTCTTATCTACGCTAGATAAAAGGTTAATCTCTCACAATACAAAGCCTCTTTTCTTGTCATAAATTCTATAATTTACTTTTCTGTGTTTTTTTTCTGTTCCAGATTGCTTTTTTTCAGTACTGTGTATGTAATAATGTCCGTTATTACTGCAGGGTGAATGCATTATACAAAGCCATGTTTTTAACTAATTTCTCATATGATAAAAATTGGTTCTTCAACTTACAGTACATGTACATTAGTCACATTAGTACATGTACATACAGTACATGGGCTTATGTCAAGTAGAGTCTTACATAGAATGAAAGTAATATACAACCATACTGGGTATATAATATTACTAACCAAATAGTGCAGATAAAAGGGGGTTATTCCTTTCCTAAGAAAAACCAAGACTGTCCTTGAACTAACATTCCCTGTTACCTGGTAGAGAAGCAATTTTAATGCCCAGTTTTATTTTCATTTTCCTCAAAGTATCTAAATGCCTAACAATTGCAGCCATCAAATAGAAAGAGAAACTCATGCTGTTTACTTCTACTCTTCTTGCCCTTGGCAATACTTTATGTTAATATTTTATTCAATCCATAACGGGTTTTACTAATTTATCATAGAACATAAAGTTAATAATTCGTTATAGATACAACTCTAGTTCTAGGTGTGATAATAAAATCTAATGTTGAAAATTACATTTTTAGAGAATACATTTGCTGAAGGGTAATCCGAAGCAGTCACTGTCTTTTTAAACGTTATATGTTTGTCTACTAAGAACTCTGAAAATCCAAGTCAATGACCTTTAAATATGCAGAGGTTATGACATTTGACTGCAAGCACCACTTGAAATTCCATGAATCCATTTATACAAACAATGTCCTCCAATTGCAGCTCAGGCTGATTTGCAAATTAATTTAGAAACCCCAACAGGATGTTCACCTTATTCACCATTCAACTACCTGATTTGTTTTATAACTGACAACATTAACCCTGGTCTTCTTCAGCAACATTGTAGGAGATGAGTTTAATTCCCTTGAAAAACTGTTAAAACTAACATATTTGTCACCAGCCAGCCTGATTTATACAACTGATATAGAAAATGATCCTTGTTTACTCTCATCTGAAGAGGTCAAAGGTCTTTAGCCGCCTACTCTTAGCTCTAGTGTTTTACATTACCACTCACCCTTACACTCCAGAAATTATACCATAAACATCAGCTAAAATTTCTAGAAATCTTATTATAAAACAATGCAATTAAATATTTTCAAAATCTACATTTAACATTCTACAAATCTACATTCTATAGAACATGGATTATTGATTGTAGTTATATTACTTTTGAGATACAGTATACATTTATAAGTTGTATAACTGTCTATAATTATGATTTCCTTGTGATTGTAATTGGAAATTATAAATGATTGGCATATCCTGACACCCCAGAACAGAACAAGTTTTGTCTTGCTGAGATGGGTGATTTCAGATATCAGATATCAGATATTTTGTAAGTGATGAGAACAGCTGGAGTGAATTAAAGTGATGACAGTAGATACTGTTGAACTGCTTGTTCTCATTCTCTTGCTGCTTGTAATTAATTTTCAACACTTATGTAACAAAGCACTGATTTTATTCAGTAAAAGTATTTTATGAAAATGTCTTGTGATGAAGCAATGGTGTATGAAATCCTGTTATGTACAGATGTATTTTTTCCATAGACTAGTAGTTGAGATATTTATCAAAATATACTATATCTGACTTTGCAGTGTGGCAAATCACTTTTAAACCTTAATATTTTCAACTCAATGGAGGTGAAATGTACAGGTGTGTGGGCTAACAGAAAACATTTATCAAATTTGTTCTTTCCATCTTTGACACATTAAAACAGTGCTGTCCTTTGACAAGAAGAATTACAGTGAATTGTGAATAATGATTGGGGTAAAATGTTTTATCCCAAGCTTTTTATAGCAATTACTTGAAAAGTAATTAAGCAATTATTAAATTAAGAAGTAATTATGGTCATAAGAACTTTAAAATTCAATTTTTACTCTTTTCTTTCATTTGGGGAATGTTTGGTCCCAGAACATCATCAGTGTAGTTTAGTTTAGTCAGGTTGCCATCAATCACTATAAGTGCTGAAGTGTAGTAACTAGACAATTCTGCTCAGACTATCACATTTGAATCTCTGCAACATCTTGTCTGTTGTACAAATCAGTGTTTCATTTTGTGTTTCACAATTGCTGACATCCATTTGGTCTTTACAAAAACCTTGACTCATTGCTAAAGAAGACTTGGTTTCCCTGCTTTCCCTGTATTTTTGGCAGGTGGCATATTTCAGCTCCTTTTGTGTTTTGCTTTCTTGCCTTTCACCAGCTAAGTTAAATCACCACATTATCTACAATACTTTATTGTTCTAAAACCATTATCTAGATACATTATTTTTCTATCATACACACATACATATAATGATGGTTTTACTTTGGTCTTCAGTATATATTACCTAATACGTGATTGGACTGTATAACTTAAAAATGTGTCAAAACATTAGAGCTTTGGTATAGGGCTCTGCAAGAAGTACAATATATGTCTTTGTTTGAAAAAATAAAAAAGTGAGTATTTGTGACACCATCTCAACAACAATAAGAATAACTGATCAGTAAATGTGTCCACATACTACAGTAGAATATAAACAAGCTAAGCAAAAATAGCAAGACTTCAAAAGATTAAACAGAGCTCACATTAAAACATAGCAAAAGCATAGTGTACAGAATGCTTCTGATGTTTTGCAAAGTACATAATTATATGGTTTATTAGTATCTTTGACATTTCTTCCATATCTAATTGAATTTCCGTCCAGTATCTGAAAAAAACTATTTACTATAATTACTCATTTTGACTTTGGTATTCTAGAAAACATACCTTAAAGTGTTATATTAAGAGAAATGCTTCTCTTTATGTTTTTTTGATAAGGTTCTAAACTATCTAGACTAATTTAAACAACCTTGTTTCTGCAAGGTATATTGGTATTACTGTAGAATGGATTTACGTATGTGTTCTGAAACGAATGAGTCAGTAAAAGGGAATGTTTGGGGTTTTGAATTCTTTACTCTAAACATCCAAAACCCTTATTAAAAACCCTACCTTTTGTTGTTCTGCAATTGTCAACCCCACTGTTGGAGTAGCCCCTTTCAACAACAGGTGGCAATAAAAAAGAGAATATTCAAACTACCATCTGTTCCTTTCTTTATTCCACTCTTATTCCAGAGTTCTGCTATAACTGAAGAAACTTTCGCTTACTCAGTGTTAATCTTAACAGCTTCACATTTCTAAGAAATTCAGTAACTGGTTCATCATTGTTTTACAATATTATATTCACTTCTGGCTTAGAGCAACAAGTAAGAAAAAAAAACTGTTATATCTATAATATTAAGAAATTAAGAAGTAACTCTGGGTGTCTGATTGAAGTATCCATAAAGATGAAGTACAGAGAAGGAATGGTATTTAAGCTTTTCTTTCAAGCAAACAAACTTTCAAGCACAGAAAGATCTCTAATACATAGACCATGCTATAATAACAATAAAAATAATAATAATAATAATAATAATAATAATAATAATAATAATAATAATAATAATAATAAATATTACTACTACAGTATATAATAGCTTCTAAGAGCATTAAAATATGGTTTAATACAGGTCCTTGAACAATTTGAATGTTACTGCCTCAGAAGCCAGCAGCTGTTAAACTGAAACACTGGTGTCCTTTGTCATGCCCAAAAGGAAGCTTGTAAAAAACGTGTTGCAAGAGAATTGTGACTGACATTACATCAAACAGTTTAAAGTCCTATTGTCCCTAGTGGTTGAGTACCATCTTAATGCTTCATGTGTTCTGAGAATATGAAGCGCTAAAAGACATTTTGCAGTTACTTGAAACTTCATTACACTGAAATGTTGACTGTATGTAATTCTAGTCACCAAGGAATTGTTTTATAGATTTATGCTCTATAAAGAAGTCATACTAAATGTAGATATATGCACTGTTCAAAGTATTGAATTAATTATTAATTGCTCAATTTATCTTCTCTTGCTTTCCACTCCTCCACATATCACTTCATCTAGGAGACAAGTGATTGGGAAGGTCAGTTGAGACTCCTTAGAACAGACCTCCATTTGTGTGGGATGATTAGAGGTTTTATTGCTTTGTGAGTACAACTTGATCCTTAAATAAATTCATCAGAAATGAATTTTTCCTAGACAATCTGGAATGTTTTTCTCTTCATACAATGTTATTTTTCATCCTTGAAAACTAGATTTTTTTACGTTATATTCTGATGCATTGAGCAAACCTTTGTGCCTAAAACAGACAGTACATAGAACATCAAATGTTGCCTCAAATGGAAAATCTGATTGCCTCTTTACAACAGTATGACTGTAAATCAAAAAAGTTGCTTTGATGGATTCTTTTTTGATGTAGAAGGTTTGTTGTTTGGTCCTCCTTGTTGTCGAGCTATAGAGATATCTATCACCAGCATAATGCTTCTCTGTACATCACCTATGGATGCCCAATACTATCTTAAATGACAGAGGTACAATACAAGCCTTTCATCAATGGCTTGGTTTCTGTGAGCATTTTTGTATATGAGAAGTGGTTTGCAGATGCACATTTGAGAGAAAAGCTTGTGCAAGTGTCTAAAAAGCTATGTGTTCAAGTTGCATACTGAACAAACTTGAAAAACAAGGAAAATATATATTGTACTTGATACTCACATGGTCATGGAAAAAACAAATCATATGAATATTTGAAGAAACTTATACTGTATATCTAAAGGCATAAAAGTCACACTTGAATACAGGAGTTAAACAGCTGGTAATTTGTTTTTGGAATTTTCTTTGCAGGTTTAACTTTAGTTGTTGCTAATATTAGGCTAATATAACTCATTATACTATGAAACACATTTAAAATATGTATTACGCAAATTGGTTAAAACAAAAAATAAACCTATCTGACAAACTGCATTGTGGAATATTTCACCACGTACCTGCTTTCCAAATACTTTTCAACAGTTCTTTATTGAAGTACTATGAAGGAGTAATGTAAGGAAGTAGGTGCAGAAATATGCATACTTCAACTGTATTCACTTGACATTTATCCTTGTTTTGACTGAGGAAAAGAGCTGACTCTGTCCAAATAAAGCCCATTGGACCAATAAGAAGACCTGAGCCATAAAAGAGGTTGTAGAGGAACAGGATGTGATAAATAAGGTAGACAATCTAATCCAGAGGAACAGAAGTGTATACTGTACAAATCCTGCAAGCCAACATTCAGAGGGATGTGTGGAATAATCATTTCTTGTTACTAAAACAGAGTAATGTAAATAACCACAGACATGTTTGCATTTTTACTACCTAAAGCTTTCATTTTCAACAATACTTTCAGTTTTATATTGCAAATTAGGGTAGGTGCCTCCTTATAAAAATGTATCCACTGGTTTGAGTTGCATTTTGGTATTTGTTATTTTGCTTGTGATGAGTGCAAGCCTCACCCTGGTAGAAAAACTATAAGATTTTGCCAAATCCTGTAACTTCACCACATAACAGCCTAACCAAAAGTAAAAAATACTGGAGCAGCAACTGTGAATGGTGTCTAGAGAAACTGGGATTCTATTTGCAGAATAGACTTCCTTGGATAAAGAGGTGCACATTTCCAGTAAGTTATACATTTCATTTGACAATGTCACTTAAAAACCGAGGAAAGATTTGCAATAAGAGTATGCCATTGATTAATGATCTTTGTGAGAACGTATACACTGGTGGTAGAATTTCTGCTGCACCCTTTAAATTGTGTTTTCCTTCTATTATCTATTTTAATTCTAAATTCTAAAGGTGGAGACAGGCAAGTCATAGCTTTATGAAGCACCATCTATTCTGAAACTGTATATTGTACGTCATTTTATGTTTGTATCTTTGTGTGGCATGTGTCATGAAACCTGTAATTGTTAAAATGTAAATGTTTTAGTTTCTTTTCTCTTTTTAATTTAGAGTGGTTAGACTAAATGGTGAGGGGAAGGGGTGATCTTCAGGAATTCTCGTGTTTACCCTCTGCCTAAATGCTGGTAAAAGAAGTTGTTCATTATTTTTTTCCTTTTTATTACTAATTATTACTAATTAATAAATTACTAATTTATTAAATTTAATAAATTATTATTTTTTTAATTGTATTACCCCATTGGCCCTTACCAATTATGGCCTCCTAATAATCCCCATCTATGAATTGGCTTCATAACTCTGCTCTCCTCCCCACTGATAGCTGATGTGTGGTGAGCGTTCTGGCGCACTATGGCTGCCATCGCATCATCCAGGTAGATGCTGCGCATTGGTGGTGGGGAGGGGAGTCCCCATTACCTGTAAAGCGCTTTGAGTGGAGTGTCCAGAAAAGCGCTATATAAGTGTAAGCAATTATTATTATTAATCAACAATATCACTTCTTTTACTCCATAACTTGGTGAATGTGGTGAATAAAGTGAGGATCCAAGTGGAGGAAGCTGCTAGACAGATGAAGCACAACATCTGCATGCTACAGTGGAAGTGATGTGAAGTCACTCAATGTGTCCAAGTACCGGAGGTAAACCAAGCCCAGATCTCTTTGCTTGGTGAAAACTATTAAAATATGATTAGTCCAATGATACTGGACAAAAGATGACTAACTTCGAAAGAACTTATACAGGTTGTACATGGCACATAGGGCAGTGGGCCATTAGGCTGACTCCTTTGGTGATTAGAAATGACTATAACGCATTTGATGTGATGGGTGTGGATATAACCATAGACAAGTGCTGTCCAACATGCAGCCTGCAAACAGATTTTAAGTGGTCTGCCAAATTTGCAGAATGTAATAGGTAAATTAATAAAACGTACAATTTTTGTTTAATAATTCATGTATATTTTAATCATAGTTTTTAAGTTTTAAACAAAATATTTCCCCCATTTTAATGAACTTACTATAATAAATAAATGATATGCAGATATAAAGGAATGAGGAAGCTGTTAAAGAGACCCATACATTTGTTTTTCATTTTAATATAATATTTCATACAAAGTAATACATTTTAATTATTACAGTTTCTTACTGTGTTTCAAAAATGGCAAGTGAAGCAAATACAGCAGGCAATTCTGCCGACCCAGCTTATAAACATCCCAAATACTTGAACAGAGAATGCAAAATTATGCTGAATTTTTGTTCATGATCCCTGGTGATAAGCCTGTTGACGCTACACATCCATGCATAACAATTTTCCAGTTGGTACCAAGGTAAGAGAAAACAAGGTAGATTCTCTAAAAAGGAACTCACATGGTCAAAAGCATATTTTTCAGCAAATGATGAGTGAAAGCAACCATGTCACGAAGCATCCCTAAAGATTAGCTGGGTTTTAGCCAAAAAACAGAAACCAGATTAAGATGGCAAAAGGAGTGTTAAGGAGTGTTAAAAAGAATGTGCTGATTCTTTGTTTGAGAATGAGTTTCAGAACGAAAATGAGATCAAGAAACAGATCTCAAATCTTCAGCTTTCTCAGCAGACCAGGGCAATACAAGTTGAAATGCTGTACAATGACATATTCAATCAGCGAGTCTATGATTTGAATAATACATCTGTTTTTAGTCTAGCATTGGATGAATTGTGTGACATTAGCGAAACAGAATAATTCATTGTCTGGTTTGATGTGGGATTTGAATTCAAAGTAGAACTGTTGGCATTGTTGCCCCTCTGAAATACAACTCAGGCCAAAGACATACAGTATACAGTGTACTCAAGGACTGTTTGCTAAAGAATAACATAGACATTAAGAAGCTTATTTCAGTTACCACGGATGTTGTACCAGCAATAGTGGGAAGGAAAGCAGGACTCAATGGTTTCTTGATAGCTGATAACGATTTCCCAGATTTCCAAACCTATCATTGCATTATTCACCAGCAAGCCCTTTGCATAAAATGGAAAGGTCATGAACTAATTCCCCAAACCACAGGCAGTTCTGCAATCTGATTCAAGAAGGTAAGCCTTTCCTTGAGGAGAAATGCACGGAAAAGTTGCTCAGTTACCTTGAGGATCCAGTTTCTATCTCTAGACTGGTATTTTTTTACAATTACTACGCACCATCTAACACCATACATGTTAAATTCAAAATTACAAGGGCGGCACTAAATTTTATCCACATTAAAGAACTAAATTAGTATGTCTGAAGCAAAGCTGGACCTGTTTATCAACAAATTACAGCAATCAAACTTTACACACTTTCTATCACTTTTTTGTAATCAGAAGAAAATCAGAAGAAAAAACTTTCACACATTGTTAGAGAAGTTGAGGAAGCTCATTTGAAAGACAAGTTTTAAGTCCTCTGCTCCTTTTTGTGGACAATCCATTTACTTGTGACATTTCTGTCATAGCTGCAAAGAAGTAGCTGTTGGGAGGAGATGAAAGTGCAGTGCCTTTGGAAATAATTGATATGTAACATAATATGATTATTATTCAAACATTTATGAAAGCAATGCAGATGTATACTGACACCGGTTCTAAGCCTTAAACACACAACCAGTAGAGAGTCCACAGAAGTTATATGAAAGAATGAAAGAGCTGTATCAGAAGCAGTTGTAAGCCCTCCCAAAAATATAACTACTGAGGAAGATGGTTAGAGAAGTTCTACTTTTTTTGCTGTTCTAAAGGATGAATGGTGCAGCGCTATTACATTGATAACTATAGCATGGTCAGTACATGAGTGGATAAACAAAACATTGTGTTTCCATCGGTGGAAGGAAAAAGTATTTACAAAGCACATGGAATTGGACACAAAGATGCTGTTGCTGTATTACATCAAACTCTAACTTTTAAATACTATTTAAATACTATACTATTTAAATACTTATACTTTTAAAAATTAACATATTAGTTTTAGATTCTAAATTCGATTCTAAATAAGTGTGACTTTAAACTTTGATTATTGGATTTAATTTCACTTTTGATTATGTATTATTTGCACAGTTGCGTGGTGCCAGAACACAAAATTCTCTTTTACAAAAAAAGAAAAACATACAGATTCATTTAGTAAATACAAATTGTATAAATAAAGCTAAACAAACTTTGTTAATCTTGCGATATTCCATCAGCCTTTTGAAAATTGAATCATTAAAAGATGGATTACTGGTTTTAAACCATCATACTGTATTTCCTTGTATGGCTTTTCATATTAGGGTAAATAAAGATTACTTTTTGTATCACCTTTTTAGGCTCTGAGCATTAAGTAGAGAGGAGTCCCAGGAACCTCATTTACATTAGTGTTTAGATTTCAAAATTAGCTCATATTCATTCACTTGTTTTCTTGACCATTAACTGTTGATTCCATGCACAAAATCACAGTTTTACAATTTTAACAAAGACTTTACAATGCAGCAGCACAATAAGACTTTCCTAATGCATAAATGGAAATGATTTTCATAATCATCTCATAATACAAATTATAATGTAAGGTATAATATAATAAGATACTGTATAATGTAGTTTAGGTCATTGCTGAATCACAAATAAATGATGACTTTCATTTTAAACAGCAAAGAGAGCTATTTGTAAATATTATGTAATTATCCACAAATTAGGGATACTGCTGACATCACAGATACAATAAATTATGTTCATTAACAGAAGCAGTTCTGAAGTGAACTGTTAGTTATTCAATGTAAACATTTTTAATTCTTTTTTAATAATATTATTTTGAAAGTGATTATGTGTCTTAGCTATGAATTATATGCTGAAATACTTTTAAAAATGTTTAATTAATGAGTTTGATGATTACAAATTCAAAGATAGTGTATATTACTGGAAAGAGATTTATAATTAAGAAAGATGTTAACCTTTGTTAGACTAATCATGCTATGAGTTCATTTCTTCCTTCAACTTTACTCATAAGCAGGTACTCAGAACTTGAAGATGATAGGAAACAAATTAGGTAACCTTTAACAATGAAAGGAAAATGGATTAGGCAAGTTTTGAATGTAAATAAAACATTTAAAACTCAGTTGTTTCCCAAGGGAGAAACTGACAGCTAGCCCCAGAGTGAGTGTTTCTGTATATTTGTATATAGTATATTAAATGGAAATAGGCAAAGTTCTAAATTAAATATTATTAGCATAGAAGAGGAAACACTATTGCCCTCAAGAAGGAAAAATCTGAAGGACCTACTGGAAAACTACAAATTGCATATAAGGTAACAAGGTATGTATGTTATACATACTATGTTATACATACTGTAGGTAGTAAACAGAATATTTTTGTATCTTGTTACAGTATATGAATACAGTATAATTTATATTAAAGAATGCAAATGCAAAAATGTACAATGTTTTGTAAGAATATTCATGATTTTGGTGATTACATTACAAAACTATTGCTACTCTAGAATCAGTCCAAAGAGTGACCAGATGCATTACAGGAACTGTAGGAATTTCCTACACTGAAAGGCTGAAAAAGTGAATATTTTTCCTAATGTACATTGAAGGCCAGAGGAGTTTAATCAATATTCAACATTTTCAAAGTCATAGAGAAATTCAACTCACCTGACTTATTTAGAATTAAAAGTTCATTGTATGAACAACAGTACACAGTTGGTTCTCAGCTTTAGAACTGTGAAAAAGAGGCACTTTTTAAACAAAGGATTGTTTGAGTCTGAAACAAGCTAACCACACATGTTATTAAAACTGACACCTTGTCTTCTTTAAACAAAAAGAACTAGATGAGATCCATGTGATCTAGTCTGAAGAAAATCAACAAATAAACACCTCTCGTTTGTGACTTTTCATATGTGCTCACGAGAATGTACAGTATGTCGGACTTTATTTAAAAATAAGGAATGAACAGAGTCTAACAATCACTATACATATATGCCTCAATTCTAGGGTGCCCACTGGAGGGCACTGTGCATTAATTAAAGATTTAAAAAAAGAAATTAAAGTTATCCCTGTTTTATTTATGTTCAAAGATCACTGTAATAATATTAGGTTTAATGATTTGTTTGTTCATCTGTCTGTGGTTTTTGACATCACTAAGTAATTTTATTTTTAAGACATCTTGATGTCTTTCTGTCTGTTGTGAATTGCAGTGCTTCAGTAGGTAAGCAAGTATACTCTATTTGGAGTTTTGAACAATGCTTGAAATGCTTTAGTAATTATCGTAATTTTTCTTTTGATAGATCCCCAAACACAATGATCATCTAATATTTATAATGTTTACATTTACCTCACATTTAACTGTGTTAAATTTACAACACAATTGTAAATTTCATACAAAGAATTTTAAATCTTTATTTAACCAGGGAATTAGTTGATTTTCTGAAATACTTAGGGAATGAATCTGTGTTTAAAGCACAATCATACTTTATTGTAATGTACAGTACTGTATGTTGTATTGCAAATGTAGATAATGTAGCTTTACTGTACATATACTGTATAGTAAGCATTTCCACATTTTTTATTTTATGTTCTTAATATCTTTATTTTCATTGTGCTTTGTTTATGTTTATTCAGCTAAACTTAACTTCACTTAAGCACTATACCTACTCACTTTTTCATGGTTTTAGTCCACTAACTGGAGTGTGGATACGTTTTTGTTCCTAACAAGGCTCCCCAGAGGAGATAACTCCTTAATTCAATTCAAAGGGGCAAAGGGGATAAAGGTCTTTCTAACAATGTCCCGGTAATTTTAAACTGATGTTTACTATACATTCTCAGCTACATTTTCTTTTATTTTGTGTGCAATTTTAGCATACTCTTTAGATGACTCAAGAAGCATTTTCAAACATATTTTGAGCCACAAAATTGAACCATATGATAAGTCTAATTAATTTTGCTGGGAAAAATTGGGAGTATTATTTACTTTGCATTTAAATAATATTAATTTATACTCTTTCACTTTACTTTCACTGTAAAATAAATTTGTATAGGATTCGTAGACAGTCTCATTATCATTTAAGAATGATCTATTTACTTAATGACTTGCAGTCTAAAATCATTTATTTCATATTCATTTTCAACAGCCTCACTGCCAGAGTCACACTCAGTGTTCTCTGTAGTACTATTGGAGTCAGAGTTTATTTCCCCCATGTGGTTTCTTGATTTTTATCAATGTTCTGCTGCTATTTGTATCCCTCTTATATACTACCAGATACTTCACAGTCCCATTCTTGGTCTTCACTGAGTGTAGCCTTGAATGCCTTTTGTACTTGCACTGCAATTGTCTAGGCCTTTCTGATGCACTCAGTATTGCAGCTGGGTCTGGGACAAAGTCACAATGGTCACACCTGAAATCTGATTCATTGGCATTTTATTTTATGTAGCATTGCATACTGGAACAAAGAACCAACTTGGATCCTACAAATGCTATTCAATACAATGTAATCCTATAAAATGTTATTCCTTGGACTAAATCCAGAATTGCCACCTTTCTATATCCATTTCCAATTAGATTATTTTTAATTAATATAACTAAAACTTTCCAATATCATTCTCATTAAAATGTGATGTTTCAATAATGATCACATTCACACAAGAGTGCCTTTTCCTCCACATCATCCTCTAGTTATCTACAGTAATTACTAACCCTTTTCTAGATAAACCTGTTACTCTCGTTCTTTCTGACAGTCGTTTTCACACACAGTCCTACAACCACTTGACTTCATTTGTTTTGTCTGTAAGGACATTTTATCTTTATTTTAACTTTTTTACTGTTGTGCATATTAGAATGAATGATAACAAAGAAAGCCTTTCTTCTTTCCCAGCTGGGATGTTTCTCCTGTTCTGTTGAACTGATGCTGTGTTGATATTAATCTATTTTTATTTGAATGAACCTTGTAAAAGGGAAAAGGTATTAATACATGTTAATTAATTATTAATCTCATATGGTTGTGCGCATTGGAAACTAATAACTAATAGGAAACACTTTTCTGTGTAGTTCTATGCAATGTGTACAGGTTTGTGGAGACTGCAACAATAAGTCTGACAGGACAAATATGTTTCACAAAATGATTGCCACAGAAACTGGAGCACCTTGGATTAACGCTTATAGAATTGTTTTCATTAATTTAATTGTATATACTTGTTTACAGCAGATTTGTTTTATAACAAATATATATATATATGTGTTTAATTATAAGAAATATATATGCACATATCCTTAAATAAAGCTGCATTTTACCACAAGGATTCAAATTATGAATTAAACCAAGCATAAAACTAAACATTCCATTTCATGGATTGGCTCCTTACATCAAGTAAATCCTCTGAAAAAAAACCTTGACAGTCAATGAAAACCACATAATGTATGAAAATAAAACATCACTAAATAAAATGACATTCTGAGCCCAGAAATCATGTCAATAACTGCAATAATAGTTGCAAAACCAACATGAAAGATTAAATTCATGGCAAAAAGAGTATTCATTATTGGAAGAATAGAAGCCATAAACTTGTACCTTTAGTAATGAATCTCAGTGCTGGTCCTGAAACATATACATTAGTGTTGCATAGGCTGAAACTGGGGTGCTATTCTGTGTTTGTTGAACACAATTTAAAATGTTTGTTTTAATGGTTTTGCTCCTGGAACTTGTTCCTGGTTGCCACATACCCACATCCCAGTGTCTACAAAGCCACTCTACAAAGGTCCCTAAAAATCTAAATCAAATAGCAAAAGATGTATCTCTTGAAATGAAGTATGCCACAGTGTCCCAGGCCCATACAGTCTTCTCCTTGATGACCTAAGACACAAGCAGTAGAAAATTCCATTCTCAATATCTACGTAGAAAGGCAAGGTCCATTGACACCAGGGAATTGAATTTGTAATGGTGTCAATGTAGAACTTTTATTCTTTTGGCAGGCGCAAAGCTAGCAAGTCACATTTACCACTGTTGCACATACAAAATGAGATGAATCACCACTCAACAACAGCACAAGCAGAGAGCAAAGAATACTCGTATCATGAACTACAGATGAAGATGACCTAACCTGCTTGCGAAACAGAGGTGACATCTGAATATACCCATAACATATGAAAAAAATGTTCTTGTTGTTCCCTGGGGGCAAAATCCACACAATAGAATGTCAGAGACATGTGGAACGCTCTCCCTTGTTTGTAACCTTTCTTATGCCTTGCGAGAAACAGTTATTTATGGAATATTCTAGACAACAGGACCTTCCAACACTCTGCTCTGTAAACATAGAAATGGACACCCAAATTTAAACAAAGAAATTGGAGAGCCGAGATCACAGTATAAGCTTGAGAACATTATGAACAGACCAAAAATTAATACATCCAATCAAAAATACAACAATTTAGAAATCATAAATTAAAAAGGAAATTAGAAATTCATACAGGTCTTAACAATAGTTTTATGCTACAGCCTACAGTACCTACTGCAGACATGGCCACAAGCAGCTTATTATAATGAGACTTAATACAAACTAAATTAGACATTAATAAGAAAAAGGATATGTACTGTAGTAACAGTGGTGTTTGAGTAATAGAAGATTTTGCATTTTTATACATATATTGGGATATAGTGATAGGCAATACAGAAGCTGCAATGGACATGATTAAACCTTAATTCAGTTTGTAAAAGCCCATTACTAGGAAGATGTTCTTATTCCCAGTCTTTTAAAAAAAATCTGGATATTCATGATATTAACGAAAATAAGGATTATATACAGTAATTACAAGAACGGTTCTGATAAGCCCATGATATAATGTAATCACACTGTCTCATCTTGGTAATGTTATATTACCTTAATATAACATTAAATCTATGTATTTTATAAATTAAATCTCTAATGATTTAATCTAAAATTTAGGCTTCTAAAACTTAAGCAGACTATGAATGATAGGGTTTTCAAGCAGCAGACTCAAGATAAGTAGATTTGGTGCCAGAATAAAAATAATGATTATATTTCAAGGAGGTATTTTTTCAGCTGTAGTTTTAGATAATAGGGAATTAATAATGAAAGAAACAAATGAAATATAATTAATTCATTAATTAATGAAAATGAAGTAGTAAAATGTCTAAATGACATATTTCATATAAGATTACCCATTAAGTAGTTTTAGTATAATACTGTTTATATAGCAACATGATAATCTTAAAACTCATTAATCACTGGAACCTGATACTATTTTTCCTGTTGTAGCTAAATAAATGAGGAATGTTCTGCACAGAACTCTATATAAAGATATCTGAACTCTGTGAATTTGTGCTGTACCTGCACATTGAGGAACTAAAAATATAGCAAATCATAAAATTGGGATAAACTTAAAAGAGGAAACTATAGGCTAATTAGTCTAAAAGAATGTTTGTAAACAGCATATTTCATTTTAAGAGCCAACCAACATGGACTTAGAAGAGAAACATCTTGCTTTTTTAACTTGCTACTATACTCTTTGAACAAGCAACTAGGACAGTAGAAATATCTATATAAAAACATATGTCATGATACATTTTCAGAAAGCTTTTGATAAGGCTCCATATCAAAGATTAAGTCTTAAATTCATAGTCCAAAGCACTTGTAATCTTTTCTTTCTGAAAGTTTGTTGAAAGTTGCAATAGACCTGATGCATATCAAAGATGATGTAACAGAAACGGTAAAAAACTGCATCAACCTTGTTTTCAGAGGGTTTGACTGACATTACAAACAATAAAGAAGTCTTTGAAGTTAGCTCTGGGCCAAGCCAAATTTCAAAGAAAAATATGTTTACAGCAAAAATAGATGCAAAACTTTTCCTAATGTTACAGTGACAAAACTAATTGAAAAAGCCCTCACTACCTTTCTCTAATTAAAATATGGAATGGCTGGGCTCAAGGCAGTTAATTTGGGACACTGATGAATTTGAAGACTGCTGAAAAAATCACTGCAGGCATTAAGAAGTGTTTAGGCAATTCACAGAAAGAAAATGTGATCAAAGACTTCAGGGATTTTGTAATCCTTTCTAGAACCAATGACAATTACCTCCAGTTTGATCAATCCCTCTGAAGATTAGACTATTTTCTTCAGGTCAGGCAAGTAATAAGGGTTGGAACCTCTGGGAGATAGTGAACAAATCTCTGTAGACAATGGCCCTTCCATTAACAAAACAGGTATTGGAATACATAAAGAAGAAAACTTCTTTTTTCTTAGTGTGTGTTTTGAAGAACATGTGAACCTCTGGGAATATTGTGATCTGTGGATTCAAGAACATTAAATTCGCCAAAGAGCCTTTGCTGTCTGACTCAGCAAGACAGAAGCAGTATGTGCTTAACTGAAGAAAAGCACAAACAAAAGGATACTGAAAGAACATAAATCAAAAACTGAACATCAATTCTCTGATGTTGCCTGTGGATGATTCTTCTGAAATGTGTAATCAATGAAATGTCAATGAAAGAGAAGCAGCTGGACCTAAAAGCTATTAAGAAAGCTGAACAGGAAGATGTTTCAGTTGAAAAAAAATATATAATTATAAATATAAACACAGTTACTTTGTAGATAGTGTAAACAAATGTTTCAGTCAATAAGCAGTTAATTTAATAAGTGTATTGGTTGTTCATGTGTTTCTTACCTGTTGTGGGTCCACACTCATTTCCTTGTCTGTTGATTTCACCATTTTGTGTCAGTTTACAGATCCTGATTTATCTTTCCACTCTTCTTTGGCTTACTCATATTTGTATTATTTCTGTGACCCTATACTTACTCACAGGTGATTTAGTCACAATCATCCAATCAAATCAGATTGCTTCCCAATTACAAATACAGACCACCTCAGGTGAGATTATACATCTCTACCTATGTAATGATGATGCATGGTCCTTTATGTACAGACTTTACCAGAGACACCACTCATATACCCTTCAAAAGAGATTCAATAAAACTATTTGTCTATTTTTTTATTTTTTTTTATTATACAAACACATCAGTGCAGAAAGGAGGTACCCCAAGAGGACTGCAGTGTTTGGAGACCTCGGGTATAATCTATATTCTGCAGTGGCTGAAATAATTATTGATGTGAATCCCAATGAGTTTCAAGCATGCAAAATACAGATCTTTAGTCCTAGAGAAGGGAAAGATGGTGGATGAGTGCTGGATTTACATCGCAAAAATCTTGTCTTCTCAGTTCCTGAGAAATCAGACAAAAGCCTGCATTAGGGAGATTTGACAGTGTGCTACATAGCCTCTATCCAGGCCAGTCTCCACATGGAGGGTTGTGAAAGAAGAGTCAGTAGCTATTTATGTAGATGGTTGTTTTTTCCCTGAAGCCTAAGAAACTTTGCGCTATATGGTAATAATAGCAAACAGAAGTTTCCCTTCATTTCCTTGAATGAGTAACTCAAGGTATCCTGTAAAAGGGAGATGCTGCAGTCAAGTGACACAAAAATGTCTCAGACTCAAATAGAAATTAGGACAAGAAGAAAGTTGAGGTCTGTGGGTAGGAGGCTGAGTCTTGACTCTGCCGTAGAGAGCTGGTAAAAAGATTGACTTTGGGAAGGGCTGGACTTGGATATATAGTGATTCCACATTATGTTACTTCCAAAGGTAAAGAGGGGCTAAACTGGTTCAAGATGAGATAGTAGGCAGTAATGGAAGAGAAGAGAGCCAGCAAAACAGCAAGTATGAGACTACAGGGAGTCTGTTTAAGATGGGAACAGATGATTGACAGGACAATTTCATGGTCTGACCTATGCTGCTCAGAGATTCACTATATCAAGTCCTGATCAAGGCCATCTGTGATGTTCTACATAGTCCATCCAACCTGTTATTGCTGGGATAAAGTTGAGTCATCATTGGGACATTGGAGCACATCCTTAGCACTGTCTAAAAGCACAAGAAGAGGACCAGGTCCTTAAAACCATTGTGAAGACAATCTGAAAAGGAATTGCAGACAACAAGCATTTATGTCCTGCATCATCTTCATTAGAGCTGGAATCCAGTTGAGGCAAATCATCTACAGGCAATCTTGCAACAGCACTTGACTGAAGGGAAGCACATGAAGGGAAGGCTCTGCAATTGAAGTGATTGAGTAACAAACTGTGAGGCCAGATATTGTACTTGGAGATATCAAAGCAATCATTGTGCTGGATCTGACAGTTCCCTGGGAAGATCCATTGCAGGAAGCCAATGAGGGGAAGAGGAAGACATACTGTACAAGGGAGTGATCAGTTTTTGGCACAGACCAGGTTGGAAGACTGGACGATTGAAAGTGTACAGTACCGTACCTATTGAAGTAGGCTGTAGGTGATTTGCAGGGCAATCCCTCAACAAATTCTACAGTATGTATCACAGGGGACAATAAGAGCCTTCAAGAAGGCAACAAAGGCAGCAGTGAAAAACTCTGGATTGCTCTGGATTGAATAGGTGAATCTGTGTGGGGGTGGGCTTAATGACACTTCTACACAGATAGGGTCAGCCTCAGCTAGGTCCACTGGTGCAAAATGTCAAATTTTGAAAGGCCTGAAACACCTTTGGCACAGTCTCGTTATTGAATAGTGTTTGGAAGTGCAGATGTATTGAGCAGTAATGATGGTACAGCCACAATTGCATAGAAGTGCTAAAAAAAGCACCAATTGACTAAAGAAAAATACAAATATATATATCTAAAAGAATATATACACTGATAACATTCAAAAGTGAATTGTGGCATGTAGCTCTTACAAAAAAACTAGGCTAAGTCCCAGTTCTCACCCAAAGCCCTTCCTCCAAGTCTGCACTTCTGTGATGTAGTGCAGTGTGGACTTCAAGCTCATCGTTATTCACGTCACTCACTGGTTACACAGCTCAGAGTCAAAATACTTTCTGTTGTTGATGCTTCTTTTCCAGTGGCTAAGTGCATGCAGGCACATAACTTTTAAAATAATTTTTCATTCTCCGTTCACAGTTTGATTAAATTGAATTTAATCTCATCCATCCCCACACAAAACCTTTTACTATTTACAAAATCTAAAACAAAAAGCTTTGAAATATGAGCCTTCTCCTATACCTGTTTTGGAAATACATGCATTGAAGAACTAGTTAATTTAATTATAAGTCTGTGAAAAACAAATAGAGATTTTAATTTTCAAAACAAGTATGAATACAGTTAATTACCAAACAAGCCAGACTGGCAGAATGAGTTTTCAATTAATTTGTGAGCTAGGAAGCAGAAAATGAAACAGATTGTGGCAACGTTTATAATAAAACAGATTTATTGTGCTAAAGTTTATATTGAAAATGAAACATTTTAAAGACTCGACTTTCAATTCATGTCCCATTTCCATTTCTGAAGGTACTATCATATCTGATATCTCCCAGAGACAGGAATTAAGACCAGTCTTTACCTTTAAACAGTAGTATTTCCTTGTTTCTAACTATTAGAGCTATGTGTGCTACTAATTAGCAAAAAGTATATTTTTAGTACTGGTTTGCTATATATATTATATCTGAAATATTCAATTTCTGCAGAAGCATGGAACTAATGTAATTACCTGCATGCTCATGTTGAAGAGGATAGGTGATTTTTTCTGTGATTTAAACTTCAAAAAGATTTGGAATGAATGCTATTTATTAATCTTTTCCTGTCCCTTTCAGTAAAAAAATATTTTGATATGTTAATAGTATTTAAATTATGATGTATGGGTTGTTTTAACGTCTCTCTGTTTTGCAGCTTGGATGTACTGTAGCACATGCAACAGAAAAGGTGAAAGAAGACAGAGACAAAGACAAAAAAGTTGTAGTAATGAAGCATCTCAATTATTAACACACAGTTTTATAAGCTCAATGTGCAACAAACCTTAAAGGAATGGGTAGCCAAATACTGACTTACACTCTGAAATTTGCTTAAAGTGAATGTTTCCCCATAATTATGGCCACTTAATTATAGGACTGAACATAAAGTAATAAAATATGTTTTTGATTTAATCTGATCAAATGCATCAAAGGAATTAACAAACATATAATTCTTATTATATTATACATATTGATATTCATCTTATGATAAAATATCCAAATTGATTGACTGTCATACAAAAATAACTGCTCAGACTTTGTTTTTCCAATACATTTGGAGGAAATATATATTTACTGCATCAGTAACTGAAGATAAGCTGTGCATTTCCCTGAGTTACATGTGTATTTTAAACAAAATATAGTAATTATTAAACATTTTTTTTTACTATTTTGCATCCATCAAACAGATGGAAATACATCATGAAAAACACATACTGTACTTTTCTCTCCATTGTACAGAGATATTAATAATTTTCTTGTCAATGATGTTGACTGCATTTGAAATTGATATTTTAATATAAAACTATCAATTTATATTCTTAGCATTTTGTCGGACACAATTGAGATTTTTAATACAGAATACTTAAAGAGATGTATACCGAGCCCTGTTTATTTGAGACTGTAGAGCATGTCTAGCGCTAATACTGAATGTTCTTCTGTCTAAGTTGTGTCAAATTTTGGGATTTGCATATACCAGAAACCTACATTTATGACATCAGTTGCTGCCCTCTTCTTAGGAGGTCTATAATGGGGAAGTCAATATTAGGATAACTCTTTGTGCTTGAAGTTCTTTATTTTCTTTTTGAATTATTCATTGTGTACAGAATATACTGTGTTAAGAAGGACTGCTAGTCTTAACTTGCCTAAAAGCTCCTGAGAACCTTCTGAATCTACTAGTTTCATCATATTACTGTACTTACACGACAACTTGAAATAGAAATTACACAATGTAATGAAAACTTATTTGAGACGCGTCTATTTTTGATTCTACCTATCTTTGAGTACCCATAAGTATACTTAAAGATGTTTTTTTCCCACATTGTTTGGCAAAAACAACTAAATGCAAGAAGACATCATACAGTATTACGCAAAGTACAGTTTCCCAAAGATAGGCTTTCCTGAGTTAGAGACATTATGCACAATATTAAAGATTTAGAACATTGATATCTCATGCAATTCACCCATATCCTGGTTCACAGCTTTCTACCACAGTTTACTCATATAATAAGGTGTTTACACAAACACATTTTGTATTCTGTCTCTCTGCTTCCAATTTCAAAGGTGACCCACTGAATTTAAATATGGGCAATTCACTCTCCAGGTAGGCCAATGCAGTCTGACATGAAAGATCCAATGCAATGCATTTTTTCCATGCTATGTTGTCTCTCTTTATCAAGGACGTAAATAAAAAAATGACATTAATGAAATTAGACGAGGTTAGGAACAAAGATGTTATTGAAATAGCCCTGGATTATAAGTAAAACCAAAGCAAACATTAGATGCATCTAAAAATCAGTGGACACTGCCTGCATCATGGGTGTTTGGGCACCAGGTGTTGAGTGTTGTACTGGTGTGAAGCCACATTGATGAGCCAGTGGCACCCTAGTGTTGATGCAGTTATGAGACTTATACTTGGACTTCCCTGTCCTTATTAAAAGCCTTCTTAAGAAAAGTGCCGGGCTTACCACATCATTCTGTGATGGACCTACAGTATGACTGAGAAGGGGGCCTAAGAACAGGATGCAAAGAAACAATGCATCATTTCACCTGGGCAGCTCTGTATAGCCATATCCTAAATGAGCCCTGGGCAGCTGGCCCTGCCCACACAAAACTTCCCCTCCCCAGGGAAATAGTCAGGATTCTTTGTTAAGAAAGTTTAAAAAGCCCCGGTTGAGACAGAACTAGGAGCCTCTTGTCCAACAAAGGAGGGTTTGTGGGGCTCTGACTGCAGAGCTGGGAATGGAGAGGAGGCAGGAGAAGGACCCACTTGCACCTCTGTGCTTGCTCTATGTCATCTTTATTTTTCTCATCCAGCGACCAAATCTGATCTTCAAGACACTGATTTCAGCCAACACATTACTACTGCAGCCTTTTTCCCTTATGTCTTGGAGATTTACTCTACATCCCTAAGACTAAACATGTGCAGATACAGTATATGGGTATTGTCTGAGGGTACACACCTACTGTATAGTCACAGACAAATGTTATCACACACTGTATACTATGGAAGCCCGTTTCCACCAGGGAGTAAAAAAAAAAACACGCTATGGTATCTCAGAATTCCGACTTAGTATCTCAGAATTGCGACTTAGCAACTCAGAATTCCGACTTAGCATCTCAGAATTGCGACTTAGTAAGTCAGAATTCCGACTTAGTATCTCAGAATTGCGACTTAGCAACTCAGAATTGCGACTTTATATCTCGACTTCGAAATAGCCATATTTCATTGTCTGTCCTTTTGTTATTGTAACGGATTTGGGTTCTAGGGCTTGTGCCCTCGCCGCTCCCACCCTAGTTCGTGCCTCGCTGCACTGGCTCACTTTCTTTAAGAACACTTTCTTTAACCCCGTCGGCCAGCATCCCTGTTATGCGCAGGGGAGGGTGGTGTACTGCAACCAGATCGTACAACCTGTATGTCGGCCGTTCCGTTACACTATTTTCATGAATCGTACAGGATCATAGGATCTATAAGCCTGAAGACTGGTCCTGTACAGTGCCCTGATAAAAATCAAATTAATTACACTAATAATCCCATTTCCGCCAGTGAGGCTTCCATAGTACCCGGATGGAATAGTGCACGGTGGGCTTTTTAAAAATAGTTTTTATTTACGTAGACAGAATATGAAATAAGATACAGAAATAGGCACTTCACATCCAGAAGAATTCACAATTATAAAAGCTGAAACATACTTTTTACGTATTTCCATTGTATGTCCTTTTTTACTTAAAAAAGAAGGTCTTCTTTAGCTCAGCTGGCAAGACTCAGGTTCGAGCCAGTGCAGTGAGGCACGAACTAGGGTGGGAGCAGCGAGGGCACAAGCCCTAGAACCTGAATCCGTTACAATAACAAAGGACAGACAATGAAATATGGCTATTTCGAAGTCACAAATGTGAGATATAAAGTTGGAATTCTGAGTTGCTAAGTCGGAATTCTGAGTTGCCAAGTCGCAATTCTGAGATACTAAGTCGCAATTCTGAGTTGCTAAGTCGGAATTCTGAGATACTAAATCGGAATTCTGAGATACCATAGCACGTTTTTTTTTTTTTTTACTCCCTGGCGGAAACGGACTTCCATAGTATACAATGAAAAACATAAAAAAATAATTATGTATTTTGTCAGTCTCCCTAACATTTTAGTGTTAGTGTTGTTTGCCCAAACTTTACATCCCTTAAAGCCTGCAGTATTTTTGTTTTATTTTGAAACCAGTCCTAGCATCTTTTCAGAGCTGTTTTATCCATTGTCCAAATTGAACAGTACACTGACATTATACTCTTGGCTTCCTTCACATATTGCTTGGTGTTTTTGTTTTGATGATGCTAATATTAATTTAATAGACTATAGTCATAGTGTCTGCTGGCACATTTGTGGTTTTAAAGGAATTCTAAATATTTACCCCATTAAAACATTTAAAACTGTAAGATTTATTTTGTCTTTCCTAACCCACCCCTTGAGAGTCATTCATTTGAAAATTATATTTGGATGAAATACACTGATTAACAATATTAATTCTAATATACAGTATACCATTTGGATATATTGTAGGTGTCATGGTGGTGCAGTAGTTAGCAATGCTGCCTCACAGCCCTATGGCCCTGTGGGTTCAATTCTGGAACTCTGCATGGAGTTTTTATGAACTCCCACGTGTCCATGTGCGTTTCCTCTGGGTGATCCAGTTTCCTCCCACAGTCCAAAGACATACTTCGGTAGGCTAATTGGCCTCTGGGAAAACTGGTGCTAGTGTGAGTGTTTGCATGTTTTTGTTTTTATGTTCCCTGCAGTGGACTGGCATCCCATTCTGGGTGTACCCTGCTTTGTGCCTATTGCTTTCTGGGATAGGCTCCGGTTCCCCCACAACCCTGAATTAGATCGAGCAGTTTGAAAATGGGTGGATATTTTCAGATACTGTAAACCTCCAAAAATGGCATCTGTCACACATTTCCCAGTCCTAATCAATTCAAATAAAAACCCTTCACTGTGACAGAGACACACAACAGGTGGCCTGATTTTTAAACATGAAGGGAAAATGAATTAATTCTAATTTACTTCTATACCAGCAAAGTGCTTTTAGAATTTGTTCTTTAAATTTCATAGTACATTTTTAATTTTAATTTCTATAGCAATTTAACGTTAATTATTAGGTTACAATAAAGACAAATATAAAACAACAGATCAGCAGAGCAACTTATGAATGCATAACAAACAATGAAAAACAATGAAAAAAAGAGTTATTTAGCATAGAACAATGAAGTGGTATTTGATGTCTGAAGTGAATCATTCAATTAAATAGTAAACTATCTCTGTTAAATAGAACTGTAATGGTGCACCCTTGTCACATATAATGAATAAAAGATTAACTCTAAAATAGCATATTTTTTCAGACATGTAATAACTAGTGACTGCAAGACATCTTATATACATGAGATGTTGGCACAATTGGGTCTATTTAGCTAGTCCTTTAAATTCCAGGCATACTTAAAGCATATTCATCTTATTAGTAGTACCCAAGTCCTTTGCTTTAGCTAATGATTCAAGAATATGTCAGTTTATATGCAGACCAAGTAATAAATTATTTAACAAAAATGGAAATGACATAATTCTACAAGAACACACTAGCATGAGAAAATGACTTCACCGGCTACAAAGGTATTAAACAGAATAATTGGGTAACTTTCTCAAAGCAACCCTACAATTTTACATTACTGGTAGTACTCAAGCTAAAGCATATGCTAAAACAAGACAAATGACCATGGATAATTCCAAATTACATGATACATCAGACGTTTTACAGGTATATTTCTAATTTTTCTATTCTTTTTCTTAGAATTAAAGGTGAATCAGATAATGACTGTTTGAAAAATGCATGGATTAGATGTTGAAATGTAAGTCTAAACAAGAAGTGTTTCTGAAATGAAAGATAAATGACTTATACTTGCTTGAAAGTAAGCAAGGTAAGGTAAAATACAATATTTAATTCTACGTGTATGGAAGTGGATCATTTCTGATGAAGCCCTAAACGTGTTATGCCATGGAATATCTTCACACTTAACTCTCTTTGAAAAAATATGAATTTTCCTCAGCAATCCCTGTAAACTAGAAAAGGATGCATGTAGACCAGGACTGCTGATCTCATCCTTACAATATGTAAGTCTCATCCTGCCTTGCCTGGGGCAAATGACATCAGCACAAAATATAAAGTTTACTCATATTTTGGCAGAACTATGGTTCCAATAAATAGGTATTATTTCTTGACTTGGATTTCTAAAAAAAAACATTGCTTTTGTCTCTATATTTCTGATGCATCATGTTGGATAGGCAACTCGAAAAATACAGCAACTATAAATAAGATCAATGTTACAGGGTGATGTTTAAATCTTGTAACCATTATAAACATCGATGCCTTGTGCATCAGTTGAAACTTTGTCATTTAAAGCATCGAAAACGTTCTGAAGTATAAAATTAAGAGCCCGTTCATGAAGCTGAAAATGATGGGATATTCCATTTTAATCTAAAAATGCAATACTGTAGGTGTTATTCAAGATGTCCTGGGATGCCTATCTACCACAGTACACACACCAAGGCCATGTGGCTTCCTAACTCTCATGACTAAAGGCTGGTTTAGCCAACTACTGTATGTAACCCAGGAGGTGCAGGAAAATGGCTTGCTGAGGAAACTTTTGTTTCAAGCCCCATCAGTGTGAAACAATAATCAACTGCTACTGCTTGGAGAATTCCAGTCACAGTCAGCTAATGACATGACCTAGACCTGAACTGGTGAAGTATGAGCTACAGATCTCAGCGTGCACTCTGGTTTAAACACTTTAATTGGTTGAGACACTCAGGAGCCCCCTGAACGTCTAATGTTTAAGGACAATTTATACAAAGCAAATTGTTGTATCTTACTTAATTCTTTAAAATATCATTTAAATTTAAATTGAATAATGAATCAAAACCAAAAAATACTGTCCCTTTTGTTTATGATTTACCTTGCTGAATACTAATTGCAAAAAATGCAGCACAGTGATTATAAGTATCATAATCGGGTGATCAGAATCTTTTCTATGTGGAGCATAAGATTCCCACTGTATTCTTGTGCAAATGTAGCATGTTACAGAAACCTACAGATATTTGACAGATATTTAAAAAACACAGTTTATGTAAAAATACCCTTTTCTGTGTTCTGTGGTTTTACATCTCTTTCCCTAGAATATTAAAAAGAATAATGAACAAAACACATTCAAGCTGAATTGGTATTCAAACTATATTCACTATATATTCTGTATATTCTGTTTTAGTAAGGAAATACTGAATAATTTGATCCTAATACATGCACCTAGGATCTAACCTCCTCTATGAATACATTTTTGTGCAGTGTAATTTCTTACAATATATATCTCCGTATTATTCACATATTGTACAAACACAATAATATGTTTGTGTATCAGGTCCAACTTAACCTGTAGCATGGTGTATGAAAACCTTCTCACAATAACTACCAGAACCAGGGCTGATGTCTGGTCAGAACAGGTCAGAATCAGGGCTGAGACCTGACCACCACTGGTGTAATTAAATCAGCTTCCCAACCTAATATGGTCAATAATCCTACCACCTTTTCATTAAACCTTAATGGCGGTTCAATCAGCCAGATGTTACGCCCCACACTCTCTCTCTCGCAAATGCCATTACATTCCCAAACCCACTGTTTCACAATCTCATTCCTAACTGATCCCAAAACATTCTCACAGGCACCAGATTCCATAGATTCTCACTCCTGGACCAATTATCCAACCACATCCCTCTCCCTTCAGTATTTAAAGTTCCCTCACACACCAACCCATGCACACTATTGAGAAGCCTCTTTCAGAGTTCCCTAGTGTGTGGTTTTGGCTTGTTGGATTTCCTGGGTTTTGGACCTAACTTTTCCCCTTTTCAATCTCATCTCTTGGAATTTGCCTTTTGGATTGTCTTGTCGGTTTGTCTTGGATCTATCTGTTTATCTGATTTATAGCTTCTCCTATCAACTTTGCTCCTGGATTACAATTTTGGATTGTTTGCCTCTGCATCCCACAGAATTCACAGCTACGCACTGGATCCTCAGAAAACTACCTGCTGGTTCCCTGACACCAGATCTAGCAGCTGAAGTTTCTTCGTCCACTCAGAAGCTCCCAACTTCTTTCCTAATGGAGCAAAAAGGTTCCGCATACAGTGAGCTCACTAATGGTAGCTAAACTTATTAATCTTTTCCCTAACCACTGGGAATTACCATTACATATCCATTTTTTTTATAGTTACTACTATAATTTACCCACTATAAATTACTTGTCTCACCACAAGACTAATCCACGAGACTAAACTGATCTGGTTCTCATCTTGAGAATAGACACCTTTTCACATGACTATTTACAGAGAAACCAACTGCAATAGAAACACTTTTGTTTCTCAAGGACCCCCTAAACTAAGCTCTTTTCTACGTGGTGGTTTAAATACCTTATTTAATCAAGATATTTTATTTTTGTTATTCTTTGTAAGTTTTTCCTGACATTTACCTGTAAGTTCTTTCACCAATAGAAGTTGTTTTAGTAGATCAGTTTGAGCTATCAAGTTGTGATTAAAATATATTTTAATTTATCAACAAAGAACATCATTGGAAGGTGGTAAGTACTTTTTGAAGGTAATATATAGTATGTAGTTGGGCTAGGGTGTGTCATCTAGTCATCACACATGCACTATATGAAAGCGATATCGTAACCTCCACTTAAGACTAAAATGCAGTATTTATACTGCTGACGGTATGTGAAAAATAGTCATTTTTTATATAATTGGTCTAAAAGGAATATACATTTTAATGATATATAGTACCAAATAAGTGAATAGTACACAGGCCGCATACCCTTTCACAATCCGATAGTTAGATTTCTATATAAAATATCAAAACTGACACTAAAAAAGTTTGACCTTTAGCAAGAATCATGGAAGAAACCTGCTACAGCTCTCCTGCTAGAACATTAACCTTCTCTCTTAACAACATAATAGACTATTGACTTATTCTCCAGCTGACATTTGGGATTAAGAGGCACTTTGGTGCTCATTGACTGACATTCTCATTTATTCTCTTCAGTGAAAAGTCAAGTTCTGGAGTTGATGTTCAATATCCCCAACATTTCAAGTACAAATAAACTTTAAAATAACAAAAAAACAATGAATAATAATTTATTCTGTTTTATAATTAAGAAGAATAAGTCCAAATGGTTAATACATACTGATTCCTGGAGTAAGCACATGCCTAAGTGGATTAGTTCAAGTTATAAGGATGTGGACATGAATAAAGACACATGAAAATAATGTTACTTCATTTTTTTTCAAAATTTGCATTCTGAATTATTACATTATAATTATTATTATAGTATGATAGACATAATATTTAAGTAGATGTATTATTATAATTTTCAGTAAAAATATGTACAAATAATAAGGAAGAAATATAATTGAACAGTACAGCATAGATATTCCTCAGTCAGATAGAGCAAAGCTTTAAAAATACATAATCAGGAAACGATATCAAGAAATCTACCACTTACTGTGTAAATGCAACATATTAAAAAATATGTTACGAGACTATTTTTATAGAAATGCATTCAGGTTGCTATCAGTCACGTGTTAAAAGCTGACATGCCTGATGCAGTGGAACTGGCAGTGAAAAAAAGATAACAATGATAGAGCATGTCTACATGTCAAACCTGGCAAGGTGTGTTGACTTGAGCTCTGCCAGATTTGTCCTGTCATTGATGGAATGTTGTAAGATTTAATGTTGTGATAGATTTGAAAGTGCTGGCTGTGAACACCTTACACAGTGAGCATCTGTATGTTGGCTTTAACCACAATTCAACATGCCAATGGTTTGAAGGCACCATTTGCTTGACAAGCAAAACATATTAGTTCCATTCAGTATTTTTTTTTATTTTCACCAGACGTGACATTCAACAAATTAAATCTCCCTTTTGGCTGTCCCCAATCAGCTTTTTAATATAGTGATTTAGTGCTTATACAAGAGTCAGTGTCACTTGAGTGTAATATAATAAATAATATATAATCAATTTTTCAAAACAACCACAAAATTAAATTTATTTCCCGAATTATATACATTATATGTCTAAAAATGTACAGCCATAAATAAAGTGATAAGATTTGTTTGAGGCTTGCTATGTAATTGGGTAAGAACAAAGACATTGATGTGAAAAGAAGGACTGATCAGCTTTGAAATTACAGCATGCTGTTGCAGAGCAGGAAGACAAAAGTTAATGATAAAGTGGAATCTTGAAAATCTACTTAAGCATCAAGCGAATGCAAACTGCCTTCTTAAATGACAACTGAAACAAAAGAGAAGCATGCAATTACCCTCTCTTCAGAAAATGTTTTCTCTACTTTGAATCTAGTGTGGTGTCCAGACATTTTCAGTCATATCCAGTAATCTACTTACTTCAAGACTTCCCATTTCTGTGTTTGAAAATACATCTCTCAAATGTATTACTGTAAGTATGGGTGTGCGGGATAGACTAGAAAACATTGTGAATTCAAATATTTGCACAGTTATTACTGCTGTAGATGAATGGCCAGATAATGGTTGGAGAAGGACAGTACTTGTCCACCATAGTGCCATTAAGGTAAGATCTCCTCCAAGCTAAGATCATCTCCTTATATTTCACAATATTACTATTTCTTCTCTACAGGTATAAGAATAGAATAAGGTGAAGTTGGTTTCTAGCTTTTGTTTTTCTATCATCTGGTTTTAACTGTATCTCAAACACAATAATAAATATTACTTACATATAAATATTATGTATAAATAGACTTTCAGTTTATCAAAAATCTAACCCCACTAAGATAATATAATGTGGAATGAGGAATGTGGAATGAAGTAATTCCTGAGCAGCATTAGGGAAAAATAATTTAAAAAGCTATTAAAAGTATATTTTCAAGTTACTTATATAATGGATTAATCTTTAAACTTCCATTATGGTGGTTAAGTGCTTTTAAGAGGTAATGTATGTAGCAACCATACCCACACTAGAAAACTATACAGTAGGTGATGCATTTTTACAAATGCCCCCAACATGTTTTTAAAGGTTAACCCTTTACTTAAAGAACTTATACACTGTAACTGTCATGGACTACATTTTAAACAGAACTTTCCCTAGAACTGTTCATTAGTGGCATATTCCATGCCACCTAGTGATTTTATAGGACCCTTCTTTCTCACATAGGCTATCAAGACTCACAGATCCACCAGTGTCCACCCACACACTAGGACAAGACAGACATACTACACTTCTATTCTACATGCTACTCTACATGCAATTATAATAAGTGTCCATGTCTCTTGACTTAAAAAAAGGAAAAAAAGAACAAAAACAAATTACTCACACAGGATCTCCCACATTCAATGTTTCTAGACCTTACCATTGTCACTTCCGCACCTCATCACCCCTTAGGCTCACCTTTCTTGCATGGCCAGACTCAGCAATCCTGTCCATGTTCACATCCACTAGGCCAGGATGGGAGTCACATGCTTTTTGAACAAGCACCTTTTTAACCTCCTCAACCTCCCCATAGAGAAGACTGGCTCCCTGCACCTGACATGGTATCTGCTCTTTTCTTCTAGTTCTGATGTTGTCACCCCACCCTGGAACTACAGAACAGCAGCAGCATCTTCCTTTCATGTTCCTGCTCTCTCCCTTCTTTCTTCCCACCTCTCTATTTCCCAATGTCCACTCATTCCCTGTCTCTCTTCCTTTCTCTCAGTATCTGGTGAAGTAACCTACCCCACTGCACTTACTACCCCAGCTTATGTTCTTGTTTTCCTGCAAAGGCTATTGCTTCAAGACCATTATTTTATTAACATTGCATCGGCTGCTTTTTTTCTTCTTTTGGGGGTTCTGCGCAGAATCACTCCTCCTCTATTGGTTGTAACAGACCAGTCCTGAGAGTTCACATTAAGTTCATCAAGCTTGATTCCAATTATCAACCTGTGCCTCTTTATTTGTATTACTCTCCCCACTTTCATCAGTCATTCAGCCTGCTCACAAACATCAACAAGTGGTTAGTCCGTGGTTATCCTGGATCTGAATTTTACTTCTGTGTCAGTGCAGATGAACAACAGAACTTAAATCTACTGATCTAGGGTTTATTGGCTGTACTGTCACCTGAATGTTGAATTGCATCAGATTTACCTGCATCATCAGTACGTGCTCTCAATCAATCCAATCCACAGCACACTGATTCTCTGATTACTGCACCTCCAAAACCTTGCATATCTGAACCACCTCGATCAAACAAAGCTTACCCACCAACATCTCAGTTGTATTCCGACTGGATTTCAATTAGACTCTTAAAAGATAAAAACATGAACAAACAGTGAAATAAAACAAGATTGCCAATGAATTGTTTTATCTTAGTGGAGGATGTACACTGGTTGAAGTTATGTTAAACTATAACATTTTTTGGCAGGACATAATACTCTAGTAAGGCATAATGGGATTTTAGGTATTTACAGTTACCAAATAGAACAATCTGTTTCTTTAATGACTTAATTCCAATGTATGGATAACGTTTGGTCCTTAGCTTTCTTTCTTTTATGGAAAATACTCTTTTTCAGGATTGGATTACAAATACCAGTATTCAGTTGTAAATACTGGCAGAACAATAATGTAAGCATGAGACAAATCCTTGCACATATGTTTCAATTACAGATACAACCACAAAAATAACTAACACTACAGAAAGATTTTAAATGAAGGTTTTTTTCAAATGACAGGAACCATACAATTTTAGATTTACCCTTTTGTGTATTTTTGTGACAATACGATTTCCTCATTCTATCTGTACCTTTTATATGAAAAGAGGGTTACCTTTATGCAGATTCCTTCATTGTGCTTTTAAAAACAAGTTTTTAGTTCTGTAAAATGAAAAAACTTAATGTATGACAAAACATCCTCCCAATAGCATAAAATATAGGCAAGTATTCCTCTGTATTTTAATACTTTAGGAATTGCTTCTGATGTAAGCCTGGTGAAAGCCTTAGTTAACACATTGTACACTCCTTTGTGCACTTACTGTAAATCGATACACAGATACCAAGAAAAAGAAACAATAAATCCATGATATCAGTTATAAAGACCCTTCTTTTTATTATGGAACAATGAACAAATGTTTTGTGTTTAGAAGAACATGTTTCCGAATAAAATAAGGGTTCCTCCAGGAAATTGTTTCAGGTCATGTAAACCAGGAGATCAGGTTTCCTAAACACACTTTAATTAATCTTATTTGTTTTTACATGCTGCCTTCATGTAAGGAATTGCTTATTCTGACTTCCATTTTGCCATGAGGACCTCGATTTTAGAAAAAACAGTAACATTGTAACAAACATGTTCATAACATGAATACATACTGTATCTTGTTAGTATTAGTTGTACTACTTTTTAGTAAGAATTCAAAGTTCCAGTCTCTGCGGTTTCTTGTTTGAATTTCAGAATATAAACCTAGCATCACAAATATGTATGAGAAAGTTGAAAAGGCCTTTAAAAAGATAAATGAACTCAGCCTCGTTACCAAGGTGGTATTAATCCAAAAGCTTTTATTTCTGGCCCCTGATAAACTTGGCATTTCAACTGATAAAACACACTTTAATTTGGTAATTTATATTGATGCAGATAAAAATAAGCAATCACAGCATTTTGGTTATGATGCTTTCATAAGTTACAAAGAAGGCTACTTCAGTAGGAATGGCAATGGTAATATATAACAATTTTATATCTAAGAAAAACACCAAATCTCCTGTTCACCATTTTGTTTGATGTTCATAAGTATTCAGACCTTGATTTTGTGGTCATAGGCTGAAGTATTACATTAGAATTTCAAACTTTTCCTACCAATTTCTGTCCCATTTCATTTGTTAGTTGGTATACAAAATATTTACTCTTTTAGAGGTAGGAAAAGACTTTGAGGGAATGATGTTGCTTAAAATCATATAAAAGAGATCTTAATCTTAACCACTTTAGTGCTCTTCATAAACAATCTTAAGAACCATAATGCAGGCATTTTTTTTACTGTGATGCAGTGCCAATGTGTGTTTTCAGACAGATTCATAGATTTTTGTTTTGTTTTGCTTTTTTAGATCAACTTTAAAACAGTTTATTTAAGTGACTGTTGGAGTCTAATACAAGAACTAAATGCTGGTATTGTCTTTGTTCTTTTCTTGGGAACTTTGGCTGACCTCTGCATTACAACAATCTGACCAGACAGTAGACAAAACCATAAAGAACAATGAAGACAATAATTCTTAAACACTTGTTCAGTTGTATGCTTGTTTCCTGTGTTAATATCCCAATATAGATAAAACTCATGAACTATAAATTATTTTATACTGTATATTTTTACATACTTTCAAGACCAAGAGACAAAAATAGTTAAACCAGTTCGAAATCTTAAAAATATTATAGGTCATGGGTACAGTATTTTACAGACATAAATACTGTTATAAAGATAAAATCAAAATAGCTTTACACTGCATTTATCTAATAGATAATTCACATAGGATAGTAGACCCTTTGGTCCCATAATACATGTTACGACCCCAAGTGTCTAGGGGAAAAGGGGTGTAACATTTAGGATAATTCTTTTGGAAGCAGGGGGGGTTTTGGTGAGGGACTAGGAAGCATGATAACAAGAGTAAGGAACAAGAGTGGTACCAAAGGAAAGAAAATAAACAAAAATGGAGCTGGCTAGGACAGTGAGGGAAAGCTAATCTGACTACAAAAGAAACCCCGAAACACACGGTCTTCGGCGTCTTCAACACCCTAGCTAACCTGCACTGACTACCCAAAACCATACAAGACAAACGGCACTCACCCGTACTAAACTAGTATACTAATACAAAATCAACTAAGTGTGTAAGTGTACCCAACAACCTAAACTAACCTTATATACAAAAGTTCACACAAAAACACAAGTGAACCAGGAAGACAAATAAGGGAAAACAAGAGTAATAAATAGGAGTAGGGTACAAAAAGAACACAAAAGTTGAACATGTAACACTGGGGTAAGGTAATGGCAAAACAAGGATGAACACACAAACAAACGAAAGTACAAAGAAACCAACGTAAATCCAACGTTAATCCAACACCAAAGCCGAAGCTATAGGAAAATACACACACAAAGCAAAACAAACCAGCAAATGAAGCCGAAGCTATAACCAGGAGCGAAGCGAAGCGATAACCAAAACCGAACAGGACCGAAGTCAAACAAAAGGCCTCTTCTTTCTGAAAGCCTCCATGTTATATAGTGAATAAGATGTGTTCTGATTGGCTGAGGCTAATTAATGATGACATCATACTGAAACAGTGGAGTGATGGTGGGCCAATGGGGAAGGGAGAACAATCAAGGGTCAGCAGTGTGGAACATAGAAAAAAACACACACAGAACACACCCTGTGACGTAACAATACAATTTCTAATAAAGCACTAAAAAAAGAGTGAAGAAAGCTACTAGAAAGATAATGAGTTTAGATGTTACTGTATATCATGTACAGACTGACTGAAGAGACTTTGGAAAGGTACTGATACTTATACCAAAGTACTGGTATGATTAAATTCATAAAGAAACTAACATCTCATATTGTTCCTTAATTAACCTCACACATATGTGGATTGAAGGGCATTTTGTAAACTGAAATTTTGCACAGCTGATATTAGTACTGAGACTTTCAGGTTCACACGTACTGTGTACTGTAATATGGAACTGAAAAAGAGAAGACATTTAAACTGCTTTTTGCATCATTATTATCCCAGGTTTTTATACTTGACTTAAGTTTATATATTTTGTAAATATATATTAAATGTATAAAAATGACAGATTTGGCAAAATTCTAATAATACCATATACATGATAAATTTGGATCTACAGTATAAGGCTATAATTGTTTCTTTGCAGCTCAGGTGTCACCAACTCTAGATCCTGAGGTTACTGGTCACTTTTTTATCAAGACCTGATTAAAACCAGAAAAATGCAGATGATTTGACTACTTATCCACTCCATTGGTCCAATAAGATATTAAGATTTGGCAAGGAATGAATGTGACTGGTGTGCAGGGAACAGATTAATCCTCTAGAATTTTCATATTCTCAAAAACAAGAAAAACACAAAAATACCTCTGGAGGTATTCAAAACCCTTTTCATGCAAAGGCATATTTGAGCTCATTTCACAACAATGTCAGATTAAATCTTCACTGACCTTTAAAACATAAATGTCAGAATGTGTAACTGTTTTCAATTCCTTGAGTTTTGACGTATTTAGCTCATATTTAGCTCATATCCCTTTCTGTCTAGACCCTATGGTCTATGGTGTTAACAGGGCACAAGAAATGAAGGAAAAGTCTCGGGGTCACATTTGTTTTGTTACATTTGATCGCAAAGTCAAATGGAGTTTGTACAGTATGTTCTCCCTGTGTTATTGTGGATTTACTCTTGGTGCTTCATTTTCCTCCCACAGTCCAAAAACATACTGGTAGGTTAATTGGTTTCTTGGAAAATTAGCCCTAGCATGAGTGTGTGTTTGTCTGTGTCTGCCCTGTGATGGACTGGTGTCCTATCCAGGGTATATCCTACCTTGCCCCCATTGTTTGCTGAGCTAGGCTGCAGCTCCTCCACCATTTTCAATTGGAAGGAGCATTTAGAAGATGGATTGGATGAATAGATGGATGGATCATAACACAACTCTTTGTTCCTCTGTCTTAAGAGTTTCTTTTGTTAATTCAACCAACGTCCTTATTATCAGTGCTATAGAAAATAATATAGTATACCTATTTATGTAGTACAGTTAATTATGGTTCTCTTTTAGACATTGACAACAAATAATAAGGCATCAAGGCGCAACAGTGACAGACTTAGTTAGAATTAAGATATTTTTAAAGATATTTGGATCTGAAATCTGAAAGCACAGCTAGGAACACAGTATATGTAACAGTGATGAAATGTAATATATAACCTAATTTATATATAACCTCCTTTACAAGATATGTAAGGTTGCTCCTACTGATAGGCCAGCAACATGATTCCTGATAACTCCTAAATCCACAGAAATGTAGGGCTCACAAGGCTTTGTGATAAATAATTTGAAAAGCTTGGTGGCTGTTCTTCTTCATGAAAACAAGATTATTGAAGAAGCCTGTTGTTTTGGTTCCTTTTTCATATAATTGACCTGGATAAGTTCCCTTAAGTTTGAGGGCCTTATGAGTGAGTATCTCAAGCAGATATATTGAAACTAAAGGCTACATTGTGAGAAAACTGACCAGAGAATTAGACAGGTGGTTAGTTCACAGTGAAAACCAAGCATTTTGTCTTAATTTGCATTGATTTAATTTTATGTAATGTGCTGTATTTAAACATAGAGGGTAATTTTGCATGTTACTAATTCATCACAGCACAGTATATACCATTACCTGCACTTTTTTATGATGTTTTCAAAATAAAGACATTAAAATCCAAACATAACTGAAACAACATTTTTTTAATTGCTGTATAATGAGTTGTCCAGCCACATGTCATTGGCATAATTATGTTTTATTCAAACTACATAGCCATAGTGTGCTCCATACATTAAAAACTGTAATAGCACCATTGTTTGCACCAGGCTTCTCATAAACCTGCTTAAAATAAAGTATGGTAAATTATGGTCTTTTAACTTATATACCAAAGATACTGAAAGAAAAATGTTTTGTTTTTATTTCCTCTGCCACCTTTGTTACCTTTCTGATGTTTTGAAAATTTAAAAGATAAAACTAAAGTTTAGTGAATAACACAAACTGACAGTGTCTCCTAGTATTTGTTTCTTTCCTTGTCTATATTGTAGAAGTAATACAGTAATGTGGTTTATCTGTGATTTATGGTTACAAACAGGAATTTGGAAGATAAAGAAAAATAAATTAAATGAAACGTGTTTTTTTTACATTATTTGTACTTTTTACTCCTCAAAAAATAATTTTATTTATGTACTTTATTAACCTAGCCCATGTACCGCAAATGAGAAAGGAAGCATTTGGAATAGCAATGAAGAAAAATAAGGACTATTCTGACATACCCACTCCATGAATTTTCCAGAAGGAATCTAGCTGACTCCTTATTATAGAGAAAATGATAAAAAAAACACAAGAATCCACTGGGGATTCCATAGACTTTTAGCCAGTTTTTAGGTTTCCCATAGCAAATGAGAATGAAAGCAATAAATACTACCATGGAGGCTAAAATACATAATACGTTTTTTTCTGTACTTCAACAGTAAACAGAGAGTTAAAGGTGAAAGAGTCTCACATGTGAAAATTTAAGACATGGAAATGGCAAAAATATTTGTATATAGTTAACAACTTTACAATTAATACCCATCGACTGCGAAATTATGAATCTGCCATTATTTCACAAAAAGGTGGACAAAACTGAACTAATTATAAAACAGCACTTATCTTATATGTAGAGTAGTCATCAGACTACACAAAATGGACACCTTTGGTATCATTAGCCAGAACAGAATTTTTAATTTGGAAAATCTTAAGATTTTGTGGCACAACCACATACAGTACAATCAGTTCCTAACACTGCTAATGAAAAGTATTCAAATAAAATTGGAAAAATATGCTAATCAAAGTGAACTTGCATTTTATTCTTCATTCTTCATTTAGATCTTCTATTCAGATGTTTTTGTATCTAACTTTAAACTCTGGAGAACCAAGTACTGACTTGCCAGGATGCCACAAAGTCATTGTGGTCAGAGTTACCAGGGTAGTGGTATTTTGGTTGCATACTTTCTGCATGGAATAAAGGGGGTACACTGTATTTGCTTCTGTAGATTTGGAGGACAATTCAAAAGACTAACTGTTTATTTATTTTAATGTTCACCATTTATCTAGAATGTTTGTTTTGTTCTTCTCAATTTGTTTCTTCTTTAAACTTAGTTTAACATCTTTAAACATTTTTATTAATTATAATTGTTGGATTATGAACAACAAAGTTGTATTTTCTATTATTGTATAAATTTGTAAAATAAACTTTTTTTTCTAATTTTTGCTGTTCTTTAATCTGGAACTGATTTAGTATTGCAACAGTACGGTATAGATGAAACATTCGGTTCATTCTTACTTTTTATTTTGTTTGTTCTGTAACATTCTCATTTTGATCATTCTTTTGATAATTGCAATTGTTATGATGTGAGGCTATAGTGATAATACGAAAAAAATAAAAATTCATATGTATTGTAATAGGATTCAATGGGATGCATGTATTGCTTTACTAATTTGTTAGTATTTTTTGAATAATAGGACTAAGGAATACAAACAGAACATATGACAAAGAATATAAAAATTTTCAGCAGGCTTATGATAAAGGTATTGTTTTGATAAAGTATTTATTTGGATTGAGAACTGGTTACTGGTCCATACATTTGCAGGGTTTAAAAGGCTGACTAAAAGGACCGACAGTTGTCCGCCCTGAGAACATACTCAAGACAATCCAAAGGATTCTTAACAGTGAAATGTTAATCTGACAACAAGGTGAAACTAAGGGGTAATTCATTTGACAAAGAACAAGAGGCACGTTTTTACACAAAGGACTGAGGCTGGAATATGCAACCCAGCCTTGTTGTCAACACAGATACTCTGAGTTCTATTAAGAAATGTCTACTGTATATGTGATCCTTGAATTAGATACTAACAATCAAAGAAGCTAGATTTGAGTTTGTTACTTTTGTTATTTTGTATAATCTAAAACAGTTTATTAAACACATTAATTTGCCATTTAATTTAATTTCACTGTTCAGATACACGCACTTCAAAAGAAAAAAACACACTAAAACCCACCACACTCTCTAAATTAGACCCACTGGCTTCTTAATGTCTTAACATCTATGGGTTTTGCCTTCTAAAGTACCATGTTGTGTAGAATGTTGATTTGAGAATGACAGATACTGTATATCGGTATGTATTTAAGAGAGTAGCAATTACATTTCCAGGTGGACATTCGCAGTAAAATACATTGGATTTCCAGTAAGCAATATTTTTTTTGCTTTGTTTTGATCTCAGAAAGTAGCTGTTAAACAGCTTTCCAAAAATATGAACAAAAAACAAGGCCTGACTGTCTTGTTGAACAGAAAATATGAACAAAGGTTGTTGATGTAAGGTGCATCAGATATGACAGGCTTTCTTTAAAAAAGGAAAGAATAAGATACAAGCTTTCTTATATTCTAGCAGCTGCACCAATTAACACCTTTTTAGTCTTCACACACTCAGAAAATTACTGTAATTGTGCTGAGGGTTTAATGCTCAGCCTTTAGTGCCCCTCTAATAATAACTATTTGGATAAGTCGTGCATTCTTCGTAACACACAGCTGTTTCATTTAATTAACCTAATTACTCAAACCGTACACAGTATAATTGCTATTAAAATATAACCACAGCTTGCTGCTCAAAACAGGCAGTGTCTTACAAGAAAAAGGCTTTACTTACTTATATAACTAGTTTTTGCTTATTTCTCCATGTAAAGGACTTATTTTTTGCCAAGTGCAGTGGCAGGATAGGGACTTACCTGTATTTTAAACAATTATTTAGGATTAATGAGTGCAGCAGTGTTTATTAAAATTGAACATTATAAATGTTGCCCACTGTAACATAGAGGGAATGAATGCATCACAATTTGATTTGTTTTTCCTCCTTAATGTTTTTAGTGTAGAAATACAGTTGTCAATTTCCCCTTTTCCTTGATGTTTTTCATAAGATGAAGGTGACCAATCTGAGTAGAAACCAGAACGTTTTCCAGAGAGCAAGGTGTTTCCAACAAAGATGGCAAACTGGTTTAACTATACAAATGAATTTCTTAAGATATGTGATATATGGAAGATTAGAACTATGTTTAAATAATTAAAATTTAAAGAAACTAAAAATAAGTTCTAATGAAAACTCAAATTTAAAAACTTAAAGTCCATTAATTTGAAGCACTTTACCTGTTATTTTTACTGAAGTAAAGTACAGTACATACAGTACATACTGTAGTTTAAAATCTAAGAACAGATTAAATTCACATGAGTAGCACTTGATATTTACTTCATAGCACCAGTGGCTATATAGACATGATTAATAAGTAGTCTGTGTACCATAAGAAACAAGCAAAATTTTCTCTGCTGACACAAAGGAAATTCTACAGTGGAAGTGACATTGTTATTTTATCTCTCAGAATGTATTTTATTGTTTTTAAAACACTGTTAACGTATTGTAAAAGGTTATATAAATTGGACTTGTCACAAATTAAGTTACTGAAGTATTACAATACATAATAGTGTCATTACTCTGGATAAATTTAATTTGTTTAGTTCAGGTTTTTTTTTTAAAGGCAGTATATGGCTGAGGTTATACTGTATATACTGTATCAGTTATGTGAGGATACTAAGAATAATCTTGCCCTTTCACAGACTGAAATGCTTTCTACTGAATTCTCCCCATCACCGGAAAGAAGATCAAAGATAAAAGCTTTGTTTAACTCTGTATAACAGTTATGGCAGAGAAACTTTCTCTTCTGTTTTATGTCCCTTTTTCTTTCCTTTCATAATGGCAACAGGAGAAAGGCTCACAAGAGGAAAAGGTAAATCATTTAACCCAGTGTTCATTTTTTACCAGATTTACTGGTCTAGACCTCACACTGCGAATCTTCTGAATCTGAATCCTGCATAACCAGTATAACCACAATAGGAAACAGAATCGGGACTGACCACTAAGCACTAATAATTTATGGTGTGCTAAATCGTTTTTAAACACACCAACTCTGACTCTAACAATTTAAGATAAATACCAGTGTGATGTGAACGTAAACACAACTTTCTACTGCAACAATCACTGCAAGCATTGCCAATACTGAGGCTTAAAAACATCCTTAAAAAAAAAACAAACATCTACAAATGAGGGGCTCATTTCTTCTTCAGTCAGGTATTGCACATCTTTGCTGCACTCGAGATTCAGTAGCTGCTTGATGGAACAGAGAAAGGGCACAGAACAAGCAGAACCTGAAACATGTCTCTGACTGTAGGGGGTTGGGGGTAATAAAAAGCTGTAATAATGCTCCAGTTCAAAACTCCACTGGCCTCTGTTCTGGCACTTTTCATTCCTGTAAGCAAGAAGGCAGGTGGAACACCTGGTTGGTTTCTTTCTTTGTTTCGGCAAGTCACTTAATTTTAACTTAACTTTACCTTCTTCAGTGATAGCAATCGAAAGGGCAAAGGGAAATTCTGAGACCACAGTCCAACTCTCTCTTGATCACAGGAAACAGAAAAATACACAACCTTAACACAACAGAACAAAGCAAATTCAACATGTCTCTTTCTTTCCCACACAAATTCCCCATACAAGCTATCATAACCTGCTCTAGTTAGTATCTTCCCTTAAAGTTTTAAAGACAAATGAGTCTTCAACCAGTAATATCTGAAGTAGATGAGCTAGTGTATATCTGCAAAGCATTAGTAAGATTACAAGCCTACACATCACCTGTGGAAATAAGAAGAGTAAATTACAAACAATACAATAATTCAATATCTAACCACTCAGTAAAAAAAGTCATTTCAGAAGGTCATCCAGTGTCCCTGCCTCCCTTTCTGTGAAACCCTTGAGACGGCAGTGCACTGCCAACTCTCAGCTTTCCTCTTGATTCTTCCTCTTCAGTCTTGTTTCTGCTCAGCTGAAACTGATCTCCTCATTGTTACTGATTGTGTTCACTCAGCTCAATCTGTCTTCCTCAGCTCTGTCTTTATCATTCTGAATCTGTCTGCTGCCTTTGACACTTTGGATCTCTTTATTCTCCCGTCAACACTCACTGACTTCTTTAATTTTTAGCAGTCTTCCCTCAGTGATAGCACATATCAGGTCTCTTGCACTCACTTTCTGTTCCTTAATCTCATTCCACTGGTGCTTCCAAGATATTGTCCTATTTCACTTACTGTTCTTTCTTTCTAAGTCTGGTCTCTCTATCTGCCTTTTCTTCCCATAGCTTTTTATATCATTTTATGTTGACAATGCTAAAATCTTCCTTTCTTTTCTTTCCTCTGATAATCTGATTTCTTTCCTACCTCTGCCTGTCATGAACTGTATCTACAATATCTCATCCTGGATGTAATCCTACTATCTTAAACTCAGCCTTCTAAAATCTGTTCTCTTTTTCCTCCCTTCCTCTGCTTCCATTTTTATGCATCTCCACAACTCTCTTTCTCCTGACTCCATCATCTTCAGTCTCTTTTCTTCTACCAAAAACCTTGACACCACCCTTGACCCTTTCCTACTGCTAAAACACTTAGTCTAAAGTGTGTTTATGCAATTTTTATCATTGCAGAATCCAACTTTGCATTACCAACTATTCTAGCAGTGGCACTTTGGCTAAGGATCTGTGTCAGTGGCTGGAAGGTTGCAGGTTCAAATCCCATGGCCGGCAGAGGAATCCTACTCCATTGGGCCCCTGAGCAAGGCCCTTAACCCCAGCTGTTCCAGGTGTGCTGTATAAATGGCTGACCCTGTGCTCTGATCCCAAGCTTTTCTCTCCCTGTCTGTGTGCCCGTGTGTCTCATGGAGAGCAAACTGGGGTATGGGAAAAGACAAATTCCTAATGCAGGAAATTATATGTGGCTAATAAAGTGATCTTATCTTATACACCTTCTAGCTCATGTCCTGGTACTGTTCCTCTTGGACTATTGTAACTCCTGTTCAGCTAACAAAACAATCTGTCCACTCCAACGCATCCAGAATTCTTCTATTTGCCTTGCTATTTCTCTTCCTTGATGTTCTATGCCTAATACATGTATGCTACTCCAGTCCCTTCAATGCTTTTTTTGGCTGCATGCCTTCTTTACAAAACCATAGCTAGAGCTGTGTCAACCTCTCTGATCTAGCCTCTCATCACTCTCTTATCTATGTCTATACCTTCTCTCGCTTTCCCACCAGGCTTTCTGTATCTTATCACCACTCTTCTACTTCCACATTGTGTTAATTCTTCATTCCTGCTCCTCCGTGGCAGAATGACTACCCACAGAAATATAAACTGTTCATTCCTTGACTACAAATTTCACAGCATGCTCAAGACTCATCTGTTTTGGCAGCACATGTAATCTCTCAGCTTGCAGTTGAATGGCGATTTGTTTGAATCACACCTCTTCTGTGCCTAAGTTCAGGTTTGCCTACGTTTCTGAATTATTATTTCCCGTCGTCTAATGTAAAGATATCTGCTAAGTGAATTAAAACACAATAAAGTAATACATGTAGATTTGATTTAAATAAAAGCTCCCTTAATAAGTGCAATTAAATTAAGTTTAGAAACTTGAGCAACCAGCAGTAAAATATACTAGGGTCACACACTAATCACATTCAATAACCCTTTATCAATTCAGGACGAAAGTGGGAAACATTAAGTAACATAAGATGGGATACACCCTGGACAGGATACCAGTCCACTGCAGGGTATATACAGTACTACGGTGACATACTGTATGCATTATTAATAGCATCAATTGTTATAAAAATCTGCCTTATATTAATTTGTTATTGAATGTTTGCTGTTAACCTAATTTACTGTATAATTTAATATTTCTACTTTCTATTCTTGGGGATTTAATTATAACATTGGCTTTTTTGCCATTGAGGCCTTTTTATATTTAATCACTGTTGGTAGTATAGCAAATGAATATATAGTTGGTCCTTTTTTATTTGTGGTCCTGGAGGGACTGTCATTGCTATCATTTGATCCAACATGCTTTGTGCAGCTGTGTGGAAGACTGTTCTCCCTAAGGCCAAAAGAACCAAGTGGTAGGAAGATTATATCATTGTATTTCTAAGTGGCTGTGACAGGTTTTTGGTGAAAACTAGTGTCATTCACTTGCAATCTTTATAATCATCAAACATCTCTGAAGGGTAGCATTGAGGTCACCTAAACACAGGAAAATACAAAAGACTCTCTTTTTACCTTCTGCAGTCATAACTGGTATTTGCTTTTAAAAGCAATTAACCTCTGTTGACATTACTCAAGATCATACAATCAGATACATTTTATCATTGTAATACATAGATGTACTTAAACCTTCAGTAGATACATGATGTCTGCTAAGGCTATGTTAATTAGAAATAAAAGGTGCTGATTTTAAATTGCAGAGTATTGTTAAAAGAAAATGAATAAATGATGTTACAGAACACTGCAAAATTATTGCAGCTGCTGTGTGCATGACAATTATATTTTCTGCTTACTATCAGGATTTCTTATTTCTATGTATTCTGGTTTATGCAGTATATACCCTCTTTACAACTACACAGTTTTATTACTGACAGACATACTGTATATGAAAAATAAACAAATAAAAAAGTTTAATAAAAATAAACATTAAAATATTTGTACAATCAAAACTTGGATGACTTAAAACGGCCTTCACTTAAATTGTGACCAGACTAAAAGCACCTTTAAAGCCAAGGCAGTAACTCCATCTGTGGATGGCACTGTACTTGAATTTCAATCTAAATTGAAGAACTTGTGGGTAATATTTGATCCAGGCTTGACGTTTGACCCAGATGTGCAAAATCTTAATATTATTAATATTAATATTAGCATTGGCTACCTATCAGGTTTTATATCAACTTCAAAATCCTCATGGCCACCTACAGTATGTTTTCTTTAAAGTACTGAGACCAGCCATATGCTGTATGTTTATGTTCCAAAATTAATATAGTTTATGTGGCTTTTCAAAAAAAAAAAACGTTTTTTAAATGCATTTGCACACAGAGCAGTGTTTACTTGAACATGGAGATGCCAAACTGAATAATTCCTTCACACAACCATTGCAGCGGAATTTGCATCATTTGGCAGGGCTATGATTCATAAAAGTGGTGGTGGATTTGGAGACAAAATGTATTTACATTTGGTTGCTGTAAGTGGAGCACTAATAAGCCCAAAGCTCTACTTATTATTTTACAAAACAATGCACCTGACAAGCTGGACAGTATGCTTCTCAAAGCTCTTTACAGGATAACAACAACAATTACAACAACAATTTACAAGTTCTGGGAGAAATAATATGATCAATATTAATAATAATAATAAACTTTATTTTATATAGCGCCTTTAAAGGTGGCTCCTCAAAGCGCTTTACAGGATAACAACCGATGAAACAACATCGGTTGGGGGTTGAAAATACCTGTGAAACTGGTTTGTTCACAATGTACTGTAGACACAGAGTGTTACACCAACACATTAGCATGTTAAAGCGATTCCATTGAGGAGCTGGGCGTGATAATTGTTTTGTTCCTTGATACAGTATCTGATCTGCAAGGCCATTTGAAACAAAACAAAACTAAAAATTAGATACAATCTACAGACATTCACAACATAAACATATCTTAAAACATTTACATATATTGTTAAATTATTACTTTAGATATATACTTTAGGTTGTACTATAATACAAGAAAACAAGAAAACATTCAGTAGTAGTATACAGTACATCATCATGGTTAAAGTCAGAGAACTACGTAAAGACTGCAGGCAAATGGTGATTGACCTCCATAAGATGGGAGTTGTATATACAGTAAAATAATCCACTAAATGAAAACACAACAAACACACAGAACAATTCTCTCCTGTAGTGTCCCTTTTTGTGAAATTACTAAATGATACATATACATTTTTTCAAGCTTAATATTTTATTACAAAACCGAATCCTGAAACTGAAAACTTCTAAAAATTTAAGATAAGTTGCAGTAAATATCTACTAAACCTAAAATGCCAAACAACTGAAATATTGAGAAGTACTCAGACCTGGGAGTTCAATATTTTGTGAAAGGACTTTTTGCATTTTGTCGGAACTGTAAATTAACTTTGCACAACCAACTTTGCTCACAGTCTTGGTACAGTCTTGCCCATTCATCTTGGCACATTTGCACAGGTTCACTCAGGTTGCTTGAGTATTGCTTAGGAAAAGCAGTTTTGAAGCCTTTCCATAGATTCTCAAAAGGACTCAATTCAGGACTTTAACTGGGCTACTCAAGGAAATTCCCTTTTTTATTATTAAGCCACTCCGTTGTTGTTCTTGCTGATGAGAAGAAGAACTATAAATTAATACTTCAACCATCATGTCTGACAGTATGAAGGGTGCTGATTAAGTATAGCACTGTGTTGGGTATGCATCAGATCTAAGGCTTTGCATTTAGATCAAAAAAGCTCAAATTTTAAAAGAGTAGCATAGAAGAGTTTATTGCCATATGTACATGTACATTTAAATTCTTATTTGAGCTGATCTCTCGGGATATACACAGTACAACAGACAACACAATGTAGACAGTACTTTATAGTAACATAATAGCAGAACCAGAACAATTAATATGTACTGTAGTAGTTAAAGAAAAAAACATAGAAGACAAAAGAAGGTCTGGTCTATTTAAAAGTCAGTAGGAGTGTTATCCAGTGAATGGGTAAAATTTGAAATAAAAAAAGTGAAATTAGAAATATACTGTGAGATATATAATAAACAAATACAGTATAACAATAATTAATACTAGTAGTGATAGTAATAAAAGTTCATGGCTTTACTTCATCCAGTATAGTTATCGTTTGTGTGTCCACATAATGCTTGTCAAGTAGATTTAAGAAATCTCCAAAGACAACATCAGCAGCATAGGTGTATTCATTGTAGTGTGCTCTCTGAAGGCACCAGTTCTGTAGGGTTTGGGCATTTACTGGGACAATTATTAATTGTAGCAGTAAATCACAAAATGGTTTTTTTAATGGCTTTAGAATCCAACCTTGCGATATAACACGCACACACAGGTACTAATACACGAAGATACATTTATTAATACATAGAATATGCATGTAAACCTAACAGATCTTATCGTGAGGGTTATCAGAATACAAAAGATATATATTCATTCAGTTACGAAGAGTTACATATATCAAGAGGACATACGTTCGGTATATTATTCATTTAGACCGTTTCGTTAATGAACTTGGTTATAACTTCTACATTAAATACTCAAAACAAGTACATAACTCTTAGGAATTAAATTGATATCAACTGGTTGGGATAACAATTGAATTCTCGAGCTGTAATGCATTGAAGTTGAATACTCATCCAATCTCTGGGGATTCAGGGCACAAAGAAACAGTTGCAGGCTGTTGCTGTCCAATCTGCGCTCTCTGGCTCGGTGCCAGGCTGTGCTGTGCGGCTTGCGATGGAGCGCTGCTGATGCTCACTGACCAGCTAGTTAGTGTTGGCTTTAACTAGCAAAGTTTGTGCACAGGAGAAAAGATGACTGTGGGTCCCAGCAGGTGAGGAAAAAGACCAGTTTGTTCCTGATGAAGCGCTAGTTCTGAATAGTGATTAAGCTGTCCACAGTTCCAGTTCCAGTTTCAAGAGGCTTGCTGCTGATTCTAACCTTGGGTGGATCTTTTGGTTACTCTCTGGCAACCTCCGCTCTAGACTCTTAGAACAGAGGAAAGTTCTGGCACTCGGACACACTGGCCGTTCCGTGGTTGTCCGGGCTGAGTCTCAGGATGGTCAGGAGGTGCGCTGTGAGAATGTCCTGCCCTTGGGCCGTCCAGCCCTGGAATTGTCTCGCACCCCTGGAATTCTCCTTCGAATTCTCCTACTGGAATTTCTCCTTTTTAGAAAAGTCCTTAGAATAGTCCGAATAGTTCTTGGAGCTCTGTTTTACCTGTTTTTACCTGGAGGAACTTCAGCTCATTCATTGGCTGAAAGTTCCATGGGCATCAGAGTCCCACGTGGGATACTCGGCCCTACCAGTCCCTGATTGGTTGATCAAGGTGAGATATGAGTCACTTACTCCTGACACTTAGGAATGCAGTCCAGATGTCCATCTGGCACTCCCTAGACAGATAGGCGCCAATGGATGACCATTGATCATAATAGTCAGGCTTAGCTAAGTGCATCCCCATTTGGGAGCTGTCCCTTATCAAAAGAAAACATCTTTAAATCAGCCTGCATGAATAGCTTCTCTGTGGCTGCACAACAGAGATGAAGAGAGAGATGGGGCCTCATTTGGGAAAGCACAGCAACACTTAATTCTGTCTTATTAACAAGCATTGCCGCTACATCATGATGATGTACTCAGGTTCTGTCAATAGTGCCAGTAGTACTAAGAAGAAAAATCATGAATAATTGCATTGTCACAGCCCTTTCAAGGTTATCTGTTCACAACATCACCACTGATGCTTGCTTTCTTCAGTTAATTCATGCACATGCGACTGCCGCGGTTCCGCGTGGGCTCCTGCACTCCGCCACCCGTTTCGTCCCGCAACACGTGGGGCGCAAACCCAGGTCTCCGGCATAACGCAACAGGGAACCAGCCGCATGAGCTAAAGGAGACCTCCCTCAGCCCAGGCAGCTGAGGTCCCAGTTATGCACAGGGAGGGCGCTAACGTCACCGTATCCGAACTAGCTCCGCTACACACACTAACTTTAATGAAACAGTCTACATATTTATGATATACAGCCATTCAAATCAATCACTAAAATAAACAATTATTATCATAAAGTTCTTATGATGCTTTGTTGTAGCTAATAATTCTGAGTTTAGTATCTGGTGCTCTCATAATATTATATAGGATAATATATAATATATAGGATATCATAATATCATGTATTTAATTGCTTGGAAACTCCACTGGGCTGACCACTGTGAAAAATAAATAATTTTAATTACACTGTGCTATTGCAAATGTCATCAGTTACTCCATGATTATGGAAAAGGCAGTTTTCTTTAAATATTACCTTTAGCTTATAAAGTTGAGGAGAAGTCTGAACAGCTAAAGGGTTCATGGTAAATGACAGGCATCATTTGTGTACTGTAAAAACACACAATTAAATATGAGGCTCTGAGTTAATCACATATCCATGGTTGGAGGGGGCAAAGCCATAAATGCTTGACCCAAAATGGTCTTTATTCTGTTTTTTATTTTCTTTTATCAGTGTCTTAGAGCTTTGACTGCTTCGTAATGTAAAGAAAGTTACTTTAATTTACTCTGTTCTTTCATTCATTTTCATCAATTTCCCTATGGGATTAATAAAGTATTATCTATCTATTTTTGAATACACTAGGAGGATGGCTGGAAGCTAAATATTTGCATTTTTTATCATCACTTACAGTACAAATATAGTTTTTGTTGTTTTTAGTTAACTCCTTCAAAACTTTTATAGACACTAACATAACCTTGTTAGGTCTGGGGGAGGCAATCAAAGTGAACCTAATCTCATTAAGTGATGAACAAATGTCCACAGGCAATTATTGTTTGAAGCTAAATGGGGACCCAAAGAGGTGAGTTTCACAACTGATGTGTCCTATTACCTCCCTGTGTCAAGAAAAGGAGCAGCCACTAATGTCTCAGCTAACATAAGCACCCTGGATCAAATATTACCCACAAGTTCTTCAATTTAGATTGAAATTCAAGTACAGTGCCATCCACAGATGGAGTTACTGCCTTGGCTTTGAATGTGCTTTTAGTCTGGTCACAATTTAAGTGAAGGATGTTTTAAGTCATCCAAGTTTTGATTGTACAAATATTTTAATGTTTATTTTTATTAAACTTTTTTATTTGTTTATTTTATAACAGTTTAAACCAAAATTGTTTTGGTTGCTGCATGTGTATTCATGCTTTCTTTTAGGTAACTAAAGGCCACCTTTATCTTCTGATTTGCAATCCATCTAAACTCTTAACTAATTATATTAAACAATCTCTTATTAAATATAAGCAGTGACTGTTACATCTATTGAGCTGCTGCTAAACCATTGATGGAACTGATGCCCCACAAAATAATTTTGTAACAGATACAATAGGGATTTTTCACATTTTTTTCATCTGGTAAACGTTTTATGATTTGTAATTGCACAGTGTTAACAGAATATTTGCCACACAGATCCTTTTAACAGAAGGCACAACATACAATAAGTGTAGAAGGAATGCAGAAAACAACAACTGATTTAACTAATTAATCAAAGCATTTAACCCAGCTATTTCTTGAAGAATCTAAGAAAATCACTTGTGAGATTAGGAGCTAGCTAAAGGCACCAATGACTTACTGCATGAAAAATACAAATACTGCAAAAATGTAATAATAAATCAAACTGTGACTCTGCAACATGTAAACCTCTCTTCAAAATAAAAACAAATGCCAATTTCAAAAGAAAAACTTTATGAGAGCAAACCTTACAAACCTGAATTTAACTAAACTACTATAAAATTTGACCAAAATGTTTGGTTCTGAGCAAATATTGAAAGGTTTTCCTAAACAGCCAGCAAATGACTTACAGTGGCAGTGTGGATTTACAGGTTTACCTTTATCAGTGGAGTTCACACGTTAGAATCTGCACATCAAAACGTTCTTTTTTATTAAAAATGCAAGAGTAATTTAGTCATGCCTTCACTTGTCTGTCTTTTTTTCTAAAATGAGAACATTAATGCCCTAAAGGAGGTAGTAAAATTATATAACTGGAAATAGAAGCAAACTAGACCTGTTTTAGATGTAAACATGAAAAGATCTGATATTCTGAACCAGGTCAAAGGTTTAGCAATCTTTCTTTAAATGTCCGTGTAACTTCATAAAAAATCAAAATGTTATATCAGCAAAGATTATGGCATTTTACAGTCTTCCTTTAAATTTTCATAAATGCATATAAAAGTCTGTGAGTTGTAATTCTCCGCTTTTTAGCGTCCGTAACACATAACATGTGAAGAAAAATGTCCCCTAAACCAATAGCAACAATCATTTTATGAAAGCTCAAAGTGTAGAACTAAAAACCTTTACATTTATTTTAAAATTAGCAAATAATATTTCTTAAATTATTTTATTTTCTCCATACTGCAAAATACAAATCCATATTCTTAACATTTTTTACAGTCTGTGATTTTTACATGCTCTACAGAGAGTCCTCTGAAAATAAAATAGTTTCTGAACAAATCACTTGTACCTTATGGTGTGACAAGATGTGGTGGAAAGTTTTATGACGGTTTCCTAAGTGGCTTAGGAGGTTTGGGCCTTGTACTAACAGTACCAGGATCAATCATTTAATCATTGTCTCCTTAGACCTCGTTATCTGCCTATGAAATGGAAATGGCAATTTCTTACCTTGCTGTCCAAGCAGTTCTCAAAGCACATAGAATCATAGAATCAAGGTACAGTAGTTGTTTTTTTTTTTTTCAAGGCTTTTATAACAATCTGAGTAGAAATAGCAAGGGAGACTAATGCAGATCAAGCACACAGTAGTAGACCACACATGATGATTAAGTTATAAAAAGAAAATTCTGAAAATATACATTCTGGCTTCAGGTCTTGTATTTAAAGTCATTATATGACCATCTGGTATTTGTTATTTGACTTCTCTACTATTGTGAAATAACATCCTCTGTCTGAGAAAAGGTGATGAAAGATAAAAAAATCAGAAATCTGTTTTGTGGTTTTATTTGGCTCTCCGTGCAAACTTCACAAAGGCATTTTTATGACTTGCCATGCTGGTACATGGGAATCCTTGCTCTTTTCTCAAATTGCTAAAGGGGTGGAAGCAATTAGCCTTTGGAAATCCTTTTAGTTCAGATCTGCATAGTCATATCAACTATAAAATCGAATCATATGTTCACTTCAACAGATGTTAACAAATATTCTTGCTTTGTGTGTGAAAACAATTAAAAGGATTAACTGATCATCACTAATGAGTTGCAACTGCACTACTCTGTGTCACGCAATGTCTTTTAAAATATGAGGACACTTGCATTAGAATAATTTCTTCAAAAAAAAATGCAACACTACACTGGATTTTCAGTTCTTGAATAGGATGATCTCATGTTTTTAAAAAAATAATTCAGAAATCTATCAGAAATATTTTGTTCTTACACATTCTGCTTATAATAAGAAGCATGGCATGCTTACATTTTGCTGTTGAAAAACTACAGTATTTCAGTTTATACTGTATTCAGATGCCATTTCTTGCCATAAGAACTTAATTAATTGACCCAAGTTTTCATTTTTCTGTATGTAGAGTTCTAATTCTTTATATGTTTTTGTATTTGATGCATAATTATGAAGATGAAATGTTAAAACATGTTAAAAAAGAAACATCACAACTATTCTGAGATACACATTTGAAAAAAGCCCTTATACAGTTTTGCCTCCAATATTTTAGATTTATTTTATACAGTATCTTGATGTGAAAACACAATCAATTTGTCTTAACGGAGATCACAATAATAATCTTAAACACATTTGGAAGAGCGAAATGTTTGGCAATTTTGTTTAGAATATAATTCATATGATTAATATAGTTAAATCCAGAGGCCACAATTCTGGAGAGCCAGTATAAGGTACAGTATCTACAGGTTTTCAGTCCTAAAGATTCCTAAAAATACATACAGACGTCTTGCACTTTCAACTGTTCTGCTAGTACTTTATTATTATAATTTGAATTTATAGTATTTAATATTAGGTTACAACTTACAGAGCAACCACTATCATAAAAGTGCAGCTTAATGTTGAAAATAAGAACACAATGAGTGATGTGTGTAATTAAATTTAAGGTACTGAAATGTATGTTATTTTTCTAATTAGTTTATAATTATAGTTTTATGGATTGTATGGCCTTCCCTTCAAAATCCATTCCCTTTACCAGATACAACTTAAAACAGAAATAATTTTGTAAACACCCACAAGAAAATAAATTATCACTTGTTCAAAGAAATTAAATGAGAGACTTACCTCTACTGTAGTGGTAGCTCATAAAATAATCTGTTTGATGTGGATTTAATATTTACAATATATTTCTATACTGTATGTACCTTCTATATATCCAAGGTTATGGAGAGAAACAGATAAATTAGACTACAGGTTCACTGCATAGTCTGTTAGAACAGACCTTTTTTCCACCCTCAGGGAAAGAGGGATTGATATGGATCCCAAAGACACTACAGGTAATGACAGATTGGTAAAACTGCAAATAGACCTTTTCCTAGACATAACAAACCACCTTGCAATTTGTCTTCCATGAGGAAGTTCTTAAGAGGATTGCAATTTATTTAGTCGTCATTTTAATTATGTGGTTCACTGTTTGATAATATCCATAAGCAATATGAGTACAGTACATGGATGAACATGTATAAAACTTTAGATTTATCTGAACTTGTGGAACTAATGTTACATTGCCAAAGAGATAAGACTAAATTGTGTGAGGCTCAATATAAAGGAGTTAAAACCTTGACTATGATAGCATACAGTACTATTAAGATAATAAGCAAAGCAAGAGTTGCTGTAACTGGTGCTGCATTGTACTTCTTTGTCATCTATTAAAATTGTAACTTCCAGTTCCAACATTTGTTACACTTTCTGAAGGAGTACAATGTGTCCCCATGTTCCAGTAGTTATAGTATTCAATTTTTTTTTTTTGTACAGCCCCTTTGTAGCATATTTATTTAGTTCATTTACTATGATGGTGGACTTCTGCAAACCATTGCTCATGTCCACTTTAAATTACCTTCTGTGGTGATGAAAATATCAATGTTACAGTGTAGAAAGCTTAACACAAAACTACACATTTGTTCTTTTTAAATTATATTATTCTGAGGAATTCTCTTCTTTACAGGAAAATGTTAAAACTGTGTTTCTGTATACTCACTAAAAACAAGGGCTTACCCTTGTTCATAATAGCTTTGTAGAATTGCACTGTTCTTTTCACACAGATATGTAACACACAAACGAGCTGCTCTGTTCAACAGCAGCACTCAAAAACTGACTTTACAAAGGGTTGAACTCACAATTCACTCTAGGAAATGAATGGGAATTATTTGAAATGACCTACAGTATATTACCTAATACCAATACGAAATAAGACAACCTGCATAACAGTTCTAAAAAACATCCTCACAATTGTTTCCAGAACAATTGCATAACGCAAAACAAAATGTGAATTTCAGAAAGATGCTTTATTGGTCGCTTGCAACAAAAAAAGACTACACATTCCTAATTGTGTGCTACTCATTCACTTGTTGCAGTAAAATATAATAAATCAACACCTAAAATATCTATTAGAGATAAACCTAAAATAACCAATTCAGTTGTAGTGAAATTTTAATTTATTAAAACAATCTGAAATTTATTTGACAACTGTTAGGAATCAATAAAATACAATAATTTATAGTCTAATACACAAATTGTAAATAAACAATGTACGATTTCCTGATACAACAAATGCATAAGGAGACAATAAAAATGATAGGGGGTTACAAAGACAATTACTAATGTTAAAGTTAAAGTATATTGACTCTAACATTTCTAATTATCTAACTCCAAATATGATATCAGTCTCATATACTGTAGTTAATCACATTCATATTCTTAAAGCAAGTAAATATGGATTTACTATTGCGAACTACAGTATACTTTATGAAATGTGTTTGGAATAATCATTTAACTCTCTAAGATCAATTACTGTAGCTAAATGTTTCTTGATGAGTTTTTAACATCCCACTGAAAACAGCCATTCTTGATTCATTCTGACCCAAATTGTCAGCTGTTTTCAGCTGGAGATGTCCTGATGTGGGACAGAGATGGGGGGAACTTTTGATTAGCGTTTTGTTGAGCACAGCTCATCTGTGCACGTAGTCTGCGCAGGTCTGACTACAAGTCAGACTGGTGGGAGGAATTTGGTTCATTGGCTATAGCTTTTTATTGAATACTGTATGCCCCAATATTCAAATTGTTGACAAAAAAACCTAACTGTCTTAATTGCATTGATCAGGTGAAAAAAAAATTATCCGGCTGCAGAGAGACTCTTGGGCAGAATTCTATTCTTTACTGACTCATTCCATAGTCCTGATGTCCAAAAACAAAGCTTGCAGTCATGTGGTTGATAAAATCAGATTTCTGGGTTAGATGGACAGAAAAGAATAGAGAGCAGGCGAGTGAGCAAAGAAATGGGTTCAGTTGGTGATTGGTTATGGTAAACAATATCCTATCTAAACCTACAGGTTCCTCATTGGTTGGTCATCTTTTGGATGATGTACAGTAGTACAGAGACCTCTGACCCAATGTCAGGGGTAGAAGGGAATAGCAAATTGAAGTCACAGAGAGGTCTAAGATGCCAAATTACAGTGTCATCAAGGCCACACAAGAAAGATTTTTAGAAATCATTAAAAACACTTATCTTAGTGTAATAATGTGCCTTGTCACTTTACAGTACACAGTACAATACATTGCATTAGTTGCTATGTACTGTATCTAACACAGACATTTGTTTTGTTTTTTTAAACAAAACACAGCCTTAGCATGAAATATACAAGATGATTTGCATTTAATGTTCTTTGTTCTATGGTTTAGCAATCATTTTACTTTTTAAAGTAGTAGAGTTGATTTTCCAAAATAATCTATTCCTTAATTTACTAAAAATCAATTTTTTTAAAATGGAAGGCTATTTTTAAAAGTCCCTACACACATTACTGGAGCAAGACAGATTTTGAAACCTTCTATTTGTACAGAAAAATACTATCAGCATTTCTTGATGTATTTATTAATAATGTTTACATTTCACTAAAAAAGAGGAATTTCAATAAAATTCCTGTAGAACCCAGTGTCTGGCACTCGTGCAAGACATAATAAGATTGCAATTGGAGATTGAATGAGGTGCTTAGCAGGATTAAAGAAACTCAAATGTCAACAATACTCCCTATTTAGGCTTAAAAAAAACTAGTGCTGTGATTATGGTATCCTCAACTTTTTTAATTGCATCAATTATTTATTCCTAAATCATTACCTGTAAAACTATTTTAAAAAGCTATAATGATTTAATTTGGTAGAGAGTGTGATGAAGCAAGAGACATTGGAGGAGTGAAAGGCAGAGCAAAGCACCCTGAATATCGCATCATAAGTCCAGCAAATGAAAGAGCTCTATCCACATTCTCACAAGGACTTAGGTAGATCACTAACACCCGGGGACCGCAGATTTCCCAGTATGCAAAGCCAGACAGCAACATTAGGTGGAAGATTGGTAAAGTTATGGGTACAACAATGTATTAGAAATACACAAGAGCAGGGGAATTTTTAGAACTAAAAGGCTAGGCTAGAAGTGACGGTTATCATGTCAGATTGTTGATGAAACTCAGTCTTATCTTTTAATATTTGCACTCTGGCCAAACATTATCTGTCATAGTACTCAGTAGCCAAAGCCAAGCACACAGTTTAAGATTTAGAGTGTTTGAAAATGAAGAGTGAGGATAAGAGCTCTTTTTATAATCTCTTCAGGTAAAGCTTAAACAGTGTAAAGGACCCATTGTAAATGATTCTGAAATGTATTGGTTGAGGCACCAATAAATAGTTGCTGAAGTGCAGTTCATCCTGAAATGGAGTTAGTAACATATAAAACACAACATTCAACTCAACTAGCTCATTAAGTCTTCAGTATCTTATGATCCAAAGAAAGGCAAAGTATTGACTTCAAACATAACTGGGAAGCTTGTTCCAAACTCCCACAATCTTTTGGGTAAAGAGGTGTCTCAAAGATGGAACAAGAGAGAATTTATGTAACAATAATATGATGGAGTTTCATTTGCTGGAGTTATGAGAGTAATTAGCTATTAAATTACATGGATACTAACCATACTCTGAGCAAATATTGTGTTGTGTCAGTGGCATCTGAATAACAGTTCTCATTTCCTTGAGTACAATTGGTAAGATGTCATTGGACCATGGGAACTGATCATGAGTCATTCTAGTACTTGAAACACTTCTGCTTCTACAGGATGCTAATCCTGTTTAATAAAGAACTTGCTTCTGCTGCCTAATACATGCTCTTAGCGTCTTTCTTAATGAACACCTGAGTAAAATACTCATGTAGTCCTTTCATCATCTAGAGGTTCACCTTCATTGTCTCAGATACATTTCAATTCATCCTTCTTTGTGAAGTGTATTTTGCTGTTGTACTGTAGTACTAAAAATTATTTTTTAGCCTATATTGCAATATTAACTTCTATCTCGCTCATGCTCTGTCTAATATCCTTTTTAATTTGTACTTTCAGTCCATTATACTTCTTTTCTTTAACTGAATTTTATTTCTTAATAATTTAAAAAAAGTAATTATGTTTTCTTTGATTTATTGAAACATCTGGAATACTGTTTAGATTTTGATCTGTTATGTCCTGGAGTAAATCTGTTTTGTGCTTAAAGAAAAGTTTTTTTTAAAACTGTTGCCATCCATTCACCACTGATACCATATCTATCCTATCCCATTTTACTTCTCTTAGACAATGTCTTGCCATTTCAATTCTGCTTTCCTGAAATAGTAGATTTCAAATTTGGACTCAGTTTTAAAAGTTTCAAAACGTAATATCACACCATATTGTAATCATAGTTCTCTAATGGTTCTTTTACCTCTGTTTGCCTCAATCTTTCTTGATTGTTTGAAAAGACACAATGCAATGCAAGTTCCTGAACCTGAATACTGTAGCATATAGTGCTAAACCTCCTCCACAGCTTTCAGTACCTCCTAATGTTACATTCATCTCCATAATTTTCAGTTAATCTTTTTTGTAATCCATAATTACCTGATAATGTGGTACTGTAGCTTCCAGTTACTGGACAGTGATTCGAATGCTCCTAGCATCTAGATATAAACATTTAATTACCTCTTTCTCCTTATATCTCCTTATATCTTTGCTTCCTAGTGCAAATTCCTTTGTACATTCTTTTGTTTTCCCCCTCCTTTCTAGTTTCAGTAATTCTGGATTTCTTTGTAGATCCTTGTGCAAAGACAACTGTTCATGTTTTTTTCAGAAATCTGTCAAATCTGCAAAGACGGCCTTCGTCATGGAAAGATTTTCAGTGGACGAGAAACCAAATTATCTTCTAAACACCATGTTGTCATATTAATCTTTGCAGTTGTAAACCCTTTTTCTAGTGCTGGAAGGATTTGTAAGAAAAACACTGATTTATCCTGTTTTTTCAGTTCTTGCAGCGTTGTTTGAATTTGGTTGGGATGTTAAATATGCTGTTTATACCAATGTCTTTCGCTCCTGCACACCATCTACTGGGTCATTGCCTGTCCTGGCTAGAGGCTAGTCAACTCTATGCATGATATTAATCACCCTGCTGCAAATTTTCTGTCCCCCGTTAATTTTGGATACCTGCTAGACATCCCATCATTGTTATAGATGCACCTACCAGAAATCAGATAAGTCTCTGTTCTTTCTTGTTTTCCCCTGACTTCTGTCCCGATTTAGACCAAAACTGGCATCCAACCTACAGTACATTCTAAATCATGCCCCGGCTATAGTACCACTACTGGCCACTGATGCAGAAGATATGCGTCCTGACCACTGCAACAGCAAACTTCCAAAATATGGAACAAGCACCAGGCCTTCAATATTTGTCATCTCCTCATTTCTCGATTTGACATTCACTCAGGCAGCAAGTAAATGTTTAAAATCCCTTAGTGACTGGAACTCTACCACCATTGCAGTTTGTCTTCTTCTAAACATTTTTATTTGCTCTTCTCCTCTTGGGAGGTACTATATTCTAAGTCGCATTTTACGAGGTTGTTGTCTGCCAACCTCTTAAACTGGTTCCTGCTGCAGTTGTAATATCCAAACTTCGCCTTTTTCAAACCGGTGTCCAATATGTTCTATTCCTTTATTCTTACTGTTGATTGAACAGGCTTATACTGCCTTCCTATCTCTAGTTTACATCCGGGCATTGCAAGGATAGGTGCCCAACCTACTGTATGGCACTGGAAGCAAGTGCCCAAACGTTACTTCCTGCTACAGTATATCTCACTTGTCAATATGGACATTGTACACTTTGTTCTTTTTTCCCTTTTAACCTTTAAATCACAAGGCATTCACAAAAATTATAGTTTTATAATCAGTTATCCCAGCTGTATTTATGCTAGTTCTGCATCAGGTGAACATATCTCTGTTCCTGCAATAGCAATAACCAAACCAAAATGTGTCACTGGCAGCAGGGCTCCTACAGTATATTAGGAGACCTGTTAATTCTAGCACTTACTCAACAAATATACTGTACGCATGCGCAATTCCTTCCTCCTTTCATAGTTTAACTCCTGCCTCTTAGCTTCTACATTTATTATCTTGCTTCATTCTCTGTAGCTTGTTTACTATTTTGGCATCTTATGATGATCCTGAGGGCTGGGTGTAATTCATAGTGACTGAGAGTTTTGTAGGTGGGTCCCAAGTAAACAGACAAATACAGCTATAAGGTTCAAAACCAGTGCTCTTTATTTACAGTGAACATAAGATAATACCTCCACCAAAATACAACAAAAGCCTAGCTCCTGTTTGAACTTCTTATTAAACTTCTTCAAGCCTCTCTAATATTTCAAGGGTAGCTAAGCTGCACAGGACTTTAAAAATCAAAACATATATTGTACTGTATGTCACTCAGACTCACAGCTCTCCATTTCTACCAAGGGTTTGTCTATGGTCCTTTACAAGATTCAGTACAGCCACCATTCCGCACAGGGTTATTTTATTTTTTTTTCTATTCTTCAAACAGAGAATCCTCTGCACTTTCTTCTCTCTCTGACTTGAATCTTCTCCTGTGTGTCAGGGAGCCTCCATTTCCTGGTTTTAAATCACCACCTGACCATCCACCAGATCAGCTGGTTAGGTGGCTGAGAATGCCAGCACATTCCTCGCAGCTTTCTGGGAAATGTAGCAAAAACCAGGGCTGTAATTTTGCCAGTTCCTGCCATGTTATTTTTTTATATTTTGATGTTAGGTTCATTTTATCTATTCTTAAAGGTTCAGGTGTGGTTGGGGCTGAAAAGGCACTTTACAGATTGTCCTCCATAAACCATTTTTCTCATTTCTCTTTTCAAGAGCAAAAACCTACTTGCAGTTAACAATTCAACATGATTAAATTACAGAAAACTCATTGGATATTTTTTTATTCAAAACAGATTAAATTATTCATAATTCACTGCCACTCCCTAGCAATTAGCAACACCTGCTGTTATCATTAATTTACCCTTGAGCCTTTCCCCAGCTCTCTTTAGCAACAGATTTTGTTCCACTATCTATTGTTTCCTACATTCCCTAAAATGTCCTTCTTACTGCTACAGTACAGTAGCAGGGAAACTCCAGCTTTAACCCCCGTTTCACTTCTTTCATACATCTATCCCAATTGCTGTACAATGCAGCACAGGATGAGCAAGCTCATAACTAACCTCCGTCTTCTTTTCCGTGTCATCGGCCTCACACTCTGGCCTTTTCCTTCTGCCTACTGGCTTCCACGGGGCACAATGTTGACTTGCATTTCCTGCTGCTCATTCCATCCGCACTCACACCCAGCCCCTGCACCATTAGGTATTCTTAATTTGGCTGCAGTGAAAGGTGTCCATCCCAACTGGCGTCCAGATTGCCTGAATGCTGTGCGAGCTTGATTTCATTACTGTTTGTGCATTTCTTAGAAATCTACTGAATCAGAAAATCAGCTCTTATTCATTCAGAACAAACACCAAATTGTTTACATGGTTAATGAGGTATGTTTGTATTTTTCTGTAGCAGTGAATATTGTAAGAGGCCATTAAAACATCACAGATGGTTCACTGTACAACTCATCTATACAAAATAATTTTCTTCTTTAGTATATGCAAATCAGATTCACTTTTCTTCCTCAGGGAAAGAGTTATGAAAGGTTAACAAGTACTGTTGACAAATTCTGTACTGGTGATTAAATTGCTCATTATTAGTCCAAGGCCATTAGATGAATCCACAAGCTCTTATACAGTATATACTGTAAATATGTTATTTATTTTAAATATTATTAATAGAAGTATTGCTTATAGTGTTATTTAAATAACTTATTCTGTACTGTAGATTTGAAAGTACATAATTAATTAATTTATATACATACTGTACAATGCTATCTTGTTTAGTGATATAAACACTACCGATTCCCAATCACAGTAAGATGGAGAGAAAAACAATCTTCACTCTAATTTAAAATTAATAAAGTTATTCATACTAATGACCTCCTTGGGAACTGTATAATAATGTTATTAAAGACCATAGCCTTCCTGAAGGAAGGGAAGCACTGAATGTAAAACCTAATTAAAGTGAAGCTGGTATTTGTTGTTAACATTTTTCAAACCTCTAAGGGTGTTGGTTGCCGGTTCCAAACAATGGAGGGTGTTTCCTGTTAAAATCAAAGCTGCCAGTCTCTCAGCTAATTTATTATACGTTGTGTGGACATAACAGTAGTCATGTGAGGTTTTAAAATTTCCTCCCTATGTTTAGAGATAAGGACTCCACTAATCATGATCTGCAAATGACAGGGTGTGGAACAGATGTACAGTGATGGTTTCTTTATTAAATATGAACTTAAATGAAGAATTTGCTCACTTCCTGTACTTTGATATTTTCCAGAGGCATAAGGTCCTGACTCTGTGATTCCCCTGCTGTCTTTTTGGACACATCAGCAGGTGTGCATAATTTTCACTGTGACATCATCTCCTGACATAAAAAAATACCAGTTCCATCATCAGCCAAACTAAACACATTAACTGTGATTTTCTGGAGAAAAAGCTTGTCAGGCTTCACAAAACTTTCACAATCTGACTGCACACATGATCTGTATATATTCAATATCTTCTCTCACCAGTGTAAATGTCTTATACTGTAGCGACTTGTTAGGCTATTTCCTGTGTTGCATCTGTGCCAAGAAAAGCAAGACCTCTAATGGGTATGCTAAAACTTAAATAAAAAGAACATGTATGCTGACTATAACACTTTGTATTATAGAGAACTACAGTAGAACATCTGAAATGTTCTGTCTGGGAGTTCCTAAAACTAGTATTCTTTAACTGAGTGAGCTACTGTGATGTCAATGACAGAGAAAAGTCGATGTATCCTGTATAATCTCCCACTACTCTATACGGTACTTAGCCCTTGAGTAACCATATTGACAAAAAACCTATTCGTTTAAGGATAACATTTGTTATTTTTTTCATCATTTTCAACATTAAAAAATAGTGTAAGTTTAAAAGATTAAGAAATCAGACATTTTTTCTTTCAACATATGATACAGCAAGGATTTGTTTTATACGTAATTTTCTGCGGGTTTGATTTGATGAAATTTTAAAGGTTCAGTAGTCCAAATGGTCAGAAGCACCATTTTCATGTTTTGTTACTGACATCCATATCCTCTTCACTTGACAAATCATCTGGCTAATCCATCTGTTCATTTTCCACACTCATGCTTCTAGCCAGAACGACATCATTCGTTACCAAATCAGTAGCACAACTAACAGTCTTTTACTGTATGTGCTCTCTTAGTTTCTTAATTTATAGTTTGTCTTCACAGGTCTATCACAGGTCTTTATCAGAAATTGATCTGGTACTGAACAATGACATCAAGATATTTGACTGGTGGGTAGGTGCGTCAGCATGCGTAGGCTGCAAAGGAACAAGTTATAGGTTTATTCCATGCTGAAAAAAAGAAGAAAGAGAACACAACGTTTCGGCCATGGAGCCTTCTTCAGGTGTGAGAGAGACGGGGCAGTAGGCAAAGGTAAAGTAACGGGAGAACAAAGGTTGGGAGGGAGGAGGAGTGAGAGGCGAGAGCAGGGGACAGAAAGAGAGGCCAATCAAGAGGTGTGAAGTCAGAATGGGGGAAGAGAGGTGTGAAATGAAACTTCCAATGAATGGAGAAAATTTAAAAGAACAGTAGTCTGTCGTTAACAGAAGGGAGAATGTGTGATCCTAACTGCAGAATAATTTTAGTTTCGGTGGTCTTTGACAGTCAAAGATATTTGTAATTGACAGTGATTGACAGTCAGAGATATTTGACTGTCAATTAACTTTGTTTTTTTTTACTTTCATAATCACGACACACAGCTCATGGTACTCATGTTCTCAGTAGTCTGTAAAATAGTATACCATTATGAATCTAGCTTGACATTCTTATCAAATATGATACTGAATTAATCTATCTTTCCAAACTTCAACAGCAATACGGAGTGTTTCTGACATAAATTGTTGTATGAACTTGAACTTGAACTTGAACTTGAAGTTTATTGCCATATGTAACCGGTACTGGTACAATGGAATTCTTACTTACAGAAAGTCTCTCGATTATAAAACAAGTGTAAAAAACAAAACAAAGTGCAAACAGTGCATCAAGACAATGTACAAACAAACAATAGACAATGTGCAAGTAAACATGCAGACAGTTTGAATGTAAACAATACAGACGTGTAAACAATGACTGGAGACGTACAATTAATAAATTACAATGAGGTAGATGGTGATGGTGTAGGTGTGGTCCGAGGGGGATGGCTAAATGTGTTCGCCAGTCTCACTGCTTGTGGATAGAAGCTATTGAAGAATCTAGTGGTAAGTGTCCGTATGCTCTTATATCTCTTGCCTGAGGGCAGTGGGGTGAAGAGCTCATGCCCTGGGTGGTGACTGTCCTCTGTGATGGCCAGAATTCTACCACGGCAGCGGTCCTCATAGAGCTGTTTAATCTCGGTGAGACCGCAGCCGATGATCTTCTGGGCCATATTGACCATTCTCTGCAGTGCCTTTCTTTCTCGCGAAGAGGTGTTGCCATACCACACGGTGATCCCGTTGGTGAGGACGCTCTCGATAGTGCAGCGGTAGAAGTTCACCAACACATGTGTTGGCATCCCCCATCGCTTGAGGCACCTCAAGAAATAAAGGCGCTGCTGAGCCTTCTTCATGATAGAGTCAGTGTTCACAGTCCAGGTTAGATCTTTAGAGATGTGAATTCCCAAAAACCTAAAGCTGGTGACTGTTTCCACTTCCGTTCCATCAATACTGAGTGGGCTGTGAGTGTGTGGCCTGTGTCTCCGAAAGTCCACTATTAGCTCTTTCGTTTTCTTTATGTTCAAGTCCAGGTTATTGTTATGACACCACCTAAGCAGCTGTACAACTTCATCCCTGTAAGTGGACTCGTCATCATCACTGATCAGTCCTATTATAGTGGTGTCATCGGCAAACTTGATGATGCGGTTATTGCTGTGTCTTGCTGTGCAGTCGTGAGTAAATAGGGAGTACAACCTTGGACTCAGACAGCGGCCTATAATGTTTTGCATAGGAGACTATACAGCATTGTTTCCAATTAGAAGTGTACTCCAAGTACCAGAGAGAGCAAAAGCTTGTCAGTAGCAAATTGCAATGGAAGCACAAAATGTGTACACGAAACAATCAAAAACACAAAACAAAATACTACAGTAACGGTTATAATGCTGGCAGTATTAATAACATTAATACTAGTCAATTTCACTATAAACAAAATACCACAAACAAAGTGGTAAAAAATTCTCATTAAATCCATTTAAACAGATCAATCTTTTGGGAAGCATGTTGTAAATAATACATAACAAGCTGAATACCACCTTATTATACTGATATTGTTTCTCTCTAGTAACTTGCTTTTTAGAGGTATCAGAGAAATAGCCAAGATTATGCAAACTTCTCTACTTTCATTTTTTAAGTATGGTACTGTCTGCCTTCTTCAAAACTCTATCCATTAATTTACAGTAAGTGTGCAGGCCAACATAGGGCCACAGGCAGCAGCAACCTAACCCAGCAGACAATGGGCAATAGGCAGGATACAGCAAGGATGGATTGCTAGTCCATTTGCAGGGTACAAACACACATGCAGTATATATAGGGAACATTTGCCAATTAACCTGGAATGCATGGATTTGCACTACAGAAACAAACCAGTGCACAGAGAGAAAACTCCTGCAGCCAGAGAAATTACAGACTGAACACAGAGAACATCACCAGAATGATACTCACGATGCATAATCTCACCAATGTTAACAATCATTCCTCCATGCCAGCCTTCCTTCAAAAGAGGTTTTTTTTCAATCTACATTGGTGGAAACACAAATATAATTAATTCTATGTGGGTCAAATTTATAATTTACTAATTGTAGCCAAAATGTCAGTGAATATACAGAAAATACAAACAAGTACATGCCCTCGAATCCTTTAAACAGCTAGACAGTCTGTCTCGTTACATTTCACAGCTGCAGATCATTAATAGGAAACTAAAATTCATTATTTTAGAACTACACTTTACTATCTCCAAACAAGAAGAGACTTTGTTCTTCTAAAGAAGATATTCCCGACTCTAGTTCTCACTGTATGTCCAGCAGGGTTTCTATGTCTTCTTCGATTAGAAACAGTTCTTAACCTAGGAAAAGTGTTAAATCAATCCAATTAAAATTTAACTGGACAAGTTTATAACTACACTTTTGCCTTAAAGTACAGTACACACAGATATAGGAAACCTGCTGGGTACTGGACCCTATGGAACACAGCTGGGAACAACTGTACTAGAATCAATAATTCAATTGCTTGTGTACACACAGATTAAATATTACTGTGTGCTGATATATAATGTAAACAATTATTAATTGTAGCAGTAAATCACAAAGTTGATTCTTTTGATGACTTTAGAATCCAACCATGCGACATAACTCAAACAACGCACACACACAGGTACTTATACACGAGGATACATTTATTAATAAATAGAATATGCATGTAAACCTAACAGATCTTATCGAGAGGGTTATCAGAATACAAAAGGTATATATTCAGTCAGTTACGAAGTGTTACAAATCAAGAGGACATACGTTCAGTATATCATTCATTAAGACCGTTTCGTAAATGCACTTGGTTATAACTTCTACATTAGATACTCAAAACAAGTACATAACTCTTAGGAATTAAATTGATATCAACTGGTTGGGATAACAATTGAATTCTTGAGCTGTAATGCATTGAAGTTGAATACTCATCCAATCTTTGGGGATTCAGATCTCCTGCGGGCACAAAGAAACAGTTGCAGGCTGCTGATGCTCACTGACCGGCTAGTTAATGTTGGCTTTAACTAACAAAGTTTGTGCACAGGAGAAAAGATGACTGTGGGTCCCAGCAAGTCAGGAAGAGGACCAGTTCGTTCCTGATGAAGCGCTAGTTCTGAATAGTGATTCAGCTGTCCACAGTTCTGACCTGTTCACGAGGCCTGCTGCTGGTGCTAACTTCGGGTGGATCCTCTGGTTACTCTCTGGCAACCTCCGCTCTAGACTCTTAGAACAAAGGAAAGTTCTGGCACTCGGACACACTGGCCTTTCCGTGGTTGTCCGGGCTGAGTCTCAGGATGGTCAGGAGGTGCTCTGTGAGAATGTCCTGCCCTTGGGAGCCTTCTGCTCCTGGGCCGTCCTGCCCTGGAATTCTCCTTTGAATTCCCTTTAGAAAAGTCCACAGAATTCTACTGAATCCCTTCTGAATCTTACTGAATCTCTCTGAATCTCTGTGTTGCCTGTTTTTACCTGGAGGAACTTCAGCTCGTTGATTGTCCCACGTGGGTTACTCGGCCCTACCAGTCCCTGATTGGTTGATCAAGGTGAGATATGAGTCACTTACTCCTGACACTTAGGAATGCAGTCCAGATGTCCTTCTGGCACTCCCTAGACAGATAGGCGCCAATGGATGACCATTGATCATGATAGCCAGCTTAGCTAAGTGCATCCCCCTTTGGGGGCTTGTTCCTTATCAGAGGAAACCTTAAATCAGCCTGTATGAATAGTTTCTCTGTGGCTGCACCACAGAGATGAACAGAGATGGGGCCTCTTTGGGAAAGCTCAGAACACTTAATTCTTTCTTATTAATAAGCCTCGCCGCTACACTATCATTTAGAAAATCTTGGGTTTTCTTCCTAAAAACATATATATTTTCAGGAATATCAGTAGAACTTTCACCCAGAATCTTACACACTATATGTACAAGTTGCATTAACTGAAAATTTAACAACTCCTGATTTTTTTACTTGGCAAATTGGTAATTATACCTACAGTATGTATTCATTATCTTCACTATATTACATTTTTTTCTTAATTTAGGTACCTTCAACTCCTGTGCTATAGCTCTGTTGCAAAGTCTTTTTGACACCTTTAAAATAGAATGTATTTCTTTAACCAGAAGTTCTTTGGCTTTCATTTGGATTTTTTATTATAGACTCCACACACCGAAGTCAAGACCAGACTCAATGAGGAACCAGGAGTGAAGTCCTTGTCTGGCTTTTAAGGGGGAGCGGGAATAGGGAACAGTTGCAGACAATGGGAGAAAACAAGGAAGGGCTGGAGCGCCCTTAAGAGGAGGGGTTAGTGATCGTGACATATGACCTGTGACACACATTCATCCTTATCATTATTTTTGACACGAAAAATGTCATGTGGTATTTGTCATTATATTACATTCTATTCAGGTACCATTACATACAGTGCACGATCAATATCTGCTACATCTGCCACTAGAATGAACAATTGGCGTGGTACAGGCTGGCAGAAAAATTCTGTGTTTCCATGCTATTTATAGTGCCAGTGTCAGAGTAGTTATATTATTGGGCAATGATTGAAACTAATACCTGCATCTACCCAACTAATGTCACAGGTGTTTAACTGGTTCGAGACCCAGTAAATAAATGTATGCTTTTGAGTGCATGGATTTTGGTACAGTATGTGAGGACCATTAGTAGAAGAGTATGTGACAAAGAACATGTAAACATTTAAGGGATTATATTCATAATCATGGTGGCAAGGTGGGGCTGTGTGTCACATTCGTAAACCCCTCCTCTGAAGGACGCTCCAGCCCTTCCTTGTTTTTTACTCATCTCCCGCACCTGCTCCCTGTTCCAGCCCCCTTTTCAGTTCCCCTTAAAAGCTAGACGCTTACACTGTTCTGGGCTCTGCATTGTTTTCCTTACCAGGCAAGTCCGGGACCTGGAAATGCCTGGTCCCGTCAAGTTTTTAGTTCCTGTTCCAGTACCGGTTCCGACCCAGTTCCTGTTTTTTACGTTTGTCTTGGATGGACCACCTGGCTTCGGACTTTTGCCTCCTCTCAGATTCCCCCTTGGACTTATTTCTGGACTGTTTGCCTCGGCCACACCTTCCCCGAACACCAGCGCACCATGGACATGCCCCCTGTTTTCATTCCCGACTCCTGCATGCTTTTTTCCCCTTGTTTTCCCTCACTCATCCCCGGATGGTGTCGTCTGCATAGGGTCCAGAAAGAACGCTTTCGTTACACCGTAGTTGGCATTGCTGCTTAACAGGACTGGGGTCCTGGGTTCCATTCCAGACCTGGGCTGCCATCTATTTGGAGTTTGCATGTTTGTGTGGGTTTCCTTCAGATACCCTGATTCTCCCAACAGTTCAAAGACATACTGCTAGTTTAATCGGCTTTTGAGAAAATTGGTTGCAGTGTGATTGTGTCTTCACTATCCTGTGATGGTCTGGCATCCTATCTAGGGTGTAACCTGCCTTATACCTATTGTTTGCTGGGATAATCTTCAGCTCCCCTGTGGCCCTGAATTTGATAAAGTTGTTAGCAAATGGATGGGTGGATGGATATGCATAGTCACCTGTGGAACACAGATCTCTAAAATGTAGACATAAAAATGTGCTTGATATTCCATATTATAACAACAGGTAAATCAATTGTGCATAAATCCATAAATGGTCCTCACAGAATTCTGGCACTATGACCAAAATTATTCCATACCTTTACACAAAACTTAATGAACACCTGATTCTCTATAGACATGCTCTACTATCACTACAATACATAGAAGATTCATCAAAGAACACCACCCTCTGACATTATTCATAAACATACTTAAATGGACATGTTTTATTGCTTTGTCATCCGTGTTGCAAAGTTAAGTCATAACATTTTTGTTTAGGATTTCTTGCAGTGGATATGGGTCATTCAAAGGCAACTGTTGACTTTATGTGGATTTACATGTCTTCTGTGATGTCTGATTGCATAGGCAGGTAAAAAAGTAATGCCTTAGGTTGTTCCCCATGGTGTTTCATGAGAATTACTAGGTTTTTTAGGACTACTGGAGTCTAGCATTGGTGGAAAGCAAGACCCTAATTACCCTAATAAATTTATGAACATGCCCAGAGCATTTTACTGAGCTGGGACAATGTTACTGCATGATTCACAGAATCCATTATTAAAAGTTGATTTTCTGTGTTCTATAACAGCTAGGAATTCTGTGACTCATACTGCTGTCTTAGGCTATGAGCAACTGAGAAAATAATTGATTATATAGAAGGTAAAATAGATACTGTACAATATTAGATGGAAAATAAAATTTCTCATTAACATGTTAGATACAGTACCATATACAGTACATATTTAGAGGGTAAGAAAGTAAAAGGACAATCAGCTATAGCAATATAATGGTATCATCACATATTTAAGTTTATTTAAAATTGCTGTTTTATATGAAATGTGCTAATTATTTTCTTCTACTATCATGTAAGCATTTTTGTTTTTGTAAAATATGCCTGTCTGATCATCAGTAGACGGCTGATATGCTTGAACCATTTAGGCACTGGTTATATGAAAAAGCATACAGTACATGTAATATACTGGTAAGTAATATCTTTCTCTAGTCTTCAGCATTAGAGTCAGTTTTAGGCGTTTTTGGGAAGACAGGCTGTGTTTTCTCCTTTTCTCCACTTCATGAATCAGTCTTCTATGCCTGCTAACTGCGTGCACCAGCAGACTTGCATTGAGATGCCTGCATTCTTAATTGATAGCCTCTGGCTGAACCTTATTATTGCCATCTGATCTCTTACTTGAAAAGTCTGCTTCCCCTTCAGTACATAAAACTGAAGTTGTGTTGTGCATTATATCACTATAGAATTTCTGCGGAATAAAGATAATTGCTATGAATGTCAACTTACCTGTAGACATTACCTGTAGATGTACAAATGTAGAACTGACTATATTTATATGTATGCCTTAAATGCAAAGTTTAAAATACACTGCTGCAAAGTAAACTGAACCTACCATTATTTTTTCTTGAGGCAAGACGAAATCTAAACTACAGTGTTCCTTGTGTCATAATACTTTAGTTGTGGAACAGAAAGGTTTATTATGCTTAAAGAAAAGTTATTTTCATTTTATAAATTCTGAGCCAGTTAGATTAGTTTGTTACTGAATAATCATATTTGTCAACACATAAATGTAAGACAACATTTTAAAATGTGTTTGATCACAAAAAAACAGAACTATTCTAACAGTAATATTCTGTTCTTCTTAAAGATACAGTATACTTGATAAATAATATTTTTTTATTTAAATATTAACTTCCACGTCAAAATTGTTAATTTATCATGCAATGATTGTATATATCATGACTTTAACTTTTTATGGTTCTTTTTTATTAACAGCAGCATTACCACATTCTAGCCTGATCTCATCAGATCTCAGAAGCAAAGCCACAATTCACCTGGGCAGTACTCCTACTGTAGGATGATTATAAAGGGTTATGAATGTTGCTATTGCATGATATATAGTCTCTAAGAAAATATTATCCAGACAAAACCTCACATTTACATTCACAATGGATATCTGTTATTCAAAGAATCATAATTAAAGACTCATGATTACTAAAAACTTAACATTTAGTTAATCAAAAAAGGTGATTTCATCCATACTGTATATTTCCAGTAAGTTTTTCACTGAACTAAATAAAGAGTTAATTTAGTATTATACTAAATATAGTTAATATTTGATATAATCTCAAAGCTTTTGCTAGAAATAGTGTTCTATTTTTTACATTGTTTTATTGTTTATATTGTATATTTGTAGAGCCTCATTTGACCCTTATATATTCTTTTAGCATTCTCACGGTTTATATGAAATGCAGCATTTATCCATTGTCACGTACTGACAGTCTAGCATTGTAGTCCTTTTCAGTCCTCTAGTGTCAGGTTTCCATAAGTGGCTGTTTTCTTCCAAAGTGACAATGTCTTTGCATATTTGGAAGAAAAGCTTGTGAGAAAATTCACCGTGTCTGGAGCAAGGAGCCAAAGGGAAGGAAAGGGCAAAACAGGAAACCCAGCTTCACACAAAAGTACTGGCCAGAAATGCATCGTATTTAATGTATTATAATGACATCAAACAGATGAAAAAATGCTTTTAGAAATTACTAAGCACACTACTTTATACCTATATAAAAAATGTGCACTCAGCCTTTATTTGGAATATATGGCTAGTGTAAAATAGTTATAACCGTATAGCTTATTGGTGTGATACATAAACATAATTTGTTATATACTTCTCCAATTTATTGTTCTTTTGTAAATTAATAGATACTTCATACTTCATAAACTAAGCAGAAGTATTACATAAGTGAGAAAGCCATTTCGCCCTTCTGATGAATCTATAGATTTTAATCACTTTGCAGCTAATATACTCTAAACAGTTTTTCTTCTGTGTTCAGTTGCTTGAAATGATTGAATAAATTTAATAGTTGAGTGCCTGCAGGAAATCCTTCTGCCAAAATGACCATTCATTTTGGAAAGTGGAAATATCAGCTCATTACACAAGAAGGAAGGAGATTCAAGGAAATGTTAAAAATGCATAATTGGTAATTAATGGAGCAGCACAGAGATTTGCCACTATATTGTAACTAGTTAGGAAATGTAGTTTTGTTGGGGGGTAAATTGGGGCTCCTAGGTTGAAACAAAGCACCCTTTGAAAATACCATCAAAATCTTTAATCTTAGAAATCTTAAATTTCTGACATGATTTACTGTACATGTTTGCCCATAATCACTATTAAACCCAACTTTGCAGTGACTGCCCTGTCTTTCTCACACCTGAAGAAGGCTCCACAGGCGAAATGTTGTTTTCTTTCTTCCTTTTTCAGCATGGAATAAACCTATTACTTGTTCCTTTGCAGCCTACGCATGCTGATGCAGCTACCCACCTGCATTTCTAATAAAACTATGTTTTTAAAAATCACCTAATTTTGGAATTGGAAGAATACATTAAGTTAAGGAAACAAACCTCAAAAAACAATGTGTCATGGAACTGATCGGTTTGATTTTGAATACAAACAATATTGTGTACACTAGTTAGATTTTGATAGAGTTCCTCACTATTCACATGTGCTGGTCATACACTGAAATTCTTTTGTTTTGATTGAGAGATACAGTAGTTATTGTAAAAAACAAAGAGTACAGATAAATATGCAAATGTTCAAATTCAGGAGATGTAATTAGTGCAGTATAACAGCAATAGGAAACTACAGGTCCTAATTGGTATTGGTGATCTGGATTTTCTTATAGTTAGTAAAATAGTCAAATTCACAGATTACAGTATGTCAATGTGAAGATTACTGTAACAAACACTACAGAAGCAGCATAATAGATAAACCAAGAATGGCAAAACAGCTTACAGATGATAATATTTAACATTGAAAAAAGTATAGTATTACAATATGTGCAAATAGCAAAAACATAAACAATAGATAAGAATAGGAAACACTGAGCTTGAAGAGACTACTGTACTTATGAAAAAGAGATTTTTATGTTGATCATAATCATTACAGCATTTACATCTTCTAGACAAACAACACAACCAACAATAAGACAAACAAAATGTTAGGATATCTAGTTAAAAATCTAGAATTGTGAATTCAATCCACTAGTATGGTCTCATTTAAACTACAGTATGGTGTTCAACTTTGGTTACCATGTTACAAGTAATACGTTGTTGCTCTTTAGCCACAGAAGAGCAGATGGCTGCATTCAAAGGTTTGAAGGAATATCCTACACTAACAGACTGGAAGACCTATACCTATTCAGTCTTGAACAAAAAAATCCTCAACTAGATCTGATCAAATTTTGTATTGCTAAAGTCAGCCCATTGGATACGTCAGAATCAACAATGAAACATGAACCTCTGGCCACGAGCGGAAACTACTTGGAGTGCATTTAAAACAGAAACCATGAGGCACTTTATTCAGAGAGTGGGTGGAGTATGAAATAAACTGGCCACTAGCTTAGTGTAAGAGATACTAGGATGGAATCCTCAGATCAATTAGCTAATAACTCTTCAAATGGGTTAAATGGACCAAGTGGCTTTGTCTTGTTTGTAAAGTTTCCTTCATTTTTCTTAGTTTTTTTTTGCTAATGTGTACAGTAGCTTAATGTTCTTGAAGAAACATTAACTCCTGTATTTCCAACAAGATTGCTTTCTGTACATGTACACTGAGGAATTAGACAACAGTTTTGGAGAGTCTGAGTTTTCCTTCTCCAACCTATTTCACTATCAGCGCTTCCAGAAACACCTTCAAAATACTATATAAAGCACAAAGTGAAAGTTGAAAATTGAGCTGCAATCTGTCATTCTAATGAACAGGCGTCATTAGCTCAAATATTTATATCTATTCTAAAGTTTATTCATGTCAGATTTCCTTCCCAGGAGCCATATTGTTCATTGCAGATTAAAACTCTCAATGGTATCATTGCCTATACTTTTGTAGGCCTAGAGGCAATGTGTCACTTAATTGATGGATATTCTGGCAACCAAGGGCATTGTAGTACACCAGTATCATATTGTATTAGGTAGGCATTACAAAATATATTAATCTGTAATGCATAGTTTGAATTATATATTCACTTTTTCAATCAAATTGATAGAATCAAAAGATACTGTCCGGATGACAAAGGAAATAATTAGAGACCTAACAGAAGGTTTCAGAGTACTACTTATGAGAATCAATATGAAATTATATGTCTACCACTTATACTTATAACTGACTCTGCACAGGAAAAAGTGAAATTATTTCGCCATTACTAGGGATTATAGTATTAGATAAGCACCATCCTTGGTAGGTTCCTTAGATAATCAACTTACACACTTGTAATTACGCACTGCTATCTGAAAACATTTCTGTAATAAATGGAGCTCCTTATAATAGTGAACATTTATATTATTTTTTGATCTCCTATCAATAAGTACCTATTTTATTTTAAACAGTATGAGCTGCCAAACTAAATGAGTTCAGTCATTCAATCTTTTCACGGAGTGAGTTGTAGCAAATTACTTTTAGATTCTATTCCCTATTCCCCAGTTTTATTGTAAAACTTTTGAATTAATTTTTCTGGACCATTTTTCTAAAATCGTAAGTCACAGGACTGCAGCCATTTTTGTGATCTTGGAATATCTAAAAGCTAACAAAGCATGGTAACAAATACACTGTCTGTGGTGGTGAAGACACAGCCAAAGAGAGTTCAAAGCAGAATAAAGCTTTGTTCAAGAGCAAATTCATCTTTGTAGCTAAAAAGGCAATACAAGTGCACTTTTACATAAATCCAGGATATTGAATCTACCTGGGCTCACAGACTCATAATGTAGATGCATTTACGTAAATGCACACAAATTAAATAAATTAGAATAAGTAACAACCATTGGGAAGAGCATGCTCCACTAGTACTGTACAGTGGTTATGAATCGGGTTCTGGGTTCAATTGGGAATGGGTACATTTTGTGTTGAGTTTGAATGTTTTGCATGTGTTTATGTTGGTCTTTGAGTAGGTGTAGTAGTACCTTAAAAAAAACATGTTGGTTGTGGTGTGTTAATTGGTGTCTCTTAATTATTGCCGCGTGTGTACTCTATGACAGACTCGAGTCCTGCTCTGGATAGCTGTGAAACCTAACAGTAATAAAGAGCTTTCTGATAATTGATGGATAGAGTGCACCATTTGACTTACAGAACAGAACCAAAACACCATAAATCAATAATAGAATAACAAAGGTCAGTTAACACAGTCCAGGAACACTGTCTTCCCAAATTGTCTCATTGATCCAGACAGTAGTCAACAATATTTCTGGTCCAACAACTGTGCAAGCTAACCCATGCAGACAGTCACAGTCTTATTATGACATGTACTGTAAAAGCACCTCCCCTGTGTTTTATGTAATTAACTCAAATTTCTATATATTGTTTTGAGAAAGCAAACATATCACTCTATGCATGGATCCTGTGAACATTTACGTGCTAATTCAGGCTCTACAAAAGGAATAGAACAGAATCAACCTTCAACTTCGTGCAAACGGTGTATTCCAGGTGTCCTGCTTGTTTTGTTTCCAAAACACACTACATGTCTGTGACTCATAGTAAATCCCATGCAGATAACAAATGTGAATCAGCATAATTAATATGTAAGACGATATAATTTTCATAATAAATAACATTTTCCCATGTCATGATTATTCATGACAAGGCGCCTGCTACAAAAATGATAATAGATTTAGAAATCTGTCACAGTAATAACTAGGAAATTTCTTTTGATCTTCTAATAGCTTCTGATTCTGGTTCTCTTGCTATACTCATCCTTCTTGATCTCAGTGCTACTTTTGACACTGTTGACCATAACATCCTACTTTCTCATCTTGAGACTGTGTTTTCTGACACTGCTCTCAAATGGTTCAAATCTTAACTCACTGATCGCTGTCACTTGTCTCTCTTAATAGGTACAGGTCTGAAATTGGTCTTGTTAAGTCTAGTGTTCCTCAGGGCTAAATACTGGGCCATTTGCTCTTCAGCATTTACATGGTTCCACTTGGTCAGCTTTTAAGATCACATGGCCTCAGCTTTCATTTTTACGCCGACAATACTCAAATATACATCCATACCAAACCTGAAACTGATGTGGCTGTCTCTATTCTATCTAATTGCATCTCTGACATAAAAATTTGGATGACTCAAAACTTCCTTCATCTTAACTGCAACAAGACTGAAGTCATGCTTATTGGTACCCCCCATCAACTTCGTAAAGCCAGTCCTGTAACCCTATCTGCAGATGGTTCTGTACTTAAGCTTCAATCTAAAATGAAAAACCTTGGGGTTATATTCGATTCTGGCTTAACATTCAACCCGCATGTGCGTCATACTCTCAAAACATCTTTTTTTCACCTCAGAAATATCGCTAGACTACGCCCTATGCTGTCACTAACTGTGGCTGAAAAGCTGATCAACACATTTGTGTTCTCTCGAATTGACTACTGTAATGCTCTACTCGCTGGGGTATCTAAGTATACTCTGAACAAACTGAAGTATGTCCAAAATTCAGCAGCCAGAATCCTGACCAGGTCTAGTGCAAGTGTTCACATTACTCCTATCCTGGAGTCCTTGCACTGGCTTCCAGTCAAAGTCCGTGTAGACTTTAAAATCCTCATGCTCACCTATAAGGCTCTGCATGGCTCAGTACCTGTCTGAACTATTATGGCCATACTCCCCACCTCGCAACCTTCGCTCTTCTAATTCTGCTCTCCTTACTGTCCCCCAAGCCCGTCTACATTGTATGGGTGACAGGGCCTTCTCCTGTTATGCCCCCAAGCTCTAGAACTCTCTCCCCAAGGTTATCAGAGAGTTACCTTCTCTAAACTCCTTCAAATCCAGACTCAAAACCCTCTTCTTTAGAAAAGCCTTTATTTAACTGCTTACATTCTTCACCCCTCTGCTTTTCTTAGTATTACCATCCACGGTCTCCTCTATATATTGTTACTGTGTTTTATCTTGTGTATTTGTTTTATTTATTGTTGTTGTCATTCTGTAAAGCACTTTGAGAAGCCACCTTTAAAGGCACTATATAAAACAAAGTTTATTATTATTATTATTATTATTATTATTATTATTATTATTATTATTATTATTGATGCTAAGTATATAAAATATTTATTTGTCTTCTAATATTGCAGATTTTGAACATGGTACTCATATTATATGAATACGATATCGTGTTTAAAAAACATAAACATATTACTTTTTACAGAAGTATTTATACTCCTTAATGAGATTTGTTTCAACTTGGTAAAGCCTGTAATGATTTCCCATCTACAGTAGCAGTTTTCTAAGGAAAATTAGTGCAGACGGTAGTAAGGTTTATAAACTTATAAAAGTGTATAATGTTGCAGGGGTCTTTGTTAGCTTGGCTTGCAAAATACAATTATACAGTAACACAAAACAGTATATAGTATACTGCATATAACTTACATGTACAGTGCTTGTAGAAAGTCTACACACCCATTACAAAGTTACGCATTTTGTGGCCTAAGAGCCTGAAATTAAGGAATTTATTTACCTTTATTAACACATTATAACACAAAAAGTAAAGATGAAAATTCTCAAATATTTTGAAAAGTAATTACAAATAAAAACATAGAAAAACAGACTCAAAGTATACACACCCATTTCGTGTGTACTTGGTGGAAGTACTTTTTGCTTGAATTACATAATTCTGTTTTGATAGGTACCAATGTAGCACACCTAGATTTGGCAATGTTTGCCCATTGCTCTTTAGAGAACTGTACAATTTCAGCAAGACTGCGAGAGGTACTGTTGATGGAGCGCAACCTTTAATTAGACCAAATTTCAATTGAGTCGAAGTTAGGGCTGTGGCTGGTCCACCTGAGAACGTTTACCTTTTTGTTCTTTAGTAATACCATGTTGCTTTGGCTGTGTGCTTAGGGTCTTTTTCATGTTGAAGGGTAAGATCCCTTCCCAATTTCAGCTTCCTTGCAGAAAGTAGCAGGCTTTCTTCAAGAATCCCTCTGTATTTTGCTTCATCCAATTTTCCTTCAACCCTCACTACTGCCCTAGTCTCTGAGGCAGAGAAACCTCCATAACAGAATGCTGCCTCCAACTTGCTTTACAGTATGGATAGAGTTCTGTGGGTGATGTACTGCATTGGTTTTGTGCTAAACATACCATTTTGCAGGTTTTCATACCTCAAACAAGATTCAATGTGAGTAATATCAATGTGAGTAAAATATAGTAATATTTTTGAGTAATATCTTTCTTCGTGCCATCATACAACCCAGGCTTGTGGAAATCTTGGAATATTGTTGTGATATGTACACATCGACCAGTTGTTGACATAAAGGCCTGTAAGTCTTTTAAAGTTCTTGATGTTCTCTCTGATCAGTTTTCTCCTTACTCAGTCATCCATTTTGGGGAAACGACATGATCTAGGCAAGGTTTTGGTGGTGTCATACACCTTCCACTTCTTAATGATGGTCTTGACTATGTTCCAAGGGATATTTAAGATCATTGAAATCATTTTATATCCATCTCCTACCCTGAGCCCTTTCACAGCTTTACCCTGGAGCTCAATGGTACCCATCATTGACTCTTTAGTTTGAGATGCACTACACTGCAAATGAAGATGAACAAAGGTTTATTAGCTTGTTGTGGGATTTGGAAGGCAATTGGTTATATCAGAACTAATTTATACGGTAATTGCTAGTAATAAAGGGTGTGTACACTTACTGTATACAACCCATTTTTCCAGGTTTTCTTTTTTAATTACTATAAATATGTTGGAGGATTTGTTTCTCACTTGGAGGTTATGTTACAATGGGCAAAGATAAAATAAATATTAAATTTTATGTGTTGTGATTTCAGGCCATTAGGCCACAAAATAATGTCACGTAGGAAAGGGTGTGTAGACTTTCTATAGACAGTATAGCTACTTAAATTAGCACATGTTGCAAAATACACTCTACTGTATGTGACACACCCATGGGCCTGCTGTAACGAGATCTTCAAAATAAACCATGATCACACCAATGCTGGTGTTTTTGGTCTCTTATTTGTGCGCCTTAGGTTCCTTTTCTCTCCACTGCTACTGTTCTTCTCTCCACACATCATTTAAATAGCATTGGCAAGCACCTCATCTCAGTAACTTTTTTCTAGCCGGACACACTCTGGCCACCTTCTTATTAACTGGCGAGCCAACATGAAAATTACCAAGACTGCTACTCCCTCCAACACTCTTTGAACAGTCACACAGACATCTTACTCAGACAGACCTGGTCCCTCTTTCTCTGAACAGTCTGTCTGCAGCATCTATCAGTCCTTTCCAAGATTGCTGCTGGCACCTGCCCCTTCCAGGGTTTTATCTTTATTTTCCTCCAGTGTCCCCTCATGAGAACCAGCTCCTCATTGCTACATCTACCAGTGAGGGTCTGACTCCCATGTGTGGACCAGGATCACTCACTCACTAGCTTTTACATGGGGAAATTGTCTGCACACTGATGACACCAATGTCCTCATCCATTATAGTATTTGATAATATTATGCTCTCTGATAACTGTTCCATTCTTTTAAGCATGTAAAGATTCTAATGAGCATTTAAAAACATACAGAAGCTTGGAGGACTTAGACTTTCCATTCATATCTTCAAATCTGTTCTTTAATTGCAAGGACTTCCAAGGTTTTAGCAATACAATTCCCCTGTAGTGCAACACCAATCCAATGTACTATAGGTGTGTGGCATGTGTGTGTAAATGAGAAGAAGCTCATTAGCTCATTGTGTTGCACAGTCTGCCCATACTTTCTATTCTCAATGCATACTCTAACATATGCATCTAAAAAAACAAAAATAATGCTATTTAAAATATATTATGAATATAATATATTAAAAATATATAAAAAATACAGCTTAGGAGAAAAACAGATCACCAATATAAAGACAATAATATTAAATATTAAATAATAATAAAGACATTTTATAGAAAGTAACTGGTCAGACTATTGCTAATTCAAAACTAAGAAACCTTTTTTTTAATTTGTGACCTAAGCATCATTCTGGATAAGAATAAAATAGAAGTTACACCCAACTTCCTAAGACAATCACAAAAAAGTTTTCAAACATGTCAAAGGTACTCTAGCACTACTTTCCCTAGATAGAATGGCAGTAACATACTGTATGCAAGCCACACATTGTATCAAGGGGAAATTGATACACAGCTCCTGTACACTACATGACATAAGCATATACTCTCAGAAAGCCTCCCAGCTCCACCCATGAACCATCCAGTTCTTTGCCACACTGGTCTTCTTCAACAATCCCCTCGACCTTCAAATCCCATTTTGTAACATCAAATCCCATTTTGATAACCTTCCCAATAAGTTCAAAACTCTACAGATAGACATCTAATTCATACCAGACCTTGGCAGCAAATCACTCCTACGCATACAGTATGTCTCAATACTTATTGCCTATTAAGTCTGATGATCACAATCATTATTATTATTATTAATAATAATAATAATAATAATAATAATAATAATAATAATGATGATGATGATGATGATGATGATAATTAATATCATTATTATTATTGTTATTACTATTATTATACATTGTGAATAATTCAGGCACACATGGTTAAACAAATACTTATCAAACTACACACAACATAAACATACATCTATTTCCCTATTATATATACTTATACAGGAGAGGCTGGTTTTTAATTGAGGGATTCTCTACACAGAAAAAAACAGAATACCAAGCTCTCTTAATAAGGTTCAGATACTTAAATTCAAATATTTCAATCAGGTCTTCCCCATCTGAACAAGGAGCACTTGCTTCTTCTTTCACCCTTCACCCCACTTGTCTCCCCCTTTTCTTCTCTCTTCCACCATTAATTGAGACTTAATCATTTACCAGGAACTTAACTAAGGTAAAACAATGTTTTATTGCTTTGATCACTGAATCCAGACCCCCTACATCTGCCTATCTAACCTCACCTTGCTTTGAAGCTGGAAATGTTGACACTAGCCAGGTGTATCCAGATTCTTAAAGACACTAATGTAGTCAACAATTTTATTATTATTATTATTATTATTATTATTATTATTATTATTATTATTATTATTATTATTATGAACACTGGAAAACCTGTTCAAAATGGTTGAAAGGGCTGCTGAAAAAACTGAATAAACAATTTCCCTAAAAACAGAGTGGTTAAATTCTTAGAATCTGATTATTTTGAACAATAAGAAAACCAAAGCAAAGTGCTTCCAAAGCTGGTATCTGTGCAATCTTGATCCCAAAGACATTAAAGGAAAAGCCAAAGGAAAGAGAAACATTTTTATTCAAAGTGCGTGGCTGGAAATACTGATTATATCAAGAAAACAAGAATAATTTATTTAATTAAATAATTATAAATTAATGCATAATTAGAAAATTAATAATTAAATTAAATAATTAAATAAGCAATAGACTCTCCCAAGTCAAAACTTTTTGTTGTGATACCATAATACAATTCAAAGTATACTATAGCCTGTGATCAAAACTCTTCAGGAGAGAGTGATAGTATTTAGCAAAATAGTATCATCTATCCATTTTCTAACCCCCAAATCCAATACAGGGCTGTGGGGTAGTTGGAGCCCACACATCAGAATACCCTTAGAGGAAAAAAAAATCTGAAGGTAATTTATTATTTAGAAAAGGGAAGTAACCTAAATCTAGCTCATACTGTACTTTTTACGTACTGTTACTAACATTAGCAATATGAGATTCATAGTTCAAATAATCACAAATATTAACATACAGTATAAGAAAGAAAGTCACTTTTGAGTCACTTCAAGCATGATAATCTTGTGTCTCTTTTAAAATATGATATTATTATTTCAAAATGCTGGAAACAAATCTACTACTGCTGCACATAAGAGGATCTAGGTACTCTTATGTACTAGGTACTGTACTGTACATTCTATTTCAAATCAAAAGGAAGCATTGGAAGTGCTAAGTGCTTCCTGAGAGCTTTAAGGTCTGAGAAAAGACTTTGTTATATTTCATTTATTTGCACTTCAGTGGCTGGCCTTTTGACTGAAAAATGACATCCTAGTACTTTAATATTTTGTTATACAGTAAGAGCCATTCTACACCTCTGCTGTCATTAAATGTTATCAGGAATATCTAACCATTCTCCCCAGGCCTCTTTAAAGTAATAAAATAATATAATTTCAACAAATTCAAAAACGTGATAATCAGGAAAATACAAGCCTATAAGTCTAAAAACTGGAAATCAGTACTTAGTTTGGACAGTCCCATTAGCCTTGATCATAAACAACTAATTTATTACTACTTGCTCTTGTGTTTAAGTACATGTATGACAATTATGATTATTTATTAGTAAGGAGAGGTTGCACTCCCCAAAGAAAAGTTTACTGTCCTGATTTATTGTAATAGGGTGAGCTTATACCTGGTGAGGTGTGGTTTACTCTGTCAATACTTATGGAAACTGTAGATGATCTGCAGCTTTCTTGTTGAGGGTTGATAAACATGTGTGATGTATTAAATCATTGTGTTCAGTATTTTACACAGACCTTACTGAGAAAACAAAGGTGGTGGCAGCCTCCATGGTATGCTATGTGAGATAATCCAGATTAAGGTCTGTGTTCTGACCAAGGCCTGATGGGGTTTCTTTACACTAATATATTTTATTGGAGAGAAATGTTGACAACTACAACTGAAAGCTATTTCTCCAAAAAATCTACAACAATTTCTTTATCTCTAAATAGAAGCCCATGAGTCTGATTTTGTTCACTAAGACTTATTGGTCCTTTACAAGTATGTTATGTGTTGTATTCTATTTCATTGTTTAGGACTGAGGTTTCAGAGTTTCTTCCAGCTACATTTTCTTCATAACTGATTGTGAATAAGATTAGTAGGGCCAACCCATTTGTCTACTCTACATACTCTACTGAAATATTAAATAAAAGCTATGAGCATACTGTACATGTTGCAAGTAAAAGCTAAACAATTGATTATACCTTCTAAATGTTATGTTAAAGTGTATTAATTTATTCTATTCTTTCCATATTTATTTTGCCAAATAATTTGTTAAAACATTTTCATCTTGCAGATCAGCAGTGTGCATGTGTGTACAGTTTTAACTTCTCATTTCCATTGGGCTTTGAAAATGATTGGCAAAGCTTCACACACATTTAGTAACCATGGCAACCTGCGGAGTCAATGCAGAAAGAGCTTCTTAGGAAATTACCACCAAATAAGATTAATTTTCCAAACAGATTCAAGCATCAGAGAAACAGGCTTATTAGGAGGTACATCAAGATCAGTAACTGAGTAAACATGCACTTTCAGACTAAGGAAACTGAAGATTGGTTACATGATTTAAGACAGAACAAAGGATTTAGGGATCATAAATTTGTTTTCTAAGGCACAATTTGAATTTCCAGAACCTGTGAAGTGAAACAAATAATCAGTTTTTAGACATTCCTCATGCATACTGCTCAATCCATTCCACACATACTGTACCCTGGACTCAGGCGAATAATTATTTAATATACAGTACTTGTATCATTTACAATCTCCCATTAGACCATTGGTTCTGCATACTTCATGACTTCATTTATCATACAATGTATACAGTATGTTGCATTTAAAATGGTGTTAGATTCTGAGAGAAAATGTTTGCCCACATTTATTTTAGGAAGCTGTTTTAAATTGAGGGTGCTGCACAATACTTGTTCTATGTTACAAAAGTAAAAAAACATTTGAAAGCATCTACTAAATACTGTAAGTAAGTTAATTGCCATCCTTCATGCAGTCTAATTTAGGTATGATTGTTTTCACTTGAATAGCTTTAGTGTTGTTAATTATAGTACTTTCCTGGAAGTGACAACAGCCTTCATCTTTCTGTCTTGAAGTGTATAAGAGTAAATACACATTAATGACAAAAACAGTTTAAAATTTGTTTTGCAAAGTAAGCTTTCTCTAAGGAAATGTGGTTAGACATAATTATATATCAAATTCAAGGCAGTATACTGTACATCTGTGTATTCTTGGATGGACTCATAATAACAATTGCAGATGTTTTTAATTCCTATGTAATGAAAACGTAAACACGTACTTATCTATCTTGTTTTTAATCACTTGGTTTAGGTTGAATTGTCATTGATCTCAGTATTTTTAATTGAATACCTGCTAATATTTCTTGAGTTATCAGAATAGATAAGAAACGTTTATTCGAACTAAATCTTATCACTTAAGAAGATGAAAAAAATCACATATGCGTAATCACTAAAATAATTAAATCTGACTCAGTGTGGATACAGTGATAAGGACTAGTGTGCAATACAATGGGCATTAGTAATCATCAGCTTATTCTAGTAACAGACTGCAATTACCAGACAGTCAATGATGGTCAATACTGAAGTACATATGTGTGGAAAGGTCTGTGGTTCCTTCTGATATATATTTATCTTGTATTAATTCCAGGCAATCACTGGAATTATCTGACTAGTGAAAATAATAAAACAAAACCATAGAAAATTACATAATATTCCACCTCAATGGTTGAAGTAGCATTAATATTTAACCTGACACAAATAAATGATATCCTAAATGGTAATACTTTCTCATTTTACATATGTGACAATATAAGAAAGATAAAAGCATAATTTTTCTCATACATTGCAAGCAGCAGTGTTAAGGCACAATAAGGTTATCGATGCTTGTAGTTTGCAATTACATATTCACACATAATGATCTAGAATAAATGAAAAACTAATTGTCCTCACAACATTTTTTCTAATATATCAAAATAATATATTGCTTATAAATCCTAGAATGAATTAAGCTTCACAGTTCAGATTTGTTTTAGCACACTTTTCCTTAGGTTACTGATGTCAATTGGAATTTAAGATATTTCTACAGTAAAGAGCTGTTAGATTATAAAGGATTATAAATGATAGGTTTTGACATTTGGACTCTGCAGTATGCTGAAACAATCACCTTAGAACCATCTAATTTAATTAGGCCGTTTTTCTTGCCGTATCCCACCCTGTTGGAGTTTAAGTGACTTATTTTGTCATTAGTTTGCTTTTGGCATCACTACTGAAAAAAACTACAAAGTCTGTCTTTCTTCAGATAAAAGAAGCTTCATTGTCATCCACCCTATTTGCATACACGTCAAGGTATCTTCATCTCAGAAGTGCTGCCGTCAGTTGCTTCCAGTTTTAATGAGAGACTTGGTAGATTGGTGGGCAGAGGAAAATCAGTGAACACCTGCGGTAAAATAAACTATGAAAAAACTTTTAATGTCTGTCTCTAAATAATTGAGCTATTTTAAGCAGAAATTAAAGGCACCAAACATGATGAAAGTTCTTATGTGAAGATTTAATCCAAACCTGATACCCTTCTTTGAGATTTGCTGTAAAGCATTCATGTGGGAGGTGCAGATATAGAAGTTTACTGAATTTAGCTGTGGGATATTTTTTATATCATAATGATTGGCAGTGTATCTCTTAAAAAAAACATTTCTTTGAGCTGATGGTAGTCTAAACTGATGTAAATATACATCTCTTTTTTATTGTGCAGCACAATTAAGATCTTATGGGATATGGAAAGATTGAGAGAAAGATAATTTTATACAGTATGTACAGTATGTATAGATTTATTATTTCGTAAATGAATTAACATTATGCTTAGTAAAGCACCTTTGGTTTAGTGAATTAAGAAGCCAGAACAATCTTCACAATTTATCATTCTCTTAGGATATTTCTAGAAAATTTGAACATTTTAATTACACCTTCTCTGAGAAATGACTGTAACGCCTTCTCTACTCTATTTCTATCTTGTTTAAACTGGACTTTTGATGTCTTATCTTTGCTTTCATTATCATATAATTTATAGCTTTTTGAAGCTGTAAAGATAGCAACTAGGTTCGGTAATGACTGAGGCAATTAAGTTGTAATAAGTAAAATGTTCAGACATGCTTTTCGCAACTTTCCATGTGAATGAAAGCAAGACTTGTTTTACAGCTCCAGCAGGTCAAGAAGGGTCCTTACTTTGCAGAAACTAAGCAAAGTGAGTTGTGTGACTCGACTTACAACAGCCAAGGCCCAAATCTGTATATTTTTTATTAGAATTATGAATATGTTAAGCAATGTTGTTTCAGTCTGTGTTAACTCTTCATCACATGTTAGAATTCAGAATTGGCTGCGGACAATGATTAGAAATTCAAAATTGTGTATGATATATTAAAATCCACAAAACATGTAATGCAGTATTTTCATGTTTATAGAGCAAGTAAGGAAAATAGAACAAAGTAGTCCTAATAAAGTCCTAACAAACAAAATGTTTTTAAAGGGTTGCACATTATGTTATGCACAATGTGTTGACATTGGAACAAATAGAGCAAAATGTCAACAGTACTTTTCTTTTTTTGAATGGATCCATTCTTGAAAGATAAGACCTTGCAGTTCTTAAACGTTTAATGAAATCCATTATGTGCTAAAGGCTTTGGAAGCACATCAAACTGGTTTTGAAGTAAATTATTAGATAAATTATGTTGTTAAGTATGCTCTGTGAAAAAATAAAATGCATTGGCAGCCTTGAGGAGTGGTTTTGGAAAGCCACATTATATATTCTTAACTTTTTTAAATGTTTAATAAAGTTTAAATAAATGCAAGGTCTTTGAGAAAGAATGGATTAATAAACTTGATATGAAATTGCATATGATCTGATCATTTCACATTAAAATTGTTACCAAATAAATTAATGACTGCATTTGATGTTTTTGTGAAAAAAACATGTTCTTAGTATATGTACTTATGTCATATGTATATGTATAACAAAGACATGTTACAAAACATTAGCTTTTCATTTCTCTGAAGAGTTCAAATGTTCATGGTTCAAGGATTTTTAAAATACATTTTGTCTTAAGAATGATGAAAAGAAGAATATGATGATGGAGAAGAAGAATATCAGTTATTTAATGCATGTCCATTTGTGTTATGATATCCCTTCCTTCAAAATTATATCCTCTCATATCTAAACATTTCCTTTCATTTAATGACTTTTAATTTTAAGCATTATCAATTGATTTTACTGTCTAGCTCTGTAGAAGTTTGCTTTTTTAAAATATATCACAACATATCTCTGTGACAAAAAGTTAAGAACTGGTCAAACTGGTAAAGGTGAAACTTGTCAAGCTGGAAAATATAGCATAACTACATACAGTACTACTGTCTACGAAGGGAGATAGAATTATTGTTTTACGTTGTGAGAAAAACAAAGCTGCTACGAAGATTCTCAGCAAGACAAATTGAATGATATCCCCTTATTTGCATGTTTTCTTATTTTCATATGCCCTTAAAAATCTAGTCTTTGTAGAATTACTTTAACTCTGTAGTAAAACGAAATCTCTCACAAGATACTGCGGTGAGGAGGCAGGGAGAAATGGAAAAGGAATGGTTACTTTAATACATTAATGTTCATGTTCATAAAATAAAAACATGAACTGAGAGTACTGCATGTCTGGATTGATTTCTCTGGTGACAATGATAAATTTGTTTCAGACAGTAAGGTATGTTAAAGAAAATGTATTTTATAGAATACAATGCCAAACATGAAGATGGCCTGCAATATCAAAAAAGTCAAAAAATAGCATTGTATTTTGCTAAATATGTATTGTTTAGAACATTAAGTACCTGTGGAGTCTTGTGGTACTCCTTTTTTGGAAGGAATTATTTTTCACAGCACATTCAATACCATATGCCTATTTAACTTTCAGGAAATAAGACGTATTCATTCATCATCAATTTCACAAAATGTGCTATCTTTGTGTTGATCAATAATTGTGTCACTGAATTCTCAATGCTCAGACAATGTTTTGCTATAAAATCAGCTGCTGATATCTCCATCTTGAGACAACAGCTGTCGTATTTAAAATTCTAATCATGTGTATGATAGAGGAAGATAGGAATGTCTACCCAACCCAATATTTATTTTAGAAAGCAAATCACAAAGAAAAGCCATTATTGGTTGTTCAGTTTATAAATGAAAATGAAATCATTATGGAAATTAATACTGGATCTTTACTAATATTCAATGAGTCAGCCTATAGAAAATCTGTGTGTGGCATACAAAACTACAGTGAACATTTGGGATATAATGCTACAAATACTGTACTGTATATACAGGGGACTACGTAAAAACTATGGACCTTTGGGGCATTGGTTTATACAGTAAGTGACCTTTTTCTGAGTGGTTTAGTTATGCTGAAAGTGAATAAGATCCACATGGAGATAGAAGCTGTTCCAAGGTTGTTAACCAAAGACTGGCTCGCAATGCCAAGAAAAGTAAAGAAGGCCAGGAAATCTATTGCTTGCTAAAACTTTAGGGTTATTAAAACTGTTCATTTTTCTAAGTGGGCAACTCGTAATAGTATAGTATAATATAATAGTGACCTATGTGGAGAAAGTCAAGCAAAGAGCAATGCCTGTTACCCCATCAGTTTTAAAAATTGATCTGTGCAATGTTTACTTGAAAATGAGGTTATATAAATATTGATCCATGGCAGATTCCTCAAACACTCAGAGAGTTTGTTTCTTGTAATCCACTTTGGGAATATCACATGTACTGTATCTATGCACCCCGATGTCGTGACTAGGAACACTTGAAAACTTAAAGATGTTTTATACATGCTCTCTAAATCAAGCATGTAACTTAAGACAGACAAGTGTGTTTTTTATGCTTTTAATGATACATGCAGTACCTAGATTTCGAATTAGATGCATCCAGCCTGCACCAAATGGGAGAGAAGGGCAGGGCCTGAAAAGAAGCTCCACAACTAAAGAACATTCCTGAACTGAAATCTTTCTTGGAGCTGTTCCAAGAAAGCAGGTAATAAGGAAACCAGGAAAGAAAATCCTATAGAGGATTTAATGTCAAATCAGGAGCAGATCCACTGGGTTTTGGGTCAAAGGCTCAAAAATGTATTCATGCAAGCTGCACTGCAATTCTCATGTTATCTGATGTGCTGGTACTGTACATACTGTAGCAATGGCCACATGTGTTTAAGATGTGTGATTCATCTCCATATGGCTTTGAAAGCGTATTCAAATTCAGATACTAGATACAATATGGTATATGGCATACTCCTTGGTATCAGCTAAAAAAAGTAAATACGGATAGAGAAAGATATTTTTGGAGATCAGATGTGTAATTCTTATTTTTAGGCAAACACATGCTAAACTCACACAGACCTTGCCAAAGTCTTCTAAATGAATGGAAACCATTTATACTAATGGCTTTGGCTAGAATTCAACACTGAGTCTAGCGTTAGGTGTCTATGACTGCAAGTTCCAGTATAAACTAGGCAAGTGTGAATGCCCTAAGCAGAATGCGTTTACCAGGAGGTAAGAAGCATTCCTTTCATTGGAATAGCTTTCAGCATCACTAATAGATGATAGGCATATTACCATAACAACTGAGAGGGACCCAGGAATTTCCAGGTTGATTACAAATGGGTATTTCAAGATAGAGTTTTTTTTTCAAAAACACATGCCACTGATACATACAGCATTCTATTGGGGGTTTGACTAGACTAGACCCCTAAACTGAACTTCTTGCAAGATGGAGAACTCTTGAGAAATAGAGGCAAAAGATAATATGAGGATGTTGGCTATGTTACACTGATGTCTGTTAAGTGGTTCTAAAACATATACAGTATATATATGTTAAAGGCATCCTGTTTTTGGATGTTTTACAGTTTCCTTCTTAAAGCTGCAATTTTATATCATTCAGTGTACCCAACATAACTTCAAGTATGCAGTTGAACATGAGTCTGATCCTGGAGAACCCTATTCAGCCAGGCTAGGTATAGATATAAACTGTAGATATATACTGTATTGTGTACAGTATTTAAAACAAATATTATTTTGCATATACTATATATATATATGTGTGTATACAGTATGTAGTACATGCAGTATATTTCATTTTAAACCATTTTCTTAAATAATTTAATACTATAGTAAGTTATCAATTTCTAAACACCTGAAATAAATTAGCAATGACAAGATTTCTTAAGTCCCACCAACCTTCAAACAACTTATCTTTTAACAACACAGTGCCATACCAAAGGTTGAGCACTGATTGAAAGAGTGATGCATCTCTTACTGACAGGTGGGATCACAGTGTTGCTGAGAACTGAAAGAGCCCTAGATAATTAATCTCACAGTACCCCCATCAGTGCCCAACCAATTGTACAATGCAGCTGGGAAATCCCAGTCATAATCAGCTTCTGATATGACCCACACTTGAAGCAATCATCATTGCAGTCATGTCAGCTACTATTGCTATCTGAGTTACTCAGTAAGCCTGTGCTAGATATTTGTGGTATAACAACAAAGACCATGTCAACACATGTAATGTCAGATTCAGCTGGGTAAATGTTACATGGAATAAAGAAAACATGAAACATATCATCCAGGTAATGAGGAAACATACTATGAGGAGCCTTGAGCAAAAGCAGGATTTTAAAATGGACGTGAATTCTGACAACAAGAACGTGCAAGGATAATTGTTCAGCGACAACCTATTAACCACAAGCTTTTAAGTATCTAGCATTAACTGCAATGTTCATTATTTTAATATTTTATTTTCAAACAGAACGGTTTTGTGCATATCCAACATTTCACCTCAGCTATTTCTTTATTTTGTTTATTTACCATAAGTGTAAAGAGATTATTAAGACAAACCAGATGCATTAAAATCAGGCTTTCAATCAACAATATGCAAAAACTAAAAATGTAGTACAATGAACAGTACAGGTTCAAATGTTGGCTTTCTGGATGAGAACACAGATGGCACCTTTTTCCCCTGCAGCTTGTCAGGTAACACAGATTAAAGCGCCTCAAGAACATCCATAGACAGGAGAGTTCAGGTATTATTAGAAAAATGAGGAATGATCACAATTTGTATGACACACATTGTTTTTCTGCGTCAGTGAAAGCTAAGAAAGCTACTCCACCTTCATTAGCCTTAAGACAGTTTCATAACTAAAAGCATAGCCTGTTTTCAGCAATGCTGATGGTATAAAATCAGTGCAGAAATTTGGCATTATTTTAGTATTTCAGTACTTCAGGTCAAAATTTAAAGGTTAGTTCCCAAATGGGGTAGATAGGCTAAATCTCTTCATCGAATGTGTTACCTTTCTTACATTTTTAGGTTTGAAGTGCAGTTACACAAATAATGATCCATGTCCCATGGTTTGCATCTTTGTAAACTTTAATTTGTTACTGTGTAGGAAACCTAGATATAAGAGTTCCTGCTCTTTGCTAATGAATATAACCATTCTACTCAAAGAGCCCACTTCAGCTACATAATACACAGTCCCTATCTGCACACTGAACTTAATCTGCAACAGTCAATCTCATTTCCTTGCTATATTGCACTTATGCTGGAGTATATTACATTTGAAGTCTAGGATGCAATCTACTGAAAGGTTAAAGAAAATATATTCTGAAGATTATTTTACCTCTCAACTTTGATTTGCCAAAAAGCTAAAGTGGTGGCAATGAGTCATGGGTCCAAGCCAATTATACCCTGTCTTCCTTAAAGATACAGTATGTTCTGTGCTGTTGCAAATGCAATGGGCATAAGAACATCTGTTTATAGAGTAAAGGTATGTTAAATATTGAATAAGAAATAATAAAATGGTGTTTAATGTTATGTAAGGCTTTAGATTCAACTTTACTGTATATCCTGTAAGAATCAAAGTAGACAATACATTCTGCTCTTTTGAAAAAAAAAATCTATTATAGCATGAGAAAAAGTAAGCAAAAAAAACTCTCTTTAGGTCCATGTGCCCTGAAGTATATGGTGTGGTGCATTTTTTATTTTGATTTTACTATATGTTAATCAGTGTTCTAAAAATCAGTATCTAGTATGTAATGCAATAATTGCCAGTTGTTTTTTGCCTACTTCAGGCTAATTGAAAGAAGATATTACTGTACATAATAATAAATGTTGTTACACTACATATTAATAACTTATCCAGAGCTGTTTATTGTACAATCATTTTGGCCACTTCATCTGCCATGCCATTTGGAAATTTATCACATATTCCTGATCAAATGATGGACGGCAGGGAGGATAAATGTAAAAAAGGAGAGTTTATATTCAGACAAATTTTGTCATTAGTGTTCAGCAGTATTAAAACAAAACACATTCTTACATAATGATTGTTTTCTCAAAATATTCGAAGAAGTGTCAGTAACTACACTGAATAGGGAATGTCTCCATAAAGTTCTACAACATTCAATCATAGGTTCTTCATAATCAGGTTGCTCAGGATTATAATAATATTCAGGATAATGACATAGTCAATGACATTATATGGTAAAAAGGTGCTGTCCTTTGGATGAAACATAAAACTGAGGTTATGACACTCTATGGTCATTACAAATCCCAGAGCATTTCTCGAAAAGACTAGGGGTGTAACTCCAGTGTCCTGGCAAATATCCCATCGGCCCTTACCAATCGTGGCCCCTAATAATCCCCATCTATGAATTGGCTTTATTACTCTGTTCTCCTCTCCACTGATAGCTGATGTGTGGTGACCCTTCTGGCGCACTATGGCTGCCCTTACATCATGCAGGTGGGTGCTGCACAATGGTGGTGGTGGAGAGGAGTCCCCATTACCTGTAAAGCGCTTTGAGTGGAGTGTCCAGAAAAGCGCTATATAAGTCCAAGCCATTTTTATTTGGATTGGTTAGCAATTTACAACCAATGAAGCTAGACTGACTGATTGAAAGACCTCCACTTATTTGTAACATTTATGTAGATTTTGCAATAAGATTAGTAGTTCTTCAGAATGAACTTTGTTACATAATGTATAGGGCCCTTAAACCCTTATTTATCCTTTCTTAAAGCACAACTACTGTGTAGAAAAATGTGAATGTTTTACATCTCACATGAGCAATTACAGCCTTGGTTAACAAGTATACATTAAAGTAGCAATTAAAACATAGACATAGCCTGCCATCAACTTTTCTGTTTTAGAAACATGTATTATACTAAGTGCACTACAAATTAAAATGAAATCAAGAGACTATGAATTCCTTCAATGATTGCCTCTTTGCAACAGCTGAGCACACTGTTTTAAAAACTAAGATTCAGATTGTAAACAGCAAGGACAAAAAAGGTCTTGGTATCATTCAGGAGACATTTGCACAAAGAGGGCTTTCTAGAAAGCTTTGAAGTGTTATGGTTTTATAATAATTTATTCATGAATTCAAGTCAGAAGAGTAGAAGTGGGTGTTAAAAGCAATGGAAATTGAAAATTAATATACTGTCAGGGTTAAGAAAAAAGTTAAGAAGAAAGGTAACTTTGGCTAAGTTATCCATGTACCCAAACTAAACCTAATTGAATTAGTGATAAAATGCTGCTGTATTTAGAACAATTAAAAATGATGGCTGTAATTCAAGAAAAGCTGCATCTGTGAAGTAGTAGTTATACAGGGGTGTGTACATTTATCCAACCAATGTTTCTAGGTAATCATTTTTAGCTACTTTTCAGAACGCTTGAACATGTTTTTCACTTGGAGGTTGTGTGTTACAATGTGACGTAAGGTAAAATAAATTGATTTAAATGTGTTTTGCTTTCAGCTGTTAGGCCACAAAATGTGTTACTTTGGAAAGGGTGTGTACAGTAGGTGTTCTATGGGCACTGTACTGTATACAGTACACCTGTGATTTGCTTTTGGGGTATATTACATTGATATATACTGTTAAAGTAAGATATAGTACTGCCAAACATAATTAAATGACTTGAAGAACAAAAGTTAATGAATTTAGAGTTTTCAGAAAATACAATTTAGCAAATAAGTGTAGGTAACCTCCGATATGTAGGCATATTAGGCATTGCTGATGTAAAGTTTTCCATTTAACAGCATGACAGCCGCTGTAGAATCTACTGTATGCATCTAGATTACATATTTATGTGCTGGACGCATACTTACAGATAGTTATGGTACAGAATAATAAAATATCTCCACATGGAGGAAACTGACATGCATACCAGTACTGACAGCTTTAAATTAAAAAAAAATGAAGACTATAGGAACAAGGCCTATTATTACACTTAGAATTAAATGTTGTTAAACATCTCTAATAATCTTTGTGGGTCTTACCCAGCCTGGTGCTGTCTGTGAGACAGCAGCATAATGTGGCTAGAGAGGCAACATCATAAAACTGTATCAATGGTATAAAGTGCAGATGGGCTAGTTCAAATCTTCAGGCTAGTTTCTTTCCAAAAACCAAAGGTCACTATCCATCACCCAAAGGAAAATCCACCAATTATCGATCTATAGGGTGGGTACCAGAACCAAACCTGATAGCATCTCAGCCAATCACCAACAAGTGATATCACCCCACATAAACTTGAACCCAGTTAACTCACTGACTTGAAATCTCTCTCTGTCTTAAGTGGCATACTGACTTTTACAACCATGTGATGGCAAGTAAGCCAGACAGAGAGTGAGTAAGTAAAGTACAGAATTCTGCCCAGGATGTTCATCCTGACAGATGAAATCGTGTGTTTGCAAACCCACTATTATTTTTGCTTGATCAATGAAATTAGAGTTGGACTCTTTCGTTTTGTGGGCATCTAAAATATCCAATATCCAAGCATATTTTGAAAAGCTATTGCCAGGAATAACTGAGTTCTCTTGTCTACTTTGTGGTTGAACCTCAAGAAGACAAACTGTGGAGACTGTTTTAAAAGATCAAAGTTAGCAAGATGCTGCTTTGGCAGAGCTGTGTAAGGCCAACTCAAGCTGCTAGGCAAAGCAAGACAAAAGTGTTTTTTCTCTCTCCACTGTCTGCATCAGGACCCTCCCTGCCACAGACCAACCCAACCCAGCTCAGTCAGTTAGCACGAAGGTCAAATCATAAAGCAGATTTATTTTAGTAAAATGTCATTATTCACAGCATAATTCTCGAAATATTATTTCAAATGCATGTACATGTTTTGATGTTTAGTTCACAATAGTAAATGCATACAGTATAACTAAATTACATAAATGTGATTTAGTTATATGAGACTTCTTAGAACCTACAAAGCTAGACTGTAACACTTCATAATCAATGCATATTTTAACTCTGAAGTTATTAACTATAACTTTGTAATCCCTGAGTGAACAATCAGCTGTTGTATCACAATGGATTGTTTCACAGATACTGTATATTCTATTACGTGGCTTTTGTTACGCACATTTTGGTTACATCAGTAAAATGTATTTTATATATTTAGAACTCATGTGTGAGAATGAATTATCATGTTTGTCTGCTTCCTAAATGTCCTCAATACTCTTGCAATTTACTGTTACAATTTCTGATTTTTACAGCACATTAAAGCCTCCAATCTCCAACAGGACTATATATTCCTGAATTGCAGGTACAGTAAATATAATGTAACCCACTTCAAGCAATTGAAAATAGGGTCCAATTTATTTGCTAAAGTTTTTAAAGTTTGTATAACTCAGTATCATATTATTTTATTATTTTAAGCTTCAATATTTTTTAATCCAATAAACATTCATATGCTACAATGAACAGTGGTGCAATGTAGCTTTAGTAGAAAACACAGCCAACGGTACTTTGATTAACCGACAGGCCTTTAAAGTTAAAAGTTAGTTCTCAGTTCTGATGCCAAAATGCCTTTAGCATGTCAGTAAAATGTATATGCAAACAGTATATAAATACAATAACAAGAAAGGTTACAAACAAGGGATATCATATGTCATTGGAATTTGCTTAAGTGTTAGTACCAAATTTTCCCAAGGTTCTCTTCCAGCCATTTTTTGAAGGAAGTCAAGATATTGTCTTCAACAATATGGTTTGGTCGCATGTCCCATCCTCCCACAAAACTTTGTGAAAAGATCTACCGTACCTTTTTTTTCCGAGTTAAAAATGAAAAAGGTTCAGTTCTTTTACCCTATAAGTGCAGGAATTTCCTTTATGTCCAGGAATGCATTTGGTTGCTTTTCTCAAAATAATTCCAGAGCAGCAATACCTTTTTTACCCTAACGAAAACTGTACCTAAAACCTAAAGAGGAACATTGCATGCTGAAACGTTGATGGAAACACTTATGAGTTCTTTCTTCTTTTCAGAAAGGAATTGATCTTTACTTGTTCCTTTGCAGCCAACAACCTAACACAGCCCCCCACAAGAAACAGTATATTAAATGGTGTCTTTCAATTATGTCTGTCAATTTTAACATAACAATCCTTAATTTAAAGTCTGTAATATTAACTATTATATTCTAACATTTTCCCTTTTTATTGCTTCTTCACATCTAACGTAAATGATGTGTACTGAAATCTCCTGAAATATTAATGCCCTCTTAAACAGTACTATAAGAGGGAAACAGATAGAAACAACATAGTGGTTCCTCTAAGAACCATTTTCCTCAAAAGCGTGTGGGGAATGACCTGCCATTTTCAGTCACCTGACCAAATTTTAGAGGATAATTGTAAAGTGACGATTCAAAACTTGGATATACAGTCATCTTCTGCTCCCTAGGAAAAGAACATAGCATCTGTTATGTGCTGCACTAGAAGGAGGAGGGAGTGAGGAAGCATTTTAGAAGAATGGAGTCTCTAAACAGCTTAACTGCCTGGTTACTGATAGAGTGAGATTGCCTAATGACAAAGTATAGTAGAAGCTCTGCGAATGCTAGGGTTTTGTTTTACTTTTCAGCTAACAGACAATGTAAATAAAGAGCATTGTTTTCCACCCTACAGATGCATGTGAGTCTGTTTTCTTGAGACCATCTGTTACTGCTACGGTACCCCGTTCCTGGGAGTGACACATACAGTACTGTCTATAGGTGAACAAGTTTCCATTTGTTTCAATTGTGTATTAAAATCTAAAATCTAAAAAATGATTGTAGACTTTAATGTTAGGCACAAAGTCTGAATTATAATTCAGGAGAGATCACATACTTACAACAATTTGCATTTGTTCCATATTTTAAAGATTTATTTAAAACTGTTTCAGCAGATTGTATAAGTAGCCAAAAAACAAATCTTATCTACAAGATGAACATAAAACAGTTCAAAAAGATTTATTTGTCCTTTTTTTCTTGTACACATACAGTAGTTAACGAGGACTTCTAAACTTAAATATTGTGTATAATAGCATTTGCTTCTATATTCAAAGCCATTTATAACCAATAATTAATTCTACTGCATGCAGTTAGAAAAACATGCAACATGTAGATTTTCTTTTATTCTGCAGATGAGATTTAGACGATAATGTCTAGTGGTATTTGTTGTTTTTTGGGGACTGTGTTCCACAGTGTGAGGGCTAGTTGAAATTCAGCCCTCAGAAATGGGATAGCACATATGCTCAGGATACCATGTGATTAGTCTTCAATAAAGAATAAAGATGGCTTGTCTATTGGATTCCAGAACTGATACATCCGAGAAAGACTAAGGGTATTCAGCCAGGGAACATCATTATTTCACATCCAATACAGTACATATTGTAACACCACTTTTTAATAGAAAATATATATATATAAAAATAAGTCACAAACTAAGTATAATACTTTTCCTATGTATAACACAAAGTTCCTGTCACTAAAATAGAATTATTATTGGAGGCATAGGTGAACATAAATATTTATAAGTTTGAGTAGTGGGTACAGTACAGCAATTACTGTAAGTACAAAGGAATCTCAGTCAAGCACACTGGTTTAAAAGGCTTAGAAAATGTTACTGGACCCTTCAGTAAGCAGCATTAGATATGAATATAGGGAGCCTTTCTGTCAAAAACTATGTTCTTTAATTTGAAAGTTTTACCTCTATTAAATATTAAGTTGATGTGTGATTCACTATATACTGTATGATTTATAACTGACATTATTTCAAGCATGCAGTTAATCAAAACTGTTCTTGTAGCACAAATAAAGGCAAGATGCAATAGAAAAGAGGTACATTTTAACATTTTCAGAATAATTTAAAATGTATATGACAGAAAGCTTACACAGTGGTGTCTTGAATTACTATGATGGGAGCATGACCTCCCCAGAGGGGGACAATGAGTCCTGGCTATGAGTAGAACTTATCCCTGTGTCTGAATCTGTGTCTGTCATATCTGTTTTGGACAGCTTCTGAGAAAACTTATTCTTCACTGTACTGGTCCTTGTTTGGCTTTTTAAGCCTACAGAACAAATGTATTCCACATTTTCTGCTACATGCAAAGAGCTAAAATGAGCTTCCAAGTTCTCACATTCCTCATTTTTTGAATGCAACAAGAAGTCATTTTGTCTCAGTTCCTTCTGAATTTCAGTCAGTTGCATATTTATTGATAAGCCTTTGCACATACTGCTTTCCAAATCCACCCTCATGCTCTCTAATACAGAAGCAGTTTCTTCATCCTTGAGATCTAAGCCAGTGCTTGTTGTTGCCCTTTCTAGCTCCTCAGTGTCTTGGAACCAAATACTCCTGATCTCCTCCTCGATGTCACTGGATAACTTGTTAATAAGATCTGCATGGTTTTGCAGTTGCTCTTCTAATTGTCCAATCCCATTGCTAATGTACAAGTTGTCCTGTGACGGATTCTCTGTTGGCTGACTTTCTGTTTTTAAGCTGAAGTTTGATAAAAGAGCATCCTCAGCACACCCTTCCTCTTCAGTGGTTCCCTTGTCAAAACTTAACTCCAATTCTGTCTTTTCAATTTCTATATCGAGCTCCCTCATTCTTTGAATCTGATGCCTAATAGTGAGGTCCTGAGATATGATTAATTGAACAAGGGTCTCCATCCTTTCCTGGTCTTTCCTTGTTGTTTCCTTTCTCATCTTTTCTAACTTTCTGAAAGCCTTTCTCACCATCCTTTGCTGCTTGTCTACTGGCAAGGACTTCACATACTGAGCAGGTCCCCGATCCCATCGTTTCTGATTGGCTGGCATTCCTTTGGAATCTGATGTCCTCCAACCTGAATGAGGCATAAAGTCATCAGCTTTAACTAAAATAAACTGGAGATAAGTCTGTTCATCTCCCCAGGCCTTCCAAAGCCTCCAAATCCTAGTTAATGGAGGTAGAGCTCTCTCAAATCCTTTCCATTTTTCCAGGAGGCAATAATCCCTTGAATCTCCAGGAAGAGTTCTCTTGTCTCCAGCTGCACTTTCATGATCCTCCAGCAAAGCCTGGACAACATCTGCACAGGTTGTGTGTTTTGTAAGTCCTGAAACCACCTTCTCTTCTTGGCAGACCCATACTTGAATTTCATTTTTGCCAGACACTGTGTCTTTACTAGCAGATCTAGGAAAAAAGAACAGTATTAGAAAGAAATCTTGCATAACACACATAACGTTACACCGAACAACCTCCTAAAAATGGTGCCTTGACAAGGCATGCTAGTTAGTTCTTGCACATTTCAGTTTCCTTTGCACTTTTCTAACTAGTAAGTGCTACATAAATATGATAAATGATAAAATCCTAGACATAAAAAACAAAATCAGTGTATTATATTGCTTACTTACTTGTGGTTAGCTCTTTTAATCAGTGAATATCTTTTTAAGTACCCTTGTTCAAACTTACTCAACAGTAAACTATGCAACCTGGTCAGGGTAGAGTGCTTAAAAGAGTGATTTATGATTAAGAAGTCTGTTTGGAAACTTGGAAGAAAAGCAATGCATTGTTTTGGGGATTTTATTGTTACTCCAAACCAGAAGGTCCATTAAAAGTCTACCACTAAATAGCTATGCCTTTAAAATTTAAAAAACTTGAGTATTTTGTGTTTTATACATGCTATTGTATAAAAAAATGTATAAATATATTACGTAGGTAAATCTGCAAATTGTGTGCTAATATCTCATAGTATCTTTCTAGTAACTACGCAAATTATTCATAAATATTTAGGAGTATAATTTTTATATCTTATTAGTTAATTGACTTTCATGACTTAATAAATCTGGATTATTTTATTCTGCATATTTTATTTTTGAGTATGATCAGCTTTAGCATAAACTATACATACTTTCTGAACTTTAAACACTAGTAAAAGTAGATAAAATATACAGCATACACTGGTTGAAAAAAATAGTTTTGCTTAGGTTTTTATTTGTTGGTAAAAGTTTTTGTAAATATGCCTGTAACATTTTATTTGAATTTTGCTGCATAATAGCTTCATAATTCCCTCATATTGTAAGTACTACTGTACATGGCATAATCACATGTTCAGTATAGCGCTTTATGGGGACATGTGCAAATGACATTATGTATGAAGGTCATGATATTTATTTTAGCATCATTACAAGCGCTTGGTAAATTATTCTTGATTATTTTGTATTCGTTATATATATCATTGCATGCATTTCAAGGCATCAAATGCTATAAAGCTGAATCTAATGAAAGAGAAGGTTATCGAGAAAGCAGTGTCCCACAACCAGTTCTAACCTGGTGCAATTTAAAATCAGTGTCCCTGTCTGTGTCTGTTATAGTACTATAATGCTAGATAGTTTAGAACATGGTAGTCCCTTTCAGTAAAATTCTATTACTCATTGGTCCTCAAGCAAGGTCATTCACTACACTTCAAAGCATACAGCCTAATGAATGAGAGTAAAATATCTCACTTAGGTCTTGCTAGCAGCTTATGATGATATTTATGACAAATGCTGAACCTCTAGCAAATTCAGGTACTGTAGGGTAGATGAAGAGATAACAGCCTGAATGTTATTTTGCTCCAAGAAAACACTGGTACAAAAATATTGACTGAAAACTCGGACTGTACAAGTGTTAGATATTGTCTTTTCTTCTAGATTTATTGTCTGCTAACACAGTGTTCTAATAAAAAAACAAGAAAGCACATTGTGGGTATACATTTATTTAAAGTAATAAATGACCTCTTAGGAATGTAATAGATATGCACCTAGGCAACAGGCTAGTTAATGTTTAGGTGTTCCAAGAGCCAAATTCAGCAAAGACAAATAAGTGAACTATGCAAAAGACAAACAAAACAATACCCCTCTAGCAAATAAATAGGAATGTTATAAGGACTTAACCAAAGACAATTATTTCCATTTAGCAACTGCTTCATTTCTGAAGTATACAGTATGTTACGTCTAGGTGACTATAAATATGTCACATATCCAAGGATCACAAGGAAAAAAATTAATAGATTAATAGTGTATTAAGCAAGACCCAGTTTGAGATGGAAAACATAAAAATTAAAAAGGAACTGCAATCTGATTATCTTTGCTAATTACTTTGTAGCCATGTAGTGCTCAACAATTACAAGTGAAAGTAAATGCAAACCAGAAAGTTTTGTTACATGAGTATGAACACTTAAAGGTCAAGTTTAAAATCAGTTTGGCATTTCAAATAATATTTGAACTTTATGTACTGGCAAGAGGAAATGTCCCCTAGAGTTTCAGTAAATGCAAACAGATGTAAGATATACAGAAGTCTAAGCATCACTGACAAAGAACAAACATGACTTTTAAGAAAATGATGTGTCAGGTACATGATGATCTAACGTTGCCATTGCACTAACTCTTGTAATCTAATGATTTGGAACATTGGAAACTATTGCAGAGTCATGCTCCAGCTCACTAGCTGTACAGTATATATTGCAGATATTACAAAATACACTAATTAGGTTCAAAATGTCTAATGTAAATACAAAATGCTGTGCCATTGTAAAACAGCACATAAATCCAAATTAGAAGTAAAAGGCTACATCATGATCTAATTCATCCATCCATTCATTTTCTAATCACTTCATCCAATTTAAGACCATACAATGTGGGATGCCATGCCATTACAGGGCAGAAAGACAAAGACAAAGACACATACACACACACTCACACACCTGGACCTATTTTCCTAGAGGCCTATTAACTTATCAGTATGTGTTTCGACTGTGGGAAGAAACTGGAGCACCAAGGAAAAATCCACACAAACATGAGGAGAACATATAAACTCCACGCAGATAGCACCCCAGGTCCGGAACTTAACTCAGGGCTCCAGTGCTGTGAGGCAGTAATGCTAACCACTGTATAACTAATACTAGTTATAAAAGTAGGAATTTAATTTATTTTGCTAAGCAGAAAAAAAACTGAAGATAAAAGAATTATTCAGAATTTTTCCTTATATTTTACCAGTATCTATTGCGTGTGATTTCTAAATGGTTCTCGTATGAATACAGTACTTTACCTTTTAATACACATCCACTATCATAGTTGTAAAAACCTGTCATCCATAATAGTTGAGAACTTATTCCTCTGTTCCAGGGAACAAAATGATGAAATGTTTTTTTTTTTCTGTAATCCTCTTCTCTTTAATCAGAAAAGCAATCTCACTCAGCTGTATATCAACATATCTGCAGAGGAAGCACCTGTGTTTGCACTACACAATAATCAACAGGTCACTGGGAACATCCTGTTGCTTTCTCAAATCTTTCCTTATACTGTAGGTAAAACTTCAAAAGGAAAATCTATTGAGTCTAATATTTGCTGTTTTAATTCAGTGAGAAAAACATAACACGGCTCTTAAAGAATGTGTAAAACTAACATTTACCCTCTGTCACCTGTTCTTTAATGAGACACTTGGTTTCAGAAAATATATATATATAAATGTATATATGCTTTTTGTTTTTATATTGCTATCTACATCACTGACACTGACAGGGACTAGTAACAGGGATATTTTAAATGTTACTTTACATTTATGAAATTCAACATTATGTTCTGTATAATGACAACACTTCTAATGCTTTCTTTTCCCTAAAAAATACAAATATGAAAAAAATTACTGTGATTAAGTATCCATCCATCCATTTTCTAACTCCTTCTTCCATTTCAGGGTTGCAAAGGAGCCAGAGCCTATCCCAGCAAGCAAAATTAATTATAATATTTAAATTTAAACGGAGCAGTGGCTCTGTGGCTGGAAGGTAGCTGGTTCAAATCCCGTGGCCGGCAGAGGAATCCTACTCCATTGGGCCCCTGAGCAAAGCCCTTAACCCCAGCTGCTCCAGGGGTGCTGTACAATGGCTGATCCTGCGCTCTGACCCAGGTTCTCTCCCTATTTGTTTGTCTCATGGAGAGCAAGCTGGGGTATGCAAAAAGACAAATTCCTAATGCAAGAAATTGTATAGGGTTAATAAAGTGATGTGATAATGAAACTGCAGTCTGAAGTCTCTGCATAATGAAATGTATTATATGGATTGCTTTCCTTCATGGTTTTGATTAAAAATAAATATTCCAATACCTGGATACTGTCACTCTAACAGCAGCTTAGTGTTTGAAATAAACATATGGTGCATACTGTACTGATGATGTCCCTTACATTCCATTGTACTGTACTTCCATTTAGCTAATCTTCTGCTCAGCTACAGTACATTCAAATTATATACATATTTTAGTCTATGTTTAAGTGAAAGCTACTGTATCTTTCATGCCATTTCAACTGAAAGGCCTCAATTCTCCAAAATGAGTCATTCCTAACTACTACATTCTCAGCATTCCCCTTTTATGAACTACAAGGATACCAAATGTACACATTTCTTGTGGCTGACCTAAATGAATCCACTTTATTGCTACTTAGAAACAGTAGTTCTTACTGTTTTGTTTTCCTTAGCACAATACTTGCACTACACTTCAAGCCTGTAATACTCTTAGTCATTTTTTAAAGTATTTTTATCCATGTATCATATGACTTGGGATGCACCAAACTTTGAATACTGTATTTAGTAAACTGCCCTGGATAAACAAATTAACAATACAAATGTAACCTCTGCCCCTATCTCAAATGAACATACTACAGAAATGTTTTGGTTGCAATACTAATTACCATACCATCAGCTACTGAATAGATTTTTTTTTCTGTCTCACATACACAAAGCTTTCTAAATTTCATCCTAATTTTCATTGAAATAGCAATTAATGTTAGCTAAGCTGAGACTGTGAAAATCTCTTATCTATAGTGGTACTATTCTACTTTATAACTTACTGTATGTATGTCAATGATGGCGATCTCTACTAAAGCAACAAGAAACTGTGACACAGCTCCAGATAAACATAGCTTCATAAATCACCATTGTCAATTGTTACTCCACCAGGATGATGAATAATCTTTTCAGATTTCCTGAAGTCTTCCATGACATTTATTTTGGGCTTATTGTACTTACAAATCTTGACTTGACAGGGCTACTATCACAAGAAATGATACAACCTATAAGTCAGCTAAGCAAGCTGTTGCGGCAGAATGGAGAATCTTGAAATGACACCAGTCATTACCATTATTTGAATCTGTTCAATAGGGTTGAATTTTTAAACACACAGGTGAGGCAAGAAAGTTGATATGGAGCACAGGGACATTTTGAAGGTGTTTTAAGTATGGGTACTGTGTATATTTATAAAACTTGCAAGATAAAATGATTTTTTGACTATGACAAAACTACCAATGTTCTGGACTATCCTGAATTTCTTAATTGGCGATTAAACCTTAAAAAAGACCTTATTGTCACAGCTCTATAAAAATGAGAAAAAATGTGCTTGTATTCTCTTATTTTTTTCATTTTTGTTTATAGACTGATGTATTAGGTATTTATATAATAGATAGATATATATATAGGAACAAGTATTAGGTTTATTCCATGCTGAAAAAAAGAAGAAAGAAAACACAATGTTTCGGCCGGCTGAAACGTTGTGTTTTCTTTCTTCTTTTTTTCAGCATGGAATAAACCTATTACTTGTTCCTTTGCAGCCTAAGCATGCTGATACAGCTACTCACCTGAACATATATTTATAGTGCTGTCATACAAAATGTAAAGGTAGGTTCTACACAAAAAGGATGCAAGGTGAATATAATGCCAAGATTATGATTAAATTTCAAACTGATCAAGGTATTGTTATGTTATGAAAATAAAGATTCACCATTTCAATACACGTTATTAGAGCTGTCAGATACATCAATCCTAGACTAGTATGCTATTTAATGGAGAAATAAGCAAACCTGAACTCAAAATGAACTTGTAACTGATCTCATGTTTTATTTTTGCCTTATGGACAAAGGAGATTAAAGAGCAATATAGCAAGGTGTCATGTTTACATGACACTTGTCTTTATATCTGTTGCCACAGGTACAGGACACAGCTAAACAGAGGGGAAATACCTATTCACATAGAATGGGCCCATAAGTGCTAATTAAATTGATATACAGTACTGTAGCTAACACCAAAATGTAAAACCTTAACATTCCAGTATAGCAGTTTGCCTTCGAATCTAAGGAGAGGAGCAATTTATTGGCATGCGCATGAGAGATAAGTGACAGAGGCAGGAGATCAGAGGTGGAAGAATATTTAATGTAAATCTGAGTATTATCTTGCATAACAATGAAAGTGAAGACCACATTTGCATATAATCTGACTGGGTGGAAACATATAAATTATAAAACATAATGGACCAATGATCGAACCCTGTAGCACACCATGCTTGAATGAGGTCATGGGAAATTTATGAGGACCAAGGGAAACAAAGTGCTGCCTGCCAGTCAGATATGAGCAAAACCAGTTAAAGACAATTTCATTGATAGACAAGAATGTTTTCAAGCAGTGAATGATTTACTCTATCAAAGGCTGCACCAAGACCAAGGAACACAAGGATACATCTAAAAAGAAATAAACATCAGATACAGTATACTAAAATATGCATAAAGTTTCAAATATATATTTAAAACTGACAAAAAGTTTGTAGTTTTGGTGAATGTACCCAAGATATCTATCCAAACTTGTTAATTAGGGGATTTAGCTGTATTTACTGGGGTACTTATTTAAACTCAAAGGAAGTGACAGTCACTATCTTGTTCAATTTCAAATGAATTCTAAATATATCTGCTGTGGCTCAGTTTGCAGATCAGAAGTTCAAGACTAAAAGAGAAAGTTGTAAGAGAAAGTTATCTGTTTATGCTGCATATATTACTGTCATAAACAGCTGCTAACAAAAATCAAAAACATGGTTTGTTATTAGTATTTGGACATTTCTTTTGCAAACAACAACTTACAGTAAATAACCACTTTATGCAATAGGATTGTCCATCCATCCATTTTCTAACCGCTTCATCCAATTCAGGGTCGCAGGGGAGCCAGAGCCTATCCCAGCAAGCCATGTGAAAAAGGTGGGGTATTCCAAGGAAGGGACTCTTATCCATTGCAGCGCACACACAGACAAAAACTCACTCACTCCATGACCAATTCTCCCAGAAACCAATTACTGTACCAGTATGTCTTTGGACTTTGAGGGAAACCAGAGCAACCAGAGGAAACTCAGGTAAATACAGAATGAACACACAAACCCCATGCACACAGCACCCCAAGGCCTGAACTGAACCCAGGGCCCCTGCACTGTGAGGCAGCAATGCTAAACACTATGCCCCTGTGCCGTCTATATTAAGACTTTAATTAATTGACCTCAAAATATAATGCCAGTAGAAAATAGCGAATATTTAAACAGATATAGAAATTAAGATCATTCTATAAGATCAGCCATAAAGACAAAATAGATTTAGCTCTGGTTGACATCAAATTCCCTGAAGCTAAATAATGACAAAACAGAAATTTTATTGGTGGACAGAAAATGTTAACTGAAAAAGCTGGAGAGTTTCACGGTAATAGTGGATGGTTCCTCAATTTAGGCTTAAGCCATCAAGAATCTGGGGGTCGCACTTGATCCCCCCTTTTTTTCACCTTAAGAGTATTGGCAATTAAAATAATTTCTATCAATGTCCGATGCTGAGTACCCAATTCATGTATTCATAACATCAAGGCTTAATTTCTGCAACTCTTTACTTTATGGGCTTCCTAACACTATTCTTAATTAAGCTGCTATAAGACTTAACTCTGCAGCTACATTTCTAACCCACACCATACCTGAGTAGCATATCGCTTCTACACCTACTGTAAATCCCTATATTGGTTACCTTTAAAGTCATGAAAGTCATAAGTCATTCAATACAAGATCTTGTTACTGTTTTTCAAGGTTTTAAATAATCTGGCTCCCTTATACTATACATCTCTGAACTCCTCTGTATTTACACTCTCTCCTGCAGGCTCTATTCAGTTGAGACTGATCTTTTGCTCACTGTACCCGGGACTAAATCTCAGACTTCTGGTGACTGGACTGTGATTTTTTCTATCGCTGCTCTATTGTTTTGGAATGCCCTTCTTCTGGCCTTCTTTGAGAAACAAATTCTTTAAAACCTGTTCTTTTGCCAGTGTCTAAGGCTGAAATAAACTAAATTATGTAATGTGAAATTCTGTACATGATATCAGGTATGTTGTGGACTGTAGATCCACTTTCTGCTTATCCAATTTAAGGTAACAGAGGCACAGGAAGCAGCAAGTGGAAGGTAGGATATAACCTGTCTATCGCAATGCACAGAGAAATGCAAACACACACACTCACACCAGTGCCAGTTTTTAGAGAAGCTAATTAACCTAGCAGTATGTCTTTAGACTATGTTAGGAAAACTGGAGCAACCAAAAGAAACCCATGAAATCCATGTGTACAAGGGTAAAACATGCAAACACCACACACATACAGTATCACCTCAGAAACCCAGGGTCCTAACACTGTAATACAGCACTGCTAACCTCTGTGCCTCTCTGTCACCCACATTTTGTCTTACTATAGATAAACAGTCATCATTTAGCTAGATGCCATTCCCACCAGTGAATGTTTATCATGTCATGTTTTAGAGATGACAGGAATTCAAGAAGATCTCACTTTGTTTAAATGGTTTCCTTTTACACAATATTTAACTTGAAAGAATTAATATCCTCTAGCTGATGCCAATAAAGAGGTCAAAACTGAGACTGGCAATTCAGCTTGGCTAGGCTTCAAACTAGATACACTCAAGTGCGCCTCACAGAACATGCCATCTAAGATCCATTATTGTATTTAAGCTATCACTAATACTAGAGATATCTTTTTCTGACATTCTTCTAATTATTTTGGCATATTTCTTCAGCCACAAAATACAATAAAATATAAAGTATTTAAAGAAATGTTGCTCACAGTCAAAAATCATTTAGTATTGCATTTAATTTGATCGTGTTATTCTTCTTTCCTATTGATAACACAGGAAATTATCCACAAATGGACTTTGTAAGTGACATGATCACATTTTGTCCTCCTAGAATCCCATTTTATCATAAAGATCATTAAGAATTAATAGCACCCAATACAATGGAAAATAATTAAATCAATTGTTGCACTGCATTAAATATGTCTAAATATTTTAGAACATCTGCTATTCTTCTTTATAGCACTCCTACCTGGACATGTGAATTATTGCACTAGCTTTGTCTTTGCAGGAGATAAAATTAAATACTTATTTGATAAAAAGTACTTCAGAACTGTATTTTAAAATATTACTCAATAGCACATGATCTGAATAATTAAGAATGATAAAAGCTATCATAACAATAGCATTTTTTAGTAGAATTTCATAAACTCAAGTTAATGTATTTTTAGAATGCCAAATGCTGATAAAAACTAGCTTTAATATGATTTTTGTTAAACCTATTCAATTTAGCTTTATTTTACGGTTACCTTAATTTAAGCAATTCTTTTTTTTAATATTCCATCATTAGTCACGCAATGTTTCATCGTGACAAGATAAATATTCTGTTTGTCTAAGTTACTCTATTACCATTTTGTATGCCCATGATTATAAAATAATTGAAACACAAGACTGTTGAGGGGAATCCCAAAATTCAAAGTCATGACTCGCATTATAGTTCTAGCATAACAACAGTATGACGAATTAGTTTGTCATGAAGTATAATGAGTTTTCAAACTACTGAATTAAACACGCAACACCACGCATCTGTAATTATGTCGCGCTTAAGGGATAAACATTGTATACCATGCTGATCTCTGAAAATCTCTTTGATTTTCAAATTCTGTTCAACAGGCGCTTTACAAGCCCTGGTTAATTGGCTACGTCAGCCTCGAAAATTTGGAACAATGACCAAAAACATTTACTTTACTGGATACAACAACAATATTAAATGTATCGTTATGTAACGCGATCAGTTTACTTACTAAGTTAACAAAACATTTCCCTTCATCCTGCATTAAGTAATATCAAATACAAATAGGAATTTAATCAAGGGGTTAGTAGAAATGCGTGCAGTTGTTGAAGTAAAATAAATATTTTAGCTAGAAGTGCAGTATTGCGTTAATGTGAAGGACCATGGGTAACTTAAGTTTCTAAAGTCATTTAAAGTGTTTTGATACACATTTATTCTAATTGTGGAAATATGGACTCATTCATTTGCTTAAAGCTTGAACATCTTTTCGACGTTAATAGTTTAGTAACACATCTGACTGGGATTTCGTGTCGCAGAGATTTTGATGGAAACGCTTAACCCTTACCTACACACGCACAACTAAAACTAAAATGTTACTAATGATCAGGAAAACTAGCAAAGAAGGGGCAAATCATAATTTACAAACCTCCTTCGAAAACACACTTTGTAAGTTCATTGCTAGTATTTGAGTCAAGCACACACAAAGCCTGTCCAGGAATTTACCTTGAACAAGGCACATAAATTAACATTAAGTTCAGGAAGAACTTCACGGTTCAGGTTTACGGGTAGCAGTTTGAGAGCGAGAAGTAACGGCGAATAAACCAGCTTTCAAGTTCAATAATTAGCTGCGTTAAAGTACAATAGTGAAGCGGTCAATAGTTCAATAAAGGGAAAAATTCGAAGGAATAAATTACCTATTTTTCAGGCGCGCTTTTAAGAAATTCCTTCCAAAGGGAGCCATGGTAACTTGAAAGACTACAAAAATCCCAGGAGATGTTAAACAAGGAGCATGATTTGACTGTAGCCCTTACAGTTCATAGCAGCGAAAGACTAGACTGAAGGTGGGGGCGGACTTGAACTGTTAACTTTGTTCTCTCTTTGGTTTAGTTGTACTTGAGTAGCCCGTCCCATTCCTACACTGAAGGTGGCGTTATGCAAAAAAAAATCTTTCGAATTAGTACACTACAGCCCTCGTACATCCTTGTTTAACCTGTTCTTCAAATACATAGTATAGTCATAAAAAAGTATTGATCCATAAAAATGGACTGTGGAGACAAGGACTATGTAATAACATGGATATCTTTATTAAAAGCCTTAAAGATAATCACATACTGTACAAATAATCACTGCCACGTTGCCACGTTCAAAACAAGGTAGAAATGCAGTACTATAAGAAACACAAAGGTATGGATGTATGTAACATCAGCCCATTTTGATAAAGATTTCACCAAGGCAAGCGAAATGGATGAGAATATTAGTAAAAAACAATCAATTGCTCTTATTGATTTTTAAGAATTTATCATCGTCAAGCATTTGTTATCATTCTCATCATTGGAAAGTATTTTAATATGAGAAATCAAACTTTTACTAAAACTTTAGAATATTCAAAGTCCAAAGAATTTTGTGAATTTATGTTTTGGACTTTGAATAACAATTTACTTTTTTCTTTGCATGGAATTTGGAGGCAGCTGATCTGCAACACTTGAGGGCAATCATGTTTACATCTTTTATGCATTTATTTACATACATGATGAAGTCATTATTTATTTATTTGCTTAGCAGACACCCTTATTCATTCAGTGATAATTTCAATTTTAAGTTTTAGAGCAAAATCTGAATGACAGAAAATCATCGTCTTCTTCTACGCTGTTCTTTTGAATTTACATGTGTTCTGCATTCGTATTTGAGTGTTCATGCATGCGTTAGTATGGGTTTTGCTCGGGTAATCCGGTTTCCTTCCACATTCCAAACACACTCTCCCAAAGTTAATTATATAATAAACATGATTATGATATAATAATTAGTATTTAGTAATTGCCCTCTGAGCTATGCAATGAGCACTTGTCATGTCCGGTCTGTGCTATGACTTTGCGACCTGTGCCTGAAGGGTTGGCTCTCCTTCTAGTATTGACAGACTATAACACGTGTAAGAAGACAATATGTTGTGAATATTAGTCAAACGTAACTTATTCTATAAATCTTCTTGAAAATATGTTTTATTATTTGTCTTCATGTGTTATTTTCTGCACCAAAACATAATTTTGACATTTATAAGGGTTGGCAAGTTATTTTATCAGAGCCGTGAATTATACTAGCCTAAACAGATTAAATGTGTGATCGTTTATCCAACTATTTACTTTGCATGTAAATACATGAATATTTTCCCTTGGATTTCTAAAATCTTGCATCAAGTGGTGCATACGTAATCGTCTGTTAGTGTTCAACGTGCAGTTTTAGATTTCAACGGCACCTCATACAAGTACAGTATTTAGAAATCCTCAGACATTGACAAAGTCAGTCAAACAAAAGAAACATGGTGGAAGTGCATCAAAAATGAAGAACAGAAGGTAGATCTTTACCCAAAGAATTGTAGGAGCATGGCTGAAGCCATGTTGTTAAAGCCAATACCCTGGAATAGCCGGATGAGATAATTGGATCAATTAAATACCAATGTACCAAATGGTCTAGATGGGCCGTAAGACTACCTTTTCGTTTGTAACCTTTCTTATGATCTTAAGAACAAACATTATATGCCGTGGCTCAGGAAGGCCCAACAGACATCTAGAACGCGTGTTCATTTTATTGCGACTGAAATATTTGATCAAGTGTTTTAAAAAATTGCTGGCATTTTTATACCGTACATACTGTAATTCATTTCTGAATGCCAACATTTAGAAAAAACAAACCGTTGCACGGATTTCCAAGTGGTGGCACAAAAGAGTCAAATTCTGTACACCCTTTTGAAACGCTGATCAACATAAAAAAAAACGTCTTTGTTAGTAGTAACCACCTTGAACAGCAAAGCACTCCTGTTTTATAACTTAACGTTAACAAGTTCTCTTCACTGCCTCTAATCAGATCAGTACACATGACATATTTTATTGGACAACTGAGAAAAAAATATATCGTGATACGATCGTATGTATTTGATAAAATCACATTATTAAATTAACAGATTATAATGTAAAACTTTAAATAAGGAAAATTGTCTTTCACTAGCTTGTTCCAATTTTGCAATGATACAATTGGTAGTGTTAATTCATCCTCTGAAATTCTAACATACAGAATATAAAGGAACAGATATTGCACAATAGCTTTATCTTCTTTTCCTTATGTTTGAAGTTAATCTAGACATTCACCATCCTCTTAAATCCGTTGCGTTAATGTCAAACTACAGTAGATGAACATGTAAACGTAACCATTTGCTCAAGGGAGACGACCAGTGGGTATCTTGTTACCTGCAATAGTTAATGTCAGGTGTCATATAATTATTTTAAATATGAAACAAATTATTATTTTATCTCGTAGTGTATCTATATCGTACAAATTTGTTTATTATTGGTGACAATTAAAGATACATGTTTTTTTCATTGACAAGTAAGCCCAGATAGTAAGGCTATTCAGAAGTGAATAACCCATAGGGAGTTACTATAATAGAAGTTCTGTCTTAATTTATGTAAGTGATTTCAGATTTTAGCACAATAAAAATATACTAAAAAGAGAAAAATGACACGTTTTATTAATCCCAGTAAATAAAATATGCAGTTGCAGTACTTCTGCAGAATCTATTCTTTCATTTAGTTTCACAGTCTGCTCTTAACACAACATGCCCACTACCAGTATGAGAAAACTGGAAGCCTGATATTCTTGGCACCAGATGAATTTGGGCTGAACCTGAGATGGGTTCTCTTGGTATTGCATACAATTAAACACAATCATGAGTTCTAGAAAGTGGAATACTATTGTTTGATCATTGACAAGGCTGTGTGAAATAGAGTCATCTTGCACTTGCTCTTGGTCTTGTTTTTGGCATACCCTAACTGTACATTTTTTAAATAAAGTTTAAATAAAGTTCTGGTCATAAAAACCTTTTTGTAGAGAAATGCTGAAATGTTAGCATTAAATATACTATATAATAGAAGGGATATATATGGCAAATTATTAAAATTTGCATAAATATCTGCATTATACATGAAAGATATGAAAATGCTGTCCAATGCCTGCTCTCTACATTTTACTGAGATCTTTACTGAACTTATACAGCATTATACCTCATACAAAGCACTGCACTCTGCCAATACTAACCTGTGACAATAAAATAAGTATACTTTCATTCTCTACTATTACATTTGATGTTCATTCTAATATTAGCTTTTAGGTTCCAATATTTTGTGACTCTTATCTTAAATATATTAAGAGTATAGAAGTGGCATTTTTTTAAAAACTGTAAATCCTACAGTACACTCATCCTTAACATTAAAGAATACATTTAGATACAATATACATTTCAAGTAATAGACTTAAAAATACTGTAATTCACCAACTTACCCAAGACATTCAGTGGAGATTCCACGAAACATAATGCATAGAAATGTAAACTCCATCATAATTTTTGCAACACTGTTGAAAGTTTCTTAAAGGCTTTTAAGACGGCTGATTAAGGAGATTTTAGGGTAGTGAAAAGGGGCTATTCACATATTTCTTACAAGTCCTGTAACACTACCTGTGCTTATACTGTAAGTAGTTTTTTTTATAGTTTTTATCAGTATACAGTAATTATACTATATACAGTATCAGATATTGTGCATATACTGTATAACTATAAACATATAAGATGTTTGAATCATTCTACATTCTGTAGCATACAGTACAGTTAAACACAACCAGGAGCTTGTGGGACATGCAGCCCCTTTATAGAATTCTTTATATTCCCAAATGTGTATTTACCCTTGTGACTGCTTCATGTATCTCTCTTCTTTTCCATGCTGTTTTAAACCCTTCTTTCACACAGAACTAACAAGGTGTATATTTCAATGATCATGGCAAGATTTGGCAAGAAGCAAAATGGTGCTTTTCTTGCTTATGTTTCTTAATGACCAGCTAGACAAAATTTATAATCTATCCTTAGCATTGCATGCAAATTGTTGAAATGCTTCCTTTTTGTCAGTCAATAAGATTCTCCCAAATGATTAATGATCTAAGGCAGACATTGATTGAACATTGAGTGAGTAGTAGCTAGCATTGTGTCTTCTCTTTTTCACATTCTTGTGAGAAATTTAAAAAAATGTTGTTACATTTCCACAGAAAGATCACATATAGTTAGATTTTAAAAAAATTAATTGATTTAAATTTCATAATGATATTAATTTCAGTTATCAAAGGGCAGATCTGCCTGCTTATCCAATAGACAATGCGCAATACATTTAATGAATGACGCCTTTCTTGAATTTGGGTAGTACAGTAGAGGGGGTGGAGTGTCTTCATGACATCATGCAGCTGCCTATATACTGAGTGAATGGAATCCTGAGCTCCTTATTCTGCACCCAAGCACAAGGAGAGTGTTTTAGTTCTCTCCTGATCCTTTCCATATGGACTTCATCATTATTTAGACAGAAAATAACTTGGAGTTCACACGATGAGATTTCAACTTATTTGTCTGGTGCTCCTCTTTGCGGCTTCTGATGGGATGTGCTCAGGTGGGTGTCACTAATTTATTTACTGCAGCAGGAAAAGGCTACACAGGCAAGATTTACAGTAGGTGTCTGATCTGAGATAATATAAAAACAGTGTTTTCTTTTATCAGTGTTAATATTCTGAGATTTTAAGCTTTTAAATGTGTTTTTTTTATTGTGTGTCTTGATGTGTACCATCACTACCACTATTGCTACTGATGCTACTACTTGTTCTTCAAACATTACAAGTAGTTGTGATTGTCATTATCATCTGTGGGAATCTACATTTCACCATAACTTTCCCTATAAATCCTTGGTTATGTAAAACACTTTGTCTTTGCTATTTTCTCTTACTTTTATCAAATATTTATAGTTAATAATAATAAAACACTAGAAACAGATTAGCAAACAAGACTAGGTTCAGTTGCAATGCAATGTAATGTAATGTAAAACAAATAACTGAAAGAATATTACATTTACATAAAAAGATTAAGAAAAACATTAGTCTGAAATGACTTCAAAGAACGTTTTTTTTTTTCATCTAAACAATGCAGTACATAAAATTACTTTTCCTTAACAAATAGACTCATCTAGAGTCTATTTGTCTATATTGGTCTATTCATTTAAATAGACCAATATTATTTTTAGCATGTGAAAACAATATTTAATGTTGTACAAATCTAAAAACAAATCTCTGCTATTAATCAGGTCTCACATTTGCTATATTTATACTTTATATTGCAGGGTAGGATGAACACAGAAGAGAGTGTATTGCTTTTGCACATTAAGTCTCTTTGGATTTTGTTTTTACACTGATATAAAAACTTTGTTATGGAAACTGGTCTTTCCAAAGTATTGAAGAAAGTAACATGGAATACACATACGGAAACCTTAATAATAAAGGATGAATCCACTAAAGACATATTATAATGGTAGAATTATTTCACGAGAAATAATTTGAGAAAAATTAAAAAAAGCTGAAAAAATAATTTAAAATGTTGAGTTTTCTGGAAAACTATTATTTTTAAGTTAAATTTAAATACAAAACGTTCAACTCTTAATAAGAAAACAATGTGATGTGTGTCGTAGAAGTATGAAAATTATTTTTAACAATGCGACATTAAGAAAAAATACATTGAAGTGTATAATGCTGCAAAATAAATGTGAAAATGTGCTTATAAAGATCTCAATGAATTCTGCTGTTAAATTAAAGTAGTTATTTTTTTCAGTTCAAGTTACATTATGTTATGAAGTGAAATTAGTCACATAAATGCTTATCAAAATCCTTCAAATTGTTGCATGATCAAAAGTAATTTCTGATTTCTGAAGACATGTTTCTACCAAAAAAAAAGATCAAAAACGATTATCACTAGGAGACATATATTCCTGAATTGCCTATTTTAATGTGTAATACATAAATCATTAGAATAATGGTTTTTACATACAGATATCAGTACTGTAAGTGCTGATATCTCAAAATTTGATTGGCTCCCTCATGCTTTCACCTTTCTTGTGAACCTCATATTTGCTGTTTATTTTCTGCTATTTTCAAAACTAAATCAAACCTTCGACATCAACACAACTACCAATATTCTAAATTACAACAGCTATCCATCCATTCATTTTCTAACCTTTTTTTTCAATACAGGGTTGTGAGGGAGCTGGCGCCTATTCTGGCAAGAAATGGAAACAAGGCAGGATACACCCTGGGCAGGACACCAGTCTATGACAGGACAAACACACACCAGAGCCAATTTGCCCATAAACCAATTAATCTACCAGTATATCTTTGAACTGTGGAAGGAAACTGGAGCACCCAGAGCAAACCCATATAAACACATAGAACATCCCAGGAATCGAACCCAGGACCCCAGCACTGCTAGGCAGCAATGCTAATCACTCCACTACCATGCCACCCACATCAGATATCCTAGAATCCAATTTTAGAACACATATTGGATTGATTTATTAAAAGTACATAACTTGGAACTATGGAAATAATTTAAAATAATGACTACGAGTCACTTTTATAATGAATGAAATAAGGAAGAAACACTATATAATGAATTAAATATCTCTGTTAGAAATTATACATATCAAATGATCACTAAATCCCCCAAATTCGTAATGAATACTAAGTGAATTGTGTAGTGAACAAAATGTTATATTGAAGTATAAAAGTATTTTATTTCTGTATTACGTTTGTTAAGAAAAAGATATTTGATAGCCAAGTTAAGAGTGCCTCTAATTTGTCTCTCTTAATATTACTTCAAATTCAATCACCAACTGTTAAGAATTCCAAGGGACCAAAGGATGTTTTGGGCTATTGTTATGGCCCTTGCTCAAGCACTTCAAACATTTTTGTTAAAAGCTCTACTTTTTTTATATACTATTTTTTTCTTTGTCCTGTTGTTTCAACATTACATTAAATGGGGCAAAACAATTATGGCATTTTGTTTCCCGTTAAACAGGTAAATTATAATTAAGGGAAAATATTATATTGCTGAAACATTTCACCATTCTTGATAAAAAGATCATAGAAAAATCATAATATTTATTTCTTATCACGGTCTAAATCATGAAGTTTTACTTAGGGTAGGTTTACTAAGTAAACGCATAAAATTAGTGACTAGTGGCTTGTTTGTTTCCTAGTAGCTAATTGATCCAAAGATCTTATCCAGCAGTTCATTGAAAGAAGCCAGGATATCAAGGCTGTGCAGTTTGTTCCTCACTCCCACAGTCCTTATCTGAGTTTCAACTTGCAGTGAATTATCCTGGACATGATGGGAAAAAGACTAATGACATGTACAGTATTAATGATAACATTTGTAAGTTTCAGACCAGTAATATTTTTAGCATGGTTTGTCCCCATCCAGCATTCAATTAGTTGTTTCTAAGGTATCTCACAGTAACATAAAAGCTTCACAACACACAGGCAAGCAAACATATCAAGGGAACCCAAGACTAGTCATGTGACTCTGAGGTCTGCAACCTCAGTTTGGATGGTAACAGAATCATAATGGCTCACACTTAGACTTATTTCATAAGCAGAAAAGTCAAAATTCATTATCTCTTATTTATTGTCACATCATACTATGTTGGCACCATAAGTCTGAAACAAGGTTTTCCATTTGTTTAGTTTTAAGTATAGTTTATTAACCTTCAATGATGCGTCTTCTTAGTTTTTTGGGCACTAATTCGTCTCGTGCATTTTAGCAGGTGGTAGATAAGATGCTATTGAGAATTATGTAAATAAATATAAATGGTTATGTACCATTAATCAATATTAAGGCAAAAATATCACAAAAGCTTTACTCATCCATTCAAAGTTCTAGCTTTTAGGTCTGAAGAACCCTCAAATATCAATTCATTTGTAGCCCTATAACACATCTGTTTCAGGCTTCATTATACTTCAGATTAATTTCACAACTATATCCATTTAACAAGCAAATTTCGGGAACATGACTATGAATGCTGTTAATAAGTTTTAACAAACTACCTACTAGGGTCTTAATCAAGTACTGTATGCTTGAAATAAAAAAACAACAACATTTAGGTATCTAGATAACTCAATGAAGAACACAATGACAGCTGGGGTAAGAGGTTTACACCATGGTAATGCAGACAAACAAAGCAATGAAAACAATAATCAATAAATTATTCTTCTTTAGCAGGAGAATGGCCAAGTGGCCGAGTCAAGATGGAACACATTCAAGTCTTACAATTTTTTGCTCACCAAGTGACTTGTTACTCCTCAGATATAAAGTTCAACACTAATGTAAAACAGAGGTATAAATGTGGCATATGGTTTGTATGACTAGGTGTTTCTAAAGACTGAATGCAATACGTTTGACATACTGTAAGAAATTTATCTTGAGAATGTTTGTTATGTTTGTAGATAATAGTTTATAATATTAAATCCTAGATATCTGCATCTACTGAATATTTACTACGTGCTCTTGAACACAATATAGGGTCTAAATAAAGTTTGTAAAATTATCACATTAGGTATAACCCATTTCACAAGGTTTATAGTATGTTAAACAACCCCTCGTGCTGCAGGCTTTTAAACTAGATGTGAGATGATTAGAAAATCCTCTTTATCATCAAAGAGCCACACAGGAATAAGAATGATCAATGTTACCGGTATAAAACTAATTAATTAAGTTCTGAGGTTAAGTGGTTCCCCTTTCTATATCATTATGGTACTCTGAATCAGCTTGTTAGACCTGCACTGTGTCAACTGTATGCAGAACTGGATTATTAAAGAACAGATTTGCCAGGAGGAACATTAGAGGGTAGGAGATCTCCACAGGCCTTACAAGCTTGGCATGGATTTGCCTTGTATTATAGAGAGGACCTCTCAAGTTTGAAACCAGCTGTCCATGCAATGTCAGTATCATTTATTATCAAATTAATCAAATTATTTTGGCAATGCTTGTAAATGGAAGGTTGTGGGATTAAAACCCAGATGAGACAATGTTGTTGCACCCTTAATCTTACTATTACACCGCTAAAAGGGGATAATTAAATATTTTTCATTTTGTTGCCAATAAAAAGCAAATATTTGTGTTTGTTGTTACTGCAGACTCTGACCAGGAAATGAAAATGATAGAAGAGGAGTTACTGAACAGTCTCTACACTACAAAGGTATGTATCTTTACATTTCCAGATTGAAGCCCAAAACTGCCAAATACAAAGTAGTTTTTGCCACTCCACCCATATTTCAATTTGGTACGGCTCTTTCATGTAATCTCCAAACACTCTTTCCCTTGTAAATACAGTAAATCATCTGCACCTCTTCATTCATTGTGTAGTGTTTATATAGTCCATAACAGACATTAAAGAGAAAAATCAATCTTGAAAGTGGAAATGCTTTGTGGTCTGTATTGTTGGCCAGTTTATAAAAGCAAGTGGGCTAAGACAACTTTATGTTAAATTCATTTCCTTCTGGCTGAAAAGGACCTTTTGTAGCAAAACAAAAACCAAACCTTATCATGTCAATCTGTAGAGGTGGCAAAATGGAATGAAATTTAAAAAATGCATACTGTTCCTGAGAAAGGTAAAGTGAGAATACAATTTCAAAGGTATTGTAGAACTAATATCACATTTAACATTTTCAATAAGAGATGTGTCAGAATATTTTCTTTTTCAATATATGTAAATTATTACATATTTTCTGTTTGAGACAAACCAAGTTAGCTCTTAATTAAGAGAAAGACCTTATAGCAGTTACTTAAACAGACATGAAGAAATTAAATACTCAGACCACAGGTATTCACAGTGTTCACAATGTAAGGACAGCAAAGGTACTTCATTTTTGTCAATAGAATACTGTATCAATGTGCATGTAAGAAAATCCTTAACATTTTGCAAATATGATGTTCTGTACAACAAATAAGATAATTATGTAACAGTGCTTCATGTTAGATTGCATAATTATAACTTTTCCATTCCAAATGTTGTGATATTTATGAGTGAACAGATAAGTATAAGCACCATAGGTATTGTAGGTAAAATATTTAGCCATACCAAATACCTAAGATTTTATATTTTTGAGTGAGTTGATGAAACCATAATGAAACCATTATGAAAAGGGATGATAAGGGTTAAGCCATTTGCTAAATGTGCATGCAGTATTAGCTTTCATGAGGAGAACAAATTTAATAAGATGAACAGTTTCTAAACAAATCCACTTAAAATTTCTGTGGCAGTGCTGTGTTCCTAATTGCTCATGAAGAAATTGACATCTAACGATTTAAAGGAATTATTGGTCTTCACTAGAATGGATATTGTGCCAGAGGGAGAATTTTATGCAGACGTAATTTTATTGTCTTGGTGATTCTGATGTTAATATAAAGGACCTGTAGTACAATATCTTTAAATTAAAATGTGATTAAAAAGTGATTTAATGCTATAGATTTCGTTTTATGAGAAAGAAGGAAAAAAAAAACATCTTAATAGTACCGTAGTTCCGTGAACTTTTAAAAATGAAGGTCATATATGAATATTTTCATCTTCTTAATAGAGAGCAGATACTATTGTATATATTATGTATTAGACGTACATGCAACAGAGTTATTATGCTCCACTGTTGTTTTAAATTTTTTTCTTTTGGAAAAATGAGCACGTGTTAAGTCCTTTGAGCTTCCTATTTCATGCAGAATATTAATTGTTCATTTTTACTTAGATAGAGACCCATTTTCTCATGATCACCTCCTGATCGTGGAATTTGTGGATAATTATTTGCATGTAGGTTTCACCATATTATGTAATGAGTTCATGTAGATATTTGAAGTAAAGCAAGCAAGTCTTGCTTATTCTTCATTGTAGAATGTGAAACGTGAGATAAAAAAAAGATTTTGCATACTGAAACGCACTATGTTCCAGCTCTGATCACATTTCCGTGACTTGCTGTTGTCCTGTGCAAAACTTTGTTCCTCGTGACACAAACACAATACAGTAACTGTAATAAGCATAGTGTAAATTTAATATTCCTATGGTGCTTATCATCATAATAATTACTTCACCATAAGACCTCCATAATGGACCTTCAGTCTTGCACTTACAGTAGTGTAGCCATATTTGAGATGTAACACAGCAGTACTAGTACACTATACACCACTAAAGCCAATAAAACATTTAATTGTACTCATGACTAAATGTAATCAGTACTACATTAATCTGCTTCACCTGCTTTGGTGTTGCTTAGAGCCCCCAAGTCTGCTTAAAAATAGTAAACACAATTTTAAACTTGCATAATTATCAAGTTCATCAGGAGACATTAATGGTGTATTTTTCTGGTTAAGATACATACTGTAGAACTAGGGAAGAGCACAGCCTAATGTTCCACCAACACTGATTCGGAACCATATACAGTACATTTTCTTAAAAAGGAGGCCCTGTGAATCTCTTTAAATCAAATTAAATCAAAATTTCAACCAACCTGTCAATAGCAAATTATATTTAGGTACACTTTATAAAACAGAAAGTCAATATTAAGTGATGAGTTTGGATTTTACTTTTCTCAGGTGGATGAAATATTTTATTTCACCTGAATATTAAGTTCTTCAACCACAGCGTGACAGATTAGATTATAAAATACCAATAAAACATACACAATTTTCCTATTACTATATTTTATTACCTAAAAGGACATATTAGTTGATTTATTAGAGGAAGCCAAGATGTGCTACTACAAATTGGTTTATTCCCAGTCACTATTTATAGGGACTGGGATTATATATAGATACAGTATAGCGTGATCAATATTAATAAATGTGGTAGTGGTAGCACTATTGCAGAAAAAAAGTAGGAAAATACTTACAGTTCTTGCTTTATCATATATATTATAGAAAATCTTTAGAGGACTACTTCTGATTTGCATAATTGATATTACATCAATAAATAACAATTCTTCTGTCCAAACTGATTTTTTTTTAAATCTGAGGTGATTATACTGTATGTAAAATGCTTCTTTCATTCAAAAAACAAGTATTTATTGGGGTTTTTTTTTAATTAGTTGCACGAGGTGGTTAGATGAGCAACTGTTGTGTTGGAAGGGATTTTCAGGTTAGTCTGGTCAATTCCAATTAAGTTCTGAAATGTACCGGATCACAATTACACGTACCTCAATCAAATAAAAGAAAGCCACAGATTTACATCTTAATTCTGTCAAACAAATCTTCCAGAATTAATCTACTTACTTAATGGAGTTTATAACAGAATTTTAGGAGAAAGGACATCCCTGGACATCCCATCACGCATCACTCTCACACCCCTCCTGCTACCCCATCTACACCCGTGCAGTAACTTTCTGGCTTAATATTTGCAGTAGTGAGGGGTTCTGGGCAGGTAAACCCTTCTGGGACTCTTTGGCACTGTATGCCAAATACACTCTACGTATCTCATCTCTACGTATCTCGTCACATTCATCAGGATCCACTCAAACTTCTGAAAAACATTATTCTGAGACTGGACTGCAAAAAATCTACCTAACAAAATTGCTATTTTAATAATTGTATGTACATGCTTTTGCCATCAGTTTAATTTAGCTGAAAAAGACCTTGAATTTGTTATGTTGACCGTGAAAACATATTGGAAAATTTATACATTCTATATTAAAACCCTTATATTTTTTATCATAGTTAAAAATAATAGAAAAGTTATGTTATTATTAGGATGGCTACTGTATGAACTGTATGACTTTGAAGGTGTCATATTGACTGAAACCATTGCAGTTTGATGAATAAGCTAATAAGAGATCTATGGTTTATGGCTACAGGTGAATAAACAAAGGCTCCCGTCTTGGAAGTTGTCGTTGCTAAACATGTGCAGGCTTATTAATGATCCAAGTAGACAAGGAGATGATGTGTGGACAAGTGATGAAGAGGGGTTCATCTCAAGGGAACAAATTTCAACATTTCCAGATAGCTTCAGCTTAGAGAAATTGGCGGACTTTTATCAGCTTCAAAACCTGTGTAGAATACTTCACGGAGGGGAGGTAAGCAAAATGAATTGAGTCCTTATAGTAAACAGAAACAAATAACATTTGTGACAACTAGTTTGTTTTATTTTAAAATTATTTATTTTAGATTTACATTCTTTTGCAATGCATATTATTAATTACGTTCCTCATGCATTCATTGTTTTATAATGATATTTCACAGTATTTTTAGGTACAGTTCTGAAATAGGGCACAAATCATCATGTATTTTGTTGAAATGAACATGAAGATGTTGCTTCCAGTACTTTTTTTCCCAAGTATTATCCATCCATTTTCTAACCACCTTACCTAATTCAGAGTAACAGAGGAACTGGAGCCTAAGAGATGGTACGCTCTGGACAGGACAACAGTCCATCGCAAAGCACATATAGACACAAACACGCACACACTCACACCAGGGCCAATATTCCCAGAAGCCAATTAACCAACTACAGTACAGTATGTCTTTTGACTGCACCTGGAGGAATGCCATACATGGGGAGAACATTCAAAGTCCGAGCAGATAATACCCCAGTGCTACGAGGCAGAAATGCTAACCGTTGTGCCACTGTATAATAACAGCATTATACAGTAATTTGGCAATTAATATTATTTTGATAAAGAACTATTATGAAAACTGAAGAATTACGAAGAGTAATATTGTGTAAAACCAAACTGCAATTCATTTATATTTTTGTATATTTAATATTAATATATACAGTATATACTATTTTTAATTAATATAAATAACCCAAATTCACATGAGTTCATCAGCACGTTTGTACTGAGATGTGTCACTGTAAGTTCTAACTTTACAATCAGTTGATTAAATTACTTCAGAGAACAGAAGGACACATATCAGGGGTAAAAAATGTTTTTTTGAACATTTATCAGTGGGTTAAGAAGGTAAATATTCTGAAAAGATAAATCTGTAGCAATGACTAGCTGTACCAGTGCAAGTCTGATTTTTAATGAGGCTTTGAAACAAAAAATTAAAACATATGGCAAATAAATCTGTGATACATTACTTTCCATTGCTGAAAACAGAATCATTAATCATGCTGTTTGTTCATTATTCTTCTAATTTGTCAGGCTAAACATGCAAGGTACTGTATGACATCACAATATCCTGGGCTCTTGTGATCCTCATAGTATGCAGAGACTCATAATCTTTTAAAACATGATACATCAATGTTTTTGCTTAAAATATAAATTTATAAAAAATATGAGATCATATCAATACCAAGACATTCATAGTTGGTTGGCATCTTTGTAATCAATAAAATGAGACCAATTTCCCCTTAGTCTTTAGCCTTTAGGAGAGATCGTCTCCTAGTCTCCTGAGTTGATAGCTCTTTTTTGATGTTATTCCATGATTAATATGAAAATTAAACAAATTATTAACTCAAATGAATTAACTTAACTCTGAGCCTCAGTCTTGAATTGTCGCTATTTAAATAGACTTATAAAGCGGTCAGAACTGCAGCCCTAGCATTAAGGACCCCTGATATTGAGCAAAAGGTTTATTGGTAGAAAGGTTCATTTACCAGAGTTCTAGTAACTAGTGTCTGGGGATATATAATATATGGGATTGCACCCAGGCCTAGCCTTGTTTGGATTTGCATGAAATATATGAGGGGGTCCCAGAGCGATCCTGGAAAGCAAAAATGATGTGAAGTGTTGACTCTCCAGGTCCAACATAACCTATACCATGGCCCGGTTAGTGTCTCAAGGGTACTGCAGACAGTCAAGGAAACCTTTACCCTGAAATTACCTTTAGTATAGTTTACAGAGTGATGCCAGAGGGTTAATCAATGTAACGTGTATACAGTAGGGGTGTGCAGACCAGATAATGATGTACACAATGCATACATTTACTAAAATGTTTTGAAATATTTTTTTTTTAATATATTGTTTTCTGAAGCATTTTCTCAAGAAAAGGCAGAGAGAAAGGAGTTGATATGTCAAGGGAAAAAAAACTTAACTAATGCCTATTTTCTTATTTTGTTTTTAGTTCAATCAGAAGACTGAAGATTATCTGGATCAAGACTATAAGAATGAGGGGCCACTAAAGAGGAAATCACCATATATTTTGAAAAGACAGTTGCACATTAACAAACCCAGAAGACCATATATCCTGAAACGAAGTACACTTTACTGACCTGCTCACTTCTTAGAAGAGACATTATACATTTGTGAATATGTGGCTGTATTAATTGTACACTTATTTATTATTTGTTTGTGTTAAGTGATGCTGCAATGTTAACCTTGTAAACTCTATGTCTGTTTTGTCAAGGTATTCAGCTTTGATTTTATAAATCTCTATACTTAATTATTTTATTATGGAGAGATTATATTATCTGAGTTTGTCTTGTTTGTTACAGTACAGTATGTTATTTTGCAGCAGAATTTGTCAATAAACATTCCCTGTTGACATGGCTGATTTATTATTTAGCATTCAAACATTTTTTGTGTATAAAAATAATGCTATGTAAAATACAGTCTCTGAAGGAGTATGTTTTTTTTATGAATTTCAATCATTACTCAGAGATCGGCAGGATTGTTACTTTTCAAATGAAGCATGCATCTGCATATTTTTTAAATAGCATAATTGTAAAAATTAGCTGTTTGTGAGAGCATCCTCTGTATACTGTATACATGTACACAAATAATGAAGGGACCCTCAGACCTTCTGATTTTAATTGGAATAGAAAAACAGAAACAGCAGTCTTGGTTTGAGGATATTAAATGGCCAACGTTGAAAACATTGTGTAATGCTCCAAATGAGAGGTGTTATTGAAATTAAGAAAAGGAGAAAATTATAGGTTTTATCAAAATAACACAAACTGCCAAACCTTAATATGCTACAATGTTTTAAACATCGGTCAAGGTAATTTACTTAAAATACTGTTACTTTCGCTGAACATGGAGTTTGCACTTGTATACAGATAGAGCAAATTCAACAGGTAAAACTAAACAGTTATTGATATACAAAGAGATTTTTGCACAAATGTATTTAGAAATTATTTTTTTCTGTTATATAGCAAATTCTGAGTGGCATAGTGTTGGGATGGAATTCAAAGTTACAGAACACATCACTGTCAAATTAATAATTTGTTTTTTGGCATTTTAAATTTACACTGGGTGTGTGAATTTATAAGAAGCACTTAATATCCAGCTAAAGCTCATTCAGTTGTGTAGACACGGACACAATTGGGTCCTTAATTCACAGAACACAGAAAGACTGCTGAATGAGATGCACAGAGAGATGGACTCTGAGATACTTGCAATTCAGGCATGGGGGAAGTGAAGGATGTGTTCAAGAGAGCGCACTCTCTCCATATTATTTCCACTTCAGTCCAAGTAAAAATCAAAATAGCTGCTTTACTTAAATTAGCTAAACTACATTACATTGTACTTCTATACTCTCTAAACAAGGCTACAGTACCATACCATTTTTCTGCACTTCTGTTGATCTCTTGACTTCAATAGCACCAAACTGAAAAATGATTCCTTTACGTTATTATTATAGCCAGAGAGAATGTTCTAAAGAAAAGAGAGAACTCACTAGTGCTACTGTATTTAAATCAAAGTAAATTAATCCTAATAAAATACAAAACATTAGCAATCTTTACTCCGTTATAACTGTCCCTGAAGACTTGTTCAATAAGTGCACTTAAATTCTGCTAAATACACAAGAAATATGAAAACACTGCTCATTCAGATTTTGACAAAGGTAGCAAACCTTGGTTCTGGAGAGCCAGAATCCTGCAGGTCCTATGGGTAGCCCTTATACAATCAATTTCTAAACACTTGGAAAATGTTTATTTTGACCACCTAAGCAAGTGACATATGCAATGACGTATTTTTGAGACTATTTAAAATAAAAATATCAACGCTCTGCAGCTCTCAAGGACTACACAAATGATGCGTCATTCTCTAGACCATGCAGCTGAAATGTCCTAGGAGAGCTCATGAGTATTCTTCAGCACGGCTTCATGCTGCCACAGTGTCTTTTCAGTCATCACAGCTCATAAATGTTGATGACTAAGTGCTCTCCATAAAAGTCCATATGGCTAATTATTTTGTAGACTCCTCATCAAAAAGAATGACGATCCACTTTTCCTGGGCCCAAATTATATGAACAGCTCACCACTTCCTCTATTTCTTGAATTTTTAAAGGAAACAATGATCCATTTATTTTTTGTCACTATGGAACATTCATGAGGCAGCTGCTTGCATGTGATTAAATAGACGTCAAATGAGCTATTTTCACATCTGCTCAAACACTACATGACAGCTATTTATCTGAAAATTTATTTAACTACTGATAACATTGCCTTCAACATCCTGGATCCATGTGAATGGCCTGTGTCCATCATATCCATTACTCTCTGCATTTGTCAAGTTAACTCCAAAACTTTCTTAGCAAAATAAAATGCAAGTCTGCTTTCAGTGTAAGTAAATGAAAATGAAAACCTGAATACTGGCAAGCCTATTGGAACTGGATGAAACTAAAACAAATATGCCCCCAAAATTGCATTTTTTTCTATTTATATTATGTTCAATCTTTTTTACACACAGCCAAATATGTTGAACATAAAAGCTGCACATTTAATCCTCTATTTTTCAGACATACAGTATGTTAGTTTCACAAAGGCTCACAGTTTACAGAAGCTTCAAAGCCTGTAGCTTTGAGGCTTCTTTGATTGTCACTGGGCATTCAAAGTGGTTGAACACAGAAATAAAACACTCAGTACAACATTACCATAGGGTACTGCCCTAAAGTCTAAACTAAAATGTTATTGACCTCAATCACCTCTCTGACAGCTTTAAAAATTCCTAAGACTTCCTAGTTTCATCACCAAGAAAAAATGAGCATGTTTAGTTGTGTTCATCAGCGAGAAGTTGAACTCTAATAGGATAAATGCTACTCCACCAGTAAAAGGATGTACTGTAACACTTTTACGGTAAAAGTGTAATTAGAAAAGTGGCTTGGAAGCATAACTCATGACCAGCATTTGAGAATATTCAAAAACCTTTATCCTGTATCTTAGGATACAATATCCATAGGACATTCTAGGCTGACCTCATGAATCTGGAGTCTTGAGCAGTATTCCATGACAATGTAAAAAGAAAACATACAGTATGAGCACAAGTGCAATGGGACCTGTGATTTGATTAAACAAGCTGAACTCTCTGTGGGCCTTTTCAACAGATTGATTAGTACCAAAAAGGGAGTGCATCTTTAAAATTCAAGTCTTCCCGTCTGTGAAAAAGAATAAATGCATCTAGATATACTTTATACTGTATGCTAATACTTTATATTTTATTTAAAAAGACCCTGTAGGATAAGAACTTGAAGCACATCTCCAGATCTATTGTCTCATGATAAAGGGATTGTAAAATCAATGCATGAGATTACCAGCACAACCTACAGACCTCAGCCCTTTAGAAAAAATGTGGTATGAACTAAATGAAGCCATTCCCTAGTGAAAATGGTATAATCTGAAAGAGATGGGAAAGTCGTGCATGACAAAATCAACAAAGGCATAAACATATTCAAAGATTACAGGAAGCACCTCCCTATTTTCTTAAAGCCAACATTGACTTTTTTCATTTTTTTAATTATGTAGCTTTAGTCTGTTTTAGTTGTACTCAGACTTTTGTGATATAATATTGTGATAGTTTTACTTTTCTTGTGTTTTATTTATGCAACAACATGCAGCACATTGACACAGCTATATTTTTCTTTAAAAGCAGCTTTCAGTTATATTATATCAAGCACACAAATCAATTTATGCCAACAACATATATTGCTCAAACAGGTTAAATACTGCTGAGTAAAAGGTATTTACAGCTTTTAATAAATTCGAGTTTTTGCTATCTCTTAAACCTAACATCTTTATTAAATAATTATATAAGTGTTGAAGTAAAAATTAATGTAAGTATTAAGATGATAACATCACCATAATTGATATATATAATAATATACACATTATACTCTTTAATCATACATTTAAAGGTAGAATAATTGAATAAACATAAATAGAACTGCAAATGAACAGGCTGGGCAAACCACAACAAGTAATCTTCAAACATGTAACCATGTCACAGACTCTTAAAAATAGATGAACTGGAATGATGTCTTATCTTTCTCTTGTTGACCACACTACTGTTTTTATTCTTCACAGAGTTATAGAGTATATATTCTTGTGCAGTAGATCATTGATTATTCATTGACTGATACTCATTTGCTCTGGAAGACATCTTACCTGGTGCCAGTACCCAAAAAAAGGCACCCCAAAGTCTTGAATGACTACAGACCAGTTGCACTGACATCACACCTAATGAAAACTCGGGAAAAGCTTGTACTGGACCACCTCAGTGGAGTGGAGGATGCAGTCATGTATCTGCTACACAGAGCTAACTCTCACCTGGAGAAGACGGGCAGCATTATGAGAGTTATGTTCTTTGACTTCTCCAGTGCCTTTAACACCATCTATCCACCTTTACTGAGAGATAAGCTAAGGGTGGGGCAGGTGGACACTCCCCTGGTGTCCTGGATTATAGACTATCTAACCTGCCGGCCACATTATGTACGGCTACAGAGCTGTGAGTCCAAACAGGTTGTTAGCAGTACGGGCTCCACAGGGGACTGTCCTTGCTCCATTCCTGTTCACTTTTTACACCTCTGACTTCAGGTACAATTCTGAGGCATGTCATCTGCAGAAGTTTTCGGATGACTCTGCAATTGTGTTTTGTATTAGAGAGGGGAGGGAGGAGGAATATAGGAGCTTAATACCAGCTTTGTGGAGTGGTGTCATCTTAACCATCTCCAGCTAAACACCAGCAAGACCAAAGAAATGGTCATGGACTTTCGAAGGAATAAGTCTCCGCTGAACCCTGTTTCCATCCAGGGTGAGGACATAGAGGGGGTGCAGTCCTACAAGTACTTAGGGGTACACCTGGATGATAAACTGGAGTGGTCTGGTAACACTGACGCCCTGTACAAGAAAGGTCAGAGCCGACTCTATTTTCTTAGGAGGCTCAGGTCCTTTGGTGTGTGGAACACTGCTACGCATTTTTTATGAATCAGTGGTGGCAGCGGCCATCTTCTACGCTGTTGTGTGCTGGGGCAGCAGCATCATGACAAGAGATGTAAATACTGTAGGTTCAATAAGCTTATCAAGAAGGCTGGCTCTGTGTTGGGGCTGAGCCTTGACCTCCTGGAGGTGGTGGCTGAGAGGAGAATGCTGACCAAGCTCACAGCCATCATGAACAACACCTCTCATCCGCTACATGGGGCTGTTATTAGACAGCAGAGCACTTTTAGCAACAGACTGCTCCAGCTACGGTGTTCAAGGGAACGTTTCCACAGGTCTTTCCTCCCGGCAGCTGTCAAGGTGTATAACGCTGCCCTAGGCTAGGACTGTTAGCCCTTCATTTGCTCATCTATGGACAGCATGTTGCTCCATTATACTTTTGGACAATCAATCTGTATAAACCTATGGACATTTTGCACATATTCTATTGTTTTTACAGTGACTATGGTCATCATATTTTGCACACACCTATGTATTTATTTTTATTTATTTATTTTGTATAATTTTTCGTCTATTCTGATGTCTGTTTTTGCTTGTCTTGGCCTGGACTGCTATAACACATCAATTTCCCTTCGGGATCAATAAAATCTTATCTATCTACTCCAGCTTCCAACATTCACAAGCCAACCCAGCAAAGGAATATTATGCACTATTTTCAAACAATATTTTATTTCTCATTAAATAGGTACTGTACAAAAAAAATCTGAAATAATAGTGCACTGTACAGCACTTTTTTTCTGCAATGTCTTACCTTAAACATACTGAATATGTAGTGTATTTTTGTTTTGTTTGGACTACAGACTTTGTTAAGCAGTAAAAAAAAACCTACATTTAAAACCATAACGTTATAAAATAATGTGTAAAATAATTTACTATAATACCCTGTAATTATCCATTAGTTTTGAAAATCAGAATATCCTTTTCTTCTTAGGGGACTGGATAAATGATGATGTGCTGTATATTCTTGAATAAATTACACATTCTTTAACAGGTTTCTTTTGATTCACAAGTATCCACCAACACCGAGATAACTGCAGAAATTTCATAGCCTCCTAATAATCCCCCTCTATGAATTGGCTTAATTACTCTGCTCTCCTCCCCACTGATAGCTGATGTGTGGTGAGCATTCTGGCGGACTATGGCTGCTGTCGCATCATCCAGGTTGATGCTGCACATTGGTGGTGGTGGAGGGGAGTCCCCATTACCTCTAAAGCGCTTTGAGTGGAGTATCCAGAAAAGCGCCATATAAGTGTAAGCAATTATTATTATTATTATTATTATTATTATTGGTCTTGTGCTTTCTAAAGTTTCAAAATAATTCCCTAAATCACGGCAGCAGTTCAGGAAACTGAAAAGTTTTACCTTTAAAGAAGAAAACATCTCTTTCCAAGCACTCTTAGTTTCTCAGATGTGCCAGTAATGATATCGGTCCCTTTAAATGCCCTCCATACATTAGCAATCACTGACAAGGTGCACCTTTGCCTTGGTGCTGGGCTGAGAATAATTTTTCAAACAATACAGAAGAGGCACTGAATTTCCATGGCACCAACACAAATAGAAAAATAGGTATCAAGAAAACTAACAAAGCAGAAACAATCAGAATATGGAAACAAAGAAAAAAAGCCAAATGTATTTAATGATAATTATAGATATATCTCCAAAATTATAGTGTAAGTGGCAAAGAAAAGAAAAACAGAATATAAATATAACAATAATACTGTATATGGTCGCTGCTAATTTATATTCCATGTAAAATTAGGAAATTGCTTTTCAGACCGACTGTAAAGTATAGTTAAGTGACATGTACTGCAATCATAACAACTGAATTTAGTTTTTATATATAAGTGTAGGAAACTAGTAATCTAAAGATTTGCAGCATTCACAGCATACATTAATTATAAGAATCAATTATGGTACCCCAAACTTAGATATACTCTTTGTTCTTACTTCATTTTCCATTGCAAATTAAGAGCTGGATTTTAAGATATTTGTATTCAATTAGATCCATTATCCTTTCAGAGAAATACCAGGATTTTATGATAGGCCTGATTTAGTTCTTTACAAGATGATTAATGACTAGATGTAAAGCAGTCAATTAGAAGTTCATTTAATAATCAACTCAATATGGCCTGTAAACACATGATAAATATGTTGTCAATATACTGATCAATTCAACTTTCTCTATACAACACATCACAAATTTGAATTTAATTCACAAGGCAACATGTTTAACAGAATACAGTAGCTCTACAAAATAATCCAAATAGAGTAATTTGAACCAGATCAAAACTTGGACACAACAACCATTCAGAAATTCCAAAATGCATTATCAAGTCTGACATCAAAATTATATCTTGTACACACCGAGATAATTAACCTTAGTCTTACTGACCTTCCTGTTCCACAAGGGAGTTCTGTCTGTTGGTGTTACTTTTAATTATGTCTAACAATTCTGTTATAAAGCATTTTCTTGTTCTGTATATTTTTCATAATTGGTGTAATAAACTATTTATGTTACTGTTTTCTAATCATGAATTTGCTTTAATATTGGGGTTAGCTCATTTTGTGCTTCAAGTGGAATATCTGTAAAATGCTTTCATTCTTTCGCACTCACTCATTTCCTCAGAGTCTGCTTTCATGAAACTGTAAAGCTTTGTTCTGGACTCTACATGTAAAGTTTCAAAACATTTCAAAAGAAACCAAAGAACACAATATCATAGTTATATTAAATCAAACCTTTAATTTTTCCATTCATCCAGATCTTGGTTTTTAAAACATCAGGAAATGTACTTGCACATGCATTATACACTTTTCAAGTAAAAGGATTAACAAATGATCAAGGAAAAAAATGTATCATGGTGAGTATGTGCGCTTATTTCAATGTGCATATACTGTGCAATATACTGTAAATAGAGTCTTAAATACAGCATGCACCAAAGGTAAATCACAGTAATGTGCTAAAACATTTTTTAGAGTAAGAGAAAGAATGTTATAAACAACATTTCAGAATTTTGGATTGTGTGCCATACATTTGGTTTGATCTCCACCTAGTGGTATGAGTACTTTTTTCTGTAACTTAGAGACATTTTTATATTCAACAGGGATATTTCAGTTTTAATTAGGCTTTTGCATTACAACCATTGATTAGATTTCTTATTTTACATTTTCATTTGGCAGGTAAGTAAATTAGTTCACTGCATTTGAACAAAGACAGAAACCCTGACCTTAACTAAACCACAAACACACATCCACTCTGTGCTTTCATTTCTATTCCAGTTAATCAATGGACTTAATAGAGTACCCTCTGCTGTCATAGTTTTGTTAATTAAACATAAAAAATATTGTTTGGCTTCTTTTGCTACAACTTCATTTGATTCAATTTATTGAGTTCTTGAGAGTGTCTCAATTACAGAATGTAAAATTGATCACAGGGATTAAATCCTAAATTTAATCAAATTATTAAACAAACAGGTTTATGTAGTCAGAGAGAATATGATTAATTTCTGTACTTTTATGGTGCAGTACAATATACACCGATGGAAAAAAGAAAGGCAACACCTCCTCCTCCACACTCTGGCCCTCCCGTCTACGTGGAACAGGCTGAAGAGTGACTCATCTGTGAAGAGGACCTGATGCCACTGCTGACAAGTCCATTGGAGCCTCTGTCTGGTCCAAGCCTGTTGGGTGTGACGTCTAGGAAGTGTGAGCATGGAGTCTCACTGTCAGTGATGCAGGCATTTTGCTGCTGGCAGTTTCAGCAGCAGTACGGGTGGCAGATCTGAAACGATCTCTCAGATGGACCAGTGTGATGTATCGGTCCTGCTCTGGTGTGGTCACTCGAGGGCAACCAGATCTTGGACAGTCATCTGTCCTGCCCGCATGCTGAAACCTCCTCTGCAGTCAGGACACAGTGGAGCAGTTTAATCCATAATGTCTGGCAACACTGGCACATGACATGCCTGCTTGCAGCATGCCAACGGCCCTCTCCCTTGCTTCTGGTGACATTCAAGGCATTATGGAATGCACAGAAAAATGATTAAATTTGGCCTTTTTCTTGCAGTGACCTAAACTTCGAATTAAGGCTTTTTTAAAGGTGACCTGATCAGGCATTGATCCACCTGGACCTCATTGGGTATAAGTGCACCTAACAAGCTTCTGTGTGATTGGCAAGTTGCAATGCTTCATTGCACAAGCTGTATTGCTGGTCAGAGGGCTTAAAACAAATTGACCACTTTTTGTGAAAGTAAGCTATAACTATGGTATTCTCATTCCAGAAAATGTTGTGCTTCTTTTTTCCCCATCAGTATATTTTGTTCAATATTATAGGCCAAGATAGGCTTTGTCTCCCTGGATCCCTGGATTGGATTAAATGTTTAGAAATTTGATGTATAGATGGAAAAAACAAGTGACATACTGCACTTTAATCCAGCAATCCTTACATTTTTTTTCCTAAATAATACATTTATATTTATTTTGAAATGTATAATACATCAGTTGTCATAATTGATATTTCCTTAGCAACTTCTATGTAAAGGAAAAAATAAAAATCAGTAGAAATTCTGTATATACAGTGGTGCTAGTAAGTTTGTGAACCCTTTAGAATCTTCTGAATTTCTGTATAAATGCAACCTAAAATGTGATCAGATCTTCATTAACATAAGAGAAAATAAAACAAATAAAACACACAATATGACTTAGATAAAGATCTGATCACATTTTACATCAAATTTATGCAGAAATTCAAAAAATTCTAAACTGTTCACAAACTTTCTAGCACCACTGTAAAGCAAAGTACATATGATAAAATATGCTAAAATAAAAAAATAGAAATATGAGAAATAAAATATTCTGTGCAGCAATGAAATATTGTTTAATACAATCTTGTGTTGACAATTTGATTTGCTGACTGACTATTAAATTGTGAAAACTTAGAACAAGGACCACATACAGTAGGTAAAGACAGTAATGTTGATTTTATTTGACAATAGCCTGAAAACTGCTACTTTGTAATCAAGATATACTGTAATGGAACATATAATTGATCAAAGCATATATGTTTACTTTACTGTATATACATACAGAATGCTTGTTACAGCCATATAGTTTATGTTGTAAATAGAACCTTACCAAGTGCTTTCTTAACAGACATGACCAAATGTGTGTAAACTGTTTTTTGCTTCGTTCTACCTCATGGTTTTTCAGGGAAAGTTCAACTGTTTTTTGTCAAATCCAAAATAGTGTGCAAATCATCAGACCAATCACCTGTCATGAGCAAACGTATCACAGATACAGCATAAAATAGCACACCAAGTTTTAAACCTCTAAAATGTTTGGTTTCTGAGAATAGTAATTTTGTCACTATTAATTTTCCAAACATGCATTGGGACAACCCTATGGATCACTGGTAAAGATTCTGGATTCTGACTATAGTACTTTTTGAGAAAAGGGTACCTTATTCAAATTGTTATAGCACATCTACAGTATATGGGTATAAATGTAAATCAATCTGGTAAAAAAAAGCATCAGTGACAAAATACTTAGCAAACCTTTTAACCTACCAGGATAGCTTTCATGCTGACAACTTCTAATAGGTATTTACACTACAAATCTCACTGATTCTTTGGGTTATGTTGAGGAGTTTTGATTTCATTAACATTAAAAAATAACAGCATAAGAAAACAAAAATCAAATGGTACAAGAATTGTATTGCTTGCCTCCCTAAATATTAGAAGATCATACTGATATTCATGTTCATGTCTCAATGACCAATTGGTGGAGCAGATGAATGAATATGTTGCTAACATGATGTTGTGCAGTGATCTATAAAACTTTCAAACCTGCTGCTGGAATGATTGTGACCATTGAAGTTCAATAAACATTTTTATAAGGTTTCTGCCAGCAACATTCCCAGCATGCATTGTTACAATATGATAAACCATGATGTTTTTATGGTTGTAAATGTTAATCTTGCAGCTGTACACTCACAAGTACACATTTCATACCATGAATGTTTTGTCAAATCATTTCTCATTTCATACTTAAAAAGTTTCTAGGTAACACAATAATAGTCCATCCATACATTTTCTAAACACTTTATCCAACACAGGACACAGTTGCAAGGGGGTCAGAGGCTAATGCCTACTGTGCAACTGACATGAGGCAGAATACACCCTTGATGAAATACCAGTCAATTTTCACACCAGGACCAATTTACCCAGAAGCCAATGAATCTACCATCTTTAGACGTGGTTTGAAGGAAACTGGAGCATTAGGACAAAATGCAATGTCCAGGAATTGAGTCCTGGGCCCCACAGCAAAGCTAACCACTTTGCCATCATGCCATTCATATAATAATAGTAATGATTATAGTTATTATAACAAGGTCATTACCACAAGTCAGAAGGAGTGTAAGCTTATCCCACAGGCCTCAATACTACAGCAACTAAAACCTGCAACACAAAATATATTAACAAAATTCACCACAAGAGGGAGCTCAGAGCACACGTAATTTGAATTTGTCATTATTTTTTGGTCTAAAAGTTAGGGGATTGACATTTCATTTTTTATCTGTTAATATTCAAATGTACCGTCTTAAAAAAACAGAGATTCTCCAGTTGCATATGTACTGTCTCAATAATTCTTTGTAGAGTAGAGTAACAGTATTATTTATGCAGGCTACAAGTTCCAAGAAAATGTAAACTACAATATGAGCCCGCAAAGCAAATGCTCCCTTTTCTTTAACTGGGATACCCCAGTTATACCCCAGAACTTTTTTTTGTAATCATTTTGATTCAGTTTCAATTCAAATGCAAATTGATTATTTCACTTTGTAATAGGATTCAGAAGCATTCAGAATAACATAATCAATAGAAAGAATTTGTTTGCATGAGCATTACATTAAGTTGCAGGCAGTTGGATCAAGATAATTACATGTGAAGGAATTAGATTAGTTTGTGAAAAATCTGATTCTACGAATTAGATGATAGTATAACATACACAATCTAGTTTTCATGTGTGCAAAGTAGATAACTAGCGTGCATATGGCTTTTGTTTCCAATCTCAATACCCAAAGCTGTTGTATGGCTTTGCAGCAAGCAATGTAAATCACAACTGCGAACTATTGCTGCGTTTCCAAAGGAACAAGAATATTTCCAAAGCATTGATATATTTGCTCATCATCCAATCACAGAAGTAAAATGGGTTGTCTTATGTGAATAAAATCATCAATAATAAATTAATAAATTGACAAAATTATACAAAGGTTAAGAGTTAATATTTTTTAATTAAACTATAAATAAAAAATAATGTTGAATGAACTGGAGTTCCTAATTGCTAATTAGTCTATCTGAAATTACAGAAACATAAGTGATAATTAGATAATATTAGGAGTTAAAGCACACTAAGATACTATTGAAAATTATACATTTATACAACTTTATACAACTTGTTTTTCACAATTTCTCAAAGCAGTCCCTATGCAAGCTCTTCAGACTCATCAACTGACCTACAATAAATGTGAAAATGATCATGACTTCACTAGGAATGACAACACCCAAAATTGAAGCATCATGAAAGGATTATGGAGCAAACTTTTAGCTTAGGCCACTTGCCTGAGAGCTGACCTCCTGACCATTGGACAAGGAGGCAAGGATCCCCATGCACGGTGACCAAGAGGGAAAGGGAGTCACTGGTATTATTAAATCGACTAAAAATGGCGGCGTTATCGGAATGGATAAGGGCCAAAGTTTCCAATTGTGCCCCCCCAAAAAAGCAATGGAAATTGGAGACTCTTTTGCTTTATTTGTACTGTGAATACAATGAAGGACAGAGGTAAATGGCAACATCTTGGCCTTCTATAACTATTGAATTTCATAAGAGTCTCCTGGGCAAACGGAGTGAGTGTGTAATGCTGAGGCATGTAAACCTGTTGAGGTGTTACCCCTTGGTATCCGAGGCCAAGTTAAGTATAAGGGACTAACTGCCTGGATTCTTACGGACTCTGGAACAGGACTGAAAGCACTGTTGACCATTCAGTGCCCATGTGGGCACTGTGAAGAGGAAAACTGGCTCAGTCGTGTAGTACTGTAACTCGGAAGATACTGGACTGACCCAGAAGCAGATGTAGCTTGGAAAGTGAAGTGAGAGCAGAACCAGAGCTGAGAAGTTGGCCTCAGTAGCAGTGCAGAATGAGAGGAATGAACCAAGGGCTGAATTGGACGCCGGGGATAGAGACATGAATGAGTCAGGGAGATAAGAAGTAGGACTTACCTGTACAAATATCAAGCTTTGGTAGCAGCAGAGGACCAGAGGGATGGACCTGAGGCCAAACTGGACACCGGAGATCAAGACACAATGAGACGAGGACACGAGACATAAGGGCTGAGTTGGACACCGGGCACAGAAACATGAATGCGACAGGGACATGAGACACAGGACAACTGCTAACTGAAGCAGAGGTAGGACGCTGGACAGACCCTGGGCCGAGGAGATGTCTTCAGTAGTAGAGGAGACTGGAACTCAGGGATGAATTGAATGCCAGGGATAGGGACATAAGACAGGGCAACTGCTGACTGGGCCGGAGGTAGGATGCCGGACAGTCACGGGGCTGAGGAGATGGCCTCAGTAGCAGCAGAGATGGGAACCCGGGGCTGAATTGAACGCTGGCGATAGGGACGAGAGACACAGGACAACAGCTGACTGGGTTGAGGGTAGGATGCCGGACAGACCCAGGGCTGAGGAAATGGCCTCAGTAGCATCGGAGACAGGAGGAATGAACCCGGGGCTGAATCAAATTGAATGCTGGGGACAGGGACACAAGATACAGTTAAATGCACAGGAGAAAAGCAAGATTAAAAGGACATGGAGGAAGAACAGAGGGGCTTGAAATTCAGAGGAGTGAGTTTACATGGAATGATAAGGAAAACAAATACAGACCACTGAAAGAAGAAACACAGGGAGATTGCAGAATGGGTGGTCATGGGATTGCAGTGATGGTGGCTCGGAGGTTCTGTCCTGCTGTGAGCTGAGCAGAAGTGTGCTGAAGAGCCATGGTTTGTTTATTACTCGAATTTTAAAAGCTTTTTAAAAAAACGTAAGCTTTTTTAAAAAAACTGGGGGAAATTGCATGTTTGCTGCACTTTTCTCCTCCTTGCTTGTGGCTGAAAGCATGGTCCACGCATAGAGAATGTATGCAACTAACGTTAGTAATGCAGGTGGCGAATATGAAATAAGCAGCATTTTTTTTTTAATCCAGAGCACAGTTCTATGGATGAGAGGGTTGGCTCAGCAGGCTGGCTTCATTGGCAGCTCGGGGTTTGCCCTGGATTGGAGTATAGCGTTGCTGATGATGTCGTTGGGAGAGCGCAAGATACATTAGGAATATATTTGATAGGAAAATGAGTAATATTCCTAGATGTACATCCTGAACAAAAGCTGTTTTAACAGTTTAGTGACGTTGTGCTGTTCATGTGATAATGGGAAGAAAGGTTTCAAATGGGAGATTTGCAAACATGGTGGCGAATGTGCGTTTGCCAAGAGCAGCCCATTAAAAATTAAACAGTAGAAGTAACTGGATAGTCAAACGCTAGATGTTTCAAAAGGATGGGTTGACAATGGCAGATCTCGGTCTTCGGAAAGGCAAGACTTGCAGATGCAGCTGGCAGATGTTGAAAAGTGATGAAGAGTTAGATCAATGGCTAGCTGGTACACGGAGATTGAGGAAATCTGCGGTTCATGGCTGAAATCAAACTGTGCATCGGAGCAGCAAATGGGAATATTGATTGTATGGTGTAGGCAGCGTTATAATACTGTCTGTGCAAGGACGCACTCGAGACAGTGAGACTCATGCAAGAGAGAGATAGGATCTCGTATTTATAGCATTTTGGGAGAGGAATGGCTTTCAGGAGCTAATTACTGACAGCTGAGTCCAATTGAGCTTGGTTGTTGTCATCCCTCCCGAACTTTCGTTACAAACTCGATTCATTTGTTCAACCTGGAGAAAGTATGATAACAAAAGTAGCTCAACTGTATTTTTTTTTCCAGATGTAATTAATTGATATTACATCGAAATAAACACTGATTACATTGATTTACTGTGCTTCATGCTTTGATTAAATGTTGTTCCTTTTTGAAATGGTCAGGGCAGATTTAAACACCAGCTCTTCATTAGCTTCAAAAGGTAGTTATAGTAAAACATCAGCTGCCAAAGTTAGTTTTTGGCATTATCTGAAGCAAATAATTTTTCCTTGATGAGTGATTTGCTCTGACAATTTGTGATCCTTAGCAGTAATTTGTAAAGACAGTGGAGTCAGCGTGACACCATTTTAAGGGAGAAGCTTTAAAAAGTGTCAGAAAACAGATATGCTAGTAGACTGCTAAGTCTTACTGCATCCATCACTACTACAGTACATGGTTCACTCATGTCTTGGAAACTGAATTCACATTGATACTAATGTTTTAGGGCAGAGTGACCTTTGGCAATTGCCCATCCATTTTTCAGTCTATTCCATAATATACAGCATCAGCACATACTGTAGTTATTTCCACATCAAGGATGGATGGAAAAGATGGCTTCTTATTATTTTATCTTGCCAGTTATGTCTGTCAGTGCACACCTGTCAAAGGACGATCTTTTTTTACATTAAAGGAGAATATGCAATCCTCCATTATAATCCTAGGATATTGAAAGTCAGGGAACACAAAGGCTCCCAATATGATCAGAAACCTGCAGGAATACACTGTATGAATACATTCTTTCATCACAGTTTGCAGCACACAAAGAAGTAACAGATTTGTAAGGGGATGAAAGGGAACATATTTTTTTAGATGAACTCTCACATTTAATGCCAAAAGGTTAGTACATACTCTTGCACTAACCTATCAAGAATGATGTCTTAACAGACCCCATGAAGACATTGTCTACTTCCACAAGACAGTTCTGTCACCCATCATTCAGGTGTCCTGATAACTGGAAGAGAGCACCCATCTGCTTCGTATATCCATACCCCTCTTACTTTAACCTTTTCACTATAAAAAGCACATACCCACTTCCATCTAATTTTTAATACTGCCAATGCAGTGCTGACATCTCTGTCTACTAATCAGAATTCAGAAAATAAATGTTATGAGCAATTTCCACAGGTGAATGTATTTGTAATTACATACAGTAACAATTCAATATTGTACAAAATATTGATAAAGCCAGGCCAAACCAGCACCGTACTCCCAAAATGCAAGATTCCTTTGAATAACAAAACTTCAGTACAGTAGCAGTCTTTTGTTTATCAGTAGTTGTAGCCAGTTTAATTGGGAACAACTGCTCTAAGGAAACAACAATCACATTTTTCAGAAATGATTCTGAACTTAACTTAATTGTTTTTAATTTTTGAATATAATTATAGTTTCCTTACGATAATAATAGGATTGAAGGTAATGACAGAAAATGCAATTAATATTGAGGCACCAAGGTATAATGCTGCCTTTTATATTTACAAATGACAGAAGATAGCATAGACTTCTATTACAACTCTAGCAAAGCACAGATGCAGTACTCCAGCTCAGTCTGCTACAGGACCGGGCTGTTTCTAGATTCTTTTATTGAGTCACAGCTGATAAAGGTCATTCTCTAGGAACCCTACAGAGGAATGGCTAGAAGGAGGATAAATTAGAAACTTAGGCTCAGGCAGGGAGTTGCTAGCTTGGGTTGCTAGCTGCAAAGAAACAATGAAAGGTTAAGATCTGAAGAAGGTAAAACAGAGAAAACTTTGTGTTTATTCTTCATTGCAGTTTGTCATTTCTTTACAATTAAAAAATAGGTATATTTATTGGAATGGAATCTGATCCCTCCTATGAATACTGTATATGTCATATAATAGGCTTATTCTAAAGCTTTCATACTAAATCATTTTTAGGACTAGTAATATAGTTATCTCATGTGCTACTATTACAGAATGCCCTCCTTATGGGCAAAATTACATATTATCTTATTATTAAAAAATAATTATTATTAAAAAATGATTCCTTTTGTAATTTCTTTGTACTATTGAAGTTATCTTATTTCTAATCAAAATCCTCAGTCCTATCAAACAGATCAAATGAAGAAAATTCAGTTCTGTTCATATTCTGCTGTGTAATTTGTATTATTCATCCTATGTATAGACTGTTCTAGACTTTTTCATTTCAGATAATCTTCTGTTTGTCATTCTGTTTTGCCAGGTGTGCTCATTTCTAAGCACCTGATTCTCTAATCTGCCATCTATTTAAAGTCTGTTCTGTTACCATAGCAACCAAATATTGATTTCATGGTTTCTCTTACAGTCCTCTTTCATTATGATGAATTATTAGTTCCCAGGCTACTGTAATGCAATTCTGAAATGTATACAAAGAATCCTTAGCACAGTGAGGTGGACTCCCTTTGATACATACAGAATCTACAGAAACAGTATGGATCCCTTCCAACCAGCTGTAGCCTTTTCAAGGTATGTTCATATTTTTCAACACTAGCATTGTCTGATGAGCTTCTCTGTGCAATAAGTATTTGCAGTCAACGGAGGTGTCAAATCTAATACTTTTTATATTAATTTCTCAGTTCCTGTCATGTAACTGAAATGTCCTCTGTGTAGTTTATAAAAGAAACAGTTGTTAATATCAAAGAAAGTGTACCCTTTCATACAATTACTATAATTATAAACTCAAATATCTTATATTTAATGCACAGAAAGCACTTTTGTCTATTTTGTGTAATTACAAATACATGGAATTCTTATCAAACATTCAGGTTGTTAGGGAAATAGTAAGGAATGGACCCTATACAATTCCTTGGAACTCTGGAGCTTGAAAACAGAGTTAAACATGGGGAACCCAAATACAAAGTCCAAACAAGCAGTAGGTTGAAAGCCAAAATGTGTTAAAGCAAGAAATACCTGAGGGAGAATCCAAAAGTTGTGGTCAAAAGTAAGGCCCAAATCCGTAGGCCAAAAGGGAAGCAAAGACTGTCCAGAGGTAAGCAAGAATAGTAGCTCTCACAGTTAAAACCTAATATTGAGCAGGGAAAAGAGAGAGAGCTGGGCTTAAGTAGGCTGGGAAGGGGAGGCGTGGTGGTGAAGAGGTGCTGGGATTGGTTGACGAGGTCTAAGTGGTGTGAATCTTCTCTACGTAACTGAGGTTGTTGTCTGTGGGTTTGGAGCCCCCTGGTGGTTGGATGATGGTACTGTAACACGTTGCATGACAGCAACCAAGTTTTTTCTAATCTCTGCTATTCTAACTCCTAATTCTCCATGATGTCACTTCCTAAAAATATTAAATTCAATTCAATTTATTTTTATATAGCGGGTATCACAACAAGGCGCTTAACAATGCAAGTGACCATACATGTGAATACAGAACAGAAAAGACCAGAGACAACGGAGGAGAGGAACCAAAAACTCCTTAGTAAGGAGAAAAAAAACCTCTAGCGGTCCAAGGTCAACTGGGTCAACTGGCTGCCCAACCCCCTTGGACATGCTAACATTATACAATTAAAATAAATGAATAAGGGTATTAATCCATACATCACTTCTTCTGTATGTCAGTACTCCATGCAGATCTCTGTAGACAAGCAAAATCCTCCTAAATGATAGCTATTTCCACGATGTCCCTCTTGGATCCTTACGATAAATATAATACAATACAAATACAATAAATATCATACTAAGCCCCTCTCTAGTGCTCACATTTGTCTATTTGCATCCCTCCTTCACCCTTTTTCCACCTTCACAGCCTCTCCTTTTTTATTTTTTCTCTTTGTATTTTCTCTTCCTTCTTTGTCCTGTTGCCGTGTGGTTGGCCATTACCAGGTGGGTTAATTAAGTAAGAACATCTTATGCCTGACTTCTCAGTAAACATTCCTAAATCCATCCATTTTCTTACCACTTTATCCAAAACAAGGTCACAGAAGAGTCCGAACCTATCCTCGAGAGCAAATGGTGCAAGGCAGAATATATCCTGCAAGCTGAGCAAGAGTAAGGATAATCACTGGGGTTGCTTCTGGAAGTAGTGTAGATAGATCATAAGGTAAAATGTCCACCCTAATAGCCCAGAATAAATTCAGGGAACACTCTTCTATAGGAAACACTGGACTTATATGGAGAAGTTAAATTTGTGTTCATTAAAAATCTAATAGCACTGTTCAAAAAACAACCTTTCTGCTAAGGTTGCTCAGCCTAGGATGCCTAAAATTAATCTTTAGTTGAACCTTTGCATACATAGTAATTTGCTGTGTACAGTAGTTGTGGGTACAACACCTGTGTGTCAGATGAAGTGGGTCTACCTTCATATGTTAACATTGCTGGATGATTCAAATGAAATTGAATAAACCCAAATTAATGGCTGGATCCCAAATAGGAAATAAATATCTCAGTTACAGTATATTTTTCTCTTCTTTATATTATTATTGACTGTTGAGACAAACCTATTTTTCTTGCTGGATAGAGTTGATAGGAAAACCCACATCTCTGTTAATTTGCATCATTAGTATTTTTAAATGTTTTTTTTTCTGTACTTACATTCCCATTAACGAGCTTTTTAGCTGTCAGCTATGAACATTTTATGGAGAACTTAGTATGAATGAAAAACTTGTCAAACACTGATGCACCTTTTGAGTAGTATCATCTGATAGAATAGTCTCTTTGTAAATGCAAATCATGTGTAGCAGGTGCTACAGTACCTTCCACTGAGACTTTTTTCAAACAAGAGAAATGTTATAGTTGCCCCTTCTCTTCAGTTTGTACATGCACACTACTTCAAAATAAATATTATACATATGTTGTTTTTATGTTTAATGTTACACATTTCAAGGAAAAAGAAGACAAAAGCTGAATTTTGTACAAATGTCTTGCAAAAATGAAGACAATTCTTGCTACATGCAAAGGGCCAAGTACTGTACATTGCATTCAGTGAGAAATCTTCTGATATTATTGGCACATACAGTACAGTATGTACTGTATTTTAGTGCTTTGTTTTGTACAGTATGTAAAATGAAATTATTTTCTTGCCTGAATTGCATTAATTGATTTCTTAGTTGTGTTTTGGTGTGGTTTTCAGGTGGCCCCCTGTTTTTGACAGCTGGATTTTTGTAAAATGTTGAAATTATTAAATTAATTAAATTTGTAAATTTTGTAAAACAGTCACTTCTACGGAAGCTTATTAGCGCCATGGAGAGAAAAAAAAAATTGTTTATATGAGATAGTATCTTGTTCATATGAGAAAAGTATCTCATTTATACAAGATAGTTGTTGCGTTTATACAGGAAAGTATCTTGTGTAACGCAACAGGGTTCAGGTGGGAGCCCTTGCCGCATTAGGTCAGCCCTGCACTGTCTGGGGCTCAAACCCGGGACTCCCGTGTCACTCAACTGGGACCCAGCCCCGTGAGCTAAAGAGAGATCTCTCTACAGCCCAGTGGCTGTAGTCCTGCTATTACAGGGAATGGCGGTGATGTCACCGCTCTGGTAAGCCAGCTCTTACACACCACTGACAGCCGTAAGCGTTATACTTGTTTATACAAGAAAATTATTCCATTTAAACATAGTTAATTTGTTGCCTATTATATTAATACTGTATATTGCATTTTACAGTAATGTATATGCAATAATATTGCCCCATGCAATATTCCATACACTTCTGTTTATGGTTAACATCTTGTGTTGAGGAGCATAAACCTGGCATAAATTTAAATATCCTGTAGCAGAAGCAAATAACTACTCTTAGAGGAAAACCTTATAAATCCTAAAAGATGGTCATCATTATTTTTTTAGGGAAATGTGACAAAATGTATCAATGATGTGAAATAACATTTTAAATCATTTTAAAATTATTCTTTATTATTACAGCAGACACGATGCTGCCATTTTATGACAAACCATATAATTCTTATCTCTTTTTTTTCAAAACATATCACAAATTCCATGATGTAAACAAAGTGAAAAACATTTAACATATTTTACAAAACTCCAGAATAAACACATCAGTACATTCACAATAAACAATTTGTGCCAAAGAAAAGTTACATTTTTACAAGTAAACAGTCCCTTCACAATGTAAGCACAGTACCTGTACACAGTAAAACAGAGGCTAAACAGAAGCAAAATGTTGTACAGGAATCATGCCTTTCAGTTGTAATGATTGTAATATCTGTGGCTGTGAAGGGATTGTGTGTGCAGTAAAAACACTCTAAATATGGCAGTAAATGTGAGGAGCCTTTAACCATTTCTAACTTAAACTACAGTACATACTGTTTTTTCAAGCTTGTGCATACAAGCTTTTTATATCAGAGACTTCTCTTACTCTTATTTCTTTTACTTTTTGGGACATTTGAATTCAAAATATGCAACAATGATCAAACTAAAGCTGCTTATATGCAAAGAAGCTATGACAAAAATAAAAAAAGAGTATACCCACACCATGGCTCACAGTCCAAATGACTTTAGTTACAAAATGCCATTGTTACAGCATTCTAAATCATTTTTCTGGGTAATCTTCAGAAATAATTTAAAAGATTAAAAAGTTTTAAAAAGTTATTTATTTTTAAAAGGGGAGTTACAAGAATACATGTATTCTGGTAAAAAAAAAATCCTAAACCCTTCTTGGATAAAAAAAAAACAACATTTCACAATATTAACATATATATTCACATATCAAAAATACATCTACAGTATAAATCACAGAATCAAACACCAAGAACCAGGTGATGTGTTTTAATCCAGTGGGGTCTTTGAAAAAAAAATGTTTGCAATTCTTTGATTTGTACATGTGGAATTTATGTTTGGATTTTAATCATATACAAATACATTTAAGTTACATGCAGATACATTTAGCATTTTATAATTACAAAAAGTAATCTTGAATTGTGAACCACCATATGGATATGCTCTTTTCAAGAATTTAGCAATATTGTATGTTTAGGAGATTTAGAAATTATTTTTATATTTTTTTCATCAAGAACACTTCTATCCTTCATTTTTTACAAAAGAAATGCTCTATGCATTTATTTTCAGTTTTTTATTACTCCTTTGAAGATGAAGACCTTTTGAAGCACAATCCAATTTTTTTTTCAAAGCTGTTTAATTAAATGTAACATTAATGAACAAATAAAGGATCCCTGGGATTAACTTCAAAGAATTATGCATAAATATTTCCAAGACTATACTGTTGTGTTCATCTCCTTTTACATACTGTATTAACAGCATATTACTGAAAATAACAAAAGTCGACATTGGCAAAGACCAGAAAATGCTTTTCCATAACTTCATACTGTATACTTCCATTATGAAGATAATGGAAGATTTTGAATTATGTTTTATAATATTATGCTTATAAAATATGTTGATGTTGCACTCAATTAGTTAAGCTCTATGTGTGCTCTATGATCACAGATTCAAGCCTTAGTCATCCCAATAGCCAGCTGTGACTGGGATGTCCTAGATATCTGCTCACAATTGGCTGAGGACCACCGAGAGGATAGGGTGGGATTAGTGGCCAGGGCTTACTCAGCTCTCAGACATCCCTACAACAGCTTGGGTGATTGCAGGCATGTGGTGCTACTGGTACAGTAACTCCTCCAGTCAGAACATAATTTCCAGTATGAGGCAATGTTGTCTGTGTTAAAATACAAGAGGTTTAAAGGTGGGTGGATTAGAGGAATTTGCCAGTGCTTCCTAATTCTGCCTTGACTGCAGCGGTGGGGTTAGTACTGTAATTGTGAAGCAAGACTTCAAATCACAATTTGGCTTTTTAAAAATAAAAATTCGAAATTAATAAAAAATATGGTGATGTAGCCTGGAAGTACTAGTAAAAAATGTGTATACAGTAAATAGATAACAACAGATAATACATTTTCAATATTATTTCTATATTTGTAACATAAAGTTATGGAAAGCCACTTTCAATTAACAATTTAATATTACTGAAGAATACTTTAAAATCGAATGTGATCTAAACATATGATAATTAGTTTTATTTGCCTAAAGCATGACTAAACATCAACTGTAAACTGCCACAGTCATGTTCTATGTTCTAGGTTAAGAATATTTGTTTTCAGTTTCAAATTAATTCAAATTATCAGTGCTTAATGTCTTTTTATTTGACATATTCTACTCTAAAAGTATTGTTATAATTGTCATGAATAGAATTATGTCAGTGTATCATAAAATTATTTGTTGGCAAAAAGAGTCCTTTTGGTCTCAAATTAGGCTTGATACTTAAGAATACAAGACAGTTCAAATAGCTTAAGTATGTACAGTATTTTGTATACCCATTAATTAAAGATAACAATTATACAGTATATTAGTTCAGTTCTAGAATGCTTTCAAAACATCAAAGAATCCTTTACCATTAAAAAAATAGCTTTATTTTAATAAATGCATGCCTTTTATTAAACACAACACATGGAAAACAGAACAAAAAAATAACTTATTAATTTATATCCTTCACCAGGGAAATTGATGTAAATTCCATATATTGTTAAGTTCTTCATCTCTGGTCGTGTACTGTGTAATTTCCAACACTTCAACAATAGTATGAAACAGTGGATTCAGCTGAGTTCTGCTGACTGACCCAATTATATACATAATTACATCGTTTTACAAGTTATTAATATAAGGCTGTATTAAGTAAGAATATCTCTTTACTTTCACGTTAATTTCCACAATTGTTTGTTGAGGTCTACTGAATATTTTTCCCACACACAGATATTTTGTTTGCCAAAAAGTTTCTACAAAGATTAATGAAAAAAACATACACCAAACTGTTAGGTGGTTTACATAATTAATTATATCCCTTGCACTATGGTGATTATGAAATGCAAATATGGACTTAAATGATACACCATTCAAAACATCACATCATGCGAAACTTTACAATTGTCTTAAAATAACTACAGGCTTGTTAGACTAATGTAATTGTATTAGAAGTAATAATATTCATTTGTTCCACTAGATCACTTGTAATCATAGATGATACAAAAATAAATATTTAAAAATGGCTATGTCTGTAAACAAATATCTTTAATAATAACTTATTAATTTTACATTATAATTCACATACTTTGAGAGAACATTTCTCCTTCAAAATCAAAGTGTTTGTTGCTTTGTACTTGTCTTATCACCTCCCCTGTATGTAATGGTCTGAGTAAAATGAAAGCAATATCAGACCTTTGAATATGGGTTTTTGTGCAATTAAATGTTAATATAGAATTAGAGATGATCAGAGCAGTTCTTATATTGTTGTATTAAATGTAATGGTCATTTTTCCTAATTTCTACATTTTTCTCTTTATTTTCTAGCATGGAAGCATGAATGATTTGAGCTATGTATTTTCTGGAAGACAATATCCACTGCAAACTCCTTTTATTGTATGTTCTTTAAAAAGTATATGGTTATATTATCTTTTTACATTGGGATTTATTTTTTACAATATCCTGTTTTTTTTCAAATGCTCCCCCGAATTCATGACCCTAGAAATCACTTTTTACCAATATGAAGAAGCTTACAGCAGTGACAATATACTGTATTGAAGAGAATTTGGGTCATCAGAGAAGATACTTCAATTGCAAAATCTGGATAATTAAATTTATGCAGAAGTTAATTTTTCAGATAGAAATAAGTTATACTCATATACAAAACATAGCATGCAGTAATAGATTATAGTCACTTGCTCGGGGGACACACACTGGTTGTCCTAGTTGCGCCATTCAATAGCGATACAGTACCTACAGTATGAATGTCAATGCAATTGTGATGTCATTCGTAAGGCAAATTGTTAATTTGATCAATTACATAAGTGACATCATCACCCTCTGAAAACTAGACAGTGTAGAACTCTGCAATAGCAGAGGACCAGTCTTTTGGCATAGCTGAGTTATCCACTATGTTCAGAGTGTTGTAATGCATACTCGGAGCCCATGAGCAGCTGGGAATGAATTCCAAAAAAGCAGGGAGAGCTTTTCATACTGTAGCATCCAATTGAAAGGATATGTTCATGTTGGCTTTATCTCCCCTTTACAAGTTCTGTATAAGGATAGTATTGGAAGTTAATTAATACATTAATTAACAATTGCTGATCGTAAACTGGATGGTAGTAAAAAAAAAGCGAATTGTCTATTATACATTTAAAATTAGTATGTTTGATCCTCCTCCAATTACTCATGTCATCTAGCTACAGAACAAGTAAAACAGAAAGAAAAAAACAATTTTTACTGATGTTCAGCAAATACTGTAACTGTGCACTGCGCCTGAACCACATGTTCATGTCTGTGGCTGCTAGCACGGCTGTAGACTGCACTTGGGGGAATTGAAATGATGCTTTCAGAGTGTTGTCTCAGTTTTGACAATTGTGAAAATTGACATTTATTCAGAATTCAAATCTATTTTTAAACAGCACTTCATTTTTAAATTTGGATCAGAAATAGTTCAGTGTTTATACACTTAAAATTGAACATCACATTCGGCCTAGATGTTGAGAATCATAATCCGGAGGTTTTATAGTTGACAGTGGCATCAGTACACAGCATTCCTTCAAGCACAAATTGCAATATTACGGGAGCGCATTGCTGCCACCAAGGAAATAAATCCTCGCCCTTATTATACATGTATAGAAAATTATACATGTATAGAATGAGCATTTCTTAGAAAATTCAATGCTCTTTTTTGTGGTTCATGCTGACCTTGAAGTCTAAATGAGGTTAAGATTATTAAATTATTTCTGTCTTCTGACAAGTTTTTATTTCTCTAAATTGGATTTAACAATCTAAGTAAAATATATTATATTCCCCTTTGGCTGATGTCAGTGTATTTCAGTATCTTGGTATATTCAAAACCAAACTTAAGCCTAGACAAATTTTATTTCACTTCATGTCATTTTAATTTTAAAACAGCGAGAAGCATACATGCCATGATGCTCACTGAGAAAAGTCAAATGAAAATTGATAGATGGAAAAATTGTGGATTATCTGTGAGTATTCAAAATAACACTTTGTTTTAAGAAGAAGACCCCACACCCGAAACCACAGCTGTGTTTTGTTTCTTCTCTTTTCTGCTTCTACCCCATCTCTATTTTTGCAATGGTTAACTCCTTTCTCTGAACAGGGGGCCCAAGGTATCTCATCTTATGGCCAGGAAGTTACCCCTTAACCAAGGAGCTTAAGCCAAAATGTATCATACTTAAAATACTCAATAAACATTCACAAAGCACATGATTCTGGGATGCCGTTAATCATTGTGAATCATTCTTAAATCCAAGCTAAGCAAGGCTAGGGCTGTTCAATCCTCAGTTGGGAAATCCAGGTTGTTTATGGACTGTGTTTCTGTTCTGTGATGATGGTGAATCAATAGTGAGAACTCTTCCCCATGGACCAAAATGTAAAAAGTAGGTGGGTGAACGGGTAAACTTTGTTGTTCCTGATTAGGAGTGAAGTAAATTGAATGAGATGTTAAACTGAAGTCCTAACTACTTGGTTAATTAAGACGGCATGACATTGCACGCACGAGAACAGGAGTGTTAACCTTTCTGACATGGCTAATTCAATTAATAAAGTAATTCTCTACCTGATCTCTTATGTAGTAGGGCTGACGGCTTATAATGGCAGCCATGTGTTACCTTGGTGGGTGGTGCTCTTCAGTGGTGAATGAAATGGGACTCTTCCTATACTGTATGGATATAGTATGTATGTTTTTGGATCCATTGAGATACAATATTATTATTAAACATTACGTCCCTTGTTCTACGAGGTCAGACTCATCAGCTGCTTAAGTTCTTTTAATGTAAGACAGACATGTAAATTCTTCAATTCAATTCCCAATGAATAGTCCATAAGCAAAAATGACACATCAATGACTGTTCTTTGCTTCACTTGAATTATGTCCTACTCAACAATGGAAAAGTCACCTTTGTATTTAGTTTTCAAAGAAGGTCTCATGGTTTTCATACTTAGATATGACAGGTCATGTGCTGTAGCAAACAAAAGGTGTTTTAAATATGTAAATTATTTAACATTATAAGTAAAAATATGAAAACAATCCATTGTATACAATAAAGGGTCTGAAAACTGTGGACTGAATTAAACTGTTCCTTTGGTTTAGGATAATGAAGGATAATGGTATTTTCTCTAGAAAGAGTGGCGTGTACAGTACTTAAAAGTAAACAATGGACAATTCTCATTGCAAAACAAGTACAGATATTGCTTATGAGGATTTTTCTCTCATCATTATTTCAGTTTTATTTCCCAATCATTTAAAATGAAATCAATAAATAAATACTAACACATATTGTGTAAATGAAATTCCAGCAGAAAACCTGTATTTATTAATTTGAGGGCTGTGTAGTCCAGAGGCTTATACTTCTTATAATCAGCCACTCCTTTTGACTAGCTGTCACAACAATTCTTACACATTCAATATCAAATGAAATTTTATGTTCCACATCCAGGACTTCAATGTTCCCATTTTTAAATTCACCTAAGGTAATGAAAGCTGAACACTGTTTTCCTTTTTTAGTACCCACAATTTTCTCCCCAACTTCTAAGGCTCCATGATGCAAAATATCATTTTGACGGTCATCTGTGCCGGTGACAATTTTTATTCTGTTAATCTTGGTTGACTTATCAAATACAATTAAAAAGAAGTCTCCTGTAGAAGGTGACTTGCCCCAGAAGTACTCATCTCCACTGCTGTATGCTTTACTGGCATCATAATTTTCAAATACATTAATATTTGTATACAGATTGGCAGATGGATTATCAGGAATATCAAAAGAGTCCTCTTCAAAGTCATCATCCTTTAATTTGTTCTCAGCTCCCTTGTAAGAAGAATAGTAACCCATGTGCTGAAACAGAGATGGCTTGAATCGTATGACATCCTTTTGTGCAAGAAGCCCTCTAAAGTGAATGAGAAGCCAATCACATGGCATTTCCTGGTAGAACATCAAGAGAAAGTGAGCCAAACGTGGAAGATCATGCGAGTGGTATAGTTTCCCAATGTATCCCAACTTGGAAAACTCAAGTGTAACCCAGTAGGATCCTTCCCGTGAGGTAATGACTTTTTTCATAGCAGTTAAGAAGTTTTTTGCGCATCGGACATCATCTTCCAGCATCATATAATAATCCGAGAGATTGCTGCAAAAGCTTAAAAGGAAGGCATAGTCAATGTTTTGTTTAGATCGGAACCTGACCCTGTCTTCAGGGTCATTATAGTTTCTCTTTAATCCATCTAAAGCTGGATAGTACTCTTCAGGAGCATGTATAACCAGTAGTCTCCCAGCTATAATATGGTGGGCAAACTTTCTGGAGATGTCTTGCACTAAACATTCACACCATGCCAAATCAAAGTCTGCAAGGTGAACAACAACTACAATCTCTTTTAGTTCTTCATAACTTGACTGGTCAAAAATTGATTTTATTGTTTCTAGTAAATAGTTCCCTCTTTTTCTTTTCACAGATGAAAGTCCAATGGTTAAGTATTCTGCAAAAAGAAAAAAACAAAGATGACCATCACACATGCAGCACATGATAGTACAATAAAGTAATGGGAAATGCTTTGGTTTATGTCTGTGTGTTTCATTACTGCATAATTTTGTGAAATTATTCTTGTGAAATTAGCATGGACTTGGTATGTCAGTGCAAATAGGCATTCATTTTCCTGGTAATGCCTATTTTGCTCTGAAAGCTATGCAAATAAGGAACAGTGGGAAGGTGTAATGCTTAAATTAGACGATGTATAGCCTTTTTGTATTTTCATAGTTTCACCTGAAAGACCTCATGATACTGTTATTATACACAGGTTACTGTTTGTATAATAAACCATGAGTGTGATGACATGCTAAAATAGTGCTGAATATTTCTAATTTACTGATGTATTGTATCTCTTTAAACACTTGGTTGTAGAGTTTTTGCCGACAGTAATTTTCAGACATAACTAGTGTGTGTTTGCGTATTGAGGAGTGTTAATTTTTTTTCATTGTAAGAAAACTTAAGAGAAGTTTTAAATTACATCAAACTATATTATTCTCACAATGGGCAATTAACAAATTCTTCACAGTGTGAGGACTGGGCAAAATGAGGTCTTTTTCTCCCAAGGCAATTAAAAAATCAGGAACATTGATAACAACACTGGTACAAGGTATTTACTCTCATAACTATAATATATGACAATTTAATTCTGAATTAAAAGTTTACTGTAAATATTGATTTATTTGGATTATGATATACTTTAAAATGCTACTCACTTTTTCTAGCTAAAGGTGATCCAGCAAGGTAGCGGAATGTGACATTTATAGTTCCAGTGAAGTTAGATAAGTCTTTAAATGTAGGAACATAGCGTTCAGAATTCAGTTGATGCATTGATGCTTCTCGTAGCTGTCTCTTGTCCTCTTCCTAAAAACAAGTTTACAAGAAAATAATTTAAACATGTGAAATGAAGATGTTCATCTCAATTTTTTTCTCAGTTTCACTCAGACATGGTATCACTTGACACTACATCAGATATGCGTCATGTTATTGAAACTATACAGATTTAGCCATTCAAAATGCACAAGAGGTGTTGCGGTAAATTGCAGTGCACATGCCAAAAGGTACTGCATAATACTATGTGTTTTTTTAAAATTAGGTGAAATACCTTGTAAAACCACCAGGTGGAGGTGGGAATGCTTAACGTCTCATGTGCGGCATTTGGGCTGTCACCAGAAACCGCCTGGCTTCGAATCCCAGTTAATACTGAGGGACAATCTTTCTCCAATTAAAGAATTTACATTGTAAACTGTTTGATCATTTTAAACTTTGGATTACATCATGTAACACAGTAAACAGTAGGTATATTTTATAAAAGCAAGATTGCTCAGTTGGACACAAGTACACAACCTTCCACCTTCTTCATAAATATTTTAATTATGCATAAAAGTTTTTAACTTGGTAACTTACAGTGGATTGTGGTTTTAATGTCCTTGATCTAATATTATAAAGTTTATATGCTGTACTTCATATACAGATGCAGCCATTCAAAGTGCGCGGTAAAGACACGTACCGGAGGTAATTGGCTACGGCGTCGCGTATCTTGACGCAAGATGACGCGGAGTACCGCTTTACGTGATTGGTTGACCGACAGGGGCACTCGTAGTCCGTTGGTCTGTCGTAGAAAGATTTACAGTAAACTTCTTTACTGTGCCCGTTGTAGTACTGAATATTCATGTGGAATTTTACCACTGAAGGGAAATCTTAGTAGCTGAGCATAAAAAGAATAGGAGCATACTGCAACGCGTGTGAAGGCCATAAACGATATTAATTTTGGAATATAAACATACAGTATATGGCTGATCTCGGTACTTTAAAGAAAACATACACGAAACATGGTTTCATTATGACCAGTATTGGTCTTGAGATATTTTAACTTGATTTACAGTATTTGAGAGGTATGTCTTGACACTGATACTACGTAAATACTGCTCATGTATATGTTTCTAGGTTTATATTATGCATTTCATACGGTCAAATTACTTTTGAGCAACTGATAAGAAGCGTGAAACGGTATGCCCAGGGCGTTTTAGTTTTTGTTTTGTTTTAATGCAGTGCAGTGGATTGATTAGAGATATCAAGTACATACAAGTCATTTTTTAAATGTTGTAGTTCGTCTTGTAAAAATGTTACGAGTACATCATCTGTCAACAATTACACAGGTTCTGTTTCCATATTGCGGATTTTGGTTACGTAATATTATTTTCTAATTTCACGTTGTGAATATATGATTTGGGCAAACAGAGCCGCAAAGAAGTACATTGTGGGTTTTTGTTTTTTTTGCAGTTTTATCTAGAACAAGCGATGCTTAAACCTTTGTTTGATTCTTGTGAAACTATTCACACGACAGTTACCTAGGAGTTGACTTCAGTGATGTCACTGATGGGATGTTTCTAAAAATCCATCCACTGTAAAACGTCTTCTCCACTTGTCCTGCATATGTATTCGCTAATGAAGCTGTGTGTTCTAAGCCTGGTTCTCTACATTTCTGTATGAACCAGCTTAGAGGGCTAAAGACAGCTTGTGTTTAAATTGAGTGTAAGGTAATTTATGCTTCTAAAGTCATGGTCAGCATTTATTATTGTACTGTGCTGTAAACTTCTTCTGTGCCTAATTACATTATTTTATAGCTTTATCAAATCTGTACATTGTCTGTCGATAATGTTTCTGTAGTGCTTTTTCAGCCCTCAGCATGTGACCGTGGCGCTGTGGGTTAGGTTCCTGACTCCCATGTCACATGGTCTGTGATCGAATCCCATGGAACTATGACTTTATTTTTTAACAAACATTTCTTTGAAAAAATGAAACGTTTCCCTTGGTCAGAGATTAAATAAAACCTCACTCGCACCAAACAAATTTATATTTCTAAATATCACAACATGATCGAATTTAAGTCTTTTTAATAACAATGAATAGTCACCTATGCGTTACAAAATAAACATTTATATTGATTTGAATCGCATTTTGATTTAAATCGTAAACGCATGTTTAAATATATGTGTTTAAAGGCGATATACTGTATAAAAGCGCAGATTCTTATGGAATGTGTTCCGCCGGGGATTAAAAAATATATTTTTTTTTAATCGCGTATCTAAGGAAAATTGCAGTAGAACTTTGTTCATGCACATCATTATACAGTATCTCATTTTGTATTTCTATAAAAAAAACGTTTGCCCAGCCACTATTGTAGTTATTGTTTTTATCCTGTAAAGCGCTTTGAGAAGCACAGCTTTCTCACCACTTAGATTACTTTTTGACACCATCCTTACACAAAGCAGAAACTGATTGTATTTTCCAATAACATACAAGTGCAAAGATTACAGATTTTAATCGTCTTTTTTCTGAACCAGGGAAAATCTGATCATGTTTCTCTATAACAATAATAAAAAACTTTATTTTACATATCACCTTTAAAAGTGGCATCTCAAAACAATACAGTAGATGTAAACCACAGATTACAAAGTAAATACTCAGACAAATAAAATAATTAATAAAATGCTTTCATTCATTCAACAGAGAGAGAGCGTAAAACCTGGGTGTAACAGCTGTTCCTTTTTCTGATCACTCGCTCTCTGGATAAACGTCTCGCCTGTCCAGTTCTTTGTTTTCCTAATTTGCCGATTATGCCTGCTGCGATCCACTCCTACCCTCACACCTAAAGAAGACTATTTTAAATTTCTTTGCGCATCCTTAAGGTGATATCACATAAAGGTGATATGTAAAATAATGTTTTTTTATTGTTGTTATAGAGAAACATGATCAGATTTTCCCCGGTTCAGAAAAAAAAAGATCTAAAGTATACTAGTTAAGAAAAATAAATCTAAACTGAAAGTTTATTAAGATACTTAGAAGACAAAGGTATCAATTTATTTTAGTCAAAATTGTATATATCACCTTTAAAAGTGGAATCTCAAAGCAAAGTAAATACCCAACACTGATTGTACCCATCTGTCATGCTAATAAAACACCTTGAATTTAATTGAATTGAGGGAGAGAGGGGGGGAGGGCGAGCGAGATAACCAGGACGTAAGGCAAATAAGATACACTCCACAGGCATTCACAACAGCAACATATGAAACGTTTGCACATATAGTTAAGTTATTACTTGGTTTTCAAAGTGCAATGAAATACAATATTGTTGTTGTTGCTGTTCTTGTTGTTTTTATCCTGTAAAGCATTGTGAGAAGCCACCTTTAAAGGCGATATATACTGTAAAAGCGCTGATTCTTATGGAATGTGTTCCGCCGGGGATTCAAATTTTTTTAGATTTTTTTTTTAATCGCGTATCTAAGGAAATCTCAGTATAACTTTGTTCATTAAACAAACAGTGGCATGTTACATTATTATTAGTTTTTTTGTTAACAAGGCTTGCCAGCTAATGTGAATCAAAACCTGTCTTTCTAGCTTTTAAAGTCGTGCGATGTGTAAGCCACAATTCAAATAGAGAAAAAAGAGCTGACTGACAAGATTTAAGATGTGGGTGTCAATGTTGGATTAAAAAAAACACATTGCCCGACGTTTGTTGCATTGCTTGAAAAATAACTTTATTTCGAGAGACTGGATAAGTAATTCAAGTGTTTTTTTTAACTCCCTGAAAAAAAACTAATAATTTAACTATATGTGCAAACGTTTTATGATATGTCGCTGTTGTGAATGTCTGTAGACGTGTGCTGGCTGGACAGGAGGCTCTACTGTACAGAGAGGGGCGGGAGGAGGGGACAAGCCAATACATACTCTTAGAGTTTGATTAATAGGGAATATACTACAAAAATATAGTACTAAAAATAAGATACACTCTACAGACATTCACAACGGCGACTGTCAGAAGATAGGACACAGCAGCTCAGGCACCCGCTGAATGGAAAAGGGGCACTTTAATGTTCTGTATGGCTAATACTAAAGCCAATACTAATATTCAATACTTTAATATTCTTTTCTCTATGTTTAACAATAGTGGGTACTGGCCTAATTCGTCCCTGCTCCCATGTTAGGTGTTAATGTGTTGTTAAGTGTGAATTTGTACCTGTTTCCCTGAGGTCTGGCTTTTTTTCTGGAAAACCATAACTCTGGTCTTGTCCAGATTGACTGTTGGCGCCCAGGTCTGACAGTGCTGCTCCAGCAGTGCCAGGTTCTGGCGCAGCCTCTGTTCTGTGGGCGACAGCGGGACCAGGTCGTCTGCAAAGAGCAGGAACTCGATTTCCATAATTAATGCAGATCAGTAAATCAAGGGACAAAGCAACTATTGCGCCCGGGTCCTCAATGGGCTTTGACGTGCTAATGCGTTGGTTTAACAGTCCGGGTGTGGCAAGCCTCTAATGTCTCCCGACTTCGGCAAAAGGCACCCGCCTTTCATTGGAAGACAATGAACATTCTAGCCGTACATGTGAATATAGCATAAACACACCAAGGGATTGGGTGAGCTCCCATCACAAAAAAAAACTGCGAACCTGCACTACAGCGACCACAGTACAGTATGGAGACCAAGACCTTTTACGGGAAGAGACGGGGTGCTTCTGCTGCCCCAGCTTCCAAAGAGCGAAGGGTAAGCAAATACAGCAGACTTCATCTGAAATACGCGATTACAGCGCATATTACAATGTATTATTGCCGTTTTGAATTTTAAATTCAATTATAATTATTTCTTCTAGCCTGTTCTTCAAGGAAAACACCGCACGGGCGAAACGATCTTCGAAATCTACCACCAGGACAGTAAAAAAGAAAGCGGTAAGACATTTATTTTGACGTCTGTTCCGCGACTGATGAATACTACTGTGTGACTTTATTTCTTACATGAATTATGTTATTTTGCCACAGGCCGTGGGTCTCTGCTCTCGGCCACTGGCCAGGGTGCCAACCTGTAGAAGCAGCACCTGTGTGGAGACTTTTCGGCAGCAGCGGGAGCAGTACGACGCATTACTGGGGAGGATTGGGGGGCTAGAGACACTCCTGAAAATGCAGAGGAAGGAGACAGTATGTTCCAGCAGTCAAACAGTTGAGCAGCTGTCTCCTGAAAAGTGCCTCTCCCCGCCGCGCAGGTTGCAATGCCTGGCGGAAGCTCTGCTCCCCGCAGAGCAAACACCGCCTCAGGACACTCCATCCCGGCCTCTCCGCTCACCACCGCACAGGAATTTGTTGATGCTGTCCCCGCCGTCTATCTCCCCCCAGGAAGCACTGTTTACAGAGCGGAATTCACAGACGCCAGTGGGATGAATAATTCTCCCAGATATCCAACTGTTACCCATCACTCAAGAGATGGAGGGGGGGTTGTACTTGCAGTGCATCGGCATAGCAAGAGACGACCGCTACGCCGCCCTCGTGTTTCGAAATCTTGTGACTTTTGAAATTTACTGGGGGTGGACCACGTCTGTAAATTTCGATGGGTCCAGAGGCAAAAGTGCCTTGCCTTGCAATCTCCGGGAAACCATTAGTAGCACAGTGAATCGGAGATTCTCAACCCTTACTTCGTGAGACTGGAAAATAATTCGTGATCGGATCAACGAAATGCTTTGTAGAAGGAGGTGCTCTTTTCCTCTAGTCTAACAGTCTGTCCACAAACAAAACATTCCTGTTAGACAAGGGGAATGTAAAAAAAAAATTACTTTTGTCAATGGAAACCGGTGTGTGTGTCTCTCTCTGCTGGATGTCCCTCTCACTCTCTGCTGAATGAATAAAAGCATTTTATTAAAAACGCGTTTGCGTTTGTCTGGTATTTACTTTGGTCCCTTTTAACTGTTTTTCGATCTACTGTATTGCTTTGAGATGCCACTTTTAAAGGTGATATGTAAAATAAAGTTTTTTATTGTTGTTATAGAGAAACATGATCAGATTTTACCTGGTTCAGAAAAAAAGATCTAAAGTGCTACACCTAACTTTCTTAATTCGATGTATTTAAAGCAGTGAACTACTGTAGGTGTAACATAACATTCAGAAATACAATCGAGAATAGTTTTGTGGTGTTTGTTTAGATGAAACGTTCCTAAAACGTATAACGCAACAAAATTAAAGACGATTAAAATCTGTAATCTTTCCACTTGTACTGTATCTCATCGGAAAGTTTCTGCATTGTGTATGGATGGTATCAAAAAGTAATCTTAAGTGGTGAGAAAGCTGTGCTCAATGTATTTAAGGGACTTAAAAGTAAAAGGAGATGCTTCATATTGCTTGACTAATTTTAAAAACTAAGTTATAAATGCAGACGCTCCCTCGGTGCCGCGCCGGGTGTAAATATCAAAATATAAATTCATCCCAGGCAGAGGCCGAAGAGCGCCCGGCTGGGGTGCGCGGGGAAGAGCAGGACAGGAGTGAAAGGCGAGGTTTAGGAAGGCGTACAGTCTGGGTAGGTATAGATTACACTTTTCTAAAACGTATTTGAAAAATAAAAACGATTACAATCTAATCCTTCCACGTTTGATCCCAAAATCCCAAGAAATATAAATCTAAACGGGTAGAAAGCTATGCTGAAAGTTTATTAAGATACTTAGAAGACAAAGATACTGTATCAATTTATGTTGCATAAGCCTGATTATGATTAAAAAAACACATATAATTAAACACACATTTGCGATTTAAATCAAAACACGATTTAAATCAATATAAATGTTTATATTGTAACGCATACTGTCCAGCCTCCATTTCTCTATAAAAATTTACTCTATTACACACACACAATAGAAGCAGGAAGCAGAAGCAGGGACCTTTGTCAGAAGGGAAGAAGGTGACTATTCATTGTTATCAAAAATGACTTAGAATCGATCATGTTGTGATATTTTAAAATAAAAAAGCCAATTGATTGTCCATAATATTGCTATTCTATTTCTTCGAAGAAATGTTTGTTAAAAGAAAAGTCCAGCACCAGCTGGATTTGAACACACAACCCGTGAGTTGGTAATTGGGCACGTACTGCAGACCAGTGGGCTACAAGGGAAGTCGCATGAAGAAAGAGGCGAAACAGCCCTACACAGCCCTGTCGCAGTACACGAATATAATCATATTCTTATTATATTCTTTAGATACACGATTCCATATAATATTAGCAGAAAAGTTTAAAACTACCACTTTTTCACACGCTATTTCACATGCTAGTTAAATACTTCGATGCTTAAAATCATTAGGGAGAATACCGGTGTGTATTTTTCCTTTAAAGTACCGATTCCTGGAATCTGACTGGCTGACACCCTTCTAAAGTGGTTCCATTATATCTGATATACGGAATAGAAAGCGTTGATAAAAAAAGCCTGGATTCTCATGTATCTCATACAAGTATCTTTTAATACAGTCTTTGCTGTGCTCTTGAGGATCCTTGTGATATTTTGAGCTCTAGTTGAATGATAAGTGTCGCATTTTAAATAATTTTCGTAGTTAGAAATTATGAAATGCCCTGTTAAAAGCAAGGGAGTTTTTATGCCCGTTGAAGTAAAACAAAATGCCTGACAAAGTATGTCTTGGACAGATTCCAAGTGCTTGTACAAATGTGCTAAAGAAATTATACTTTGAGTATACGGTTTGTCCAAAGTTTTTCATTATTAATACTATTAGTAATATCTTTGGTAAAGGCTTTGATGCATAAATATTTCTGATAAAGGTAGGTTGTGTACTTTTGTCCAACTGAGCAATCTTGCTTTCATAAAATATACCAACATTTTAATGACTGATGATTAACATGCTGTAATACACAGTTCAAAATTAAAAGCTCAAATGCTGTACATGAGAAGTTAAGCTCCCCCTGGCGGTTTTACAAGGTGACACCGGATACTTTCCAGCATGATGTCAAATGACGCGATTAACCGCATGATACTGCGTGATACTGCGTGATACAGCGGCACGCCCACCGGGGTATGCCACGAAATACCCCACCCATTTTGAATGGCTGCATCTGTACGTAGTAAGAACACCACTTTCTCTTATTGTAAAAAAATACAAGTTGTACTGATTTAATACCACTTGATAGTAAGATTAATATGGAATTGTGTAACTAAGCAGCTAAAATTTTACAAGTGGATGTTTTGGAAACATTTTGACATTCATTTTTTAAACTTTTATTGTCCTTATAGTGATCTTGGGCAATGGATTGTAATGTAGTGTGCTGCACCCAGGTGGTTCAAAGCCCGATCGGAGAATTTCTTTCAGTTTGTTTCTTACATAGATGTGTAGGGGTGTTGTGCATTTACTGGGACAATTATTAATTGTAGTAGTAAGTCTCAAAATGATTCTTTGATGCTATCAGAAAAGTGACCTTTCGGGATAACTCAGCAACGCACACACATGGATACTAATACACAACAATTTGTTTATTAATATATAAAATGTGCATATAAACATAAAAGATCTTAAAGTAAGGGTTAGCAGAATACAAAAGGCATATATTCAATCACGAAGAGTTACAAACCAAGAGAGGTATACATTCGGTATACCATTCATTTATACCATTTCGTTAATGAGCTTTGATTACAACTTCTACACTAGATACTCAAAAGCAAGTACGTCATTCGTAGGAATTAAATTGATATCAACTGGGGTTGAGGTAACAATTGATTTCTCAAGCTGTAATGCAGAATGTTGAATACTCATGCAATCTGTGTGGATTCAGATCTCCCGCTGACACAAAGGAACAGCAACAGGCTGTTGCTGTGTCCAATTGGACACAGAAAGAGGAGAAATTTCTGCTGCGGCGCGCTGGCAGTGGGCTCTCTGAAGACCTGCTAGTTAGTCCTGGCTTAGCTATCAGAGATTGTGCAAATGGATAGTGACTGTGGGTCCAAGCAAGTCACACTCTTTAGACGGGAAAAAGACAGGTTCTTTCCCGATGTATCGCTAGTCCTGAATCCTGAGATTCAGCTGTTGACAGTTCCGACCGTAGTTCACTTGTTGATCAGGCAAGCGTTTCACGAGGCTTACTGCTGGGCTAACCTCGGGCAGATCCTTTGGTTATGCGCAGGCGATGTCCGGTCTCAACTCTTAGAACAAAGTAAAGTCTGTGATTGTCAGAGCTGAATCTGAAAATGTCCTGGAGGGGCCCTTTCTGGGCCCTGTGCTACCTGCTTTATCTGGAGGAACTATGGTCGCTCATTGTTTAAATGTATCAGCTAGAAAAACACCTTAAATATGAACCAAATGGAATGGCCTCTCTGTGTCCAGCACCACTGAGATGAGGGAGAGAGGGACTGGCAAGGGAGCAACAAACTTAATACCTGTATTATTAATAAGCCTTGCTGCTACAGACAAATACATAAAAATAGTCCATTATAGCTAGTTGTTGGCTCCGGCGTGAGTAAGTATCTGGATGAATTATTATAAGTGATGGTTTTGTGATTAATTTGTGATTTGGATTTCTCTGCGGAATTCTTTTAAGTCAAACAAAGAAGGGAAGAAGTGTAATTTTTACAATTGCTAGTAACCGGAGAACAGCTTATCAATATGTTGAAACCATACCGTGGCAGTTAAGACAGACGTGTTACACTGTGACCCAGCCACTGTTGTTTACTACAATATGTTATAATGATGTTGTGTAGCTCTGCAGGAATTATGCTGTAAACTTAAGATTTATAGAGCAGACATATTGTGTATCGCCTCTTATATTTGTAAAAACTTTCCAATTTAAATGCAATAATGAAATAATAATAATAATAATAATAATAATAATAATTGACCATGGACTTTGAAAAACTGAAGAGTTACAAAGAGCCGTCTTTTCAGCTTGGAATTTAACCTTTAGAGCGATCCTTTTGGCTATATTTTTTTACATAGCCAGATAAGTAAAAATAGATTGGATTAATAAATGGATTAAGAAAAATATTTCACACATATTTTGAAACCTTATGGCTTTGGAACAGCGGGAGGCGAGACCCAGCTGGGAGGGGGGTGGTATTTTGATTTTCCTACGTGAACCATATTTGCTACAATACTATTAATGAGTCCCTGAGGCATATCGTATGAGTTTCGGAATGATAAAAAATAAACCTTTGTTGAGTTTGCAAGAGAAACAAAAGGTACCTTTTGAGAAGTCGTGCATTGCTTGCAAATTTTGATGATTTTGACAAACAGCTAAAATTGGTTGTGTCTGGTTCCAAAAAGCAATGGGAGGTAGGACCCTGTACTCTGGTGGAGTCTGATCAGGTGGTATATAGAATTCCATAGTGATATGGTGCCAAATCAAGAGATGAGGTCGTGGTCTTGAATGAGAGCTAGGAGTCAAAAGCCTGAAGGGTTCCGAGGAGGTTAAGTACAAAAACGGGAGGAGAAGACGTGGTCTAGTACGAGAGCGAGGAGTCAATAGCCAGAAGAGTAGTATTTGAAAAAACTCTGGGACAAGTAACAAGTTACTGAGCTCAGGGAGGAGACCTCAATAGTGAGAGAGGTAGAAAAGAAGAATGAGGGTTTAAATAGTGTTGGTACGAAATGATAATATGCTGGCGGGCACCGTGCAATCCCTCCCAAGCTCTTTCAGAACATCTTGGAGATAGTCTGAAGGTTGATTTGCTATTACATTATTACTCACATTAATATTACTATTTATATATACAATTATAAGAAATGTGATTGTATAACAGTGTATTACTATGATCTTGCAAGTACGTTTTTTAATGTTTGTAATTGCAAATTCTTGCAATGCATTTTATATTGTTATTCAGTTTGTGTCTGCGTGTTAGCTGGTAGGCAAACGTTCAAGGTGAAAATTCTTCCACGAGGAAGGTACCTTTAAAGTGGAGAAGCCGGCATCAAAATGTTTTAGCTCTGTATGTTGCTTCAGCCACACAAAGATTCTAAGCTGATCACGATGAATAAAAATCACCCATTTTTCATGCAGAAAAAATGTTAACTACTGTATCTAAACCCATAAATAACTATCTAAACCTGTTTTATTAATGGATTTTAAATTCAAACAATGTCTAATTTAGGGAATGCCAAGCTATTGTTTCTTGTTAGGAATTTCCTTTAACATTAAGAGAATCAGTTGCCCATAGTGCAGTACAATATTGTTATATTTTTATATTTTTGAGAGTCTACAGAACACTTTGACTGATGAATAAAAATGTAGCATAATGCTAAATAATTTTACACCTGGGATCTGCTTAATTCAAACTAAGGTTTGTAAAAATGCAACCAGGTACTAGATATTTAGATACTAGATATGTTAGAGAATTTCACAAATCGCAATCTTAAAAATGCCTGTGTTTTGAAGGTTCTGTGTCATTTGTTGGTTGAGTTATTGAGATCTGAAAAATCCTGTCTCAAACTTAGGAGTATTAATAAGAAAGCAAAGGAAGTGAAAACAGCAACAAATAACCGTGAACAAAATAAAAAAAAGTTTGAAATTGCTATAATTAATAATTAAATATAATTAATAGTGATCCGATACGTTATCATAGTTTGGTTTCAGTGGTGTTTTTAATATCGCTTTGTTATTCTCGATTATAATTGTAATATACAGTATACTCTTTCATTTTAAGACTTGTTGTAAAGGCTTGTCTTGAATTGCCCCATTGGGATGCAGTATTTTTTAATTGAACTGAATTAATAAAAACATTTTTCTTTACTTCCACTGTTCCACCGAGTGACTTTGATGCTTAAAATGTTTATAAAGAAAGTGGAATACTGTCGTGTATTTTTTTAATTTAAACTACCAATACCAGCCATATAGAGTTTGTATAATATATTTATATTCCTAAATTAATATCGTTTATGACCATCATATGACCGTTTATGACGTAAGGTTGTAAGGTTCCATTTTTTTATTCCATATTAAGTGGATTTAAACATGCACAGTAAGGAGAAGCAATCGTTTCATTAACAACTAATGCACCACAATTGCCACCTGTCGGTCATTTTGGTCGGCCAATCATATACCGCAGTAGGCTGTAGATGTTTTCCCATGGTACAGGATTTTACCGCGCATTTTGAATGGCTACATCTGTATATCAAGACTATCCAATGACATTTCAACTCCTCCATGTCATTTGGCAATGATCTTTTTTCCGAAGACAAATTAAGGGGAAAAATGTATGTTAATCTTTATCTGAAGCAGAAAGGTCTTATTCAATCAGACATCAATCAGTGCCTGTGCTAACACTACAGTGTACATTGTATGGGTCACAGTTAAGTCTGACAGCCTCTGGAAATGCCAAAAGGTGCTGCAGCCATTAATCAGTTGGCATGTACTGTAGACTGTTGGCATGTACTCTAGCAAGGATAGAAATAGGAATTAGAATTTTCTCAGACAGCATGGGGCCAATAATAATGTCCAAGCTACCTACTATTGAGCTACAGGTGTACTGTTTTACTAGTTTCTAGGAGGTTCTCAATCTTTGAAAGAGAAACCCAGTAAACAGTGGGTTATTTACTGTGCAGAGGCAAACAGGTCCACCTCTGCCCATCTAACATGTTCCTAAATATGTGGCACTACTTTTATTTGTACAGTAGGTGCCATTCTGTATAGTCACAACTCCCGAGAGAGCAGGTTTGCCACTGTGTTAATCACAACTCTGCTGTGCATAGTCCTGAGAAACAAATATGATTCCTGCACCTTGGGAAGGAGTTCTCATGCCTGAATGAGAAGGTGAAATGATGCTACATCCTCTTGATAATTGAATTACCAAACACTGGAGGTGTTGTCTGTCTAAGTCAGGACATACTTTACTTACATACAGACATTTTTAGATTCTAGTTCTTGGCAAAAATAGCTGTGTAAAAATGGAAAAACAATACCCATTTTTTCAAACCTTCAGTATAAGGTAACTTTGCTGATAATTAGAAACATTGCTGACCTTGCTTAAATTCTCCAGTCACAATAATATAATCAAATATTCACTTAACTAACAGTTAGGGATTTTCCATATTAGAACATTTTAGTTTTAATACTTGTTTGTTCAAAACAGGTGTTAGGATGAGGGGCTTTGTACTGTATAAATTAAAAACATAGTAAGTACTTACCAATACATAGGCATCTTCTATATAAAGATTCACAAAAAGAAGGCAAGTGATCAGGGCACCTAAGAAAGGGATAGCTGAACGCTTCCGAAAGCACCTCATTTTGTCCAGATACTTCCGAATCAACCGCATGATAAAAAGGTAGATCCAAAAACCTGCTGTAAACAAAAATGTACATCTAATTAGCAAAACTCAGTATGTCTACATTGTTTTATAGTCTAGTCTCTTCCAATAAATAATCTAATGTTTACATTTAGATTATCCTTTCCTCCCAAATTTCAACAGTGATCCCTTCAAAATTATGTCATGTATTTAGCTTATTTACAGTGCAATTAAATTAGATGCTTGCAACTGCAAGGAAAAATAGCTGTTTATTTTAGATTGGTGGATGACTGTTAAGTAAATGCACACATAACTGAGTTTAGGGAAATATCTTGTGTGAGATTCATTTTTTCAGCCTTTGCTCAATCAATGAATGATTGCAAGGTCATCTTTGTAGTATTTGTGTAATTAAAAATAGCATGAATGAAAAGTAGGTCATACACTGTAAGAGTGCATGGCCGGGCATGCAGTCCTAGTTAGTGGTAGCTAAAGGGAAAGTCCCCCTCAGAAGCTTTAGATCCAGAAAGCATTTCTTTGCATTATTTTGTTTTTTTTTCCTTCTTTAGTATGCTGTACTTTACTTGCCTTCACTTATTCAAGATATATTTTTTCTGCACAAGAGAACTGTAAATCAGAAGCAACTTTTATTCATAGTTTTTTATTTGTAGGTTTAAGGGTAGGTTTAGTTTGCCTTTGTATTTTTAGTCAGTTTGTTTTTTAAAGCAAATGCCTTGCAATGTCAATGTGCAGCTGAATCTGTATCTCTTCCAGTTATCCTATTTTTATCCTATCTAAACAGCTTTATACAATTTTCATTTGATTAAAGATGAATATAAATGCAAACATTTTTCACGTCATATAATTTTTTCTAGACAGTCTGTAACATTTTACAAATAGTACACAATTTGATCTGACAGTTACATTTTCTATCAAAGTTATTTATTGTATGATTTAGATATCTAGCCATCAGATGGCAGTAAAGGTACACATCAATTCAAAATCAATGCTGATCTGATACTAGTGCTAAACTAAGTATTACACCTGTGTACACTATATGTATGATAAGAACAAAGGTATTACTTCTTTGTGCATTGTTCACTTGAAACATGAGGTGTTAACTGCCTCAAGACTGATACAGTATGTTTACCTATAAAATACATTTTATCTGGTGGCAAACAGTCCATAATATATTTGCATAAGAGTATAGGTCCAACAGGCAGCAGAGTTTTCATCTTTGTAAGTCTATGAAACAGTAGACTACAAACATGCCTTAGACAAATCTAACCAGGGAAAAAGTACCTTATATTTCACAGTAGCAGACTGATATACAGTTCTCACTGATCCTTAAAAACATATTATCATTGCTCTATTTTGCTCCATTCCAGCAGCCAGGAGAGCACACATGTAGTGAGCTCAAGGGAAAATGCAAGTATAAACTGACTCTTATTCTCTGATATTTACAAAAAAGTGAATGTATCCCAATATATATGATCAGTTGAAATCACTGGGCTAAATATAAAGTATATTTTTTCTAATATGATTAAACTTATGCATGGGATTACCCTAAATAAAACATTACACTCTATTGATCATATATACAGTACATTTATATTAATCTATTGATAAGAAATGTAAATTGCTTGACTAAAGCAAATTTGGGTTTGCTTATTTTGGATGGCACTGTACAAACTAAAGTCTTTAGTTTTACTTAAGTAAAATATAGTAAAGTATAGTAATATTTACTGAAGTAAATATTTTGCTACAGGCTGTATGGACTTCCAGGAAACACACCTGTATATTTTTTTAACTTCCTATGTATTACTAACTTAATGCTCTATGTTTGAATAATATCAATTTTGCTAATATACAGTGTTTTCTTAGGATTGTTTTCATTAACGAGTTTGTGATTATCCAATTAAATGTACCATTTCTTTAATCGGAGCAAAGTAACAGTAATTCATCAGAGACCTGCAATGGATGGTTCATGAATATTAGAAATTGATAGCCATCTTGGATTAGACTGTGCCTGGATTAAACTTTTTTTTCTGAAGGATCATTTCTCTTTGCCCATGAAAATATTGATGATGAAAAGTAAACCAAATCCTCCAAAATTGCACTCTCCTATGGTTTATATCCAATAAAACTCTAAACTTTGGCTTTTATTTAATACCAATTCTGTTAAAAATTTAAATAATGCACTATTTGAAATTCTGTAAACTTAACAGAATAGAGCACATTCATAAGTCAGTTTTCTCTTGGCACTGAAATGGGATGGCATTGGTTATCATTTAACTTAACCATCTGCTTGGGAAACTATTTGTTTCAAGCATTGTATTCGATCTAAACTAAAGATCTGTCTGGGAGACTGTCCACTTTTTCTGTTTATAAAGTTAAAGGAAGTCCAAATATATTTGGTACTTTTAGTTAATAAGTCTGTATTCTACTGCATAGTGCAGTTTTGTTTGGTTGAGTTTGGTCTTGGATGATGACTTTTTCACAATTTTTTGTTTGCTGTTTTTGGTTCATTTGACAACCATTCTAATCCAAGCACTACATTAATACAATTTTATACTGAGGAGTGTTTCAGAACATGACAGCAGTCTGTTTTATTATATCTGCCTGTATTACTGCCTGTATGGTTCTACTCCATATCCCCACTGCTGTTTTGATCTGCTTTGAATTGATGTCAGTCCTGTTACCATGCAGTGATAGTGCACATTCTCAGGTGTACCGTTGTAATTTTAAGCTTAACAAAATTATCTTCATTAGCTATGCACTCTTTGATCAAATTATCACCATTTCATAAATCTTGATGTATGAGTAGTTTTGAATATCCTATGAAAATAGTCATTCATACATACATTTTCTAACCTCTTTATCAGACACAGGGTTGCGGGGGAGCTGGAACCTATCCCAGCAAGCAACAGGCACAAGGCAGGAAAAAGCCTGAATGGGATCCAATGGCAGGCACAGGCACAGACACAAACACACACACATACTCAAACCAGGGTCAATTTTACCAGAATCAATTAACTTAACAGTATGTCTTTGGATTGTGGGAGGAAACTGGAGCACCCATGAGAAAACCCATGCAAACACAGGGAGAACAGTCAAACTCCACACAGGAACTCCAGGAACTAAACCTAGGGCTCCTGTGCTGCAAGGCAGTAATGCTAGCTACTGCATCATTTAAAAAAACAACAGACTTAGAATACTTAGAATGCTGACAAATGTTTAGAAACAGTAACCAAGCAATTTTTTTATGCTGTATTTTTAACCTTTTTTTTACATACTGTACACAAGAACTAGCACAGCGATTCTCAGTCCTAGTCCTGGAGTATTCATGTGTTTGCTGGTTTTGCCAAGTTCTTAATCACAAGCTAATTTGTTGCAATTATCTATTTGATATATTTTTGTGAATGTGCTTTCAGCTCCTACAAAGCTGAATAAGATTTATAATTGGTATAAATCTTGTGCTAATTAAGGTTTCAAGACAACCTTCATTCGAATGTGCAAGTTGAAATTTAACCAATTGGACTCAAGCAGAAGGTAAAAAGCACTGAAGCGCAGTGGGAGTGTGAGGTACTGTCATTCCCTCAAGTCTGTTCATCATCAAAGATCAGCTCTTAAGAACAGTGTACTTCAAAAAAAAGGGAGTACCTTCTTAATTAGTAATTTGAGGAGAGACTTTGAAATGTTCTGTGTGCTGATGTTGTTGGAAATAAGGCTGAAAAATGTCTAACCTGAAAAAAGCAGATCAGTTACAGGCCCCGATTAGCACTGGAGAATTAGAACAAAAATCAACAGACACATGATTGAGACCAATGGTTCTATTGAATTAAACATAACTGAAGCAGAATGTAAGAAATAAAAAAGAAATAAAGTTGTATGGATTAGCTTTCACCCTTCTCAATAGATATTCATAAATAAACATGAATAATTTGTTGTGATGACTCAATATTGAAGAAAGACATTTCATATAGATTTTTCCCTTGCCCTAAGTGGGACCTTTACTGATCTTTAGGGCTATACTATGCAATCAATAAACATATCTGTCAATTTGGCAATTAGGCCAAGGTTTAGGTTATACACACTTTTTCTGCACCATGATACTTTTCAGGAGATATTTCATAAATAAATGGATAATGAATGTTGACAAAACTACCAGCTACTAAATGAGCCAGATGTGCTGAATGGCCTCTGCCTGTTTGTAACCTTTTTTATGTTCTTATTACGCAGGCCAAATAAAATATTATACTTTTGCCTTGTTTCTTTTGTATTTGTTACATTGCAAGGTTCCAATGCATTCCAGTCACAAATTTTATGGAGCATTAATAGATGAAGCCTTGAAGGTAGTAAAAATTCTGATTATTTTCAAAATTCTGATTCTTTAGTGGTGGACAGATAATTTTTAATAATCAACATGAATAATCACTGCCATAGATCCTGTATATGTTAGAATCTATATTGAAAGTGTAGGGACAGTTATTTTAATTAGAATTAAGTGTTATTAAGGATTTCTAATCATGTGTTCCTTGACCAAGCAGCCTGGTGTCTTCAAGTGTAAGGGTACAGGAATGGAGCTAAGGAGGTGCCTCTTTGTGATCTCACCCACAGAATGACCTTGTGATCTTTGCATGTGGGAAGATAAGGGATACCCAGTACCAGTACTCTTAATGATGGAATTCCACTACTGATATCTGGATGTCTAGCAGAACATTCTAGGCACATCTGGACATGATCCACTACCACCAATGTACAGCACTCATCTGGATGATGTGAGGGCTGCCATAGTGCACCAGAACACTCACCACACATTAGCTATCAGTAGGGAGGAGAACAGAGTGATGAAGCCAATTCATAGACGGGGATTATTAGGAGGCCATGATTGGTAAAGGCTAATGGGAATTTTGGCCAGGATGCCAGGGTAACACCCGTACTCTTTTCAAGAAACACCTTGGGATTATTAATGACCACAGAGAGTCAGAACCTCAGTTTTAAGTCTTATTTGAAGGATTCCACCATTTTATAGTGTCTCCTTCACTATACTGGGGCATTTGGATCCACACAGACCACAGAGTGAGTGCCCCCTGCTGGCCCCACCAACACCTCTTCCAGCAGCAACCTTAGTATTTCCCAGGAGGTCTCCCATCCAGATAGTAACCAGGCTCACACCTGCTTGGCTTCAGTGGGTTACCAGTTGTGAGTTGCAGGATGATATGGTTGCTGGCATAAACGTAAAGAGTAAGTATTGTAGTTATTTCTTTCTTCAGATGAATTGTGGAGAGTAAGAATAATGCAATCACCAACATCATCCACTTGGGCAACATTTTACACCCTTCCTTTGTTTTCATATAATTGTGGAATCTGTTTTTCCCCAATGAACTCTCTGTCTCCAAAGTTTCTTTTAGCTTTTACTGTATAACTTTGTATATTTAAGTCTATTAAGTGTACATACTGTATGATTTTTAATTATTCTTGTTTTTGGGTAAAAAAATATAATGAGCGACAATTCTCTGCTTTGTGTAGAGAAGGGTCCTTCCAATTTACTGTAGGTAAAAATTCAGGTTACAGTACATAAAGACTTGTGGAACAGAAACTTTACGTAGGTCAGGGAGTGGGTGTGCAGTAATGTAAAGGCTCAGAAATGGAATATGACATCCACAATCATGAGTACTGTGTTAAGAATAGTCTTACAAGCATTCACGCAATGCGTATGACTGCAGAATCTGAATAATTATTACCATAAGTATTTAGAATGAACTTTTACAGTATACTGTATATTATCTTTCATTCCAAATATCTTTACATATAGGAGGGAGACCCACTTTTCCCATCAACAAATGTGCAGCAGTTACAGTACTGTGTCCCAGAAACCACACTACAGAGAAGATTAGGTAGAGAACTAATACATTTCTGCTCCAAATAAAATAAGGGGGCACTTTAGGAAGGCCAGATTGTTCAGACTGGAATTTAGCCAGGAAACTGGGGTTAACAATGTAACAGCAATTGCAATGAGATCTTTATTGACCACAGTATAGACTGCAGCTTAATGTCTCCTAAATAAACTATACTTCTGATGAATTAACATATCTTTGGATTATATTTTTTGGCTAGTAGCATCATCTCTACTTTAATTTTCTTTTTGTCATATGAGATACAGAATCAACCTAAGGTTATTAAGATTTAGTGTGATTGTACAATTACTGTACAAAATAGCTATAATTGGTCTTCATTATTAGGTTCAATTTTCTCTAGATTGTTGTTGTGGTTTCTTAATTGATATATTAACATTTTAAACTGAAAAAAAAAATCTTGTTCTTTCAGGTTCACTTGTGAATCATGCACAGTCACTAACATTAAATACTATTTAAACTTTGTGGAAATTTCAGGATTGTTAGTGTTGTAGTTGTACTATAATCATGCTTATCGTACTGTACATGACTACATTTGCACACAAACATCCATGCATGCATTATCAGTAAGTTGAATATCCCAATAAGGGTCGTAGAAATACAGATTTGACCAGAAGTAATAGACACTAGGCAGGGCTAAGGTAGTGCAGCTTCTCTCCTGCTGTATAGGATGACATTTCGTCAGAGGGACATGGAAGATAGAAGCAGCCAGAATAACCTGTTAAGCCTTCCCAACAAGTCTTTGGAAGATGGGAGAAAATTACAGAACCCAGAGGAAGGCCATGTTAACACAGGGAGAACTGCAAACTTCACACAGACTAATACATAAGTCCAAGGAGTTGTAAGGAAGCAGCTCTAACACTGTGCCAACATGCTGCCTTACATTTCAATCAACACACCAAGACTAATAATGGTGATTTGTCCAATGTTGACAATACAGAGATGATATTAAGCCAATTAAAATCACTATTCACCTTACAGTTAGCATTCTGGAATGACATGAAGTTTAAAAATTTATTCTGACCTGACATTTCAAAACCTTTTACTATGTCTGACTCAGCAGTAAAAACTGCATTCACCATCACTGAAGAACATTGCAGTTTCTTATTTGATGACTCTGGCAGTTTGAACTGGAAAACGAACATTGTCTGCAAATTTCTGAGAGCATATAGAGATCTCTAGCCACAACTTATTTTAGTTCTAAGTGCAAAAAAATGGTTAAATGATTAAAGTGTCTTGTTTCTTTTTGAATACCTTTAATTGTAAAGAAGTTGTGGTTAGAAATTAAAAAAAACACAGTATATAATACAAGGTCTAAAGCGTATCCATAAACTTTAAAGACATTATTTTTATTGATCTAACTGTGACTGTTATTACATTGCATAATTTTATTTTGCATGGCTTCTAGAGGAGGGCAAATTCTTTTGTATCACTAGATGAGTCAATGTACTGTACTGTATATTGTACTAGATTCTCATATGTCACACCATTCTGGGACCCTTAATACATGATTTGTGTAAGAAAATCGCAAGGGAAAATGGCAACAATTTCATTTATATTACTCCATAGAAAGAACAGTAAGTACCTTTTCTCTTTAACAACATGGACGTTTCTACTGTTGTGCTACTAGGACGTAAGGGCATACTGTAGGTAATGACCCATATGACTAGTGGACACAAATAATACCTGGTTATCCATCATATAGGCTAAATGCTGTCAACACATATCATCTACTGTGCAAATGTAGAAAAGCAGTTTCAATCCACAGTATATGCAATGGTTTCTGTTGTTATAACAATTATGAAGAAGAATACTGGTTTATAGTGTCATATAGTTTGTTCATTAATTCAGTTTTCTGAATCTATTTGAAAATCCTTAGCAAACAGCACTAACTTAAAAAATGAAAAATAGGTAAAAAGTACAATAGATACAAGTTATGTCTTAAATCCCTCATACAGTATGTCCAAGTCTTTGTCTTTCTCAATTATATTAGTCTTACCCTTTTCAGGGTACCATCTTTAATTTTGTTTTATTTTGTTTAGAAGAATATGTGTTTTCACTTGCAAAATGCAGAATGTACTGCAATGCTGTTTATTCTTCATTCAAATTGAAAGTGGGGCTTGCAAATGCAGTACACAGCTGTGTTCTCTACCTTTTGCTTTTCTCAGTTATTCGTACTCTGTTATCAGGAGACCTACATCAATTTATATATATTAAATGTACTAATAGTTCCGTTGCTTATTTGCCTTGAGTACTTTTCATATCTTCAGGGAAGCTTTCACACTATTTCTTAGTGGTCACTTATCTATTATGAGAATTATATATTATAATCAGCTCTTGATGTATTACAATGCTAGGGACAGACCCTAAAGAGTCTCGAAAGAGACTTCTGCTTCTGTCTTCTGCATATACAAAAGGGTAAGTAAATAGTCATGGGCAGCTGGTTTACAATCCTCAGTGTTATGAAAATGCCAAGAGCTAGTTAAAATTCACTCACATTATTCTTAGTGGTTTTATGCTATTAAAACATAAGCAGAGATCGCAAAGCTTTTCCTTGTAAAACAGTGAAATACATCTGTTTCACTCATCTAGTGAGCTACAGTATGTCATGCTGATGAGCCCTAGTAAGGGGAGAAACAGCTACTGTATCTATAGCTCCTAACTAGCTTTACAGTATGGAACTAGAAGTCATTTTGGACAGCTCCACTACTGTACATTTAGCACGGTGAAACGAAAATAAGCTTAAACATATTCGTTCAAACATATCTATCTGTTTTTGGGAAGGAGAATACAGTTGAAAACTGAATGCAGTTTACAATAAAAGTTTGGGAGAGATGGCTGCAGCCAAGTTCAATCTCATCTCAGCAACTCTAACTTGTAGTCATTCTGATGTCATTTATTCAATTAAAAAAAACTGTTTCAATATTTAACTGTATAAATACTGTACATAAGCCATTGCTACTTTGCATTTGTCTTTTGCATTTCTCCTTCACCCCATCTCTAACTTTGCAGCTACCCATTGGCTAGATCTTCACTCAGAATGGGGGACCCATCCTCCTAGTCCAATAGCCAGGGAGTTGCCTTCATCCAAGCAAGAACTAATTCTTACTATGACTAAACACATAAGGAATTTTTCAATAAATTTAATTTTGGGTGTAACTCTTTGTGAAATGGAAATCTAACTGCATACAGGTTGAATTAACACTTTCACTGAACTCTGTAAAAGACATTGCGCACATTTGTAAAAAACAAAACAAATTAATCTCTCAGTCCAGAGCAAGCAGAATACACAATTATGCATTTGAATAATTTTTAAATTATCCGGTTCATGCCATTGTGCATTCTGTTGAATATTTGAATACAACACTTATTTCATTATAATAAATATTAACGCTCAGCAGATCATTTTAATAATTCTCCACATGCTCTGATAAAATCCCCCAAATCCCTCGTTGAAACTGTTCAGAGCACATTTGTCAAAACCTGCCCACCTCATAATTAGTAATGCAAAGAGGCAAGACTCAATCAAAAACAAAAATGTTCATAATCGAGCTTGAACTACAGCAAAAAAGAAGAAGAGCCACAATGTAAGAAGGATCCATTATATTCATACATTAAATATAGGAAATAAAATACAACAATATAACAGAAGTGTTCATATTCCCTGATTTGGTTTTTACTTTGGTTTCTTCTGTATTTTGTTACAGCAAATTTTTCGTAGTTTTGTTTTTCTATAACTGCTGTACATTTTTTCTGAGAAAATTTGAGGTAAATTATAGTTTGCCAAACCACATTACATAACATAATCAAGTACTGTGTGTCAACTTCTATTAGCAAATAAACTTTTCTTAGCTTTATTGACAGAGATTCAATATACATGAAAATCTTACAGAGAATATATATATATATACTATATATATATTGTTTAAAGGACAACACATGGCTTTATCTAACTTATAAAGTAGAAGTGAAAATTGTCCTCTGAACAGTATTGTCCAGCCCTTTATATACAGTATGAAAATGTGCACATTTATGTTCTTTGCCACAAATCTAAGATTATTTTCTCATGAAAATCTTATATTGACTAATAAGCCTGCTTTCAAAAAATCTGTTTTCTCAAAGTATAATATTCGGTACTTTTTCTTTCTAAACTGCAAGTAATTTTCCACTATTTTTTAAAAAACTATAGTATGTCCATACTGTATGTATCTAGAGATGCAAGATTTGAATACAATTTCACATCATTCTCCACTTCTGCTTAAAGCGAGTATGAATCTAGTGTAGGTAATAAAAAAGTCTGTTTTATTTAATGCAGAGAAAAGGAAGACACATAATATATGTACTCAATTTTGTTTGGTACTCATACTGATATTATAAACTATAAATAAACAATAATCTTTGGATTAGAGTAGTGATTTCTCTTCCACAAGCCGCCAGCAGGCTGTAGCATCCTTAAATTTGTCCATTCAAATGACTCTTGGTAAACAAAGAGCTCTTGAAACTTGAAACTGGAAATAAAAAAAGTGATTAATCACCTTGCATATCTCAGAGAGAAATGTAAACTCCTGTAGTTATGTTACTCATCTGCCTTATTTACAGCATACTTACTTGTACTTAAGTACTTGAGGGTGGTGGCTGACATACAACTCCCTATACTAATTTCAGTTTGTGTTTCTTGTTTATGTTTGCAAGGTGCCTCAGCATTCAATAACACAAATGGAGCTGTACCTTGTGATGTTGAGTAAAAAAATAAATTGAAATAAAAAAGGAAGTCGTAACCACAAAGTTGAAACACCTCAAAGTGCATCAGGAGCTGGAAATGATGGGATCGTAAATGTAAATGTACTGCAGTTGAAGTTCAAAGTCTTATAAAATGGAAGAAATGTTGCAAATTCAAGATGAGTATTGTAATTTTCTGGAGAGGTGGACAAATAATGACTTCATTGTACTTAATTCTCATTCAGGCAAGTTTCCCGAGGTAATCACCTTGGTATTACTGTAAATAGTCTATGAACTAAAGGGCTGTACTGTATAACGTAGTAATTCTTTTCATCATTTATGTTTTTCAAAGCATGTGGTGTTAAATATTTTTATGTCTTTTCTTAATGCACTGTATACCAAAGGATGCAAAGAATTAAGAATGCAAATGTAAACTGTAAAATGTAACTTTTACATTATTTTTTGGGAAGCACCACCCTATGTAAAAAAAAACTAAAACAGAACACCACTGGAATGGAGCAATTCTGAACTGGTGGACAACAAACTAAAGGCAAACTGTTAATAGAAACACCCCTGGTATTGTGAAATGTGCTAATGGGACTTCAAACTTTTCTGTGTATAAGACACTCATTTATTATTTAATCTAGAGGACTGCACCCCCAACAGAACATTGCCCACTATTGCTATACATACAATATTTCTATTGTACCCAGTGTAAAGTGTTCTATTGTATTGCCTTGTTACCAATTTATATATTCTGTATGCACAGAAACACTAACATTTAGGTGATGTCTATTAGAGTAATTTCACTAACAAGTATACAAATTCAACATGTCAAAAATAAAATCATCTTGGAAAATATTTAATATATATAAAGCAAAATCAAACAATCATGTGGAAACTGTTCTTGAGTTCAATTTTGTGCAGTTTTTGCTGGCAAATGTCAAAACAGGCCTTAAACTCAATGTGAAAGGTCTGGCCCCGGGGTCCTCCACTCTTTCTGTCTGGAGAGTTCCCTTAAGAGCTGAGGCCAGGCAGCAGTCAAGCCTTCAAGCAAAGAATCAAAGGTTGATGGTCCCCCAGTGAGGAAACACATTTATGTTTAGGAGAAATGAAGCAATTAAGGCCCAGATTGGAAGTATGCAATATATACTGCATGAAAGAAGGTATTATATCACATTTATATACACTTATATACACTAGCCATGGTGATACAGTATTCATTTGTTCTAGAAACCACATACTATAGTACAAAACATTTTCAAAGTTTAATACTAAAGCTTGCCAAAAAGACACAGAAGAGGTGCAAATACCTCTTTCACCTTCAATCCATCACAATCGGCTAAACTAGAATCAATACCAGGAGAAAACTACTGTACTTTACCTTTCACAAATGAGTTGGAAGGTTTTTAGGTAAGACGCCTTTAGCAACATGTCATTTTCTGAATGCTAAATTAATACACAGCTATGTTCCATTTATTGAAAAAAATAGGTTCTGAAGGAACATTGCTGTGAAGTCTGAACTTACTGTGCACTGTACACATTATTTTGAAAACATAATTTGAACAGTGAATGAGGGAATAGGGCTTCAAAATGAGCTAAATATCTGTGGGGTATTTAATTTAAAGTGGTTTTGCAATATCCTAGTGTCGTGTCATCAGTCTGTGCTTAAGATTGATTTAATTATTACAGATGTTATACTGTAGATTTAAGTGTAAAATGATTTTGTTTCTCTGTGTAATATTATTATAATTATTTATTTTGTTCAGATTTTTAAATTCCCTGACATTCATCTTCCAGTCCCTGAATACTATTTTTTATGAAAACCATACACGTCTTAAATCTGTTTAACAAAGTCATGTTTGTAATAATATGATATTTTCAAACCTTGTCATACATTATCATACATTTCCATTTAAAGTATGAATACAGTATATTTTATTTTTATAATTTTATTGTATTTGATTTCTCAGATAAAATTCATGTTGAGCCTCATCACATAAAACTCAACATTCAAAAGAACACAACTTATTATAAATCTTGGAAACGTCCCATTTTCATTATCTTCTGAAACAATGGATTTTTTCAGTCAATCATTTCTTCAGGTGTCCTTGAACAATGGTTCACCAGATAAATAGCTATATTCGATCCAGAGATTACACCTAAATCCCCTTACATAATTCCTCTAGAGACAACAGCATAAATTGCAAACAATCCCCCAAAAGCCAGTCCTTTGCTTACAAATGATATATTGAATTTTGTTCTTTTAATCTCTTCTTATCTACAAAGATTTCTAGTGCAGTCCTAAAGAAAAATAGAAAGTTCTTGCTAATCTATGTAATATAGTATATCAAATATCATATCATAAACATAAAAAGAAATGACAGCATGATTTTACATTATAAATCGTGTTTGCTGTTAGTTTACTGATAAATTAATTAAATCCACATTTAAAAATGTCAGATGATAAATATTATACAGTATATGACTTTTCCTGATAAATAGAAACTTTAATTATAACTTTTAGTATAATTCTAACTCTAACACAGTATTTATAATCATATTATTGTAATAAGATGATAAGAATTAACAATGATAAACCTCAAAGCTTTAGCTTTGAGCAAAGAAGACTGAAGACTGAAGGGAATTGATACATGCATTTAAAATCATGAAAGGTATTGACAAAGTGATTCTAAAGAATTATTTCACAACCAGCATTGAAACAAAGACCCAAAGATACAATTAGGCACCAAGAGGGAGTGCATTTAGGACTGAAAACTGGAGGTATTCTTAACTGAAAGTGCTATGGGCACCTGAGACAAATTGTCCAGCTATGCTGTTGAAGTAGATACTGTACACTGGGACCCTTAAAGTAGTAGCTAGACAAGACCTTAAGATCAATAAGCTACTAGAAAATAGATGAGCGCAATGAGTCAAGTGACCTTCTCTCATGTGCAACCCATCTTATGTTTGAAGAAGGATATGAGATGTGAAAAAAGGGTTGGCTTCTTTTGGTACAAAACATTCCATGCTTAAGCTCTTTTGAGTTATGGCAGGGACGGGAGTTAACTGATAAGAGATTCCAAGTGTGAGATGGAGACTCCCTAACTATGGGAAGATAAGATCGGCCATTCAAAGTGTTCAAGGTCTTAGGAATGTCCAAAGACAGGTGACCTCCCCCCATTACCATGGTAACAATTTGCGTCAGAAACGGCTGAAGTTTGTTATATAAACTGGAGCTTTACAACAATTCTCTGAACAATATATTGTTCCTTGCATGCAATAAACTCATGCAATAAACTCAAAACCAGAAACTATTTGTTTGTTACAACATGTTCTTATGACGGTAAGTTCAATGTAGAAGATGAAGGCTTTCTTCTTCACAGAAATACAAAGAAGAAAAGAGTATCTCAAAACTGTAATCACTTCAAAGAATAAAGCGCAGACCGGAAGAGTAACTCACTTACAAAAAAACAATACTGAGCGAGGTGGCTAGGTAAAACTGTGCTTAAGTATACTGGGGGATGGAGGTGTGGTGGAGAGTAAGTGATCTGATAGGTTGACTAATCCTATGCTTTCCCCTGCAGACAAAACAAGAGATCCTCTGTTGTCAGGAAGTGGGTATCGTAACACTGTTGAGTCATTAATAAAGGTTTAAGATCAATACAGTTTAAGATCAATAACATTTGGTAAGTTTATTAATTTATTGAAGATGCACTGATTCAAAAATATTTCAACTTGAGCATCATCAATAACAGAAAGAATCACACAAATAATTCAATAATAGAAAAACTATTCAATAAAATATACGAGATGTATCTAACATTTAAAAAGATAAATCAATTTCACTTTTCAACCTCACAAAATCTGCAATCAGTGAAATTAAAGCTTTTTCTTTCATTACTTTGAAATAATTGAAAGAATGGACTGGACTACTGTGGTAAACTGAATGTTATATTCAATTGAAATATAAACATAAAAAATACAGTCAAACTATAATGGAAAATTGCTCTGTTATTTTTCTAAATTCATTTTGTTTCAGCTTTAAAGGAACAAAAATGTTATGCGTAAATAATAATGAACTCTCCTGGGAGAAAAAAAAAAGTGTTTTCTTTCTGAAGAACACCAAAAAAGACCTTAATGAACACTTTTCCTTGTCTTCTCTATCACTTTATAAAATCTCTATTAGTGAAGCTTTCTGTAATGATCATGAAGCTATAGGGAGCACCTTTTAATGAGAAACCTTGATGAAAAACCCTTTTTGAAAGAGAAAAAGATTAATAATGCAGCCAACAGAAAGCAATTTTCCCACATTTAATCTTCTTACCTATTTTACATTATTTCCCCAGGGAATTCTGAACTTCACAGATACACAGCTCTGCACAAATAATCAATTAAGCCAGAAGAATCTCGTGATTTCAGCAGTTGCTTTGTGTCAGACCTTCAGCTACTTCAATAGATTTTTTTCTCAACCAAAATGAAAAAAAAAATACGAGCAGTTTCTATTGATAACAACATAGTAGCATAGAACAGAATGATAAGTCCCTGAATGGGGGGTGGGCTGGGGTGTCTTTTCTTCTTCCATTTTAAGAAAATTAAAAACATTTAAGCAATTAAAAACCAGAAACTTTGTTGAGTGCAGCATTAAAATCAGCTTATAGAAATAAAAATAATCTCATTTGCATTCTTTTGTGCTTTTCCTATCTAGGAAAGCTTAAGAACATATGCAGGATGCATTAAAGAGGGATAAATACAGTACGTACTGTACATTGCAAGTAAATTCTCCTGTCAATACACCCAGAAGGGTTGTGAAACATTTGTAGAAAATGTCAACAATAAAAAAGAAAGTGGAACAGATTTAGTGATCTTAGGCTTAAATTTGAACATAAGAAAACATAGACAATAACAAGTAAAAACAGTGGTTTTTCTCTTGTCCTTTTGAAACAGATGACTTGATGTGATACTTCCACTGGGACATTGTATAATAGTTCCTTTTCTTCAAATTACTTCCCATTACATTTAGACAGCTTTCATTTGTCTTAATAATTCAGGTTAAGCAAGTGAGTTTATCACTTTGTTGTCAAGTGTCTCATAATGACCCAGTGTACACTAAACCATTGGCTCAACCACAGAAGTACTGGAATGTGCAGAGCAGCAAGTCTTTATTAAGCTTTACATACTGTAATTGCATACTGTCTTGAAAGAGTACATACTTCAACTTCAGCACATACCTCACTTTAAAAAAACAATTAAAAATTAATAGGATGCTACAACTCTAACCCCCCCCCCCCCCCCCCCGTGAAAATAGGTTTATATGGTTTTGCTTATGGTTTAGAAAAAGGATCCCTATGACAAAGTTCATTTGGTTATATCCATTACGTTCTTCAATGAGTACCAGCAAACAATGTTCTGAAACACATCTAATGGCTACAGTACATTGTTCTAACCTTGTCTGGCATGTCATCACTATCTGTTCTGTTCATGTATCGTAAGAACTGGGTTTTTGTGTTGGCACATTATTGTCACCTTACAGACAATTGATTCCCATCACTAGGCAATTATATAACATGATTGCCTAGTGATGGGAATCCATTTCTTGACATAAACCTATCCATTAACCATCCCAGACTCTCTACTTCAGTCTTTTACAAACCCACGGATTCACACTATCACGCTATCTTCTGTACAGCTCATTTCACCCCCAAAAACACCAAAAACTCTCTCCCTTTTTCACAGTTCCTTCATCTACGACGACTCTGCAGTGATGACATGGATTTCCAGAACCAAGCACTCACAATGCACTCCTTTTTCATCAACAGAGGATGCCCCACCCATGTTACTGACAGGGTCCTCATCCAAGCCAAAAACAGCCCCCGGACCATCAATTCAATAAGGAACCCCTGGCCTAACAACCACATTCCTTTGGTGCTTCCCTTCCACCCCAACAAACTTTCTATTCCTAGGACCATTAACAACAACTTTTCCATCCTACAAGCTGATCCCTCCACTAGGGCCCTCTTTTCTGACCGCCCCATCATCTCATATCGCCGACCACCTAATCTGTGTAACCTTCTTGTTCACAGCTCCCTTGACCGCCCTCAACAATCACCCACACTACTGTAGGTACTTTCCCTTGCAACAGAGCTTGCTGCATCACCTGCTAGTACAGATTTAACACCACACTCATTCAAGGCCCCTCAGACCAATTCTGGATCACCGAGGTGACCTCTTGTACCTACAGAAACCTCATATACTGTATCGCTTGTACAAAATGCCCAGCTATCTATGTTGGGGAAACCTGGAAGGAGACTAGGAGACCACTTCAGAGAACATGTCAGGGCTGTGAAGATTAAAGATTTCTCCAAGCCTATAGTTTTTCATTTCACCTCATATGGCCATGATCACACTGATCTCTCTGTCTGTGTTGTCAAAGAAGGGTTTCTTAACTCCCATAGTAGAAAGACATCAGAAACAAAAATTATCCTGAAACTTGGTTCACACCTTCCCTCTTCTCTCAATGACAGGCTTGTTTTCGTGCAATCTTCTCTATTCTCTTGCAGGTTTCAACTTCACACATCTCTTTACCTCCCTCTACTTCACACCACCTGGCCTCTCTGCCTCTCCCCTGCTCCCACCTCCAACACTCTCCCAGCTTTTGTTCTTTTGTCTTTTTCACACCCGAAGAAGACTCCACAGCTGGAACATTGTGTTATCTTTCTTGTCTTTTCAGCTCCACATAAACCTATTACTTGTTCAATTATATAACATGTACAACCTCAACTGACAACTTCAATGCTATACATTAATCTTACACTAAAGATACAACTCTATGCTGTTTTTTTTTTCTTTTCTCCTCATAGCTAGTACAACAATGAAAGGAGATATAATAAAGTATTAGGTAGGCTGATGTCTTTGGACTGACAATTAAACAGAATAAACAGAATATATATTTTTTCTTTTAGACCACAAACAACTAACTAATAAAAAAGCAAAAACAAAAAATATGCTAAGAAAAAGCTAACAAAAATAATGGCAATGAAGATCCTCAAAATATATTACTAAAAATAAATACTAAGAGAACTGTAAAATAAGATGTAAATTAATCCCCCATAAATCCAGTATAAAGCCAGGCACGCAAGACATGTCTGTTTGGCATTGGTAGAATACATTTTAAGTACTGTATAGTATTATTTTCACATTCTTACAGTACTTGTCCATGGGGAATAATCCTATTTGACATAGGAATGGCAGTCAAAACTCAATACTAAAACAAGAATTGTATGCAAATTATCCTTCATACAAGTATGTAGCACAAAATGAAAGCAGTGAACAAACTCTATGACCTGACAGTACAAAAAAAATATATATAAAAAGGGAAAAATCAATCTCGACAGGCTGGAAAATTAAATGTGCTGATTTTAAAGATAGGCCATTTTGTGGTGCTAGGTCTGTAATCCAGAATACCTTGTGCCCAAAATGAATGTTTTCACCCTGTTTGAAAATGCTCATTCTGTAAGGTGTGTGCCAAAAGGCTTCCAAAATCATAATAAAAAAAAGATTAATGGTAAATATATCAAAGCTCAGAAATTGACTTTCACAGAGGATCTTGCAAACAGAAAAGAAATCAATACATTCCTAAGTTAGAGCCATTTATTCAGGTCCTGATCTTTGTGTTTCCTTGAATGACATATTGTAAAATGAACAGTGTTTTTTGTAATTTATCGTTTTATTGTTTGTGGCTTTTAATTTACTGACAGTGAGAGAAAATGAAGGTCTGTGATCAAAATCACTATAATATATATATATAACAAATTAAAATTTTAAGTAATAAAAGCATACAGTACATACTTTAAATTTAAAGCACTGTAGAGCATGCAGTTGTAAAATAAGTCCTTGCACCTCACCATTCTAAACACCAATGCTAGCCTTTATACACAACACAGTCATTATAGTACATTAATTTAAAACGTAATATTTACTTTCCAGTTCTGGAGTTAAAATCATCAAGTGTAGTAGGAAAATGAGCCTTCCATGGTAATTTTAGTAATTTTAATTTATAATCTTTAAAGTCTTTATATTTAGAAGACAAAGCAATAATCCCTTTAAAACTATTTTAATTTATAAAATTCAAATCAGGATTTAATTAATAATTTAATCACTTTAGTGCCAGCTATTATTTTTAAATGGATTTCAGATATGATTTTTTTTAATAACAATGCATTAAACCCTTAAAGGAAAAATATGGTGCACTGGGTAAAAACAAGAAAAACAAGAGAAGATACAAAATACAACTTTTTATCATTAATTATTTTCTATTTGTATTGTTTGTTATTTATGTAATCTCTCAATCTACAACATACTGTACAGTAATTCCAATGTAAATCCCACTCCTTACTCTATGTGATTATGAGCTCAATAATGTACAGATCCAGCCATTCAAAATGCGCAAAGTATGCTGCGTCAAAAATCCGGAATCACCTTGTAACACCGCCAGGTGGAGCTAATAAATAATATACAGCATTTGAGCTGTTGTCAGAAAACGCCCAGTTTCGAATCCCAGTCACTGCTGAGGAAAAATCTTTTTCCAATTAAGAATTTAAGTTGTGTACTCTTTAGATTTTTAAAAATTTTAAACTGTGTACCACAGCATGTTAATCATTAAACATTAAAAATTCTGTATGTTTTATAAAAACAGGATTGCTTAGTTGGGAAAAGTACACAACCTTCCACCTTCATCATAAATATTTTAATTATGTATACATGTTTTATGCATAGAAAGCCTTTACAGAAGATATTACTAATAGTATTAATAATGAATGACCTTGGACAGGCTGTAAACTCAAAGTATTGCCGTGGTCCACTTTCTTTGTAACTGGCTGCAGGCTGCACTGTTTTTACATGCTCCTTCTGACTATATTAAGTTTATATACTTTATAAAAAGTTATAATATTTTAACCTTCTCTATGGATACTTGCGCTTGTTATCGCAGTAAAAAACCTAATACTTTTTAGAATCCGCTAAATAGGGAATATGATATGGAATTGCATATCTAAAGAAATTAATAATTATAGAATTATATTCATATAGCTCAAATTATCATGGTAGTACACTTTCTTTGGAAATGTCTGCATCAGTTTAACTCATTCCCCTGTTATTACGTGTGTGGTGTAATGTCTTAGGTGTGTGCCTTGCATGCTGGTGGTCGGGGGTTTTAACCCAGCTGTTACCATGAGTTTTCTTTTAACAAATAAACATTTCTTTGAAAAACTAAAATTGCAAATATTATGGACACTATATTGACAATTTTTATATTTCTTAATATCACAACACGTTCGAAGCTAAGTGATTTATTAATAACAAATAATTTATTTGCGAAATACATTTATTTGTCCTGCAACAAAGTTTTACTCATTCAGAGCGCCCTACATTACAAACTCCAAGAGTTTCATTTTGTCTATTGCTACAATATCGACAGCAATGTAGTTAAAAGGAACATGTCAAAATGTTTCCAAAATAAACACAAGTGAACAAGTTGAGGGATTTGATAATAATAGAGAAATCATAACAATGACCCTGTGTTGCTAATCATGCATTCCCAACTGAAAGAAGGGCACATGATGGTTTTGTGTTAAAGCATTTCTTAATGGAAATCTTTAAGTTAAACAAGGGAGGGGGGAATGGTTTTATATTTTTTACAATTACGGTAATCGGAGAACAGCCTATCAACATGACGGGCAAACTATTTTTTTTATTTAAAAAATAAATAAATAACATACAATGACATGTTCCTGCCTAACTCAAACATTTTGTGATTTTAAAAGCTGTATAAATGGATATTTTAAACCACTTTTTAATTAAACGTCCTGGAACTCCTTGTTAAATACCTGCCCAACACCTTCTTCCAGGTGTTGGAAGAATCCAATCCACCTGTTGTTCCCCCTCCACTAAGATTGGGACCTCCTTCTAAAACAGTTGCCATAGGTGGGGTCACTTCTGCCACCAGAAACTCCTTCTGCACCCCTTATACAGCCCTCCCAGAAACTGGGCTCAGTACCAATAACCCTTGCATCAGAGTCCAAAATGCTTCTAGAAAATCATATTATCCAACTGCCCTACATTCAGTATGAATGTAACATGTGGACAGTCAATGACCAGGATTCCTGGACAAAATATGCAAATCATGGGGTAGTATGCAGCTGAAGCTTACAAGTGGAAGTAATCCCTCTTTTAGCTCTTCCATCTGGCCTTAACCCCTAACTCCATGAACTGAAATACCAGGTGAAGCACAAAACCTCCCCTTCCTCCTGACCACACAGACTACCATAGTCAAGCTACATAAAAGAGAAAGAGGTCTCTTCAGACTGCTACCCAAAGCTGAAAATGTTCTGCAAATCATGAGTATAATCTACTGTAATGATATAATTAACCCAAATTGCGAATGTGACTTCTTATCTTTTTACCAACACTAAGTTGTTAGTGCAAGAACTACCATGTGAATATTTTTTATCAGCCCTCTCCTACTCAGATGTTTTACCCACCATTCAAAGGAACACATTAATCATCACTTCTGCATTACACAATCTAACTCTTATTAATATTCTTTAGAGTTTTGTTTTCCAGCATTTTATATAAAAGGTAGCAACAATATAATAAAACAATACACAAAGCAAATTATTAATTTTCTTTAAAAATAATCCAGTTACTTCCCATGCACACTTTGGCCTAGATTAGTGTGGTATTTCACCTTTGCTAGAGAACATTGGAGATTGTTTTTACTGGCCCCATACATTTTAATAGCCTAAAACATAACACTTTTTTAATTACATTTACTAAATGAGATTAGCTTTGGTCATAATCGTACACTATTAATACTGCTACAGCTATTAAATTGTCTTGTATTGTATATGCTCTAATAAACCAAAGACAGTATCTGTTAATAAATTGTACTGTACTGCATGTTTGTCTGCACCAGTATCTTACATATGCAGTTATTTTCTGAAGTTGTGTAATAATATCTTCACATATTGAACATGACGGTGTAGTGGCAATGCTTAAGACAGAATTAAGTTTTGCTGTGCCTCTTCCAGAGGTCCCGCTCTCTCATCTCTGTGGTGCAGGACACACAGAGGACATTCTCATTTTCTTACTGATAAGGAACCATCCCAGAATGGAGATATGGCTCAACTATCGTGATCGATTGCCATTCCTGCCACCTATCTGTCTCTGAGATTCTTAGGAACATCTGGATTGCAGTCCTAGGGTCAGAGTTCATTGTTATTCATCCCTAGAAATAACCAACCAATCAGGGACCTCCAGGGCATCTGAGTCCTGAGTCCTGAATCCCCACCAAACTCGAACAATCATCAGCCTTGCTCCTCTGTCTTTTCCCGTGCTCAGCTTGGACAATCATGTGACTGCCAGTGTTGTCTGAGTGCTGGGACTTACACCTGTTCCAAGCGTTAGGCCAGAGGAAGCCCTTACGTATAGACATATCTGCCCAAGAATTTGTCCTCAGCAAACCTCGTGGACGCTAGCAACCCACCGTGAATGCCTGCTTGATCAACAGAGCCTATGGCCGGACCCTTGTTGACAACTGGATACCCTTATCCAGAAGTAGCCACTACGCTGAAAGCAAACCAAGTTTCTTCCCTCTAAAGAGTGACTCGCATTTGACCGACGCAGTCACCCCTTTGTGCACAGAGAATTCCTAGTTCAGCTCAAGGCTAACTAGGTGGTCCATGAAGAGTAAACCCTTGTCCAGTGCAGCTGACAGATGGACACTCTCTTTCTCTCCCCGCACCTCCGACTGCACCAGGAGTGGTTGGCCAGGAGCCAGGGAAGGACAGATTGGATGCTGTGACAGAGCCTGCCAGTTGTTCCTTTGTGTCCGTAGGAAATTCACATCCATATCTGGATAAGTAACCCAATATTCTACATTGCATCTTGAGAATTCAATTGTTATCTCAACACAGGTTGATATCAATTTAATTCATGTCAGCAATGCATTTAGTAATGAGTATCAAATGTAGAATCTGTATTAATGAGACTGATTAACAATATAGTATAGCCGAATAGTATACTAAAGCATATTCCTTGTTTGTATTGTATATCTTTGTGTTTTCTATCTCTTGTGATATTCTACAATATCTTGGTAACCCTCACAGTAAGGTCTGGCATCTGTATCCAGGCAGACTGATATATTTTTATATGCAGTTTTATGTATTTATAAATGTATTTTGTGTGTACATTGCTGATTGTTCTGACGATTGATCCTCTAATAGCCAAAAACAAATCACCTTGTGATCTACTGTTACAATTAATAAATTATTGCAGTAAATTTACAAAACACCTACAACTGTCCACTCATTACAACACACTAGAAATTATTCTAATTAATAGATTTTTTTAATACTCCTGCAACAGGAGTTAAAGCACAGGAAAAAGAGTACAGCACAGCAATAAAAAGTCATTAAATATATTTATACTATGGCTCCTTACTTACAGGATCATCATTCTATTTATAGGTAAATCAGAACAAGACCACATATATTCTACTGTGGCAACAATTACACTTTAGTTCCATTGTTGGATGTCAATTAAAGCTTCCAAGCTCCTGTCGGAAGTATAAAAAATCTTCAGGATTCAGACATTAAAATATAACTAAACATTTATTAAAAGTAATAAAACATGTTGAGATCACTTCTTGGTCCCATGAATAAAAAGTGAATAGCTTGAGGGCTAGAAAGTGCAAATAATTAATATGTATAAAGTGTACTACTGTATGTGGGACAAAAAAGTGTGTCTTCATAAAAAAAAAGAGATTTAAAGGGGGACTGCAGTCCAAATTTCTCAGTCTGGTTATTACATTTCAGTTAGAAAATTAATTAATTGACGGCATTGCAAAATTTGAAGAATTCTGAATTAAGCACAAAATCATGAACTTTGTGAAAGTACTGTAAGTCGCCATGTTTTCACAAACCTCTAATCTTGCCATAGGCAAGAGCGGGGGTTTGTGCAAATTGTGACATAAAATCATTCCTTCCTGCTAACTGTAATGAGCTGGAATCAAGTCACTGTAAAGACTAGGTTAATGTGATGTACAGTATGAGCAAATAAGTACAGATTGTGCACAGATATTTTACCACAGAAATGTTACAACACGATCTGCTTGCAGAGTTAACAAGTAGTATTTGTCTGCAAAACTGTCTCTAAGTTGTTGATGAATTTAATTCAATTGCATACATTCCAATCTGCAGTCTAGTTAAAGTATGTGTCGTTTTCATAACCTTGTATATACATTAATACAGTAGCTATTCTTGCTTGGTCTAGATCATGAGATTTATTGTAACAGAAATATATATATATATGTTTTACAAATATTATTTGAAGCCTGATAGTTTGCAATATTAAATATATTTTCATTTCAGACTGAACCAAAACTTGTGCTCAAATGTCATTCCTACCATTTTTGCCTACACAAACCAACCAATGTAAAGAGAATGTAGTGAGTGGGTGATAATGCAGTGAGCAGTGCTGGATAAAAAAATAGAAATAAAAATATCTTCTCAATTTAAATGATCCTTTGTATCAAAATTATTTTTAAGACCTAAGTTGAGGTGTGTATTAGATATGATTTTAGGACTAAGAGCAATATTTCTATCAGAAAGATATATTCACAAGCCTGTTTGTATACAATGTAATAAGACTGCTTCACATCACCAGATGTTTTGCTGCCTTGTTCTGAATTATAGACAATGCCGGCAATATGACACTGAGTATACCTGGAGATTTAGTCTATATTGTGATGTAAATTGGAAATTTTACATGTTAACGTGTACTTTGTACTTTCATTGTGGTTTGAAATGAACTCATCGATGCCAATTCTTTAGAACCCCAAAATGTAAAAATAGTGTTGCTTTTCTCCTTTAAAAAACACAAGTCCATGGTTTTAAATCCATTTTTAACATGCAAATAAAGTAAGTATATAGCATGTGTCACTTAATATAAAAATAGAGGCCCACCAACCACCCCTATGAACTGTAATACAATGATCTTTGCATAGTTGTGTTGATTTAAAGAAATAATAATATATTACTAAAACCCACACTGTGAAATTGTGGAAAGCTTATTGACAATCCTAAAATTGCTATATTTTAGCTTCTTAAAAAAATATTTTAAATATTTTTGTATTGTATTTAAATATTGTAAATACAATTTTACAAAATATTGTAAAAATCAGATTATTTACAGTATTACTATTCTGCTTAACAACCTATTTGTGCTTTTAGTTACATTACACATTTTAAAGATTTCAGAATAAAAATAAATAAATTTGCATTGAAATGTATAAGATAGGTGAAACTGCTACATACTGTATAAGGACATATACAGTAGAAGTGAAGGATACCTATTTACAGTATATAACTTATATACCTCAGTATGAACTCCATTACAACTGCTAAAAATAAGATTCTTCATAGTACAGACCTACTGTATATGCATTTTAGGAATAGAAACAGATCATAAATGAATACTGTAAATAAACATGTACCTCTGACTGAATCCCTATTGTAACATGCACTCCACTTTTTGTTAGGATAGATTTTTTTTTACAAAGGCATTTATTTTACAGATGTTAAAAATATGCATCTAGTTTGCACAATTATTACTCAGGACTCTTTACAGTTCACAGCATCAACAACTACCAAAGTAACTTAGTTGTTAGAAACATACCAGAACTTCTAGGAACCATTTGTTCAACATTTGTTTTACAGAATAAAACATTTAGACTAATATATTTAACTATAGTGAGAAAGCCATAATAACTTGTTATGAAGTTATGAAGGTAGAAAAAAGAGGAAAATTCCATTACCTTTATATTGGAGTTCAGGTGCATTATATAGCAAATTTCCCAGTAAATTGTTTTTTAGCAACCCCGTAAAAGAAAATAGGTTAGAGACTTCTAGAAGCCTTGTTGTTGCAAATACCCTATAGCCAGAGATCCACCCAGTCCCCAAAGCTTTCATCATTAATATTTTATAAAGGTAATATTGGTCTGACCTATCTCAAAGAACAATTTATCTTACATTTAACTAACCAGCCACTGCTTCAGCAGTGTTGAAGAAAGAGAGTGAAAAACACAGACTGGACTGGTTAGGGAGAAAAGCATTCCATTAGATGTGTGTCCTCACCTGAAAAATAAAAAACACAGTTACTTGATACCCTTTTTTGTGGTTTTGAAAATAAATCCAAAAGGATTTAAATAATAATAAAGGATCCTTTAAATAATAATGTTATTCAGCATCAACAGGCTTGTACCATTCAAGTATAGGAAGGATGTTAAATATAGCTTGGATTTAAATACCCTATAAATAAATTGATGCATACAGTACATATTATTTTACCTGAACTTTTATTTGCAACTTTAATGCTCAAGGTGACAAATTCTAAGGGTGAGATACAGTAACAGTGATACAAAAAATGTCAGCAAAAACAAACAAAAAAAGAAATATGTTGATTACTGAATTATTAGATTTGAGAACCCAATAACTGGTGGAAGCACAATTAGCAGTCTTTTTGAGCAAGACACTACCACCTTTGCACACTGGGCCAAAGCAATTTTTTTCCAGTTGTTCTTGACAGATTTGTTCAAGCACTCTCAAATTGTTTAAGGATCATCAATCCTTGAACACAGTTTTCAAGTTAGGGATTTGACCGGGCTCCACAAGGACATTTACTTTTTATTCTTAAGCCACGTTTTTGGCCTTGTGGTTTGGGTCATTGACCTGCTGAAAGTTGGATTTTTGTTCCATTTTTAGGTCTGAAGCAGGTTTTCCTTATGATTTTCCAGAAGTTTGCTCTGGGTACTCTATGTTGCAGTCAGTTCTGACAAGCTTCCTAGTCCCTGTTGACAAGGAGAACTGCAATATGAAACCACCAAACTTGACGGTAATGACAGTAGTAACATTGATGTTGTTGTCTAAATGATATATTATGCAGCACAAAACATTTTGCCACACATTTGCAGTATGACTTAAATTATTTATTGTAATCCCAAAGCATGGGATTACATACAACCTGGGTTCCAAACAACCCACCATTTTCTCCCATCTCAGCCATTGATTTCTGTAAATCTTTCCAAATTGCCATTGGCCTAATGGTGGCATTATAGATCAGGCTGCTGTTTGGAGGAAGAGCATGGCTTAGGCAGTGTCTGGGTGTTCTCCACTTCTTAATGATCAACTTCACCATAGGCAAAGAGATTATTAAGAGCCTTTTAAATATTTTATACATTTCTCTTGTTCTTTTATACAAATTCATACTCATGTTATTTTAAAGGCTTCTTGGTCTTCATGGTTAAATCTTTGCCTGAAATTCACTATCTGACTGAGGGACCTTACAGAGCTACTGTAGCTGTCTTCATTTAGAAATCATGTGAATTACTATTGCATGCAAACAGAGGCTATAATTTATTTTTAGAAAAGTGAAGGATTTGAATGCAGTATGCATTCAGAAGTTTTCCATTTGTCTTTGATTTTAATTATCTTTTTACTTTTTTCTTTTGTTTTTGTTAATTGCTACTTTGAAGTGTCCTCACTGCAAGCTTTACAGGAACAATATTTAAAAGCTCTGCAAGGGTCCTAATACTTTTGTAAGGCACTGTATGCAAACAATATTCCCATTTCAAAACTATTTTATCATTAACATCATATGAAAAATAAAACTGTTTCAGGAGTATCTTATTTAAAAAATCAGGTCTGTCACGTTACCTACAGTATAGTAGCTATTGACGCAAAGCTTATTTCAGCGTAAGAGTATGCAGGCAGAAAAGGAAAATAATCTTCTTTGTACTACTGTATATGCAGTACATATCCGACATATTATGAGAATTTGTCAGAGCAAATTAATATAATTCTAATCATTCATAGTGAAACACCATAACACTGACATTTGTAAGACGATAATGAGATAATGTGAAACTTCAATTCCTTAAATTTAGTAGATTATTATACAAATACAATATAATTGATGCCATTGAAGTTTGCTTGTTCTCCCTCTCTTCACCTTTGCACTGGATGTCCCAGGTTCCTCCCACCTTCCACTGACATGCCCTAAACATTTGATTGACTACTCAGAATAGTCCTGTGCTCTGCAGGATGTGCCATTTATTTTAAGTATTGGGACAGAGGTGTTTGTGTTGAAGGATCCAGGTACTCGCCTGATGGCCCTGTATAAACTTTGTCACGTTGTCATTCACTGTCACGAAACTGAAATGTCCAATACTTTTCTCGAAGCTGGGTACCCTTGGTCCGGGGTTTGCGTTCAGGTCGCCAAGAACTAGTAATTCATTTTGAAGAGGTGCTGACTGTATGCAAGCCGCTAACTGATTATAAAAGTAATCTTTCTGTGCATCGTCGCTATCTTCTGTCGGAGTAAAGACAACTAATGAGAAATGGGCATCTCTCGATCTACATATCTCATGGCAGAAGTTACAAAACTTAGGTGCTGGTGAATAACCTGAAAACATTGTTAGAGGACAAGAAGTCGAAGCAGTAGAGGAATCGTATATCTCGGAAGCAAGAAATGCTTGTGCTAATTGGCTTGGCTGTATCTGTGATGCAAGCACTTCATTGATTTTGGCATCAATACACAATTTTAGACAAAACTAAGGTCCAAATCTATCAAACATGTGTCCTTGCTATCCTACTTTATGGACCAGATCCTGGACCTTGTTGAAGCAAGACATTCAAAGGCTTGAAGCATTCCATATGAGTCTGCTGGTTCAACTTCATACACAACATGGATATCAGTGCTCGGACTGGTCTAGAATGGCATCTGCTGCCAGGTTGGAAAATGTCCCCAGGTCATCCGAGGCATACTTGGGTGCAGAAAATTGGTAATGGCACTGAATCCAGTATCTAGTGTGAGTGGACTCGGGCCACAGAGCGATGCAATGGCCAATTGTTGCTATGAACCTTAGCTGTCTCAGCGTCATAATGATGATGATCTGATAAACAGATTGAAACAGGTTCTTTGCATAAGTATTCAGAAAAATGAACTCAATATTTGATGGACACACCTTTAGTAGCAATTATAGGCTCATATCTTTCTGGGTTCTGTATGTCTCTCACTCTTTTGCACACTATACAGATGCAGCCATTCAAAATGCGCGGGCGATACCGCATTATTTTCCAGTACGCTGTACACAGTCTACCGCTAGTTACCGGTAAATACCGCGAGTTACCGGTAAATACCGCTAGTTACCGTAAATTCTCCTATAATACGACAAGCAAAATAATAGAATCCGGAATTTCCGCAAGGAAATTTCCGCTAATAAAGCTCAACCTCTCATGTTTGAGCTGTGGCCATCAAAGTCTTTAACGAAGATATTACTAATAGTATTAATAATAAATGACCTTGGACAAGCTGTAAGTGTAAACTCAAAGTATTGCCCTGGTCAACATTCTTTTTTTCATTGACCGTCTTTGTAAAAGTAACACCACAGCATTTTGCAATCACGCGTTTGTTTCCAATCATGCAAAGTACAGTAATTTTTGAGAATCGATTCACCATGCCTTTCACATGCTCATAAAAGAGATTGATTTAGGAACATAAACATATTACCGTATGAAAACTGTACTGTATACAGTATGTATATGTATATGTAATGTCTTAACTGTGCCCGTTTAAGTATTGAATATTCATATCTAATTTTACCATTGAAGGGAATTCTTAGTAGCTGAGCATAAAAAGAATAGGAGCATACTGCAACCCGTGTGAAGGCCATAAACAATATTAATTTTGGAACATAAACATACAGTATATGGCTGGTCTTGGTACTTTAAAGAAAACATACACGAAACATGGTTTCATTATGACTCGGTCTTGAGATATTTTTAACTTGATTTACAGTATTTGAGAGGTATGTCTCAACACCGATACTACAGTGCGTAAATACTGCTCACGTATATGTTTCTAGGTTTATATTATGCATTTCATACTGTCAAATTACTTTTGAGCAACTAATAAGAAGCGCGAAACGGTATGCCCAGGGCGTTTTAGTTTCGTTTTGTGCTGGGACTTTGTTTTTAACAATGTCGCCGTGGATTGATTAGAGATATCAAATACATACAAGTCATTTTAAATGTTGTAGTTCGTCTTGTAAAAATGTTACAAGTACATCATCTATCAACAATTACACAGGTTCTGTTTCCATATTGCGGATTTTGGTTACGTAATATTATTTTCTAGATTTCATGTTGTGAATATATGATTTGGGCAAACAGAGCCGCAAAGAAGTACATTATGGGTTGTTGTTTTTTTTTTGCAGTTTTATCTAGAACAAGCGATGCTTAAACCTTTGTCTGATTCTTGTGAAACTATCCACACGACAGTTACAGTACCTAGGAGTTGACTTCAGTGATGTCACTGATGGGATGTTTCTAAAAATCCATCCTCTGTAAAATGTCTTCTCTGGTTGTCCTGCATATGTATTCACTAATGAAGCTGTGTGTTCTGAGCCTGGATCTCTACATTTCTGTATGAACCAGCTTAGAGGGCTAAAGACAGCTTGTGTTTAAATTGAGTGTAAGGTAATTTATGCTTCTAAAGTCATGGTCAGCATTTATTATTGTACTGTGCTGTAAACTTGTTCTGTGCCTAGTCACATTATTTTATAGCGTTTTTATAGCGTTATCAAATCTGGTGGCACTGTGTGTTAGTTTCCTGACTCCCATGTCACATGGTCTGTGATTGAATCCCATGGAACTATGACTTTATTTTTTAACAAACATTTCTTTGAAAAAATGAAACGTTTCCCTTGGTCAGAGATTAAATAAAACCTCACTCGCACCAAACAAATTTATATTTCTAAATATCACAACATGATCGAATTTAAGTCTTTTTAATAACAATGAATAGTCACCTATGCATTACAAAATAAACATTTATATTGATTTTAATCGTGTTTTGATTTAAATCATAAATGCGTGTTTAAATATATGTGTTTAAAGGCGATATACTGTATAAAAGCGCTGATTCTTATGGAGTGTGTTCCGCCGGGGATTCAAAAAATGTATTTTTTTTAATCGCGTATCTAAGGAAAATTGCAGTATAACTTTGTTCATGCACAAACAGTGGCATGTTACATTATAATTTGGGTGTCTCCTCTTGCCAGAAAGCTCTAAATTGCATTTTGAGTGCGGTTTTTGACTTTTTCTAAATTGCAACCCGTAAATAAAGCATAGACTAACTGTATTCTAAACTGTATTACAACAGCACATTGGACAATGCAACGTAAATTGCAAAAATGGAATCTGTCCAAGCCCTCCTACGAAAATTATTTAAACTGCGACACTGATCATTCATCTCTAAATAAACTTTATTTTATATAGCGTTTTAAGTGAATAGGTAATTAGATTGCTCATAAACCTAATCAGTTTTTCTACATAAACACAGCGTGATTGCTCTCTGAAAATGCTTTTCCTTTATATTTAGGCTCAGATTTCAACTGTAGATCGTATTATTATAAACTTTCTTGGAAAAATGTATTTTATGTAAACCATGTTTGCTATTAATTCATTTAGGGCTAAAATACGTTCATTGTCTTCCAATCGAGTCGAGTTGACATTGGAAGCTTGCCACTCCTGGACTGTTAAACCAATGCATTAGCATGTTAAAGCGATTCCATTGAGGAGCCCAGCTACCACTTAACACTGTACTTCCTACTTTGAAAATACCTGTGAAACCGGTTTAATTTGTCACAGCCAGCACTCCGGCAGAGAGGGGGTTGTACTCGTAAAGTAGAAGCAGGCGAGATTTCCAGCGAAAGACACTTCCCCTCCCCCTCAAAAACCCGGTAAGCAGTAATGCTGTATGTTGAAAATTGAGGTGGATTTTGAGGATGATAAAGAGGATAAACTGGGATGGGAGGAGGGTTTGCTTTTGCATAAGGGGTGGGAGTATGATAATTGGAGGAATTTGCGAGAGTATAATGGTTTGATATATTTGATTTTGTATTGTGGTCGTTATCTATGTTTTTGGTTGGTATTATGTTTATATGGTTGTTTTTGTTGGTTGGTTGTTATTATGGTTATTAGTAATACGATCTATAGTTGAAATCTGAGCCTAAATAAAAAGAAAAAGCAAGTGATTAGGTTTATGAGCAATCTAATTACTTATTCGTTTAAAACGCTATATAAAATAAAGTTTATTATTAATTTGCTAGACAGAACAGTTAACATTATTATGCATAAGACAAAGATAACGAAATTTGTGTACGCTGTAAGGTTTTTACTTCTTAAACTTTTAAAATACACGTTTCGAATAGAAAGAAATCAATTTCCTGGTACAGTACTGTATGTATAGCAAACCAGCACGTCTTTTTTCTCCAATCAGAGGGGTGTCAGATGGTGTCAGCCAATCACCATTCTGAAGCCCTACCATAATCTCTGGTATGGGGAGACCCCAGAATTCTGTTCCATAGTTTAGACAGATGATAGATACTTTTATTGATCCCGTGAGGGAAATAAAGTAAATCATTTTCATTTTAGGAAATTATTAAACGCTCGGTTAAAAGCAAAGGAGATTGTCTGTTATAGTGGACATAAAAACAAGAGTTCGCTGGCATTATATCCTAGAAGACACAGACCGGCGCCAGACCGGTAAAATGCCTGATGAACTAAGGATCGGACAGTTTCCAAGTGCTTGTACAATCGATGGAAATGTTCAAATAAATGTGCAAAAGAAATAAACAAAATAATCATTTATTTCTTTATCATATTGGTTAGCTAATGTCCTCTCTTTGCTAGTTAGTGGCTGTGTTTCTGCATTGGGTAGCAACGGGTGACTGTTCTCAGGCAGAAGATGTAAACAGCTTAATTTTCGTGTTAAATAATTTTTAAAAATTAAAATTCATTCTATACAGCAATCACATATTTGGGTACCATTTCATAAAACTTTCATGCTTAAAATGTTTAGGGAGAAATGGAAGACTGGTGTGTATTTTTTCTTTAAACTATCAAGACCAGCCATACACAGTACAGTTTATGTACATACAGTAATGTTTATGTTCCTAAATTAATATCGTTTATGACCTTCAGATGCGTTATGCTCCTCTCCTTTTTATGCTCAGCTACTAAAATTTCCCTTTAGTGGTAAAATTCCATATTAATATTCAAAACTAAGCAGATTAAAATGTGCACAGTAAAGACATTAAATGATTAAATCTTTTCACTACCAACCAATGCACCACGAGTGCCGCTGTCGGTCATTTTGGCCAGCCAATCACTTACCGTGGTGCCCTCCGGTGCCCTGCGGGTAGGTTACTGTACCGCGGGTTTTTACCGCGCATTTTGAATGGCTGCATCTGTATTTGTGCAGGCCTTGCTCATTCATTTTGGCAAATTTGAGCAAACTCTCTCAAGTTGCTTTAGGATTGCTTGGACAGCAGAGGTTTTCATGTAATTCCACAGATTCCCTGAAGGAGGTCTGAAGGAGGTATATCTCTAAGAAATGTTAGTACTTTGCTCCCCCTGTGCACTACGGCAATAATCATGTTTTTTGCAGTATGAATGAGACCACTCACTGAATGCTTGGATGAAATGTTCAGTAGTGCTGACAATAAGACATTAAGTGGCAAGACATATTCACCTAGTATAGATATTTGCATGTCACTTATAGTATATAATCAGTTCCCTGTCAATGTTCAAAAAAACAACCCAGGTATAGAAATATATAATTTTGATAAGGTGGCATGGTGGAGCAGTGGTTAGCATTGCTGCTTTGTAGTGTTGGGGCCCTGGGTTCAGTTCCTGGGGTGCTGTTTTCATGGAGTTTGTATGTTCTTCCCATATTGGAGTGAATTTCTTGGGAATGTTCTGGGTTTCTCCCACAGTGCAAAGACATACTGGTCAGTTAGTTGGGTTCTGGGAAAACTGGCCCTTGTCATGAATCGCACTCGCACATGTAAGCGCTCCCACATTCCCACGAGCTCTTCTCTCCCTAAGCATTCACGCACCAATCTTCTCAGAACTATTTAAACCATTACTAGTCTTCCTTTCCTTGCTCACGATTGATGTCTCCTCCCTGAGCTCCGTATTCATACATTCCCTACCCGCAAAACTAGTAATTAGACCCCCGGCATTTCGACTCAACGCTTCCCTTCAACTACGTCTTCACCTCCCGAATTGGTACCGACAAATCCTCATTCCTGGATTTTGACCCAAGCACTAGTACACGACCACGGCTTTGCATCCCGTCTCTACTCCTAACCTTCCTAATTTGAACAGCCTCGCATAAGATCCCAATCCACCAAAGTCCAATCCTCCCTGACAGCCCTGGTGTGAGTGTGTGGTGTTGTTGTCTGTATGTGCCCTGCTATAGACTGGTGTCCTGTCCAGGTGTATTCTGCCTTGCGCCTGTAGCTTGCTGGGATAGGCTACGACTCCCCTGCAATCCTATATTGATAAAGCAGTTAGAAAATGAATGGATCGATAGATACTTTGGATACAACTGCTTTATTATTATTATTAAACACTGAAATGTTTTTTAAAAACATCCTTTTACCAGATGTATTACTTTTTATTCCAGTCATTGTCTTGTTGGCAACAAGTACTTTTCCTTCAGTATTTATAATGGTAGAGTAGATAACCAACCAAAAATCCACTGGATCTATGATGCACAATTATCAGACTATTATAGTACAATATAAACAAGAAAGTACTTCTCTTGTAACACTGTGCTTTAGCTATGTAGGGGTTATGTTCATTTATATAATCACATAACTTATGAATACATCACGTGCAATAAAATAATAATAATATTTTAAATGATTGATTACGTTCAAGTTGTGATGCTGGACTGTACAAACAATAAATTAAAATATACATTTACCTATACATCTGGATGTTATGAGATAAAAACTATGGTGCAAAAGTCATGATTTAAATAGAAACGTTTTTAGTTTGTTGATGCCACTGGTTTTCTAACATATTAACACAGCCACAGGTCATAAACAATGACAAATAACTTTAATAAGAGCTTTCATTTAAATGCACCTTCAGGGATCTTATACATCGCTGAACCTTTCATTAAAAGTTGTAATTATTCTTAAAGTAAAATTGATAAGCTATTTTAACACCAGTTTAAATAAATGTCATGTACAGCATCACATAGCCTGCAGTTTTAGTATACTTCATGGGCATTTTAAATACATTGTAAATCAGCAAATGTTTTATTTTTTATATTTTGTAAAATCCTAAATAACTCCTCTTCACAATCCCTTCTCACCCATCACTCTTTGTCGCACCTAAAAGTTTATAACTAAGGATCCCTAAAATGTGAATATTGTATAAGTAAAATCAAGGTAGGCCAGGATCCAGTGATATCAGGAGAGGGAATATACAGGGCCCTATGATTTAGAGGAATATCAACCGAGCCAGTGAAATGGTGAAGACCATTTTCTACTTGATTAAAACTTGTCTACCAGAAAGTAGTTATTGTAATCACTAATTTATCTTTGTTTCCTAAAAGCAAGTTTGAAATTGTATTGTAGGAGAGGTGTGTGCATAGGCCAAACAGATTGATGTTCACAGAGATGGTTTTCAGAACAAAGTGTCACAAGAGGAACTGAAAAGATGGCAATTGTAATCAGGAAAGATGACAGCATCTAAGCAGTTGTAGAGAAACAGCACAGTATAGCCCTTTCTCTTCTTCTTCAACAAAAACAACAACAAAACTCTTTCTTTAATATTTCACAAAAATAGTGTTTAAACCAGTGATCTACACCTTTTCTGACATGTTGTGAATCCTGAAGAAGCAGCCAGACTACATTTTTGGTAACTCCTATAAAATCCAGATACTGATAGAAAAAACAAATGCAATGGGGGAATAATTAAAAAACATAAAACATAGAAACAGGTGTACTTCTTTACCCAAAGGATTGTGAGATTATGGAACAAGCTACCCAACCATTGTGGAAGCTGATAACCTGGCTATTTCCAAGAAAAAAAGTTGGATGAGATCCTTAGATCAATTAGATATTAACTATCAAGCAATCTAGATGGGATGATGACCTCTCATTTATAAGTGTTATTTTGTTAACACAGTGTCAGCAAAAGTGTTAGTTTATTATTGAGCATCTCCAATCTTGTTTTCACATTTTTATGAGAAGTCCTAAGGAAACATGTGCGTGAAAAGTCTCAGGTCAACTAGCCACACATTTTCCACTAATGATCCATGATTATCTGTTTACTTTGACATTCAATAAGACAAATAGTTCTGTTATTTAAAATATTTTTGTATGCTCCACTCATGAGAGTGTTTAAATTTGGAGTTTTCAGGACTTACAGTAGCTGAATATAATTCAATTATTTTTTAAATTCCTGATTACCAAACCATGTTAAAAGCTAATCAAGTCTTGTTTTCCTTTGGTTCTCTAGGGACTAATGAGTAAACAAACTTCATGAAATCCTTAGGGTAATATTTGGAGTGCAGACAGAACAATCTTGGCCTTACTCTGCATCTTTTGACCTATAAGTGACATCTGAGGACTACAGAGATGATTTAAACTCAAATTGAACTGATAATGTATTCAAAATAACATAACAGATGATTCATTCATTACAAAAATTGAAAATATCTGACACCAAAACACGTTTCACAATACCCTGGACCTGCTGTTTATCAATAATTCTGAATTTTTTAGGAAGTATTCTTTCTGAGTTCACAGAACATTATCTCAGATTAAATTTCCAACTAATTCTCAAAAAGTAAAAAATTCCAGGTTCACTCTTCTTTTGGGGAGTGAACCTGGAATGCACCCCCCCACACATTTGTTACATGAGTTGTACCTTATCTTTTAGGAACATATTACCATGCTAATAGAGAACTACAGGTACCTGTACATAATATTCTACAGTTCTCAGAAGAATCTAATAAATGACAAAACTATAGACTAGAAAATCTTCAAAGGAAAAAGAAAATCAAGTAAAAAGGAAAAGATTTTGTTTTGACCTAGTCCTTATATGTGCATTTCAAGGGAACACAAAACTTTTCTAATCCAATACATAAAGCTTTTCAATTTTTCCATGTCTTAAAATTACTGCATCCTTCATCCCCTGCCTAGCAGAACATACACAATAGCTAAGCTAAGTGATCATTCATACTAATCCCCTTTTCTGTCCTTCACAACCTCTAAGAAATGTTGAATATTCTTAGCAGTATAACACTCTCTTGGCTGCTGGATGGCTGGAAGGGATCATAACTACATGACAAATCTGTATCACTGGCTCCCTGCTCACTATGCCATAACTGACACTTCTACCATCCACAGCATTCTCTGCACACTGAACCCCAGAAGAGCCAGCCCTGTTCACTTTCCAAATTTGTTGTACAGGAATCTGAATGTATTTAAGTTTTTCTCTCATTCTTCCCCCTGTAAAACTATTTTTTAATACATTTCCACTTCTCCGTCACCATTCTCTTGATCCTCAATAATCTCTTCAGGTTCTATCACTGATTTGAGCAAAGTCTCCTACTGTACCTACTGTAAGTATTCTCCCCAGCTGCCCTGTCTACAACATTTCTTCTGAGTTTTCCTTCACATGATGCTTCTAGAAGTCCCAGCTTCTTGGCTGCAGGGCTCAACAGAGCCTGTGCTCCACTTTCTCACTGTTCACCCTGAACAGCAACATTGTGGACTACATTCTCCCAAATTGTTTTATAATTGTTTGCAGTTTGCCCTTTCTGACATAAACATAACACTCCATTACAGTTTTTCTCAATTGCTTACACACAGTTGATGTAATGTAATGTAATGTATACTTGGTATAGTGGTGGGGACACTATTCAGTATTGGGTGCCATCTTTCGGATGAGAAGTTAAACTCTCAATAAGAGTAGGGAGTTATCCCATTATCTGGGCCAAATTTCCCCCCTTGGTCTTTACCATCGCCTCCAAATTGTCCCCATATATGATTGGCTTGCACTTGCCCTGCGATGGACTGGTGCCCTGTCCAGGGTGTACCCTGCCCGGCTTCTCGCAACACCATATGACATAAAGTGGTTTGGTAAATGACATCATCATCATCATCATCATCATCATAATAATGATTCATAATGTGAGAATTACTATTCAAAAGCTACATATGTGAAACACCTGGCCATACTGTATAATGCAGAATAACACAAACATAAAATACTCTACAATTATACAGTACATGGGTTCAACCTTTCTTTAATTTGTGAAACTCTTTCTGTATATTTCTGTTCTTGCTCAGATAATAAACTACATATGCAATTCTTTTAACAGGAGGAAAGATGTTCTATCCTCAATATCTTTTTCACCACAGAATGCATTATGTTAATTTTTTATGCATCAGTCGCAAATGTAACATAAGAAAAATGTAACGTAATACTGTAAGTCGCACTCCTACCTTTACAAAGCCAGTAATAAATTACACAATATGTAGTGGCATGGATATATCCCCAAAATTCAGCACAGAAAGAAAGTTACTGACCCACCAACATTCAGTTGCTAGGCATAACTTTAGTCCCACAAAAAAAACACCATATAGTATATAATAATCTACAGTTATGGAATTATGCTTGAAGAACAAAAGCGTCATTATCTTCTTCACAGGTAAAGAATCAATTTTAACAGCGGTAATAAGCTAATGGAATGGATCAGAGGAGCACTTGTTCAGTCATAAAGCAATTACATTTTTAATTAACAAGTACACTTCTGTTCACTGTCGTATGCGTTTGGAATGAAGTCTAAGAAGTTTCTAGTTCAATAATGTTGTCTAATTTGCCATCTATGAGTCCCCTCTCCATCTCTTAGACACTTGCAGTAATTGCTGGGTCAAAATCTCTCTCTAATACAGAATATTCAAACCAATGTAATAAAATAACTATCAAATAACAATATTCTTAAAATAATGACCATACTTTATGGTTACATCAATAACAAATAAACCATTTTTTTATTCCATTAATTACCTCAGTCCAGTTTAAGTTATTTCCCTTAGTTTACTTAAGTTATCCGTCCATCCATACAAATAATATTGCCTTGGATTTCCACAGCTTTCAATTTATGAATTATTTTAATACCTTATCAAAGGCTTTCTAGAAATTCATATACACCATGTTTTATACTTCACTTGCATCTGCTACTCCAGATTTGTTGCATTTTCAATCAAATCAATTAAGTTAAACAGAAATGGCCCTTGGTGCAATGATAAATTAATGATTAAGTTAATGATGAATTGTCCTCTATCATAATTTACGAGGAGCTAACACTATGATATCCATTGTTCGAGTGGGAATTAAGCATCAGTCCATTGTGCAAGAGGTAAGCCAGGAGCAGGCGAGTACAGAACCAAAGCAGTAGGAGCTAAGCAAGCTGACGTGAGCAGGCAGCACAGGCATGGGAGCTAGCAAGCAAAGTACACAGGCAGGCAAACACAGTCCGAGGGTGAAGTCAGGAACAAATCAAGGTCTGTAGCCAGCAGCAAACACAGTACCAAGGCAACAAGGGAAATCTAAAACACAAAGTAGGAGCAAAGCAGGGTCTGTGGTGAGCAGTAAACACAATAATAAAGTGAGGAAAATCTGAAAGGCAAAGTTGAGGACATAGGAGTTCAGAAAACTCAAGGCTCAGAGAACAAAGGACCTTGAGTCAAAGCACTGAGAGGCTCCAAGCAAACTCTATACCAGAGCACTGAACTACTGTACGTCCAAGTAACCTGAACCACCTGAGGCCCAGGTCACTGTCTGATTAAAAATCCATGGCAATCAGCATAACAGACTAGGGGAATAGGTGGGTGCAGTTTCCATGGCAATGCTAGTTTACGCCATTGCACTTCAGTGGGGCAGAGTATAACAGACACATGTGTAATGCATATGTCAACCAAAGATCTTGTATGAGAATTAACTCCACCAAAATAGAATTAAAGGGTATTAAGAGTCTGAAGTGTTCCTTTCCTCCCCATAACCAAATAGAAAATGTGTGACTCATTCTAATAATATATTTTTTTCATTTAATGGCAAGATAATCATTCAAATTGCCATGTTTATCATATTTCATTATACTGTAAAATGGATGTGTATTTACCTTGCCTCAATGTACTTGTTTGCTGAAGGTATGGTAAAACTGCCAGCTATACTTCAGAGTTTATAAGCTAATGTAGGTGTGTTTAGGTAGTCAAGGGAAAGGTAGAGAGATCAGTGATTAGAAGTATTAGAGAGTCGCTTCACTGCGAGATGTACAAACATTTACTGTCTATCTCTTAAACATGACCTTATCTAAAGAAATAGCAGAGATGAATGTTTTAGAGTATTCAAGAAGTTAAAAACAAAATGCTTTCATTAACATCAGGAGTACAAAAGTACAATAATGTTTTTAATCTTCAGTTTTTACTGCTGAGACTCATATCTGTGAGAGACTTTAATGTTTATACTAAAAGAAATGGCTTATGCCTTTACGCTCAGCTCTGCTTTGAAGGATATTATAAAACATTTTGTCATTTTGAATTTAAACGAATGTTTTGTAGTTCCACAAAGATTGATTAAATCACTTTGAAAGAATACAGCAACTAAAATTGGGTTATTTGTGGAATTAAAAAAAAATATTTGTGACTCCACCCTGTTCCACTGTGTTAAAAAAATTAGAACCTATATGATCTGCTAAACGTTCTTATTTTGATTAGGTGTATGCCTGGTTTCCCTCCATTTACATTTGATTTATTATTAAAATTCAAGGTTTCACTTTGAAACAATACTATAATACTTAAAATATTTCTAATATTGCATTTTAACTATCACATTTCAGACATTTTTAAGAATGCTCATCATTCAGCTGTAACTGCTTGAGACAATTTGTTTCTAAACCTTATTTTATCATGGAAGAGAACAAAAGAAATGCTTCTGTTAAACAAATTGAAGTACATTTTGCAAACAATGCTAGTCTTTTAAACTGTGTATTCTGCCCTTGGCAAAGAAAACACTTTCTTTGCATTTTAAACTGCACATACACAGGAACCCTGCTGAATCCAGCTGACTAAACTGAAATCAACTTAACATACCATGTCCACATCTTTGCAGAACACCTTATTCCATAACCTGCAATAGCTGAAACAGGCCCTGCAAGCATTCATCTAATTCTCAGAACAGTCAATGATATCTTCTAATTAAATAAAAGTCTTTTTGAAATAACTTTAGAGCAGGTATAATCCATTTAATGGTAGGGAAAAAGATTAGGCAATATGGACTTTACTACATTGAAGAACATAGGATTAGGGGCCAGTAATATCCACACTGTTTTCATTATTAATGTTTCCAGAGGAAAATTGTGTCTGTTCTTCAACAATAGACAGCATTTGGGAATAAAGGATCTTACACGAGCATGAGAAAAGCAATAAATAAGCAATAAAAGAAAATACTGGTAATACTATCTTATAAAAGTTCCATTTATTAACACTGTTTATTGATTTTATTACCCTCCTGTACAGCTGAGTCTATGAAAGAAAAGTAAAAAGTATTAGAATTTTAATGATGAGTTCAGTTAAAGTTCATATAAATTTGTACTCTTCTATATGAAAGTACCAGTGTATTCAATTGTCTGCACTGCACTGGATGTAAGCCTGATTTGAGTGACAATTCAATATCCCTTAAACAGCTAAATGTACAGTAGCATCCTACTGTATATGCACAGCTGTATACAAATATTAGATATCTTAGACACACTCAAGAGTTACAATACACAAAGGAAGAAGTAAATGTTTATTCCATGCTGAAAAGAAAAGATACACAATGTTTTGGCTGTGGAACCTTCTTTACGTGTGTGGAGGCTGAAGAAGAAAAAGGCCTGAAGAAGGCTCCACAGCCCAAACATTCTGTCTCTTCTCAGTGTGGAATAAACATTTACTTGTTCTTTTGCAGCCTATGCATGCTGACGCAGCTATTGTACCTACAGTACTTGAACTGTTCCGATATGCATGCTGTATTGCACGTTATGAGCAACAATTTACTCAAACCCTACATTAGTGTTCTTTACTATTATTATAACTTTAACTGTTTTTAATATACTGTACCTTACTACTGGTGAGTAGAAACCAATCTTGAAAATCTTTTATTCATATTTGTCAGAGTCTTCCACATTTTTTATCATAACAACATGTAATAAAACCATACACACAAATGCCATCCTGAAGTGTTGTAGAAACTAATCCATCACCTTTATTAGAAATCTTATTGACTCTTTTAAGCTACAAATATTAAGTTTTGTAGTAAAAAACTATTAAGATCAAGTGATAGCTTAGAGCAAATTTTCAGCAGATGATTGCCTTAGAATACTGTATATTTCTCTAAAATGTTCAGTGAGAAGAGTAGAGACAATGCAATATACAGTACAAGCTATGTACAATATAAAATAAAGTAGTTCAGGTGGGTAGCTGCGTCAGCATGCGTAGTCTCCAAGAAGGCTCCACAGCCGAAACGTTGTGTTTCCTTTCTTCTATTTTCAGCATGAAATAAACTTATTATTTGTGCCTTATTTCTACATGCTTTTACATTAATATTGTAACGCATATGGCCGACAGGTACTGTGTAAGAGCCGGCTTACCAGAGCGGTGATGTCGCCGCCCTTCCCTGTAATAGCAGGACCACAGCCCTTGGGCTGTGGAGAGATCTCTCTTTAGCTCACCGGGCTGGGTCCCTGTTGAGTGACGCGGGAGTCCCGGGTTTGAGCCCCCAACGGTGCAGATCTGACCTAATGAGGCAAGGGCGCCCACCTGAACCCCCATTGCATTACAACAAGAATGACAGCTCATTAAAAACTTGTAAATAACATGGAAAAATGTGCTTAGAGATAACAACCTATTTAATGTGTGAGTATGCTGGTTTCATTTACAGTCTTTACATCAATAGAATTATGTTTTAAATAAAGGTTTCAAGGATGCAAAAAAATTTAGTAAACCAAGAATATGAGGGAAGAATGAAAGAAAATAATTTGTTTATCCCACTCTCTCTGTATATTATTTGCTTTTAACCTGTGGGTAGATATAATGTATTCATCTCACTATAAAAGAGTAATTCATGCCTAAACTAAAAAGATTAATAGCAAAACAAAAAAAGAAACAAAGTGAAAATTTTATACCATCATTTAAAAAAAACATAATGCAGCTGGCAAAGAATATGAATTAGTTTGTTTTTTTTGTGTGGGCCTAGTATGCAAACAGCTAAATTACTACTGTACATTTTAACAAGCAAAGGTAGAAAGAGAAAGACAGATGGGCAGACAAATATGACATCAAATTGCTTTTCTTAAAAAAATGGCAGTGGCAATATTAATAGTAGTGTTATTAGATAATTTAATTGAACAGATATTCAAATCCTTCATTTTGCCATATTAACATCCATGGTTATACTACCTAGATTATTAAACACATGTGGAATGAGTTTATAATGAGAGAACAGGACCTGCCTATCTGCCAAAGATTACAGCATCACTTTCTTTGATTTCATTATTTTTACCACTTCCTCCACTTCACATTGCTCTGTAAACTTATCGTACATTCGGGCTCTGTGCATCTTAAAGGTGGTATTGGCCAACAGGTGGTATAAAAGCTGAGCATAACTTAAACAAAGGAGAAAGCTTTATAAGTCTTTTATAATCTCAAACTCCCTTTCATTATTGAAAAAGGGGTATACTGTATGATAAATACTTTTCAGAATGTTTTTTAAAGCATCTTCAGATTTTAATTCATTCAGCTGATGCAAATAACTAAGCAAATAAACAGCTTGATTTTTTTCTACATGGTTTGCCAAATATCTACAAATTCACCTCAGTATAATTTAGGAAATATATCATGCCGTGGATATCACAGAGTATAGTAAATGCTAAAACAAAAAACACACAATAGTGTACTGTGTTCCTGTTTATTGTACAGCTATACAGTACCATTTCTACTTAAGCACTATAATATTTTTAAGATCTTTAGTTACATTGCTAGACATAGGCTTTGAGTTTTTGAATATTACTTATGCTCATTGTCAGCTATGAGTCTTCCACGGGCAACATTCCTGATTTCCAGGCTTCCAATAAATTAATATGCATTATAATTGCAGTCAATTTATTTACAAGACAGAATAATAATGAAGACAAAATATGCTTTAAAGCATAATTAATCTTATGTATAATGCCTGTTCACTGACTTTAATTCCATGTTTCTTTTTTGTTGTTGTATAACAACACTGCTTGCCGAATTCATTATAATTCATTGTAATGGATGATATGAGAGCTTCTAGTATGGGTTTTTGTTTAGGAAAGGTTATACTAGCAAATTAAAATGCTAGAGAAGATGGGAATACTAATTTTCTTTTAATTTAAAAGAATGTAAATACACATCATATATGTTACCCAACATAATTAAAGTTGTTTTGAAATGTTTACTAAATGTTTACTAATTGAGATGTATAATTAATCTGTATCCAATTATATTTTTTACCGATAGACATGATTTCTTTAAAATGGAGAATAAATGTCAGAAGAGGAGATGCAAAATATTAACAATACCCCAATCAGTGAACATGAGCTTTGGGTATATTGTGAGGACTGCTCACATAAAGTAAAAAAATAAATAAAATGCATTTTGTGGAAACTATGGTATTTAAGCAATTTTTAGCATTACACATAATGAAAAGTGATCATTATTTTCCTTCTCATTTGTATCATGGCATTACCAAAAAGCAATTTTAAAAAATAACCTCAGTGCCATCCAAACCATACAAGTGATGCTCTTAAAAATGAAATGATGACTTTTATGAAACTTTAAATTTACAGTAAAATCTAACACAGGCCCAAACCTACCCCAACTTCTTTTAACCTCACCAAATTCCTGTTATTTAGACATGATATTGTACTAGAAGAGCTCAAATGTCACCTTAACTCCATTTGCTCTTTTTCATTCTCTTGATGAACTCCTTGATTGCATTAGCTGTATGTTTTTCATACATGGTGAAGCACTGCCCACTAAGTACAGTATATAAGCATGTTCTTCCATAAAAGCAGATAAAAATGTTTCAGTCAACTTCAGAGTTCATTCTGGCACTGCCATTATTACTTACAGTAAATCATCAAGAAAGAGGAGCCAGGTCCAGAGACTGTAATACTGTATATGCAAAGACCATAAAATTACCTCCATGCAGCTTCCCATATGAAGTCGTGTTCTTTGGAGCATCAGCAGCTCCCTTTTTTCTACATACTTTAACCTGTCCATCACTTAAGCAAAGCCCCATCCATAAAACTTTGTTTAAAATCTCTCGTGTCTCATCTTTATAGTTCCAAGCAAATTGTAATCAAACTATTCTACAGTACTCATAGTGTTAATGAGAGGATTACATTTTGTGGTACCCTTCTGTATAATGTGGACTGTGATATATTTAATCCTTGCATTCTTTAAGTTATTGGAGATTTCAGTTGACAGTTGTTTGCTTTGACAGCTCCGATATTATTTTTTCAGTCATCAACAGTAGCTGTGATTTCTTGTCTGATTCAGTCTTGGCTAATAGGTAAATTTACCTTAGGTTTCTTTTTTCTTCAGTGTATTTAAAATTGTTGGTTTTGGTGCTGTACAGTATGCCTAATGTTTTGGCATTCTGTGTTTTTCAATTTCAAAATCACCTGCTTTTCTTTAACAGAAAGTTTCATTTTGACTTTTGCCTACAGACCTCAAACACTTTTTAACAAAGTCAAAATGAATGATTGATGTTAATACTATCAATTTGTTTAATTGTCCAAATAGGTTAGAACTTAATTGAGTTTATAAAAATCAAATAATATAATGATTTATATTTAATTCTTCGTCTCTCATCAGTCACCCAATATAAGTGTCTAAGGAATCAAGATTGAATGTTTACATGATCAAATAGACCTAAAAATAACAGATACTGTATGTTTTCCTGATTGGAGCATACAGTCTACTTTAAAATAACAGAACAAATTCTAACAGAATTAGTTCAAGGAAATGTGACAAATGGCAGTCAAATTAAATTACTGCTTCACAATGATAAACATAGTATCTGATAAAATGACAGTGCATGCTTCTGTTTTGTTTAATCAACACACATTATTATGTGATCTATGTAACCCTTTAAAATGAAAAAAGCTGAATTCCCAAGTGTTCAAAAAGATTAATATATTCACTATAAAGACAGGATATAATTATGTCACTGATTTGCTTAGCTGTGGTGTTCCATCAAATGCATCTTTGCAGATGATTTCCTGAAGAAGCCATATGGAATCATGTTTCCATATTACTGACATGGCACTTAGTGTCCATTAGGAATTCTTCCTTTGAGAATCTGGTGCTTAGGATTTTGTTTTGTAATGTGTATTTTCATTGCCTGACCTAGCTGTCCTTTGAGATACAGTACAAATTGGAAATGCATGGGAGATATTTTGTTATGGATGAGAGATGATTAAAAGAAGACTGTGCTGTAGTTTTCATACATATACTGTCTATATATATTACTTTCTCTTCCTTTCACATAGTGATTTTAAATTGCCCAGACACAGTTAACCTCTTTTACAAATACAGGGTCTCTCTGCCCTGGGGAATACTTGCCAGAGATCTTAATTTAGGAATATTGGAAATCAATGCCTAAATCAATAAGAGCAAAACAGACAAATATTGCAGTGTTAAAATTAAGAAAACATATAAAAACGTTCAGGTTAGGCCTCTGGTTTCCCTGCCACACTGTTAATATTGCATTCAAGTACCTCTTCATATATAAACTTATCTTTAACATTTAATTAATGTTCAGATTATTATATGGTGTTTAGTATGCTATGCTGCCCCCATAATATATGCTGAAATTAATATATTTGGGATTTTTAAAAATACAATCCATTTACTTTGCTCACAAATCAAAATAAAATAAATCAAAACTTATCACAGACCATTATTAGGTGTTTACAATAATAATAGCAAAAATCCTTAAAAGCAGCTTCCAACGTTCAGTTTAAGATAAATATTTATAAGAAATTAAAATCATTTGTTGCTGTTTAGGGAACAAATATCCACAGCACTCTAGAAAACACCCTTCAGTATGTAGTAAATACCATGCAGAGTCCTTTTTTTCAGACTGCGGAAGGGGGAAAACCATCCTGGAACAAAACGAATAGTATTGATGCTTTTTTTGCTGGCCTTACTCTTGAAAATGCCAAATCAGGAAGCCATTGAGACAGTCTAAATTAAGTGGTGAGGTGACATGGCTTTTCCACAGTACAAAATAAAAGGGCTGCAAGAAGTAACCTAAGCAGTTAGATACTTTACTCTAAATTAAAGGGATGTAAATTAATATTATTTCAAGTAGACCTTCATATACCAGTCACATCATTTAAACATGTTTGCTTAAGAATAAAAATAGACTATACTTTGTACAAAAGATATTTTATAATAGCCTGTTTCTATTTCACTGCACTGATGAAAATTTGCATTTCTATGAGGAGTGCAGCATTTTGATCACAAAAGCTACAGCCTGGGGATAGAACTGATAACCAGGGAGTCTTTAGCTTGTTAAGACAATCTTTCCCTCTCAATCACTAGACATAGACTGTAAGAAACAGCTGTGGGTGAACTACATGAAAAAAATGTCCATAGAAAACTAATATTGAGATAAAGACATATTTAACAAACATTACGAGAATTTTGGGAATAGATTAATTGTTCCAAAATCTGACATGAACCCTTAAGTAAATAACAAACACCATTTTACCTTCGTTTACAGTACAAATTAATTTGATATTTTTGTCTTGCAAAAGAAATATGATACCGTCACATCCATCTATTACCCCCTTTTCAGTTCAGGGTTCAGACAAATACAAAACTGAAACAACTGAAACTGAGTTGAAACTGAAAGTTTCCTCCTGTGATCCAAAAACATACTGGTAGGATAGTTGGCTTCAGAAAAAAAATGGTGGTTGGAAAACAGATGGATGGTAAACCAAGAATTTTGGGAGTGGTAATACGGTACTGGAAACTTGTTCATCATATCCTGGAGGACACTCAGTCTCCGTGACATGCTGAAGCTATGGGTGTCAATCTGGGTAAGTTTTTAATGCTAAGAGTCTTTAATGTTTTGTCCTTGCATAGAGGTCCTAGTGTTTGTGTGCTTGGGTATTTTCCATGAGTGAATGCCAGAAGAGACCAGTCTCATAGTCATTGTAAAGTTGGGATAATACGACAGCTTCGTCTTGGATTAATGTATTATATTTCTTATGGAATGGTTCTAACTCTTCAGAGTTAACACTGGTGCTCTCAGAGCTTCACAATAGATTATTTCACAATATCATGACATTTACAAAATTGCCAAAGTCATCTGTCACTGCATTTAAAACTCAGTTTAATGTATTTTTGCTATTATATGGGCTGGAGATCACAATTCAACACCACTGATGTCCCTTTCTGACTAAAATCCCCTTTACCAGAGTTTGTCCATTAAACCAAGGATTTACTGTATAATTTTCTATTTTCATAATTAATGTCCTGTGCAATGTTGTTATTGTTTTCATAATTATATTAGTAGTATTAATATAAATATCTCTACTACTATTTACTGTATACTAAAGTATTAATGATGATTTATTTTCACTGTAAAGAGAGTGGTTTAGTGCGGCACAGTTGCACAGTAGGTTGCATTGCTGCCTTGCATCACTGGGGCCCTGGGTAGAACTCCAGACATGGGGTGTTATCTTCATGGAGTCTATATGTTCTGTCCGTATTTGTGTGGGTTTGCTCCAGGTGCTCTGGTTTCCTTCCACAGTTCAACAACATACTGGTTGATTAATTAGCTTCTGGGAAAATTGGCCCTGGTGTGATCGCATGCATGCGTGTTTCTTTCTGTGTTTCTGTCTGCCCAACAATGGACTGGCATTCCATCTAGGCTGCATACTGCCTTATGGCCATTGGTTGTCAGGATATTATCTGGCTCCCCTGCAACCCTGAATTGGAAGAAGTGGTTAGAAAATTAATCAATGGATAGATATTTCAATGTGAATTACCAGTCATTCATGTGTACTCCCTTTTAAAAAGGTGTGAAACACCAATTAAAACATATGTGTTAAAAAACGCAAGAACTGAACATTAGGATAATGCCACTTCAGGAATAAAGGGGTCTCAAAGAATATGGTTCTTCTACCTAGTAAATTGCACCATACAATAATTTCTATCTGTCTACCAAATGATAGATAGGAACAGTTCAACCTAAAAACACCAGTGGTTCCATTATGTTGTAAACTCAGTAAAAATCTGCCACAGATCTAAACCAAGGCAGATCTTGAATTGATAGTGATTTTCGGAATCCCAATATAATTCTGACAACAGTTCTCAGCTGCTGAATTGAGTTTTATTCACTGAAAAGCCAAAACTATTTTTTTCTGAACAGTCAAAACTCTCTTTTGCTGTACTACAGGATTATAAATTAAATGAAATTGCTGTTATAGAAACAGAAGAGTGACCAGGCACATTACTGGGTTTAAAGACATTTTCTGCTAATAATTAAACATTTTCAGTCTTAAACAAAAAGGTTTATGATTGAAATATTCCAAAGCATTGACAAACCCAATGGAGTACTTTATAATCAATAGTGAAGTAGCAACCATGGAACACAATTGGAAACTACTAGGAAAGTGCAAATAGGATTAATTTATTTATACAAATTGTTGTGGGTATCTAGAACATACTGTCCAGTGAACTGATGAAATTGTTATTCTGGCTTCTTTCAAGAAACAAGTGTTAGTTCCCTGGATAACATAATAACTAGCAACTACACAAATTACAGTACATGCACAAAATGTATTTCTCTCATTTGCAACCTTTATTATGTTGTTATATGTACTTGTGCGAGTTATAATAATAGGAATTTACCTGTTGCCCTGTATTCACAGTAAGATTCTCAAACAGAGTCTTGAATGCAGCTTTGGTGACCCCATAAATTGAAATTAATAGTGAAAGGCAGATGAAGTATAATCTCCCACCAAATAGGGACAGTATTTATGCATTGTTTTTGTTTGTGTGCAGGACACAAAGGTTTGTACATAGCACTGACTGAGGATGTGACCAAACATTGGTTAAACACAGCATGTCATCCAAATAGACACAAAGCTATAAACACATTTTGTTATTTATTGGCATTTCTGTCAAATATTTCTCTCTTGTTTTGTTATATTGCATAAACTTTTTTCACTTGTTAATTTTATTTTGCTCTTATACAATGCATGCAGTAAAGGACTACTCAGAGTAAACTTTTTACATAATTGATAGTAGCGAAGTTGTGAAATAATTGCTTATGTTGTACAGTCTTATCACAGCTAATGCTAAATATTAATGTCATTCAAATGTTTTGTATGAAATACACTATGAGAGGATCCTCAAACTGCTACTTTTAGTATGAGGTTTTGTATATAGATATCATCAGACCATGTAATTGGACCAAAGGGGTAACATATAATACTAAATAGCAAAGGGCTTAGTAAAACCTGCTAAGACACCCGAATAAAACCTGAGACAGCCATCCTAGGAAAATTGTAATGGAAATTTGCAGTAAAAGTACAGTGAAATATATCCTCAGTCTTGAGGTAAATATTTTTTTCTTATTTTTTTAATCAATGTATCCTGATTCTTCCCTACTGTTTTAGTAACAATGATTATATTATCCCATAATTTTCACTCACTGTGTCAAACAAGAACATTAATTTGCTTCATTTTTTTTCTGTGCAGAGAGCAGAAACACAACTTAATCGTATATGCTAATGGTTTTCACTAGTAAGGTAAAAGTCAAAATCACTTTTTAATGGACCTTAGAGCTTTCTCATCATTAGCGATGTATGAGAAAATCAGATTCTGCAGACCTCCAGGGATGCATTGAACGACAGCAGGAGGTAGAGAGGATAGGAAGAAAATATTAGTTATTATTGGAAAAAGACCAATATTGCAACACTAGAGCTGTAGTAATACTGTCAAATGCAATATTTTAATGAGAACTGGACTATAAGGAGCAATGAGACAGATGGGCAAATCTACTAGGTTTATATTTAGTCATGGAAAAAAATTGATAGTCTGAGACGGAAAATAGTGGGATTCCTTCTCATTATGATTTCTCTAGCAGATACAACTTTGTTAAATTTATCAGAAATATCATTTTGTGCTTCTTATTCTTTTATATTTCTTAGTAGTTTATGGAATGTTATATTTATATACTTTACAGTGGTACAGCATTTGTACTTCCACAGTACACAAAATTTAGAATAATCAGATTTTAGAGTAGAGTTGTTCATAAAACAAGTACACTTCTTGAGACCCCCCAAGGAAATAACTAACACACGGAACACTGTTTGAAATATTTACAATAGGTACTGTATATTACTGAAAATGCACTCAGAGTCAGAACCCTTTATGACCTGTTTGGAAATTGCATGTTTTGTTTTAGTAGGCTGTCAAAAACTCTGCAACTAGAAATGCGTGCAGATCCAATATAATAAAGCAACAGATTGAACACTGTGAAATAATTCAAATAATTGTAATCCATTGAATCACATACTGTATAGTATATGGTTGTCATGAAGATGGCTGAATTATTTAGTTGTATCTACACCTATTTACTGCTTGTAAAAATAAATCAATATTTCAATTAAATAAAATATCATCAGATATCAGAATAGAGATCAGAAATGTATATTATTATTAGAAAACAGCATGTTGGGGGTACGCTATTATTATTTATTTTCACATATATGTTTGTCTTGCTTATCTATTATTTTATTAAACCACCTTATAGGAAAGATACTGTTTACACATACAAACATATTTTACAGAATTTACCTGAGATCATTAATTTACAATATAGCTAATCACTGCTCACCTGCAAAGGAGGACTATCAAACTGCAACCCACCTAAACAGACTGATATAGACTTATTAACAATGTCTTTCCTTTGTTTTCTGACCTCAAAAAATGTCATTTTTCATGTTTCCTCACATCAAATGTGAGGAAAAAGAGTCTTACTCACTTTCTGTATGGACTGCTAAAGAAATATAATAGCTTAAGATATACCCATTACATCTATACAATATGCTTTATGATTTAATTATTTATGCATTTTTTCCCATCAATATAGCAGTTTGTACAGTATTTGTGTCTCTACATACAACTGTAAGCTAACTGGCCAGCATATTTAAGTGGTGGGACTATAGTCAACCATCTGCATTCCTCTATTGTCTGAGTCCCCATGTGGATGTTATATTTACAGTACGTGTTTATTCCACCAAAAAGACAAAAGGTTTAAGTTGAAGTTGAAAAAAATAACACTTCTTTCCATTAAAATAAGGGATCTATACAGTATATGCAAGTATACATACAGTTACTTGTCAGGTCAGATGTTACTTAGAGATACCTACTGTATATAGATTATTGTATAGCCACTGAGCAATCCAATCACCAGTCAGTTCAATACATGTCGGTTTTTGTGTAGCCTAGATATGGAAACAGTGAGGTATTTGTATAATCCATGAGGCACTAAGTACATTGCATGTTTTTCTCTGATAGTTTGCTTATTTGCTTTAGTTTTAGATCTGTAAAAGGCAGGGCCCAGGTACTCACACTTATTGTAAATATTTATAAACAGTTGTATTTTGAGTGTGACAGGCCATCAACTCATATAATCTGACAACGGCGGACCTCTCCATGTAAAAGTGTGCTGCCTTCAGTAGATAAAGAACTGAGGAAGACAACCACTAGGGTTCTGCAGGAAAAGCCCAGACTCCAAGGGAAAAAGAGCAATGGACACTGTGACAGAAAAGAAAAACATTGTTTTGACTTTGTTTTTAGAAAACGTGTGCTTTAGCACTCTTTTTTTCACACAGGAAAAAATAACTAAAGTTAGTAACTAGCCAAATAACCAATTAAAATCTTTAAAATCTCAAGTAAATATTAGGGGTGCATCTAAAAAGCAGTAAAAGCAGACATTTTTTACCATTTATCACATGTACTGTACATAACTTTTTAAAGCAATTAAACTACATACCTTTTCCATAAAGGCTTTATGATTTCTGTACTACTTAATCACATCAATTTATACCTTTAACTTCATATTTGTATCAAAGCTTAATTCATCACCATCAATCAGTTATATAACATACTGCAAACTGTCAATAGTAGGAGCAGAGATCCTGCCTTTAATTTGTAATAAGATAATATATTAAAGACATAAACATTTTAGAATACTTAAACTTTGCTTAGCTTTGTTATACATTTCAATGTGCATGTGATTTCATTTAATATCTGTGATATACAGTATACAATAAGATCAAAATTAATACAATTCTTGTTTTATACTTGTGTAATTTTCCTGTACTTATTAGAACAATTATCAGTTTTCTTATTTTTTTACAGTGATAATGAAACATTACTGGTAATACAAATAACCACCATGGTATTTTAAGCTTTAAATATCTTTCCCCCCATCCCCAGCCATCACCACCATCACGTGCAATTTCATACAGGGCTATTTTTAAAAATAAGATGATATGTCATTTCTTTTGCTTATTAATATACATAAAGTCCTTAAACTTCCCACATTTTTAGCAGAAAAGTACACAAATGAAGAGATTGGGGAAAATAATAATCTCAGACACAGCTGATAGCTATTGTCCTAAGACAATTTCTATTAATATTTGTTTAAGTTTAGAATTTGCAGCCTTATCACTATTTAGCAGTAGGCCACCTTCATTTTCATGACCTCTGTGGCATTGACAGACAAAATCAGATAAAATGTCATTCCACACTTGGGTAATTGAATTATTTAACCATGCTCTCTTTGACATCTGTAGTAATTCATTTTCTTTTCTGTGTAAATCCCCCAGATTTAAAATTGGATTTAGATGTGAGCATTGGGCAGCCACTGAAAAGAACATTGATTTACTTTTGTTTTCTTATAGGAAAGCTTTGCTGCTAGTACATAAGGGATCTTGGTTTGCACCAAATGCAACTTGAAAGAAAATGCACTTAATGTGAAAGTATTCCTCATGCATGTGAATACAATTGAGCAAAAAACAGCCATATAAGCTGCAGCACAACTATACTTCTAACTATCCCTTTATCATTGTTAAATTTCTGTCTTTTAACATTTGCTGTTTTTTGTCACGTTTTTCTAACTTAAAAAGTGATAGTAATAGTGAAGATATATTAAAGACTATTAAGGATATTAATCAAATATCTTTGAAAGATACAAAGTATAATTTCAGTTCTGACCTAATTAACTAGGTTTCCATTTAATATTTAAATTGCACAGAAATAGTCAAAATAGTGTCTTCTTTGCTATGATAATACCATTCAAGTCTAAAGTTACAAGACCTATTAGATTTCACACACTTGAAACATGCAGCTCATCTCCTTTTCTGAAATATCTCCTTATGAACAGAAAGCTTAACTTTCGTCTTTCCAGATTATACCATTGTATCAAATCATCATTCCTTCATTATTGCATATGTGTGTTTAATTTACTCTGTATTTACCTTCTTTAAAAATACATTCTGCAGCTGTTTTCTATTAATTGATGTTACAACAATCTGCAGGAAAAACAAAACTATCCTATTACAGTATGTATACTTTCACTGTAAACCCAATGACAGTAGAAGAAAAAACATGTGGTCAAGTGCTGGCTACTACTAACAGTATAAATCTGAACAGAGAAAAACAAAACAACTGTGGTCTATAAATTTTCAGTCTAGTGAGGCAAAACAATCCACCCTTGATGCCTAAGAACTAAAGTGCTCTCACAAAACAATCCTCCATTGTTTTCAGTCTATTATCTGACTAAAAAATGTGACCAAGAAAATAAACATTTTTAGCTATTAAAGAGTGAAATTATGCATGGCAGAATTAAAACCTTAAAATAATGTTAAACATATAATAACTCTGTCTTACCTCAAGTAACGTCAAGTGCTTTACAGAGAGGAATTTATATGAAGCAGCCGTATTCAAGGGATTACAAAACCATAGCTAGTGCAGACTAATCTGACTTTACGGACAACTAACAAAAAAAAATAAAAATCTAACCTTCCTTTTTTTGTGTGTGTGTGTCTGCTGTTTGAAGATCAGATGTGTCGCTCTGAAGATAATACCTATTTCTGAGTACACATGCTACAGCCATATCTATGCAGTTGCAACTGAGTTTAGCTTGTTTTATTATTAAGGAATAAACTATTTTGGAATCTGAAACCCAATAATCACTAGAAAGACAAATGCTGCTTTATATATACTGTAGACTCTCATAATCCAACCATTTTACAAATAAAAATGCATTTGCTAACCTATTAACTCTGGAGGTGAAAAACAACACAACATTTATTACACTTTTCAATACTGATCTCCAGTGAGAAATATTGAAGCCAGAATGCAATTAATTTCTAGCTTTAATGCGCTCTAAATATACAGTAAACTAAGCGTTTGATCAGTGAAAAACTGGCTGGAGAAGATAAGCACTACAAACTATTTAAATTTGCTTAATGGAGATTGGTTTGACAACTACTGTACAGTTCCTTTCTTGTTTTGCTCTTGAATAGCATTTTAAATTATATAACACTGGAATGTGGATCAGATTGGTTTTACTTTACTTAATGACTTATGTGAAAGCCACAGTTGTATTGTTTGTTGGCTTTTATGAGAATTTCTATATGACTACTTTTTCCACTGATACTACCATTCCAATACTCACTAACATGCTGTTCCTACTAAGATACTACTACACTACTTCTTCTATTAAAATTACTGCTTGTGAGTATTCCTGCATCACACTGCTACTGCACAAACAATAATAATAATAATAATAATAATAGAAATGTGCAGCTTATAAACCAAATAATGGCATGATTGCAATGAATAGTTGATATAAGAGCCTGAAACACTGGCTGGGGAATCAATAAGGTTTTGAGAATACTGATGAAATGTACATACCGTATAAGGCAAAGATGCAGTAGTAGAAAACGATTCAGCATCACACTCAGCACTGACAAGGGGCCAATTGAGCTGATCAAAAAGAAAGGTTAAAGAGTTCAGACATTATAGAAGGCAAAAGCAAATTAAAGTTTGGAGGATCAAGCTGACAAAGGTTCTTGATAGTTTAGGGAATAAAGCATATGCAAAACAAAAAACAGTAACTTGGAAATTTGTGCCAAAGTTGGGCAAGCAAATCCAATGATAAAAGAGGAGTCAAGGGAAATGTTATGGACTTGTATATCTGTATAACTCTCTGTGTTTTTATTTTCTGTTTGAGAAGTCTTCCAGGACTTAGCAGAGTAAAGCTGCTGCCGTTGCTCAGATGGCTGTCCAGAGCAATGACCTTGAAAAAGAACAGAATAAAACCAATGGAGCTTTCAGATTAGTATAGCAGACTGAAAAGAGTTATGGGAGTCTTTCATTCTTGGCTTAACTAAAGGTCAATTCAGTAATGTGAAATTACTGAAAGCATCCGAACCTGCTGCATCACTGCCTGGTATGGTAACTGCTCCGCCAGAGAGCACAAGGTACTCCAGAGGGTGGTAAAACTAGCACAAAACACTACCAGCTGCGTGCTACCGAACATCGAGGATATCTATTCAGTTAGATGCATCAAGAAGGGCGGCTCTATCCAGAAACCCCAGTCACTCTAACCACAACTTGTTCTCCCTACCACCATCCGGAAAACGATACCAAAGTATACAGAGCAAGATCACCAGATTTCATAACAGCTTCTTCCCCCAGGCAGTGAGACCGCTAAACAGCCAACCACAGCAGATGCCTGCAATTACTTCCTTGAACCGATAGGTGCACTGGCACTCTCAGGATACATATGAAGAGCGCTAAATACCTCCTATCCTTGTGTTACTTTCGCACAATCTGTAAATTGTATTGTAAATTGCAATTGTGTAATTTATTGCATCCTAATTTTTTTTTCTTTTCGTTAATCTAATCCCTATAAATTCCTGTCCTTCTACTCTTCTATCCCTCTTAACGAGCTCGTGGACAAAGCATGTCATTGCCGACAACACCGCTGTATGCTGTACTGTTAGTGCATTGATAAATAAACCTTGATTGATTGATTAATAACATTGAATTAAATAAACAAAACCTGAGGACACGTACTTTCAATTTTTTGGATATTAGAGCTAAATAAGGAAATTAGGAAATTTGAGAGCAAACAAGAACACAAGAAATGAAAAATAATTATGAATGGATTCTACTTGATAAAGAGTTAACAAAATATTAATTTATATAAAAATTAGTATGACTATTGACATAATCAGATGGTTCCCTATAGCAATACAGCATTATTTTTATGGTACCATGATAATATTATAAAAATTATATTAAATTTAATTAACAAATAAATACAACAAGCTTAGCTTATTTTATAGTTATCACAAATGCAAAGGACTGAGTCAGATAAGACTTATACTATAAAAATCTGACTTGCTTATCTAGGCTTTTGCAATTTTGCTTGTATGACAGTTTGAAGATTTTGTTCCCTTTTCTGACCTTGGCTTAATTAACAGTGCTGCAAATGTTGAAATTAATACATATTAATATAACAAATGACCATATGGTAATTATGTTCAAGGATTAACAGTGACATAACAAGAGAAAAACAATGTTACCAAAAACACTCTGAAAGTTGGGGTAGAGGTCAAAATGGGAAACTGTAAATGCAGATTCAGCAACGAGCATAAGAAACATCCACAGAGTATGCTGGGTAATTGGAACTAATGGCAGAGCTGCTTTCATAGAGATACTATAGTCCTTTGAGATTATGGTGGATGGTTTCAGGAAGGAAAGAGAACTCAAAGGACCGCATAACCTTCATTATCTTTGCTTTTCTGTGCTAGTGGTCCACATTTTTTATGTTGGTAACTAGAATTTAACAAGATTAAATGTTGCCTACACAGCATCTGTCAATCATCTGTACTCAGTCTTAAAGTTTTGCAAACTGATAGAAACTAAATGTAGTTACAAATGTGCAGTGTATAAATAGTTCAGTTTTGTACAACAACTAAGGGCTAATGTACACATGTTTGTAATAATACTTCTTGAAAATTCATTCAATTTGGTTTGTTGCTGTATTGCTTTGTGATTCAGGTTTGTACAGTATGTCTGATTCATTGAATCTGTTTCTTTTTTAGCTTTTCTAGCGATAGCTTATATAACATGAAAGCGCAGGGTAGAAAATACATTTTAAATGGAATGTTTCATATCAGGTTTGATTGATTTTAAATTGGCTTCTAAAATACAAAATTGTAGAGTGCCCAGAGATTAGTCAGAAGCAGTCAATCTCTGTCAAGTGCTCCAATATGATTTATGTGAAGCATGGATTTAATTTATTAAGTGGGCCTGTGATTGGGGTGGTCTGAGTGAAGAAATTACAATCTGCAGCATGGAGTTCAAAAAAGAGAACTCAAAAGTCTAAATTTTACCTTAGAAATTCATGGTTTCATAAATCATGCAGAAGGAGTTACAGTATATCCTCTTTTTGAACAAAATGGTGCAACTACTGTAAGCAAGGATAAGTCCAAAACTGTATCAAGTGACAAGAATAAATGATATGTAGTCTTACAATTTTATTTCAATAAACACTCTGTCTACAGATGAACAAATGTTAGTACATTTCTCACTTTCCATGAACTTTTTTAAACCATATTTGCATTGTTGATATGATGTAGACATTATTTATTGTCACCTCTTATGTCTCAGTTTCATAGCTTTGAATAATGACATAATGATTGGATTGGAATTATATGAAATAGCGGAAGGAAAATTTGTAAACAATATGCATTGGATGTCCATATGAATTAAAGTTAAAAACATTTTTTAAAAATATGTATCCCAGAAACTGGAATTTAAATTTTATGTTAATAATGGTTTATCAAGTTAATAATGGTCCATAATAACTTGTGTAAACTACATGAGTAGTTGTAGTTTACACAAGTACATGAGTACATGAATGGTATACTATGTAGACTTTTAAATTACATTTCCTAAAATTTCATCTAATTTTTCAGAAAACTCAATAATCGGTATATATTTCTTCTCTTATGCCAATGCAGGCAAGAGAGATTTCAAAGAATACTGTGAATGATACAGAATAGAAGTTGCATAATTAGAAAGGATATAGTAGTTCTCGCAATACAGTATATTGTATTATGGACAATCATAAAACACTAGTTACACTAGTTTTCAAACATCCAGCTAGTGTCTATATTTAGGAGCTTCAAAACCAAAAAGGATGTGAGGTGTTTGCCAAGTGGAAAAGGGTCTGAAACACACTGATGAAAGGAATCATCTAGTTTACCGTGGTTAAGTTCATGGCAAATGATTTAGAGTGATCAAGAGTAGAGAAAGAGAGGTTATAAATAGGCAGGAAGGGGGGCAGATACAGGTTAGAGAGAAGAACACCGTAGAAAGGACAGAAACACAAGTGAAGAGGAGTGGAGAAGAGACATTGGCAGGCGGGAGGTTCTTGTTCCAATCAGTCTCTACCAGATTTGAGTTAAGCATCTGAAACTTATTAAAAGAGCTTGCCATTTTTAGGAAACTCTGATTTCATGTATAGAGAATCGCTAGGTTACAAACAGCCACTCCTGGTAAGGGGTTGCATTTTTAGAAGAGGGCGATAGGTTCCCATTCACTTTGTAGCATCTCTCGGAGAGAGATTTAACTATAGGTCATATTCTGTTTGGTGCAGAAGGCAGGTTTCTCTCTATTTTGGAGTCTGTTAGGTGTTATGTAGAATTCAAATGCTTGGTAGCGGTCTGGGGTTTTTTGTGGTTAGTCAGGATGTAGGCCTTTGAGATGTCTCGTTTGTAAATTGTATGTTGTATGCTAATGTTGTGTGTTGTTTAGTTTGTGTTGGATCCTTATTAACAAATATGTGTTTAACCCAGTGTTCCTGATTTATTACTCTTTTCATAAAGCTGTGCTAGAGAAAAATAACTTATTCTTGGCAAAATCTTTACATTTTGGGAGGTTACCATTATTTACTTTAATTATTTAACTCGCTCAGTTTATTTAATTCTCTTTTTTACTAATCTTCCCATATGTATCAAAAATACAAATAAACTGCCAGTTACTTCTTCAAGTCTTGGGTGACAGCAACAACCAGTGTACCCAGAAGGAAAAAAAGAGGAAGGGCATAGAGGGTAATCTGCCTTGTCCTAGCCATTCATCTTTTGAAAGTTTACAAACATTACAGTAAATTATAGGATTAGTGTTGACTGGTAGAGTCCATAAAGCCTGAAGTTTTCTAGGACATTACAGGAATGCAAAATAGCCTTAGCTGGCATAATAATCAATTATTTATCCTGCTATAATCAATAAATAGTAGCTTTCAGTGATAATAACTGTCAATAACTAGAAAATATTTGATTACATCCAAAATATATTCATGATCCAAATGCATCTGTCAAATAATTTTTACATGTTGGTATTAATGTAATTTTATGTAATAAAGTTTTAATGTACTTTCTTTACATCATCAATCCATTTTCTAACCACTTCATCAAATTCACATCATTGAGGACCCAGAGTTTCTCCCAGCAAGCATCAGGCAGGTAGGCCATGACCTGGACCGGACAGCAATCCATTACAGGACACACAAAGACACCTACTGTTCACACCAAGTGTAATTTTCTTAGATGCCAATTAATTGGAGGAGGAAACTGAAGCATCCATAGGAAATCCATAGAAACAGGGGGAGAACATACAGAACAAGCTCCAAACAGAGAGCACCCCAGGTCCATAAATGAACCCAGGGCCCCAGCATTGTGAGACAGGAATGCTAACCATTGTGCCGCCTATGTCATTTTAATTTCTAATCAATAAAACAATTAGAATTGTTCTATTAATGGTTTTCTATTTTTATTACTATTTTAACATTTATGTCTGATATTGTTCATACCAAACTGGTATGAACTGTAATATGAGTTGCAAATTACTATTATTTGTAATTATAAGTTATAATTTATATAAATTAAATTAAGTATTAGATTCTGTGGTAGGCAGTCAACCAAATCATTTTTTGAGAGGGGGTAGTTGTCACCACTTACAATTCTGATACCTGATAACTGCACTTCTCTCTATTTAAATAGGTTAGACAGAGAGCCCAGCAACTAAGAGGGAATAAGACAGAGTTGCACAATAAAATTTGTTGTTGTGGTGGTTTTTTGATTAAGGTACATTAAATTGTGATTTTTTTCTCAAGCCTCTAACAGACTCATAGAGCACTTACTCTACCTTAAAATATAATTTAATTTAATCTTTGATCTTTAAGTGAAGCATATTCATTTTAAAGAAAAGTACATGTCATCAAGATCTTCTGTAACAAAAATATAATATCCCCCCCTCTCCTTATCACCAAAAAATAAGGAAAAGCAAAGCTTAATGTTAATGCTGGTGGATTATCAGTTATATTTTCATTCAAAATGGGACTCAATTACATTTAACAAAAACCTTTTTTAGAAAATATAAAAAGATCAAATTTCTTTTTAATCAGATGTTTTCAGTTCACCAATGCAAAATGATCCTCCAGAATATATTGCCTACAGTATATTCAAAATGAGTGAATATTAAAATAATTTAGACTCACAAAAACATTACATAGCATACTGTATTTATATACAGTATATGTAGTACAGTACTGTATATAGATCACTATCACACATAAGCTATTTTCTATTCTGTTCAATTAATATTTCCAGAAATAAAAGAGACTACAAAATATACAAAATATTAAGGTCTAAAGCTGGCAACATGAATCTAAATAATAACCAAAGGATGAATTATTTGGTAAAAAATGGAAACTTACACATTATATAAAATATCTGGAGAAATATATAATCAACATATAATCTCCTATCTAAATGAAAAAAAAATTGAGCTAAGAGACCATTTAGACAAGTAACAATCAAGTAACCTAATCCATATGCATATGATCAATGATAAAACCAAGAATATAGTATGTATGTACAGTAGTTTATTCACGTGTGTATTCAAGTGCCAACTAAAAGATAACAAAAATACTCTGCAACATCCACATACTTTACACCTCTGATATATTACAAAAAAAATACAATAAAGTTATAGTACAAACAGCCAGTCCTCCCAAGATTTAAAAAGGCTATTACATCAATATCATAGATATTTATGGGCAAATAGTGTGTACCAGACAATCAATCGACTACTTAATAAAGTTTTCAAAAATAAACAAACACAGGGAACCTCCTGGTAATATTACAGTTTTCTTGTATTTTTAAATATGGAACTTTCTACCTTTGTACAAGATTCTGTGTCCTTGATTCTTCATGTTTTTATTACTAAAATTTCAAATAGCCCAATGTCATTTGTGTGCACAGGATTGAATAAAATCCAGACTACAAAGAGCTATAAACAGCAACTGATTAATCACTGTATTGGAACTCACTATAGGATTATATTAAATAAAATTAATTATTTCAAATTATCCTGTCAAAGAAAATTAAGTTTATTTCTAATTAAGGACATTTTATTAAAGTCTAAATACAAAGCATGTATTGGCTTTGACTTTATTTGATCAAAGAGACAAATTAATAATTTAATGCAAAATGTCATTTAAAAACTATGGGACTGTTATAGTTTTATCATATTAAAAAAGCTATGGTACAAAGTGCATGGTAGAATTCATTGACACATTACAGTGACTGCCCTTTGCTTTGCTATTGTAGCGCCAATGCTTGTTAATAAGACAGAATTAAGTGTTTCTGTGCTTTCCCAAATGAGGCCCCATCTCTCTGTTCATCTCTGTGGTGCAGCCACAGAGAAACTATTGATGCAGGCTGAATTAAAGATGTTTTCTTTTGATAAGGGACAGCTCCCAAAGGGGGATGCACTTAGCTAAGCCTGGCTATCATGATCAATGGTCATCCATTGGTGCCTATCTGTCTAGGGAGTGCCAGATGGACATCTGGACTGCATTCCTAAGTGTCAGGAGTAAGTGACTCATATCTCACCTTGATCAACCAATCAGGGACTGGTAGGGCCAAGTAACCCACGTGGGACTCTGATGCCCATGGGACTTTCAGCCAATGAATGAGCTGAAGTTCCTCCAGGTAAAAACACGTAACACAGAGGGCCTGAGAGGATTCTGTGGACTTTTCTAAAGGGAATTCAAAGGAGAATTCCAGGGCAGGACGGCCCAGGAGCAGAAGGCTCCCAAGGGCAGGACATTCTCGCAGCGCGCCTCCTGACCATCCTGAGACTCAGCCCGGACAACCACGGAACGGCCAGTGTGTCCGAGTGCCAGAACTTTCCTCTGTTCTAAGAGTCTAGAGCGGAGGTTGCCGGAGAGTAACCAGAGAATCCACCCGAGGTTAGCACCAGCAGCAGGCCTCGTGAACAGGTCAGAACTGTGGACAGCTGAATCACTATTCAGAACTAGCTCTTCATCAGGAACGAACCAGTCCTCTTCCTGACTTGCTGGGACCCACAGTCATCTTTTCTCCTGTGCACAAACTTTGCTAGATAAAGCAAACACTTACTAGCCGGTCATTGAGCATCAGCAGCGCACCGTTGCTAGCCGCCCAGCACCGAGCCAGACAGCGCGGATTGGACAGCAACAAGCCTGCAACTGTTTCTTTGTGCCCACAGGAGATCTGAATCCCCAAAGATTGTATGAGTATTCAACTTCAATGCATTACTGCTTGAGAATTCAATTGTTATCCCAACCAGTTGATATCAATTTAATTCCTAAGAGTTATGTACTTGTTTTGACTATCTAATGTAGAAGTTATAACCAAGTTCATTTACGAAATGGTCTAAATGAATGATATACTGAACGTATGTCCTCTTGATATATGTAACTCTTTGTAACTGACTGAATATATACCTTTTGTATTCTGACAAGCCTCTCGATAAGATCTGTTAGTTTTATATGCATATTTTATGTATTAATAAATATATCCTCGTGTATTAGTACCTGTGTGTGTGTCTTGTTTGAGTTATATCGCATGGTTGGATTCTAAGGCCATCAAAAGAATCAATTTTGTGATTTACTGCTACAATTAATAATTGTCCCATTAAATCCCCAAACCCTACAGAACTGGTGCCTTCAGAGAGCACACTACACTATACAGCAACAAAAATTTAATTATTTTTTAAATCGACTTAATGTTGAATATTAATATGGAGACATGTAACTAAAGGGAAATTTTGGATACTGAGAATAAAAATAAGATTCCAAACATCATTAACAATATAAATGTATTAATATAAATATAATCTATTAATTTAAACGGTTTTGGTAGGATATTCCACTTTCTTCTAAAACAATGAATTCTTTAACTCCATCACTTGTGGTTATTTTGGAAACATTTTGACTTTGTGCTTATTTTAACCTCATTTTCTGCCATGATTGTCACAATGGAAAAAGAAACTTGGTCCAAACAAGCCATTCAAACTGATTGACGATTTGGTTCTGTAGTAGAATTGTCACCTGTGAGCTAGAAGGTCCATGGTTTGCAAGTTGTATTTTTAAGAAATATGTATATTTGATACATATATATTTATATTAATTATATAACATATTTTTCTGCTTTAGTTTTGACACTAATACATCTAGGTCCAATGAATACAATGCACCAAAATGGACAGAGACAAACCTTTATTTACTGATGTTAAAAAAGCAATACAGTACATGCATGGATTTAGTCAAATAATTTTAAAAACTATTAGACAAAATTTAAAAAATAGTGTATTGTCAAAGAAAGCAACAGTTCCATAATGACATGGATCTGCTTTGGCTTGTCAAAAAGGATACTGTTTGAGCTGAAGACAAATGCTGTAATGTTCCACTAAACTGATGAGTATTGGTTTTAAACTTGTCAAACAGATGGAATTTCATTAAAATTATTTAGAAGCTCACTGTGATGGAAGCAACATTATAGTTATAGTTTAAACTTAATATCATAAATTCTGATCTTAGTAATACCTGTGTCAACAATCAACAATTTATGTCATGGCAGATCAATTCACATTTACAGATGCAATCATCTAGAAAGTGAATCAAAACGTACGTCAGCCTAAAGCACAATTTGGACCACAGGCCTGTGTGGCACACTGCCTTCAGTCCTTCACAACTCTTGATTGCTAGATGGCACTTGTACAGCATTAGATATTAATGAAATTGATTTTTCTTAGTCTAACAATCATAATTCTTGAGATACAAAATATTTTATATGTTATATAAATATATAAAATACATAGTCTAGCTCCTGTTTCAAAATGACTGTACAGTTTCTTTTAATGGGATTGCATGCTACAAATGGAGACTGGATCAGACTTTAATTTGTTAATGTGCCTTGTTTTGTGGAAATTCTCAGAAAACATTTTAATTTAATGGAGTGACTACATACTAATCAAAATTTAATTTAAAATACGAATACTAATTTAATCCTTTAATACGAATAATAATTTAATATTAATAAAAAGTTAATTTTACACCATTCCAGACATTTTATATCTTTTTAATGATTGCTTGTGAAACAGTGAAGTAAAAATGTGCATCTAGATGAATCTGCACCAACGGTGGTGATAGATGATGTTCAGTAAGGTTATCTGCTCATATTACTTTACAGAGGTCTTCAACATGTTTGAGACATTGGGAAGTGTTTTTTTCCCTGTATTTGGCTGACATGCTGAATTTAAAACCACGTGCTGTGCTTCCCATTCCATTTTAAATAGACCCTTTAAAAATTAAAATAATTTTAGAAATGTAAAATCAATAAATGCCACTCAGGAAATCCAAAACCATTGTCCATATTTTTTTGCCTTTGTCCCCTCATGTTAGAGCTAGTAGTCATAATATATATTAAGGCCTGGATGGGACCTGCACAGAGCATAACTGAAATGCAAATTAATACGTTTTGTGAAATACTACATTACGTGATAATTTCTGGAATTCAGAAAAAAAAGTCCTTGTCACTACCTGCTACCAAAAACCAGATGTGCTGCAGACAACTTGCTTCTGCCAAGTTTATTGAAGCTTTTTACATTAATTGTGCATAACTGTTTGTACTGGGGATGTACAGCAGATTTTGATACCAAATATCAAAATGAGAAGAAAATACTTTTATTAAAATTCATCACATGGAATAAACTGTCACGGTCGACATCTTCTCCTCCAGAGAGCGCTCTAATCCTATCTAGATAGTCCTTTTAATTATTACTTCCTGGTGTGTGTAGTTAAGTCTCTTAAGTTTTCTTCCCCCAGCCTTTGGGGCTCAGCTTTGGAAAATGGTTGTCTCATGGCCCGCCTATGTCCAGGCTTCACGGGGAAATCTGAGGGCATAGACCAGTAATAGTCACCCTAACCTTCTGAGCCCCATATTCCTGGTTCTTGTTTTTCAAGTGTCTGTTCCTGTTTTGTCTCCAGATGGATTTCCCGATAATGGAGATATGGACTGTTTTCTGATTCTTCTGTGGACCTCCCTGGATTTGTTGCAATGGATACCTACCCTTCACTTCTGCATGAACTTCCCTATCATCACTGTGAGCACCAATAAACCTTGTGTGTCTTCCCTACAGTCCGTTCACTATTCCTTTCCGGGTTGGTCGCCTCACCTAGGGTCTTAAAATACTCTTTCCACGGGAGCCTCACCCGGCAACCGTTACATAAACTGGGTTTAAAAAGCAAGCCCAAAAGAATGTCCTGATTTGTGTCACAGAACATACATGTTCATACTAAGGAGCCAGGAATTGGGAAGTAGAAGAAACAGAACATATAAACGTCACACACAGAGTCACAAAGGGAAAAATCCAGTGTTTCAATAGAACTTTTGGTTTGTAGCTACCTACTGTAGATGACCTAATGATTGTTTAATTGAAAATTAGCTCCATTTGCAATGATATAATAATCAATGTTGCAAACTGCTCTAAAGAAATATAGCAAACTTTAGAGCATATAGATTTTTCAGTTTCTGCTTTTTGACATATCAAGGATAATAAAAGGGGTGCAGCTCACTCCCTGTACCCCCACTGTGAGGAGACAATGAAACTATCAAGGCGCCAGACACTCCTTTGTTAAACAGAAAAATTATACTGAAAGGTGCTGCATGTGAAAACGCTTCTAAGTCTTTAGTGTTAAAAGAAGCCAAATCATTATAAAAATTATAATTATATTAATAAAAATGGCAGTCACAATAAAAATTAAAGCAAGACACTAGGGATCCAAAACATGCAAAATTATTTATACAATATTATAATACATTCTCAGCAATAGTGGATGTCTCAGACAATTTAACAGATTGAAAAAATTAAAATAAGCAATCTTTTAATAACAGAGTTAAAAATACAAAATAAAAACATCTCCATGCTCGTCTTGCAAAATTAACAGCTTTCTTTTTAAACCAACAACACATCCCTGAAGCTCTGGCTTATGTAACAGATTATAAAGTACTTAAGATAACTTCCCATTACAAAAAAGATCAGGCCTGAATGACTATGAACATCAACAAGCCCTGTGACATTTCTAGTCATAAATGACAAGAAAATGAGTAGAAAAATATTTTTCCTTTGAAGTCAATAAATCTTCTTGAATCCATAAATTGGATAGTGACAGTTCTTAAAATGTCATTAATTAGACTACCATTGCATTTTAGTCCCTTATCTGGTGTTACAAAAAGGAAGAAGGGTACTAGAGCTAGGATATGCGAACCCCGTCATAGGAGGAGGAAAGAAAAACAGGTTTACTACTATATGGACCTTCCGTGAGATCTACAATCTCATGGATGCTCAGAGAGAGTAAAGGAATTAAAAATGCCCTTAAACAGAAACCAATTAACATGCAAGTGAAAAACTTGTTAACCACACCTTTACTAAGATTAGTGCTGTTTCACAAATACCGCACACAACAAGCAACCTTTTCACTGCTGCTTCTGGCTGCTGTCTAAACAAAAGAGAACTGTTGAATTGTGGTAAAGTTAGCTCACAGTTTGATATTCACTCAGTTTTATTTTTTTGGAACTTCTTCTGCATCTTAATAAAATGACATAGAGTTGTCCATCTGTTTCAAATAGGTAATGTAGCACTGCAGGTCCATACAGGATGTATTATGTATTATATCTACTTTTTCTGACGTGAGGAGACTAAAACAAAGGCAAATATTTACAATACTATTGAGTTGTGCCAGTGTCATATAATTTATTTTTAAATTTCTAAAAAAACTTTATTTTATGTCGTTTTAAAGGGTTTATTTAAACTAGAATTCAAGTCTATCTCTCACAAGGCACAACATATAGTTTTTAATTGAGCATGTGAGCCAAATATATAGACAAAACTACATTTTCCAATATTCTCACAGATATTAATACTGTACATCATCTATTGCCATCATTCTTGCAGACTGCCTCAATCTAGATAAAATTATTTATACTAACGGATACTAATATACTAACACAACAATATAATTACAATATTAAATTTTTGAATTGTATTGATATATAGTATAGACTTCCCCAAAATGAGCACCTATGTGAGCTACAATGAAACTAACACTACATTACTCAAAACTTTTATTTTAAACAGGCATTTTTGTGTGTTTATTTGCTTTTAAATATGATATGTTTTTAAAGCTACTATGTATAGTATTTCTTATAATTAAATAAAATGATCAGTTTTATCATTATTGTTAATACGTTATTACTAATAATTGTATACATTGTATGTAATTAAATAGGTTAAGTCTATTATTGTTATATAGTATCTGGGGTTGTGGTAACAATATGGTCATAACATCCTGTATCACCCTATTAAAGGGTTACTAAACATTTAATACTGTACTGATTTATCCATCAAACACAGCTGTGGTACTTTAAGGAATCACTGCACCACAGTTTACAGAATAGTGCAGTCATGCATCAGATAATTAGAAAAAATAAAAAAGTGATGCCACGCTGCAGTCTGTGTCACTGTAGAGACCTTGCACGTTTTAGAAGGCTGCATCTGTATACAGTATATTATTACTCCTGTTGGTTTACTATGCAAAGTTAATACATTAATTTTGTATCAATATGTAGCATTTTGTATAATTTGAGTCTGTGTGCATTTACCTGCTTAGCATTTTGGTTTGGGTGATTTTGGAACAGATATCAATGCACTTTTGCAACTAACTGTTCCAATTTATAATTATTTTAATCAATTATAATCCCTCACATCACTACATACAGTATTTATTAATACCTTATTCTTACAGTGTAATTACAATTCAATTACATTCAATTTTAATCTTCATGACACATTAGTCATTATTTAACTTGGTTTATCCCAAGTGTGACATGTTCTTATGCCTGGTGTAGAACTGTGCAAGTAGAGAGCATGCAAAGTGACAAATTAAAGTCCATTTCAATATTTGTATTAGCTTTTTTGAGTCTCATTCTTAAGTTGGGGCTTGACTTTGCTTTGTCTCTCACATACTGTAGATTATTGATGAACAATTGATCTCTCAATGAATCATGAGATCAAGATAAGTCTCTGCAAAGCTCTGCAGATGGGATTTTCATAGAACATATCCAGTCTCTTGACATTCAAGGCTCATAAAATATCCCCATTAATAGAAGAAAATAGGTTTATACAAGGACAATACAATGCAGTTTTTACAAAGAACAGAATTTAGGGATTTATAAAAAAGTAACCTGTACGCTGTGATAAATTCCAGCTAGAGTTATTTCTTCTCTTGCTTCAATAGCCATACTGCACATCCATCAACACCAACACATAGCACTAATTTGTTTAATAAAAAAGAGCCAAAAACACATCTAGACCTTTCTGCACTTGAAAAAGAATATAATCAATTTCACATTATTGCGTTGCAGCCGCTCACAGGCTGTCAGGCTAAAGAAAATTATATTGTAGGAGGCAGTCACAAAATAAATGTATGCCTGCAGTATTAAAAGGAAACATGCACTAGTCCACCACATGAGGATCACGTTTCAGTGACAAATTATCCTCTTTCAACAAGTCACCAATGTGCTAGAGCACAACATCCGTAATTATAACACTACACACGTGATTGTATGTCATGTATGGTATTTTTGCGTGTATTTTTGTTTATATATTGTGTTATGAATGAACAGGCCACCTTAGATGATTAGGTCATACTCAGATTTAAGTATATAAAATGAATGCTAGGTTAGGGTGTCATTAATCTCCAGAAAAGGTTTAATAAGAAAAAGAAACCTTTTACAGCTCTCAGAAAAAGAAATCACTTTGGAGGCTTTATAGTTCTTTGTATTAGGCCATGAAATCACATCTGACACAATACATCAAGACATAATAATGAGACTTTCAAAAGCACCTGCTAAAGACCATTAGATAAACGAAATCTTGAATCCAGTGGAAAATGGTTTTCAATTAACTGGGATGATCTGAAGGGAAGAGTAAGTGGCTTGTTTTTGTTTTAGTAGTCATGGTGACCAATGTTACATTACCTATGACTGGGTGCCACTGAAGGGATCAGAGCTTTTAGTTCAACGTGATTAACACCAGTCCTAGGTTTTATTATGTAAAGTTACTGGCATGAGTTTATCCCTGCAAGTAACACTGAGCAATTTTTTTCTTTCAGTAAATTCTGTTCTTTTTGCGACAGGTACTGCAGACTGTTACATTTTTTACAGCAGAATTTTCTATTACTGTATCCTGACATAATAACTGTTCAGAGTATTTGAGAAAAGAGAGATAGTGGCTGCACTGGTCAATAGGGTGCCAGCTACTGTAGTCCTGCTGGGAGGTTTTAAATGCTCACAAGGGGAATGACAGAGAGACCCGAAGGGGCATTCATCTGGAGTGGTGATTGAGAGGAACGGCCTCACTGATGTGAACCCAAGTGATGAGTTGTTATTGGACTTCCGTGCTTGTGATGTACTTTCCATAATGAATACCATGTTCGAACACAAGGGTGCTCATAAGTTTACCAGAGCACCTTGGGTTGTAGGTCAATATTGACTTAGCAGTTGTATCATCAGATGTTAGGCTTTCTATTCTGGAAAATTGGATAAAGAGAGCTATCAGAGCTGTCAACTGATCACCATTTGTTTCAGAGAGATGGAGAGAGAAGGAGACACAAATGGTAGTTAGGGAACACCTGGCAGTTGCCTCCCTGGAGGATAAATTCATTCCCACCTCTGTAAGAATCCCTAAAAGAGATCCTCATCTATTCCAGGGGAGTTTGGGGACACCGAGTTTGAATGGATCTTGCTCAAAACTGCAGTCATTGAGTTGGCTGCATTGAGCTGTGGCCAGAAGGTGGTTAACACCTCTTATGATAGGAACCCTGGGACCCGCTGTTTGACACCAGTAGTGAGTGAAGCTGTCAACTCAGAGAATGAACTTCCATACATTCCTTGTGCAATGTGGATGAGTCTCCAGACTTGGCTGAGAAGTAGTGGCAGGCCAAAGGGCTGCAGCTATGGTGGTCTCTGAAGCAAACGACTGAGTCTGGGAGGAGTTCGGTGGGGGGATGGTTGATAACTCACGAGGGAAAAACAGGATGATGTCCCAGCTCATAATCCCTACTGTTTCTTGGGGAATGTAGTTCAGAAAAGATCTCTTATCATGGAGAATATACAGTTGCTGTTTTGTGAAAAACAAAAGCAATTACTTCAGCATCTTTATGGAAGAATTTTATTGTTTTTGTTTCAGGATCCCATAAGGTTTCTACATTTTTACAAAAGTTTACAAGTTTACAAAATACCCATATCAAAATGCATGTCTAGCTTTTGTTTCAGTTTTCTTTGCTTGTTTGGCATACAGATCCATCTATTCAAGTCATAATGAGTTATTACAAACTACAGTACGTACCATGTTTTACCGCAATGGTAATGCAAAACTTTGTAAAACTGGCAGGTATCACAATGAATGCTTAATGTGGCGTATAGGAGAATTTGTGCAAATTTATGCTAATCACCTGTGTTTGAATCAATCCCCAGCCCCTTGAAGATAATACATTTTATTTATTTACTATATTGACATTTTAAAATTAATTTCGTATACCACAGTGTGTTAAATATTAAATTAATATTAAAAATAGAAGTAAAGCTGATTCACAAAGCAAAATTACGCAGCCAGATATGTAAAAAATAGTTTATTACTATAGGCCATTGTTAACACGATACTTTTTTCAGGTTTACAAAAGCATTAAAGAAGGTCCAACTCCATTATTATTATGACATTGTACAGTCTATTTAAAACAGAAAGTATTTCCTTCACAGGGTGTACTGTAGTTTTAAAGCATCAGCCACATGAATCAAGTATGTGAACAAAGACTACAACACCCGACATGTCACACACAAGAATCACATGAAGTCATATTTACAGTTATGCCAAAACAGTAGTGTACAAGTCAATGAACTGCAGTATGATTGGTATACTGTATACATATATGGTATATGTAGTAAATACAGTATGATATTGTGTGGTTATAAAGTATTGTTACTAAAGTATTGTATGTGTGAAACATATTTTTCATAACTAAAGTAAAGTTGTTTATTAATTGACAGTACTTGCTGCTGAAATTAGCAGTAAGACACAATATAGATTATTTTAATAACACAAAAATGTGATTTAACACATTGTGCTATATCACTTTGCAACTCATAACTTGCAACTTACTGGATCTTAGCAGGTGTGAGCCTGGCCAGTACCTAGATGGGCGACCTCCTGGGTAAAGCTAAGGTTGCTGCTGGGAGAAGCTTTAGTGGAGAAGTGTTACTCATCACAGTATATAGTCTAACATTGTGATGACAATATGCAAGAATAATATGCCATAAATAAAAAATACATATTTGATTTATTATAAAACCCCTAACATCAACACAGCACATGTATTTTTTTTCAATGTTAGAATGCTAAGACTAAACCTGTACGTAATAATGTACACCCAACTAACAACACACGTGTATGACTCTCAGTATTAGGCTATAAACAGTAGAATAGCAATTATATTCCCCATTGTATTAACAGTTACAACAGATACAAATGTCAAAACAAAAACAACTGAAATCTTTTTATACAGAAGTTACTAATCCTATTGTATTTCACACCTGCATGTGAGATCATGGTGTGTACATTTGGCAAAGTGGCTTTAAAAACTTCATATTTAAAAATAAATGAACACAAAAAGTCCAGAATAAAACAACTGTTGAGCAGTCAGTTGAATTAGATTGTTTTGGTCTGTAACATGCCCTACAGGAAGGTAAACAGGTTAAAACTGTAGATGAACTGTAGATGCTACCAGGTAGTCGCCCCGTTAGGTTTATGCGAATTAGAGTTCCTAAGCAGTGCTACATCAGAAAAGACTGAAATAAACATGTTTAAAAAAACAAAATTTAGAGTTTAAATAAAAAAATCACTATATATATAGAGGTAATTAAAACTAAATAGTGAAGGCATGTAAAACCCTCAATTGCGATTTCTGTTTAAGGGCATCTTAAAATTCCCTTGATCTTTCCAAGCATCCTTGAGATTGTTGGTCGGGATGTTCATGTATGTTATTACTTTATTATTAATATTATTTTAATCTTTGAAACACTGTCAAATATTATTTCACATATAAAATTAAGATAAATGTGAATACAATTCACATATCATTATATTATTAGAGAAAATCTTTAATATGCCAAAGGGACAATTTGTTAAGAAGATAACTTGGATTTTCACTGGGATCAAACCTAGACCCTATTGCATAACTGCAGAATTCTACCAATGTGTCAGTCTGAGTTGAGTTCCAAAGCAACACTTTTCTAAAATAACCACAGCAAGTGACCGACATTAAAGATATTGATGTAGAAAATGTTTATGAAAAAGGTGTAATACTGTTGTGTACCTTATTTTTTTATTTTCAGCTACCATTACCTTCTATACTAGAGATTAATATAGTTAATTAATACATTAATATAGTTAATTATGTTTAGAGTTATTTTTATTCTTAGCTACCAAAATTTTCCTTTAAGTGACATAATTCCATATTTATATTCTACATTAAGTGGATTTAAAGAAGTATATGGAAACATTGAATAAAGCAATCGTTTTACTAACATCTAATGCACCACAGATGTCATCTATCTTTTATCTTTGGCCAGTGAACCACGCACAGAAGTACTAAGCATGTGCTGTAGCACCTCTAACATGGCAGCAAAATAAAATGTGATTGCAACCAACACTGAGAACATTTATTCACTTTTACAGTATGCTATCAATGTCATTTTGTTTCATTCAGATTAGTATTCCATAGTAATGGTCTGTATGTACATGCTGTAGAAGTCTGACATCTGCCCCCCAAAAAGTAAGAAAAAAATGACTGCATAACTGTACAAGTTCAATAAGTACTTTTACAATGTAATCTTCATAATTAGGATTCTTGATTAATTCTATGACTTTTACAACCCAGAAGAAGATATTTGTCTTGTACATACAGTGGGTATAGAAAGTCACCACCCCCTTTCAAAATGTTCACCTTTACTTGCCCTAAAGCCCAAAATCAGACTTTTTCCATTTTTTTCCATTTAAAAATTGTACCTCGCAGCATCCAAGTGAAAAAAGAAAGCATTTAAATTATATTATTGAAGTCAATGTTACTCAGAAATGCATTTATTATTGTAAAACAATGGAGAGCACACAGAAAGTATGTTCTAAACAAAACTGTGCTGGCTTGGGATATCTTAATCGGAGCTTACAATTTGAAAACTCATGAATGGTTAGAACAATTCACTCTTTTTCACTTTGGACACTGGGTCCCAAGATGATGAAGTTCTGTGGCCTTTCATCTGTTTTCAAGGGTCACAGGAACAATTTATAGACCCCTCATCTACTGTTTCATACTATTATTCTGCCCATACATAAACCCTTCTGCCATATGATCTTAACTTCATCTCATTTAACAATAAAACTGTCAATTTGTGGATGTACCTGAAAACCCAACTCCTAATGTTAGCTTGTAAACACAATATAATAGTTTTAAAATATGCCTTTTGCAGTTCTAAATTTAAGATGTTTGTAATCCTTGTGATCAGCTGGTATTGGTAACAAATGCACGACAAGAGGCTCTTTTTTAACCCCACAACTTCAGCCCAGGATTGAAATTAATTAATTCTGTACTATATATTAAACTGTTGCTTTCAAAAGGAATCAAAGAGAGTACTGGTGATACTACTGATAACATTAATAACTTATTTACCAAATAAAAATTACTCAATTGTATTTTCATCCCTCCCTGACCATTGACACTATTAAATCTTTCAAGTGATAACTGTGCTACACACATTTGAGTTAATGTCTTAAAACTAGAATACTAAAAGTTTATTTTCATCTAAAATGTATAATTATAATAATTTTTCTGGCTAATCTATTTGTAGTATGAAAAACTAGAAAAAATATTTAACAAATGTTTAACAAAGCTTAAATTATTAACATTTTGCTTCCTATGTTCATACATTTTTTTTTTATTTAAAAGGTTGACATAGGGCAGCAACTTGTTGTGCTGAGTTTTGATTTGATTTGAAAGATGAAAATTTCGGGAAGGACTGTATGTTTTCAGCGTGTTGTTTTTTTCGGAAATGGTTTCACTGCTGGGAAAACACATGTACTCTAGATTTACAGGATTTTGGAGATCACGTTCATGTGTGGTATTTTGTGAAATGATAAAGAATATGTGGCTTATGGTATAACTTTAGCTGCAAATTTACACATCAAGTTGGTAGGGGACAAAATGGTGACAAAGTACATTAGATCCCTCAGTTAGGTGGTAAGTTTAAGCAGATTCAACAATGAAGACCAGGGACTCAAGGATAGAACAACTCAGGGGTAAATAACCAAGGGATCAAGTTTTAGACAGGGTCAGATCAGTATATATTAAAAAGAGCTTTAAACACACTGATTAATTTATATTTTCAATATTAAATTCATAAACATACTGAATGAAACCAATATAAATTAAATTCTTGTATTCCTTACTGTACTGTATGCTATCCTAACAAGGGTAGATATTAGTCTGATTGGCTGATCTAATCAAATCCATCTCATCTTTGGGAAAGGATTAGAGACATGGTTAAACAGAGATCTGCAAACTTTACATTGTATTTCTGGAAGAGGATTTGTTATAGGATGATTGAATAATTTGTGAAACAATAGAAGTAGATAGGTTCCCTTTTCAGGCCATAAAGGCCCATGGGGAATGGGGGACAAGGGCCACCATTTTTCTCTGACCATACGACACTGGAGGTGGAGGTGATGTGTTCAGCATCACACTCTGGCCAGCCTATTACCCCCTGAAGGATTAACCCCCAGTACTCATTTGGCAAGCAGGCTGAGTGGACCTGGAGCTAAATCACTTGCCCCTACCTGGGACTGAATCTGGGACCTTCTGATTAGGTGCTAGATGCCCTTGCTGTCGGAGCTACCACAGCCCCAGGAAGCAATAAAACAAGTTAATTAAACAGAGGAATGTGACATTATTTTTTATATTAACGAAAATTGAATAAAATGTCTTATTTAAATTTCCTTCTGTCCTTTAGATCGCATAATTAGCATTAAGACAAAATATAAATCATTGAGTGTCTCCCTCACCAACCAAGCAAAGAATGTATTGTTGATGATTGGAAACTTTAAATGTCTTTTGAATTTCATATTTAGTGCAGTCATATTTATAATAATGATGTTTCTTTATTAGCCCTATACAATTTCTTGCATTAGGAATGTGTCTTTTCGCATACCCCAGCTTTTCTCCATGGAGACAGACACAGAGACAGGGAGAGAAGCTTGGGGTCAGAGTGCAGGGTCTGCCATTGTACGGCACCCCTGGAGCAGTAAGGGTTAAGGGCCTTGCTCAGGGGCCCAACGGAGTAGGATTCCTCTGCCAGCCGTGGGATTTGAACCGGCAACCTTCCAGTCACAGGCACAGATCCTTAGCCACAGAGCCACCGCTCCGCCCCATATTTCAGACATTCAGACAGAAGCCACTCAACTAAATGTGTTACTTGTTAAAGTAATTTTGTGCAATTGAACTAATTTAGGTGCGTCATAGCAAAGATTGTGAAAACCTATGAACTCAACAAATTTTCATTTGGATTTTTGTCTTTTTTGGATGACATTTGATTTATTTCAACAGTTATATTATTTATTTTGTGTATTCAAGCTTTGATTGAAATATTAACTTTCAAAATAGGTATACATCATTTATAATTCAAAATAATTGTATTTTGAGATAATCATCATTGAAAATGTGTGGTAAATGTTTCCAAGATACTGTATGCTCACTCACACTAACAAAATATGTATGCAGAATATGCATATACAGGACTTATGTACAGAGGATTGTCACCTTGCCGGTTAAGTTGCTTCTGTTGAGTATGTTATCATTCATTGATAATGACTGAGAAGCTCAGTGATAGGGCCAACCTCTGTGTATGTGCGTTGTGATGTGGTAATAGCACTGCATTACTTTAATCCTGATCCTCAATGCCACAAAAGCAACAAGCAGTTTCCATCTTCTTGAACTGTTAAAACTGTCAATCTGACTATTCAATAGGCCGCTTCGTTTAAAAAGCTCATTTTCTCTCCCTGTGCCCAGCTTTCTAAGTGTCACTTCAGTTTAAATTTCACTACAGCTATAACCTACAAAAGATCTCCCAATGAGAAACTATACTTATGGTACTGGCCCTGCTATTTCATCAGTCCACACAGAGGTATTGCAAAATTCCTTCATCCAAAGCATCTAAAACCTTTTCATTTAAGCACTTGTGATAATTTTCTTTTGCATTTCAACATATAATATATGGTACAATATATAGGAAGGACAAAATTCCTGTATACTGTAAACCTTAACATGTTTACATTCTCTTTTTTTGTAATCCAATTTTTATTAGATTTAGACTTTCTAGACACAGAATAAACTAATACAGCTCCACATCCCTGGCCTAACATCAGTGATTCCCACCTCTGATCTTTGACCCAAGGTCCTCCAAAAATCAACCCAGACAACAACAATAGAAGTACCAAGCAACATAGCATTAACTATCCCAAACCAGGAATTAAGAAATAATCTTAAAGTAGGACAGAATACAGTGATTAAGGGGAGGGAATGGAGAGTCATCCACTGTATAACCAATCTTTTTAGCTCCAGATCTGTTTCTGTTATTGTGAGAGAAAAAGAATTAGAATGAAACATGTTTATATTCTCAAATCCAATTGTTGTTTGATAACAATAACATTTTAAGTATACGAGAACAAAAATGGAGACATACTTATTTTCAGATTATTTATTTTCTCACTGTTTGAGGACTATAAAAAGAAAAATGTTATTGACAGTGAAGCATGTAGCCACATGTAGCTCATCTTGCAAGTGATGTAGAGTTATTTAAACTTGACAGCTGTTTTATGGCTAAAGTGAAATGAGTTCTTGCACTGCCAGACTCTTTTTGTTTCACACACAGTTTCACCAAATGCAATAGCTGCCTTCTAAGGTCAAGAGTAATTGGTACTGCTATTTATACCACAATAAATTTTTCAAAGTACCCAAGTTACAAAATGTGCTGAACTCCTACTTCACATTTATTTATACTGTCTACTGATTATACACTGTGCCTTGCAAAATATTTCAGATCTCCAGCACATTTTCATCATTTTGTTGCCAACAGAGTTTGTAAATCATCACACTTTTAAATGAAACTTTATATTTAGTCCGTTTAGGTTTCACAATCAATACAGAAGTTTGACCTTCTGTCATTTTAATTCTTGATAAATTTCACATTTGTAGAAAACTTTGTTCAGCCAAAACCTTTTGCATCTTAAAAATATTTGTCAAAAGCCAGTAAAAATGAGCCATAGCTGATGTCCACTTTTGCTGAAATGCCTGGCCATTCTTTTTTTTTATTAGGTGCTGGCTTTCTTTCCATCATTAGCTCATTGGTGTATTATTTTCTGTTACTTTCAGCAGTCAAAGTAAGTTCAGATACTGGTATTTGAGAGATGTTTTTGTAGGGATGGTTTTCCAAATCACAAATGCATTCATTGCTCAAATACATGTCTCCTGTTAAGCTCAGTCATTAGCTGCAGCTGTCTCTTGCACACAGTTACTTATGATTACAATCATAATTTATAGTCAGATAAGTTAATTACAGAGCTTGGGACAGGACATATCTAATTTGCTTTGTGTATGCACAATGTTATGGTATCTCTCAAACACAAAGTAAAATGTAGTCACGTTGCTATAGCAATAATATGATCAAAACCATTGGGGATGCTTGAGTTCATATAGCACCCATGGAGCTGGAGCCTATCGTTGCTAAAACATAGTTTGAAAGGTTTTGAATTTAGTGTAATTGTCTCTGTCTGTGTACAATCAAACTTCAATGTGAGTTCAGAATACATGCATCGGTCAGTGTAAAATTTAAAGGAAAAAAAATACTGAATTTCAAGCCACAATAAACAAAACATTTCAAGAGATTAACCATAAAAAAGTTCCAAACTGAGCAGACAGAAAAGCAGGAAACCACTACAGTGAAGACAACAATTTTCATTTTGAACATTTGTGAAGATATACGGTATATCTGTTTGTAACAGTATATCTACAGCATTATGACTCTACACAAAACTGTCCTTTATTAGTGTGTAACAAGAAAGAGCTTTTAACTGCAAAAATCCCATCTTAAATCTCATAAGAAATATATTGCTGTCTTGTAGAAGAAAGCTTTATTTTCAGATGAGAGTGATTTTCTTGGTCTGAATTCAAAGTGTTACGTTTTGAGCATTCCCAACACTACAAATCACCCGTTAATCACCATACCAACTGTCAAGCAACAGCAGAAGCATCTGTAAGTAAGTGGTAGAAAAGTCACAGTAGTAAGAAATAGTAAGAAAACAAATAGAGGAAAAGATGCTTGTGTCACCCATGAATCTAAAACGTGGTCAAAAATTGTAATTTTAGCAATGATCTAAACACAAAAGTGGCTTAACAAAAAACAGAGTTGAATCCAAGAAAATGCATGACTTGAAGATTCTAGTCCATTATTAATTTTCAACAAACATGACTTCTGCACCAAAGAGAATACAACTTTTAGTTAAATCTCTTTCTCTATAAATCTGGATACTATAAAGGGAATTTGGAAACCTATCCCCTTATTCCAAAAATGCACCCACTAACCTGAGAGGCTGTTTTTAACCTATGGATTTTCTATCCGGGAAATTATAGGTTCCTAAAAATACAATTAAGTTCTCTTAACAAGGTTCAAATACTTCATATCTGGCCTTTAAGGCTGATTGGAACAAATAACACCGTCTGTAAGTGTCTCTTCTGCTCTTTCTTTGTTTCTTGCTGTCTTTTACTGCATACCTCTTATAAATTTAATAAGACTGTCTTGTTACTCACAGAGTGGCTGTTGAATAATATTGATCTGGATGATCTCGGTACATCTACTGTACATTTAAATATAATGCACACCCCCCAAAAAAACCCAAAACAAAACATTGCACATCATACTATTGCACATGTATAACACATTACAACATATATCATTTATAACACATTATAAAACCTATTGCACACAAGTGGATTGTAAAGGTAAAAAATTGTGTTTATCTTTGCCATTTGCATTGACAGCTTTAATGGATAATGGAACAAAGGAATGTTTGTATCTATTTGACTTACATTTGGGAACCCTAAAATGTTTGCCAGAAGGAAGAAGTTGATATTCAGAATTGAGGATGTGGAAAGGATCTGTTATACAGTATTTTTTCTGCCTGTTTGATTATGAATTTTTCAGAGATTGTCTGCAGGGAGGGGTGCTGTTTCACTCCAATGACCTTCAAAGCTGTTTGGATGAGACGGGTAATTTGCGATCTCAATTGAACTGATAAATTACGAAACCACACTGTTATACCATATCCGATAATGCTCTCGATTGCAGTGTGGTAAAAGAGTAGCATTATTTCCCATCAAAGCCCAAACACTCTTAGTCTTCGCAAGAAATATAAGCACTGCTGAACTTTGGAGCAAACACTCTAAACATGAGTAGTCCAGCACAGGTTAGTGTCTATGTGTACTCCCAAGTACTTATATGAATCAACATGAGTGATAGGTTTGTTGTGGATTACTACATACAGTATGAGTGATCACCAACTGCTCTGGGATCAAAAACTATTTCTTTTGTTTTATTAACATTCAAAATTAGGCTGCTGTTGATGCATCATTGCACAAACCTTTGGAGTTCCCGTCCGAATGATTTTTGGTGACAAAATTGACCTACGTTAGGTCTGACTTTTATTACATGTAAGATTACAGAAACAATTATCAGAACTAAACTAAAGGATCACCTACCTGTATGTGGAAATAACATCCCAGGGAATAGTCAACGTGGATTTAGAAAATGTAGACTTGCCTAATTAACTTGATGAGGTTTTTGAACAAGCAATTACAGTAACTGACTCCAAAGAAAATATGATGCAGTGTATTTAGATTTTCATGTTTTCGTTTTTATAAAGTTCCCCTTGAAAGATTAATTATCAAATTGCGGACACATAGCATTCAGGTTCATTTGGATTGAAAATGAAAAAAGTGTACAGTTAAGGGGTTAATTAGGGTGATGTAATTAGTGGAGTACCACAACGATCTGTACTAGGACAACTGCTCTGCATAATTTATGTCAATGAACTAGATTCTGCTGTAGTCAGGAAATTTAAGTTTGCAGATGATACAAAATTGGAAGTATTAGCTAACACCATAAAAGCAGCACATGAAATAGATTTTGATATTTTCAATGTTGGGCAAATAAATAACAGATGGTTTGTAATACATACAACCTTAGGGTTTAGCATGAATCAGAGAACTACTAGAAAAATATGAGGACGTGCAAATGAAACTGAGAACAGGAGAATAGGCACTACTTTATGGAACAAGCTACACAGCCATGTGATTCAAGCTAATAATTTGGTTTCCTTCAACAAATGAATGGATAACATCAATTAACTACTAACTACCAAACAAGCCAGATGGACTGAAAGGCATCCTCTTGTTTGTGACCCTTTTCGTGTTCTTAACTGTAATGGTCCATGTAGAGTTATGTCGGGAATCTGTCCCCTGTGAGCTGCAATGTTTACTTACAATTTTGTTTTCATATTGCCACCTGGAACAACAGCTAATCCACTGAAAAACCTTTTCATCTATATGGATGGAATTTTCAAATTAGCACATTGCAGCAAGAGTCTTTTTCAGCAGAAGAGGGGCCCATTTATATCAACTATTTCCTTAATCATCATAAATTTTCATGTTTTTAATCAAAAATATGTAAATGAGATATTTATTAGACCTTACATTCTCAGAAGAATTTAGAAAATAAATTCTTGTTTGGATCAGCAGAGCTATTCTCAGCAAACAGAGTCCCTAAACTTAATTGTCTGATATGGTCTCTTGGGAGCTGGAAAGTGTTATCAACAATCATCAAAGGCGTCTCCAAGAACATGCGAAACTTTGGCTTTGTAGGCCTAGCTGCTGCAAATGGTGCATACAAATGAGAAAGGCTTATTAATTCTTCAGACCTTCAAAATCTTTTTTTCCCTAGACTAATTTTGGTGTGTTTAAGGTTCATAAAAGCTCAGTCACCCATGAAAAGGCCTACAAATATATAGTAACATGGCTGTTTTATCTTTACATCTGGGACTTTTCCACAGCAAGATATCAATAAACCAAACAGTTTGTTTAGTAAAAATATTTTAAATGTGCACACATAACACCACCAGTTTAATCTATGTTTTAGATCTGTCTGCGATTGATACTGATATTTTTCATCTGACAGTATACAAGTTTTTCTTATGTTCCTCTTGATACTGAAAAATCAAACAGCATAATCCACTTTTAATGTTATTATTTTGAGAACTAGCTTCAATGCCCATAAAAGACGTGTGTCTGTTTTAAATACTGTAGTTAAATACTGACTTGAGATTAGGCAGAATGACTTAGAGGGAAATCAGATCCCAGTTATGGAACAATCAAAACATTAATAGGTACTTTCAGATGTTTAAAAAATGTGACAATTCAGTGGCATGCCGCTCAGATTTTGAACATAAGCCCACATTGTGGTGTGCCCTTAAATAACTTCAATGCAATCCAAGTGTCAAAATCCAAATACAACTGAAAGATTGCTACAATTATGGTGAGACACATAATGGTCTTCTGACTATACAGATTGCAGATGACATTGATTCAAATTCCACATACAGTACATAAATAATCAAAGTTACGCAAAAAGAGTTATAAGAGTCCCTGAATTTGTAGCGCATTCTCTTTTTTAAAAACTTTCATGAATCATTAGGATTCACTGATCTTCATGTTGTGACCATTAAGGTGCCTCCTTAATTTTCTCAAGTCAATAAAATTAAAATTATATAAATTTTGGTACAAAATCACATAAATCAAATATGCAAAGTAGCTTTTTTCTGTATCATGACAGCTTGAATACATTTATTTGGACTTTGTGTCTTTTCTTTAATAATAGTTCAGTTTTTTGTCTCAGATTGCTTTACAATATACCTTAATGTTAAACTATTCAAAATGGATTAAAAAGCTAAAAAAATAATACTTTTATTTTTCTATCAAATCTCAATCATTTTTCTGGACCAATTCTAATCAAACCAAATATAATATCTTGTATTTCTGTTTTTTTTTCTCTTTTATTAAGGTAGTTCAGAACCAGCTTAAAGTGTATTTCACCAATTTTCCTTAAATGTGAATATTCTGCATTATTAATTGAACCTGTGGTTGAAAATTATTTTTGGTAACATAAATTCCAAACTAACATGTAACATAACAAATAAAGGCAGTATGTTATTAAAATGTGGAATAAAGAAATGAAACCTACTATGTTTATGCATTTCTGGACTACTCTTCACTAATTCTTTATTGAGTGACTAACATTCAAGATACACATCACACTTACTTGTGTTTTGATAACCTGATTCATTAATTTTGCTCTCTGGCATTTTATGACGATCTATCAGGGTGATTATATAACCTTTGACCTGCTGGCAAGATTTTTACATTTGGGTCATTATGAATGACTGTTTAAGAGAGTCAAACTATTTTGTACCAATCAGTTAAATTGAAAATGTAAATACTAAGCTTTGTCAATAAGCAACATAGCTTCTTAAAGCAACAAAGAATTTAATAGCAAAACAGAAAGTAAAGCTTATGTGGAAAACCTGTTTTGTTTTAGGCAAAGCAATTTTGAAAAAAATAAAGCTATATAGAAGATACAAGAAAGCTGCAGAATGTACAAGATACAAGCCACTTCAATGTAATATTTCAATCTGGTTATTTTTATCTAAAACCAACATCATGATAAATAAAGTGGTGATGGAGTGGTTACTGGTGATGGAAAACTAGTGGCAAACTTTCGGAAAATCACTTCAAATCTGTATGTTCAATAAATTTTTAATTCTGTTAGTTCTTTATATACAGTATCTGGACTATGGAAATTACATTGCACTGGGAACGTAAAAACACCTTCAATTCTAAACTCAACAAATTAATACCCTACAGAAGATGTTTTGATAAATGCAGCTATTTAAATGATTAGGATTTTTGACTCTGTCTTAGACTGTGGAAATGTACTATGCAGAACGTTCACAGAATTTCCAACATATGGAATTAATTTTGTAGCTCTCAAAATCACCAATTTTAACGAAAATAAAAAATAATAGGTATCCTCGAGATATCCTTTTTTTCTTATCGTCTGTCAGGTCTATTATTATTTTTTTATGATTTTACCATGCTGTGATGAAATTGTAACATACTGTACAATAAGATATTAACAGCTGCTAAAGCTTATTCTTATTGTTACTTATTTGTAATAAAGTGTTTAGTATATATGTATATATATCAAAAGATAAAAAAGACCATTATGCTGGAATATTATGCACAGCATGGTACAAACAAAATAATATCTTACATTTGTTGTCTCACATTTTTCAAACATTTTCTAATAAACATGTAATACTGTACTGTGTTTAATGCTGTCTGAGATATCACAGTGCCTACAACAGTATACCAACTGACACCTCATGCATTCTAGATGGCTGCAACTGTATTATGCTGTGTTCTGGACTGCACAGAAGTGCTGCAAGAAAATGTGTAGGTCATGGTACATACTGTAGCAACAGGGAAGAGAAGCTACATGCACAGTGGATAGAATTATAAGTAAGAACAGTACCTGCTATTTCATGAAAATCCTGTTTCATAGTATTCACTAATGTGAAAAACCATGCAAGACTGTTTTAGTGCAAACACCACTTTTCTTATTGAACACACCGGTGCTTTACTGAAGTCATCCAAGTCACCAACACAATAAAAACCGCACCAGTCAAAAGTAATCTCAGAACTTGAGTTTCTGTTAATGCTGGGCTATGATGATTGGCATTAACAATACAATATATGGGTTTATGAGATTGCAAATGTATATTATAGTCTGCTGAAATAGTAACTTTCAAACATAACATATTGGTGAACTGAAGGTTTGGTGATTTCTAAACAAAGTTCTAACGGCAACTGGACCTTTTAAGAAAGGTGATGTTATTGTTTTGTAGGGTACTGATTGGTTGGTGAGATGTGATTTTAACTGCAAAGTCAGGTTAACTTTGAACTAACCTGCATGGAGCAATCTAGAAATAGAGGATGTGTTGCTATAGTTTCTTAACTGATTTTGTTTAATTTGATCTTGGTTCATGAAATGGAAAAGCCAGAGCTTTGTCAACACATTTATTAAAGTAATCTGTCTGAGTAATTTCGGTCTGTATAAATTTCAGTTTGACTGCATAGCCTGCAGCTGGCAATAAACTCAGCAGTATATTGTTAATTGGTTGTGTATTTGAAAAAGATTAGATTTTCATGTTGACTCTATGTTTGAATTTACTTTTATATTTCATTGATTACCAAGGTGGAAAAGCAAATAATATGCACCTTGCTTTGGTCTCCAGCTTTAAAAATTTAGATAGTATTGAGATAATTAGAAGGTGCTTTTGGAAAACTGCCATGTGCAAGTTATTTACCAGCACAGGAGTTACTTCTGAGTGAGAAGGTACCGTGCAGGTGTACTCAATTATTTTCTCCAGACATCCTCTGTGAAATGGAAGCAAATGTGGCCTGGAACTAAGGTAATTTCCAGTTAAATACAAAATAATGGAACAACCAAAACAGACAAATAAACTGAAACATTAGTTAATTTGTTATAGTCCTTCATGTTAGTTTCTAATCTACAATTTGAATTGTAAATCATACTTTTATTAATTACTAATTTGATAGCCATTAAGAATAATGTATTTAGTTATTATGCAACACATTTTGCAATTAATTATCTTATATTACTGCTAAAGTATGCACATTTAAATACAGTATTGCAGTATTCTTTTTTTAAACAGTCATGTTTTTTTTCAAATGTTCAAAGAAATTTGAATTATAAACAAATTCATATAAGAAGAATAATTAAGCTTTGATGTTACAATGATGCTGCTGCCACTCTATAACCAAATGCATATGCAAAATATCTGATAGGATATGAATATGCTTTTACCTGAAATTGTCATTAAGGCATCATTTCAGAGATATTGCCCCTGAATCATGATATTGTAAAGATACCTTACCTGATAGGACTCTTTGAATCTGTTTTAATATGAGGAAAGACTTTTGATGGAGAATATATTTTATAACAAATTTGATCTATGTAAATGACCTTTTCCTAACCAAAAGTACTTTCAAAACCTTGTGTACAAAAACTTTGTTTTATATCAATTACTTTCCATCATATTGAGGCAGTGTTTAGCAGTGCTGGGACCCTGAGTTCACGACTTGGGGTGCTATCTGTGTGGTGTTTTTATGTTCTGTGTTTGCATGGATTTCTTCCAATGCTCCAGTTTCCTCTCACCGTCCAAAGACGTACAAAGAGATAAATTGGCTTGTGGAAACATTGGCGCTGGTGTGAGTTAGTGTGTGTTTGGATTGGCATCCCGTCCAGGGTGTACCCTGTCTTGTTTAAGTTGATTGCTAGGATAGGCTCTGGTGCCCCTGTGTCACCATATGGGATAAAATAGTTAACCCATTAATGCTTTCCTGTGCTAACTGTACTGTATGCATACTAATGACAGACAATTTCATTAATACAGTTATTACATTTTTAAAAGAGTATGCCGGTAACACATTTCTATCACAATTCCAAATGAGATATGTCACAATACTGTATAACACTAATATAATTTTTTTTTAATTACATACAGCATATATTATTATAATAGGCTAATTATTAGTCATTAGAATCACCAATAATTTTATTTTATTTTAGGTATTATTGATAAAATATATATATATAGTATTGTGAGTAATTAAGTGTCTTTAAGACTCTAGACACAATGGGTAAGCTTGTGTCAGCATTTCCAGTTCTCGGGAGCTTCGAAGCAAGGAGATGTTTGCTGAGAAGTAGGGGTGTGAGATTCGGTGCTCAAAGAAATTGTAAACTTTACCTTGGTTTATAGTTTAAGTTTAAGTTTTTGTTAAATAATTAGGAGTGTCATAAATAGTCTAGGAATACAATGTAAAACAAGCAAGTACAGAAAGAAACACACAGAGGAGGAGGAAAGAGACTGGAGGGAAGACAACAGACAAAAACACAGAGAGACAAGAAGTTCTTGTCCAGATCATCCTCAAAAACCAGACTTGAGGTAAGAATTTGAACCTTATTAAGAAAGTCTGCCATTCTGTTGTTAGGAAATCTGATTTCTAGTGTAAAGAATCTCTCTGTTAAAAAGGGCCTCTCCTGGTTAGTGGGTGCATTTTTAGAATAGGGCCTGTGTAGGCATACAGTATATTTAAGGATTTGAATACTTGGAAGTCTGGGGTTTTCTGGGCCTTCAAGATGTAAGCCTTATAATGCCTTGTTTGTAAATTTGTAAATAGTGTTAGTTGTATGTTTTATGTTTTTGTTGTGTGTTGTCATTGTCATTATTAACTAATATTTGTTTAACCCACTGTGTCTGAATTAGTACGCTTTTCAACACAGCTGTGCTGTATTCCCAGACAGGGCATGTGATATCATTGTTGCATGTGCTGTGCTGCAAAAAAAATGTCATAAATACGTCTATACATCATGGCTGAACATCATAAAATAGTGATTTCTACTAAACGAGACGCTATTCTGTTTCATTATAACAGTTTCTAAATCCAAAACTTTATTTTTCTTCTATCTTAAAATTTTTAAACAATACATAATGATTAAAAAAAATCTCCATGTGAAATTCCCACTGGCAACTTGCGAGAACTTGTGTGGCTAAAATATGTAATCACTGAAAAATGAACCATGTTTAAATCCACACCTTCAGTCAATGTGTATAGTATGTACCAGTTATTAAATATAATATGTAGCCTTGTTTGATTTACTTACATTTTTATAACAGAAATAGGGAGGCATACAAGAATTGTAGTCTTTAGATAGAGTTCCCTTTGTGTCCCATCCAACTTGCCATTTTTATTCCACCTTTTGACCTGTTGATTTGTACATTGCTGTCTGAAATGTTAGTGATGCAGTGGAAGGTGAACTCATGCATCACCCAATTCTTTCTCAATTAGAAAAGAAGTAAAATAATTTGGATTGCTGTAACAGCTGGGGTTTTAAAGGTACTGAATGTTAATGCAATGAATCTAGAGAGTTTGGACTTTAAGGTTGCTGAGCTGGAGGACAATTTCCATCACTTAGTGAATCTGCAGAAGAGGACAAATCCAGTTGAGTTGAGTATTGTTGGTACAGCCATGATTACTTTATTCTGTCCTGGGTCAAAAAGTAAAATAGAAATAATAGATATTTGTCTCCTTCATTTTTGTCTTTTATTTTACTGAAAGTAAATTAAAATATCAGAAGTCTTGTAAACATTAACAACAACCAATCGGTCAATCTATCTTATATACTGTACATAAAAATTAAACCCCTTACACAAAGGGTTCAAAGTTTGACTTGCCTTATTTTTATATGTTTTTATATGTTTTATATGTAAAACTTATTTTTCTTAGGAATCCAAAACTGTCAAATGTATATAGTGAATAGTCCGACTCCATTTATTTAATTGCATTCCATAAAACTATATTACTTATAGATGAAAATCAAACTTCCTCGTATACTTTTCCTCCTCTCAAAATGTATGCATTTTAACCTGGTATGATTGCAATCTTTTATCTATGAAATTGAATGCTGTGTTTGGTGCTGCTTATTTATTAGACACAGTATTTATATGCATGAAATCTTTTTGAAATGTAAATAACATCAACAGGCTAGAGTTCTACATATTTTATAAACAGTAATAGGCTTGAGCATTGAAATATCCAAAGTGTAGATGGTACTATTTTCGGAAAATAACAACATCAGAAATATTTCAAATCAAAGAAGGACATCCATCTTTTTTCCCCCTTGTTTAGTTACTGTTAAAGGGGAACTGTAAAACTATTTTTATGTTTTGGGGTGTGAAAGAATGATGAGTGCATCAAACAAAAATGAAAGCAAAATGTGCACTGTAACATGTAAAACCTCCTATTTACAGTACGTCACATAATTTCCAGGTACATTATGTGCAGGACCATATTGCCATAATTGTCAGCAATTCAGAACAAGGCAATGCAATGGTTTACAGAAAGTTCTCTCGTTGTGTGTCTGTTTTAATGTTTATTTATACGTTAATACTCTTGTTTTGTGTTGGACGCTCAATGTCTGTCATTACTTATGATAGACAAACGCTTTTAAACCTGAGTGCAGACTCCTTAATGTCATCAAACAACTTTTTTCACGTACTGGACCCCACCTGCTGGATTGGACAAAGATGCGGCGAACAACAACAACAGGTGGGCAGACGCCGGGGGAGACGAGGCGGCGTACTAGCGCAACTACAAAGGCATCCGCACGGACCACCGCTACTGTCTATTTTGTTAGCTTATGTTCAGTCACTGGACAATATGATAGATGAGCTACATTGTCGGATCAACGCGGAAAGGGACCTGAGGGAATGCTGTGTTTATGCCTTCACTGAAACCTGCCTGAATGCATGCGTCCCGGACACCGCCATCCAGCCAAAGGGGTTCACCATTTACCGTATGGACAGAAACCACCAAGCAACAGACAAACACAAAGGCGGAGACGTTTGCTTCCTGGTCAACAGCAAGTGGTGCACCGACGTGAAGGTAATCTCTAAATCCTGCTCGCCGAATCTAGAACACCTGACCATAAAATGCCGACCCTTTTATTTGCCGAGGGAGTTTTCCGCCACTATTATCACAACTGTTTACATTCAACCTCAAGCCTGCGTGGAAGCAGCACATAGCGAACTCCACGACATTATCAACAAGCACGAAAACTCCCACCCAGAAGCCGTCTGGGGACTTCAACCACTGCAATCTGAGGAAAGTACTGCAAAAATACATTCAACATGTCACTGTACCGACAAGAGGAGGCAATATTTTGGACCACTACTACACAAAAATAAAAGGAGCATACAAAGCGCTTCCCAAACCGAGTTTCGGTGAGTCGGACCACATCGCTCTCCTGTTGCTTCCTGAGTACAAACAGAAGCTGAAGACCTCCCCCATTACGAACAGGTCAGTGCGTTGTTGGTCTGAGGAGGCGGAAAGCAAGTTAATAGACTGCTTTGATAGTACAGACTGGGACGCATTCAGAGCTCCCGACACAGATTTAAATGAGTATACGGACGCGTTCACCAGCTATATTAAATACTGCACCGACATTTGTGTACCAGAAATGAAAATTAGGTAATTTCCCAATCAGAAACCGTGGTTCAACAACGACATTCACAATAAAATAAAAGATAGATCCACCGGGTTCAAATCGGGGGACAAAGAGCTGTACAAGAAGTCACAGTATGCATTAGAGGAAGCCATAAAACGCACCAAACGGAGCTACAGAGTGCATCTTGAAACGCAGTGCACTGACACCCAGAGGCTGTGGCAGGGATTACAGTCAATCACAGGCTACAAGGGCTGCAGCCAGGAGATTGACACGAACAACGCATCCCTGCCTGATGAGCTGAACCACTTCTATGCCCGCTTTGATAGTCTGAACACGGGCAATGCTGAGAAGACCCCAAGTGTGCAGGGTGGGTTTGTTATGAAACTCTCAGAGCAGGACGTGCAGAAGACTCTGAGCAGGGTGAAAATCCATAAGGCTGCAGGGCCTGATGGGATACCACCTCGGGTCCTGAGGACATGTGCAGCCCAGCTGACCACAGTGTTTACGGACATCTTTAACTCCTCCCTGTCACAGTCCATGGTCCCCACCTGCTTTAAAAAAAACACTATTGTTCCAACCCCCAAAAAGACAAAAGTTACATGCCTGAATGATTACCGCCCAGTAGCATTAACATCTGTGGTGATGAAATGCCTGGAGAAGCTGGTGTTGTCACACATCAACTCCTCCATCACAGAGTCCCTGGACCCCTTGCAGTTCGCCTACCAGAACAACAGATCAGTGGATGATGCTGTCTCCCTGGCTCTGCATACAGCCTTGGAACACCTGGACACTAAGAATTTGTACGTGAGAATGCTGTTTGTGGACTACAGTTCAGCATTCAATTCCATCATACCCAGTAAACTGGTGACAAAGCTCAGGGGATTAGGTCTGTGCAACTCTGTCTGCAACTGGCTGCTGGACTTTCTTATCGAGAGACCACAGGTGGTGCGGATAGGCAATAAAACATAAACACCACTCACCCTGAGCACTGGAACCCCACAAGGCTGCTGTCTGAGTCCAAGGTTGTTCTCCCTATTTACTCACGACTGCACAGCAAGACACAGCAAAAACCGCATCATTAAGTTTGCAGATGACACCACTATAATAGGACTGATCAGTGATGATGATGAGTCCACTTACAGGGATGAAGTTGTACAGCTGCTTAGGTGGTGTCATAGCAATAACCTGGACTTGAACATAAAGAAAATGAAAGAGCTAATAGTGGACTTTCGGAGACACAGGCCACACACTCACAGCCCATTCACTATTGATGGAACGGATTTGGAAACAGTCACCAGCTTTAGGTTTTTGGGAATTCACATCTCTAAAGATCTAACATGGACTGTGAACACTGACTCTATCATGAAGAAGGCTCAGCAGCGCCTTTATTTTTTGCGGTGCCTCAAGCGATGGGGGATGCCAATACATGTGTTGGTGAACTTCTACCGCTGCACCATCGAGAAGCGTCCTCACCAACGGGATCACCGTGTGGTATGGCAAAACCTCTTTGCGATAAAGAAAGGCACTGCAGAGAATGGTCAATATGGCCCAGAAGATCATCAGCTGCGGTCTCATTGAGATTAAACAGCTCTATGAGGACTGCTGCCGTGGTAGAATTCTGGCCATCACAGAGGACAGTCACCACCCCGGGCATGAGCTCTTCACCTCACTGCCGTCAGGCAAGAGATATAAGAGCATCCGGACACTTACCACTAGATTCTTCAATAGCTTCTATCCACAAGCAGTGAGACTGGAGAACACATTTAGCCATCCCCCTCGGACCACACCTACACCATCACCATCTACCTCTTTATGATTTCTTATCTATTGCACATCTCCAGTCATTGTTTACACGTCTGTATTGTTTACATTCAAACTGTCTACATGTTTACTTGCACATTGTCTATTGTTTGTTTGTACATTGTCTTGATGCACTGTTTGCACTTTGTCTTTTTTTTACACTTGTTTTACAATCGAGAGACTTTCTGTAAGTAAGAATTCCATTGTACCAGTACCGGTTACATATGGCAATAAAGTTCAAGTTCAAGTTCATATTAACTTAGGTCTTTAACATAATTATGATACAAATAATCACTTAAATCATGAAGATAGCTTTGTCTATTTTTCTATAAACCACTGCTATCACCCTCTTATTGGGCAAAAATAGCAGGAATGGCACCTGGTTTTAGCACAAGTTTTGGTTTATAATCCGAAATGAAAATATATTTCATACTATGTACTGTCAGGCTATCATGTAAACCCAATAAAATTGCAATACACATGTCCTATCCCATATTAACAATATTTGAAAACAATCTATTTCTGTTGCAATAAAGCATACGCTTTAGAACATGCCAATTTTCTACTGTATTAATTCATACATATTGTTATGAAACTGACACATACAAGGTAACATTTTTAGATACTTTAACTGGACTGCTAATTTCTATGAGTGCAATTGAACTGAATTCAACATATCAACTTTGAGAAGGTTTTGCCAACAAATACTCCTTGTTAACTCTACATGCAGATCACATTGGAATATTTCTGTGGTGAAATGTCTACTGCACAACCTGTACTAATTTGCTCATACATCACATTCCATTAGTCATTACAGTAACTAGTGAACACGAAAGGATGGTTTTCTCGCTCCTGTCCGTGGTGAGACCAGCAGTTTAAAAACAACATGACAATACAACACTTGCGGAAAGTTCAAGATTTTGTGCTTAATTTGTAAACTTTGGCAATAAATTCTGTCAATTAAATAATTTGTTACTGAGATTTAATAACATGTTTCAGAAATTTGGAATAGTGAGATTCTTCATATATAGAATGGTAAATACATTTAAGTGAAACAGAAATGTCCTTCTTTTTAAAAAGAATATAGTAATTAAAGGAAAATAGTTTTCTTTGCATAAACCCAAAGATATTTTATGTAAAAGGATACAAAAAACACTTGCTATAAGGTCTAGAAGTATGAAGTTCAGAAATTGGTTTGAAAGAATTGAAGCAGATTCACACTTAAATAAATGTTAGCATTTGTCCTCTGAAAGACATCCCCCACTTTCAGTAGAAACAATAATACTTATCTATCACTGAGTAGATGTTATGGAGCAACATTTCAAAGAATTGTTTTCCACCTCGATACAGGAGGATCTAAAACTGATCTTTTCTAGTGATAATACTGTATCTCTGAAAACTTGAATTACTAAATACATCCAATGATATTCCTATATTTTATACCAAGGTACTGTATAATGACAAAATGAAAATAAAGCTATGAGTATAAAAAAATTAAATGTGTACCCCATGAATTCTTATACACAAAACATTATGAAAATAATGATTGCAAAAATGCATAATTGTTTTTAAATACTTAACATTAAAGTCCCTATGTGTAATATATTTTCATAGTTAAAATCTCAAATAAGAAAGTAGTATTAATAAGACAATAAACTACAGTACAAACAGTTAAGATTAGCAAACAGTTAAGATTCTCTCCTCCCTTTTTCCTTTTTCTTCTCACTTTTTGTTGCAGAGTGAGAAGTGTGGAAAAGTGGATGAGGCGTGCAACAGGCAAAATGTGCAAAAAGAGGTATTTGATATCACAAGAAATGCAGTGAGACTTATGTTATTTTGTAGTATACTTTAAACTTATTATATTTAGGATATGCTTTACCCGACGATCATATTCTCAACCATGCATATACATTTTCAGATTTATACAGTTTAAACTTGAAGAGCAGGATTAGCTACAAATGGTTCAACAAATAAAAACAGTAAAAACAGGGGGATCTGGAGGTACATTATGAGTGTAACATGGATAGTGGGAACCCAACCCCTATTTTCATATACTGAAATATTTAATGACTGTGGTTCTGCTAACCACAGGGGTTTTCATCAATGTAACCTCCAGGGTTGGAGAAGGAAATCTGTATATCAAATGTGTTAAGAGGCATGCCAATCGGTGTCTCATTTCTTGTATTCTTCAAGTATTCTCATGTATTTTTTAAATTAAATTGTTCATTTTTGGCAAAGTTTTTCCATTTAAAATAATTATATAAAACAGTGCTCTGTATTACCAGAAGGCCAAATAAAATACTTAAAAGGAAATTGATGAAAACAATGCTGTTTTGGTGATGGCCTTGTGCAGTGGTTCTGTGCAAAGCTGAATATGAAAACGAAGCTGAAATAATCTCTGGTAACTGTAATGAAAATTAATTTGAGTTTTTAATGAAGTCATGAATTTAAGAAAAATTTAAGTCAAAATAACCCCCCTATGTAAGACCTTTGTAAGTGGGAGGTGAATAAAACGGAACTCCTAAATGTGTTTCAATTTGTTACACTGTTTCAACTGTGTAAGGTAATTCCTAAGTTTTTAACTGTATTGGGAAACAATTTCAAATTGTATTGGAATGCATCTTAATACTCTCTAAATTAGAAAGAGTACTCTAAACACTTTTAGCAGTACATTATCAGACATTTAACTGAGAAAAGGTAAATCCTATCCTATTAAAGTCACTGAAAGTTTGTTTTTGCTCTTTTTAAGAGGATTTGGAGCAATTGAGGGGAATTCTATCTTTCCATATAGATACAATTGCAGAGAAAAAGTAATAGGGTCTATGTGTTTCAAAAAGATGTATTTTTTGCTTGACCTTAATCAGACACTTTCCTTCCTCATACTCCATAAATAAAATTTATTCTAGCTTTCTATAATTACTTTTCTAGATTGGGGTGAGAGAGTACATTTGCATTAGATTATGAAGCTCCCAGTCATGTCCCTGTAGATGTCACCAGCAATTTTAAGGTCACTGTAATCTCTGTGAGTAAAAAATAGAATAATCTTCAAGATGTTTCAAAGGATAAAAGTGCTGATCTAGAAAAAAGTCAGTCTGGAATTCAGCTATTTTTGAATACCATTACTTTTGTTCTATAGATTACATTTAAGTATAGAGAGAAAAAGAAAATTGGAAAAAAGAAATTGCAGTTCAGTTCTGTAAAATAAATTTGCATATCTGCTCAATACCATTCATGTCAATCTGCGGTCATGAGGTCTTCTCGTATCTGTCTTCCCTGTACACCCAATTACAATTCTCAACTTATTACTGTATGTTATTCATTATTATGAGTTATACCATCATTTGCTTAAATGAAATATTTTGCATTCTTTTAGTATTCTTCCATGTTGATCAAATAATATGTAAGAACATGAAATAATATGTAAATTAATAAAGCTATGTCAGAAGAGGAATTAAAAAATATAATTTTAATTATGTACGTAAGACATCTTGAAAGAGAATGAAACACCCAGTGGGTTTTTAGGACTGTTGTTTTTTTTCTATTTTAATATTGGTTATCCAGGATCACTTTAGTAACTACAATAGTTATGTGATTCATGACTACTGAGCAGCAACACATTGTTAAAATGTCTAGGCCTGGCTGTCAAAGGTGAAAATATAAAGACAAAAAAGTGATAATAACTGTAAAAATTGAAGAACAATTAAGCTACATTTTGTACATAGTGAATTGCCTTGCAGACCATTGAGGCTCATAACTGAATTGTTATTTCTGTGTTTATTTTAATCCATAATCCCACTAAAAAGGTTATTTTTATATCCGAGCCAGTGAAACAAATGAAACTACAAAACAGTTTTTTTAATTTAAAATTTAAAATTTTATTTTTACTTATTTTAAAGTTTAACAAATTAAAACAGTCCCTTGCAAAAGTATTCAGATGTTTCTTGTGGTGTCAAAATTACAAGCCGATGCAAACACATTTTTTATACTTAAAAACTTAATTGAAATGAGAACTCAAATTGAAGACTTATATGGGCATGATGTGTTGTAGTAAATACAAGGAAAAAACTAAAGATAAAGAGACATCTGGTTTCAGTATTCAGATCTGTGAACTCAGTATCTGATGGAAACACTTTTGCTATTTCAAAATGCAATTGCATCTGCATAAAGTAGATCTGCAAGACTTTTTATGTAAGTACCTACATTATACACTGGCATGGTGCAATTTCTTCTTGGAAAATATGATCACATTCTCGCAAATGCTTTTGACATAGCTTATGGACAGTGGTTTTCAAGTTTCCCACAAAAACTCAGATTCAAGTAGTATCAAGTATATTCTGATAAACGTTTGAAAGGTTTTCTTCAATTGCCAGTCTTTTTCTCCATCTACATTCCCATCACTCTGGAGAAAGAGCAAAAAGCCAATTCTTAGTGCAATAAAGGAAATGTAAGCAAGAACAAATAAATCAAAAATGGTTTGGGTGCTTTCCAGACGAGGAAGAAGGTAAAGTGGCTACAAATCCAAAGGAGGTTAGCTGGGTGACTGTTTATTCCCCAGGGGAAGGACTATCAAATCTGTAAAATACAACACTTTACACTCCTTACCTGAGGGCTCACCTCTAAATAGGAAATCTTGGACGAGGTAATCATTCATAAAATGAGCCATGCCAGTAAAAACAATACAACTGGCAGTATTCAGAATCAAGTAGCAAGATCCTAAAGACATAGAAAATAATGGCCTTTGCAATCCAAGCATCCCTAAAGACTGCAAAGATGGAAATGAATCTATGCTAGGATCATGGCAGGGCAGTACTGTAGTGGAAAAGTTGAAAGCAATGCTTTTTACTAGAATGTGTGGGTTTGACAGCAAAAAGTGTGATATGGAAAACAAGGAATAGTGGGCAATTCAAAAAGCTAATCAATTTCTGAGCAAGTTCATTAGAAAGAAGGGAATCAGCTATGAAGTGATCAGATGGAAAGCCATAGCTTGGCAGGTAATAAAATGGAAATACTGATGTGAGCAGACAGATGATGCAATATTCCATTGGGAGAATACAGAAAGAGGAAGAGGCAATGATGAATGTTGATTTGAGCAGACAAGGTGAATATGAGTCAACCCACAATATCTGAAAATAAACAAGAACCCAGCAGGAAGCCAGAACACAGCTTGTCGCATGTAGAAATGTGGAATGTGTTAAGTAACAAAGTAAAGCGGAAACTACGTAGGTTCAACTGGCTGAGGATGAAAGGCATAGGAAGGGGGCTGAACTTTGGGGTATCCAAAACAGACAGCAAAATAGATAATTACAGATTATGAAAACTGGGACTGAAAAGTAACGTGGTAAAAAGGGAGCAGGAAAGAGCTCTGACAAGATACAGAATAGGATATAGCTAGTGAGTAAAGTCTGATAGTACAACATTAATGGGGTCTGCAGCAGTCATGACTAAAACAGGGAGTGACAGAAGGGGTGGGGGGGTTAGTTACAACATCACAGTAACATCTTTAGAGTCAGAAGCAGACAGAGGAACAAAAACAGAAGACAAACTTGCTACTGTACTTGCTCTGCAGACAAACCCATGACAGAACTTGGGGCCAAGGGAAAGCAGCCACATGCATAGGCAGCATAGGTAAATCCAGCAGGCAAAGAGACAGTTGAATGCACAAGTCCTTACTGGAGCAGGGCACAGGGGCACAACCATGCCAGACGTCAATCAGAGGATAGATGCAAAAGCGGGTATCAGGGCCAGCTTGTGGGATTGGGAGAGGGCTGGCTAATATCTGAAAGAGTTCAACACAGGTGAAGACCAATCAGGGAGCAAACAAATCAATGAGGTTATAGGGAAGCTGAAGTGTCGAAGGACTAAAAAATACTATACATCAGGGACAGATCAAAGACATGACATGATCAAACAAATCAGGCAGAGAGCAATCACCAGCAGACGAAGAAACAGCTTCTTGAAAACTGATCACAGGGAATTAAATCATAGTGATGTGGGAATGGGTAATTAGTGGAAAAGTGGATGTTGCCACCTCCCTGATCTTATGATTTCATCTTCTCAATTTATAGGAATTTACATTCTCAGGCTTAATATAATGTAATAATATCCTCTCCTCCCAAACACAACAGACTATACCCATCATAAATGTTTCAATTCTTCAGCAATTTTAGTGACATTTCAACGTTTCTAATCCTGCCCAAAAACAGATACTACATATACAGTATATCTCTCCAGATACCTAGTAGAAAGTAAAACTGCAGCTCCAATATCTGCCAATGTTGGCTTTTGATCAGCTGCCAGGTGATGATGGATGGATCTACATTAATCTCTTTGTTTTTCGTTTTCTGTCTGGAGCTCAGCTACTGTACTAAGCTCTTCGGCTGGAAAAGTGGCATGATGTCACATAGGATTACATTTATTGCATTTATAACTCTGACTGACATGTACAGAGAGCATTAAAACATTTGGAAATGAATAAAAAACAAATATGTGAGATTCTCACACTGATGATTAGATCTGTTAACTGCTGAAATGTGAATTATGAGCATAATATTAATCATTTATTTCACGGGACTTTGAATATGTTGGTTGTCATTTTTGTGCCTTAATTAACTCTGGAAAATTAAGAATTTCAAAAGGGTGTATTTGTTTCCTATGGATATTTTATTAATATTTATCATAAATTGCTAATTTATCCAAATTTTATGATCTATTATTATTGTGGTTGTTGTTTTTATTGTTTATTATCTTAACTTATACTATCTATACTTAAGACCCTGCTTTATTCTGTTCACATAATCATAAAAGGGTTCTGCACTGTTATATATCAGACTGGAATTTGAGAGACAGATCTTCATGATATTTATATATACATGTACATTATATTCATTACATTCAAGGTCATATATCTTAGTCCATCTGAAATTGCTTCTGAAGCACAGTTATAAAGTATAATTCATATGCACATTTTGAAATAAAATGCTTATTGTATATACAGTATCTCTCATAACGTCTGTCTATTTTGTAACTATACTTCGTAATAGATGCACACAAAATGTTATCATATAGATTGAAAAACCTAGGTGCACTTTTATAAAATAGTGTTCATTATTTAAAAGTTTAGTTGAGATATTCAATAGCTATTCAATTATTACTACTGTATGTCTTTGCTTATTTTAAGATCTGCTATGGTGAAATAATGCCAGAAAACCTGCAGAAGCATAGAGCAATTTAATAAAGTAATACTGTATATTATTAAAATTATGTCAGAGTAAAGAATGCAGGTTATAAGCATGGTAAAACACAGGAAAGGTATGGACATCCAGACATGTTTAGAAAATTGTTAAAGATTGAATGTAAGTGGAGATCACTTTCAGATATATGAGATTCATGAGATATATGCATAACTTCAATTATATTTTTTATTTTATAATGAATATTACAGACTGTTATACATGTAACACAATTCTCAAGAATAAATATACAGCAAAAATCAGCCCCACATTTCAGTGCTCCTTTAATAGAAGGATATACTAATCATTAAAAAGAAGATGTGCAGGAAAAATTGCATTTCCTTTCGTTATTAGTTCTGACCTTTACAAAATGCAGACGGGTAACATTTTTTTTTTTGGTATTTTAAACCATGTACTGTGTGTGGTGTCCTTATTTAATTTCCACATGTAAGATTTTTTAGATTTTTTTAAGCAGTTCATATACCTTTAGATTATAGATCTGCTACCCAATCTATCCACCCATCCATATTCTAACCACTTATTCCAATTCAGGGTCACAGGGGAGCCAGTGCCTATCTCAGCAAGCAACAGGTACAAAAATCCAGGATGGGACGCCAGTTCATCACAAACATTGTAAAAGGAAAAACAAAACTTTAATTTATACAGAAAAGAAACTGGGAAAACCATAGCTTTCCAAAAAACAAAGAGTAATTTATTCAAGAACTATCCAGGGCATAAGAAAGAAAGATTGATCCCCTGCAGTACACAAAGAAGCACAACAAATACCGGTCAGAGATTACATCTGTGTTGGTGCTGCTGAGTAACAGTGTATGTATGGTATGTCACACAGATTCAATCTGCTAACAGTCTGAGCATCTGGATTGCTGAAAATCAAGAAAGAAAACAGTATTTTTCATTTTTGGTAATTAGAATTATATTTCTCTTCTTTGGCTGTGACACCACTTCACTGCATTACACCAGATGTGTCTCAAAATATATTCATTGATGTTGAAGCTAAAGAAAGATTTTTTGCACTGTGTTGTACTGTAAATGAAGGGATGGCTTGGTAGTGTCTCAAGTAGTAGCAACACTTGTCTGAGCTTGTGGTTTTGTCATTAAGATCCACGTCACTTGTTCAATCGACGCTGCCTCACCTGTGGGCAGTGTAGGACTTGCAGTGCAGAAGATGAAAGATGGTTCTGAAAAGTGCATCTAACAAAGGAAAGCATTCATGGTCATCAGCTCCCTTGAAATACTACAGGAGTCTTAGTAGTGAGTTGAGTTGATTAGCACTTAGAGATTCTAAATTGAATGTAATCAGGTTAGTTACAAATTAGAGATAATGGCATAATGGTCAGAATAAAATTATAAATACTGGCATCCACAGTGAAGTAAATATTGGGCTTCTTTGAAAAACAGAATCGGGTATGCTTTTATGAAAAGTGTCAAACGAATACTAATGTCAAGAAATATACGCCTTCCTAAACCTCGCCTTTTACTCCTGTCCTGCTCTTCCCCGCGCACCCCAACCGGGTGCTCTTCGGCCTCTGCCCAGGACGAATGTATATTTTGATATTTACACCCGGCGCGGCACCGAGGGAGCGTCTGCATTTATAACTTAGTTTTTAAAATTAGTCAAGCAATATTAAGCATCTATTACTTTTAAGTCCCTTAAATACATTGAGCACAGCTTTCTCACCACTTAAGATTACATTTTGATACCATCCTTACACAAAGCAGAAACTTTCCGATGACATACAGTACAAGTGGAAAGATTACAGATTTTAATCGTCTTTAATTTTGTTACGTTATATGTTTTAGGAACATTTCATCTAAACAAACACCACAAAACTATTCTTGATTGTTTTTCTGAATGTTATGTTGCACCTACAGTAGTTCACTGCTTTAAATACATCGAATTAAGAAAGTTAGGTGTAGCACTTTAGATCTTTTTTTCTGAACCAGGGAAAATCTGATCATGTTTCTCTATAACAATAATAAAAAACTTTATTTTACATATCACCTTTAAAAGTGACATCTCAAAGCAATACAGTAGATCAAAAAACAGTTAAAAGGGACCAAAGTAAATACCAGACAAACGCAAACGCGTTTTTAATAAAATGCTTTTATTCATTCAGCAGAGAGTGAGAGGGACATCCAGCAGAGAGAGACACACACCGGTTTCCATTGACAAAATTATTTTTTTTCAATTCCTCTTGTCTAACAGGAATGTTTTGTTTGTGGACAGACTGTTAGACTAGAGGAAAAGAGTGCCTCCTTCTATGAAGCATTTCGTTGATCCGATCACAAATTCTTTTCCAGTCGCACGAAGTAAGGGTTGAGAATCTCCGATACACCATGCTACTAATGGTTTCCCGGAGATTGCAAGGCAAGGCAAGGCAAGGCACTTTTGCCTCTGGACCCATCGAAATTTACAGACGTGGTCCACCCCCAGTAAATTTCAAAAGTCACAAGATTTCAAAACACGAGGGCGGCGTAGCGGTCGGCTCTTGCTTTCCCGTCTATGCTGATGCACTGCAAGTACAACCCCCCCTCCATCTCCTGAGTGATGGGTAACAGTTGGATATCTGGGAAAAATATTTGTCCCACTGGCGTCTGTGAATTCCGCTGTGCTTCCTGGGGGGAGATAGACGGCGGGGACAGCATCAACAAATTCCTGTGCGGCGGTGAGCGGAGAGGCCGGGATGGAGTGTCCTGAGGCGGTGTGTGCTCTGCGGGGGGCAGAGATTCCGCCAGGCATTGCAACCTGCGCGGCGGGGAGAGGCACGTTTCGGGAGACAGCTGCTCAACTGTTTGACTGCTGGAACATACTGTCTCCTTCCTCTGCATTTTCAGGAGTGTCTCTAGCCTCCCAATCCTCCCCAGTAATGCATCGCACTGCTCCTGCTGCTGCCGAAATGTCTCCACACAGGTGCTGCTTCTACAGGTAGGCACCCTGGCCAGTGGCCGAGAGCAGAGATCCACAGCCTGTGGCAAAATAACATAATTCATGTAAGAAATAAAGTCACACAGTAGTATTCATCAGTCGCGGAACAGACGTCAAAATAAACTATTCTTTTTTTCCATCTTACCATTTTCTTTTTTACTGTCCTGGTGGTAGATTTCGAAGATCGTTTCACCCGTGCAGTGTTTTCTTGAAAAACAGGCTACAAAGAAATAATTATAATTGAATTTAAAATTCAAACAGCAATAATACCTTGTAATATGCGCTGTGATCGCGTATTTCAGATGAAGTCTGCTGTATTTACTTACCCTTCGCTCTTTGAAAGCTGGGGCGGCAGAAGCACCCCGTCTCTTCCCGTAAAAGGTCTTGGTCTCCATACTGTACTGTGGTCACTGTAGTGCAGGTTCGCAGTTTTTTTTGTGATGGGAGCTCACCCAATCCCTTGGTGTATTTATGCTATATTCACATGTACGGCTAGAATGTTCATTGTCTTCCAATGAAAGGCGGGTGCCTTTTGCCGAAGTCGGGAGACATTAGAGGCTTGCCACACCCGGACTGTTAAACCAAGGCATTAGCATGTCAAAGCCCATTAAGGACCCAGGCGCAATAGTTGTTTTGTCCCTTGATTTACTGATCTGCATTAATTATGGAAATCGAGTTCCTGCTCTTTGCTGATGACCTGGTCCCGCTGTCGCCCACAGAACAGAGGCTGCGCCAGAACCTGGCACTGCTGGAGCAGCACTGTCAGACCTGGGCGCCAACAGTCAATCTGGACAAGAGTTATGGTTTTCCAGAAAAAAAGCCAGACCTCAGGGAAACAGGTACAAATTCACACTTAACAACACATTAACACCTAACAACGGGAGCAGGGACGAATTAGGCCTGTACCCACTATTGTTAAACATACAGTAAAGAATATTAAAGTATTGAATATTAGTATTGGCTTTAGTATTAGCCATACAGAACATTAAAGTGCCCCTTTTCCATTCAGCGGGTGCCTGAGCCTCTGTGTCCTATCTTCTGATAGTCGCCGTTGTGAATGTCTGTAGAGTGTATCTTATTTTTAGTACTATATTTTTGTATTACATTCCCTATTAATCAAACTCTAAGAGTATGTATCGGCTTGTCCCCTCCTCCCGCCCCTCTCTATGTACAGTGGAGCCTCCTGTCCAGCCAGCACATGTCCACAGACATTCACAACAGCGACATATAAAAAGTTTGCACATATAGTTAAATTATTAGTTGTTTTTCAGGAAGTTAAAAAAAACACTTGAATTACTTATCCAGTCTGTCGAAATAAAGTTATTTTTCAAGCAATGCAACAAACATCAGACAATGTGTTTTTTTTAATCCAACATTGACAGCCACATCTTAAATCTTGTCAGCCAGGTCTTTTTTCTCTATTTGAATTGCGGCTTACACTTCGCACGACTTTAAAAGCTAGAAAGACAGGTTTCGATTCACATTAGCTGGCGAGCCTTGTTAACAAAAAAACAGACAATACCCATGGAGGGGGAGGTCAAGCCAGAGAGAGAGTTTTTTACCCTCTGTCTAAAAACCCAAATAACCCGGGGCAGAGACTCCGGGGGGATCATTGCGTGGTACAGAGTGGAGCTCAGTCAATTCTTATGGAATGTGTTTCTTTCTTCTTTTTTTCAGCATGGAATAAACCTGTTACCTGATTCATATGGATGCCCGGTTCCGCAGGGGATTCAAAGCATTTTTTTTAAATCGTGTATCAAAGGGAATAGGCAGTATAACCCTGTTCATGCACAAACTGTGGCATGTTACATTGATTTGGGTGTCTCCACTTGCCAGAAAGCTTTAAATTGCATTTTGAGCGCAGTTTTTGACTTTTTTTAAATTGCATATTGAGCGCGGACAGCACATAAAAGGGTTAATTGCACAATGAACTGCGCCAAGAAATTTAAAATAGTCTTCTTTAGGTGTGAGGGTAGGAGTGGATTGCAGCAAGCATAATCAGCAAACCAGGAAAACAAAGAACAGGACAGGTGAGACGTGTATCCAGAAAGCGAGTGATTAGAAAAAGGAAATGGTGTTACGCCCAGGTTTTCGACCCAATTGTTTTAACTTGCTAATGCATCAGACACATTTCCTGGTGTATTGTTTTTTAAATAAAATAGGAGTATCTTTCCCTGATATTAACTCATTGGTATGCTGTATGTTTTATCTGTACCGTACCATACAGTATATAGGTACAGAACTCAAGCTGCACCACTGTATCGCTTTGGTAAGGAGACAGACAATGGCCAAAATCACGAAGACTCTCTCACACCAAATAATGAAGAGGAAAAGAAACGGGAAGTCAACACGGGACATTGTACAGCAGTTGGCTTCGATTGACATCTTCGTTTCTGAAAGCACAGTGAGAAGGCATTATAAAGGGGAGAGGAGGCAAAGAGAATCTAAACCGAGGACGATTCAAAGGTAAATAAATTTCTAAAAATACCTTTCTTGCATGTAAATACAACTACGCACATTATTTTTAAAACTAACTGTTGATCTCTTTTTTTTCAAGTCCTATTGTGCGAGCTATCAACAAACTGACTGATGAAAATGATGAGCTACCGGCGATGCAAGTCCAAAGACAGCTATGGACTGACCTTGGTGCGACCATTAGCCCGACATCGATAAGAAGAGTACGCAGGAGGCTTGGATGGAGATACAGAAAAACCAACACATGCCCGATGATAAGGCTAAAAAACAAAGAGGAAAGACTCAAGCAAGCGCTCCAATGGATTGAACAGGGGGAGGCATTTCAGGATGTACTTTTCACCGACGAAACAACAGTGGCTCTGGAACAGTTTTCAACAATGGCATTTTGCAAAAAAGGGGAGATATGTGGACAAGCCAAAGCCCAAACATCCACTGAAGGTTCACGTTCACGGGGGTATATCTAGAAGAGGCCCGGGACCACTTCTTATTTTCGAAGGAATTATGGACCGTGAATTCTTCGAGGAAGTCGTGGTCACACAGCATGATGCCCCATATATCAGGGAGCAGTCTGGATCAAGGCACCGTCTCTTTCAAGACAACGATCTGAAACACACAGCAGCAAGGGCGAGGCTTATAGCAGAAGGAGTGAACTGGGTGAAAACTCCAGCCGAATCCCCAGATCTAAATCCGATAGAGATGGTTTGGCATTCGTTGAAAGACTACGTTCGGAAAACTGCTAAGCCCGTCACAAAGCAGGAACTGATCGATGCGATCTATAAATTCTGGGAGGAAGAACTGACCGATCAAAATTGTAAGAATTTTATTAACAGGCTGTTTCGTGTTCTTCCTAGGATTGTTGACTGGGGTGGGGGATTTCGGGAATGTAAGTCTGAGAAAGACAGTGTCACGTTTGTGGACAGTCTGTCCACAAACAAAACATGTAAAAAAAATGTAAAAAAAACAATTACTTTTTGTCAATGAAAACCGGTGTGTCCCTCTCACTCTCTACTGAATGAATAAAAGCATTTTATTAAAAACGCGTTTGCGTTTGTCTGGTATTTACTTTGGTCCCTTTTAACTGTTTTTTGATCTACTGTATTGCTTTGAGATGTCACTTTTAAAGGTGATATGTAAAATAAAGTTTTTTATTATTGTTATAGAGAAACATGATCAGATTTTCCCTGGTTCAGAAAAAAAGATCTAAAGTGCTACACCTAACTTTCTTAATTCGATGTATTTAAAGCAGTGAACTATGTAACATAACATTCAGAAATACAATCGAGAATAGTTTTGTGGTGTTTGTTTAGATGAAATGTTCCTAAAACATATAACGTAACAAAATTAAAGACGATTAAAATCTGTAATCTTTCCACTTGTACTGTATGTCATCGGAAAGTTTCTGCTTTGTGTAAGGATGGTATCAAAAAGTAATCTTAAGTGGTGAGAAAGCTGTGCTCAATGTATTTAAGGGACTTAAAAGTAATAGATGCTTAATATTGCTTGACTAATTTTAAAAACTAAGTTATAAATGCAGACGCTCCCTCGGTGCCGCGCAGGGTGTAAATATCAAAATATACATTCGTCCCGGGCAGAGGCCGAAGAGCGCCCGGCTGGGTTGCGCGGGGAAGAGCAGGACACTAGTGAAAGGCGGGGTTAAGGAAGGCGTACAGACACGTACCGCAGGTAAGATGACACGGGGTACCGCGGTGCGTGATTGGTTGACCGACAGGGGCACTCGTGGTCCGTTGGTCTGTCGTAGAAAGACTTACTGTAAACGTCTTTACTGTGCCCGTTGTAGATATTGAATTTTACCACTGAAGGGAAATCTTAGTAGCTGAGCATAAAAAGAATAGGAGCATACTGTAACGCGTGTGAAGGCCATAAACGATATTAATTTTGGAACGTAAACATACAGTATATAGCTGGTCTTGGTACTTTAAAGAAAAAAATACACACCAGTATTCCATTTCTCCCTAAACATTGTAAGCTTCGAAGTCTTTAACTAACGTGATACCGGAGTCAACAAGCATACTTTTAGAATTTGATTAAAAGGGAATAGAATATGGAATCGCGTATCTCAAGAATTTAATAACGGTATGATTATATCCGTGTACTGCGGCAGGGTTGTGTAGGGCTGTTTCGCCTGCCTCTTCATGCGAGCTGTCTTGTAGCCTACTGGTCTAGGTGCATGACTACCAAATGGTAGGTTGTGTGTTCAAATCCAGCTGGTGCTGGACCTTTCAGTTTTATTTATTTATTTTTTAATCGCGTAACATAAACATATTACCTTATGCAAACTGTACTGTATACAATTGTATATGTATATTTAATGTCTTAACTGTGCCCGTTTAAGTATTGAATATTCATATCTAATTTTACCACTGAAGGGAAATCTTAACATAAACATACAGTATATGGCTGGTCTCGGTACTTTAAAGAAAAAAATACACACCAGTATTCCATTTCTCCCTAAACATTGTAAGCTTCAAAGTCTTTAACTAACGTGATACCGGAGTCAACAAGCATACTTTTAGAATTTGATTAAAAGGGAATATAATATGGAATCGCGTATCTCAAGAAATTAATAACGATATAATTATATTCATGTTGCAAAAGAACTGCAACGGACATAAAAACTCCCTTGCATGGTTTCATTACGACCAGAATCGGTCTTGAGATATTTTTAACTTGATTTACAGTATTTGAGAGGTATGTCTTAACACCGATACTACAGTGCTAAAGTACAGCTCACGTATATGTTTCTAGGTTTATATTATGCATTTCATACGGTCAAATTACTTTTGAGCAACTAATAAGAAGCGCAAAACGGTATGCGTTTTACTTTCGTTTTGTGCTGGAACCCGTGGATTGATTAGAGATATCAAGTACATACAAGTCATTTTTTAAATGTTGTAGTTCGTCTTGAAAAAATGTTACGAGTACATCATCTATCAACAATCACACAGGTTCTGTTTCCATATTGCGGATTTTGGTTAGCTATTATCAAATCCAGTGGCGCTGTTAGTTTACTGAGTCCCATGTCACATGGTCTGTGATTGAAACCTGTAAAACCGGTTTAATTCGTCACAGCCAGCACTCTTCAGGTGTGGGGGTCTTCTGCTCAGAATGAATCCCTTAAATGTTTGTGTATATTCTAATGGTAGTGGGGGCAGGGTGTGTGGGAACAGTTTTGGTTGAAATTGCATTGGAGATCTATGTTCTTCACACCTGAAACATTTTCTCTGAAAGCATTTTCTTCGCAGTTTAACCGATCTTGCTACAGCATGTTACAGTTTACTATTATTAACCATATTAATTTTAAGTGCTTAATGTAAAATCTTGTAAAAATATATTTTCATTGTTCAAATATACATTAAGTCTGACTATCATATAATAAGTTAAATACAAAACTAAAGAAAAAATAGGGTTAAATATAATTCAAAATATTTTGCTAACAATATTAACTGTTTATGAATAATAAAATGTATTAACTAAGGAGTAGGATGGCACAGTTGTTAGTATGTTTTTTGTTTTGTTTCTTTTTCATAAATACAACAGTGGTACCTGATGTCTTTCAATTATGCATGCAAACCTGTGAACTAGAAAGATAACTAAGATATCCATCCGTTATATTCCATAATATCCATGAAATATATGGCGCTGAAATATGTGTGACGCAGTGGTGGCCTGACATGGTGAGGGGCCCTGGCGCCATATATTTCATGGATATTATGGAATATAATGGATGGATATCTTAGTTATCTTTCTAGTTCACAGGTTTGCATGCATAATTTAATTTTGAAAGCCACTGAGACATCAGGTACTACTGTTGTATTTATGAAAAAGAAACAAAACAAAAAACATACTAACAACTGTGCCATCCTACTCCTTAGTTAATACATTTTATTATTCATAAACAGTTAATATTGTTAGCAAAATATTTTGAATTATATTTAACCCTATTTTTTCTTTAGTTTTGTATTTAACTTATTATATGATAGTCAGACTTAATGTATATTTGAACAATGAAAATATATTTTTACAAGATTTTACATTAAGCACTTAAAATTAATATGGTTAATAATAGTAAACTGTAACATGCTGTAACAAGATCGGTTAAACTGCGAAGAAAATGCTTTCAGAGAAAATGTTTCAGGTGTGAAGAACATAGATCTCCAATGCAATTTCAACCAAACCTGTTCCCACACACCCTGCCCCCACTACCATTAGAATATACACAAACATTTTAGCGTTTCATTCTGAGCAGAAGACCCCCACACCTGAAGAGTGCTGGCTGTGACGAATTAAACCGGTTTTACAGGTTTCAATCACAGACCATGTGACATGGGACTCAGTAAACTAACAGCGCCACTGGATTTGATAATAGCTAACCAAAATCCGCAATATGGAAACAGAACCTGTGTAATTGTTGATAGATGATGTACTCGTAACATTTTTTCAAGACGAACTACATTTAAAAAATGACTTGTATGTACTTGATATGTCTAATCAATCCATGGGTTCCAGCACAAAACGAAAGTAAAACGCATACCGTTTCGCACTTCTTATTAGTTGCTCAAAAGTAATTTGACCGTATGAAATGCATAATATAAACCTAGAAACATATACGTGAGCAGTACTTAAGCACTGTAGTATCGGTGTTAAGACATACCTCTCAAATACTGTAAATCAAGTTAAAAATATCTCAAGACCGATTCTGGTCGTAATGAAACCATGTTTCGTGTATGTTTTCTTTTTCATCTTGAAATAACTCATTTTTAAATACCTTTTTCACTGTTAACATCTTGCAGCAACTTTACGACAAAATATACACTCTGACAGTTCATCCTGCTACCAACATTAAATAAAACAAATTTTAAGATTTCTATATTTATGTCTTTATTTAGTGGTTTCATTAGTGACAAAGGCTAAACTTTCTTGGAAAAAATGTATTTTATGTGTTGCTGAAAAAACTGACTTGCTTTAACAAAATATGTTTACAAATCCTTTCACCTGGCATTTTCGTAGTTAGAAATTATGGAACGCTCTGTTAAAAGCAAGGGAGTTTTTATGTCCGTTGCAGTTCTTTTGGAACATGAATATAATGATATCGTTATTAATTTCTTGAGATACGCGATTCCATATTATATTCCCTTTTAATCAAATTCTAAAAGTATGCTTGTTGACTCCGGTATCACGTTAGTTAAAGACTTCGAAGCTTACAATGTTTAGGGAAAAATGGAATACTGGTGTGTATTTTTTTCTTTTCATGATAGGTGTCGCATTTTAAATCATTTTTGTAGTTAGAAATTATGAAACGCCCTGTTAAAAGCAAGGAAGTTTTTATGCCCGTTGAAGTAAAACAAAATGCCTGACAAAGTATGGCTTGGACAGATTCCAAGTGCTTGTACAAATGTGCTAAAGAAATTATACTTTTACAGCTTGTCCAAAGTCATCCATTATTAATACTATTAGTAATATCTTCAGTAAAGGCTTTGATGCATAAATATTTCTGATAAAGGTAGGTTGTGTACTTTTGTCCAACTGAGCAATCTTGCTTTCATAAAATCTACCAACATTTTAATGACTGATGATTAACATGCTGTAATACACAGTTCAAAATTAAAGGCTCAAATGCTGTACATGAGAGGTTAAGCTCCCCCTGGCGGTTTTACAAGGCGACGCAGGATAGTTAGTCACGTGACACACGTGAACCGCGTGATACCCCAGTGGGCGTGTCGCAGTATGCCGCAAAATACCTCACCCATTTTGAATGGCTGCATCTGTATAGATTACACTTTTCTAAAACATATTTTTAGTCTGGTGTCCCCCAGGGCTCAATACTGGGCCCCTTGCTCTTCAGCATTTACATGTTCCCGCTTGGTCAGCTTTTAAGATCACATGGCCTCAGCTTTCATTTTTACGCTGACGATACTCAAATATACATCCATACCACCCTATTCTATCTAATTGCATCTCTGACATAAAAATTTGGATGACTCAAAACTTCCTTCATCTTAACTATGACAAGACTGAAGTCATGCTTATTGGTACCCCCATCAACTTCATAAAGCCAGTCCTGTAACCCTGTCTGTAGATGGCTCTGTACTTGAGCTTCAATCAAAATTGAAAAACCTTGGGGTTATATTCGATTCTGCCTTAACATTCGACCCACATGTACAGCATACTGTCAAAACAGCTTTTTTTCACCTTAGAAATATCGCAAGACTATGCCCTATGCTAACATTAACTGTGGCTGAAAAGCTGATCAACATATCTGTATTCTCTTGAATTGACTACTGCAATGCTCTACTCCCTGGGGTATCTAAATCTACTCTGAACAAGCTGCAGTATGTCCAAAATTCAGCAGCCAGAATCCTGACCAGGTCTAGTGCAAGTGTTCACATTACTCCTATCCTGGAGTCCTTGCACTGGCTTCTGGTCAAATTCCGCGTAGACTTTAAAATCCTCATGCTCACCTACAAGGCTTTACATGGCTTGGCACCTCAATACCTGTCTGAACTTTTATCGCCCTACTCCCCATCTCGCAACCTCCGCTCTTCAAATTCTGCCCTCCTTACTGTCCCCCAAGCCCGTCTACATTGTATGGGCGACAGGGCCTTCTCCTGCTATGCCCCCAAGCTCTGGAACTTTTTGCCCAAGGATATTAGAAAGTCACCTTCTCTAAACTCCTTCAAATCCAGACTCAAAACCTTCTTCTTCAGAAAAGCCTTTACTTAACTGGTTCCATTCTTCACCCCTCTGCTCTTCTTAATACCAACTTCCACGGTCTCCTCTATTGTTATTGTTGTATTGTTGTAATTATAATTGTGTCCTATCTTGTGAAATCTTCTTATTTATTGTTGTAGTCTTCTTATTTATTGTTATTGTCATCCTGTAAAGCGCTTTGAGAAGCCACCTTTAAAGGCGCTATATAAAATAAAGTTTATTATTATTATTATTATTTGAAAAATAAAAATGATTACAATCTAATCCTTCCACGTTTGATCCCAAAATCCCAAGAAATATAAATCTAAATGGGTAGAAAGCTATGCTGAAAGTTTATTAAGATACTTAGAAGACAAAGATACTGTATCAATTTATGTTACATTAGCCTGATTATGATAAAAAAACACATATAATTAAACATGCATTTGCGGTTTAAATCAAAACACGATTTAAATCAATATAAATGTTTATATTGTAACGCATACTGTCCAGCCTCCATTTCTCTATAAAAATTTACTCTATTTCACACACACAATAGAAACAGGAAGCAGAAGCAGGGACCTTTGTCAGAAGGGAAGAAGGTGACTATTCATTGTTATCAAAAATGACTTAGAATCGATCATGTTGTGATATTTTAAAATAAAAAAGTCAATTGATTGTCCATAATATCGCTATTCTATTTTTTCGAAGAAATGTTTGTTAAAAGAAAAGTCCAGCACCAGCTGGATTTGAACACACAACCCGTGAGTTGGTAATCGGGCAAGTAGACCAGTAGGCTACAAGGGAAGTCACATGAAGAGAGATGCGAAACAGCCCTACACAGCCCTGTCGCAGTACACGAATATAATCATATTGTTATTAAATTCTTTAGAAACGCGATTCCATATTATATTAGCAGAAAAACTTAAAACTACCACTTTTTCACACGCTATTTCACATGCTAGTTAAATACTTCGATGCTTAAAATCGTTAGGGAGAAATGGAATACCAGTGTGTATTTTTCCTTTAAAGTACCGATTCCTGGACTCTGACTGGCTGACACCCTTCTGAAGTGGTTCCATAAAATCTGGTATACGGAAAAGAAAGCGTTAATAAAAAAGCCTGGATTCTCATGTATCTCATACAAGTATCTTTTAATACAGTCTTTGCTGTGCTCTTGAGGATATTGTGATATTTTGAGCACTAGTTGAATGATACGTGTCGCATTTTAAATCATTTTCGTAGTTAGAAATTATGAAACGCCCTGTTAAAAGCAAGGGAGTTTTTATGCCCGTTGAAGTAAAACAAAATGCCTGACAAAGTATGGCTTGGACAGATTCCAAGTGCTTGTACAAATGTGCTAAGGAAATTATACTTTGAGTATACAGCTTGTCCAAAGTCATTCATTATTAATACTATTAGTAATATCTTCGGTAAAGGCTTTGATGCATAAATATTTCTGATAAAGGTAGGTTGTGTACTTTTGTCCAACTGAGCAATCTTGCTTTCATAAAATATACCAACATTTTAATGACTGATGATTAACATGCTGTAATACACAGTTCAAAATTAAAAGCTCAAATGCTGTACATGAGAGGTTAAGCTACCCCTGGCGGTTTTACAAGGTGACGCCGGATAGTTTCCGGCATGACGTCAAATGACGAGATTAACCGCGTGATACCGCGACATGCCCACCGGGGTATGCCGCGAAATACCCCACCCATTTTGAATGGCTGCATCTGTATAATACTTTATAAAACAGAACAAAGAGATTATTAGTACTGGTAGCAGAAATGCATACTGTAGAACAAGAATGGTTACAAACGAGAGGCCTTTCGATTATTCTAGCTGATTTGGATCAGAAACTTTAGTTCTGGGGAGATAACAAACAATTTTCATCTCAGTCTCATGGAAATCTCAGTTGCTACAAGTGGTATTATTATCATTAATAATAATTATGTTCACAATCATCAAATGTGTCAAACCAAATTAGACAATTATAAGAAATAATAGGAAATATAATGTTAATAGTGCAAGTACCGATGTATGATGTGATATATCACGTTAGTATAAAAGAGTTGTGATTCTCAAACATGACCAAAAAGATCTTTTCGGAAGATTTTATTTATAGCACCTATAAATTAGTCAGTCAAATATGGAGTAGTTTTACAAGATACAGACTAGCTCAAAACACAAACATGCACTTTTGAAAACTGATCACAGGGAATTAATTCATGGTGATGTGGGAATGGGTAATTCGTGGAAATGTGGCTGTTACGGTACTTGCAATGTTATCGCAAATAAAAGAAATATCCATTATAGGAATCCAAAAGGCTTCAGACTATTTCCAAACCACATAAATTGATTGTTGAAAATGCATTAATTTTTACTTTGATATATTTCCTAAAAGATCAGCTCATGCTATAAATGGTGGCTCTTGGTTTTATACAGGTATCATACTATACTTTTTAAATTATGTGTGATTCTGTGTTGTTTGTTTTGATTAATTTCATGATTGTTTTTTGTTGCAAGAGATTATGCTAGAGATTGCTTTGCAAGAAAGATCTCTGAATGACTGAATGACATGAACCTGCTTGGGCAAGGGATTGATTATGTTGAAGATTATAGTACTCAGGGCCACTATTCTATTACAAAATGGCCCTCTACATTATTTACTAGTGAAAAAGTTTTAAGAGCTTACATTCATGAAAAAGAACATAAACATTTTCACTACCCAAATTGTTTATAGAAAATATATGTAAATATGTGTGAAATACTGATTCCAAGCTTTTTATAACTGTTGTTTTGCAACAATACATACTTCATTTTAATTCTTTTAGTGTTTCAAAATGTTTGAAGTAACATACATATTTGCTAATGAATTTGAAATTATGGACCATTGTTTCTTGTATCATATACTTCAGAAAACTGAAAATCAAAGATAACACATTTACTTTCCCAGTGTAGTAGTACTGTATTTGAAGAGAAGGCTTCTTACTTTGTCTAATTTTCTGTTGAGATGTCCTCAGCCTTTGACTGTAAATAGCGCAGAATGTCACAGATTGATTCCTGACCATCTGTTTAAGAATCAGGATCTGTTACTTAATTAAAATTTTTCATAGCTTATTTTATGTGAGTTGCCAAATAGGCAGTTAAAGCAATGACTCTGTCATAGATACACATCTGAACATTTTCTTATGCACAAACAAGCATTGTCAACTATAAACCCCTTCAGAAATGCATTTTAGCTACCAATTTCAATTCAGCCTCAATGTAAATAAGATATAATGAAGACAAATAGATCCAGCAAGTTTGAAAATTACTTCTGCTGCTGGTTTTTGGTTGCCAAGCAACCAAAACCAGTTTGGTGATCAGCTTGCATTTCTCATTACTGTGTATTACTGTTAATATATGCAAATAGCTGAAGAGAGCATTTCACACATATGTTTGGAATTCATTATATTTTCTGATAATATCCATTATCAGAAAGCCATTTATTTCTAGAGAGGGTCTCACTAACTCAAGGCCTATTCTGGAAGCATTGGTCAAAAAGTGGGACTACAGAACCCAGTTCATTGCATTTATGTTTAAATTATATAAATAATAAAATGATGGTGTTTAATTCTCCCCTTAGTATTAAACCTCTGGATGTTTTCTTTTACAAAGAGCAAGCTGCAAATGTTACATTTATTTTGGTACATGTTACCTTCTGTTTTGTTTATCTTCAAATGATAGTTTGAACTTGAAATCCTAAGAACTTTCTGTATTCAACTCTAATTATATATTTGGCACATATATATGTATCTATATGAAGCCAAGAATATTTAGAACAGATTTAATTTAGATCACATGTACTTGCTGCCAAATAGTCAATTACAATGGATTTGATAAGTTAATTTTCATGCTTCCACTGCTTGAATTACATTGCAGCACCAAAATGGATGCATATTTGGTGGCTTGTATTGTTTAAATGTCCTTCAATTTTCAAATAAAAGCTTTAAAAAAAAAACAATCAATGAATTACAGATACTTTGTTTACTACTTTTATATAATTTTTTAATATATAATTTTTTATATTATACTGTATATTTAATATGTATTTTTTTACACATTCATTTTATTTTAAAATTACAACTACTTATAAAACGTACTGTGTATGTGTAAGAATGGTTCTGGAAACCTAGCAGTTTCTTCTTGTTTATAAACTACATTTTTAAGAAGTTGTTGTACTAAATTAAACTGAGAATGACGTGATATCATTGTATTTTTTTATCCTTGTGATTATTTGATAAACCTTAAGTCATGTGGAGTTTTTTTCCCTATTTTTACACACTGTATGAATTTAATGTAAATTACATTATGGGTCTCAAAGTCTTTCATTTGGTATTTATTTTAAAACCACTTAAATTTCCCTGTTTTTTAATCACTGACATTTCTGCTACTGCACTGAAATGCATTACATCTATTTACTGTATGAAAATCCAGCAGAACAGCTGTTGATTGATTAAGAGTGATGGTTTCTGATGGATTGTTATTATAAAACTATTATAAAAAGTACTGTACAAGCAGCCATTATTCTAACTGGGGTCACTTGATCATTAGTTCAGTTTCCAGCAGGAATTGAAATTGACTTGCTTAGCATTGTTAATATTAAATCTATGACAACAAAAACACAAAAGGTGTACCTGGATAAATTATTTAACTTGACACATTTATATATGCATAATGTATATTTATTTCGATGTTTTTCTTGTTTGTCCAGAAGTAGTTAATTTGCATTTAGTTATCTGTTTGAGAAATGAAAAACAAGAAACTGTGTAAATATACTGTCAGCAAGATGACAATTTCCACATGGATTGGTGGCAGTGGTAAAGTACACTCAAGTACACTGTCTGCTCATGGGTGAAAACTTGTAAAAGCAAAGTCTCTGATTCATTCCAAGTGCTCATAACTGGACATAAAACATTTGAGTTTTGATTTGTGTCCAAATTATTTATGGACATTAATCTAAACTCCATACTATATGGTGACAACACAATTTGTATGATCTCGTTATCACATACATAAAATGAAGTGGTCTGGGAGGTACCCTGTGTTTGAGTATTTTAAAATGGAAGTAAAGGGGTATTTGCAGACTATTTCGAAATGCAAAAATATGAAAGAGGTACGGACATTATTTTTATTTAATTTGTTTAATCTTTTTTTATAACTAGAATTTATGTAGTAGTATGTACCCCTGACTATATTTTTGTTTTGAATTGTTATATGTACTCTTGTTTGTATTGTAATTTGTGTTCTTTTGTTAAGCATAACTTTTTTAAAACAATTTTTTTAAAAATGGTATGATCTCCATAGAACACATGAACAAGTATGACATGAACTAACTAAGATTAATTAACAATCACAAATAGTTTATGCTAATAAACCTTTTGCAATCAAATACAGTATAGAACTCATAACTTTAAAAGTAAAATAAAGCATTGAGGTGTCTGGTGATATCAATACTGTGCATAGTGCAGATAATCAAAATGCAAAAAAAAATCACTGTATACATTTTACACCCAGGTATTCCAAAGCTGACAGCCTTCAGTCTCTATGGAACTGGCCACATTTGCATGGAGAGTCAAACACCTCCTGGAGCCACGAGCACTAACTCAAGCTGTTTGCTCCTACCACCTGCCTCCAATATTAATGGATAATTATTTAATTAGTCCAGGACATTTAAACCCTGATCTGTCACTGAACAGTCACTGAGCTACCTTCTGGCAAGGGTAGTGCTTGAAGCACAATGAGCCCTCTTCCCAGAAGGACAACCAGTCTGACTTAAGTCCATGTATTTCTCGGTCTTGAACCTGCTCTGCCTGTCAGCACCCCATCTGTCATTGAATGGTACTATTTGCCTTACAGCCCTGCATGTTGGTGCAGCTATATTGTTCTCCTCAGCCCTTATACAGTAGCTGCGCTTGACTTCAGTCTAGGATCAGCCCGCCTACTATCACCTGTCCTGTTAAGCTATCTTCGTCTACCTTCATACTCTGATCTGGTTCAGCTATTTCTGTCAGCTCTCATCATTCTACAAGCCTTACTGGAATCAAGCATTTGGATTCCTCAGCCTGTCAGCAAGATGTGGCTTTCTCCATCTTCTCACCGCCTCATAACAATCAAACATTCAAATTCATGAATGAATACTCTTTTTGCTAATTATATGTTCAAAATATTATTCTGCACTATAGCTAGTATAATACCCTTACAACTTCTGATAAGATTATTCTGTTTTATTTTTGACACAGGACTAACTTTCCTGTTCTGTTAGGCATTTTATAGGATTTCTAATACTGGGTTAGCACTCTGGGTCTTTCTGTTTGTTTAGGACGTAGGCCTCTGGAACACCTTGTTTGTAAATGAAATAACTTGCATCCTGCTTAGTATTTATATTTTCTTAACCCCTTATACAGATGCAGCCCTCTAGAAAGTGCAAGGTGTCAGCAGATATACTGTATTGAGGTAGGCTGCAACAATGGACTGCAGTACATCATTATCTTTTTTTATTTTTTTGAATATATGATGCAGGACTGCAGTTGTTTGTAAAACTGCCAGGTGTTACGATATCCCCCAACCAGAGGACATCACAGATACAAACTTCTACCTCAGTCAATTTGAGAAGGCATAGACCACATAGAGCCAGATAGCCAATCAGCTTACCTGTTCATCACTACACCTCCGCCCTAGCATACTTTATGGCTGCTCTCAGTAACTTCATTGCTCAGTATTGGGTTTTACCAGTTGAGCTAAACTTCCTGCTTTATGGAAAAACTCTTCTTGTATGTTTAATTCCTGGTTTCTGGACAAGACTTCCCCTTAACTATGGCTTTTGGATTTTGTCTCCAGCACCTCTGTTAGAACCTTCATTTGGATAAGTACTCACAACTTTGCTGAACAACATAACAACTCTTTTAAAGACGTATACTTCCTCATCAAAACTTCGCATGGGGTCCACCTCTCACTTCAATCATAGCTAACCCTCCGTATCACAGGTAGTGCAGCCTCAGTTGTAAGACAAATCAGTACAGTATTAAAAGTTTATTAACCCATTAGTGCTATCCTGTGATAATCATACTGTATGCATACTAGTGACAATTCCATTGATTAATCATTCACAAATGATTATATTGTTGATACAGGATGTTGTTACCACATGGCTACCACAACTCCAAATGAGATATGCCACAATACTGTATAACACTAATAGAATTAGATTTTTTTAATAACACACATTACATAGAATTATTAATAATTGTGTAATTAGAAAACAGCAAAGGTTTAGATTTTAATTATAAAACATTATATTATACATACTGGCTTGAAAAATATAATATTTAAAAGCAAATAATCACATAAAAACAGCAAAAAAGAGGCTAGATTAAAATAAAAATACGAATACGGATTTCAATTACTTTGTCTCATACTCTAAGCTGCATTATAGCAGATTTAAGTGCTCAGCTTAGTAAGGTCTGCATTGTATCTAGATGAATACATTTATATTGTTAATATTGCAATTTGCCATTACTGTACAGTATATTGTTGAGGTATGCACTGGACAAAACATAATTTTTATGAATTTGTTTGATATCACTAGGTCATTTTGTTAAAACGCAATCTAAGTTCCAAAAAATGAAAATTGAACAAATATCAACATCAGAATTCCCATAAAACCACTGGACCACTTCCCAATCACATCTACATCACAAGTCCCTGTGCTGCCTGGCCATGGTCATGTTCACAGGTCCTTGCAGTTGTAGCGGCAATGCTTGTTAATAAGACAGAATTGAGCATTGGTATGCTCCTAAAGGAGGCCCCATCTCACCCTCCATCTCTGTGGTGCAGCCACAGAGAAAGAATTCATGCAGGCTGATTTAAGATGTTTTCTTTTGATAAGAAACAAGCTCCCAGACAGGGATGCAATTAGCTAAGCCTGGCTAACATGATCAATGGTCATCCATTGCACTGATGGCGCCTATCAGTCTAGGGAGTGCCGAATGGACATCTGGACTGCATTCCTAAGTGTCAAGAGTAAGTGACTTATATCTCACCTTGACCAACCAATCAGGGACTGGCAGGGCGTGGTAATACCACATGAGTCTCCAATGCCCGCCAAACTCTCAACCAATCAGCACACATCTGGGTCTTGATCAAAAAGGGAGCGCAAGCTCAGATCGGAGCTCTCCTTGGCCATTTTCGCGCATCCTCAGAGACAATCACGTGACAACTGCTGTTGTCTGCAAAAGGACTTGGACTTTGTTCTAAGCGCGAGGCCGAGGATCCCGTACGTACTCAGAATTCTACCAACGTGAATGCTCCGCTTGATCAACGGCAGCCTACAGTTGGACCCTCGTCGACAACCTGAATAGCTTATTCAGAAGCAGCGCTGGACCGGGAACGAACCAGCTTCTTCCCAGGCAAAAGAGTGACTTGTGAGGACTCGCAGTCACACTCAGTGCATAGAGACTTTCTACTAGCCAGCCGGACTGCTGGTAGATCCCCTCGGAGCAACGACTGCGCTGCGCGTCGCAGTCAGATTCCTCCAAAAAATAAAACAAACAAAAAAAAACTTTGGAAGGGCTATTTACAGACTAATATTAATTTTTTAATATTAAAAAAATATTTTTATTTGTCACTTTTCACACAAACATTCTAATCAATCATTCTGTCCTGCAGGTCCCACACAAGCCTTTTCATATATTTTGATTAGTAGCTCTGACATGAGGGGACAAAAAAACAAATATTTACAATACTTCTGTATTTTGCCAGTGTCATTTTTTTTATTTTACATTTCTAAAATAATTTTAAATGTTTTTTTAAGAGTCTTTTTTAAAATACCAAGCACAGCATGTACTTTAGCTCTTAATTCGGCCTGAGAGCCAAATACATGGACAAAAAAAAACTACATTTCCCAATATTCCACACACATTAAAAAATGTAATGATGGTGTAAAATCAATCAACGTGTAAAACCCAGTGATCTGTTTTGAGCTTTGAAGGGCTGAAAGTGGTATGGTGAACAGGACTGCAATATACAGCTTGAGCTTTCTACTGTCATGAGTTGTGATGTGAATTCTTGATGGCTGCATCTATATTTTTAACAGTAATATAACAAAACAATGTGGTTGGGGGTTTAGCTATTTTTCTTAAATCAGTAAACATGACCAAAGACACAGATAAGCAAAGCATCTGTATTAATTGTTCCTCAAGTTAAGATAATTGTTAATTCATTGTCAGCCATAAATCACAAATACAGCAAGAGAGTAAGCACAAATAAAGAGGAATCATCATCATCAGAAGTAGACAAAAAGACTGCAACATAAGAGATCTAAACTCCATTAAGCAGACTGGAAACCATATTTTGTTCAATCTGAACCCTTGGGGCTGTTAAGGACTGCAAGGAGACAAAATACATTAAACCAAGCCCTTACTCTAAAGAAAGCACAAATGTAATGAAAACTGAATGAAAGATTAACTAGCAAGTAAATTTGTAGCAAAAACTATACGGCATGCCACACCACTGAGTTTCTCTATGGAATAGTTAGAACTAAATATTATTCCTTATGGTTATACTTTTCTTCCACCTTTAATGCAATACCAAGTCTTTATATCCAAATTAATGGAATTTTTAATATGCATTTACAGCACTTGAAAAGTGAGACACTTAACTCCTTAAATAACATGTCCTTGACAAAACAAAAGTATGTCAGAGCATCTTTTGTAAACTAATAACAAAAACACTAACAAATAATAGCAAAATATGCTTATTCAGATGCCTCAAGAAATTAAAAGAAAGGTTGTGCAATTCATTTGTTTCATGTTTGATAAAAATAATTCAGTCAAAAGTTTTCCATACTATTATCTGAAGAAAGCCTCCAAATGAACAATCGAGCACACATAAAGTTTGTCAACCCATTGCAATTTTTTTAAATTTAAAAACAGCATTAAAGATTGGGCTATTTGAATGCAGTACACTGCACAAATACAATTTTTATTTCAATAAAAAAGATTGCAGAATATACTTTAACAGCTGTACTGTAAATCAGAGGTCCATTAAAATTGATTTTGATATTCAGTAATTTCCCTTAAAAAAGATTAAATGTGGTCCTGGAATTCATTTGTAGCATATTCCCAAATGTATAGATAATATTGATGTTTGCTTAAATTTATTACTCCTTTTTTATAAACCAATAAGTTTTTATTTGAATGTGGAATGTACCTTATATAAAAGAAAAGTTAAAACAGCACAGGTTCAGTTTTACTAAATTAAAGCATTAAAGTGACACACTGAATAATTTAAGGAAAAATTAAGTCTTAAGTTTACTTATAGCTGTTATTTCAACATTTAGTTCTTCTGTATCTGCATGTATTATCAACATAAAGAATGTACTTCTTGTTCAATTAAGATAAAAAGATTAATCATACACTTTACAGTATGAAGCTTTTCCATCTTAACTGCCAATTGGACTGTCAGTATATTTTGGTAATTAGAACAATATAATGAAGAGGAGAAAAATAATTATTAATCCAGTGTCAGAAGTTTCCCTTTTGTCATAAACTTGCCATGAAAACATACAGTACAGGGAAACACAAACAAATGTAATGTTTTTGTTCGGTCCAAACTGTGCCACACATAAATTTAAGTTAACCTGATCTGGGTTTGTAACTCAGGCACACTTTAATATGTCATTCTGAAGTGAAATACACAGCTTTAAACATATTACAACAAAATACAAAATAAGTACTTGTTGGGGGTTTCTCTAAGTCACGCAAATGTTTAAATATTATACTTATACTTCAATGACTGGACATCAAAAATAAAATTGAAAGCAGACATATTTACTTATATTTTTGGTATGGTCTGCAGTGATTTAGAGCCTATCCCAGAAGGACAAGTTGCAAGGGAAGACTACACCCTTAGCGATACACCAGTATTTTCAAAGACATACACAAGCATAAATATATTTGTATTGGAAAGAAACAAAAAGTTTTGACAATTTATATGTTACACTACAAAAAAAATATAGGAAAACTTTAATGTCTCTTTTGATAAGCAAGAAAAAACATTAATATAAGATACAGTATCTTGAGTATTCCAAATTTGTACAATCACCTAAAAATCAAACAGAGCATAGATGTAATGGATGCAATGTCATGAAAAAACATACCTTTCTTAAGAAGCTAAAGGTTTTTGAAGAGGGACGTCTATTTGTGTTGCATATTGGCACTGAGCAAAGTTGACAACAAATGATCATTTGATTGATCTGAAAAAGAAGAAAAAGAAGCCAGTAAACAAAAATGGAAATTTCATTCAGAAACGTAAGAGAAACGGACCTGTCAGTTCATTCACAACTGTTGCCTTGTCAAGGACACAAAGCAAGTCAAGTATATTCAAGGCTGAACCATGCAAAGTATTCAGTGCATCTTCCAAAGGGGAAAGGTACAGCACAAAGCAGCCTTACCAGCTACAGAGAAAATGATCCTCACAGGAAGATGGAGCAGTGCTTTCTACACACACTAACAGCAAGAGGGATATTTCAGCCACACACAAAGGCAGCATAATTGGCTCTCAATGAAGAGCTGTAAACATTCATCATCAAGGCACTTGAACACTACAAGATAACTACCTCAGCTGTGCCGTTTTCCCTTTGCAAGTGAGCCCTGGCTAAGACTGTCTGAAATCCTCAAATGCATGTAGACAGTATACTCTAGCTACTTAAGAAAGGAACATTACAAGGGATGCACATACAGTATAATACTACTTTAGAATAGGGGTTGGAAATTGCATTATTAAGTACAGTATTAATACATTTGACAGAAATTATGCAGTTGGTAATAAAATTGCAATTCTCATCATATCCCTTAAACCTAACTGGCTAGTGGTATAAAACAGTAACAATTATTTCACCAGTTTATGTTAATAGATTGTTGATATAATGTTATAGAACACTTAGGCCATGGAAAGAAACATATCATTATGCACATACACGCTGAAGATAATCTGAAAATATGATTGTTTTTAAAACAGAAGTAAATATTTGTTTGTTTGAAAATCGTTCTCTTGTATTCAAAAATCACAGGTCCACCTAAAACACACATGGAAAGATGCTTATATGCTGTAACCTCTATATTCACTCCTTTGCATCTCTGAAAAGATAGCATGGCAAAGATGAGTCTTCTCTTAAACAACAATCTGCAAACAATGTGTAATTGTACTGACAGTCTACTGTGTCCTTTATGAACTTGGAAAGCTGTACATCTGGGGAGGGAAGTAGTGGGAGTCATACATCAAATGTAATATCCTCAGGTGTGCAAAATCCATAATAGGAGGAGGACAGATTTAGGCTGCCATCATTCTTATGAAATAGCTGCCTCTTCAATGACTGTATTACATTTGTGAGGACGGGTCAGCTATTCAGCAAGCTAAAGATACAGTTTCTCTCTATATATTATATATTATTTCCAAATATTTAAAATAAGTAGAGGATGAGAGTATATTTTAAAAAACTACACTAACAACATAAATGCCGATTTATAAGGCAACACACTCACATCTGAAAATCTTTCCTTTTTTAAAAAGATCATGCACATCTCCAGTCACAGACCAGTCATTTACATCGGCTGTTCATTTACATCTCTGTCAGTGTATCTAATCTGAAGATACATCATTTGTAATAGAGAATGTTGCAATGTTTCAGATTGTTATCAAGTCATGTATAAATACAATCTAATGTTTTCATGTTTCAAGCACCTATATACAGAACATACTGTACACATTTTGAAACCTCCTCTTGCAGGGTTTTTTTTTAACTTTTGTCTCATAAATATGAAATACTCTGTGATACATAAAGGGTGAAAACCAGGTCATTTTCATTTTTTGAAACAATGTCAAAATATTTTTTCACTCAAAGTGAGTAGTGGAACAAACAAACCTACTCAAACATTTTAATCCAAGGCTTATGTTTCATATAGAAATGTGTGCAAAAGTGTCAAGATCAACATTAAGGATAAGGATAAAAGGAAAAAATAACTGTCGAAATTTAACAATATACTGTAGTTGTATTTTTTAAATTGTGGTTCTCTGGTGTCAGCACATACTGACATACACTTTATTCTTCTGTGATAGTCATACAATTACAAAGGTCAACTACTGTCTGTATATCTTAGTATGCATTTATTGCATAAAGCCATTCAGCAATGTGCAGGCAGTCTATACATAAATTAAACTGATTCATGACTTGTAGTAATGTAACAATGTGAACAATGTGTGCAAAAAAGAAAATAAACAGCCAGTTCAGCATTGTTTGCCTTGTAACATTCTGCATGTACTGTATCTACTACAGTTATTTAAGAGATAAAGCAGTCCAATTTTTAGAAAACCTGAAATTGAAAACATTAACAGCACAAACTTGGATAACTGGAAAGCAGTTAAGTTCCAATAAAACATTGCTGTTGAATTATTTTGATTTCTAAAGTGACATTTCAAACTTTTATTAAAAAATAAAAAGTTTACAATACCTTATAACAACTGAGATGTTCAAAAGATACCACACAAGACTAATAAGGAATGTGATAGGATAAAAAGTTTAGAAATGTCAAATGTATATATACAATGAATGAGGCTTTTCAGTTTTTAACAAAAACATCTATATTACAGGTAGAAATGTGTACAATTACTTATTCCAGCCATAGTTCATCAATACGTAAACTATTCTACTGAAAGACAAAAGGTAGTCCAGGTAGGGAAAGCTTTGAAATAATATTGCAGATAGTTTAAACCCAGAAAACCAACTGAGCTTCCTTCTAATCATAGCTTCTTCCTTCTTCCTGGAGTGTACGTATCTCTCTCTCGCAGTAAGTAAAAGTCTTCTTAAAATAATCCAATTAGTAACACCATAGGTTCGAATAATTTCTAAAAACATCTTGACTGATTTAATTTAGAACATATTTCTTAGTCGGTTCTGCTGAATCCTCTGTAGTTGTTTGTTTACTTTTCTGATGATTCCCTACTCATTTCCTTCAGTGATCTCTCGTTTAAGGCTTTGTCCCAATATGCACACTCGCGGCTTGTACCCTTCATATGCACGTTCCTGCTCAAGTCTGTCCCATTTCTAATTTGTGTTACACAGCAGTGCTCAAGAGTGCCCCCAATGCCCCCTTTATGCAACCTTCTCTCAAGTCCACATAGGAGCAGACTTTGCTGAAAGGAATTATCCCCAATTCTTTGAAGAATGGTGATGTTTAATTTTCTAACCTATCCAAGCAGAAAGAAGTTGCCATGGAGAAATATTTATGTATTAGTAAAATTTAATTTAAAATGTTAAAATTCACAATAATTTATGTAAAATCAAAATTTCATTAGGCTACTTTAGATTCATATGTATTCGATGTGACAAAGTTTTTATTTAATCACCACTTTTCGACTGATGAATGATAATTACCTACAGTATATTTTGTACACAAAAATAACACAATACAGGTATGTCACTATTGGACAAACAAGATTAAATTAAATTCAATCTAACTGCAAGCGGAAAATAAAGAAATCTTTAAAAAAGTATTTGCAGATGTGCACTTGGTCAGTGGAAAATAAGAATCAACAACAGAAAGCATTTAGACCGTGAGCTCTATAACCAACAAGTGATGTCGTGCGAGGGTGTTCCATTACCTTCTTTTTAATCGTGCACCCTTGAAGGTTTGCACACTTTAAGTACACACTTGCAGTATGACTGTCACGCCCCACACTCTCCCTTGCAAACGACGTTACATTCCCGGAACCTCTGCTTCCCAATCTCATCCCTGATTGAACCCAGCACATTCTCACATGCATCAGATTCCTAAAATTCTCACTCCCTAACCAATCATCCAATCACACCCCTTTCCTTTCAGTATTTAAACCCCCTTCGCACACCTTCCTATGCTCACTATTGAGAAGCCTTTCTTATTATTCTCCAGTGTGTGTTTCCCAAACCTTTTGACTGATCTCTCGTTACGAATCTTCTGTTTCCACCTCTTGACCTCGCCTTCTGGATTTTGTCTTTTGAATTGTTTTTGAATATCTCTCGTTACCGGACCCTCTGCCTCCCTTATCACCCAGCCTTTGGATTTTGTCTTTTGGATTGTCCCTTTGCTACTCTGCGTCCTGTGGGATTCCGGTCACGCATAAGGATCCTCCTATTCCACGTATAGGTTCCCTGACAATGACACAGAAATGCAGACCTGAAGGAAGTGCAGAGGGTTTAGTGTGGGATTTGGGACATGGTCTGAGACTAGACCCGACCCTTATCAAGTACAGTAGTTGATCGATTACTCTTACAACAAACAGGCTATGCCAGATTATGACAAAGCCAATGATTGAAAAAAAAACACTTAGCCTGTTTCAGTAAGGAATCATCATTCAATAGGAGTAGCTATGGAAAACAGGGGAATGTTCTGTTACTATTCTATATTCTCCCAGAAAAGTGGACCTCTGAATATTCTCACAAATAATTAAACATTTTCCACCACACTCTGAGGGTACATTCTGGAGAGCTAGTTTATTGCTGTGTTAACATGACCTATTTAATAAAATTTGTAATAGACCATTTAATCTTTGTTTTTAAAGGCATATATGGGTGGTGTGGTGGCTTTGTAGCTAAGCATCTGCGTCTGTGGCTGCAAAGTTGCCAGTTCATATCCCGCAGCCATATCCAGGGGCGCTGTATAAATGGCTGACCCAGTGCTGGACCCCAAGCTTCTCTCCCTGTCTGTGTCTTTCATGGAGAGCAAGGTGGGGTGTGTGAAAAGACAAATTCCTAATACAAGAAATTGTATATGGCCAATAAAGTGATCTTATCTTTGGGGATTTTTGGGTTAGTCCAAATGTTCCCATGAAGGGCTCTTTTGTTGACCAAATGACTGGGGAAGAAATTTAATCTGATGATAAGAGAATAGCAGCCCATAGGTTACCATTACATAGGTAACCTGGAATGTCATGTGAGCTCTGAATACACTAACACCTGCAACAGGATGTCACCGATGATGATCATTAAAGAAAAATGAACAAAATAAAGAGATGACATAAATACATAAACAGACATGGCAATTATTTGTCAGTAGAACCATTATGAAAGAGAGGACTTTAAAAACCTTTTTTGTTTCAGTATGATATGATTCACTGCCAAACACAAAATCATAACTAGATATGGAATAAATAGGGCTAAATTGGTTGCCCTCTCATAGAAGCCTTAGAGAAAATTTAGTCTTGTAACCTATGAGGAGTAACTAAACTTGTTTTATGCTGATGATGATGAAATGGTTAAGTTGGATAAAAGCCATATCCTTTAGTTGCCAGATGAAGGACATATGCCCAAAAACTTGTTTAAAAGTTGATAGACCCAAACCTCCATTAGAATTTGTACACAGCAATTTTAAAAACTGCTACCTTGCCCTAACAAAATAAATTAGAAAATAATGAGTTATGTTCCAGTATCTTTACGAGGAGTTAAAAGAATAACAAAGTTTTTCAGAGGTAGGTACAGTACAGTATAGTCAGCTTAATTGAGCTTGAATTGAATAGGCTTCCAGCCAAACTTCATACTGTAAAATGGAGCTTGGATCAGGCAAGATGGTAGTTCTTTTTTGAAACCATGTACCTCAGACGGCAATGGAGAATGACCTGCTGTCTTGTTACCTGACCAACTGGGGGACGACAAATGGTTGGGTGACACTGAAAACTAGGAAGCTGAGCTCCCAAGGGGATATTGACCTCTGCTTGCTGCAGAGGAAGTAAACAATCAACTGACCAACAAGTTAGTCGGAATGAAATGTGAGTTTCTTTCAGTATCACAGAGAAAGACTTTGTATTGTGTGAGACTAAAAGTTTGAGAAATTTTGGGGGGAAAGTTGCAGAAAGACTATTTTGAAGCCAAAGTTAGCAGCTGAGTAAGCAGCTCAGCTACTGGGATGTTTATAGAGAGGGACACTTAGAAGACCTGAAGTTATTACCTCAAAAAGGAGATTTAGTTGTGTTTTCTTTGTAGTTTATATTTCCCTGCATTGTAAATAAAGGGCACTTATTTTATTACCTTACAGCGGTGTTGGTCTATTTTCCTGGGATTTGTCTATTAAAAGATCACTACAACAGCACACCGCCCCTTGATGTATCTCAACATCAAAAGTATAATTTTCATCCCAAAATTGTGAGAGAAGGATAAATGTTAACTCCCCGATATCTAAGATATTCAGCTATTGAGATGTTTGGATACAATTTCCGACACGTTAGCAAGCAGTAAAAGCAGATTTAATGCAGGGTATCATAATTTGTTCTGCACCCCTTTGGTTCACAAAGTATGTTCTCACTTCCCTTATCGAACATTGTTGAAGTAATTTGTGACCCCCAGAGGGTGTGTGCGCCCCATGTTAAGAACTACTGATTTACAGGAAAAAGGGATGATTCGCCCCAGTTAATTTTTTTCATTAGAGAGAATCTAAAATTTTGTTGGCATAGAGAGTATTAGATGTGTACCTGTAATATTAGGGGACTGGCATAAACGTTTGTGCTGGTTGTACTTACCACAGCACAAATAATACAGACGTGAGAGGACAGACCTGTTTAGCATGTATAGAAGTGCTGAGTTGAAGTGAGCAGTACCTGAAAAATCATGGCTAAAGGGTTGGGATACAGGAGACTTAAAATCCTAATCTATACCCTTGAGATGCAGAACAGCCCATACGTAATCCCACTCTAGACTAAATGAATACCTTCTCTTCATCTAGGGACAACATGGCAGAAACAGTTTAATGTTCTTTTCAGTGCAACATTAAGCTCCCACAAGAGTGATCAGAGCCAATCAGAGAGCTTCTCTTTCTGAGAAACAAGGTAGTGAGAAGTTATCTAAGGCAGATGCTTGTGGTTTTTGATCAGGGGACACATTTGAACTCTACAGAGCAGAATAAAAATAGGCAAAGCTCTTTAATTTGGTCTGGGACTGAGTTAATGTCACCGTTTGTGATTTTAATAAATGGTATATTTGCTATTGCTCCATTACGCTGTAAATGGACTGCTAGTAAATGACTAGTGTGATGCATTAAAAGTAATTTCTTTTTGTCATCTGAATAAGAAATTTGACACCCCCTGAGTATAGAATTTACATTTTAGGAACTTCTAAGCCTGTTGCCAAAGATTTTGAGAGAACGTTTTTTAAAATATGATTAAAGTATTGTTATTTTACCTTCATATTAAATTTTCCATCTACAAGACTTCGGAGGCAAAAGATTTGTTAAAGCTTCTGATAAAGCACTTTACATATTAAGCAATAATCAGACACAGAAGCTTAATGTATATTAATGCATTTTGCTCATTTGAGTCTGAAATGTGTACTGAATTTATTTTCTCCAGAGCTGAAGTGCCATTCCTTGACTGTATGCAATATATTGTTATCCATAACACATTATAGCAGTACACTGCGATCTGAAAAGGAAACTGGTAAAATGTTTACATTCTGTACACTTTCAAATATGGAATTGAAAGAAGAGGAAACCTCTCTTCTAGAAAGGTCACTACCTAGCTGAAAACAAAAACCTTTGCAACCACAAAGCAGTACAGTATTTATTAGCCATTCTGCAACATCACCTTTGTGAATGTATCCTAATGAGGCAAATTATTTAATTGAGATAATTCAGAGTCCTATTTCATATCAACCTAGAAACTCAGAATTCTGCTCCTTAAATTCACAAAGAAATTAAATGGGCCAAAGAGGTAAACAACCTACTGTATGTCCTAGTAAAAGTGATTTCTATGCAATTAAATCTTCCTTCATATAACATGGATGCCCATGGATGCCCAAAAGGGATTGAGGATCAATTTCCTTATTCTTATAAAGCATTGTGAAACTAGGAGAGAATATATTTAGTCTGAGGAGTGTACAATACACAAATTCAGAATAAAATTGGTAGATCTCTATAATGTGAAGGTTACCTAACCAAAATCTTATTTCCAAGGCTCCACAAAACCACAAGATCGGTTGCATTTCTTGAGTTTTTCTGGGGGGAAGAGGAGACTGATACAGATGCAGCCATTCAAAGTGTGCGGTACAGACACGTACCGCAGGTAAGATGACACGGGGTACCGCGGTGCGTGATTGGTTGACCGACAGGGGCACTCATGATCCGTTGGTCTGTCGTAGAAAGACTTACTGTAAACGTCTTTACTGTGCCCGTTGTAGATATTGAATTTTACCACTGAAGGGAAATCTTAGTAGCTGAGCATAAAAAGAATAGGAGCATACTGTAACGCGTGTGAAGGCCATAAACGATATTAATTTTGGAACGTAAACATACAGTATATAGCTGGTCTCGGTACTTTAAAGAAAAAAATACACACCAGTATTCCATTTCTCCCTAAACATTGTAAGCTTCGAAGTCTTTAACTAACGTGATACCAGAGTCAACAAGCATACTTTTAGAATTTGATTAAAAGGGAATATAATATGGAATCGCGTATCTCAAGAATTTAATAACGGTATGATTATATCCGTGTTCTGCGGCAGGGCTGTGTAGGGCTGTCTCGCCTGCCTGTTCATGCGAGCAGTCTTGTAGCTACTGGTCTAGGTGCGTGACTGCCAACTGGCAGGTTGTGTGTTCGAATCCAGCTGGTGCTGGACCTTTCAGTTTTATGTATTTATTTTTTAATCGCGTAACATAAACATATTACCGTATGCAAACTGTACTGTATACAATATGTACATGTATATTTAATGTCTTAACTGTTCCCGTTTAAGTATTGAATATTCATATCTAAGTTTACCACTGAAGGGAAATCTTAACCTAAACATACAGTATATGGCTGGTCTCGGTACTTTAAAGAAAAAAATACACACCAGTATTCCATTTCTCCCTAAACATTGTAAGCTTCGAATAAAACCACTAAATAAAGACATAAATATAGAAATCTTGAGATTTGTTTTATTTAATGTTGGTAGCAGGATGAACTGTCAGAGTGTATATTTTGTCGCAAAGTTGCTGCAAGATGTTAACAGTGAAAAAGGTATTTAGAAATGAGTTATTTCAAGATGAAAAAGAAAACATACACGAAACATGGTTTCATTACGACCAGAATCGGTCTTGAGATATTTTTAACTTCATTTACAGTATTTGAGAGGTATGTCTTAACACCGATACTACAGTGCTTAAGTACTGCTCACGTATATGTTTCTAGGTTTATATTATGCATTTCATACGGTCAAATTACTTTTGAGCAACTAATAAGAAGCACGAAACGGTATGCGTTTTAAATTCGTTTTGTGCTGGAACCCGTGGATTGATTAGACATATCAAGTACATACAAGTCATTTTTTAAATGTTGTAGTTCGTCTTGAAAAAATGTTACGAGTACATCATCTATCAACAATTACACAGGTTCTGTTTCCATATTGCGGATTTTGGTTAGGTATTATCAAATCCAGTGGCGCTGTGTTTTAGTTTACTGAGTCCCATGTCACATGGTCTGTGATTGAAACCTGTAAAACCGGCTTAATTCGTCACAGCCAGCACTCTTCAGGTGTGAGGGTCTTCTGCTCAGAATGAAACGCTAAAATGTTTGTGTATATTCTAATGGTAGTGGGGGCAGGGTGTGTGGGAACAGGTTTGGTTGAAATTGCATTGGAGATCTATGTTCTTCACACCTGAAACATTTTCTCTGAAAGCATTTTCTTCGCAGTTTAACCGATCTTGCTACAGCATGTTACAGTTTACTATTATTAACCATATTAATTTTAAGTGCTTAATGTAAAATCTTGTAAAAATATATTTTCATTGTTCAAATATACATTAAGTCTGACTATCATATAATAAGTTAAATACAAAACTAAAGAAAAATAGGGTTAAATATAATTCAAAATATTTTGCTTACAATATTAACTGTTTATGAATAATAAAATGTATTAACTAAGGAGTAGGATGGCACAGTTGTTAGTATGTTTTTTGTTTTGTTTCTTTTTCATAAATACAACAGTAGTACCTGATGTCTCAGTGGCTTTCAAAATTAAATTATGCATGCAAACCTGTGAACTAGAAAGATAACTAAGATATCCATCAATTATATTCCATAATATCCATGAAATATATGGCGCTGAAATACAGTATGTGTGACGCATAAAAGACACCAAGGGATTGGGTGAGCTCCCATCACAAAAAAAAAACTGCGAACCTGCACTACAGCGACCATAGTACAGTATGGAGACCAAGGCGTTTTACGGGAAGAGACGGGGTGCTTCTGCTGCCCCAGCTTCCAAAGAGCGAAGGGTAAGCAAATACAGCAGACTTCATCTGAAATACGCGATTACAGCGCATATTACAAGGTATTATTGCCGTTTTGAATTTTAAATTCAATTATAATTATTTCTTCGTAGCCTGTTCTTCAAGAAAACACCGCACGGGCAAAACGATCTACCACCAGGACAGTAAAAAAGAAAGCGGTAAGACGGAAAAAAAGAAAAGTTTATTTTGACTTCTGTTCCGCGACTGATGAATACTACTGTGTGACTTTATTTCTTACATGAATTATGTTATTTTGCCACAGGCCGTGGGTCTCTGCTCTCGGCCACTGGCCAGGGTGCCAACCTGTAGAAGCAGCACCTGTATGGAGACATTTTGGCAGCAGCGGGAGCATTACGATGCATTACTGGGGAGGATTGGGAGGCTAGAGTTCCAGCAGTCAAACAGTTGAGCAGCTGTCTCCCGAAAAGTGCCTCTCCCCGCCGCGCAGGCTGCAATGCCTGGCGGAAGCTCTGCCCCCCGCAGAGCACACACCGCCTCAGGACACTCCATCCCGGCCTCTCAGTTCACCACCGCTCAGGAATCTGTTGATGCTGTCCCCGCCGTCTATCTCCCCCCAGGAAGCACAGCGGAATTCACAGACGCCAGTGGGACAAATATTTTTCCCAGATATCCAACTGTTACCCATCACTCAGGAGATGGAGGGGGGGTTGTACTTGCAGTGCATCAGCATAGACGGGAAAGCAAGAGCCGACCGCTACGCCGCCCTCTTGTTTCGAAATCTTGTGACTTTTGAAATTTACTGGGGGTGGACCACGTCTGTAAATTTCGATGGGTCCAGAGGCAAAAGTGCCTTGCCTTGCAATCTCCGGGAAACCATTAGTACGATGGTGAATCGGAGATTCTCAACCCTTGCTGCGTACGACTGGAAAAGAATTTGTGATCGGATCAACGAAATGCTTCGTAAGAGGAGGCAGTCTTTTCCTCTTGTCTAACAGTCTGTCCACAAACAAAACATTCCTGTTAGACAAGAGGAATTGAAAAAAAACAATTTTGTCAATGAAAACCGGTGTGTGTGTCTCTCCCTGCTGGATGTCCCTCTCACAAACTGCTGAATGAATAAAATAATTTTATTGAAAACGAGTTTGCGATTGTCTGGTCTTTAAATTCTTGAGATACGTGATTTCATATTATATTCCCTTTTAATCAAATTCTAAAAGTATGCTTGTTGATCCGGTATCGCGTTAGTTAAAGACTTTGATGCTTAAAATGTTTTGGGAGAAATGGAATACTGGTGTGTATTTTTTTCTTTAAAGTACCGAGACCAGCCATATACTGTATGTTTAAGTTCCAAAATTAATATCGTTTATGGGCTTCACACGCGTTGCAGTATGCTCAGGCACTAAGTAAAAGGAGATGCTTCGTAATGCTTAACTAATTTTAAAAACTAAGTTATAAATGCAGACGCTCCCTCAGTGCGCTGCTCTGGTGCGTCGGCTCCTACACAGTGCCTGTCTGCCGTAAGCGTTACAATATACATACCAAACACTGCTTGTATCCATCTGTCATGCAAATAAAACACCTTGAATTGAATTGAATTGAGGGGAGAAGGGGGGAATAGTAAAGCCAATACTGGCTCAATGGGCTTTGACGTGCTAATGCGTTGGTTTAACAGTCCGGGTGTGGCAGGCTTCCAATGTCAACTCGACTCGATTGGAAGACAATGAACGTATTTTAGCCCTAAATGAATTAATAGCAAACATGGTTTACATAAAATACATTTTTCAAGGAAAGTTTATAATAATACGATCTATAGTTGAAATCTGAGCCTACTTTAAAAATAAAGGAAAAGCATTTTCAGAGAGCAATCACGCTGTGTTTATGTAGAAAAAGCGATTAGGTTTATGAGCAATCTAATTACCTATTCGCTTAAAACGCTATATAAAATAAAGTTTATTTAGAGATGAATGATCAGTGTCGCAGTTTAAATAATGTGAGTCAGGAAACTAACACAGCGCCACCGGATTTAATAACGCAATAAAAACGCTATAAAATAATGTGACACAGTACAGCACAGTACAATAATACTGACCATGACTTTAGAAGCATAAATTACCTTACACTCAATTTAAACACAAGCTGTCTTTCTGTATGAACCTCTAAGCTGGTTCATACAGAAAATGTAGAAATGCATTAGCCTGATTATGATTAAAAAACACATAATTAAACACACTTTTGCGATTTAAATCAGAACACGATTTAAATCAATATAAATGTTTATATTGTAACGCATACTGTCCAGCCTCCATTTCTCTATAAAAATTTACTGTTGCACACACACACAATAGAAGCAGGAACCGCTGTCAGAAGGGAAGATATGTTCAAAATATCGCAAATATCGATCATGTTGTGATATTTTGAAATATAAAAGTCAATTGATTGTCCATAATATCGCTTACCTATTTTTTCGAAGAAATGTTTGTTAAAATAAAAGTCCAGCACCAGCTGGATTCGAACACACAACCTGCCAGTTGGTAGTCACGCACCTAGACCAGTAGGCTACAAGACAGCTCACATGATCAGGCAGGCGAAACAGCCCTACACAGCCCTGTCGCAGTACACGTTTATATAATCATACCGTTATTAAATTCTTTAGATACGCGATTCCATATTATATTCCCTTTTAATCAAATTCTAAAAGTATGCTTGTTGACTCCGGTATCACGTTAGTTAAAGACTTCGAAGCTTACAATGTTTAGGGAGAAATGGAATACCGGTGTGTATTTTTCCTTGTGATATTTTAAGCTCTAGTTGAATGATAGGTGTCACATTTTAAATCATTTTCATAGCTAGAAATTATGAAACACCCTGTTAAAAGCAAGGAAGTTTTTATGCCCGTTGAAGTAAAACAAAATGCCTGACAAAGTATGGCTTGGACAGATTCCAAGTGCTTGTACAAATGTGCTAAAGAAATTATACTTTGAGTATACAGCTTGTCCAAAGTCATCCATTATTAATACTATTAGTAATATCTTCAGTAAAGGCTTTGATGCATAAATATTTCTGATAAAGGTAGGTTGTGTACTTTTGTCCAACTGAGCAATCTTGCTTTCATAAAATATACCAACATTTTAATGACTGATGATTAATATGCTGTAATACACAGTTCAGAATTAAAGGCTCAAATGCTGTACATGAGAGGTTAAGCTCCCCCTGGCGGTTTTACAAGGCGACACCGGATAGTTAGTCACGTGACACACGTGAACTGCGTGATACCGCGTGATACCGCGACACGCCCACCGGGGTATGCCGCGAAATACCTCACCCATTTTGAATGGCTGCATCTGTAGATGATGATGATTTTCCTTCTTCCTCTCTCTTTCAATTTCTTCCTCATTTTAACTCTCTATCCTGTCTTTCCTGTATTTACACTGTGGTTCCTTTCTAGGAAGGTTGTCTGAATGACTTCCTTTAGAATGGCTAGTAGCTGTAATATTAAATGTTAATGTAAGTCTTTATAATGACATTCCTAATGATTCATTGTGAAGTTATTTTTGTGGAATAAATTATTATTCATAGGAATATTCTTTGATCATCTGTATCTTGCCATGTGTTTACTTTCCTCATACAGCAAAGTAGCAGCTCAAAACCACATCCTTATTCTAAGCTTTCTGAATTGTGTCGATCTGCTGTGTTCACTTCATATGTGAAATGCTTTTTGTTACCAACTAGGGGACACTGTTGGGAATACAAATAGGATTTTAAGGTAACAGGAAGGAAGGAAGAAAAGGAGGAATGTAAGAACCACCTTTTTCAGTAAAGGTTATGTTCTTCATTAGTTGCACTTCTTCATTTCTATACTGATACTTACACAACAATACTGGCGATGAGATGTCTGTTCTCCTACCTCCTGCATACACTGTACCTACCATGTCCAGGTAAGTTTCATTTTCAATGTGGATACAAATGTTTGAAAATTACTTGCTTGCAATACATGTGGAAGGGGATGAATGGCCCAACTCCCACAAGCATGCAATTCTACTTCATGCTCTGGGAACTGAAGCACAGAGATTTTTTTACACTCTTCCCAATTCTGGTACGACATACAAGTCTGCTCTTAAATGCTTTGCAAATGCACTTTCTACTAAAAGTTAATGTCATTGCCGAGACATACATTTTGCCATAGGGAACAAAGACAGGATGAAACAATTACGCAGTATGTGGCTTCATTACATTGCAATCTTTCATTGTGTGCTTTTGGGGATAAAGAGGATGAAATGCTGAGAGACCAGCTTGTCGAAAAAGCATACAGTAATTGCAACGTGAACATTTGCTCAAGGCTGATTTAACTTTAGAGAAAGCAATACAAATCGCTAGCCAAGTAGAGAATGCTGTGGCAAATGCAAATGAGTTGACAAAAACAGATGAATTCCAAGTCCAAAGAATATTGTGTAAAAAAGAAACCAAAAACCCAAGGATTGCATAAAGGTCCTAATAAACCAGGGAGATCCGAGAGCCATGCATGCGCAGATGGTGAATGGTTCCACTGTTATTCAAGTAATCATTTAGCAAATTCACTGTAGTGTCCACTCTGGAAAAGACTTCAAAAGCATGTGGATAAACTGGACATTTTGCAAGAGTGGCTAAGGATCTGCACCTGTGGCTAGAATGTTGCTGGTTCAAATCCCGTGGCCAGCAGAGGAATCCTACTCCGTTGGGCCCCTGAGCAAAGCCCTAAACCCCAACTGCTCCCAGGGCGCTGTACAATGGCTGACCCTGTGCTCTGACCCCAGGCTTCTCTCTGTCTGTGTGTCTTATGGAGAGCAAGCTGGGGTAAGCGAAAAGACAAATTCCTAATGCAAGAAATTGTATATGGCTAATAAAGTGATCTTAACTTAACTTATTCTGCTGAGAAACGTAAAGTTAGAGAAATTGACGTTTCTGCACTTACCATTTTGTACATGACAAATACAGTTCCTGCTTCAAACAAAATTATCTGCACCGTTGAACTGGGCACATCAACAGGTACTCAACCTATCTAATTGATTTTAGATACTGGATCTTCTGTTTCATTGTTACCTGAAGACTTCTACAAACCTTACTTCACTGAAATACCATTGTACACCTTTTATTTATTCCAAAGAAAATCTACCTGTCCTTGGGTACATGTTGTACATGGGTATAACATGAAGGACATTCAGTATCAGCCACATTTTACATAGTGAAAACAGGGACTCCGTTTCTTGGCACGGACCTGATGACTTCACTGAACTTATACAGGTACCATAGATGCACCCTATCTGCACCTGCATTTGGCTTTGCAAAGACCTTTGTGTATCAAGTTAAACTGCGAGCTAATACCTCACCTGTTCAACAGAAACTTTGCCATCTGCCTTTTTCATTCAGGGATGCTTTGTCTGCAGAGTTGAACATCCTACTGGAGGCTGACGTAATTGAGAAGGTGGATGCTTCACCCTGGGTGTCAGTGATTGGGGTAACTCAGAAGAAATTTGAGTATCAGAATGTGTGTAGATCTCAGGGGGTCTAATAAAGCAATTGTTATGGATGTCTACCCAATTCCACACATTGAAGAACTGTTTTCACAATTGAGAGGTGCTACAATATTTTCTACTATTGAACTTGGAAGTGCCTATCACCAGCTCTCAATACATGAGGACTGCAGAGACCTGACAGCATTCATAACACATGAAGCATTATTCAGGTATAAAAGAGTGTGTTATGGACTCTCCTCTGCACCTTCAGCATTTCAGAAGCCGATGACTACTCTTCTCAAGTGTACACTACTCCCAAGTGTACAGTGTTATTTAGATGATAGTGTATGGAAGCTCTGCTCCAGAACACAATGTTCATCTGAAGTCAGTACTTTATAAATTACAGGAGACGGGTTTGCATTTGAATAAAGAGCAGTACAAGTTTCACTGGGAGAATCTCAAATTATTGGGTCACTTTATCTACAAAGATGGTCTGCTGCCAGACGACACGCACATAGAGGTCATACGTGATGCTCCTAATCCTTCTGCCATTGGAACCTTCAAGTCATTATTGCGTGGTATGCCAATTTATACCTAATGATGCTACAATTGTAAAACCAATGAGAAATGTACTGAGAGCTTCCAATGCCTTCAAACGGACTGATGAAGCACATCACAGTTTCCAAAAATTAAAGCAGCTTATTACAGAGAGCTCTACGCTGGCTCTATTTGACCCAATACTACCTACTATAGTGTCAACTCATGCTTCAGAGTAATAGGAGATGTTTTGACTTAGCTCCTTCAAATAAAATGGAGTGGACCGTAGCTTTTGCTTCACAAACATTGACAGCCACAGAAAGGGAGTATTCAGTCGTTGAGACAGAAGCCCTTGCATGTGTCTGGACTATGGAATGATGGAAAACATACTTATTGGGCACAGAATTCACATTGAGAACAGACAACTGGGCCCTAACTACACCCCTACCCACTAAGGGCATGGGACACGCTGGTCTGAGAATAGCATGCTGGACTGCTAGACTCCTCTGTTTCAACTGTGACATTGTTTACAGATGTAGCATTTATACCAAAATGCTGATTGCTTTTCCAATCTGCCACTGCCTAACAAGGATGACCTGACCTTGGATGCTGAGCCCAATACTGTGCCTGCTGTCTCCACACTGCTTTCTGCTGTGCCCGTGCTCAACTTTGCTGCTGCCTGCAATTTCTGTCCCAAGCTAAGTACACTACACACCTACTGTGCCTTGAAAAATGTTGGCCTGCCACATCTTAAGACTTGCCTGCTGACACGGTTCTATACTTTCGAGCAAGAGCTAAAGTCGTTATTCATGACTCCTATATACTAGGAGGAACTCCTAGGGTACTCGTATTACTGATTCTAAGATCACACATGGCCAGATTAGCTCATGAAATTCATCAGGGCATTGTACGAACAAAACAAAGGCTGAGACTTCTATACTGGTGGCCAAAAATGGACTCAGACATACAATCTGCAATTTCACATGCGTGATAAGAGTGCTAGGACTGTGCCTGCACCACTGACTGCAGTACTGCATCACAGTACCCAGTTAGTCTTTGGCAGAAAATAGCCATAGACATCGTAGGTCCCTTTGAAACTGAGGCCTGGTTACTGCAAGTTTGTCATTACACTACTATTCTAAATGGCCAGAGGCTGCTTTTGCAGCACAAATGACAGCCAATACTGTTATTAGTTTTTTGTTGCCAGTTTTTGCTTTCAGCCAGATAGGTAACCCTCTAGAGATTGTAAATGACAATGGACCTCAGTTTTTTTCTTCCAAGTTTACTTGATTCTTGCGAGAGAGAGGTGTGAAACACATTTGCTCTTCCATATATTATCCTGAAGGAAACGGCACTGTGAAAAAATTGAACAAAAGTACTTAAGGAAGCGAAAGAGTGTACTGGAAAACATTTGATTTCAACCAAAACTATAGAGCTACAGTATGCCTCACGTGACTACAGGAACCTTTCCTTTCCAACTTATGTTTGGGAGGAAGATCAGGACTAATCTGAACATTCTATCCCCTTTTGAAGAGAGCCCAGCAACAAAGGAAGTGAAAGAAAGAATCAAGGAAAAAGAAACAATTTCACCAAATGAAAACATACATGAATGCCAAATGCAATGCTAGGACCCCAAGGTTCAAAGAAGGTGATTTTGTTTGGGTGCGAAAACCAATTCATGTGAAGAAAGGAAAGCCAAAGTATACTGACCCTCTTCAAATCACAAGGAAAAGAGGAACGCACAGATACTGTACTAACCAAGCGATGGACGAACCTAGGATGCTTCACATCTAGCAATGCTGCCTTCAGACTTTAACTGAACTGCTGACAAGAATAGCAGAGCTAATCCAAAATCTCCTAATGTGGCGAATACTAGATCTGAGAGCGAGCGCACTAAAAGACAACCAGCTTGAATGAAAGAATCAGTCACAATCTAACACAGAGAACTTTACAGATACTGATTGACAACTTCAAAGATGACAAAGTTGATGCTGTTCTATATTGAGAAATGCTGTTGCAACATACTGTAATGGGTTATGCTCCATTCAAATACTATATATCATATGCAATCATGTACAGGGACAACTCCCCAGAAGAGTTATGTTGAAATGACTAGTTATTTTATTTTCAAGTCTATGCAATAAGTGTAATTATTTTCTGTGAAGGGGAGATATTGTATTCACTTAAAACAAGGGGATGCTGCTGGGAATACAGGATTTAGAAGGAACAGGAGGAAAGTAGGAAAAGGGGGAGTGTTAGAGCCATGTTTTTCAGTAAAGGTTATGTTCTTCATTGTCCTTTGTTGCTTCCATTTCCTTTCCAACCTCCATTTATAACAGTCATATTGAACATTGTATTTCTATTTTGTGTATTCTATTTTTATGATGAGAAACATAAAATGCACTTATGTAATGAGCCATGCATGTCATTTTCCTAATAATAAATAAATAAAGAGCAATCATCAACAGGACCATCATTTTTCTTAATTAACATTTCAAAATCCACATGATGAATAGAGCTGACAATGTCAAAGGACTCAATGCAAACATTGTGGCTCCCAAAGGAAACAATCCCTACAGACTGGATCTTCTTTGGATCAGGGGGTAAAACTGAAGAACAACTTATTATTCACAATGCACTGAAGGCCACAGGGGATGCTCTCCTTCATTTTTCTTTTCAAAACCTGTTATAGTTAATGGAATGTTCGGTAAGAGGTACTTTGTCTGAAATACAGAATAGGTTGTATATTACAAAAAGGCATAGACTACATTTTTACACAAAATAATGATAATGTTATCTAACATGTAATCAAATAGTCATTGATTTTCGATAACTGTAAGGGGTTTTGGGCACACATTTCACAGAATCACTGTTTTAAACAACACATTTCCATTCATGTCTGTTATATTAGGAAAGAAGGTGTACATCTGGGAGAAAATAGCAAAATAATTCAATTATTGGCAGAAAAAAGTTATAGAATAGTCTTCTGCTTGAGAATTCAAGGGCAGAATGTCAAAGCCAGGCTTATGTTTACACAAAACTGTTTCCGTAAAACCCACATAGTCAGTTTTAAAAGGTTCATGAAAGCAAACAAAACTTGATTACATCAAGGTAAGGTTCAACCCTGGACCAACAATTGCCTCAAGGACAAGGACTGATGATTTTGTAAAAGGAACCCAGCATCTATCTATTGTTTAACATCAACTATATCTCAAATGCTGTAAATGCCCAAAATGTAATGGACAGGCATTGTACGACGCCCTGAGGTGTCTATTAACTCAGCAGCTACATGTGCACATTAGGAACAATATAAGAACATTGAAGCACTGGGGCCACAGCAAAATTCAAACAGCTTTAATTTTGAGTGGTCTTAACACATTAAAGATATCCTGGGATTGCCAGACAACAGTGACTCCCATGACTTGTTGAGTAAAGTAGAATTATTGCAGTCCTCTAATTCATAACTAACTTTGTTTTGAGACTTTGGGAATCTGCAGGATATAAAATGGCAGATGGTTCAACAATGAGTACTTTCAAGGAAAGAGTTATAGTCTTAATTCCTCCATTAAAGGTAAAAAGGATATAGGAGGAAAGCAAGTTAGTTGACAACAGTGTATTTTAAAACAGAGGTTGGTGAAAGGTAAGCAAAAAGGAAAAACCGTCAATTATAAATGAAAAAATACAGACTTTCGTCCAGATTAATGTTCAAGATGTTTTTTTTATTCTAATTGATATTCTGATTTTACTTTCTTTTAATTCCCCATAACTGAATGTACTGTAGTGCTGCATAAACTATAATTATTTTTATAATTGATCGAATTTAACAGTATTATTTGCAGGACAGCTTGTGTTTTTACAACTACATACCACTGAAGCACAGATGTTAAAATAAAAGACGGTCTGGATGGTGATTAAGGGTAAATAATCTGTATAATACAGTTCACTGCTATAAATGTGACTGGGACAATGTTGAAGTGCTCTTACAGCTCACAAATCCAATTAAATTTGCCCTCTGGGGCCAAAGCCCATATGTCGTGAAATCAAAGTACAGCATAAAATCCATACATTATGGGAGAACATGCTGACAGAGTAAGACATGGTTCTGAACCATTTAAATCTCTTATTTTAAACCTTGGAATATATAATAGCAATTTACAGCAGAATATTAATTTCCTGTATTAATAAGGTAATTAAAGACTTTTTATTAAGACAATAATCTTAATAAAATTTATTAAGACTTTTTTATAATCAGGCTGTTAATTAATCATTTAAACTTATATGCAGTTTTGTAAGAATTTATCACATTTTTTAATTACTGTTGGCCATGGAATCCCCAATGTTTTCTTTAATGATGAATTGGGGAGTTTTACCTGATTTGTAATTGTCATAATATAATTTTGCCATGTAGCGGAATGCCCTTGTCTTCATATTTAAAGAGGATGGTCTAGATTCTTATGAATTTTGCCTGCTAGTATGACCTTTTCTTTTTTAATGTAGGTGTTCTAGCCCAATGCAGAGGAAGTCTACAAATATTAAGTTTGCAGATGACTGCAAATGATCACCTTTGTAGAGACCTAAAGGGATGACCATCCTTGTAGGTTTCATCACTAATGATGATAAGCCAACCTACAGGAGGGAGATGAGTTGATTTGTATCATGGTGTGTTAACATCAACCTGGAGCTAAATACCCTTAAAACAGTGAAAAAAGGTAGTTGACTTCCAAAGAAATTATCCAAAACATCTCTCCCTGGTGTTATGGGTTCGGTAATAGGGACCGAACCAGTGAGTGAACCCACTTGCAGGAGCGAACAAAGCCAAGTCGTAATCCGAAAGCAAACCGTAGTCGTAGGAACGAGCCGAGAGTCCAGGGGAAGCAAGATATCCGAAAGGGAACGAGTACCGAAGCCGAAGCGTTATCCGAAGTCGTAGTCCGTAGAGCAATCCGAGAATCCAGAGGTAGCCAGTGATACAAAATAGAGCGAAAGTACCAATCCAAGCCGAGATCCAAAAAGCCGAAGTCAAAAGGGAAAAACCGCAAACCGAAATCCAAGACAAACACAGAGTAGATGAAGCGCAACCAGGAAGCTCGAAAGGGAAAACCAATCTAGCGGCGAGGCTTAATAATAAGGCAGAATTAAGTGTTTCTGAGCTTCCCAAATGAGGCCCCATTTCTCTGTTCATCTCTGTGGTGCAGCCACAGAGAAACTATTCATGCAAGATGTTTTCTTTTGATAAGGACAGCTCCCAAAGGGGGATGCACTTAGCTAAGCCTGGCTATCATGATCAATGGTCATCCATTGGCGCCTATCTGTCTAGGGAGTGCCAGTTGGACATCTGGACTGCATTACTAAGTGTCAGGAGTAAGTGACTCATATCTCACCTTGATCAACCAATCAGGGACTGGTAGGGCCGAGTAACCCACGTGGGACTCTGATGCCCATGGAACTTTCAGCCAATCTATGAGCTGAAGTTCCTCCAGGTAAAAACAGGCAACACAGAGAGCCTGACAGATTCAGATTCAGATTCAGATTCAGATTCAGATTCAGATTCAACAAGATTCTGTGAGAATTCCAGGGCAGGACGGCCCAGGAGCAGAAGGCTCCCAAGGGCAGGACATTCTCGCAGTGCGCCTCCTGACCATCCTGAGACTCAGCCCGGACAACCACGGAACGGCCAGTGTGTCCGAGTGCCAGAACTTTCCTTTGTTCTAAGAGTCTAGAGTGGAGGTTGCCAGAGAGTAACCAGCAGCAGGCCTCGTGAACCGGTCGGAACTGTGGACAGCTGAATTACTATTCAGAACTAGCTCTTCATCAGGAACGAACCGGTCCTCTTCCTGACTTGCTGGGACCCACAGTCATCTTTTCTCCTGTGCACAAACTTTGCTAGTTAAAGCCAACAGTGAGCATCAGCAGCGCACCGTCGCAAGCCGCACAGCACAGCCTGGCACGGAGCCAGAGAGCGCGGATTGGACAGCAACAAGCCTGCAACTGTTTCTTTGTGCCCGCAGGAGATCTGAATCCCCAAAGATTGGATGAGTATTCAACTTCAATGCATTACAGCTCGAGAATTCAATTGTTATCCCAACCAGTTGATATCAATTTAATTCCTAAGAGTTATGTACTTGTTTGAGTATCTAATGTAGAAGTTGTAACCAAGTTCACTTTACGAAACGGTCTTAATGAATGATATACTGAACGTATGTCCTCTTGATATGTGTAACTCTTTGTAACTGATTGAATATATATCTTTTGTATTCTGATAACCCTCTCGATAAGATCTGTTAGGTTTATATGCATATTCTATGTATTAATAAATGTATCCTCGTGTATTAGTACCTGTGTGTGCGCGTTGTTTGAGTTATGTCACATGGTTGGATTCTAAAGCCATCAGAAGAATCAACTTTGTGATTTACTGCTACAATTAATAATTGTCTCAGTAAATGCCCAAACCCTACAGAACTGGTGCCTTCAGAGAGCCACTATGATTACATATTTGGCGTCCCTGAACCGGTTTTCTCTACACCAATACTGAGCAACGAGGTAGGGAAGGACAGGTGTTTAAGTAGGATGAGACGGGGGTGTGGTGGTGAATGGGAAAACTGATAGGTGAACTGATGGATAGGGGCTACACCTACTTCTGCCTCCTCCGTTGCCGAGAGGCAGGGATCGTAACACCTGGTAATCAATGATGTGGCTGTGAGTATGATGGAGTCCTAAGTTTTTGGGAATTATCTCTGATACCCTTAAATTGGACATGAATATCACCAGTATCACAAAGAAAGCATAATAAGGAGTGTATTTTTGTAGCAACTGAAAAGCTTTGGTGTCTCTCAACCAAAGCCATTATTGAGAGCATTCTGTCTGCCTCTATTCCTGTTTAGTTTGGCAATGCATCTGCCCTCTCCAAAGAAAAACTACAGTGTGTTCACTCTGCAGAAAGGGTAATTTGTTATCATCTATCCTACCTTGACAATTTTTCCAAAGCAAAGAAGCAGGCAGGATAGATTTCTGATGACCAACACACCCATGTTACCACCTATTACATAACCTCCCCTCAGGTAGACCCCACCAGTCTAATAACATTTAATAACTACAATTATTTATGTTATAATGCTTGTAATTAAACTGTAATTATTACAGCCTTCATGTTTCTGTGTTAATAATTATAGGTTATGGGCTTCCTTTTTCTGTAGAGTATGATTATTTTAAAGCATCACAGAACTATAGCATTTCCAAATCATCTTCCATTCAGAATTGTACTTTCTCAGATATATTTAGACCATCTACACTTCTTGTAATAATAAATATGTCCATCTAATTGAGTTCAATTATGCCTTTGTTGTTACGAGTTCGGTAACAGGGACCGAACGAGTGAGTGAACCCACTTGCAGGAGCAAACAAAGCCAAGTCGTAATCCGAAAGCAAACCGTAATCGTAGGAACGAGCCGAGAGTCCAGGGGAAGCAAGATATCCGAAAGGGTACGTGTACCGAAGCCGAAGAGTAATCCGAAGCCGTAGTCCGTAGAGCAATCCGAGAATCCAGAGGTAGCCAGAAATCCAAAACAGAGCGAAAGCACCAATCCAAGCCGAGATCCGAAAAGCCGAAGTCCAAAGGGAAAAACCGAAAGCCGAAATCCAAGACAAACACAGAGCAGAAGAAGCGCAACCAGGAAACTCGATAGGGAAAACCAATACTGAGCAACAAGTTAGGGAAGGACAGGTGTTTAAGTAGGATGAGACGGGGGTGTGGTGGTGAATGGGAAAACTGATAGGTGAACTGATAGATAGGGGCTACGCCTACTTCTGCCTCCTCCGTTGCCGGGAGCCAGGGTTCGTAACATTTGTCATAACCCATTAAAATAGATTTTCCCTATTATCATCCCTATTAGTTAAAAGTCAAAATAGCATAGTTAAAAGATCAACTATAAATTATAATATTAGTTTTTACATGACTGACATCAAAGTGGTGTTCCTAATATCAAAATTCCAGACTGAAAATAAGGTTTGTCAGATGTTAAAATGTAGCCTGTGACTTTTACCAAGCTCAATTGTGACACATTTATAACAAATGTATATACATTATAAACACTGACCCACTTATGCTACGTAAGAAATCAGTTATAATTATATGCAGTACATTGAAAATACAGTGTCACAGTAGTAGTGTTGGTGGCCTTCCGTTTCAACTGAAAAACTTCATTAAAATTATTCTAGGTCTACTGTTCATATCATGAAGTGTAGCTTGTTAAAATCCTTCATGTAGATGATCAAAGTCATTTACTACAACTCAGTCCAGCAGTAGAATGAGAGACATATAATTATGTAGTACTGGCTTGTAGTTATTAGGAAGTAATACCCCAGAGTTTAACATTTCCATCCATTTAATTTTCTTGAGATTATATGTGGCACATTGATTTTCATAGTCAAACCAACCGTTTATCATGTTAATTAAAGAACATAACATAGGTGAATATCCCAGTACCATATTACTAAACATGACCCTAAAAATCTACAAAATATTGGTATGTTTAAAAAATTTCAGGACTTAATACTTTGTGGATATCAACCAGTGGAATCCATTTGGGGATTTTTTTGTTGTTCTTCAATTGCAATTGATTTCTGAATATCCATTCTATAATCCTACTACTGCCAATGGTTAATGAAAAAAAACGTAAAAAACATTAATAATTAATAAATCATTAAAAAAGTTCAAAACCTGCAATCATTTCAATACATGATATTATCTGAGACCGGGTTCTATTTTTTCATATTAGAGCTCATGTCCTTTGAAAGTTTGTGTTTCTTGTGCAGGAAAATACTATATGGTATGTAAGTATTTTACTTTTCAACTTTGATTAGTGGAGATTTTTATAGTGTCAATAATATATTAAATATGAATTTCAGTCATCCCTTAATTTCTGAGGATAATTTACTGTTACGATCCCTGCCTCTCGGCAACGAAAGAGGCAGAAGAAGGCGTAGCCTTAGTTCATTAGTCCACCTATCAGTGTACGCTTTCACAACCACGCCTCGGTCTCATCTGGTATTTAAGCATTAGTCTTTCCCTACCTCCTTGCTCAGTATTGGTTTTTCCTTTCGAGCTACTTAGTTGCGCTACACCTTTTACCTCTTTGTACTGTTCTGGTTCTGACTTTGGTTTCTCCCCTTTTACTACCTCTTTTGGATTATGGCTCGGCTTCGGTTGCTTTCTCCTAGTTTGGTTCTCCGGCTTCCCCTGGACTCTCGGCTCTCTCTTTCGGCTATGGTATTTGGATCACGACTTGTCTCTATCGGCTCCCGCAAGTGGGTTCACTACTTGGTTTCGGTTTCACTGGCCGAATCCGTAACATTTACTCCATGGAAACTCTTCATAAGGTGAGAATTCAGAAATAAAAAATGATTACTATTCCTTTACATGCAAAAACCTCTGTCTGGTTCCCAAGTTGTACTATATTTTTCATATATATTTTAGAATACTAAATGGTAACTACTGTACTGTAAAAGGTAAAATCAATTGTGTACATTATAATTAAACATCATAAATTAAGTAAACAAATTAATAAACAATTGTATTTAACAAAAACCTTAATTATTCAATGTAAAACAGTAAAAGAATATTAAGATAAGATTCTAATTTTCTTTAATGGAATGTTAAAATTAAGACTTTAAAGAGTGAAAATTCATAATATGATAGTACAAGTTGAGGATGATGCCAGGTTCACTGTCTTACAAATATACAACTATTATTTAATCACTGGCCATTATTAAATTATTCTAATAACTTCTATTTCAATAGCCAAGGTCATTGCTTTCTTTTCTTTTGTCACACCACATAATTAAACTTTTTTCATAATGGGGCCCATTATGATAGCTATCACACATGCAATCAAGAGAGGAGATCACACGAGCACAATACGTTATGTGAATAAACTGTGAGCTATTTGTTAACTGAAACATGCTGCTTTGGATCCAGTTTCACAGACACTCTGTACTTCTCCCTTGCACTACTCTGTACTACTCGCCAAAAGGATATGCTCTAATTAAGGGGATTCTTGTTTGTGGCAAAAATATGTTTTTTAATTGAAAAATGTTTATTAGTTTACAAGACATAGCTAAAAATTGAAAATTAATCTTTGGAAAATAACAGATGATTTTCAAAGAAAACACATATACCATAATGACTGAGCTTGTGGGAAGCAGGAAGTGAAATATCTGACAATTTAAATTGCACTGAAAGTGGTTTAAAATAAGTAATTGCAGCCCCAATTAGATATAATGTATATTTTGGCTTTATAAAAGTGTGTAAGAGCTGGTGTTCTGAAGACCCAGTCTCAGACCTAATTTAAATAGAACACATTCGGTACAGATCCAGCCATTCAGAATGCGCGGGGAATACTGCGGTAGTTTGCAGTTCAGTGCCTGCAGGGTACCGCAGCTGGTTAGAAATACTCAGTAATGGGATTGCACTACTATGTAAAACCACCAGGTGGAGCAGTGAAAGATTAACATTGCATTTGGAGCATTTGGGTTTTGAATCCCGGTCAAAGCTGAGGGACAAATTTCCAATCATAGAATTTAAGTTGTATATAGTTTAAACTTTTATTAATGTTAAGCTGTGTATTATAGCATGTTAAATATTAAACTAATTAAAAAGCAGCTATATTTTATAAAAGCAATATTGCTCAGTCGGTTATATAAAAAATATATAGCTTGTGAACGTGATGTGCTTCTTTTAGCTTTACATCCACATAGAGAAAATCCAAACATAAATTTTGGTAGTGGAAAATTTAAACAGCAGTATAACATAATACGAGCCCAATTTACACACGGTAGATGGTAGTGGTAGCTAAATATAAAAAAGTACGCAACCACCTTGTATATTTTGTGCATCAGTCTTTAACTTGATGACTTACAGTGGCTTATGGTTTTAACACACTTGTTCTAAAATTCTAAAGTTTATATACTGTACTTCATAAAAAGTTATAATGTTTTATCCTTTTCTAAGAATATGTAGTAACAACCTCACTTGCTGTTATTGTAAAAAAGTTTTACTGATTACCACTTTGTATTAATATTAATATGGAATCATGTAACTAGGCAGCTAAAATATCACAAGTGGATGTCTTGGAAACATTTTGACATTTTTTTTTACTTTAATTGTCCTTATAGTAACCATTTGTTCAATAAAGATATGACAATGTAAAATATTGTGTGTGTTGTTTGTTAAATAAGACTGTATTTATTATTATGACCTAGATGAAGATCAGATTACATTTTAGGAGCCATTCATGCAGAAATCCAGATAATTCCAAAGCCTTCACAAACTTGTTCTCACTACTGTAAAAAACTGTTCATGCTAGAAAAGTTCTTCAAGTTATTACCTATTTCTTAGGTACAAACTTAAAAAGGTGCAAACCACAGAATTTTATAGGTTTCCTAATAAACTGTATTATTAACAAAATCCAAGTTATATATTGTGGAAGGATAAAATGTTAATGAAACTCATATACTCAAATATACAGATGCAGCCATTCAAAATGGGTGAGGTATTTCGCGGCATTCCGCGACACACCCACCGGGGTATCACGCAGTAGGATGGCACAGTTGTTAGTATGTTTTTTGTTTTGTTTCTTTTTCATACATTTTAGCGTTTCATTCTGAGCAGAAGACCCTCACACCTGAAGAGTGCTGGCTGTGACGAATCAAACCGGTTTTACAGGTTTCAATCACAGACCATGTGACATGGGATTCAGTAAACTAACACACAGCGCCACTGGATTTGATAATACCTAACCAAAATCCGCAATATGGAAACAGAACCTGTGTAATTGTTGATAGATGATGTACTCGTAACATTTTTTCAAGACGAACTACAACATTTAAAAAATGACTTGTATGTACTTGATATCTCTAATCAATCCACGGGTTCCAGCACAAAACGAAACTAAAACGCATACTGTTTCGCGCTTCTTATTAGTTGCTCAAAAGTAATTTGACCGTATGAAATGCATAATATAAACCTAGAAACATATACGTGAGCAGTACTTAAGCACTGTAGTATCGGTGTTAAGACATACCTCTCAAATACTGTAAATCAAGTTAAAAATATCTCAAGACCGATTCTGGTCGTAATGAAACCATGTTTCGTGTATGTTTTCTTTTTCATCTTGAAATAACTCATTTCTAAATACCTTTTTCACTGTTAACATCTTGCAGCAACTTCGCGACAAAATATACACTCTGACAGTTCATCCTGCTACCAACATTAAATAAAACAAATCTTAAGATTTCTATATTTATGTCTTTATTTAGTGGTTTCATTAGTGACAAAGGCTAAACTTTCTTGGAAAAATGTATTTTATGTGTTGCTGAAAAAACTGACTTGCTTTAACAAAATATGTTTACAAATCCTTTCACCTGGCATTTTCGTAGTTAGAAATTATGGAACGCTCTGTTAAAAGCAAGGGAGTTTTTATGTCCGTTGCAGTTCTTTTGCAACATGAATATAATGATATTGTTATTAATTTCTTGAGATACGCGATTCCATATTATATTCCCTTTTAATCAAATTCTAAAAGTATGCTTGTTGACTCCGGTATCACGTTAGTTAAAGACTTCGAAGCTTACAATGTTTAGGGAGAAATGGAATACTGGTGTGTATTTTTTTCTTAAAGTACCGAGACCAGCCATATACTGTATGTTTATGTTAAGATTTCCCTTCAGTGGTAAAATTAGATATGAATATTCAATACTTAAACGGGCACAGTTAAGACATTAAATATACATATACATATTGTATACAGTACAGTTTGCATACGGTAATATGTTTATGTTACGCGATTAAAAAATAAAGAAATAAAACTGAAAGGTCCAGCACCAGCTGGATTCGAACACACAACCTGCCAGTTGGTAGTCACGTACCAAGACCAGTAGGCTACAAGACAGCTCGCATGAAGAGGCAGGCGAAACAGCCCTACACAGCCCTGCCGCAGTACATGGATATAATCATACCGTTATTAAATTCTTGAGATACGCGATTCCATATTATATTCCCTTTTAATCAAATTCTAAAAGTATGCTTGTTGACTCCGGTATCACGTTAGTTAAAGACTTCGAAGCTTACAATGTTAAGGGAGAAATGGAATACTGGTGTGTATTTTTTTCTTTAAAGTACCAAGACCAGCTATATACTGTATGTTTACGTTCCAAAATTAATATCGTTTATGGCCTTCACACGCGTTACAGTATGCTCCTATTCTTTTTATGCTCAGCTACTAAGATTTCCCTTCAGTGGCAAAATTCAAAATCTACAACGGGCACAGTAAAGACGTTTACAGTAAGTCTTTCTACGACAGACCAATGGACCACGAGTGCCCCTGTCGGTCACCCAATCACGTACCGCGGTACCCCATGTCATCTTACCTGCGGTACGTGTCTGTACCGCTCACTTTGAATGGCTGCATCTGTATATATAAGACTATATATTTACATTTTACATAATTCCGCAAATCAAATTATGTACAGTACCCTTTTATGAAGCTGCTAATGTATAATCTAAGCATCACTAAATTCAATGTATATTTTTTGTGAAAAATTGTAAATCTTAATTTTGCCACATTCAAACAGATCATTGATGTAAGGTAATTACATTAAATATATACAGGATAAAAAATACAGCAAAGATAAAAAATCGAGTGGTTGTAATTGAATATGCTTCCAATTATGCTCTTAATTATGCTAAATATTGTATTTAGTAGGATGTTGTAAATAATTTAACTCATAAAATGTAAGTGGTTTTAAATTCAGAAATGTTTCCTCTCTGATTTTGTTTAGTATTGCATATCATTCATATTATCAGAATTAAATTACTGTGTTAGGCATTTGAAGTATGTCCCTAAATTGTTTCATGTTGTGCTTGTTGAATTTATCCAAAAGACTGGGGGTACTACTTGTTCCTCAGTAAGGTCATGTACTCCTCCTGTTCTTGACATAGCCCAGTGATGTCAAATTCAGCTAGGACTGCACCTCAGAAACCATATAGGTGTGAATAGTGACAGCTGTTTTCATTAGTTTCTGTGTTGGAGGTCACAACCTCACAAATTAGAACTGTCGTTCTCTCACTGAAGTGTTATAATCAAGTGCTGAATAATGCCAATTAACAATGAATATTGCCATGCAGTTTTTAATACAATTGTTTAGAAACAATACATAAATGTCAAATGAAATATGATTCCTGAAGTATACATTATGTTTTGTGCCTTGTGTATTTACATTTTCTTTGACTATTTTAATTCCTACTAATTGTCAACACCAAAAGAAATTATTTCAGCTCACCATTTTAAAATTCTCATTTAAAACACAAATGAATCCTGTTGTGTCATAAACATTCAATTATCCCAAACATCTGATCTAAAATACCACAATAATTAAACTGAAAAGCTAAAGGAAAACTATCTGTTTCAGATGACATCATTCTAAAAATATATCCATTTTCACCAGAAAATTATACCTTAGTTGTTGCTTTTTTATAATAATTGAATCAGTAAATATTGACAAGTACAGTTTTTCACAACTTAAAGGGACCTGAAACAATAAAGATATTAACAAATTAGCATCATAAACAAAATATATGTTCAATATTTCTATGAAATTTCAATAAGGAAGGAATATAAAGGTATGGCAAATTTAATATGGCATTAACTGACCTGGCTGAGGAAATGAAAGCACTGGCCAATGAACAGTGCTGTCACAAATCCCCAAAAGGACCCTCAAAACATTGACTCAGATATTGAACCTGGAGCTAGGATCGGGTCAGTCTGGCTAAAAAGTTTTGCAAGAAGTTCCTCAAAATGTGAACATAGCGTGGAATGAAGAATGAATAAGAAGCATGTATAATACAGGTTGTTTGATCAAAGTAGATTTGCCTTTGTTTCAGAGGAACACTTTTGGAGAATTAAATCAATGAGAAACAAGTATAATTTGGGTGATGGAACGCAAACAAGTGGCAGCATTAGCACTAGCATTGGCTAACTTTAGACTGGAACTCTGTGATGAGCAGTGGAAGATGCTGCAGCCATCTGGAAGGGCAACCTCATACAGAAATAAGAAAAGAACTCCAACTGACTGATATTTGCTAGAGCGGAATGGATGAGAACATATTCCAAGTACAGTCCCCAAAAAGGAGATATATCAACAATGTTCATGGGTGAAAGTTTAGGGGGGGGGGGCAAGAGTCATGGGCTGACACCATATCAGAGGGATACCAACCAATGGAGGGGGTAATTGGGTGGGGAAAAAATTGTTGCCATAGAAGCCAGGGCTGACAGTGGAAATTGGGAACCAGGAATTATTAATGCTATTAATTATTAAGGGCTATTAATGAAGAGGCCCACAAATGGTACAAATTGATGGGGTGCACTCACACCTACAAGGCAGAGTAGGTGTCAATGACCAAGGGTAGGAAAGGGGGGGCTGCTAGAGATACAACAGTGAATATACTCTGAGGCTTTATTTATATTAACTACGGAGGAGTGAGCGGGATTAGTAGAAAAAGAAGAGGAGGGAAAAGAGCAACAAAGCAGCTACAGCTGTTTTGAGTTCTGGAAAGGGCTGACGACAGGAGAACTGAATGAAAAAAGCAGATATCACAGACAGGAGCAGAGACAGCCAGATGTTCCTTTGTGGATAAATTAAAGTTGAAGAAGTGCTTGATTGAGAAGAGGCAAGAAGCAACTCCAATCCATTACTAATAAAGGTAAAGTATTAATAACACCAAGTGTGAAGCACATCTGTCTCCAATGAGATTGAAATACTAAGTACTGAAAAAGATGCTTGCGGAGTTGTGTGCAGCCAGGGCATATTTATACATAGGGGAGTGGAAATTTGACTCTCAAAATGTTTGTTAAATCACATCATTTATAAAGGAGTATTTATCTCAGGAAAAGCTGAATAGTATTTTTGGAGTTAAATTTGGCTATAACCAAATATATAACCAAATTTTATAACCAAGAAAAGAGTGTACAGTAGAAAAAGTGAATATCTAGTAGTCCAAAGATGCTGAAGGTTTTATTTCAAAAGAGCCAAACATCTTGCAGATGTCTGTATATATCCTGTAACAGACATCCAAGACCCACCATCTACTATTTGCACTGATTGCTGCTCAGTTGGAAACTTTGTTATCATATGTATTTTCCTACATACTGTAGAACTTTTTCTCCTCTTTCAGTGATGCTACTCCATAGGCACCCAAAAATACTTAGCACTTAATATGCAAATATTCTAGTTGGAGAATTGTCAGTGTGCAGGCTGTTATAGGTGTATATGCATTCTATTTAATGTAAAACTGCATGCAAATATATAAGTATACAACAAAAAAATGTTTTAATGATAAAATATTTTTGACAGACTAGTGGAATGACCTAAATGACAATGAAAACATACAACCTTAGCTTTTTATTAGCATAATACTGTTTTAATCCAATTAGCTTTTTATTAAATCAAAAGACAGTGCCCTTCTATTCACACACTCAATATCCTTGCTTTTTTACTGTATATAAAGTGATTAAAATTTTAATTAGAAGAGGATCTTGCTTCTGAGTGAGTCATAAATCTATACTGATACTTAAGAAGGTAGAAATATCTCTTGCAGAAATACGAAGGGACATTAAGACTACGGAGGAAGCTAAATAATTGAAAAAATGTCTCTATCAGCACCTTGTTTTGTAATAAGAAAATAAGCAAGAACTATATATTCAGTACCTTTTGGGATTCACATGGAAAATAAGACACACGTACAGCTGAAATCAGAAAAGTATAATTGAAACACCATTTAAATAACAAGAAATTTCCCTTAAATATACTTTCAGAGTGTTATGTACTGTATCACCCACAAAGTGTAAATGTTACACCTGTCTTGAACTGAACGGATTAAAATTTATTGCACCTATGGGAATTTATCTTGCACATTAAAAGCTCATTAACATACAGTATAACATACGACAGTAATACAATACAGTTCCATAATATTGTTACAAATATTGGTGACTAGGAAGTGTCGTAAGAATTTAGATAAAGTGTGTAACACCTGGTAGTATAAATATTTCAGCTTCAAAGCAGACGGTATGTTTCCTGGGATTTAAGGGGTCCAGAGTTTGTAATCAAGGCACATCATAAAGTTTACCTTGGTCTACCAAACACATCTATAAGATGAGATCAGAGTAAGGAGGAGACAAGAAAAAAAAGGAAGAAAGTCTGACCACGAGAGAGAGAGAGGAGGAGTTGGAATTTAAAGCTTCCACCAGTCAAGAGCCCCTACATCACCTGTTGGCAAACTACGGGCAGCAGGATTGATTCGGCCCGCCAGCCAGTTTTAACCAGTCCTTGAGGTAAAAAATAAATGAGTAAATATTTGCTATATTCCACTTTGTTTGGTGTTGTTTTATCTTACATTTCTCAGGTATCGCCAGTCAAAGAAAAATTGTGTTACGAGCAAAACCCACTGGTCGTGTGCACAGAATGTATGAATTGTGCGCTACCTAGCGGATTTGAAGGTCCTAGATTGTGTCATATGACACTGGCCACGAGAGTAATCAGTCAGTAAGCAATGTACCAGCATACGACTTTGGTGTTTTCTGTTTCTATGAGTGGTCATTTTGTGAGTTTTTTGTTTGTTTTTTTGTTTCCCTCTGGAAAACCTCATTATAAATACAGAAAATTATGTCTCGTATGTTTGTGGAGTTTAGTGTAGTGTTGTATTTTCATTGTTAAGTATTTGTTTAACCAAATGTGCCTGGATTATTACACTTTTCTCCAAAGCTGTGCCAGAGAATAAAGAATTCATATTCCCAACTATACCAACCATTCAGGTATATTCTGGAGAAATCAGTTACAAGTTACAAGTTGGGGAGTTACAAGTTGAGTATGTATTTAACTTATTGACCAAACTGCTTGGTCACTTCTTGATATTTCAATTTTTTTAACCCCTTATTTGTCATAATACAAAACAACATTCAACAAAATCACTCCATCATCCAAAAAGGTTAAGAAAAGATAATAAGCTTATTAAAACAACAACAACAACAATAATTAGATCCCTACCAGCAACACATTTTTTTAATTATTCAACAATTGAATGCTTTTAAGAACAAAGAAAGTAGACACACTCTTATATAGGGTATCTGGTACCTCATCCCAGAGAATAAGAAAGTATATTCAAAAAGACTGGGTAAGAGGAGAGATCTTAGATTTTTTGTGCATGATAAATGATTTGTTGCTTCATGTTAAGACCCCAAGTGTCTAGGGGTAAAAGGGTGTAACATTCAGAATAATTTTGGGATGCAGGTGGGTTCTGGTGAGGGACTTAGGAAGCGTGATAACAAGGGTTAGTGCAAAAGTGATTATTTTAAGGTGAATAAGTGACTGGTATGTAATAAGACACGATAACACACCGGGATAGGGAACTAGAGTGGTGCCAAAGAAAAGAAAACAACAAAAAAAATAGAGCTGCCTAAGAAAGTGAGGGAAAGCTGACCTAACTACAAAAGAAAACCCGAAACACATGGACTCCGGCGTCTTCAAACACCTGAGCTAACCTTCACTGACTACCCAAAGCAATACAAGACAAAAGAAACTCAACCATACTAAATTAATGTTACTTATACAAGTTTTCTCTGTCCTTGTTCTGTCCGTGTTCCAAAAGTTCATAAAATCCAACAAATCAGCGCAGAGTCCAAGTAACAAGCCGTATACCGTTATCCTTTATTTGTTCCGAAAATCTGTTGTCCTTAAATCTTTATTCACTCCAACCAAACTCCCCTATCTTCTCCAACACGCATTCACCTACTGGCTTCCGCGCTGGTTCACTGTTTCTGGGGCATATATATTTTGTTTCCTGATGAGACCCACCTGCGTCTCATTGTCTTTTAGCCTGGGCCCTTTCCATCTGTGGGTCAGCTGGTTTCTCTTAGTGGCCATCTTGGTCAGCTCTAAGTCGAGTACAGTGAGCAGATCATTCCTAAAATACCTGTCCTGAATGACCCTCCCTCTGGTCCTCTTACATACTCTCCCCCTGAGATCAGCCCCGTCCTCGGGCTGTCTGGAAAAGAAACAATGCATTCGGGAGAGGGCATAGACATTACCTTGTCTATAAACCGTTTGGAACTGAAACCTCTGGAGACTAAGGCCCCATTGCGTTGTAGCGGCGATGCTTGTTAATAAGACAGAATTAAGTGTTGTTATGCTTTCCCAAATGAGGCCCAATCTCTCTGTTCATCTCTGTGGTGCAGCCACAGAGAAGCTATTAATGCAAGCTGATTTAAAGATGTTTTCTTTTGATAAGGGACAGCTCCCAAATGGGGATGCACTTAGCTAAGCCTGGCTATCATGATCAATGGTCATCCATTGGCGCTTATCTGTCTAGGGAGTGCCAGATGGACATCTGGACTGCATTCCTAAGTGTCAGGAGTAAGTGACTCATATCTCACCTTGATCAACCAATCAGGGACTGGTAGGGCCGAGTAACCCACGTGGGACTTTGATGCCCATGGGACTTTCAGCCAATGAATGAGCTGAAGTTCCTCCATGTAAATACAGGCAACACAGAGCTCCAAGACTATTCTGACTATTCTGTGGACTTTTCTAAAGGGATTTCAAAGGACAGCCCAGGAGCAGAAGGCTCCCGAGGGCAGGACATTCTCGCACTGCGCCTCCTTACCATCCTGAGACTCAGCCCGGACAACCACGGAACGGCCAGTGTTTCCGAGTGCCAGAACTTTCCTCTGTTCTAAGAGTCTAGAGCGGAGGTTGACAGAGAGTAACCAGAGGATCCACCCGAGGTTAGCAAGCCTCATGAAGATGTCGGAACTGTGGACAGCTGAATCACTATTCAGAACTAGCGCTTCATCAGGAACGAACTGGTCCTCTTCCTGACTTGCTGGGATCCACAGTCATCTTTTCTCCTGAGCACAAACTTTGCTAGTTAAAGCCAACACTAACTAGCCGGCCAGTGAGCATCAGCAGCGCACCGTCGCAAGCCACACAGCACAGCCTGGCATGGAGCCAGAGAGCCCGCAGGAGATCTGAATCCCCAGAGATTGGATGAGTATTCAACTTCAATGCATTACAGCTCGAGAATTCAATTGTTATCCCAACCAGTTGATATAAATTTAATTCCTAAGAGTTATGTACTTGTTTTGAGTATCTAATGTAGAAGTTGTAACCAAGTTCACTTTATGAAATGGTCTAAATGAATGATATACTGAACGTATGTCCTCTTGATATATGTAACACTTTGTAACTGACTGAATATATACCTTTTGTATTCTGATAGCCCTCTCAATAAGATCTGTTAGGTTTATATGCATATTCTATGTATTAATAAATGTATCCTCGTGTATTAGTACCTGTGTGTGTGTGCGTTGTTTGAGTTATATCGCATGGTTGGATTCTAAAGCCATTAAAAGAATCAATTTTGTGATTTACTGCTACAATTAATAATTGTCCCAGTAAATGCCCAAACCCTACAGAACTGGTGCCTTCAGAGAGCATACTACAGCGTAATCCGATAATTTTTGTCCAAGTTCCTTAACAGCCAGGTTAGTGGCGCATGGTCAGTATACAAAATGAATCGTCTTCCCAATAAATAATATTTTAAATAATCCAGGGCCCATTTTATCGCAAGACACTCTTTTTCGATTGTGGAATAATGTTTCTCCGCAGGGCTTAATTTACGGCTAATATACAAAATGGGGTGCTCTGATCCTTCAATTTCCTGTGACAGTATGGCTCCAATCCCAGTGTCCAATGCATCAGTTTGTACCATGAAAATTAGGTACCTGTAAGACCAGCTGCGATGACAAAGTCCTTTTTAGTTCTTGAAAGGCCCTCTCTTCCCTTTCTGTCCATTTTATTTTTTTCAGGGCAACTCGTCTTTGTTAAATCGTGCAATGGGGCGGCAATGGCGGCAAATCCTGAAATGAATCGACGATAGTAGCTTGCTAATCCCAAAAATGTTCTTATTTGCTTCTTTGTAGAAGGTCTAGGCCAGTTTCTAATTAATTGTACCTTCTGTTCTTGTGGCATGATCATTCCCCTCCCAATCGTATAATCGAGATAACTGGCTTCCTGGGTCCCTAGACAACATTTTTTTGGATTAGCAGTTAATCCTGCTTTCCGCAAAGCTCTGGTTACTGCTCCCAAGTGTAGTAGGTGTTGTTCCCAAGTTGTGCTATGAATTACGACGTCATCTAGGTAGGCAGCCGCAAAATCTCGATGAGGTCTGAGTATGCGGTCCATTAATAGCTGAAACATAGGAGGAGTGCCGTGTAAACCAAACGGAAGGACCCGATACTGGTATAGCCCCTCCGGGGTGGCAAACGCGGTTTTGGGTTTAGCTTCTTCTGCTAGTGGTACTTGCCAATATCCCTTCGTAAGGTGTAGCGCACTGATATATCGGGCGTTACCTAATCGCTCGATTAGCTCATCTATACGAGGCATAGGGTATGCGTCAAACAATGAGATCTCATTTAATCTTTTGAAGTTATTACAGAACCTAATAGTTCCGTCTGGCTTGGGTATCAGTACTATGGGACTAGCCCACTCGCTATGGGATTCTTCTATTATCCCCATTCTTAACGTTTTTTCTACTTCTTCCTTAATTAGTTTCCTTTTTGCTTCAGGTACTCGATAGGGGGCCAACCTTACCCTTTTTCATGGTTCCGTGATAATCTTATGTTGAATGAGGTGGGTTCGACCAGGACTTTGGGAAAAAACATCCTTGTTTTGCGACAGGAACTCTTGTAATTCTTGCTTCTGCGCCGGAGCCAGGTCCCCCACGGCGACGGCACCCGTTTCTTTTTCCAAAGGATCAGGGGAGAAGTGGGTGAGCAAAACTTCTGCACCATGCCATCTCTTTAGTAAATTCACATGGAAGATTTGATGCTGTCGTTGTTTGTCAGGTTGCTTAACTTTATAAGTGACCGGACCCATTTTTTCCACCACCTCATAAGGCCCCTGCCAGAAGGCCAGGAATTGACATTCCGGGGCCGAGACCAATAGCAATACTGGTCTCCCCTGGCTAAAATTCTCGCACTATAGCTCCCCTATCATAAATTTGCTGTTGCTGCGCCTGGGCCTTCTCCAGATTTTCCCTCACAATGGGAACAACAATGTTTATTCTTTCCCTCATTTGTTCCACATGTTCAATGACAGTCTGTAATGGTGAAGGCTGATGCTCCCAGGACTCTTTGACCAGGTCTAATAATCCTCGTGGTCTCCGAACGTATAATAACTCAAAAGGAGAGAACCCAGTCGAGGCTTGCGGTACTTCTCGGATAGCAAACATTAGATAAGGGAGCAATTGATCCACATTTTTGCCATCCTTTTGCATGGCCTTCCTCAGCATGCTTTTCAGGGTTTTATTGAAATGCTCCACTAGTCCGTCTGTTTGCGGGTGATAAACAGAGGTTCTGATTTGATGAATACCCAAAAGCTTACTTAGGTCTTGCATGACCTTTGACATAAAAGGAGTCCCTTGATCGGTTAAGATCTCCTTAGGGATTCCCACTCTAGAGAAAACGTGCACTAGCTCTCTAGCTATGTTTTTGGCCGTAGCTGCCCTCAGAGGAATGGCTTTGGGGTACCTCATGGCATAGTCCACTATCACCAGTATATACTGATGTCCCTTTGTAGTTTTAATCAGGGGTCCCACTAAGTCCATACCAATCCGCTCAAAAGGAGTATCTATTATTGGGAGGAGAATCAGAGGGTTTTTATAATAAGGTTGTGGGGCAGTTTTCTGACAGGTTGGGCATTCCCGACAATATGTTTCGATGGCCTTGTATATTCCGGGCCAGAAAAATCGAGAAAGTAGCCTTTCAGCCGTTTTCTTCATGCCCAGGTGTCCTCCCAAGAGGTGGCTATGGGCCAAGCTGAGGAGTTTCGACTGGTAGGCTCGGGGAATGAGAAGTTGCTCCACTTCTTCTTGTCCTCTCTTCTGGACCTGATAGAGGAGATTGTTTTTTACCATAAAGTAGGGGTAATTCAGGGGACTATTATTATTACATAACTCCCCCTCAATTTTTCTCACATGTCCCCATACATGTCTTAAATTCCCAACTTCCAGCTGGGCCGTTCCGAACCTACCTCGATGCTCGGGTGGCTCCGTCTGGTAAATCCATATTTAAGAACTCATCTCCAAGTTCCGAGCCTTTTCCTGGCTGGTCCGCCTCTCCAGGGGAATCTGTGTTATCATCTGAATCTCCTGGACCGGGGAGTGGTTCTTGCCTAGCCAACTGGACAGTATTCAAAATTTGAAGAAAGTGGGGACAGTCACGACCCAACACCACAGGGTAAGGCAATTGTTCAACCACCCCTACAGTCGAACTATACATTCCCATTTCTGTAGTAATGGAAACTTTCACAGATGGATACACCTTAGTTTCCCCATGAATGCACGTAATAGGTATCCCCACCACTTGCCTGACCTTGGTTCCTTCAGGTAGGGCTGAAGAGGTCACCAGGGTCACCATACTTCCAGAGTCTAACAGGGCCTCGACAGGCTTTTCCCCTATCTTGATTTTAGCGATGTGGGGCGCCTCACAGGACGGAACGCTCGCCGTGAGGTAGTTGCATTTGGCTTCCTCTCTGGTGTCCACTTGCATAGGTTCACCCCAATTGGGACACTTACTGGCCAAATGTCCCTCTTTATGGCACTTTAAACACCTACGGGACTCTTTCCATGGTCAGGGCCTTTGAACCGATCTTTCCGGAAAAGATGTTGTAAATTGAGGAGGATCTCGATGGTCCCGGTACTTCAGTGACCTCGTTCCATTCCCTGAACTCTCAGGTTTCCTCCTCTCCTCTTCCTTAATCAAGGCTTCTGTGGCATGCTGTCACTCCACTAAATCAACAGCCTGGTCTAAGGTCTGGGGATCCCCATCACTCACTTTTCTTTTCAAGTGCACAGGCAGACTCCTCACAAAGTGGTCCAATACTACTCTTTCTACCACTTGCCCCGAGTTTAGCTTTTCTGGCTGAAGCCATTTCTTCGCCAGATGAACCAGGTCAAACATCTGAGATCTTGTGGACTTGTCCATTTGATACTTCCAGTTATGGAACTGCTCTTATTGCCATGGTTACCCCTAATCTCGCCAAAATCTCCTTTTTTAGAGTTTCATAGTTCTCTGCATCCTCTTCTTTTAAATCGTAATAAGCCTTCTGGGCTTCCCCAATTAAATAAGGCGCCACTGTCCCTGCCCATTGCTCTCTGGGCCATGCATTCCCGGCAGCTGTTCTCTCAAAAGTGGTTAAATATGCTTCTACATCATTGAGCTCCGACATCTTTTGAAGCCCAATTTCTTCCATCTTACAGGGTTCTCCCCCTGTTACAGAGGACCGTCTAATTTCTTCTCCTAATCTTTGCAATTCCCTTCTCACCAAATTCTGCTCTTCTATAATTCGTTGATTCGTCTCCGTTTGAATCTTATTAGCCTCCTGCTGTGGCTGTATGGCTTCTTGTTGTGCCTTTAAAGCCTGGAACTGAGTTAGGGTGGCCTGGGACAATTGTTGTATTAATTGTTCCATTGTTCTTAGCGAGAGTTCTTCCCCAAACCAAACTTTTTATTTCCACAAGTCACTTAGTCACGATCAGCGGATGCCCGCATCCTCCACCAATTGTGGTGTCTCCGGGGGAATAGATAAATGTAATAAGTACGAAAGTACTCACACCACAAACTCTTCTTTTATTTTTCGTGAGGTTTCTTCCTTTTCTTTCGTTTGTCCGTCCGTCCGTCTTCCAAAACAGTCCGCAATCCGTTTTCTCTGTCCTTGTTCGGTCCATGTTCCAAAAGTTCGTAAAATCCAACAAATCCGCGCCGAGTCCAAATCACAAGCCGTATACCGTTATCCTTTATTTGTTCCGAAAATCCGTTGTCCTTAAATTTTTATTCACTCCAACCAAACTCCCCTATCTTCTCCAACACACATTCACCTACTGGCTTCCGCGCTGGTTCACTGTTTCCGGGGCATATATATTTTGTTTCCTGATGAGACCCACCTGCGTCTCGTTGTCTTTTAGCCTGGGCCCTTTCCATCTGTGGGTCAGCTGGTTTCTCTTAACGGCCATCTTGTTCAGGTCTAAGTCGAGTACAGTGAGCAGATCGTTCCTAAAATACCTGTCCTGAATGACCCTCCTTCTGGTCCTCTTACAGTATGATGTACAAATATTTGGAATTTCACAGTTACAGAAAAAGTGCCATTTGCAGATTTTAGAATGTAGCAGAGTGTAGTGGTAAGTAGTGTAGTGAAAGTTTAAAGACATTCAGTAGTATTTGGGTGACCATAAGGACTATGTGTCCACCATGACATTGGGAGAGAGAAGTATTATAAAATGTCCTTAAATATAAAATTCTAATTTGTAAATTCAACATGGGGTCTTAGTTGAGATGAAAATTGGCATTTAATACCTTTGTACAATAAACATTTTATTCTGATCGGCAGTTAACTATTTCTTCAACATTTCAGACTGTTTAAACTTCTAAACAATGTCAGTGATTGGTCTGCATGATATCTTATATTATATCTATATTATTTCTGTATAGATTTTATAGTGAAATACTAACTGATCTGTATCATTTACAACCGGTAATCACTAACTAGTATCTTAGCAAAGTTTTAGGACAGAATTGACAAATACACTATAACCCATATCATTTTACCTTTTCATTTACAGATTTCTGCCTTTTATACAGTACATCCCTTAAGATTTACCTCCCATATTTTTATTTCACTGGTCGCTCTTTCTCAACTCATAGAATTCTCACAATTTTTCTTTCTCATACCTGAATACGGCTTCACATCCTTAATGTTTGTTTTCTTTCTTACTTTCTACTTTTAATTAATCTCTACTTGTTCCATATAAGTTACTGTTGTTTCTTTTACATTGGTTAATTGTTTTGAAAACTAAAATTCTATCAAAGTCTACAATACTCTCTTAACTACAACTTATCTAAAATAAAAGTTGTTTATTCTACATTTCAAAGTTTTTAGGCACATTTTAAACCTTTGTTTGTAATGCCCACAGTTTGAAGAACTATCCTATTTACCTTTTTATTTTTAGAACTAAATAACATAATTTGAAGTGGCTTTATCAGATGTCTCTGGTGTCATTGTGCAAATTATTATAATAAGCTCTGTTCATCCTGGCTTGAAAGGATGGAACCTGTGCACAGATGTTGTAACATTTGACCTGCTGTGATACCTATGGCTATTCTTAGCACCAAATTTACAGCCCTTCAAAGGAGTGTGAGCTTGGATAATTATTTTCCTTGGCAGAAAAAATTAATGAAGTGTAAAGTAAAAACACTATCATGACTACAAATTAAACACAATTTGCATCAATGCGTAATCAAGGAGCAGAGAGTAAGCCCAAAATCTGGCATACAATAAAATCTTTACTCTTGTATTTCTTTAAAAATCTTTTTTTTAATTATTCAGCAATGAAATGGAAAAATCTGAGATAATGAAAGACTAGATTGTGCCCTGAATCACTTGGCCATTTATTTGGTCTTTTTTATAGTTTCACAGAAACACAGTGTAAAATGGAGCAGTTACATGCAAAGAAGTTAACAGTTTTTGTACTCAATCAAGTTTTTTCTAAAATCTCCAAACATTCACAGATCTTCATTTTGCATATGGGAATTAATAGATTTACCTTGAATGATCTATGAGCAGGTGCAAATGTTATTTTATGTAGAGAAAGTTAGTAAAAGTTACTATCAACAACTGTCAAGTCTGAATAATAAATATTATTACAATGCAATTAAATAGATGATATTATTACAAAATGTATTAATGTCTAAAGAAAACAGTGAAGCATACAAAATAAACAAGATTGGTACATTTTAATGTCATATGATTTGAAGAATTCTTAGAAAGCACTGAGCAGCTCATAAAAAAGGCAACTATCACTGGGATTCCATAATGAGGATGAAAGCTAAAAGGAAACTGCCAGGATCGGATGAATATTAGACATCCAAAGTTTTCTCAGCTTTCTGTAACACAGCAATATCTGTAATTGACATGGATACATATATATACTGTTAATAATTTTACAGTGTCCGTACTGGGATCCAAGGTTCGTAAATGATAATGTACTATATAGAACACAATAAAAGTTGTGTTGTATATAATATTGTTACAAATGGTGGGTTACAAAAATGTTGAAAATCAGGATTTGACCGAGCAGTTTAATCAATAAGCAAAATAATTATTCATAACCCCCAACTTGTAAGTGAATTCTAGCAATGTACCCAAGCAGCTGGTACAATTAGAGGCATATGAATTATTTGTTCTCTGGCACAGCTTTGGTGAGAGGAGTAATAATCCAGGCATACTTGGTTAAACAAATATTTATTACAATGACAAAACAAAAACTACACACAACATACAACACACAAGTTACCTTATGTAGAGTATTTACAAACAGGGCATTTCAGAGGCCTAACATTCTTGTCACCCAGAAAACCCCAGACTGCTACTTTAATGCCTACAGAGGCCACATAAGAGATGAGCTGCCTTCGAACTAAATATAAAGCAGCCTGCAGTTAAATCTCTCTCTCTGCACCCCGGTCACAAAATAAATGGGAGCCTACATCCATATCCATAAAAATGCACCCTTAGAAGGAAAGACATTTCTAACTGAGATATCTTTTACCCTGGAAACCCACTAACATCACCTGTACGTCTATCTCTGGAAGAAATTCTGAATGACACCTGTCATAAACAGCATCAGCAATTCAACATTTCAAAGCTAGTCTGACAGCAACAACACTAAAACTGAAGATAACATTTAGACCCTTTGTGAAGCTGTTTTAGACATCCACCAAAGAGGTGAAGTATTTCATGTGACAGGATCCACATAATTCCCTGCATATGTTTTTTTTTTTGCCAAAGAAATCAATGCTATTATTTCGTTTGAAAATACAGAAAAGGCATTGAGGTTTCAGATTTACATTGCATTTTACAAAGCAAGGTAAAGGCATTATGAAGAAATGAGAAACCCTGTTACCCTGGGACTCACAAGTGTAGGGCAATTTAATATAGAATTATAGTCAAAGCTAATCTTTACAACTTTATTGTAGATGTGGTGTGAAAAACAGTTTGAACTTTCATTATATTGTAGACCCCCTTTTCTAGGTCAAGGTTCTTTCATAATTTGTAGCTGATATTTATTACCGAGTTCTAATCTCACTTAAAGAGCTTTAATCAACCCCATAACTTCTATATCCAATTCTGTGGCATAAAGACATAGAGTGACTTCCTACTACGTTAAATTCAAAATTCATTAATCCATTCTCAAAAAGTCATGCTTTTATATGTGTGTCATTACGGTAAAAATGTAAGACACAAATAATGTGTATATCATCACATTTAAAATCTGTTTTTCCATGCACAGGTGACTGAAGGGAAAGTAACAAATCATGAAAAAAAATCTAACTGGACAATTGATTGCTTCAATTCTTAACAAAATGTAGACTAAGTGTTACAATATGGAATATGTTCCATACTGCATTGCCTTGAATAAGTATTCAGATCTATCCAATGTTCAAAATCAAGAACTAAAAATATCTACTCCTTTCTCCAAATTTCCCTTGTTTTGAAAACACCTTAGTATTCATGCTTGAATCTTTGCTTGTAATTTGCTACCTGACTACCACAGAGAAACTGACTTTGTGACTTTTCAACCTGCACAGTTTTTCAGGTACACAGGAACCCAATTGTGAATTTTTAGGCAACGTTCATAACTGGGCATACTCTTGGCACATGATGTTTAATGTAGACAAATATAAGGTATTACTGTACATGCAGGTACTTAAATGTAAATTATATACAGTACAAGAGCATTTTGTTACATTCCTGGACTTAAGGGAAGGTAAGCTGACAGCTTAAAGAACTGAACATTTTAAGTCTTGAAAAGACTGTGAAGGTACAAAAAAGTATTCAAAAACTCAACAGTGCAGATTTATTGCAGAATTGACAGTGAAACACAAAGCAGTAAACACGAGTGGAAATTGTGTGGAAGTGCACATGAAATGAAAAACAGGAGGCACTACATAAAGGGTTGTGGAACTATGGAGCACTGTTTGCTGACTTAATTTCTAGCATCAATTAAAATGTTCACTTTTAGCAAATTTTGAATACTACTATTCACTTTTTAAAACATGTATATATCATTTGCAAGTCAACAAAACCTACTACTAGCAACAACAACAATAATAATAATTTTAGTTTAGTGGGTTATCCTAGATGAATAGTTTTATTGACAAAAGCTTCCACAAAATGATGGCTTCAGTCTCTCTGTACAGTTTCTGCATTCTGAACTAAAGACTATTTCTTAAACTAATTTAATCTCTTATCACTCTGCGCCACATTTTTTCATAATTAATGTATTGTGTAATAAAAAAATGCCCTGTTTGCGTATGCCACAAATTTGAATAGAAGACTGAAAGCTTTTCAAAATGACTGTAAAAATATGTAATAACTTCTTGTTATCTTTTGTACGTACTCTCCCAAGATAAATTATCATCAGGAAGTGCTATTAGAGAATTTGAAAGCACTTTCAAGAAATGTGGCAGAATATGGTCCATTCTTCCAAACTGCATAGAAAACGTAGTCTTAAAATAGTCACACTATCATTGTAAAGTCTTTTTGTGGGGACATATCCATAATGAGTAGCATGTACATATTTCTTATTTTTAATTGCTTAGTTTGCAAAGCAAATATTATAGTTACAGCGAGGTCAGCCCAGAAAATGAGACGTGGGCTGTAAAGCTTCCTGTTTACAACAATATAAACAGAGCCATGATTTTGATTGCTTTTTATAACACCTTGAGAATAAGCTCAAGAAGCCAACTATAGGTTAACTAGTCCTTCTGCAAAAAGGCTTCATATTTACTTTTCCTTCACCAAATACACAATACAGTTTGTAAATACTCATTCATGTTTACTTATACTCTACTTGATAATTTATAAATACCAGTAGTTTATGAACATCTTATGCATTAGGGCTTTTCAATTTCATTAACAACTAGCAAATACATTAATTTAAACCAAATCAAATTACATTGTAATATAGCTAAAGTTAGCAATTGTCTCTTGGTAATACATTCACAGAAGAAGTCCACCAAAATCAGAATTTAGTGGTACTAAGTGGAGGAAATTCTATTCACATCTAAAGGCAGAATGTTTTTTTTGCATTTAAATACATCTTAGAGATTTTCTATGAGTTCTGTGTATTAATTACCACATCTTGACTACAACTAAGATTAACTACAATCAACTTTTATTACATTTCTATTTAGGTCATCACACATGACAGGAATATATATAGTGAGGATGATTGCAATTCTACCACTACACTATCTCCCTGAATGGCAGAAACTTAAACACAGAACACCCCACCCTAGACACACCTGACTATTAATATACTCTAAACTAATTCTTTGGAATTTGGAATCATTAGCCGGACCAATCAAATCAGTTATTTTCCTTCAGTAGCATACTCAGAGCCAGCCTATCACCAGACTATATGCATGGGCTCCTCGGATCAGGTCAGACTTCCCTTTTCCAGACAATTCATATGCCATGCCTCCTTGGACACCATCTAGTGTGCATTAGCTCCTTTAACTATCAGATTTCAATAAAACAACACTAAATTGCCTTTAGAGACTCAGGAGTTTCAAACCAAATTTAAGAGGTCCACTACTAGCAAATTATATCCTTCGGATCCTTGTCATATAAAAAAACAATCAAAAGAAAAAGGACAGACAATTCTAACAAATCTTCCTGTAACTTTGTTGAAAACAATCATAAGTACAGGGACTGCTGGCTGGTTTGCTGATGGAATATCATTACACCAATGCTATCTAAGATCATTGCAAGTCTACCACTTCCCTCTAATTTGAGGAGAAAATGAATTTAAAAATATATATATTTTAAACATTTTAAAATATTTTAAAATGTAAATAAAATAACACCATTATTTCAACCCATGTGTGTAGAAGGAAGAAATATGAGTTGTAATTAATTTCCTAATACATCAAATATATTAGACCGCTGTAAATTTCTCACCACATTGTTATTGTGCTCAGCAAAGCTATAATGCTATTGGTCTTTGCACTGTTACTGTAACTCTATTATTGCCATAGAGCAGTTATAGCCAGTTAGCATCTTTCCGATTAATAGATCCAAATTATGAGTATCTTTAAGCTTTGTTTAGGTGTTATTGTACACAACTATTCACTTGTAGCCTCTTCCCTATGAACTAGGAAAAAATTATAATGCCCTAATTTTGTTTAAAGAAGGTCATGTCATTTGCCAAACCACTTTATACCATATGGTGTCACAGGAAGCCGGAGTCTATCAGGCAAGCAACGAGTGCAAGGCAGGGTACACCCTGGACAGGGCACCAGTGCATCGCAGAGCAAGTGCAAGGCCACGGTGAAGTCCGAGGGGGGAAATTTGGCCCGGACACAGTGATAACTCCCTACTCTTATCGAGAAATGTCCAGGGATCTTTAATGATCACTGAGAGTTAGGACATTGGTTTAACGTCTCATCTGAAAAACAGTACCCACTACAATATAGTGTTCCCACCACTATACCGGGGCATTAGGACCCCCACAGGCTGCAGGGTGGGCATCCCCCACTGGTTTCCCTAACATCTCCCAGCAGCAACCATAGCTTCCCAGGAGGTCCCTCATCCAGGTACTGACCAGGCTTAACCCTGCTTAGCTTCAGTGGGTAGCCAGTTGAGAGCTGTAGGGTGATATGGCTGCTGGCTGTTTAAAGACGGTACATGACACAACTCCAAACAAAATCTGAGCTAGGGCACTTTCTGCATTGCATTTGCATGTTCTTCCCATATCCATGTAAGTATTCTCTGGATGCTCTTCTTTAATCCCATTTTCATACTAGTAGGTTTCATTTTCAAACAACTGAATAAGTCTTGCCATAGTGCATGCAATAGACTTGAACAAGCTTTGTTCTGCCAAACAGAAAACTATCACAAACTACCTTGCTTTAGCTGCCATTATAACTGAATCCAAATTTGAAAGAAATTAGAAAACTTAAATGAACTTTAAAATGAAAAACCATTTTGTGCTCTTAAAATGATTTTTCTTGCCTTATGTTTAACAGACTCAGACATTAGTTCTTTTAGACCCATGATTCATGTTCTGTTGATGGTGTGTCAATAAGTCCAGCAAGCCTCTCTTGCACCATTGAATTTTTAATCAATGTTAGCTTTGAAAAGCTATACTATCCACTGGCTACAGAAACTTACAAAGTTAAAAGAATGAGTAGATCCATGAAAATGTTTTGAAGATTTTCTGGGAGTTTTTGTTTTCTCAAATAAACTTCAGTATTACTCCAGGAGTAGAATGTGTCTAAAGTCACAAATTACACAAATCTGCAGCATCAATGTCTTTTGAATTTCCTTGTGTCAATGCTGACTCCAATTTTCAATATATGATGTACTTGGATTACATTTTTCATGTTTTTCTATGTATTATATAAACACATTTCCACTATATATCTTTTTGCTTACCAATTGCTTAAATAACACATAAAGTCCAAACCTAGTATGAAAATGTAGACAACAGTGAACAAATGTGAACAGTATAATCATCTTTAGAAGGTTGCATATGGTACCGAATAAAGTTTTAAAAAACAGAGAGGGAAGATTCACTGTATAAGCTGCCTGGTTTAGAAAGTAGATCCACTGGAAATGTGCTGCATTCAACAAATAAAGACAAATAATATGCAGACTTAAAATGTTGCAGATTCTCCTTTGAACAACTAGGAAGGCAAAGGAAAAAGGGATCAAAGAAAAAACTAGAGTAAATCTGCAGGATATTTGACTTAGGCTTTGGACTGCTGACAAATTTAAATTTTGTGGTTCTGATATCTTTGCTGCCTGGTGAAAATGATAGTTCGATTGAGTCAGACTTTTGTTTTCTGTTTTTGGTATTTGCTATGGCATTGTACAGTAAAGGTCACTCTTTTGTATCATATTTGTCATCTCTGCTCGTTTGAGTTGCATTATCTCATCTAATTAAAATAGTCTTACCATTGTACCTCCCTAGGCAGTGTCACACCATCAGAAGTACAGAACCAATGCTTAATTGGACAGCTGCAAGACCATTGGCAAACAAACCTGTCGTCATATGAGGTCTTTGATAAAATGTTTTTGTAAATGGAAACTGAGGTTTTGATTTAATCCACTACTTGCTCTAACCTTTAAACCTCATCATAACCTCCTATGTACTTTCCATGGCTCTTACACATGTATATACTTACCTTTTTACAATTACAAATAGTATTTTGAAATTATTGTATTAGACAGAAAGCCTGTATTTTCCCATTTTTGGGAGGCTTAAAATATAGTTCACTATCTGTGCTGCCTATTTTATACAGCTTTGTTATGTTCAAGGATGCCAATTACTCCTGAGCCCGTTGTGGTTTCATCCTTATCAGAAAAATATGGTTTATTTAAACTATTTTGCATTGCCATTAAAGTTCATATGGTTACACTGATTATGTTTTTACATACACAGCCTGCACCACACATTCAAACAAAATCAAAAGGAAATAAGTAAAGAGACAATTAATATGAAAGAATAATGGAATAGTCCATCCATCCGTCCATTTTGCTACTACTTCATCCAATTCAGGGTCATGGGGGAGCTGGAGCTTATCCTGGCAAAAAAACAGGCTCAAGGTGGGATATACCATTGATGGGACTTCACTATGGAGAGAAATTACAATCTCCATGCAGATAGCACACCAGGTCTGGGATTTAACCAAAGGTCCCAGCATTTTGGGGCAAAAATGCTAACCGCTACACTACCGTACAGGACAATGGAATAGCCATGATTACATGTACAAGTATTCCAGTTCTCCAAAATTAAACTTTAGGTACAAGCAATTATTTTACAAGCCACATGAGTAGTTGAGTAGTCTCTGACTGTGTGCAAAAATTGTTATTCTCATGATTTTAGACTAGAAATACATGTCTCTGTGAGATTCCTTGGTCAAGTAATGAATTTCAAGTGAAGAGTAAAGTGCTTTCAAAGCAAGTCAGAGATAAAATAATTGAAAATCACTAAGTAAAATCAGGAAAAGAATACAAAAAATATTGAAAACTTCAGAATACTGATGTTAGCAGTCTAATCAATTATTAAGAAATGAAATCTGTATTATACTACCCAGACACTGGACTATATCAGGCCATCCCTTTGCATTGAGCAGGCAGGCAAACAGAAAACCGTTTTGGGATGCCACTATGAGGCTAATGACAACTTTGAAAAAGCTACAGGGTCCAATGGTTGAATACAGAATACCTAAAAAAATCTAGTCAGTATGGCAGGTTGGCCAACCTATTTCAATTCCTATATGGAGTTTTCAACCAAGCATTTAACTGATCACTTCAAATGTGTGGTGAAAGGTTTTGTGATCTAATGCAACAAAACAGGAACTTTTTGCTTAAGTGTTACTTTTGGCACAGTCACTGTAAATCTCTCAGTCAACACCATCTCTACAGTCAAGCATGATGAACTTAGCATGATGCTATCAGAACTGTTCCCCTTAACAGCAACTGTAAAGTATTGAAGGAAAAATGTCAGAGTATACAAAAATACTAGGGGGAAACCTGTTTCAAGTCCTGACTTGAATCCACCTGAGAATCTGTGGAAAGTCCATAAGTGATCCCCAAGCAGCTTTTGAGAGCTGGAGCAAATCTGCCTAGGAAAATGGGCAGAAATTGCACTAAACCGATGTGTAGAATTTACAGGGACGTTCGCAACCTGACATGCAGCCATAATCTCTGTTTAAGGTTTTTCCACAAAATATTGAGTTTACAGATCTCAATATTAAATCAATAAACATGTTTCACTTTTTTCTCTTTAGTTTGTTAAAGGAATGTATTTGTTTCACTTTGCAATTTTACAAAAAGGGATTACATACAGTAGGAAGACCTGAAAACTTTTGTAAGGCAATATATATTGTGCTGTAGTCAACAAATTTAAACTCCTTTTCAAAACACTATTGTTTTCACCTGATGCCACCTTAGTGTTGCTGCCTTTGTAGTTCAGAATTTATTGTGCTTTCTACGTGCAGTCAGGATTTGCCAGACCTCTGTGAATAATTTATCAGTTATTAACAGCCTTGTCATCCACACTTATCTTTAAGGCAATGCAAATGAGACAATTGTGGTATTCCCCTACAATCAGTTTCCTTCCTGGGAAACCCTTATTTTTCAGCAGAATAATGGCAGTAGTAAACAAGATATTACAGAATATCAAAAAATATTAATCTTTTCCCAGTGTAAATTTCAGTACCATGATTTAAGGTGATACTGATACAGATTCTTAAAGTAAAAAATACATTGTCATATTGTAATTTGTATTTTTATCTATATTTATTTTTAGATTTATGATTTCATTTAAATAAATTCCATCTCGCCAAAAGATATGGGTTTTTAATTCAAGTCAATGTATACATTTTGTTCAGTTCAAATGGTGTTTTGGTTGATTATATCATATATTTAAGGAATATAAAGTTTGATTATAATTAAAATAACAAAAATATATAATTTATTTTATAAACATTCTGTAAAAATTGTAAATGTGGACAATGCTATGTTTTAGTTTAGAGGCATAAGTATGTTTTATAGCTACAGTACAGATTGTACTTGTACAGTACTTGTAATCCATTCATGCCAAGAAACACATGAAGCCTCTGAGTCTTCATTAATCTACTAGGTTTTAAATGTACAAGGGGTTAATTCATAGCACAACCCTACTGGGAGCTTTGACGACTCTTTCTTTGACTTATCATTCATAACTTGCTTGGCTGTTTGGGTGGAACAACCAAAAACAAAAGCCCAGTATCACAGCTCTCTGTGTGAAGCACAAAAGCCTCCTTACCACCACAAAATAACAGTCCATTGGGGGGAACTAATTATACTCATTTTAAATTTGTTAGATTTTGCAATATATTTTTGGCCAATTGATAAAGAATATTATATAAATTTATTTTTACAGAATATTTCAATTTTTTTGTCACCAAACATGAAGCTTTAAGCTAATCAATCTTATTTAAATTTCAAATAGTAAACAGACATGTTTTTGGTTGTTTTGATAGTAGTATTGTACTCTAAGATAAAATACTGAGCTTTCGTGACAAAGCCAGGAGTTTGGTGTTTGCATTTAAGTTAAAATGACCCAAATAAGTTATTAATAATCTGAATAAACAGCAACTGTTTTAATTAAAGCAAGAACAGTAAATGATAAGACCATTTACTTCTTGAACAATGAAGGTTAAACTAGATTACTCAAGAGGAGAATAATATCATTTATACTGTAAAACCATTCTAACCAGGGAATAATATCCTACTTCATCAATCAGCACAGACTAGTATACATAAACTAGAATGCCACGTCCTGGAACACAACAGGTCACATATCTGTATAATTATCTTAAGATTGCCGTGACACTTGGAAATCCAAATCCAGCAGAACATCTGTACTGTAGCTTACTGTCTGCATTAACATTTTCATGCTCAGACACTGTTCAGAGGAAACATGTCGACAGCTGAGAGAATTCACTGTCTTCTGTAGGTCGTATATTATTTGAGAAAAGGTGTTTGGAAGTTTTATTTACTGCTTTTTTAGTTTTGGCAGACCTAATGGGAGACAACAATTGCAACCAGCGAGCCAGTGAAAATGTGATGATGTGCACATTGAAAGTAATCTTATGCTCATCGATGCCTAATTCCTTAGGTCCACAGCTTTTGCGTTCCTGCAAGCCTGGAAGACAATATAAGCTCTATAGCACATAGAGCAAGGATTACAATGGTACAACGTCATGATAACAATGTTGGGCTTTGTGGGATGAAATCAACAATGCCATCAGTAGGAGAGAACTGTGATTAACCAAACCGCTGATACACAAGAAGAGTGGTAGTAACATCCAAGTGGCACTCTATTCAGAAGTTGTTTAAAATATTGTTTATACCTTTAACTTTCACTACTGGCAGCACACAGCTTACCAAATACCACAATCTTGGGTGATTCCATTGAGTATACTTGATTGCCACATTACACTGCCCCTCCCATCTGTGGATTACTGGGCTAGTATGATAACTGCATCAGTCCTCTGGGTGCTTTGCGGTGTAAGAATGAAAATATGTGGAGGGATCAAAAGTGCATCATCACAAGGACAATGGAAGTTGTCTTCACTCATCTACTGAAGATACAAGGGTCATTGCAGAGAGCCAAATGAAATAAAAATAGGTGATCTAGATTTTGACCCGATGAAAATAATTGGTCATTGATATCCCTTAGGACACAGCATTTTTTTTAAAAAATATTGACATTGTTTGTAACCAATATATGTCACAATACTACTGGAGCAAGCTAGAAGCTTATGCAGTATGTTAAGATGTACACAAGGGAGGAAACAGGAGAAATAATTATTTAAAAATTTCTAGGATGATCTTATACTTGTAAAACATTTTTGAAAAACCTTTCTAAAATAATTATATTGATTCATTAAGAACACAAGTGCATAAATATGCTCTGCAAGCCCAACAGGAAAGAAACTGGAAGACACCATTGTTCAGAAACTGAAAAATATTTTAAAAATAAACAATAGTGTTTTATACACTGTTGTTTGTCTTTTGACAAGAAACTTATGTTTCATATCTCTGGAATTTAACCAATAAACAGATATGAGGAAATAATTGTAAACATATATGGAATGAAAGGTTTAAAGTCCCTAGATAAATTTTAATTATTTTTATAACTAAGAAAGGATTAAAAACAGAGCATAGTTTGAAAATGTATAATTTATTCAACAGGATAATTCCCTATACAGTAAAAAAATACCTGAACAGTAGCCAGTTCCCATGAAAAGAACATCCATAATCACGGTTATACTTTCTCAAGCCAAGAAAAGTATCTCCACGGAATAACCGACTAATCATTTAGCATCTGCCAGTTTCCCCTCTGAAATCACCAGCTACTCACACCAATTTAGCCTCTTTGACTCACCTGTTTTAGATTTAAAATTGTCTCAGGAAACATAAGACATTCACTATCTTTATGCAATGATCTCCAAGCAATGCAAATCACGTCCGGACACATCCATATCATTACTCTCATCTTATTCATGGAGTGGTTTCAAGGCTCATCTGCTTCTCATATGCACAAATAATTATGAATCATAAATAATTCAAGAATTGAATGGCCTCAAGGATTCTACTTTCAATGTAGCCTGGGATTTGTTTTACAACAGCAGAGTAGTTTGCCTTTTTCTTTTCCTTCCCAGAAATATCTTTCTCACATTATGTGAGCTGTAGAAATATTCAAGGTAGCTCAACCTTTCTAAAGATGACTGGAAAACCCGTATTTGAAAACTAGAAGGAATGTCAGAGATTAATCCTAGAGCCAATGTTTTTTTTTTCACCTGAAATATAAGAAAGACCACTCAGCCTGAACATGGACCCTAGAACCACACACAGAAATACATGGCAAAATGATCATATCTACATCTTTTTAATAGAGAAGGTGGAAATATGCAGCCATTCATTAAAAGAGATGTAAACTGATGATTAAAACAACTGCTTTTACATTATAAATAGATAGCCTCCATAATGTCTATTCTTAGACACTTAAAGGTCAATTTTCAACAATTTGCAAGGTCCATAATGTCTGTGTCTAGAATAGGTATCTAAAAGTACACCTTTCTTATTAAATTACAGTAATGAATCTCACCTACGTTCCCTGAATGTTGTTGCAGCTTTGCATCTTTCCCACAAATGGAGTTAAAGTGCTGCCCATCAAGCCCTAATCTATGGGAATGATGGTAATGACTTTGTTAGTTCAAGGGAAGAAGTAGGGGTTAGTAAAGTAGAAAAGTAGCACCTGGACCGCACGGGGAACTCAAGTGGTCTGTGTGGGTTGGCTGACTCCGCAGCCCCTGGAGCATGAAAACAAAACAGCCCTGACTCATGAAGAGTGGCTTGAGAGGCACTGTCTCATGACTGTGAGCTGGGCCCTCAGGGGTAGGGAAGGAAGAGGAAAACTCCTCTGACTCGCTGAGAGTCATTTTGAGAGGCACTGCCTCACAAGCAGGTTATGGCCTCAGGTGATAGAAAGGAGGAGATAGCCCCTTGACTCACTAAGAGTTGCATGAAAGACCCTGCCTCACAACTGGGAACGAGTCCCTCAGGGAGAAAGAGAAAGGACCCCTGACTGAAAGAATCACTTTGAGAGGTGCTGCCCAAGGGGTTGAGAAGGAAGAGAAATCTGCTTGAGAAGGAAGTGAAAGAAATCACCTGACTCGCTGAGAGACGCTTTTGAGGCGCTGCCTCACAACTGGGCTAGGCGAGGCGAGGCCAGGTTACTTCTCAGTCATTGTGAAAACCAGTGCCTGGTTACAAGTGATAAAGAGGGTGAGAGAAACAAAGGAGCAGCAGTGTTAGTAAAGGCTCGAAGAGCCAGGTAGTTGGAAAGGGCAGAATAAGGGCACAATGGAGACAGAATTTTGGATAGCTGGATGAAATGTCCATGATGAAGGGGGATGGTTTTAGAATAGTGTAGAAAGAGAATGAAGTGGGAGTCTGGTACACAAGACAGGTCTCAAAGAGGAAGACCCGATTCTGGAAACAGGATACAGAGGAACTGGTAAATTCTGTGACTCTTAAGAAACTGAAAAAGGCAGTCAGACACATCACATTCATAAGTGCACCCTCATATGGGGTAAAACAACCTTGCCTCAGGATAAAGGATATAATGAAGAGAATGTCAGAGGAGATAGGTGTCTTGGAAGAGACAATTAGAGGTGCTGTCTTTTGGATTCCATGGAGCGTGAGGCAGATTCCTGGTATAGAGAGCAGGGTAGGACAGTGAATAGACTGGAGCCTGAGGTGGAAATGAATCCCTGAGAGGTAAGATTTTATAGCACTTGGAGAGAGATGAAGAGATGAATAAGCAATAAAGGTGATAACAACAGTAAGGTTGATGGGAGTGGAAGGCAGCTGGGAGGAATGCACAGGTGGTGTATGCCGTCCAGGCAGAAAAGTAGGTGGCTTGGGTGGCTGGATCTAAAACAGCAGACACTTAGGACCGGGCAAATTGAAGTTGAATAGAGAGAGTTGATTCGAGTGAAATAGAAGATTGTGGAAGTCCGGAACTTGAAGAGGAGAAAGAGCTGCATTGGGCAACAGGTTGCAGATTTTGGGTATCTATAAATGAGAAAGAACATTGGCTGTGGCATTAGAAAGTCCAGGGAGGTGTTCAGCTCTAACAAGGAAGTTCTGAGTGAGAGAAATTGGGGGGGGGGGGGATGTTTCTTTATTGATGATGAAAATGGTGGATTTCTTATCACAATGAAATTGAATTTATTTTCTGATCCACTGGTGTCCCCAGATGTGGATGGCAGCTACAACAAGGTAGAGCTCCAGAAGGGCTGAGGATCATACATGGGGAGAGCTCCAAAAGCTACAAAACCATTGAACCTTGAATATATCTGCAAGAACTGACAGCAGAAACATCAGTGAAGAGAGACAGATCGAGTGAAGCAGAACACCAATCATTGTAAGACATAGAGAGATCATTCCAGTGGCGGAGTAAAAGACTCCACATTCTTATATCCTTCTGAGTGTCAGCTGATATGGCGATGTGGATGTTGAGAGACTTGACAGTTGTAGAAAGAGCAAGAAGTCGAGAGATGAAAGATTTGCCTTGAGATATAATGCAGATAGCATAATTGAAATGCCCCAACAAGGATAGCAAGTTGTGTTTAGAGATAGAATTTGAAATCTGAAAATGAGAGATGAGGGAACAAGTATGAGACAGCTTGTCAGGAGAAAGGAGAGCTTCAAATTTAACTGTATCTAGAGGGATGTCCAAGAATTCCAGAGCAGTGAGAAGAACTATAGCTTTTTTGAGGAGACTAGGGAACACCGAGGGTAGAAAACAGAGTGGTGAGATTAGTTAAACCGAGTGCAAGGGGGTCAGTTGGCAGAGAGATGAGAAGAAAGTTGTCAAGGAGAAAACCTTTTTTGGAGCTCAGCTTGAATCAAGGCAGTGACCACCTCAGGTTCAGCAGTAGCGGAATGAAGGTTGGGACAAGAGTAGGATAAAGCTGGAATTGAAGACCAGTAGAAAATCCACTTAAGAGGTACAGTAGTGAACAAATAAGGGTGCCTGGATGTTTCTGATGGGCATGTTCCAGGGCAGGAATACAGATGGGTGTACAGATGCAGCCATTCAAAGTGAGCGGTACAGACACGTACCGCAGGTATGATGACACGGGGTACCGCGGTGCGTGATTGGTTGACCGACAGGGGCACTCGTGGTCCGTTGGTCTGTCGTAGAAAGACTTACTGTAAACGTCTTTACTGTGCCCGTTGTAGATATTGAATTTTACCACTGAAGGGAAATCTTAGTAGCTGAGCATAAAAAGAATAGGAGCATACTGTAACGCGTGTGAAGGCCATAAACGATATTAATTTTGGAACGTAAACATACAGTATATAGCTGGTCTTGGTACTTTAAAGAAAAAAATACACACCAGTATTCCATATCTCCCTAAACATTGTAAGCTTCGAAGTCTTTAACTAACGTGATACCGGAGTCAACAAGCATACTTTCAGAATTTGATTAAAAGGGAATATAATATGGAATCGCGTATCTAAAGAATTTAATAACGGTATGATTATATCCGTGTACTGCGGCAGGGCTGTGTAGGGCTGTTTCGCCTGCCTGATCATGCGAGCTGTCTTGTAGCCTACTTGTCTAGGTGTGTGACTACCAACTGGCAGGTTGTGTGTTCGAATCCAGCTGGTGCTGGACTTTTATTTTAACAAACATTTCTTCGAAAAAATAGGTAAGCGATATTATGGACAATCAATTGACTTTTATATTTCAAAATATTGCAACATGATCGATATTTGCGATATTTTGAACATATCTTCCCTTCTGACAGCGGTTCCTGCTTCTATTGTGTGTGTGTGTGCGCAACAGTAAATTTTTATAGAGAAATGGAGACTGGACAGTATGCGCTACAATATAAACATTTATGTTGATTTAAATCGTGTTCTGATTTAAATCGCAAACGCGTGTTTAATTATGTGTTTTTTAATCATAATCAGGCTAATGCATTTCTACATTTTCTGTATGAACCAGCTTAGAGGTTCATACAGAAAGACAGCTTGTGTTTAAATTGAGTGTAAGGTAATTTATGCTTCTAAAGTCATGGTCAGTATTATTGTACTGTGCTGTACTGTGTCACATTATTTTATAGCGTTTTTATTGCGTTATTAAATCCGGTGGCGCTGTGTTAGTTTCCTGACTCACATTATTTAAACTGCGACACTGATCATTCATCTCTAAATAAACTTTATTTTATATAGCGTTTTAAGCGAATAGGTAATTAGATTGCTCATAAACCTAATCACTTTTTCTACATAAACACAGCGTGATTGCTCTCTGAAAATGCTTTTCCTTTATTTTAAAAGTAGGCTCAGATTTCAACTATAGATCGTATTATTATAAACTTTCTTGGAAAAATGTATTTTATGTAAACCATGTTTGCTATTAATTCATTTAGGGCTAAAATACGTTCATTATCTTCCAATCAAGTCGAGTTGACACTGGAAGCCTGCCACACCCGGACTGTTAAACCAACGCATTAGCACGTCAAAGCCCATTGAGCCAGTATTGGCTTTAGTATTTAGTATTTAGTATATTGTAACGCTTACGGCAGACAGGCACTGTGTAGGAGCCAACGCACCAGAGCAGCGCATCGAGGGAGCGTCTGCATTTATAACTTAGTTTTTAAAATTAGTCAAGCAATACGAAGCATCTCCTTTTACTTAGTGCCTGAGCATACTGCAACGCGTGTGAAGCCCATAAACGATATTAATTTTGGAACTTAAACATACAGTATATGGCTGGTCTTGGTACTTTAAAGAAAACATACACACCAGTATTCCATTTCTCCCTAAACATTTTAAGCATCGAAGTCTTTAACTAACGCGATACCGGAGTCAACAAGCATACTTTTAGAATTTGATTAAAAGGGAATATAATATGGAATCGCGTATCTCAAGAATTTAAAGACCAGACAATCGCAAACTCGTTTTCAATAAAATTATTTTATTCATTCAGCAGTTTGTGAGAGGGACATCCAGCAGGGAGAGACACACACACCGGTTTTCATTGACAAAATTGTTTTTTTTTCAATTCCTCTTGTCTAACAGGAATCTTTTGTTTGTGGGCAGACTGTTAGACAAGAGGAAAAGACCCCCTCCTCCTACGAAGCATTTCGTTGATCCGATCACAAATTATTTTCCAGTCGTACGCAGCAAGGATTGAGAATCTCCGATTCACCATCGTACTAATGGTTTCCCGGAGATTGCAAGGCAAGGCACTTTTGCCTCTGGACCCATCGAAATTTACAGACGTGGTCCACCCCCAGTAAATTTCAAAAGTCACAAGATTTCGAAACACGAGGGCGGCGTAGCGGTCGGCTCTTGCTTTCCCGTCTATGCCGATGCACTGCAAGTACAACCCCGTAAAACGCCTTGGTCTCCATACTGTACTATGGTCGCTGTAGTGCAGGTTCGCAGTTTTTTTTTTTGTGATGGGAGCTCACCCAATCCCTTGGTGTCTTTTATGCGTCACACATACTGTATTTCAGCGCCATATATTTCATGGATATTATGGAATATAATGGATGGATATCTTAGTTATCTTTCTAGTTCACAGGTTTGCATGCATAATTTAATTTTGAAAGCCACTGAGACATCAGGTACCACTGTTGTATTTATGAAAAAGAAACAAAACAAAAAACATACTAACAACTGTGCCATCCTACTCCTTAGTTAATACATTTTATTATTCATAAACAGTTAACATTGTTAGCAAAATATTTTGAATTATATTTAACCCTATTTTTTCTTTAGTTTTGTATTTAACTTATTATATGATAGTCAGACTTAATGTATATTTGAACAATGAAAATATATTTTTACAAGATTTTACATTAAGCACTTAAAATTAATATGGTTAATAATAGTAAACTGTAACATGCTGTAACAAGATCGGTTAAACTGCGAAGAAAATGCTTTCAGAGAAAATGTATCAGGTGTGAAGAACATAGATCTCCAATGCAATTTCAACCAAACCTGTTCCCACACACCCCGCCCCCACTACCATTAGAATATACACAAACATTTTAGCGTTTCATTCTGAGCAGAAGACCCTCACACCTGAAGAGTGCTGGCTGTGACGAATTAAACCGGTTTTACAGGTTTCAATCACAGACCATGTGACATGGGACTCAGTAAACTACAGTAACACCGTATTTGATAACGCTATAAAAACTCTATAAAATAATGTGACTTGGCACAGAACAAGTTTACAGCACAGTACAAAGATAAATGCTGACCATGGCTTTAGAAGCATAAATTGCCTTACACTCAATTTAAACACAAGCTGTCTTTAGCCCTCTAAGCTGGTTCATACAGAAATGTAGAGATCCAGGCTCAGAACACACAGCTTCATTAGCGAATACATATGCAGGACAACTAGAGAAGACGTTTTACAGAGGATGGATTTTTAGAAACATCCCATCAGACATCCCATCATATTCACAACGTGAAATCTAGAAAATAATATTACGTAACCAAAATCCGCAATATGGAAACAGAACCTGTGTAATTGTTGATAGATGATGTACTCGTAACATTTTTTCGAGACGAACTACAACATTTAAAAAATGACTTGTATGTACTTGATATCTCTAATCAATCCACGGGTCCCAGCACAAAACGAAAGTAAAACGCATACCGTTTCGCGCTTCTTATTAGTTGCTCAGAAGTAATTTGACCGTATGAAATGCATAATATAAACCTAGAAACATATACGTGAGCAGTACTTAAGCACTGTAGTATCGGTGTTAAGACATACCTCTCAAATACTGTAAATCAAGTTAAAAATATCTCAAGACCGATTCTGGTTGTAATGAAACCATGCAAAGGAGTTTTTATGTCCGTTGCAGTTCTTTTGCAACATGAATATAATTATATCGTTATTAATTTCTTGAGATACGCGATTCCATATTATATTCCCTTTTAATCAAATTCTAAAAGTATGCTTGTTGACTCCGGTATCACGTTAGTTAAAGACTTCGAAGCTTACAATGTTTAGGGAGAAATGGAATACCGGTGTGTATTTTTTTCTTTAAAGTACCGAGACCAGCCATATACTGTATGTTTATGTTAAGATTTCCCTTCAGTGGTAAAATTAGATATGAATATTCAATACTTAAACGGGCACAGTTAAGACATTAAATATACATATACATATTGTATACAGTACAGTTTGCATATGGTAATATGTTTATGTTACGCGATTAAAAAATAAATAAATAAAACTGGAAGGTCCAGCACCACCATTATGTTTATATGGTTGTTTTTGTTGGTTGGTTGTTATTATGGTTATTAATAATACGATCTATAGTTGAAATCTGAGCCTAAATAAAAAGAAAAAGCAAGTGATGAGGTTTATGAGCAATCTAATTACTTATTTGTTTAAAACGCTATATATAATAAAGTTTATTATTCATTTGCTGGACAGAGCGGTGAACATTATTATGCATAAGACAAAGATAACGATCCTGATCAGTTTAGAAATCTGTGTACGCTGTAAGGTTTTTACTTCTTAAACTTTTAAAATACACGTTTTGAATAGAAAGAAATCCTCTTCCTGGTACAGTATGTATAGCAAACCAGCACGTCTTTTTTCTCCAATCAGAGGGGTGTCAGATAGTGTCAGCCAATCACCATTCTGCGTTGGGTAGAAACGGGTGACTGTTCTCAGGCGGAAGATGTAAACAGCTTAATGTTCGTGTTAAATAATTTTTTTTAAATTCAATTAAACGGGCACAGTTAAGACATTAAATATACATATACATACTGTATACAGTACAGTTTGCATACGGTAATATGTTTATGTTACGCGATTAAAAAATAAATAAATAAAAATGAAAAGTCCAGCACCAGCTGGATTCGAACACACAACCTGCCAGCTGGTAGTCACGCACCTAGACCAGTAGGCTACAAGAAAGCTCACATGATCAGGCAGGCGAAACAGCCCTACACAGCCCTGCCGCAGTACACGGATATAATCATACCGTTATTAAATTCTTTAGATACGCGATTCCATATTATATTCCCTTTTAATCAAATTCTAAAAGTATGCTTGTTGACTCCGGTATCAAGTTAGTTAAAGACTTCGAAGCTTACAATGTTTAGGGAGAAATGGAATACCGGTGTGTATTTTTCCTTGTGATATTTTAAGCTCTAGTTGAATGATAGGTGTCGCATTTTAAATAATTTTCGTAGCTAGAAATTATGAAACCCCCTGTTAAAAGCAAAGAAGTTTTTATGCCTGTTGAAGTAAAACAAAATGCCTGACAAAGTATGGCTTGGACAAATTCCAAGTGCTTGTACAAATGTGCTAAAGAAATTATACTTTGAGTATACAGCTTGTCCAAAGTCATCCATTATTAATACTATTAGTAATATCTTCAGTAAAGGCTTTGATGCATAAATATTTCTGATAAAGGTAGTATGTACTTGTGTACTTTTGTCCAACTGAGCAATCTTGCTTTCATAAAATATACCAACATTTTAATGACTGATGATTAACATGCTGTAATACACAGTTCAAAATTAAAGGCTCAAATGCTGTACATGAGAGGTTAAGCTCCCCCTGGCGGTTTTACAAGGCGACGCCGGATAGTTAGTCACGTGACACACGTGAAATGCGTGATACCGCGTGATACTGCGACCCGCGAAATACCTCACCCATTTTGAATGGCTGCATCTGTATGAATTTGGAAGAGGGTAGATTCTCATTTTGGAGCAGAGACAGATGAATCAAGAGTGGACATCACCACAGAAATTACAAATGTGCAGATAGGAGCATACCTTAACTGAACAGGAACAATGGTTAAAATTATTATTATTATTAATAGAAGGGGGAAGGTGGGTGGGGGGGGGTCAGAGACAGAAAAGGTGGAGAAAGAGGCCGAGGCTGCAGCTCTAGGACAGAATGAGGTTGAATGAGCAGTAGAAGCATAAATCCTGTTGGCTCTGAGGCCACTGAAAGGTTGGTGAAAAAGGAGAGGATCAGTCAAAATATGATTATCCGTAGTGAGAATAGCTGCAGCTTTAGCTGAAAAGGCTTGGTGGTATTTATAAAATAAAGAAACACCATAACGAACAGAAAGATCAGCAATATAGTTCGTGTAGTGGTCCAACTGCTGGCGCCTAAGAGGGTAGATAGAACAAAAGACATCTCTGAAAATACAGAAAGACAAAATAAATTCGCAGAAGGTTAAACTTTTGAGAAGACGTGGGTCCCAGGATTTTGGAGTCACAGCAAGATCTCCACAATCCACTACTCGATGATCAATAAACTCAGAGCTGGGTAGGAAGAGAGAAAGGAGATTGACATCTTTACCTTCAAGAATCTTGTGGTGCAAATGAGGAGCGAGAATATGATGATGGACTGAAGCTGCAGCCTAAGAGCCTGAGCAGTAGCTGTGCTGAGGGTGAAATCTGACATGGTGATGGGTAGAGGGAGACTGGAGACGAGCGGGGCTGAAGCAGGATGCGGAGCTGTATGGAGGGAATTTTGAGCAGACAGGAGTTAATGTTGGGTATTTGAGAAACTTGCTGGGAAATCTGAAGAGAAAGGGTATCTACTAGATAGCTTGGTAGCTGTGCAGGAGGAAAAGGAAGAGCCGAGCGAAAGAGGAGGAATCCGTTTTTAAGATACTGCAGTGGAGAGAGCAGGGAGCTGAACTGGTTCAGCTGAGACTGAATCGCATAAAAGTAGAAAAAGGCCTTAATGGTCAGACAGGTGGAATAGGAGTACATCTGCTGAACAGTGATTTGAGGAGCTTTAAAGGAGGCCAGTCTTTGTAAAAGAGACGAGTCGGCGTATCCGAGGTGGTGCGGCAGTGTTTTGACCAGCTTAATGCGCAAGGCTGGATGGGAGAAGCAGAAACATCGGAGAAGGGGGAGAGAGGTGGATTAGGTTGAAAACTAGGAGGTTGACAATGCGAAACAGCAGAAAACAAACTGGAGGAGAGAAAGGCGATCTGGGGATGGCAGAGAATTAGGAATGCGAGCCATTATTGGTCTGGCACTCAAGAGACTTGATTTCAAAACTTTAGACGAGTATGTTAGTGTAGTTAGGGTTTAAATAAGAAAAGAAAATTGAATGATAGAGAAAGGGGTGGAGCACCCCCAGCTTCTCCCCTCGAACCCCACCTATCAGTTTCCATATAAACACAAAACAGGCGAAAAGATTATATTTTGTATTTCATTTCTAGATTGCACCCAGCTACAAGTTTACTGATTTAATAAAAAGTCAAACAAACATTGAACTGTGTGATTCTGTATGTTTGAACTTCGCAATATGTGTAAAAAAAGACTCACCAACAATGACAAATTGTGAAATCTCAAAAGTAACAGCTGCCATACATTTTTATGTATAGGTCTTTCCCAGACATCAAAGGGGAATAATCAAGGTCTTTCATATTCTGCTATTTCTAGTTCATCACAGAGATGACTGATTATTAAGTACCTTGGAGAATTCATTCACTTTTCTATTTCTGAGGGATGCTAACAGGTAGCAAGAGAAAAAAATGAATTATTTTTAGTTCCTCAAGAGTACTAGACGGCAAGCTTGTACCTGTTAAACCATCAGTTGTTAGATAGCTTTCTGAGGCAGGAAACTCTACCAAAACTACCTAAAATGTTCAGGTAATGCAGAATTATCACCATTTTTACCAATCATTCCAAATCATGCATGATGAACTGTATCTGAATGTGATGGGCTCCAGGTCATTAGAGGGAAGGATCCTCAGAAAAAACTAAAAACATTTAAATTAAAATGGAGGGGAGGCTCTGAAGAAAATCTGCAAGGGAGCAGCATGAAGAAAAACAAAATGTCAAAAAACACAGCAATTATATTCTTGTACTGAAATACTAGGAGTATTGGAAACAAAATACAAGAGATTGAAATTATAATGCTTTAGTAGACAATTATAAAGTAATTGTTATCACTGAATAACATTTACAACAGCAGTTGAAATGCAACACTCTAAAAGACAATAAAGAAGAGATGGAAGAGATGAAGGTGAAGCCCTCTACATTAAAAAGCTCATTCAAGCACAGACAATTAGCTTAGATGGACCTAAGTTCTATGTTTCAGATTTCTAAAAAATATTTTAAATGAATAGTATTTGGAGTATGATATAGACTACCTTATTCAGATATTAACAATACAGCAGGCTTACAGTATAAAGTGAAATAAAAAGTATGCACTGTATATAGGAAAATAAATGGGAGATTTTAAATTAACCTCATATAGATTGGGAAAATCAAAAGTTCTGTTAGCAGTTCAAAAATAAATGTGAGACATGACTCAGAATTATTTTCTTAGTAAAAGTCCTCCTTCCTAGACGGCAGGAAAAACCTGACCTAACAAGAAGAGGTGTGCAGTGGTGATTCACTAAGTATGAGTGTTTTACAGGTGATTGAAATGGCAGACAGGATTTTAACAACAAAGGGTTACTTGTTTTCAGTATTTAATGGTGTCATTTTGGGAGTTTCTGTTTTTAAAATATTCTCTAATTAAACAAATTACACAAAATGTTCAAAAGTGGACAAAATGATTATAGACCAAAACCATCTTAAAGAATTATTTAGTTGGTAAAATGCACTATATGAATATTTCACTGAGATATTTACCAAGGAAGGATAACATTTCTCAGGCTGAAGAAAAACAAAAGTCTATAGTAAATAATGTTCAAATAGAAGAAGCAGAAATGTTGGAGGTACTAGAAATAAGTAAATAAATCAAAACATCAGGGTCTGATGATTTTCTAACTATTGCACTTAAAGCAGCAAGAGACATATGCCATTAATAAAACTCATTTAACAGTTACTCAAGACAGCGATAATTACCATTGCCTGAAATGTAGCACCCATTCATAAAACCAAACAAGTGACATGACACAACTAAACCAAGGAACTATTCATCTATAAATCTTAGTCCTATTACGTGCAAGGTAATTGAAATAATGATTAGAACTGCACTACAGGATCATTTGTTTGGCAATAGGATTCTAAAACTGGCCACGTGGATTTTAAAAGGTGAGTCTTTCTGAACTTACTTGCCACAGATCTTTGATAAAGCAACAGCAATAATGGAATAAGTAAAGGTTTATTCCATGCTGAAAAGAGGAGAAAAGAAACACAACGTTTCGAAGAAAAAAACCAACACAAAATTTCGGCTTTAAGCATATTGATGGATATACTGTAAGCTTGCCCAAATTATTTGAAATATGCTTTATCTAACTAGAAAAAGAGCTTTATTAGGTGTTTACCCATATTTTGTTTAACTACATCAAAAGCACTGTTTCCAATCTATCATATTGAAAAGTTATACATCTGGATACTAGAAACAGGAATAAAATGAAGAATTAATACAGACTAAACCTGGGGAGAACACTTGAGATATCCAAGCTGTTAAAGGAGTACCATAAAGATGCAGCCATTCAAAATGCGCGGGCGATACCGCATTATTTTCCGGTACGCTGTACGCAGTCTACCGCAAGTAACCAGTAAATACCGCGAGTTACCGGTAAATACCGCTAGTTACCGTAAATTCTCCTATAATACGACAAGCAAAATAATAGTATCCGGAATTTCCGCAAGGTGGAGCTAATAAAGCTCAACCTCTCATGTTTGAGCTGTGGCCATCAAAGTCTTTAACGGAGATATTACTAATAGTATTAATAATGAATGACCTTGGACAAGCTGTAAGTGTAAACTCAAAGTATTGCCCTGGTCAACATTCTTTTTTTCATTGACCGTCTTTGTAAAAGTAACACCACAGCATTTCGCAATCACTCATTTGTTTCCAATCATGCAAAGTACAGTAATTTTTGAGAATCGATTCACCATGCCTTTCACATGCTCATAAAAGAGATTGATTTAGGAACATAAACATATTACTGTATGCAAACTGTACTGTATACAGTATGTATATGTATATTTAATGTCTTAACTGTGAATGAATATATATATATATTCATATCTAATTTTACCACTGAAGGGAAATCTTAGTAGCTGAGCATAAAAAGAATAGGAGCATACTGCAACGCGTGTGAAGGCCATAAACGATATTAATTTTGGAACATAAACATACAGTATATGGCTGGTCTCAGTACTTTAAATAAAACATTCACGAAACATGGTTTCATTATGACCAGAATCGGTCTTGAAATATTTTTAACTTGATTTACAGTATTTGAGAGGTATGTCTTAACACCGATACTACAGTGTGTAAATACTGCTCACGTATATGTTTCTAGGTTTATATTATGCATTTCATACGGTCAAATTACTTTTGAGCAACTAATAAGAAGCGCGAAACGGTATGCGTTTTAGTTTCGTTTTGTGCTGGGACTTGTGCTTTTAACAATGTCGCCGTGGATTGATTAGAGATATCAAGTACATACAAGTCATTTTTTAAATGTTGTAGTTCGTCTTGTAAAAATGTTACGAGTATATCATATATCAACAATTACACCGGCAGAGAGGGGCGTATTTGGGTACCGTTTCATAAAACTTTCATGCTTAAAATGTTTAGGGAGAAATGGAAGACTGGTGTGTATTTTTTCTTTAAACTATCAAGACCAGCCATACACAGTACAGTTTATGTACATACAGTAATGTTTATGTTCCTAAATTAATATCGTTTATGACCTTCAGATGCGTTATGCTCCTCTTCTTTTTATGCTCAGCTACTAAAATTTCCCTTTAGTGGTAAAATTCCATATAAATATTCCAAACTAAGCGGATTAAAATGTGCACAGTAAAGACATTAAATTATTAAATCTTTTCACTACCAACCAATGCACCACGAGTGCCCCTGTCGGTCATTTTGGCCAGCCAATCACTTAACCGTGGTGCCCTCCGGTGCCCTGCGGGTAGGTTACTGTACCGTGGGTTTTTACCGCGCATTTTGAATGGCTGCATCTGTACAAGATAATATAACACACAACAGAATGTTGAACAGAAGCAGTGAGTTACTGAAAACAAATGGATTTAAAAAAGAAACACATATATACTGTAGTATAAGTCATTTATCCAATTTTTGAATAAACTGTATGACTTCTGTCAAATGAATCTTTTGTGATGAGCATTTGTTTTATACATGTCTGCCTGCAAACAACTGATAGAATTCCACACTACATATATTTTGTTCCACAACTCCTCAAGCATGAAATACTTTTTCAACCCATCTCCTTCTATCACAAAAATCACCATCACTGTTAGCTGCAGCTATCTATGTGCCTTGCAGATAGCTTGTGTTAATTTTCACAGTTTTGTGGACTGGATAGCTGCCATGATTGACAATGACATTTGGAGCTTTTCACCTCTGGGTCACCATTCAATTTCAGTCTTCATCAGCAGTAAATAAAAGTCATTTATCTGTCTCAATTCGTAAGTGAAAAAAGACTGTTGGTCTCGTTCAGAGAAGTTTGTACCCTCTGTCGTTACTTTCCCAAAAAACCAAATGTTGCACATAAAATGGACATTTATTGTACTGTAAATCAATATAGTGGTCACACATATATTGTGAATTATGTATCTTTGTGGTGTTACTGGTACTTTATTTGATTTGGTAAAGGTACATGAGCTAAACATGGGAATCTAGTATTTCTTTTGGGATAATAAGAAATCAGCACCAGGCAACAGTCATTGTTCTTTTCCAGTAATATTCCATGCACCAATACTCTTATTTCCTTCACTGCTGCTATTATTATTTTTTAATGTTTAGTTCAATATAAAAATATTCTAGTAGCAGGGGAAACTAAAACTGGAAAAGCAGTTAATTTAAGAATGTTTAATCCAAGAATATGCCAATATAGAAACCTACACCTGGTAAATTCACAGGACAGTAATGTATGTTGTGTTTTGCATGAGGCATATCTACTTGAAATAAAATATCTGGAGAACTGCACCGAAGACGTTAATTGTATGGCAGAAATCAGTAGGATTACTGAATATATCTTGCAACACTTACTTATATTGTGTATCCTATACAGCATTATTGATAGATATCTCTTCAAAGGTCAAACATTTATGCTCCGTCAATCTGAAAGAGAAGAAAAACGTTTTTGTAGATTGGAATGGTGAGAAAATAGAGAGTATATCATGTTCAATTGTTAACATAAAGGAATGAAAAAATCCACTATACATCTTTAATATATAAAGAAAGATGTAATAATAAGGTCACTGAATACTTTTGTGGAACTGAATCAGTCATGGACACTGTGCAGAAGTGAAATTGATTTTCCGAAGAAGTGCCAGTTCATCATGCCATGAGACACTTGCTATTGATTTTTTCTCCTTGTTTGTTTGTAATTTTGTTACCTCTGAACAGGGTGCTGACTTAGATCCCGTCACATGTTGCATGCTTACATGATGAAGAATTACTTGATCAAAGAAATAAAAAGTTCAGGTAGCCTAATGTTGAGATTATTTTCAGCTTTGATTAAATGTAACCTGCTGTGTGTGCCTTTGTAACTTAATTACATTCCAACAAGAAAAATCATAACAAGAGTTATTTTACTTCCAATGGAACAAATTAACAGACCTGTGTTGTGGTAACCACTCCACACAAGTCACACAAGTACTTTTAACATTTTTCCTGTCGATTAATTGGTAACCAGCATAATTGAATATATTTGTTCCATGATTTCCTTTACAATTAAGCCTTTGTGAGCATTGATTATTTACAGAGTTTTATTTTTCTCATTTGTAATCAACAATAACATGTCAGAAGCTGAGTGTTTCCTTTGATTATATGCATTATATTGATTATATGCATTATATTTATTTCAATACAACCTTGCTGGAAGCACTTAAAGGGCACATTAGGAGGAATTCAAGATATGAGTGAATGAGTAGCAGTTTTTAGTTTCAGTAAACGGTGCCACCTGGTCTTTTCAGATCTCAGACGTTAAACAAGGCTGGGCCTGGTAACTACTGTCTGGAGACTTCAGACCCTAATTAGATTAAAAATATTGTTATAATAATAATAATAATAGCAATAATAATAATAGTAACAATAATAATAATAATAATAATAATAATAATTATTATTATTATTATTAATAATGATAATAATTATAATAAATAATTGCTTACACTTTTATAGCGCTTTTCTGGACTCTCCACTCAAAGCGCTTTACAGGTAATGGGGACTCCCCTCAACCACCATCTATGTGGAACTTCCACCTGGATGATGCGATGGCAGCCATAGTGCGCCAGAGTGCTGACCACACATCAGCTATCAGTGGGGAGGAGAGCAGACTAATGAAGCCAATTCATAGATGGGGATTATTAGGAAGCCATGGTTGGTACGGGCCAATGGGAAATTTGGCCAGGACACCGGGGTTACACCCCTACTCTTTTAGAGAAATGCCCTGGGATTTTTAATGACCACAGAGAGTCAGGACCTCGGTTTTACGTCTCATCCGAAGGAGTTAGATTTGCTCAAATAAATACCCATTTTCATTAGGAGATTTAGTCTTTCTTATGAACCAAAAGACGTTTCTGATGAAGTGTAGATGAAAATATTCAGGGTTATAGTATCCCTAAACTGTAAGATTGTGAATCGTTACAGGTACATCCTGTGAATATCCTCTAAACAAACAATCCTCTATGCTAAAAATTAACTAAGCAAAATCAATAAACTGTAATACTGATACTTTAGCACATTATGATAAATAGTGTGTTATTAAATGTGGATCTTAATCAAGACAGAACACTACATTATACAATAGAGGTGTCATACTGAGTTCCTGGATAGTCAAAAGATACATTTGTTTTTTTCATTAAAGCTTTCATATTTGCTAATACGCTAGGTTTACAGTGTTATAGTAGTGTATTATACTTCAAATATAACTTATTGTCTTCTTTTAGGGACCTTAAAAATTGTTAAATGCTGTCAAAATGAAGCAGCAATTAGATCAATTAATTGTAATTGACAATTAAAGTTGGAACAAAATCTGACAGGCCTTATGCCCTTTTGATATTTAATATTTAGCTGAAACTACAATATTTGTGGCTTAAAAAGTGAGGCCACTCTTAGGTGGTTAATATTAAAATATGTTACATTTAAAAAAATGTGTGACATTAGAGCAACTTCAAATGTTATGATTTCATGTGTTAATCTGTCATCACAACTCAAGGCTAATAACATAATGAACTAAAGAAACTTGAGTCCAGAAGTTCACTATTTCAATTTTGAAAGCAGACTTGGAAGAAATTATTGCTTAAAATAGATTATAGAATGTATTAAAGTAGAAAGGGACAACATTCATATATAATCTGTTGAAAATGGCTGGTAACCATTTAAAATAATTCTACCTGAAGCACAGAACAGATTTACAGCAAGAGTGAGTGAAGGCTGAAAAGCAGTATTCCTGTAGTATGAATTAACAAATAAAAACTAGTATCAAGCTAAAGAAAAAGAATACAGTGAATTGCATGCGTAAATAAAAATGAAACTAGAAAGGCTAAGAGATAGATTTAGGACAACATTGTAATGGAGGATAAAATATTTATTTTCTCTCTCTGTTGTTATTTTTATCTGGTTACACAAATAATCACACCAACCAAACAATAGGTGTACACCTTAATTAGGAGTTCAAAAAATAGTTTTTAAAGTATTTGATTATCAGTATTTAATTCATTAAAAATATTACAAGAAAATAAATCAAGGCTCAATAATAAAACGCCAATAATCCCTTACTTGTACTAAGAAATATCAAAAGCATTTAAAGCCAGATTAATTTAATGAGGAAATCATATATTGCCTGTCTTACATTTTAGAAGTTTCACATTTACCAGTAAATGAAATCATTTGATAAATTATATGGAGTTTCTGATGATTAAATCTTAAAGTAAATATGACAAGTTTAATACAGAGCTCTGCAACAAGCAACGAGTTCAATTGTTCATTTAATGGCAACAACTTTTTTATACAAATGAAAATGCCTTTGCAAACTTAGATAAATACCAATAGTTAATTAATGGAAATTAGATTTGTAGGACAGTCAATGAAAGATGACAAATTATTTTCTATTAAATAATAACAAATGAGAAAAGAGATATTTTGTATTCAGGGGTATTTTGTCTTAGATTTCTAACAGGAAAGGTGTATAAACCAAATTCTATGCTTATTAGCATTTACATTTACCATGCATACAGCTTTCTGATTATACAAGGATAGCATGATCACATCTTTGATTTGTTTTTTCTTCTTTGAAACTTGAACATTATGGATTAAACCTAAAAAAGTGTATGGCCAGCAGCCATATCACTCTGCAACTTACAACTGGCAACCCACTGAAGCTAAGCAGGTGTGAGCCTGGTCAGTACCTACTGTAGATGAGAGACCTCCTGGGAAAAACTAAGGTTGCTGCTGGAAGAGGTGTTAGTGGGGCCAGCAGGGGGTGCTCACCCTGCAGTCCATGTGGGTCCTAATGCCCCAGTATAGTGACGGGGACACTATACTGTAAACAGGCACTGCCCTAGGGATGGGACATAAAACCGAGGTCCTGACTTTCTGTGATCATTAAAAATTGCAGGGCGTTTCTCTAAAAGAGTAGGGGTGTAACCCCGGCGTCCTGGCCAAATTTCCCATTGGCCCTTACCAATCATGGCCTCCTAATAATCCCCATCTATGAATTGGCTACATTACTCTGCTCTCCTCCCCACTAATAACTGATGTGTGGTGAGCTTTCTGGCACACTATGGCTGGTGGATGCTGCACATTGGTGGTGGTGGAGGGGAGTCCCCATTACCTGTAAAGCGCTTTGAGTGGAGTGTCCAGAAAAGCACTATATAAGTGTAAGCAATTATTATTAGTTAAAGTGCCATTAAATAAAGTGTTGAAAATTCTATTTCCATACTGAGCAAATTTTAGACTTGTACATTACGACTGGTAGAATCATAAATTCATATGGAAATCACGAGGCTTTTTAGTAAAATAAAATAATCATAAAAAGTACAATTATAATTTAACTGAATTAACATTAGATAAAATGTAAATTCATAATATATGCAATCAGAAGGTATCCAATAGAGATCCAAACTTAATAATGCAAAATGGAACCAAGTTCAAAATCACTGCTTCCAATGTTTATATAGCAGCCTGTCTCCTGTCTTTAGACACCAGTTTTTATTCTTCAGCTTTTCACTGCATATTTCAAGTTTAATGACCAGGCTCATTAACTGCAATTCAAATATGTTTCACTCATTACAAGGTGCATTTGTAGTCAAACCTTTTCTTTTTCTCTAGTTTCAGTATTTCATTGCTGCAATTTTGGGGGGCACATAAACAATGCAGTGCAAATCCACTGAGTAGCTGTTACTATCTTTATCTGCTTAAACTCCCTGTCTGCATTTTTGCATTATCAGGGCCAAGTGAAACCTTCTTGAAACATCATCCATCATATTCCCAATGAAAAAATAAAGGGACCACATAGGCAGCTTTATGCTTCTACACCAATGAAATAATGTGTATGTATATGTACTTCATTTTCCAAGTCTTTTTATATATGTAACAACTTTTTACAACAGTGTAGCATTGCACTGGGAGATTGTTAAAAAAAATCTTATAAATTCTTATAATTCTGCAGACATATTAAAAATTTGTTTTAACAAAAAAATCAATGAGTCTGATTAATATTATGTATTAAATATTACACATTGGATACATCATGTTTCTCAAAATAATAATACATTTCAATATTATATTGATATTCATCATTCACTTTTACAATCTGTCATTCCTGTGTGTTTTAGGAAAACTACAATTATACCAGTGCCAAAGAAAAATACTGCAACCTGTTTTAATGATTACAGACAAGTAGCTATCACATCTACTCTAATGAAATGTTTTGAAAGGCTGGTCATGAGGTATTAACACAATGGTACCTGAGTACTTTGACCTCCAGCATTTTGAATACCAGCATAACAGGTCCACTGACAATGCTATTTCCCTGCCTCTTCACACTGGATGATAAAGACTCATATGTTAGAATGCTATTAATTGATTACAGCTCCGCTTTAATACTATAGTTCCATCCAGACTTGTCAGCAAGCTAAATTATCTGGGTATCTGCTCCTCTCTTTGCAGCTGGATTCTAAATTTCCTGACTGGCAGACCACAGACTGTGAGGGTTCTTCCATGATGACTGTCAATATACAGTAGGTGCCATTCAGGGCTCTGTGCTTAGCCCCCTGCTGTTTTTTGTTTACCCATGATCGCATGGTCAGACACAGCTCCAATTCTATCTACAGATATGCTGATGACACTACCATCATTGGCCACTAGTAAGGATGAGACATCTTACAGGGATGAGGTCAGGAACCTGGTGGAGTGGTGCCATGACAATAATCTCTCTCTCAACATCAGCAAAACCAAACAGCTTGTTGTTAATTTCAGAAAAAAGGGTGGGCTTCACAGCCCTATTCACATCAATGAGGTAGCTGTAGAGATGGTAAGCAAACTTCTTTCTGCAAGGGGTCAGATTATTGAAATCAACCTCTACCACTGACTCAAACTGTTTTTTTGTACACTCTTGTGTTTTATTCAAGTTGTGTATTATTTAACTTTGATGTTGTACACCCTGTTGTTTTGTATTTAGGTTTGGTGTTCCTTTGGTGATTGTATTGGGACATATTTGCAAATAAGCACTTAATTGCACTTATGGATATGACAAATAAACTGAACTGAATTATATAAAATAAATTAACAATTGGGCAGCATAATGGTGCAGTTGGTAATATTGCTGCCTTGCAGACATGGGGTCCTGGGTTCAAATCCCAACCTGGGATATTATCTGTGCTGAATTTGTATGTTCAACCTGTAGTTGTGTGGGTTTCTCTGAGGTGCTATGGTTTCCTCCCACAGTCCAAAGAAATACTGGTAGGTTAATTGGCTCCTGGGAAAATGTGTCTACGATTATAAAACTGCATTTGTAGTGTTTAATGATAATTAATTCTGAAAAAAACTAACTTGTCTACTTGATAAAGCTGTCTTCATGTCATGTCCACTGAAGAACTAGCCACACTTCAAAAAGTTTGTGGGTAACAAATGCACAATATTGGAGGACAAAAATTGCACGTTTGAAAATGGAAATGAGTGAGCGGAGATAGAGCGCTTCCTGTGGTTGTGGTTACAACACCTGGTATTCTCACATCCAAGTACTAACCAGGCCCGACCCTGCTTAGCTAAGCTATGTTCTTCTCCCATAGCTGAAAAACAACAGAAACGAAACTGATCCTGAAACTAGGTTCACACCATCCCTCTTTTCTCAATGACCAATTTATTTTCGTGTAAACTCTCTATTCTCATGCAGGCTTTGACTTCACACCTTTCTTCACTTTGTGTCCTCTCTGCCTCTCTGCCCCTCCTGCCTCCTCCCCTCTCTCAGCTTTTGTTCTTCTGTGCTATTTAATCTTTGCTGTCTGCCCTTTCTTTCTCACACCTGAAGAAAGCTTCACAGTTAAAACGTTGTGTTTTCCCTCTTCTCTTTTCAGCATGGAATAAACCTATTACTTGTTCCTTTGTAGACTACGCATGCTGACGCAACTACCCACCTGAACTACTTTAATGTATTATAGATGATGATGAAAATAATACACATATATAGTATTTGCTATTTTGTTTTTTGTCCCGGTAATGATGTTTAACCTGATTCTATTTAATTGAGTGATTCATAAAAACATTTATATAAACATTTTGTTATCTTGAAATATTGTGGAAACATAATTTTTTAAGTCCTGAAAAAGACATATGGTTCTTTTATTAGGCATTTATGATTAGAATTATATCATATCATAGAACATGTGGCAATTAATGTTACTGTATCAATCTGATTTACTTTACACTCATTCATGTTCTCAGGAATATTTATTTATTGTAATAAAAATATTTAAATAATCTTGTACTTTCTAATTTGTGTTTTTTTTTAGTCCCCAAAGACAAACTTCTGTTGCAAAATATTAGCATCCTCACAACAGTGGATATCTACAAATTGTAGGAACTAATAATTAAATACCTTAAAAGAAAATCTTCTTTTTCTTTCCTTGCCCTAGTTAACTTGCATGGTGCTAATTGTATTGTGGAATATATTAAATATTACATACTTTAAAATACATTCTGTGAGGTCTTAATTAAATTCACAAACATCCATCAAATTCTGCATTTCTGCTACTTCATAACAGAGTAATACTCCAATTTGAAATAATTTTCATAGATACCTGTAATATTGATATATCTATAGAAACATAGCTAATACTGTTGATTCCAATACTCATTTTTACAGTTTTTAATGCCTATAATTCAATTTATTGCATGTGTAAGCACATGAATGAGATCACTATTATGGTATTATAGCTTACCCTGTATCAGAGTAGTTTTTCCATTGTTAGTGGAGGATATTTTCTTTACTTTTTACATTGTTTTTATTACTATTATAAATGTAGTACTTCTCCACTGTAATAAAGGTTATTATAGTACAGTAATAACAGAGAAGAAAATAATTTAAGTGTACTTACTCCCTTCCTCTTCAACCAGCTTCTGTTCTTTATTTAATTTTCTACAATTTTTTTGCTATCCTTTCCCATGAAAACTGATGCTGTGATAACCTAGGATGCCACTGAGGTTTTATTTGTTTTTTTAATTTTGCTGCATGACATCACAGGCCTTACTCTCATAACAGGTCTAAATACAATGTATATCTAATGCTTTCCTCTTGGAAACTGAATAACTAAAACATAACCTATGATGTATGGCTACATAAACATGTTACATCTTTGTTAATAAAGCTATGACTGTAACACAGAGTCCAATGGAGAGAAGTACTGTTAATCTCTGAGATTAATTTATGCAAGTGGGTGCCAGTGTTTAGTCTCCCACAGTGCAGCCTGTAAATAGGGGATTTTTGGCCACAAATGAAGAAAAAGTGTTCACTAATCATTCAAGGCTGTAATGTAATGTCATCACATTTAAAATAAAAAATAACATTTTATATCGTCAGTCTTCAGTGTTTAAGGGTATAGCATTGTTTATTATCATTTGAATGCTTTAATGAAGTCTTTATAGGTCTCTCATATATCATCTCTCTTCTTTTCCATTCCCTTGGTGTCCAGCATGGTCTATACAGCTACTTCTTTTCAACAACAGCCTTGCCAAGCTGGTACTGAAGAATTTCCTCTTGTATACATCTATCCTTCATTTTCATCTCAGTACTGAACATTCTATACGGAAGCTTGATGAAGGAACTCATCTCTTGCCTGACATTTTCCAGCTCTGCCTAGAAATTGTCACTCTTTTTCTAAATCTTTGACTTTTTGCTCACTTCTTCCAGACACCTCAATATGTGGTTGGTCTCAGCCTAGCTGGATTGTCATATCTCTCAAAAGCAAGTACCTTGCTCTCCAACCTATTTCTTGCTGGGAGTAGTCTTTCTTTGCTCTTTTATATAAATTTCTAGGGCCTCTTGTGTCACTGTCATCAGGTCCCTTTTTATTTGTTGTGGCTCTGCTTCCAGCTGCGCTTTCTTTATTTTCCCTCTTGTTATTTTGGTCATACTCCATAAAATGTGTACATAATTGGGCAACCTGAAGTTCAAAAAGTTTCAGTCCCTTCTCTAAGGCTCTTGTGGGCATCTCCCAGTGTAAGTCCAATATGGTAATGAGGGCTCTCATTAGGTTTGTATACCATCACTGAATGGCTTCCATACAGTGACTTTTATCTGCTTCCAAAAAGTTCTACATTGAAGGAAGATGTTTCCTACCCTCTCTCTAAAACCACAAAGGAGTTCTGGGATCATTCAATTATTCTTTATCTAAAAGAAAATATTTTTTCCCCAAAAGCTTGAGCGTAAAGTTCTTTTTGGGGCTTTTAAATGACTTCTTTAAAAGCTCCAAAACAAGAGCTCTCTCTCTTAAACTTTTTCAACATTCACAAAATTCTTATTTCCACCTGTTACACAGATGGATGCTTTCTTCTCTCTCTCTAGTGCAGTTTACACCTTGTCTTACACCTACAGTTTTCTGGGAAATGTAGTTCAGACAAGAGCTGTCAACTTCTTTAAGTATTAACTCATTAAATCATTGTGTAACGAACAGTTCTTTCCGGACCCTATGCGGACGACACAATCCGACGAAGTGGGGGAACACTGGGGAAACGTCATGCAGGAAAACGGGGCTGAAGACAGGGGGTCGTGTCCAAGGTGCGCTGGTGCACAGGGGAGGTGTGGCCGAGGCGAACAATCCAAGAGTAATCCTTAGGGAAAATCCAAAAACACACGAGAAAGTCCAAAACCAGGAGATCCATCAGAACAAGAATTAAAAACCACGAAGACCGGGTCGGAACCGGCGGACAGGGACAAGGAACAGGGGTTAAAACCTTAACGGGACCAGGCGCTTCCTGGTCCCGGACTCGCACGATATGGAAATCAGATGCAGAGCCCGGATGAGCGCCAGCGCATGGCTTTTAAGGTGGGCAGTGAATGGGAAACAGGTGCAGGGAATGAAGTCTTTAGTGAAAGGGCTGGAGCACCCTTAAGGAGGGGGAACTATAGTCGTGACAGTACGCCCCTCCTTTTCAGGGCGGCTCCGAAGCCCTAAGAAAAAAAAAGGGAGAAAAAAAAAAACGATGGAATCCAGGCTGCCAGGGTGCCGTCCGCGGGGTCCAGGTGTTGGCTCTGCATTCTGTAACGAACAGTTCTTTCCGGACCCTATGCGGACGACACAATCCGACGAAGTGGGGGAACACTGGGGAAACGTCATGCAGGAAAACGGGGCTGAAGACAGGGGGTCGTGTCCAAGGTGCGCTGGTGCACAGGGGAGGTGTGGCCGAGGCGAACAATCCAAGAGTAATCCTTAGGGAAAATCCAAAAACACACGAGAAAGTCCAAAACCAGGAGATCCATCAGAACAAGAATTAAAAACCACGAAGACCGGGTCGGAACCGGCGGACAGGGACAAGGAACAGGGGTTAAAACCTTAACGGGACCAGGCGCTTCCTGGTCCCGGACTCGCACGATATGGAAATCAGATGCAGAGCCCGGATGAGCGCCAGCGCCTGGCTTTTAAGGTGGGCAGTGAATGGGAAACAGGTGCAGGGAATGAAGTCTTTAGTGAAAGGGCTGGAGCACCCTTAAGGAGGGGGAACTATAGTCGTGACACATTGTGTATCAAAAACAATAGGATGTGTTGTGAGAACAAAATAAGAGAAACATGCTTTTGATATAATCATTCTTCTGAGATGGTGAGATGGTGCATCAATATCTAATTAATGCACCTTCATCATAAAGTTCAGAAACCATCTCTTCAAGTTACAAAAATACTCTGATGTTATTAATTCATTTATGTGAATTCTTGGGTTTGTTATATGAGTTTAGCTCCATGTTTCCCAGGCGGAGTTCATATTAACAGCTAGTGATTACATGATTTTATTGACACATTTACTGACACAATACATTTTGGTATTTTTATCTGAAATAAAACCAGCAATATGGAATATAAATATATTGAAATATGTATATGTAAACTAGACAAAAATATGTGGAATGTCTTTCTGAGTAACAGCATTATTGAACATTAAAAAATCATTATTTTCCTTTGTTGAATGTAAAGCATACTTTCCATACTGCCATAAAGGAAACAATTTCTCACTTTACCAGATCTGTTGTGCAACCAGGCCACTGAGTGACTGTTGTACATAACCTTGTTGGGTACTGCACTTCAGTGGTGAATGCAGCCAATCTCTTTTGAGATCTTTGCGATGTAAAGTAGTATACAGTCCCCATGCAATGTATAATTAACTAAGACAGTTGTCACTATACATTTTTATCTTGTATTAGACTGGTTTCTAGCATTGCTTTACGAATGCGTAATATTAGGCTTAAATAATTTTAAAACTATATTTTTACATCTGTAGAAAAGAAGCTGTCCAATTGTATCCATGCATTACAGTACTGTAGACAGGTGGGGCAAAGGAGATGTTATTTCTTTCATTTACAACATAACATATATGGGTGTATGAATTCAAACATTTTTTTGTCTCAGCTTTTGTGTAAATTCTTTCACCATATTTTGTTTCAATTTGAGCACTGAGTTTTTGATTAACAACATTCATATTAAAAATGTGTAAACATAATTTACAATTCAACAAATGTGGTGTCATTGGAAAGGGGTGAATACACTTTCACTGTGGAAAAAAACATTACATGTAAATCAAGGGATGTTATGATAAAATTGTAGAATCCACATTTAGAATATTGTTTACAATTTTGTCACTAAAATACTGTTCTCTATGACTCCACACTTCAGATATTGTTGTAAAGGAATGTGACAGGAAGAAGGAACAAGAAAAGGAACATTTTACGTTCTACTTAATGAAGACTACAGGGTGTTCTGATCCAAGCATTCAAAATCCTCAAAGGCATTGACAAAATCAACCCAGTGGAAATCTTATAAATTAATAGTGAAACACACATGGAAACTATATGTAAACGTGTCACAAAATGACCCAAGCGCTGGCAAAAGCAGGTCTTTTTCCCCAAATGATGGTACCGCCATAAAGCACTCAGATTTATAAAAGTGCAATTTATTTACAGTGTTTCTGATACTCTTAATCCTTCACTTCAGAACATCCAACAAACCTTCTAGGCTAAGGACCAGCTTATATTGTTTGGAAGCCTGCCCACCCCTCAGAATCAACCATTATCTTAATTTGATTTTACACACAAAATATTTCACAATTCAGTCAGTCTGGTCACGGTGATTTCAAAAACAAAAGGAAAGGAAAAAAATGTATCAAAAAATAACATTTTACCACTTCTCTTTTACCCTTTCCCGAAGTAAAAGTAGAAAATGGACTCTTCCCATTGAAACATGCATGTGTTTTTTCTAAAAATATGCCTTTAGAACTAGAGGTTAGGTTTGGACTTTTGGAGCCGCCATAGGCTGACACTATAGCACAACAAGTCTCAAACCGCAATCAAACAAACAGTAAGTACCACACAAATTGAGAGCACTTTCCATTCACATGATAGCAACATAAAAACGGACAATATGTATGTATCTGGCCATCACTGTGCCTCAAATTAACGAATGGACACACAACAGCAGTCACCAGCCAAGCCCTGAGTTGGTTGGTGAAAATTGTGTGTGTGATTTTCCTGTGCTACCCATGCCTAGTGACAGAGTCCTCTGTCACAAAGTGTATTTAAAATAATGAGCAGGAAGCATTTCTTTAAACAAAGGATTGTGGGAACAAGGTACCCTCCTATGCTGTTGTAAGTGATACTCTGGTTCCTTTAAAGAAATGACTGGTTGAGATGATTGGATCAATTAGCTAATAACTACCGAACAAGACAGGTGGGCTGAATGGCCTTCTTACATTTGTAACCTTTGTCTTGTACTCATGATTTCCTGTTTAATATGCTGTATGAATACACAAGGCAGTGACTTCATAAACAATAGAAGTCAAGTTTCTGTTATTATTTTATTATTCAGAAATGTGCTCTGTAAAACAAACTGCAACAATGGCTAAGCTCAATTCAGGAGTGTGATACAAACATTCTAGAAATATTTAAAGGTATTTTACATATCTTGATACAACTTTATCTTTTTACACTCCTAACAGAATATTTGTATTGCTTTTGTAGCACATTTATCTAATAAAAAATATTAAATAAATGATTGTAAGCTTGAAGACTGACTTGCTGGAAGTGCAAGCTTTAAATGAAAGTTAGGAATGCCAAGAATTTAGATTATTCCAGATACTACAAGGAAAAAGAATAATGTGGGGTAATATTCATTAGTATGAACATTTTCAGAATAAATATGCACTCTCATATTCTATTTAAATCCAGCATTATTCACTCATAAAAGAACAGTGGTAATCATAATTTCAAATTGTGCATTTACTGTCCCCAGTTAATATAAATTAACAAAATCTTTTTAATACGTACCTCCCATGAAAACAAAGTTAATTCAAATAACATCAGTGCAGCCATCAAAGTTTTATTTGGGAAGGATTTTAAAAGTAATTCAGAAGCTAAACTAATTCTGGACCTGTTTTGTAAAATTAAAAAAGGTAAAGTGTCATGCTTAAATTAGTGTGTTTGTTTCTTCACACCACCACTGGCAAAGTTATAGAAATAAGTCACCGTTAAATATCCTTGACAGAATAATAATTATGTGCAGGTACACACGTGTGCTTCCAACTTTGTGAAAAGGAGGAAACAAGGAAAATGAAAAGGTGTGTTACTAGCAAACGTATAATCAGAGTACAACACATTTCAATAAATGCTATAATAAAACCCAATTAGTACGGTGTTATGGGGTAACAGGGTATTAAAATTTTAATTCCTTAAAGAGTGACATCTACTGGCATGTATGGATCCAATTTGGCAACAGTGCTTGGAAGTATACAGTATATAGCAAAGAAGTAAAGAAGGAATGAAGGGAATTGGGGAAAAAAAAAATTCCAAGGATTAAATGTGCGGCTAAATCAGGTTTTTCATTCTTCAGAATGAGGGCAGGATGTAGAACTACATTAAGTTTTGGCTGATCAACTAATTGCAATAAATAGCTCAGTAATAGCTTGCAGCTCCCTATTTGCCAAATGATTATTCATTTTATCATAGCAAACCTGTTATGTGCTACTAGGTTTGCAATTCACAATTGGGAAATGAATTGAAATGTATATTTAATCTGGAGGAAGGGCAGCGATAGTGGTCATGGTCAGTACACAGACGGATTGCAAATACAGTAGCAGTACATATAGTTCCATTGCATAGGAGAACTGATTTTGAAAAAGCCTTTAAAACTCCTATCATTTGAAAATGTGTGACCTGAACCATCTGAAAAACAATGAAATTGCATATTTTAAAATAAAAAAAAATAATTTTAAATTAGAATGTAAAAAAATGTTTAAAAATGTGATAAAAAGTTTAAAAACACCAGTACAGACTTTTTAAAGGCAGTGAAATCTTAAAACAGGAACAAGATCAGGAGTAACTAACTTTAAAATCTTTGTGTATTATTTTAATAACTTGTAGATTAAACATACAGTATTGGCTTACAGATCAAAATAAAATATTGTAACGCAACGGGGGCTCAGGCGGGCGCCCTTGCCGCATTAGGTCGGCCCCTGCACCGTCCGGGGCTCGAACCCGGGACTTCCGCGTCTCTCTGCAGCGACCTAGCCCCGTGAGCCAAAGAGAGATCTCTCCACAGCCCAGTAGCTGTGGTCCTGCTATCACAGGGGAGGGCGGTGACGTCACCCGCTCTGGTACGCCGGCTCTTACACACACTGCTTGTCGGCCGTAAGCGTTACACTCTCCCCCGCTTAAATTGCCGTCCCCGGCGAAGGGCTATCCCGCCCCGCTCTGACACCAATGTAACGCAACGGGGGCTCAGGCGGGCGCCCTTGCCGCATTAGGTCGGCCCCTGCACCGTCCGGGGCTCGAACCCGGGACTTCCGCGTCTCTCTGCAGCGACCTAGCCCCGTGAGCCAAAGAGAGATCTCTCTACAGCCCAGTAGCTGTGGTCCTGCTATCACAGGGGAGGGCGGTGACGTCACCCGCTCTGGTACGCCGGCTCTTACACACACTGCTTGTCGGCCGTAAGCGTTACACTCAAGGGCTATCCCGCCCCGCTTCTGACACCAATGTAACGCAACGGGGGCTCGGGCGGGCGCCCTTGCCGCATTAGGTCGGCCCCTGCACCGTCCGGGGCTCGAACCCGGGACTTCCGCGTCTCTCTGCAGCGACCTAGCCCCGTGAGCCAAAGAGAGATCTCTCCACAGCCTAGTAGCTGTGGTCCTGCTATCACAGGGAAGGGCGGTGACGTCACCCGCTCTGGTACGCCGGCTCTTACACAGTGCCTGTCGGCCGTAAGCGTTACAATATATATGGAAATGTTATGCTTTGATTATATTTATAATATATGAAGGAATTTATATGAATAAAATATCTGAATGTATGCTTTCATGACTATTTTACTATAAACCCAGTATCTGATATTATATGTATTTTATATGAAAATATTGCTGGTCAAACTGAGTACAGTAGTTCTAGACAGGTACCAGTTGTGTCTGATTTATGAGTAGTAGAAATTCAAAGTCTTTTACATGTTTCTTATTAACCAGTCATTTGGAAATTCCCTGTCTTCCTTCAATTTAAACAACTAACATCTGCACCTAAATGATAAATACTGAAATGCAAAGGACTAGGTGATTACAATAAAGAAAGTGCACACAGCTTTTGGCACAATCAATATCAATATTAATTCAGCTTGTTCCCGGTACATACTGTATATATTTAGCAAGCATATACACAGCACATTAACACAGTCATAGACTTCACAGTTCCAATCATATGTTCACACTTTTTTTCACAGTTTTCACTGTGAAAGCATATCATATGTATTTAGATCAAATCTTTTCTATGAACCAAATAACTGCATTATCATATAAAATCCTACATAAAAACAGTGATATACTCTACTTTAGTTTAATGCATATTTCTTAAGAACGATCTTTCGTTCTTGAATACTTTGTAAAATGTCCCTCTAGAATTCTGTTTTTCCATTAATAAAACAGAAATACTGTATATTCCATTAATTAAAGCCTTATTACACTGAATATTGCAAGACAAAATTGATCCATATATTTCTCAAATTCACCTCTATACAAAGAGCACCTTTTACAGAATATTTAAGGTAATATTTATTTTGGAATCTAGTATTTCTTATCTATTAAATTGAAAAACTCTAATAGTTTTCTCTTAATGTTTATTTTAATTTAACACAATGATCAGACATCGATCCATCCACATACCGTATATTCTAACCTCTTCATCAAACTCATGGCTGTTGGGGAGTCAGAGTGTACAGCCTGGGTGGGATGCCAGTCCATCACAGGTCACACACAGACACAGACATGTGCATACTGTATTCATACCAGGGTCAGATTTCTCAGAAGCCAGTTAACCTACCAGTAAGTTTTTGGACACTGGGAAGAAATTGGACTACCTGCAGGAAATCCACATGAATACAGGGGGAATATAAGTCCCTCTTGAATACTGCTAATCATTGTTTTTAAGGTTCTAAAAAGCAAATGTCCCACCTAACCTCACTGACTTTCTTCTTTTTCAAACTTAACCCCATTTTTAACATCAAGTCAATGTAATTTGCTGCATGTCCCCAGAACCAGCCAACATACTAAACTGTTTTCTCTGTCTCTGGTCCTCATTTGTGGAATAGCCTTCTCGATCATCTCAGACAAGCCGTTTCAACTGAGACCTTTAAGAGATCTTTAAAACCTTCTCTACCAGGATGTCTTTGAACTTCCAGTACTATAAACTAAATTCTTACATTTGCATTCTTAGATATTGTGAGTTCTATTACTTCTTTTTTTAGCCATTTCTGTATGAGAATCACATTGAGATTCATTGTAATGAAATGTATTTTATAAATTAAATGTATTATTATACATATTCATGATTCCTCACGGATCCAAAATTTAACCCTGAACCCTGAACCCCAGGGAAGCATGGAAGCAATGCTATTAACAATGCCATTGTGCCACCCATTATCAGAAATAAAATCAATCATTTTGAATATTAAGTCCTTGGTAGCACGTAAGTAAGTATGGTATTTAAGGGTCAGTAAGTTATTTTAGTGTGCTGTGCAGCTGTGCATGTTACATTTCAGTTTTTTTTACAAAACAGGCTTTAAAACTTCAGATTTTTTTAGTTATGCTACAGTATATGTGTAAAATAACTGACATCAGGCTGCTGTTTCACACTAGTGAACAAAACTAAATCAGGATACTGATAACTTTGTGTACTGTATATTAATGTTGTCAGTCAAAATACTGTGGTTTGCATGTTTTAAATACAGTACATTTTGGCTTACATTAGTAGGCAAGCTGTAATAAAATTAATATTAGCAGTGATATGTAACATACAGTGCAGAATCTAATTTAGTTAAACACAGTTATGAAATGAGAGAAGTGCTATGCAGGTTATTATAAATTAATTAACTTCTGCTACACCTACAAACTACATTATACAAAATGTGTGAAAGAATTATTATTTAAATAATTAGCAATACAAAGGTATACCTACAACCTGCTGTGTCAGTATCATTTTTAATAAGAATTTTACATGGCTGGTTTTCCTAAATTTGATTCCTAAATTACTTTATTAAGATTATTTATGGGAGGTTTTATGCAAAATGAAATTGAAAGCTTCTCTGGGAAGCTGAGAAAATGCCAAGTAATAAATTACAGAATAGTGAGGGCTATGAACTAAGGGAATTATTGAGGCTATCTGATCTCTGTCATTCTTAAAATGTAGTTTAATTAGTTCTTTGCTATCTGGGTAGTACCTTAAGTTGTTTCTATGTTGAACTGAGTATTAGAGCTCAAATTACACAGGGCATTTTGGGTTAAAGTTTCACCGTTAATCTTTTCATTTTTCAATATGAAGCTTGCCATTACTTAAAATATTTAGAAGAAAATCCTTATTTTGCAGAAAGATAAGGAAAATAAATAAAAAAATAATATGAGATGTTAAACCTTCAGAATATAACTCTGTCTTTACATTTATTCACCAAAAGAACACAGATCATCCAGATAATTTTGGATTAAGGACGAGTATTGCCTTTATTAGTTGAGAAACAATTAAGGCAATATTTTAATATTTATGGGGAGGGAAAAACACCAATGATAAATCCATAATTTTCAAATAGTGAAGGACCAAGGTAATCTGATGTATCTTTTATACAGGAGAGTTTTTTTTTGCTTTCATATTTACTAAAACAATTTAATGATGAATAGCAACATTCAAGATTCAGATATTTGAATACATTTAAAGTATATTGAGTTAGGTTAAAACACTTGGTTAGGGGGCAGCCTCCTGGCCATAGGAATACAACAAATTTTGTCAAGTTTTATCTCCACTTCACTTTTAGATTGATTTTGTACACTGTTAAGAAAACGTAGACTTTAACTTGGTATTAAAAGCAATAAAGTTCTATATATCATACCTTTAAAAAGCTATACCAGTGTTAAAAAAGGTCAGGTAAAGGTAATGCTTAAGACATTAAGCAAATAATTCCTAACTAAATTTCCTTTTTGATTTATTTTCCCTGATTCAATTACATGTTCAGTACACTTTCTATCAGAAACTTTTCTGACACATTCAATTTGCAGTTTAGCATTCTGTCACAAATGGAACATACGTATTTCTTCTTTTTTTCAAAATTAAAATTTTTCATGCTTTGATTATGTCTTTAATCAGTTCTGGACATTTTTTAATCTTCACATCCACCACCGTTACAAGTAGCACTTTCATGAGATACGCATTAAACTGTTTCTGTATCCTCAATATCATCACTCCCTGGTTCCAGTTTCTTATCTTTCTGATCATTTCTCACAAAGTAATATACCCATTCAGGCTTTGATATGATCTTTAATCCAGAAGTCTACATTTCACCTCCAAATCTCTTAGCAGCAGTGTTAGCTAAGTAATAACAACAGCTGATAAGTTTGCATCACTATCCTTCTCTTAAGTGTGTTATGCTTTATTAAGTTAATATCTTTACTTTCACTCTCATGTAGTAAATGGACTATATAAAGCATTAATCCTGCCGTGAAAAACCATTCAAATTTGTGAATCATTAGAGAGGCAACAGAAATATATGTAGCAAAAAATTACAATAGTTATGGAAGTCTTTGCCTCTTTTGAAACTTCTTTTTATTCAGCTTTATTATTGTTTCATCCTTCATAAGCTTTAGGAATTACACTTCAAGTACAAGCACAGGACATATCAAACTGTTTTAGATTACAAATTAAATGTTCATTATGAGGCTCAGCAAACATGGAAGAAACATAATTTGAACAAAACCAATACAACCTCTGATTTTGCCAACATTAATGCACCAGACACTATTCAAATAAACCACCCTATTTGCATTTTATATGATTTTTACTCTATTAACATGCAGTATCTTTGTTTTTATATATATATATGCATGCATTTGCATTCAAAATATTTACATATTAAACATTAAATCATTTTTGTTTTTATTCGCCACTTACACTTTTGTTTATTCAAAATATTTATTTGATGCCTTGCAGCTCTGTGGTCCTGGCCTCAATTCTGGACCTGGGTGTTATCTGCATGGAGTTTGTACTTCCTGTGTTTGTATGTGTTTTTGTCAGGGTACTCTGTTTTCCTCCCACAGTCCAAAGACAAACTGATAGGTTAAATGGCTTATTGGAAAACTGGCCCTGGTGAGAGTGTGTGCATATTTGTGTCTGTGTGTGCCTTGCAATGCATTGGCTGTCCAGGATGTATCTTCCCTTGTGTCTGTTGCTTGCCAGGATAGGCTCCAGCTCTCCGGTGACCCTGTTTGTGTTTAGAAAATGAATTAACCACATTTTCTCATGACCAGTTTCTGCTTTTATTTTTGCATTAGTCTGGTTCCCTTTAATTGTCAGGTTGATGATATTTTGATGAACACTGCGATTCGTTTGTAAATAGGATATGAAGTACAAATGACCTGTTGTAAATTTGCATATTCATAAAGATTTGGCATGTCCTTATTATATGAAGGTTTGGCAAGTCCTTATCACATTTTATCAAAATTTCAAACAGAGAAAAAACACTGCTGCAACTAAGCAGAAACAACCCCATCAGAAGGAATCCTACAATGTTATGATCTAGTAATAGGTTTATTCCATGCTGGAAAAAAGAAGAAAGAGAACACAACGTTTCGGCCGCGGAGCCTTCTTCAGGTGAGAAGAAGGCTCCACGGCCGAAACATTGTGTTCTCTTTCTTCTTTTTTCCAGCATGGAATAAACCTATTACTTGTTCCTTTGCAGCCTACGCATGCTGACGCAGCTACCCACCTGAACTACTATGTTATGATCTATACTACACAATATAGCTGTCAGAAATGCTGAGGCACAAAGAACATTTGATGTTTTTGCTCAGCACTATGTGGGAGCTGGCAACTATATGTCAGCTGCCCCAAAAAAAAAATCGAAGTCTACTTGTAGAATATTGGAGTGCCAGGCAATTAGGAGGAGGTCTTAACATTTTCATTTTATGAAGGATGTTAGTTTTATTTTGTTGCATTTCATGCTATTTTAGAATATGCACTTTTTAGGACCTTAAATGATCAGATTAGCTGGACTCTTTGAATATCAAATTGAGGATGTTTTCTTTCCACCTTTCTATATCTCCATCTGTGCATCCACCATGTGGTAGACACCTTAATCTATTATGAAGCCGTGTTGTCCTTTTGTATTTTCAGTCCCCTACAGATTTATCCATACCCTTGACGGAATAGGAGCAAAAAATCCCATATAACCAAATAAGCAATGGATTCGATAACTTATCTTAAAAATGTCTAATAATGTCATACCATAATTATACTGCAGTTGTATTAATCGGAAATAAATAATTAAATTCACAAAAAAACACAGGGGTAACACTTATACACTCCTTTAAAAGCTCCTTCATTCCTTTCCTTTGGTTTTATGCTGCCACTTTTGGGGGCTTGTATAGTTGCCCCGTCTTTAGTGGTGGCAGATCACCAGAGGTTTTCATTCCTTCCTCCTTCATTCTCAGAGTCACTAGTACAGTGGCAACCCTGCCAGGAAGATGACACTTGTTAATCCTGCCACCACAAATTGTGATACAAGAGGTTTAAGAGGCAACCACAAACTCAAAGTGAACAGCTGGAGATTTCCAACACGGAATATATATATCAAACACTACCATTTTATGGTTGCTTCATGAATGTGGCTTTCATAGTCTTGGTACGAGGAAGAAGCCTCTTCTAAGGTTGAACCACAATAATGGGTGACTCGAATTTGCTAAACTTAGCCTGATTGAATTGGAACCATGTCCTGTGGTCAGATTCAGAGAAATTTGAGCTTTGTGGACATACTCATCAATGTTATTTATGGCATTAACAAAAAAGGGTCTGAAGGATCTAGAGAAATCCAGCATAATAATCAAATATTTCCTCCCAGAAGTGCAAGAACCGAATAGCTCAATACATAAGGCATTTTGTCATTGAAATCCATGCCAAAAGAAGTTATTTAAAATACTAACATTAGGGTTACAAGATATCATTTTCAGATGTAGTTTAACAAAGGCACATTATCTAGTCCATCATTCTGCTTTTTTCATGTTTACATTTCCTGTTTCATTAAGGGTATGCACACATTTGAAGGTAACTATATACACTATATCTGAATTGTGTGATCATTTTTGGTGTAACTGCATAGAGTGATGTCCATTCAGCTTGCACTATTTTGTCCAGATTATTGTTATTAAGTAAATTAGTCCCAAAAGAACACATTGTAATGCAGAGATGAATTAACAGATTTAAATGTTTAAATGTTACATGCAAAATATTATATTGTTTCACCACAGTGAACTGTGCTGAACATTTTCAAATGAAATGTAGATTGCATTTATTCAGCCCACTGATCTGGTACAGTAGGCCAATAAAATTGCTCCATAAGGAATATGTACTCTGAAATGAAATGTCAAAACGAACATGTACAATAATCTTTAGGATATTTCAAGAACATTTAATGTGTCATAAGGGAGCACAGTCAGTACTAGTGTACTCCTTTTGTCACTGCATTCAACATAATAGTGTTTCAAGCATCTGCAAAGAGAACCCTGATCAATCACAAAATCAGAATATGTATCCATAGCAAGCAGTTGTGTAGAGAAAGATCGTATTGACAGAGTGACACATCCAACAGATAAAGTGCTTTAAAAAAAAGAACACTAAGAATACAAGTGTATAAAACTAACCTAATTCGGAAAATGATGCATACTGTCATTTTGTAAGAACTGTTAATCTTATTTTTTTTCTCTCTACTACTAGTGTTGGCTTGTCTTTAGACAATGACAGTACTCTCAGATTGCCACTGCAAAGTAATGTTTCACAGGAAACTAGCAATTGGGTCAGAGATGATCTCACACAAACTGCCCAGTATCTACTCTGCATTTTGGAATTAAACATCATGAAATATTAAATGTTAAGTATAGAAATTAAAAAAATAGCTAATTAAATATTTTATTTTACACACAGTTAAAGATAAAATAGTAATTTTCAATTTTGGTTTGTTTTAAATTAAATAAATAAAGTGCATGAAAGAATGAAGTGAAATGAAAGTTTGAGCAAAAATAATTTTAGTGAAGAAGGTTTTAATTTTAGCACAATTTAATGAGGAAGATTGAAAAAGCACACACAAACTGTTCACAGATAGACTATCACAGTAGCAGAAACAAAAGAGAACAGGTCAAAAGAATAATGAATCTTTGCAACACAACCAGTTTTTTTCAAAGCAAAATATACTTACCTATTTCTCCTTACCTAGTTAATTTTACATTAATTTGCTTGAATATCAACTGTCTTGTTTTCTTGCCTTCTTTCTGTTACAAATTAGAAATGTGATTCAATGCACCATGAGCATTTTTCAAGAATGCCAGATATCTACAGTTGTATATGCATGAAGACCATGTTTTCTGACTGCTTCTAAAAATAGCCAGACCAATTTGTTCAGCACTGTTCCAGGCTTATTTAACCTCAGCACATCGTTTACAGAGGAAAGCACAGAAAAAAATGTCACTGCTTGTTTTCACTTGGTCACTAAATTAAACAGGATATTTTTTTCTATTGGTTGAATTTTGAACAGCTGTCATTTTTAATTTGGAAGTCACAAGAGTGATAAAAATGCATGAAAAGCTGGTATCAGCTTGGCACAAGAAACTTGCTTTGTGTAAATGTGTGTTATATTGCAAACCTTTTCAGTTCTTATTTTGCATGTTTCAGAGTGTTGTTTTTTAGTATTTAATTCACTGCATGCATTTTAATAAAGAGTCACTTTAGTTGAAATTTAGTTTAATTGCTAATTGCTGTATACACATTTTGTGTGTTTGGCAGAGGATGATAGTGAGAGAAAACTGAAGTGTCTTGTGCAGATTATTTTTGTGAGGTGAAGGGCTTGTGATACTAATATGATGGCACAATGGTCCCCTTTACTTAAGCTGCTCTCTTTTTGTTTGTCTGTGGGTTTAATTAGTATCAATATTTTTTAATTACAATAACCACCTGTACAAATGCTCTATGCACATCTGTAGTAAATGGTTGGATCAATACATTATTTTATTGTTGCAAAGTCACAGTAAATGACTGGTATTTTTTAGTAGTTGTTGTAAACTCCTACTGTAGTATCATTCTGAAGAACCCTTCTGGGTAAAAGCAGAACTGTATGTTTTAATTGCTGTAAGGTACTGTAACTATTTTATATAAAATTGATGCACAACGATTTACTGCTCACCAGCAATTAGAATCAAAGGAAAGAGAAAAAAAAGAGAATTAATCTATTTCTGATAATGAAATTTACTCAGTGTCATAAGGCTTACGAACTGTTTACTATTATTTGAACAACCCACTCCAAGTTCCACTTTCACATACTGGATGCTATGAATATAACTGGAAAACTTATGCTTAAGCTTGAATGTAGTTAAAAAACCTCTTCCCTCCATATTTGCTATCCCTTTTTGGATTATCTGCCAAAGTAACTGGATTGCCAAACTAAAATTAGACAGATAAATGTAATAGAATCTCTGACTGCATCAGTAGCAGCAGCAGCACTACAAACCTACATTGTTTCCCCACCAGCATCCTGGACCCCCAAGCAGTAGAGAGTTCCATCTAAATGATGTCAACATAGGACAGGATTCAATAATGCCAGAGGAGAGAATCTTTTTAGCTATAGTCACAACAGCCAAACAGATCTATTTCTGATATTTTTATGAGGGCAGATGAAAAACAAGTAGAAAAGGGAAAAGAGACCTATTTCCCAAACTTAACCCCATCTGGAAACTCTCAGAACATATGTAAAAACATGTCCACCATACCCATACAGAGGGTTATTTGATGATTAAGATATTTGGCAGTGAATGTTATATCATTCTGAATAGTGTCCCAGGATACAGTTTCATGTGTGGTATTCAAGTCCAAATACTAAATACTCTGCTGCTAAAAGATTGGATGAAGCTTGTGATACAAAAAAAAAGTTAAGCTGATTATAGATTGGCTGCATAGACAGTTTCACACATCCAGGCCTTGAAGGAATAGTATCATATTAATTTTTGCTAGAATTATAAAATATTAATAATTGCCAAAATATTAATACTGTAAGTTACAGCTACTGTATACTATTGCATTTTGCGTTATATTATTATTTATAAGTGAAGTTCGATGTCCAAACTAGATCATTTTGGGGATAATGCAGCTCAGTTCAAATAAAAAAACAGGGATCTTTTACCCCTGGAATGGAAGACTCAGAAGCAGCCACACAATGAGGTCGATACTGGGAAGTTCACAGATATCCGGAATATGAAAGAAGCTTCACAGTTGCATTTACACAAGGTCTTTTAGCAATGGCAATGTAATTATCAGTAAGGGTAAAAAGTTACATTCCCCAGCATTGCTTCCTGTTCCTCGAGAGACAGAGAAAGTGAGAGAGGAGCCTCGAAAGTGCTTTGAATTCTGTGCACATGTGTTGTATTGTTATTAATATTCCATTGGAAAATATATTTTTGAACTTCCATCTGGCCTCCATTTGATTTATTATGGACCTTGACCTCCAAGGGAAAAGCCTTCTTACAAGCTCTCATTGCAGAACTGAGACATAGATACAAGTAAACAGTAATCAATCCAAGTTCCGGAACAAGGAAAGGCCATCCTCATTAAAAAACACTACATCTGCTAAAATGTAAAACACCTTGGTACTACAAGATTAAAAAAAAACTACTGTAAGGAGTTTAAGATTATGAAAATTAATGAAATGGGCATTACATGTCATCTGTTATTTTGGGAAGGATTCTGCTGAAGGCTTGATCTTAATGAATTAACTGGATTAATTGAGGAAGTTAAATTACAAACTACAGCTTTGTACAGGTATAAAAATATTAATGAAATCATGAACTCTATACGGACAGTCAGTTGACAGGTAGACATCCTATGATGATCGTAATCCCTCTTCATAAGGGCGGTCCGGCTCTTTCACATTTTGCTGATTCCTTGCACCTGCCCTCAATCCTGCCCCTCCTTATTTAAGCCGGGCACTCTCGCTACTCTGGGCTCTGCATTGGAAGACGGACACACAGAGGCCTGCCTACTGCCCTGCATCCGCAGCTTGAGGGCATAGGTCTCCTATTGGTGTCCTGACCCAGCTGAGTCTGGGGCTCAGAGCGCCTGGCCTCATCATCCCATTTTTATTCTCTGTCCCAGCACCGGATCCCGTTCCGGTTTTCAACCTCTTCTTGTTCGTCTTGTTTGAATCACTCGGATTTGGACTTTTGGACTTCACCCCGCATTCCCCTTTTGGACTGTTCTGGACCTGTTCGCCTGCGCCACGCTCCCCGAGCACCAGATCACCACAGTCATGCCCCCTGTCTGCCATCCTATCCTGCTCCTACTGTGTTTCTCTTTAAGTCTTATTCCAGTCCCTTCCGGATTATACTGTCTGCACAGGGTCCTAAACTACGCATCATTACACATCCAGGTACAGGAATCTCAGCATTAAACCAAACAAAGGAATGCTAAAAAAGGTACAAAAATAAAATCGAATGTTAGACAAAGTCAAGCTTCCTGTAGTCCTTATATCATGCTGCATAATGGAGAATGTCAGGACTATTATAAATAAAATACAAAAACTAAAAATTATTAGAAAAAAAATATTGTGGTTGCAAATGCACCATTGGTTGATATGCAGCATTATAAAGAAACGGAAAAGACAGAAGAGGTACTGCAGAGGTGTAGCACTGTATAACTACAAATAAATTAAACTACATGTAGTTGAAACCATACTCTCAGAATTTAGTTAGGTCAAACTTTTCAGAGTGCATAGTGATATGGACTTACAGTATACAGACCACTAATTTGAATTTCAAATAGAAATCATTCAATCGTATATAATAAAATAAGAAAAATATTTATAAAGAATGATGTAATTATCCATGGAGGATTTGACTTTCCTCTAAGAGATTAGGAAAAGTCATCTGGGATGTGAGCAGTTAATACTGAAGTGGAAGACATGGCTAAAGATTGCTTCCCAATTTTTTCATAAAACCTGCTAGCTAAAGGGAATTTTTATATTGATCTAGTGTTTTCAAAACATCAAGAGAGAGTATGGAAAACAGAGGTGAGAGAACCAGAAGGGAACTGTTATTATTCTATGATATACTTTGACAAATATTTAGTACAGATGAAGACCAAAATAAAGGTTTTTAATTTTAGGAATCACTTTTATTATCACATAACTTTCAATAACTGCATCTTCAGTCAAGGGACAAAGAGGCCTGGAGTCTATCCTTGGAAGCATTGGGTACAAGGCAAGATACACCCTTGTGAGGTTTACACAGACACAAACAATCACACATACACAACACAGCCAATTCACAAAAGCCAACAAACCTACCAGTAGGAGGAAACTGGAGCACCCAGAGGAATCCCATATTAACACGGAGAGAACATGCAAAATACTTGCCACTATGCCACTCCAATCTCTGGTATATTATGAAGCAGGGAATGGCATAAAATAGTAAACCTTAGGGTTTAAACTGGCAGATTGAGGGTTCAGATGCAGACTCTGTTAAGTACTGTTGAGCAAGATATTTCACCCCAGTAGCTCTAACCCTCCACATTGTATAAATATGGACAAACATGGTTTTGCAGTAATCCCTGCAATGAACCAGTATCCATTCCATGGTCATATGCTCTTTAGTCCACTTAACACTACAGGAACCAGGATGGGCTCTATCCTCATGAGTTTCTGTGGCTCTAGTCTTTAATACTTCAGAATGAAGGAATAACACAGAGTTAAAAAATAAGTCTAATGGAGCAGGTTAGGTATGGAATTAGTAGAAAAAAGGTAACTAAAGTTTAAAAACATTATGCTTAGAAAGGTTAGAAAGCAGTTGCCCAATCTGTTTAATAAAAAAAATGAAGTGAATCTGTTTCCAATGGTTTGGAACAAAGTTTCATACCCGAATTAGACCAAAATAAAACCATAACAAAATGATGGAAAGGTTAAAGTGTAGAAAAAGAAAAGACCTGCAAATGCATGGTCATCTGTGGAACTGGCTAGCTTTATTCATCTTTATTGATGATGTAACTAATGAAGCCAGTAGCAGAATACATTTTAACATTTACAGGAACACTTTATATAGAAGGCAATGCTTTGCATACTTATTGGAGAGTGTTTCACCATGCAGCATAATAATGGCCCAGAATATAGAACAATTGCAACCAAGGACTTTATCAGGAGAAAAAAAACTTGAAGAAAGTTGAAGAAAAATGTTCTAGGACTTTGGGATCCATTTCAGCTGTTTTACTTAGGTAGAATCTATGGAATTATGAGGTAAATTTGGTAGTGATCTTTAATGAAGCCTTTGAGAGCATTTGAGCCAAAGTTAAAATCACGATACTTCTCAAACTTAGCTTGATGTCCAACACATTTTATACCAGTCTGTGTTCTGCAACAATCTATTAGCTAAAAAACATACAGAGATTTTGGGAGGCTGATTTGTTCAAACAATGGGATGTGGATAAAATAAATTTGGGAGGCAATCCAATAATTTATTCTGGAGTAAGATTTATGTCTATCTGAAAAAATGTCTAACTGAAAAAATAATAATATTTGGATGATAAATTAAACTGCTGACATACACATAAACCCATATATATATATAATATATATTATATATATATATATCTTAGGACACCTCACACCCAAAGCAGACATTGTTTTGTTATTTCTAACTTAGTTATCAGAGATTGGGCACACATCTATTTTGATTTAATCTGTTGACAATGTGATCTATGACCCCATTTATATTTGCACTCAGAATAATATCAAAGTCAACACATTCCAAAAGTCTCACCAATTCACTACCTGATGACCTCAATATAGAAAGATGAAAATTCCTTTGCAATAAAATTAATATAATTATGTTTTTTTATGTGCAGAAGATGGTACATGAACATATTATTATGCAAAGCCTATTATTTCGAATGTGACTCCTGTATCATTTCTTTTTCACAGAAAATATAGATAGCTACTATGTTTCAAGGAAATACAATGGAAAAGACTAGACACCAGCCAAAGTCATGGATATCCTGGATATATGAGCGATCTCCCAGTTTGACATCTTCCATTTCAGACTGTCTAGCTTTGCTTTGCAATGTGGTATCTCTCATATGGGCATTAATTTTTCATTCAAAAGTAAAATCCAATTTTCAAATCAATGTGAAATCTGAGTATTTTAAAGTCTCAGAGACTGCGCTATCCTGAAAGCTCACCACTGCCACATCACTGTTGGTTTTATTCTGAGAATCAAACTTTTGACTTTTCCCAAATATTTTAGGTAGACCGGAGGCTGAAACCAAGCTTAAATTAGACACAGGGGCTAAGAAAAACAGCAAAAAAGAGAACTGACAAAAGAATCTCTGTCGTTGGGCTACAATTCTTGACCTATAGACTAGTTTTATCAATATTTCCCAATGATGCCAACATTTCTAAGGTAATCCCAGGTTTAACAACTGTTGTTTTCTGCTATGCATTTGGTATGCAGAAATCCAGTTTAGAGGCCTAAAGAAGCAATAACTGACAAATTTCTACAAAACATTTCTATTTCTCATCAAGATATTATGGTGTTGTAATGTGTAAAACATTTTTTTTCTGACTCTAAAATTAAGTTTAAGTTAATTTTGTTAATGATGTAAATCAAATTGAAAGACCATGCGACAAATGTTCCAAAAATATGGCATACTACAGTAAATAATACAATGTATCAAAGAGCTTTTCTATCAAAATAATAAGAAATAAATAATGATCAGAGATTTACAAAAGTATATGCAATTTTAATCAAATGGTATCTAACCACTTAAACAGGTGACACAAGTGAGATGATGAGACTGAATAGTTGCTGAGAATGACTTTCATCCTTGTATCATATTCTGTAAATCCCTATATCATTTTGACTATTTAACAGTATTTTAACAACTAGGTGCAATTTGTTACACCAGCTAGTTTGTAACAACATATAGCCTTGAGTTTCAAATAGTCAGTAATGTCTCTCAATAGTGCTTCGTACGCATGTAATATCTGGATGAAAAGTGAGTCCAACAAAGGACAGAAGGAGAAATCTTGACTCCTTGTTTGCAGCATGGTGTCTACTCCCAGGTGGTTTATTGAATGACAGCTAATCAGGGACCTACATTTTTAGCACCCTCCTGCAGTTCAATCAGTCAAATGATTCACCTCAGGACATACTTTCACAAAAATCAGTATATATTCAATTGATGAAGACAGCATTCCTGCTGTTATATTAGACACTGAAATTAAAATAAAATTAGACAGGAAATATCACCCCTGCAGAATGCCTCAATAACTATATTTTAAGGAAGTAATTTACCTACATAATAGCATCTTCAAACAAGCTAGTAGAACTAGACTTTACAATGCTTTATAGATTAAGAAACCTTTGGAACATTAAATAAGAACAATTTTGCGTATAATTTTTATTTTATATTTTTTAATGTTAACTCTAGCATTTTAAGTATTAATTCTCTGATTTACCACTGTGTCAATTGAGAGTCTGATGATGCAATTCATTGGCTGCATTAAATGGCTAATAAATGTAAGTGGATACTATAAACTTTAATTTTAACTCACAAAGCACAAGCAATCAAAAAACACTGGAACGACATTTACTTATGAACTGGAGTTTCAATTACAGTTAATTATTATGTTATTTTTAAAGATCAATTTAGGAAGCTTTAACAGATTTACACCACATTGTTTTTATTGTATTTTATATTTCTATGTCTCAAGGGACATTCAGGGATATTTTAAGCCCATGAACATGAGCTAGCTGGTGGCTGTTTACAGTAAGAGGTGAATTTGTTATACATTGGCTAATTATAAACTTAATATATAATATAGTAAATTATAGACCTTCTTTCTGAGTCTTCTTGCTGAGTCTTTGATGGGACAAACAATAAGAAATTCTCACTTGTGAAGCTTCTAATAAAAAACCATGAAGTGTTATGTATTGCTGTTTGTAGGGAACTTTAAAATTGATTTCCAATGGGCCTTGAAAGAAATTTGAACTATGTTACAACCTAGAGCATCACATTATTTCTGTAATGGTAACATAGTTTAAGGGGTTAAATCTTAGCATTATAATGCATTCATTAAGAATGTCTTCTAAACTAGGCTAAAATTACAAATAAAATATGATTAATAAAATTACAAATACCACAAGAGCAGGTGTAACCAAGTCCCAAACCAGATAGCCTTATATGTCATTAGGGACCTGGTCAGTAAGTTTTTTTATGTGTTCTCTCTGTCCATTTTCTTCATCAACTTCATCAAATTTAGGGTTGAGAGGGAGCTTAAACCTTGGCAAGCAATGCGTCTAAGATGGGGTACACTCTGGATGGGCTGCCAGTCCATCACAGGGCATACACAGACACACGCGTACGCAAGCCAAATAACTTGTCAGTATATCTTTGAACTGTGGGAGGAAACAAGAGCACCCAGAGGAAACCTGCATGAACACAAGGTGAACATACAAACTCTGTAGCCCAAAGTTCAACCCAGGCCCCAGCACGGCGAGACAGCAATGCGAACCATTGCACCAACGCATGTGCTAACACACTTTATGGGTTACTAAAATAATTTTAAAATCAGTCTTGTAATGTACTGCAAGCAGTAATATGGTCCCTTTTATTTGTTATATATTAGAACCTAAGCAGCTGCTCAAAATATTGGCCACAAAATAAAGCATCGTAATACTTCATTTAGCAATAATAAAATGGGTGAACTACAGTAAATGCTCAACATCAAAGAATGAAATCATGTAATATCAGAAATCTTTCTTAAATGGTAAAAAGACACTTGAATAATTTGTCGTATCCATCTGTACATGAGGTCTTGGGGGAGCTAGATCTTACCCTGGCAAGTAAAGGGCCCAAGGCAGGATACACCCTGGATAGGACACTAGTCCATTAAAGGACACACAGAGACACAAAAACACACAAACATACATCTGGACCAATTTTTACTATCACAAGGCAGACACACAGACCCAGACATAGTAATACTCACACCTAGGGCCAATTTTCCCAGTACCAATTAACCTCACAGTATGTTTTTTGACCATGTGATGAAACAGGAGCACCTGGAAGAAACCCACTGACCATGACCATGACCAATGACCATGGGGAGAACATAAATACTCTGCAAGGATAGTACACCAGGTCTGGAACTGAACCCAGGGTCCCGGTGCTTCAAGGCAGTAATGTTACTTACTGCATCATCGTGCTGTCCTATTTTGTGTACTATGAGATTCAAAGTTTAATAGGGTTGGGAGTGTATTTTGGTGTTGTACTGTATATAATTTGTGTTCAGAAAATTCAGCTTTTTACAGAGAGATTCAATTCATAATTCAGAATCCAATATAGCCTCCATGTTCCAAAATTAACTTTGAAACTGTATCTATTTTAGTCAATTTGTTTCTGAGAATCTATAGATGCCTTAATATAAGTGTGGTTTGATTGTAGACACTTTTGAGACTAAAATGTCTTTTCAGAAAGCCACTCAAAGCCAAAGTAGCTTTGATGTCACCTGATTTAACAAATACCGTATATAAATTCTAACAGTCGCATAGTGTGCCATCATTTTGCTAACACTGACACAATGAAAGTTTAACTCATGTACTGTACAGAATAATCTTACCTAATGAGCTGAATATAATAGTGATGAAATAATATGTGTATAGCATTTATACTCTCATTTTGTAAAACATTTGATCTAGTACAGGGTTGCAGGGGGAGCTGGAACCTAATTTATACAAACTATGTTTTATAATTTCTGTTTACACAAATAAAGTAGGCCTGCACAGTGGCATATACTGTTGTGGTTAGCAAAGCTGCTTCATAGTGCTGAAGCCCTGCATACATTTCCTGACGTGCTATCGGTATGGAGTTTGTATGTTCTCCCTGTGTTCACTTGGGTTTCCTCTAGGTGCTAATTTCCAATTGACTTCTGGGTAAAACTGGCCCTGTTGTGAGTGTGTTTGTGTCTGTGTTTGCACTGCTGTGGATTGGCGCCTTGTCTGTGGTGTACACGGCCTTGCAGTCGTTTCTTGCCAGGACAAGCTCTGGCTTCCCTACGACCCTGAATTGGAAAAAAGTAGTTAGAAAATGGTTTGATGGATAAATATAGAATTTGAATTTACATGTGTAAGTAGATAATTTGCCACTTTGACCAGAGCACTCTCTGTGCTGTGATTGGATTAAAAACTAGACTAGGCATCATCAAGATATCATTCCTATCTGGGAAATATAATTAGTACAAGCAGCTAAACACATCCTTCAAAAATGTAGTCGACACTGGATCTAAAGGAGAAGTAAAAGAGGCATCACTATCATGCTTAACTGTTCTATTTTTAACTGATAAATGAAAGAGACTCCATCATTAATTAAACCTAACAGCCATTTTTTTAAATCTTAGTCAGTTGAATTGGAGCTTAACAGTGATTATTTTCATTTCAATTCAGAAAAAAATAAAAACTATATAATTATTTCAATACTTAGATGCTTTTCAAGCACAACACATTCTAGTGGCTCCTATATTATAGGACTGTCACAGAAAGTTACAATAAAATCAGAAACAATAATATTGAAGAAATAATAATAATGGAAGAAATATGAATATCTGTTCCTAAAAAATACAGTAACTAAATCTAAAATGTGACCATTAGAATGAGCAAACCCTTTAAAACTCCAGGCACTTAAAACTGAATAATTGGTCTGATAAGATTAACCCAGGTGCATTAATCATTATTATTAATTTTTGGGGAATATAATGCTGGTTAAGTTAAATCATAGTTTAGCAGGACTATTTACAGGTCAGTCATGTGTTGAAAGGCTTTTTCCTATTGTTTTTAATGGACAGAAATTACAAAGTATTTTGTCATAACATATGAAACGAAAACAAAACCTCTAAGGAGAAATTATGGTAGTACTGTTAAATTTCAATAACTTTAAATAATACACTGGATATTGTTCTTTGGAATGCTTGCATTTAATGATTTTAGTTGCTTCAAAAATGTCATTCATCCTACAAATCAATGCAGTACAGTCTTTGACTTTGACAACTGACACCTAAGAAGATACCGTACTAGAACTAAAATATGTATACATTATTCAATATTATACAGTATAAGTTCAAATCAATACTGAATTTTGAATGAAAAAAGGCTGCCAGGATTAACAAATAAATGTGAATAATTTCAGTTTGCAATAGAAAAAGGTATTGCATGTTTTCCCGAGTTTATTCTAAATTCAAACTTTTAACTTTTTCCCTTTCAGGAGTAAACATACTGTACAGTTATGTCACGATTCCAAAAAGTACAACTCTACACTTTCATGAATTGGCCCTACTTTTGAGAAAGACGGAAGGTGCATATACATTTACTGTATTTTTAAGGCACAAAGTATCAATGAAAATGTAATGGAAACCATCCACATGGATATCATATGCCCAAGGTGCAAGAAAACATACATTAATAATTTAAATATATTAAGAACATAACCCATGAATTTAGACGTGTAAATCAAAAGCTGAAGAATGTAGGGCTCTATATTGAAAACACTACCCCCACTTGAACCAAATCTATATTTTTGTACCTTTTTACCTTTCACTGTATGACCTTCTGGATGTGTTTGAATTTCAATTTTCCATCTTCATTTTTCTTTAAACTTCACATGTTTGGCCTTTTATCCATCCAATTATCCCTTCCTTCTTTAACAGAAAACTGCTTTGTAAGGGGAAAGGTCAGGGTAACAGATAATCTATCCCTGAAACACAGGATGCAAGAAAGGAATACAACATGGACACACAGCCACAAAGGATAAATTTAGAGAGAAATGACTAGCTAATATTTTTGTGGATGATGGAAGTGAAAACCTACACACAGGGAGAACATGCAAACTCAACACAGAGGGTCCATTAGAACCCATGCTGTGAGGTAGCAGAGTGATTAATATGGCACTCTGCCTCTTTCTAATTATTTCTGTCTTCAAGTAATACACTCCAAGTACTACCAAGCCTACACTGGATTGGAGACCATGAATATCACTTTTGTATTGATTTTAACACTATGTTAGAAATTGTAGTCTTTTAAAGTAGGTTTTCATGTACAGTACACAGGGAAAAATCCAAATACCACACAATCTGTTGAACTTTGGTAACCAATGAATACCATCTTACTCTAAAGCTACATGAAGGTCAGCTGAAAAAAGGCCAATCTGTCTCCTGATAAATTGATTAAATACATTTGCCACTTTCAAAGTTGAACCAATAATATGCTGTAATATCTTTTATTTATCTTCCTTCTGTCTTCCTTCTCTCTATTAAAACCATGAATTTCAATTACAATGACCATTCATAGCACAGAAATGTATCTGGCTCTAGGTGGATTTTGTGCATTAATAAGCTTCCTAGAATTGTTTACTGGAAAGCTATGACTACACTTACAGTACAACTTCCTTAGAACAGGAAACTGCTCATGCAATCGACACAGGAAAAAAATCAAATTTGAGTGCTTGTTACTGATGTTAAAAAAAAACAGTTTACTATAAAATGTATCTAAAATAAGCTATGTTTTTTAGAAAACACTTTTGCATTGCTGCCGCTAAAAGTGGTGGGGCCCTTAATTTCTGGGGTGCTATATGAGTGGGGTTTGTACAGTATGTTCTTCCCAAGTTTGTGTTTGTTTGTGTTTTGTCTGGGTGCTCTGGTTTTCTTCCACAGTCCGAAGGCATACTGGTAGGTTCATTGACTTCTGTAAACATTGTCCCAGATGTATGTCTGTGCTTGTTTGTGTCTGTATATGCCCTTCAATGGACTGCTGGCCCGGCCAGGGTGTACCCTGCCTTGTGCCCGTTGCTTACCAAGAAAGGCTCCCTGTGACCCTGAATTGGATACAGCGGTTAGAAAACGAATAGATGGATGGATCACATTTGCCATACTTGAGGAATTCTATCAAATATCTAAAGCCATATACAGTATATCCTCCTCTGTTGGTTTATTCAGTTGTTATGATGATTCATTGCATTACGTAGTTTGGATGGAAGGCAATTTCTTTTTCACTCTTTCTTTCTCACTACTTTTAAGATCATCCAAGACAATTTCAGAATAAAGTTAGGATGACCTTGGAAACCAGAGTAATTTAAATTTTTGTCCTTCCTCTTCTAACTTTTGTTTCAGTTCATACAGAGAGTTATTATCATGTTGAAAATAGCTTTGGGTACAGGTTGACTTCTGTACAGATTGGTTCCATGCTGGAAAATAGAACAATACTTTATCTTTTATATATTATACTTTTTCAAATGTGGTGTTTCCTGTATATATTATACTTTTCAAATGTGCACCAGTAAAATAATCCCAGACCCACTCATGAACATGTACAATACATGTTTTATTTGTAGTACGCTACACAAGTTCTCTACACATTCTCTACCCTGTTTTTGGTGTTATTTTTTTTCATCTTTTCATGGCATTGTTCTCCATTGCTTTTCTGAGCAGTTTTGAAGGCTTAGTGCACATTCTACACATTGCCATGGGTTTGTCTCAATAAGAGCTTTTAGTGTGCTTCAGCTTTCCTTATCATATCAGCCTCTTACAGTGGCTTTTACTGTTTGCTTTGATCTGGTGGGATTCACTGAGGAACTTAAATTAGAAGTAACCTGCCAAGGTCAGCATAAGTTTTGGATTCTACTACAGTTCTCACAGATCTTTCTTTGGTTTTACTTGTTTTTCTTTCTCAGCTGCAGAAACCTTTGTTCTTTGTGTTTTTTGAAATGTTGTTCACTTCTAATCAGATTTACAATAATAACAGTACACGTGTCGAAAATTCACCCAGCTTCATTATTTGACCGTAATCCAGACAGGTTGTCAGAATAAAAATAACAATATATCATTAGCTCATGGTAGATTATTTTCAAAGACTGCTAAAGATGCTCTTGTACTGAATGAGCAATAATTTTCAAAACAATGTCTCCAAACACATATTCTTTCTTCTATTCTATTCAAGTCTTTTAAAACAATGAATAAGTACACTCCACCAGTGTCTTCATTGCCACTCCAGATATCCACTAAAGATTATTTAAATAATCAGGTGTCAAGATGGTTCCATTCATTTGTCTCCACATATACAAATAATTAACACTTAGAGCTACAACACTCTATTAACATTTGATTGTTTCTCCTTCTGTTTCTCATGAGGTTTCTCATACTGTTTCCACTGCGGTCACTAAATGTTTCCAGAGATGCTTAAAAGTACTTTTCTGTAGGCTTTATGTACTCATTTATTTACATTGCCCTCCAATTAAATTGGAAATGTAGATTAATACAGAAAATAAACACAAAAACCCTTTTTTGCTTATCAGAACTGAACCTTTTTAATTTTTAACAAGAAGACTAGGAGAGGATCAAATGCAAGTATTAAAATCTTAAATAATTTTCATAAAGTGAAATTCACCAGAATGAACAGTGAAACGTGAACCAGAGGAAACCAGTGGATACTATGTGGAAGAGCTTGTTATACACAGAGGCACTTTTTATGTAAAGGGTTGTTGATGTATGGACCAAGCTACCAATTATGTTGTTGAAGTCAATTACTGGCTACATTCAAGAAACAGTTGGATAGGATTCTTAGATGGGCTAGGTGAGGCTCCTAGTGGACTTCTCTTGTTTTAAACATTTCGTATGTTCTTTTATTTTAGGATTCTGTATATATCCACTTGTATTTTAATATTACAATGCAACTGTTGAATTTTCATGGTACAGTACATCAGCATATTTCTTCTCTGTTCTGGCAGTGGTGTTGACTCGGCTTGACATACTGTACATAGATGATTCCTCTTCAAGCTTCAATTTAAAAGAATCAGCAACCAGTAATTATTTTATGGAATTTTATGGAAGCAACTGGTATCTTTTTTTAAATGGATAATAACATTTTCAGATAAGCCAGTGGTTTAGCATTTTTTTTCTTAGTAAGGCTTTAAAAAATTTGCACAGTTGTACCTATAGATTGACAGTCAATGTACAGTATGTTGCATATCAATTATAATTTGACTGTCAATGTGGATTTACTCCAAAAGTCACATGTACACTTGTAATATATTAATTTGTGTCCCTAACCTCAAAATGTTGAAATAAGTAAGTTTTTTTAAGCAAGTTGATTGATTCTCATTAATCTGTTCATTAAAACACCATCAAGAAATATAAATGTTACACATCTTATCGTGAAATTATTCCAATTTTCATTAGCATACTGTTTTGTATAAACCATTTTGGAGTCTGTAACTTACTAAAGGTCACTGAAGATCTCCTCAAGGCAGTGAAGCTTGTGCTCTTTGACAGATGTCATATTTGTGTATCTACCAGAGGCCTTTTACTCTAGATCACTCTATCCTTCTTGACAAACCATTTTGACAGTGACTGTAAGTGGATTCCAGACTACCAGACACTTTGTGAAACAGGACATCTGTTTAAATGACCTTGACTTTTAAAGAAATCCAATATAGCTTTTTTTGAGATACTGTAGATGAAAAACTTGACAATACCCTTTCAGGTATTTATTGTTAGTTTTTTCTTGCTAAAATGTTACATTTAAAATGTTAAATTTAGACTTCTTTATAAACATACACATAACGTATTCGAAGAATGTTTAATGTATTTTCATCAACATCATGGAAATATTTTTCAAATTCAACCGTTCACTTCTGCTTTTGCATGTCTGAATTCTGTAAAAACACACTCCTCTGTGAAAGTTTTCTGAACTCTAGAAAACACATTTCTTGCCAACCGGCTTTTTATAAACACAAAACATTAGATTACCAAGTGTTATGCTGCAGTCACTATTAAGCTGTACTGCAGCTAGATGACAGATCAAGACCCAAGTGCAAGACTTTGGGGAAGTTCAGGAGACTCAGGAGAGACTACGTGGAAGTAAGGCAGTGAGTAGGAAGTAGAAGAGACGTGCAGGCAGTCTTTGACTTGGAGTTAGAAAAAGCTGCTGTTTGCAAATTGTGAATTGTCTTCAATGAGAAGGCAATGAGACAGGTGAGAGAGGAGCTGCCTGCAAAGTAGACAGTAAGGTTGCTGGGGAGAGTTCGCCAGGAATTATCAGACAGAGGATTTTGCAGCAGGTCACACAAAGGACTGAATTTATTGCTGGCAAGAGGATCTCCAGGGGAAGCAGAGTCCCTACTGGATTGGTGCTTTTACAGTTTTTAGAGACACAGCTTTTGTTATTAAGAGGCGTGTAAGCAGTAGTCTAAATGTAGTTAGCTCTAATGTTGGAGGACCGGTCAAGTGGAGAGTCCTGCCTTAAATAGCCTGCTTAATGGGATGATTGAACAGTGGATTGACTGACTGATTGATAAATAATTGGCCTAATTGAGAAGCGTCCCAATCTCGTTCAGAAGGGGCCCTGTGTGAATGTGCTGGTTGCTCCTAACAACAGCTCCCAGCCCGGGTGTGACACCAGAGAGACTGGAAGATGTTTATGAACATGTTCGAACACGTTTGAAATATACTTCAACGACGTATGCTTTTATGGCTGATAATAATTCCTTGCATTTGTGTGGAACTACCTTTCCTAAAGAATCCTAATGTTCTTTATATATTGGAGGGGACCTAATTCATCAAGTTGTTGTTACAGAATATTAATGAGGACCCTATGCAGAATAATCAGGATGAACTTCAAAAGTGTAGTCAATTAAACATTCCGAGGTCCAAAAGCCGAAGGAAAACAAACCGATGCAAAAGTTAAAAATTCAAAACGGAGCCGTAAGCCACGAGAAAGCCAAGATTCTAAGCCAGAACAATAATCAAAGTACCAAAACAAAACCAGAAGACGTAGTCAGAGAACAAACCAGGGTCAGGAAGCCAAAAACCAAGACATAACTAATAACAAGAAGATGGGGTAGTTCTAACCAGGAAAACCTAATACTAAGCACAGGTGAGAGTGTGAAGCAGCATTAAATAGGCTAGGGTAAAAGGTTAATTGGGAACCGTGTGGGAATGCAAGATGGAATGCCCCCTGGGGGCGTGGCGTAAAAGTTATGAGGTGTAGCACACATTTGTGTGAAGTGTAGCCCCACTACACAGTATGATTCACAGTAGGATGGAAAAGGATTCAGTCAGAATACCAGAGTTAACATCCTATTTTTACAGTAGCGTGCCAAAGGATCTTTAATAGCCAAATAATCAGGACCTAGATTTAATGTCCTTTCTGTACACCCCCTACAGCACAACCATCCACAAACATAGTAGAAGTTATGTTATTATGAATTATTTTTATTATGCTTTAAAAACAAAGTCTATTTTATGTATTACATTTTCTATAATGCTTTAATTGACCCTCAATGTAGTTTCACCACCTCATAGGTGGTCTCAGTTTTATTCACATTTTCTTCCAAGAGCTCAAGACCAGCTTGGTTGGCTTGTAGAACAAGAAGTCTTCTTTTCTTACAGCAGTGGCATTTTAACTGAGTTTCAGGATACACTGCAGGCACTGGCAAGGCAGCAGTTTCATGTGCAGTGTGAAATATAGTTACAGCTTTGGCAAAGCTTGCTGGAGAATGTCTTTTTAATTGACTCTCATTAGAAGCTGCAAAAACAAACTATTTTTCTGACCCTTGGAATATGTTCAGAATGGCTAGTGGAACTGTTGGTAGTTTTGCAACTGGTAAATATGACACATTTAACCTGTTTTTATGCTTTTTGTATACTTTAGTTTCACATAAAAAAAAAATTAATGGCTTTTAAAGAACCAGATTTTAATGACATATGTTGTGCTTCTTCCTCCTTTTATATTTTTCTCTGTTTTACTCACCCTTTTAACGCAGGTGTGATGTTGGTCTTCACTGAATGCTTATAAATTCAATAAACTCCCCCAGGTTTATTGATCTGTTCAGTGCATGCTGTAAATATATAATGCCCCTGAGCCTGCATTATGTTTTGTTTGAGCAAAACATGTGCCTGCATACATTTTCAAAAGTTTTCATTCTAATTTTATCTTCTACAAATTTATTGACATACAAAAGCATGCAAAAAAGCATAATCCTGTCAGTTTGTCAAAGCCAGCAATATTAAAGTGAGTACAAATTTGCTGTATATGCATGTGCAGATTTGCTGTATATGCAGTACATAGCAGTAAAAATCAGTGCTGCTGATCTTGCCCTGGATAAGTGTGGCTGCTAAGCAAGTAATAAAAATAATTTCCTCTACTGCAGGCTGAAATCAATGGCATATGGAAGAAAAAAAAATCTCACCATTTGTTGTAACCTTTGGACAACCACGAAAAGATCAAAACTTAAAACTAATAAATGTTGTCAATAGTAATGTATGTACAGTATGCAGCAATTAGTCACAACAGAGACTAAAGATAAAAGAGTCTGTACACAGGGACTTCAGCAAAGCATATTCCTGTCACTCAAAACACCCAAGGCAGTGCAAAAATAAAGTGACTACGATCCCAGAGTTGGATATCTTAAATTGTCTGTCCTCCAAAAATAAAAGGAGGACAACAGGTATGTAACAGGTATGCCCACAAAGGGTCTGATAAATACACACAACCAGCAAAACTGAATAAGATTTAGATGCCCCTGCCTATAACAAATACAATTTCAAGGATGCTACCCCTTTAACAGCACAAGTATCCTTCATGTTTTAAATCTGTTCTGCTCATAATTTCCATATACGTTTGCAAAATAAATAATAGTAATAGCCCTAAACAGCACGTTTTATTATTTTGATGTACAGCAAAGATTCTATATATTGACAAGAGTAGGCAGTGCATGTACAATATTGTGCACTTACAGTCCCTTGGATGTGTAATTCACTTCATTCTAACACAGACTTTGTGAAAAGGGATGAGTGGTTGTCTCATACCTGTTCACTGAAAGTCTGTATTTTGGTACACTCAGAGATAAATGCAGTACCTCACATTTGGTTTGAGAAAACCCGATCAATAAAAGTAGGATTCACAGAATGACATGATAGGTAGCACTACTGATTCATGACTTCAGGGTTCTGGGATTAATTTCAGATTAGTTTATTAATTCCGACCTACATGGAGTTTGCATGTTCTCCCTACATTTTCCTTGCCCACTTGCCAATCACATTTGCTCCAAATTCCCAGAGACATTCAGAAAAATCTATATAGTCCTGTATTCTGCTTGGTGTATAAATGTCAAAGGCAGCAATCACAGACTGTTGTTACTCCCTTATTGGAGATCATTAGTAAGACAGCTACTGTATCTATCAGTATGTCTGATCTTACAACGCATGACAGGGTTCAATGTCCATAAAAAAACATTTCTTTTTTATACCTACTTGGTCATAATGGTGAAAATTAGTGATTACCAGTTGTGAAGCTGAAATAAGAAATTAGATTTATACTATCATGTTTGTATTGGTTCAACTACTGTATATGCCAAAAGGGTTTTAACATATTAAATGGTTTTACAGAAGTCTGGTCTCTTTGGACAAAGCCTCCTGTATTCATTAATTGGCTGAAGTGATCTGTAAAGTTCACACTCATGTATAACATGAACAAAAAAGCACAGGACAATCGTAGAAGGTAGAAAATACACTTCCAGTTTTTAAAAATATATCAAGCAATTCTAAGTGATGGGCACACTCACATGCTGAAGATACTTTAGAATGAGCTTAAGTAAACAATCTAATATTAAACAGTTTTTATCTCCATGAATTTATCCATAAAATATTTAGAATCATAAAATTACATTTTTTAGATTTTGAGGGGGGAATCATAGTAACTATTGTCTATTCTACAATGAAAGAAAATACCTTTTTATAGGCATGGAAAATAGCACATACTGAACTGTTGGCAGTAACAATATAGAGATTTTAAGGGAAAATAATGTTGTTTTCAGACATTACATACTGATTATTAAGTCAGTAGGACTGAAAAATGACTATGACAGTAGAAAGTCATAGAAAAGATGAATTATTTGAAATAGTACTGCTCCTATTAATAACAATTATATATATTTATATAGTACTTTTCATTACACAGGATTACAAATGGCTTGCTTCACTTATATAACTTTCACTTACAGTATGTGTCCATCTGGTTGACACAAAACTCCGATCATATCAAATGAAAAAGTGAGACTGTTTGTGCCCAAGGTTGAATTTAGCCAGAGCACAGTACAATCTTAATCTTTTGAGAAGTGTCACGGGAGTTAAGGTCTTACTCATTGGCTCCTAACTGTGGAATGTGTCCACAGTCACCAAATTGGCTATTGGTTTGGGAAATTCTCATTCAGAGGGAATGGTCAATCTGTAGGTATATCAACACCACTTCAGCAAACTAGCTCCTTGGAGGTCTTCCATCCCGGTACTTACCAGGGTAGGCTTGTAACAGCACTTATGCCACCTCCTTGAAAACGTACACAGTATAGAACTGTCTTGCAGAAGGAGAGTCCATCTTTTGCTGTAGGGGAGCTTAACACTATATAAATGTATCTTGTGTGCTCTAAGCCTGTGAGCTGTCATGATCAAACCCTAGCTGGGGTAGATCTGCACCAATAACATTTAATTTCTGAGGTCTGACAACAAGGTGCTAACACCGCAATAAAAATTATTACATCACTCCTATTTTGGTAGTGCTTTAAAGTAATGGCCGCAAAACCCAAATGAATTCCAACTGAAAAATTACACATTGATAGCCTTTGTAATTGATAGCCATTGATAGCCTTTGTTTCACAATAAATTGTTCGGATTAAAAAAGTTCATGTAACTACATATTGATTCAATTGCTTTATGCTCCATTTGAGTGTAAATGACAAATAGGGCTGACTTTGAAACGAAATAATGCAGAGCTTAGGAATTACATAAGATATTCACATTTTATTCTTTTGCTTTTCAGTCAGAATTCACAAGAAATGTGCAGCCATTAGTTAACTGGGAAATGTTACTTTTTTAAAATATTAATTTCCATATCAAACCTCAGGCAGATCAACTGTCATTAAAAATTACAAGGTCATGCATAGCTTTTTGAAATGTGTTATTTTATGTGATGCATTCCCATGTCACATTAACATTTCTTTTAAATTATTTTTGTAACTTCAAAAGTGGTTTATAAATAGAGAACAGCCCATTGAGAACCATACCTTTTCAATGGCCCATTTCTCTCACGATAACTTCAAAGGATTTTTGAATGATTGTGATGCTACACTTTCTGGAACATCATCTTGGATAAATTTGTATGCATTAAGAAATAAAACACAACAACTTTGAAGTGTTTGGGAAGAGGAACAGTTTCATCCTAGAGGATAATAATGCAAATAAATTCCTCCTGTTAAAGGATATGAAAGAGCTGAATGTTTTGTTTCTTCTTTTTTATCTGCCCTTCAGCATATCTTACAGCAGTGATCCTCATTTAAGGCAAGGGCCACTCTTTAAACTACCTTTGAGACTTCAACATCATACAACTTCACTTCGCAGTGGAGCACATGGACAATCTATACAAAACCTCTTACTATCCCCTATACACACAGTGATATTGCCTGACCTTCCTGAACTGTTTTTCTTTAATCCCAACAAAGCTAATAAATTACCTCTTATTTAGAGATGTCTAGACTAAATGAAGGATCTTTTTGATATATGTTTTTAATACAGTGTGGTTAAATTATCTTTTGAAACCAAAGAAAATAGTAATTATAAGGCATACCTAGATACACTATATTGTAAACAGTACAGTTGATTTACAGACTTGACTGTTTGATTCTGCACACTGCTAGCTTTCCATATTTCAGATAGATGCTGTATTTGAAAATAAAAGTAGCAGAAATTATGCATTTATTGCAATAAGGCAATTAATGAGATAATTGTATGTTGCTACAATAATTCTTCATTGCAAGATAAGATTTAAAGAAAGAAAGACAAATAACCCTGGTGCATCTACAATACCAAATTGTCACTTGTTATTAATGCATTTCCATTTTTTATTGATTTGTTTTGAAACAAATCATATTACACCAAACAAATAATAGGTATTATTGCTGTCATGTTGCACAAAAATCTGTTTCTAGGTTGCAGTACTCAACACTCTTGAGTTGTCAGTAGTGTTTCCAGGTTTATCCTATGTTTTATTTTATAAAGGGGTTTCTATGATTGTCAGTGCTGTTGCCTCTAGGGTTCTGGTTTCAGTTCCTGCCTTAGGTGTTTGAGTGGGTGTAGAATTTGTGTGGGTTTGCTGCCTAGGATTAATTGACTATACTAAATTGTCCCTTTCCCCATGTGCCTGTAATTGACTGGTGTCCTGACTTGGGGAAGAGCAGTCATCTGCTTCTGGTCTCTCTTTGTGCTGCTTCTCAAGACATCTGTTGCCTTCAACCCTAACCAGGTTAAGTGGTTTATCGATAATGGATGGATGAATAGTTTTTTTTATAAGTGATTAACATTTTAATCACTTTTGTCGTACATTATAATGCAAGGAGTGACTGTATGTTTAATTAAATTTTTATGTTGCTCATTAAAATATGCATGCACTCTTTTGCCACACGCTACTAAATGTTTTTTTCCAGACATTTTATTTGTATTTGTATATTCAAAACTAAAATCTTTAAATATTAGCATCATGTTACCATTGTTATTATTAGATATTCAGTATCTGAATACTAGTATCTGAGCTGGTGTGAAGTATTTTATACATATCGTGCAGTCATTTATATAGTCACATTTATATAGACTTCACGAAATGAAGTACCCACAAACTGCCTTTGCAATACAAAATTATCTCATTTAAAAAAAACAAAACAAACTTTTTAATGTTCTAACTATTATTTTACTAAACCTACCAGCAATATGTATTTAATATGCAAGGAAAATTTGAATTTTCTCTACTTAATGGACCAATGTCATAAGAATTAAAGAAATTAGAGAGGTATAAAAATACTTTCTACTGATTATCTATATCTATGTCACACCATATCCTGCAGCTTGTTTTTATAGGAAACAATGTATTGTAAATGAGGGAGACAATTGTTATTCTTCTTATAACCTGTTACACTCAGGCTGTCAATAGCAGGTTTGATCTGCAAAGAGGTAATATTTTCATCTTCATTTGAAGGCTGGCATCTGACCTTCAGATGTATAATAGTTTGAAATGGTTTGGCATCACCAGATGTAACTACTAATCCTAATTAGGTGGACAAAGTCACTTCAAAGATCTCCATAGAAACATTCAGAGAAAATCAAGTATGCTCCATGGAATGGCATTGCTTTGTCGACCCCTGAATGCAACTTGCTCCCAGAGGAAAGCAATTTAATGCTTCGCTGCTCATAGAACAGTATATATGAATCACAAAAACCTTAGATAAATTACAGACAGCTACTTTTGAGCAGGGTTGCACCTAAGCTTCTTATCTACAGCCAAGCAAGCTTGCTTCACCTCAGTATAGATATTAAGCCACATGGCAGGGTGCCTTAGCATGCTGTCGCCAAGCAACAGTCACCAAATTTAACTTGGCAGTGAAAGGTGGGTGGGAGTGCGGGGGACAACCAGCATGCGTGTCTCCAATGTGCTCTGATAAAACTGTATGCTTTGTGTTTCCAGATATTTAAGGCTATGAGGTCTTGTTCCACAATGCAGAGAAACACATGAAAACCCAAAGTTATAAGAAGTGGATGAAGAATGAATAAAGAAGACTGTTTTTAAGACTACCATACAATATTCTAATTTTCTTTCTTCATAAGCTAACATCTTGCAAGCCTTTCCTAGTTGATGCTCTCTTTTCTGTTTATGAGATCCCTGAAGAACGTAGTGATACTCAGTCCTTGACTCATGCTCCCCCTTACCTCTGGCATTTAAATCAAAAATACTTTCTGTAAGAAAAAAAAAACACCCTGAAGAATATATTTTTTATTTGGATTGTGTGAAAAGAATATTTTATATATTAACTACAACAGGCTAACTGATGAAGTAAGACTTTAAAATTATGAGTAATATACTGTTTCATTACATAAATTAATTACAAATCAGCACTCACTATGTGAATGGAAAAACTCTGTGAGTGTTCTTTAGAAGAAAAACATTGGCATAGAAGGTTAGGGAATATTAATAAGGTGGGTGCTGTGTTGGGTTAGAAGCACACAGACTGCTGCCTCATGACCCATGTTTCCCGACATGAAAATATACTGTCACAGAACATGCACGATGAATTATTCCTTTATTAAATAACTCCTATGAATCATTGGGATATTTTAGTAAAAGAAACATAACAGTTTTAAAATAAATATCCATTCTTCTATCCATTTTCTAACCAATTTTTCCAATACGGAGTCACGTGGTGCAAGGAGCTAGAGGTCTGCACGGGCATGAAATTGAAGCCCGAACCTGACCCGTACCCAAGACCTTGAGACACGACCTGACTGAGCCTGAATGGTGCTGCCAAATATGAAACCCGAACCCGACTCAAACTCAAAATCAGTCACTCTCTTTCCCTCTCACAGCGAGTGGACACACACGCACAAACGGAGACGGATTCTCACAGACGCGGCTTTGCTTGGCTGCAATGCGCTTCAGCTGATAAACAGAAAATGCCCTTTGTTGAGAAAAACTGGTATTTTTTAAATCTGTAATACTTTTGAAAGGAGGGAACCATAATAGCGTGCAAAATGAATTTCTCCTAATAAAATTATATTTTAAACATAAAATAATAATAATTCACTATCACTTATTAGAAAACAAACCCAAACCCAGCCTGAGCCCGAAGTTGTATGTGAAAAGCTGACCTGAACCCGGAACGAAACCCAATACTTTGTCGGGCTCGGGTCGGGTACCAGACCTCTAGCATGAGCATCACCATTAATAAATATGATGAACGTTATTGGAAAACAATCTTTTTCTCCATAAAAAATAATTTCTGCCACATCTGTTAACTTTTGGGATATGATTTCTTTTTTAAATCTGCAGGTTGGACTGCAGACTTCAGACTTAAACTGGAACTTCATCTGTGATGTCATGCTAGGGTAACATGATAGAACCAGTTAATCGTCTTAATATTACATGCGCAATTGCATGTCTTCATGTTTCTGAGGATTATGTATTTAATAGTTACTAAAAACATTGACTGAAAAACATATAGCAACATTTTTTTTATTTTATCCAATCCATCATTTATCCAGCAAGGGAATGCATTGTGTTAGTAATTTAATGTAACTTTGTTTGAATTCAAACTGGATTTCTTATGTAAAGCAACATGGTAACAGCACGTGCATTGTCTACAGCATGTGTATTCTTCTTTCAATGCTGTAAGAATTCAATTATAAGCTGAAAGTGGTCCTAACCAGAATTCACTTTTACTTCAATCTGCCTACAGCTATATATTAATAGCCATAAATGCAACACCCTAGTTACCTTACTGTGTACTATACAAGATCAATGAGCCATTCAGAAGCACAGATGAACCATTTGGAGTCAGCCTGGGTACAAGAGTTACACAGACACCTCAGTATTATAAAATGACTTACATATACAGTATACTATGCCCCAACAAGAAACTTTCCCAGTTCATGAACAGGAAAAAATGTCATGTGAGAAAATGGACAGTTCATCACATGGACGCAGCTTTCAGACATCAATATTATTACTATTCCATGACACTGAAATCATATTTGTCTCCAAAATATGTTTTCTTGCATAAAGAAAATTAAGCTTTGGGCCTTGTAGAGGAACTTGGAACAGTAACTGAATAAAATTTAGTGCGGATTAGTTTAGGAATACATGTGAAACTGTAAAATACAAACTGTTTAAAACAAATTCACCACATTCAATATTGAAAACATAAACTGATGAAAGCACATTCGTTTTTTTTTTAAATTACCATATATTTGCATATATTTAAAAAAAGGTTACTGCATTTTCTGTGCTCCCATGGTATTGCTTCAGCTTAAGCTGGCAATTGCCTCGTTAAATATTCCAGTAAAATCAATAATGTCGGTAAATGTAGAGGGCTCATACAGAAGCACTATATCAAGATGTACAGCTCATTGGTGAGAGTTCAGTGAAACAATGAATTTTACAAACATACAATTCCCCTGCTCCTTTCCGTGTTAAATAAAGGAAAACGAAATATAATGGAATATTCCAAACTTATTTTTCACAAGGCGTGTGACACCAGAGCAAATAATTTTAGCAGAAACCAAGAGAAATTATTGTTCAGAAATTATATAAAATAAGGACATAAAATAACATGCATTATTCACACATTTCAACAACCATAAAAAACATCACAAGTCAAAGAATCTTAACAATACAATGTTTGTATTGCACAGTGATTTCTAGATTGATTTGACTGCTTAACACCTATATAACTTTGGCATTCATGTTTTTGATGGAATTTGGAATGTGGTGTCTGTGCAAATGACAGGACCTAGAACTGCCTTCTACATTGATGTTCCTCTGCTGTTAAGATGTAAGACAGCTCAAGCAGTGATCTGAAATCCCTTGACTGCCCGCATGCTGAAAACAATAGTCACATGTTGTCATGAATGTGCATATTAGCAGGAAACACTGAGAACAAAGGGGACCAGAGCAGTGAGGACCTGTTAATAATCTTGTGACAGCTCTGATCTCTTGTCAAAAAAGGGCAATGTGCAATTCTGATGCAACATTTTAAACACTGACATTAAATGTCTGGAAACAGCAAAGCATGCTGTCACTAAGGAAATGTATACAAGGTTAATGGAACTGAATTGTAAAAAAAACTGTGCAGTTCACTTAGTAATTAGTGATCAATAACTAATTAGCTGTTTAATAGTGAAATTAAGATTGTAAATAAAGTTTTATAATGCCATTGCAGCAAATTAATAGCCTTAGTCAATGAATCTAAGATAATTTACCATAAAATATGATCCAGAAGTATCCTGTTAAACCAATGGAATATGGAAAACATTATGTGCTATTCATTAAATCATAGAGCCAAGCTGGCAGAATCCCAGATAAGGAACAGAAGACTAGGTGCGGTCAATACATTATCCAAGCATTGCTCAGGTTGTTTTGGTATTTTTCAATATCTTTCCACATGTAAACAAAGTGGAATTCTTAACAAAAAGAATGCCAGCAGCCATATCACCCTTTAACTCACAACTGGCAACCCACTGAAGCTAAGCAGGTGTGAGCCTGGTCAGTACCTGGTCAGTACCTGGATGGGAGACCTCCTGGGAAAACCTAAGGTTGCTGCTGGAAGAGGTGTTAGTGGGGACAGCAGGGGGCGCTCACCCTGCAGTCCATGTGGGTCCTAATGCCCCAGTATAGTGATGGGGGCACTATACTGTAAACAGGTGCCGTCCTTCGGATGAGACGTAAAACCGAGGTCCTGACTCTCTGTGGTCATTAAAAATCCCAGGGCGCTTCTCGAAAAGAGTAGGGGTGTAACCCCGGTGTCCTGGCCAAATTTTTCCAATTGGCCCTTACCAATCATGGCCTCCTAATAATCCCCATCTATGAATTGGCTACATTACTCTGCTCTCCTCCCCACTGATAGCTGATGTGTGGTGAGCGTTCTGGCGCACTATGGCTGCCGTCGCATCATCCAGGTGGATGCTGCACATTGGTGGTGGTGGAGGGGAGTCCCCATTACCTGTAAAGTGCTTTGAGTGGAGTGTCCAGAAAAGCGCTATATAAGTGTAAACAATTATTATTATTATTATTATAAAAATAAAAAGTAGGCAAAGGTTTCATAGAAATGTCATTCTGTCAATTGTTCTTATAATTCTAACATATAAAGCATATGAATGTGATAGAAAATGATGAACCTAGCATTGATAAAAAAACGAATATTTTAACCAAAAGAGTACCTGATATACAAAAATATGAAGCCATATGATAAGGAACACTGTTTTCTTGGGGATGGGTGACGATTAAACAGAATACTGTGGTATTTTTTAAACAGGGAGTGTGGGAATGCTTGGGATTTAGAAAGAATATGCTGCTGTTACAAGCCAGTGTGTCCTTCTTATCCGTTATTTTGGAAAGTCATGCAGTTTAGCTCTAAGACAGAAGCTTCTTATTTCTTCAAGAACACCCAAACATATCAGTACTTTGATACTGACCTCAAGATGGTCCTCAAGCACCCTGGATCCCTCAGCCCTGGTATCCTGGGGACTAAAGACAATGCTATGTTAATGGCAACATGCATGTATCACTATTTCAGCTCTCCTAGACAATGGAACAACTATTTCAATCCTATGCCCAGAAGTTGTGCCCATTTTCAGAAGAATCAGAGTGTGTGGTGTACTTGGTCAACCTGCTATTCAGGGTCCTGGATAATCTAAGAAGGATAATGGGCCTCATAAAGGGCCTCATAAGAAAGGTGGATCTCAAAATTTGTCTAAGGAATTTCTATCTCCTAATGCAAAAGTCCCACTTTCTAGGAAACATTATCATGCCAAAAAGGGTTTTTACCAACCTCTAATATGTCACCACAGTAAATATCTCAACACACCAGCTGGTTCATGAAATGAGGAGTTTTATTGGAAAGACCTCATATTACTGTTGCTTTATCTCGGAATTTGTAGATGTTGTTGTTCCTTTGCCCATCTCATGTGTAAACTATTGCATTATGTGATGGGAACTAATAGCTGTGGTGAAAGCTATTTTTCACCCCCTTTCCATATGCTACCAAATCCTAGATTCTTAGCTTCCAGAGCCTGAAGTTCAGACGGCCTGTTAAGTGGAGATTCTGCAGGGTCTAGAGCACTATGCAGTAAAGTAACAGAAGAATGTAGACACCTTCTCCCACCAGCCAGCTTCTGCAACAATATGGACAGGAGTCATAACAGCCCTGTCCTTGTCTTGCACAATAGGTGTCTGTTAGGGCTCAAGAGGAGCAGGTAAAGATTGAGGGGATTGTGTTTACGGTTTATGTCCCTTGAGGAATGTGGGAGCAACAGGCAGCAGATCCTGAGGTGGGGTGGTGACCCAATCCAGAGGAACTGTCCTGCCAGTGGGGCAAGTGGATGCTGTGAGATGGGCTCTTGTACAGGAGTTAGGAGGACCCTGAGGGCCCTGGTTTCCATCACTTTTTCCAATGATGAAGGCCTTCTGGCACATCCAAGACTGAGACTACAGCTCACAGAGGAAGAAGGGATACTGTCTGAATCTCTCACCATGCTGGCTCGCCATCTAAAGGGAGGACCCCCACACTCTGCTTGGTCGTCTTTCGGATGTGGTGTAACAGCTAATGTGTCAAGTTTTATGGCTGAATTGGGGAAACTGCACCAGGACTGGTTGGACTCATGGAGTCAGTGATGGGCCGGATGAGTAGGCCAGGTCCAAGTATAGGACTTACACTAAGTACTAAAACTAAGTCATGTCTGCAGCCCTGGGAGGATGTCTGGCCTTTTGTGGGGACAATGTTACACTTAGCCTCCTTGGAGAGCTATTACAGGTGAGGAGGGAATAGTGATTATACAGACTGCCCCAAGGGGCTGAAAAAAGACCAACAGACTTGTTAAATTCATGAATGTTGTCATTTTGTTGTTGTTTCTCTTCTGTAGTTCAACTCTTCATTTCGCTTCCATTATCAGGTGTTTGGAACCCCACCATGAGTGAAACCATGAGCTCTCTCTATATGGATGTTCAGTGGTATATGGCTGGGTGTTTAAAGTTTAGTAAAACATAGGCAATTTCTTTACACTGTCATCATCCCACATAGTATTTTTCAATTGTGCAAAAAGTCTAACTCACAGTATACTTTATATCTATAATTTTGTAATTGGGTTTAGTATGATGCCTTATGAAATGGACTGTTCATACTATCCTGGTGGTGGACTGTTCGTACTAACATTGTCAATACATACAAGATCAAGTGCATTAATATAGTTGTTTTTTCGTTGTTTTGGATAGTTTATTTTAAGAAATTCTCATTGGCTGTTTGAAATGAGGATTTTTTTTAAAAAAGGATCAATGTTTATTTCAACAATCTTAGATCTAGGCCTGGTTCAAATATGAGTTTCATTTATGTTATTGTTATTCTTTAATTTCTTTCTTTAATTCTTTAATTATAGAAAAATAATTTCTATATTTTCTTTACTATGCAATGTTGTATTATTTTGAGTTGAATAGCAGTAGTCGAAAGTGCTAACAGCTAAGTCTAAAATGCAGTTCAACAAACTATTTCCATAGATATTGAATTAAATGTACACAGAATTTCTAAACTTCCACATATTCTGGTTTCTTTTAAAGTGTTAATATATTTTCTTATCCCTTAGGGTCCTATGTCTTGAAAGATTGAATTGGCATTTGTCCCAGAGAAGGCCAACTCATTTAACAGACATCTAAGATGTTCCTGGGGGACTGTCCTTTCCTAACTTCAACTTAATTTATTTAGGAGTTGTGTCACTTGAAGATATTGACAGAAAACTAAATGCACACCCCTAACAATGGGCGACATATGATGCAATACATTGTGGCAAGGGTAACATATATCAAAGGTTTTTGTTGCTTGCTTCACTGTCAGTAACAATGCTAAATAGCCACCTTAAATTTTGCAGGCTATTTGTCAAACTTGTGAACTGGGGTTTTAAATTTGCATTGACTGCTTTTGGATACTTAAGTGTCAAAATGATTTATCTGTTATCATTCTACATCAAAATGCTACTCATAATATATAGTAACTTGCAGTTTTATAATGAATTCAATCGGAGGTCCAGAACAAGATAAAGTGTGGAAAGGATCCAATTGTACAGCTCACTAATGTTACAGGTTAAAAAAATATATAATGAGAAATTAAGACCTCAAACATTTTTTTTTCTTGGTAAACATGCGACCTTTAATATTAATAATAAGACATAAGATATAATTAGTATTATAATAATAAGACAATACAGAATGCTATTGTGCATTTTTACACATAATTTTAATTAATTCATTTAATGTTATTTGCAAATTTGCAAGGATCAGTGGAAAGATTTAAAAAATCATAACTCACCTTTTTAATCTTTCCTTTGGACATGACCTAATTTCATAACTGTATTTTTTTCAAATTAAACATATCTTGTTTGTTTCTAATTTTGATTTATTAGATGGATTAATCTACCTATAATTTAACACTTTTTTAATTGACTGAGAATGTATTAGACAAGGGGTCAGAAAACTATGGCACCTATGAACTTTTCTGAGTGGCCCTGCAGCTCACTACTGTTTGAATCTTGAGTGTTACTTTTTGCATCGGATATTGAAAATTGTCCGCCAGTGGCCTCTACTTGTTAGCTCTGCTGCTCTCTCTCAGCACTAATGGTCAATTGCAGAACAACACCTATTGCACGATGCATTTTACTTTTAGCCTATCAGACATCAGCTTTATCCTAGGTTACATACGCCTGTGGTTCTTACCATACGTTCATTTGAGTTTTTGTTGCCTACTGTGATTGGCTCAGTCATGCAAATGATGTCTAGTGTATGGTATCTTGTTTGAAAGCAGGTAATGATTTCAAATGGTTCTAAAAGTTATAACTGACAAGAGGCTAACTAAGGTATTCCTGCCATGTTGGGGAAAAAAAAGAAAGATCGACGCAGAGGGTAGAAAATTCAAAGACAAATGGTCAGAACAGTACTTTTGTGTCCCTTGGAAAGAAAGGGTAATGTGTCTTATCTGTCAGGAAACAATTGTCGTGATTAAAGAATACAACATAAAAAGGCATCACGAGACAAAACATCAGGCTAAGTTTTTGGAATACACAGGAGATGGACGAAGGGAAAAATTGCTTCAGGGGCAGCAAAAACTGATCAAGAGAAAATTCAAAGAAAATATTGTGGCTACCTGAACAAGTTATCAAGTATCACAGCTTGTAGCAGCAGCTGGCAAACCCTTCACGGATGGTGAGTTTATTAAGCAGTGTATGCAAGAGGCCGCGAAAGAGATGTGCCCGGAGAAACACGATCTATTCCAGTCGGTGAGTTTATCGGCTAAATAGAGGATTTTACTCAGATGGCCCAGCAAGGTTAGTAAAACATTTTTAGTGGCCGTTGCTCTAAAAAGTTTGCCAACCCCTGTATTAGACTAAAACTTAAACCAAACTACTTATCATAAATTCCTAAAACAGAATGAATAAATTCACAAATTTAAAACACATTTGTTTTTGGAGAGTTTTCCAAAGCCTAAGCTCATCATAAACCACATATCTGATCCTCAGTCTACTACTTATGTTTTGGTGGTTATAAATGTTTAATTTCACCATTTTATTAAAAATGACATACAGTAGTTTTCCTTTCTTTGTATTTTTTCTCCTTGCGTGATTACTTTATCCTTTTCTACCATGCAATTTCTGTACAACTGGAGTTTGTTTCAATGTATGAAAGGCCAATCGCTGATAGATTCAGTATTGAGAGAATCAAAAACTATAATTTGGATTTAATAATTTACTTCCTCATACATTTTGCTGAATTAATGTGCTATTTAAAGCATTTTTAATTATAATCAATTATAATTAATCAAGATAAGTCCTTTGTGACCTCCCCATATTGCAATTAACTTTAAAAGAATTCCAACAAGTAATTTCTTTCAGAAACCATACTAAAATAAACAATGTGAATCCCAAATCAGCACCATACTGTATGTAAGGGGTGAAGGTTTAAATTAGAGTCCTTAAAATGTAACTGTACACGAAGGGAATTTTCTTTAAATTGTTGTGGAGTTTACACACTTTTCATTAACATTACATAGACTGAGAATAACAGACATACTATCAGTAACATCTATATATGGTACCACACGCTTACAAAATTTTTGAAAATATAGTTATCACAAGGTTAACTGTTTTGAGTGGAAAAAAAGCACACATCCACTGTTAAAATTTCAGGATGTGTTCCATTTATTGTATTCTAGGTGTATGTGTATTAAAACAGTACTTTATTAAAAAAAACAATAGCATTTATACATACAATTATTCAGTGTGCTATTTGTAGACAATTATGCATGCCCTTAATTTTTTGTGCAAGATATATACTGACTTTTTAGAGCAGTATGATTGTAATTAGACATTGGGTGAGAAAACTCATGTTTATATATGAATTAATATTTTATGGAGCCGTGGCAAAATAAAAAAACAGATCACAAGACCTTATGATTTGTATTTTGTGGGAATTGCTGTGGCTTGCTTTATCCACAGTAGGATAAAAAATTAAATTGTATACATGTATAATTATTCAAATATATAGGAGTGTTCCTGACAAATAATGTTTAAAAATCTTTAGATTTTTATAGTCATTCTCTTGTCCTTAGCTACTCATTTAAGGTTTCAAAGCCACACACAGTAGCATTTAGCTGTTTTCTAATATCTTTTACTCTATAACTTTATATCTACTGTTCTTTAGCTACTTATACTGTGTTGGGTATGACAACAAATTAACTTCAAATACAAAATTCTAATGAAGTAATACACACCACTATCAAAAGTGTAGAAATCTTTCATAACCTTAAAGGCCTGTCATAAATGCATGAGAAGTCGACCTCAATGACTTTTCTGAAAAGGATAGCATTCCAATAAATGTAAGCTCATTACACAATCAGTTCCAAGTGACTGGCTGTCAGCAAAATGATGGATAGACATAATCAACAAAGAATGTTGTTATCGACCAGTGTGTTTGTTTTCTTCATCCCTTTCTACAAAATAGAATTCTGCACTGCCCTAGATGGGAATATATTCCTTATGTGTTTCTGATCAGTACTAAAACCTAAACAGCAAATGCTGTACTCAGTAATTTCCTTTGGTCTTTAATTTAGTCAGTCATTAAGCATTTAGCTAACATATGATCAACATCAGAATGGAGCTGACAGCAATAATTAAACACTTATAATGAAGATAAATTTCATACTACTCCAGACCACACATTAAATTTGGTGGTAAAGCACACAAAATGTTGCTAGGCAACAGTCAGCAATGATAGGCAGTATTTCCAGGATATTATCTTTACTGGTTCTGATTCTTGATCTATCTAAGGCTTATAAGGGCCTTCTCCAAATACAGTAAGGCAATTTTAATGCACATTTGTTTCTTTTGTGGACATCACACAGAAAGAAAAAATGAAATTTTGACATGGTGGTAGTGAAAACTCAATCATCAAAATAAACATGGAAACAAATTAAAAATGAACTGATGATATGTGATGATAAACAGCCAATTAATTATTTTCTAAAGCAGTTTCAACTTGAGACTCATTCTAATAGTAAGGTTGTAATGCAATGAAAAATTACAAACACACTTTGTCTTAAAAACATTTTCTATTCAAACAACTAATTATTTCTGATTTCTTGAAGTTGGTCACGGTGGTGCCATACAGTAAATGGTAACATCACAGTTACTTTTTGTTTCAGGATGGAGGTTCAGAAGCTTGCTTTGTCCTGCCACTGGATGATAGATTTGTTGTAAAAAGACATATGCATGAGCTTAAATTTTATCTTGTGCACATACTTTGACAAAACGAAATCAATCACTGCCATCTTCCCTTGACTTAAGATCACAAAATAAAAGAAGCAAGTTCCTTCAGTATTGAAATACAATCTGTAGACTGCATTAATTCCAGTTTTACCAGCATATACTTGGATTCAAGCACTTTCAATTTCTCTGACACTTGTATTTCACAATAAAAGCTTTTTCATAGAACATTTTATTATTCTATATAATTTATTTTCTAACACCTACATTTAGGAATTGTTTTTTTTTATTGCAGAGACACATTTTTACCTTTTCAACTAATTAGAGACAACAAGTCTTAAATAATTTAAGATTTAAAAACACTAATTTCTTTTGCACAAAAATTACAGGATATTATTAACTCCATAGTCTTTAGCTAGAACTTTCTTCCCTTGAAAACCTAACTTAAAGGCTTTTGCATATGGTGTAGAACACAGGTGCTCGACTTGTGCTTAATATTTAAAATGAATGTGATAGCATGAGAAAAAATATTCTGTGTATGACCTTTCATACCAAGCAAGCAAATAATTTTGACCTTTTGTAAAACCATAGCAGAATGGTAGAACCATAATATCTTGTGCTATCCTATTAACTAATTTTGTAGAGATGCTTTAATTATTAAGATCATTATCACTGGGTTAAATATAATTAGCTTGCCTCTGTTAATAAAGAGTTCTAATCAGTCCTTTACAAATTGGATTTTTAAGTCAGTCAGAGAGAAGCCTTTTCTGTATTGACTCCTATATCCTACAGAACATTAATTCTTGAAATCAGATTACTCACTTAGATACTACTGAAATCAGATACTACTGTGTGATAATGATATAGCCAATAGAATTTGGGTAAAAAAAATGTAATCATATATTTAGAGCTGTCAACATAATAGTATAGTTCATTAACAGATACAACATTTATTTGTTCTCATTATATATTTGTTATTTGGCAGTATCAGAAGATTCTGAAGAACACAGATTACCCAAAGGTTGATAATGTCAATTACCAATTATCAAGTATTCAACAGAAATACTATTCCTTCAATGTTCAGTTGTATTTTTTTTTACATTTTACTGTTGAAACGTTATAGAGATCAGAGGTTTGCTAGATACAGGTACTTCTCCCACAGCATTGAAAACAACCATAACAATCCTAGATATCTATTCTCCATCATTAATAGACTGGTTAAGCAAAAGTGCCATACTACTTCAACTTCTTTGCATGTGTTTACTTCCAAGACTGACCACATCCAGAGTCATTTTTTTTTCACCATGCATGCTACTACTGCACTGCTTTTCTTTCAATTTCACACTGCATACCTTAGTAAATTGGATTATATATGAAATACTCCATCTGTTTATTATATCCTATTGCTATTGTTTAATTTTAATCCTGGTTTTCTGCCCTATGCTTCAACATAATTAATGAGTCCTTGAGCAATGGAGTGGTACCAATGGCATTTAAAATGGCTGCAGTTACCCCTGTTCCTGAAAAAAACAAAACTACTTTATCTTGTGAAAACTGTAGAAAGCACTCCTACCATTCAATTAAACAGCCATCTCATCGCAATTACACAGCACTGAAACTGCCCTTGTTAAAGTTAATAATCTTCCTATGGCTGCTGATTCTAATTCTCTATCTATGCTTATTCTCCTTGACCTCAGTGCTGCTTTTGACACTCTTAATCATGACACATCTCACATTCTCATGTTGAAACTGTGTTTGGAGTTCCTGACATTGCTCTCATATGGTCCAGCTTTTATTTTATTTTGAATTCAGCAGCCAGAATGCTGACCATGTCTTGTGCAAGTGATCACATTACTCCTGTGCTTGAGTCCTTGTACTGGCTTCTTATTAGTTCTTATTTAATATTTTTCTACTCCCCTCCTCAAAAACTGTTTGTCTGATTTTGTTCTTCTGTTTGTCCCTCAAACGTTCTGGGTGATAGGGTGTTTGTCTTCTCTTGTTCTGCCCCAGAGCTCTGAAATTCTATCCTCAAGGATATCAGAGAGTCACCCAGCCTGAGAGTATTCAGATCCAGACTCAAAACCCTCTCATTCAAAAAGCCTTTTATTTAATTGGTGCCTTTAAAGGTATATACTACTAATGCTACTACTACTACTAATAATTATTATTATTTATTATGATTGGTAGTAGTAATAGCAGTAGCAGTTATTACCTTTAAAGGAGCAAAGAAGGACCAAACAAATATATTTATTCAGGGTGATAATACTGAAAATGAATTAACCACTGATTAAACACTTTGAGGTAAAACATCACATCATAGATGAATATAACATGTAATTTTAAATTTAGTTAATTTTCATCCGATTGAGGGGTATATGCTTCAGTGTATTTCAGATGTAATATATTATAGTACTGTACATCATAAAGTTTAACTTTGTTTACCATAGTTAACTAAGTTGTGGGTAAACAATTAGCTGTCAAGAAATTAAGTGCCAGAAAAACACCATATAAGAACAGATCAGGAGGTAAGAAAAGGAAGAGGAGAAGGACAAGATAGAAGTCAGGAGGAGTTGGAACTTGAAACTTGGGTCAGGTGAGAATCTTTTCTTCATGATCATTCAGACAAAATCCGATTGGAGCTAAGTATTTGAACCTTGCCAAAGAGAGCCTGCTATTCTGTGTTTTAGGGTACCATGAGTAAAAGAAACCCCGGTTAAATGGCTGTTGAAGTTGTAAGTATAGAAATGAATAAGCACAAGTAATGAATTACATAACCTTTACTGGAAAAAAAACATGCTATTACATTCCCCTTTTCTACTTCCTTCCTGTTCCCTCTATATCCTATCTGTATTCTCAACAGTGTCCCCCAGTTGGTGTTCTAAAGCAAATCAAATATGAAGTGAACAAAGCAGACCTTCCTGCATGGGGGTACTTTTTTAGAATAGGGACATGAGCTCCTATTTGTTTTCTGGGATCTGGGGTTGCAGAGAGAGAGATTTAGCTGCAGATTGTAGTGCATTCTGTTTAATTTAGAAGGCAAGCTTATGTGTTATTTTGGCCTCTGCAGGCACTATTTAAGAGTCAAATACTTGGTAGCATTCTGGGGTTTCTGGGTGACCAGGATATTAGGCCCGCCGGAATGCCTAGTCTGTACATACTGAATACATAGAGAAACTTGTGTGTTGTATCTTTATGTTGTGTGTAGCGTATTGTGTCACTGTCATTGTTAATAAATATTTGTTTAACCAAGTGTGCCTGGATTTTCTTTTCACCAAAGCTGTGCAAGAGACCAAACAAATCATGTGGCTCTAACTATACCACCTGCTAAGGTATATTGGTATATGGCAGAAGTTGGGGGTTATGAATAATTATTTTACTTATTGATTAAACTGCTCGATCACTTCCTGAAATTCACCATTTTGTAAACCGCCCCCCCTTGTAACAATATGTTTTCTTTCCAGCTTTCTTCAAAATCATGCCTAATTTAAATGACATACTGCATATTATTAAGAAAAAGAAACTGCTTAGGTAGCATCAAATTTCACCGATGACAAAAATATTCCTTGTTAATGAAAATGTTTCAAACCTTTAAATTTAATTAGTACAGCAGGGTAATCCACATTATAAAAAAGATATGAGATGTAATGATGAAATTCAAGACATCGGAATAACATTGTTTTTATAACAAATAAAGTTAAATACATGGATTTTGTATATGTACAGTACATTTTACATGATGGGTAAGTATGCCATAATCTTTAGTAAGCTACTCACTTTTTCATTTCATCCTTTTCTTGAATGCTAACCAACTGAAATGTCTATATAAAAAATATTGAAATGTCCATATTAAGAATGTTATGGAATAAAAAATATTGTCTTTTTTTCTTTAACAAAAAGAAGAACGTTTTAATCATCCAATCTCCAGCATTTCACAAGCAAAATTAAAATATTAGTAAGAAAATACCATTAATCACCTTCATTTTTTATTTATACCACAGGTTATTATTTATCTGTTTCTGTAGCTTATATAAGATCTTAGGAAACGATGTTTGGTACTGTATGCAGATTGCTCTGCATTTCTTCTTCTCCTCCTCCAATGGATCCCTCCAGCGAAGCCTTAATGTATCAAATTTGTCAGTGTCAGCATTACAGCTAATCTCTCCAGCCCACATCAGCCCTCACATCTCACATCCATTAATTCTGTGGTGTCTTTTCTAGTCATGCAGAATAAAAAAGGGTGCAATGATATGATAAAATAATTAAAGGAAATGACTTGATTGTCTGCCCCCATGTACACAATAGATACGATAATCCACTCTGACCAGGGACAAATTTCTTTTTAGCTTTAAAAATGATAGCTTGCGACAAGATGTTTCTAAGCATTAACCTGCATTCAGTCAAGATTAATATCATGTTTCATTATTAACCAGGACTTTTATCCAGAAAAAATACCTTTCAGCATTTGTCATCATTCTTATTTTATTTTAATGCACTACCACAAAATAATGATAGAATGATTGTTTATCCTTCATTAATCTGATAACATCTGTGTTGACAAATTTTTAATACTTGGGTCAGTGGCTGAATAGGAATTCTTTAAAATCGACTTGTTAATGCTTGAATTAGCTGCCTGGTAATTTTGTTAAATACAATACAGAATGACGGATGTTCAGCTAGTTACTGGGAATACATTAGCATAACATACTGTACATAAACATAAACACACAAGAGGATCATTGGATTCGACGGACCCGTCTAGAAGATAACTTCTAAACTAGTAAAAATAAAACTGGATCACGGAAGTCCCTTTCTCAGACCTAAACTCCTTTACAGTTGTCAGGTTTCTATACAAAGTACTTTAACTCAAATTAACCAGGGTGACAACCACTTAGATGTTTGTCCATTGCTGTGTTTACTGATGATTTCCAGTTCTGTTTCTTGTTTGGAGATTTTAGAGCAGTTGTAAAAACTGGAATTGAAGATTCAAAAGGTTTGCTGATAATGTAAACTTTCCTTATATGGAAAGGAGAATCATTGTTTTAGTGGTAGAAGAATAGTGGTTTGGGAGGCCATTAATGCAAACGTCAGGAATCAGTATCCTCTTTTCAACTACAATCTAAGTGTACAGCATTCTGTTAACTTTTATTCTCATAGTCCCTCACTATTTTAACAGAATAGCGTTAACCCTTACATGACATAGGGTTATACATGACTTCTGTATCAATCTGGGATCAACATCATCATGGTCCTTTGTAGTGACAGTGTCATAACCAATAATGGTAACATTATTTTCATGAAGCAATATCAGATCAAAAAGTTCCATCTGATCCTGGCACTGGAGGCTTAAAAAAAAATCTGCAAAAGATCTTTTGTATGTGTGACATAATAAAATATGAAATAAAGGCAATAATTTCCTGAGTGGTTAAAGGCTTTCTTTCTTCTTCTTGTTTAACATTACATGAAACATCTGTTTTTTAAAAAAATCATTTTTGAATTGCAATAGATGTGACCTACTTTTGTCTGCTTGATTATTCACACCAGAAATTGGTTCAGTGTAATGTGTACTAATCCAGTCTCTAAAACTATATTTAGATCAGTTTGAAGACATGTATAGAAGGAAATTTATATGATATTGCATACATATGCCTGCCAAAAAAGCATGATTGTAAATATGACACAAGGGTAAATGCAGAGGCTGATCTCAGGAAAGCAGAGATTAGTGTCATAGTCAGCAAAAAACTGAAGGACTGCTTCCAACCTAAGGCACCTTACAAAACAGTACACTATATTTCAATGATAAATGATTAAAGTAAACTAGGTGTGCCATCAGGTTTAAAATATTCTCAACATATCAATGAATTATATGTTTGGAAACATTTGTATGAATGCTTTTCAAATAGTTCATAGCATTGAAGAACTTGAAGATCTCATCACCTTCATTTTAATTAATTGGTTTTCATAGCCTCTGCGTCATGTTAAAAGGACAGAAAAGGAAAAATAATTTCTTTCTTCCAATGCTGGCTTACTTAGTGTTCCACTGTTTCTCAAAACCCAATGGGTGATGTTGTCTTTTGGTGTTAGGGCTCAAACCTCTGGAACACTATCCTAGAAAAAATAAGTGTCAAAACACATTTTATCTTTCATCTAATCTAAAAAAGTTGAGTTATTGTTTTAATTTCATATCAGGCATTTGACATTTGAAATGTTAATCTTTCTGAAGCTGATTTGTATTACACCAAAATAAATATTGAACATTAAACATTAAATAATAACCCAAGAATGACATTTAGATAAAACAAGACATTTAAAACATTTAGGGCGGGTCACTGCTTGTCATCTTAATACACTGTGCAGTATTTATGTGAAAGTACAGTTAAGAATATTGTATACAAAGTCACATAAAACAAATCCAACTTAGTCAATAGTTACCCAATGTATAAAAATGAAAGAATTAAAAACATTTAAGCACATACTACAGTACTAGAAGTACACATTTCAACCAAGTTGAAAAGATGCTTTTAGGAAAATAATGTCCTGCTATCTGGCATTTCAAAGAACTGTTCTTATTTACTCTGAATAACTGGAACAATACCCTCTATACCACTAACTATAGCATCTGAGAGTGCAATATTAACTGGTAATAAAAGGGTAGTCTAGAGAATATATTTGCCATTTGTATTCTGCATTGCTCACCAATGGACAATTAAAATTTCTGTGGCATGGGCACAGCCAGTGTGAGTAAGAACTGAACTGTATACAATCAGCATGCAAACAAGCAGACATATGAGTCACAGCTGTTAACTCTTAAGGAACCACTACAGCACAAAACAGGGATCATCTGTTTTTTCCATATTAATTTGAAGCGTAGTTTCCCTTTTCAACAACATAAATCATATTTCATGAATGATAAAAAATACAATAAATATGTATTTTATTAAATAAAGTATTATTGGATTTAAACTGGACAAGGTAACCATACAGTTACAAGTGCCAATAAACATTACAAAAATGTAAAATGTCTTACTATTTAATACTGGGAAAAAAAACAGAATTAAATGCAAAAATGTCTTTATTATAACCTTTTTCCATCCATCCATTAATTTTCTAACTGCTTTATGCAATACCGGGTCACAGAGAAGACGAAGCCTATTGGCAAGCAATTGGTGCATGGCAGGATACACCCTGGACAGAACACCAGTCCACTGCAGTGCACATACAAACAACAATATGGACACACTCACACCTGGGATAGTTTTCCTAAAAAATCACATCTTTGGACTGTAGGAGAAAACTGGAGCACCAGGAGAAGACCCATGTGGAGGAGAACACACAGACCCCACGCATGCAGCACACCAGGTCTGCAAATGACCCCAGAGCCCCAGCACTGAAAGGCAGCAATGCCACCCATGTAAACAAATTAAAAAATGATCTACTTACACTATTTTGTTATTCACTTAAACATGTTTAATTATTTCTAGATTACTGGCTTGAAAACTGAACATTTGTTACCAATCCAAATTGTTTACCCTCTCTTTGTATTACTAAATATATCAGAAACTGAAGATATCTAAACAAGTAGAGAAGACCACAATGGAATAAATACTGCTGGAATTATCCAAATAAATTTGATTTCACATACCAAAAATACAACATATTTTTAATTTTTGTGGTGGCTTTGTGTCACTTGTCAGTTCCTTGTCAGTTTCTTTATATACTAAAATATATTATTTAAGTATATCTTGAAGGATGTATAGTAGGTGTATCACCTAGGTTCAATCTTTGTATTAAAACACTTTCCAGGTGAAAAAAAAGAAGTTGTAACAGTGTGACTTTGGTCCTTAAGTGCTGTTCTATAAATCAACATCTACGGCTTCAGATTTATTATATATAAATTAGTAGCCTTCTCTAATTAATCATTTACTAAGGGTAAATAGATACAATTCTTTCAACATGAAGTATTATAACTCTTGCTCTTCAGTTCCAGAATAAATCCATCTTTTTCATTGCCTGGTTACTAGAAACAAAAAGAGTATTTCAGCTGGGGTCTAACCAGGGCACAATGCAACTTCATAATTTATCTGGATATGTATGCTACATTTTACAATATCCAGCTGTAGCTCGTGCATTTTATGGCATCTCTGGAAAGCCTAATTTCTGAGAATGGCAAAGACAATACAACAAAGGGTTTTGTTTACTGTACTGTTCCACATACTTTACAATTAAAGGTCACATTTATTTCCAAAATACAACACTTTGCAGTTATTGAGAAGTGTAATGTTATGTATATCTTTTCATTTAAACATTTATTCAATAAATGATCTTATAAATTTAGTAGCTTGTAATAGCTGGGTGATTGTTCTTCTCTTTATATTCCCAACAAATCTGAAAATACATGCCCAATACAAGATGTTCACATACATGCACCATTTTACTAGACTAAATTCACCCAGATTACTCTTGTCATTTTGACAAGAAGAGAAGAAAAAATAAACATTCTTTAATCATTTGTTTGTCATAGCTGTTTCTCTAAAGGAGCGGCACTTTTCCATATTTTCTTTCCTGGCAAATCCAGTGTTTAGTTAATATATCTCAAAATTATCCATTTTATGGACACCCATGACATTACAGATTTAAGAGGCAACAAATACATGAGGTGAGCAAAATAATGGAAACAGGTAAGATAGGAATATGTATTAACTAATGAGGAGCTGGGACACCCTTTGCTTTATCAACAGCTTCAACCTTTCTGGAAAACAGTTATCCAAGTTTTGAACTGTTTTTATTGGGATCTAAAATCTCTCTTCAAGAAGGCAAGCCTCCAGTTCGTTCAGATGATGGAGGTGGAAATCTACTTCACACTTTACACTCCAGAACATTCCATAATATTACAATGACATTTAGACCCGATTAGAGAGGACATGAAAGCCGTTTGACTTCATCCTAGGGATCATGGAACCAAACTTGAATCCATTTAGCAGTGTGTATGGGGGTACTTTTGCCATGAAATATGTGGTTATCTTGAGAAAACTGTTTGCACTACAGGGTGCATCTGGTTGCCTAAAGTGTCTTTGTATTCCTTGGTCATAATTCTACTATGCAGAGTAGCAATCAAACCCAATGACTCCCATGAGACAGCTGTCCATACCACCACCATAACAGATCCACCACCATGTTTAATAGTTGGCAATAGGCAGTGTGGTTTGAAGGCTTACTTTGGCTTTTTCCAAATATAAACCTCACCATATGCAGGGAAAAGAATTAAAGATAGGTTTAAGAGTTAAAAGATAGATAACCAGGTTTTGCCAGGTTTGTGCTCATCACACCAGGTTATGCATTGCTGAGCATTGATATTGGTTACAAGTAGTTTTAAAATGACAGCCCTATCATAAATATTAAGATCACTTTATTAGCCATATTCAATTTCTTGCATTAGGAATTCATCTTTTTCACATAACCCAGCTTGCTCTCCATGAGACACACAGACACAGACAGGGAGAGAAGCTTGGGGTCAGAGTGCAGGGTCAGCCATTGTACAGGACCCTTGGAGCAGCTGGGGTTAAGGGAGTAGAATTCTTCTGCTGGCCACGGGATTTGAACCGGCAACTTTCCAGCCACAGGTTCAGAGCCATAGCCACAGAGCCACCGCTCTGCCCTAAATATATATTATATATAACTTTATTGCCCATTTTTGTCCTTGGCATCACCGTTAAAAAAAAAACAAAACATGGAACACTCAACATAAAATCCACATTAAAAACAAACTAGCATTAGTACTAGCCATTCAACAATACATATACCAAATATTCCTCTGCCCGTTTTACACAAACATTACTATAAATCCAATAGCTTCATATAGGAAATAGTCACATAGCTACATTTAATATACTGATTGCACAGGGAACAAAAAATGTCTTGTATAGATTTGACTTATCCACAGGCATTCAAATATTCTCCCATAAGGTAGCACATGAAAATTAGAATGAAGAAGGTAGGAGCGGTCATCAATGATAAGCCAAGCTTTCCTTTGAACTGCAATATAATATAGCTCTTTCAGTTGTTTCTGTGGTCATCCAATAATTGTACTTGCAATATTAACAATTCTGGTCAATTTCCCCCTACTCCTAATACTCAGGCTACTACATAACACTGTGATACCAAATATAAGGATGCTTTCCACCAAGATTCTATAAACCATCTCTAAAACATTTTGTCCCACTATGAACCCTTTCAATTTCCTGATGAAAATATATGTTGATCATCCTACTTATAAAATGCAGTTTCAATTCTCTGCAAAGCTTAAGTGTTCATCTATTACTGTTCACAGGTATTTGTAACACTGAACAACTTCTACAGATTAATTAATAAGTGAGAGAGGTAGAAAATCTAACTTATGACTGTCACAAGTAGCTAGTACTTACGTTTTATCAATAATAATATGAAGCATGCTTGACTGACAAAACCCTTCCAGTTTACTTATCTGTTGGCAGTAATTCTCCACCCCTTCTCTATCATCCTCAGTAAACAGTTCTACTAGGGTCAGATCATCTCCGTATCTGCATTTCATTAGTATAGATGGATAAAAGTAAAGGCGACAATGACAAAACACAGCCCTAGCGAACACAAGTATTTAAAACAAGTTCAGCTAAAATTGAAATACCCACTTTGTGAAGCTCACAACATACAGTTTTAGTTGAGACTGTGTCACGGAGGTGTAGAATAAGTTATATAGTAATTTTTTATGCCTTTGTTTTCCTGTCAAGTGTTCATCTATTCTTGTAAGTGAACTTTGACTTTGGACAACTTCTCCTGATGCTCTTTTTCCTTGTTTTGTCCAGTATTATATTTAACATTGTTCCCCCTTGACACATTAAATAATTTAATCATTTCTGTTACTGACATACCTGCAATTTGGTCAATGACTATTTGACCTCTTTCAAAATCTGTTAGAACACTCATGTTGCTTAAGAAACACACATACAGTTTTAAAGTGTACAGTATATGAAGCAGATATGCTGCTTTTTCTGCAATATAAAATGTTCTCTGAATGAAGAGCTCTGAACAAATAAAAATACAAACACAAAAACTCTAGAGTGCCTAAAGAAATACAGAAGGCTCTGAAAACAAAGATATAGCCATTCTCTAAATGACATTAGAGAGCAAGGACTAACCCTCACACGTCATGTTGAACATATATATGGGTAATGACCATCCCCCTTTCCAGTGCTCATTACTTCTCATCTGTCGGCATCCTACTGGTGGCCCCTGTGACAAGCATCCTAACCAAAACTTACAGCCTTACAATATCATTTCTGTTTGATATTTCAGCCTCTGCCAACACCTTTGTCATCATGGTTTGTCGATTCAGCCCCTATGCCTGAAGGCGTCTTATTCACGACACCAGTGACAGGTGTATGAACCCTGCTGGCAATCTTTCCTGCTCCTCTCACAGCACCCTGATCTAGTTCTTTTTCTCTAAAACATTTTTTACCCTTTTTAACTTGTTTTATTTTTACAACTAAAGCTAAGTATATTTAGCTCTACTATTGTGTTGTAGCCAGGACTGCCTGTCATCAGTAGTAATATTTCTAACAAGGTTTACTTGAATGGGTGTGGAAATAATGGAAAAATAAAAATCTTTATGTTAACTGAGTATCAACTACCAGATAGACAAAAACAGATTACTCTCGTGTTTACCTTCTGTCCATCTCTTAGCACAAGTCTGAAAAATTAAAAAAGTTAGGCCATGACCTTAAATGGGCATATTCTATTTAAATATTTATTCAAAAGTAATAAATGGTCAAGTAAAGTTAATCTTCATTAGGCAAGTACCATAAATACAGTAACTGCTCTTTATTATCTCAACATTAGCAGGAAAATTAGTAAATGTATGATTAGCAAACTTAAAATTCCAAATAACAATAATAGTAACAATAGATGTTGTTATAGCAGTGTAAGTGGTGATATAAGCTCACATTTAATCATTTTCAACAGCTAAATAAAAAAAAATCAAAAGCAATGAAAAAAAGATTAAGGATGTTTTTTTTATCAGACACTGCTTATCAATTATTATAGTTCTAAAAGGGAACCAGAGCTTACATTGTGTCAAACATAAATAAAAGTCATTTTCTGAAGGTTTGATATAATGCTTCCAGTCTTGCCCCTTGTAGGGAATATCTAAAATGACAGTGACTGGCCCTAATTTCATAGGTTGCAATATTCTTTGCTCCTTACAGCTACTTCAGCAGAATAAACTCCATTAAACCACTTACAGTGTAAACCTCTTGCTAATAAATGCCATGATTTGCATAATGTCATAAACTGCTAAGCTTTTGAAGATGCTTCATAATTGTATAGGTAGTGACACTGTTATTATGAAGCAGCTATGTTCTTTTAAAATATTAAACATACCTCACCATACACCATTAATATATATCGTTTCAAAATGAAGTGAAAACACTGATTATAAACTGATATACTATGGATTATTTTTCCATAGTATACCATTGTATTGTGTACCATTTGCATCTATGTTGCATTTGCATGCTAGTTATCATCATGTTCTTTTTTTAGTTTTTTCTCTCTTTAAATTATATTTTTCACATTATTTTCCAGTAAGATTTCTAGTCGATTTAAGAAAAAATTATAATTGTGAATATTATTTTTGTAAAAATGTTTTTATTCTTATTCCTTACTTACTTATGCTTATTATAAAACTTTGCAATAACCCAAATTTGTGCTGAACAATAATGGAGTAAAATGTTTACATAGTTTTATGCAGACACACAATATACTTTCAAATTGACTATTTTTATTAATCTGTATTTTCTGCAATATGTTATCTCCATAAATAATAATAAGAAAACTTTATTTTATATAGACCTTTAAAAGTGGCTTCTCAACATGCTTTACATAATGAGATATATTTTCATTCATCAAACTAAGCCCCATGTCTGTACTTTGACTTGATTACAGAAACAAAAATTCTAAATTAAGTTCACTTAAAGGACTGATTCTGCCCTATTGCACCGCTTTTGCTTCTACTAGTCAAAAATGGTTCTGAAACTTGAAAATTACAACTAATAGATTTCTCAGAGAGAGATTACAATTCTAGCTTGAAACAGAACAAAAATATACCTATCTTTAGCATAAGGCTAGACATCTGGCCGTCTCTGAAAAGTAAATATGCTAAGCTTTTCAGTTTTGCAAAAAAACCTGAGATGAGTATTCCCCAACACCATAACTGAACTGCAGATACTGCTCACAATTCCACAATTCCAATTACAGTTGCAAATGCTGACCACTCAACCATGTTACGGGCTGCAGGCACTGGTTGTATGGTCAATTGCAAGTAAACTAAGAAGACAAGGAACAGAAAATACAAGAACCTTCTGGAACAGATGAATTATGAATATACAGTGTATATATAATGCCTGCAGTATTTATACAAAACTTTATTTATTTGTAATTTATTATGCAATTACCATATTTGATATCTGTTGTTGGTATATTCATACAGTATGTTTATGGAATATGCAAGAACTTAAAGAAGACTTGAATTGAGGACACCACTCTTCAATGTTTTTCCTATGTTTGATTCCAATTCAGTGCATTACTACAAAGCTGCTGTAGTCCTGACTGGGATACAGTCTGTATTAATATTTTATTTTCCTCTACACATTCAGAACACCTGCTAATTCATTTCAAACAGAATATTTGCCACAACACCAGTGGTTTCATATGAAGATTACTCCCCACACTTTCTGTAACAGATGCACTCAAGGTGTACCTGGCAAGTACAGGTTGCTATACAACTGTTTGTGCTACAGTACCTGAATAAAATTATATCATTATTAATTTCTTTAGATACGTGATTCCATATTATATTCCCTATTAATCAAATTCTAAAAGTATGCTTTTATTTACTCAAATATTGAGCGTATTAGCAGAAAAGCTTAAAACTATCCCTTTTCTAACAAAATACTGTATATAAACGTACAGTAGCATGGTCAGAAGGAGCAAGGAGCACGTAAAAATGTTTCCGAAATAACCACATGTAAGACTTTGATGCTTAAAATGTTTAGGGAGAAATGGAATACTGGTGTGTAATTTTTCTTTAAAATACCAATAACAGCAATATACAGTTTACATGATACAGTATGTTTATGTTCCTAAATTAATATCGTTTATCCTATTCTTTTTATGCTCAGATACTAACATTTCCCTTTAGTTGTAAAATTCCATTAAATATTAAATACTAAGCGGATTAAAATGTGCACAGTAAAGAGCTTAAATGATTAAATCTTTTCACTACCAACCAATGCACCACGAGTGACCCTGTCGGTCATTTTGGCCAGCCAATCACGTACCGCGGTACGGTGCGGTGGTTCATGCGTAGATGCGTGCGGTACGGGTTTGTACCACGAACTTTGAATGGCTGCATCTGTACCTGCTATTGTTTGGGAATGTCCTGTGATAGAACGCTTTTGGGTATACAGTATGTGACTGATGTACTTTTGGATTTAACTGATGACTATGCTGCTGACCCTCATCCAGTCCTTTTCTTTCCCGATTACCAGCTTACAATCAACCTTAAGTTATGGTGTCTTTTGCTGTGGGTTTATCTGCAGCCAAACCATCTATCTTAAAACACTCATTCTCAGAAATGGTTCCTTTGAAAAGAAATATGGCTTGGTTTCATTTTTGCTAGTGTAGAGACAGTGACAGCATGTTTGGACATTTTCTCTAATCTGTAAAACCTGTGCCATTTTTTCGTGTGGAAGTTTCCATTTTATCCAGATTTTTGCACATTGTATGTTTATTTTTTGGGGAAAAAATAATAAAATATGCAATCAACCTTGATTATTTAACAGATTCAGCTGCAGGTCCCTGTAACACTATTTGATATGAGCTCTTCCATAATGTATCTTTACTGTTTCCTTTTTACATGCAGAGATCTAATGTAGAAAGGAAATCAGCAGCAAGATGACGGCTTGTTGGGGAATATACAGAACTGTTTTTCCTATAATTAATTTTCTCTTTCCATCTTGTAAATTTAGCTTGCTTTGCATACCACATTTCTAGAACTTTTGACTGCACTGAACACACCATTATGATATGTCATGAAATTTCTCCATTCCATGAGAAATGTAATCATTGATTATGATCAGCATATTAAAATATGACATGTATATTTTATCTCCTTTCTTGGACACATGACAATAAATTTCATTGTAGTGCCAATGGTACTGCACAGACTTAGAAGAGATGCCAAAATTGAGTAGGTTCTGCCAGTTCACCAGGGGGTATACAACATTTTACTTAGGCAAAGCGTGAACTGTATCACAACAGAAAACATTGGTAGCTTTTTATCTAGACCCTAAAATGGGATGTAATTATGTTGTGGTTAGTTAGCAATGCATAACAATGACTTCATGATCAGAAGTATTATTCCCTAAATAAGACTAATTTAAAAACATTGTACTTTGAGATTGTAATGGCGTGTTGTGTAGCCTTTGGGACAAACTGTATAACAAAGTTTTGAGGATTTTTCAATGCATACAATTAAGAAATGACTGAGTGCATTAAATTCAGTTAGTAGTGAACAATTATTTCTTATTCTGACAAGTTAACAACTTCTGTTTCAAAGGTAAAATATCCCTTTAAAATGAAAAGAAAAACAGCCTGTGAAGCTGAAGCAGTTTTTTCACCAGGCTCCTTTCTTGAAACTATTGAAATGCTGGAGGACAATGTTAAAAGGTAAACAGATATGAAGAACACAATGATTGTTCTATTAAAGTTAATCCAGATTTTGTTCACACCCGTAGACAATGATATACATTGACAGATTGAATACACAATATATATTATGGTGGTTTTGGCTATGCTGGAAAGTGCTTGAATCTTATTTTTCACATCCAGGGTAATTTCTTTAAGTAAGCGATAATAAGAAAACAGGACAAAGTTTATAAATTAGAGAAGCCCATTTGGTTGTTTATAAATAATAAGAACAAGGATATAAATGCATTTTTCTTAACTAATGAGTAGCTTTACTCAAAACCACCTGACTTTATTAGTTTCCAAGATAATTTTGTTTGTTAGTTTTTTATTCATTACTCCAACCTGCTATAAAGAATTAGATGTTTCCTAAAAATCTTATCTTCCCCAATGCTGTAGTCCTATAGATTTCTATCTAACTTAAATACAAGAAAAATCAGCTTTGCTTGCCACTGCCTTATTAAACGTGAGGAGAACAATAGTTTTCAGATATGTCTCTAAACCCTTCGGACCTTGTGGTAGGACATTTTTTTTTCTAAGAGATTTTTGGGACATGCAGTTGTAACTGTACTATTAAGAACAATAGTTTGCACTTTTTTTGGTTATTTAAGCCGACGTCACACTACAGGACTCGACATTCAACGACTGCAGTTGTTGAATCTTGCTGCCCTTTCTGTCCTAGAGAGTGTCAAATTATACAAATAGGAATCACAGGGGATGACTACACGATTCCCAGATGAATTTTCATCACAGTTCCAAATCTCGAATTATGCCACGAAAATACCATGAGGTCCCCTCATTTTGGCAGCCAATCAATGTGGAGCACACCGGAATAAGAGGAGGAGCACCACACAAAAGTATACAAACAACATGGAGAACAAGCACGTAAACATCTTTAAAGACGTATTACAGGCATTGTTTTCCACAAATAAACACCTTAAAAAATATTATTCTTTATAAATATAGAACACATTTACAAAAATAAAACAGTTAAAAATATAATACACCTGTAAAACAAATATTGTAAACAAATTAGTATTGCACTATAACGTGTAATATAATGAGCACATTATCTCACAAGTACACATCTGGCTCACTGCCCACCCATAGGACTTGCGACTCGCTACGAAAAAAACAAACCAGTTTAGAGAGTTGTAGAGGCAGTTAACAGCGCTATGATTGAGTCACTGGGGGCGTCACACTGCACAACTGATGGTAATGGGCGACTCTCTACAACTCTCTGTGATTTTCTTACGATTATGTAGATGAAGGCTACGACTGAAAATCCTAGGAAAAGTTGTATTGTGTGATGCCGGCATAAGCCACACTCTTCTCTGGCACCTGCCAGAATATTGTATTTAGTGCCTTTCTAAATATTCATGAGCTTTTATCAGTGTGATGGCTAATAAATGAAACATTTTCATTTGAAAATTGCTGCAGAAAACATATTTAAAAGTAATTTTCTACTGAATTTTCTGTTGAACTATTATAGATGATTTTTGGGGTCTTAGTTCTTTTTCATACTGTATGTCTCCCTAACGTTGAGTACAAATGTATGAGTAAGAGCATGATAAAATCAGTTGTGCATATCAACAATGTAACCTATAAGCTTCATACATTATCTGTTAAATGAACAAAAGCCTCCAGAATGAATTGCATTGATTTATTTTCATAGCAATTGCCCAATCTTTGCCTGACCTTGACAACAATCTATCCTTTACACTCCACCACTATGGTTCTAATGATCTTCAAAGGTAAAAACTAAACAAAATAAAAGAGAGGGATTCTGCTGAAGACAACACATTTTTAAAGAAGTTCTAACAGGTAATCTTTTATTACCAAGGGTAAGTGCAAATTAATAACAGTTACATAGTGCTTCATTGTTTCTTGTATTTAGCATAACTGTTAAGATAAGCCTGTCTGATAAATCTTTCTCTGACCTGATACTTCTAGAGTTTTGTCTGCAACCACAATTAATTCTGTTTAAAAATTCAAAAGGTATTTGTTTTCTTGTAGCCATCTCAGCTTAGTTATAAAATTTCTATAAGATTATACCACAAAACGCCAAAAAGATAGAACAAATAAGTTCATACTGCAAGGTCAGCAATCAATTACTCTAATCTTAAATTTCTAAGAAATCAAAATAAAAACTTAAATAAATATATTCACAATGTATTTATAGCTTTTATTTATAAAGGTAACCTTCTTAATAAATTATCTTGATTGAAACTACCATTGTAAGCAACATTAATACTATATGAAGATATCAGACAAGACTTACAGTATATTCACTGTTATTGACAACAGCTCTGTGTAATGGTATGACTCATTATATGGTTACTATTTATACTAGTCTCCAAATGTTAATTATATTTTACAGAATTTAAGGAAAACAAGATTTCTTACAAATGATTATCATAAATTTGCAAAGGTCTCCAATTCTGCAAAAATATGTATAAAATAAGAAAGACTTTATATCAATCACTAAATTGTTGTTCTTGTACAGATTTTCATAATGGTATTAAAAAAAGTTGAGTGAGTTAAGTGAGTCCTTAATTCTTTAGTCAAGAGGCCAACAATTATATTAGATATTCCATTAACTAAAACATTTTGATTTCCACTAAGATGAAACAATGAGGAAAAGAAAATCTTTTAAATAAACCTGACCCAGAATGACCTAATTCTTGCAGATTTAAAGCTTGTAGTTGCACAGAGGATGATACTTTGCTCTAGGAGTCATACATCTCTCATTCAACAGCAAAAATGAACAAAAACTTGATTCATTCATGCAGCTTCATATTTCATTTCATTTTTAACTAAATAAAACTGCTATTTCCGTAAAACAAAACACAAGATTAACAGTATATATAATATTGATAGGTCTAGTACATCAATTAAGTATAGATTTACTGAATTATTTTTAACATTCCACATAAATCCAATTCAATACCTGTGTTTTATAAAGACTTACTATTCCTGCCAGAGCAGCTCCCTACATATAAAGGTAACAAGCCTTCTTCCCTATCTGTAGTGAAACTTCCAGCTTGAAACAGTTATTCAGCTATTACACAGCACAAGCGAAGAGATTCCCTTGCCCTGCTTAACAAAAAGACAATGCAGAGTGAAATTGCAAAGCAGTAGGCATCCTTACCTGCCTAAGATAAAGCATTTCATTCTTTTACATTTTCCACAGCCTTTGTGAAAATGAGAAAGCTCCAGTGTTGCTTTGTGCATGCTACCAGCCTAAATGATCTCCATGACTCACACAGAAGCAGATAATTGGCTCTCAAAAAAGTGCTGTAAACATTCATCATAATGGCACTTGCCTGCTGAAGCTAGCAGCTCTCTCAGCTGACTCTATACCAAGGTGTCACTAACTGTTTCTATACACTCTGGCTCTCATTGGCTTCCCTTTTCTGCTCTCTAGATTTCTGTCTTAAAGAAACAATGCATCCCCTGTGGCTCAGAAACGTACCATGACAAGAGGTGTTCGGTACAACTAATTATAGTTTAGAGCCATGCCTGCAAGACAGCACTAAATAATTCATGAGCTCAATTTAAGACTACGAAATGCAAATTGTATCTCAAGTTTTAGAACCACTACAAATTAGAAGGGATTTAGGAACAAACTCAATACAAAGCAAATTCAATGTAACCTTTTATTAATATTGTGTATTTCAGTTTGAGGTTTTAATTGTTTTAAGAATTATTATGGAAAAAAAACATTGCCCTCTTTTATCAATAAAAAATTACATTAAAAAGACCATTTAAAATAAATCAAATCTTGAAAAAATCTTTAAGATTTGTCACGTTTTTAAGGCTTTTCTTAATTTTTTATTTCTTCGATATTTCAGCAAAAAAAGACAATCTGCCAGAGACATAAATTGCACTAGGGTGCTTTAAGCTATTGTTGATCCTTTAGTCACACTCTCATCTGTGATTTCAATACAGCACATGCACATCTAAAGCTAAGGTGTGAGGCTTTCTGGCAACAAAACAGCTGAGCCTTATGTTAATGTCAAAATGAATATTTTATTATAATCCCCCTGGTATTAATATGGAAGCAATGATAAATGCAGATAACTTTGCACCTTATGCATTTTCTGTAATCGAAAAAGTGCAACTGTTGCATAGAACAATAGGAACTAATAACCAATTTGAAACATTAAATTATTGTGTCACAACTGTCAACATTTTAATTCACTATGACTTGGATAGTTTCAGTTTGTGTGCCAGGAGACTTGGCCCAATAACTACTGTTCAGAGGCTGTGGTTCTATTTCTACTGCTTTTTAAATTATTTTATTTCCTCTTTCTTACTGCATTTGAAGCTTCCACCCTGTAATACATAAGTTTGACTGAGTTAGTCCCTGTGTTGTGGATCTATGCAAGCAGCAGTCTGCCGTATACTTGTATTCTATTATACTAACATTCAGTTACTTTCTTCAATTAAACTCTATGATATGATACACTGTATGTGTTTAGAATAATAGATTAATTCTCTAATATTATTAGAACATTCAATTTTTTATTCAAGCAAAGTAGTGTGCTTGGTCATACCATTCTAAGGAAACTTTAGGAAGTCTCCCTTAGGCATGGGCAAGTCTCCAATTGTCTTGTGTGGCAACCAGCACCACTTCAAAGGTGGTGCCAGCCATTTTCCCCAGGGAGGTTCATTCCATACTGCAGAGACAGATTGTTCTAGAACACCACACTAATGTCCCTCCAAAGCCTGCACACAAATGCAGAAGTGGAATCTGCTAGACGACTGACCCAGGAATAGAACATCAGATAAACATTAGTCTAGGCTGTGTGGAAAAGAATGACTGCTGCAAGGATCAAGAACTGGATTGTATGGAGTCCACATTCTCAAGAGAGGAGAATCGTGAAGCAGACCTAGAACTGCACGCAGTTCTCTGGTGAAAAGTGGAAAGTGCTCCATAAAGGACAAAATGGGGACTTCTTCAGTTGCTTTGGGGTGCCACAGGAAATCCACTCTGGTCAAGGCTGGGACTTTGAATCTCATATGTTTCAGGCCATGTGTGAGACCAGATACCAGATGTACCTCCCCCATGGATCCTGGGTGTATTTTACCAGGAACAGACAGCTGTCTGTGGGAGGGGGTGCATACAACCTCTCCAGAAACATGCCCATATTCTCAGCACTCCTATTCTCCTTCTGAGGACGGGGTACAACCTGTTGTTTTTCCAGCAACCGCTGCCACTAATAAAGTTCTCCCATAGCTGCAGGGGGCTTCTGGAAAAGAGTCACAGCTTTTTGCTGCCTATCTGGGCTCTGCCCAGGCCTCCCTTATCACAGCCCACTTGCCTCTATCTACAACAGAGGAAACCATTATTACACGGCACCTTTATCACCCCTATAAAAGGAGGTGGACTCTCCTAAAACCTATTTTAGATTTTTAGTTTATTATACCACAATTGGTGTTAGCGAAGTACTGTATATACTCCATCTCACTCTCCATGACTAGCACACAGTTGTTAAAGATTAAAGGCAATAAATGTCTGTGATCATTATAACCTGCCTCTGGCTGCTTCCTTCTCCAATTCAATAACACTCTGAAGGCATACAATATATTTCTATCCTAAAAACTATACAAATATTGATAAAGTTGTTTTAGAAGTATAGGCAAACCTATATAATCACTTTTACTGGGGGAAATTGTGTAAGCAGAGATGGTGTGTGGATGAGTAATTTTCTATTCTATCTGAAACAAGTGTTATTCAAATGCACTGAATGAGTGGTTGATCTCACTAATTTTAGATCCCACTAAGGTCAGAACGTCCTTTACTGGCACTATTTTTCTATCAGACCTAAGATTATATCAATTTGTTTAGCACAGCTGAAACATTTATTTATTAACTCTTGTTGTAATGTTCTGTAGTTTGCCTGGGCTGTTTTGATAATGTACCTTAAATGAATATTTGTTAATAGACACCCCCTACTGGCATCATCTCCATTAAACATTGTCAAAAGGGTAAACAATCAATATGCCAATGAGGCTATGATGACTGCAATTGCTCAAAACCTCTTTGATGTTTGTGATATGATAGACAAGGTATTAGTCAAATGAAGTGCCCAAATCACGCTTCATTACATGGTCATATCATTTCCATTGACATTTTTCAATGCAGCATATCTACAAATATTTTGCAAAAGATTAAATGAAAACCCCTCCATTTTAGTATTAAGTATTCATTTTCTAACATTCTGTAAATAGAGTCAAACAATGCTGAGCACTGACATTGTTATAATCATTTACTTTGCAGATTATGTTAATTACAGATATTTTAAAATATTAAGTTACATATCTTTTGAAGTTTATTAAGAATACTCTCTATACTCTCAAAATAAATGTTTCACTACAAGAAGTTGAGACAATTGCAATACACTACTTTTCTTGTTAATATTAAGAGAATTAAGTTTATTCATTTTATTTTACAATTGCAACAATTCTAATTGGATAGGCTTGTAATTGTATGACAACTTTCAACTTACCATGTTAATCAAGAAACAAGTATAAAACAGTTTAGGAAACCTTAGCTGTCACTGTAAGAAAATATTTCACACTGCTGATAACATTCTATCAAAAAGCACGTCTGTTGTACAATCTTGTTATTGATATTGACAGAGAGGTCAAATATTAAATACGAGTAATAATTGTACAATAAATGATAAATAATAAATAATCTTTTACAGAGACACAGTATAAGCTTTTCCTAATAAGAATCTATTTTAGGCACTTTTAATAATAATTCCTTAGTTTTACATAAGGCATTTTTAAATTACTTTTTAAAAGGGACTTTTTTCAAAGTTTCAAAGGCATATTCTTAATTAATTCGGTAGAGACCTACGCCAATACTGGATTTGAAATCCCTACAGTTAAATTACCACATAGGTTAGTTAAAAATATTTAAAGGACAAGCAAATGTACAGTATATGTTATTTAACTTACTGATATAGTATTATTAATAACTAGTCCTTACTATGTCACATTACATCAGTCTAAAAACTACTATAGTCTTAAAGAAGTCTAAGTGCTAATGATGTCATGATAGTACCATGCTAACACAGTAACGGGCCTGTGCTTCAGGTCTGTACAATGCTTTCACTCCACACCCGACTGTTTATCCTTCTGAAGAAATAAACAGGAATGCAGACATGGGCTATTAAGATGTTGAAGCTATGGTAATATTTTCTCAGTTAAATACCCAGCTACACAGTCAAACTAAATGCAATTAAAGAAATTATTTTCTGATGACTATCACATGCAGTGAAATGTACAGTACACAAAAGTATTTAACACACTCACTTTAATGTATTAAAATAAAATACGAACAAAAGAAATGACATTTTGTTTCAGCGACGAGTGCCATTACAAAGCTGAAATGCAGTACACACAGCGTGTTATGACCAACTCTCATATTTAAAAGAGTAATTTACTTTTTAAACACTAATCACTAGCCAAGAAATACAATTTTTAATTTCCTAATATTCAAATTGTAAAACACAGATTACTCTTGCTTAGTTTTCTATTGAATTTGTTGACTAGCTACAATGTAAAAAACAGATGTCTTGATCAATGCAGAGGTGTCTAGGTACTGTACTGTTGATTCATATGGTGCTTAGAATTTGTTGTAGTTTTTCAACTTATGATGTAGCTACATTCTTTTTCTTTATCTTCAGTAGAATTGTACAAAGCTTTTCCTGGGTTGCTCATTGTACAGTATATGAAGTACTGCTAGACTCCAGATCTTTTTCTTCCCGCTGAAAGCATGGAATACTAAGAGAAAGCATTTCTTGAGTCTCTGTGACTTTGTTTTTTAGTACCAAGGTGCTCTAATTTTCTTAATCCGATTAGTAATCTCATTGTGGATCTGGGTGCCACTCAATTGATGCAATTAGGATTCATGACATTAGAGTACCTGTATATGTTGTTTATTTTATTTTAATTTGAACTTTGCAAGTGTTCATAGAAAATTAAGTTAAAAAAAGCAAATCAGGTCTGAGTTAAATAATTTGAGGCAGAAAATGTTTATGGTGAAGGTGAATACTGGAATACTGTTAGGAACCTTATTTTTTTATTTGCAGCTACCACTACCAACTGTATAAATATATTTGTAGTCATAAATTAATACTGTTAATGACATTCAGAAGCATTATTATACTTTGGTAATTTGTATTTTAAACTATTTCAAGAGAATGTTCTGGGGTGACTCAGTTTGCACTGAAAGGTCCTAAGGTAAGTGTAACCACACACAAGGTCTTCCAAAACAGTGATGTTCTTGAACCTATTTGCAGCTGTGAAATAATGATACATTTAAATTTCAGATTTCAGTTGAGTCTCTCCACCACACTGGACTTACAGTAACATGAGTGTTTTGGTTATAAAGTGGTGAACATCCTGTTCCTTTAGAAGCTGTTGAATCCTCTTATTGGGAAATTCCGTACCCTTTTTGGTCTGAAGGTTCTTGGAAACTCAGCGATGGTTGAATGTACAGTAGTTACAGGAACTTTTAAAGTACAGAAAAAGACCATCCTTATTTCTTACTATACTATCGTCTCAAAAAGATGTCTCAAAGCCCAAGTCTTTGAATATGGAGAAGTAAATGTTTTTAGAGAAATCAAGACGTTCTTCCTGATAAAATATTACAGCACAAAAAAGGATTAATTACAGTGCTTGCATTGTGAAATTCATAAATTAGCAAGATACATACCAAAGTATATAATTACATAAATAAATATAAAGACACATTCAGATCACCAGCCAAACAAAATTCTAAGTCATAGTCTGGTAAGTAAGACATGTAGAAGAGATTCAAAGACACCTCATACCTCATATAGTCAGGTGCCAAGGTAGGGAAGATATACTAACCAGAGAACACCTTTTTTTAGGCATTTATGCCCTCAATATTAGTATTACACTTATAATTAATAATATAACTCTTATTATATTAAACTTAAACAGATGTTTTGCGTCATTAGTTTATATTAGAGGATTTCTACCAGGGCTCACCATAGGCATAGGTGACCTAGACAATTGCAGAGGGCCCCGACATCACCACTGGGCCACCTCAGTGTGCAACACAATGTATTTTTAGTCAAAATATACAAATATGAGTGAATAATTCCCTATAGTGTCTCTTTCTGTTGCTGCTTTGGATTAACCTAATGGATGCACAGTCAAAAAAAACAACAACAAAACAATGATTATCGACCATGTAATGATTCTTAAGTACAGAATATAAATGTGAAGGCAAATGTATGGTACAAAAGACTGTTCAGCAATTGTACATAATCAGCATTAATGCATTGTTTTTTTTTCCTTGAGGTTTTTCCTGTACTTCACTGAACATAGGTATTGTGAACTCAAGCTGAAGTCCTTCGGATTGCAGTCACTTTCCCAGTGACAGTGGGAGGAGCAGAGAGGAGCTTTTCAGAGCTCAAGTTAATTAAAACATACCTGAGGGAAAAAAATAATCTATAGAAAATGTTTTATAAAACTTTATCCGTTCAGCCTTAATGATTTCATCTCCCTTTTTATCGAGTGTACTTGTTTTTTTTTATTTCAAACAATTTTATATTTATTTCTCCAATACATTTCTACAACGTTTTCAATGCAGTCAGTTATGATCTACCAAAATTTGGAAGCAGCAGAGATCCCATTTATCATTATTTGTTATCAATGTTTCTTTTACCTTATTTGTAATGTTAAAATACTTAATCTTTGTAAAATGTGTGCCCCATTGTTTCAACAGCCTTTACAAGGTCTTGCCTAGGAGCCCCAAAAAGTTAGGGCCTGACCTGACCTACTACACTTTCTAAATGTGCTTTTTCAATGACATTTCGTTCCTCTCCTTCAGAGAACCAATGTGTTCTTTTGAAGTATGAACATTCTGTCTGATGAAAAATCAAACGTGTGTCTAGGCATGTAATTATTCAGTTACATCATTATAAGACTTTGCAAGCAAAGATAAAGCTGTTAAAAATTTAGTGTATTAGTAGAAGTGGGCTTAGATTAACCAACATGTCTAAATTAAATTGCAGATAGTTCAAAGGAGGCAGAACAAAGCTCTATTAAAATTAAGTGTGGAGGATCATCCATACATAAAATTGTATTTATGATGACATCAACTGCTGTGTAGTACTGAACATTTATATGAATCAAAGAAATGTTTATGTGCTGGGAAAGATTTAATTATTCTGAGGGTAGCATTACAATCATGTAAATTATAGTTGAGCAAAGAACCTCAAAAATAGTTTGTCTTAAACAAATTAATTAATAAAAATGTATATTTTGGACCTGTTGCCTAGAACTTACCATAAGTCCTAAGACACAATTGTATAAGTTATTATATAAATTTAATAGAGCTGTGCTTTAGATATAGTACTATTGGATGAAAACAACCAGATAATGCTTTTAAAAAGTAGGAAGTTCCAGATTATTTTGTTCAGAGAGACTCAATTATACATTAGTTATTAGTTGTCAACCAATTAATTTAAATAACTCACAATTATGCAGTGCCAACAGCTACATCACCCTGCAGCTCTCAATTGGCTACCCACTGAAGCTAAGCAGGGTTGATTCTGGTAAGTACCTGGATGGTAGACCTGGGAACCTATTTTTGCTGCTGGAATTGGTGTTAGTGGGACCAGTGGGGGGCGCCCACCCTGCAGTCTGTGAGGGTCCTAATGCCCCACTATAGTGGGGGGTTACTTTACTTTAAATTGTCCCCATGATTAATTGACTTGCACTTGCCCTGCGATGGACAGGTGCCCCATCCAGGGTGTACCATGCCTTGTGCTCTTTTCTTGCCGGGTCAGCTCCGGCTTCCCGTGACACTGCTTGACTGAGGGCCAGCCCCCGGTTAAGGTTGAAAGCAACTTGAAGCCTAAGGGGCTAATATTCTGAGATGAATAGCCTGAATTGTTATGCTTTTTGGGGGGGATTAGTTTGAAAGATGATGGAATGCTTGTTTCGGGACAGAATTAGTTTTGATTTAGAGTTGCAGCCATCTAGACCACATGAGGTGTCATAGGTATACCACGATACACACCACAATGTCTCAGATTCCAAAGTGGCCATCACTTTTTTTTCTTTTTCAAATAATCTAATGTACAGTAGGACTGCACTACTCTGTAAAACTGCCAGATGACATAGTAAAACCTTAAAGTACCATAGCTGTGTGTGGTTCAGACCAATCAGTACAATTTTAAATGTTTATCAACCATTAGTGCTTTCCTGCACTAATCACATTGTACACTTACAAACAAAATACAGTTTCATAAAAAAATATTACATTTTTTAAACAGAATGTTGCTACCACAACTCTAAATGATATATATGATAGTAATGAATTCACATTAAGAATTAGAAAACACAATTTTATTTTAGATTTTGATCATTAAAATGTATCAATAGTGGCTTTAAATAACATATTGTATTGAAAAACAAATGTAAAAACAGGAAATAGGACAGAGTTGAAGTTGCATTTTAACTGATACAACTGATATGTGTCACTTGAGGTTAGATTTATCTACTTGGTGAGGACTAGATGAAAGTAAGATTTCTAAGTATGTTCTAGCAGCAATGCTTATTAATAAGATAGCATTAAGTGTTGCTGTGCTTTCCAAAGTGAGGCTCCTCTCTTCCTCTGCACCACAGAGTAGCTATTTATGTAGTTTCTGATTTAAAGTGTTTTCTTTCTTATAAGGAATATATGAGAAAGATTGGGAATATGAGATTCTTGGGAATATCTGGATTGCAGTCCTTGATGTCAGAGGTCATTGTTACTCGTCTCTCACCTTGATTAACCAATCATGGACCTGTGGGGTACGTGGGTCTCAAATGCCCACCAAACTCTCAACCAATCATCGGCCGTCTTCGTTCTAGTTAAAAAGATACTGCAAAGCTCAGAACGTTCCTCCTCCATCCACTCGTGCACTCTTTCAGACTTAGTCACGTGACTGCCAGCACTGTTGTTTGAGTGTGGGCCTTCAATTTATTAAATGTCTATTTTTGAGACAGGGTGTTCCACACCTCTGTTTAATTTCTGAAACTCCCTCTGTATTCCCAGTTTTAACCTTTTCTATGAATACTTGCTCTTGTTATCATAGTAAAAAAACGTATACTTTTTAGAAATTGATTAATAGGGAATATAATATGGAATCGCGTATCTAAAGAAAATAATGAGATTTTAGGATTTAATTATATTCATATAGCTCAAATTATTAACATAGTCCACTTTCTTTGTAAACTTCTGCATTAATATGACTCATTCACTCACTGATTACGTGTAAATATTTTGCCTGCCCTTTTCAGCTATAGCCTAAGCTGTTGAGCGGCTTAATGGCATAATGGCTTCAGTGCGTGACTCACATTCTGGAAGGTGGGGTTTGAATCCTGTTCAGGGGACGAGTTCTCCTTTGACAAATACGCATTTAAAGTAGTTAATATTATGTACATTATATTGACATTTTATTCTTAGATATATATCACAACGTGTTCAATAAATACCAAAAATATAAAAATGTAACACTCTATGGCATGATGGGCAGCTAATTCTTTCAAATTTAAAGAAAATAAAAAATAGAAATAGTGCGTATCTACCTAAAATTGCATGACCATGAAAAAATGGGGTTAGATAGTTATTTATGGGTTTAGATAGTTATTGACACTTTTTATGCACGATCATCTTAGAATCTTTGTGTAAGATGTTTAAAATGTTTAATTCAAAAGTTAAAAAATACATTTTGATTTTGTAAACGCAACACGCATATCGTACAGATAAAATTGCATTTCTTCTCAACTCTTCCTGAAGTGTGAAGCAATCAGCCGGTTGCTGAGGAAACAGGACACCACCCGCTGAGCTCTATCAAAGAGGCAGACCTGAGAGGAGGCATGGAGTTCCTGTTCTGTAGCTTTGCACTGATCATGTCCGTTTGACTTTAAAATGTAATAATGGAACGTAAATCATTTCTTTTAACTTTTAACACTTTTGAATTCTCATTTAACATTGCTTTCTCATCAATCAGTTATGTATTTGAAACAACACAAATACCATAGATTATTTTTTATTGTATTTCTGGATGTTATGTCACACTTAGTTCACTTAGTTCAATATTGTATATACATCTAAAAAAGAAAGTCAGACGTTAGCATAAACTATCACTAATCAATAAAATAAAGAATGGTTAAAAATGGTAACAGGTCCTTCCCTCCTCTAGGACCAAAGAAAGTGTGAAAGACGAATTAAGTGACATACAGAGCCGAAAATGTTTGGTGCGATCTTCACTGCTTTAAAGGTACGCTCCTTGTGGAAGAATTTTCACCTCGAACATTTGCCTACCAGCTAACATGCTGAAACAACCTGAATACAATAAATACACCTGTTTCTGGGAGCTTCCCCACTTTTCCATCGAAAGAGTGCATTTCCATCGAAGGACTATACCATGAATACCAAGTAACATTCCAAGCAGATCCGAGACAAGGTTCTTGAAAACTACCAGTCAGGGCAATGATATAAGCTGCAATCTGCAAGAGCACTGGGACTTGGAAGACGATTCATCTTCCAACAGGTCAATGACCTGAAACGTACAAGATCCACACTGGAGTTGCTTAAAACCAAAAAGATTAATGTCCTGGAGTCAGCCAGTCAAAGCCCAGACCTCAATCCAATTGAGCATCTGTGGAATGACTTTTAAAAATTCCTGTTCACAAATGGTCCCCATCCAAATTGATGGAGCTTGAGTAATTGTGCCAAGAACAATGGAAAAAAATTCCAATGCCAAGATGTGCAACGCTGATAGAGACTTACCCAAAGAGACTCACAGCTGTAAGTGCTGCCAAAGATGGTCCTACCAAGTATTAAATATGGGGGGGATGAATGCATTCAATTATTTTCAATTTTTAATTTTTAATTTAGTGAATTACTTTTTTTCACTTTAACATTATAGAGTACTTTGTGTTGATGAGTGGCTGTATTCCATGCTGTAACACAATCAAATGTGAATAAGTCCAAGGGGGGGGTGAATACTTTTGCAAGGCACTGTATATATCCTCATATAATAATGAGATTTGGAACACAACTTTGATTTAATTGATTTAACCGACATTTGGCAACAACACAAACCCCTTCCCCCTATTAGTCTAGTAAAGCAAGGGTTTATTGTATAGTCATTCTTGTTCGGACATTCTTATTTTAGTAAAAAAAAAGTCTGATACAAGGTTGTTGCCATCCCACAATTGCTTGAGTACGTCAACAAAGCTTCAGACTACACCACAGTTGACTGAAGCTCCAATTAGACAATAGTTATAATAAATTTCAAAACTGTGATGTAATATTTGTATTTTAGATGATAATCCCACCAGTTATTAGGTTTATATTTCTTGAATTATATTTCTGTGAAACAAAAATGCATTTCCTTCTAGTGGAACATGGTGCTTTTCAATACAAAACAAAATAAGAATAATTCAAATCCAAACTAAAAGGTTTGTAAATATAACAACTTGATATGAATATTGAATGCACAAAAATCCTCAAAATAAATCAGTCAGAAAATTATCATAAATTTTGTTGTTTTCTAATAGATTATAGATGAGACAGCTCTTTTACAATTATTCAATTAAGTATGATCAGGAAACTGATATTTTTCTTCATTTTATATATATTATACAAATGAGTATATGCAGCAATATTGGACATAATTATAAGTATTAAGAAAAATATATTTTTCTAAAATATGCATCTATACTTTATATTCATGGTCTAAAAGCAGTCAAATAAACCAGGAATTACACTAATGAAGCTGATTCATTAAACAACACTCTCTACAGCAGCAGCTGTTTTTAAGTGCAGAACAGAAGCTTGGAATGTCTAGAGATGATTATGATCATTCTTACTGTCAAAGTGACAGATGTACACCAGAAGGTACTGTACCTGTGATTATGTTCACTTTTCTGTTTATAGTTTCTCTCATGCATTTCAACAAGAATGCTATGCCAGACAAGGCTGTTTTCAAAAGACATTTCCCTCTGAAGTGTGTGTTTCATACATATGAAATACTATGATATTGAATAAAAATCCATTAATGAAGTCAGAGGATCAAGCAAGTAGTTTTAGATGTCGAGATGTAGAGAGTGGTTATATTATATGTTGAGATTTTAGGTACAGTCTATTCAGTATCTGCTTTATATTATATTTTTAATTTTAATTTTTAATCAAACTCTTCAGTGAGTGCAGATAAATCAGACATTTACAAGCTGATCATTTAAATGGCTATGATTTGGTCATAATGGTCATTAGTACAGTAAAATGAATTCATGCTGTATGGGTATATTCAGCAGTCGACACCAATGTTACTAATCACTTTCACATATTACAATCTTTTTCCTCTTTAGGGACACAAGAAATCTTCATAGACATTTCTACTGTTCTAGAAGACCAAAATATTACCGTATTTCCATTCATCCATTTCCTAACCACTTTATCTAGTACAGGGTCATGGCGGAGCCAATAGTGTAGTGTAGATTTAATTATTCAAAAACAGTTAAAGGTGTGAATAAATGTGATCCTTGTGTTTTCTGGAATTCATTTAGTCCTTTACAACAAATATAACTTTATTCGGTGGTATGCTGTTTATTTATAGTATAAAATTTCAGTACTATTTTATTTCAAGCACAATGTAGAATCTGTATCTCATTCTAGTATGATTTTTTCCCAGTTTCATGAGGGGTATGAATAAATCTGGAGCTATAGCTGCTGTATATCATGTCATTTCCAGTGTTTATTGTAAATGTTTTCATTTTGAGAAATGAAATGCATAGCTATCAGTAGTACAATATATTATGTAAAAAAGGTTGTATCTTGTCAAATTAAGTTTAAATATTTATAGTGATATGTACTATCATCATTTACATGAAATAACATCTGTGAAAAGCAGACAGTGATTTCATATACAGATTGTTAGCAATGTGTTTGAAACAATCTTCCTAATGATTTTGAAAAAAAAAACAGTTGTGGTATTACCCAAATTTATGTTAAAGGAACAAAATAATTTACATTTTTTCAGACTTCACATGGAATGAAGAATATCCTAAAATGAAGCACATAAATATTCAACGGGATAACACTTGCAAATGGACTGTCAACATTTTTTTATTAAATCCACAAATATGCCAAGGCTACCAAAAGAAGACAGAATACCGAAGAAAAACAAAGAAAAGATTTTTAAAAATGATAGCTTAGTTTAAAAAACAGTGGGTGAGCTTCATAGATCACTTAACTATTAAATAATAAATAGAAAGATGGGCAGATTTTCATTTGTGGTTGTTTTATGAAACAGTCCACTTCCCCTTAAAAGATGGTCAGGAGTCCATCAAAAAAGATAAAGAAAGTACTTATTTCATGCGTATGGGTGCGAAACAGACATGCTCAGTGTACCTTTCTCAGTATACTGGCAAGATGGCGACGGTTTTGTAGCGGCAATGCTTGTTAATAAGGCAGAATTAAGTGTTGCTGTGCTTTCCTAAATGAGGCCCCATCTCTCTCTTCAAGCTATTCATGGAGGCTGATTTAAAGATGTTTTCTTTTGATAAGGGACAGCTCCCAAATGGGGATAAACTTAGCTAAGCCTGGCTATCATGATCAATGGTCATCCATTGGCGCCTATCTGTCTAGGGAGTGCCAAATGGACATCTGGACTGCATTCCTAAGTGTCAGGAGTAAGAGACTCATATCTCACCTTGATCAACCAATCAGGGACTGGTAGGGCCTAGTAACCCACGTGGGACTCTGATGCCCATAAAACTTTCAGCCAATGAACGAGCTGAAGTTCCTCCAGGTAAAAACAGGCAACACAGAGAGCCTGTAGTGAACTATTCTAAAGACTTTTCTGAAAGGGAGAATTCTAAGGAGTGCGAGACAATTCCAGGGCTGGACGGCCCAGGAGCAGAAAGGCTCCCAAGGGCAGGACATTCTTGCGGCGTGCCTCCTGACCATCCTGAGACTCATCCCGGACAACCACGGAATGGCCAGTGTGTCTGAGTGCCAGAACTTTCCTTTGTTCTAAGAGTCTAGAGCGGAGGTTGCCAGAGAGTAACCAGAGGATCCACCCGAGGTTAGCAACAGTAGCAGGCCTCGTGAACAGGTTGGAACTGTGGACAGCTGAATCACTATTCAGAACTAGCGCTTCATCAAGAACAAACCGGTCCTCTTCCTGACCTGCTGGGACCCACAGTCATCTTTTCTCCTGAGCACAAACTCTTGCTAGTTTCAGCTAACACAAACTAGCGAGTCTTAAGAGAGCATCAGCAGCACACCGTCTCAAGCCGCACAGCACAGCCTGGCACCTAGCCAGACAGCGCGGATTGGACAGCAACAAGCCTACAACTGTTTCTTTGTGCCCGCAGGAGATCTGAATCCCCAGAGATTGGATGAGTATTTAACTTCAATGCATTACAGCTCGAGAATTCAATTGTTATCCAAACCAGTTGATATCAATTTAATTCCTAAGAGTTCTGTACTTGTTTTGAGTATCTAATGTAGAAGTTATAACCAAGTTCATTTACGAAAAGGTCTAAATGAATGATATACTGAACGTATGTCCTCTTCATATATGTAACTCTTCTTAACTGACTGAATATATACCTTTTGTATTCTGATAACCCTCTCGATAAGATCTGTTAGGTTTTTATGCATATTCTATGTATTAATAAATGTATCCTCGTGTATTAGTACCCGTGTGTGTGTGCGTTGTTTGAGTTATATCGCATGGTTGGATTCTAAAGCCATCAAAAGAATCAATTTTGTGATTTACTGCTACAATTAATAATTGTCCCAGTAAATGCCCAAACCCTACAGAACTGGTGCCTCGTGAGAGCACACTACAGTTTACAGAAAGCTCTCTCGTTGTGTGACTGTTTACATTTTTGTTTATACGTTAATGCTCTTGTTTTGTGTTGGACGCTTAAAGACTGTCATTACTTATGACAGACAAACACTTTTAAAACTGAGGACAGACTCCTTAGGGTCATCAACTTTTTCACATACTTCCCCATCTGCCGGACTGGACAGTGATGCAACAAACAACAACAACAGGTGGGCAGACACCGGGGGAGATGAAGTGGCGTACTAGCGCGTCTACGGAGGTGTCTGCACAGACCACCATTGCCGTCTATTTTGTTAGGTAATGTTCAGTCACTGGACAGTAATATAGATGAGTTACACTTTCAGATCAACACGGAAAGGGACCTGAGGGAATGTTGTGTATATGCCTTCACAGAAACCTGGGTGAATGCATGCATCCAGGACACTGCCGTCCAGCCAAAGGGGTTCACCGTTTACCGCATGGACAGAAACCACCAAGCAACCGGAGAACGTAAAGGAGGAGTTGTTTGCCTCCTTGTCAACATCAAATGGTTCACCAACGTGGAAGTAATCTCTTAATCTTGCTCACCGAATCTAGAACACCTGACCATAAAATGTTGACCCTTTAATTTGCCATGGGAGTTTTCCGCCACCATTATTATGGCCATTTACATTCAACCTCAAGCCTGCATTGAAGCTGCACATATCGTACTCCATGGCATTATCAGCAAACATGACGACTTCCACTCAGAAGCCGTCTCAATTGTAGTCGGGAACTTCAACCACTGCAATCTGAGGAAAGTACTGCAAAAATACGTTTAGCATGTCCCTGTACCGACAAGAGGAGGCAATATTTTGGACAACTGCTACACAACACTAAAAGGAGCATACAAAGCACTTCCCAAACCGACTTCTGGAAAGTCAGACCACATCGCTCTCCTGTTGCTTCCAGACTACAAATGGAGGCTGCAGACCTCCCCCATTGCTTACAGGTCAGTGCACTGTTGGTCTGAGGAGGTGAAAAGCAGGTACAGGTTCAGGTTCAGAGCTCCGGACAGATTTAAATATGTATATGGACGTGGTAACAAGCTATATTAAATATTTCATCAACAATTGTGTACCAGAAAATAAAATCTGCACATTTCCCAGTGAGAAACCATGGTTCAATATCGACATTTGCAGTAAAATTAAAGATAGATCCATCATGTTCAAAACAGGGGACAAAGATCTGTACAGGGAATCACGATATGCATTAGTGAAAGCCATAAAATGCACTAAACGAAGCTACAGTGTGCGGCTTGAAATGCACTTCGCTGATAGCCGGAGTGATTACAGTCAATCATGGGCTACAAGGGCTACTGACAGTAGATCGACATGAATAACACATCCCTGCCTGATGTGCTGAACTGCTTCTACTGTATACCCGCTTTGATGCTCTGAATGAACATGGACATTGCTGAGAAGACCCCAAGTGTACAGGACGAGTTTGTTTTGAACTCTCGGAGCAGGACGTGCAGAAAACTGAGTAGGGTGAAAATCTGTAAGGCTGCAGGGCCTGATGGGGTACCACCCCACGTCCTCAGGATACATGCACCCCAGCTGACCACAGTGTTTACGGACATCTTTAACTCCTTCCTGTCGCAGTCCATTGTCCCCACCTGCATCAAAAAAACCACCATTGTTCCACTCCCAAAAAAAGGCAAAAGTGACGTGCCTGAACAATTACCACGCAGTAGCATTAACATCTGTGGTGATGAAATGCCTGGAGAAGCTGGTGTTGCCACACATCAACTCCATCCATCACAGAGTCCCTGGACCCCTTGCAGTTCGCCTAACAGAACAACAGATTAGTGGATGATGCTTTCTCCCTAGCTCTACATATAGTCTTGGAATACCTGGACACTAAGAACTCATGTGAGAATGCTGTTTGTCGACTGCAGTTCAGCATTCAATTCCATCATACCCAGCCAACTGGTGACAAATCTCAGGGTGCTAGGACTGTACAACTCTGTCTGCAACTGCCTGCTGGACGTCCTAATCGGGAGACCACAGGTGGTGTAGATAGGTAATAAAACAATAACACTGCTCACCCTGGGCACTGGTACTCACCAAGGCTGCTGTCTGAGTCCAAGGTGGTACTCCCTATTCAGTCACGTCTGCACAGCAAGTCACAGCAACAACCACATCATTAAATTTGCAGATAACACCACTATAATAGGCCTGATCAGCAATGATGACGGGTCCACTTACAGGGATGAAGTCGTACAGCTGCTGACACAATATTTGTGTCACGGCAATAACCTGAACTTGAATGTGAATAAAACAAAAGAGCTAATAGTGGACTTTTGGAGACACAGGCTGCACATGCACAGCTCACTCAACATTGACAGGACCAAAGTGGAAACAGTCACCAGCTTTAGATTTTTGGGAATTCACATTTCTAATGACCTAACCTATACTGTGAACAATGACTTGAAATCTTGAAGAAGGCTCAGCAGCACCTCTATTTCCTGTGGTGCCTCAACTGATAGGGGATGCCAGTACCTGTGTTGGTGAACTTCTACCGCTGCACCATCAAGAGCATCCTCACCAATGAGATCAACTTGTGGTAGGGCAACACCTCTTTTTGAGAGAGAAAGGCACTGCAGAGAACAGTGAATGTGGCCCAGAAGATCATTGGCTGTAGGTTTACAGAGATTAAACAGCTCTATGAGGACGCTGCTGTGGCAGGTTTCTGGCCATGACAGAGGACAGTCACCACTCCGGGCATGAGCTCTTCACCCCAGATACAAAAGTATACGGACACTTACCACCAGATTCTTCAATAGCTTCTACCCACAAGCAATGTGATAGGCGGACATATTTGACCAAGCCACTTGGACCACACCTACACCATCTACCTCATTATAATTTTATTTATTGCACATCATTAGTCATTGTTTACATGTCTGCATTGTTTACATTCGAACTGTTTACTTGTTAACTTGTACACTGTCTACTGTTTGTTTGTATATTGTCTTGATGCACTGTCTGCACTTTGTGTTTTAACACATTTTTTAACAATCGAGAGACTTTCTGTAAGAATTCCTTTATACCAGTACATGTACCAGTTACATATGGCAATAAATTTCAAGTTCAAAGTAATTAAATTAGACCAGTCTTTAAATATTTTTTCTGTTGTCTATCACAATTTCCTGTACTTAGCAGATTGGCAGCATTCCAGAATCACGCTCATCTTTCTCTTTCCTATTTGCCAAAGATAACTTCTTTTAATAATTGGTGGTGGGGGAGGGGAGTCCCCATTATCTATAAAGTGCTTTGGGTGGAGTGTCCAGGAAAGCGCTATATAAGTGTTAGCAATTATTATTATTGATACAATTGGTTACTACGTTCTGTAGCACGCATTCCTGTAAACAAGGTATAGAATTACGTAGTAGCCCTTGTGTTCAGCATTCTTCCATTCCAGTTCAAACCAGTTTAGTATGTCCACCTTATAATGTACTTCAGTGACAACAGAGAATGTATGTACAAAGTTACTCCAACAGATTCAAAAATTAAAACATCACTGAAGTATAGAAAGACTGGGAGTGGAAGAAATTTTTTAAATATATATATATCATTTCTACAGTCAAATCCATCACATTTTCAAAACTGTCTGAAAGTTTGGTCTAATTCTACTAGGGAAGCTTAATACTGCCTTTAGGAGGTACTCACACATTTTATTTAGCAGATATAAACATTAATTTTCAAGTTGTAAAAATGCTGTCATAATAATGCATAAGCATGCCATATAATGAAGCACTTAATCAACCCTACAACAATGTTCCTTATATTTTTCCAATATTTCATTGCTTTTGAGAAAACATGTAATGTTAATTTTGACCCTTTGAGAATAATATATTTTGCTAACTGTCTTGCGTTTGAGTATTGAACAGATATTAATATGCATTGCCAGTGCAAGTAAAACAGAGCCAAGCGAACCATAAAGGAACTAAGTTAGTAGATACCAAAACAAAGGCTTACAATTTCATGAATTTAAGAAAAAAAATATATTTGAATGGATTAAGGTAAAGAATATGTATAGAATCGATGGGTGCTATAAAGATGTTTGGCTTTGATCTCATAATAGCTATTTTTAAAGTAAACTAAAGCCTATGGCAAAACAAATATTAGAAAGGCCGTTAGAGAAAAAAAAAAAACATAATTTAAGTATTCAAATTCTTCCTATGGTGTCCTATTTTGTGAACTGAAAAATGTTGTATGCACATTTTTTAAAACCCAACTTTATTCAAAACCAGAATTCCCAAATTAAAGACTTATAAAAGTAAGATAAGTTACAGTAAATATCAGTACAAACTATAGAGGACAAAATTACAGTAAATATGTTGATTATGTAAGTATTGACACCTGTGGATTCAATATTGGTGCACATTTTCATTGGTAGTTGCTTTAGGATTGCTTATGGCTAGCAGTCTTTTCAAGTCCTTCCCTGGATTTTCAGTAGTCAAGACAGGGTCACTCAAGTACAGTCACTTTCTTATTCTTATGCCACTCCAGTGTATCCTTAAACATGAATTTTGGATTATTGTCCTGTACAAAACGTGTTTTCCTTTAGTACTTGTCTCTGGTTTGTTGTGTCCATTTTTTTCAACCATTACAAGCTCTCCTATCCCTGCTGGGAAGGAACAATCCCATGGCATGATCCTGCCACCACCAAGCTTGACTCCACAGATGGTGCTAACTGGGAGATGTGCTGTGATGGGTCTGTGCCAGTTGGAACGCGCTTGTTATTTAATTGAAAAAGTACTAATTTGATCTCATCTGACCACAGTGCCTTTTGGTGCATTTTTGCTTTGTTGTGAACCCCATGCAAGATTTGAATTTATTTTTCAATTCCATACAAGCTTCCTTTGTGGATTGACCAAGATACTCTTAAATCTGTAATCTTTCAAACATGCCATTGGCCTCATCACAGTGGCACTACTGCTCAGTTTGAAAGGAAAGCCTGATATAGGCCTTCCAAATGTAATCCAACCTGGGTGCTTTCTAATTGTTAATGGTGGACTTCTCTTGCTCCAAAAGATATTAAGGGTTTTGGATATATCCTGATTTGTGCCTTTATACAACTTAATACCTGAGTTCTTTTGAATGTTCTTTGCTCTTCATGGTTGGAGCTTTGACTGGAGTTCAGTACTTTACCGAAAGGTCTTACAGAAATAGGTGTATACATCCTAAAATCACGTGAAGGAACAAGTAATAGGTTTATTCCATGCTGAAAGGAGAAGAGAGAAAACACAATGTTTTGGCTGTGAAGTCTTGAATCATTATAGATGCACATAGACAACAGATACCCAACTAACTGTTAATTTACTGTAGGATTGTAACAGCAAAGGGCTTGAATATTTAAAGTTGTTTTTATTGCATCTTAATGTAGTTTTCTATTTAATTTGTTGACTAGATGTAAAAAACAAATGTCTTAATCAATGCTGAGGTTTGATTTAATCAAAATCTGAACTATTACAAATACAATAGCATTTAGATATACAGTAACAAACTAGTGTTAAGGTTAGAAAATTAGTAAAAGTGGATCTTTATAATCATTATGTATGTATTTTAAGTACCACTAGAACTATAGATATAATGGCTATTTTGCGTTTCTTCTATATTTTATATTTACCACTTATTTAATATTTCTTTATTAACAGTGAGCCTTTACTGTATATGTGCTTCAAAAAATAATTAACTCTTTAACATTTTCTAAAATTTCCCCATTAGCACAATAGCAACCAATTTTAGTACAACTTCTAACCCTTACCCTATGTTAATTTCTAATAGATCAACAAGACATTTTTTCCAACAATATTTCTATCAGGTCACATTAAGACTCAGACCAACAGAATTCCTAATTAAACCATTCCAAAAGCTGAAATAGCACACTTTTCTGAGCAATGACTTGTATGTTATTAAATAGAGTGGGTTTCTGGTGGGGTCAGCTGGACATTTAAAAATGGCTCTTGGACCAGTATGCATATTCTGTGCATAAACTGATGTGTGTTCGTTTTAAGAAATAGCCCACCTTGTCGACGTACTATAAGTCAGTTCACAAAGTTTAAATACGTACTTAAAGGTATACTGTAGATGTGTTATCCAAGTATGCCTGGGCTGTGCCTTTGAGACAAGCTGGATGAAGAGATGGAGGATGCTTTTCAGCATAGCAGATGCAGCCATTCAAAATGCGCGGGCGATAAAATAATTGAAAATACCTGTGAAACCGGTTCAATTAGTCACAGCCAGCACTCCCGCAGAGAGGGGGGTTGTACCCGTTAATGTCCTAGCACAAAACAGAAACTTCTTGTATTTTCAGATGACATACAAGTGAAAAGATTACAGATTTTAATTGTCTTTTTTTCTGAACCAGGGAAAATCTGATCATGTTTCTCTATAACAATGATAAAAAACATTGCCACACCCGGACTGTTAAACCAACGCATTAGCACGTCAAAGCCCATTGAGGAGCCGGGCGCAATAACTGTTTTGTCCCTTGATTTACTGATCTGCAGCCCTACACAGCCCTGTCGCAGTACACGAATATAATTATATCTTATTAATTTCTTGAGATACGCGATTCTTTTAATACAGTCTTTGCTGTGCTCTAGAGGATCCTTGTGATATTTCGAGCTCTGGTTGAATGATAAGTGTCGCAGTTTAAATTATTTTCGTAGTTAGAAATTATGGAACGCTCTGTTAAAAGCAAGGGAGTTTTTATGTCCGTTGCAGTTTTTTTGCAACATGAATATCATTATATTGTTATTAATGTCTTGAGATACGCGATTCTATATTATATTCCCTTTTAATCAAATTCTAAAAGTATGCTTGTTGACTCTGGTATCACGTTAGTTAAAGACTTCGATGCTTAAAATGTTTAGGGAGAAATGGAATACTGGTGTGTATGTTTTCTTTAAAGTACCGAGACCAGCCATATACTGTATCTTTAAGTTCCAAAATTAATATCGTTTATGGCCTTCACACGCGTTGCAGTATGCTCCTATTCTTTTTATGCTCAGGTACTAAGATTTCCCTTCAGTGGTAAAATTCCATATAAATATTCAATACTACAACGGGCACAGTAAAGACGTTTACTGTAAATCTTTCTACGACAGACCAACGGACCACGAGTGCCCCTGTCGGTCAACCAATCATGTACCGCGGTACCGTGCGTCATCGTGCGTCACAATGTGCGACGCCATAGCCAACTACCTCTGGTACGTGTGTGTACAGCGCACTTTGAATGGCTGCATCTGTAGAAGACTACACAGCCCAGTTTATGTTGCATTGTCTGATTGTGAGGCGAAACAGCCCTACACAGCCCTGTCGCAGTATACATATATAATCATATAGTTATTAATTTCTTTACATACGCGATTCCATATTATATTAGCAGAAAAGCTTAAAACTACTACTTTTTTACACGCTATTTCACATGTTAGTTAAAGACTTCGATGCTTAAAATGTTTAGGGAGAAATGGAATACCGGTGTGTATTTTTTCTTTAAAGTACTGATTCCTGGAATCTGACTGGCTGACACCCTTCTGAAGTGGTTCCATAATATCTGGTATATGGAAAAGAAAGTGTTGATAAAAAAGCCTGGATTCTCATGTATCTGATACAAGTATCGTTTAATAGTCTTTGATGTGCTTTTGAGGATCCTTGTGATATTTTGAGCTCTGGTTGAATGATAAGTGTCGCAGTTTAAATAATTTTCGTAGTTAGAAATTATGAAACGCTCTGTTAAAAGCAAGGGAGTTTTTATGTCTGTTGCAGTAAAAGAAAATGCCTGACAAAGTAGGGCTTGGACAGATTCCAAGTGCTTGTACAAATGTGCTAAAGAAATTAGCAAAAAAAGTCATTCCTTTATCGTATTGGCTAGCTAATGTCCTGTCCTCGTTAGTTAGATCCACGAAATGCTGTGGTGTATGTCAAAGAAAAAACTAAAAGTATTTCCGTTTAAAATGACGGTTAGAAAGAATGTGGACCAGCGTAATGCTTTGAGTTTACAGCTTGTCCAAAGTCATTCATTATTAATACTATTAGTAATATCTTCGGTAAAGGCTTTGATGCATAAATTTTTCTGATAAAGGTAGGTTGTGTACTTTTATCCAACTGAGCAATCTTGCTTTCATAAAATATACCAACTTTTTAATGACTGATGATTAACATGCTGTAATACACAGTTTAAATTTAAAAGCTCAAATGCTGTCCATGAGAGGTTAAGCTTTATTGGCTCCTCCTGGCGGTTTTACAAGGTGATTCCGGATACTTTCCAGAATGACGTCAAATGACGCGATACACCGCGTGATACTGCGTTTTGATGCGACACGCCCACCGGGGTATACCGCGAAATACCCCACCCATTTTGAATGGTTGCATCTGTAAGTATCTTAATAAACTTTCAGCATAGCTTTCTCCCCGTTTAGATTTATTTTTCTTGGGATCTTGGGATCAAACGTGGAAAGATTAGATTGTAATCGTTTTTATTTTTTAAATACATTTTAGAAAAGTGTAATCTATACTAAAAAGCTGTTCACCACCTGCTATAAAGATACATATTGTAATACTTTCGGGCTCGGATAGGACGGAAACAAGAACTCAGACTTGCGGAGTTCAAGCAAGTTAAAGCCTTGATTTTATATATCACCTTTAAAAGTGGCATCTCAAAGCAATACAGATTACAAAGTAAATACTCAATACTGATTGTACCCATCTGTCATGTTAATAAAGCACCTTGAATTGAATTGAATTGAATTGAATTGAGGGGGGGGGGGGGGGGCGAGTGAGAGAGCACAGCCAGGAGAGACAGGCAAATAAGATACACTCCACAGAGATTCACGACAGCGACATATCATAAAAAAACATTTTCACATATTGTTAAATTATTACTTGTTTTTCAGGAAGTTAAAAAAACACTTGAATTACTTATCCAGTCTCTCGAAAAAAAATATTTTTCAAGCAATGCATCTAACGTCGGGCAACGTGTTTTTTTTTATCCAACATTTTATCCACATCTTAAATCTTGTCAGTTAGCTCTTTTTTCTCTATTTGAATTGTGGCGATTCAAACAACTTGGGATAACAAGTGGTCTCAAAGTCACCGAGCTCACAGAGCTTCAACAGCAGTTGACAATTCCCTTAGTCCTTCCTTAGTCTTCCTGAAATTGTCAGATTATGAGTGAATAAAAGCATTTTATTAAAAACACGTTTGCGTTTGTTTGGGAGCTATATTATGTATTTTTCATATGTAAGATATAATGATTTGTTCCTGCTTACACATCGCACGACTTTAAAAGCTAGAAAAACAGGTTTCGATTCACATTATCTGGCGAGCCTTGTTTTGTCAAAGGAAAATTCTATTCTACTCTGAGAATGTAGGGAGAGGAAGAATGCCCGTTAGAAGCTTGCCACTCCCGGACTGTTACACCAATGCATTAGCATGTTAAAGCGATTTCACTGAGGAGACTAGCTTTCTTAACTAGTAAGTACTGTACTTACTGGGTTTTGGAGGGGGGGAGGTGTCTTTCGCTTGAAATCTCGCCCCCTTCTACTTTGAAAATACCTGTGAAACCGGTTTAATTCGTCACAGCCAGCATTCCCGCAGAGAGGGGGTTGTACTTGCAGTGCATCGGTATAGATGGGAAAGCCAGAGCTGAGTCAAGTCTAGCCATGTGTGAGTCTAGTGAGTTCTTGTGAATTCGATTAAGAATTAATAAAAGCATTTTATTAATAACGCGTTTGCGTTTGTCTGGGTGCTGACAAAGTAAAAAACTATTACTTTTTGACAATGAAGAACTGTGTGTGTGTCTCTCTCTCTGCTGGCGTTTGTAATCGTTTTTATTTTTAAATACATTTTAGCAAAGTAATGTACCATAAAAGTATTGTGAGACATATTTGGGTTAACATATTCAGTGTTCAGTGTGTGGTAATTTGTTTGGTGCGAGTGAAGTTTCATTTAAAATCTGACCCAGGGAAAAGTGCAGTGTGGACGGCTGAGGAGAGAATGCAGGCTCGCGCTTTGCCCTTTATTCTTTTTGTCTTTTTGTCTTTTTGAGCCAGTGAAAGCTCTGGTGTCCTTCACATGAATGCCTGAATCATTGTACCGAACCCAGGATTTTACAGTATTTTTTCTTTAAAATACCAATAACAGCAACATACAGTTTACATAATATGTTGATGTTCCAAAATTAATATCGTTTATGACCTTTATGACCTTCGTTATGCTCTTCGTTACACACATCATTATGTGTGTATGGTGTGTATGTTTTCTTTAAAGTACCGAGACCAGCCATATACAGTACTGTATGTTTATGTTCCAAAATTAATATCGTTTATGGCCTTCACACGCGTTACAGTATGCTCCTATTCTTTTTATGCTCAGCTACTAAGATTTTCCTTCAGTGGTAAAATTCCATATAAATATTCAATACTACAACGGGCACAGTAAAGACGTTTACTGTAAATCTTTCTACGACAGACCAACGGACCACGAGTGCCCCTGTCGGTCAACCAACCACGTACCGCGGTACCGCGCGTCATCGTGTGTCACAATGTGCGACACCGTAGCCAATTTCTTCCGGTACGTGTCTGTACCGTGCACTTTGAATGGCTGCATCTGTATCTAGCTACAACGCTCTGGGAGGTAATGCAGTGCTGCCTTGGTATGGTATGAGGTGCTCAGGCAACTGCAGAGGTGTGCTAGGAGCTGCAAGGATATAACACATTGGTGGCTGGGCACAATGTGAGGTGCGCTGGCAGCTATGAGTTCACAATCTGGGGGCTTGAGACTGAGGCGCCAGAGAGGTTGTATGTGTTTGTAGAGAGGGACAGTGTGTTGGGTCTCGGCATGATGTGTAGTGTAAGAGAGACTGGATGATATAGGTAGTGTGCATTTGTGTAGCCCAATTATTATTATAATTATTAATAAATGTATCCTCATGTATATAGTACCTGTGTGTGTGCGTTTTTTGAGTTATATTGCATGGTTGGATTCTAAAGCCATCAAAAGAATCAATTTTGTGATTTACTGCTACAATTAATAATTGTCCCAGTAAATGCCCAAACCCTACAGAACTGGTGCCTTCAGAGAGCACACTACATTTAATTTGGCGTCCCTGGGCCGGCTATGGCAACGCTACACAGTTAACTTATCTTCCACTACTCTTCCATTTCTAGACATCAACTTCTCCATCAACTACCCCTGACTCTCCACTTTGGTTTATTACAAACCCACGGATTCAGACAGCTATCTCTTGTATAGCTCATTTCACCCCAAACATACTAAAAACTCTCTCCCTTTTTCACAGTTCCTTCGGCTATGACAACTACGCAGCAATGACATCGACTTCGAGAACCAAGCCCTCAAAATGTACTCCTTTTTCATCAACAGAGGATACCTCAGCAGTGTTATTGACAGGGCCCTTGCCGGAGCCAAAACACCCCTCGGCCCATCAACCCAATGAGGTACTCCCGCCGTAACAGCCCCATTCCTTTGGTGCTTCCCTACCACCCTAACACACTTCCTATTGTAGCGGCGAGGCTTAATAATAAGGCAGAATTAAGTGTTTCTGAGCTTTCCCAAATTAGGCCTCATTTCTCTGTTCATCTCTGTGGTGCAGCCACAGAGAAACCATTCATGCAAGGTGATTTAAGGTCCAAGGACAGCTCCCAAAGGGGGATGCACTTAGCTAAGCCTGGCTATCATGATCAATGGTCACCCATTGGCGCCTATCTGTCTAGGGAGTGCGAGTTGGACATCTGGATTGCATTCCTAAGTGTCAGGACTAAGCGACTCATATCTCACCTTGATCAACCAATCAGGGACCGGTAGGGCTGAGTAACCCACGTGGGACTCTGATGCCCATGGAACTTTCAGCCAATCAATGAGCTGAAGTTCCTCCAGGTAAAAACAGGCAACACAGAGAGCCTGAGAGATTCAGATTGAGATTCAGCAAGATTCTGGAGAGGATTCTGTGGACTGTTCTAAAGGGAATTCAAAGAAGAATTCCAGGGCAGGACGGCCCAGGAGCAGAAGGCTCCCAAGGGCAGGACATTCTCGCAGCGCGCCTCCTGACCATCCTGAGACTCAGCCCGGACAACCACGGAACGGCCAGTGTGTCCGAGTGCCAGAACCTTCCTTTGTTCGAAGAGTCTAGAGTGGAGGTTGCCAGAGAGTAACCAGCAGCAGGCCTCGTGAACAGGTCGGAACTGTGGAAAGCTGAATCACTATTCAGAACTAGCTCTTCATCAGGAACGAACCGGTCCTCTTCCTGACTTGCTGGGACCCACAGTCATCTTTTCTCCTGTGCACAAACTTTGCTAGTTAAAGCCAACAATGAGCATCAGCAGCGCACCGTCGCAAGCCGCACAGCACAGCCTGGCACCGAGCCAGAGAGCGCGGATTGGACAGCAACAGCCTGCAACTGTTCCTTTGTGCCCGCAGGAGATCTGAATCCCCAAAGATTGGATGAGTATTCAACTTCAATGCATTACAGCACGAGAATTCAATTGTTATCCCAACCAGTTGATATCAATTTAATTCCTAAGAGTTATGTACTTGTTTGAGTATCTAATGTAGAAGTTGTAACCAAGTCCACTTTACGAAATGGTCTTAATGAATGATATACTGAACGTATGTCCTCTTGATGTGTAACTCTTTGTAACTGATTGAATATATATCTTTTGTATTCTGATAACCCTCTCGATAAGATCTGTTAGGTTTATATGCATATTCTATGTATTAATAAATGTATCCTCGTGTATTAGTACCTGTGTGTGCGCGTTGTTTGAGTTATGTCGCATGGTTGGATTCTAAAGCCATCAAAAGAATCAACTTTGTGATTTACTGCTACAATTAATAATTGTCTCAGTAAATGCCCAAACCCTACAGAACTGGTGCCTTCAGAAAGCCACTATGATTACATATTTGGCGTCCCTGAACCGGCATAATCTACACTATCCACAGGACTATTAACAACAACTTTTCCATTCTACAGGATGATCCCTCCATTGGGGCCCTTTTTTCTTACTGCCCCATCATCTCATATCACTGATCACCTAATCTGCGCAACCTTCTTGTTCACAGCTCCCTTGACTGGCCTCAGCAACCATCCACACCAGGTACTTCCCCTTGCAACAGAGCTCGCTGTATCACCTGCAAGTACACCTCAAACACCACACTCATTCAAGGCCCCTCAGGACAATTCCAGATAACCCAGATGGCATCTTGTACCTCCAGCAACCTTATTTACTGTATCTCTTGCAGTAAATGACCAGTTTCTCTCTACATTGGAGAAACAGGAAGGAGACTTGGAGACCGCTTCACAGAACACGTCAGGGCTGTGAAGATTAAAGCTCTCCAAGCCCTTGTTTCTCATTTCACCTCTGACGGCCAAGACCACTCTAATCTCTCTGTCTGTGTTCTCAAAGATGGTTTTCCGAACTCATACATCAGAAAGACTACCGAAACCAAACTTATCCTGCAGCTAGGATCACACCTTCCCCCTTCTCTTAACAACAGATTACTATTCTACTAAATTTCCTCCATACATTGGAAGTTTCATTTCACACCTTTCTACACCTATCCTGACTTCACACCTCTTGATGGCCTTTCTTTCTGTCCCCTGCTCCCGCCTCTAACCCCTCCTCCCTCCCAGCCTTTGTTCTCCCACTACATTACCTTTGCCTACTGCCTTGTCTCTCTCACACCTGAAGAAGGCTCCACAGCCGAAATGCTGTGTTTTTTCTCTCTTCTTCTTTTTTTCAGCATGGAATAAACCTATTACTTGTTCCTTTGCAGCCTACGCATGCTGATGCAGCTACCCACCTGAACTACTATATAGAACAATGTTTAACATTGTTTTTATTAAAATCTTAGGCTTTGTTGAAAGTAAAGATTTGCCATTTCATATAAAAACCAAGTCAGTTAAAATATACATTCCTGTTTAAACTTTTCCTAATGGTAGCAGTTGAAATTTTTTTGCACATGATACTGAGATGATTTCTGTATATATAAAAATCAGGTACATTAAAGGCACATTTTTTCGCATTTTATTATCTATTATCTTTGTGCATTGGCTTCAGTGATAACACTGAAAGCATATATAGACTAATGGAGTAAAGCAGACAGGGTTTGATGAATGTCCCTGCTAGGATTAACTGTATAAAACCCATCACAAATAACAATTTTTCTATTATGGAACAAGTAATAGGTTTATTCTATGCTGAAAGAAGAAGAAAGAAAACGTTTCGGCCATGGAGCCTTCTTCAAGTGTGAGCCTTGGAGCCATTGCGTTTTCTTTCTTTTTTTTTCAGCACAGAATAAACCTATTACTTGTTCCTTTGCAGCCTACGCATGCTGATGCAGCTACCCACCTGAAATATTTTTCTATTATGTCTGGTAAAAATTATATAAATTTTATTTATATCACACAAATTAGCTTCAGTTCGTAAAAGAAACAGTAGACCCCCTTGTATGTAAAAAAATAATAAGAAAAAAACAAGAATTTGACAACATCCAAGAGTTTCAGAGTATGCCCAAGCACATTTTGTACTTTCATAATCTGATTATTACTCTGGTGGAAATTCCCAGCTACCTCAAAGTGTTTCACAGCACATGCATGAGTTCCTGAACATATTGTGGTTTAAATTGCCCTCCACGGATTAAACCCTTCAGTCAAATACATTCAATAACAAAAACAAAAATATGAATGACACGCTATTTTTTAGATAGCTTCATGAGGAAAACAACAATATTCTCAGAAATGAAACTGTTTGTTAGAGGAAAACAAACTTAAGGAAAACTCTTAAGTGTAAACAGAATATAAAACTACAAAAACAGCTATTCCAGCTAGGCATTTGAAATCAATATTTTGCCCACTGAGTTAGCTAGAAATGTCTGCTGTCTTTAACAGTTTAGTTCAAGAGCTTGAATTCTTAAAAAACAAATTCATGCAATTGACATAGTCGATGCCCACTGGCATAGATAACACAACAAATCAATAAAAAGACCTAACAGCAGGTTCAAATTATACAACCAAAACTGCAGTAATACAGTATGTGGCATAATAGTATAATTTATAAAATCTCTGACAGAGAATGCTATCACTTAATTGTCATACCCTTGGCATGTAATCTTGTATATATAATCATATAAATATATCTACAGAGATAGATATTATATAATTATTTGTATTTGATTATGAACATTTAATTTGATCAAGATAATTTGTTATATACTGTACATGTTTCTCTCTCTCTCTCCAGCTTTCCCTTTAAAACATTTCTTTTATGTATAAGGTTTTGTCCAGTAATATAAACTGCAGGAAATAGTGTCATTACTAGGTTGTAATACAACATTCACAATGATTACAGTACTGACTTAAGTCCTCTACAACCAGAAGCTCTAATAGGTATACTAATTAGTGAAGTGGAGCATATAAATAATAAGTGCTGGTGTTTAACTAATCAATTGAATTTGCTTGATTGTTGTGACTAATGCCTTTCAACTTCCTAGCTGATACCCTTGAGGTTCGTACTTAAACAATATGTTCAGTTTAATGCTAGACAACAAAAGAGGTTTAACATAGAAGACAATTCTATCATACTGAAACTTCTGTGAAGTACTTAGTTATATTTTAAATTCCTACTGCATGAATAGTGTTATGAAAAGTTAGTATGATGTAAAATTTGCTTCTGCTGTAATAATACACATCTGAATATATTATATGGTGTTGTGCAAAAGTTAGTTTGTGTTGTTCACAAAGAAACAAGTAAAGGTTTATTCCATGCTGAAAAGAGAAGAAAAGAACAACATTTCAGCTGTGGAGCCATCTTCGGGTGTTTGTATTGTTCTACTCTTTTGATTCAATGTTTTTTTTTCTTTATGCACTTAAATTTCAGATATTGTAAGATAGCAGTTAATATTGAAAGTTAACTTTAAACTGATGTGTCTTTTGTAGTTTTGAATATTTAAAACTAAAAGTAACCTTTTAGGTATAGACAATTATGTTAATTGCAAGGAACACCTGACAGTATGTCAGTTCAATTAATTTATTGGGATGGAAACTACTACCACAATTGCACAAAATACTATAATAAATGCATACGTACACTGCTTTAAACATGAAAAGAAAGTTTGTTCTTTCTTTTTTTAATGAAATAATTTAAACATAAGCATAAATCTTCACCTGAGCAATGTTATCTGCATACCTTGATATCCCCTGCCACTTTACAGTCTTCTTTCATAAGAGCCAAACTTACACACCTCACAACATATGTCAGTCAGATTGGGGTGTACCTGTCCTGGATTTCACAGGGGATATGCTCTTCAACATTTGCTAATTTGTAAGCAACTGTGAGTTAGATCCCTGCTACAGACTGTTGTACTAGTAATTGTGTTCTATGTAAAAAAAAAACATCAGGAAAGCAGAATCTTTTTAATATGCAATGTTTTATCAGTTTTGGAAAATAAATGATTCTCATTCAAAAAAAGTGTTTTCTTAACTATCTGATAGCATTTTATAGTTTTTTAAATGATAACATTGCTCACATCACAGACTGGGATGTGCTGTGCGAACCACATGGGGACGACATAGACAGCATGGTGGACTGTGTCACTGACTACATTAACTTCTGCGTAGACAACACCATCCCCACCAAAGACATACACTGCTTTTCCAATAACAAACCCTGGATCACCAGCGACCTGAAGGCTCTTCTGAATGACAAGAAGAGAGCCTTTAGGAGGGGAGATAAGGAAGAGGTCAAGCGTGTACAGAGGGAGCTAAAGCAGAAGTTAAGAGAGAGCAAGGACGCCTACAGGAGGAAGGTAGAGGACAAGCTGCAAAGAAATAGGGTGAGGGATGTATGGAGCTGCATGAGAGAGATCTCTGGCTTCAAACAGGCTGGGGGTGCAACAGAGGGGAACCTGGAGATGGCCAACGAGATGAACCAATTCTTTAACAGGTTTGATTCTGGGTCCCCTGTGGCCCAACACCCATCCCCCCACAGCCACACGCTCCCTAACCCTTCACAGCTGCGACTGCCCAACACCTCCCCCATCCCCCCACAAACTTGGCCGCCTACAGCTACAACCCCCAACAGCTACTCACCCACCCATCCCCCACAGCTGCCACTCTCCAACACCTCCTCCATTAACACCTGCAGCACTGGAAGGACTATGAGCACCATCCCCCAGGCCAGGCTGACCAGGTGAAGAAGGAGCTGAAGAGGCTGCACCAGGGTAAGGCCACAGGACCAGATAACATCTGTCCCAGAATTCTGAGGGCCTGTGCTGATCAGCTGAGCGGAGTGCTCCAGCGACTGTTCAACCTGAGCCTGCGCTTGGAGAGAGTCCCGGTGCTCTGGAAGACATCATGCATGGTCCCAGTACCAAAGAAAGGGTGCCCCTCTGTCCTCAACGACTACAGACCAGTTGCACTGACTTCTCACGTCATGAAGACACTGGAGAGGCTGGTCTTATCCCACCTGAGACCCCTGGTCAGCTCATCACTGGACACCCTACAGTTTGCCTACCAGCCCAGTGTTGGTGTCTCTTCACCCTCTATACTTCGGACTTTAAGTACAACTCAAAGTCATGCCACCTGCAGAATTCTCAGATGACTCTGCAATTGTGGGATGTATCAAGGGTGAGCAGGAGGAGGAGTACAGAGGACTGGTCAGCAGCTTTGTGGAGTGGTGTGGGGTGAACCACTTGGAACTGAATGTAACAAAGACAAAAGAACTGGTGGTAGATTTCAGGAGGAAAAAGGTCAAACCTAATCCTGTCTACATCCATGGGAGTGGCGTGGAGATGGTGGACTCGTACAAGTGCCTGGGAGTGCACATCGACGATAGACTGGAATGGTCTAAGAACATCGAGGCCATCTATAAGAAGGGACAGAGCTGACTTTACTTCTTGAAAAGGCTCAGGTCCTTCAATGTGTGTAGTAAGATGCTACATATGTTCTATCAGTCAGTGGTAGCGATTGCTTGCAGAAATGAAGAGCACGTTCAGCAATAGACTGATTCATCCACGGTGCGACAGAGAGCGCTAGAGGAGGTCATTCTTGCCTTTTGCCATAAGACTGTACAACGCATCCACCTTGCGTCCGGGCAGAGGCAACATTGACAGTGACCTGTTTCTGAACTGAACGCATCCACACATCTACTGCTACATCTGTTCTCTTTCTTTTTCTTTTTCTTTTCCCGTTTACAACCGTTTTTTGTGCAATATATGCCGGGGACCTGTGCAATACATTTACATCTATATTTATATCTATATCTATATTTACATCTATATTTATATTCATATGTGTGATACGATTTTTCTGTGTACTGTTCTGTTCTAGTCTGTTCTTTGTGTGTCCGGACTGTGAGTAACTCTTGTATTGTATTGTATTGTATGTATTGTACTATTATTATATAATTTGTTACACTGTGGCTGTGTTGTCTGTGTTAAGCTGCTGTTGCACTGCAATTTCCCTCACGGGATCAATAAAGTATCTATCTAAGACGGGAATACATCATTTTTCATATTTTGGATTTTCTTTAAAAAACTACAAATATCAGGTACGCAGCACTAGTTCTGAAATGGATATGTGATGTAGGCTATCGATACTCAGCCCAAAAATGTGCAATATATTAGTGTGTTCCATTGAAAGGACCCCCAGATATACAGGAAACAAATTGAAAATAGGGATAAGAGAACACAGTTGCCAGAAGTTCCCTATTACTATACTTAGTACTACAAATCCAAACAGAAAAACTCTGGATCTTGAGTGCAGGCAGGCAAAGTTTAACAATCTTGCTTAAAGATTGTGGAAGTTAAAATATATTTATGTTGTTACAGTGAAAAGCAGGGCTCACAAATGTTTTTGCTAGGACAAATTGGCACAGCTTACATTAACATATAAACTCAGAGTCCAAGAAAAATCCTCCCTCTCCCCACACCCCATATATTATCTTTAATCCATGAAGAACAAACTGAACGAGCATTAATTAGCACCAGATTCTAACATTTTTACTTTTATTTGTTGAACCACTTGGGATACTGTTTTTTAGCATCTGACTTCACTATTGGGAAAAAATTGCTATTCTGTACCATTCTACTTATTTTAAACTGTCTCATTCCGTCAAGATCAGCTTCCATGAAGTTTGCATTGAATTCAACCTAAAATAAACTTCAAAGCAATCGTATTATCATCACATATATGGTAGTGGTCTCTTGCCTCTGTGTGCCTCATTTTTTTTAGGTGCACTGGCAAATTAGGTAAGAAAGGTGTCCTTAACATCTACCATTTCAATTTCAAATGAAAAAAAATTCTTGTTAATATTGTTCTTCAGGTTTAAACTGTGCTACAGTAGGTTGGCAAAGTAGTCAATAAAACAACCACTAGACCACCTAGAAGAAATAAACTGGAATGTTCTTTTCAAACAGACACATCCTGTCCCCAGGTCACTTTGTGGATCTTCCACCTGTTCTCGGTCCCACCTCCTTTCTACTCAGTAAAAATGAGTGCTGTGCCCCAAATCAGGATATTCTGCTGTCTTTTTAAAACCAGTTAAAACCAGTTAAATCCAAACACTATGGTGAAGATATCTGATGAATTTTAAGAAAAATGTTCCTCTAATGGATTGTGGTACATCTTGTTTGTTATTTTAAAGTAGCTAGTGACAAGGATGTGTTTTCTAAAATTCAGCAATTATTACATAGTGTTTCAAACAGACATGCTTATTGCCTTTCTAAGACTTAATTATATATTTTGACAAATATTTACAATAGTTTTGGATTTTTTTGGTAGCATTAATTAATTTTAAATTTATAAAATATTTTTAAACAAACAGGAAGTGTATGCCTCAGCAAGCATATAATTTATTTTTAAATTTGTAAACCAAATACAATAACCCATAAACATCAACACATAACATTACTAATTATGACATGATACAATTTTGGTTAGACTGAGCAAAATAATGTAAATCAGTTACCGAGTTAAATAATTCCATGCGGTAATACCCACCTATATCCATACACTACAACTATTAAAGCCATTCTTGCAGAGTGTCTTCATCTAGTAGCAATTTTTTATGCCAGTTTTGCAAGGAATCGTTAAAATATGGAAAATGTTTTGAGCAGTTTATACGTCAATAATATAACAGCAAATTGCAATATTAGAAATTTAAATATATTGGTCTAAATATAGTGGAGATTTCAACAAAGTGAACACTTGTATCAGCTACAATGTACCGTAAAGTTTAGAACAAAGTCATTCAAATTACTACTACAAACCTTTATTTTAATCCGGCCTCTATATGTTAATTTTCTTTTAAATATGATGTGTTTGAAGCCATGATGTCAAATACTTATCAAAAACTTAAAATTATCTGTTTTCCAATTACTATTTAAAATCAATTACTAATAATTCTATATAATGTAGGATTTAAAAAAAAAGTATTGTGACATCTCATGTGGTGTTATGGTAGCAACATGGTAACAACATCCTATTTCAACAACAGTACTCATTACATTTAATTCAATTATTTGTTATTAGTATGCATACAGTATGATTAGCACAGGAAAGCATTAATGGGTTAATAGACATTTTATACTTTATATATTTTTCTGACAGCCGCACACAGCTGTGGTACTTTAGTAATTCACTGCACCACCTAACAGGTTCACAGAGTAGTGCAGTCCTGCATCAGGCTATTCAAAAAAATAAGGAAGGCATGCTGTGGCACTGTTCATGACACCACAGCGCATACAGTACCACAGTTTGCTGACTGACACCTTGATTTTAGATGGCTGCATTTGTGTATTATATATTTGTAATCTGTGTCTTGTTATTGTGTTTGATTGATTCCTCACAGCTCTTAAGGCACTCTCACAACTTAATGTAACAATTTCTAATTGTTTTAGTAAATTAAAAATCCTCACATCACTATGTATTAGTATTCATTTTGAGCACTCGGACTTTGAATAACAGTACATTACATATAATATTAATTTTTTACATTTTATAATTTATAATTTCACAAAATAGGACACCATAAAAAAAGATCTGAATACTTGCAAGTCACTGTACACCATCGTTTTAGTAAAACGATCTGCTGTTATTTTTAAGTTAAAGCTAGTAACTTAACCAATAGATAAAGCAATGTTATAAGTTGGACTGCTTTCTAAATGTTTATCTGGTTGGTGCATCCCAAAGATGGTACCCTTTGAAAGTTATAAAAGCATAACACCATTCTCAATGCCCATGACATTTTGACTTGCCCAAAAGCATCTTGAAATAAAACATTTTAATCGGTGGTCCAATGCTCACTACAGTTAATAAACTCAAGAGAAAGAGTTTTTATAAACAGAATCTCATCTGTGCTTGCAGTAGTGGATCAAGGTTTTGAATAGGCACTATAATGGATGTCAATGTGTGTGACACAAAATACAAATTATTTAAAACATTGTAATATTGAGTAAAATAGACAAATTAATGGGGAGGTCCAAGGGTGTTAGTCTAGGGAGGAGTGTCTAGTAGATAAAGAGTTCCACTTGGAGTGACTAATTGAGACCTGAACACAAGGGGGTTCCATTGATTAAACCCAAGGTCCTAAATTGCTGCCCTTGGTATGGGTTTGGAATGATATTGTAATATTCAAGCAGATCAATGCTGCTTTTGCAACAGTTGTTTTCTTGTGATGATAACCTTTTTACCAGATACAGTATAAGAGTCATCTTACATTTGTATGACAAATAAGCTGGGATGACACATAGCATCAAGGGTTCAGACATCAGTGAACAGACACATGCTTGTCTTGTGTTTCCAAGGAATGAGAATCTCACAAGACAGCATCTGCAACCTTATTAAAATGTTTCACAGGTTTACATGGTGTATTGCTTCCAACAGTGATGATGCATGCTATTAGCCTGTGACTTCTACAGGCTCCTTGTTGGAAAAAAAAAAAACCTCATAGATGGCAAATAATCAGGAAAATGAATTTATATAAAAAAAAGTTTAAGAAATGAATGAGTGCACCTGTTAGAACTGAAAAACGTTAAGATTTTTTTAATGATTTTTTAGATGAGCAAAGCAAAAAATAATTAGAAATGTAAAGTTGTATACCTTATATATATATATAATTTCTGAGTTTATAGTTATTCACTCCCAAAATCAAAATACAATATTATATGATGTAGATTTAATCTACTATCATAGATTAAAATAGACCAACTATACATTTTACTGTAAAATACCAGCTACTTTCATATAAAAAAACAGTTATAATCTATCCCTTTTTACATGAAGGTCATCTCTTTTTATAAATATATCTATTAAAGCAGTAATTTGCATAGTATAAATAGAAATGGTTTAATGGTCTATTTAATCAATACAAATATTAAAAAGAATAATTCATTTTAACTTAAAGATGAATTGGTAGTCACAGTTTTTATAACTTGCCATTCTCATGCTTAGCAGGGTGTTAATTTTGTGTCTTAAAAATGTTGCATTCATTGAGATTAACAAGATTGATAGTGTCAGTTAGACCTTAGTGGCCAATAATGTCCAATTGAAATGCTTTCATCTTCTATGCAGTTTGAGATTAAATTGTAATACAAATATCTTACTCACAGCAGGTTTTGAGGTTACTCTTTAGGCATCCATTCATTTATAGCTTAATAAACCATGTAGTTGAAATCTGAAAAAAAGACACAAGACAGCACTAAAATTTTAAGTTTTATCTAAAACATAAACACAATTCAGAGCTACTCAAGGATGTTCCTAATTATTTTTGTTGTTATTTGGTTACATCATTTTACAATCATGTGACATATTTAAAGGTCATATTTCAGCTTTATTAATTAACTTTGAAAAGTTAAATTAAATATAATTATGGAGTACTCTTAAGTTTGTATTTCCATATCATATTTTACACTCCTTTGTGAGTAAGGACAGTCTTTGGAGGTCACTTGCCACTTATTAACTTGTTTTACCTATGAAGCTTTCCATTAATTGCCATGAAATTACCCCAGTCATACCGATTTGCTTCTGGCATTTCCACTAAACTAATTAAAACAAAATCATAAAGCACTATGTTAAAATCTTAAAGAGTTACATGCGTAAAAAATTACTCCTGAAAGCTAAGAAAATCAGGCTTAAAACCCCATATTCTTTGCATAAAACTAAAATTTCAGAATGCAATCACACAGACTATGGCATGATCTTTGCTATTGTATGTGTAACGCTTACGGCCGACAAGCACTGTGTGTAAGAGCCGGCGTACCAGAGCGGGTGACGTCACCGCCCTTCCCTGTGATAGCAGGACCACAGCTACTGGGCTGTGGAGAGATCTCTCTTTAGCTCACGGGGCTAGGTCGCTGCAGAGAGACGCGGAAGTCCCGGGTTCGAGCCCCGGACGGTGCAGGGGCCGATCAGATGCAGCAAGGGCGCCTGCCTGAGCCCCCGTTGCGTTACATATAGAATTAACCAATTTGTAAAACTGTTAGTTGATTTTCAGTTAAATAAAGTTTTACCAGCAAATCTTTGTGCCTGCACAAATTCAACACAAACTGTGGTTTATGGATTTGTCTCTTTTAACACCAATCAAGACATTCATTGTTTTTGGATTAGTACATTTTTTAAAAGCAGACATGGATTGTAAAGACTAAAAACTTTATCTTTGCCCAAGCAATGAACTGCTTGCCATCTGAAAGATATAGTATATTGAATAGAAGCTCTGCACTCTTCCCATAAACCTTTCTCCTAAGGCCTTCAAGAACCATAATTTAAACATTCAAATACAGATACAGCTATTCTGTGTCAGGTGGCATATCACAAAAATAATGCCACATCAGCACCTCCTCTCGACATTTTTAGTTTTTCAAATCAGTTATTAAATAATCTGATGTAGGACTGCACTGCTCTGTAAAAATCCAAGGTGGCACAATGAATACTTAAATTGGCTGACACATAAATTGTTACAGTATTAAATATTTACTGACCCATGGAGCTTTCCTGTGCTAATCATACTTAATGTAACAGTGTGGGTTTTCCTCACTGCCTTATCATGGGCTGGGGGGGTCAATACCTTGAGAGGAGCATAGTCACTCAAATTAGGGTTTTTCAATCCCATGACCTACGGCAAGCAGCAGGGTTACAGAAAATTATAAAGGTTCCTTAGAGGATATAAGGTTTCTTTCTTAGCTTTACAGCCGATGGCATGGTTCTAGCACAAACACAAAGGAATCGCCTGAGAATGTAATATAGGGTTTCTAATTAGGTGATGCTGATTTACATTCTCATGCAGTCATTAGGGAGAGAGAACAGTTTAAAGGGCTACCTTGGTGGTGTTACTGCACTAGAGACAAACAATTCCATTGAATAGAATGAGTACATTGTTGAGGCAGGATGACTATCAAATTGCTACCATGATTCTAATTTACATAATTTTCAGTATGTCACAATATCACAGTCCTGTGTTTGATACATTATCATTTTATAATTACACACAGCATAATTTATTATTTAGTAATTGTGTGTAAATAGTAATTAGAAAACTGTTATTTTATATTTTGACTGTCATATTTACTACAGATGCAGCCATTCAAAATGTGCGGGCGATACCGTATTATTTTCAGGTGCGCTTTACGCAGTCTACCACGAGTTACCGGTAAATACCGCTAGTTACCGTAAATTCTCCTATAATACCGCAAGCAAAATAATAGTATCCAGAATTTCCGCAAGGTGGAGCTAATAAAGCTCAACCTCTCATGTTTGAGCTGTCGCCATCAAAATCTTTAACGAAGATATTACTAATAGTATTAATAATGAATGACTTTGGACAAGCTGTAAACTCAAAGTATTGCCCTGGTCCACATTATTTTTTTCATTGACCGTCTTTGTAAAAGTAACACCACAGCATTTCGCAATCACGCATTTGTTTCCAATCATGCAAAGTACAGTGATTCACCATGCCTTTCACATGCTCATAAAAGAGATTGATTTAGGAACATAAACATATTACCGTATGCAAACTACTGTATACAGTATGTATATGTATATTTAATGTCTTAACTGTGCCCGTTTAAGTATTGACTATTTATATGGAATTTTACCACTGAAGGGAAATCTTAGTACCTGAGCATAAAAAGAATAGGAGCATACTGTAACGCGTGTGAAGGCCATAAACGATATTAATTTTGGAACTTAAACATACAGTATATGGCTGGTCTCGGTACTTTAAAGAAAACATACACACCAGTATTCCATTTTTCCCTAAACATTTTAAGCATCAAAGTCTTTAACTAACATGATACCAGAGTCAACAAGCATACTTTTAGAATTTGATTAAAAGGGAATATAATATGGAATCGCGTATCTAAAGAAATTAATAACAATATAATTACATTCATGTTGCAAAAAAACTGAAACGGACATAAAAACTCCCTACTACGAAACTACGAAAATAATTTAAACTGCAACACTTATCATTCAACCAGAGCTCGAAATATCACAAGGATCCTCTAGAGCACAGCAAAGGCTGTATTAAAAGTATACTAGTGACAAACTAGTATACTTTAGATATTTTTTTCTGTACAGGGGAAAATCTGATCATGTTTCTCTATAACAATAATAAAAACATTATTTTACATATCACCTTTATGTGATATCACCTTAAGGACAGCACATACAAGGGTTAATTGCACAATGGACCGCGCAAAGAAATTCAAAATAGTCTTCTTTAGGTGTGAGGGCAGGAGTGGATCGCAGAAGGCATAACCAGCAAATCAGGAAAACAAAGAACAGGACAGGTGAGACGTTTATCCAGAGAGCGAGTGATCAGAAAAAGGAACAGCTGTTACGCCCAGGTTTTACACTCTCTCTGCTGAATGAATAAAAGCATTTTATTAAAAACGCGTTTGCGTTTGTCTGGGTATTTACTTTGTAATCTGTGGTTTACATCTACTGTATTGCTTTGAGATGCCACTTTTAAAGGTGATATGTAAAATAAAGTTTTTTATTATTGTTATAGAGAAACATGATCAGATTTTCCCTGGTTCAGAAAAAAAACGATTAAAATCTGTAATCTTTCCACTTGTATGTCATCGGAAAATACAAGAAGTTTCTGCTTTGTGTAAGGATGGTATCAAAAAGTAATCTAAGTGGTGAGAAAGCTGTGCTCCTCAAAGCGCTTTACAGGATAAAAACAACAGCAATAGTGTTAAGCTGGGCAAACGATTTTTTAATAGAAATACAAAATGAGATATAATGATATGTTCCGGCTAAGACATTAATTAGGTTTATGAGCAATCTAATTACTTATTAGTTTAAAACGCTATATAAAATAAAGTTTATTATTAATTTGCTGGACAGAGCGGTGAACATTATTATGGATAAGACAAAGATAACGATCCTGATCAGCTTAGAAATCTGTGTACGCTGTAAGGTTTTTACTTCTTAAACTTTAAAAATACACGTTTCGAATAGAAAGAAATAATCTTCCTGGTACAGTATGTATAGCAAACCAGCACGTCTTTTTTCTCCAATCAGAGGGGTTAGACACTCAGTTAAAAGCAAAGGAGATCGTCTGTTATAGTGGACATAAAAACAAGAGTTCGCTGGCATTATATCCTAGAAGACACAGATCGGCGCCAGACCAGGAGAATGCCTGCAGCATAAAAGAAAATGCCTGATGAACTAGAGATTGGACAGTTTGATGGAAATGTTCAAATAAATGTGCAAAAGAAATAAAATAATCATTTATTTCTTTATCAGATTGGCTAGCTAATGTCCTCTCTTTGCTAGTTAGTGGCTGCGTTTCTGCGTTGGGTAGAAACGGGTGACTGTTCTCAGGCGGAAGATGTAAACAGCTTAATTTTCGTGTTAAATATTTTTTTTTAAATTAAAATTCATTCCATACAGCAATCGCATATTTGGGTACAGTTTCATTAAACTTTCATGCTTAAAATGTTTAGGGAGAAATGGAAGACTGATAATGGAATGGAATGGAATGAATGATAAGTGTCGCAGTTTAAATAATTTTCGCAGTTAGAAATTATGAAATGCTCTGTTAAAAGCAAGGGAGTTTTTATGTCCGTTGCAGTAAAAAAAATGCCTGACAAAGTAGGGCTTGGACAGATTCCAAGTGCATTTTTGCAATTTACGTTGCATTGTCCATTGTGCTGCTGTAATACAGTTTAAAATAAGTCTATGCTGTATCAGCTTTATTTATGGGTTGCAATTTAGAAAAAGTCAAAACCGCACTCAAAATGCAATTTAAAGCTTTCTGGCAAGAGAAGACACCCAAATTAATAATGTAACATGCCACTGTTTGTGCATGAACAAAGTTACAGTATACTGCTATTTCCTTAGATACGCGATTAAAAAAAAATTTTTTTTGAACCCCCGGCTGAACACATTCGATAAGATTCAGTGCTTTTATATATCGCCTTTAAAGGTGGCTTCTCAAAATGCTTTACAGGATAAAAACAACAATAACAGCAACAACAACAATATTGTATTTCATTGCACTTTGAAAACCAAGTAATAACTTAACTATATGTGCAAACGTTTTATGATATGTCGCTGTTGTGAATGTCTGTGGAGTGTATCTTATTTGCCTGTCTGTCCTGGCTCTCTCACTCTATGTAGGTAGACTAGGTGACTATTCATTGTTATTAAAATGACTTAAATTCGATCATGTTGTGATATTTAGAAATATAGATTTGTTTGGTGCGAGTGAGGTTTTATTTAATCTCTGACCCAGGGAAACGTTTCATTTTTTCAAAGAAATGTTTGTTAAAAAAAAAGTAATGGTTCCACAGTGGGATTTGATCACAGACCGTGTGACATGGGAGTCAGGAACCTAACCCACAGCGCCACCGGCAAGGTCACATGCAGAGTGCTGAAAAAGCACTACAGAAACATTATTAACAGACAATGTACAGCGTATACTATTCTTGTGTTGCGGTACATGAATTTCTTTAGATACACGATTCCATATTATATCCCCTTTTAATCAAATTATTCAAATTTAATCAAATTCTTATTAACATCATTATTATTATTAATTAACATTATTATTATTATTATTATTATTAACATTCTTACATTATTAACATTATTATTAAACATTATTAGCATTATTATTATTATTAAATTCTAAAAGTATGCTTGTTGACTCCGGTATCTCGTTAGTTAAAGACTTTGATGCTTAAAATGTTTAGGGAGAAATGGAATACTGGTGTGTATTTTTTCTTTATAGTACCAAGACCAGCTATATCAAAATTAATATTGTTTATGGCCTTCACACGCGTTACAGTATGCTCCTATTCTTTTTATGCTCAGCTACTAAGATTTCCCTTCAGTGGTAAAATTCAATATCTACAACGGGCACAGTAAAGACGTTTACAGTAAGTCTTTCTACGACAGACCAACGGACCACGAGTGCCCCTGTCGGTCAACCAATCACGTACCGCGGTACCACGCGGCATCGTGTGACACAATGCGCGACGCCGTAGCCAATTACCTCTGGTACGTGTGTGTACTGCACACTTTGAATGGCTGCATCTGTACATACTGTAGTGGCTTTAAAACCATACAGTATCATATTGTTTTTTAAAAAAAGAAATAAAAACATACAATGAAAAAAATAATAAAACAGAGGCCAATTTAAAATTAGTATTGATTTAAATTTGCCAATCATTTACTGTATAGTAAGTTGCATTACAACAAATACTACAAGTAGATCAGTATGTGTAAATTATTTCTATCACAATTTTCTATTGAGGTACTGTACCGTATACTGTACTCAAAAACATTCATGCAATATAATTTTAATGATAAATAGTAATGCTAGTGATAGTAATGGCATCTAGATAAATTTGGTCTGCGAGAATTATGCTAATCAGTACTGTACTCCTGTTGATGTACTGCACTGTATGGTATCTGTAGATATGCCTCTGTGTATATTCTCTTGTGTGACATGTCAAGAACTGTAGTCTTTTTGTTTCCATATTCAACTCACATGGCCGATGTTTAAAAATTACAGTACAGTACATGATGTTAAGGAAATGCTTCCTGTTCCATTTTAAATAGTCTAGTTTAAAAGAAAACAAAACTGGAGGAGTATTGATAAACAGATGCCCGGTCCACACACACGGAACCTCTAATTTTAATGGTTTATTTTACAAAACTGGAAAAAAAAAACATGAGATACAAGATAATACTGAGATTTTGTTATCCTGAAATTCATATTTGTTCTTATTTGGTGACAAAGGACGAGGACAGTGAAACAGCCTGTAGTGGCAAACTAACAGTTTCTTACAAAGATCCAGAATCTGTATTATTGTATTTCAACTGATCATTTAAAACAGAAAAAAAAACACTACAGTGTCTTTTCACCTTACGAAATGTATGAGTTAACATCCCCAAATGCCCCCACTCTTCCACAAATTCAGCCATCCAATTGAGTGATGCATTGGTGGTACAGTGGTGAAATTCTTGCCTGCCACACAGCATGCCTGGGTTCAATTCCCAGTCAGTGTACAAATTCTGCCTTCTTTAACAAACAGCCCTTGGTGATAAGGACTCTGATAGAAACTATAATAAATAATATGTAAACTACATTGACCTTCTTTTAATTTTAAATATCTCAGTACATGTATGTTAAATATTCAATTAATATAAATAATACATTTCAATACAGTGTAACTAAATTATGAATAAATTGATTCACCCTTTGAATCAAAATCATAATTGCATTGAATAATTAAATAAATTAATTTAACAAAATTCTTAATCACAGTAATTTGTCATAGATATATATTTTTTTCAGATTCAGATGAACCCTGGGCTAGTTTCCTGGGCCTGTTCCTACAGGGAGGGCAGGGTAGCATGATTGAATTGCAGATTAGGTCATCTGTGTGAAACACTATGTAATCATTTTTATAAAATTCAAGGAAATAAAATCCATATATATATTTATAATTAACAGATAACTGGCGAAGAGGTCTATAAAATGTAATAGAAGATACAAATCTTTAAGTTCATATGGGTAATATTCTTAATTATAATGCAAAAAAAGCTAACTTGTATAAGCAATCTTGGCTACAGTATCATTGGGTTAACCCAACTGGTGCTTGAACTCTGGAATATTTTCTCATTTGAATAATACAGGACAAGGTACAGCAAGGAAGTACGAGACTACAAACTACATTATTCACTCTTTTATGTTAGGCTTATTTCTGTACTTCTACTAGGCACATTGCATAGTATTTAATCACCCAGCAAATTGACAGATCAAATTGCTACTTCCAATACCACCTTCTAGCTACAGTAGATCCAAAATTGTAAACATACAGTAAACATATTAGTTTGTGTTTATATTAGGAGTCTCTGGTTTATGTGTGCTGTGGCAATGCGAACTTTAAGTTGTTGCACCTCTTTTAATTCCAAGAACATTTCAATCATATTACCTTTGTATTTACTCTTACAGTACTCCTTCAAAACATCAACATATAAGAGTAAGACTAGTGACTAGTACTGTGTCTTAAACCTTTTCATGAGATCTCTTTATTTTCATCCTTTAACACCAAATTAACATCCAATTATGCAATATTTATTAAGATGTATTACTTAATAAAGTATAATAAACTTTTACCTTAAAATTACTTAATTGTACTGAATAATTATTCTATTATTATTCTATTGTATTTGTATTGTAATATTATTTTATTATTCTAAATTTAAAAACACAATATTGTTAATTTATTTTGTCATATTTTCATAACACAAACCAAGACATTCCCAACAAAAAAAAGCAGTTGAGCATAACCTTGTGCTTTAGTTATTTTTTTCTGTATGGATTCTAAAAAAACACTCTTCTTCTGTGAACTGTTACTATGAATAATAGGAACACAGAGTGAAAAAAAGGCTTTGAGTCAGTCCTAAAGGACACATAAAATTAAGTACCATGAGAAAAGTAATATTGAGACTCACATATTCATTTATAACATGACCTGGGGGCATCATTAGGCATCAAATAAAAATGAACTCGGAAAACCTTGAGGAACTTCGCAAAAGACCTCAACCATGGACAGTAAAAAATCACCCTCTGATAAAAAGTGTTGTTTTATAGAAAGATAGAATCAGATACAAATGAAATCGGCGCCATGGAGTTCAACTGAACCCCCAGGGAGCTCCATAAAGATCTTTGTATAGACAGCCGACCATTTTGCTTTCAGAAAAGGGATGGGTAGCAATTCAGTCATAATACTAAACAATTTGGGTCAAGATACTTCTGTGCCTTTTTAAAAAAAAGTGAACATTTTTTTTTTCAAAATAATCTCTCAATTTTCTGGCTGCAAAAAGTCTATTTTTGTATAGATATGTATTTCAACATTATTTGATTTAGTATTTAAGATTTAAACTCAGCCTGACTTGGTGGTTAAGAGCTCGACTCACAGGCTAGTCAGTGTTATGCAAAAATGATATCACCTTTCTTCAGGGATCCTGCTGATATTAGAGCTTTGCAAAGAGAATGAAAGTTTAGAGATTGCCAAAGCCATCTGGAGTTCACAGCAGACAGGGTATACTTTACATTCACTCTTAAGCCCATACATTGTTAATACTTGTTATAGCTCAGCTTTAACAGAAACTCAAACTCTAGCATAGGGTTTAGATTCCTTGTGATAGGTGCAGTTTTTTTTACTGTGTTGGTGACTTGGAGGTTCAACACAGCAGTGTGTCATTTAATAAGGAAAGTGGTGTTTGCTCTAAAACAATTTCTGTATGCATTTATAACATTTCCTGGCCATACATTAGTGAATCTTATCAAACAGGGGTTTCATGAAAAAGTTGGTAATATTTTTATAAATAATTACACTTTCCACTTACCCACTTTACATGTAGCTTCTGTTAGCTATCATGGTAGCTATGTTCCATGATTGTTAAATTTCTTGCACAATTTCCTAATGTAACACGTGCTCAGGAATTCACAAACATCCCCATTAAAACCCCACAGGGCCAACAAGGCTAATTTTGTTAACAGAAAATCAATTCACAACATCAGTGTACAGGTATAAAAAACTAGCCTAAAAGGTGAACATTGATTACAAAAAAGATAATAAAAATTATCAATCATTTCCATCAAAAGAAGTTTTTAAATGTGTGCGCCTACAATGCGTGTTACCTAGATTTATTAGTTCAAAATGTACAATTTCCATCATCACAATGTTTCCTGTGTTATCAAATTATCTGAAACATATAGTGTCACATCAGAAACACGTACATGCCTTTGTCTGAGAGTATCCCCACACTGGGTATGTGACATCATTGTCACGTGTGCTGTACTGTTAACACTGCCACCCTTAAGAAGGAGACAGTTTCTCCCCTCCATCCATACCCTTTGATGACCTTCCTCCCATTCATCTGGGTCAACAGGGTAGCAGAACTGAGAGAGACATCATCGCTGAACAGCATTCTTGATAATGATGATTCCTCCTCATCCTGTCTTACTCTGCTCACACTTAAAACGCTAAAATTAGGAAGCATTTTCATTCAGAAGATAGCATGGCAGTTCATTGTAAAGTAGCTCTAATGAAGATGATATTTGGAAAATAGACAATGGAAGACCTGCTGCCAGGCTTTTCCATTGTGATCCAACTACTGTAAATGCACAATAGTTACTTTAAGCAAGGGCAATATATGTGTGCTTGCACAATTGTTATAGTTTTGTCTTATCTTGAGATATTTAATAACTTTCACATGCAATTTCTCAGGAGTTTTCAGCAGCTAAAGTATTACACCCCACTTATACAACAGATATTATCTCCTCATAGTTTTCCACAAGGAGCTATAATTCATTCTCACTAAATTATAACATATGTTTTTTGCCATGTTTTTGCTGTCGTGGATGAAGTATTTGATGCTTGACCCTCTTACCCACTGAAGTGTGGCGTGAACTCAAAGTTAATAAGATTGCTTAAGCATGACTTTTCAATCTTTACCTGTTGAGATCCACCCAAAACAATGTATAAAATGGGATAAGCAAATTTCTTATTTCATTTGGAATGGGAAGAAAACCAAGAACAAGATATGCTACATTACAGCTAAATAAAGATAGGGGAAAGATGGCCCTCCCCAGTCTTAAAGAGTATTATTATGCGACCCATCTCAAGCCTCTGGTCTATTGGTGTGATGATAAAATGACAGCCAAGTAAAAAGACAAAGACTAGATAAAAAATAATCCAGTCCAAGCTATTATTGGCTATCGAACCAGATTTCAATATGATCAATTGGTTTCCCTAACTGCATTTACATTAAAAATTTGGTTTAAAATGGTTAATATGATTCAGCAGTGGGCTCATAGACCAATTACCTTATTCTTTACAATAATGGAAAGGGGAAATCTATTAAGTTTTCAGACCCTTAAAGATAATATGGTTAGGCAAACCAGGACTTTTTCTGATACTTACATATGTGTCAGTACTTTTCAAAAGAGATCAAGGAACATGATTCAACTGTTCAACTAAATCAAGTCATACAGATCATTATCCAGGCTTACAATAAAGGCACTAGTAAAACAATATCAACACTGTATCAGGTTATAATAAATTCTAGAAAATAAATGACAGGGTATATTAAGACAAAATGGGAAGAAGAACTAAATATTGCTATCACTAGCGAGGAATGGGAGAATATGTGTAAAACACAATGCACTTCCACAAACTCAAAAAGATGGTGGGAATTTTGCTCAAAGCTCAGTTCTTTATAACTCCAAAAATAAAATAATCTCAGCTTGATTTCCCACAGCCATGTTGGAGAGAGCGTAATAATAGAGATACAGGACATTCCCATATATACTGATGGAAATAGAAACGCAACATTTTCTGGAATGAGAATACTATAGTTATAGCTTATGTACTTTCACAAAAAGAAGTCAATTTGTTTTCAGCCCTCTGACCAGCAATACAGCATGTGTAATGAAGCATTGCAACTTGCCAATCACATGAAAGCTCGTTAGGTGCACTTCTACCCAACGAGGTCCTGATCAATGCCTGAACAATGCCTGATCAGGTCACCTTTAAAAAGGCCTTAATTCAAAGCTTAGGTCACTGCAAGAAAAAAGACACACTTTGTCAGTTTTCTGTGTATTCCATAATGCCTCAAATGTCACCAGAAGCGAGGGAGAGGGCCATTGGCATGCTGCAGGTAGGCATGTCATGTGCCAGTGTTGGCAGACACTATAAAGTAAGACATTCCACTGTGTCCCAACTCCAGGGAAGGTTTCAGCAGACCAGAAGGACAGATAACCATCCAAGATCCAGTCATCCTCGAGTGACCACACCAGAGCAGGACTGACACATCAGACTGGTCCATCTGAAAGACTGTTTCAGATCTGCCACCTGTACTATTGCTGAAACTGCTGGCTGACACAATACCCACATCAGTGACAGAACAGTGAGGCTCCATGCTGCTGGCCTTAGAGCACAGAGACCTGTCAGAGGCCCTCTGCTCACACCTCCTGGATATCACACCTGACTGGCTTGGGCCAGACAGAGGTTGCGATGGACTCATAAGCAGTGGCATCAGGTCCTCTTAATGGATGAGTAATTCTTCAGCCTGTTCCATGCAGACGGGAGGGCCAGAGTGTGGAGGAGGTGTTACAGTACGTTTCTTTTTTCCATCAGTATATATTGGGAATGTCCAAGAATTCAATCTTATTGGGAAGAAGAGTCGTCTGTGATTCAAGATACACAGTATTATGTTCTGTATCTGGGTAATCTGCCTGATGAGGTTGTGGGAAGAGATTAGATAAATAATTGCTAAAAGAATTTTTGGCAGCAAGAAAGATATAACACTTAAATGGTTACAAAGAGACCCCCCCAACCAAAGAAAACTGGATTGTTCTTGTTTCCGAAATTTATGAAATGGAAAAATTAACCTTTAATTTAAGACTCCAGAAGGGAGTTTTTAAGAGATATTTGGAGAGGTGGAATATTTATAGAACCTAATGGTAATGGTTTTATGTTTTTGGAAGTTTTTTTCTTCACTCACCTTTCTCCACAGCACAATACCCTCTGTAAAAATGCAAAATAAATAAATAATTGTCCCCTAGGGGGGATTGGTTTTACGGCACAGTCAAACACAACACAATGACAAATAATCATCATCAAAAGTGAAGAGAATACAGTAGTGCTAAAGGAGAAAAGAAATAAGAGACAAGGTAGTTACTTTGCATTGTTTAAGAGTGTAATTGTAGTGGGAATGAAAGTTTTCCTGAGTCTGTTGGTTTTACACCTGGGTGCACAAAGGCGTCTCCCAGATGGGAGAAGTGTGAATTCACAATGGAGGGGGTGAAACACACACTCAATTCAATTCTCAGTGCTCAATTCTCACACACTCCATGATGCTTTTGGCTTTCTTAGTCACCCTCTGTTTGTAAAGGATGCTTAAGTTGATTTGATTATTCCTGATTATTTTGCTACTTATATTCACTAATTTACCCAGCCTATTACAATTACTGGCACTTATGTTGTCAAACCAACAAGTGAAGCAGTATGTTAAGACACCTTCAATGAATGATTTGTAGAAAAATGTAAGAATAGTTTTATCTACCTTAAAGTAGCTGAGTTTTCTAAGAAAGAAGAGTCTCTGCTGGCCTTTTTTATTGTGTCACAACATTTGTCCCATTTTAAGTTTTTGTCAATAACCAGTCCCAAGTACTTATAGTCATCGACAATTTCAACAGGCTGACCATCAATTATAGGGGGTGTGTTTTTTTTTCTAAAATCAATAACCAGTTCCTTTGATTTTGAAAAATTTAACTTTAGGGAGAACTAATTTCACCAGTTAGTAAACTAATTTAGAATGGGCCCATGATGGTATTCTGTGTCCTTTAATAAACTGACTAGGGCTGTGTCATCACCAGGGCTGTGTGTGTTGGCTTATGCAATCATTACTGTACAAAATGTACAGCAGAGGAGACAATACACAGCCCTGTGGTGATCCAATTGATGTGTAGCGAATGTCAGATAAGCAATTATGTCAGATAAGAATAAATAAATCACCGACTTTATGCACATTTATATTTGTAACACCTAAGATTTTGAGTTGACTGGTAACTCTTTGTTTTCTGGCTACCTGTATGTTAATAAAAACAATAAATGACATAAGTAACAAAAAAAAGCCTGATTTGCTTTAAGCAGACAAGTGAAATCAGAGTAAACCTGTATTCAGTTAGAGTTAATTTAATCTGGCTAATTTGAGAAAATCCTAAATTAGTGAAACCTGCTACATAAAACAGCTCCATCAAGATGGTATTATCAAAATATTTACATATGGCTATATAGCAATTGTTCTTTAATAATGTGTATTTCTGATTAATTTAGAATATTCTCACACTGTGTTAAACCTGTCAGCAACAGACGTAAATGTGGACATGGCTTTATTGATTACATACAGTACAGTCAGATAATGTATTTTCAGATGTATCTGTGTAAAAAAATAAATAATTTGCCAGCAAATAATTTTTAAAATCTTATCAACCATTTAAATTATTTACAAATCAAAATGCAGGCTAACCTGCATAATACATGATTTGTGTCACATTACCAAACGACAAAGAAGAAAAATACTTGAGACAAATTCTTATTAGTCTTGCTAATACAGTTTATTTTATCAATTCCTCTTGAGGAAGAAAAAAAATTGAATCGATATAAAATTGAATATCTTTGCCATGCAATGTGAGCCATACTAAAGAAAGAAAACCAGCAAATGTTAATCATATTAATGTCCAAGTTACATTTCTCAAATGTTTTTTCCATTTATTAATATTCTATAAATTTGCATGATGTTACATAATCAAATTCTAGACCTATTCCATATTGAGATAATTTCCATTTGCAGCATACAGCAACTTATAATAGGCTATGAAAATCTCTTTCCTTACATACAGAGATTCTGATTCAATTGGCACTAACATATTTACAGACAGCTGAGCTCTTTTCCACTTAATTAAAGATGTGCTAATCAAAACTGCTGTACTAGTAAAGCTGTTGTTGCAAATAACATTTCTGTTTTATTTTGGTGTTCATCACAAGTGTGTAGCAAAAGAGATGTTCTAACATTGCTCCAGTAGATAAAATAACATTTGTATTTCATATATACTAGACTGTGATTAATGTTCAGCAGCATTGTAGTGTTAGCCATTGAACAGAAATCATGATTTTTTAATTGTTAGTAGATCAATCAGGACAACTGTAACTTTTATAAACATGATTTTTTCCCCTGAATTTGTTTTTTTTTTCCTCTGATGTAATAGTAATAATTATAGAGTCTAGTATCCCCATAAGAGAAGTGAATAACACATAAGCTGTTTGTCCTTTGAAACACATTTACTGTAAATTTAATGCTGCTTTAATATTATTCACCCTTCTCTTACAAAACAAGCACTCTGTAAGAAAGAGGTTCCCTTGTCATATGTTATGCTGTCTTGTCTTTAGTATGGTTTTATAGTCTTCCCTATTCTGCTTCTTCATTTTGCTTCACTTCAGCTCTCCATGAAGCTGCTTCACTGGGCCATGACCCCTCATTTAAATATACATTGCCGAAGTAATTCTGGGTCAAGTGTGTCTAATAATGCATGTGCTAATATATACCACAGTGCTTTGAGAACAATCTGTTCTTGCATATTCACTAATGACACACAAAAAGGGCATCTTGTTATTTATGGTATGTTCATTGTTTTTTTGTAGAAATTTATCTTTTCTCATTATCTTACATTCGTGCTGTTAAGTCAGTAGTGTATTTACAATTGGTATCTGTGGTCTGGTCTAATTACACTCACTAAGTAAGTGAACCCTAAAGAACAAAAATTAGATAAGTGGTTCACCACCAAGATGGTACACTTTAAGGCTGTCTGTTGCATGCTTAACAATATAATAAAATTACAAAGCAAAAATGTGGGAAAACAATTTGTATTTGACAAAATCTGTGTTGTCTCTACAATCTGTACATTTTGTGACTATCTTTGATTTCAGAGAACCCAAAGCACAGCAAAAAATCTAATAATCACCTTGTGTGTGTTTTCTCTCATAGTTGTAATACTTCACAACTCAGGTACTCTATATGTACAGTAATCACTTACTTTATCTCAGTTTAGTGTCTTTAAGTGGTAACATTGCAAAAAATCAAGACAGTTTAAAATAGGAACAAAAGATAAATATATTTTCTATGATGTTTTCATTCCTAATACAGCAACAGTGCAAACAATATGTAATATTAAGTTGACCTTTATTGTGCTCCTCAATTACAATAAAGCCTTAAGCTCTGTTAGTTCAGCTCTGTCCTGATCTACCAACAGTGAAAACTCATCTACCTTCCCTGTGTAGCGGCAATGCTTGTTAATAAAACAGAATTGTTGCGGTGCTTTCCCAAATGAGGCCCCATCTCTCTGTTAATCTCTGTGGTGCAGCCACAGGGAAACTATTCATGCAGGCTGATTTAAAGATGTTTTCTTTTGATAAGGGACAGCTCCCAAATGGGAATGCACTTAGCTAAGCCTGGCTATCATGATCAATGGTCATCCATTGGCACCTATCTGTCTAGGGAGTGTCAGATGGACATCTGGACTGCATTCCTAAGTGTCAGGAGTAAGTGTACTCATATCTCACCTTGATCAACCAATCAGGGACTGGTAGGGCCGAGTAACCCACGTGGGACTCTGATGCCCATGAAACTTTCAGCCAATGAACAAGCTGAAGTTCCTCCAGGTAAAAACAGGCAACGCAGAGAGCCTGTAGTAGAATTCTGTGGACAATTCTAAAGGGAATTCAAAGGAGAATTCCAGGGCAGGATGGCCCAGGAGCAGAAGGCTTCCAAGGGCAGGACATTCTCGGAGCGCGCCTCCTGACCATCCTTAGACTCAGCCCGGACAACCACGGAACGGCCAGTGTGTCCGAGTGCCAGAACTTTCCTTTGTTCTAAGAGTCTAGAGCGGAGGTTGCCAGAGAGTAACCAGAGGATCCACCCGAGGTTAGCACCAGCAGCTTTTTTTTGAGTATCTAATGTAGAAGTTATAACCAAGTTCATTTACGAAACGGTCTAAATGAATGATATACTGAACATATGTCCTCTTGATATATGTAACTCTTTGTAACTGAATGAATATATATCTTTTGTATTCTGATAACCCTCACGATAAGATCGGTTAGGTTTATATGCATATTTTATGTATTAATAAATGTATCCTCGTGTATTAGTACCCGTGTGTGTGTGCGTTGTTTGAGTTATATCGCATGGTTGGATTCTAAAGCCATCAAAAGAATCAATTTTGTGATTTACTGCTACAATTAATAATTGTCCCAGTAAATGCCCAAACCCTACAGAACTGGTGCCTTCAGAGAGCACACTACACCTGTAATTGCACATCTGTGTTATGCTATACCAATATGCTCTCTACTTAGGTGCCTTGATGGACTTTGAAATAATAAAAAAACCCAAATAAAATTTCAAAGTGCTTTATATAAAGGAATTCGACACACCAAGCACAGCTCCCACTTCAGAAATGCCACTGTATGTCAGCAGCCTCACTACACGACAGAGTGAGAAACTGCTTTACCAGTTCAATAAATGGAAAATGTTAGAAGGTCCAGCTTGTACAATGAAGTTAATGAAGTTATTCAATCCTTTGATTTTCATTTTCAGTGTTTGATTTTAACACCGTGAATCATTTATGAAAATCATTTCAGAATGGTCATGATGTTAGAAGAAGCATATCCTGACTGTGGTACATATACACCAACCTACCAGACCTAACACTATTAACCATCTCAACACATCCAAATGGTTTCTCTATTAAGTGGCCAGTTTTGATAGTTTATTATTCTTGTTGTTTGTAACTGAGCACATAGACTTTCAAGTTTAGGCAGGTAAGCTGATCTCATCACGCCTAAAAAATCTGAGATATAGCGTGGTGTGGAATATGGCGAGATCAACTGTATTGCCTGGAATGCCTCCACATTCCCTTCCATGGCACAACTGTGTCTTGTCCTATTTTTATATAATTGATGTAGCCTCTCTATTGCTCTAGTCAGTAGTGGTTTGGGTAAAGGATAAGGAGGTGGGAATTATAAAGGCTTGGAATGCTGAAGTCAACTCCTTGTTGCGCAGTACCTATATTGGTTTTGTTTTGTAGGGGTAATTGGGGTGGAGATGAAGAAGAATGTTGCGGTGTTGTATTGTCTCTTATTTTGTTAGGTTTTTGAAAATTCAAAACGAATAAAAAGTGGTACAGAGAAAAAAAAATCCTACTGTTTCTGATCAGACAAAGTAACATGACAAAAGCTTCAGTAAACTAAGGTACAGTGTATTAGGGCTGCAGCCTAGTGAACACCTCAATCTCTGGCGTCAAAATATTGGTGGTGGATAATGCCTTATTTCTATCAAATTAATAACCTGAGTAAGTTTTAGATTGTAACTCAATATTTTCAAATTTGCTTGACATTGGTTGAATTTTAATTTAATTTAATCAATTAAGGATTTGTGATATAGAAACTGGATGCATGAATCTTAAAAGCAAGGTGTAAGAGATGTTTGTACTTAAATACTGACTCAAACTGAAACAAAACAGAATTAGAAATCTGTGCATGTCAGTATTGTACTGTTCAGATGTGTTTTAACTCATTAGTTTAGTTAATATTTTAAGTATTTCATTTTAATTACTGTATAGTTAGTGAAAAATTTAAGCATTTGAAAAAATATTATAAGGAAGTATATATATTGGATTGAGACAAAAATATTGTTAGTGTTCTGTACCTTGGCATACGGATTGCCATTTGAAACCTATTTTTCATACCCTGTAACAAAAAAACATGTAATAAACTTTTATTTACCTTTACATTATTAAATTTTACCAAATAAGGTACAATGAATTGTACAGTATCTTAGAAGTTCTTTCATAATAAGTAGATGTATAAAAGTTTATTATACAACTTTCAATATATTATTTTCTTAATAAAGTTGAAAAATAAAAAAGAAATCAAGTAAAATTTATGATTCTTTGTGTTTCAGGTCTGGAGAACCTGGCCCAGTGCCTTCCTGGATTGTTTGTTTCTTGTGTGTCTGGATGGACGGATTTCCCGGCCTAGAGTTATGGACTTTCCCTGTGACTTCTCCTGAGCTTGGATGCCTTGTTTATTCCCCGATGAACACCGAATCATGAACTGTCACTGAATTCTTGCACCTTTAATAAACCCGAGTGTATTTTTCCCGAGGTCCTACTCCTGCCTTTATTGGGGTAATGTCTCTCCGCACAGCTGTGTCCTCCGTTCTCAGAAGACTTTAATAATTACTTTATTTAATAATTAATCGTTTATGCCAAACTAGTATGTACAGAAGCTACCTTTTTATGCTTCTAAAATCATACAAAATATATTTAGTAACAAAAGAAAGAAAATATTGTAGCAATTGCATATTTTCCATGGATAATGTTTTCTTAAAAGGTTACTTTAGCTAGAAAGTTACTCTAAATTGTTGAGACCTCCAGAATTTTCTAATACATTTCCTAGATTTTATAATAAAATATATTACTATGTTTAGTGAAGTCCATGGGTGTACTTGTTAATCCCATGTACTGAAATAAAAGAACTTGATTATTGATTATTTGATTATTTTTCTACAAATCTAGAGAAAGTCAAAGTACAGTTGTTATATTGGCATTTTCAATCCTTTGTTGTACAATGATATGTGCAAAGACATCTTACATATATTGTACACTTTGGACTACACACATGAATCTTATCTGCTTGGCAGTTACCTTATTTTTCTTTAACATTTTCTGAATTTATCATTTTTATACATTTGACATAATATAATTTAGCGGCAATGCTTGTTAATAAGACAGAATTAAGCGTTGCTGTGCTTTCCTAAATGAGGCCCCAACTCTCTCTTCATCTCCGTGGTGCAGCCACAAATAATCTATTCATGCAGGCTGATTTAAGGTGTTTTCTTTTGATAAGGAGCAGGTCCCAAATGGGGATGCATTTAGCTAAGCCTGGCTATCATGATCAATGGTCATTCCTGGCGCCTATCTGTCTAGGGAGTGCCAGAAGGACATCTGGACTGCATTCCTAAGTGTCAGGAGTAAGTGACTCATATCTCACCTTGATCAACCAATCAGGGACTGGCAGGGCGTAGTAACACCATGTGGGTCTCCAATGCTCGCCAAACTCTCAACCAATCAGCACACATCTGTGTCTTGGTCAAAAAGGTAGCACATGCTCAGGTTGGGGCTCTCCTTGGCCATTTTCGCGCACCCTCAGAGACAATCACGTGACAACCGCTGTTGTCTGCACTGGGACTTGGACTTTGTTCTAAGCACGAGGCTGAGGATCCTGTAGGTACTCAGAATTCTACCAACGTGAATGCTCCGCTTGATCAATGGCAGCCTACAGTTGGACCCTCATCGACAACCGGAATAGCTTATTCAGAAGCAGCACTGGACTGGGAACGAACCAGTTTTCTTCCTGTGCAAAAGAGTGACTTGCGAGGACCCGCGGTCACACTGTGCATGGAGACTTTCTACTAGGAAGCCGGACTACTAGTAGACCCCTGGGAGCAATGACTGCCCTGCGCACTGCAGTTAGATTCCTCTGCCCATCCTACTCTGAGCTGCACCTCGATTGGTTGGCCGGTAGCCAGAGGATGCCGGGACAACGCCTATTGGACGACCGCTGGAACAGAGGTTGCAACTGAGCCTGTCAGCTGGTTTGGTGTTCCTGTAAGCCCCATGTTCTACATTGCATCTTGAGAATTTTATTGTTGCCTCAACACAAGTTGTTATCAATTTAATTCATGAGTAATGTATTTACCTCCGAGTCTAGTGAGTGTAACAGTGGGTAATAACACTGATTAGCTATTTGGTATAGCCAAACGATATATTGAAATATATTCTCTGTTGTGTATCTCTTTGTGTTTGCATCTATTCGAGATTATATATCTTGTATATTGATAACCCTCACAGTAAGGTCTGCAGCCTGTATCCAGGCAGACTGGTATATGTTTGGTGCACAATTTATGTTTAATAAATGTATCTCGTGTATTGAATCCGTGTGTGTGCGTTGTTAGTTGTTCTGACGTTTGATTTTCTAAAATCCATAACGAACCACCTCATGATTACTGCTACAATTAATAATTGTCTCAGTAAAATCACAAAACCCCTACAATATTATTGATTTTTGCACATTTATAATGATGACATGATGAATTGCTCTCTGAAATCAAAGACAATAAACATATGTATCTGTAAATAAAATGGTATTTGATTCACAAATTAATTTCTTACGTTTTACAGCAGTGTCAGACTATAATATAGAGCTGCTGAAAAACACTGTAAAAAGCTTGAATGTCATTAGTAATTAAAAAGGTTATTCTGTATCCATTTAGGATATTAGAACAATTAGGAGTGAATGGAAATAATCAACATGCATTTCTGACAAAATAACCCGGATTTTTTCAGACCACTACAATGAAATGGATTTGCAGGATAATTGAGTAATCATCACATCTTCCACTGTAGATTCTGAATTATATGGTACGTGTGTTACACTCATTCTTGAACTGAGCAACAAAAAGTATAACTCTTGAGAAATAAATGTATAAATGCATTTTAAGTTAATGTACAGGTTATACTGATTTTGATAAAGCCACAGGGTTTGTGTTTAGCTTGAGATTTAAAAAATGTGTATGACAATAAAACAAGGTATCTTTATATATCATTAAATATTACTAAGTGTCTTATTTTTTACTGCTTTGCTGTAATATATGTCTGCTGTCAACAGTCACTGCACTAATGAGATGTATAGCGCACGTACATAAAAACAAGTTAATGAGTATACTGTATATATGTAATGTACTTGCACAATTAAGACATAGGTTCCTAGTAACAGTGTCAATAAACACAATTGTTTCCCTCTGTGATTATTAAAAATAATATATGGTCCCACTTTGCAATTCAGTTATTGATTATCAGAAAACAAAAGATCACCCAGATGAGGATGTTTTTTTTTTCATTTCAATGTTGAAATTGTGTACACATTTATCACATATTTATGTGTATATTTAGAAAGATTTTCTTTCACTGAAAGTTGTAAATTCAGTTGGTAGAGAAGACTATGGCCTGTATATTAAAATAATTGCTATAAAGAATCAATCAATAGTTATGACTGGGGGGCTTAGAACAATTTCAAAACATTTTTATTTCCCAATTAGATTGCCCTATTAAGGAGGCTTAGAACAAAGTGTATTGTTTGGAGATACAGTATTTGCCTAGCTGTCTGTGGCTAAGTAAAAACAGAGTAAGACACAGAAGATCAAATGGTGTTCCTAATGATTTACTGTACTCTGCTTAATTAAAGTCACTACAAGTCATTAGGGCTGTCATTTTAAAAGATACACAGCCAAAAGTGCCTGGCCATTATGACTGTTGAGCCAGCTTCCCTAGAAATGGACCACAGATACAGTACATACAGAAAAACAAATGAGGAAGAAAACAATAAAAGGTATCATATAGGTATCTGTATTTTTGTCTTAGTTTTTGTCTAGGTGATCTGGGCATTATTATAAGAGAGCTTGCCATCTTAATTATTTTAGGGAATTTTCCATAAAATTCCCAAATTGTGCTATCATTAGGCTGCAGGCTTCACTCAACAATGCATTGTTAGATTAGGAAAATTATATCCCATTCACTTTTGAGAATCCATGTTTTAGAAAGGGAGATTTAATCCTATATGCAATCTATTTTTCTCTTTTGGAATGTTTAACGTGTTTGGTTGTGTATTTGGACTAAGGAGGCTGAATTCTGGGTCTTATAGGACTAGAAGAATTAGGATCTGGAACACATTGTTTGTAAAAGGCTTGTCTTCAGTGTAACTATTGTGTATATATAATCATGTTATGTATTGTTATTACTTTTTCCCCCATTTTCATTACAATATGAACATATTCTTGTCTCAATAAGAAACTAAATGCAATCGAATAGGTACATTTGAGATTCTAACAAAAAGTGAACAAAGTCATTTTTTGAACCAATGTCCACCATATCAAACTACAAAGGATAGTAACAATAGCATTCCTGGAGAAACATTTGAATCTTTTTGCCTTTCAGTGAGAACTTAACGTTTACTCGCCTAATAATAATTCACTCCTCATGAGCGTAAACGTAGATGAAGAGAAATCGGCCTGTTAATTTATTTGCCTTCAAGCAACATGGACCATTCTCTCGTAATACATTGTCACAAAGTCAGGGTTTTTCTGGTAATCTAATTAAATAAAGAAAAACTAATCCTAGAAGCCCTTTATTTTATAGTTTTTAGCTTCCTCTACTTAGGATTTTCTTTTAGAACCTTCATCCAAAGCTTTAGCATGCTGATTTCAAACCATGGTCTTTAGAATCAGGATGTTTTGGATGAAGAAATTTCCAGGGACTGTATGTTGTACATTCATCTTACAATCATAGTCATTCAATAAATTAATCAAAATTTTATTTAAAGTCTACTGGTTCCATTGTAGACACTATCATGTGAAACTATTTCCTAATCTATTTTATAATCTCTGTCTAGCGAGTGTTATAGGCATCTTTTCCTTACCCACACATCATCTCTGAGTGAATGACTCTCATCTTGTTTTTTCACATAACAGTAGTGTTTGTATACATGAGAGATGGCCATTCAGCTCATCTAGCCCATTTGGTAGTTAATTGATCAAATGATCTCATCCAGTAATTTCTTAAAAGAACGGTATCAGCTTCACATTGCTGGCTGGTTGAATATATCATGGCTGTCTGGTTACCTTGTTGTATATTCCCAGAAAACTATGGGTAAAGACGTTTTTTTTTCTTAGTTTTAAATAATCACATAGTTTCTACTTGTACCCCCTGGTTTGTGTTTCATTGTTATTCTTAAGAAATCTGCTGAGTTTACTTTGTTAAAGTATTTTTAATAATTGTATTATTGAATATTCAAGTTCCTAGTTTCCCAAAGAGGTTCCCAGTAAAGCACAATCTAGAAGCATTTGAATTTCTGCTTTCCCTTCCCTTAAAAATACAGTAGCTCTTAGATAAGATTTCTTATGGTAGGATTCACAGTGTGAATATGGAGATAGTGGAGGCATAGAGCACTGCTATAGATATGTTAGACCTCTGTTATCCTGTACAACACTTCTACCAATTGGTGTTATTTCATTTGTGGAGTCTTTTCATGGCAACTATGGACCAAATCTACAGATTACCACTGATGGAGAGGTTTCTTTGGGGTGGAGAATAGTTTTTTTCTGTATTGGATTAATGTCCTGATCTTATATAAATAAAATACTATGAAACAAGAAGAAAATGCATTTAACTGGCCATAATAGAGGGTAATCTTGTCTCTACTATACTCTTAGAAGGAATCACTGATGATAGAAAAAGAGTATCATCTGTGATGTATTTATCAATTTCCTTGGAGTTTCTTCAAAAACATTGTTTCTCTAAAATAGAGAACATTCATACTGTATATACAGTAGTACAGTCTAAATAAAACTGGGAAAAACCAGAATCATCACCAATCACTACTGGAGTACACAATTCAAATATGCAATTTTCATTTTTGTACAGTAATTCATCATTTATCAATTTTTGGATGGTGTTTTTTTTTTGGGAAAGCAATATAAAATGTAGTTTTGGGATAAAATTAAGTATGGTTTTGTACATGGACTCTAGTTTCTTCCACATGAACCAGCCTTTTCTGTCTTTGCGATGCTTCCATTTGTTTTTTTTTAAGTAAAAATTAAAATATGGGAATGTCTTCATGTAGTGTTTTCACTGTAACATGCTCATCATGTCGTATATATTGATAGCCTTCAATGTCTACCTCAAAATCACTCATTTGTGAAAAGTCTGCCCTCTTCAACTAATTTTTTCTATTCCTTTGGGACATCATGTTTTCTTGTCATCAGTCTTTTATTTGTTCTTACAGTGAAAATGTTTTTTTTTAAGTCATCAAACAATTTATTTATGTTTTTCTGAAATTAGTCAGAGCATTCTACAGGCATACTTTTCATAATGAACACATTTATGAAATAACTTGATTTTGAGCAAAATGCATAAAGAAAAATAATATATATTATATTACATAAATATTCAGACTCCAAATGGAAGCATCTTTGTCAGTAACTACAAATTTGTACTGTTGGTTTATCTTAAAAAAACGAGGCACTTTAAATCAAATTCAAATAAGTAAATTTGACTTACAATTTTAAATTTGACCCCGATCCCCTTGTCTCACTTTAGTTGAACTTAACATAACATTTATCAACTTGTGTCCTTTGCCTTCAGTGTTTTGTTTTTCTAACCAGTCAGATGTAAAATAAGGAAAATGAACAATCCCAAAGAATGTAATTAAAAAAATAAATTGCAATCTACACATTTCATGCATTTTACCTTGAACCTTGATAATTAGCAATTGTAATTTATCATACTTGCCTGGCACATCTCTATGCTACTGTAAACAATACAATTGTTTACAGATACACCAAACCTTTTAACTACTGAAATAAATGGAAAACATTAATCAATTATGCACAACTAAAGGTTTTACCCTTAGAAAGAAATATGCCAAACTTGTTGATTACTGATTATATTTGTATAAAAATGTAGATTCATACATTAGTTTGGGTGGTGTGGGGGGGTGCCTAACTCTTTTTTCATTTCAGATTATTATGAAAACATAACCTTTTTATAGATTTCCTCATTGTTACACTTTTGTAGTGCCTGTTTTTTTTCCTGTCATATTAATCAGGATTCTGACTTTTAAGGTAAATACAACAAGTACAGAAATGCAATGGAATTAAAAACAGACACCCTTTCCCCATTTATCATTTTCCATCCATCCCCTCCACACCTCACTCTTGCTGTATCTCTTTTGATTCATTCCTCTTAGCAAGGGGGTTTCAACATCCTCATCCTTATGGCCAGATTATCATTCCCTCATCCAAATGAATTAAAGTAAAATCTGTCTTTAAAATTGCTTCCACAGTAAACCACTCAAAAACTAGTTACCCACAGCTTTTGATATTGCTTTGCTAGATGATGATATCATTTTCCATCTCATATTTATCATGGTGAAAATGCCTCACATTTTTTTCTAGTTTCCAAAATAATAAATAACTAACAAAAATAGTGAACATTAAAGACATAGGGATGATTTATGCTTTTATGTTTCTCACATGTAATATATGATTTTGATTGTATAATCAATTTTGCCATTTACAATTCTAATACAGTATGTACAGGATCATGATTTCAAGAATTGTTTGCATTGTCTGGAACAACTAACAATCAAGCACCTTTTCTATCAAGGTTTGTTTTTTCATCATAGCATGTTTTGCTGTACATATTCAGCTCCAAGTAGTTCAAAAGGCCTTGGGGTTTTTCAGTGAAATGATCCAATGACAAATACAATTATTTATTTTTGTGTTTCTCATAAGGTGTGTCTCAATGTCTTAAAAAATCTTGTAATGGATGAATTAACATGGCTCTGCATAAAGACAAATGTTATCATTAGTATATTTGCATGAGATCATTTACCAAATCATGAAATAGAGTCACAATCATGCATTCTTTTCTAAAATAAACATTGGATGTATTAACAGTTATTTCCTTCACATCATCCAGCATATTGTTTTTGATAATTTGTTAATATTGAAAAAATATATATTTTACAACTGAGCCAATGCACATCCTTATAGACAGCTTTCATTTCATCATGTGCTCCCATCCTACAACGATCATCTTGTAAAATGATCAAGCAATTGAGAGTAGTACAATAAAAGTGACTATTAACAGAGCATGAATCTTTGGATCTTGCTTGGATCTTTTTGTATTTGTGCATCCACAGTGTTGTCCAATAACACTGTCAAATAAACACTTCAGTTGCATCTACTATTCCATAATTGTTCAAATGTACTAAATGACTATAGTATTGTATGATGCATCTTGCAGGATTTCATGTTGGATTTAGTGTATTTTTCTGTACTTGTATGCATGTGTTTTTTAATTGATGAAGGCTGTGAAGCATTATTGCTAAATTAATTTCTCATGTGTGTAATAATTGCCTTCTAAATCTAATCTGCAGCACTCCAGCAAGGATGCACATGATACAAACCACAAAAGCAGAACTAAAAAACGAATTTCAAACATTTGTCTGGAAGAGCTACTAGTCATAATACTTTAGAAATGAGGGGGCAAATTAGCACCTTGTGTGAATAATCATGATGAATGGCAAATTTATTGCTGACACTGGTGAGAAATATGAAATGTGCAAATATTTGGAGTGTCCTTATTTGTAATCTTAATGTAGAGAATTTTAGTCTACGAAAAAGAACAACAATGATGATACTGTACAGCTAGCGAATGCTGCAAAGGAATCTGCAAGGAGCTGATGAGATAATCTGTCCTATACGACTTTTCTCTCTAGGGCACAGAAAATCTAGAATACTTTTTGTTTTATTGGTTTCACATCAAAGAGGTGTCAGAGATCAGGGTCAACATGTATAGTTTAAAAGAATAAATTATTAGGACTTTGCAAGTTGAAAAATGTTCAGTCCCTTTCTATTTTTTGAAATTGCAAAATGATGCATACACTTAGCATTTCATATAACAATATAATACTATATAATAATATGATGGAGACATATAACAATGTTTCCACCACCATGCTTAACAGTAGAGATTGTGCTGACATCTGCATGCATCAAATGTAACATTTTACATTTCCACCCTTTTTTCTGAGCACAAAACCTTTGTAGCTTTTACTGCATGCTTACAGTATCACTTTAAAGCCTTGTTATAAATTCCATGAGGAATTTGAGATGTTTTCCACTGTGCCATATAGACCAGCTTTCTGAAGTAACTAGGATTTTATTGACTCCCACAGTCACAGGGCACAGTTTCTTCCATGTCAGTCTTTGAACTCTGTAGCTCTTGAACACTCACAGTAGGTCTCACAGTTGCAACCCTATCAAGTTTCCTCTTTGCCAGGCAGCTCAGTGAGCAGGACATCCTGATCTAGGCAATGTCTATATACCTTCCATATTTTAGTGATTGACTTCACCATGATCAAAGACATATTAAGGGTCTTTGAAATGTGTTTATATCTTTCTCTTGATAAGTGCCCTTAAACAACTTTATGAGATGTTTTTTGATGATCCTTAGTATTCAAGGTTGAATCTGTGCATTAAATTCCTTACCCGAGTGTGGCACCTTACAAAAATATTTCGATGTATTCAAAGAACATGTGAAACACTATTATTACTTACAGTGAACACTTCATTAAATCAGTTTAGGTTTGCCACAGAGAAGAGTTTGAATACTTATACATTCATACCTGATCCACTTTTATTGCATATTAATTGACATCTATTTACTTCTTTCTCTTTTTTTCATTATGTGTGGGGAGTAGTTCAACGCGCATGAACTGCTACTTCATGAATGTAAGCTTTAAAAGAAGAAATGTGAAAACTGTGCAAGGACAGAATATGTTTACAAGAAACTGTTTATGATGTAGTCAATGGTTGTGCAACATAGAAAATAGTTATTTAGTTGGAGCTGACTGAGTTGAAGCATAAGGTTTGAGCCAAGGACACGAGGAATGAGCAAACCATAATTATTTCTAGAATAGCAGCATGTATAAAGAAAGTGTAAAGGAATTTTCAGCACTGGATTTAAAGTTGATATGGCTTTGATGTCCTACTGCAAAGATGATCAATCAACCTTGGGCTTCAACTGAACTATAGGCATGTAAGACAGAGAAATTGGACAGGTTGAATGCGCAGAGGTGTGAGAGTTACAGATGCAGCCATTCAAAATGCACGGGCGGTACTGCATTATTTTCCGGTACGCTGTACGCACTCTACCGCAAGTTACCGGTAAATACCGCGAGTTACCGGTAAATACCGCTAGTTACCGTAAATTCTCCTATAATACGACAAGCAAAATAATAGTATCTGGAATTTCCGCAAGGTGGAACTAATAAAGCTCAACCTCTCATGTTTGAGCTGTCGCCATCAAAGTCTTTAACGAAGATATTACTAATAGTATTAATAATGAATGACCTTGGACAAGTTGTAAGTGTAAACTTAAAGTATTGCCCTGGTCAATATTCTTTTTTTCATTGACCGTCTTTGTAAAAGTAACACCACAGCATTTCACAATCACGCATTTTTTTCCAATCATGCAAAGTACAGTAATTTTTGAGAATCGATTCACCATGCCTTTCACATGTTCATAAAAGAGATTGATTTAGGAACATAAACATATTACCGTATACAGTATGTATATGTATATTTAATGTCTTAACTGTGCCCGTTTAAGTATTGAATATTCATATGGAATTTTACCACTGAAGGGAAATCTTAGTAGCTGAGCATAAAAAGAATAGGAGCATACTGCAACGCATGTGAAGGCCATAAACGATATTAATTTTGGAACATAAACATACAATATATGCCTGGTCTCGGTACTTTAAAGAAAACATACACGAAACATGGTTTCATTATGACCAGTATCGGTCTTGAGATATTTTTAACTTGATTTATAGTATTTGAGAGGTATGTCTTAACACCGATACTACGTAAATACTGCTCACGTATATGTTTCTAGGTTTATATTATGCATTTCATACGGTCAAATTACTTTTGAGCAACTAATAAGAAGAGCGAAACGGTATGCCCAGGGCGTTTTAGATTCGTTTTGTGCTGGGACTCTGCTTTAACAATGTCGCCGTGGATTGATTAGAGATATCAAGTACATACAAATCATTTTTTAAATGATGTAGTTCGTCTTTTAAAAATGTTACAAGTACATCATCTATCAAAAATTACACAGGTTCTGTTTCCATATTGCAGATTTTGGTTACGTAATATTATTTTCTAAATTTCACATTGTGAATATGTGATTTGTGCAAACAGAACCGCAAAGAAGTACATTATGGGTTGTTATTTTTTTTGCAGTTTTATCTAGAACAAGCGATGCTTAAACCTTTGTCTGATTCTTGTGAAACTATCCACACGACAGTTACAGTACCTATGAGTTGACGTCAGTGATGTCACTGATGGGATGTTTCTAAAAATCCATCCTCTGTAAAACGTCTTCTCTAGTTGTCCTGCATATGTATTCGCTAATGAAGCTGTGTGTTCTGAGCCTGGATCTCTACATTTCTGTATGAACCAGCTTAGAGGGCTAAAGACAGCTTTGAGTGTAAGGTAATTTATGCTTCTAAAGTCATGGTCAGCATTTATTATTGTACTGTGCTGTAAACTTGTTCTGTGCCTAGTCACATTATTTTATAGCGTTTTTATAGCGTTATCAAATCTGGTGGCACTGTGTGTTAGTTTCCTGACTCCCATATCACATGGTCTGTGATTGAATCCCATGGAACTATGACTTTATTTTTTAACAAACATTTTTTTGAAAAAATGAAACGTTTCCCTTGGTCAGAGATTAAATAAAACCTCACTCGCACCAAACAAATTTATATTTCTAAATATCACAACATGATCGAATTTAAGTCTTTTTAATAACAATGAATAGTCACCTATGCGTTACAAAATAAACATTTATATTGATTTGAATCGCGTTTTGATTTAAATCGTAAACGCGTGTTTAAATATATGTGTTTAAAGGCGATATACTGTATAAAAGCGCTGATTCTTACGGAGTGTGTTCCGCCAGGGAATCAAAAAAATTATTGTTTTCAATCGCGTATCTAAGGAAAATTGCAGTATAACTTTGTTCATGCACAAACAGTGGCATCTTACATTATAATTTGGGTGTCTCCTCTTGCCAGAAAGCTCTAAATTGCATTTTAAGTGTGGTTTGTGACTTTTTCTAAATTGCATCCCATAAATAAAGTTGATAAAGCTTAGAACTGTATTCTTAACTGTATTACAACAGCACATTGGACAATGCAACGTAAATTGCAAAAATGCACTTGGAATCTGTCCAAGCCCTCCTACGAAAATTATTTAAACTGCGACACTGATCATTCATCTCTAAATAAACTTTATTTTATATAGCGTTTTAAGCTCATATTTGCTCATAAACCTAATCGCTTTTTCTACATAAACACAGCGTGATTGCTCTCTGAAAATGCTTTTCCTTTATATTTAGGCTCAGATTTCAACTATAGATCGTATTATTATAAACTTTCTTGGAAAAATGTATTTTATGTAAACCATGTTTGCTATTAATTCATTTAGGGCTAAAATACGTTCATTGTCTTCCAATCGAGTCGAGTTGACATTGGAAGCTTGCCACTCCCAGACTGTTAAACCAACGCATTAGCATGTTAAAGCGATTTCATTGAGGAGCCCAGCTACCAGTTAACACTGTACTTCCTACTTTGAAAATACCTGTGAAACCGAATTAATTCGTCACAGCCAGCACTCCGGCAGAGAGGGGGTTGTACTCGTAAAGTAGAAGCAGGCGAGATTTCCAGCGAAAGTCACCTCCCCCCCCAAAAAAAAACCCAGTAAGTACAGTACTAGTTAAAGCTCCTCAATGAAATTGCTTTAACATGCTAATACGTTGGTGTAACAATCCGGGCGTGGCAAGCTTTTAATTTCAACCCGACCACGGCGAAAGGAACCCTTCTTTCATTTGAAGACAATGAACATACTTTAGCCCTGAATTAATTAATAGCAAACATGGTTTACATAAAAGCCCTTTTAGCCTTTGTCACTAATGAAACAAAGGTCACTAGCCTTTGTCACTAATGAAACCACTAAATGAAGACATAAATATAAAAATCTTAAGATTTTTAAAATACATGACTTTGCTAAAATTTGTGTAATTTGTGTAATGCTTTATGTTGAAAATTGAGGTGGATTTTGTTTATGATAAAGAGGATAAACTGGGATGGGAGGAGGGTTTGGTGTTGCATAAGGGGCGGGATTATGATAATTGGAGGAATTTGCGAGAGTATAATGGTTTGATATATTTGATTTTGTATTGTGGTTGTTATCTATGTTTTTGGTTGGTATAATGTTTATATGGTTGTTTTTGTTGGTTGGTTGTTATTATGGTTATTAATAATACGATCTATAGTTGAAATCTGAGCCTAAATAAAAAGAAAAAGCAAGTGATAAGGTTTATGAGCAATCTAATTACTTATTTGTTTAAAACGTTATATAAAATAAAGTTTATTATTAATTTGCTGGACAGAGCGGTGAACATTATTATGCATAAGACAAAGATAACGATCCTGATCAGTTTAGAAATCTGTGTACGCTGTAAGGTTTTTACTTCTTAAACTTTTAAAATACACGTTTCGAATAGAAAGAAATCCTCTTCCTGGTACAGTCGCATGAAGAGAGGCGAAACAGCCCTACACAGCCCTGTCGCAGTACATGAATATAATCATATCGTTATTAAAATCTTTAGATACACGATTCCATATTATATTTGCAGAAAAGCTTAAAACTACCACTTTTTCACACGCTATTTCACGTTAGTTAAATTTAATTTATTTATATATAATATATTTATATCTCTGACCAAGGGAAATGTCTCATTTTTTCAAAGAAATGTTTGTTTGTTGATTGTTATCAAAAATGACTTAGAATCGATCATGTTGTGATATTTTGAAATATAAAAGTCAATTGATTGTCCATAATATCGTTATTCTATTTTTTTGAAGAAATGTTTGTTAAAAGAAAAGTCCAGCACCAGCTGGATTTGAACACACAACCCGTGAGTTGGTAGTCAGGCACGTAGACCAGTAGGCTACAAGGGAAGTCGCATGAAGAGAGAGGCGAAACAGCCCTATACAGCCCTGTCGCAGTACACAAATATAATCATACCGTTATTAAATTCTTTAGATATGCGATTCCATATTATATTCCCTATTAATCAAATTCTAAAAGTATGCTTGTTGACTCCGGTATCTCTTTAGTTAAAGACTTCGATGCTTAAAATGTTTAGGGAGAAATGGAATACTGGTGTGTATTTTTTACTTTAAAGTACCAAGACCAGCCATATACTGTATGTTTAAGTTCCAAAATTAATATCGTTTATGGCCTTCACACGCGTTGCAGTATGCTTCTATTCTTTTTATGCTCAGGCACTAAGATTTCCCTTCAGTGGTAAAATTCCATATAAATATTAAATACTACAACGGGCACAGTAAAGACGTTTACTGTAAATCTTTCTACGACAGACCAACGAGTGCCCCTGTCGGTCAACCAATCACGTACAGATGCAGCCATTCAAAATGGGTGAGGTATTTCGCGGCATACCCCGGTGGGCGTGTCACAGTATCACGCGGTATCACGTGTGTCACGTGTGTCACGTGACTAACTATCCGGCGTCGCCTTGTAAAACCGCCAGGTGGAGCTTAACCTCTCATGTACAGCATTTGAGCCTTTAATTTTGAACTGTGTATTACAGCATGTTAATCATCAGTCATTAAAATGTTGGTATATATTATGAAAGCAAGATTGCTCAGTTGGACAGAAGTACACAACCTACCTTTATCAGAAATATTTATGCATCAAAGCCTTTACTGAAGATATTACTAATAGTATTGATAATGGATGACTTTGATAAAGCTGTATACTCAAAGTATAATTTCTTTAGCACATTTGTACAAGCACTTGGAATCTGTCCAAGCCATACTTTGTCAGGCATTTTGTTTTACTTCAACGGGGCATAAAAACTTCCTTGCTTTTAACAGGGCGTTTCATAATTTCTAGCTACGAAAATGATTTAAAATGCGACACCTATCATTCAACTAGAGCTTAAAATATCACAAGGAAAAATACACACCGGTATTCCATTTCTCCCTAAACATTGTAAGCTTCGAAGTCTTTAACTAACGTGATACAGGAGTCAACAAGCATACTTTTAGAATTTGATTAAAAGGGAATATAATATGGAATCGCGTATCTAAAGAATTTAATAACGGTATGATTATATCCGTGTACTGCTGTTTCGCCTACCTGATCATGCGAGCTGTCTTGTAGCCTACTGGTCTAGGTGTGTGACTACCAGCTAGCAGGTTGTGTGTTCGAATCCAGCTGGTGCTGGACTTTTATTTTAACAAACATTTCTTCGAAAAAATAGGTAAGCGATATTATGGACAATCAATTGACTTTTATATTTCAAAATATCGCAACATGATCGATATTTGCGATATTTTGAATATATCTTCTCTTCTGACAGCGGTTCCTGCTTCTATTGTGTGTGTGTGTGCAACAGTAAATTTTTATAGAGAAATGGAGGCTGGACAGTATGCGTTACAATATAAACATTTATATTGATTTAAATCGTGTTCTGATTTAAATCGCAAACGCGTGTTTAATTATGTGTTTTTTAATCATGATCTGGCTAATGCATTTCTACATTTTCTGTATGAACCAGCTTAGAGGTTCATACAGAAAGACAGCTTGTGTTTAAATTGAGTGTAAGGTAATTTATGCTTCTAAAGTCATGGTCAGTATTGTTGTACTGTGCTGTACTGTGTCACATTATTTTATAGCGTTTTTATTGCGTTATTAAATCCGGTGGCGCTGTGTTAGTTTCCTGACTCACATTATTTAAACTGCGACACTGATCATTCATCTCTAAATAAACTTTATTTTATATAGCGTTTTAAGCGAATAGGTAATTAGATTGCTCATAAACCTAATCACTTTTTCTACATAAACACAGCGTGATTGCTCTCTGAAAATGCTTTTCCTTTATTTTTAAAGTAGGCTCAGATTTCAACTATAGATCGTATTATTATAAACTTTCTTGGAAAAATGTATTTTATGTAAACCATGTTTGCTATTAATTCATTTAGGGCTAAAATACGTTCATTGTCTTCTAATCGAGTCGAGTTGACATTGGAAGCCTGCCACACCCGGACCGTTAAACCAATGCATTAGCACGTCAAAGCCCATTGAGCCAGTATTGGCTTTAGTATCCCCCCCTTCTCCCCTCAATTCAATTCAATTCAAGGTGTTTTATTTGCATGACAGATGGGTACAAGCAGTGATGGGTACTGTATGTATATTGTTACGCTTACGGCAGACAGGCACTGTGTAGGAGCCGACGCACCAGAGCAGCGCCTGCAATTTTTATATTTATAACTTAGTTTTTAAAATTAGTCAAGCAATACGAAGCATCTCCTTTTACTTAGTGCCTGAGCATACTGCAACGCGTGTGAAGCCCATAAACAATATTAATTTTGGAACTTAAACATACAGTATATGGCTGGTCTCGGTACTTTAAAGAAAACATACACACCAGTATTCCATTTCTCCCTAAACATTTTAAGCATCAAAGTCTTTAACTAACGCGATACCGGAGTCAACAAGCATACTTTTAGAATTTGATTAAAAGGGAATATAATATGGAATCGCGTATCTCCAGAATTTAAAGACCAGACAATCGCAAACTCGTTTTCAATAAAATTATTTTATTCATTCAGCAGTTTGTGAGAGGGACATCCAGCAGGGAAAGACACACACACCGGTTTTCATTGACAACATTGTTTTTTTTTCAATTCCTCTTGTCTAACAGGAATGTTTTGTTTGTGGACAGACTGTTAGAGAAGAAGAAAAGACCGCCTCCTCCTACGAAGCATTTCGTTGATCTGATCACGAATTCTTTTCCAGTCGTACGCAGCAAGGGTTGAGAATCTCCAATTCACCATCGTACTAATGGTTTCCCGGAGATTGGGTTAAAAAAAAACAAAAAACATACTAACAACTGTGCCATCCTACTCCTTAGTTAATACATTTTATTATTCATGAACAGTTAACATTGTTAGCAAAATATTTTGAATTATATTTAACCCTATTTTTTCTTTAGTTTTGTATTTAACTTATTATATGATAGTCAGACTTAATGTATATTTGAACAATGAAAATATATTTTTACAAGATTTTACATTAAGCACTTAAAATTAATATGGTTAATAATAGTAAACTGTAACATGCTGTAACAAGATCGGTTACAAGAAGAAAATGCTTTCAGAGAAAATGTTTCAACCAAACCTGTTCCCACACACCCCGCCCCCACTACCATTAGAATATACACAAACATTTTAGCGTTTCATTCTGAGCAGAAGACCCTCACACCTGAAGAGTGCTGGCTGTGACAAATTAAACCAGTTTTACAGGTTTCAATCACAGACCATGTGACATGGGACTCAGTAAACTACAGTAACACCGTATTTGATAACGCTTTAAAAACGCTATAAAATAATGTGACTTGGCACAGAACAAGTTTACAACACAGTACAAAGATAAATGCTGACCATGACTTTAGAAGCATAAATTGCCTTACACTCAATTTAAACACAAGCTGTCTTTAGCCCTCTAAGCTGGTTCATACAGAAATGTAGAGATCTAGGCTCAGAACACACAGCTTCATTAGCGAATACATATGCAGGACAACTAGAGAAGACGTTTTACAGAGGATGGATTTTTAGGAACATCCCATCAGACATCCCATCATATTCACAACGTGAAATCTAGAAAATAATATTACGTAACCAAAATCCGCAATATGGAAACAGAACCTGTGTAATTGTTGATAGATGATGTACTCGTAACATTTTTTCAAGACGAACTACAACATTTAAAAAATGACTTGTATGTACTTGATATCTCTAATCAATCCACGGGTCCCAGCACAAAACGAAAGTAAAACGCATACCGTTTCTCGCTTCTTATTGCTCAAAAGTAATTTGACCGTATGAAATGCATAATATAAACCTAGAAACATATACGTGAGCAGTACTTAAGCACTGTAGTATTGGTGTTAAGACATACCTCTCAAATACTGTAAATCAAGTTAAAAATATCTCAAGACCGATTCTGGTCGTAATGAAACCATGCAAGGGAGTTTTTATGTCCGTTGCAGTTCTTTTGCAACATGAATATAATTATATCGTTATTAATTTCTTGAGATACGCGATTCCATATTATATTCCCTTTTAATCAAATTCTAAAAGTATGCTTGTTGACTCCGGTATCACGTTAGTTAAAGACTTTGAAGCTTACAATGTTTAGGGAGAAATGGAATACCGGTGTGTAAAGTACCGAGACCAGCCATATACTGTATGTTTATGTTAAGATTTCCCTTCAGTGGTAAAATTAGATATGAATATTCAATACTTAAACGGGCACAGTTAAGACATTAAATATACATATACATATTGTATACAGTACAGTTTGCATACGGTAATATGTTTATGTTACGCGATTAAAAAATAAATAAATAAAACTGGAAGGTCCAGCACCACCATTATGTTTATATGGTTGTTTTTGTTGGTTGGTTGTTATTATGGTTATTAATAATACGATCTATAGTTGAAATCTGAGCCTAAATAAAAAGAAAAAACAAGTGATTAGGTTTATGAGCAATCTAATTACTTATTCGTTTAAAACGCTATATAAAATAAAGTTTATTATTAATTTGCTGGACAGAGCGGTGAACATTATTATGCATAAGACAAAGATAACGATCCTGATCAGTTTAGAAATCTGTGTACGCTGTAAGGTTTTTACTTCTTAAACTTTTAAAATACACGTTTTGAATAGAAAGAAATCCTCTTCCTGGTAGTGTGTATAGCACGCCAGCACGTCTTTTTTCTTCAATCAGAGGGGTGTCAGATAGTGTCAGCCAATCACCATTCTGCGTTGGGTAGCAACGGGTGACTGTTCTCAGGCGGAAGATGTAAACAGCTTAATGTTCGTGTTAAATATTTTTTTTTTAATTCAATTAAACGGGCACAGTTAAGACATCAAATATACATATACATACTGTATACAGTACAGTTTGCATACGCTAATATGTTTATGTTACGCGATTAAAAAATAAATAAATAAAAATGAAAAGTCCAACACCAGCTGGATTCGAACACACAACCTGCCAGCTGGTAGTCACGCACCTAGACCAGTAGGCTACAAGACAGCTCGCATAATCAGGTAGGCGAAACAGCCTTACACAGTCCTGCCGCAGTACACGGATATAATCATACCGTTATTAAATTCTTTAGATACGCGATTCCATATTATATTCCCTTTTAATCAAATTTTAAAAGAATGCTTGTTGACTCCGGTATCACCTTAGTTAAAGACTTCGAAGCTTACAATGTTTAGGGAGAAATGGAATACTGGTGTGTATTTTTTTCTTTAAAGTACTAAGACCAGCCATATACTGTATGTTTACGTTCCAAAATTAATATCGTTTATGGCCTTCACACGCGTTACAGTATGCTCCTATTCTTTTTATGCTCAGCTACTAAGATTTCCTTTCAGTGGTAAAATTCAATATCTACAACGGGCACAGTAAAGGCATTTACAGTAAGTCTTTCTACGACAGATCAACGGACCACGAGTGCCCCTGTCGGTCAACCAATCACGCACCCCGGTATCGCGTGTCATCTTACCTGCGGTATCTGTACTGCGGTGTCTGTACCGCGCACTTTGAATGGCTGCATCTGTACCCGAAATGTAAAACTTGCGGACTGCTGTCTAGTCCCTGAAATTAGTTGAACAAGATGAGGAAAAGTGGAGCAATGCATTTTGTTTTTGGTTTGGATGGCAGATGGTTTGCAGGCTTAAATATAATATTGCATTGGTAATGGCCTTTCTAGTGAATGCGAACCTCTTCAGATGCAGGCGATGCAATCCCATTCAGCAAGCAGGTCACAGTAGAGTCAGCAATCCCTAGATCTATTGAGATTTGAATTCTGCGGTGGGCAGAATAAGACACTAAACGGACTGGAAAAATAGTATCAATTATCTGCACTCATATGGAATTCGAATAGGAACTGGTGTTAACACTTTCTGATGTTTGCTACAATTGAATAGATGAGGACAGATTCCACTCAGAATCATTAAAAAATAAAAAAATATCAGTGAAGCGAAGGTCAAAACAAGAGCCTAGTGTATTTGAGAAGTTTTATGTTGATGTTTGTGGCATAGGAAAAGAAAGAGTCAAGGGCTGACACCACAGTGGTTGATGTTAAGTTAGTTTTGGGATTATAAGGATGGCGATATCAGCTGATGAAAACATCAGAAGAACCACAGATGGTGAATGGCGGTTGGATTGTCTAGTTCAAAGGCCTGTGATTGTGAAGAGTCAAAGGAAGAAATAAAGGTCTAGCCATGCTGTGTGAATGGTGAGAGATTTCTGTCTCAGATCAATTTGCAGAGTGTGCAAAGGATATGCAAGAGATGTACAAAGGGGACTCAGCAGTGGAATATTTATACATAAGAGAGCAGAAGTGCAAGATTAAGTTTTGACCTCTTCCTCAACTTCTGCTTAACAATTCCTCTGAGGCAAAAGTATGTGGTGATTTTGTAAATGTGAAAATCTAGCTAAAATCAAACCACAGAGTGGTTCATTTTTTAAAGTTGCAGTTTAAAAGAATTAAATCATCTACAAATATCGAATTAAAAAATAAAGAAAAATGTTTCAGAATAATTTTCTGAAGCCCAGAATTTTTAAAAGTTAAAACCTCCTAACTTAGAACATTTTAATTTAGATACATTCCATGACACGTTTGAAGTAAATCTTAAAATTTTAAAGAGTTTCCATTAGGGGACAAGCACTTGATATTTACATTTAAATGTTAAGTGGAAATTGAACAAAATGTAAATGCTACTTTGTTTATTTCTGCTGACTGCAGTGTTTGCAGTACATCTTACAATTACATTCTGACATTTAAATGTGGTTAACTGGAAGAAAACCCAGAAGCTAAGTAACATTTGGTGATATCCTGTAAATGTCACATTAAGAGGTTAAAGCAATGTCCTTTAAAACAATGCAAAAAATGTTTTTCAAAAATCCCTAACTGCACTTTTTCATCTTACATTTGTTTCTGGGCAAACAGTGACAGACAAATATGAAAGAGAGAATAGTTCAACACATTATCTCTGTGAAAGACAAGAAAGACATTTTAATTTGGTTCCACAAAGTTCTTACCAGTGGTGAAGAAAATACTTTTTGCTTCATGATTTAATCTCTTTAATGTTTTCCATCCCATGCTGTTCCTTTTGCCGAGGCCAAAGATATTACCTCAGTTTTAAAACATTAAGTCTAAAAGTTCAGAACTAATACTGTGTTCAGATGGATGGAATATTATATTCCCTTTTAATCAAATTCTAAAAGTATGCTTGTTGACTCCGGTATCACGTTAGTTAAAGACTTCGAAACTTAAAATGTTTAGGGAGAAATGGAATACTGGTGTGTATTTTTTTCTTTAAAGTACCAAGACCAGCTATATACTGTATGTTTATGTTCCAAAATTAATATCGTTTATGACCTTCAGATGCGTTATGCTCCTCTTCTTTTTATGCTCAGCTACTAAAATTTCCCTTTAGTGGTAAAATTCTATATAAATATTCAAAACTAAGCAGATTGAAATGTGCACAGTAAAGACATTAAATGATTAAATCTTTTCACTACCAACCAATGCACCACGAGTGCCCCTGTCGGTCATTTTGGCCAGCCAATCACTTGCCCTGCGGTGCCCTACGGTGCCCTGCGGGTTGGTTACTGCACCGCAGGTTTTTACCGCTCATTTTGAATGGCTGCATCTGTAAATGTCATTTATGTGTGATAAACACAATAAGGACTGAAGAGGAGAAACACCCATATCATTAATTATAACCCTGTTAATTTATGGGTAATCTTGTCATTTTATAAGATATTCTCTGTCCTCTCAGCACAGAACATATTCTGTAAATACCTAAACTATACCAATCATGTTCCTGTTGAGTAGTTGACACAATATACTGTATGTGTCCGGTACAGAAAGTCTCCTATTAATGTCTCAGCTTTGCTACTGCTGAAGCTCCAAAACTATCAGGTCAAGTTTCAAATGTAAATATTGATATTTATCTCTCCTCTAGGTTTATATGTCTTCCTTACATCTAACTTTTCAGATTAAATGGTTGCTTAAATTTCGTAATAAATACCGTATATAAGCTTTCTTGTCACGCCCTCTGCAGCCAGAGGGCGCTCCTTCTCTGTCCTGTCCCTAGTTTCCGGTCTGCTGTCCTTCCTGTCCCTCTCTTCCTTGGGCTATATATTTCCGGGTCTTGCACTCTGTCCTGGCTCAGCATTGATGTTCGGATGTCCTGAGACCCGCCTAGCACCAGGGCGCCCCACGTCCGCTCCTTGAGGGCATAGGTTTCTATACGGCATTCCTGAACTCTTTGCACTAATGAGCCCGGGCCTTTTTCTGGTCTCGCCGCTACGCATATGGGTCTTTTTCTGCTCTCCTGCTCCCCACGGTTAGTCCCTTTGGACGTCCGTGACATTTCTGTTTTTATGTTTATTTTATGTAGAATGTTTATACAAATGGCTGGCAATATGGCACAATGGTTAGCATTGCTGCTTAACATTGGGATCATTTATTTGGTGCTATCTGTGTGGAGTTTGTATGTCTCTCCCCATGTTTGCATGGATGTCCTCTGAGTGGGCCTGTTTCCTTCCACAGTCCAAAGACATGCTGGAAGGTTATTTGGCTTCTTTAAATCTGGCCCTGGTGTGAGTGTATGCTTATTATTGTCTGTCCGGGGTGTATCTGGCCTTGCTTCCCTGGATAGATTCTGGGGCACTGTGAACCTGAATTGGCTAAGTAGTAATTGAAAATGATGTGATTTGGTATCTTATAGAAATACCAATGAGGTTGGTGGATTGAGCACTGTCTTGTCAAATTAGTGTTAATTGAGCTTCGTCATAATTCATTAAACACTTAAAAGAAAGAATAATTTTAACCCCTGTGCCAATCCTTAACCTTGAAAAACAAAACAAAATCCACATTACTGAATTTTAATTGGATTTGTTTAGCAGTATACATTGATACATATCTAGAATATATTCAAATTAGATATACTGTAAGATATGATTCTTAATGAATGCAGCAATAATCCTTTTTATTTTTAATAAAAACCAAATATTACATGTTAAACTAGCAAGGGATAATTGTACTATGTTTTAACAAATTATATAATAATATTATTTACAACCAATGTTACTTTCTGAAAATATTTAAAATAAGCAGTAAGTTTTGATCTAGTAGAATACATAAAACAGTGAGTTTTCTCTCTCAATTTAACATTGTGATTTTCAAATGAGATACAGTAGTATAGAATGCTTAGACTGATCATCTTAACTGCATATGAGAAAAAGCATCTGAAATGAGACATTACTCTTGCTGTATTGACCTTCCTGGTATAGTATATTGTTCCAGATGGTTGGAATCATGCTGCTGCTGCTACTTCTGTATTCAGAAGACCTGTTATTTAAAAAAAAAACTTGCTCAAATTAGAGAAAGGAAGATCCACAGGCTATGGATCCACTGGGAAATTTCAGACAACCTGACAGTTCTTTTTGACATTTAATGATAAGGCAAAGCCTCTTTCTCGTTCTTGACATCTGTCACTCACCTTTTCACCTAAAACTTGTATTATATCTTGTTGCTGTATTTCTCTCTGTTTTTATTGTTTCCTATTGTATTTAATTGTTCATCTACTATTGTTTTCAGTTCATTTATTCGGAGAAAATCTATTTTGCACGTATTTATATTCCATTGATATGATGTTATTAAACAGGATTCTAAACTGATTTACAAGATTTTCTATTTTAGTAACATCTATTAAATTATGGAGTAATGTAATGTGCAAATATTGGTATTACCTTAGCAATAGATGTATCTTATTTACAGTAGGAGCTAAATAAGACAGCACAGTTAGATTGAGCAGAAATATGGAATGAAAGATGAAGACACCAAAATGTCAGACAACACAATGATTAGCATTGACTGGCAAGATTAGCAAGGCCCTACAGTATGTTGGCAGCATGGCTGTTTCTTTTAATATAATAAAGTATATGTTTACTTTACTGGCATTTGTATTTATTTCCATTCAATACAATGCAGTTTTAATGAGTGATAATTTATACAATGTGGCTTAGTACTGCACAGCTGTCAAGGGGATTGTAGATGCATTTGCTGAGTGCTTGACAGGTTGTAAGATATACAGTCTGAAGTAAAAAGTAGGTTTGAGGATGTGTTTGAGCTCTCAATGTATGTGCATCCTTATATTAACCAAGTTTTGCATTGTCATTATTGCATTAATAATAAGAATGGAATTAAAAATTATGATTAACATTATTTTATTGTGTAACTTCTTTATTTTCTGTTGGGTTTTTTACATTGAGATGGCAAAGTTTCTCTGAAAAAGAAAATGCTGATCTTTGTGTACACTATTAATTCAACTGTGGCTGGGGGGCAGTGTACAGTTCATTCATGTTATCAAATAACTCATTAGTATATGATTTTTCTGTCTTACATACACCCTAAATACAAGGGGAGACTACAGCTGTGCAACACAATGTTCCAGTTACACACAAATAAATAAAATGGGCTCTCTTCAGTTTGAAAACATTTTCCTTACTCTGCCTTTGCACTCTTGTCTTAATAGTAGAATCCACAATGTAATTATGGATTTCTTTAATGAAAGTAACATAAAGGTTTTCTAGAACTAAGCAACAATTACCTGAAATGTGTTATTTCTGCATTTTCCTAACTTTAGAACATTTATTTCTGGAAGACACCAATGTAATAACAAATTGTCCATCCATCAGCCTATTATTTCCTACCATTTTATCCAAAACAGGGCTGCAGGGAAGATGGAGCTTGTCCTCGCCAGCAACAGGTGCAGAATAGAGTACACCCTGGTTGGGTGGTCATCATAGGGCACACAAAGATACAAATACACACACACAAGGGCCCACTTTCCCAGAAGCCAATTAACATACCAGTATGTCCAGTATTCTTGGAGTGTGGAACAAAACCCACACAAACACAGGGAGAACATACAAATTCCATGCAGATAGCATCCCAGGTCAGGAATTGAGCCCAGAACCCCAGCATTACAATAAAATATCTGAACCTCAATCAAAATGGAAATTGCTGTATGTATACAGGTGCATAGGCAGAGACTGAACCCATCTCAGAAAGTTTAAAAGAATGTTTTGGAAGAGCTTTCTGTTGTGTCCTTTTTATTGGATGAATCTGATCCGAAGATGAATCTTATGCATCTTGTGTGTTATTACTTTTGAGAGCATAAAAGTTTGGTTCAGATTTCATGGAGAAGCTGCTGCCTACAACATTAGACATTAAATTAAATTTAAGTAAATTTCAACTCACATCAGCCAAGGTTCCCCAAGGTAGTCCTTTAATAATATTTCAACATAATTTATTTTACTGTATATTATATTGCAATGTAATGCCAATCAAATATGTTTTAGTTTGACCCTGTGTCATACTTTATTATTTATAGTAATTATACAATATTACAGTATTATACAGTATTTATTTAGTTCACAAACATTGGGCATTTCAGTTCTGGAAAGCTTTAATATGCTGTATATGCCTGTGAAATGTAACATATTGATATTCAGTTGTACAAATTTAAATATTTTTTTAAGAAAGCATGACATAATAAAAATGTATATTCTCATTTGCTCAACAAAGAATGTTTTTTTGGTGGAAAAAACACATATTAATAACCATTACAGCAAGAAACATTTTATTATCAGTTTTAACAGAAGTCTCAGCAGCAAATGAAGAAATGCATCACATACACTAATGCTGCAAAGCTGAACCAGTGAACCATTTTACATTTAAATGAGTTCTCACATGCAATAGAGTTTCTCTATTTTATCAGGATGCTTGGCTTAAGTCATTCAAGCCTGATTTTGTGAAGTTAGTACCATTACAAAAAGAGTTTAAGGACTTCACGTGTAAAGTGGAGGAGCTCTAGAATTAAGTGAGTAAAGAACAAACTGATAGGCAGACCTTTAGAAGCAAGGACATAAGCTGTTCTTTATTTTATATATTTACAATATGCAAAGGTTTGTCTGGCATGTCATCACTTTTCCCATGATCTTACTATTCTTAATTCATACATTAAGTTTACACAGTTTGTCTTGTTTTATGGTAATAGTTTACTGTGCTTTTACAATGATTCAACTATGCTGAATTAGACTTTGCTTTTACCATGGTACTGTATACTATAGCATGAAGTGTCCTCTCCTCTGAAGTGATTGGAGCATTTTGACCCAATTCATAATTTAAATGTACACATTTTATTTTCATTTGATAAAATATTAATAAATATACATTTATATTCTCTGCTACTTTTCTTTTGTATATCAGTATTGTTACAATTCTCATCATACCTGCACACACAGAAAACAAAGAAGAATATGAAAAAAAATATTTCTAAAGTTTTTTAAAATTCTTAATACATTTTATATGTAATAGAATGAACTTGAAAGGTATTTTCTGTTACAAAATATGTTCTTCGGTGAATATAGTTAGTGCTAGACTGACATTAAACTGCCCATTGTTATCCCTTGACAGGCAATTAAGTGGATAATGCCATTCTGGTGCTGAATGTGAGCAATTGCAATACAGCAAATGATAATTAGCTGTCTTTTTAAATCATTTGTAAATTTAATTCTGCTAGTAGTTGTCAAACTGATTGCAATTGAGAATTAAATCCATTGTGTGTTGATAGAATAGGCAAAAGACATCCTACTGCAAAGCTTCCAACCTCCTTGTTTAACCACCTTGTCTTCTCAGATGACATTTGTGGTACTTGCAATAGTTTATAGTAAGACAACAAGGACAGGCAGACCACAATATCAACCTAACTTCTTAACATTAATTTCTGTAAATTTTTTTAGGCATACTTCTTAAAAAGATATGACATTTTGAACTGAAGCTTTGATCCAGTGTTAAAACTGCAAATTACTGAATTGCAAAGAGATTGAAAGAAAACTTTATTTTGATTAAAAGAAATGAAAATATCAACACTACAAATAATCAAATGTCCCCATTTCTGACTTCTTTAAGAAATATGGGATTAACTCAGAAATTATGTATTGAAAGTTTGTACCAACAGATTGGAAGAACATGTGGATGGTCCGGTGATTCATTTGCTTCCAAGTATGCTTTGCCTCTGATAGTATTTAGAGGCACTAACCATAATGTTGAAAATGTTTTCTGTTCCCTGTCTTTAAATACAAAGTTACACATACAGTGCAAATACAATTTAGGTAAAATTATTGACTGTGGTCTTGTCTTCCACCCTTTCTCTTTTTTTTTTGCCTGAGGCATATTTGGGTTTATAAACCCTAAATGAGGTATCCAAATCAAAACATGGCAACAATGCCATTAGATATTATACTTTGACTGCTGAAACAACAAATTAGAACTCAAATTACTTGTTACGATCCCTGCCTCCCGGCAACGTAGGAGGCAGAAGTAGGCATAGTTCCTATCCATCAGTTCACCTATCAGTTTTCCTATTCACCACCACACCCCCGTCTCATCCTACTTAAACACCTGTCCTTCCCTACCTCGTTGCTCAGTATTGGTTTTTCCTATCGAGCTTCCTGGTTGCGCTACTCCTACTCCTACTTCTACCCTGTGTTCGTCTTGGCTTTCGGTTTTCGGTTTTTCCCTTTGGACTTCGGCTTTTCGGATCTCGGCTTGGCTTGGTTACTTACGCTCTGTTTCGGATCACTGACTACCCCTGGATTATTGGATTGCTCTACTGTCTACGACTTCGGATCACGCTTTGGCTTCGGTACTCGTTCCCTTTCGGATATCTGGCTTCCCCTGTACTCTCGGCTCGTTCCTACGATTACGGCTTGCTTTTGGATTACGGCTTGGCTTTGTTCGCTCCTGCAAGTGGGTTCACTCACTGGTTCGGTCCCTCTTACCGAATCCATAACAGAATACTGAGCCACTTAACATGGACCCAGCGGAGCAAGAGGAGATTCACTCGGCTTTGGATCAGCACGGGCAAGCCTTACTCAAGCTACAGGCTTCCGTTCCAACAGATCTCTGCGCACCTGTCTGCAATGCCGCCCATCGGCAATCGAGGTAGCAATGCTGGAGCTGCCGCTTCGGCTCCGCCCCTGCCAGCTCCTACACCTGCCCCTCGACCTCTTCCACTAACTCCACCTGACAGGTTTGACGGCAACCCTACGAAATGTCGGGGCTTCTTAGTACAGTGTGCGCTGGTTTTCAGGCTTCATCCGGAAACTTTTTTTTCTCCTCAGGACAAGATCGCCTTCATTGTTTCACTGCTAACCGGCTGCGCTTTGGAATGGGCTACTGCTCTGCTTGACCACGGGACTCCTGAAATTCAGGATTATGATCTTTTTTTTAGGAAAATTTAAGGGGTTTTTTTGTCATCCCGTAGTTGGCCAAGACTCTGCCTTCCGCCTCTCCTGCATCCACCAAGGCCGCTGGTCTGTACATGATTATGCTATAGATTTTCGAGTAGCAGCAGCAGAGACTCACTGGGACGATGAGGTCCTTATTTTTCTTTTCCGTCAAGGACTCAGTGAAGAAATAAAGGACCATCTGGTAAATATGCCGCAATTGGGCAATACCTTGGAGGAAGCTATTTCACAGGTATTGCAATTAGAACTCAAAATTCGTCATAGGAGTGCTGAGAGATCTCGGTCCCCAATACTAGAGGCTCCTCGGCTATCACCTTTCAGATCTGTTGACTCAGAACAACCTATGGAAATAGCCCTCACCCGGTTAACCCCTGAAGAATGAGAGAGGTGCCAACGAGAGGGTCGCTGCATGTACTGTGGGAAATTTGGACACTTTAAAGCGGCCTTCCCTGCTTCATACTCATCCTTGAGGCGCCGCCCACCTTCTCAGAATCCTAAGGTGAGTGAGAATACTCAATTCCCTCAGCTTTCCTCAGGATTTTTCATTCGTTCTACACTATTCTGGGGTAATGAAAGGAAACCTCTTCTTGCTTTTATAGACTCGGGGGCGGCAGGAAACTTTATAGACGCCTCCATCGCTCGAGCTTGGAAATTACCCTTGACCCTGGTGACTACCCTTCTTCGTGTTCAGTCTATTGATGGCTCCCCCGTATCTCCAGGACTTATTAGGTGGCAAACGGAAATTATAAGCCTGCAGATAGCGCCACCCATGTGGAAGACATCTGGTTTTATCTCCTTGAGACCCCAATACATCCTCTGGTGCTAGGCTTTCCTTGGCTACAGCAGCATTACCCTAACATTTCTTGGTCCCGTAAAGAAATTGTAGCTTGGGGACCCAGATGTATTAGAAATTGCTGTCGTCTACCAGTGAAGATTGCACTCACGGCGACGTCCCCTTCAGGGGTTCCTACCATACCTCCTCAATATTCTGATCTACAGGAAGCCTTTAATGAGCAGGAGGCCTTGGCCCTCCCCCTTCATCGACCATACGATTGTGCCATTGACCTTTTGCCAGGTACTATCCCTCCGAAAGGTCGTATTTTTCCACTCTCCAATTCTGAGTCTGAGGCCCTGAAAGTCTATATACAAGATTCTCTGAAGGCTGGACTTATACGTCCATCCACTTCACCAGCATGTGCCAGTTTTTTTTTTGTGGAAAAGAAGGATGGTGGGCTCCGTCCCTGCATCGACTATCGTGGCCTCAATGAGATCACAATCAATAATCGGTACCCTTTCCTTCTAATTCCAGCAGCACTTGAGTCTGTGCATGGAGCCAAGATCTTTACCAAACTGGATTTACGAGGGGCCTATAACCTAATCCGCATTCGGGAGGGGGATGAGTGGAAGACGGCATTCATGACAACCCATGGACATTACGAATATTTGGTCATGCCCTTTGGTTTGGTTAATCCTCCAGCAGTGTTTCAGTCTTTTATTAATGACATCTTTCGTGATCTCCTACAAAGATTTGTCTTGGTTTATCTAGATGACATACTATTTTTTTCTGATTCCTTCCAGGATCATGTTCTCCATGTCAGAGAACTACTCTCCCGGCTCATTAAGAATAAACTATATGTCAAACTAGAGAAGTGTACCTTCCATGCTTCGAGGATTCACTTTTTAGGGTACGTCATCTCTCCGGAGGGGGTGGAAATGGATTCGAGTAAAGTCTCGGCAATTACTGATTGGCCCACTCCCAAGAATCTCAAACACATTCAACGATTTCTCGGCTTTGCTAACTTTTACAGGAAGTTTATTCGAAACTTCAGCTCGGTGGTCACTCCCATAACCTCTTTGACCCGTAAAGGACCAAAACAAGGCAAATGGACCCCTCAAGCCGAAGAAGCATTTCAGCGTCTGAAACACCTGTTCACAACAGCCCCCATCCTAAAACACCCTGATCCAACTTTGCCTTTTGTGGTCGAAGTGGATGCTTCTGGCCATGGTGTGGGTGCTGTTCTCTCCCAACGTCATGGAGAAAAACAGATTCTTCATCCCTGTGCCTTCTTCTCTAAGAAGTTATCCCCTGCCCAAATGAACTATGACGTTGGTAACTGTGAGCTCTTGGCCATTAAGCTGGCATTGGAGGAATGGAGGCACTGGTTAGAGGGTGCTCATCACCCTTTTTTGATTTACACTGATCACAAAAACCTGGAGTATCTGCAGTCGGCCAAACGTCTTTGTCCTCGCCAGGCTAGGTGGTCCCTTTTTTTTTCCAGATTTAATTTCTTGATCACCTACACTCCAGGTTCCAAGAACGTCAAGGCAGACGCCCTCTCACGGATCCACGACCCCCCTGAGGCCGAATTGACTCCAGAACCCATCATCCCGTCTGGTAAGTTCCTGGCAGCTGTAAGATGGGACATTGAGGTAATTGTCCGACAAGCCTTGGTTGGGCAGACGGTACCTCCTCAGTGCCCTCAGGACAAGTTATTTGTCTCTAATTCCGTCAGATCGGCAGTTTTACAATGGGGACATGAGTCCCGCTTCGCTGGACACCCTGGATTCCACAGTACCTTGGATTTCATCTCCAGAGACTTCTAGTGGCCAACTATGGCCAAGGATGTCAAGGAGTATGTCCAGGCCTGCTCTATCTGTTCCCAAATGAAGTCTTCCCGGATGAGGGCAGCGGGCCTTCTTCAACCCTTACCCATCTTGGACCGTCCTTGGACCCACCTCTCAGTAGATTTTATTACTGACCTTCCACCCAGCCATGGACACACGACTATTATGGTAGTGGTAGACCGTTTCTCCAAATCTGCTCATTTTATTCCCCTACCATCTTTACCTACAGCTCCAGAACTAGCAGAATTGTTTGTACAGCATATCTTCCGACTGCATGGCATCCCTAAGGATATTGTTTCAGATAGGGGCCCTCAGTTTGTCTCCCGATTTTGGAGGGCCTTCTGTAAGTCACTGGGCGCCTCAGTCTCACTTACCTCAGCTTATCACCCTCAGGCCGACGGTCAGACAGAACGCATGAATCAGGAACTGCTGACCTATTTACGGACTTATATCTCCTCTACCCATGATAATTGGGTGTCCTTGCTCCCATGGGCAGAGTATGCACACAATTCATTGTATACCACATCTACTGGCATGTCTCCCTTTAAGTGTGCCTTAGGTTATCAGCCTCCTCTTATCCCTGACTCCCATCCCAACACAGAGGTACCTTCGGTTCAGGACTACATCACTAACCGGCAGACCTTCTGGAGGAAGGCCAAAGCCACCCTTCTTCGCACCTCAGCTCAGCAGAAGAAGGTGACTGATCGGCGCCGTTGTATCCCACCCAGACTTCGACGTGGTCAGTTTGTTTGGTTGTCTACCCGTAACCTTCCTCTTAAGCAACCTTCTGGCAAGCTTGCTCCCAGGTACATTGGTCCTTTTCGTGTCCTCGCCCAGATTACCCCAGTAACTTACCGGCTGGCCTTGCCTCCTACCCTTCGGATCCACCCTACTTTCCATGTTTCCCTCCTTAAACCCTTTCACAGATCCACCCTGTCTAAACCACAACAAAGACCCCCACCGCCTCGAGTAATTGATGGACTCCCTGCTTACACGGTCAATAAAATCCTGGATTCCCGATGGTCTCGTGGATCCCTACAATATCTCGTCGATTGGGAAGGCTACGGTCCGGAGGAGCGCTCGTGGGTTCCGGAGAAGGATATTCTGGACCCCAACCTCATCCAAGACTTCCACCTTAATTTCCCGGATCGACCCGCTAGGGTGTCAGGAGCCGCCCGTAGAGGGGGGGTGGTAATGTTACGATCCCAGCCTCCCGGCAACGGAGGAGGCAGAAGTAGGCGTAGCTCCTATCCATCAGTTCACCTATCAGTTTTCCTATTCACCACCACACCCCTGTCTCATCCTACTTAAACACCTGTCCTTCCCTACCTCGTTGCTCAGTATTGGTTTTTCCTATCGAGCTTCCTGGTTGCGCTACTCCTACTCCTACTCCTACTCCTACTTCTACCCTGTGTTCGTCTTGGCTTTCGGTTTTTGGTTTTTCCCTTTGGACTTCGGCTTTTCGGATCTCGGCTTGGCTTGGTTACTTACGCTCTGTTTCGGATCACTGGCTACCCCTGGATTATCAGATTGCTCTACTGTCTATGACTTCGGATCACGCTTCGGCTTCGGTATCCAGTGTGGATTTATGTATCTGGATAAATTAAGTGATGGTTTTGTGATTAAGGATTTCTTTGCGGAATTCTTTAAGTTAAACAAAGGAGGGAAAAAGGGTTATTTTTACAATTTGCAATCCGAGATTGTGACTGATTTAATTCCCCTGATTTAGCTGAAACAGATAAAGAAATCATGCAGTAGTTATATGTATTGGAAGGCACTCTGTTTTATTAACAGACACTCCGACTCAAACCTGTGTTGTACAGTGATATAGACGTGGGTAATGTCATCCCCATTAAACAATTTGTTTATTGCGCAGATCCTGCTAAACTAGAAATTAGGACAAGAAGAGTATTATTGGATTGGTATTATTATATGTTGTGTGGATCTGGCAGAATTTCTCTGTAAACTAAAGAGTTTGAAGAGATCTTCACGGTTTCAAAATAAAAAAAACCATCAAACCTTAGATTGGATGAGAACGTCATGATTGTTTCGTAAGAATGTGAAACATGACAATTTGTTACAGTTACCATCAGGAGAAAAATGCCAATGTAAAAGTCATATTTAGAATTTGTTGAAAATAAAAATGTTAAGTTATCTAAAGCATGTGTAGGCAGCAAAAGATCAGCTAAAGAGGGAAGAAAATGCTTTAAAAAACAGTTTCAGGTGTGAAGAATACAGATCCCTAATTCAATTCCAGCCAAAAACTTTCCCCACACACCCTGCCCCCGCAGCAATTGGAATATGCACAAAGCACTGAAAGCTTTACGGTAGATGATCAGCTGTTTCGCAGATGTAGGGATAGTACGTACAGTAATTCTGGCTTTATGAACTCACACCTGGGATTCAATTAATTCAAAATACGTTTTTTTTTTTAAACCTGCACCAGGTACTAGATCTTGTTTAAATTAAAGTTATATCACTGGGCAGTGGTGGACGGTTAGTGGATGGTGCGCTATTTTGTCAGCAACCTGCTAATCTGCTTAACACCTGTATAAAACATGATTTTATTTCTGTATGGAATGCGTGTTGCGTTTCCAAAATTTAAGTGTTTCAAATGTTTCAAATGTTTAATTAAGAATTAAAAAGAACTTACAGCTTACACAAAGACTCAAACTAAAATATGGAAAACGAGTGTTAAGGAAAAAATTGGACATTTGATTACTGTTTGCCTTATAATTATTTTTAAAAATTAAATTAAAAATTGGATACAATGATGTGTTCCTACCTAACATTGCGTGACTTTAAAAGCTAAAAACTGTAAAAAACGGTTTAGATAACAGAAAGTCACCTTGCTCCTATAAGCAGTTCTGTTAAGTAGAGTTTGTGATAACTTTGTCAGTGAAAAAAAACTTTCCCTTCCCCCCAGGTTGTTTAAAAAAACTTAATGGGCTAATCCTTCAGTCATTCTCTCTGGTGTAGTACATCAGCTGGTCATGTGACTAAGGGTGGCTCATTATTTCCCACTGCATTTGGGGGAATGTAGTTTTGACAAGAACCTCCATCTTGTCTCCATCTATCACACTCTCACAATTCAATTATTTTTAATCTTTATCTATTTAACTGAAATGGATAAAGAAATCATGCAGTTTTATTAACAGACACACCAACCCAAACCTGTTCCATACAGTTATATAGACGTGGGTAATGTCATCCCAATTAAACAATGTGCTTATCGCGCAAACCCTGCTAAACTAGAAGCATTGCAGTAGGTGATAAACTGTACATTATTTACTGAAGCACAGTTTAGTTCAAAGAGGGAAGTCTGTGAAGCCCCCCTGTTTATTCATAATGAACATTGATGAGACGTCACAATTCTGTATGGATTACAGAAAAGTGAACGCTGAAACTCCACCAGATGTTGTATGTACTGTTTAACCATAGTCAAGGACCGATGTGCTGTTCCCTTTCGTAATAGGGTTACTCCCTGGAAATTAGACTCAAGAAGAGTATTATTGGACAATGTTGTGTGGCTCTATCGGAATTTACAAACTGAAGTTATAGGAGTCACGTTGTGTATCACCCCCTTTTACACTTGTAAGAACATTCTTATGTTAATGTGATATGGAAGATATTATTAATAACTTTTTAAATCTGAAGCTGGTATCTATTTCACACCTGCATGTCAAGATCACAGTTTCAAAATAAGAAAAAAACATCAAACCTTTGATTGGATGAAAACGTCATGGTTGTTACACAAGGAAGTGAATTGTGACAGTTTGTTACAATTACCATTAGTAGAAGGAAAAGTTGATTTTTTATTTATTTTTAGATGCTGCAGTTGCACCCTTTGCAATGGCTGGATAGTGGGGGGCACTCCTTGATATCTGACTCTCCTCCATACACTTAATTGAAAAATTAATAAAAACACCAATGTTAATGTCATATTTACAATTGGTTGAAAAAAATAGTTGGAAAGTTCTCTAAATCCTTCTCAGTCAAGAATGAGAATTCACATAGGGAGCTGTGCTCCCTATTTTCCTCTGGTTTAACAATCTGCACAGCAACAAAACAATCGGATTAAACAGAGAGTGTGATGGAACTTTTTGTCAATGAAAAAATAGTATTTTTGTGTTGATTTAAGTGTCCTTCTTTCAGTTGGATTGCATGATTAGCATGAAAATATGCAGGGTTATTGTTATAATATCTCTATATAATAATATTACCAAATCCCTCAACTCATTCACTTGTCATTATTTTGGAAACATTTTGACATGTTACTTTTACCTACGTTGCTGCCAATAATGTTGCAATAGACAATGAAATGCTCGTAGTTTGTAATATAGGGCGCTCTGAGTTAAACTTTGATGCAGGACAAATAAATGTATTTCCCCCAAGCTATACTGTAGTGGCTTTTAAACTATACAACATGCTGTATGCATGTGGCACGTCTTTATTCAAGTTTTAAAACTACAGTACGGAAAAATGAGTGTGAAGAAAAAACAGGACATTTGATTGCTTGTTGCCATATGTTAAAGAGCAACAATGACAACAGAGCATGCTACTGAAAATTAATTCCCATTCCCCCAGCAGAACTGTCTATTCTACACAAAAACAACTGTAGGGTGTAACACTCCTGAAATGAAAAGTGTCTCAACGTGTCTCCTCTATAAATCTTCAGCTTACAGACCATCCAAGGTCATTTATTATTAATAATATCTCCAGTATTGCATTTAAATTGGAATATTTTTTACAAGTGTATATCCACGTATCTATTTTCTAACCGCTTTATCCAGGATAGGTAACAGTTTCACCAATACTATTTGGTAACATTTTTTACGATTTGACAGACTTCAGAATGCTTCAACTGATGCTTAAAAATTAAAAATAATGCATACTGTGGTAAACAAGCTATTGAGCACAGAACATCTTTCCGCCTGTAAAAAGATTTGCATGTGTAGTCTTATCTTATCTGTGTGAAAACAGGAAATACAGAGGGAGTTTCAGAAATCAAACAGGAGTCTTGAACACCCTGTCTCACACATAGACGTTTAATGAACTGAAGGTTGTGAAAACAGCGACAAGTCACCCTGAACAAAATACAATTTTAAAATACAAGCAGTTTGAAATTATTAGTTATTAATAAATCACTTAACTTATATTTACATTATCTTAATGTTGTGATATTTAGAAATACCAATAAATTCAATTTAGTGTCCATAATATTTACTATTTTAGTTTTTCAAAGAAATGTTTGTTAAAGGAAAACTCATGCCGGCAGCTGGGTTCAAAACCCCGGCAAAGCAGTGTATATAGCCATATACTTTACTGTAGGAAAGAAAAAAATGTGGAGATAACATTTAAATATCAGCATTCCTAAATTTCATTTCTGTTCTAAAACACAGCCATACCATCAAAAATTGTCTATGTCTTATGGAAATCCTAACCCTAACATTAGCTATGCATCTGTTAGGTTAGGGTTCAGAATTCCGTCAAAGAATGAATGCAACCTTCTACTTATTTGAGTGGAAAATATACTTTACTGAAGCAAAATATTAGTCTGAAATGACAAAGCAAACTCCTCTAAGCAAAGAGAATGCATGAACAATGCTAAATTTATATCACTTGTCAAGTATTCCTTAACTGGAAATTTCATGTTGAATGGTGTTATCAATGCATAGTGTCATGCTTAACTAGGCTAAGAGTGAGGAATAACCCAAAGATTATTAGCTTTTTTTGTAAATATGCATTTCAAATGCATTAATTTGAGATTGTAGTCACTGTCTTACAAACTTTTGCTGCAAGGGCAATTTAGACAACATCTCCTTTTAGGGCAAAAACTGAGATTGGAAATAAAAATTCTTCCATACTAGTAGACATTAATTCCATACTGAAAAGTAGAAAGAAAAAATGACACTGAAAATGTTTTTGTTTTACTTCTCAATGTGGAATTATTGTTTTGCAGTTTGCATGCTGATGCAGATTCTTAGTTGTCGCTCTGTAAAAGGTGATTTTAAAGAACAATCTGTTAATGTTTAAATGAAATTCCAACCAAAAGAATTCTGCTGAATAATTTTTTTTCATAAAATTAAACTTCAGCTATATTTCGGAAGAATTTTCTTTTTCTGTGTAATTCCCTGATGGTTTAGTGGTTAGGATTTTTCTCTCTCACTGCCGCAGCCCAGGTTGGACTCTCTGTTAGGGAATGGTGTCTTTATTTTAGAGGGGCAATGCAGTGGCTCTGTGGCTAAGGATCTGTGTCTGGCTTGAAGGTTGCCAGTTTATATCTCACAGCCTGCAGCGTAAGGCCCTTAACCCCAACTGCTCCAAGGGCACCATATACTGTAAATGGCTGACCCTGACCTCTGACCCCAAACTTCCCTCCCTGTCTGTGTCTGTGTCTCACGGAGTTGGAGTATGTGAAAAAGACAAATTCCTAATACAAGAAATTGTATATGGCCAATAAAGTGATCTTATCTATCTTATCTTATTTTAGTTAAATATACCCTTTTAACTAATAGAAAACATTAAGAAAATATTAACATTAAGATTAAAGGAAATAATGCTAACTTAAATGCTAATTATTGTCAAGAAGCATTAATGACATTTGTATTTCAGACCAAAAGATTAAAATGAGGCAAAAGTATAGAATGTCAGCTTCAGAATTTCTAATTTTGAATCTTAAAGTACTTGGTTCCTTACCAAATATTCTTCTCCATTTTGTCTGGTCAAGGTCACAGCTTTTACCATATTTTGGAAATACTTCTTAAGTTATTTTCTGGTGCAATTGCCTTGGCACAAATGAGATAAGAGAACCTTCTTTGGGACCTTTGAATCTGCTATCAGACGACTTACCAACATAGTGGAGCTGATTGAAGATGATCATGGATTCATAGCTACTGTGCCTCTGGTATCTACTTGGTAGAGAACACTGTTGAAGATGCATCTGTCCTTCCATTTCATATGTATAATCTTCCACAAATGGTTTTGTTAATTAATAATAATTCCTTACACTTATATAGCACCACACTCCACTCAAAGTGCCTTACAGTAATTGGGTCTCTCCTCCTACACCCCCAATGTGCAGCACCCAACTGGATGATGTGAAAGCAGCCATAGTGCACTAGTGCATTCACCACACATCAGCTATTAGTGGGAAGGAGAAAAGAATGATGAAGTAAATTCATATATGGGGATTATTAGGAGGCCATGATTGGTAAAGGCCAATGGGAAATTTGACCAGGAAGCTGGGGTAAAACGCTTTTGGGACATTTAATTACCACAGAGAATCAGGTCCACGGTTACACCCCTACTCTTTTTGAGAAACACCCTGCGATTTTTAATGACCACAGAGAGTCAGGACCTCGGTTTTATGTCTCACCTGAAGGATAGTACCTTTTTACAGTTTAGTGTCCTCGTCACTATCCTGGGGCATTAGGACCCACACAGACCTTAGGGTGAGTTCCCCCTACTGGCCCCACTAACACGTCTTCCAGTTTTTCCAAGAGGTCTCCGATTGTGGTCTTCTGAATGTCAAGTGTAAGTAGGATTCTTTTCATATGTCTCATTAAATATGTTGACAATTGTCTAGAGATGCATTTCCGTCAAGGACATAACTGCATCATCCAAATACTACTGCTTTAGGAATTTAGGAATCAATATCAATATATAAACCCCAAACCCAACATATTTGAGTCAATATGTACTGTATATCCAATAACTATATAGATATAACATACTACTGATACTGTCTGGCTGGGTTCACTTTCTGGAGTGCTATGTGAATGGCATTTGCATGTTATCCCCATGTCACATGGGTTTCCTCCAAGGGCTCTGGTTTTCTCCAACAGTGCAAAGTCAGATGTGAGTAATGTGCTGTAATGGACTGGCATCCCATCCACGATGTATCCACCCATGCACCCAGTGCTTTCACGGAGAGGCTCTAGGCCACCATGACCATGACTTTGGATGAGCAGTTATTGCAAATGACGTGATGTAACATGATGTTATATCTGAAACAATGCATACATTTAAAGAGTAATGCATATCTTTCTGCATTAATATAGTATGCATTACTTTTTCAGTAGCCTTTCATTCAAACCACTGAATTCAGTATGTTGCTCTTCAGTAATCATTAATTTACTGACATTGGCAGTAGCTGTGTATAATTTGAGCAAAGCAATTAGCCCCACTGAGTAAAATTAGTATTTAAAGTCTGCAGATTAGATATGATATGCCATTTACTGCTAAATGAGGGTTTCTAAACTTGCTTTCTAACATTTGCAGAACAGGTGAAGATCAATTTTGCCTAGAGTCCTCTGAAATTGTTTAACAAGGAAGCAAAACAGTCAAAGTGTAAGTTACTAGCAGCAAATCTCTATGTTGAAATGAGACGTCCAGTTCTGCCTTTTTTATTTGTAAGATCAAATCCATCACCTTGAACAACCTGTAAAAGGTTATTATACACCTTCTCTATTTAAAAAAGATTGCACATTTACACATTCAATCCATTATTCACCTGGGTTTCTTTAGACACACCCTTCCATATCTATTTTTTACTAAGCACTCATTATTGTTAAAGTGTGGTTTCTGGTCTCATGCTACATATTGCAGTGAGGAGCCAAGATAGGGAATGTCATTTGGATGTGAAGGAATAGACTAGATATAATGCAGCAATGGAGCCTTCAAACTATTTGTCACGATCGTAGTCCCTCCTCTTATTGGCAATCCGGCTCTTCCTTATTTTGCCAATTACGTGCACCTGCCCTCAATCCTGCCCCTCTTTATTTAAGCCTCCCACTCTCGCTATTCTGGGCTCAGCACTGGTAGATGGACGCCCGGAAGCCCACCTACCAGCGGGTCCAGGAGTGACCCAACGGCATAGGCTTCATCACGTTGTCCTGACCATCTTAGTCCAGGGCTTGGAGCACCTGTTGTCATCCTGTTGTTATTCCCTGTCCCTGTACCAGATCCTATTCTGGTTTTAACTGTTTTGTCGCGTCTCGGTTGGATCAACCAGTTTTGGACTTTTGGACTTCACCCCGGATTTCCCCCCTAGACTCCTTGGACTTGTTTGCCTTGGCCACGCCCCCAGAACACTAGTGCACTGTCGTCACGCCCCCCTGTCAACCTGCCCTGATCCTTGTCATCTCCTCCCTGTCATCGTTTTCCACTTCTGGATTATACTGTCTGCATAGGGTCCTGAACTACACTTCACGGGAGCCTGGACCGGCTCCCATTACACTATTCACCAGAAAACAATTGGTTACTGTATAACTGATATAAAAAAGCAAAAGAAGTCCCTACCTACATATATCACAAAAATCCTGACCTTAAGGACATGGACACCCACTACACAAAATCTAGTAGTTAAAGACTGGTAGCCAGTAGGATGCTCATGGTATTTCTTTTTTAATATAAGAAAGAGTTGACATGGACTTCTGCTGGAGCACAGCTGGAGCAGCTACAGCAACAAAACAATAGAGGAATATAGGTGTCTTAGAAGTGTATAGACAACCAGCTATGAGTCTCACTACACACAGTAATACCACCCAGACAGGAAATGTAAATCTCCTTCATGTCATGTCATACTGTTTGCTGAGCTAAATATGTATTGCATATTTTGACAAGTTATCCTGGACAAGGGATGTCTCGCTGAAGTTTGGTGGATGTGACTTTTAACTATCCATAAGGTATTAGGGAACTCTGTGTTATTATGCGTTACAGATGTCACATTTAAAATGTGTGAGGTGTCAGGCTATATAGCAGAATAAGCACTGTGACATGATGAACAAACACCTCATCTTGCCGTTTTTATTTTTTCCAAATATTCTAATGCAGGTCAACACTACTCTGTAAAAATGCCATTTGGTGCAGTGAATCCTTAAAGTACTACAGCTCCATAAGGCTGTCAGACAAATGTTATTTTAATAATAAAAATGAAATGTTTATTAACCCATTAGTGCTAATCATACTGTACCATATGCATATTGTATTAGGGACAAACTTATTAAATAAAATGATAATACACTACTCCAAATATGACACTAATGTCAAAATACTATACAATAGAATTACCTTTATTTAATTACTTACAGTATACACATTTATTAGTAATTTTGTATTACAAATGAGAATTTCTCAAAGGGAAACTTCAACCAAGTTCTGTAGATATTTACCTGTAAATCAAAAAGCAAAGACAACAGTTGGTCTTAACCTTGATTGATATTAAGAACAACAGCAAAAAGGGCAGCAAGATTACGTAGTAATACTACAAGGCTTTAGTTTATATATGGTCTGTGATCACATATAATCTCACGTCAATTGCAAAAACAAAAGGCAGACTGTAGTGTAGATACAATTTTGCAGAGTATGTAAAGTAGAATTAGACCCGAGTTTTAATGCAGAATTTGAACATGCTGACTGACTTGCAAGATCTAATATGGGCTTGGAGGTCATTCCACTACTTTGGAGCAATTCCAAAGGATGTTTTGTAGTCTGAAGTCCTGAAGGGTGAGCAGCAGTATTTTAAATTAGATTGTATAATCCACAGAGTAATTGTAAGGAAATTAAAAGAGGATATACAGTACATGCTCATGCAGTTTTAGTGAAAATTTAGCAGCTAAACTGAGTATTTTGAAAAAAAGTTTGGGATTTGTGAGTGCAATAGCTAACACTGCAATACAATAATCAAGCCTGTAAAAGAAAAAAAATATGCACCCTTTTTTGCATTGGGTTGGGAGATGTATGGATGGTGTGGTGCCATGGGGGTAGTTGACACCGCATTGGGTGTGGTCAGGCTCTCATTCTCCTCTGTCACACCCCTTTATAAGCTCTTTTGGGTTCCTTTTCTTTATCTTACACACACTCTCCTCCATGTGTGGTGATCACACTGACCCTCTCATCGGGGTAACAGGATACATGACTCCATATTGCATTACTTCTGGGCCCTTTACTTTCAGAGTCTCAAGTACACCAAGATCATCCTGTTGTCATCACTGCTAGGAATCTCCTGCTCCCAGACACCAAAACGGAGCCTCCTGCTCCTACTCTGTCAGTGCACCTCACTGTGCCCAGCCACCACTGCACTATCTCCCAGAGCATGCAACTAGATAGACCCCACTCACTTCCCCAATACCAATGTATTGCCAGGTGGTGGGTCCCTCTACCACACAACCCACTCTGGTCCAAACACACACACTAACTCACTCAAACAGCGGACACAGCAGTCCTACTCTCACACCCTAGCAGGATACTGTCCCTTTAAATCGATGATCTCATAAATCTCCGTTTCTTCTGTCAGATTCCTCGCAACCTGACATTGTCACTCTTTTCCTCGCAGGCTATTCCTTTCACAATCCCCTCCAGAATTGTCGTTCTTATCCACCCCCTCACGGGGTTAGTACAGCAGCTAGTCATTCTTTGTTCACTCATACGCAGCACTGCAGCGAAAGCAAGACTGAGGTCCTGCCTGCTCTTCCCCCCTTTAAACCACTTCTACACCTGCCATTCATTCACTTATTTATGTCAGGTGTGGTTTTCATGGCAATGCGTCTCCTTTAATCCGGGGCTCCTCCCTCCCACACCAGACACTCCCTGCACTGTACCACAATGGGTATAAGCAATGTTATGAAAATGAAACAGACATCTTTACAACATTTCAAATATAAATCTCAGATAAGTGGTGGATCAAGCATGACACTAAAATTCCTGACCTTATTTAATATGATGTAATACTTCTTTAAATACACTTAAATGAATATGAATATGGAATCATGTAAATAAATGTAATTTACCGGGTATTTATTTGGAATTTGGTAATAAAAAATTGAAAACAACATTTCTTAATATCATCAACAATAGTAATTTAGGAATATAAATATATTTATATACAGAAGCTGGTAGTAGTACTGTAGAGGAAAGTAAGGTAAAATAAGGTACACAACAATATCTCACCTTCAAAAAACATTTTCTGTGTTCAAAATGATTCACACTATTGTATAAAACTGTTGTGCATCACCATTTGTAGGGATATTTGTAAAAAAAAAAATATTCAAATTTATCAGATATCTACAACACATTGTATGGAATGAACTGGGTTTAAAAAGCCAGTAATAGTGAGGCATGGTGGTGTTTGTAATGCTGCGGCACTTGTCCTAGTATGGCGCATGGGACCATACTGCATTTTAAATGGCTGCATCTGTAAAATGCATTGAATAGCCAGTGGCTCCCTACATGTTGATGAAATCCATGCCTTGTACACTGAATTTTCTCCCCTGATCAAGGGCCCTATTAGCACAGATGTTGGGTGATCACCACAAAGTTCAGGGGTGACATGTGGGGTTGCAAGGCAGGTTTGACTGTGCCTGTGACCAAAAGGAAGGCTGTGGAACAAAGTGAGAACGCACAATATATCAATACATCTGTCTGTCTACATACAGTCAGCTGATCAATGGGTTCTGAGGAGTTAGCTCTGCCCACATTATCAGGACACTTACACCTTCCCTGGGAATCATGAGCCTATAAAGCTCAAGTTAGAGAACTCAGGAGAAGGAAGGATTGCAAGAGAAATTGCAGTAGTCGGACCCAAGAGAGGATTAAACTGGGAGACCATGGACTGAGATCAGAGAAGGAAAGCCCCAGCATTATCTTCCTCCCACTCTATGCAAAACTGGCCTTAGAGACAAATGGGATAGTGGGGGAACACAAGGGACACATTGTTCAGGATTGTTCAGGAGGATGCCTGGAACTTCATTGTTTCTTTCCTGTGGTGTTAGGAAGCCACTGGATTTCTGACCAGAGCTTGTTCTATCGCACGGCAATACTAGACTCTTTGTTTGAGACATTTAGTTCTCCTAACTGGAGTTCTTGGACTGCTCTATGAGTAAGTTGTGTCAGGAGTTCTGTGCATTGGGTCAGCAATCATAGGAATTACTGTGTTATGGAGTTAACCCTTTTGTGTTCCCCTTGACATCTGCTGTATCAGATCATGCTTAGTGTGTCCCAACAATATTCATACATATCTAAAATATATATTATATTATAATATTTTATTGTGGAGTTACACGATTGAAGGGAACTGAAACATATGTTTAATTTATTAAATTAATGCTTTCCTATGATAGAGTTTAAAAAGAAAAAAATATTTAAAATAATTTAATCTGTGATATTATTGGAGGTAGTCTATTGTAGTTTCACATCAGCAATACAGAGATAGACCAATTAATTTTTAACATTGATAGAGCCATGAGATCATCAACAGTAGTTTGAAGATGTGTCAGTAAATGATACATGAATTACATATAAAGTATAGTAATATATCATAAGGATTGATTGATGTATCAGAGGAGAACAAGGTTGAGTATGGTAGATCTAGTGGATAGAGTAAGCAACCATGACAAATACCCCTAAAAAAGCAAACTGGATAGAATACTTGTTGCGTGTGTAGCGGCAATGCTTGTTAATAAGACAGAATTAAGTGTTGCTGTGCTTTCTTAAATGAGGCCCCATCTCTCTCTTCATCTCTGTGGTGCAGCCACAGAGAAACTATTCATGCAGGCTGATTTAAAGATGTTTTCTTTTGATAAGGGACAGCTCCCAAATGGGGATGCACTTAGCTAAGCCTGGCTATCATGATCAATGGTCATTCATTGGCGCCTATCTGTCTAGGGAGTGCCAGATGGACATCTGGACTGCATTCCTAAGTGTCAGGAGTAAGTGACTCATATCTCACCTTGATCAACCAATCAGGGACTGGTAGGGCCGAGTATCCCACGTGGGACTCTGATGCCCATGGAACTTTCAGCCAATGAATGAGCTGAAGTTCCTCAAGGTAAAAACAGGCAACAGAGAGCCTGGAGAAGGAGAACTATTCAGACTATTCTAAGGAGAATTCAAAGGAGAATTCCAGGGGTGCGAGACAATTCCAGGGCAGGACGGCCCAGGAGCAGGAAGGCTCCCAAGGGCAGGACATTCTCGCAGCGCGCCTCCTGACCATCATGAGACTCAGCCCGGACAACCACGGAACGGCCATTGTGTCCGAGTGCCAGAACTTTTCTTTGTTCTAAGAGTCTAGAGCGGAGGTTGCCACGAGTAACCAGAGGATCCACCCGAATTTAGCATCAGCAGCAAGCCTCGTGAACAGGTTGGAACTGTGGACAGCTGAATCACTATTCAGAACTAGCGCTTCATCAGGAAATAACCGGTCCTCTTCCTGACCTCAGTCATCTTTTCTCCTGAGCACAACTTTGCTAATTAAAGCCAACACTAACTAGCGAGTCTTCAGAGAGCATCAGCAGCGCACCGTCGCAAGCCGCACACCACAGCCTGGCACCGAGCCAGAGAGCGCGGACTGGACAGCAACAGCCTGCAACTGTTTCTTTGTGCCCGCAGGAGATCTGAATCCCCAGAAATTGGATGAGTATTCAACTTCAATGCATTACAGCTCGAGAATTCAATTGTTATCCCAACCAGTTGATATCAATTTAATTCTTAAGGGTTATGTATTTGTTTTGAGTATCCAATGTAGAAGTTATAACCAAGTGCATTTTCGAAACGGTCTAAATGAATGATATACTGAACGTATGTCTTCTTGATATGTGTAACTCTTTGTAACTGAATGAATATATACCTTTTGTATTCTGATAACCCTCACGATAATATCTGTTAGGTTTATATGCACATTTTATGTATTAATAAATGTATCCTCGTGTATTAGTACCCGTGTGTGTGTGCGTTGTTTGAGTTATATCGCATGGTTGGATTCTAAGGCCATCAGAAGAATCATTTTGTGATTTACGGCTACAATTAATAATTGTCCCCGTAAATGCCCAAACCCTACAAAACTGGTGCCTCATGAGAGCACACTACACGTGTTAACACCTTTGCTGAAGGGACGGTATATAAAATTGTAACCATATTAACGAATCCCAAGACCACATACTGTACCCTAGAACCAACCATATTCCTACTCAAGCCAACCAGAAGGCTTTTAGAATCAAATGAAAGAATGACACAAGGGAAAGCATTTCTTATATTCGTTTGTGTAATATGGAGGAGACAAAGAGGGAAGGCATACCTTAATAATAGCTGTCTGATTATAATGTGCTGATTTAGCTATATAGGTCTCAAGTTCATGTGATATCACTTTAGCACACATCTTGGGATCCGAAGACATCAGTAAGACAGAATGATAGGTCATACAGAGTGAAGGATCTTTTTCTTCAATAACACAGATATAATGATAGTTATAGCATTACTACAAAATGAACTGTGTCATTTCAAGCAGAAGGAGACCTAATTGGGGTCGAAAAGTCAAATACGATTATGGAGTAATGTTACCAACGCCAAGTAATTTACCCTTTGTCTTCTCTCGCACAACCGTTTTAGCTGACACAAGGATAAACTGTAGGTACCTGCAGTAAATCTACCATTCTTTGCCACAAAAGACAAGGGGAATGAAGGTGATAGAGATACATCCCGCAATCTCCCTGTTGCTTCTGAATGTCTAAACAGTGAGTAATGTGACAATACCGTGCCTATCTAATATAATGACTTTCAGAATAAGTGTTCAGCAGCATATAAAAACACCTCTTTGTATATTGGCATGGTTATTCAATAACAGCAAAGGAAATATCCTAGAATTGTGTACCATAGTAAAAATTTTGGAAGTGTCTATTAAAAAACAAAAGCAATTTAAAGGCAACATATCTCTAACACATACAGAACAGATATACAGTAGATTCTCCATGCCTTAGGTACTGAAGACCAATCATTTATCTTTTCAAAATCTGATCTCTCAAATATTCAAGCCAGCATTTATATCTTCATATATTCAAATATGCCACTTAATCAATTTCTGACTTCATAATAGATTTTTAAAAAATCCTAGTTGAATTAAAGCAAGTGAATTCCTAGTGAAATCAAAGTACTCTTTGTTTTTTTTATTTTTGCAGGAGAGAAAGCTCCCACTTAGTAATATGTATTATAAACTTAAAAATATCCTTATTTATACTCCTGTATAATTGAAATATCTATGTTTTGTCTAGGACAGGAAATGTAAAACATGTGTACTTGGTATAAGAAACCTTAGATTGTGTATCAAAGATCAACCACACCATTTATCAAAATAAATCTTTGCAAAATCTAAAAATAAAAATTTGAAATACATACAGTACCTTAACCAGAAGAACTGTAACAGGGTAATGATAAACATAGATAATTACCATCTTAATCAAAACCTTGATTTAACCTAATAACACTGTAATTAAAATCTTGATGTAACCTACAGTATACAACTAATGTTCAGTCATAATGAGTACAGAAACAGAAAAGGTGTCTATTTGTACCCACAGTTATAACAAATACATGCTGCACAGGATATTAGTTTTCTTGAAAAACTGTGCTGTTGTTTCATATGATCTGATAAAGTGAACCCCTCACATGAAGTCTGATGAAAGCCTGTTTTGTTTGCCAAACAAATTCTATTTTGTAACATGAAATACTTAGATCATCAAAGAGTACAAATATCATAACCTCCCTTAGTGTTTTTTTTTTATTTCTGGTTTAAAAGTAAGTCTCATCTGGGCCATACTTCAATGTATTAGTCTATTTAAAAATAAAATCATCATAAATTCCTCATCAGAGAAAAATCACTTTTTAAAAATTAATTAATTTTTAAACCCTAAAGAGGGTTCAGAGACCAGGGAATACGCACATGATTGCCTACACTTCATGAGAGGAATCTGATAATATCCCACAAGATTTCATCTGCAACCTGGTGCAAAGGATGTATCACAAATACACAGTTTGTATTATTTTGAATCAACCGATGTCTATTCAGCAAAATGTAAAGGTTTCTGATACAGAAAAGATATTAAAGTTAAAAGTGACATGTTTCTTTGGGCACTCAGAATATGATCAATACACCTACTGTACAAATTACTTGAATTTCTTAAAGCACTTTCTGATTAAGGGTGGAGTAGGGAGCTACATCAGCATGTGGGGCCACAACAACAAAGACAAAGTAGAGATTAATTTCACTCTCAAGTACAAAGAAGAAAAAGAATGCCTTGCTGTTGATCTTTAGTTGCAAGGAACAATTTACAGCTGAACAAAGGTTTAAAGCATAACATTGTGTTTTATTTTCTTTCCTTGCACTTTTCAGTGTGGAATTAACCACCGTCAACCAACTCTTACTTCTAACTTTTTATTGATACATTATTTATTAGCCACAGTCCTTTTTAAATTTGTGATGAAAAGTAAATTACTTTTGAACAGGTAGCATAATCTTTTAAAACATGTAAGTAATTATTATAGCTGTAAACTCCAGAAAAATGTTGTTACATTTCAGTATCTCCCCAAAACTTATTAATCAAAGGCCCCAACTCCAGCAAACCCAGTTCTTTCTTGTTGATTCTTAATCTGAGGTTGACTTTCCAATTTTAACAGTATGCAAACACGGTTGTGTTAAATAAATTCATTTAATGATGTTTTCACATTTTATGTATGCTTGGACTAATTCAGGCAACAGGGCAAAACACATTCTTCTGCTTTTAAATTTTTCTTTGCCTTTTTCTGTGTCTTTGTGAAATACTTTAGAAGTCCAAATAAATGGTCATCCTATATGTATTATAACCAGTCATGATTAATATATAATTAAATACATACTAAATAGGATACCAGTGTGTAATACCGATTTATGTAATAAAATTGAAACATAACAGCTTTTCCTCCCAGTTTTATAAGGTTATTGTTACACCCCGGCAGGTCAGAGCTCTCAGCCCTCAGTCTCCTCAGAGACAGGGTACTGTACATTTGCATGTGGAGCTTAACATTGTCCAATTCTATATGCACCGAACTCAGAAGGCTGTCCCAACCACCTGCCATTGTTAACATCGATTAACACTGTATTTAATACCCAGAGAGCCACTGCATGGTGTTTGGTTATTGAGCTGCTCTCAGCAGATGCTCTATCCTGACCTGAGTGTTTTGTTTTACAATCCCACCTTGTCCTGCTGCTGGAAGTCTTCTTCAGTTTTCAGTCACCTACTGTACCTGCACAGCTCCAGCTGTGTCTGTCTGTTCCTTCCTGAGAAGCTTCTGAGCCTTTTGTCAGTTCCTGAGGCTTGGGGTCTTTCTGTCAGATCACATATCTGCAGTTGCGTCAAGCTCTTTTGTACTTTATTTTCTACTGAGCCATACATACAGATGCAGCCATTCAAAATGTGCGGTAAAAACCTGCGGTACAGTAACCTACCCGCAGGGCACCGGAGGGCACCGCGGTAAGTGATTGGCTGGCCAAAATGACCGACAGGGGCACTCGTGGTGCATTGGTTGGTAGTGAAAAGATTTAATCATTTAATGTCTTTACTGTGCACATTTTAGTCTGCTTAGTTTGGAATATTTATATGGAATTTTACCACTAAAGGGAAATTTTAGTAGCTGAGCATAAAAAGAAGAGGAGCATAACGCATCTGAAGGTCATAAACGATATTAATTTAGGAACATAAATATTACTGTATGTACATAAACTGTACTGTGTATGGCTGGTCTTGATAGTTTAAAGAAAAAATACACACCAGTCTTCCATTTCTCCCTAAACATTTTAAGCATGAAAGTTTTATGAAACGGTACCCAAATATGTGATTGCTGTATAGAATGAATTTTAATTTTTAAAAATTATTTAACACGGAAATTAAGCTATTTACATCTTCCGCCTGAGAACAGTCACCCGTTGCTACCCAATGCAGAAACACAGCCACTAACTAGCAAAGAGAGGACATTAGCTAGCCAATATGATAAAGAAATAACTGATTATTTTGTTTATTTCTTTTGCACATTTATTTTAACATTTCCATCAATTGTACAAGCACTTGGAAACTGTCCAATCCCTAGTTCATCAGGCATTTTCTTTTACGCTGCGGGCATTCTCCTGGTCTGTGTCTTCTAGGATATAATGCCAGCGATCTCTTGTTTTTATGTCCACTATAACAGACAATCTCCTTTGCTTTTAACCGAGCGTTTAATAATTTCCTAAAATGAAAATGATTTACTTTATTTCCCTCACGAAATCAATAAAAGTATCTATCATCTGTCTAAACTATGGGACAGAATTCTGGGGTCTCCCATAGCAGAGATTATGGTAGGGCTTCAGAATGGTGATTGGCTGACACCATCTGACACCCCTCTGATTGGAGAAAAAAGTCATGCTGGTTTGCCATACATACAGCACTGTACCAGGAAGAGGATTTCTTTCTGTTCGAAACGTGTATTTTAAAAGTTTAAGAAGTAAAAACCTTACAGCGTACACAGATTTCGTTATCTTTGTCTTATGCATAATAATGTTCACCGCTCTGTCTAGCAAATTAATAATAAACTTTATTTTATGTAGTGTTTTTAACGAATAAGTAATTAGATTGCTCATAAACCTAATCACTTGCTTTTTCTTTTTATTTAGGCTCAGATTTCAACTATAGATCGTATTATTAATAACCAATAATGACAACCAACCAACAAAAACAACCATATAAACATAATACCAACCAAAAACATAGATATTGACCACAATACAAAATCAAATATATCAAACCATTATACTCTCGCAAATTCCTCCAATTATCATAATCCCGCCCCTTTTGCAAAACCAAACCCTCCTCCCATCCCAGTTTATCCTCTTTATCATCCTCAAAATCTACCTCGATTTTCAACTTAAAGCATTACTGCTTACTGGGTTTTTGAGGGGGGGGGTGTCTTTCGCTGGAAATCTCGCCTGATTCCACTGTACTCAACCCCCTCTCTGCCGGAGTGCTGGCTGTGACGAATTAAACCGGTTTCACAGGTATTTTCAAAGTAGGAAGTATAGTGTTAAGTGGTAGCTGGGCTCCTCAATGGAATCGCTTTAACATGCTAATGCATTGGTTTAACAGTCTGGGAGTGGCAAGCTTCCAATGTCAACTCGACTCGATTGGAAGACTGTATTTTGAATGTATTTTAGCCCTAAATGAATTAATAGCAAACATGGTTTACATAAAATATATTTTTCCAAGAAAGTTTATAATAATACGATCTATATTTGAAATCTGAGCCTAAATATAAAGGAAAAGCATTTTCAGAGAGCAATCACGCTGTGTTTATGTAGAAAAAGCGATTAGGTTTATGAGCAATCTAATTACCTATTTGCTTAAAACGCTATATCAAATAAAGTTTATTTAGAGATGAATGATCAGTGTCGCAGTTTAAATAATTTTCGTAGGAGGGCTTGGACAGATTTCAAGTGCATTTTTGCAATTTACGTTGCATTGTCCAATGTGCTGTTGTAATAGTTTAGAATACAGTTAGTCTAAACTTTATCAGCTTTACTTATGGGTTGCAATTTAGAAAAAGTCAAAAACCGCACTCAAAATGCAATTTAGAGCTTTCTGGCAAGAGGAGACACCCAAATTATAATGTAACATGCCACTGTTTGTGCATGAACAAAGTTATACTGCAATTTTCCTTAGATACGCGATTAAAAAAAATAAATTTTTTGAATCCCCGGTGGAACACACTCCATAAGAATCAGCGCTTTTATACAGTATATCGCCTTTAATCACATATATTTAAACACGCGTTTACGATTTAAATCAAAACGCGATTCAAATCAATATAAATGTTTATTTTGTAACGCATAGGTGACTATTCATTGTTATTAAAAAGACTTACATTCGATCATGTTGTGATATTTAGAAATAAAAATGTGTTTGGTGCGAGTGAGGTTTTATTTAATCTCTGACCAAGGGAAACGTTTCATTTTTTCAAAAAAATGTTTGTTAAAAAATAAAGTCATAGTTCCATGTGATTCAATCACAGACCATGTGATATGGGAGTCAGGAAACTAACACACAGCGCCACCAGATTTGATAATGCTATAAAAACGCTATAAAATAATGTGACTAGGCACAGAACAAGTTTACAGCACAGTACAATAATAAATGCTGACCATGACTTTAGAAGCATAAATTACCTTACACTCAATTTAAACACAAGCTGTCTTTAAGCTGGTTCATACAGAAATGTAGAGATCCAGGCTCAGAACACACAGCTTTATTAGCGAATACATATGCAGGACAACTAGAGAAGACGTTTTACAGAGAATGGATTTTTCGAAACATCCCATCAGTGACATCACTGAAGTCAACTCCTAGGTACTGTAACTGTCGTGTGGATAGTTTCACAAGAATTAGACAAAGGTTTAAGCATCGCTTGTTCTAGATAAAACTGCAAAAAAAAAACAACAACCCATAATGTACTTCTTTGCAGCTCTGCTTGCCCAAATCATATATTCACAATGTGAAATCTAGAAAATAATATTATGTGACCAAAATCCGCAATATGGAAACAGAACCTGTGTAATTATTGATAGATGATGTACTCGTAACATTTTTATAAGACGAACTACAACATTTAAAAAATGATTTGTATGTACTTGATATCTCTAATCAATCCACGCCGACATTGTTAAAAGCAGAGTCCCAGTACAAAACGAAACTAAAACGCATATCATTTCGCACTTCTTATTAGTTGCTCAAAAGTAATTTGACCGTATGAAATGCATAATATAAACCTAGAAACATATACATGAGCAGTATTTACGCACTGTAGTATCGGTGTTAAGACATACCTCTCAAATACTGTAAATCAAGTTAAAAATATCTCAAGACCGATTCTGGTTATAATGAAACCATGTTTCGTGTATGTTTTCTTTAAAGAAAGTCCGTTGCTCATAAAATCAATCTCTTTTATGAGCATGTGAAAGGCATGGTGAATCGATTCTCAAAAATTACTGTACTTTGCATGATTGGAAACAAATGCGTGATTGCGAAATGCTGTGGTGTTACTTTTACTAAGACGGTCAATGAAAAAAAGAAAGTTGACCAGGGAAATACTTTGAGTTTACACTTACAGCTTGTCCAAGGTCATTCATTATTAATACTATTAGTAATATCTTCGTTAAAGACTTTGATGGCCACAGCTCAAACATGAGAGGTTGAGCTTTATTAGCTCCACCTTGCGGAAATTCCGGATACTATTATTTTGCTTGTCGTATTATAGGAGAATTTACGGTAACTAGCGGTATTTACCGGTAACTCGCGGTATTTACCGGTAACTTGCGGTAGACTGCGTACAGCGTACCGGAAAATAATATGGTATCGCCCGAGCATTTTGAATGGCTGCATCTGTATGGATCCCTTTGTTCCTCACAACGCTGCCTGCTATTTGGCATCTGGCCACAGAATAGCGATTATAGCATGGTTTAGTACAGAGAAGAGCCACAATTATGTGTAATAAATTTCAGTAGACACGAGTTTTTATTATTTTATTAAGTTAATTGCTTAAATTAAAACAGGAAAAATCTATTCTTGTCCTTGCAATTTACATGGTGTTTGTATTTTCATTTCAAAAGATCTTTGAAATACATAGTTAAACAATTCATCTTACTTTGTGGTCAAAGTAAATTGTTATAAATTACTTATAAATGTTTGTTTTAAGATCAATGCCTAAATTCCGCTGTAACGTGTCTCTCCAAGGCCAAGATTGTTCACCCATAATTGAATAAAAAAGACATTAATTGACTTTAAAAAACTAAATACATGTATAAAAATGAGAATCTAATTTTTGTAGAAACAACATGAAAACATTGCTAGAAACATTTAAGGAAAGAAAATGCAAACTTTTTATATGAACGGTATTCAGCTGTTTTGTTTTCTTTTTATTCCACATGAACTAGACATACAGAAACTTTTCTTTTGCAAATACCACAGCAGGACATCATTTTAAAAATAGTTCAAACTAAAAAAGAGTTTAAGCACTCTGTGTGATTCACACTAGAATTCGCAATTCCCACATTCCCACTCCCACTCAAACCTACACAAAGTTTTATCAGTGAGTTGAAGATGGCAGATTAATTTAAGGTAAGGTAACTACTTTTTCATAGTTTATTTTAATACTAAAATTTGTCAACAACATTGCTATATTTCTTCTTGGTGATATTATTTTTGTGTTGATCTCCTTACAATACACATTCAGAAAAGCATAGTGTCAATATTTAATACCTGAAGTGTACTGTGATGTCTGATTTGAATTGATTATTTGCAATTTACCTAGTAATACAACACATTTTAACATCAAATATCAAGCTCATGTTTTGGGCATGAGCTCATGTTCTGATCTAGCTCATGTCCTTTCCTAAAAGGACATACAAGAAAAAATATTCAAAATATAGTTTATACTGTATACAGTATATCCTGTATAATTATGTATTCAGTACATTAGATTGTCGAATATAGCTCATTGTTGTAATCTTTAACGTTTAGCTTATTTTTACTTGTGTATATGCCTGATAATTAGCCCATGAACCTGTGATTAGCGTAACATTGTATTCATTGTTTATGTTGCTCAGAGACAAAAAAAATGCCAGTTAAGCTGTATTATAAAGTGTGTATAAAGCCAATAAAATAAGCAATGGTACTTCACAGGATTGAGAACCAAGAAAAAGATAAAACCTCGAGTGGGTAACAAAGATTTACTTGTTGCTATTAGCATGCTTCAAGTCAGCATGTGACAGAAATTGCTCATTGATCGAGGCTCTGTTTTTGAAAAATCAGCTTAGTCTAAAGAAACAAACTCTGTATGAGATATAACACATCTGGGACCGCAGACCAACCCTAGATGTCACAATGAACTGCTGTAATCTATCTTCATATTACTCATATAATTCATTTTGGAACTGCTACTGCATCATAGTGGCAACAGCTCAAACATCCACAAAACAGCAGAATAACCACAGTACACCATCTGGAAGAACACATTTGAATGCATTAGAGATAATTCAATGGAAATGCCTTGATGACTGCACATCAAAATGGTCATCGTCTGTTGACCAAGCAGCATCTGAAGTGGCAGTAAAGTGAGTGTCGGAGTGCTCTCTTTGGGTACACTTTGCCTTTGACAAACCAGGTGGAAAATATTTGTAGTTAGAAAATATATAAAGATGTGTAACTCTGTTATGCTGTTCTTGGCAATCATTGAGAAAACAGAGGTGTATTAATCTTCGTTATGACAACTTAATTACACACAGGTATTAAAAATATAATTAATTTTTATTAGGGGGGCCAGAGCCTATCTACTGTAGGTGCATGGCGAGGTACACCTTAGTTGGGATCCCAGTCCAAAGCAAGACACACACAGACACACTCACATTCAAATCAGGGCAGATTTTTCAGAGCTACATTACATAACCTGCCAGTATGCTATTGAACTGTGGGAGGAATCAGGAATACCCGGAGTAAACCCACGCAAACATGGGGAGAACAAACTACACAGATGGCACCCCAGGTCCCAATTTGAACACGGGGCCCCAGTGATGTGAAACAACAATGCTAACCACTGCACAACCGTGACACCCACGTTTTAACACACACAACACAAAGTAATTAACTTTGTCACAGATCCCTTAATTAATGAAATTACAGAATATTTAAACTGACATGTTTTAGAGAGGAAAGCAAACTGACTTAGATTATATATCTTTGTCCTGTACCATGTAAATTCAGGCATACTGCAAACCTATAATAAAAGTTTGCAGTTTTTGTATTTCTTAACTATATTCTCATAAACATCACCCCCCCTCCTTTGGGACACATTACCTTTTCATTCCTTAATGAGACTTAACAAGTGCAGTGTAACAGGATCCTGTTCCTGTTAGATTGCACTGCATGTGCATGAATTTTTGTTGAGGAAATAACCTTGATCTCTTCCTTTAGTGTTCTTCAGGCACTGGATTGTGTCAATCTTCTTGAATGTCTAACATCAATATTGATTTGATTACATATGTGAATGTTTTGTACATAGTAAACTATTTTGAACCTAACAGTCCATTGCTAAATGCAATAACAGTATTGCAGTACACTACATTCAGTATCATCTCATTTTCTAACAACAAAATAATAGTAATAATAATTGCTTACACTTATACAGTATAGCGCTTTTCCGGACACTCTCGGACACTACGCTTTACAGGTAATGGGGACTCTCCTCCACCACCACCAATGTGCAGCATGCAGCCATAGTGCACCAGAGCACTCACCAAACATCAGCTATCGGTGGGGAAGAGAGAAGCCAATTCATGAATGGGGATTATTAGGAAGCCATGATTGGTAAGGGGCAATGGGAAATTTGGTCAGGATGCCACACAATGTCTGTTTTTTTTTGTGCTGTCCTTTGACAAAACAAGGCTCACCAGATAATGTGAATCGAAACCTGTTTTTCTAGCTTTTAAAGTCGTGCGATGTGTAAGCGGGAACACATCATTATATCTTACATATGAAAAATACATAATATAGCTCCCAAACAAACGCAAACGTGTTTTTAATAAGATGCTTTTAGTTGTTCATAATCCGACGATTTCAGGAAGACTACTGGAGGTCTGGCTTTTTTTCTGGAAAACCATAACTCTGGTATTGTCCAGATTGACTGTCAGCGCTCAGGTCTGACAGTGCTGCTCCAGCAGTGGCAGGTTCTGCTGCAGCCTCTGTTTGTGTAGAAATTATGGAACGCTCTGTTAAAAGCAAGGGAGTTTTTATGTCCGTTGCAGTGTTTTTGCAACATGAATATAATTATATCGTTATTAATTTCTTTAGATACGCGATTCCATATTATATTCCCTTTTAATCAAATTCTAAAAGTATGCTTGTTGACTCTGGTATCACGTTAGTTAAAGACTTCGATGCTTAAAATGTTTAGGGAGAAATGGAATACTGGTGTGTATGTTTTCTTTAAAGTACCAAGACCAGCCATATACTGTATGTTTATGTTCCAAAATTAATATCGTTTATGGCCTTCACACGCGTTGCAGTATGCTCCTATTCTTTTTATGCTCAGCTACTAAGATTTCCCTTCAGTGGTAAAATTCCATATAAATATTCAATACTTAGACGGGCACAGTAAAGACGTTTACTGTAAATCTTTCTACGACAGACCAACGGACCACGAGTGCCCCTGTCGGTCAACCAATCACGTACTGCAGCACCGCGCGTCATCGTGCGTCACAATGCGCGCTGCCGTAGCCAATTACCTCCGGTACGTGTGTGTACCACGCACTTTGAATGGCTGCATCTGTATGTCTGCTGGCAAGTAGATGTCTATATTACCTTAAATGCTGAAAAATTAAGAATGATACATCTCCCTCAGGTAAGAGTCCTTTAAAAAGCTTAATCAAAATGCTCTGTTCCTAGATTCATAGCAAAAAAGGTCAAGATTAGGTATATACAGAGTATGTTTCCTTATAATTAATTAAATAATTAATCACAAGATGGCTGCGTAGGTAAAGAACTTTCACTCTTGAAATTAAAAGCTTGTGAAAAGATCATATTCACATTTTACAAGTTAAAAAACACAGTCAAATTGTGTCATTCAGGCACTTCATTATCAGACTTGAGAAAAAAATGACAAGTTAGGTTAGAATTTAATGATCTTCACAATGAAAGTGTTAATTAATAAATAATAAAACAGAGATACCATCTCACTAAAGGTATCTTCTCCACACCATAATTTAAGAATTTCACTGATTAAACGCTGTGGCACATCTTTAGAGAACACCTCATCATACATTATTAAGAAAAATATAAAAAAACATTATATATTCTTTGCAAAAAATAGCATATTCTTTACTCATAGGTAATTGGTGTAATAAGGTGTACACTGCAATGGAGAGTAAGTTAAGTGAGTAAACTTGAGATATTATGTGTTAATTAGGTATATTCAATTAAAGGTATACTAAGTGCAAGTACTGTATACAAGAAGTCAATTTTGACTATATACTACAGTATATGACTACTGAATGTTCTAGTTAACACACCACATACAACTTACTCAAAAGTTTCAACTCTTGTCCATTCAGTTATTGAGAATATGTGATTTAGCAAATTAAAATACAGTTGTAACCTTATTTTAATTTTGATGTTTTAACAAAACCTCTAAACATAATTATTGCTGGAGCCTTAACATAACAGTCTTCTAATTGCTTTCTTAGACTTTGTCTTCAATTCAATTAGAATCTAAAAGTGACTAATCTTGTCCTCCAAGAATCCAAAACATCTCCTGTTCCTAGTTTCCATTTTTTAACTATATTATTGATCACATGTATGGATGTCTACTAAACTTGAAGTATTACACACCCCTGTGCTTTAAAGTCTAGCAGCCTAAGGTTACATATTCAATAAAACAAGATCTCCAGACTGCTTTTTATGTACTAGTAGAAATATACAGTAGATTCAATAGCATTTTGGTATTAATGCTTTCTTTGTGATGCTTTTAGAAAATTGTGTTACAAGGCGTAAGACAAGGCATCGCATCACATGCTGTACATCTAACATGTCGCTTTTTCTATGCAGAGAGAAGACAGGATAAAGAACACAGAACAGAGAGAGCAAAGGAGAAAAACTGTGTGAAAGAAACATCCTTCAGTGGACCAAGAGAACAGAATATGTCCAGGTAAATTGATTATTAAGAGGAACAGACTCTAGACCTTAAGTAAGGGACTTGTTGTTACTGTATTTACTTTTGGGAAAACTGATTCTCTATTTATGATATCCTTCAGGCTTAAAAAATATCTCAGTGTTTGATGATGCTTTATTTGTAAATGTCAAGATCACACACAATCAGAATCCAACCTCCTGCAAAAGACCCCACATTTTTCCCAATCAGACTCCAGCCCTTTCCAATTCCAAGAAACGCCATAGTACCAATTAATCAACCAACCAGATCTTCGTTCCATCACCAACCCCTCCACTTCCTGGACTACTAGAACTCTCATCACCTAGACCTTGAAGCTCAGTATTGGTTTTCACCTAGTGGAGCTCACCTTTTCATCCCCAAGACTACCTCGCATTTTCCCAGCTCCTGAACCTTTGGCTTCCTGACCTTTGAACCTGTCTCTGACCTTGACCTTTGATCTTCGATTCAGATAAGTACACTAGGATTCTCCTTTGTTCTTCTCACGGCCTTTGTTTTTTCGATCAGCTAATGCACAAGGTCCTAATATCCATCTGGCTAGTAGTGTAACAGTATTAGAAAAATTATTTCCTGCTCTCCCCTTGAGAAAGCCAAAAAAACATTGTGTGTGTATTGCAAGTAAATCTCTTTGTCCTTTTTTGGTTTGAAACGTAGTTATTTTTTTTTACCACACTATACCAGAGAAGCAAAGAAAAAATGTCTTGTGTGGTTGTTAGATTTAATTGTTAATTTTTTTTATTTATTAAAGTTGGGTAAAAATATCTATATTTAAGATCTTTTTTTACATATAATAGCCAGGTATTGCAATATATAACTCATTGAGTGCTTTAAGCTGCGGTATCATTTAACTCATTACATAGAGGAGATCACTCAAATGATTAAAATGTTCACCAAGGCTCTAACATACACTGCCCCATATTAACAAAGTAATTACATTTCCTTAAACAAAATCTGCTTCTATGTTCCTTTGACTTTAATTAGTGTAATTGATAACCGTTATATAGCTCTGCGCCATTTTAATCATGTAGACATCTTTTGCTGTCAAAAGAGAAAATTAAAATCAGCTAGGAGGTCTATTATTTGCTATGGTAGCTGGTGAGAAAATTAAAACTGGGACAGTAATTAATGACTGAAGTATTCGATTTGAGACAAAATAATCTCATAGTTTGAAATAAAGAGACAAATAACCAAGCATTTGAAATAAAAGACAAACATTCTAAATCCATTGCTTTCCTTGTTTTACTTACACTCCTTAAATGGAAAAAGCCATATTTTTCAATAAAACATTGTTAAAACAATTATTTAAGACTTAACAAAATGCAACAGTAGCTTGAAGTACTGTAAAGAGCGAACCTCGACAATAGAAACTTAAATTCATGATTTTTCCTTTAGAAAAAATAAATCAACATTCATGTTCTAAAAAGTAACATAGAAGGTATTGGTACCTTGTAGTTCTATTTTGTTATTTTAATTACACTATTGTAAATGAATAAATGTGTAATAGGTTTATTCCATGCTGAAAAAAAGAAGAAAGAAAACACAACGTTTTGGCCATGGAGCCTTCTTCAGGTGTGACCTGGAGAAGGCTCAATGGCCGAAACGTTGTGTTTTCACCTATAACTGAAAAGGGTAGGCAAAATGTTTCCAAGTAATCGTGGGTGTCATGATTGTAGTCCCTCCTCCTTAACGGCGCTCCAGCTCTTTTCACTTTGGACTTAATTCTGTGCGCCTGCCCCTTGTTCCAGCCTCCTTCCCGTCCCCACTCAGTCAGTTCCAGGCTCTGCATCTGATTTCCATATCGTGCAAGCCAGGGTCCTGATGAGTCTGGCTCCATCATGTTTTTAAGTCTCAGTTCCTGTTCCCCCTGCCGGTTCTGACCCCGTTCCTGATTTTAATCTCCTGGATGGATCGCCTGGCCATGGATTTAAGCTTGTGTTTTTTGGATTCCCCGTCTGGATTACCTTTGGATTGTTTGCCTCGGCCACACCTCCCCCATGCACCAGCACACTTTGGACGCCCACCTGTCTTTATTCCCATCTCCTGCATGACTTTTCCCCCTGTGTTTTCTCACTATTCCGGAATGTTTTGTCCGCATAGGGTCCGAAAAGAACTGTTCGTTACTGTGGGTGAATGACTCAAATTGGTAAAGATGTTTACAAAAAAAGTGGATTACAGTATTTTGAGCTATATGAAAATAAATAAATCCTTAAATATCATTATTAATTTTTTTAGATAAACGATTACATATCATATTCCCTATTAATCAAATTCTAAAAACTGTTTTTTTTACTGCGAAATGAGTGCAAGTATTCATAGAAAACATTATAACTTTTTATAAAGTATATAAATTTAATATCGTCAGAGGGAGCATGTAAAAACTTTTCCAAAATAACCACAGTAAGCAACCGAATGAAAGACTTTGATGCTTAAAATGTTTATTAAGAAAGTGGAATACTAGTGTGTATTTTTTATTTAAACTACCAATACCAGCCATATACAGGTTACGTAATATGTTTATGTTCCTAAATTAATATAATTTACAATATGACATTCAGAGATGTTATGCTCCGGTTATTTTTGTGCTCAGCTATGAAAATTTCCCTTTAGTTGTAAAATTCCATATTAATATTCAATATTAAGCGGATTTAAACATGCACAGTAAAGAGACTAAATGAAGCAATCGTTTCACTAACAACCAATGCACCATGAGTGCAGCCTGTCGGTCATTTTGGCCAGCCAATCATGTACTGCTGTATATCTGTAGATAATTTCGCGCAGTACCGGGTTTTACCGTGTGTTATGAATGGCTGTATCTGTACTTAACTCTTCTGATCTGTACTAAACTGACTGATTTTACCTTAGTAACAGCAAAATTGCTCCTTTTACTGTACATCCACAAAATGTAATTTTCTATATTGTAAGTCACCCTATACTGAATAAGTGTTTGCAAAACATACATATTATCTTTAGACAAATGGAACATACTAATGTCAATTGCAGCTTTGTAATTTTGTTTTTCTTTCAATAACATGATGCCCTAATGATGTCAAATTAGTTTTTTTTTCTAGCTCATCTATGTTTTTTACTTTATTTTTATCCTCCTTTCTCTAGAAGTCTCTCTTCATAACTCATCATTTTTATTATATAATGTTTAAACTTGACTATGTGTATTTTTAAACAGAATAACTGTATCACCTGTTAAATTGTTTGAAGAGACCTGGGTAATCATTATTATAATGTCAAATTAATGCTCTTGTGGTTCACATTTGTTAAATTGTTCAAGATATTTAATAGGATTAACTAAATGAGCTCTCTTTATTGAAGAGAGCTCTCTTCATGACAAAAGGAGGCAAACCGCATATATTATTCGTCTGTATAATTACACACCAGTGATTTTATCATCGAAGAAAAAGCAAGAAATATGATAAAGCATTTATTCTGCAGGTGAACAATTTCTGACAATATCTGAAATAATTATATGAAGAAAAAGAATAAAGTATAAAATATTATTAAAATATAACATCTCTGCTATGTGGTCGAGATAGTCTGAGGATGAAATGATAATTGGCTTTAGAACAGATTAACAGAGATCACAAAAATAAATTCCATTTTGTTTTACATTATAATTCAATAACTCAACCTTATGCATCAAAACATCAAATGAAAATAAGTACACATAAAAACAACTTTATGAACAACTTTTCAAGACATGATATGTTTCATGAAGAAAAACTCACTTTTCTCACTTGATAATTAATAGTTTGCTCACAGTTTTTGCATATACAGTAACTTGGCTTCAACAGGCACATTTGCATTCAATAGATAATTAATTCTAAACGAGAGGCCCTTAAAAGACACTTTCCCTGAGGTTTATGTTGTAGTAACCAAAGTAAATAAAATAGGATACGCGTATATTTTTCAATGTGATATTCAGAGCAGCATACAACTTGAGGGAAATTTACTTTAACTTTTATTACTCTAAATTTGTAACTTTTGCAATCGGAAAATATTTCTGCTTTGGAAATTTTAGCTGTATCCATGCCATGCAAATCTCTGACTGACTGTATTACAGTATATGATCTGTCCTGTAAGGCAGTACAGAGTTGCATATTGCAAAATAATTTCTTAAAAGATAATGGATTCAATCTATTTTCAGAGGCTGCCATTTAAGTGGTTTCTTTCAAGAGCAATTTAGAAGACTAATTTGGGGTTTTGAAGTTTCTTACAAACAAACTGAATTGGTAGAAGTAATGAAATGTACTGTATATTGCACTATACAGTAGATTACCATTGAAGATTACTGTATGTTTATACCAAATCAGTCTACACACACTATATATATTTATCACAAAGGAACTTATCACTATATTAAAAAAACAAACATTTTGGTTCTTGATTAAATGTGCTGTGTGTCATTTTAATAAATAGGTCATTCATGGCTGACCTTGATACATTTGAGTTTGACATTTAATTAAAATTTGAGTATTATTGGTTAAATCACCTCTTTACTGAAAGTTAATTGGTCACAGATGATTTAAGCTGTTGAATGTCACAAAAGAAAAACTCACAGAAAGGAACAAATACTCCTTGCCCATTAAGGCTTTTGTGCCATCACTAGGCCAGTAGCCTATCAATTTGTCATGATCTGGGACACAACACCTCTACAGGATCTATGGGAGGATCAAGTCTGATAGGGCAGGCACTACAGAACGTCACTTGTAGTGATTAATGGCAACCTGATTGCTAGTGCAATATTGATCAATACCTGAAAACCCGCTTGCTGCCCTTTCTGTGGGTTGTTCATGAGAATGTATGTTTTCATGCTATTAATTTAATAAAATGTAACAGTGATATTATGTGTGCCTCACCAGCTAGACCAGAGCCCCATTGAACATTTTTGAATTGGAATGAAATGACATATGGCATGTGAGGCTTAGACCACATGCCACGTGCTTGTCCAGACACAACATATTCAACTATCCTGTCACTTTCACTATAAACATCTGTGAATGATACATTTTAAGAGGATAATAAATGTAACCTCTGTTCAATAAAATATCACTGCACATGCTGCAAACATTGTCCTTACAACTGAAGTTTTTATTATTATTGTACTACTATGTGTACAGGTTCTGAATTATATATAGTAAGAGGCTCTGCATTTAAGCAGTCCTCAAACCTAATGAGACCTTTCCTTATTGTAATAATTCTAATGTAGCAGTAATGCTTGTTAATAAGACAGAATTAAGTGTTGCTGTGCTTTCCCAAATGAGGCCCCATCTCACTCTTCATCTCTGTGGTGCAGCCACATGTCCGGGCTGAGTCTCAGGATGGTCAGGAGGCACGCTGCGAGAATGTCCTGCCCTTGGGAGCCTTTCTGCTCCTGGGCCGTCCTGCCGTGGAATTCTTTAGAATAGTCTCGGACACCTGGAATTCTCCTTAGAGATTCTCCTACCAATTCTTCTCTGTGTTGCCTGTTTTTACCTGGAGGAACTTCAGCTCGTTCATTAGCTGAAAGTTTCATGGGTATCAGAGACCCACGTGGGTTACTCTGCCCTACCAGTTCCTGATTGGTTGATCAAGGTGAGATATGAGTCACTTACTCCTGACACCTAGGAATGCAATCCAGATGTCCATCTGGCACTCCCTAGACAAATAGGCGCCAATGGATGACCATTGATCATGATAGCCAGGCTTAGCTAAGTGCATCCCCAGTTGGGAGCTGTCCCTTATCAACCACAGAGATGAACAGAGAGATGGGGCCTCATTTGGGAAAGCACAGCAACACTTAATTCTGTCGTATTAACAAGCATTGCCACCACACTAAATTAATCAATTTGCCAATGAAATAGTATTAAAATTAAAATAAATTGAAACCAATTTATGTCAGGTAATGTAACTTAATTTTGCATGAATGTTTTGTAGAATATTACATGTGTACAGTATTATCCTAGAAGTACTAGATTCTCTAGTGAAAAACAGGTTAAACTGATGTCCCCATGGTCTGTATTTTTTTGTCCCAGTTCTTGATATGAGTTTAAAAGACTAGATAATAGAAATGTGGATGAATGTTGACCTCAGAAAATAGATTTAAAAAATAATACATTCAGTGTATTAGATAGATAGATAATATTTTATTAATCCCGTATGGAAATTGATGTGTTACAGTAGTCCAGCCCAAGACAAGCAAAAACAGACATCAGAATAGTTATAAAACAAAAGACAACAAAATAAATAAAAATTAATAAATAAAAAATAAATACATAGGTGTGTGCAAAATGTGATGATCATAGACACTGTAAAAACAATAAAATATGTGCAAAATGTGCATAGGTTTATACAAAATAATTGTCCAAAAAGTACAATGGAGCAAACATGCTTTCCATAGAGGAGCAAATGAAGGGCTAACAGTCCTAGCCTAGGGCAGCGTTATACACCCTGACAGCCACTGGGAAGACCTGTGGAAACGTTCCCTTGAACACTGTAGCTGGAGCAGTCTGTTTCTAAAAGTGCTCCGCTGCCCAGTAACAGTCCCATGAAGCGGATGAGAGGCTATGTTCATGATGGCTGTGAGCTTGGTCAGCATTCTGCTCTCAGCCACCACCTACATGGGGTCAAGGCTCATCCCCAACACAGAGTCAGCCTTCTTGATAAGTTTATTGAGCCTATTTGCATCTTTTGTCATGATGCTGCTGCCCCGGCACACAACAGCATAGAAGATGGCTGCTGATTCATAAAACATGTGTAGCTGTGTTCCACACACACCAAAGGACCTGAGCTTCCTAAGAAAATAGAGTTGGCTCTGACCTTTCTTGTACAGGGCGTCAGTGTTACCAGACCACTCCAGCTTATCATCCAGGTGTACCCCTAAGTACTTGTAGGAATGTACCCCCTCTATGTCCTCACCCTGGATGGAAACAGGGTTCAGAGGAGACTTATTCCTTCAAACGTCCAAGATCATTTCTTTGGTCTTGCTGGTGTTAAGCTGGAGATGGTTAAGATGACACCACTCCACAAAGTTGGTAATCAAGCTCCTATTATAATTTTTATATTTTTATCGCAAATGTGATACGATATTTTTCAGTAGAGTGGGTCATCATAGGGATTGACAACTCTTTCTGCAATCTATAGTCCATTGATATGCAGTAAGTCTGCTTTCAATTCCTAAATATTGCCTTCAAATGTTTGCGCACAGTTTTATTCTACTTACCGTATACAGCTTCATCACATTATGCGCTACTAAGGTCATGTCCTAAAGCTTAGTTTCTCCTGTGGGCATGTTGCCCATCTAATTTATTATCATAGAACATAACTTAAAAGTCAATTTTCTGTTTTTTTTTCTTTTAAGTTGAATCTGCAGTGATGTCTGAAATCAGACTTTCTTTTTTGAAACTCTTACCAGCACTTTCAGGTGAGGATTATAAATGGTGTTTTGTATAATAAAGGATGCTTTTCCTAACTTACTATAGGTTAGTGAAAAATACGAATTAGTGAAAGACATTATAAATCTTACCTGAATATCTTAGGTGTTACTCTTGCTTCATAGGCTACACATTGTTCACAAGAAAATCTGCGCAAGAGAAATGCATCACATCAGAAGACCAATATTATTAAAGTTTTATTTATACATTCACCATGTAAATTTATTAGAGAAAAGAATTCATGTAAATTGTTTAATCTAAACTGCGGCACCATAGAAACTACTCTAGATTTCACGGGGAGCCATTATAATGTACTAGGCAGGAGTTACTGTATGTACGTACTGTATGTAGATGTAATGATGACCACAGACAGACAATATTATGCAGAGGTAATGAAAAGATAATTCAATTCATGAAATTTTTAACTACTGTACTGTATATCCCAAATACATATGAGAATTTAATTTAAACACTGTCAAACATGATATTGAAATCAGCAGCTTAGTAACTCGCTGGAAGACAAACCTCATTTGCTAAACAATAGTTCTGTTTTGTGGAAATTCCAAACGTTCTCTTCACAGAATCCTGCTTTCTGTTGCTGCTCCTACTGTATGCATCTACAGTATTCTGCTTGTAAAAAAAGTTCTGTTGCATCCATATCTTAATATCAGGCAGACAGGCATGTGCAACACATGCGGTGTAGTATCTGGTTTATTTCACAAGTAAATTTGAGTGAAATTAACATAACAGTCTTGGTTGTTGCTGAAGGACTGAGACAAAGCGGCAACATAATGGTATAGAAATGTCCCTAATAAATATTAGCCAGTCCTGACACATCTTCAGTACTTGCAAAGTTAAATAATAAAAGTGAATACCAAGTAAAGTCACGTTGCTTCTTTAGCGTCCCATACCAATTTATTTTAGAAGTCTAAATTGCATTATGATGCATAACCATAATATACTGCTGCTTTTAACTCAAAGAGTAATCTTAGAAGGTGTTCACTCTATCATTCCAGCTAATGTTTACAGAAAACACTGCCTCCATCTTTCACACTCAATTACCAACATTGACCATCCATAATAATACACAGACTAATCATTAGTTGGAAAGGTCAAGATGCAAGTCCACATTCTAAAATGGTGGGAAAAGGATGCAGTTGTTGTATTATTTGGATACAAATGGGCATCCACATCCAGACAAGAGTTACAAACTATACCTGGCAGACTTACAAAAAATATACTTTCTTTCCATAAATGTAACCAGAGTTCCTTCAGTGATTTCTTTTTATTCTTTGACAATATCTGTTTCCAGTGTAATGAAATTGTTAACCATTATCTCAGCATTATTAAAGAAGACATTCCCTGATTTCCATAACTTTTAGTCCATGAATATTTTGAAAAGCAAATTAATATTAAATCTCACATCATTTTGAATAGAAAACAAAATTCTACTGAGATTGAAATACCGAACTATAATAGAAAACTTCTTAAAAACATTATCAATAAACGTTTTGAGAAGAGGGATTTGTAGAGTTAAATAATATTTTTAAATACGTATTTTGTGCTACACATACTGCACAGTACATATACAGTGATAACTTGTCTTTCACAATATTCAGCAGTCCATATGTGTATCAGGAAAAAATCACCATATCATCACCATAAATGATCAGAAACTAGCCATGAGTGAGTCATTAAAAATGCAAATATTGTCATTGTATCCAACAGAGGACATTACATACCCTAAAACAAATGTTGCCTTAAAATGCACTTTTATTTCACTGAGATGCTAATCCTCAGTCTATTACAACATCATATCATGACTCATGCTAGCTTTGTCACATGACTCCTGCATTTTAGTTGCTTAATGCTTTTATTCTCCACACCATGGCTCACTCTCTAATGACTCCCTGTGGGATTACAGCTTTAATAATTTTCTCCAGAAGAGGACCAATCTTTCCTTCTTCTGATCTCTTTCTCATAACATCTACTCTTTTTCACACTGTGTTCTCTCATAGCACAGGACTCTCTCCTATCAACTTACACTATATTTTTACACTTCAAATCTCCCACCAAATAGCTTTTACAGTAGACATAGTAAGCCTTGTTTACTCTGGCACTGAGTTCTCCGTATAACAATCTAAAACAATTCAATTTTGTTCTCTCACACACCTTAGGACACTCCTTTACTATTAGTGCATTGTGAGATATTACTATTTCAATGAGACTCTGCTGCTATATTAGTATTGTAATTCACAAAAAAATATAGTTTATACCAAATTAAACCACCCCATTCCAGTGCCAACTGCAGCATTGCAAAATGTTGCAACAGCAACCGCTTTAGTTCTTCATACATTTTCATGGAGAAAGACATGACATTTGCATATGTTTTTTTTTAGTTCTGTAGTATCTTGCTGTCTGAAATGCACTTGCTCTGATGTTTTTTCTTTGTTTTGTTATCTGGCAAACTCTACTTCAAGTCTGTCTGAATTGTCACATGCAGAAATGCACTGACTGTAATGCAGCAAGTTCACAAACTATTAACCATTCCTTTTGTGTTTTAACTTAAATCAGCCTTCTTTTCAAAGTACAGCACATTGATGAAAATATGTAGTCTCTTACTTTTAATTTAGAAATCATACCTTGTGCCAAGCGATATCCTCACATTTGAGTTGGACATACAGTACCAGTGAAACAAAGTAACCATGTTGTCATGCTTTGGTTTTCATTACTTAGTATAGGGGAGTGTGTTATCTGGCATTTCAAATGGATGTCAGGATTATTTTTAATATCATTTTTAGATTTTAAATATCTTTCAAACTGAATGAAATGTAGCACTTGGCCATTTAACTTTTTATATGACACTCTAGAATATTATAGTGCAGTTGCAAGGAACATACACTAAGATTTTTAATATCTTCAAGAGACACTTCAAGAGCTAATGACTGTCTACAACATAGGAGTTACAACAACAGAGTTTCTGTGATGCAAAGTGCTGATAATATACCTTCTCAAGAGCTCATCCATCTGCAATACCAGGATACTATCTCACTAGCACCAACTAACTACAGGTACCACAAACAAGATCTCATTAGCCTTTCTGCATTATCAACACAAAATGCAGGGTCACTCAGCCTCTCCTGACAAGGTCTTGCAGTTAATGGAGACCCAAGTCTTCAGCTCTGAACCATCCCCCATACTACAGCTCCAGTGCATTTGTTACATTTTAACAGTTACTGTATTTTATTGTTATTTGCTTCTTTACAAGGGTTGGATCATGCTTATAATTTTCCTGATGCCTCCTTTCCATGGAGCTCCAGATTGGGCCAGCACCCCCAGAGGTTTATTTTCTCCCAGCAGGAGTTTTTGTATTTCCTCTCCTCCATGCTTACACGGTCATACATTGCAACATCGTCAGCTGCTCAATAGGCCCACTATGTGTTCTGCTGCAATTCAGAACCTGCCAGAAATGTGTGTCACAGTAGCTTATTCTCTATGCTTTCCTGTTCCAGCCATACTTGTAGTTCACAAATAGCGAAAAATGAAACTGCCTGTTTATCTCCTCCAAACAAGTCCCTCCATTCCAAAACTAAAGCGAGCTTTTTTTCACAACAGGATCTACATTCTTCCTATTCTGGTTTGAAACACCAGGACAGAAAGGTCAACTCAAAACAACAGTCCAGTCTAGTCTCAAAAAGCAGGCTTGTCATTTCTAGGCATCACATACTGTATTTAGGGTAACACAGCACAAATCCTCCACATCCACGTAAGGACAACTTAAGCAGCACACTTTTTGACCAAAGTCAAGAACTTTTTCCAATCATTCATTCCAGACCTCACTTTCCTTTGACTGGTCCCATTTTTTTCCAAATTCCCATTGCAGTCATGTCAGCTTGCTGTGCCACCTGCATCAGGGACTCTACAGCATCTGTAGGAAGCTACCAAATTCCATGATCTGCCGCCACCCTTCCACCAGCTTTTCTAGTTTCTAGTTGCTTCATCTGCTCTTCTGACTTCATCTTTACTCTTACACTACAATGTTCACTCTCTTAATGCCCATTATTTTTACTCCCTCCTGCTACATCCTTAGGGATACACTACTATGTACACAAGAAATGGATAAACTGGGAACTAGAATTCCTAAGATAATACAGCATCTTTCAAAGATTTTAGTCTGTGTCTATAGTCTGCTCCCCTCTGATTGATGTTAACCTGTATGTGCTAGCAGGCAAAGTGAACTAGAACCTACTAACTGCTATGGGGAAATATTTATATTAAATATAAATAATTGGATCTAGATGTTGGTAGTCTGCAATAACAGCTCTAATAGTTGATGTATGGTTATCTGTGGATATTACTTTACATAATTCTTTAACTTGGTAACATCCCTTACTCCTTAACATTACGTAGATCAATCTATACAAAACTGTTTCAAGAAATAGCAATATTCCTGTTCCCCTTAAAAATATATATTTTAGAAACGTAAAATTATTACATGCCACTCCCAAAATCCAAAAATATTGTAAATATTTGTCTTTTGTTTTTGTCCCATCATATTATATCTAGGAGTAAAATATATAATGAGGCCATAGTAGGATATGCAGAACAGCATGACTAAAAAAAAGATTAGCACATCTGTGTGAAACACTACATACTAATTGATTAAATGCAGGAAACACATGTACTTTTCACTAACTGCTACAAAAAAACAAATGAGATGTACTACAATTATTAAAAATGTCCTGCATAGAAGTTTAAGAAGTCCTAATTGGGAGAATTAAGTACCGTATGAGGTTTCTTTCTTTTTTTTTTCTTGTGGTAACAGGACACTGCCATACAGAGCTAACAATCCTGTTTAAAAAATAAGTTAATGCATGTTTATGTTGCTACAGTGAAAAGCACTGTATATCTGCAAATATATAGTCATGCTTAAGAACATGATGCTCAAGTGTAGCTCATACTACAGCATGACTTGTATAATTGAATTTCGTATTACATCAATTCTCTCTTTTTTCACTTTTAATTGTGGTACCCCTCCTCCACTTTTCCATCAACCTTATCATCAAAAGAGGGGAAAAAGGGGGAGGAGGGAGCTGTTAACACATTTTGCTTGATAACATCACTAATATTAAAGGTTTATAGTTTATTTTCATTTAATACCACTTTCTTATTTTAGAGTTTAGTTATATCAAAATATTATACATTGTGTCTTTAATGATTAGTATTTAAAAGCATATATGTACATACAAGCCTCAATTGCAGTTTTTGCTCAATGGCATCTTTAACTTCCCTTACCCTCTCTGAACAACCTGGAGATTAGGGGTCTGACTGGTAGAACTGTTTTTTACACATGCCATTGACAGTTTTGTTAAATCTTTTTTGTTCATTTATGTTATTAATTTATTATTAATATAATTTAATATTTAACATACTATGAAAAATAAAAATAATTAAAAAATGTTAACCCAGGACCTCATAGCCGGCAGGCAAAAATTCTACCACTGATCCAAAGTGTCACTCGGACTGCCATTCCCTTAGCTAGGTGAGCCTAATCAAATACTTTACACATATTCATCTTTCTCTCACATTCATTAGGATTTAATGTAGGGTAATGAAATGTACAGCATTTATAAATTTGTTAAATAGTAATTCTAATTTATTTACTGCACTGTGTATTTTAAGTGTATGCTATATTTGGTGTTTAATTATTCTAACTTTAGGGTTTTATTTTTTCATTTATAATTTGATTTCCGTGCCAGTGCCATAAATGGAGGAAATGTTTTTTGTGGCTTCTAGATGTTTTCTTGCTTTCTACTGTTACACCAGTTAACCATTGAAGGACAATGTGTATGCAGCTTTCCTTTTGCTTTCTCTGCACTCACAGACACAGGTAGGGCAAATCAGGGAAGATCACTGCAATATCATGAATGGTAGTTTTCTTTAACACACAGCAACTAAAAAAGGGTTGCTTTTGACATATGTACTATATAATAGTAACCGAACCCCTTATGTAACCAAGGTGTGGGTATATACCACATTTTATGCTATGCTTGTAGTAATTACTGCTTTTGCTTGTTCAAAGAAATTAAGCAAAATACAGTATACTATTTCTAATACAATGTTGACTATCCCTTAGAATCTTATCACAAGGCAAATGCCCCTCTATTTCTAATTACATCTTTTTAACCTTCTATGTAATAGAAGTAAGATTTATTTATTCATATTTGTTTCAGTTATATCACCCTATTAATGGATGGTTGGTAGTTCAGTGTCTCACTTATTTTTTGAGAGAATCTTAAAAGACGTTTGTTTATGACTTACCATGTGAATAATATATACACCAACAGTCAGCTTCAGCTGTCATCGTTGAATAAATTGTTGAATTTATGAGTCACATTTTCATGAAAAAAGGGTTGTGAAAGGATGGAAAAGCTGCCTAAACTGTTGTTGAAGTTGACGCCATATTTGTCACTCAAGAAAGAGTTGCAAGAGATTTTTATCTTAATAAATCAATTAGCTACTAGGAACCGAAAGAGCTGGTTATGAGCTCAATGGACAACTCTTTGTAACTGTTCTTGAGATACATGTACTATGTATAGCAATTGCTAAAACCTCTACCTGTGAGTTGATATTCTATACATTCTAAGAATGTGTACAGCTTTAAAAACATTTTTTTATTTATATTGATTGGTATCCAGGAAGTACTGTACATGTTACTATTTGGGATATTTAGCAATCCATAATAACAACAAAGCCATGTTTAAATTTTAAATTATGTTCAATACTATATATGAGCTCAAGGTAAAAAAGCATTTTAAAGCAAGCGTGAAGTGCATCATATCTCCCTCCATAAGTGCAGAATATGTAAAGGTTTTTTTTTCTCTTTTTTATCATCCCCCACCTTTGGTTCTGTTTAAAAGGCTTCTGCTAAATCAGACAACATAACGTAAATAGTTATAAGCAGCAGGGATGAGCTACCGTCTACTAAAGTATCCACACTTTTTATCCAAGAAAAGACACTAACAGGGCCTGACTAGTAAACATCTGTTCTGATTAATGTAGATAGCAGATACATACCATTACAACTGAACTTGTCCATTCAAGTGATCCCAAGAGAAATATGAGCTGGCATGTGCAACTTCTCTATCCAGCTTCTTACGATGGCTAGTATCAGCTAGTGGGAGGCATGAAAGATCTCAGTAAGTAAAGAAGCACAGTTCAAATTCTTCTCAATATTGGCAGCAGAGTTCTTGTGTCCCTCGATGCTACCTGCTCTCACAGGATGGTAATTTAGTGCTCCACTGAACATAGAGCAGAATGGATGAATTGAAAAATCCAGAGATAAATTGGAGCCAGCATGCACTGAAGTGTCTGCACAAGAGGCTCTCATCTGCAGTCTGTAAGTCTGCTTGAAAAGTGTGGAGGGGAAGAAAGCTTTATGGCTGACTAGCACAGCAAGCTCCCATTAAGTGACAGGGAACAATCTCAATGAAGAAAAATCCCCCTATTATTTAAGCTAATGTGACCACAGCTAGATTTAGCTGTAAAAATGCCAATAGGTGGGGAAATTAATCAAAAGATTACTGAAACAGTCCTGTCAGCTACATCCATTTTAAGACTGCTCAGCTAACTTTTATTATTGAATAAACATTGAAACATCAGCAGAATACATCAGAAAATGTTCAGACCCCAGATCATTAGGTTTTCTCTACCACTAGCCTTCAACCTAGGAGAAAAAAATTGAAACTTTTTTTTCCTCACAGATGAAGTGCAATACTACCTTATTTATAATTGCACTATAAGAAGTATACTTTGCATTGTTAAGTACTGTAATAAGTATTGAATCTTACAAATCTTTCAAATCTCATGATATACATAAAGGTTTCTCTTAAAATTCGACAGAATCAAAATGTCTCCCACTGATAAACATTTCTGCCATTCTGATATGCACTATTAAAAAACAGCAATAGCTAAAGTGATTGAACCAATGTTTTTAAAATAAAAAGTTCAGAGTATCCAGCACAATACTTTTTTAGTCATAAAGTAAGATCTGTACACGTTGGCTTTTCTTGTCAAAATTAAATTAAAAGTCTTTGCCATTCACCATACTGAATCACAGTTTCTGTTCTACAGGTGCCCAGTAGTGTGCAGTAACCAATCAAATTTACAGATTAGGTCATTCAGGTTACAGATTATCAATATAAAACAATATGACATGCTACTACATGTTTGAGTTTGGAGCTACAGTAATGTGCATAGAAGTAAAAGTTAATTCCATGCTGAAAAATATTAAGGAGAAACAACATTCTGGCTGTGGAGCCTTGTGTGAGATACAGTACAGTATATACTCCTGGGTTACCAGAGAGACACACATAGTAGAATATTACACATGTAACGTTGCCATAGCCAAAATGTAAATGTAGTGGCTCTCTGAAGGCACCAGTCCTGTAGGGTTTGGGCATTTACTGGGACAATTATTAATTGTAGCAGTAATTCACAAAATTGATTCTTTTGATGGCTTTAGAATCCAACCATGCGACATAACTCAAACAACGCACACACAGGTACTAATACACGAGGATACATTTATTAATACATAGAATATGCATTTAAACCTAACAGATCTTATCGAGACGGTTATCAGAATACAAAAGGTATATATTCAATCAGTTACAAAGAGTTACACATCAAGAGGACATACGTTCAGTATATCATTCATTTAGACCATTTCGTAAATGAACTTGGTTATAACTTCTACATTAGATACTCAAAACAAGTACATAACTCTTAGGAATTAAACTGATATCAACTGGTTGGGATAACAATTGAATTCTCGAGCTGTAATGCATTGAAGTTGAATACTCATCCAATCTCTGGGGATTCAGATCTCCTGCGGGCTCAAAGAAACAGTTGCAGGCTTGTTGTTGCTGTCCAATCCGCGCTCTCTGGCTCGGTGCCAGGCTGTGCTGTGCGGCTTGCGACGGTGCACTGCTGATGCTCACTGTTGGCTTTAACTAGCAAAGTTTGTGCACAGGAGAAAAGATGACTGTGGATCCCAGCAAGTCAGGAAGAGGACCGGTTCGTTCCTGATAAAGAGCTAGTTCTGAATAGTGATTCAGCTGTCCACAGTTCCGACCTGTTCACGAGGCCTGCTGCTGGTGCTAACCTCGGGTGGATACTCCGGTTACTCTCTGGCAACCTCCGCTCTCGACTCTTAGAACAAAGGAAAGTTCTGGCACTCGGACACACTGGCCATTCCGTGGTTGTCCGGGCTGAGTCTCAGGATGGTCAGGAGGCACGCTGCGAGAATATCCTGCCCTTGGGAGCCTTCTGCTCCTGGGCCGTCCTGCCCTGGAATTCTCCTTTGAATTCCCTTTAGAAAAGTCCACAGAATTCTCCTGAATCCTACTGAATCTCTTCTGAATCTCTCAGGCTCTCTGTGTTGCCTGTTTTTACCTGGAGGAACTTCAGCTCGTTGATTGGCTGAAAGTTCCATGGGCATCAGAGTCCCAAGTGGGTTACTCGGCCCTACCAGTCCCTGATTGGTTGATCAAGGTGAGATATGAGTCACTTACTCCTGACACTTAGTAATGCAGTCCAGATGTCCAACTGGCACTCCCTAGACAGATAGGCACCAATGGATGACCACTGATCATGATAGCCAGGCTTAGCTAAGTGCATCCCCTTTTGGGAGCTGTCCTAGGAAACCTTATCAAAGGAACCTTAAATCAGCCTGCATGAATAGTTTATCTGTGGCTGCACCACAGAGATGAACAGAGAAATGGGGCCTAATTTGGGAAGGCTCAGAACACTTAATTCTTTCTTATTAATAAGCCTCGCCGCTACACACAGTTAAGTATTGGTTATTTAAAGTCCCATAAACAACTAATTTATATAAGGTTTATACTGTAATATCACTGAGTTCTGCTTTTGAATTTTCAGAAGCTTTGTGTCATGCTCACCCTGACAAGCAGCAGGGCAAGTTTACATTGACAGGGCAGCCAGTTACATTACTGTCCAACCAAGCTGCAGCAGAAACAACTGATGGGACTTGGAGATAATTTATGACCACACCCATTCCAGGTGATTCAAAAGATAAGAACCTGGATCTGACAGAGCTCGTTGGACCTATTTGAGCCCCTCAAGTCTTGAGCTAGTGTCCGTAGCTATGCTTTGTTTTGTTCCCTGACCCCTGCTTGCCTTCTCAACCTTGTTCCCAGATCATCCTTTGCTTGTTATCTCTCCACTTGCTCAGCTTGGAACCTGTTTTTTTCTCTAGGATCTTGACTTGAATTCCTCTCTCGTGCTTCATTACTGTGTCTTCCTGGGTTTGACCCATGCTTCGCTGAACCCAGACTACTCGTATGTTCCCCTCATGTTTTACCTTGTGATTTACTGTGCTTACCTGCATCTGACCCTAGCTTAGCTCTGACCACGCCACCTGAATTCTCCTTTGTGTTTCGGACTGTGCTTTGTTTTGCTTTTACCCCTGCCTGCTCAGCCATGATCGCTGGCTGTGCTCATTTTCTGGTCTGCCTTTCCACAGCACAGCTCCCTGTGCAGTTCCCTGCATGTGTGTGCTGACTGTAGGTTTCCCTGCCTTTTTGCCCAGCACTTGGCTTCATTCTATGCCTCAATATCCACTGCAAGGTAAATTAGGTACAGTGTTCATCCCCTTCAAAAGATATCCCGTTTTGTTGAATTACAAATTATGTATGCATGTTTTTATTAAAACCGTGAATGTTATGTTTATTTTTTCCCTATGCTATGACAAATTTAAATTGGTTCAAGAGCAGGAAATTACTTTGAGAAGTCACAATATTGATCAATTTGTTGAATTGCCCCTATCTCTGTGTAATAAATCACATGATTTAAGAATAAATATACCTGTATCTATAAAGTTATTTAATGAAGTGGTGTGTTAAAAAAAAAATTAAAATTGGAACCAGGAACAAAGTCTTGCAGAAACTACTAAAATTAATATTGTTGGGTTTTTTTTTACATTTAATATGACTTTATACCTATAGCGTTATGTTGTGAAAAAACACACTTTAAACACTACACTGTATGTATACCTAACTGTGAAGTATAAATGATTTGCACAAATTGTGTTCTTTCGTGGTCGCTTTATATACAGTATTTATGTGCAAACAACATGTTCAAGTTGGATAGCTGTGTGACCTTCAGTTGCCAGGGCAAGTAGTGCTAGGGGGCAATAACTGCACAGCTTGAGCAGTTCTCAAAATTAGCTCTGTGATACTTCCTGGGACCTCAGGACTAAAAGAACACCAGGAGACTAACAGTACATTAAAAATGTTTTTTCCCCATTTTTAAACACTTCTGCAGTTATTTCAATCTGTTTTAGATATATTAATTTACTCTCTTTTAATATTTTTAAGTGTCATATTATTTTAATGTTTTGTAGCAAACCTTATATAATAATAACATTATTATTGGATCTTTGATCAGAGGATAGCAATTTGGTCAGTAGTACTGTATGTCTTAATATTTTTCTGGTTTTAATCCTGCTTCAGCAAAACAAAGCTTTCCATTCCTTTAAGGAGTAAAGAAGACCAACACAGCAATAGATTCACCACATGACAATTGACATGATCTCTGTATTTTGGTATCTGTTTTAGGAACAATTCAATTTACTTAACTAAAAGTAAAAGACCATAAGATATGATCAAAGAATGTATCAGACTAAGACAGTTTAGTCTTTATATAAGATTCTCCCAAATATTTTATTCATTTTTACTTAGGTAACACTACTGATTTCATATTAATAACTTGTGTAATACTTTATTTGAATGTTGCTACTGTACATAATGGCTTCATAATGCCTTCATAACTGCTCCACAAGACATTATAGTCATAAGAATAATGCTTTACAGGGATATGTGCAACTGACAAAGTGTGCAGAAGAGGTCATTGCATTTGTTTTAGCATTGTTTTGTACTGAGCATTATAAATGTACTAAAACAAAAGTAGCAGTTATGAAGGTATTATTAAGCCATAATCCAGCAACATTCAAATAATTACTGCAAATTTTCCACTGTGGTGTCGCCGGGGGAAAAGCAGGTGTAAAAGGGATGTTACTTACACCATGCTGATCTCCATTCTTTGCCCGTACGTTTCTCAATTCCAGTCCGTAATCCCTTTCCAGTATCCGTAAACAATCCAAATTCCAAAGTTCCTTTATCCACACCAATCCGTATCATAACCAAGTCGAAATCCATAAACTGTAGTCGTAAACCGTAGTCCGTTCTTCCTTATTCCTATCAAGCACAATCCTATTCCTCTCCTTCCTCCAAAACGCATTCACCTTATCGGCTTCTGCGCCAGCTCACCGCTTCTGGGGCATTTATATTCTGTTTCCTGATATAGTTCAGCTGTGTCATCTTGTTTCGGTGCATAGGCCTTTTCCAACAGCGGGTCAGCTGGTTATCCTTGGCGGCCATCTTGCCCAGGTCTATATAGAGTATTTTCAGTGTTTCGTTCCGGAAATACAGGTTATAAATGACCCTTCCCCAGGTCCTCTTACATTCCCTCCCTATGAGATCATCCCCGTCCTCGGGTGGTCTAGAAAAAAATAAACAGTGCATTCGGGAGAGGACATCTACATTTCCTTGCTTCCTTCTGGGTCTGTATATCGTTTGGAATTGAAACCTTTGCAGACTAAGACGCCATCATGTAATTCTATCATTTTTATCCATATTTTGTAACATCCATGTTAATGGCGCATGATCTGTGTACAACATAAATCGTCTTCCCAATAAATAATACTGCAAACAGTCTAGGGCCCATTTTATTGCAAGATATTCTTTCTTTATCGTAGAATAGTGTTTGTCTGCAGGATTCAACTTACGACTGATATATAAAATAGGATGCTCCAGTCCTTCAATTTCTTGCGAGAGTATGGCTCCAATCCCAGTGTCAGAAGCATCAGTTTGCACCATGAAAGGTTTATTGAAGCCCGGTACCTGTAAGACGGGTTGAGAAGAGAGAGTTGTTTTTAAGTCTTGAAAGGCCCTCTCTTCCAATTCGGTCCATTTTATTTTTTCTGGACAACTCGTCTTTGTTAAATCGTGCAGAGGGGTGGCAATGGAGGCAAACCCTGGAATGAAACGTTGATAATAACTTGCCAGTCCCTAAAGTATTCGGATTTGCTTCTTTGAAAAAGGTTTGGGCCAGTTTTTAATTAGCTGCAACTTCTGATCTTGGGGCATGATCAATCCTCTCCCGATCGTATAACCAAGATAATTGGCTTCCCGAGCCCCCAGACAACATTTATTTAGGTTGGCTGCTAATCCTGCTGCTCGCAAAGCTCCAGTCATTGCTTCCAGGTGTTGTAGATGTTGTTCCCATGTCATGCTATGGATCACAACGTCATCCAAGTAGGCAGCTGCAAAATCACGATATGGTCTCAGTATTCGGTTCATTAATCTTTGAAAAGTTGCGGGAGTGCCATGCAAACCGAAGGGTAGGACCCTATACTGATATAGCCCATCAGGTGTGGCAAAAGCGGTTTTGGCTTTATCTTCTTCGGCCAGCGGCACTTGCCAATATCCCTTCATAAGATCAAGGGTGCTGATGTATCGGGCGTTACCTAATCGCTCGATTAGTTTATCTATATGGGGCATCGGGTATGCATCAAACAGCGAGATCTCATTTAACCTTTTGAAATTGTTGCAAAATTGAATAGTTCCATCTGGCTTGCGGATCAGAACTATCGGGCTAGCCTACTCGCTATGGGATTCCTCGATTATTCCCATTTCGAGCATCTTTTCCACCTCTTCTTTAATCAATTTCCTTTTGGCTTCCAGTACTCGATACGGGGGTAGTCTTACCTTCTTCCCTGGTTCCGTGATAATCTTATGTCGTACAAGATGGGTTCGACCAGGTGTCCGTGAAAAAACATCTTTGTTTTGGGTTAGGAATTCTTGTAATTCCTGCTTCTGAGCCGGAGCCAGGTCTCCCATGGCTACAGCACCCGTTTCTTCTTCCAAAGGGTCAGGTGAGAAGTGGGTGAGCAGAACTTCGGTACCATGCCATTTCCTCAACAAATTGACGTGGTAGATTTGATGCTGCCATCTTCTGTCATGTTGCTTGACCTTTTAATTGACCGGACCCACTTTTTCCACCACTTCATAAGGCCCCTGCCAGGATGCCAAGAATTTACACTCTGGGGTTGGAACTAAGACCAGTACTTTGTCCCCAGGCTGAAATTCCCTTGCAACCGCTCCTCTATTATACATTTGTTTTAGTAGAGCCTGGGCTTTCTCCAGATTTTCTTTCACTATGGGAACAACAACATTTATTCTTTCTCTCATCTGTTCCACATGCTCAATGATAAAGGGGAAGGTTGATGCTCCCATGATTCTTTGACCACGTCTAATAGGCCCCGTGGTTTCCGAGAGTATAATAATTCAAATGGGGAAAATCCGGTAGAGGCCTGTGGTACTTCTCGAACCGCAAACATGAGATACGGGAGCAGCTGATCCCAATTTTTCCCATCCTTTTGCATAGCCTTCCTCAGCATGCCTTTCAGGGTCTTATTAAAACATTATACTAGACCGTCGGTTTGAGGGTGATAGACCGAGGTTTGGATCTGATGTATACCCAGTAGCTTACATAAATCTCTCATGACTTTAGACATGAAAGGAGTTTCTTGTTCAGTTAAGATTTCTTTAGGTATTCCGACTAGCGAACAGTTGTACTAGCTCCCTAGCTATGTTTTTGGTGGTGGCAGCTCTCAACAGAATGGCTTCAGGGTACCGTTTAGCATAGTCCACTATCACTAAAATATACTGGTGACCTTTGGTGGTTCTGATCAGGGGCCCCACCAAATCCACCCTTATCCGTTCAAAGGGGGTTTCAATAATTGGGAGGGGAATCAAAGGGTTTCTATAATAAGGTTGTGGAGCAGTTTTCTGACACTCCGGGCATTCCCGACAATACTTCTCGATGGCCTTATAGATCCCTGGCCAAAAGAACCTAGAGAGTAGTCTCTCGGACGTCTTCTTAACCCCCAGGTTCCCGCCCAGGAGGTGGCTATGGGCCAAGTTGAGGAGCTTCATCTGGTAGGCCCAGGGAATCAGGAGTTGTTCCACTTCTTCCTGTCCCTTCTTTAGCATTATAATTCAGAACTTATGAGCTCTGTGTCAGATGCAGCCATTCAAAATGGGTGAGGTATTTCGCGGCATACCCCGGTGGGCGTGTCGCGGTATCACGCGGTATCACGCAGTTCACGTGTGTCACATGACTAACTATCCGGCGTCGCCTTGTAAAACCGCCAGGGGGAGCTTAACCTCTCATGTACAGCATTTGAGCCTTTAATTTTGAACTGTGTATTACAGCATGTTAATCATCAGTCATTAAAATGTTGGTAGATTTTATGAAAGCAAGATTGCTCAGTTGGACAAAAGTACACAACCTACCTTTATCAGAAATATTTATGCATCAAAGCCTTTACTGAAGATATTACTAATAGTATTAATAATGGATGACTTTGGACAAGCTGTATACTCAAAGTATAATTTCTTTAGCACATTTGTACAAGCACTTGGAATCTGTCCAAGCCATACTTTGTCAGGCATTTTGTTTTACTTCAACGGGCATAAAAACTTCCTTGCTTTTAACAGGGCGTTTCATAATTTCTAGCTATGAAAATGATTTAAAATGCGACACCTATCATTCAACTAGAGCTTAAAATATCACAAGGAAAAATACACACCGGTATTCCATTTCTCCCTAAACATTGTAAGCTTTGAAGTCTTTAACTAACGTGATACCGGAGTCAACAAGCATACTTTTAGAATTTGATTAAAAGAGAATATAATATGGAATCGTGTATCTAAAGAATTTAATAACGGTATGATTATAGCCGTGTATTGCAACAGGGCTGTGTAGGGCTGTTTCGCCTGCCTGATCAAGCGAGCTGTCTTGTAGCCTACTGGTCTAGGTGCGTGACTACCAACTGACAGGTTGTGTGTTCAAATCCAGCTAATGCTGGACTTTTATTTTAACAAACATTTCTTCAAAAAAATAGGTAAGCGATATTATGGACAATCAATTGACTTTTATATTTCAAAATATCGCAACATGATCGATATTTTGAACATATCTTCCCTTCTGACAGCGGTTCCTGCTTCTATTGTGTGTGTGTGTGCAACAGTAAATTTTTATAGAGAAATGGAGGCTGGACAGTATGCGTTACAATATAAACATTTATATTGATTTAAATCGTGTTCTGATTTAAATCACAAACGCGTGTTTAATTATGTGTTTTTTAATCATAATCAGGCTAATGCATTTCTACATTTTCTGTATGAACCAGCTTAGAGGTTCATGCAGAAAGACAGCTTGTGTTTAAATTGAGTGTAAGGTAATTTATGCTTCTAAAGTCATGGTCAGAATTATTGTACTGTGCTGTACTGTGTCACATTACTTTATAGCGTTTTTATTGCGTTATTAAATCCGGTGGCGCTGTGTTAGTTCCTGGCTCACATTATTTAAACTGCGACACTGATCATTCATCTCTAAATAAACTTTATTTTATATAGCGTTTTAAGCGAATAGGTAATTAGATTGCTCATAAACCTAATCGCTTTTTCTACATAAACACAGCGTGATTGCTCTCTGAAAATACTTTTCCTTTATTTTTAAAGTAGGCTCAGATTTCAACTATAGATCGTATTATTATAAACTTTCTTGGAAAAATGTATTTTATGTAAACCATGTTTGCTATTAATTCATTTAGGGCTAAAATACGTTCATTGTCTTCCAATCAAGTCGAGTTGACATTGGAAGCCTGCCACACCCGGACTGTTAAACCAACGCATTAGCACGTCAAAGCCCATTGAGCCAGTATTGGCTTTAGTATTCCCCCCTTCTCCCCTCAATTCAATTCAATTCAAGGTGTTTTATTTGCATGACAGATGGGTACAAGCAGTGTTGGGTATGTATATTGTAACGCTTACGGCAGACAGGCACTGTGTAGGAGCCGACGCACCAGAGCAGCGCACCGAGGGAGCGTCTGCATTTATAACTTAGTTTTTAAAATTAGTCAAGCAATACGAAGCATCTCCTTTTACTTAGTGCCTGAGCATACTGTAACGCGTGTGAAGCCCATAAACGATATTAATTTTGAAACTTAAACATACAGTATATGGCTGGTCTTGGTACTTTAAAGAAAACATACGCACCAGTATTCCATTTCTCCCTAAACATTTTAAGCATCGAAGTCTTTAACTAACGCGATACCGGATTCAACAAGCATACTTTTAGAATTTGATTAAAAGGGAATATAATATGGAATCACGTATCTAAAGAATTAAAAGACCAGACAATCGCAAACTCGTTTTCAATAAAATTATTTTATTCATTCAGCAGTTTGTGTGAGGGACATCCAGCAGGGAGAGACACACACACCGGTTTTCATTGACAAAATTGTTTTTTTTTTCAATTCCTCTTGTCTAACAGGAATGTTTTGTTTGTAGATAGACAGTTAGACAAGAGGAAATACCGCCTCCTCCTATGAAGCATTTCGTTGATCCGATCACAAATTCTTTTCCAGTCGTACGCAGCAAGGGTTGAGAATCTCCGATTCACCATCGTACTAATGGTTTCCCGGAGATTGCAAGGCAAGGCACTTTTGCCTCTGGACCCATCGAAATTTACAGACGTGGTCCACCCCCAGTACATTTCAAAAGTCACAAGATTTCGAAACACGAGGGCGGCGTAGCGGTCGGCTCTTGCTTTCCCGTCTATGCCGATGCACTGCAAGTACAACCCCCCCTCCATCTCCTGGGTGATGGGTAGCAGTTGGACATCTGGGAGAATTATTCGTCCCACTGGCATCTGTGAATTCCGCTGTGCTTCCTGGGGGGAGATAGCCGGCGGGGACAGCATCAACAGATTCCTGCGCGGTGGTGAACCAGGATGGAGTGTCCTGAGGCGGTGTGTGCTCTGCGGGGGGCAGAGCTTCCGCCAGGCATTGCAGCCTGGGCGGCGGGGAGAGGCACTTTTCGGGAGACAGCTGTTCAACTGTTTGACTGCTGGAACTCTAGCCTCCCAATCCTCCCCAGTAATGGATCGTAATGCTCCCACTGCTGCCGAAATGTCTCCATACAGGTGCTGCTTCTACAGGTTGGCACCCTGGCCAGTGGCCGAGAGCAGAGACCCACGGCCTGTGGCAAAATAACATAATTCATGTAAGAAATAAAGTCACACAGTAGTATTCATCAGTCGCGGAACAGAAATCAAAATAAACTTTTCTTTTTTTCCGTCTTACCGCTTTCTTTTTTACTGTCCTGGTGGTAGATCGTTTTGCCCGTGCGGTGTTTTCTTGAAGAACAGGCTACGAAGAAATAATTATAATTGAATTTAAAATTCAAAACGGCAATAATACCTTGTAGTATGCGCTGTGATCGCGTATTTCAGATGAAGTCTGCTGTATTTGCTTACCCTTCGCTCTTTGGAAGCTGGGGCGGCAGAAGCACCCCGTCTCTTCCCGTAAAACGCCTTGGTCTCCATACTGTACTATGGTCGCTGTAGTGCAGGTTCGCAGTTTTTTTTTTGAGATGGGAGCTCACCCAATCCCTTGGTGTCTTTTATGCGTCACACATACTGTATTTCAGCGCCATATATTTCATGGATATTATGGAATATAATGGATGGATATCTTAGTTATTTTTCTAGTTCACAGGTTTGCATGCATAATTTAATTTTGAAAGCCACTGAGACATCAGGTACTACTGTTGTATTTATGAAGAAGAAACAAAACAAAAAACATACTAACAACTGTGCCATCCTACTCCTTAGTTAATACATTTTATTATTCATAAACAGTTAACATTGTTAGCAAAATATTTTGAATTATATTTAACCCTATTTTTTCTTTAGTTTTGTATTTAACTTATTATATGATAGTCAGACTTAATGTATATTTGAACAATGAAAATATATTTTTACAAGATTTTACATTAAGCACTTAAAATTAATATGGTTAATAATAGTAAACTGTAACATGCTGTAACAAGATCAATTAAACTGCGAAGAAAATGCTTTCAGAGAAAATGTTTCAGGTGTGAAGAACATAGATCTCCAATGCAATTTCAACCAAACCTGTTTCCACACACCCTGCCCCCACTACCATTAGAATATACACAAACATTTTAGCGTTTCATTCTGAGCAGAAGACCCTCACACCTGAAGAGTGCTGGCTGTGACGAATTAAACCGGTTTTACAGGTTTCAATCACAGACCATGTGACATGGGACTCAGTAAACTAAAACACAGCGCCACTGGATTTGATAATACCTAACCAAAATCCGCAATATGGGAACAGAACCTGTGTAATTGTTGATAGATGATGTACTCGTAACATTTTTTCAAGACGAACTACAACATTTAAAAAATGACTTGTATGTACTTGATATGTCTAATCAATCCACGGGTTCCAGCACAAAACGAAACTAAAACGCATACCGTTTCGCGCTTCTTATTAGTTGCTCAAAAGTAATTTGACCGTATGAAATGCATAATATAAACCTAGAAACATATACGTGAGCAGTACTTAAGCACTGTAGTATCGGTGTTAAGACATACCTCTCAAATACTGTAAATCAAGTTAAAAATATCTCAAGACCGATTCTGGTCGTAATGAAACCATGTTTCGTGTATGTTTTCTTTTTCATCTTGAAATAACTCATTTCTAAACCCGTTGTTTATTTATTTATCCCGTATTAATAAATGATAAATTTATTTTATTATAAATATAATTAATATAATAAATTTAATATAACGTTTATGTTTATTTATTTATCCCCGCCAGGGGAGAAAGAGAACAGGGGAGGGATGTTGGTGTTGCATAAGGGGCGGGGCTATGGAAATGAGGCCTGTTTGGGAATGTGGAGTTACATGTTCTGGCTGTTTGTGAATTATCGTTGTTGAGTATGGAGTGTTGAGGTATTGATTTTGTGTAATGCTTTGTGTTGAAAATTGAGGTGGATTTTGTTTATGATAAACAGGATAAACTGGGATGGGAGGAAGGTTTGGTTTTGCATAAGGGGCGGGATTATGATAATTGGAAGACTTTGCGAGAGTAAAATGGTTTGATATATTTGATTTTGTATTGTGGTTGTTATTTATGTTTTTGGTTGGTATTATGTTTATATGGTTGTTTTTGTTGGTTGGTTGTTATTATGGTTATTAATAATACGATCTATAGTTGAAATCTGAGCCTAAATAAAAAGAAAAAGCAAGTGATTAGGTTTATGAGCAATCTAATTACTTATTCGTTTAAAACGCTATATAAAATAAAGTTTATTATTAATTTGCTGGACAGAGCGGTGAACATTATTATGCATAAAACAAAGATAACGATCCTGATCAGTTTAGAAATCTGTGTACGCTGTAAGGTTTTTACTTCTTAAACTTTTAAAATACATGTTTTGAATAGAAAGAAATCCTCTTCCTGGTACAGTATGTATAGCAAACCAGCACGTCTTTTTTCTCCAATCAGAGGGGTGTCAGATGGTGTCAGCCAATCACCATTCTGCGTTGGGTAGCAACAGGTGACTGTTCTCAGGCGGAAGATGTAAACAGCTTAATGTTCGTGTTAAATATTTTTTTTTAATTCAATTAAATGGGCACAGTTAAGACATTAAATATACATATACATACTGTATACAGTACAGTTTGCATACTGTAATATGTTTATGTTACGCGATTAAAAAATAAATAAATAAAAATGAAAAGTCCAGCACCAGCTGGATTTGAACACACAACCTGCCAGTTGGTAGTCACACACCTAGACCAGTAGGCTACAAGACAGGTCGCATAAACAGGCAGGCGAAACAGCCCTACACAGCCCTGTCGCAGCACACGGATGTAATCATACCATTATTAAATTCTTGAGATACGTGATTCCATATTATATTCCCTTTTAATCAAATTCTAAAAGTATGCTTGTTGACTCCGGTATCACGTTAGTTAAAGACTTCGAAGCTTACAATGTTTAGGGAGAAATGGAATACTGGTGTGTATTTTTTTCTTTAAAGTACCGAGACCAGCTATATACTGTATGTTTACGTTCCAAAATTAATATCGTTTATGGCCTTCACACGCGTTACAGTATGCTCCTATTCTTTTTATGCTCAGCTACTAAGATTTCCCTTCAGTGGTAAAATTCAATATCTACAACGGGCACAGTAAAGACGTTTACAGTAAGTCCCTTACTGTCGGTCAACCAATCACGCACCGCGGTACCCCGTGTCATCTTACCTGCGGTACGTGTCTGTACCGCACACTTTGAATGGCTGCATCTGTACAGAATTGTACTAATATCTATTGTCCAAGTACTAAGCTTTGTTTAAATAATTTTCATTGATTTGGAAACCAAGTCTTTTGTAAATTTATTTTTCTATTCATATGCCAGTCAACTGAATGATTTGAAGATTGTGCTAGTTTTTACTTCACCATTATATAGTGGAAAATTAATCCTTTCACTTTGGGTTTTCTCATTACGGTCTACCTAAATTTCCTCTTGAATTCAGTATAAGTCATTTCTGACTTCATAACTTGACCTGTTATTTATTGATGTTGGCGCTGGGTGGTGGGCACCCTGCTGGGTGCTGTACTTCAGTGATAAATGTAATGTGTCCCTTCATATTTGGAAGGTGATTTGGATGAAAAGTGCTAAACAACTGCAAAAACTTGTATTAGTGTAATATTTTCCCAAATTGATCAATTTTTTATATAATTTCTGAATGTTGTCTTTTTTTATTTTGTTTGTGATTGTGATACTATTTTACTCAGTTTCATGCATAATGTTTAATTTCATACATAATATTTTTGTATATCTCATGTACAGTATGTCCCCAATGATTCATGGTATACTGAAGTATACTGAATATTTTAGACATTTTTACAATACAGGACATAAGAATAGCTTAAAGTAAGAATCAGTCTTTTGACTGCCAAACGCAGATGGAAATACAATATTACAGTACTTTTGATACTTCCCTGCACATAGAAGCTCAATGGCTGAATACAGCTCACTGTTTGAAAACCACTCTAACTCAAATCCTCTCTAGCACCCTGTGTACAGCCTCACCGCAGTTAGATATTGCATTCAGCTTGCCTTGACCTTAACTTTATTTTGATCACCCAGGACCAGAGCCACTCTTGCCTCTCCTGCCTCAAGCTTCCTCTGAAATGAAATGACTCTCCACTCATGATATTTTCAGCATTTTTCTTTCAGGTCACCTGATGTCAGCAAGCCTCCCAAAAACTGAGCAACTGTGGAAGCCGTCTTCCTGGTGGTTTTGTTTCTTTTCTCTATCTTCCAAATCTCATCCACTCCATTCTCCCCCCTCTCCCTTCTCTTTTTGTATGTGGTCGAAACAAAATCCAACATCTAATCCATTGCACCAAACAACTCCAGCCCATGGTTGTGATTTTGTCTCTTTCCTCTCCCAAGTCCTTCTTTTCACTGTCCACTGCAGTAGCCCCTGGTCGCTGACTCTCACGTCAGCCCATGGGTGCAAGTGCACAGGGACAGTCAGATCTGGGTTTCCTTGTTCACTCCCAAGCTGTTCCCAGCTTGACCTAAGCTCAACTTTTGACGTTTCTCCCTTCAAAATCTTCTAGTCTTATTTGCAACCGATATTCCTTTTTTTCATGGATTCAGCTCATAATACATTTTGATCATCTAGCTAAATTCAACAAGTGGGAGTTGTATTCTGTGTTTCACATCAGTCTATTCTTCCGAGCCACAGTACTCTTTCAGTCACCCATCATCTTCCGCTATGTCAAACTAGAGTTTCAGTCCAAGCTAGCTGCTCATGCTACTGCTGCTAGCCTCTGCTGTTGCCACCTGTTCATCTACTCAGATCCTGCCATCAACATATATGCCTTTTCAGGCACCACATCCGAATCCACTAGCCCAAAGAAATGCAAGCCTGCATCATACAGTACATGTTTTCCTTCATTACACACATATTCTGCTGCGAACCGAATTGCTCTTATCTCAGTGTCAGAAATCTCTGTCAGACGTTTGAGGATTCTTTCAAGAGGATGTAACAACACTGATCACTGTCCTGCACCATCATTTCCTCAGCCAGGCGAGTTAAAGCTAAAGAATTAAGGATGCTATCTATTTCTTCATCACCACAGTTAATCATTATTAGAATCTGACCAAACAACTGGAATGGTGTTTCTGAATTTTGGATGGAGGTCAAATTCGAATGTCACACTGTCTGAATATTGTTTAACCTCTTTAGAACCCCTCCTTTCACACCAGCATCACTATTTCAGCAATTCTCCCTGGCTCATACTTTGTAAGTACCTAACTTGGCAAGTTTACTTTGGCAAGTTAAAGCCTATGTACTAAATACTCTGTATCTTTATCCTGCAGCACATTCTTCTTTATTAAAATGTGACCAAACAACTGAATTACCGTTCCAGATAGTACTTAAAATATTATTTGGTGAAGTGACTATCCCAAGTTTGTCCTGCAAGATATATTACAGAAATACCATTTACACTTCTTTAGTCAAACATATTCCTATCGGTGTAAAAGAACATTGATGTAAAGCCTATTATGTACAAAGTTCCAAACAAGCCTGGTCCCAGGGGTAGCCCACATAGCTTGAGTTTTCACAGTGTCTTGACTAGGGAAAATACAACCGATAAAAACCAATTAATGATTCATACATCAAAAAGAAGCAAAAAATACTACTATAGTTATTGCATTGCTTAATGTGGGATTTTTCTGAAATATTTAACATTCTCAGACTCAGCATCTGTGTGTACAGTATTTCTACAATGTTCTGCCTGAACTAAGGATACAAATAATATACAATTAAAATGCAGTTACTATTGTGCTGTATACTGTGATCCAATTCCTCTGCTCTGGTATTTGAATTAGTCTACATGTTCACATTTCACTTTACGGTGCATTAGTATTGATTGCATATTTATAAAATAACTTGCTTCCCTAATAATTGGGCTATAAGCACAAATGTTTTACACTTTTATCATTCTCTGACTGGATATGGGTCAATGACAAAGAGACTGTAATTACCTTGAATACGTTCATGTAATACTGTACAATCAGTTCCTTTTAATTACACAGGAAATATCTTATTATACAAAATAGCAAAAGATGTTGCAAAATGTTGCAGTAATATGTTGCAAAAATGTATTTAATGCTGCAGCTCACAGATATGTGAGTGATCCACTTCAGAAATCCAGCTTATGAAAATAAATTGTATGACCAAAGTTTGTTAAAATAAAGAATTGTCTTTATTTTTTTCTGTCTGTAATGTTATCAATATTTAATATTTACAATTAATATCAGGAGCACTCAGAGGAAATCTATGCAAACACATATACATTACATTATGTATTCATTGGGTGACAAACTATACACACATAGATAGAACACCAGGAACTGAATCTGGGGTTGGCAATGCTAACCACTGACCCACCATGCCACCCATTTCAAGCCGTATATTCAGCATAAACATTTGCTGCAAGTGTTGGAGTTTATTGGTGAAAGATTAAACACCCATTTGACCCATAAAACAACTGTTGACTCAGATAAGTCAAAATCGTCTCAGGATGCACTCTGAATGCAATAGTCCTCTTAATATTAAAAATTAACCCTTTACAGTTAGAGTTCATGTGATTTTCATGATTTTTGTCCACTGTATTGTGTTAGCTGGACCAGTGGTATCTAATAGTGTTTATTAAATATATTTTACATTATATTCTTCATATAAACTTTGTGGCAGGAAAGCAGGTTGAGACAAGATGGCAGCTCCTGTCTTAGCTACATTCCTCATAGCATTGTGGGGAATGACCTGCTCCCCTCAGTGCCCTGACAAATTGCTAGAAGACAATTAGTTGGGGGCATTTAAAAACCACTTTGAAACACAGGGACTGAAGGAGACAAGGGTAGAAGCTCAGATGTTCCGCTCACGTTTTGTTTTTGGTTTGAATATTAATTTCCATGGACTGCATTTGTGTGTCTATCTTCCTTGAGACCACTTATTCAAAGATCTTGCTATGGCACCCTAATCCGGTATGCTACTGAAGTTATTTTAAGATAACAAAAATGAATACAGCAACAGATGAATACCAACATATGAATTACCAAGGTTCAATACAGTCCCACCAGGTCTAGTTAGTATCACCCAAAGGTTGTTATATTGTACCTCTAGTAGTTTTCTAGGAAAGCTCAATATTGCCTTTCATCAACATAACATTTTGCTTGGTCTGAGAGATTAGCCTGTATTTTAAATTACCAACAGTTTCTGCAATGAGCTACAGAGCCTTCTCAACGAATTCAGTTTTATTTTTGTTGATTGCTTTGCTCCTGCAGGACCTGAGGTCAGCTGTGGCTATTACTTGATCAAAGTGCAAAGATGGCGCAAGCAGAAACTGTGATTGGACATACAACATAAATCAGTTCAATATCATTAACGGATTTAAACCACAAATAGAGAATATGCTGTAAGGCAGTTAAGGTTTGTTTAGGTTTTTTAACAAATGAAAATTCTTTGGAATTTCACTTGTAGCTGTATTGAACAAGTCTCTAGGATCATGTGAGAAGGATCACACCAAACCGCTATATTTCGGTTTGTTACCATATTAGTTTGATTATAAAAAAACACATATACTGTAGATGGGAGACAATTATGCTCCTCCTTCTGTTGTGCTAATGTAACCATTACCCTTCATGCTTGAAACATGAGGATGGAACATGAGGAACATGAGGATTCCTTGTAATTTGTATCATCTTCAGGTTCTGAAGAGCACAAAGATGTTACCCAGTAAGTCCTTCTTATGATTTTCTGGAGGTAGAGGTAATACAGGCCACTCTCTACTGGAAGTCACTAGTTGGAGCCTGTAGTCATGTATGAAACCTGTAAGCACATTATGCAGCCAGGTACATGACATGCTACCATTAGCTCAGTCTACTCTAAAACATCTGGCACATTGTTAAAAATTTTAGGTACATGTATTAGATGTTGTCTTGTCATTGTTTTATTTAGGCTGTCCATAGGTGGTCATATGTGTCCAAACACTGAGTCTAAGGGTGATAACTGTATTGCTTGTGCAATTTATAATATCCTAATTACAAAGTTGTAATTTCTGCACTGATCTGCACAGTATTAACTCTCATTATATCTTGGGTCTTTGTCTGGTAGATAATCCTGTTTGACAAACCAGTAATATTGGATTACTGACACCAGTAAATAATCCTTTAATAATGCTTTTCTAGAAATCGTTTTCTAGAAAGGGAATAGAAGAGCAGGCAGCTGCTGTAATCATCCTGAAACCAAAAGTGTTATGGAGTAGCCCCCAAATCAAGCAAAAATAAAACTTGCAAGAGCAAGGACCAAATAACTAAGAAACGTAGCTGACTGTGAAATCAAATCCAAATCACTCAGCACTACTTGTTACCAGAACCTACTTGATATATCCTTCTCTACTAATCATTCAATGTGTTTGATTATTATTTAGTGAGCACTGTAAGTTCAATTGACATACAGTATGTGAGGAATGGTGATGTATAGGATAAGGGAAGTGAAGGGAAATTGAGCTGTGTATCTGAAACACCTCTTCACTAAATGGATGTTCACATAATTGCATAACAAACAAAGAAAGAAGAAACTGGGACCAGTTTCAGAAGAATATGGCCATAACAACTGCTTACCACACATCTTGAAGTAGAAGAAAAGAAATACCAGCTATCCCTTGCTGTCACGATCGCTAACCCCTCCTCTTAAGGGAGCTCCTGCCCTTCCTCGTTCCCTCCCATTGTTTGCACCTTATCCCTATTCCCGTTCCCCCTTAAAAGCCAGACGCGGACCTCACTCCTGGTTCCTCATTGATTTCTACATCATGAGAGCCCGGGGTCTTGCTGCGTCTGGCTCCGTTATGCTTTTAACTTTCCGTTCCTAGTTCCTGGTTCCCCTCGCCGGTTCCGACCTGGTTCGTGTTTTAACTCCATGGATGGATCCACTGGCCTTGGACTCTACCCTTTGTCTCGGATTACTCTTTTGGATTTCCTACATGGATTGTTCGCCTGGATTCACTTCCCCTGGACACCTGCACTCCATGGACACGCCCCCCGTCTCCAGACCCTTTTCCTGCATGACTATTTTTCCCCTTGTGTCTTCACTATTCTGGATTGTGTCGTCCGCATAGGGCCCGGAAAGAACTGTTCGTTACATCACCCTTATGGAGGTAAATATTGAACCTCAATGGTTCTTCATCTTCCTGACAAAAGAATATGGGTTTGCTGTAGTACACATTTTATTTGGGAAGTATAAGATGTACAATACATACAGTAAAAAACAAGTTAAAGAATCGAGAATCTATAAATAATATTTTAAGTCTCACCTTAAATCTATTTATGGCTATAACGGAGGTGACATGAAATGTCAAGAACATAATAAGAGAACAACATTTTACCCACTTACTGAAATCATCATCATTTCATTACAAATCCATTGTGCACAGAATAGTCTCTTTTCTGCACTTCAAGGATCACTAAAATTATGTCATATACTGTAGCTTCCCACTGAGGACAAAGGAGTGTTTTTCTTTTTAATTGCATATACAGTATGGACTAAAACAGGTTGGAGGCACAGAAATGTATTTGATACTAACCTGTGATGCAGTATATTATGTGATTTTGTTCCAATGATATTGATTCCATTATAGATCTAACATTTAAAAAGACTCTAAAATTAATGCAAGTGTAATGAACAGTTCTTTCCGGGCCCTATGCGGACGACACGATCCATAATAGTGAAGATACAAGGGGAAAAATAGTCATGCAGGAAAAGGGTATAGGGATCAGGTGCAAACAATGGGAGGGAACGAGGAAGGGCTGGAGCTCCCTTAAGAGGAGGGGTTAGCGATCATGACAGGTGAATATACCTTTGGATGGTAATGTGTGCTAAAATGTTATCTATTTGGAGCCCATCAGTTTCCTCATGTATGGAATTATCAGAATGTGCCTCATTGCTATTTATGCTCTTTATTACAATGACCTGCCATTGCTTCAAAATGAAATATTGAAAGACTTTGCATTTCATAGATTGATAAATTAACATTTGTTTTCATAATATAATAAAAATGAGGATCCAATTATAAAATAAAATTGCACCTGTATTCATTTATATGGATGGCAATTTAGGCATCCAGTTAAAAAAAGGTAATGTAACTGCAGTCACTTACTTAACAGAGCAAATGCATGTCTGGTTTTTGGGGGGATTGCTATAGGTTAACCCAAATTATATTAATATCCTGTGTTTAGCAGGACATCCAGCTTCATTACATCTTGCACATTTAATATTAATAAAGTGTAATTTAATTAATTTAATATAATGTACATTAAAGTTTTTATATACTTAAACATGTACTGTACATTTTCATGTAAAACCTGTATGCTGTAGTAAGTTTTGGATAATAAAATCTATTAATGAATTCATGCTCCATTGATTCCTGGTACACACAACACCACAAGTGACCACAATCAGAATATGTGGAGATTTTGACTGTGTTTACTAGTTTGCATATCATTGTAACAAGTGTATTTAGCGGCAGAAAATGGAACATATTAAAAGCTCTTATAATTTAAAAACCTAAGAACTTTCATTTCACATCCTCCCTGTTATACATTGTCTAACTGCTTAAACAAAACAGGGTCACAGAGGAACTGGAGCCTAATGTGGCAAGAAATGGGCTTAAGGCAGGATACGCCCTGGATGGGAAGCCAGAAACAGACATTGATGCTGTATTTGTTGCATGTTGAAATATGAAGATAGACTTTTATTTACTAACTATTATTTTCACACATCTGTTAACTTGTTACCTGCATTGCAGTTGTAATGGATTTGTGGTGTAGTTGTTAGAAACTAATGTACTTTTAGGATTTAATCTCACTTGTTTTTTTATTTTTAGTTTTATAAATAAAAAAATACAAATACAAATACACAATTTTTGTAAATACAGAACACGTTAGTAAATATAATTAGTAGAATCTGTAAATACGACACAAACCTTTGTTACCTCAAACAAAAATGGTCAATTGTTGAATGTTGTGTTTATTATAATTTAAATACATTCTTGCATTCACTCATCCACAATTAATAACTATTATGTAATGTAATTGGATCTCAAAACCTAAACAGGTCTGATTCTGGTTTGGTAACATTTGGATTTAATGTAAATGGTAGATGATGGTGGTTTATTTCAACTGAACTAAAATGCTATGAATGGGCATATTGTATATATACTGTACAGTATATAATATCCACCCTGGGAGCATGTTAAAATAATAATAATAATAAAGCATATGAGCTAATTATCTCTAAAAAACATATATCTGCTTGTTTTAACTTGAAACATATTATAAAGACATTAACCATAGAATAATATTAAGAAAGACCAGAGTGTTATTTAACCACAATAGCAGTGTCATGGGATCTTTAATGACTATGGCCTTGGTTTAATTTCTCATCCTAAGAATAGCAGCTCCTACAGAACAGTGTCCTTGGTAACCAAAATAGTGCATTGATTTAGAAATTTTCATCCAGAGAGTACTGTCTACTGGACTCCCAAAACCATTTACAGCACAGCAAACTGGTCTGGCTTTGATGTTTCTCAACCCATTATTAAGTAGTCAGATGAAAGAATATGAATGAGAATTGGAATAAGAATAAAGGAGAGATAAAGTGGATTGTGATGTTAGGTTGGAGGTAGTAAATTGTTCCCTGCCAGACCATATATAAGCTGTTATAATTTATCTTACTGCCTCAAATATAGACAGGGACAAACAGAGAAGGCAGTTCAAAACTCATCCATACTCTTGCTGACAAGAGAGAGGCGGAGGAGGTTGCAAAGCTCATGTTTATATTTAGGATGTATTTGTTTCTTTTTATTCCGCTTTGCTTAGGAGGAATAACAATTTAAAAAATGGTATGATCCTTGGATGGGAATCAAAGACTTTTCTTCACAGGAGATGAGTTCACTACAAAAATATGCAAGTTCTGATTTAAATGCTTCATTAACATCAACATAAAATAATAATAAATCACATTTAAATAGTCATTTAAAAAAACAACATCTCAGGTTCCCAAATGGCAACTTCTTAATATATATATATAAATTATACTTCTCATGTCACTACAAAAATTTGAATCATGTTTTTTTAAATAATTTGTCACAATCTGACAATGTTTCAGCTTGTAAGTTCAAAGATCACCACACTAATTTCCAAGCTGTCACACTACAAGGGTCTACAGTGTGCTGGAACTATGCGTCCTTGAGGCTTCTTTCAGTGTGTCTGTCTCTTTGTCTGACCTGGTTTACAGCAGCAGGGAAAACATTTTTAATGAGCTCTTGATGTGCGGGAATGCATGTAGCTACTAGAACCCTGTGTAGGTTTCTGGATGGCTACATCTAGAAATGTTGCCCTACTAATTAAATGTGCTGTCAGTTTATAACAAGGACACAACACTTCACTGCACTGCAGCTCTATGCAGAGTGTCATCATGAAAATGATATATACAGTATATAAATCTAAACTACTCCACCTTTTATTGGATAAGTAGCATATGGTACACACAATACCCATCCTAGTTTGCAGCTGAAGAAATATATTTTATTATATGCACACATTATATAGTGAATATGATTTATGCTGTGTAGCGGCGAGGCTTATTAATAAGGCAGAAGTGTTTCTGAGCTTCCCAAATGAGGCCCCATTTCTCTGTTCATCTCTGTGGTGCAGCCACAGAGAAACTATTCATGCAGGCTGATTTAAGATGTTTTCTTTTGATAAGGACAGCTCCCAAAGGCGGATGCACTTAGCTAAGCCGGGCTATCATGATCAATGGTCATCCATTGGTGCCTATCTGTCTAGGGAGTGCCAGATGGACATCTGGACTGCATTCCTAAGTGTCAGGAGTAAGTGACTCATATCTCACCTTGATCAACCAATCAGGGACTGGTAGGGCCAAGTAACCCACGTGGGACTCTGATGCCCATGGAACTTTCAGCCAATCAATGAGCTGAAGTTCCTCCAGGTAAAAACAGGCAACACAGAGAGCCTGACAGATTGAGATTCAGTAAGATTCAGATTGAGATTCAGTAAGATTCAGGGATATTCAGTAAGATTCAGAAGGAAGAGATTCAGGAGGATTCTGTGGACTTTCCTAAAGGGAATTCAAAGGAGAATTCCAGGGAAGGATGGCCCAGGAGCAGAAGGCTCCCAAGGGCAGGACATTCTCGCAGCGCGCCTCCTGACCACCCTGAGACCCGCCCGGACAACCACGGAATGGCCAGTGTGTCCGAGTGCCAGAACTTTCCTTTGTTCTAAGAGTCGAGAGCGGAGGTTGCCAGAGAGTAACCAGCAGCAGGCCTCGTGAACAGGTCGGAACTGTGGACAGCTGAATCACTATTCAGAACTAGCTCTTCATCAGGAACGAACCGGTCCTCTTCCTGACTTGCTGGGACCCACAGTCATCTTAGTTAAAGCCAACAGTGAGCATCTGCAGCGCACCCTCGCAAGCCGCACAGCACAGCCTGGCACCGAGCCAGAGAGCGCGGATTGGACAGCAACAGCCTGCAACAGTTTCTTTCTGCCCCCAGGAGATCTGAATCCCCAGAAATTGGATGAGTATTCAACTTCAGTGCATTACAGCTCGAGAATTCAATTGTTATCCCAACCAGTTGATATCAATTTAATTCCTAAGAGTTATGTACTTGTTTTGAGTATCTAATGTAGAAGTTATAATAAAGTTCATTTATGAAACGGTCTTAATGAATGATATACTGAACGTATGTCCTCTTGATATGTGTAACACTTTGTAACTGACTGAATATATACCTTTTGTATTCTGATAACCCTCTCGATAAGATCTGTTAGTTTTACATGAATATTCTATGTATTAATAAATGTATCCTCGTGTATTAGTACCTGTGTGTGTGCGTTGGTTGAGTTATGTCGCATGGTTGGACTCTAAAGCCATCAAAAGAATCAACTTTGTGATTTACTGCTACAATTAATAATTGTCTCAGTAAATGCCCAAACCCTACAGAACTGGTGCCTTCAGAGAGTCACTACAGTTACATATTTGGCGTCCCTGAGCCGGTTTTCTTACAACTGTATGGTCAGTTATACAAAATACTGTACTGCATTTTTTAACGTTATTACTGTGTTAGAGAAGTATGTGAGGGAACATAGGGGCAAGCCCTATAATTTCGCTTAGAATTAAGTGATATTACGGATTTCTAAAATTAAGTATTTCTTTGTGTGTCTGGACTAAACAGCATGTTGCTTGTCACAAAAATGTAGTGAGAGGCCGCTCTCTGTGGTCAGCCACAGGATGACATAGTGGCTTTGCATGTGAGCAAGTGAGGGAGATGAGCTTATCTTTTGAATAAGGATCTTCCCCAGGACAGTCCAGACCCAATTTTTTTTATGTGGATTTCAACCTCTACTACTTTTTACTACTTTCTTGTTTCCAGTCTTCACTGCCAATCACATTTATCTCCTGTGTCTCCTGGCGTCCTTCCAGTAGTCCTACACATATGTATTATCAACCTGACTTACTACAGGCCCAAATTAATTTTCTGTGCTTAGATATTCAATCCTAGACCCTCTTATCCAGTACACCTCAGCCATAATTTCACTATTTGGTTAATCTGCCAAGGCTGGCAACAATCATGAAGACAGGATCAGCCATGTTAACTCTGTGCAGCATGGCTCTATCTCCCAATATCCTCTACTGTTAACCCCAGCTTTTGACCTTACAAAGCCAGTATTTGCAGATATCCCACTCATGGCCTTGAGAGCAGTCGCCTAAATTCGGTAACATTAATGATGTTTAAAGACCCTATGCGAGATGGTATAATCCGAATGTGACTGGAGAAGGACATCAGGGAAGACACAGCAGGATCAGGTCGGGTAAAATCACTGGGGGTGATGACAGCAGTGAACTGGTGCATGTGGGGAGCACAGGAAGTCCAATAGGGAAAATCAGGGCGAAGTCCAAGGTCCGGGTTCCAGGAGATCCATCCAAGATGAACTCGGGAACATGGATCTATGAACACAGATAATTAAAAGCTTGACGGGACAAGGCGCCCTGAGTCCCGGATTCAGTAGGGTAGGATACCGTGGTGAAACCTATGCCCTCGGGCCCCTCCTGTGCCCGATGGTAGGCGGACCTCCAGGCGTCTGTCTTCCAAAGTTTAGCCTAGAACTACGGAGATGCTGGGATTAAATAGGGAAAAGGGGAAAGGACACAGCTGGGACAAATAAAGCTAGGAACACAACAAAAAAGGGTAGGAGCGCCCTCTAAAGGATGTATGACGATCATGACACACATGGATTGAGAGCCTCACCTAGAATACTGAATAAAAAATACTGATCCTTCTAGTTTCAACCAACATGACATACCTTCCCATTGCTTTTATGGCAAATTAGAATTTAGAATGAATAAAATAACATCCATCATTCATCATTGTTAAAAGATGCCACAAAGTATCGGATTTGTTGTCACATCACTTTCTTTATTCCCTTAAAAGAGTAAAGTCAATGAAAATAAATTATTATGTACCATACGTATTCAATGAAGGATGATGCTATATGTGCTTGGTATCAGATGAATAGGGAAAACGTGAGTAGATCAGAAATCTAAATATTAAGCCTGTGAGAAGCCCACATAAAAAGTCCAAAGTTTTAAAAAATATGGGACATTTGTCGAGATCTCCTGTAGGAAGCAATACAAATTCCTGAAAGCAAGATATCTAAATCTGAGATTTGAATTTGTCAATCAAAACTAAACTCTGGAATATATTTGTGTATGGCTAATAAATAGAGCAAGAAAGAGACCAGAATTTGGAAGAATTTTGAAATGTCCTGAAGTCGAGACCCAAGGAAGCAAGGAACTTGAACTTGAACTTGAACTTTATGCCATATGTAACCGGTACTGGTACAATGGAATTCTTACTTACAGAAAGTCTCTCGTTTGTAAAACAAGTGTAAAAAACAAAACAAAGTGCAAACAGTGCATCAAGACAATGTACAAACAATAGACAATGTGCAAGTAAACATGCAGACAGTTTGAATGTAAACAATACAGACATGTAAATAATGACTAGAGACGTACAATAAATAAATTACAATGAGGTAGATGGTGATGGTGTAGGTGTGGTCCGAGGGGGATGGCTAAATGTGTTCACCAGTCTCACTGCTTGTGGATAGAAGCTATTGAAGAATCTAGTGGTAAGTGACCGTATGCTCTTATATTTCTTGCCTGAGGGCAGTGGGGTGAAGAGCTCATGCCCGGGGTGGTGACTGTCCTCTGTGATGGCCAGAATTCTACCACGGCAGCGGTCCTCATAGAGCTGTTTAATCTCGGTGAGACCGCAGCCGATGATCTTCTGGGCCATATTGACCATTCTCTGCAGTGCCTTTTTTTCTCGCGAAGAGGTGTTGCCATACCACACGGTGATCCCGTTGGTAAGGACGCTCTCGATAGTGCAGCGGTAGAAGTTCACCAACACATGTATTGGCATCCCCCATCGCTTAAGGCACCTCAAGAAATAAAGGCGCTGCTGAGCCTTCTTCATGATAGAGTTAGTGTTCACAGTCCAGGTTAGATCTTTAGAGATGTGGATTCCCAAAAACCTAAAGCTGGTGACTGTTTCCACTTCCATTCCATCAATACTGAGTGGGCTGTGAGTGTGTGGCCTGTGTCTCCAAAAGTCCACTATTAGCTCTTTCGTTTTCTTTATGTTCAAGTCCAGGTTATTGCTATGACACCACCTAAGCAGCTGTACAACTTCATCCCTGTAAGTGGACTCATCAAGGAAGCAAAATCAAGACATCAGAACCAGAAGAAGCCAGAATGCCCAGAAGGAGAACCCAGAGGGAGAAGTAGCAAAGAGCTCCAATGAACCAGGAAAGCAAAGTTTGATACGCTAACTCACCCTTTCCAGTCAGTAACAGATCTGCTTGCCTTCCACAGAAACATCATATCAGTTCAATTACATTGAAGAATCCTTAAGGATCAGGTAATGCCATGTAAGACAGGAATACATCAAGCTTCTCTGATGTGCACACTTCCTGAGGGAATAATTCACACTTGCCTTTTGCATGGGTTTTCTGCTAGATTATGATAGCGTTACATCCTTTTCATATTAAGTAATTATGGTAATTCCATGCTTTTCAGCTCAAGTTAAAATTTGAGTCTTTTTCTGAAGTAACATTCACTTTTCTTATCATTCTCCCTCAACCATTTCCTCAGTTCTTTCCATAAGTTTTTAATTTGTATTATTTTATTCATAATAAACTTTTGAACTGAATTAATGTAGATCAACCTCAATGCTATCTTGAATTCACATTGTTAAGCATTGTGTTGTCATATTAACCTGATTGTTTTTTTCAGCACATTTAAAGGTTGGTGTGATGATTATCACTAGACCACAAGATCTATTTTATACCTTCCTTCAAGGTAACAGTAACATCTAGGACATGTGGCATCGTTCTTGTATCCCAAGTACCTACAATCGGGTATTATGTTTAGTCACATGTGGTATGTGTATACAATACTTAATACTTTCATGATTGACAGAAGGTACAAGAAAACCATCAGATCTACATAATAGTTCTCAAAATAAAAGCCTTCTGTCCTTTCCTGAGAATATAATAAGATTCTTTAGTTTCTGCATATAATTAGCACATATATACAGTACATCATGTACAAGTGCTGAAAGGTCATTAGGGACTGAACAATTCTGATTTCTGTAGATAGTTCAATTATGTCTATTGAACTAAATGGAAAGTAAAAGGAAAAAGGGTGAAAAAAATCTGCAGAACACAGAATGGAGAAGGAGTGTAGGAAAAGATAAGCTGAAGTCAGGCATGAACTAGGAACGACTGAGACAGGGGTAAATGAGAATTAGGGATTGGAATCAGATGCACATTGTAAACTGGAGCCAACGGAGTAGCAGAAGTATAGAGTACTATTTCAGAAAATAGAATAAGAGAAAAGACCAAAGGTTTGGGTGAGTTTGACTGGCCAGACTACATTTGCAGGGAGAATGGTGAAGAGAGTACCAGGGCCTTGACTAGAATGTCTGTAAAATAAGTGTTAGATGTCATCCCTCCTCTAGAGGGTGCTCCGACCCTTTTGAGTTTTTCATTATCACGTTCACCTGCCCCCTGTTCTGTCCTTTATTTAAACATGGTCCTCTGGAAGCTAGGGGCTCTGCATTGGAAGACGGACACCCGGAGGCCAGCCTAGCATCAAGTCACCCTACGTCCGTGGCCTGAGGGCTTAGGCTTCCGATCAGTGTCCTGAGTCCGTGGCTCAGAACGCCTGACCTCATCAATCTGTTTTTAACCTCCTGTTCCGATTCCTGCTGCAGATTTTATCCCTGTCTTGTCTTGGTTGGATCACCGGACTTTGGATTTTGGACTCAGCAAGATGCCATAAAAAAGGAAAATGAGGAGCTGTTGGTTAAATACCTGCTTGAGGGATTTAGAAAGAAAGGGAGAGGTGTACAGGTGATGGTTTTTAGGTAAAGAGATTAAGGTTGAGTTTTTTAGGAGATGCCTCTGTAGGCACTGTTGGGAGTGTAGGAACAAGACCTATCATTTCACTTAGAATTAAGTTGTATTAAAGATGTTTCACAATCTTTGTGTGTCTTGACCAAACATCCTGGTGCCTCTCCCTAAATGCATAGGAATCTGGCTAAAGAGGCCTCTCTGATAAGAAACATCATAAAACTGTATCAACCTGTACATTTAATGATATACTGTAGAGAGCAGATGGATTCCAGCCACATTCCAGGCTTCTTTCTTCCCAAAGAAAGATCACTATCCATTACCCAAACAAAGATCCCCCAAATATCAAAGGTCACTATCCATCATCCAAAGGAAGATCCACCAATTGAGGATCTGTAGGGTGAGAACCAGAACCAACCCTGATGGCATCTCAGCCAATCACCAACCGATCACCCCACATAACCTAGAACAGAGGTCCCTTTTCTCCAGTTAATTTGTAATCCCTGAGTGAATGATCTGCATTCATGTTTATATGAATGAATATTCATGTGTGTTCATTCATATTCTGTGTGTCTGAACAGGCAGTGAGTAACAGGGGCTCCTCGGGGGACAGTTCTTTCTCCATTGCTCTTCACCCTCTATACTTCAGACTTTACAACTCAAAGTCGTGCCACCTGCAGAAGTTCTCAGATGACTCTGCAATTGTGGGATGTATTAAGGGGGGGTCAGGAGGAAGAGTACAGAGGACTGGTCAGCAGCTTTGTGGAGTGGTGTGGGGAGAACCACCTGTAATTGAATGTTGCAAAGACGAAGGAGCTGGTGATAGATTTCAGGAGGAAAAGGGTCTAACCTATTTCTGTCCACATCCATGGGAGTGGCATGGAGATAGTGGGCTCATACAAGTACTGTACTCGGGAGTGCACATCGACCATAGACTGGAATGGTCTAAGAACACTGAGGCCATCTACAAGAAGGGTCAGAGTCGACTTTACTTCTTGAGGAGGATCAGGTTCTTTAATGTGTGTAAGATGCTACATATGTTCTATCAGTCGGTTGTGGCGAGTGCCTTTTTCTACGTGGTGAAATCCTGGGGCTCTGGGATTAGAGCAGGGCATGCTAAAAGCCTGAACAAGCTCATCAGAAGAGCAACCTCTTTCAATGGGTCTGACCTGAACCCCCTGGAGGTACTGGCTGAGAGGAGAATGGTATCCAAACTAGAGGCCATCATGGACAACATCTCCCATCCCCTCTATGACATGCTTGTAAAAATGAAGAGCACATTCAGCAATAGGCTGATCCAACCACGGTGTGTCTGGGCAGGGGCAATATTGATATTGACCTGTTTTTAGACTAAACAGTAAATTCTCTTCTGACATCTGGCTGTTCCCGTTGTAGCGGCAAGGCTTATTAAAAATACAGGAATTAAGTTTGCTGCTCCCTTGCCAGTCTCTCTGTCTCTCATCTCAGTGGTGCTGGATACAGAGAGGTCATTCCATTTGGTTCACATTTAAGGTGTTTTTCTAGCTGATAGTTTCCTGATAAGGAACAGCTCCCAAAGCTGAGATTCTCCAGCTACCCTAATAAATGGTCATCTCTGGCACCTTACTGTCTGGGAGATTCCTTGGGATAGTCTCATCCCAAGGTTTACAACCCTAAGGTCAGAGAGCATTGTTACTCATCATCCACCTCGATCAGCCAATCAGGAACTGGTAGGGCAGGGTAACCCCACGTGGGCCTCAAATGACCGGGGAACTTTAAACCAATGGACAACCGTAGTTCCTCCAGATAAAACAGGCAGCACAGGGCCCAGAGACATGCTCCTCCAAGGCTCCTCCAGGGCTCCTCAAGTCCTCCTCCAGGATATTCTCAGACTCATCTCGGACAATCACGTAACGGCCAGTGTGTCCGATTGCCAGGACATTCCTTTGTTCTAAGAATCAAGAATGGAGGTTGCCGCGCGTAACCAAAGGTTAGCCCAGCAGCAAGCCTCTTGAACCCACCGTAAACGCTCACCTGACCAATGGGTGAACTATGGTCGGAACTGTGGACAGCTGAATATCAGTATTCAGGACTAGCACTACATCGGGAACAAACAGGTCTTCTTCCCGTCTAAGGAGTGTGACATGCTTGGACCCGCAGTCACTTTCCATGTGAACAAACCCTTGCTAGTTTCACCCAGAACTAACTAGTTGGTCTTCAGAGAGCCCCCTGCTAGCGTGCCACAGCAGAAAACTCTCCCTCCTTCTCCCCCACATCACGCCAAACCAAGACAGCCTGGCACTGGGCCAGAGAACGCCGATTGGACACAGCAACAGCCTGCCACTGTTTCTTTGTGTCCACAGGAGATCTGAATCCACACAGACTGGATGAGTATTCTACATTACAGCTCGAGAATTTAATTGTTACCTCAACCTGAGTTGATATCAATTTAATTCCTATGAGTGACATACTTGCTTGCGAGTATCTAGTGTAGAAGATGTAATCTAAGTTCATTTACGAAATGGTATAAATGAATGGTATTTGTTTTAGTGATTCCTTGTCTTTGTATCGGAGCATACATACAAATAAACATTTCATTGGAATTGTACATATGACAAACTGAACTGAACTGATGTGTTCTTCTTGAGAGGTATCACTACAATAAACTTGATTTCTGATTTGTATTCTTAAAACATTACATTTTATTTTATATGAAAGTATTTCACAAAACCACATTTAATTATTAAAATTGTATAATAATTATAATATTTTAATAAAATATTTTATAGCCCTTGCTTTATTTTACTGTTCGTAAGAACAACTGAAAACTGTTCATGTTGCTTGCCATAAGACATTGCACAGGCTCAAATTACCTGCTGTATCTTAAACCATTTATTTTACCTGAGTACCAACTGAAGATGACATAACTTAAAAATGAACTTTCAAGATAATGATTTAACAGGTGACCCAGTCCATCACCACCATGCAACATCTGTGCTCATTATTACTGGGTGATCCTGATAACATACAGTAGTAATGTAGAACAGAGATAGTACAGTGGTGATAAGACATTTAATTGGACTTGTCCCAAAAATACTCATAAGTACTGCAGCAGCAGGGAACCAGCTGCTATGTTAATACAGTACATGCTCACATTTCCTAATTGGTAATTATATCATCATGAATAAAAACATTTTGCAGTAGAAAGACAGGAATATATACACATTAAAGTATACTGCTAAAAGTAGAGAATGATGGTACAAAAGCAAAAATATAGAGTATACATTTATTCAGTATAATGCAAACAGAATTGTTATTAACCATATGCATGATTTAGATAGAAATCTCTCCATATGATTATTTTGAATGGTTCCTTGGTCTGTTTTCCAAATAAGCCTACTCACTAATTTTTTTTTTGTGAACACAATGTATTAAGGACTTCTCTGAACTTTGCATTTTATTTAAATTGGATACATTTAGTTTAAATATTGAGTTTTTTACTTCATATTTTTTGTATTGGTTTCACAATGTCTGTATTGTTGACAAGGACAGTGGTTAAATGCAACTTGTGTACAATTCCAGCATAATTTCAGTAACATAAATCTCACAGTTATTTACCCCTATTTACATGTAACAATTTATGCATATAACAATACATTGTTTTAATTTTTATTGTAAAACTGAAGAGTACAACTTACTGTTTATTAACTTAATTTATAATCTTACTGCATTCATGATTTAAAGATTTATCCAGTCAAATATGCAGTTATTTTGGTCAATACTATAAGTGAGACTATAACTGTCTAACCATACATTTCTAGTGTAGCCACTACATGCTGACAGTTTAAATCACCTTTCAGCTAATTTTATAGCAGAAAAAATAATTTAATCACAAAACTGTTCGTCTTGTTATTAAAACGTCATTACTTATACAGATTTTTTCAAGCCACAATTAAAAAACTTAAACTCTTTAATCTAAAAGATGCTATCTATTTGAAAAATAAGCAGTCAAGTTCCCACTGTATACAAGGGTTATGAGTGCTATTCTAGATTTGCAGATGAAAGCTAAATTTAATGTGTCAGCTCTAAATTAGAAGGTGAATTATAAATTCAAGGTTTCTCAAAGGGCATGTCTTATCACAGTTCTTACTACATGGCTACACATTTTTCTACCCAGTCAGCAATACTGTGAAAATAATGGTGTGAGAGATAGAGAGGGAAGTACACTCAGCAGCTGGCACTGGAATAGGTCCCTATGTTAGGACAATGGGTGAATGCACATGGGCACTACGTTAAGGATCTGCTGCTGTGTTCTCATCTCTAATCCAGAGGGGGGCTGACCTTGAGCTGTAAAGGTTCAATGATGTCATGGTGCTGAAAATGAGGTGGATCAGATGCCAAACCAGTGAGGTGGAACACTGTTACAAAGGACGATTAGCAGTGAAGTGTAGACACAATAAAGTTTTTATTTCTATGATGAAAAGAATGCTAGTTCTATGAACAAAATTATATGGAATTTTAAGTTTCTCAAAATGCAAGAACATATTGTAGTCTAAAAAAGGAAAGAAAGTCTAAGAGAATGAAAGACAATTAGGATTGCTACACTGTCTTAAGCATTATGAAACTGCTAGTAAGTTCTAATCTAATGGGTAAGTATTACACAAACACTAGTGTTGTATTGCCTAGGACCTGTTACATTCACAGCACAACTGATTTCCTAAATAAATAATAACTTTTATAACATATTTCAACTGGACAAATTGTTTTTCAAGTAGAAATTACAGCCTAAAATACAGAACATGAAAATGTGAATACATTATATAAGATACATGGTTGATTATGCTGAGACAAAACCATAAACATGTTTTTTAGATGTCACATAAAATCTGTAAAGCTGATAAATTGTTAACTTGGGCACATTACAGTACATTATTAGCCGTTACAAAAGAATGCTAAAAGTTTAAAAAGTTACTGATGTACTCCTTTGTTAAAACAAATTACTTCATTTTCATCATGTCTCAAACTTAGCTTTGGACTTAAAATTGTTTAGTTTTCTGCCACTGTGGAATAAAATCATAATTATCTGTTTATTTAAAGGCAAACAAATAGTGGGTTTATAACCTAACATAGAAATAAATGTGATGCAATAAATAACAAACGGACCATGATAAACAGTACCAAATTAAGATGACCTTAGCCATATGATCATTTACGCACAAGTGTCCTGGCAAAAGGTGAACAGAAGTGTAAGTTTAATTCAAAATAAAGCAAGCTATCCATGTCCCATTATTGTATTGCGATATGAAACAAGCATTTATTTATCAAATTTCATTTGTTGTTCATAAATTATTATTTTTTTTCTTTCATCAATATTTTGCTATTTGTTATAATATTTATCTCACCTCACAATTATAACATTCATTAACAAGAACATTATCAGAGGCATTGTGACACCCCAAAACAGATTTGCTTCTGTTACACAAATGCTTCTAAAAGTCAATGAAAGGGAAAAAAAATGTGGGGCATATTTTATTGAAATTCGGGCCTCAATAATTGCTTTCACTTTCTCTGGGGATTTGTACAAGCCTGCAGCATCAATACTGTGACCTAGGTATTCATGGGAAGTCCTGAATAATTCAAACTATCATTTCATATCTTATATTTGCACTGCTTGTCCAAAGAACTGTAAAAGTTAGTTAAACAAGACCTACCCTCTAGATCTATGTTGACTATTCCATACAATCCATCTCACATATTGATGATCCTATACTTTATTTTTAGTTCTTATTATTTATAACCTGATACTTAATGGAAGCAAGGCTTATTTATTCTAAATAGCTGTATTCACTTTTGTTATTATTTTTGTGGATGTGCACAATAATGTGACTGTATACTATAAAGCACAATATAGTGACCACTGAAAGAGTTTTGGAAATTAGTCTACAGCTGTATAAATAACATCTCTTGAGGTTATCTCATCTATCATCTCATCTCTTTTGTATGTATATTTCTAGAATAACACCAGGTCCTGAATGTTTGTTTAATTTAAATGTTTCTATTATCTGTAACCCCTCATAATTGCTAATACTATTTAATATATAACTTTCTCTTTGCTTGGCTTCATGCTTGTTACCAAATTATTCTCAGCTAAATAGCCAACTGAAAGTTTTGTTCAGTATATTGGCACTATTTTTCCATAATTAAAATGTTTTGTTTTTTTCTCTGAGAAACTTAATTCAACTTTACAGTTGTTTTGCAGTTTTACTACTGAAACAAATCAGCAACAGAACAAAATGTGTCTTTTTTCTGTCTTGACATTTCTAATTTGCTTTCTAACCTGTGCAGCAGTTCATTGAATTCCACTTCTTTAACGGAATTCTACTTTTCACATGATGTATGAATACTTCTTTCTTCTTATGATTTTTTACAAATTTGCTGATTCATTTATTATGCCAACTGGGATATTGCTTTTTAGCCTTTGTGGGACACTGTGTTTTAGACTTTCAAACAGTATCTCTTTGAAGATTTGTAAACCGTTCTGTAGTGATCCCATTTGCTTCCTTCATATTTTGTCTTTCAGTCTGTTTTTTTCGAGATGCTAAAACTTTCTATTGGACTATGCATGTACAGTATTGTCTGAAAATATACTTCAAAGCATACTATATTATGATCACAATCGGTACTCTTATCTCTGTGTTCTTTGAATATTAGATCAATATAAGCATTCTCTATAGTATATGTTCTGACTAAATGATTATAGAAAGAATCTTCAACCATGTCTACCCTTTTAGCTCAGCTGTATATACTGTATACTGTACCTGTCCCTTGTGTTTTTTTCCCTAATGTACAGAAATTGAAATCTCCTACTCTTCTTCCTTTGCACATACATCACTCTTTTCATAATGTAAGACTTTTTTTTAATTGTCATCTGAATTTTGTTTGTGACACTATACCTTTGTAAACCCAAAGATTTTTATAGCTTAACTTTTTGTGACTGCATGCTTTTACTGATGTATTAGTGCTTTACCTTCACCACTTTTCCTCTCTGGTGGGAATACTACAGTATCTAGTCACTAATGCTATATTCATTGCCATTAATCTCTGTTAGTTATGTTTGAGTGACTCTAGTTACATTGTAACATTGTTTTTTTTAAAGACATCACAGATATTTTGTCACAGATGCTTAAGTGCAACAGCCTTTGTGCCTACAACTGACAATCAGCTCTGTAATACTTGGCCTCCAAATGAGCCACTAAGGATCAAGAAACTGTATCACTTGTACAAAAAAGCCCTACAGTGCTGAAAGGCAAACAATGCAACTTCAAGTTCCCTCATATTTTTCTGTATTTGAGACAGAAAGTTCAGTGTAGGATACTGAACACTGAACTTTTCACTGCAACATATCTGGCTGCTCTTCTGTGGACGAATGCCAGGGCACCAATAATGTATTTTATCATGGACATTAAAATTGCACAGATATTTTGAGGTATAACTAGGGATTTGTACAATTTCAAGAAAACATTTATTGATTTAAATTATATGGTTACAGTTAGATGGTAAAATTTGCAGTTCTTGAGAGTTTCAAAGCAAGTGGGAACAATGATAGAGGTGTTTAGGAGCTGTTTAGGAGAGACCTTGAATAAACAGAATCGTCAGGTATTCCTTAGTTAATTATTTTTCTTGGTATATAATTTAGATTCATCAACAGACTAGAAAAAAGAACAAAGACAGGTAGGCAGAAGTAGGGGAGGAACATTAAGATTAAGAATTAAGAGTTAAGAAGAAAGAGGAGGAGACAGAGAGAAGGAAGAGAATAGAGAGGAGAAGAAGGACTGGGTGAGAGAGTCCTGTTCAAATCAATCATAAAGACCAGATTCTAGCTAAGTCTTTGGTCCTTGTTTAACAGCACTAGCTTGTTAATGAATGTTCTCGACTGGTTAGTGGACGTGTGTTTTAGAATAAGGAGACAAATTCGCAATCATGTTGGAGCATCTAGATTTTTAGAAAGGGAGATTTATCTTTGGGTTTTATTCTGATTTATTTATAATGCAGGTTTATCTCTCTGGTGGAGTTGTTTAGGCATTACATAGGATTTCGTAGTACTGGGATAGTAGTCTGGGTTTTTCTAGTTGGTTAAGACATAGTCCTCTGAGACATCCTGGATGTAAATGACTTGCTTGAATGTTGTACTGTATGTTGTTTAGTTGGTGTTATTGTCATGATTAATAAAATGTTTGCCTTCCATTTACAACTGTTTTGCCAGAGCTGTACCAGAGAGCAACAAAAATAACTGAGATGCTTCTAACTATATCAACTCCTCCTGTATATTCTTGCCATACCCTTTACTATTTGAGCATTGTCGTTATTGATTTTAATTAATGATTATCCTGCATTCTTGAACCTCCTGTTTGTAACAATATGCCTCTATCTACAATATGTATTCTAACAGTTGTTGCCGTATTATTGTTTCTTGACATTCAGTCTAGATGATGTAAACAATGTGTCAACATAAACACCTATTTTTTTCATACCTTCCCTCTTGAAATTCAAATGTTTCCCATTTTGTATTTTTGCAAAATGTGTGTAATTTTGTAAACCTTAAATTTTATCTGCCAGGTGTTTGCTCAGATTTAAAACTTATGTAAATTGAAAGTGTTTGGTAATCCTCCTATTTGTTACTGTAAACTTAACTATTTTACTAACTATACTTGAATCATTGGTATGAATTTGGAAGAGCAGGTGCCCAAGTACTGATCCAGGTAGTACTCCAATAATTTTGTCATTCCAGTTTGAGTATATTTCCCTTATACAGTATGTACTTGTTATGCCTCAGCAAAGTGCTGCAAACAGTGGCTGAACATGGAGATCAGAGGCTGTAGTGTGGCTCTATGCTACAGGAGGCTGTGGAGGGTTAGAACTTGGCTAGAACCCAAGTGTGTGAACTTGTGGGTCTTTGGGTAGTTGCGGAAATTAAAGGGGAGGCTTAGCTGGAGATAGCTGGAGACAGTCAAAGGTGCAGTAGAGCAAAGTCAGCTTCAAAAACCAGTGGTGATAAAAGCCACAAGTGTCTGGAAGCGCTCTGAGATGTAGGAAGTGAAGTCTTCATCAGGACCTGGAGGGGATGTAGGATCTCATAGGTGAAATGTCAGGATTATTGTCTGTGGTCAGGTGGATGCACTCAGAAAGTGCTCAAAGTTGGAGAGCTGTCAGTGTCATTTTGGGAAAAAATAGGAACCAGACAGTGTGATAATTGGGTACCAGTCTGATAAGTCAAGGGCTGATCTGACAGCATTCAAATTCATGTCCTCTGCTCCAAAGGCCGTCCATGATCCCTGTTGGGAATATCACAGCAGGTCAACCAAAGACTATAAGCCACCACCCACCCAAACGTAACAGTACTCTTTTTTCTTTAACCTAATATATTTTCAGATCTAACACGCACATTTTCCTGAATGCCTAGTGCCTGTAATTTGAGAACAACCTTTTGAAAATCTAAATATATCATATAATATACTCATATCATATATGGATTCATTACTGCTCTTGCTTGTTCAAACAACTTTAACAAGTTAAATCTACCTTTTCTAAACCAATGTTTACTAACCCTTAGGACCTTATTTCTATATAGATTTTCCTCTAGTTTAATTCTAATTATTGTTTCCATAATCATACATGTAATAGAAGTCAGATTAAATGTTGTATAAGTTTTGGTTCAGTCTTGTCATCTTCTTTATCGATGAGCACTACATTAGTGATTCTTCAGCCCGTGAGTACTGCTCCTGTTTTATTTAAACAGTTGGAAGAGTTGTGCCAACGGCTTCTGAAAAGCATCTCCCTTTTCTTTGATTACAATTAGTAGGATATCATTTGTCCCAGGATACTTTTTTTAATCTTGGGCACTTCTAGTACTCTGGGTCCTTCTCTTTCTGTTATGTTAATACTATTAAATACAGAACTTTGCTCTGCTGCCTGAGGCATGTTATTGACTTCTTCCCCAGTGAACATTAATTTAGTACATCAGCCAGTTCTCTTTCTTTAGAAGATTTTCTTGGATTCATTTTGCTTTATCCTTTACTGTTTTTCACTGTTGTACTATGGAAAGAACCTTTTATTATTTATTTTTGCTTCCATTGCGATATCCTTTTCAGTTTCCTTTTTTACTTGAGTGTGCAATTCAATCTGTTTTATGCTCTTTGAGAATATGTTAAATCATTGACTACAACAACAGCTTTACTATATGGTACATCTTACTACTAAAAATGTTCTTTCAGCTACCTATAGCTTCTCCAACAACAACATACAGTCTATACAGTGAAAAAAAGCAGGGTATGTCAATAATTACCAGACCATTTACAAAATATATATCGAGAGCTCATTAGGATGGCTTTGTACTGTTCAAATCATCAGATTCAGTCAAACCCACATAAATATCATGGGGCACATACAGACACAAACTTGCATTACTCACAGCACAGCCAACTTTCCCAGAAACCAATTAACTTAACAGTATGTCTTTGGACATACCTGGAGGAAACCCATGTGATCCCATAGAGAACATACAAACTCTACTTAAATAGCGACCCAGGAATTGAACCCAGGGCAATTGCTGCAAGCCAGCAATGCTAACCACTGTACCACCATGTTGATCTATTTAAATCCCCTTTTTGATCAATTATTCTTTAGTTCTAGCACTTTGTGGATAATATGTTTTGAAGGGATTTAGCAGCAAGCAATACACACAAATCTAAAAAGGAAAATATATGTCAATTCAAAGTTTCATTAAAAATAACCCAATAATATTGGTGATATTCATGGTCATGACTTATTTGTATGCTGAAAAATGAAGGGGATGCTATTACTCCAAAGGGAGATAGCTGCATATAGTATATTAATTTTGAGACAACATATTTCAAAATGCTCTATACAATAGAATATCATTTATAGAGTTAATAGATATTTCTATACTTAAATGTGCAGTACAGACGTAGAGAAACATTGCCTATTGTTCCTTTATGTGTGATTTTCTAGATAAGCATCATTTTTCACATCCACTGCATTTATGCAATTTATTATAAGTGATGAAAAAGAATAACATGAAAGCTTTTGATTTTAATTTAAATGGGAACTAAGGGAAATTGGATTTTTTTTATCTTCCAAAGCATATTTTTAAAATGGCAAATTGTATTGGATCACCAGGTATATTAAAATCAGGTCCTATGGATCAGGACAGATACTTCATTTCACGGTACCAATGAAGTACATTCACAAAGATTTGCACAAAACATTACCAGTACCTCTTCAATGCAGAATTTTTCTTCATCTCTCAGCTAGTCCATTAAATCAATAACCCCCGACCTTTTTTGCATATTGTATAAATTGCCTCCTTTCAATTTACATATAAAAGAGTACCATCTCTTTAAAAATGTTCTGAACTGAACTATAAAAAAGAAAAATGTTTAAATATAGGGAGCACTTATGTCTCTGCTTTCATTTGTCTGTTGAGGGAATAAAAAGTGACCCTACAGAAACATTTTCTAACAGAGCAGTATTACTTAAGGTTTATTACTTCATGTCATCTTTAATGCTTTCTTAATGAGTACTTACCCTTGCACATCTGTATGATCACACTTCATTAAAGATTGTATAAACATTATAATTACAATCACAAAGATGCAAGTCAGATGCAAGTCAGGTCTTTTATATGATATATAAACACAGGTGTATGAAAATCCATGTTTGCTTTTTATTTTAAATCTTTATTTTGTATGCTCCTGTCAATTAAAACATAATTAAATAAGAATGTTTATATAAAAAAGCCCACCTAGTTTGTTTGATTGCAAATCACTTAGTAAGCCAATGGTCTTGTCCAGGGAATTCTTGAAAGGTGGCAGGGTGTCAGTTCTGACACATGACCTCTGGTTAATGTTTAACTGTTGGTTCTGAAGAAATCCAGTGGGTTGACTATGTCAATGCCTGTAAGAATTTTCAATACACCTGTTACAGTAGGTACATTAATTATCTTCTGTCCATCAGCTTGTCAGAGTAGGACATTTCTTTGAAAGCCATTGTATTTCATTGTTCTTCTCTGACCTGATTCCAGAGAGACAATGTTCTTTTTTACATTTGGTGACCACTGTTATTATTCTAAATTAAGCCTAATTAGTGCATTGCATGATTTTAACATGAAGAGGATCTTAATTCTATACTTTTAATTCAATTTATGATTTTATTGTTTACCCTCATTGTCCACAGTACGAAAATGTGTTGACACTATCATTATAACACTTCATAGGTGTTTTTGTAGGTAGTTTTTTTTTACACTAAGTGTTTCCAAACAGATCTTAATTATTAGATATTAGATCCTAATATGATATACTGTAGAGGCAATGTATTAGAGGTTATTCTGTGTAACCCGCCTAGCTAAGGGAACAGCTGTCCAAACTTAAGGATGAGGTAGATAGAACACAATCCCACAATTTGGAGCCAATGCTCCAATTTTGGTATTATATGAAATCATAACTGCAGAAGTTTATGAAATATGATAAAATATGATAAAGATCAGGCAAACTAAGGAGAACACTGCTCCTTATCCAGGTCGAAGATGTATTTTATTAATTACATCACCCTGATTTGAGTATTCACTCCTTATTTGGATTTTCTTAGTAATCAATTAACAGAATTACCTACCCATTAATCCATTCTTAAGACAATTACATTTATGACTTTGTGTGCATCATAGAATATAAGAATTAATCTTTTTATGAGGAATTTTATTTAAAAATCCTTCAGAAAATCTAAATATACAGATGCAGCTGTTACAGCTGAGGGGAAAAACAAAGAGGATCCTATGCAGATATTGAAAAAGAAACTTAACGCCGTGTCCTAACCTTAAAAGAAGTAAAAGTCCGTAATCACTGGAGAGAAAAACAGCAACCAAAACCAAGAACAGAATCCAAAGACGAGGTCTGACACAATCCTTAGTTCAAAACCGAAATAGCCCATACAACGAGAATACAATAGAAGTAGCTCACAAGGAAGTAAACCCAATACTGAGGAAAGTGGGCTGTGCGTGGTACAGTGGTTGTAACATGTGGTATTTCTTCCAACTACTGTATGTTAAAAACTATGTTAAAAGTCATGCTGTGTGTTGCAGTATGTAATTCACCGGCAAAAGATGATAGTTGACACTTGTGGTTCATTAGATGTCAGTGAAACAATTGCTTAATTTAATCTCTCTGCTGTGCATGTGCATCCTTAATATGGAATATTAATATTACATTTTACAACTTAAAGGAACTTTTAGTAGCTGAGCATCGAAATAACAGGAGTATAACGTCTCTGAACATCATAAACAATATTACTTTAGGAATATTAATATAGCATGCAGTCTATATATAGCTGATAGCGATAGTTAATAAAACAGTATTCAATTTTCTTTATAAACATTTTATGCGTCAAAGCCTTTAATATGGTCACTGACTGGTTATTTTGGAAATGTATTGACATGCTTGTTCTGACTATATTGAGTTTGAGTATAAAAAGCTTTTTTAACCTTTTCTATGAATACTTGCTGTTGATATTGCATTAAAAATGTTTACTTTTTAGAATCTGCTTAATACGGATTATTGATATAAAAAATCACTTAATTAAAAAAATAATAACAATATTAATTTAAGGATCTAAATATAATATATTTATATAGCTGGTAGTAATACCGTACTCCACGTTCTTCGTAAACATCTACATCAATTTCATTGACGAAAGGATTATACAGAAATTTGTAATCTAGGGTGCTGTGACTGAGATACGCTTTGGTACAGTACAAATAAATATACAGTATTTCATACAACCTGTGCTGTAGTGGTTTTAAAATCATATGTCATCACGTTGTATATACTACATTGTATTGTACATACTGTAGTATACCCCCCCATTAATAGCATGCTATCAGTTCGGCATTTCTGTGGATATGTCTTCATGTGATTCATGTGTGTGGCACGTCTTTGTTCAAGTTTTAAAAGTATAATACATGCACTGAGGAAAAACATTTTTTTTTGTTTGTTGAAGAAGTATGGAACTGTGTTGCATAAGTTGGTGTTACGACCCCAAGTGTCTAGGGGAAAAGGGGTGTAACATTTAGGATAATTCTTTTGGAAACAGAGGGGTTTTGGTGAGGGACTAGGAAGTATGATAACAAGGGTAAGGAACTAGAGTGGTGCCAAAGGAAAGAAAATAAACAAAAATGGAGCTGGCTAGGACAGTGAGGGAAAGCTAATCTGACTACAAAAGAAACCCCGAAACACACGGTCTTCGGCGTCTTCAACACCCTAGCTAACCTGCACTGACTACCCAAAACCATACAAGACAAACGGCACTCACCCGTACTAAACTAGTGTACTAATACAAAATCAACTAAGTGTGTAACTGTACCCAACAACCTAATACTAACCTTATATACAAAAGTTCACACAAAAACACAAGTGAACCAGGAAGACAAATAAGGGAAAACAAGAGTAATAAATAGGAGCAGGGTACAAAAAGAACACAAAAGTTGAACATGTAACACTGGGGCAAGGTAATGACAAAACAAGGATGAACACACAAACAAACAAAAGTACAAAGAAACTAACGTAAATCCAACAAAACAACAAAGCCGAAGCTATACGAAAATACACACACACAAAGCAAAACAAACCAACAAACGAAGCCAAAGCAATAACAAGAAGCGAAGCGATAACCAAAACCGAACGGGACTGAAGTCAAACGAAAGGCCTCTTCTTTCTGAAAGCCTCCATGTTATATAGTGAATAAAGTGTGTTCTGATTGGCTGAGGCTAATTAATGATGACATCATACTGAAACAGTGGAGTGATGGTGGGCCAATGGGGAAGGGAGAACAATCAAGGGTCAGCAGTGTGGAACATAGAAAAAACACACACAGAACACACACTGGGATGTAACAGTTGGCTACAATGGAATTCATTAAGGTTAATTCCAAGCTGAAAGAAAAAGACACACTGTGTCTCCTCTATAATTCTTCAGCTTACAGTTCGTTCATGGTCATTCATAATTAATATTTTTAATAATATCTTTTGTATTGTATTTAAATTGGAATGTGTTTACAAGTATAAAAAGAGGCGATACACAATGTGTCTGCTCTTTAACTCTTCAGCTTACAGACAAATTCCCCCAGAGCCACACAACATTGTCCATGCCCTTCTTGTGTCTAATTTCCAGGGAGTAAAATATATTTAATTATTTTCTGTTTTAAGTATTGCAACACTCAAAACCTCTTGTTGGTGTCTTCTCATATGTAAACCTTCTTGTTGTAATGTACAATTTTGGATTCCACTTCATTACAGCATTTTATACCAAGATAACCACAAATAATTTTTTAACTTACAAAGCTATCTCATTTAAAATTCCTTTTGAAGTGCTCAGTTGGGAGCGTTGAGAATAATGCATGAGACAAGTGGTATTTCTGAATGAAATATAAAGTCTTATTTCAATTCAGAACTGAATTTTATCATTAAAGAGATGTCAAACAGAGTGAATTCTGGTCACCCACTGAGTTTTAGCTTAAATAAACGTGTTATGTCTCAAGAATCAAAGTAATGTAGTCACAAATGAAAAAAAAAATTATGCTTAACTTCTAGCGACCCAAAGGATGTAAAGAACTTGTTGGAATCTTGGACCAAACCCAGGAAATTGGCACTTGTTTTAAATGAATCATAACTTTCTTTACACACACATTTTTACTAACAATTAGTCTACCACCTACCAGGTGAGGCCCTGCCCCCCCCCCAGAAATATCTGAAAAAGAAATTAATGTTTAGAAATGATTAGTTTTTGTAAAGCAAAGGTAAGGTATATCTTTATATCTATTGCAAAGAATATACTGTACTTAGGATAACAGATGGAAAGAAAGATAGAGTTTACTGTATGTTCAGGTATATGATGGAGCAAAGATAAGAATTATGTTTTAGGATAGGAGTTGGGATAAGGGCTAAACATAGGTTTAGGGTTAGACTTTCAGGTAGTAGAAGGGTTTAATGTCCATTTTGGAAATATTTGATAAAAATGCTTTGTTTCTGCATTTGTTCAGGGGTTATTGATTTGTTTTTGCATGAGATTCATCTGACCGAATAGTGGGTAACTGCCATCAGTCCAATACTGAACAATGTGAGTTTTTCAGACCTCAGTAGATGCACACAATGAGGGATGCAGTACATTGTGTCAGTTCTGAATTTCATCTATTGTACATTACAAGTCGAAATCTCACTCATCATATTTTAATTTGTTTGGCCCTAAGAAGGAAGTTCTTGGAGATTATAACCAAGTAATGACAATAATCCCAAAGTAATGACTTGGGGAGTAATAAACATATACTGTACATATTTTACGAGGGAATACTGTGAAAATGAATTTCTATACCCATAAAGTATACAGTATTTAGTGCATAATTTACAAAATTATTTCCTTACTTAGTTATGTTATTCATACAGATGCAGCAATTCAAAGTGCGTGGTACAGACACGTACCGGAGGTAATTGGCGACGGCGTCGTGCATCCTGACGCGCGATGACACAAAATACCGCGGTACGAGATTGGCTGACCGACAGGGACACTCGTGGTCCGTTGGTCTGTCGTAGAAAGACTTACTGTAAACGTCTTTACTGTGCCCGTTGTAGATATTGAATTTTACCACTGAAGGGAAATCTTAGTAGCTGAGCATAAAAAGAATAGGAGCATACTGTAACGCGTGTGAAGGCCATAAACGATATTAATTTTGGAACGTAAACATACAGTATATAGCTGGTCTTGGTACTTTAAAGAAAAAAATACACACCAGTATTCCATTTCTCCCTAAACATTGTAAGCTTCGAAGTCTTTAACTAACGTGATACCGGAGTCAACAAGCATACTTTTAGAATTTGATTAAAAGGGAATATAATATGGAATCGCGTATCTCAAGAATTTAATAACGGTATGATTATATCTGTGTACTGCGGCAGGGCTGTGTAGGGCTGTTTCGCCTGCCTGTTCATGCGAGCTGTCTTGTAGCCTACTGGTCTAGGTGCGTGACTACCAACTGGCAGGTTGTGTGTTCAAATCCAGCTGGTGCTGGACTTTTCATTTTTATTTATTTATTTTTTAATCGCGTAACATAAACATATTACCGTATGCAAACTGTACTGTATACATATACATATATAATGTCTTAACTGTGCCCGTTTAAGTATTGAATATTCATATCTAATTATTTTTAACTTGATTTACAGTATCTGAGAGGTATGTCTTAACACCGATACTACAGTGCTTAAGTACTGCTCACGGATATGTTTCTAGGTTTATATTATGCATTTCATACGGTCAAATTACTTTTGAGCAACTAATAAGAAGCGCGAAACGGTATGCGTTTTAGTTTCGTTTTGTGCTTGGACCCGTGGATTGATTAGAGATATCAAGTACATACAAGTCATTTTTTAAATGTTGTAGTTCATCTTGAAAAAATGTTACGAGTACATCATCTATCAACAATTACACAGGTTCTGTTTCCATATTGCGGATTTTGGTTACGTAATATTATTTTCTAGATTTCACGTTGTGAATATGATGGGATGTCTGATGGGATGTTTTTAAAAATCCATCCTCTGTAAAACGTCTTCTCTAGTTGTCCTGCATATGTATTCGCTAATGAAGCTGTGTGTCCTGAGCCTGGATCTCTACATTTCTGTATGAACCAGCTTAGAGGGCTAAAGACAGCTTGTGTTTAAATTGAGTGTAAGGCAATTTATGCTTCTAAAGTCATGGTCAGCATTTATTTTTGTACTGTGCTGTAAACTTGTTCTGTGCCAAGTCACATTATTTTATAGCGTTTTTATAGCGTTATCAAATCCGGTGGCGCTGTGTGTACTGTAGTTACCTGTAGTTTCCTGACTCCCATGTCACATAGTCTGTGATTGAAACCTGTAAAACCGGTTTAATTCGTCACAGCCAGCACTCTTCAGGTGTGAGGGTCTTCTGCTCAGAATGAAACGCTAAAATGTTTATGTATATTCTAATGGTAGTGGGGGCAGGGTGTGTGGGAACAGGTTTGGTTGAAATTACATTGGAGATCTATGTTCTTCACACCTGAAACATTTTCTCTGAAAGCATTTTCTTCGCAGTTTAACCGATCTTGTTACAGCATGTTACAGTTTACTATTATTAACCATATTAATTTTAAGTGCTTAAGGTAAAATCTTGTAAAAATATATTTTCATTGTTCAAATATACATTAAGTCTGACTATCATATAATAAGTTAAATACAAAACTAAAGAAAAAATAGGGTTAAATATAATTCAAAATATTTTGCTAACAATGTTAACTATTTATGAATAATAAAATGTATTAACTAAGGAGTAGGATGGCACAGTTGTTAGTATGTTTTTTGTTTTGTTTCTTTTTCATAAATACAACAGTAGTACCTGATGTCTCAGTGGCTTTCAAAATTACTACGGTGAGGTGCGCTGACAGCTGTGTGGTGTGGCGCAGTTGTGGCCTGGCACAGTGAGGTGCGCTTGCAGCTATGTGACGCAGTGGTGGCCTGGCACGGTGAGGTGCGCTGGCAGCTGTGTGATTCAGTGGTGGTCGGGTACCGACCACGCACTTCACCGTGCCAGGCCACAACTGCGCCACACCACACAGCTGTCAGCGCACCTCACCGTGCCCGGCCACCACTGCATCACACAGCTCCCAGCGCACTTCACCGTGCCAGGCCACAACTGCGCCACACCACACAGCTGTCAGCGCACCTCACCGTAGAGACGGGGTGCTTCTGCCGCCCCAGCTTCCAAAGAGCGAAGGGTAAGCAAATACAGCAGACTTCATCTGAAATACGCGATTACAGCGCATATTACAAGGTATTATTGCCGTTTTGAATTTTAAATTAAATTATAATTATTTCTTTGTAGCCTGTTCTTCAAGAAAACACCGCACGGGCGAAACGATCTACCACCAGGACAGTAAAAAAGAAAGCGGTAAGACGGAAAAAAAGAAAAGTTTATTTTGACTTCTGTTCCGCGACTGATGAATACTACTGTGTGACTTTATTTCTTACATGAATTATGTTATTTTGCCACAGGCCGTGGGTCTCTGCTCTCGGCCACTGGCCAGTGTGCCAACCTGTAGAAGCAGCACCTGTATGGAGATATTTCGGCAGCAGCGGGAGCAGTACGATGCATTACTGGAGAGGATTGGGAGGCTAGAGACACTCCTGAAAATGCAGAGGAAGGAGACAGTATGTTCCAGCAGTCAAACAGTTGAGCAGCTGTCTCCTGAAAAGTGCCTCTCCCCGCCGCACAGGTTGCAATGCCTGGCGGAAGCTCTGCCCCCCGCAGAGCACACACCGCCTCAGGACACTCCATCCCGGCCTCTCAGTTCACCACCGCGCAGGAATCTGTTGATGCTGTCCCCGCCGCCTATCTCCCCCCAGGAAGCACAGTTTAATTCACAGACGCCAGTGGGACGAATAATTCTCCCAGATGTCCAACTGCTACACATCACCCAGGAGATGGAGGGGGGGTTGTACTTGCAGTGCATCGGCATAGATGGGAAAGCAAGAGCCGACCGCTACGCCGCCCTCGTGTTTCGAAATCTTGTGACTTTTGAAATTTACTGGGGGTGGACCACGTCTGTAAATTTCGATGGGTCCAGAGGCAAAAGTGCCTTGCCTTGCAATCTCCGGGAAACCATGAGTACGATGGTGAACCGGAGATTCTCAACCCTTGCTGCGTACGACTGGAAAAGAATTCGTGATCGGATCAACGAAATGCTTCATAGGAGGAGGCCGTCTTTTCCTCTTGTCTAACAGTCTGTCCACAAACAAAACATTCCTGTTAGACAATTTTGTCAATGAAAACCGGTGTGTGTGTCTCTCCCTGCTGGATGTCCCTCTCACAAACTGCTGAATGAATAAAATAATTTTATTGAAAACGAGTTTGCGATTGTCTGGTCTTTAAATTCTTGAGATACGCGATTCCATATTATATTCCCTTTTAATCAAATTCTAAAAGTATGGTTGTTGACTCCGGTATCGCGTTAGTTAAAGACTTCGATGCTTAAAATGTTAAGGGAGAAATGGAATACTGGTGTGTATGTTTTCTTTAAAGTACCGAGACCAGCCATATACTGTATGTTTAAGTTCCAAAATTAATATCGTTTATGGACTTCACACGCGTTGCAGTATGCTCAGGCACTAAGTAAAAGGAGATGCTTCGTATTGCTTGACTAATTTTAAAAACTAAGTTATAAATGCAGACGCTCCCTCGGTGCGCTGCTCTGGTGCGTCGGCTCTTACACAGTGCCTGTCTGCCGTAAGCGTTACAATATACATACCCAACACTGCTTGTACCCATCTGTCATGCAAATAAAACACCTTGAATTGAATTGAATTGAGGGGAGAAGGGGGGAATACTAAAGCCAATACTGGCTCAATGGGCTTTGACGTGCTAATGCGTTGGTTTAACAGTCCGGTTGTGGCAGGCTTCCAAAGTCAACTCGACTCGATTGGAAGACAATGAACGTATTTTAGCCCTAAATGAATGAATAGCAAACATGGTTTACATAAAATACATTTTTCCAAGAAAGTTTATAATAATACGATCTATAGTTGAAATCTGAGCCTACTTTAAAAATAAAGGAAAAGCATTTTCAGAGAGCAATCACGCTGTGTTTATGTAGAAAAAGCGATTAGGTTTATGAGCAATCTAATTACCTATTCGCTTAAAACGCTATATAAAATAAAGTTTATTTAGAGATGAATGATCAGTGTCGCAGTTTAAATAATGTGAGTCAGGAAACTAACACAGCGCCACCGGATTTAATAACGCAATGAAAACGCTATAAAATAATGTGACTAGGCACAGAAAACGTTTACAGCACAGTACAATAATAAATACTGACCATGACTTTAGAAGCATAAATTACCTTACACTCAATTTAAACACAAGCTGTCTTTCTGTATGAACCTCTAAGCTGGTTCATACAGAAAATGTAGAAATGCATTAGCCTGATTATGATTAAAAAACACATAATTAAACACGCGTTTGCGATTTAAATCAGAACACAATTTAAATCAATATAAATGTTTATATTGTAACGCATACTGTCCAGCCTCCATTTCTCTATAAAAATTTACTCTGTTGCACACACACACACAATAGAAGCAGGGACCGTTGTCAGAAGGGAAGATATGTTCAAAATATCGTAAATATCGATCATGTTGCGATATTTTGAAATATAAAAGTCAATTGATTGTCCATAATATCGCTTACATATTTTTTCGAAGAAATGTTTGTTAAAATAAAAGTCCAGCACCAGCTGAATTTGAACACACAACCTGCCAGTTGGCAGTCACGCACCTAGACCGGTAGGCTACAAGACAGCTCGCATGGTCAGGCACGCGAAACAGCCCTACACAGCCCTGTCGCAGTACACGGATATAATCATACCGTTAAATTCTTTAGATACGCGATTCCATATTATATTCCCTTTTAATCAAATTCTAAAAGTATGCGTGTTGACTCCGGTATCACATTAGTTAAAGACTTCGAGGCTTACAATGTTTAGGGAGAAATGGAATACCGGTGTGTATTTTTCCTTGTGATATTTTAAGCTCTAGTTGAATGATAGGTGTTGCATTTTAAATCATTTTCGTAGTTAGAAATTATGAAATGCCCTTTTAAAAGCAAGGAAGTTTTTATGCCCGTTGAAGTAAAACAAAATGCCTGACAAAGTATGGCTTGGATAGATTCCAAGTGCTTGTACAAATGTGCTAAAGAAATTATACTTTGAGTATACAGCTTGTCCAAAGTCATCCATTATTAATACTATTAGTAATATCTTCAGTAAAGGCTTTGATGCATAAATATTTCTGATAAAGGTAGGTTGTGTACTTTTGTCCAACTGAGCAATCTTGCTTTCATAAAATCTACCAACATTTTAATGACTGATGATTAACATGCTGTAATACACAGTTCAAAATTAAAGGCTCAAATGCTGTACATGAGAGGTTAAGCTCCCCCTGGCGGTTTTACAAGGCGACGCCGGATAGTTAGTCACGTGACACACGTGAACTGCGTGATACCGCGACACGCCCACCGGGGTATGCCGGGAAATACCTCACCCATTTTGAATGGCTGCATCTGTAGATTGATATTTAGATATTGTACACTACAGTGCACAAACAGGATCTCAGAATCAATGCTACCTTTTCATTAAACCTTTTAGTTCAAGCTATTTAATTAAAAAAGGTTCCGATTTTTGGGCTGATAGGTACATTTGTAGATTAAAAACAACCTTCTGTGTTTTCCATGCAAGCTGCATGATGAAAATGATTAATTTATAATGATACTGTCAGAATATTTCATATGTAAGTAAGCATTTCTATAGATTTTCAGAATTTCTACTTTCTTTTTCTGTATTTCATATTTGTATGAGTACTGTATGTAAATATGAATTAAAACAACTTGTATGCTATTACATTCTTTCTATTTATGACATCATATTGAGGTACACCTTAGATCACTCCGTAACTGAAAAAAGTAAGGCTGGCAAAATTAATGTCATACTGTACATACTATAATTCACATAAATATTCACTAGATAGTAACTAGTGTTTTCAGTGTAAACGTAGTGACTTTGCATTGAAATTATGGAAGGTCTTTTGAATCCAGTTGCAGAAATACAGCATTTATGGATTACATAATATACAGATTTGATGTAACTAGTGTTCTTGCCTAGGAACTGCAAATGTGGTTTGTTTGCTGTATATGCAGGTACTTTACACTTAACCAATCATGTTATAAGGTTGTGTTTTTTTATTGCTGTGGTGCAATAGCAAAAAAATGTCAAATGTACAGTTCAAGAAGGTTTAACCATGGGCAGAAAAGACTGTTTCTGATGAATATTTCATACTATGCATCTTAAGATTTCCTGCAATCCTAATGTTTAATTAATGATTGTCTTCTTCTATTATTAATGTCTATCTCAGGGTAAACAGTTCTTAAAGGTCGCATTTTGACACAGGTTATTAGAATACAAAAAATTAAAAAAGATTTAAAATGCAAAAGTAGATACTACTACTCCTTTGAATTAAAATGAAAATATGTAGTATTTGTTTTCTTTGTCGTAATTAAGATATAAATTATCAAAAATAATAATTTTCTATTCTACATTATTGTGGATTGAATACACCTCAAAGCTCCTCATGGAGAGCCTAGGAATTTCAATATAATCTCCATTGAGCCATCAGACGAAATCCATGAATTTGACAGTTTGTTTCTGGCATTATAACCCTGTATATTTGTTTAGTAGGCTATGTGATAAATCTCCCAAGAATGTAAGCCATATAAAACTGGCATCCAAATGTATGTGCCAAATGTCTCCTCTTAGGTTTATTTTTTCTTAGTGTTAGGGTCTGGCTGTTTTCAGTTAAATAAGAATATAAAATCAATTGAAAAAAACAATAAAGGACAACTAAAAGCTCAATTGGTTGGGAACTGTGGAAATGTGTATAGAGTTATGTGTAATATTTATAAAAACAAAGTGGAAACCATGACATAAGTGTGAACAGAGGAAGATGTATTGTTCATGCTTTCATTCTGCCATTCTTTCAAGAAATTTCCTATTCTGTCAGTGCACAGGATGCAGAGAATACAGTTTCTATGAAAACACAATCTAATCTGAAAAAGAAAATGTTTTCACAGTATTTGAAAATAATAACATACTGTAAAATATCTTTCAAATCGACCCAAAAGAGAGTGAAAAATAAAATAGTCCTGCCAACATTTGGACCAAAGGACTGTGCTCATATATGCCCAGGTCAGTTTAATTCTGTTTCATGTTTGTCCAAGAAAAATAAATGTATTTATATGTTCTCCTGACAAATGCATCTGTCTCCCATATAAGATATTTTTATGCAACACACTGAATCATGCCAGAAGTATCGCCATTATGGCTTTCTTTGAGCTGTGCCAGCATCTTAAAGCCATAAAACTGTAGTCTTAACATTTTGAGATTTAATATTTTATATTCTGTTAACTGATGGTTAACCTGAACACAAAGGTCTCAAGCTAGCACTTTAAATAAAAACACGATTTCAAAACGACAACAATGAGCAAAATGAAAGTGTCAGGGCATTTTTATAAGTCTATTACTGGCACCACCATTCACTCTCTGGGGTGTACAGTTCTGGGCGTGTTTTAGATGTTGCCCTAAATTTACTTATTTTAACAATTGGAAACACTTGTGATTTATTGATGATTTAAGCAAGTAATTTATTTAATAAGGGGAATTCTGACCCTTGGGATTTATAAGGTATTCTCAATTGATTTCTAAATTGGCAGCATCACAGCATGGCAGTTATTGTTGCAGTCTTGGTTGTTAGGCTTGATTCTTGTCTTGAGCTTCTGTTTGTTGCATGTTCCACCTTGACTGTGTGGGTTTTTGCTAGATACTCTGATTACCTCCAGACTACCAACTGTCCAAAGATATGCTTACTTATTATCTCTAAATTGTCCCTCTTGTGTGGTTATCTGTGATGGACTGGCATCCTGTCCAGAATAATTCCTGATTTGTGCCCATTGTCTACCTGGAATAGGCTCAGTTCTGTTGAAACCACAGCTGAACCAACTTGCTCTTTAGGTCATTGTTCAAAAGGTTTTTGGGGATTCTTTGGGAGGATGAGACGTTGCACACATCTTTTCTAGATCCCCTTCCTCCAGCACAACTTTACTATTTCGTCCCTTAACCTTGAGATTTTAAATACACTAGTGATGGTAATCAGGTTATTAAAATTACCAAGAAGCTCTACAAATGCAAAAATATCTAAGAAATCCATTGGAGTGGTAAGGTAAAACGTATTTTTTTGGGAAACAATGAGACTGAATGTGTCACTGAATGTAAACATATTAATTAGTTAAATCTTTACAAGCGATATCTTGTATTTTGGAGCTACTATACATTTTGTTTTCTTGTTTAAAACCTCCTTTTTGCATTCTGTCAGTGTTTTAAAAAAAGTATGTCTTCTTAATTACAGTGAGGTAAAGCTACTGTTGATTCCACAATGCATAATTATCACTTGCAGAATAACATCGAAAAACATCCAAAATGGAACTGTAATCAGTTAAGGATTAAATGGATTAGTACTGGTTGATGGAATAAGATAGAGATAGCTGTGCCTCAGATTTAGAAAAAAAAAATGTTTATTGAGGGTTAGTTACTTGGCACTCTTTTATTTTCTTTTTTTATTATCCTAATCTTCAAGTTTCTGTAAACAGTCACTAATGAGAATTGCATACTGAATGCAAAAGTCCAGTATTGAATTAATCTGTATTTATTATATTATTAATGAATAAAAGCATTGTTAACGATTCACAAAATTTGAAAAGAGGTTCTTAATAGACCCTATAACACTGAAAGAGACTAAAAGCAGAATACAGAAAATAAATAGTAGCCTACTGTATATGATAATAATTCTGTTTCAAAATTATAATCTGGAATTAACAGTCCTACTTCATGGCAAGAATTTATTTCAATATCCCCCAGAAGCCCATTATTTGTTTTATAAATAAGAAAGATTATCTCATGTAATACTTGTGCTGGCATGATGTACTGTGTTTTCCCTAGTACTTCTATGAATTCTGAAAAAGAAACAAGGTAATGCGTGTAACCCAATGATACTCAGAAGTACTCAGAAGTAAACCACTGCTAGTAACACTATGAAGTGCAGTTAAGAGTAAAAAGATTGAGAAGTGTGTGTCTTGATATTCACATCCAAGTACATTCACTCACTCATTAATAGCATGTGATCATTTTAGATGTCCTTGCTTGAAATAATGTATTTCTTTTAAGTTTAAAAAAAACTACAGTATAAGTTCTTTATATTGTTTTACAACTGCCTTAACTATATGTCATGGTAGCTAATTAATCTGTTCAAGTATTTTTTTATGATATGTTTTTGATATGGATGTAGAAAATGTTAAAGTCGACACCTACACAATTTTTTGTTAACTGCAGCATATAGGTTCACAGAGTGACAACACACGTGTGGAAGGAAACGAGTTGTGAGTTTTCATGTGCAAAGGTGATGATTGCAGGCATAAAAGTCTCACCGATTCCGTCTCTTAACCATATTGGATGTATAATTAACTGAGAAAGAAAAGGGAGAATTTTTATTTTTTCTTTGGAGAGCTATACTTTTGCTTGCTTACTTTTATATATACATATATGATGTAATAATAATACAAATAATACAAATAATAATAATAATAATAATTTCTTACACTTATATAGTGCTTTCCTGGACACTCCACTCATGTAGTGACCTGATGACCTAATTTTAAACACTTTTGCTGACTTACTGTATGCTATTGTTCCTCCTATCCTTTTCCAGTAAAACTTTATTTTGCAATTAGGATATTAAAATACTGCAATCAATAAATTATCCACAGACCTTTGTGGAGTCAGTAGTTTAAAGTGGGCCATGTGCAATCACACTGCCTATATCTCCACTATTACTTTGTGTTTTCCTCAGAACTTTGACTGAGCTGTTTTTTCTATTTATTTCTGGTTTATATTAATTAAATGGTTATCATTTAAATATGACACTATCACACATTTACCACAAGCTATGAGCAACACACTAATGTGAAATTCAACTTATACTTTTATCGGAAGGAGTAAATATTGATATTCGTCTACCTCACAAAGTTTTTAAAAATATGGACAGAATATTTAATATTTTTTCAAGTAAATAAAAGTTAAAATAATCCCTTTACAGTAATTAAAAGAAAATATGAGTCTCCATTGAATCAGTTATGATTTATATACATATATTTGCTTCTAGAGTTCCTTTAGGATCCTCTAGGATGTTCTTTCTCCTGCTTTAAAGTTATCTTAACCTAACTCACTAAAATTCTTTAAAGCCAAATTCAGATTAAAATGTAAAAACTGCACTGCAGTTTTCAACTGATGAGAAGTTAGAAGCCTATGGTTTTGGAATTTGTAGAGATGTGTTGGTCAAACCTTTTGTTTTCCGTTTAATGTTTGTTACAAAAACGTAACTGGTTTGCTGTGTCTTACCATTAATTTAATTAAAAGGTTAATGTAAGTCAATATTCTCTACATCATATCTAGACAGCACATTTAAATCATTGTATAGAATTTTATAGTGTTAGTAATTATTTATTTTATGTCAGTTGAAACAAAGTACAGTAGAACCTTTTAATATGAATGCATGTGGCAATTTTATTTTATAATGATCCATGCAATGTATATATATTTGCCACCTTATATTTCAGTATAAAACTATAAAGGCTTGCATTTAACATTTTTAAAAAAGGAAATTTGCCCCTCTCGCTTCTTTTAAATACCAAAAGTTTTGAAAACTATTTCCTTTTGTCTACTAAGACACCTTTTTTCAAATTATATAATCATATTCTTAGAAAAATACCTCCCTCTCCTTCATCTATGTATACCAGCCCTGTATGTGGCTAATGTTTCTTCATTTCAGCTATAAAAATCAATGTTGCTCCCTCATAAATCAGAACACCTCCCAAAAGGCTAGAGCTGTAGTGCACAGCAGAGATTTTGTATTTAAACATGAAATACATTTCACTGCATGAAGTCCCTTAAGTCCTAATTGCCTTTTAATCTATAAATTAAGCAAGTAGAAATATACGTTCTAATCCTTAAAATGAATACTTCTACTTTGGTTAAGTAATCTAGACACCCAATAAGTCAATTTGGAACCATACATGTTTTCCCTTTGTTTTACTAATCCACCTATTTTCTAACCACTTTATCCAATTTCAGGTCGCTGGGGAGTGGGAGCCTATTCCACCAAGCAACTGGCATAAGGTGAGGTACACCTTAGACAGCATTTTTTTTCATTGAAAACCAGCCACATCAAACCTCTGGTGTTCCATATGCAGCAGACTCATTACATTAACATGCAATTTGTCTTTAAGAGAGATTCTTATAAATTGTTTTAATGACACGGGCTGATTTGTCATTATTTAGGACAATCTGTGTCCAAAGGGAAGCTAAACAATGATTTTACCAGTCAATGCTAAAGATTTATTTCTCCCCTTTTCAATTGCTGCTGCCTCAAAGCCATTCAAAGGCAGGGGTACTTTGTGCACTCTATCAGAGTGAGTGAATGATCTAGCCTCCTACAAAAGAAGGTAATTTGCTGTTAATGTAGTGCTGTAAACATTTATCATAATGCCAGCCAGCTGCAGAAGCCAACAGCAGTTTCACTACCCACAGAATATTGACAGCGCTTACAGACCATATTCTCAGCTAATGAATTCAGATCTCTTTTTTCTGTGAGGTTATTATTATTGCAAATTAAAAGTGAATGTACTGCATAACTGAAAAAAAAAACAGAACTTAAAGTAAATGTGGCCTCTAGTATACTTTATGGAACTCTTCTTTCCATCATTTATGCTATGCTGTCTGCATTAAGATTAGAACTAACAAAGACTGAGTTATTGGTTCTAGATAATTTTATTACTAAAGGTCAGTGTCTTACATTCAGTGTTTTTTAAGAAGAAATATTATCCAGATTTGTAGCTAAAGGATTATTTGGGTTTATAACAAGAGTTTTGAGGGAAGGTTAGATCCTAATCTCGCACACTTCTCCACGCCTATATACAGATGCAGCAATCCCAAACGAGTGGGGTACGCTGCGGTACAACGCAGTGGGCGTGAGCAAATTAACTGTGTAATAACGCGTCGTTTCAGTCTCATACCGCACTCTACAGTATGCAAATTAGATTATGTTAATAGAATCTGGAATCACCTTGTAAAACCACTCGGTGGAGCTAATCAAGTTTAACCTCTCATGTTCAGCATTTGAGCTGTCACAAGAAAACACCTGGTTTTGAATCCCGATCACTACTGAGGGACAGTTTTTATTAAATTAAGAATTTAAGTTGTATATTCTTCAGACTTTTAAATTGAAACTGTGTACTAGAGCATGTTAATCATTATCCATTAAAAAGTTGGTATATTTTATGAAAGCAAGATTGCTCAGTTGGACAAAAGTGCACAACCTACCACCTTTATCATAAATATTTTAATTATGCAGAAATATTTTAAGTATCAAAGTCTTTACCGAAGATATTACTAATAGTAGTAATAATGAATGACCTTGGACAAGCTGTAAACTCAATGTATTACCCTGGTCCACATTTTTGTAACAGTCTTTGTAAACGAAAATACTTTATTTTTTCATTGACAAAAAGTAACACCACAGCATTTCGTTGATCTGATCACGTATTCATTTCCAATCATACAAGGTAAGTTTTGAGAATCTCCGATTCACCATGCCTTTCACATGCTCTTGAACGATATTAATTTAGGAACATAAACATATTATGTAAACTGTACATTGCTGGTATAATTAGTTTAAAGAAAAAATACACACCAGTATTCCATTTCTCCCTGAATATTTTAAGCATCAAAGTCTTACATGTGGTTATTTCGGAAACGTTTTTACGCGCTCCTTCTGACCATGTTACTGTACATTTATATACAGTACTTTGTGAGTAAAGTGATAGTTTTAAGCTTTTCTGCGAATACACTCGATATCAGAGTAAACAAAAGCATACTTTTAGAATTTGATTAATAAGGAATATAATATGGAATCGCATATCTAAAGAAATTAATAACTATATCATTATATTCATGTACTGTAGCACAAACAGTAATATAAGACTTTCTATTTATATGTGTATGGCTGTTTCACTACTTATCATGTGACTGCATCAGTGGTGTGATGGCTTAAGTAACTGACTTATAACCCTGAAGTTGAGTGTTCAAATCCAGCTATTGCCCCAAGTTTTCTTTAAACAAATAAACATTTCTTTGAAAAACTAAAATAGCAATAGCACTATTATGGACAATCTATTTACTTTTTTATATTTCTAAATATCACAACATGTTCTAACCTAAGTCATTTATTTATAACAATTAATAGTTTCAAACTGCTACTGATATCATTATCTCTGTAATGATATGTGTATCTATTTATATGAAAAAAGTGAATCCCTGTTTTTTATGGTCTATAGCTCAAACCCTGCTTAACTAAAATTAGACACAAGAAAAGTAGTATTGGACAATGTTGTGAGGCTAAAGAAATCAATAACGATATTAATTCAAAGATCTAAATATATTTAACACATATGCCTGACATTAGAGGGTGTGTCTGCTCGCCTCGCGGTGACGTCACCGTCTTTCCCTCTGAATAGCTAGCAGGGACCTGTGCCGTGTGGATCCCTTTAGATCTCCCTTCAGATTTAAAAGGTTATTAATAATATTTTCATTGTAGGATTAACAATGGAATGTTCTTCCAAGTGTTAAAAGAGGTGATACTCAACGTGTCTCCTTCATATATTTTCAGTTTATAGACCATACAAGATCATTTTTTATGAATAATGTCTTCCGTATCGCATTAAAATCGGAATGCTTTTCACAGGTGTAAATCCACCTATTTTCTAACCGCTTTATCCAGGATAGGTAACAGTTTCACAACTCACCCTTCCCTCTGCCTGTCTGACTTTCTTTTTAACCCTTCTGTGCCTGAATCGCAGGGGGTGAGAAAGAAACAAAGTGAAACTTAGAGCGTACACATATGAAAATTAATATTCTTTACTCAACAACTTTTTAAAAACAGCACCCAATGATGTCCAACTCATGATGTCCGTGATTTTTTTACACAGAAGACTGACACAGCTACTGTATATTCGGCTAGTGTGTATCGTCTGTTTATGGTTTTTTCTCTCTTCTCTCTCTCAGTTGTGAAACTCATTCACTTGTGGTTCTTTTGGTTTCACGGAGGGCTTCTCAGACAGTTGGGCATTCAGGTACTGTAGATTGCCAGGCAAAAGGATTAGTAAATATATTTTGTTAAAGCAAGTCAGTTTTTTGCGACACATAAAATACATTTTTACAAGAAAGATCTGATGACGAGGAAGAAAAATCAACTGTTTTTCATGCACAAAAGTGGTTATTAACTATCTAAACCTGTTTTTTATCGCTTTTAAAGTCATGCAAGTTCTAAGTTAAGCAGGAACACATCATTACATCTCATTTTTATTTCTTTTTTTAAAATTAAAAAAATTTGATTGCCCAGCCTAAGGGCGTTTATAATATTGTGGCATTATTATAAAGGATGGACACAGTGACTCAGGCACTCGTTGAATGAAAAACAGTCCTTTATTTTTCAGTACAGCTGGCACATCACCCCCTGCATGCCAGCAGTGAGAGAGAGAGACACACACACACACTTTTTCATTGACAAAAGGTAATGCCACACTCTCTTGTTTAACGCACATAGGCAGCTGAAGCACAACGTCTCTTCCCGTAAAAAAGTCTTTGTCTCCATACAATGGCCGCTGTAATGCAGGTTTGCAGACTGTTTTGTAATGTGAACTCAGCTCAATCCCTTGCTGTATTTATATTATATTCTCATGTACGAGTGGAATAGGTTCATTGTCTTCCAGTGAAAGACAGGTTCCTTTCGCCCAAGACAGGAGACAGTAGAAACTTGCCACATCTGAACTGTTACAGTAACTCAATCAACCTTAATAGCCTTGCAAATGAGCTCACACTGTTGGATATACTGTATACTCGACGCTCCAGGGATGTCACATTTTACTGTACATGTCAAACCGGTTGCTTCTATTGCAAATGTGCTCCCACTGAGACTTTTTTGAGTGAAATAGGTTTAATACAAGTGGGTAGCCTCGTACAGCATGCGTAGGCTGCAAAGGAACAAGTAATAGGTTTATTCCATGCTGAAAAGAGAAGAAAGACAACACAACGTTTCAGCTGTTTCAGGCTGGGCTGTTTTGCTTCCTATGGTGATATACAGGTTTTTCACACGAAGCCGTATTGAACAGTATTTCTCACGTTGTGAACGTGTGTACACAGCAGTCCTCTAGGGTGTAACAGTACATGCATATAGTTATATCGTTATTTAGATATGCGAATCCATATTATATACCCTATTAATCAAATTCTAAAAGTATGCTTTTGTTTACTCCGATAGCGAGCATATTTGCATAAAAGGTTAAAATATCACTTTTCTCACAAAGTATATAACCAATATGGTCAGAAGGAGCACGTAAAAACATTTCCAAAATAATTAAATTCTGAAAAGTATGAGTTTCTTTTACTGTGATAAAGAGCACAAGTATTCCTTGGAAAATGGCAATCACTTTACTTTTAATGTATTGTGATATTTAGAAAGACCAACAAATTCAATATAGTATTGATAATATTTATTGTCAGTAATAATATCAGTAACAGTTAGAAAGTATTAATAAATGACTTACTGTAGCTTCGAACATGTTGTGATATTTAGAAATATAAAAAAGTCAATATAGTATGCATAATATTTGCTATTGTGAAGCTAAGGCTCTATAGCTGAAACATGTTTCCTCTATTCTCTTTTCAGCATGGAATAAATCTATTATTTGTTCCTTTGCAGACTATGCATGCTGACGCAGCTACCCACCTGAACTACATTTTATGATGTAACTAATATGGCTGTTAAGCTGGATCACTCAAAAGTATTTTTTTTAGATTTGGAGAGGGTTAGAGACACCACAGAATGTAAGTGCTTTTTAAAGTGGAAAAAGTAGCATTTACTGTAGTATAACAGAATAAATAATACTATTAATTACATTTTTTTTCATTGCATTACAAAAATACTTTTTCATCAAACAGAATATTAGTTTAAACACTATCCAGCTTGCCAAGACAATATCTTATTTTGGTTGTTGAAGCCACAGCCAATCAATATTAAGGCCAGAGCCCACAAAAGTATGCCACCCATTAGTTCATTAGTTTGGGCAAATTACAATGAAATGAGACAACAAATATCACCTGGCTGAGGACCTGTAAGCCCTGGCAGAAGGTCAAAGCTATCAATGTCATGAACCACTGCTCTAAGGGTGCAAAGATTTGGACAGCCAGAGAGTTTTAAAGTCAGAAAGCTAAAGTGTGAGATTCAAATTTGACCACCACCTCAAAATAACACCATTAACTATAAGGTCCACAGTTGTTAATGTGTGCTGTAAGAATGGTAAAAATAATATTGTACCCAGAAAATATGAAAAAAAGGATGAATGTTCTTAAAATGACAGAGATATGAGAGGAAATAATGGCACAGCTTCAACCATTTCAGGTCATGGTTAGTCTTTGGTTCTTTTATCTCTCATAAAACTTAGTAACAATTTCATCCATCCATCCTTTCTAACAGTGTTATTCAATTTAGCTGGAGCCTATCCCAGTAAGCAATGGACACTAGGCAGAATATGTCCTGGACAGGATACCAATCCATCGCAGGTAACCAATTTACAGCTTTGTTGCATAAGTTTTCAAAAGGCAACACAATTGTTGCATACATTTTTTTTTACTTTGACCACAGTCACATATATATATGTTTTAAATGATATCAAGCTACTTGTTAGAACATGTTTAACTTTAATCTTCCATGAATAAATTTATGGTGAATAAATGAACAGGCATTAAATTAAATAAACAAGACACACAGACTGTCATTAAAACATACAAACATTTGCTTATGTGGTACTTGCATAGAATGAGAATACCTGGGTCCATTCTTCTACAAAACAAAGGCTTAGATACAGAGGTCTCTCAGTGACAGACCCCAAAACTAATAGAGTTTAACTAAAGTTCAGGAGGGCTGACAACCATGCTCAATCATTCCCAGCCATCAGTGATTAGCAATCACTCCCTTCGTCCTTCCTCCACCGAACACTAAAAATACCAAATGTGATATCTCGCGTGTGACTTTTTGCATTCCACCTCCACCCCAACTCCACCTCTGCAGCTACCCCTTGGTTACCTTGCGGGGGGGGGGGGGGGGGGGGTCCTGGCCTCCTCGTCCTATGGCCAGGAGGTCAGCCCTCAGCCAAGTGGGTTAAGCCAAATATTCACTCCACAATAGTTCATTACGCTTCGATTTTGGGGTGTTGTCATTTCTCGTGAATCTGAGCTACAGATTCAAAGAAGGAGATGTAAAGCTATTTCTTATAAATAACAGACTCCACTTAGAACTTAAGTACTCTACAAAAACAGTGATAAACCACAGGTAATCACTCTCCCTACACCAAATAAAATACACCAAAATACCTTAAAGAGATGAGAGATATCATAAAAAGGAAATGAATATTTCTACAGCTGTAAGGACACAGCACACTTTCCGAAATTAAATAAAAGGTCTCTTCAGATCCCACAGGAACGTGAGCTGTAAGAAGATTAGACCCACACACATCATCCGGAGAAGAGAGAGATGGACAAACCTTCATCTGGAGTAGAACAGTGGGACTAGCCCTTCAGCTCTTGAATGGTAATTTCATCACCACAATAGAGAATTTTTCACACAACCCCTCCTCTTAATTTTAAATCTTTTAAAGGATAACTAAACAATCTCCATAAGGTTTTTAACAAAACTGACCTCTAAAGGAGTAGCTCAAGGTGATCACAATGCTCAGTGGCTATACAATAGTCCACATAAGTATCTTTAACACTCCAGAATTGTATTGCCATCTGTCAATTTTAATAATTATGTCAGAATTGAAAATTGACGTATGCATGGCACTACTATTGCCATTTTATAACAACATCTGATAATTTTAGTGCTTTCAACTGCTATCCAGTTTCCATTGAAGACTATATATTCATGGAACAGAAGCTTCTGTAAATTATAAATTACATCTGCATTTTCTTGCTTCTAATTATTTCGGTGTTTTGTATTCCTATTATCTGTTTTCGTCAAACTCCCTTGATTTCTCTTTGTTTGCATGTTGATATCCGAAAATGACTGGGTGTTTCATTTGCATTTCAGATGCCTGGATAAAAGCATAAAAATGGATATGTTAATGTGCACTAATTAATACTGTTTCTGAAACAAAGGGAATAATCATTAGCATTTTCCTTCCTGCTGTTGATAACTCACTTCCTCCCTTCCATTTGTAAACTAAAATAGTTTTTCACTCCATTCAACCTGATTATGTTTTTGATGTTTAACATCACACAATTATATAATTTTTAATACAGAAATGTTTGTAATGTTATGTATTATGATGTAAAATTGCATTGCAATCCTCAGATGTCTGAATATCGTAGAGTTGTATATTTATAATTGTATTATTTCTTCTCAAATGTTACCGATACAGTTTAATAGATATAAATATCATGTAGTGTGCAAATTAAGCTTTCGCAATTCTCATAGTAAACAGTATATAGTATAGAGTGGTTCACATTTACATTTTTTTTATAATATTCTTTACATTTTTTACAAGGTACTGATAAAATGGAATCCAGAGGAGTAATTAGAATTAGAAATACTTTGTTACACTACATAAAAACTTTTCTTTCTGAGATCTGCACTATAAGTATTTTATTTTAGGGATACTTTTACTCAAGTATGTTTGTGCTATTTACTCCACTATGTTTACCAGAATCACATCGATAATGCTTTGGAATTATCAGGTGTTTTCAGGTGCATTTAAATGCTGGTGTGCACAGCAACCAGAAAACATGAAGTTTATTCAATGTTTCTTATGTTATTCTTTTTCAAAAACAAACTGTACTATTCTACAGTACTGTTTGCTGAGTAAAACAGTACTGTAGAATAGTAAATTAATTAATGTAATTAATGTAATTCTTGGAGATCTGTGATGTTGTAGTGCCATCAGTTGGCATAAATGTGTTATTCTCTTCACCTGTGTTCAGGTTCTGACAGTCTTGCTGAAGGTATAAAGGACACAGAATCTGTTATTTTGGAAAAAGCTGTTTTCTTTCCCTAATTGTGTGATATACAGTATGTGCATAAAAAAGTGCTCTGACTACATAGTGTTAGTGGGACCAAAGTTCAGTTTTTTTACCCGATAGAGTAATCGTTTCTTCAAAAATCCTAATTATAAAATTCATACTGAACTTTGCATCCAACACCTCAAACAATTGTCTTTTTAATGAATCCTTGGAAATTATGTGTCATTGTGTTATACACATTGATCTGGAAAAAGACAATACACTTCAAAAGATGTAATAACACTTATCATTCACAAAACTGTAAGTTTTTCCATATTAAACTGTGCCACAGCAAATAGCAGATAAATTGATTGGTTTTATCAGTAAATATGACTGAATGCAGTAATATATACTTTCAGTATTTCATATGAAACCAAAATTTAATATGTATTAAAACTGATATTATTTCAAACAGTACATGAGCATGGAGGCATGAGACATGTCTGTATGAGCTGTGCTAAAAGTTACTTAAACTAATTAATGGTGGGAAAAAGGAAGCTGGCAAGGGTGGGAAAAAATAATGCAAAGATTTTAGTAACAAAACCTTCAGAAGCTTGTGGAAACCCAAGAGATGCTGAGAGAAGTTTCAGCAGCGCGGTTGTAACAGTTATTATTCTGGACCTTAAATCTTTATGTTTTAAGTTTAAAAATGTTAATTTAATTATGCAGAAGAGTGATTAAGTAAATATACTTGTTTATAATGTATTGGAATTAAAACCATTTTTCTTCTCATGAAGTATGAAGATACAAGTCAAAATTTTCAACATTATCTCTAATTCTAACTCTTAAGTCAATGGTTCTCAAACTGTGATACAAGTACCAGTTGTGGTACGTGGAGCGCCACCAGGCGGTACACCATATGATTGGACGGGTTTTCATGTTTTCTATTTTAATAGAATTAGTTTCAACACAAACTAATTTAATAGAATTAGTTTGTGTTGAATATGCAGCCTACTATACGTACTACGATACAGCGCGCACTAATACTTGAGTGGACACAAGAGCTACAATGTAATTCTATACCATTCTATAGGAATGCGTTCTAAAAATGCAGGTGACCAATTGTATTTTAAAAAAGGTATCTCCAGCAAATAGGGAGGTATGAGAATATGCATGATTTTGGAACAATGGCAATGTTGTAAGCACAGAAAATCATAGAAATATGTACTATGAAAGCTGGCAATCTTGTGAGCACAGGAAAGCATGATAGATAACAGAAAAATAAGAACTGTGTGAAGAAGGTGTGAAGAACTAGGTTTACCGTTGCCAAAGAGCTGACACTTATTATGTGTGGAGAAAAAGCTGCTGAACAGCTCAACCTACTGCACCCTCCGAAAGACACAGTCACTCATAGAATTATTGATATGGCGGATGATGTGAAAAGTACACTGATAGAGCGCGTTACGATGAACAGATGCTTTTCACTGCAATTAGATGAGTCTATAAATATCCTTGATTTGGCCAATTTGCACATTTCTGTTCGATATGAGTTTCATGGCATGTCTCATGAGGACTTTCTATTCTGTAAGCCAACAGGAACTACAGGAGAGCACATATTTCATCTTCTGAATGAATTTATCTAAGAGAATGGCATCAACTGGATAAATGCGTCAGAGTTTGTACAGACGGTGCTAAAGCGATGGCAAGCCAACACAGCGGTGTACTGTAGTTGCACGAATTAGAGAGGTTGCTCCAGATATGAACTGCAGCATCCACTGTGAGGCCTTGGCCATCAAGAAAATGCCTGACGATTTATAATCTTTTAGACTGTTGTGAATTGTATCAAGGCTCGACCAATGAATTCACATCTGCTTTGCTCGACTAAACAGGCTCACCCCTCTCACTGAAATGGTGCTTTTTTATTGTTTATTTTTAATTGTTGTTATTCCTTTTCTCATTCTGTAATGCGCTTTGAGAAGCCACCTTTAAAGGAGCTATATCAAATAAAGTTTATTATAATATTTAATATGTGTGTATGTGTGCGCGCATGCATGCTCATTTTGGTCATTGAGATTTTCTGGGGTTCCTATGAGAAGATGACTTATAGGTGGTACTTGGATGCTTTGGTTTGATCAGAGGTGGTACTTGTCTTAAGTCATTCTGGAAACTGTGTTTTCCCAATTGTTTTCTTCATGTTGCAAGTAATTATTCAATTCAATTTGTTATGTTGGCTCTCTTAAATATTTAATATATTTTGTTCAGTAAAATAATGAAGGAAATGTCTCACACATTTTATTGCTCATTATACTATTTTTACATAGGCTTTTCTAAACTTGTTTTTGACTTTAAAGATATATATATATATAACTTATATTTTCTTTTTTTATTAAACAATATACTATATACTATACAGTGTAGTGGCGAGGCTTAATAATAAGGCAGGATTAAGTGTTTCTGAGCTTCCCAAATGAGGCCCCATTCCTCTGTTCATCTCTGTGGTGCAGCCACAGAGAAACCATTCATGCAAGATGTTTTCTTTTGATAAGGACAGCTCCCAAAGGGGGATGCACTTAGCTAAGCCTGGCTATCATGATCAATGGTCATCCATTGGCGCCTATCTGTCTAGGGAGTGCCGGTTGGACATCTGGACTGCATTCCTAAGTGTCAGGACTAAGTGACTCATATCTCACCTTGATCAACCAATCAGGGACTGGTAGGGCCTAATAACCCACGTGGGACTCTGATGCCCATGGAACTTTCAGCCAATCAATGAGCTGAAGTTCCTCCAGGTGAAAACAGGCAGCACAGAGAGCCTGGGAGATTCAGATTCAGATTCAGATTCAGATTCAGATTCAGTGAGATTCAACAAGATTCAGTAAGATTCTGGAGAGGATTCTGTGGACTGTTCTAAAGGGAATTCAAAGGAGAATTCCAGGGCAGGATGGCCCAGGAGCAGAAGGCTCCCAAGGGCAGGACATTCTCGCAGCGCGCCTCCTGACCATCCTGACTCAGCCCAGACAACCACGGAATGGCCAGTGTGTCCGAGTGCCAGAACGTTCCTTTGTTCTTAGAGTCTAGAGTGGAGGTTGCCAGAGAGTAACCAGCAACAGGCCTCGTGAACAGGTCGGAACTGTGGACAGCTGAATCACTATTCAGAACTAGCCCTTCATCAGGAACAAACCGGTCCTCTTCCTGACTTGCTGGGACCCACAGTCATTTTTTCTCCTGTGCACAAACTTTGCTAGTTAAAGCCAACAGTGAGCATCAGCAGCGCAACGTCGCAAGCCACACATCACAGCCTGGCACGGAGCCAGAGAGCGCGGATTGGATAGCAACAAGCCTGCAACTGTTTCTTTGTGCCCGCAGGAGATCTGAATCCCCAGAAATTGGATGAGTATTCAACTTCACTGCATTACAGCTCGAGAATTCAATTGTTATCCAAACCAGTTGATATCAATTTAATTCCTAAGAGTTATGTACTTGTTTTGAGTATCTAATGTAGAAGTTGTAACCAAGTTCACTTTACGAAACGGTCTTAATGAATGATATACTGAACGTATGTCCTCTTGATATGTGTAACACTTTGTAACTGACCGAATTTACCTTTTGTATTCTGATAACCCTCTCGATAAGATCTGTTAGGTTTATATGCATATTCTATGTATTAATAAATGTATCCTCATGTATTAGTACCTGTGTGTGTGCGTTGTTTGAGTTATGTCGCATGGTTGGATTCTAAAGCCATCAAAAGAATCAACTTTGTGATTTACTGCTACAATTAATAATTGTCTCAGTAAATGCCCAAACCTTACAGAACTGGTGCATTCAGAGAGCCACCATGATTACATATTTGGCATCCCTGAACCGGTTTTCCCTACAACAGTATATAGTAAACTTCAAATTACTCATTAAAAATAAACATACAACAGATATTTAAAACTTTTTATAGCAGGAGATAAGTAAAAATTAATTCAATTAAATGATTAAGCATATGAGAGCTCTGCTATTGCAAAACACTGATAGACTACATCCTTAGAGACTGGGTTTTCAAAAGCCCTTTTTCAAATACTTTTTAAAGGAAGCAGATGCATACAATAGAGCTGTGGGTCATTCTGAAGTGCTACATTGGGATAGATTAGTAGTGGCATGACAATAAAATGTTATTCTAATTTTGAATACTTCACACCCAGGACCTACTGTATAAGTGTCTACCAAGATTCATAGTGTGACAGCATTGTCTTGGTGAATGCCTTTGAGCATTTACCTATACAGTATGCCAGACGTGGTGTTCATTTGGCTATATTTAAAGTAAAATCTAAAAACTGTTGCTAAAGAATATTATAAATGTAATCTTTACAGAAATCCCCACCTTTGAAAAAAAAAAAGCCTGAAAATATTATCATTGATAAAATACTACCTGTTTTGACCACAAAGACAGCATTCTCTCAACACATTACAAGAAATACTTAAACATTTGTAGGACCTAAAGTTCATATACATCCATCAGCAATTTAAATTAATTACCCTCTAAATTTATTAATGACATTTGTTAATCATCTGGTAGTTTCACAATGGCTCAGCAACTTCACAGAAGTTTCTGGAAGTCATTTTGCTTAAAACTGGGTATGAAAAGCAGGTGAGCATAGAAGAAAAACTCACTGAACCATTTAATTAAGGAGAATGTTAGAGCATTTTCTACATATCTTAAAAGATTACCAGCCTGAACAACTCTATAGAGTTTGCTATAATAAAGACATTTCAGTACCAACAATGGTATCCATCGTCAAAAAGATGAAGGCTAGTGTGATGATTACAACCCCCACCAACAAGTGTAAGAAATTACTTTTGCAAATATCAGAAGGTAGCTAGGGGGTTGACTTACAGTACAATCCAGGAAAACAATTTAATCAGGATGCAATGGCACCGTTTGAGTTTGACCACATGATTCTGGTGACACCAGCAGAGTTCTACGGCAACATGAAAAGAGTTGCTAAATATAAAAAGAAAAACACTTTTGCAGAATAGTAACTGATTGACTGGCATTTTAAATGATTAACACAAAATGTCTAAGGCATCATTTGAAATAGAAATGGATATCTTTTGCTTTTAGGATGTTTTGCATCCCCAGGTCCTTGTTTTCTAGTTAGGAATAAAGCATAGAGTCAAATGTTTGCCAGGACATTTCATTTCTAATAAACTGGTGCCTTCTGCTAAACCTGCATCAATTTACAGGCCAAATGGTAAGGAGAGCATAAATTCAGTGCTCTGGGCTGGTCCTTTGTGGAAGATTTATGGTTGGAACAAAAGAAAGCATATCTCACTCAAAGGCTGAATATGGTATGTTCTGGGGGTTCTGCATGGAGGAATAGTTGAATAATCCTCCTGGGAAGTTCAAGAAACTCATGAGAGATTACAAAACATAGCTCCTTGTAGTTATCTGTCATATCAATAAATTCAAAAGATCATATGTTGTATATATGTGTTTTGTATATTTAGAAATACTTTTTTTTGTTGTTTATACCGACAATAATGGACGTCATGTAATAAGTGGCATTGAAATGCAGTAAATGCTGAATAAATCTAAATGTTTTAACAAGTAATAAATATGCACTTTGATTTTCATACTAAATCAACATTTACAGGTAGTTGCGTTCAATTTATAACTCAAATCAATTGGACAGCATACACAAATGATTTTTTTTAAAGTGGTTCACTCGTTAGGGTAACCAGGATGTCTAATATGGTGAAGTGATATTCAAAGAACACGTATTGTGGGGATTAAATTTAAATGTGTGTTGAATGTAAAGATACACCTATCATTTTGGAGACAAAAGATAAAAAACAAAGCATAAAGATATGCTCAACTAGGCATCTCATTTTTTTTCCAAGAAAGATATTTTTTCCAAATATATTAAACAACATTTTATCTGCATACAAAAGTTTAACAACAGGCACTATGCTCTATGAATGAACTACATGTGATAATTCTAATTAATTTATTTCTATCAAGTGTAACAGTGCAGTTTTCAGTATGGCAAAAGCATGAAAGGGTTTTGTACTTCAAGATCCCTGTCCACTAATACAATGGTGAATCACAAGTCAGCAGAGAGGAACCTAGACAAAGTGGATGTCAGCTATGTTTTCAGATGATGGATGGAGAACTGAATACAAAAAATGAGGGATTACTTAAAAGCGTTTCATTCTGCACTGCACAGGATGATTGTTTTAAATGAAAAGGCAGTGTAACCAGCCTTTACATACACTTGTACTGATGCACTAATGTCCTTGTGAAGACGGCAGTGGATAAAGAGTGTTTGCAAGCACACTGACTAACTAAACCTTGACGCTTGCAGCAATTACTCAAAGAAATTCATTAGCTTTTTTCTTACAAAAGCTTTTTTTAATCACTTTTATAATTATCTGTATTCCTCCTTCTCTACATAAGATGAAAATAAATGGTGCTAATTAAACATCTGAAAAGTAATTAAAAGTGCATGCTATCAGCAAAACACAGATATGGATAATCTATGAAGTGGATGATAAAGTACTGCTTTATTTTTTCTTTAAAAGGCTTATTATCAGGGGAAGTACTCTGAATGTTGCATTTATCATTCCTAATTAACTTTACATGAGATTTGCTTATCATCTGTCAGGGAAACCAAGAGGTTATTACTTGATATGCAGATAATTTTTTAAAGATATTTTATAGTCTAAAGCTTTGGACATTTTACCACACACAGGCTGACTCTGAAACAGCAGATGGGATTTGCCTTTAGAACTTATCCATGTAAGTAAAGTACTCAGTACTTTTCTTTCTTCCATTGTGCTACAGACATGGATAACTGAGAAGAAGACATTTTGCTGAAAGTTTTTTTTTTCAAAAAACCATGGAGATTTCCCTCTCTAACTTGTTCATCCTCATGTTTCTTTAACTTTAATATTCACTTAATGCTTGACCTCACTTACTTTGGACCTATGTCGCTTGGCACTAGCCCCTTGTCTTTTTATCTTGTAGGCTTCAGATGAAGGGTAAGGTGAAATCAAATGTCTGGAACATGAATCGCAGTTCTTCACTGATTATAGGTAGTTTAGATATTAGGTTGACTTCGGTTGTTCAGTTTTAAATGATCCAAAATCTATTCCTTATCAAAACTGTTTTTCAATCCAATATTTTGTTTTTATGTATCTAAATCACTTGAAAAAAAACTTAAACTAAATAGTATGCTAATTGGTAGTTCCTTTGCTCACACTCTAAATCTGCAAGTTAAAAGCAATAATTAATTTTAAGAATTTGCTCAAGATCAGTTTTCCAGGTGTTCAGAATTTTAACTGTGACTGTACTTATGTGGATTTGTTAACTTACACAAATGTATGTTCTACTGTATGTTTTTGAGTCAAGCATTGCAGTCTTTAATTTAATTAGCGATATCACCACAGGGTGTCCTGTCTTTGTTTCTTTGGTAGAGTCAATTTATTTGAAGAATCTTCTTATTTGGTATAATAGAAGATGGGTGGATGCAATAAAGGTCAACGTATTTGATTGATTCTTCTAATCATAGCTACACTATTTCCTCTGGAATTCTTTGATGGTACAGAAAACAAATAAACTATTTTTTTCTGAATGTTAGTCATGGCAAACTAAGTTGATTTGAAATCCAGCTCTGTTTCTGTATATGTGTTTTTTTCTGGTTTATAAGGCAGTAAACATCTTAATCTTTTTCCATTACTTCTCACTTTGTGACTTTGCAAGATGAAAAGTTCCTTCCTCTAGGCTCTCTCCCCTAGGTGAAAGAGGGGACTTTATTGCATTAATAAAGTGTAGAATCTTGATTAATAGTATCTTATTCTATCTTATTCGGTAGTCCCCACACAAATTGTACATGTTAAGAATTCGAATATTGTTACAAATAGAGGGTTTCGAAAATGGTAAAAAAAAGGATTTGATCGAGTGGTTAAGACAATAAGTAAAATAATTATTCATAACCCCTAACTTGTAAGTGATTTCTCTAGAATATACCTGATTGGTTGGTATAATTAGAGAAACATTAATTATTTATTCTCTGACAAAGCCTTGGTGAGACGAGCAATAATCCAGACACACTTGGTTAAGCAAATATTTATGACAATGACAAGACACAAACCACACTACATACAACAAAACATACAACACACAAGTTACTCTATGTACAGTATTTACAAACAAGGTGCTTCAGAGGCCTAACATTCTGGGCACTCTGAAAACCCCAGATTGCTACTAAGGATTAAACTCTTAATGCTTACAGAGGCCATATAAGAGATAAGCTGCCTTCTAACTAAATACAAAGCAACCTTCAGTTAAATCTCTTTCTCTGCACCACAGATGCCACAAAATAAATGGGAGTCTATAGCCCTATCCGTAAAAATGCACCCTAAGCAGGAAATACGTTTCTCATTGAGTGTGACAATTGTTATCCCTCCTCTAGAGGGCTCTCCAACCCTGTTATATTTTATTTTCATTATTACGTTCACCTACCACTTGTTTCCTGTATTATTTAAACCCTGTGCCCCCAAACCTCAGGGCTCTGGAAGACGGATGCCTGGAGGCCCGCCTAGCACCAAGTCGCCCCACGTCTGCATGGCTTACAAATGACATACGAATGGCATACTAACCAGCTGAGTCTGAGGCTCAGAGTGCCTGGTCTCGTTTCCTTGTTTTTAACTTCCTTGTTCCTGTTCCTGAAACAATCTTGGTTTAATTGTTTGTCTTGGATGGATCTCCCGGCACTTGGACCCTGGACTGCGCCCTGGTTTCCCACTTGGACTTCCCTCATTTGGAATCGTTTGCCTGCGCTCTCCCCATGCACCTGGATCACTGTCGGCACTGCCCCCTGTTCGCCATCCCTTCCATTCCTCACCATGATTTAACTGTAGCCCTTCTCTAGTCTCTTCCAGATTATACTGTCTGCATAGAATCCTAAACTACGTACTTCACAGGAGTCAGGACCGGCTCCCGTAACACTAAGATACAGATGCAGCCATTCAAAATGGGTGAGGTATTTCGCGGCATACCGTGACACGCCCACCGGGGTATCACGCAGTTCACGTGTGTCACGTGACTAACTATCTGGCGTCGCCTTGTAAAACCGCCAGGGGGAGCTTAACCTCTCATGTACAGCATTTGAGCCTTTAATTTTGAACTGTGTATTACAGCATGTTAATCATCAGTCATTCAAATGTTGGTATATTTTATGAAAGCAAGATTGCTCAGTTGGACAAAAGTACACAACCTACCTTTATCCGAAATATTTATGCATCAAAGCCTTTACTGAAGATAGTACTAATAGTATTAATAATGGATGACTTTGGACAAGCTGTATACTCAAAAGTATAATTTTTTTAGCACATTTGTACAAGCACTTGGAATCTGTCCAAGCCATACTTTGTCAGGGATTTTGTTTTACTTCAATGGGCATAAAAACGTCCTTGCTTTTAACAGGGCGTTTCATAACTTCTAACTACGAAAATGATTTAAAATGCGACACCTATCATTCAACTAGAGCTTAAAATATCACAAGGATCCTCAAGAGCACAGCATAGAGTGTATTAAAATACACTTGTATTTATCAACGCTTTCTTTTCCGTATACCAGATTTTGTGGAACCACTTCAGAGGGGTGTCAGCCAGTCAGATTCCAGGAATCGGCACTTTAAAGAAAAAATACACACCAGTATTCCATTTCTCCTTAACGATTTTAGGCATCGAAGTATTTAACTAGCATGTGAAATAGCGTGTGAAAAAGTGGTAGTTTTAAGCTTTTCTGCTAATATACAGATGCAGCCATTCAAAATGGGTGAGGTATTTCACGGCATACCGCGACACGCCCACCGGGGTATCACGCGGTATCACGTGTGTCACGTGACTAGCTATCCGGCATCGCCTTGTAAAACCGCCAGGGGGAGCTTAACCTCTCATGTACAGCATTCGAGCCTTTAATTTTGAACTGTGTATTACAGCATGTTAATCATCAGTCATTAAAATGTTGGTAGATTTTATGAAAGCAAGATTGCTCAGTTGGACAAAAGTACACAACCTACCTTTATCAGAAATATTTATGCATCAAAGCCTTTACTGAAGATATTACTAATAGTATTAATAATGGATGACTTTGGACAAGCTGTATACTCAAAGTATAATTTCTTTAGCACATTTGTACAAGCACTTGGAATCTGTCCAAGCCATACTTTGTCAGGCATTTTGTTTTACTTCAACGGGCATAAAAACTTCCTTGCTTTTAACAGGGCGTTTCATAATTTCTAACTATGAAAATGATTTAAAATGCGACACCTATCATGAAAAGAAAAAAATACACACCAGTATTCCATTTCTCCCTACACATTGTAAGCTTCGAAGTCTTTAACTAACGTGATACCGGAGTCAACAAGCATACTTTTAGAATTTGATTAAAAGGGAATATAATATGGAATCGTGTATCTCAAGAATTTAATAACGGTATGATTATATCCGTGTACTGTGGCAGGGCTGTTTCGCCTGCCTGCTTATGCGAGCTGTCTTGTAGCCTACTGGTCTAGGTGCGTGACTACCAACTGGCAGGTTGTGTGTTTGAATCCAGCTGGTGCTGGACCTTTCAGTTTTATTTATTTATTTTTTAATCGCGTAACATAAACATATTACCGTATGCAAACTGTACTGTATACAATATGTATATGTATATTTAATGTCTTAACTGTGCCTGTTTAAGTATTGAATATTCATATCTAATTTTACCACTGAAGGGAAATCTTAACATAAACATACAGTATATGGCTGGTCTCGGTACTTTAAAGAAAAAAATACACACCAGTATTCCATTTCTCCCTAAACATTGTAAGCTTCGAATGAAACCACTAAATAAAGACATAAATATAGAAATCTTAAGATTTGTTTTATTTAATGTTGGTAGCAGGATGAACTGTCAGAGTGTATATTTTGTCGCAAAGTTGCTACAAGATGTTAACAGTGAAAAAGGTATTTAGAAATGAGTTATTTCAAGATGAAAAAGAAAACATACACGAAACATGGTTTCATTACGACCAGAATCGGTCTTGAGATATTTTTAACTTGATTTACAGTATTTGAGAGGTATGTCTTAACACCGATACTACAGTGCTTAAGTACTGCTCACGTATATGTTTCTAGGTTTATATTATGCATTTCATACGGTCAAATTACTTTTGAGCAACTAATAAGAAGCGCGAAACGGTATGCGTTTTAGTTTCGTTTTGTGCTGGAACCCGTGGATTGATTAGAGATATCAAGTACATACAAGTCATTTTTTAAATGTTGTAGTTCGTCTTGAAAAAATGTTACGAGTACATCATCTATCAACAATTACACAGGTTCTGTTTCCATATTGCGGATTTTGGTTAGGTACAGTATTATCAAATCCAGTGGCGCTGAGTGTTACTTTACTGAGTCCCAATCTGTGATTGAAACCTGTAAAACCGGTTTAATTCGTCACAGCCAGCACTCTTCAGGTGTGAGGGTCTTCTGCTCAGAATGAAACGCTAAAATGTTTGTGTATATTCTAATGGTAGTGGGGGCAGGGTGTGTGGGAACAGGTTTGGTTGAAATTGCATTGGAGATCTATGTTCTTCACACCTGAAACATTTTCTCTGAAAGCATTTTCTTTACAACAGTAAATACAACAGTAGTACCTGATGTCTCAGTGGCTTTCAAAATTAAATTATGCATGCAAACCTGTAAACTAGAAAGATAACTAAGATATCCATCCATTATATTCCATAATATCCATGAAATATATGGCGCTGAAATATGTGTGACGCAGTGGTGGCCTGACACGGTGAGGTGCCTTGGCAGCTGTATGATGCAGTGGTGGCCTGGCACGGTGAGGTGCGCTTGCAGCTATGTGATGCAGTGGTGGTTGGGTATGTAGAGGTGCACTGGCAGCTGTGTGTTGTGACGCAGTGGTGGCCTGGCACGGTGAGGTGCGCTGGCAGCTGTGTGATGCAGTGGTGGCCGAGCACGTTGACTTGCGCTGGCAGCTGTGTGATGCAGTGGAGGTCGGGTATGTAGAGGTGCACTGGCAGCTGTGTGTTGTGAAGCAGTGGTGGCCTGGCACGGTGAGCTGCGCTGGCAGCTTTGTGATGCGGTGGTGGCCTGGCACGGTGAGGTGCGCTGGCAGCTGTGTGATGCAGTGGTGGTCGGGTATGTAGAGGTGCACTGGCAGCTGTGTGTTATGACGCAGTGGTGGCCTGGCACGGTGAGTTGCGCTGGCAGCTGTGTGATGCAGTGGTGGTCGGGTATGTAGAGGTGCACTGGCAGCTGTGTGTTGTGACGCAGTGGTGGCCTGGCACGGTGAGGTTCGCTGGCATATAATGAATATATTTCCATGGATATAATACAACTGTTATTATTGATCACCAAATTATTGTACTTGACATGACTTCATTCAGCCTTTCCTGAACGTCTATGACAGGCAGAAAGAGTGCTGTTTCTGGTGCGATCTTTTGCAGCTGACATTTCACTGTTTTAAACGAACAAGAAATTAGATTGCTCACACCTGAAGAGTGCTGGCTGTGACGAATTAAACCGGTTTTACAGGTTTCAATCACAGACCATGTGACATGGGAGTCAGGAAACTACAGGTAACTACAGTACACACAGCGCCACCGGATTTGATAATGCTATAAAAACACTATAAAATAATGTGACTTGGCACAGAACAAGTTTACAGCACAGTACAAAAATAAATGCTGACCATGACTTTAGAAGCATAAATTGCCTTACACTCAATTTAAACACAAGCTGTCCTTAGCCCTCTAAGCTGGTTCATACAGAAATGTAGAGATCCAGGCTCAGAACAGCTTCATTAGCGAATACATATGCAGGACAACCAGAGAAGACGTTTTACAGAGGATGGATTTTTAGAAACATCCCATCAGTGACATCACTGAAGTCAACTCCTAGGTACCGTAACTGTCGTGTGGATAGTTTCACAAGAATCAGACAAAGGTTTAAGCATCGCTTGTTCTAGATAAAACTGCAAAAAAAACAACAACCAATAATGTACTTCTTTGCGGCTCTGTTTGCCCAAATCATATATTCACAACGTGAAATCTAGAAAATAATATTACGGAACCAAAATCCGCAATATGGAAACAGAACCTGTGTAATTGTTGATAGATGATGTACTCGTAACATTTTTTCAAGACGAACTACAACATTTAAAAAATGACTTGTATGTACTTGATATCTCTAATCAATCCACGGGTCCCAGCACAAAACGAAACTAAAACGCATACTGTTTCGCGCTTCTTATTAGTTGCTCAAAAGTAATTTGACCGTATGAAATGCATAATATAAACCTAGAAACATATACGTGAGCAGTATTTACGCACTGTAGTATCGGTGTTAAGACATACCTCTCAAATACTATAAATCAAGTTAAAAATATCTCAAGACCGATTCTGGTCATAATGAAACCATGTTTCGTGTATGTTTTTCTTTTTCATCTTGAAATAACTCATTTCTAAATACCTTTTTCACTGTTAACATCTTGCAGCAACTCTGCGACAAAATATACACTCTGACAGTTCATCCTGCTACCAACATTAAATAAAACAAATCTTAAGATTTCTATATTTATGTCTTTATTTAGTGGTTTCATTAGTGACAAAGGCTAAACTTTCTTGGAAAAATGTATTTTATGTGTTGCGGAAAAAACTGACTTGCTTTAACAAAATATGTTTACAAATCCTTTCACCTGGCATTTTCGTAGTTAGAAATTATGGAACGCTCTGTTAAAAGCAAGGGAGTTTTTATGTCCGTTGCAGTTCTTTTGCAACATGAATATAATTATATCGTTATTAATTTCTTGAGATACGCGATTCCATATTATATTCCCTTTTAATCAAATTCTAAAAGTATGCTTGTTGACTCCGGTATCACGTTAGTTAAAGACTTCGAAGCTTACAATGTTTAGGGAGAAATGGAATACTGGTGTGTATTTTTTTCTTTAAAGTACCGAGACCAGCCATATACTGTATGTTTTTGTTCCAAAATTAATATTGTTTATGGCCTTCACACGCGTTACAGTATGCTCCTCTTCTTTTTATGCTCAGCTACTAAGATTTCCCTTCAGTGGTAAAATTAGATATGAATATTCAATACTTAAACGGGCACAGTTAAGACATTAAATATACATATACATACTGTATACAGTACAGTTTGCATACGGTAATATGTTTATGTTACGCGATTAAAATATAAATAAATAAAAATGAAAAGTCCAGCACCAGCTGGATTTGAACACACAACCTACCAGTTGGTAGTCACACATCTAGACCAGTAGGCTACAAGACAGCTCGCATGAACAGGCAGGCGAAACAGCCCTACACAGCCCTGTCGCAGTACACGGATATAATCATACCGTTATTAAATTCTTGAGATACGCGATTCCATATTATATTCCCTTTTAATCAAATTCTAAAAGTATGCTTGTTGACTCCGGTATCACGTTAGTTAAAGACTTCGAAGCTTACAATGTTTAGGGAGAAATGGAATACTGGTGTGTATTTTTTTCTTTATAGTACCAAGACCAGCTATATACTGTATGTTTATGTTCCAAAATTAATATCGTTTATGGCCTTCACACGCGTTACAGTATGCTCCTATTCTTTTTATGCTCAGCTACTAAGATTTCCCTTCAGTGGTAAAATTCAATATCTACAACGGGCACAGTAAAGACGTTTACAGTAAGTCTTTCTACAACAGACCAACGGACCATGAGTGCCCCTGTCGGGCAACCAATCACGCACCGCGGTATTTTGCGTCATTGCGCGTCACGTTGCACGATGCCGTAGCCAATTACCTCCGGTACGTGTCTGTACCACGCACTTTGAATGGCTGCATCTGTATGTTTTACCCAGGAAACTCAGTTAAGTCTGGGTACTTATCTTTGTATCGTAATGCCTTCGGATATTACACTCCTTGAGAACAGCGACAGTTTCTCTGCATATTAAGCACAACGCTTTGTTATTGCTTTCAATCATGAAATAGTTTTCAGTCCACTTCCCATTAAAAACATGGCACTCTTCGTCAACTTTTCTCCTCTTAGCACCTGGCATTTCGATGTAAAATAAATAAACAAACAATGCAGGACAACAAACAAGCAAACCTGAGGTAAAGGTTATTTGACTTTTTTAACATTTGTGTGTAATATATTATTTATTAAGCATTCTATAATAAAGTATTGTAGCAAGTATAGTAAAGTGTACAATGTGTCTATACACAATATCAGTAACAAGAAACATAATTTTATTTTAGCTTTTGATTCTAAAAATATTATACACATGTTGTAGTGGCTTTAAAACCATGCAATATCCATGGGTAGGTCAATAGCAGTTTTCTGACTTTCATGGGTTATATTGCACTCAAAACAGACAGCATGAAATATTTCAAGTAAAATGTATTTTCAAGTCCAGCCAGTTACAACATATTACCCTTTTAATTCACAACTGGAAAGCCACTGAAGCTGAGCAGGTCTGGCCTGTACCTGGTTAGGAGATCACTGCCCCCACAAAATCAAGCACTGCAGTAGAGAAAACCTCCATCCGATTTCTAATTGTTTTATTCAATCAGGGCTGTGTTGTGTGTGCTATGAGTGTTTCTTCAGATGTACTGTAGTGCAAATAAAAAAATGCAAAAAACACCCAATTTTACTTCCCCCACCAAATTTACCATCGAGTACGAGACAATTATTCCAGTGTTAAGACATACAGTAGGTACTTAGTAAGAAAGCATTTTCAAAACTTTGGTTAAGCCAAATGATTATAAAAAACAATACAAAAAGTATATCAACTACTAAGAAGACAAAAGGGGCAGTGAAAACATGTATAAAAAATAGATTTTAAAATGGATTATTTAAACATAAGGGACAATTTGTTAATTTGTTAGCAAAATCATTATATAATCTGAGACTTCTTGGAAAATCCATTTGAAGACTCTTTTGGCCTGTTTTCCACTAAGGTATGATACAACTGGTGTCACTCCTTAGCATTCTGCTGTGGAAATTCAACATACAACAAATAGTAGTGACCATATAATCCAATTTCCCATTACTTTTCAATGTTCTCATGAAAATAAAAATATTCACCAAAATTTCCTTTTTGTTTTAGTTACACTGTCTAACCAGTGTGTTGCAAATATAAAATACTTTGCATTCACAGCAGACTGTTTTTATATACAGTATTTGGCTGATTTTGCTTTGTAAAACAGCCCTACTTTTATAATTAATATTATTTTAATATTCCACATACTGTGATTAAATAAAATTATAATAAAAATGTTAAGCATAGTATACATATTATATTTTATTATTAGGGAAAAAGTCTTGATTTGTTAAAAAAAACTGGAACCTTCCATTTTACCTACTCCAAATGAGCAGTAGTTTGTTCCTATTGTAAATTTCGGCTTCCACTGTATTTTTAAATTTACTTATTTTACATTGTGTAAAGTCATTAATTACAGTTACTAATTACCATAAATCTAATGACTAATAAGGGTGGAACTTACAGAAATCAAAATAAATTGGAGTTACAATTTAGTAACTTTTTTTAGTTTTTATTTAGAGAACTAAGCTAAGATCATATCACAGTCTCTGAAGCTCAGTGGTATTTTTGTCTCATTTGCTTCTTTGTTACAAAATGTTAATGGATACCTAATGCTTTTTCATTTATCAAGCTAAATTCATATTAAATTATTCTGTTGACAGTTTGCTTACAGGAGCCAGATGATATGATTATAAATGATTTTTTATATTTGCAAGCTGCCTGCCCTGAGGGTGTTTAAAGCCATGTTGCTACTTGGTGGCTTACATCGTACTTAGAATTTGCCTGAAGCTTCACAGCAATCAGGCTTTCTAAGATGTGGATAAGTAACATCTTCCATTTTAAGGAATCCTTTCCTTTGCTTATTCTCTTAAAGTCAGTAACGTTTCAGATTAAAAATCTAAAATTGAATTGTGTATTTTGTAATGATAATATTTATAACATATTTTATTCATTAAACTTCTCTTTATTATTTTCCATGGTTATTTTCAAATTGCTCATAATGTCTTTCTAAGATATCAGAACAAAAAAGTTTACAGTTTACAAATAAGTTTGTTCGGTTATTGATACCTTATTTAACCAATAATATATAATATAACAAATAACATAAAATATATCTTCTCAGATATGTTCTTTCTTTAAAGAAGAGCATGAAATCTGCTCCTACAACATGACTAGCTCACTCATTCCAAACATTTACATTAATCAATCTTTATTTCCTATACTACCCTTCACAACAAATTGCCACAGAGCATTATACAGAAATATGTTCAACAGATATATACATACAGTATGTACAGGTGTATTAGAGTACTGGGAATGAAGTGAGAGTAAAACAACTCTCCCGAAGGGAGTAAGTATATCTCGGGGGTCCAAGACCTAGTGGTTTTCTCTCTTCCATGCAGTGACTCTTGTGAATTTGCATAAAAGCCAGTTTCCAGAATGTGGTTTAATCTTAAGCATTTCATGTGACTACCACAGATCACAGAGCAATACATCAAGCCTGAAATCTGTGAACGTCATTTTGGATCTACCAAACTGTCTTTCATTTAGGATCTGTAACCCTTCTGCATCCTTATTTTCAATCCTAAATGCACATTATCTTGCTTTCATGAATCTTTATTAATTTGTGGCCATTTGACAGGTAAATCATGTTAATTGCAAGATTAGTAATAATCTTCCTTTAGCACAAGACATTGCCAAATCTTATACACACACTCTTAGAAAGGAATATAAAGTGTGTCTGCATACATATAGTATACAAAATAAAAATATTAGGACTGTTTTTTGGCTTATAGTCAAGCAATTTGTGATCATGAGATTTATATGAACAATACATACAGTAAATTTTTCATTTCATTTTGGGTAATTCCCTTCATACACAGTATTTAAATATATTAGGTAACATTACTTTATATTTAATCCAATAATTTCAAATTAGCATAAGTATTGGCACACAGTCACTTTAAGTAAATTTCAGAGTGTAAATGTCTATTTGGTTGCATATCCCTTTGAGATAACAGTATGACACCTACTCACCAAAATATGTGTAATCACTAACACAGAAGGAAATTCTAATACATCTTTTCTACTTTTTGTGCTGTTGAGATGTTTATACATGTATCTTCTGGTATAGCCTTTGTAATTCTGCTGTCTCAGTTTTCTGCAGACAGTGCAAGTTAAAAAAACTAAAAATATTTATAAAACAACCATACCCTTGTTATGCCAGGCCTGTGGATGGAAAAAGGGCACGGCGAATTAATTATTTCCAGAGCCTGTTCAGTGGTGAAGACTAAGGAGTTTTTTGAAAGATGATAAGGGGAAACAGAAGGAGGGAGGGAATAGAGAGCACTCACAGAGGTTATTGACTCAATGTCTGAGCCCTGAGGAATGGTCCGTCAGGGCTTCAATAGTGTGTGAGGTTCCCTAATGAGGCTGATAAGCCCAGCCTGATCTTGTTAAAGATGGTCCTAAGAAGCCCCTTCCATGTATGGAATCTGTCCTAAATCTGCTCTGTTGCTTTCCGGAGCACCAGACCAATGGTATAAATCTAAGATTTTAGGCCATAATCCTGCAAGGTGATGCAACAACTCTGCTTCTGCCATCTTCCTGAGATCAGTCCAGTCTGTAACCACTTTTTAATCCTGCCACAGCAATCTCCATCAGTATTTGCTCCACATCCTGCTTCGGCAATTCCCAACAGTTCTCATCTATCTCTGAACCTTCACTTCACTGTTCTCTTGGATTCACTATAATATTCAACAGACATGGCTTGTTTTCATCTTAGCACTGCATCATAACACTATGTTGTTGAGTTTGAAGTGGATTTTTCAGTGTTTCAGCAGATAGGTGATGAGGGCTTTGAAAAGCAGCTTGCTGAATCAGAGTGGTCAGACACATGGAACTCAAAGTAATGGGGCCTGTGAAGCACACTTGAGGCTACTGAAAATGAGTCCCATAATTTACCTTAGTTCAATCTGAGAGGGGAACTGTTTCACCTTCTCCATAACCTGAAGCATCAGGATATGATCTAATTTTCTCATCCAGACCTCATTTTCATAATCCACTCTAACAGAAGTGTTTTGTATTGAAAAGTACCTATTTAGACATACAATTACATCGTACTGGGCAACAGTTATACAATTCAACAATCGTGTTGATGTGCTGTGTAATCTGAGAGACATACCATAGAAAACTTTCAAATTTAAAGATAACATCTCATTCCTTTTCTTTTGGCAACAAATTCAGAAAAATAACACCAACAATCTTTACTCCCAATTCATTCCGCAAAACCTTCCAGGAAAAATACAGTCTACTCAATTTCTCCTCCTGTGACTCATTACCCTTAATTACAAAGCACACATAACTATGCCTTCAAACACCTACACAGGTCGGCATTGTAATTTATACAACAGGAAATAAATAACACCAAAAATACACCAGCCCTAAAGGGTTGATCTAAAAGACACCCTCTAACAAAAGCAAGAACATTTTCACAAACTAGGAAAGAAATAATTAAATTCTAAATAAAAGATAATCCCTCCCGCTTTCAAACTTTCCAACTCAAGATAGAGCACTGAGTCAAGCTCTGAGTCTTTGCCAAGCAGTCTCCCTCTAGCCACAGGCTCTAAGCACTAAAGTCATAGAAAAATAGTATAATGTACACAGCTCTTTTATGAGAGGCTGATTACCCTACAACAATCATCTAGCAAACAAGAAACACTTGTCAGTCAGTTGTCCCAATACCTTTGCCCTTTTAAATGAAAGAGGTTCAACACTTTCAATTTGTCTAATTGAGGGTAGAAATGAAAAATAAGAACCTGTACTAATTTAACATTATCATATGTTCACTTTCCAATACAGCTGCTTTTGTGGTCAGACTGTCCTTATACTAAATGCTGCATCAAAATACCCCAGTACTTTGTCCAGGCAGTACTGTAACAGACTAGAATATTAACTGCAATATACAGTAAGTAATTCGGTAAAGTATTCTTCATTAGGTTACCCCAGACTTTCATAACGGCAATCAACTCAAGAATGTTTCTGCTAAACATAACATTGGCTATTGATATCTGTACATTTCAAAATGATACCCTTGAAACAGGTGACCTGCCATGCTCCTGGAAAGCTGAAATCCAGTAGAACATACAGGTACCCCTAAATCATCTATTCGTAAATACTGTAATTGTTGTAAAGTCACCAACACAAAGTGACAAACTTTACAAACATAAAGTTGAATCTCTATGAGCTTAATCTCAATCCTTTCACATTTTAGCTTTATAAAGTTGTAACCATTAAGTGATCAGCAGAACACACCTACATTACAGCTGTTTAGGGCAGATTATGATGCACACCTAAACAACAAATCTTAAGGCAGTAGAGTGTGTTTTTATGTGAACATAAAATTATGCAGTGATAGTTCAAGTAGACAGTTGCGTCAGCATGTGTATGCTGTATGAAGGTTTATTCCATGCTGAAAAGAGAAGAAAAGAAATACACTACAACGTCCGAAACATTGTGTTTTTTTCTTCTATTTTCAGCATGGAATAAACCATTACTTCTTTCAATGGTGCAATGATGTCGATCTCCCTTCCAAATACTGCTCTCCTACCTTGTAATCATTGTATATGTAGCGGCGAGGCTTATTAATAAGGCAGAATTAAGTGTTTCTGAGCTTTCCCAAATTAGGCTTCATCTCTCTGTTCATCTCTGTGGTGCAGCCACAGAGAAACTATTCATGCAGGCTGATTTAAGGTTTCCTTTGATTTAAGGTTTCCTAGGACAGCTCCCAAAGGGGGATGCACTTAGCTAAGCCTGGCTATCATGATCAATGGTCATCCATTGGCGCCTATCTGTCTAGGGAGTGCCAGATGGACATCTGGACTGCATTCCTAAGTGTCAGGAGTAAGTGACTCATATCTCACCTTGATCAACCAATCAGGGACTGGTAGGGCCGAGTAACCCACGTGGGACTCTGATGCCCACGGAACTTTCAGCCAATCAACGAGCTGAAGTTCCTCCAGGTAAAAACAGGCAACACAGAGAGCCTGGGAGATTCAGAAGGGAGGATTCAGGAGAATTCTGTGGACTGTTCTAAAGGGAATTCAAAGGAGAATTCCAGGGCAGGATGGCCCAGGAGCAGAAGGCTCCCAAGGGCAGAACATTTTCACAGCGCGCCTCCTGACCATCCTGAGACTCAGCCCGGACAACCACGGAATGGCCAGTGTGTCCGAGTGCCAGAACTTTCCTTTGTTCTAAGAGTCGAGAGCGGAGGTTGCCAGAGAGTAACCAGAGGATCCACCCGAGGTTAGCATCAGCAGCAAGCCTCGTGAACAGGTCAGAACTGTGGACAGCTGAATCACTATTCAGAACTAGCTCTTCATCAGGAAAGAACCGGTCCTCTTCCTGACTTGCTGGGACCCACAGTCATCTTTTCTCCTGTGCACAAACTTTGCTAACTAGCCGGTCAGTGAGCATCAGCAGCGCACCGTCGCAAGCCACACAGCACAGCCTGGCACACAGCCAGAGAGCGTGGATTGGACAGCAACAGCCTGCAACTGTTTCTTTCTGCCCCCAGGAGATCTGAATCCCCAGAGATTGGATGAGTATTCAACTTCAATGCATTACAGCTCGAGAATTCAATTGTTATCCAAACCAGTTGATATCAATTTAATTCCTAAGAGTTATGTTCTTGTTTTGAGTATCTAATGTAGAAGTTATAACCAAGTTAATTTATGAAACGGTCTAAATGAATGATATACTGAACGTATGTCCTCTTGATATATGTAACTCTTTGTAACTGATTGAATATATATCTTTTGTATTCTGATAACCCTTTCGATAAGATATGTTAGGTTTATATGCATATTTTATGTATTAATAAATGTATCCTCGTGTATTAGTACCTGTGTGTGTGCCTTGTTTGAGTTATGTCGCATGGTTGGATTCTAAAGCCATCAAAAAAATCAACTTTGTGATTTACTGCTACAATTAATAATTGTCTCAGTAAATGCCCAAACCCTACAGAACTGGTGCCTTCAGAGAGCCACTACATTTACATTTTGGCTACGGCAACATTACATATATAAACTGTAAAACTTTTATTGACCTAGAGAATTTGCATCCATTATTCTTGCTGAAATATATATTCCCTCTCAAGGTAGTGTGCATTCAGTGCAACAACTTCTGATCAATCAAATTATAGACTAAGAGAACAAATTTCCTAACACTCTGATCATCATTACGGGGGACATAAATCATTCCAATCAGAGTTGTGACCTTCCAAACAGGTTTTTAACTGTCCTACTAGAGAAGGGAAAACAATTGATCACTTCTACAGCATAATGAAGGATTCCTACCACACTGTCCCTTGTGCGCCACTGAGTAACTATGATCATGCCATGATCATAGAAAACGTACATACAAAAACTGAAATCAACCAAGTCAGCCAAGAAAACTGGCCAGTGAAGCCATTCAGATATCACAAAATTGTTTTGTCTCCAAAGAAAGAAGTGTCTTTTAATAAGGAAGTGAAAATATTGCTGAATATACAATACACAAGTAGCCACTTCTTACATTAGCTTTTGTAAAATTTCATACCCCTACAAAAAGCCAAGGAGAGGCTTATAAAAATGGAGCCGCTGTAAACTACAGGAAAGCAAAATGTCATATCAACAAAGCAATCAGTCATGCAAAAGTCAAATATATGAAGAATTAGGGGTGGGTGTTATAACTGGTATAGATGGTCTACCGGTGGAAATATGTGCCACAATATGGATTTGGCTATACTGTTTTATAATGGAAGAGAATGGATTTTGATGTTTACATAGATTGCGCCGCCAGCATCCTCACAAAATGGGGCTTGGAAATTTTTACTATTGACCTGTTATTATAATTCACCAATTACTGTATATAATTCTGAAAATGTTCATCTTGCTGATATTTGGAAATCCGATAGGTTCAGAATTATTGATCTTTGGTGGTTCTGACGTCCAGTTTATGATGCATCTGAGGTCATTGCAGCCAATAAAAACACGCTGGTGTCCTCTTCCCCTCCCTCTTCCGTGAAAATAAACGCATGTGCTGTACAACGTAGTGTGAGCAATGCACCCTCTTTTTCAAATTTTGACACTAAGCTTCCGTTTGAATACTTGGTGTCACGATTATAGTCCCCCCTCCTGCTCCAGCCCTTTCACTTTAGACTTAATTCTGTGCACCTGATCCCTATTCCCAGCCCACCTTAAAAGCCAGGCGCTGACGCTCATCCTCGATCTGCATCTGGTTTCCGCACCGTGCGAGTCCGGGACCTGGAAGCGCCTGGTCCCGTTAAGGTTTTAATCTCTGTTCCCTGTCCGCCGGTTCTGACCCGGTACATGGTTTTAATTCCTTGTTTTGATGGATCTCCTGGCTTTGGACTTACTCTTGTGTTTTTGGATACCCTCTAAGGATTACTCTTTTGGATTGTTTGCCTCGGCCACACCTCCCCGTGCACCAGCGCACTGGGCACACGCCCCTGTTTTCAGCCCCATTTAATGTTCATACGTTAATTGTATTGTTTCAGTTCTGCAAAATAAAAATGTTCTTAAAATGTTCAAATTCTACTTCAGTTCAATGTAAAATTTCAAAAATACTAAAGGAACAAAAACTTACTATCCAAGTCTTGTGCTCCTTTTAAAGCATGTTCTGTTAAAACTATGAGAAAACATTCTATATTGTGATATATATCGTTATCATTCAAAATTAAAATCATACTGTGATATATATTTTAGGCCATATCACCCAGCCCTAGTTAGAATTGCAGTTTGCTAACAATGACTCATCCACTGTATGGATAGGCCTTCAAGCTATCACAAACTACAAAAAGACGCCCCTCCCACACCCTTGCAGCAGCTGACCCATCTCTACCAGGCAACCTACAGATTTAATAAGCAAAGGTTCATGCAACCTGTTATTTCCTTTCATTTCTAACACTTCACATCCCCCTTTCACTCCCCTCTCCCCTCTCCCTGCAGCCACCAGAAAACACTGATTCAATTTGCTTCTCTCTCCTTTTTATTAAACAAGACAAATTCCTCAAGCTTTTTGCAAACCATAGCTGCAGGAAGGCTGGATCAGCTCATCAGTCTCAAAATAGTGGAAATGTTAATTGACCTTCGGAAAAAAGCTCCAAAACCCATCATAATCATTATGGTAGATTCTTACAAGATTCTAGGAATTAATGTCTCTAACTCCCTTAAATATTATGCAAATGTTAGCAGCATCATAAACAAAGCACACTAAAGATTATGTAAACTGAACAATTTCAGTGTTTCACAGCCCATTCTTATTCAGTTATACAAAGTTATTCCTGGGAACTTTCTCACAGCTTCTAGAACTGTTTGGTTTGGCAATGCTTCTGTTCATTCTAGAGGTAAATTGGAATGCATTGTCTACTATGGAGAGAGTCAGTGGCTGCCTTGACATTCTATTGAAGACCTATATAAACTCAGACTAAAGATGCAAGGAGATAAGATTGGTGATGACTCATCTCATCCAGGATACCATCTATTTCAAACATTTGCCTCAGGAAGACACTACTGGTGAATTGAAACCAAAACCCACTGGTGTCTGAACATTGTCTTCGCAATGGCTATAACCCAGCTTAACAAAAATACATGAATATGGGATGTACGGTAGTATGTATATTATTGTGGACCTGTGTGTATTCTTTGTGCGAAGTATACAGTACAGATGCAGCCATTCAAAACAAGTGGGCGATACCACATTATTTTGCGGTGTGCTTTACGCAGTCTACTGCGAGTTACCGTAAGTTCTCCTATGTTTCCAATCATGCAAAGTACAGTAATTTTTGAGAATCGATTCACCATGCCTTTCACATGCTCATAAAAGAGATTGATTTAGGAACATAAACATATTACTGTATGTAAACTGTACTGTATACAGTATGTATATGTATATTTAATGCCTTTACTGTGCCCATTTAAGTATTGAATATTTATACAGATGCAGCCATTCAAAATGGGTGGGGTATTTCGCGGCATACCCCGGTGGGCGTGTCGCGGTATCACGCGGTGTCACGCAGTATCATGTGGTTAATCGCGCATCATTTGATGTCATGCCGGAAACTATCCGGCGTCACCTTGTAAAACCGCCAGGGGGAGCTTAACCTCTCATGTACAGCACTTGAGCTTTTAATTTTGAACTGTGTATTACAGCATGTTAATCATCAGTCATTAAAATGTTGGTATATTTTATGAAAGCAAGATTGCTCAGTTGGACAAAAGTACACAACCTTCCTTTATCAGAAATATTTATGCATCAAAGCCTTTACCGAAGATATTACTAATAGTATTAATAATGGATGACTTTGGACAAGCTGTATACTCAAAGTATAATTTCTTTAGCACATTTGTACAAGCACTTGGAATCTGTCCAAGCCATACTTTGTCAGGCATGTTGTTTTACTTCAACGGGCATAAAAACTTCCTTGCTTTTAACAGGGCATTTCATAATTTCTAACTACGAAAATGATGTAAAATGCGACACTTATCGTTCAACTAGAGCTCAAAATATCACAAGGATCCTCAAGAGCACAGCAAAGACTGTATTAAAAGATACTTGTATGTATCAACGCTTTCTTTTCAGTATACCAGATTTTATGGAACCACTTCAGAAGGGTGTCAGCCAGTCAGATTCCAGGAATCGGTACTTTAAAGGAAAAATACACACCGGTATTCCATTTCTCTCTTCCTAACGATTTTAAGCATCGAAGTATTTAACTAACATGTGAAATAGTGTGTGAAAAAGTGGTAGTTTTAAGCTTTTCTGCTAATATAATATGGAATCGCGTATCTAAAGAATTTAATAACGCTATGATTATATTCGTGTACTGCGACAGGGCTCTGTAAGGCTGTTTCGCCTCCCTCTTCATGCAAGTTCCCCTGTAGCCTACTGGTCTACGTACCTGACTACCAACTTACGGGTTGTGTGTTCAAATCCAGCTGGTGCTGGACTTTTCTTTTAACAAACATTTCTTCGAAAAAATAGAATAGCAATATTATGGACAATCAATTGACTTTTATATTTCAAAATATTACAACATGATCGATTCTAAGTCATTTTTGATAACAATGAATAGTCACCTTCTTCCCTTCTGACAACAGTCCCTGCTTCTGCTTCCTGCTTCTATTGTGTGTGTGTGTGCAATAAAGTAAATTTTTATAGAGATATGGAGGCTGGACAGTATGCGTTACAATATAAACATTTATATTGATTTAAATCGTGTTCTGATTTAAATCGCAAACGCATGTTTAATTATATGTGTTTTTTAATCATAATCAGGCTAATGCAACATACATTGATACAGTATCTTTGTCTTCTAAGTATTTTAAATACTTTCAGCATAGCTTTCTACCCATTTAGATTTATATTTCTTGGGATTTTGGGATCAAACGTGGAAGGATTAGATTGTAATCGTTTTTTTATTTGTCAAATACGTGATTGTATTTCTGACTGTTATGTTACACCTACAGTAGTTCACTGCTTTAAATACATTGAATTAAGAAAGTTATGTGTAGCACTTTAGATCTTTTTTTCTGAACCAGGGAAAAGCTGTTTCGCCTCCCTGTTCATGCGAGTTGTCTTGTAGCCTACTGGTCTATGGGCGTGACTAACAATGCACAGGTTGTGTGTTCAAGTCTGGTGCTGGACTTCTCCTGTAACAAACACTGCTTTGAAAAAATAGAATAGCGATATTATGAACAATCAATTAACTTTTATATTTCAAAATATCGCAACATGATCGATTCTAAGTCATTTTTGATAACAATGAATAGTCACCTTCTTCCCTTCTGACAGCGGTTCCTGCTTCTATTGTGTGTGTGTGTGCAACAGTAAATTTTTATAGAGAAATGGAGGCTGGACAGTATGCGTTACAATATAAACATTTATATTGATTTAAATCCTGTTCTGATTTAAATCGCAAACGCGTGTTTAATTATGTGTTTTTTAATCATAATCAGGCTAATGCATTTCTACATTTCAGACAGCTTGTGTTTAAATTGAGTGTAAGGTAATTTATGCTTCTAAAGTCATGGTCAGCATTTATTATTGTACTGTGCTGTAAACTTTTTCTGTGCCTAGTCACATTATTTTATAGCGTTTTTATTGCGTTATTAAATCCGGTGGCGCTGTGTGTTAGTTTCCGATGTCACATGGTCTGTGATTGAATCCCGTGGAACTATGACTTTATTTTTTAACAAACATTTCTTTGAAAAAATGAAACCTTTCCCTTGGTCAGAGATTAAATAAAACCCCACTCGCACCAAACAAATTTATATTTCTAAATATCACAACATGATCGAATTTAAGTCTTTTTAATAACAATGAATAGTCACCTATGCGTTACAAAATATACATTTATATTGATTTGAATCGCGTTTTGATTTAAATCGTAAACGCGTGTTTAAATATATGTGTTTAAAGGTGATATACTGTATAAAAGCATTGATTCCTATGGAGTGTGTTCCACCGGGGATTCAAAAAAATGATTTTAAATAGGCTGATAAAGCTTAGACTACTGTAACTGTATTCTAGCCTGTATTACAACAGAACATTGGACAATGCAATACCCAACACTGCTTGTACCCATCTGTCATGCAAATAAAACACCTTGAATTGAATTTAATTGAGGGGAGAGGGGGAGAATACTAAAGCCAATACTGGCTCAATACCCTCAATGGGCTTTGACGTGCGTTGGTTTAACAGTCCGGGTGTGGCAAGCTTCCAATATCAACTCGACTCGATTGGAAGACAATGAACGTATTTTAGCCCTAAATGAATTAATAGCAAACATGGTTTACATAAAATACATTTTTTCAAGAAAGTTTATAATAATACGATCTATAGTTGAAATCTGAGCCTAAATATAAAGGAAAAGTATTTTCAGAGAGCAATCACGCTGTGTTTATGTAGAAAAAGCGATTAGGTTAATGAGCAATCTAATTACCTATTCGCTTAAAACGCTATATAAAATAAAGTTTATTTAGAGATGAATGATCAGTGTCGCAGTTTAAATAATTTTCGTAGGAGGGCTTGGACAGATTCCAAGTGCATTTTTGCAATTTACATTGCAATTTAGAGCTTTCTGGCAAGAGGAGACACCCAAATTATAATGTAACATGCCACTGTTTGTGCATGAACAAAGTTATACTGCAATTTTCCTTAGATACGCGATTAAAAAAAAGATTTTTTTGAATCCCCCGCGGAACACACTCCATAAGAATCAGCACTTTTATACAGTATATCGCTTTTAAACACATATATTTAAACACGCGTTCACGATTTAAATCAAAACGCGATTCAAATCAATATAAATGTTTATTTTGTAACACATAGGTGACTATTCATTGTTATTAAAAAGACTTAAATTTGATCATGTTGTGATATTAAGAAATATAAATTTGTTTGGTGCGAGTGAGGTTTTATTTAATCTCTGACCAAGGGAAACGTTTCATTTTTTCAAAGAAATGTTTGTTAAAAAATAAAGTCATAGTTCCATGGGATTCAATCACATTTATACATTTTAGAAACGTTTTATCCATACAAACACCACAAAACTATTCTCGATTGTATTTCTGAATGGTATGTTACACTTAGTTCACTGTTTTAAATACATATAATTAAGAAAGTTAGGTGTTAGCATAAACTATTAGCAATAATATTAAATTTTGCACTGTAATAAGTTGTTGCACTTTCCCCGGCATCTTGTAAAAATATATTTTCATTGTTCAAATATACATTAAATCTGACTATCATATAATAAGTTAAATACAAAACTAAAGAAAAAATAGGGTTAAATATAATTCAAAATATTTTGGTAACAATGTTAACTGTTTATAAATAATAAATTGTATTAACTAAAGAGTAGGATGACACAGTTGTTAGTATACTTTTTGTTTTGTTTTGTTTTTCATAAATACAACAGTAGTACCTGATGTCTCAGTGGCTTTCAAAATTAAATTATGCATGCAAACCTGTGAACTAGAAAGATAACTAAGATATCCATCCATTTATAATGGTGGCAAAGTGGTTAGCATTGCTATCTTGGAGCACTGGGGTCCTAGGTTCAATTCCTGCCATCTTGTGTGTGTGGGGTTTGCATGTTTTCTCTGGGTTACATGTTTTTTCTCCATATGTGTGATATGACTCCCTCTCGCACTCCAAAACATACTGGTAAGTTAATTGGTTTATGGGAAAACTGGCCCTGGTCTGTGTGTGTTTGTGTCTGTCTGTCCTTTGATGGACTGGCGCTATGTCCAGGGTGTATTCTGCCTTGTGTTCGTTGCTTACTGGGATAGGCTCCAAATCCTCTGTACTGGATAAAGAGATTAGAAATGGATGGAAGTAAAGGCACTGTGTGGATGGAACTATACACAGTGTTAGAAACCCACTATGAAATGGCAGCATCTCACTGATAATAAAATATTTTATAGTGCTGGCTTAAGGAAACAGCCTTTCCACCTCTCTTGCACATCAGTATCCATACCTAGTTATTTAAACAAATTGCCTCTAATTATAAACATCTTAATATGCTATCTTAATATTCCTTCAATTCATGTGCATCCAACACACAGTTCAACGCTAGCAACTTCACAAAATCTAAAATACAATCCTCATTTCAGTATCTATGTAAACATACAGTCTGTTAACTTCATCATCTTCATCAAAAGTATGCCTAACCCCATTAGGAAGTGTTCTTGTTATCAGTGTATTCCTCAGCTATCCCAAAATTATCTTCTTCTTACCAACATCTCTAGTCTTTTATCCTGCAATAACTCAGCCAACACTTAAATCTCCAAAAGCTGCTTGTGTTAATTTCTTGAAATCATAAATATCATGTGTAAATACTGGCCATGTAATACTCTGCATTGTGGAATAATAGTTAATTTTAAAGGGAACTAGAGAAACTAAGAACTAGAGAAATCAAGAAAGGCTTTTTTTTCTAGAATTAATAAATGCACATCCTGTTCACTGGGGAAATTAAATCCACACTGAGCAATCTTCAATATGTTCAGAATATGACAGCAAGAATCCTATCAGGGATGCATTACACCTGTTTTCAAGTCCTTGCATTGGTTATCTATCAGGTTTCGAGTCAACTTCAAAATCCTCATCCTCATTCAGTACCTACTGTATATGGCTTATTATCTGTCTACTCCCCACCTTTGTCCGTCTGACTCTGGTCTTCTAGCTGTCCTCAAGAACATCTACATTCTGTGGGTGACAGGGTCTTCTCTAGCTGCACCCCAGAGCTCTCAATTTGTTTTCCCAGTGATATCAGTCACGTACCCTGAGTGCATTTAAATCTAACCTCAGAACCTTTCTTTTCAGAAGACTTAGTGTATGTATCTGCTTCATTTTCTAATTTTGGTAGCACCTCTAACTGCTTGTCTTTCTTATATGTATTTACTTTGTAATCTGTGGTCCTTTTATCTGTTTTTATATCTACTGTATTGCTTTGAGATGCCACTTTTAAAGGTGATATGTAAAATAAAGTATTTTATTATTGTTATAGAGAAACATGATCAGTTTTCCCTGGTTCAGATAAAAAGATCTAAAGCATACTAGTTTGTCACTCTTCTCATTCCCTTTGCTAAATAACTTTTCATACTATATATAATATGATTTCTATATTTATGTCTTTATTTAGTGGTTTCATTAGTGACAAAGGCTTAACTTTCTTGGAAAAATGTATTTTATGTGTTGCGGAAAAAACTGACTTGCTTTAACAAAGTATGTTACAAATCCTTTCACCTGGCAATCTACCTGAATGCCCAACTATCTGAGAAGCCCTCCATGAAACCATGGTTGCTATTAATTCATTTAGGGCTCATTGACAGAATTGCTGTTTTTTATGCATGCTAATTTTCTGATTCCTCACTCTGTTTCATGTTTATAGATAAGACTTTATTGATCGCGAAAGGAAATTGATGTACATGTTCATGTACATGATGAACATGTTTGCATGTTCTTTTGTAACATACACCTTTTTGTGATTTTTTTGTATATCTAAGCAAGTGTTCCTGCATCCGTCTTCTGCACTATAGGCATGGCTTTTTTTCTGTTTATTCCATTTCTAAAACTTTTTGCTCATGTGCATTTTTGTATTTTTTTACACCTCTAGCACTTTAACGTCCTGAATTTTCATTTGCCTTAATTTGTAGAATGAATTTGAGTTTTAGCCTTAAAAATCTTAAGTTTTCACTATCTTTTGTTTCTCGTCCTACAACTGTTATTATTGATCACCGAATTATTGTACTTGACATGACTTCATTCAGCCTTTCCTGAACGTCTATGACAGGCAGAGAGAGTGCTGTTTCTGGTGCGATCTTTTGCAGCTGACATTTCACTGTTTTAAATGAACAAGAAATTAGATTGCTCATAAATCACGTATCCTATATAAATACAGCGTAATTGCCCTCCGAAAATCCTCTGTTTCTTGTTCGTTTTAGAGACCTTGATCGAAACTGATTTTAGATATCAGAAAGGATTTCTTTTCTCTGTATTTCCTACATTGCTTTGTCGAGATTTTAACTTTATATTTAGGCTCAGATTTCAACTATAAATCGTACACTAATTAATAGCAGTAAATACTGATGTTTTGCTCCCTCTTACCACAAAAATATATATGTTTTGTAGCTGGGATGAACTTTATTTTGTACGCGTAGCTACTACCATTCGGACACGAAGCGGTTAAAGATGGCGGCAAATCAGACACCCAGAGAGGGGGGGGGATGGTGTCTTCTCGCCTCCATAACTAAAATGCCAAATAGGAGTGGCTTAAGCGACATACTCAGTCGTATAACTGACAGTTTGAGGTAGCCTATCGTGTAAATTTCGCTTTGTTGCTGATAGGTTAAGCTTTCGAAACTCTGCCCCAAAGTCATGTGACTGATTTTTCACCCTGTTTCGTTGGTTAAACGCAATGATCACAAGCACCACCATGGTAACTGGGATGTGTAGTTTTTAATTCCGTTTGAATTATAACTGTACATACTGTCTTCATATTTGGCCAGGGCTTTAAAGAGAAGGCGCACCAAAAACTTTCGGTGCCGTCATCTCCGCTTTAAAGGTACCCCCGTGTTGGAAGAATTTAACCTCGGAACGTTAGCCCAGCGTACTTCTAGGTACTGTAACTGTTGTGTGGATAGTTTCACAAGAATCAGACAAAGGTTTAAGCATCGCTTGTTCTAGATAAAACTGCAAAAAAAAAACAACAACCCATAATGTACTTCTTTGCGGCTCTGTTTGCCCAAATCATATATTCACAACGTGAAATCTAGAAAATAATATTACGGAACCAAAATCCGCAATATGGAAACAGAACCTGTGTAATTGTTGATAGATGATGTACTCGTAACATTTTTTCAAGACGAACTACAACATTTAAAAAATGACTTGTATGTACTTGATATCTCTAATCAATCCACGGGTCCCAGCACAAAACAAAACTAAAAGGCATACCGTTTCGCGCTTCTTATTAGTTGCTCAAAAGTAATTTGACCGTATGAAATGCATAATATAAACCTAGAAACATATACGTGAGCAGTATTTACGCACTGTAGTATCGGTGTTAAGACATACCTCTCAAATACTATAAATCAAGTTAAAAATATCTCAAGACCGATTCTGGTCATAATGAAACCATGTTTCGTGTACGTTTTCTTTAAAGTACCGAGACCAGCCATATACTGTATGTTTATGTTCCAAAATTAATATCGTTTATGGCCTTCACACGCGTTGCAGTATGCTCCTATTCTTTTTATGCTCAGGTACTAAGATTTCCCTTCAGTGGTAAAATTAGATATGAATATTCAATACTTAAACGGGCACAGTTAAGACATTAAATATACATATACATACTGTATACAGTACAGTTTGCATACGGTAATATGTTTATGTTCCTAAATCAATCTCTTTTATGAGCATGTGAAAGGCATGGTGAATCGATTCTCAAAAATTACTGTACTTTGCATGATTGGAAACAAATGCGTGATTGCGAATAGCTGTGGTGTTACTTTTACAAAGACGGTCAATGAAAAAAAAGAATGTTGACCAGGGCAATACTTTGAGTTTACACTTACAGCTTGTCCAAGGTCATTCATTATTAATACTATTAGTAATATCTTCGTTAAAGACTGATGGCCACAGCTCAAACATGAGAGGTTGAGCTTTATTAGCTCCACCTTGCGGAAATTCCGGATACTATTATTTTGCTTGTCGTATTATAGGAGAATTTACGGTAACTAGCGGTAGTTACCGGTAACTCGCGGTATTTACCAGTAGCTTGCGGTAGACTGCGTACAGCGTACCGGAAAATAATGCGGTATTGCACGCGCATTTTGAATGGCTGCATCTGTACATACATTAAAAGAAAGGAGATTCCGCAGGAAAAAAAGCCTTGACTTCATACACACAGAATCTGTACAAAGCCCCCCACCATAGCCATCATATCAAGTAATAAGTTTCATTCCAACCCAATCTTAACATTTTTCTGCAGCTTACTCTCAAGTTTCCTCCTAAAAACATTTTTGATCTGCTTAATTTGTATTTTCTTCTGCACCTGTTTCGTTTCTTCCTTGCTAACTAACAGGAAGCCATTTTCTTTTTATTGTGCATAACCTTTAGGTCTTATACAGTACATGTCAAATTATTTCAAAAAATAGCATACTCGTTTCACAACCAAAGCCAAATCAACACAGACTTTTTAGTGTATGTAGTCAGTTGTATGTTCTATGTTTTTGCACTAAGACGCCAGATCAAATCTCTTGTACATGTAATGCACTTGGCAATTAAAGTGATTCTGATTCTAATTCCACATAATACTTTTACATACAATAAATACAGATTTACTAATCTAAAAAATCTGTACTGAAACCCAGGTGGCATACAGAAAACCTTCTGCTTTTCTTGATGTGAATGGCAATGTTGTCATTAGATTTAAATTCAATATCATAACACAATCATGTCTCAAAATATCTTATTTCACCTTCCTACAGGCTACAATTTACCCTATAAATGGACAGATTTGCTACCATTGCCATAAAATAATTCGGGGTACATTTAGGCTTATCACTGAAATAACATGAGTTGAACTAATAGCATTATCTACAGATAGATTTTGTTGTTACAATAGAATTGTATTATATTAATATGTGATATATATTTCCTTTGGGCTTTGCACCAGACTTCGGATAAGTTCATAGATTGGATTCACAATAATGAAAAACTGAAATTCCTACTAACATTTTGGAATTAAATTTGTCAGACTTTATGAAAAGTTAAGGAAACATGTTTGATTTTTTTTTTCTCGTGAGCACAGATTTAAGAAAGGAATTTTGTTGATGCATCCTAAAATAGATTAGTGGGATATACAGTAGTATAGAAAGTTAAGATTTTTGTTTCATTTTGTGATTTATTTACACTTTTTTCTTTCACTTATTTTGACATATAAATAGACTGCAAAATAGAATTTTCTCATGTTGTTTTCCAATCTGTCATTTCATAGTAACTGTTAATGAGAGTTCAATTACTGTAATGATAAGGACATGAAAATGAGCAATGTTTTTTTTGTGGCCACAATTATAACAGAAATAGATAATTAAACCTCATTTAACTGATTATATTTCCTTAAGATCATTGTTTTCTTTCTTCTATTTTAGAGAATAGTAGTTTTTACATAAAAAGTTTGTTTTTCACCTAAATCAAGCTGTTGGTGAAGCCTACATCACATTACTTATTAGCATACTGTAGTGTGGCACAGCCTCCCAAACAGCCTTGTTTTGCCATAGGAAAGGCATTTTTGTATGGGAGTTAAGCTACTTAACACGTATTTTGTTACTATATTGGAACTATCAAAGAACTAGAAGTCAATTATAAAGAGAAAGAATTACAAAAATATGAATTTCAACCCATTTGATTCACAATCCACTTATAGCATTAGAAACATATAAGACTCTTGTTGCTGGCATAGTTGAATGCAGCTTTTATCCTCCAACCTGCTGCTTAAATCACAAATCAAAAAGAGCTGTGAACAAGCCTGGGCATTTTCATCCGAGGAAGCATATAATATATTCATAGAAGTCTCTGAAGAGGGGAAAAATAACATTGTGTAAATTGTAGGAGAGCTAGCATATTTTTTGTTAACACTTGCTATTTTTAATGTATTTATTGCTCAAGAAGAGCCTCAAAGAAAAATAAAATATTGATTTCAGCTCTTATTTTCAGAATAAATTTAGAAATCACATTAACTGTATGAAAAGAAAAAAAAACACTTAAAGTATAAATTCAGTATATTCCAATATATTTCTTATATGTATTATTAGAAAACTGCTTAACCTGTTTAATGTCACTGCTAGCTTAAGCCTAACCCGGAAGCACAGAGTGCAAGACAGGGACTAAGAGCTCATAATTACTCAGTACTAAACCATGACACTGGTGAGTCCATTACAGGGCTACAGAGAAATGGACATCTTAGAAGAACAAATAAAGCCAAGCCAGCTTCTGAAAGCTAGTATTTCAGAGTTAGGAGGAAGCTAAAGCACCTGGGGAAAACCAACAAGTCATGGGAATAAAAAGTACACTCCACACAAGGCCAGTACCACACTGAAGAATCTGGAGCTATAAGACAGCAGCATAAACTACTGTAGTTCAACATAAAAAAGTGCTTTTTAATGCTCAAGTACAGTGTTTAAATTTTGACTGCATTCTTTCCCTGTTTGACAGCTCAGAAAAGGGCCATATATTACAGAACTCTATGTAATTAATTTGTTATTGGAAATAGCCCTTAATATGATATATGTAATACATTGTTATTCATTATGAATGCCTTACTGATGGAAAAGGATTAGGTAAGTGAAAAAATACTTTTCCATGAACTGAACTGACTTAATTTAATAATCAGGTTAATTAAAAAAGCCTGTCAAGATTTTTTTTCTTTACAATGGAATCAAGCTGACAAATGCTGATGGCAATTTTTGGTCTTATTCTATTTCACTTGACAAATATACTTTAATTACTTCCATCTCCATTTGATTGTTTTCTTTAAAGTACCACAATAATTTTGCAAAATGTTATGTTCAGAGGCTGTTTTCAAACATTCACCCATCCACTTTCTATCCGCACAGTATAGTGGAACATATCCCAGCATTCATTTGGCTCAAGGCAGTACAGTATACAGGCACCCTGTAACACAAATGGGTCTTATAGTATTAGTAACAAAAATATCTGTATTTATAATCAATACTGTGTCCCAGAAACAAACACAGGGAATGGGGAACCATCTTTATATTTAAAAATCCCAGTTTTTGAATCACATACTATACATTTGTGTTAATACTATTTTTTATTTCACCAAATTAAATTGCAGGCAGTTTATGATGGACAGATGAACAATGTTTAAGTACAATAAAATAAAAACTATAACATAAAACACAGAAGAGTTATAAATGCTGTTCTGTTCAAGAGTTTCTTTCTATTAATTCAGACAGAACAGTTTTTAAACAGAACACTAAGAGGAGACCTGTTGAAGTATTCAAAATTCAAAAAAGACATTTGCAATGTCAAAGTAGTGGATATCTTCAGAATCAACAGTGTAACAATGCTGAAGACAAAAGTGGAAATTAGTGGAAACTGTTTTTTTAAATGAGAAAATAATTTATTTTCCCAACATGTAGTTAGGGGTATGGAACAAGCTACCCAGCCAGGTTGTTAAATCCAAGAAACAGTTGGATGCAATCTTTGGATCAATTAGCTTTTAACAAAATTTTAACAAATAACCTAGAAAGGCCAAATGGCCTCCTTTCATTTGTAACTGTTCTTACAGTATATTCTATAAGAAACTGACAATATGATTACTGATTCCTTTGCTAAGAAGAGGTCTCTAACTTAACTGTGTGAAAGAAGGTTAGATGGTTTGGTAGCAACTAGTCTGTTGTTAACAGAAGAATATGCAGAAGAAGTGCTCTCTCAGGTTTTTCTGTAGCGTGGAGTTGACATTTCAGTTCTAATTAGTACTTACTGTCTGTGTCTTTCTGGGATTCAACGACACCTTTGCCAAAAAAATGTCAAATGTCAATAAATCAAAAGTCAATATGTTCACACATTCATCTAGCACTCGGTGATCAACAAATCTCATTTTTTATCTTCCCTATTCATTTACAGATTGTTGACTTTCACACCTTTCCTTATAAACATATTTTCCCACCTGTTACCAATCCTTACTTATTCTTTTTTGCCACCTTACCGCCTTCACTCATACCTGTATCTCTGCTCTCCCTTTCTCATGTATAGTACATTCTCAGTGGAAACCTTGTCTTTTCCATGTTCTTTCTGTTTCAACGTGAAAATAAACCCTGCGTTTTCTTTGCAGCTCTGCAATGATATACCTCCCCTGTCTAAACTTTTATATCTCTTATATAAATGTATAAATATTCAGTATATATAAAATTGCAGACATTGATTTTTTGGCAGTTGCAGTGCAGATACAGCAGGTACTAGAAGTGCATATTTCCTCTATACCAAGCCATTATGAGAATGTCTATTTCATAACCTATTGTAAATGTCTTTCAGGATTAACACAGAAGTGTTTCACATTTCTTTTACATGTGCCCCTAGGCACTACCGCAGACCATTTTGATACATTTTTTCATTGCTGCTATTCATCCACCTCCAAAGTTTCTCTAGACTCATCTTTGTCTTTCCTCAAAAGATAGTGTTATTGTAATATAACGTTGACATTTGCTCCAGGAAATCTGTTTCTTAGAATTGTGTTTGGACCTGAATCTGACAAGGAGCACTAAAATTATACCTTAAGGCTAAGGGTAGAATATAACCTGGTTTTCTGCTCCAGAGATTTTCTCTTTTAATTCTATCCTTTTTTTTAGATGTAATAAATGATTTAGCACACTTTTAAACAGCAATGACTTATTGAAGACTATGCATCATTAAAATTTTAAATAATCACCAAACAGCTGAGACTCTGGACAGCCTACCTGAAGTATACTGTGAAAGTCAGTAAGAAATAAAATCAAATATAATTATCCATTATACAATTTGTTTTGTGAAACTTACTTCAAAGTTTTCAATGTTTTCAAATGTTCAAGGAGCCCCTTGAGTTTCTGGGGAAATTTCTAAACTGTAGCAAAATTATTAAATAAAAAATATATATATTTAATTAAAAATAGGGTTACCCAAATAAAGAAACGAGAAAACTTATAAATAAATTATTGTTTTTTGCATGCATAAAGTAATGAAATTGTTCCTCTTCTGAATACAAGAACTAAGAGTGCTTTAAAACATTCAAAACAAAAGCACATTCTAACTAAATATTATACATAATGTGTGAGCACTCAAGGTATTCTATTTCACTATGAAAATAATCCCTGTAAATGGATTCATTTTTATGTAGAAAATGTTTCCTCTTTTGTGAAACAAAGCCAAAGAAATAATAAAATACATTTTTGCACATCTATTATGTATAAGAGGAAAACGTATACATGCATTAAACAGTAGTAGTCCAAGACTAAAAAGCTAGGTATTCTGCTGCACAGATTAATAATGCATTAACTAAGATTGAGAGCTGAATGAGAAGTCAACGGGACAAGAAAAATAAAACACAATATGTTTCCCAGACTTTATAACTGGGAGATTTCCAAGTAAAAATATCTGCATATTCTTAGATTTTCTAAACTCACAGATGAGGCTGCACTGTAATCAACACTGCTGTGGATCATTTTGTAAAATGCATTGACTCTTTCCTATCTTTCAGATCATCATGTCTGCAAAAGTCTGCAACAGATCCTATTCCATTTACAAAACATTCCCAATTCTTTCTCTTACTGATGCCAGGAAATTTGTTCATGCTTTCATCTCCTCAAGGCTAGATTACTGCATTGCTTTGCTACCTGTATCATCCAAAACATTATTTCAGAACCTATAACATGTCAAGAACTGTGCTACTCGATAGCTGACCAAGTCTAAAAAATCTGAACATATTTCTACTGTGCTTGAAAAACCTGCACTGGCTTCCAGTCTCTAACAGGACAGAATTAAAAAAATAATAATTTTTTGCCCTACCAGGCTTTATACAGTTTGTCTCCTCCTGTATATACTGTGGTTCAGAGGTTATCCTGTATATACTGTAGTTCAAACTGTGGTACGCGTACCAGGAGTGGTACACAGAGCACCGCCAGCTGGTATGTCATATGACACTGGAACTGTGTTGTGTGCGCTGAAAAATCTATTTTCTATTTTAATGCGTGTCCAATACGCAGCCTACGTACTTCGATACAGCGCGCGCTAATACTTGAGTGGAAACAGAGCTACAATGTAATTCTATACCATTCTATAGGAATGCGTGCTACGAACGTAAGTGACCAATTGCATTTAAAAAAAGCTATCTTCAGCATATAGGGAGGTAGGAGAATGTGCGGGATTTTGGAACAATGCCAATGTTGTAAACACAGGAATGCATAGAAACACGTGCTACGAATGCTGGTAATCTTGTGAGCACAGGAAAGCGTGATACCTATCAATAGGTACCAGTAGGTACCTACCAATATTTAAGAACTGTTCTAGGTTATTGTTTCCGTGGTGTAGTGGTTATCACGTTTGCCTCACATGTGAAAGGTCCCCGGTTCGAAACCGGGCGGAAATAGAGTAGCTTCTTTTGGCTAATAAAGTGAGCTTATCCCCCCCAAAAAAGGGGTGGGGCAGTGGCACTGTGGCTTAGAATCTGCACCTGTGGCTGGAAGGTTGCCGGTTCAAATCCAACAGCCGGCAGAGGAATCCTACTACGTTGGGCCCCTGCGCAAGGCCCTTAACCCCAACTGCTCCAGGGGCACTGTACAATGGCTAACCCTGCGCTCTGACCCCAAGCTAATCTCCCTGTCTGTGTGTCTGTGTCTCAAGGAGAGCAAGCTGGGGTATGCGAAAAGACAAATTCCTAATGCAAGAAATTGTATATGGCTAATAAAGTGATCTTATCTTATTTGAGAAAAATACACAAGCGTCTCCGTGTGTCACTCCCATGTGCATTAAATAAAAACTTCTTTTAACTTCTGAGACAGATTCCTGAAACGGAAACGGGGAAAAATGCAAGCTTGCAGATTGCTAAAGTTGGTAAGCTCCACACTATTTTTGAAGAACCTTATTTACCGTTGGCAAAAGAGCTGACACGTATCATGTGTGAAGAAAAAGCTGCTAAACAGCTCGACCTGCTGCCCCCTCTGAAAGACACAGTCACTCATAGAATTATTGAAATGCCGGATGATACAAAAAGTACACTGATAGAGCGCGTTAAGATGAGCAGATGCTTTTCACTGAAATTAGATGAGTCTGTAGTTGATTTGGCTTTTTGCTCGTTTACGTTAGATACAAGTTTGAGGGCATGTCCCATTAGGACTTCCTGTTCTGTAAGCCGCTACCAACAGGAACTACAGGAGAGCACATATTTCAGCTTCTGAATGAATTTATCGAAGAGAATGGCATGGACTGGATAAAATCCGTCGGAGTTTGTACAGACGGTGCTAGAGCAATGACAAGCCGACACAGCGGTGTTGTTGCACGAATTAGAGAGGTTGCTCCAGAAATGAATGGACGCATTGCAACATCCACCGCAAGACCTTTGCCGTCAAGAAAATGCCTGACGATTTAAAATCTGTTAGATTCTGTGGTGAATTGTTTCAAGGCTCGAAGAATGACATCACATCTGCTTTGCTCAACTAAACAGGCTCACCCCTCTCACTGAAATTGTGCTTTTTTATTGTTTATTTTAATTTGTTGTTGTTACCGTTTTTTTCTGTAAAGCACTTTAAGAAGCCACCTTTAAAGGCGCTTTATCAAATCAAGTTTATTATTATAATATTTATTATATGTGTATGTGAGTGTGTGCACACATGTGCGCTCATATTGGTCATTGAGATTTTCTGGGGATCCTATGAGAAGATGACTTGTAGGTGGTACTTGGATGCTTTGGGTTGATCAGGGGTGGTACTTGGTCGAAAAAGTTTGAGAACCACTGCTGTAGTTTAAAGAATTTCCAATCCCACATGTCCCAGTTCATTCACTTTGTTCAGCTGACTCTAGGCTCCTCCATGTTCCAAGACTTCACAGTGAACCTTAGGGGACTTAAGCCTTAAGCAGTAGCACCTCATCTTTGGAACACTCTTTCTGATCATATTAAAAATGTACAATGTGATGATGTTTTTAAATCTCACCTCAAGACTTACTGTGTTCTCAATGACCTTCAATTCCTAACGTGCTGTAATTATTTCTTTTAGCTTCATAATGTATATGCTTCTGCACATTTTTCTTTATATTTATAAAAAAACATTTTTGCATTACTCCGCATTTTTATTATATAAAGTTCCTTGAGAATGCTCTGATAGAAAGGCTCTATATACTGTAAGAAAAAATGGATTGATATACGGTATTCACAAAAGCCTATCACAAATTTACACAGTAATCAAAATATTTTCAGCTGTATACAAAATATTATTTAAAGCAGATTGCAAATCACAGTAGAGTTCCCTACAGTATATACATCACATTAGACAACCTACAATATAAATTACTAGGTGAGGACAATAAAGTTAAAAAATTGGCTATGTTAAATATTTATGATCTGACAAATAGGTATACTCTGTCAATTATATGGTGAGCAAAGTATAAAACTTTAAACACCTTACTGGAGAAGAGATGTAAAGGGAGAATAAAAAATCAAAATGAATTAAATGAAAAAAAAACAGTTTGTGTTGCATTAGATGATAAATATTCATGCAGAACTGACTACTTTTTCTGTATGAAACAGTGAGGTGATTTAAAAAAAAAAGTAGTGTAGTAAAATTCTGACAGTTCTACTAAGAGAGCTAATGCAATGATAGAGATTGTCTAGAGATTTGTTCATGTGCAGATGTGTCTCAGTCTTAGGTCAGTAGTTATTACTACTAGTAATTCTATTAATACTAGTGTTGTCAGACTGTAAGTCTTTGTCAAATGTTAAACCAAAAACTTAAGTGTAAACATGTTTAGTTTAAACATATTACAAAATTGTACGATAGCTTAATAACTTATATTAACTTTATAACTTTTGTATTGATTTTGGTGGTCTTGCATTACATTATACATTTGCCATTGACTTTGTAATTATAAAAATAATGTTGCACACCTCAGGCTCAGTAGAATGTCTTAACACAATAAAATGATTAAATTAAACCTTTTTTTAAACAATTTAATTCAACAGGGAATAAGAATAATATATTTTTACAAACTCTAGATTTATTAACATTCTTGCACAACTAAAGCACAGTTAAGAGTGGAAAACATATAAGACAGTTTTAAATAACTTGAAGGAGCAGCTACAGTAAGTGCTTGACACAACATATCTATAAACAGCAAACAGAAGAGTGGATTGCCTTCTTAGAAAGTACTTGTTATTTTTTATGCCTTCATGAAACAAGTCTCTTTAACTTTTTATTGCAGTGCTCCGTGATCTGTAATACTGTAGCAAGATAACTGAGAATGAGAACTGTCACTCACAATTGTGGAAAGAATACCAGTTCTATATACCAACAGAGTCTGAGCAGAGACAGTCGTCTCACCCTAGTATGTGACTACAGTCACTCTACTGTAGTTTGTGGCTATATTGGCTTTATTCTCAGCTTCTTAAATCTGATGTTCTAATATCATCTACAATTTCATTTATATATACAACTTATGAATGTAACAGAATGTGTACAACTTTCTACAGATTTGTAGAAAGAAGCAAGGAAGCTCAGAGCAAAATGACATATCAATATGACATGTAAAAGGCAAGAGAATGGGAAAACGTGAAAACTGAGAGATTCTCAACAGAAAGAGACGTGTATAATTTATTTCCTTTTAAAAAGGTTAGACACACAACCCAAAAGCATAATAGATTCACCCCCATGCTTTACAGTTGGCAAGACTTTCTTTATTTCAAATGCTTCACTCATTTTTCTCCAAATGTATCTTTTATGGTTGTGGCCAAAAAGTTCAATTTTCTTTTCAGCAATTTGGAACAGCACTTTGTTCCAAAAAAGTTTCCTGCTTATCAAGGTTTTGTTTTGCATACTTTAGATATTGAGTTTTACAATTAGGTCATAGGAAACGTTTCCTTCTAACAACTCGCTCAGGCAGATCCTTTTTGTGTAAGCAACACTGCACTATGGACCTGTAGACAACTACTCCAGTGTCAACTAAACCTTCCCGCAAGTTCTTTGCAGTAATCTGTGGAATCTGCTTTGTAGATCTGACCAGTTGTTGAATAGTTGAACAGAATCAGAGATTTTACTGGGTCTTCCAGATCTTGCCTTGACTTCAACAGTTCCCTTTAACTTCCATTTCCTAATAATGTTTCTGACACCCTTTCTTTGCAAGACTTAATTATCTTTATTTTCAAATCCTCAGACAGCTACTTAAAGGGGCCCATGGTTATTTAAAGTAGGAAGAAAACAGATTCATCAGCAAGAAAAGAAAATGAATTCTTCCTGGAATGATATAAATAGCCAATATCTGTCATATTGGTTCAAGTATTGTCTTCCACTATATTGAACAATAGATCTAAATCATGTGTAGAAAGCTATGGGTATCCACTTTACATCTAGAATAAACTGTGATTATTTAGAATTAGGAGTATTATTAATTATTTAGGGGTTATGTTTAATATATTTTTTTAATATTAGATTGAACTTTAGTCCTTTTAGATTTTATGTAAAAAAACACCTTCTGGAATATAAGGTATATATCTTCCTCTCATTTTAACCTCACACCTGCCAATTGATGAAGAATGTTACAGTATGTAATCCTGAACATAGAGAATATGATTTAATCACCACTTCATCCAATTCAGGTGCAAGAAAGGGCAAGCAACTGGATACAGTCTGGACTGGATGCCTTACAATCGCAAGGTACACAGACACAAACTGTGTGCCACGCCCTGTTCACCTAGAAGGCGCTCAACTTCTGTACTGTTCCTAGTACCCTGTGATTATTCATGTCTTTCCAGTGTGTCTTGTTGTGTAGCCTATTTACTTCCTGTGTCTACTCTGCTACTTGCTCAGCATTGAAGGTATGGATGTCGTGAGACCCACCTATTACCAGGTCTCCCCATGTCCGTGGCCCAAGGGCTTAGGTTCCTATATCAACATCGTCCGACCCCCTGAGCCTGGACTAACCTCCGTGTTGCCCTTTTTGCTGCTACGCATAGGGTCTGTACTGCTCTCCTTGTCATTCCATGGCATGCCCTTCCAACATCCGTGACACTGTGGGAGGAAACCAGAGTACCCTGATGAAACCAGCATGCTGTGAGGCAGCAAAGCTAACCACTGCTCCACCCTGCCACCCATCTGTGAAACATCTTGTAGTTAATTAAGACCAGACTAAATCAGTAGGACAGCTAGTCATAAATACAATTAACCAGACTAAATTAACCATCAAATATTTCAGCCTACAGCTTTAACACATGTATTTAAACTATAATAGTTTTTAATATTAGTTTTATATTATATTTTTATATGATATTAGTTTTATATTGATTTACTTTAAATAAAATTGCTGAAGTAAAACACAATCTACAATACATGAAATTTAATGCAAGCCAGATGCCAGATTACCTCAGTAGTCTCAAAAATATCTCAGCATTAGTCAAGTTCAAAACTAGATTTAGTGCTATGAATGTTGTAATTATATTTTTGCCCCCAACATCTACTGTGTTCTTCAATGCTTGACTTAGTTAAGCACCCAGACTGTCTTCAACACAACTTTGAAAATAAGACTGTAGCGGTAAGACTATGACCTCCATGTACTAGAATTTATAGTTTACAAACATTTTAATAATAATTTTCTTAGTAATGCTGTCAAAATGGTCACTTGATAAGCAAGATGTGTAAGATCCTGGACAAAACTGAGGACATCATAAATTAGTTGTATTTGACATAATCAGAGATGAATTCTACACAATGGTACCTTCTTGTCTGCATCTCTAAAACAGAAGTCCATCTGGACTTAGGATCAAGGTTTGAGGTCCCACTGACAGGTTTAGGACAATCTATCAATAGACATTTTGCAGCCTGACAAACTAACTAACCACATGATTATGACAACTTATGTCTGACCTGCCAACAGCTAATTGCACAGGAAAAGAATTAAAGGTAACTGCCAGACTTAGAGGGCCTTAGGTGAAGCAGTATTCTACCCAAGTCTCTTGAGAACAAAAGAAGATTTGTGAGAAACCTCACAATTGTAATTTTACCTGAACAATGAAATAATACAGTTGGACTTTTGTCACCAATGAATATCGCTGAATATTTATACTAGCAGCTGCTGTACAAGCATCACTGAGTGGATGTCTTGAGTTTCTCCCCAGACTAGGACTGAGTTGCTTTGGGACCTGAATCCACACTATTTCTTGTACACATTCTAAAACTGCCAGATTCAGTGTAACACTACCAAGTTATCCTTTCCTTTCAGTGCACCACAGGACATCCTTGGCACAGAACCCAAAGGAAAACAAACAGGTGCAACATGGAATCCAGTATTCCCTCTTTTTTGCAGGATTTTAAAATTCATCTCAGCTACACCTGCTAGTTTATCAATTCAACTATTATATAAATATTATCATTATAACACAAAATAATGAATATTTTCTTCTAAAAATGTAGGGTCGAGAAGCTCTTCAGAACTGTTATTAAATATTAGGTATCTTAGTGTATGAATGTGGTTTTATACGAAACTGATGATTAGTTATGAGTTGACTACTAACCTGATTATAATTTGCATATTATAATCCTGTTATTGTTCTCTTGTAATCTATGAAATAATTGATCAACTATTTGTGTACCACTGCAAATTGATACATATACATGTATAATATACATATACTTTCTATTGGTTATTTTGAACATTTTATTATTTCTGATGAATAAAACTAAATGTTGTATCCTTGGAATCCATGTGTTTCTGTCACCATTTGATGTGCTAGTTTGATTGCAAATATGCTTAAAAGTACTGTTGTACTGACCCTATTTCTAATTGTTCCAGTGAATTCAAACCATTATCACTGTAAGTCTAATTATTGGCTTTAAAAATATATATATATACACCGGGGAATAAAATGGTCTGATGCTAAAATAAAAGAACTATTAAATATGGCATTAGCTCTATCAGATGTGGTCTGTATAGACCTTTCTTATACATTTCTTACTGTCTCTTTATAGACAATCTTTGACTGTGTTTTGAAAATGACTGCATTTTCATAAACAAATACTACCTCACTGTCACGAACACGGACTGAAATCCGTGTCAGATCTTGTAGAAGACCCTATGCGATGCGGTAAGAGCTGGAGAAAACAGGAGGCGTGGTAAAAGGGAACACACAGGGGTTTAATAGTGCACAAAATAATAGTGACAATCAATGAGACAGTGTACGGGGAAGACAAAACGGCATCCAAATCCAAACGGATCCAAGGGCAGGTCAAAGCACAGTCCGAGAGTCCATCAACAAGAAATCCATCCTGGGAAGTGACAAAGTTAAAATCGCCGGGAGGGGGGAGTACATGGACAAACAAAACATGGAGGTGCAAGGGTGACGGGGCAAGATCCTCCAGACCCCGGGCTCAGGAAGCGGGAGGTGTCGGGGATGAGGCCTATGCCCTCAGAAGACAGACGTAGGGTTTCCTGGTGCTAGGCGGGCCTCCCGGCATCTTACCCTAATGATAAGCCCCGAGGACTGGAGGAGCTGGTCTTTAAATAATAACACTAAAAGGGTACACCTGGGGAGCTTAATCACAAGGACAATAATGGGAGCAGTGGAGCGCTCTCTAGGGAGGGATGTCGGGTGTAACACTCACAATACATTGGGCTGCTAGGAAATGTAACCAAACTATTTTAATGCGTACATAATAGGCCCAATCAAATAAGAACATTGCTATTTTGTGTGGGTGTATTGATCTGGTTTAATTAAGAACAGTTTTAGTATAGGTCTCAGGATTGGTTATGCAGTGTGAAAAATGTAAGCCCTATTTACATAAAACTGTTTTACACTATACAGGTGAACTATAAACAGGTAAACTGTTATATGATCATACTATTACAGTGAGCAAACCATACAAAACTAGTTTAGCATGTATCTTTTTTTTTCAAAACGAGTTAATCATAGTTTAAAATTTAATCCAGCAGTTCAAAAAACAAAGATGCCTAACAGTCCTAAAAAAACTAGAACAAGATAAGGATGAGGATTTTAAAATAGTTAAATTAATACTGTAGACGTAATTATGATTTGCGTTCTCTTGCTTTAGATTTCTAGTGTTTGTTGCTCAAATGCTAACAGTTTTCTGACATATATAGCACCATCCATTCACAGTATCTGATCTGCTTGCATGTTGCCTAATCCTGGGCTAGCCTTCTACCTTACCATATGTTGTTTTTTCTCTGCTGCCAAGACTAACACAATCTATGTATCTGACATCTGAGCTACTTTTGCAAGAGAAGAGTCACCGTCAGCATTTGATGGGTTTGTGATCCGCGACACAATTGTGTTGATACTGCACTATGTTTGAAATTATGGGCATGTATTTGCATTTCTGTACTGGAACTCTCTCTCAAAGTGTGAAAGTTCTTTATAGAGGGTACACTTCTTGCTTGGTTCTAAAGATTGTTCAACAGTGAATGACTGACAGACAGGTTTCCTTGAGATCCAACAGATCAGTTCCAAACCTTGGCTCCCTCGGATTCATGACCTGATGCAAAGAAGATTTCTAGTGACATGCAAAAGTTTTTTTTGTGAAAGAAAACACCATCTCCATAATCAGAATTGTCTGTGGAATTTAGCATTAATTTTATAAGGTGCAGTTATAATTTATACACATTACTTTACAAAAATAGCTAGAATGCTAATAAACTTTACATTTTTACATTATACAGCAATAATCTCAAAACACTTTTGCTTAATTATATTTTACAGAGTTTAAAGCTGACTTCTTGACCATGTGTCACTTCAGATATTTTTAATAAATGTTTTTAATTTATCATTTAAATACCTACATTTTTGTTCTATGTATTCTTATTTTAGCCCCCAGTATCCCTCTTAGTTCCAGTGAAGAAAAGCCAGTGAACTATACATTTACAGACATACAGTATGTATATCTTACAAAACATTTTGCCAATATAATGTGTTGGAAAACGTATGAGGTCTTAATGTACCTCCATCTAACTAAGTACATAAAAAATTTAATTTTTGACTTTCAATGAATTATCAATGGTGGAGTTATTTGGGAATAACAGATTTGCTCCTGATGTATATAAAGTTGGGGTAACATACTGTATTTTATTTTGTAAGGCACAAAATAGACTTATTATTTTTGGAAAATTGGTGAAGATGCCTTTGAGTGTTGAGCTGGTTCGTACCAGAAATAAAGAAAAAAAAAAGAATTTCAGAAGGAATCCTTTTGGGATTATGTTGTGGCAAAGGCATCTGTAAAGGAATAAAAGGAGGTCAGAAAGTCTGTTCTTGGAACAAATAACTTCAAAGTGGCAAAAAGGGCTGAATAAGAAAAGAGGACATAGTTCCCAGTGAGAAAGATAGAGAATGGTATGAAAATCTAGAGAAAGCTTTATTGAATGCACGGTAGAAAGCATATACCTGGATATTTGAGACCTTGTGAATTTTACATCTTTCATTTTAAATTTCAGCATGGAATTTGCCTCTTGCAAGAGGATTCAGCTCCTTGCTTACTTGCTTAGTTAATGCATAAGAAAAACAGATCTCCAGCTTCAGGTGTTTCCATGAACATTTTAATGTTGCCTCTGTTCCAAGTAAACATAATTTTTGGACTTTTTTGGTCCAAGGGCCACATAACATTTCGAAACTGTATAAAGGGCCACTTCAGACTGCTGTTACAGATAGTCTATGCCCTACATAAGTTTAAATTCCAACTTAGGCTTATTAGTTCAAGTTTAACGATAACCTGAAAGAAAAAATATATTTAAAATTTTAAAAAATAAAAAACTGAATAAAATTGATGTTCAACTCATTAGCCAAGTCTTCACCAATTACCTCGACCCAATGGGTTGTCACGATCGTAAGGCCCTCCTCTTAAGGATGCTCCGGCTCTTTCTTGTTCATCTTGATTTTTTGCACCTGCCTCCTGTTCCAGCCCCTCCTTACAAAAGCCAGTTGATCCCACAATTCCAGACTCTGCTTTGGAAGATGGACGCCCGGAAGCCCGCCTACCAGCGAGTCCAGGAGTGGCCCGACCATCTGGGTCCAGGGTTCTGAGCGCCTGGCCCCGTTATCCCTTTATTATTACCCTATCCTTTGCCGGATCCCGCTCTGGCTTTCAACTTCTGTCATTTCTGTCATAGATGGATCACCTGGCTTTGGACATGTGCTCATTCTGGATTACCCTTCAGACTCCCCTTGGACTGCTTGCCTGGACCACACCTCCCAAGCACCAGTGTGCCATCGACACGCCCCCTGTTTGTCTTCCAACCCCATTCCTAGTCTTCTTTCCCCGTGTTTGTTGCACTCTCTTCTGGATTCTATCGTCTGCATAGGGTCCTGAAAAACACTTCGTGACAACTGTTCTGTGTGATAAACATATTTTCTCAAATTTGCTCTTGCTCTCGGGACAAAGAATATCTGCGGGTTCTATAATACACTCATACAAAAGCTCTCCTTCAGAGAACAGCTTGCTTTGTTTAACAATTTTCAATGCAAGCAGGTAGCTTGTCTTCGTGCTGGCCTCTTGGATAGTAGAAGGGTGAAAAAATAAATTTTGCTTAGCCTGTAAACTAGCAGCTAGTTTGGAAGTTTGATTAGCCCTCTCCTTCCATTACAGATTGCTGCATAGTTAGAATGTTTGGTAACAAAATGCCAACTGAGACTGTATTCTTTGAACACTGCGATCATTTCCTTACAAATTAAACGTTTAGCCTTTTTTCCAACTTTTGTGAAAATGTATTTTGCAGTCCATTCTTTGTTGAACACTCTGCATTCTCTGTCAACTTTCTGCTTCTTCAATCAGTTCATTTTGGTGCAGGTTTCCTCACAGTATGATGGACCCACTCTAACTGGTGAATTAAATTGGTAAAGCAGGGCTTCCCAAAATTTTTAAGTCCTTGCCTCCCTTGACCTGTCAAATTTTCCATATGCCTCTCCATCTCAAAAATAAGTTCTATGGTAATGCAGTATTTTACAAAAGATGATAAATTTGAAAAGGAAATAATGGGTCAAAATAAAAACAAAGTTAATCCAATTTTTAATATTTTCAATAATTTTCAAAACCAAACTACTTTTTGGTTAATAATGACTTTAAAAAATAGTCAACATCTTTGTAAAATGCAAATAAAATGACTTAGAAAAGGTAAAAATTTAACATTAATGTTTTTACAAAAGGGGGAGAAATACAATGTCATTTTGTTTGTGCCCCTTAATGGGTAGGTGGGCTTGTTTAATAAATTATGTTAACATAATTACCAAAACTACTGGGTAGTATTTGTGAAATGGCAATGGGCATCTCCTTCTCAATATTGACTCTTGATGTGTACTTGGATTTGATAACCACAAGTACTGAAATTCCAGCCACAAGGCAGGAAATTGCAAAGGGAAGCAGTATTTGCAGGGCTCTGTTGCTTATTCCTTGGTACTCCAATAGTATGAGGTTTTTTGCATTGAGCTACTCGGCATGCAACTTTGTATGATTAAAGAAGAACTTTGCTGGGGACTGTAGCTTGGTTAGAAAAAGCAGTTTTCTGTTCATTAATTTAACTAGCACAAAAAATATTCACGAGGCTTACTTGTCAAACTACTGTGAACAGTTTCCAAATGACGTTTCAATTTATTGGGGAGCACATTATCAGCAGTCAACACTTTGAGGCAGACAACACACAGTGGACATCCACAACTTTGCACCTGAAACAGAAATTCAAGAAACTGTCATCATACTTTCTGTATTTGGTATCCGTTTCTCTTCATATCCATATCCTTCCTGTTTTTTACTCATATTTAAAAACCTCTCCATTGAGATAGTGTAACAGAAAACCCACAATACGACCACTCATAGAAACATGAAACACTGAAGCCGCGGTCAACTGGTACACTGCTTACAGACTGCCGACTCTTTTGCCTAGTGTCATGTGACACAATCTATCTAGGTAGCGCACAACTCGTACATTCTGTGTGCAGGAACAGTGGGTTTTGCTTCTAATACAATTTTTCTTTGCCGCTACCTGCAACCCCCCTGACCGACAATGGCACCTCCCCAAGGCGGCGTGATGCACAGTTTGGAAGCACTGTGGTGAAGCGTTCATGTGCCATCTAACGGCAAGAATAATGAAATGTAAGAAAAAATAGCACCAAACAAGGTGGAATATGGCGAATATTGGCTCATTTATTTTTTTACCTCAAGAGACAGTTAAATCAGGCCATATGCGGCCCACGGGCCATAGTTTGCCCACAGGTAGACTACTGTGACATCATTGGAATTTTTTCAGACATCTTCCAATGTTTTAACATATTTGTCTCACATAGGGTGTACAGAAGAAGATGGCCTAATGGTTTGACAGTACTGACTCTGCACCCACATCATGAGAGACTTCAAGTCATTCCTGTCTTCAGCAATGTGTTGCCAGCTTCATTGCAGACTGAAGAATTCCTGGAGAGATGTTGAACATATTCTGACCACGTTTGAACTTGTCTGCAAAATGAACCTTTAGTTTGCTGCTAGAGCAAGGGTAATCCTTAAGCTGTCTATAAGATGTATTCACATATCCCAAGATATTTGGATTGATTGAAACCTGGAGATCTCAAAGCACAGGCCCAATTGGCTAAGTATCTTTTTCAGACATATGTTAAGCTTTCCAGATATGTGAAAGGTTTTCTGTATGCATCAAATATCAGCAACAGTACTAATGATGGTGGGGAAAAAAAGTTAGTCTTTTTTTTACTCTTTGTTGTTGACATAAATAAAAGAAAGAATATATGTACTAGCCTTTTATTGGCTTGTTCTGAGACTCTTGACAGTTTCAGTGCATTCATATACAGAAATTAAACAGGTCACAGAAATATTAATGCTCAGATTTTGTTTTACTTTTGTTTTGCTCTGATATGTTTGTTCTGTTTCAAATGTATTGTTGGCATTTCAATCTTTTTCATAGTTGGTTTACGAACCTGTACATAACAATGACAATTTAGATGATACCATTTTAGAATTTGATTCAAAAATACTAAATAGTTTTGAAGAAAATTAAGAAATACTTGATTGCCAACTTTATATGAAATAAACATTTAAGATGAATACTAGAGAGATTGCCAACTTTATATGAAATAAACATTTAAGATGAATACTAGAGATGCCATTTATGTCATGTACTGTGAGTAAATTATATCTTCTTTACAGTATGGAATGCAGTACAACAATTTAAAATAAGAAAAAATAGTTAAACAGAATCAGCTTCCATTAGATCATTAGCAACTTTGATAAGAGCAGTTTCAGAGGTATGTTTTAGTCTAAACCAAGAATGAGCTCTGGCTAGTTCTACTTCGGCTTTAAACTGTGGCAAGCATCAGCAGATTCTTGTTTACAAGAATTTACGTATATACTGTTTATATAGTTACAACTAAGAGATCTAACAGATCTTGATAATTATTCTTGACAGATATGAGCAGAATCAAATGAAATAAAATGCAAATAATGAAGTGGTTAAAAAAAACTCTTTAATAATTAATTAATTACTCTGACAACTTATCATTGCTAAAGAGAATATATTTTTCCCTGCAGTTTACAATGATGAAAAGATGAGAACATGACACTTTTGCTCTTCTCTCAATTCAGTTGTGATCTGTAACTGTTGTTGTTACCAGTATATTATTAACTGCAGTTTTAAGGTCACATCACTTGTCAGTGGGTCAACTTGGTATCATTATGAGGAACTCTAGGCACATGGAGAAAACAAAGCATGAATTCTGTAGAAATCTGCAATATTGTTCATGTTGTTTTTATGAGACCTTCTATCTATATATCTATAGATATTTAAAAGAATGGAAGGCATTAAAGGAATAAAACACATTCAAACATTTATACATGCATAAATAAACAATAAACCCTGTTTATTTTCATATTCCAATTTCCTTTCATCATTTTGTGTTCTTGGGTGATTGCAATGATAGTTTGTGTACAAAAAGGACTCTCTACATCATGTAGCTGACAAACAATCCTAAAAAATAGATGTGGTCCAGGAGCCAATACTGTAATTGTGTGGTGAGGAGTTTAGACTGGCACATGCACTGTAAGTGTTAGGTCTGAAAAATTACACCCAAGGGAGTAATATATTAACAATGATAAGATTGGAAATCTTATAATAATGTTAGAGCATTTTACATTTAAGCTTTTTATAAATAGTGTTATTGTTCAGTGTGGATAGTTTAAATGGCACTAGGCAAGAAAGAGACACCAACAACTGAACTTTAAGTAAACTTCACTTAGGGACACTATGTTCAAACATCAACACTATGTAAGCAAGAAAAGTAGTAGACAGAAAACAATGCTTTGTTAGAGTGTGCCGATGTTACTGTAACATTACACATAGTACAAGATGAGATTTGTACAGTTACATCTCTCCACAACATTTTTGGGAGCAATTAAACTCACAGTTGCAAAGTGCTAATCTCTTGGTAAGAAGGTGGCAGGCTGGGTACTTGTGCAGAGGTGTACTTGAGACAGCAGTTCAGATCTGTGATCCAACCTAATCTGCTACACAGGCAGGCAAGAAAGAGTGTGTATCTACCTATAAGAAGACTAAAGGTAAAGACAAACAGGTCACTTGCAGCATGCCAGCATCATATTTTATTATAAATGCCTCAGATATTGAAACAACATAAGGGATGATAAAGACTTAAGGAAGATGTCTTAACAGCTACAGTACACTGAATAAGATAATACTTATAATAACTAAAAGATTAAAAAAAATCCCAGATTGTGTTATTAGTAGCACAATATAGTAATAACACATCAGTAAATCATCAGAGCCTTTGCCCGTTGTTGGGATAATTTTCCTTTGTACAACCTTGTAGAAGATGATATCAAGATTTATTATAAAATATACAAACGGCCTCCATGTTGAAATGTTATCATTGAACTATGACAAACTGGTGAGAGCCCTTGTAAAGCCAGTGGCAACAATTCTGGGATATTCCTATGAAGCCTGTTTAACTATTGGTTGCTAGGGCGACAGTGACAGGTGAAATATATGCTGATTTGTCCCTGCTCTGTATGAAAGAGTCCTCTGTCATACACAGTGTTTTCGTCAAATATCAGGTTTATTAACCAATTCAACATGGGAGATGTGAAATTATTGAGAAAAGTGCCAGGCAAGTATTATGTATTCCTTTACAGTGTCATATTCTTTATGGGGTGGTAAAACCAAAGCAGGTAGGCAGGGGTCGAACTTAGAGAGCGTGATTGAAGTATCAGGGAGAATCCAAAGGAGAGTTGAAAAAACAGGCAAAATTTTAAGGCATGGGAAAACTGCCCAGGATGTAGCTAAAGAGGCAGGATTGCACAGAGAGAGGTTAGACAAAACATAGGGAAAATTCAAAAGCTGAAGTAAAAAAAGCATATTTGAGAAAAAAGGAAAATCTTTGAAGACAAACAACTGTACGGAGTCTAGAGAGCAAAACCCAGACTGAGCAAAGGGCATTGTAAATATGATGCTTAAATACCTGGAGGTATCAAGTTAAGTCCTGGCTTAATTGCACGTACAGTAGGAGGTATCGATAATCGCCCATATCTTGTCGTTACAGCATAAGTAGAATAAACGGACCAAGTGGAGACCCTGCCTGTTACCATGGAGATATGAGAACGTGGATTGTTGTTTGCATGAGTGTTACAGTAGGAACCAGAGTAGATAAGACTTTACTATAAATATACTCAATTTTTAAAAACTGTACTCTATACTAATGTAATGCATTACTATATTTCAAGCAATCTTTCAAGTCAATGTCATTATACAGAAATAAAGAGCTGTTTTGGTTCGTTCACCATGTGTAACGCTGCTCTGTAGAGATGAAAAGGATCTGCAGCCTGCAGGATTGCCATCATACTTCTCCGGGAGGACAAATGGTAAAGTTGAGGGAGTGGTGGGCGGGGCCGCGGGGGTTGGAGCAGGTGTTTGTAAAAAAGGCGTTGCAGGAATCGGTGCGGAAGCCGGCGAAACAGGGGAAGAAAAAAGCCAGGCGACCTGGTTAGTGAGCAGTTGGAGAGAAGATTGAAGCTGGGCGATGGTTTGGGAATGCTGCGGGAGAAGGGAACAAAGGGTCTGTGCGTCTGCGGGATCCATAATCAGGCTCGGTATTCTGTAACGCTGCTCTGTAGAGGTGAAAAGGATCCGATGCAGATGCAGGAGTCGCAGGGAGGTAAGTAAACGTACCAAGCAAATCCAGGAGCTGAGTCGTAGTCCGAAGGCGAAGGCAGGTCGAGATCCGGTAAAGGCACTGGTGGCGAACAATCCAAAACGTGAGACAGAATCGTGGTCGAAAAGAGAGCTACAGGGTCAAATCCAAAACAGGCAATGATAGCTAACAATCCAAGGGGCGAGACGAGATCCGAAGTCCGAAGGCAAAAGGTGCAGGCAGAATTCCAGGAAGGCAAAAGAGGGGTGAGAACGCTAGGCTGAGCAACAAGTAGAGAACTCAATACCGAGCAACGGGAATCAGGTAAGAATGGTATAAATAACCCGGCGTGCCGCACGGTAGAGCAATTGCAGGTGTGTTAACTCGTGCGGCGGCGCTTGTTAGTAGTAATCCGCTGCTGGTGCTGATTGGCTCGCTTACGTGTTGATCTCAGCTGGCTGGTGGTCATGACAGTACCCCCCCCTTCACGGGCGGCTCCCGACGCCCAAGACGGCTGATTAGGATAGTCCCTGTGAAAGTCACTGATTAGTGTAGGGTCCAAAATATCCTTCTCTGGAACCCAAGATCTCTCCTCGGCACCAAAACCCTCCCAGTCGACTAAATACTGAAGGGTACCGCGGTTCCATCTGGAGTCGATGATCTTGTGGACCGTATAAGCCGGGCGCCCCTGAATGCGACGAGGAGGTGGCGGGCGATGTTGGGGAGCCGCAAGGGGCGAGCGGTAAACAGGTTTCAGGAGGGAGACATGAAATGAGGGGTGGATTCTGAGGGTAGGGGGGAGAGCAAGGCGGAAGGTAACCGGGGTGATCCGGAAAAGAATCCGGAAGGGACCGATATATCTAGGCCCAAGCTTTTTGGAAGGCTGATGTATAGGTAGGTTCCGTGTAGATAACCAAACAAACTGTCCTTTCCGAAAACGAGGGGCTGGTCTGCGGTGTCGGTTGGCGAATTTGGCGTGGCGCTGGGTTGACTTAATAAGAGCTGTCCTCGCCATTTTCCAGGTCCTTCGCAGTTTGGCAATATATTGTTGCACGGACGGCACTGCCGTGAGTGGAGGTGTGACAGGGATGAGAGTGGGCTGATAACCTAAAGAACAAAGGAAGGGAGAGAGACCTGTGGAGGAGGAGGTAAGAGAATTGTGGGCATATTCTGCCCAGGTAAGTAGTGATGACCAATCATCCTGTGAGCTGGAGGTGAAGGCTCTCAAAAAGGTCAGGAGGCTTTGATTGGTCCTTTCCACCTGACCATTGGCCTCAGGATGATAACCGGAAGTCAAAGATACAGGAGTCCCTAGAGTTTGACAGAAAGCCTTCCAAAAGGCCGAGATAAATTGAGGTCCCCTGTCCGAGACAACGTCATCAGGCAAACCATGTATCCTAAAGACCTGTTGTACAAACAAAGATGCCATTTCCTGGGCTGTGGGCAATGCTGGGAGGGGGACAAAATGGGCTGCTTTGGAAAAACGATCGGAGACCACCATGATTACCGTATGACCCTGACTGTTAGGAAGGTCCATAATGAAGTCAACAGCTATGTGGGACCAAGGGCGGTGTGGGATTGGAAGGGGGTGAAGGAGGCCAGCCTTCCTAGAGCGCGGAGTCTTGCTCCTGGCACAGACCAGGCAAGCCCGGACGTACTCTGCTGCATCAGATCGCATGGAAGGCCACCAAAAGTCCCTGGTGAGGAGGGCCAGAGTGTGTCTGCATCCAGGGTGGCCGGCAAACCGGGAATCATGTCCCCACTGCAAAACAGCAGAACGTAAGTTGTCCGGGGGGCAGCACAGAGGAACTGTAGTTCCGTTGAGGGCACGCCTGACCTGATCTTCAATGGAGCAATGAATCGCTGCCACGATTCTGTTGGGAGAGATGATTGGTTCAGGTGTGTCGTCCAGGTCTGGGGGGTCATGGAGCCGAGAGAGTGCATCAGCCCTCCCATTCTTGGAGCCAGGAGTGTAAGTGATAACAAAATTGAAACGAGAGAAGAAAAGTGACCAACGGGCCTGACGCGAGTTGAGGCGCTTGGCAGATTGAATATAGGACAGGTTCTTATGGTCCGTGATAATGACAAAGGGGTGATGAGCCCCCTCCAGCCAGTGTCTCCATTCCTCGAGGGCCAGCTTGATAGCTAGGAGTTCACGATTGCCCACATCATAGTTAACCTCGGCAGGAGAGAGCTTCTTGGAAAAGAAAGCACATGGATGAGGAAGGCGATCCTCTTCGAGGCGCTGGGAGAGGACTGCACCAACCCCATGGGCAGAGGCGTCAACTTCAACAATGAAAGGCCGGGAGGGATCCGGATGCCGTAGGAGAGGAGCGGAGCTGAAGAGACGTTTCAAGCGCAGGAATGCCTGGTTAGCCTCCGGATTCCATTTACACCGACTAGGACGGTTGCGGGTCAGAACCGAGATGGGTGCCACAACGGAGCTAAAGTTCCGGATGAATCGCCTGTAGAAGTTGGCAAAACCTAGAAAGCGTTGGATTTGCTTCAAATTACGAGGCACAGGCCAATCATTGATAGCTGCCACCTTGGCTGAGTCTATCTCGACTCCAAGAGGAGAAATAATGTAGCCCAGAAACTGAATCTTAGAAGCATGAAAAATGCATTTCTCAAGCTTGGCGTAGAGCTGGTTGTCGATGAGTCTGGACAAGACCTCCTGGACGTGATGGACAATGTCCTGAGGGTCGGTGGAAAAAATGAGGATGTCGTCCAAGTATACTAAAACAAATTTTCCAATAATGTCTCTAAAGATGTCATTTATGAAGGATTGGAAGACTGCCGAGGCATTAGCGAGTCCAAAAGGCATCACCTGATATTCATAGTGGCCGTGCGTGGTCATAAAGGCCGCCTTCCACTCATCCCCTTCACGGATCCTGATTAAATTATAAGATCCCCGTAGATCTAGTTTTGAGAAGATGGACGCTCCACGTAGGGACTCCAGAGCGGCTGGGATTAAAGGCAAGGGGTAGGGATGTTTGACTGTAATGGAGTTCAGGCCTCTGTAATCAATACACGGCCTCAAGGAGCCGTCCTTCTTCCCTATGAAGAAGAACCCAGCACAGGCTGGGGACGAGGAGGGACGAATAAAACCAGAATTCAGGGCCTCCTTGATATAATCCTGCAGGGCTTCATTCTCTGTCTGAGTGAGAGGGTTGATCCGTCCTTTGGGTGGGAGTGTTCCTGGAAGCAAATCTATTGCACAGTCATAGGTGCGGTAAGGGGGGAGCGATAGAGCTTTCTGTTTGTCAAAGGCTTGCTTCAAATGTGCATATTGGGGGGGAATAATAGAGTGTTCTTCCAAGAGGTTTACTGCAGCAGCAACCTTGAGCGGAGGACGACAACAGTTGTCACGACAGGCATGGCTCCAGGCAATGATCTCATTCTTGGCCCAGGAGATGTGGGGATCATGCTTTTTGAGCCAGGGAAGGCCCAGGATCACAGGGTAAGCAGGGGAGTCCAGGAGAAGGAGTGAAATGTCCTCCACGTGAGTGGCACCAACAGTAAGGGATAGGGGAATGGTCTGCCAGGAAATACGTCCAGGAGAGATCGGTGACCCATCCAACGTTTGAATGCAGATAGGGGGTGAAAGCGGAGCAAGAGGACTATCCCACTTCTTAGCAAAAGAGGCATCCATAAAATTCCCAGCTGCCCCTGAATCCACCAAAACCGAAAGGGGAAGGTGCGTGTCCATCCAAGAAATCTCAGCTGGGAATAAAGGCCCTGAAGAGGATTGTGAAAAAACAGCACTACTGACACTAACAGTAGGCAGTGGGGGAGCTCGAGGTGGATTTGGGGGGGTCTCAAAGGACAATTAGCGAGCAGGTGACCCGACACAGAGCAGTACAGACACAGCCCCTCCTGAAGGCGCCTTTCCTTTTCCTCCAAGGACAGGGGTGCATGTGGCAGGGCGCCAAGAGGGGAGGACCCATGGGGCGCACAGGTCTGCTTCCTGGGTGTCTCTCCGCTCTCCGCAGCCGAATGCGAGTGTCCAATTCAACTACTGCAGCGATAGCCGCCTCTAGAGACCAGGTGGGTAAAGACATGAGCACCAGGTGGTCCTTTAGATCCTCCAAGAGACCCTTAGCGAAGAGGCAAACCAAAGCTTCAGGGTTCCAGGCAGACTCCATGGCGAGGACTTGGAATTCAGCCACATAATCTTGCAGTGGTCTGTCGCCCTGGCGAAGAGAGGAAAGCCGAAGGCAAGTCAAATCCGGGTTGCTTTGAGAAAAACGCGCCTGGAGACGGTCAGCAAAAAGCTGAAAGTCAGAGAACAGCTGATCTCCTCTAGCAAGCAATACTGCAGCCCAATCCAATGCTTTGCATATGAGCAAGGAATGTGCGAATCCAATCCTCTCTCGAGAAGTAGAAAAACGCTCAGGCTGCAGCTGAAAAGCCAGGGAGCACTGGGCAATAAAGCCCCTGCAGCCTGCAGGATTGCCATCATACTTCTCCGGGAGGACAAATGGTAAAGTTGAGGGAGTGGTGGGCGGGGCCGTGGGGGTTGGAGCAGGTGTTTGTAAAAAAGGCGTTGCAGGAATCGATGCGGAAGCCGGCGAAACAGGGGAAGAAAAAAGCCAGGCGACCTGGTTAGTGAGCAGTTGGAGAGAAGATTGAAGCTGGGCGATGGTTTGGGAATGCTGCGGGAGAAGGGAACTAAGGGTCTATGCGTCTGCGGGATCCATAATCAGGCTCGGTATTCTGTAACGCTGCTCTGTAGAGGTGAAAAGGATCCGATGCAGATGCAGGAGTCGCAGGGAGGTAAGTAAACGTACCGAGCAAATCCAGGAGCTGAGTCGTAGTCCGAAGGCGAAGGCAGGTCGAGATCCGGTAAAGGCACTGGTGGCGAACAATCCAAAACGTGAGACAGAATCGTGGTCGAAAAGAGAGCTACAGGGTCAAATCCAAAACAGGCAATGATAGCAAACAATCCAAGGGGCGAGACGAGATCCGAAGTCCGAAGGCAAAAGGTGCAGGCAGAATTCCAGGAAGGCAAAAGAGGGGTGAGAACGCTAGGCTGAGCAACAAGTAGAGAACTCAATACCGAGCAACGGGAATCAGGTAAGAATGGTGTCCTCCATTTGCCCACCTCCAGTCCTCAAAGACCCTCTTCTCCGCCATCTCTCCCGGGCTCTGAGCTAGAAGGACTCAATCCACGTCTCGTTAGCGATAATTCGCCCGGGGAATTCAGTAATTCAGCCCGCTGGGAATTGGGAAACTTTGAGACAGGACAGGTTTTTAAAGCAGCCCCCCGAATGAAATGCGTTTGTGTTGTAACTTTTGGGGTGATAAGTACATTGACCGCATTGCAAAGGTCAGGGTTGAAGAGCTGTTTCAAGTCTGAGCAGTCAGTGTTTCCGGGGGGACGCATTTCAGCGTCACACCTGGCTGGACAGCAGCGCGCTTCCACGATGAGGCTGGTGCGGCGCTAATATGCTTCCCCACTCCTTCAGACAACTTCCTGTGAAGAAGGGCGAGAGAAGCCATTTTTTTCCCCCCCAACAAACAAACCCAGAACAGGACTCGATGGTCCTAGAGCAGGTGCTGCCTGCTCCTAGCTCAGTAATGAACGGAGCTGGGTTTTCATGAGGAGTGTCCACGTATAACTGAATAAGGTTTCAGGGTGACCAAATTTCGAAAGCCAAAAAAGATCTTGGAGACGTATATATTTTTAAATCATTTTATGATTAATAAAATCAGGTAAGAATGGCGTGCCGCACGGTAGAGCAATTGCAGGTGTGTTAACTCGTGCGGCGGCGCTTGTTAGTAGTAATCCGCTGCTGGTGCTGATTGGCTCGCTTACGTGTTGATCTCAGCTGGCTGGTGGTCGTGACACCATGATAATTTCATGCAATGATTGCTAAGCCTGAGACGCCATTTACCAATGGAGACAGGCATTTTCTGTAATATCAGTCTACCTCCAAACATGAAATATCACCGTACCCTTGACCTCTCTAAATACAGAGAAAGGCAGGCTTTCTGTACATACAATATACTATCATCACACATGAAACTACTGATGTGGTAGAAAAGTAAGTAGTCCTATATTTATGACAGACACTGATGAAACCTTTGTAACAAATTAATCACTGCTTAAAATGAAAAAGTCACTGCCATTTAGAGTAGAACATTGATTTAGGGGCAGTAGAACATGTGATTTGCAATGCATAAGATATTGAAAAGATATTTGAATCTTTATGAAAAGATAAAAGATACAATTTAGAGAAACAGATGTTTTTCAGGCTTCTTACATTACAGTTATCTTTCCCAAATCTTTGAAAGCCTTTCAGGAAAATCATGTCCACCTTTGGCATTTGTGAATTTCCACAATGAATATTATGGAGTCAAAGTACAGAACACAACTTGTGCATACCTTGCTGCAATCCTAAATGTGTCAACAGCTCAGTCCCAGAAACCCCACATCAATAAGCTGAGAAAACTGAGACATTGCCAGGTGTTTCACAAGCACTATTGTCTGGAAGGCAAGGGATTGTATAAAACTTTACCATTTTTTTCACCAAGATGTTTGAAGGTACAGTATATGAATTTTTTACAAACACATCCAGTGACATTCTTGACCAGCCTAGAGAATTGGTAAATAAAGCTGCATGTTGCATCATAAAACTAACCATCATTGAATAGAGAAGACAACAAAAAAAGAACACATGGTAACAGGAAAAATAAAAAATAGAAAAGACACAGGAGAAATAAGAAACGGAGAGAATCAAGGGTGGCTCATCCATATGGGTAAACCTGGGTGGTCACCTTGGGTGCCAGGTTAAATGCAGTGCCAAATTTGAAGAGAATTAACAGTAAGGAATTAATTCCAAAGAATTAATGTCATAACAGAAACTAAAAACTACAAATAAAATAAAGATGTTATTATTTCTATTCAAATGTCCATACAGAGGGAAAAAGAACTATAATTACGTTTATTGTTGCAGCTATAGGTGACAAGGAAGTGTCTCTAAGAGTTTAGAAAAAGTGTGTGACACCTGCCAGTATAAACATTAGCAACTTCAAAGCAGAGGGGATGTTTGCCGAGGTGTAGGGGGTCCCCTGATCAAAAACAATTGCAAAGTTTACCTTGATTTACCTAGTTAATTAAGTTGTGGGTCAATGATTATCAATACATAGTCCAGAAACAGATGTAGCGTTGCCATAGCCAAAATGTAAATGTAGTGGCTCTCTGAAGGCACCAGTTCTGTAAGGTTTGGGCATTTACTGGGACAATTATTAATTGTAACAGTAAATCACAAAATTGATTCTTTTGATGGCTTTAGAATCCAACCATGCGACATAACTCAAACAACGCACACACACAGGTACTAATACACGAGGATACATTTATTAATACATAAAATATGCATATAAACCTAACAGATTTTATCGAGAGGGTTATCAGAATACAAAAGAGATATATTCAATCAGTTACAAAGAGTTACATATATCAAGAGGACATACGTTCAGTATATCATTCATTTAGACCGTTTCATAAATTAACTTGTACACTGTAATGCATTGAAGTTGAATACTCATCCAATCTTTGGGGATTCAGATCTCCTGCGGGCACAAAGAAACAGTTGCAGGCTGTTGCTGTCCAATCCGCGCTCTCTGGCTGCGTGCCCGGCTGTGCTGTGCGGCTTGCGACGGTGCGCTGCTGATGCTCACTGACCGGCTAGTTAGTGTTGGCTTTAACTAGCAAAGTCTGTGCACAGGAGAAAAGATGACTGTGGGTCCCAGCAAGTCAGGAAAAGGACCGGTTCGTTCCTGATGAAGAGCTAGTTCTGAATAGTGATTCAGCTGTCCACAGTTCCGACCTGTTCACAAGGCCTGCTGCTGGTGCTAACCTCGGGTGGATCCTCTGGTTACTCTCTGGCAACCTCCGCTCTCGACTCTTAGAGCAAAGGAAAGTTCTGGCACTCGGACACACTGGCCGTTCTGTGGTTGTCCAGGCTGAGTCTCAGGATGGTCAGGAGGCACGCTGCGAGAATGTCCTGCCCTTGGGAGCCTTCTGCTCCTGGGCCGTCCTGCCCTAGAATTCTTCTTTGAATTCCCTTTAGAAAAGTCCACAGAATTTTCCAGAATTCTCACTGAATCTCTTCCTACTGAATCTTACTGAATCTCTCAGGCTCTCTGTGTTGCCTGTTTTTACCTGGAGGAACTTCAGCTCATTGATTGGCTGAAAGTTCCATGGGCATCAGAGTCCCACGTGGGTTACTCGGCCCTACCAGTCCCTGATTGGTTGATCAAGGTGAGATATGAGTCACTTACTCCTGACACTTAGGAATGCAGTCCAGATGTCCATCTGGCACTCCCTAGACAGATAGGCACCAATGGATGACCATTGATCATGATAGCCAGGCTTAGCTAAGTGCATCCCCCTTTGGGAGCTGTCCTAGGAAACCTTATCAAAGGAACCTTAAATCAGCCTGCATGAATAGTTTCTCTGTGGCTGCACCACAGAGATGAACAGAGAAATGGGACCTCATTTGGGAAAGCTCAGAACACTTAATTCTTTCTTATTAATAAGCCTCGCCGCTACACAGACCATATAAGATCACATTAAGACCACAGAGGGAAGAAGATAGTGTAGGGAAGCGAGGAATAAAAAACAGGTCAGACAACAACAGAAGAGTCGGCAGAAGCTGGAAGCTTGTGCCAGGTGTTTTTAGGGAACTTAGGTTTCCAGAGTTAAAGATACCTCTGATAGAAACGGCCTTTCCTGCTTCTGAGCGCATTTGTAGAAACACGGAGATAAGCTCCCATTTATTTGGCGGCATCTGGGTTTCTAGAGAGAGACACTTAACTGCAGGTTGTATTGCATTTATCAAGAAGCTAATCTCTTAAATAATGCCTTCAGAGGCCAAAATAAGAGTTAGATTTCTTAGTAGCAATCAGGGGTTTTCTGGGTGATTAGAATGCTAGGCCTCTGAAACACTTTGACTGTACAAACTGTAAATAAAGTAACCTGTGCGTTGTTCTTGCTGTGTGCAGTGTAGTGTTTGTATTGTCAAATAATTTCAAGTTTTCAAGTTTCAAGTTTATTCATGTGCCTCTTATTATACCAACTGCTCAGGTACTGTACATTCAGGAGAAATCACTTCCAAGCTAGGGGTTGAATATTTATTTTACTTTTTGGCTAAAGGACTTGGTCAATTCCTGATATTCACCAGTTTTGTAACCCCTATTTGAAACACTATACATTTCTGAAAATTAATACATCAAATAAGCTTTCAAGAGGTTGAGATAAGAAAATTGTCACTGAACTTTGCAAGGGTACACCACTATTGTTCTTTGCATTGCTGTCTGTTTTATTGCGTTAGAGTGGATATACAGTATGAGGCACTAAAGTATATAAACATGATTAAAACTTAGCTTTATTGGGTTGTATAATTATGACATTTTCTCATATCAGGGTTACATGTAGAAATAAGATGTTTGTTATTTAATTATCAAGACATTTGATAATATTATTAGAACTAAAGATATCATAAAAATAATAATGGGTAGACACTGAACTGTTTATGTAGCTGTAGGTTGTCTTTGAGTGGCAGAGGATCAAAAGGAATCTTTTTAATCACAAATAAGGAGAAAAATTACACAAAGAAAGAAAGTAAAAAAACAAAGAAAAGAGGTCAGAGATAGGGAATTAATTGAAGGAAGAGGAAACACCAGGTGAGTGAACCTTGTTCCGATTTGGAGAAAAGATTCTGGTTCTGAGCGAGATATAGAGAACTTGTCCTGTTAAGGAAAATATGACTACCTTTGCTATGCATTTCCTAGTCTAAAAATGTTTTCTCCTAATTAAGTGATGCATTTAATAGAACAGGGATATAGATTCCCGTTCACTTCAGGCCATCAGGGATTATAGGAAGGGAAATTTAGCATTGGGTCATATTCTGTTAATTTGGGTTGTGGGGTAGTTCTATTGTACACCCTAGAATTTCAGGTTAGAGTTAACATTCCAGGTTTCCTTTTCTAAGCAAAGTGGACAAAATGAATAATTAGTTTTAAAATAATAAATCTCAGTTTATTTTTTTTTTAAACAAACGGGGCAAAATGTCTTACCAACCAGTTTACTTAAAAGGAGAGGGTGCCAATTGCAAAATTTGCAATTTTGGGGCTTCTGCTGGAGAGAACACTGCTTTTGACAGAGTAAGTGTCCAGAATCTACAGAAAGTAATTTCAACACTAAAAAGTCCAGACTTTTGACCTTAGGTAATTTATTTTTGTATTTGTTGGAAAAACTGATTTCCCTTTCACAAGAATAAAAGGCTTCTTTGATTTTAGTAGTGATATACTATTTTTTAATTATAGTTTAATTTAGTCTTTCCTAAGATCTTATTTGATCAAATGCAGGTTCTCTCTTTTCATTATAAGGTATTCGTGCCTCAGTACTCAGGAAGAATTTTAAATTTTCCGTGTATGTAGTAAGATGTTAATATCTGTGAAAATACTCATGAAAGTTGTGTTTGTGTTAAATTATTCTAAATATAATGTAATTTAAGTTTTCCACCTGGTACCATGCTGTGCCAGAAAACAAATGGTACTCCCCAGTGACAGCTGATGTATAACTATTACATTTTAAATTTAAAAACTTTGCTTGCATACCAGGCTGGTGTCAATACCTGACTTAACTGATATTTATTTAATAATTTTAACATCCCTTTATTTAAGTATTTATGCCTCATAATAACAATATCACAAACATCAATCCAGTGTTATCATCTGAAAGATTGCATTCCTTTCACCACAACTAAACCTCAAATTCTGTAATTCCAAATTATAGTGTTAAATAATATCTGCACTGTTTAATTTTTATTATCCATTCATCCATTTTCTAACTACTTTTTCCAATGTAGGCCCGCGGGGGAGCTGGAGCCAATCTCAGCAAGCAATGGGCTCAAGGAATTTTTTAAAAATTATTATTAAAGTGACTTTTTATTCTCTTTGCTTCTGCTTTCATGCTTTATTATTTTGGATTGAGGCATGCTTGGTATGTTTTGTAATTGTAGTGCTGCCCTGGGACACTGGAAGTGACATAATTGTGCTGTACCTTAATAAATATAAATGTAAGTGGATAAATAAATCATGCTTTGCACTGTTAGTGTACTCATCTGTAAATCTCACGGTGGGTGTAATGACCTGATTTTATAAAATGAATATTTAAATAAAATAAATTACTCTATAGTATATTAAGATACTCTAAACCAGACCTACTTGTACTAACAAAATATGTAACATTGTGATATTCTCCTTTTTAGAGGAAGATAATTTCATTGATAAAGCCCTTTAGTTTACTTTTTATATTATATTCTTTTTAAGGAGATGTTACACTCAACAACAGTTACTTTGCATTTTAAAAAAGATGCTATTTAACAGAACTTCTTGAGTCAAATCCTAATCTCTAATCTTCCACTCATCTACATATAAATATTCGCTGGCTGCAAATACACACTGGTGCGCTCTATTGTTCATTCTTTTTGGAGACAGACATGTTTCACACTTAGGGTTGCTAAGACCTTACTGTTAATGTGTTCTCCTCCTAAAACCCAGCAAGGGAGTTGTTTTTTTGCCTCCTTTCACATCAAACAGCTCCTTGACCCTCATTTCTCTGGAAAACAACTGTTTCTCTGTTCCAACCATGTTGTCATGAGAGCCAACGAACATCCAAGAAACTCCTAGCCACTTTGTCTTATTATCTCCCCCCTTCTCTCTTCTCACAATCTTTCATTCTGCTCTCTCCCTCCCCTCCATTGTTTCCTCTCCATTTCTGGCCAAGATTCCAAACAGCTGCACCAACAGTTTCTGTAAATATTTATTATTTCATTGTTAACCTTCCCTTTCCCCACCACAGAATTCCCTATATAACTCCTTTCAATTATATAGCGCTTTTCTGGACACTCCACTCAAAGTACTTTACGGGTAATGGGGACTCCCCTCCTCCACCACCACCAATGTACAGCTGGATGATGCAACGGCAGCCATAGTGTGCCAGAATGCTCACCACACATCAGTTATCAGTGGGGAGGAGAACAGAGTGATGAAGCCAGTTAATAGGTGGCCATGACTGGTAAAGGCCATAGGGAAGTTTGACCAGGTACTGTAGATGGGGTAACATCCCTACTCTTTTCGAGAAAGACCCAAGAATTTTAATGACCACAGAGAGTCAGGACCTCGGTTTTGTGTCTCATCTCATCGTCTCATTTACGCCTTTTTACAGTATAACTTCCCATCACTATACTGAAGCATGAGGACCCACATAGACTCATTGCATATCCAAATTAGCTTGATCAAACAAAGCTCATGACTGCATATTACATATTCATGTACTCTATGCTACACATTCTCCGATTGTTCTTGTGAAACTTTACAGCCAAGCTGATACACTCTTAGATCCGTGTTTGAAGAAATCTGCTTTGGTGTTCAGGGGATTGTTCTTGGATCTGTGAGAGCACTAGTCACCAGCCAACACTGAATTTTCTCTGCTAGGAGAATTACCACAACTTATTAATAATAAACTGTACTTTATATAGCACCTTTAAAAGTAGCTTCTCAAAGTGCTTTACAGTAAGAAAAAAAACAAAGTTAACAGTACACTAAAAAAACAAAGGTTTGGAGTATGGTAGAAGATGAAAAGGGGAAGACACGGATATCAATTAAGTAAAAGCCCTACTGAAGAAGGTTTTGAGTCTGGATTTAAAAGTGCTGAGGGAAGCTTTAATATCCTTGGGGATAGAATTCCAGAGCTTTGGGGCATAGTAACAGAAGGCCCTTTATATAGCATGTAGAAGAGCTTATGAGACAAAAAAAGAGATCAGAGGTCATAAGATTGAAGGCTGTGAAGTAGTGAGTAGGAAGATAATCAGACAGGTACTGAGGTGTCATGCCATGTAAAGCCTTATATGTGAGCCCAAGAATTTTGAAGCTGACACAAAAAAGGAAGCCAATTCAAGGACTTAAGGACAGGAGCAACATAATCAAGTTGCATGCAGAATTCTGACTGTCACACTTTGGACATACTAAAATTCAAAAAGCTTTTTAAAGAGCAGACCATCATTATGTTGAAACATAAACCTGTGCTTTTTATGTAACAGGGCAGGGAACTCAAAACGCTACATGACTACAGTCCCTAACTATCATTGGCAAAGCAGCTACACTGCTTATTGGACTGAAAATAAACAATTCTCACAAATAGTCTCTCAGAATCTTCTCAAAACAAAATAGCCTCTCTGACGCCCTGAGGCTCTTCACAAAGTTTCCAAAAACTCATAAAACTCGCACCTTCTCTGTTCTCAGTCAATGATCAGTATTTCTCACTCTGGTGAAGGATGAATACAGGGTTTCTGCCCTCAGCCCTGTAACAGCAGCCATCAACTCCTACCAACTGACACAGGAAGCCTCTGCTTCCTGCTTTTTAAACAGTCACCTGACCAATTGGTTTCTTTCAACTGGGCAAGGTTCAGAGCACCCAGTGTTGTGCGCTCACAATATTTATAATTAAATGTTATGAATAACACAATATCTGTAATGAAACCTTTGATCTTGATCACAGATCACGAGAGTGATCCATAAAACAAACTAAAATGACAAATAAACAAGGACTCTTTTTCTTATTGTTTTCTCTATAAGACATCCTCTGTCTCTTTTTATTCCTTTACTTAGACAGACATGAATCATACACACAAAAAGGACAGCAACTGCAGCTCGTACAGTCTTAATCAACAGCATCTGTGATTGCTGTGAGGCTGATAAATCACTGTCCTGTCACATTGATATCATCAGTGTTACAACACGGAGGGAGGGGTCAAGGTACTATTAATTGATATCATTGTCCATTTGCCATTTTCCATAAACCTCTGTGCACAGTGGTAAATTGTTCATTGCTTTGCTGTCCTGGAATAAATATATTGTGGAGGGGAGGAAGACTGCCCTTTAGACTAGGGGTAATGTGATTTGTTTTGTTCCATGGAAGGAATTATTTAGGACCCTAACAGTACTGGTGGCTTGTTGTAGCTTTGCGATATCCTTCTTTGTTTTCTTTTAACATCAGAATGTCTTTGTATTCCATTTTAGAGGTGTAATTTAAATAAGGGTAAGATTATTTTTTGGTCTCCGAGAATTTGTGCCTTCATAGTTTGTTTTTTATGAAACCACTTTTTTTGTCTTTGGATTAGTTTCTGGGTCACATTTTACTGTATTTGTAAACGTTTCTTCCTCTCATATATTTTTATGTACCCCTTTTTCCATTACACTTGAGTTATTTTATATAGGACATTTTTAAACTTATTACAACTAAATCTGATAAGTGTGTTTAAGTGTTTGAAATTTTGACAGAGAATAGATGTTGCTTCGAAACAGGAATTTCATTTTAAACAAAAAGACAGCAAGCTCTCTATGCCATGGTTCATCTTACTTAACTAGAATCTGGTCTATAAGGCATCAGAACAAGATCCTCTCACATAGCACAAGTTTAAAGGATGAGGAAGGTAATGGGGTGTGTCTCTTTCAGTGTTTCCTTCTCTGTCTTTCCTCCTTTCTCCCTGTGTCTTTTTATGTTGTGTTTTGGGACTGATAAAGACCTTAATGATGTACCATGAAGTAAATTAAACAGAGTAAATTGCTGAAATATCCCCTTTGATCATTTTGACCTGCTCTTTGCTCACCTGAGCTGGGCAAACACCTCAAGTGATACCTATTGCCCTCAAACTTCCTGAACAATGCCTTAAGTACTGTAATAAAATGTTAAATAAAATATCATTACATTTCTAACATTTCTAAAATGTGACATTTTGAGTTATGAATGGCAAATGACACAAACAACAAACAATATAACAAAATCCATAATTTATTTCAGCTTGTTCCCCAACAATATTTGAGTCAGGTTTTGTTTCATTGATCAAACCATTTGCTTCTTTGATTGGACCTTTGATTGCTAGAATGCAACCATCCTAATTCCAATTCCAATAGTTTTTCACTTTTTATAGTCTGTCTTTAGCTTTCGGATCCTCTTCAGCATCTTATCTCTTTCATGTTGTTCTCCTCTGCAAAGTCCTTTTCCTTCCAGGTTGTTCTGTTCCACACACACGTCACTGGGAACGGATCTTCTCTCTAATTCACTGAAGACTCACTCTGTCTTCATTAATTACCTAGCACTAAATTATTTAGCTCTGTGTTGCTCAATCACAGTCTTCACTTATTACTAATCAGTTTAACATAATCAGGCTGAATAAAGTATTCAATAGAGAATAGAGTTACCCAATCACAATGTTCACAAAAACATTACTTCAACTCAACTGTTTGCTTTGACTCTTCACCAACAAATTCCAAATCTTCACTAACTGCCAATCACTACTGTAACTGTCCCGGCATATCCTGGTTATGGAGGCATTCCTAGAAAACAACATTTGCTTGCCTAACACAGTTGCAGTGGCTCTCACATATCACACTTTTGAGACCACCCATCTGTCTACACAGGGAATTCTCAGGACTCAACCTTTCTATTTAAAACTCTTCTCTCAGCTGTGCAGAAAATGTACATTCCCACATTGCCAAGTGAAGCTCCATTGTTCCAGACTCTAATATCTAGCTGGCTAAAATGCTCCTTGCCAGCACACTTCAACACGATTGAGCGTGGCAAAAGAAGTACCATGCAGACCACCTCTTCAGCAACTGTGACACCCCTCAGTACAGCTTTATATGTACTGTATGTTCTCAAGCATCCCTTGCTCACGGATTCCCACAGGCCTGTAAGGCAGCTCAATCCATTTCTAGCAATCAATCCCCCTCTGGATGTCTCATTTTCCTTCCCATCAGACTGAAACCCATTTTGGCCTAGCTGTTATTATAAGCCTTATAATGGACACAGAGGAGTGCATAATTCCATGCAGACTCTATCCTAAATGTTTCTTTTTCTCATTTGGAATTTCAATCCCTCTGAGTGCTAATTACACATTCTGACTAGCTCTGCCTCATTCTGCATTTTTTTCAGTTAACAGGGTGTTTTCTCACAAAGCCACCTCTGACTACCTCACACATCTCTCTCAATATATTTTATTTTCTATTTGGTTTACAATTATTTTAATTTAAACCTCAGTAATTGTCCTCTTAATTGTGATTTGTTAAGAGATCCTCCGCTTTTCCTTCCCTTCCAACGATAGGCTCTCGCTTTTTCTGATGATGTATATGTGGAGCTTCGTATTCTGATCCTCGGGGTGATAAAGGGAAATGTTTAAAGGTAGGGGAACACCATTAAAATGTTTTTAAGCCCACATTTGTAGTGCAGTAACTTGGGGTCTTCATTTCGTTGAGAACTGTTGTATGGTTCCTATCTTGTCAGGGGTGGTGAGCCCGTGGGAGGAAGAGAGTTGGGGAATAGATTGCTATTTGGAAAAGGTTTTAACAATGGGGCAAAATGGGCTTGGAGGAAATGAGATTGTTTTTCTTTGTGATATAGCTAAATAATATTATTCTACCTTTTATGGACACATAGTATTAAAGTAATTTTATATGTGTGTTTATATTTTTATTTTAGTTTTTATATACATGTGATAGTTAATCATTTTGTTTTATAAAATTAGGCTGATTCTAAAGCTATGTATATACATAAACATTTATATGTATACGGTTATGATTCAGTTGTAAAGTTAATATATTTATAAATAATATGTTTACCAGATCATTCGTCTATATATTAAGCTTTAGTGCTTACATTTGCCAGCACAAATATCAATCTATGTATTAAGCAATAATTCTATACAATTACCAGTTTAATGGTCAATCTACTGTATGAACAAGAAAAATAGGTTATATAAACATTTAATACAGTCTCAGATGAAATCAGAGGTGAACAGTTTATAGTTATGGATGAAAATATTTGCACATGCCTTTACTGTTTTCTCTGTGAACTTTTTTATGTATCTTTTTATGTATTGCTTTCATTAATCTTTTTACACTGACAATATTAGTAATTTTCATTTAATTAATATAACTTAGAACAATTTGCTATATTTATTGTTATTGATTTTACATCTTAGTATGTACATTTTGCAGTGGTATTAAATGAATGATACAGAAATAAAACAAAATACAGAGGTTGTATTTAATACAAATCTTACTTTTTTTCTAGTATTTTTCTTTTCCTTTTTCCCATTATGTAAAAGGGTATTTTTCAAAAATATTAGCAATTCTAAAACCCATTATGAAAGATATGATATTCTGATCCTCGGGGTAATAAAGGGAAATGTTTAAAGGTAGGGGAACACCATTAAAATGTTTTTAAGCCCACATTTGTAGTGCAGTAACTTGGGGTCTTCATTTCGTTGAGAACTGTTGTATGGTTCCTATCTTGTCAGGGGTGGTGAGCCCGTGGGAGGAAGAGAGTTGGGGAATAGATTGCTATTTGGAAAAGGTTTTAACAATGGGGCAAAATGGGCTTGGAGGAAATGAGATTGTTTTTCTTTGTGATATAGCTAAATAATATTATTCTACCTTTTATGGACACATAGTATTAAAGTAATTTTATATGTGTGTTTATATTTTTATTTTAGTTTTTATGTATTTTATGTATTGCTTTCATTAATCTTTTTACACTGACAATATTAGTAATTTTCATTTAATTAATATAACTTAGAACAATTTGCTATATTTATTGTTATTGATTTTACATCTTAGTATGTACATTTTGCAGTGGTATTAAATGAATGATACAGAAATAAAACAAAATACAGAGGTTGTATTTAATACAAACCTTACTTTTTTTCTAGTATTGTTCTTTTCCTTTTTCCCATTATGTAAAAGGGTATTTTTCAAAAATATTAGCAATTCTAAAACCCATTATGAAAGATATGAAATGGTAAAATTTTCCAGTATGTTTCGAAGACGCACAAGTGCATAAATCAAAAGTATCATTCCAGATTTTGAAAGCCAGTATTCTTCTGTGGGATTTTCTTTTTCAAACTGAAGGAAATGTAATAAGGAACTGTGGTTCCCATGGCAATCTCTCCCTAATCAAGTCATACCCCTTAGAGACTCAGAGTTAAATCTTACCTCTGGGCTGAATCAGCATGAGCCAGTGATCCTTCCACTCTTCCTGTGTAATAAATGCAACCTTTCTGACCATGGTGTGCATTAATTCCTTTTGATTCTCTTTTTTATTTATAGTAGTTACTATAATTATATACATTACACTGTACTTTCAGCCAAGATAAGTTTAATTGTTAAGTGCAGTGATTGTGCATGTAACATGGGAAACTAAGGGAGTGGTTCAGCACAGCATCATTCCATCTGAAATCACACTGAAAAGTGGATTTTGACACCCACAATCTCAGATTGCTCTGAAATGATTTGTAGAGTAAGAGAGAGCTGGGATAAGCACCCCTGTAATATTATTTCATAAAAATATACAGTAGTTTGATCTGTGGAAAAATGAAGCAAACTGATAGAACCCAAAATGGACACTTTGTTCAGGTTGCTTTAATGAACATTCTGTTCCAGCTTCCAATTTGAACCAATCTCCTCCCTGAAAATGATTAGAAGATGAGAAATCAAAATAAATGGTCAAACTTCACCCATGGGCCCTCGACACCCCACCCTTAGCCTACCTCAATAAACATCATACACCATCGGTTCTCTATGACGGACAAGTTAATATGAAGTTGTGACTTGGAGTATTGATTCTTCAACCTTTCTAATGTATTCCCAGAAAAAAACGTTGGTGGCTTTTTTCTCCAGTATAGCTTTTTCTTCAGGGCAGTTTTTTTAGGGTTTTAGTAGTTTTTAGGGGCACAAGAGACCCATCTGGACAAGGAATCTAACTGGAGGTCACCTATCAATCATTCAATGATTGACAAACTGATGAGGAACATTTGGGTTGGGATAGACCACTACACCTGATGAATTTACAGCTAATTACCATCCCGAGTTTACTGGACTGACAAGATATAGCAAAACTTTGTCACTTGCTTATTCTGAGCTCTCTCGCTCAATTGGGGCCTGGCAACCTGACAAGCACCAGACGGAAACAGAATGAGATCTTACATTAACAAAATTCATCCCAAGAGTTCCTCTGTGACTGGCTAACCAATTGTACTTTAACCTGATCAGTGAAATTAATACAGCTGGACATTAGTCAACAACTCTGTATGAAAAGTGCCAGTATCAGAATAGCAGTTACACCACAGGGCAAATCGACTTTCTAATTAAATATTTATCTTTAAATGAAGATGCTTGGGCTCAACTTTTTCTCTGAAAAGCGCTGATTACTGGATTCCTTTTCATGTAAGATTGTGAAGACAATACATTATTTCCTTTCAACACACAATGTAGTCATCACCAATGTGATGATCCAAGCAGACACAAGCACACAGCCAGCTAGAGAGACATCTGGGAGGCGACAGCTCCTCATGATCCAGTTTCTTAAATAGACATGTTTGGGGTACATCATTATTTTTGTAGGTTTGTAGAATCTGGTGATGATAGACAGGAGTCACAACATAGTTGCCATACAGTGTCTGCTAGAGGAGATATGTGAACAGAAACAAAATAGGTCACCAGGCCTTCAGTGACATGTGCCTTTGTGCCTTATATCCTGGGAAGAAGTACATGTATAGTTTCCCAAATCAATCATATATCACAGGGTGACAAGAGAGGTTTAGAGTAACCAAAACCTGGTATTTTACCATTTTATAGGGTGATGTATAGGGAGTCACGGGCATAGCATTGCAATGGCTTTGAAATGGTTGTTTTGGGGAAGGACCAGGCAATTCAGGTGCAGGGACTATGTGGGTCTTACTCAGTTTTACTTGGTCAACAAAGTGAGAGGCTAGTGAGGGAATAGTGGAACTCTTCACAGATTTACTTTGGAAATAGAAAATAGAAAGGCTGGGTTGGTTTTTTTTTAAAATCAATGACAGGTCTGGGGAAATGGTGAGAGAGGGCTATACTATCATCATTGATCTGTACTTACTTTCGTGCATGGCAGTAATTGCCAATAAAAGGTCATCTTTAAGGGCACAGTGAGCAAACAAGTTACAAACTCCAGAGGTTGGGCACAGCCAGAGTTAATGTGGTGCTTCATACAGTATCTCATTAAGACATTAATGAGCCAGCAAGTTGCTCACTCAAGGGGAGCGCAACTGACATGGTATGCAAAGGTAAGGTGGAGGCTGTGCATTACTGAACCTCAAGCAGACCTGACAAAGACTGGGAAAATCCAGCTATATTATGAGGAAGGGACTAATAATTGAAACCTCTTTATGCTGTCCTTTATTTGTTTGCTATGTGTTAATGTAAGCAATGATTTTGCAGTGTGCTCTGCTTTTACAAGTAGGCGAAGTGGTGATTTTGTTTGTCTCCATTACTGTAAGTAGCATGCAGAAGTTCACAAGCCTCAGAGATCAGGGTAGGGGGCACATGTGTGTGTTTTACAACCTGATTGGAAGTTCCAATTCTAGCACTAGCCTAGGTGTGTAAACAGAGTGCAGGGTCTCTAGTCATAGATAACTCTATTATTTTAATCAGAACATTTTCTGTTCCCTGTCAGCAAAATCCAGCTTTGACCACAGAGAAAACTATGTATTTGGACACTGTTTGCTAACAATTGAGAATTCACAAACAAACTGAGGTGATGAAACTTCCACACATCAATTTAAATGATCTGTATATCTTTATAATAGAACAACTACTATATTTGTAGCATATCTCCTGAAATGTGTGATAAAAATATAGTAGTTTCCACAGTGAAATCCGTCAACCTCAAACTGAGATGATAGAAAGGTATGTAATAGAAGAGTATGTTCTGTAAATACTCTTTACAGTCGTCTTTCTCCACACCTTTAAGAAGGCCAACTAGTCAGATGTTGTAGAAATATGTCTTGTATCATTTGTCAACCACCTGTAGACTGCAGTCAATGTTTTTTCACCTTACACATTTCTGGTTTGGTAGTTCAACACAATGCAAAGTTTTATTTTTATGGTTAATGGGAAATGGATACATTTTGATTAATTGCATATATTTTCATATAGTTGCATATTTATTTGTGATTTTAGAAGTTTGAAGTAGAAGTAACAGTTGAAATAGATTTGAATTTCTGCATCTCAGGCACCTCCACACCTTAAGCAAACAGTTCCTATTTCAGACCACAGTGAGTTTTGCTGTGTCAGAAGTCTAAACTCACACTGTAGAACAATTATTGGTGTTTTTTTTAGGGAATAGGTCATAGAAAAGAGCTCACAAACTGAATGAACCCTGCTACATATACATATCCAAATATTGAACTATACACACACAATCCAGACTTAATATTTTGTATATACAGTACATTTTGCTCTTCTTACTGTATATGTTCAAATATGTTAGTTATGTCTTTGTCTTCCAATATTTCCCTTTTTGTAATTTGTACTATTGCAATAAATAATTTATTATAAATATAATTATTCATACTGGGGTTACAACTTCAGTTGAATAAAAAATGGAAATCAAAAAGATTCTTTGTTGCTGGTTAAAATGACTGCCTAAGACCTTAAAAATCCATACAACTTTCCTACAATTGGATGCAATTTCCTCTACTTGCAGTGAAAGTCCATTGTTATCTAAATTCATGCTGTGAAAATGACATCATAAACGGTCCAATAAACATAGATAAGTGGAACAGAAGCACAAGGATTAATTAAAGGTATGCTGATAATAATGACCCTTATCAAAACATAGAGAAACTTGAAAATCATTTTTGTCAGGGATTTCAAAGCAACTCTAGCAGTCAATGTTGTCCATTAACTTTTTGTTGTGGCCCAGTTTGCATCCCACATGCCTGGAACAGTCAATCAATAAAGCCATTTGCTGCTGATAAGAGACAGGCTTTCTAGGGAAGGCAAAAAGTCACATGGATGCGATCAATAGAAGAGATCACAGTGTTTGAATCTGTGGAAAATAAACTGCTCCGTGAACTGGAAAAAAGCACATTAAAGAGTAAACCTATGCATGTAATTTGACTGCCTTCTGATAAGAAGAAAAACATCCCTGGAGCACAGTGAAAAATACAGGGACAACAAAAGACATTTTTTTCATAATCTGAATAGACTGTATTCCATAATTACAGACAGAGGTTTATTTTAATGCTAAGTATGTATATACTGTATATTACAAAAGTACTCAAACTCTTGAGCATTAAATCTTACAGTAAATATACTTTGATGTAACAATTGATGTTTGTTATGCAACCTACCTGACTCATTCAAACCAAAAAACAAAGTAAAGTAAAATGATAATATTAAAAAAAAAAATGGAAAAGATACAATCACATTGAAATTTGTGGAAAACCTAAATTAATTTAAGTGCTCGAAATGATCTTAAGGAAGCACCCAATAAGTTGGGTGTCATCAATTATCAATGTTCACATTAATATTCACCCCCTTTGCTCAGGCAAACCTCAGTTAGTTTTGCATAATTAATTGAATGGTCTCTATGTACAACGTTGTTCACATGATTTAAGAATAAATACATCTATCTCTCTGTCAGGTTGTACAATTCAAGCAAGTATTCAAACATGAAGATCAAGAAACTTTAAAAATAACGCAGGGGTAAAGCTGTTGAAAGGCATGCACCAGGAGAAGGGTAAAAAATATTGAAATTACTCTTAATATTTCTCTATAACATGGTGAACGAAAACGGAAACGCGGTAAGAGAGCTGGGCTACAAACAAGACTAAAGACCGAACATAACAAACATCCTTTACCAACCATTTTACTCGCCAATGTCCGATCCCTCGACAACAAACTCGCTGAATTGGTCCTGCAGGACTGTTTTGAATGCACTGACTGGAATGTGTTTAAAGAGGCAGCCACACAGGGATCATACACCGACATACAGGAATATGCATTGTCAGTCACTAGCTACATCAGGAAATGTGCTGACGATGTCACACTCACAAAAGAAATAAGAACCTTTCCTAACCATAAACCATGGATGAACAGTGAAGTTTGCACCCTAATCAAAGCAAGGGATGCAGCATTCAAATCAGGCAATAACTCAGAACTAAGGTCAGCCAGGATCAATCTTAACAATGGTATTAAACATGCAAAAAACACGCTCAAACAGGAATTAGAAGAACACTTCACCACTAATGACCCAAGGCGCATGTGGCAAGGTATACAGGCCCTCACAGACTACAAGAGGAAGAACATCTGTGCACCTGCCCATGATGCCTCCCTACCTAATGAGCTCAACACCTTCTATGCTCGGTTTGAAGCCAATAACACAGAACCAGTCATCAGAACTGCACCCTCCACAGCTGACCAGCTGCTCTCACTGTCTGCAGATGAGGTGAGGAGATCTCTGCTAAAAGTGAACACACGCAAGGCTGCAGGACCCGACGGCATACCTAGTCGCGTCCTCAGAGCCTGCGCCAATCAACTGGCGGGTGTATTCACAGACATTTTCAACATGTCTCTGGCCCAAGCCATAGTCCCCACCTGCTTCAAGACAACCACCATCATCCCAATACCAAAGAAAACCACAGTGACATGTCTTAATGACTACCGACCAGTGGCACTAACACCTGTCATCATGAAGTGCTTCGAGAGGCTGGTCATGAAGCACATTAAGGACACCATCCCAAACACAGTGGACCCGTACCAGTTTGCCTACTGGTCCAACAGATCAACAGATGACGCAATCTCCATTGCCACACACACAACCCTATCCCATCTGGACAAAAAGAACACATACACAAGACTACTATTCATCGACTTCAGCTCAGATTTTAACACTATCATCCCAGAGATACTAGTCAAGAAACTCAGTGCACTGGGTCTCACCACCACCCTCTGCAACTGGATTCGGGACTTTCTGACAGGCAGACCTCAGGCTGTCAAGCTTGGAAACCACACCTCCAGCACACTAACTCTGAACACTGGGGTCCCCCAGGGGTGTGTGCTTAGTCCATTGCTCTACTCCCTCTATACCCACGACTGTAAGGCCAAACACCAACTCTATCATCAAGTTTGCCGATGACACCACAGTTGTAGGTCTGATCACAGACAATGATGAGAGGGCCTACAGGGAGGAGGTCAATCTCCTTACAACATGGTGTGATGACAACAACCTCACCCTCAACGTCAGCAAAACCAAAGAGCTGATCGTTGATTTCAGGAAACTGCAAACAGGACATGCCCCTATCCACATCAACGGGACTGAAGTGAAAAGGGTCAGTAACTTTAAATTCCTTGGTGTCCATATCACCGAGGACCTCACATGGTCTCTCAACACCACCTGTCTGATCAAGGAAGTGCAACAGCGCCTGTACTTCCTAAGACGGTTGAAGAAGGCTAAGATATGTCCCCAGATCCTCACTAACTTTTACAGATGCACTACAGAAAGCACATTGACAGGCTGCATCACAGTGTGGTATGGCAACTGCAGTGCTGCTGACCGCAAAGCCCTACAGCGGGTGGTGAAAACTGCCCAGTCCATCACTGGGGTTACCCTCCCATCTATCCAGGACATTTATGACAGACGGTGCTTGAGGAAACCTCTAAGCATAATCAAAGACCCCACACACCCCAGCTACAGACTTTATGATCTGCTACCATCTGGAAAACGGTACCGGAGCATTCGGGCCCGGACTACCAGACTCAGAGACAGTTTTTACCCCCGCACTATCAAATTGTTAAATTCCCAGCCTCTCTCACTCTCACTCTCACCTCACCTCTCACCTATGATCTGAACCTCACAGTGCCTTCTTCCTTTCTTTCTTTCTTACCAAAAACCAAAACACACATTGAAAATCTACCTCTACCATACATGTCAAAAGCTCACTCCCCATAATTTCTATCCCTTTATTTTATTCTGTTGATGCATATTTTTGCACATAACCTGTTACCTTTTTGTTGTTTTGCACATTGCTTGTTGTTGTTTTTTTGCACATTGCCTGTTGTTGTTTTTATGCACATCGTCTGTTGTTGTTTTTTGCACACTGCCTGTTGTCTCTGCCTTTCTTTTCCTTCACAATTGTATTGTTGCTGTTTTTTTTCTCTTTGTACCACTTATGTCCGAGAGCTAGCTAAATAACATTTCGTTATACCATATACCATGTATATGAGTGTAATGACAATAAACTTGAAACTTGAAATTGAATATTAAAAAAGAAACACTGTACTGTTACACCGTGGAAAACCAGGAGGACAGGTTTCACAGATGTCTGCTCTTTATTGTGCATAACTCCAAACTGACACAGAACGTCAAACACCTGCCAAGGCACCTAAGTGCCGTAAAGTGGGGTGCGCGGGGAAGAGCAGGACAGGAGTGAAAGTGGTCAGGGTGGGGTTTAGGAAGGCCGCCAAACAGTGTGGCTGTCCCACAGTGAAGCGGGTGTACAGTCTGGGGAGGTATCCTTTTTCCTTGTAAATAGTTCCCTGCTTCTGCACCCCCGGGTCTTACTCTCTCTCTCTTTTCTCTCTCTCTCGGGCGCGCGGGCTGTGTGTTGGCTCGTGCTGTTGGCGGGCGGGGGCGCGGAAGAAGCGGGCTAGCAGGTGGTGACGGAGAAGAAAAATAAAGGCTTTAACTTGCTTTAAGTCCGCAAGTCTGAGTTCTTGTGTCCGTCCTATCCAAACCCGAAAGTATTACAATATGTATCTGTATAGCAGGTTGTGTACAGCTTTTTAGTATAGATTACACTTTTCTAAAATGTATTTAAAAAATAAAAACCAAATTTGATCCCAAAATCCCAAGAAAAATAAAGCTAAATGGGGAGAAAGCTATGCTGAAAGTTTATTAAGATACTTAGAAGACAAAGATACTGTATCAATTTATGTTGCATTTGTATGATTATGATTAAAAAAACACATATAATTAAACACACATTTGCGATTTAAATCAATATAAATGTTTATATTGTAATGCATACTGTACAGCCTCCATTTCTCTATAAAAATTTAAAAGATCATGTGCGCAGCCTAAGAGGGGGGTCCACTGTCAGTAACAGCTGACAATCCTCCATACACCCATGTGAAAAATTAATAATGCCAATGTAAACGTCGTATTTACAATTTGTTGACAATAGAAATGTTAGGTTCCCTAAAGCTTTGTGAGGGTTGACCCAGGCAACAAAAGATCAGTTGCACTGGTACCGATGCGACACCGAAGATATGATTAATAACCTTTTAAATCTGAAGGGAGATCTAAAGGGATCCCCCCCCACACACACACACAATAGAAGCAGGAAGCAGAAGCAGGGACTGTTGTCAGAAGGGAAGAAGGTGACTATTCATTGCTATCAAAAATGACTTAAATTCGATCATGTTGTGATATTTAGAAATATAAAAGTCAATTGATTGTCCATAATATTGCTATTCTATTTTTTCAAAGAAATGTTTGTTAAAAGAAAAGTCACAGCGCCAGTTGGATTTGAACACACAACCTGTAGGTTAGTAATCAGGCATGTAGACCAGTGGGCTACTAGGGAAGTCACATAAAGAGAGAGGCTAAACAGCCCTACACAGCCCTGTCGCAGTACACATATGTAATCATATCGTTATTAATTTCTTTAGATACGTGATTCCATATTATAATAGCAGAAAAGCTTAAAACTACCACTTTTTTACACGCTATTTCACATGTTAGTTAAAGACTTCGATACTTAAAATGTTTAGGGAGAAATGGAATACCGGTGTGTATTTTTTCTTTAAAGTACCGATTCCTGGAATCTGACTGGCTGACACCCTTCTGAAGTGGTTCCATAATAATAATAATAATAATAATAATAATAATAATAATAATAATAATAATAATAATAATAATAATAATAATATCTGGTATACGGAAAAGAAAGCGTTGATAAAAAAGCCTGGATTATCATGTATCTGATACAAGTATCTTTTAATACAGTCTTTGCTGTGCTCTTGAGGATCCTTGTGATATTTTGAGCTCTGGTTGAATGATAAGTGTCGCAGTTTAAATAATTTTCGTAGTTAGAAATTATGAAATGCTCTGTTAAAAGCAAGGGAGTTTTTATGTTCGTTGCAGTAAAAGAAAATGCCTGACAAAGTAGGGCTTGGATAGATTCCAAGTGCTTGTACAAATGTGCTAAAGAAATTATACTTTGAGTTTACAGCTTGTCCAAAGTAATTCATTATTAATACTATTAGTAATATCTTCGGTAAAGGCTTTGATGCATAAATATTTCTGATAAAGGTAGGTTGTGTACTTTTGTCCAACTGAGCAATCTTGCTTTCATAAAATATACCAACTTTTTAATAACTGATGATTAACATGCTGTAATACACAGTTTAAATTTAAAAGCTCAAATGCTGTACATGAGAGGTTAAGCTTTATTGGCTCCTTCTCGCGGTTTTACAAGGTGATGCCGGATACTTTCCGGCATGACGTCAAAAGACGCGATATACCTCGTGGTACTGCGTGATACTGCGTTTTGATGCGACACGCCCACCGGGGTATACCGCGAAATACCCCACCCATTTTGAATGCCTACATCTGTAAAAGTCATCTTCTCATGGGAACCCCAGAAATTCTCAATGAACAACATGAATGTGCATGCATGCACACACTCACATACACATATAATTAATATTATAATAATTGTAGCGGCATGGCTTATTAAAAATACAGGAATTAAGTTTGCTGCCCCCTACCAGTCCCTCTCTCCCTCATCTCAGTGGTACTGGATACAGAGAGGCCATTCCATCTGGTTCACATTTAAGGTGTTTTTCTAGCTGATAGAGTTTCCTGATAAGGAACAGCTCCCAAGGCTGAGATTCACCAGCCACCCTAATAAATGGTCATCTCTGGCGCCTTACTGACTGGGAGATTCCATGGGAGAGTCTCATCCTAAGGTTTACAACCCTAAGGTTAGAGTGCATTGTTACTCATTCTTCACCTCAATCAGCCAATCGGGAACTGGAAGGGCAGGGTAACGCCGCGTGGGTCTCGAATGCCCGTGGAACATTCAACCAATGAACGACCGTAGTTCTTCCAGATAAAACAGGCAGCAGAGGGTCCAAAAAGGGGCTCCTCCAGGACATTCTCAGACTCATCTCGGACAATCACGTGATGTCCAGTGTGTCCGAGTGCCAGGACTTTACTTAATTCTAAGAGTTGAGACTGGAGGTCGCCTGCATGTAACCAAAGGTTCTGCCCGAGGTTAGCCCAGAACCAAGCCCAGCCCTGATTCAATTCACAACAGAGTATAACAGATTTTAAATCGTCAGGCATTTCCTTGACAGGAAAGGTCTCACGGTGGATGTTGCAATGTGTCCATTCATTTCTGGAGCAACCTCTCTAATTCATGCAACTACACCGCTGTGCCAGCTTGTCATTGCTCTTGCACTGTCTGTACAAACTCCTACGCATTTTATCCAGTTGATGCCATTCTCTTCGATAAATTCTTTCAGAAGCTGAAGTATGTGCTCTCCTGTAGTTCCTGCTGGTAGTCCTCATGGGACATACCCTCAAATTCGTATCTAACGTAAACGAGCAAATTGGCCAAATCGACGACATCTACAGACTCATCTAATTGCAGTGAAAAACATTTGCTCATCTTAACGTGCTCTATCAGCGTACTTTTGAAATCATCCGCCGTATCAATAATTCTATGAGAGACTGTGTCTTTCAGAGGGGGCAGCAGGTCGACCTGTTTAGCAGCCTTTTCTCCACATATAATACGTTTCAGCTCTTTTGCCAATGGTAAATAAGGTTCTTCAAAAATTGTGTGGTGCTTACCTGCTTTAGAAATCCGCAAGCTTGCATTTTTCCTTGTTTCTGTTTCAGGAGTCTGTCTCAGAAGTTAAAAGAAGTTTTTACTTCATACACATGGAAGCGAAACACAGAGACGCTCTGCATATTTTTCTCAAATTAACCTAGAACAGTTCTTAAATACTTTTTTGTTATCAATCACGCTTTCCTGTGCTCACAAGATTGCCAGAATTCGTAGCACGCATTTCTATGCATTCCTGTGCTTCGTCATTGGCATTGTTCCAAAATCACGCGCATTCTCCTACCTCCCTATTTGCTGGAGATACATTTTTTAAATATAATTGGTCACTTATATTTGTAACACGCATTCCTATACAATGGTATAGAATTACATAGTAGCTCTTGCGTCCTCTCAAGTAGCAGCGCATGCTGTATCGTAGTAAGTAGGCTGCGTATTCTAAACATATGAAAATAGAAAATATGAATACCCGTCCCGATTTTTCAGTGCACACAACAAAGTTCCAGGGTCATATGGCGTACCACCTGCCGGCGTTCCACGTACCACTCGTGGTACATGTACCATAGTTTGAGAACCACTGCTTTAGACCATCAAGTGCAGATGTTGATTATAATTCAGCATTGTATAATTAAATTAATACTGTAAGTAGTTTTTATGAGAGACTTTAACTTTCCCAACAGAGACTTGCCAAGAGCTCTAGGAATTTTAGCAGAATCAGAAGTTGTAGACATGGTTAATAGATTTTTTCTTACTAAGTTTGTTCAAGCACCTCCAAGAGAAAATGCTGTGTAAATCTTTTAATACATTTAAGACATAGGTGACAAACAGAGGTAAAAGACCTATTTGGGTGACTGTGATCATGATATGATGTGTCTTGAAGTATATTTTGAAGCTGTCCAAAGCAAATGTTTATAATTTCCAGTAAGCAGACTTGAAGGAATAGGACACAGATTAAGAGAAATAAAATCAGATAGAATAGATATAAAGTTGGTAGAAAATGAATGGCAACAGTTTAAACAAATTCAACTTCAAAAGCAAAGAACCAAGTTATTTCAAAAAATGGTTGACTAAAACAATGAGCTAAAACAATGGTATCTCAAATCGTTCAACAAATACATTAGAATAAATGCAAAGGAAAATATAATGCTTAATATAATGATTAGAAAATAATTGCATCTAGTTAACATAAAAGAGTACAATGAATTGCAAGCACAGCTAAAAAAGTATATAAGAAAGGCCAATAAAGAAATTGAAAGGAATATTGCAACGGAGGAAAAAATAATCAGTAAAAGTTGTTTCAGTACTACAACAGCAAAAGAACCATCAGGGCTGAAGTAAAATATCTGAGGTGGAAATGGGAAATTTCCAGACCATGAAAGGTTAGTGGCTGATGTACTATATGAGCATACAGTATCACTTAGGTGTTTACTAAGAAACAAGTCAACAACATGCCCCAGGCAGCAGAAGCTTTAAGTTCTGTATTAAATAGTATAAGTATAGAGGTGGCAAGTGATTCGGGTACAACAAGAACTCAACACTAACAAAGCCTAATGGTATCTTACAAATTGTACTAAAAGAAACAAAAAGGTTTGATGCTACTCTTCCAATAACACTTGTCTTTATTATCTGATGCCGCCCTGGATGAAAGAGTAATAAATCAGAGGCAAATATGAATAAATTATTTATTAACAGTCACACAACTAAATAAGATAAAACATTATACAACATACAATATAAAACAAAAATACACTATTTACAAAATGTGGTATATCAGAAACTGTAAGGAATTTCCTTAGTCCTTATGCTCTAAAACTGTGCAAGGGAGAAAAAAAAGAGCAACACTTAATTAGCAACATACCTACAGTAGGTGAAAAGGGTTGAAATGTGTTGAACTTGACTTTTCTGACATTCAGTATTGAGTGGACATCTAAAGAAAATGTGGCAATAGCCTTTAAAGCCTGAGTGTTGAATAAGGATAAGAAAAGTAATTGCTATAACTATAACTTGTGTCAAATTATAGTGAAGGGACTTTTACAGTTGGTGTATGATTTTTCTTTTAAATCTTACCACTATTCTCATCTTAATGTGACATTTACTGATTCTCTAACCTCCTAATTTGACATAATAGATTGCTTTCATGTGGCAGCGTCAAACCACTGGAAGAGGTATTATTTGTCAGAAGACCTTTTATTTTCCTCTATAAGACACATTTCTATTGATTTGTCTGTGTAATTTTGTTTGGAAAGATTGAGCCTTAGCTCTAAATCTGACTGTTGTAAATCCACCAAAGCTCATTCTATGGGATCACAAAAATATATGTGCATCATTTTCTTTATTTGAGTTTTTTCATCATCAACGTCTATTATTTTTGTCCAGACGTGAGGAACTCTTTACAATTAGTATTTTAAATTCCAAACATGTCATGGAGTTTTATTTAAAAATCTTAATCTTGAAACAGAATAGCATTTTTGTTATACAAAAATATAAATGTGGTGCATTAGGTTAATTCTATTGGATCATGATATATTTATATATATATATCATACATGACATACATAAGAATTTGTTTTAAAATACACAAAACAAAGAAACAAATGAAAATGAAAAAGAAAACACTTATTTTTATTTACTATTTAGCTGGGCCAATTATGTTGGTATTTGTACAGTTGTGTACATCTCTAAAATATCAATTTGTCATAATACACCTACTGTACCAAAATACACCTAATTAAAATGTGTCAATGTATAAAATCCTGCAGTCATTTAGAAAATTCCCAGTTTCTTTCTCTTTTGTGGGGCCTGTCTGCCCTTACAGAGACAGCTACTGTCAAGATGCTGTCAGGAATGATTTTGATATGGCTGATTTATGCAGATATGGTTCCAATATAATTTTATTTGTAATGCATCCAAAATACATTATGCTTCAAAATTCCCTGCAAATAAAAATAATAAATGTTATATTTCAGAAGAGTGCTCCTCAATTATTTCTTCTTAAATACTGTTACTTATAGTACATATATCCACCTCATAATTGTATTTTTTGTATACTCAAATGTCTTGTGTAATTAACTGACTAGTTCTCAGACATGAGTCTTAAGTGTACTTTATGTGGAATCAATCGACAGAACAACAAAGAGTCTTCACAAGGATTTACAACACAGAGAATTCATTTATTGATATTGCCCTAGCCTCGCACTGACAGTCGATTCTCTCAAATGGATTGTCCAGGTCGGTGCTGAGCTGAACTGGGAACAAAGTCTGTGCACAGGGGGGGTGACTTCACAGTCGGCGGAAGTCACATTAAAAGGTCCAAACTTGATTTGCTCCCAGCGTAGCAGCTACTAATGAATAATGCTCTATTTAAGCGTGTCAAGTCCAACCGTATTGCTCTGGTGCTCAAGCAGACACACAGTGGTAGCTAGCTGGTCTCAAGGTCCTGCTACAGGCTAGACCTCGGGCAGAATTCTGTCTTGATGTGCAGGCTCACCCCCTCAGTTGGTACTTTGGGAAAAAGTTTAAGTCCCGAAGCTCAGACAACAAGTGTGGCAAGCACATGGTTCTGTTGTCAGTCAACCAAGTTGGTTCAGCGGAGAGAGGAGGGCGGCCAAGTTAGAGGCAATACGCTGGTTTTATGTGGGGAAAAATACACTTGGTGATTGGTGAAGAAGCTACCAGGTGAGGTGGGTTTCCATACCCTGCAGTTGCCTGATTGGTTGGTCATCTTGTTGGATGATTGACCATGCCCTGTGACTTTTAGGATTATTTCCATATGTGACTATGTCCCTCAACAAGACATCCAGGCATCAGCAGTGGAAATACATCTTAAGGGAATATTGCTAATGAATGTTGACTGTCCCAGGAAACATCCTTATCCAAAATATAAGCTCATCTCCCTCACTTGCTCACACACAAAGACCATTAGGTCATCTTGTGGCTGACCACAGAGAGGATTCTCTTTCGAAACATTCCTATGACAGGCAACAGGCTGTTTGGTTCAGACACACAAAGATTTTTAGAAATACTTAATATCACTTAATTCTAGGCCTCGTCCCTATAAGAGATAGGATGAACTGTCCATTTACGTGAAGGTGGAGGGGGAAGAAGCTGCTGAAAGAAAGAAACTTGATTAGTTTATCTGAAAGCAATTGCGGAAAAAAGGTCTAAATGATGGCATTATTGTGGAATAAAGATGAATTATCAAAAACGAGGTTTCGAAGAGCTTGGTAAAAGGGTAGTCATAGAAGTAAATCTAGTAAGTGTGTCTTTGGAATCACACCACTATTTAGAGCATTTGAAGATTGATGCAGTGTAGCTGACAGAACAAGGGAATGTAAAGGAACAGGTAATTAATTCTATGCTGAAAGATAGAGAAAAGCAACACTACATTTTGTAGAAGGCTGTGGAGCCTTCTTCAGGTGTGAGGTAGAGAGGGAAAGTAGCAAATAAATAAAGCATAGAAGAACAAAACACAGAGAAAGTAAGAAGAGGCAGGGATCAGGGGGGAAATTGGCATAAAGCAGTGAGAATGAGTAGCCAAACTAAGGGAGAACAGGAGGAGAGGTGTGGAAAGCTGAAATCTGCAAATGAATCTTCTCTAAATTTTCACCTGATTATTGTATCATGTTATGATAAGTTATCATATTGTAACTCTTTGGGGTTCACGTGGGCACCCTCGCCGCTGCTGCATCAAGTCAGCCCCCCACCGTCGGGGACTCAAACCCAGGCCTCCAGCATCACTCAACAGTGACCGAGTCTCTTGAGCCAAAGGGAAATCTCCCCTCAGCCTGGCGGCTGCGGCCCCTGCTATCCACAGGGAAGGGTGGTGACATCACCGCTCTGGTAAGCCAGCTCTCACAAGCAATGGAGGCCATATGCGTTACAATATTAACCACCATAATCAAACATGTAGCACCTTTTCTTTGATCTAAGCTAAAACATTACATTTTTAACTAAGGATTTTCAACACAAAATATTAATTTTGTGATTATCAGACAAATACTACCAAAGGTCAATTTCAGATATTTTCTCAGTTAATAATGAAAATATTATCCTTTTGTTTTGTGTTCCTCACAGCTTATAAAACCGTTTAAGTATCACATACATTTTCACTTTTTCCACATTGAGTTTACAATTAATCAGAATATTCTGATTCTTTTTATGTCATAACATAATTTTCCTACAACAAATGCATTTGATCCTTTCTGACCAGAGTCTATTGCCCATGATATTTCAGTCTCTTCAATACACAATTCCCTGCAGGTATTAAAGTCTGCTATGTGTTGCTAGTAATATATAATTGAAAACTGCACATAATAGCAATAGAGCTAAACAGCACTGGAAGACATTAATATCATCTTTATATGGAACTGCCTAACAATCACAGAATATTTCAAAGGGAATAAAATAGGGATGGTACTTAGGATACCCTACAGCAATTCATATGTTCATACGAGATTTCAAGTCTATTTCAGGAAGAGACTGGCAAAGGCAAGGAACAGTAACTATCAGATGATAGTGCAATACTGTTAACACCAAGGTCAATTGCCTTATGCCTGCTTTTGTCTCATCATAACAGGGCTGACTATCTAACTGTGCACACAGACACATACTCATAGGTGCAATCCATCTATCCATCCATTTTCAATAACCACTTTTTCCAAGGGTCATGGTGAAGTTCAATCCAATGCTGAAATTGTTATTTAAAGTTTATGTAGTAACTTGTGATGGGGGTATCCAAATGTTTAATTTAATCTCACAGTACTTCTTGTCTTTTAGGTAAGACAATAGTTATTGCTTGAAGTTTTTGATCTCACTCAGTTTAAACTGTCCCGAGCTATTTTGTCACTCTAGTACTGACAATGACCAGAATCCAGATGGCCAGACAATTAAACTAATATTTCATATTGACCAAACTGTTTCTGGTAGATTATTCAATTAGCCTGCATAATGGCCTGGGGCATACATAAAACATTTTCCCTCATACAGGGCTCCTCCTTTGACAAACCAGACTACAGAACATATTCGGGTAACTGGAGCAACTTCAGGTTTTAAATAAAGAACAGCAGGTTCATAGTTGTGGAAATATGTAATTCCCTTTTTCCTGTATACACCAGGCTAAAATAAATCTCTTAATGGTTTAGTGATGTAGTATTTGAAATAGGGAAAACGTTCCTATTAATTTAGCACCCATTTTAGGTGGTGATTTATAACTGTGTAGGGGTTTTTATTTAAAAGGAATAGGTTCTCTCTTTTGCCTCAATAGAATTTGTACCTGAGTTACAGTGTTGATTTCTGTTTTCTGTTTCTGTAGAAGGCAGGGCCCTGATACTCTCAGTCCATATACTGTACAGTAAATATGTACACATGATAGGAGATGACAGTGTGAGTTTCAGAATAATTGTAAAAATATATTTGTCTTTTTAAGCTTTCTGTCAAGATTATTAATTTATTATTTCACTATACAGGAGAACAACAACATGTCTGCAAGTACTGCAGTTTAGTATTCCTTGATTTCTTATTTTTGCATTTTAGTCTTATTTATTTAAATATTCAGCCTAGACTGTACAAAATACTGTACAGTATATAGTTTAAGAAACACTTTACAAACATGTTCAATATTATTTTGTTCTATTTTTCCTCCCTTAGAAGCTAGAAAAGGTTGGGAACATTTTTTCAATAGTGTTAAATACAAAATTAATATTGTCTCACTATGTTTGCTACTTTTATTAAATTATAAAATGGGTCAAATTGTAATTCCTGGGACCTATTTGAAGTGTTCTTCTGTTTACTGTATAAATGAGTGTCATTCTAGTTTGGTTAATCTTGAGCATATCCTGCTGTTTTTCATTTAATCACAACAGAAATATATTGGGGATTTTAACTTGTAAGGTATCTCCTGACTATTAGATTTGAATGCTTACATTACCATTTTCTCTTAAGTGAACGAGTTAAATGGTTGCTCACTCTTTTGTTTAATTGAATTCTTATGTGTTTAATTGTATCGCCTTCTACAGTATGTAACACAATTAAAATAATGTGCGCTGATCTCATTCACACAACATCAGGTCACTGAACATCTGCATTTCTAATTATGTTCTTTTTTTTCCAACTAAAGACTTACAGACTTGCTAAAATATAATCTAAATTATTTTAATTAAGAAATACATTAATAGAATATTAAACATTTGCAGGATGTTGCAGCAAACCATTACTGTCAACAGGGATACAAGAATGATAAAGTACTGTATAAAATATGATGTTAGGCACAGTATATACATGATATTTCTTGTAAGTTTAATTAAACTTAAAAAAGCCATGTCATTTCTACTTGTCACAGAAATGGCAAGAACGAAATGCGTTTTACCTGGAAGTGCTTACTGATTCATTGTTGTACTTCATGTATACAAAAAACAGAACACGTGCTCCTTTTTTTTCCAAAAAGAGGAGTGTGACGATATTTTACTGCAGTTGAAGTCATTGATACTTTGCATGTGAAAATGTTATTGCATAGACAGTACAATGCAATATACAGTACAGCATTAATACAGTAGGCAACATAGTTCACAAATTAACTATTGTGTTAAAATGGAATACTATTTTCATATTCTCGTATAAACATGTTTTGTTTTCTCTGTGGCACTAATAAGCTTCCGAAGGTTACATATAATTTTTATTTGCATAATATCGGTCATGCACTGAAATCATTGAAATAGTTCCTTAGGAAAAGGGTAGAATTAATTTTAAATTTGGTTTCCTTCATGGAAAATGTTTTGAGGCCTTTGCTACATTAACTTGGATAAACACGATTTTCAAATGCTTCTTGCCATCATTTGGTAACTTAAAACATACTCAACAACATCATTTGTGCCAAAATTTAGTTGTGTTGAATGCCAAATATTTAAGCCAATTCTAGTTAATATAAAATATTTTCATTTATTGTGAAGCATTTCTAACTGAATTTGGATACTCATAGATGAAAACATTCATCTATGAGTTGAGGAATATAGTCTTGTTGCTGCCATCTCAGGTCTGCTCCATGTCACTATCCAGTTTTCAGAGGGGTTCCCAGGTGGTAGCACACAACTGATCCAGCTTCACTGAACTATTACCACACATTAGTTTGCAAAAGATACTTGGCTTTCCAGCGTGCAGCAGCTCCATTGACCTTCAAGCACCTACAGGCACCAGCAAGCTTCCACTGATGCATCTCTTATATCTTACAGTTGATGCTAATTGTCAATGGCTGTGTCATTTACACGTAAAATACCAAGTTGCATTCTCTTGAGTGGTACAAATTCAATGCAGCTGTAACGTTGAGTCATATAAAATTAGAAATTCTAAATTTGGTGGGCATAAAAGTAAATAATGTTTTTTTTTTTCTGAGGGGAAAGGTTATTTTTATTTTTTGTATATTACTGAATTTTTGGAATACAAATATAAAGAGTAGTGAAACACTTGAAGATAACTACAATTGCACCATCCTGCATTTTTTAATCACTACTTTGTTGTAGGAAATGTACAGTACCTTGCAAAATAATACACCCCCCTCAGTGTTGTCTCATGTTGTTGAATTAAAAATGATCTATGCATATTTTAAGTGAATATTTTAATCAAAATGTGATAGCTCCGATTTAATGCTAAAAAAACTGAACATTTTTGTTTATTTTGAATGTGAACAGCTTATGAATCTCAACAAAATCTATAAAGAATATAATGTGAATTACAAAAGTATACACCCCATTTGTTAAGGCAAAACAATGTTAGTTCACATATACAATACTTTCCAAGTCACATAATTGGCTGAACGACCTCTGTCTATCTCCAATAATAGTAGTTCGCATGTTTTCAGAATAATAAATAAAAACATTTGAGTTGAATCCAAAAATGAAACCTGGTGACTTGTAACTATCAAGGTATTGTGACAGGAATGATTAGGAGAAGGATGTAAAAATGGTGTATAGATAATATGTATTTCTAAATAGAGATGTTTCTTTTGATGTTCATATTATTATAATTAATAAATAATTTATGCAGTGCCTTGAAAATAAATTATCATAAAATGCTTTACAAAACAATTCTTTCTGACAAATTAAGTTTTTAGGCTGTATCATCCAATGAGTCTGTGATTTCTTTGGGGATGGTGTTCCAGCGTTTTTGTGGCACAGCAACAAAAGGTCTTGATACTCATTGAATATATTCCAAAATATGTCATTATTAATACTGTACTACTATTATTTATGTGTCATGTGTGTCTTAGTCTTCAGCACACTCATAACTCCATACATTAAAGGATAGACTTTCATACAAAAAAGGAGCATCCTGGAAAATTATATCTGCCAATTCAACTTTCAATTCAAATTAATTTTGCTTGCATTCATTAACTGTTGAAATCTAATCTGCAATATCTAGCAGCTTTGTTGTTTTTTTTTTTCTTAATTAAATAGCACTTCCAGAATATTCCTTAATAACACTTTTATAGATTTACAGGCTGGTGAAGTGAAGGGGACCAATCAAGCAATAAACCATCTTTCCAGGTTTATTTTCAAGACATAAATCTCCAGGAATAGGAAAAGATTTCAAAGTGCAAATCTTCGGAGCTCCTACCTCACCTTTGTTTTCTGAACCGTCTCCTGACTTTTCTCGATACGAACCATGGACCTTGCCTTTGACCTCGTCTCTCCCCTAGCCCTCTCCTGGATTGGAAACCTGCTTGTTACTCTCCACTATACGAAGCATGGAACTTCCCTTTGACTACGTCTCTTGCCTAGCCCTCATTTACTTTGGAAGCTACCTTCCTGCCTCTTGACCACCTAAGGTACTGCACAGGGTTCATCCTCCCGTTTGCACAGCGGGTCATTCGTGACAGAATACCGGGCGCGGATCATGGACCCCGCGGACCTACACCCTATATCCTCCCTACTTTACCAGCACTCTCAAACTTTGTCCCAGTTCCATCACTCCCTCCAACTCCTCACGGATCAGGTCTCTTGGCTCCCCATCCCCGCAGCAGCAGCTGTCTCACCGTTTGCTGCAGCCCTGCTGCTGATCTTTCTGGACAAGTTTGACGGTAATCCTGCTAAATGCCGGAGTTTCATGCATCTGGAACACTTTCCTTCAAATCATGAAGCTATTGCCTTTGTGATTTCGCTTATCATGGCCAGGGTTCTGGATTGGGTCATGGCTTTATTGTCTAGAGGAGCCCCTGAACTTTTGGATTTTTACCTTTTTATCGAGAAACTCTGGACGACTTTTGACCTTTCTAGCTCGGACCTCTGTAATCTCTGCCTGCCCTCACTCCAACAGGGGCTACGACCCCTTCAGGACTATGTTATTGAATTTCAAGCTCTGGCCACAGCCTCTGCGTATATGCCAGTTTCGTAAGGGTCTCTCCAAAGATCTGAAGGACCACTTAGTCCTTATTCCCCTTAGCCCCCAATCTCTGGATCTTGCTATCTCCCAGGTGATGGAATTAGACACTTGTCTTCAGGCTAGGAAGATGGAACGACTTCAGGAGGACGCAGGCTTCTCTCCCCTGACACCACAGCAACCCGCAATGTCATATACCCGACTTACCCTGGAGGAAAAACACAGACACTGTAGGGAACGACTGTGCCTCAACTGCGGTTCTCCAGGTCATCTCCTGTCCACCTGTCCCACTAAGCCTCTCAGTACCTGACCGGCGTGCTCAATCTCCACAACTGTCAGCAATATCTGTCATTCTCCTGTTCTTTGTGTCCTTTCCTCTCCCTATTTTTGTCCTGGAATACTTTTAAGATCTCCCTTTCGACTTCTATTGATTCAGGTGCCACTGAAAACCTCCTAGACGCCTCATTGCATGGAAATAGAAAATTCCCACAGTTCCCCTCCCTCCTCCTGTCTCTGTGCACACCCTGGACGGTTCCCCCCTGTTGCCTGGATTGATTGATTGGCAAACCATAACCATCACCATCAGCGCCACCCATGTGGAACAAATCCAATTCCTCATCCTCAATTCTCCATCAAACCCGCTCCTTCAAGGCTACCCCTGGCTTGTTAAACATGACCCCAATTTTTCTTGGTCACGAAACGAGATCCTCGCCTGGAATCCCCGCTGCCTGTCGTCATGCTGCCGTCGTCCTATCAGGATTTCTTCAGCCCAACCTCCTCATGACAACTCGTCTCTCATTCCATCTCAATACGCTGACCCGCACTCAGTCTTCAGAAAACAAAAGGCTCTGTCACTCCCACCGCACCGCCCCTATGACTGCGCAATTGATCTTCTTCCAGGAACTCTAACCCCCAGAGGGTATATCTATCCTCTTTTGAGGGTGGAGTCTGGAACCTTGGAGGAATACATCTGGGAATTCCTGCAGTCTGGTTTAATTCATCCCTCCATGTCACCGGAGTGCACTGGTTTCTTTTTTAAGAAGAAGGACTGCTCCTTACACCATTGTATTGATTACAGAGACCTTAATAAAATCATTGTTAAGAACCACTACCTGCCTCTTATACCAGCAGCCTTAGAATCTCTACATGGAGCCTCTCTCTTTACCAAATTGGATCTCAAGGGGGTTTACAATCTGATTCAGATTAAAATGGAAGACTGCTTTTATGACCACCCACGGGCACTATGGGTACCTTGTGATGCTCTTTGGGCTTGTCAATGCCCCATCTGTCTTCCAGGCATTTATGAATGACATCTTCAGGGATCTTATCCACAAATCTGTTTTGGATCCACCTGGATGACATCATAATTTTTTCCTCTAATATTCAGGGTCATATAACACATGTCAACTAGGTTCTCTCTCATATAGTTGAAAATAATCTTTATGCTAAGCTGGAAAAATGCTCCTTTCATGTGTCCAAGATCAATTTCCTTGGCTACGTCATCTCTTTCAGGGGTGTTGAGATAGACCCATCTAAGGCTTCTGCTATTCAGGACTGGCCCACTCCCTGCAATCTAAAGCAGATTCAGCGCTTTCTCAGCTTTGCCAATTTCTACAGGCGTTTTATCAGGAACTTCAGTTCCATCGCAGCCCACACTGTCTTTACTCGCAAGGGTTCCAACATTGGCAGATGGACCCCAGAGGCCAACCAGGCTTTTCTTAGACTCAAACACCTCTTTACCACAGCCCCCTTGTTGCATCACCTGGATCCCTCTCTCCTGTTTATAGTTGAAGCTCACACATCTGTATATGGAGTAGGAGCCGTTCTCTCTCAATGCCATGGTGAAAAGAATCTTCCTCATCCCTGTGCTTTCTTTTCTAGGAAACTATCCCCTGCCGAGGTCAACTACGATGTGGGTAATTGAGAGCCCCTAGCCATTAAATTGGTCTTAGAGGAGCGGAGACATTGGCTTGTGGGAGCTTTGTGATAATTACCGACCATAAGAATCTAGCCTATATCCAGTCTGCTAAGTGCCTCAATCCTTGACAGGCTAGATGGGCCCTGTTCTTTTCCAGGTTCGATTTCGTCATCACATACAAACCTAGCCCGAAGAACCTGAAGGCAGACACCCTCTCCCACCTGCACAACCCTCCAGACCTTGACAAGATTCCCGAACCCATCATCCCTCCCAACAAGATTGTCGCTGTGGTCCAGTGCTCCATCGATCACCAGGTCAGATGTGTCCACGCCAACACTACCATTCCCTCACAATGTCCATCGGATAGGCTCTTTGTCCCCAAATCATCGCGTTCCTCCGTCCTACAATGGGGGCACGATTCACACTCAGCAGGCCACCCTGGTACCAGACGAACCCTGGACCATATCATCTGAGATTTCTGGTGGCCCTCTATGAAGAAAGACATCCCTGATTATTTCCGGGCATGCCCTGTGTGCACGAGGTCCAAGACCCCATGATGTAAGAGGACCGGTCTTCTTCACCCTCTCCCCATTCCGGATCATCCCATTTGTCAGTGGATTTCATTACTGATCTTCCCAAGAGTTGTGGTAACACCACTATCGTAGTCGTGACAGATAGGTTCTCTAAGGCAGCACATTTCATCCCCTTACCTATTTTACCCTCAGCCAATGTAATGGCGGCGCTCTTTGTCCAGCACATCTTCCGCCTCCATGGTATACCTAACGACATTGTTTCCGACAGGGGTCCGCAATTTAAAAGGACTAACCAAAGCCTCGTCACCTACTTGAGGTCCTACACCTCATCTGTTCAGGATGACTGGTCAGCACTGCTCCCCTGGGCGGAATACGCCCACAACTCGCTGCTCAATTCAGCCACAGGAATGTCTCCTTTTTTCTGCTCCCTGGGATATCAACCCTCCCTTATTCCTGAAACCACTCTGGCCACTGACATTCCTTCCGTCCGCCTCTACTTTTTGAAGCTACGACGCATCTGGAAATCTGCCAAGGTTTCTCTCCAAAGGACCTCCCTACGTCACGCAGGTGCCGCTAACCATCACCGGCATCCGGCTCCCTGGCTTAGGAGGAGTCAGTTCATAGGGCTCTCCACTAGGAATCTACACCTGTGTCAACCCTCGAAGAAACTCGGTCCTCGGTTCATCGGTTCCTTCCGCATCCTCTCTCAAATCACTCCTGTCTCCTACCGCCTGGCTCTCCCCTCCTCTCTCAAGGTTCACCCCACTCTTCATGTCTCCTTCTTGCGGCCTTTCTGTCGTTCTCCTCTTTCTGGACCCCGACCTCCCCCCCTTGTTTGATCGATGGTCTTCCGGCCTACACAGTCCACAGAATTCTAGACTCCCGTTGGAACAGGGGTTACGGACCAGAGTAGAGATCTTGGGTTCGCGAGAAGGACATTCTGGATTGGACACTTATCCTCAATTTCCATCGTACCACTGAGGATAGATCTACGAGGGCATCCGGAGCCGCCCGTGTTACACCCTCATCCCAACACATTAGCCGCATAGCACTCGCGCTAATTGTACTCCAGCCCCGAGCAAACAACACTGGCAAACAACACTGCTCCTGTCAATCAGCGCACCTTCTTCCTCGCACAATACTTAAACCCTTCAATACCAACTCTTCGCCTGGTATTGGTCTGAACCGTCTCCTGACTTTTCTCGATGCGAACAACGGACCTTGCCTTTGACCACATCTCTCGCCTAGCCCTCTCCTGGATTGGAAGCCTGCTTGTTGCTCTTCACTATACGAACCACAGAACTTGTGTTTGACCATGTCTCTTGCCTAGCCCTCGTTTACTTTGGAAGCTACCTTCCTGTCACTTGACCACCTAAGGTACCGCACAGGGTTCATCCTCCCGTTTGACAGCAGGTCATTTGTGACAGCAACTTTTGGACATAAAAATGATCCAGTCAAATGCACAGCATATTTACACCACACAGACATGCCAACACACAGACTCTAGGGTCATAATAAATGACAGAACAAAATGGTACTGTAAACCAGTAGAAAAAGCATTAAACAGGAGCTAAGGATTGAAACACCTATCGAGTTCACCTTTCCATGCTTCTTTTTTCATAATTTATTTAATATTATCAAATCCAAAGCAGAGCAGCATGGTGGCACTGTGGATGTCATTGCTGCTTCTCCGTGCTGGAGCTCTGGGTTCAATTCCTGGGGTGCTACAGTATCTGCACAAATTTTGTATGTTCTTACAGTACATGTATGTGTGGGATTCCTCAGGGTACTCTGGGTTCCTCCCACAGTCTAGAGAAATACAGTGTAATGTAGTGTGCTCTCTGAAGGCACCAGTTCTGTAGGGTTTGGGTTTTTACTGGGACAATTATTAATTGTAGCAGTAAATCACAAAATTGATTCTTTTGATGGCTTTAGAATCCAACCATGCGATATAACTCAAACAACTCACACACACAGGTACTAATACACGAGGATACATTTATTAATACATATAATATGCAATATAAAACTAACAGATCTTATTGAGAGGGTTATCAGAATACAAAAGGTATATAATCCGTCAGTTACAAAGAGCTACATATATCAAGAGGACATACGTTCAGTATATCATTCATTTAGACCGTTTCATAAATGCACTTGGTTATAACTTCTACATTAGATACTCAAAACAAGTACATAACTCTTAGGAATTAAATTGATATCAACTGGTTGGGATAACAATTGAATTCTCGAGCTGTAATGCATTGAAGTTGAATACTCATCCAATCTCTGGGGATTCAGATCTCCTGCGGGCACAAAGAAACAGTTGCAGGCTGTTGCTGTCCAATCCTCGCTCTCTGGCTGTGTGCCAGGCTGTGCTGTGCGGTTTGCGACGGTGCTCTGCTGAAGCTCACTGACCGGCTAGTTAGTGTTGGCTTTAACTAACAAAGTTTGCGCACAGGAGAAAAGATGACTGTGGGTCCCAGCAAGTCAGGAAGAGGACCGGTTCGTTCCTGATGAAGAGCTAGTTCTGAATAGTGATTCAGCTGTCCACATTTCCGACCTGTTCACGAGGCCTGCTGCTGGTGCTAACCTCGGGTGGATCCTCTGGTTACTCTCTGGCAACCTCCGCTCTCGACTCTTAGAACAAAGGAAAGTTCTGGCACTCAGACACACTGGCCGTTCCGTGGTTGTCCGGGCTGAGTCTCAGGATGGTCAGGAGGCGCGCTGCGAGAATGTCCTGCCCTTGGGAGCCTTCTGCTCCTGGGCCGTCCTGCCCTGGAATTCTCATTTGAATTCCCTTTAGAAAAGTCTCAGAAGTCCACTGAATCTTGAATCTCTTGAATCTCTCAGGCTCTCTGTGTTGCCTGTTTTTACCTGGAGGAACTTCAGCTCATTGATTGGCTGAAAGTTCCATGGGCATCAGAGTCCCACGTGGGTTACTCGGCCCTACCAGTCCCTGATTGGTTGATCAAGGTGAGAAATGAGTCACTTACTCCTGACACTTAGGAATGCAGTCCAGATGTCCATCTGGCACTCCCTAGACAGATAGGCGCCAATGGATGACCATTGATCATGATAGCCAGGCTTAGCTAAGTGCATCCCCGTCTGGGAGCTTGTTCCTTATCAAAAGAAAACATCTTAAATCAGCCTGCATGAATACTTTCTCTGTGGCTGCACCACAGAGATGGAGGGTGAGATGGGGCCTCCTTTAGGACAGCTCAGAACACTTAATTCTTTCTTATTAATAAGCCTCACCGCTACAACAGGTTGTATCTCACCTTGTACCCGTTGCTTGCCAGTGTGGGCTCTGGCCTCCCCCTTGACTCTGTACCCGATGAAGTGGTTTAGAAGAAGGATAAATGGAATCCAAAGAACAGTATGTCATATAATAACCTATTGCTTCTGAGTGTTCAGGGAATTTGCAACAAATTAGTCGCTAAAGAGATCCTGTAATGTTAGCTTAAACGTTGTTGATTTCTATGCCCAAAGGAAAGAGAACCCTCCTACTGTGCTACTGAGAGCAGGTCTCTTTAGCAGGCTCCTATCCAAGTACTTGCGACCTTGAATTGAGATCTGAAAAGATGAGGTGCCAGGGTGTTACAGACAGAGCTAAAGAAATATTATCTAGACTATGCCATCAATCATATTAGCTCTAGATCATTAAGGTATTCACTATTGGATCAGCCTTATATTACAGGTCCTTAAATAGCCTTATTTAGGAAGCAATTTTATAGTCAGGGTGACATTCTGAAGCCTTCAAAACACTATATAGAATCTAAAAAATATCAAGATGATTTCTTTCTGCATAGACAATTCAAAATGAAAAAAACAGCTGACATAAAGAAGGCACTGTGTCCATAAGAATGTCTATTTTTGTTATACTAAAGGCATAGTATAAAGTATGTTCTGTATGTCATTTACAATTAAGTGATAGTTTAAAATAGGATTGGAATAGTTATTCATTGTGTTAAAAGGAAGGAATTGCATTTCAATATTAGGTTATCAGATACATTTAATTTAATTTATTTGAAAAGGAAACAGTATTTCCACAATCCCCTGTAGAAAATGCATCTGGAATTATTAGAGAGACTTATCAGTTTGTAATGAGGTGTTAGAAAGTGACACTGGTGACATGTCTATGTTATGGATGAATTCTTTCAAGCTCATAGGGAATATCTGTCTAAACATGTTTCTTCAAAGATCAAATTAGCCTTTTGATCTGCCAATCAATCTAATCTTCAAAAAACACATTGTCTACAACAGCTATCAACAATATTTGTGTGGGTCTATTAAGTTTGAGATAAATGTTTGTCAAAATCAAGTTAAAATAAGGGTACACATCATTTTAGGCAGTAAAGTTCAGTCTTTATTCTGCAGATTTTGTCTGGTATTAATACTGTTCTGAGGACATATTTTATTTTCTTGATGATTTAACAAATACACAATATTTATTACTATTTATGACCATTCATTTACTTCATTTATTCTGTAACCAAAGCTGCACACTGAACCCTTTTTTACAAAAGGTGTCCTACAAAATTATGGCAAAACAGGCAGCAGCAATAAACAAAATAAACCCATTTTTTTTGGCCTCCACTGCACTATTCTTTATCATTATTGCTATTTCTAATACCTATTTTTGCTCTGTTCTTGAAATTCACTATATTTTTACAAGATGTGTTTCTTGATAAATCATTTTATGAAGTGCTTTATTTCTTCTTACTTTTTAATTATGGATTTATTGAATTATGTGTACACGTGTTTTCCAGCTTTTGAGTTTTTTATGTTTGTTGCTTAGCAAACAAAGTAAGAGACAAGTTATAACACATATATGAACTGAATTTTATGTAGCAATCATGTACATGTAACAAGTTAATAAAATTAAATATAAGGGAAGCACAAACAAGGATTGTAATACATGCAAAATAAAATAATTTACTTACAAGAAAGTGAGTTAAATGAAAATATCAGAATACAGAATATACAGGATATTCCTAGGAAAGAAATTCCTAGAAATCTCAGTATGATGCATTGGATTCTTAAGACAAAAAGTGTTGTTTGTAAGATAACATTAAATCAATTTGTTTTTGTATGCATGTACAGTACTGTATACAAATATCTCAATATATTATTATAAAGATCTTACTTAAATATAATATGAACAAGAAAACAAGAAAACATTTTAAATCTTCACAAGTATTGTAGGAAATATAAAAGATCATCATATTGTATCAAAGGTAGTTTGGAATAACCAGGATAAATAGACATAATATAATACCATGCAAATCAGTGTTTCCTTCATTCTCTGAAAAGTCACAGTCTCCTCTACAATTTCCAAGCAATATGGCTTGAAAATTAAACTTAATTTGATATGCAAATGTATAACCAGTCACTGATGAAGTTGATGCCATGCTTAAGAAAGTGATTAAAATTAAGACAAAGCAAGTTGGTGATGTGGAGGAAAGCATATGAATATTCATTGTTCTTACCCCGGACACGCTGCTCACACTGTGATGTGTATCTATGATTAATCACACCTCTGGTATGATTAATAATTTCAAAGGTTTGTGGGAGGAACAATAAAACATTAAAAGAGAATATCTCATATTCAATGGATTATATGCTTATTGCTTTAAACAGCAGGGAATTTGGCCAGCATCTGTCTTGCAGAAATGCTTACAGTTTGTACTCCTGACGATACCTTTTGCACCCGTAGAAGTTGGAAAGGTTGTTTGATGGCATGCCAAACTTCTTTAGTCTGCAGAGAAAGGATAGGCGCTGCCATGCTGTCTTGTCTACATGGTTGGTGTGGTGGTCCAGGATCCAATTGCAGAGAGGGGAGTTAGTCCTAGATCCAGGAGCTTGGTGATAAGCCTTGAGGTTACAATGGTGTTGAATGCTGAGCTGTAATCAACAAACAGCATTCTCACATACGCTCCTTTCTTATCTAGGTGTGAAATGATAGGGTATAGAGCAGTGGCAATGGTATCCTCAGTTGATCTGTTCTGTCTATATGCAAATTGCAGTGGGTCCAAGGTGTCAGGCAGTAAAGAGGTGATATGTGCTTTGATCAGCTGCTCAAAGCATTTCATGATGATAGATGTGAGTGCCATGGGGCGGTAATCATTCAGACAGCTAACTCTGGTTTTCTTGGGGATCAGAACAGGTGGTTTTCTTGAAGCAAGAGGGGACTGTGCATTGAGTGAGGGAGAGATTAAATATGTCCATGAAGATGTCTACCAGTTGATCTGTGCAGGTCTTCATGACACGACCAGGGATAACGTGTGGGCCAGGAGCTTTGAGTGGATTAGTTATTTTAAAGACTTTTTTACATCAGCTCTGGAGACAGACAGTTGGTATTCCCCCTGGTTTACTGGGATTCCCATACCTGCTTCAGTGTTATGGACTTCGAACCATGCATAAAATGAATTTAGTTCATCGAAGGGAAATGTTGTGGATGTTGTGTTGCTGTGTTTTGCTTTGAAGTCTGTGATGATCCGAATTCCACATGTTCCAAGCAGTCGTCATGATAGCGTGATTCTAGTTTCACTCTGTAGTTATATTTGGCTTTTTTGATGGCTTTTCTGAGATCAGATAGGGATTTTCTGTACTTGTCCTAGTCTCCAGAGTTGAAAGCAGATGTTCAAACTCTGGGTTTAGCGCATACTTTGCCATTTAGCCATGGTTTTTGATTTTGGTATGTGTGAACAGTAATCCTATGGACAAAATCTTCTATGCATTTGCTGATGTAGCTTAGGACAGTACACATATAGGTTAATGTCGTGAAAAATCTGCCAGTCAGTGGAGGCAAAGCTGTACCGTGGGTTTCCAGGTGCAGGTGGCCGCAGTACGTGATTCTCTGGCCAAAGATGATCGACAGGTGGCACTTGTGATGCATTAGTTATTAGTGAAATTATTGTTTTATTTAATCTCTCTACTATGCATCCGCTTAATATAGAATTTTACAACTAAAAGGAAATTGTGGTAGCTGAGCATAAAAATAAGAGGAGCATACCGTCTCTGAATGTCATAAAAGATATTAATTTAGGAATAAAAATATATTATACAAACGGTATATGGGTGGTAGTGGTAGTTTAAATAAAAAATACACAACAGTATTCCACTTTCTTTGTAAACATTTTATGTATCAAAGTCTTTCACTCAGTCACTTAGTGTGACCTTCCTTAGTCTTTTTAAAGTTTTTTCCAACTATCTACAGTAAATATTAGGGGTATTCAGTATGATGGAGCAATAGTATACTTTTCAATTTATTTTTTTCTTATTCAACTTAGATAAGACTCTTCAGAAGCTTTTCTTTAATGGAGAATACGAATTTAAGCAGAGAAAGCCTGCCAGCCGAAATCACATTTATAAGGAGTAGCACAAAACAGAGACACTACTTGCTGTTTTGCAATTGTAAGGATAAAATTCATTCTTCAGTGCTATGGCACAGAATCCTATATGAAAGAATGTTTTTTTATAGATTGAAGTCAGCACAGTAGACAGTTCTGAACACCACAGCACTGAAACTGTCAATCCCCAGTTTGTTGTGAGCTATCAGCATGCATTGAGCAAATCACCAGTTCTTTCATACTGTGAACATTTTTTTTTTGCTAGTTTGTGTCTTATATTTTCAAACTATTCTGACTTTATAAACTCATTGTTCACAGCGGGAAAAATGGGAAGCTCTGAAACCCGACATCTATGTCACACAAATTATGAATGTTTTTAAGCTCACAAAAACAGTGTGTTACTATCCTCTTTCACCATGTAGCTACTGTTAATTAACCTAGTGTTTCACTACACTTAAACATTTTTTAGCACTTTATATTTCCTTGTGAATCTTATGTGTTAAATAATCTCCTATTATTGGGTCTTACAAATCCATTATCTATCTTTTAAAAGTATTATACATTACTGTTCAGATTAAATCATTGTTACTGTTTTTGCTTTTGCTCTGAAGCTGAAACAAAACCAGAGCCCAGAATCTATCTGGATGTGCTTGAAAAAAAAATGCTTCAAACAGTTCAATTGATAACAAAACAGTAAAACATGTTCAGCTTCTTCAACTGATGAATGCAAGTTATTGATCTGTTCAATTATGGAGGCAGAAAATGAATGGGCTGGCCTATGCTGCTTCTGCACTATTGCCCACGTTGATTAGACAGAAATTCATTTTCTCCAGTCAAGACCTCTATGGAACATTTTAGCACACTTTATGAAGTTCAGTGCATCTCAAGATAGCAATTTAGTGCTTTAGCACTCATAGCCCACTACCAAAGAAATTACTAAATTCAACTGTGGAGACAGCTACATCAGAAGAGAGCTCCTCCAGAGTATCTTATTCACTGCCAGAAAGACTGCATGTAGATGAAGCCAGATGGCAGGCTGCCCCTGGTGAGCCCCTGTCAGAAGAAGACTAGAATTTTCAATTAGGAGATAAGGAAAAAGAATCTCTACCTCTCATGACAGCGCTAAAATGAAGCCAAAAACCTTTGCTCTGCAAAGAAAAATATCTAGAGTGTCAGTTTTGATCCTCTGGGTGCACATCATGCACATAATGGCAACGTGTTCTTAAATGGGATCGGCTAATGGCACCATTTCATTATGTCATTTACCGTACCTTGCAACAGTTTTCATATCCTTTCTATGTTGTCTCTTTTTATGAAATTACAAAATGCAAACACATTTTTTTAATTATTATTTTACTGAAATTCCTAATGCTTAAACTGAACACTTAACATTGTTAATACAACACTCACAGTATGATGGGTTAGAGTAAATGTCACTAACACTAACGAGGTAAAAACTGAAATATGATGATTGCGTAACTATTGAGACCTGTGACCTCAATATTTTATGGTAGGAACGTTGACAGAACATACAGCTGCATATCTTTTTGTGTAAGTTTCTACCAGCTTTGCACACTGGATTGATGGAATTTTTGCTCAGATAAAGTAACTTTCTGGTGGAAGTTATCAGTGGTTTTAAAAATAATGGTCATATGTCGTAGGACACATATAAAAGAACATTTTGACATATTATAGTAAAGAGAAAAAAATAAAATTAAAGACATTTAACAGGAAAAACAATACCTTGGAGAAATATTCATCAAACTCTGACAGCAATTACAGCCACAGCCAAGTTTTTGTGGATAAGAATACCAGCTTTGCACACTGCATTGGTGCAATTTTTCAGGTTGCTTGGGGATCGTTTATGGCCAGCGCATTTTAAGTCTTTCCACAGATTTTGACTCACCCAAGGATATCTATCCATCTATTTTCTAAACTACTTTATCCAGTGCAGTATCATGGGGCAACCAAAGCCTGGTGCAAGGCAAGGTACACCTTGGATGTGATGCCAACATATCCCAGGTAACTCCATGCAGATAGCACCCTAGGTCTGGATCTGAATGCAGGACTCCAATGCTGCAAGGCGGCAATTCTAACTACTGCACCACAATGCCACTGATCAGGGTTGAACAGTTGCTTGTAATGTATTGACTGAGAGACTTTACAGAGATAATTCTAACCACTATAATTATACATAGATAGAGGCTACTCATCTGATTGTGATTGAGGATTGTTAATGTAATTCTGTACACTTAAATTTATTTAACTTTACCACGGCAAAGGATTTGAATACTTATGCAATAATGACTGCCATTTTTTCATATTTACTTCTTTTCATTTTTTGCTTTGAATGTGTGGAGTAGTAGCTTTCTGTTTATGGCAACAAATATCAATTTGTCATGATTGCAAGCCTTAAACCAACAAAATGCAAAAAATGCAAGTTATAGTTGTAATGACCCCAAGTGTCAAGGGGTAAAGGGCTGTAACATCTGGGATGGTTTTGGATGCAGGTGGGTTTCTGGTGAGGGACTTAGGAAGTGTGACAACAGGTTTGGTGCAAAAGGGATTTATTCTTAAGTGAATAAGTGACCGGTACGTAAATAGGACACAATAAAACACAGAGAAAGGGAACTAGAGTGGTGCCAAAGAAAAGAAAAGAAACAAAATGGAGCTGGCTAATAAAGTGAGGGAAAGCTTACCTACCTGTATCTACCAAAACAAAAACCCGAAACATTCAGTCTTTGGCATCGTCTAATGCCCTAGCTAACCTTGACTGACTGCCCAAAACCATACAAGACAAAAGGCACTCACCCATCCTAGTGTTTCTGATACAAAGATCAAAAATGTGTGCAGAATATACCCGACAACTTAAACTAATACTTACTCAAAGGTTCACACAAATACACAAGTTTTTTTAACACACAAATCCACAACTAAACATACAAATAAGGGAAAATAAGTATAGACAAGGAATAGGGTACAAAATAATACAGAGGTTGATATAACACGTTAGGGCAAGGTAATCAGGGAAAAAAAAGATAAACACAAACAAACGAAAGTACAAGTAGATGAAAACAAACCAACAAAGCCAAAGCTATACTAAAACACGCACACACATAAAGCAAAATGAACAAAAACGGAGAAGCAAACCCAATGCAAAAGTAAAACGAAGCTGAGACAAGCAGAACAGAAGTCAAGCAAAAGGCCCCTTTGTTCTGAACCTCCAAGCTATATAGTGAAGAAGTTGAGTTCTGATTGGTTGAGAAGCTGATTGAAGATGATGTCACAGCTGCAAAGATGGTGTAGTGATGGACCAATGGGGGGGGGGGGGGTAGCTGAATACAGGAAATGGAAAAACAAAACAAAACATATGAACACACACGGGAACGTAACAATAGTGTTCATGGAAATCAAATGTGGTACAACGTTCAAACCAAAGTGTTTTGGAAAGGGAATTGCAGTGCATAGTTTTATTCAAATTTAATTCCACATTCAGCTAGATGTTTTCCTAGTTTTTATTCTAGTTGAACTTTCAGTGATATATTTTAAGCTTTATTTCTGCTAAAATTAAAAATACATTGTACTGTATAGTTGACGAATCTTAAAGGTCTGATTAACCATTCTCAACAAATTAATGAGATTTTACTTACAACAAAGACAGTGACAGTGTAGTCACAAGTACTAGATTTTGTATTAAACTTTGGTTTATTATTATATTGTAGTAAAATTCAGGATGAACTTTCCTTGAAAACCTACAAACCTGTTCACCACAAAAGCAATTAAAACATACAGTACATACAGTTTGAAAAGCCACTCAATCTATTTTCTCCTTACTCTACCCATTGTTTTTAGAACTGCATGGCCTACTTTTCTAATACAAAGATTAGTCCCACTATTAAAGCTGTTTAATTGAGGGAGACAGCAGCTTTAGATCTGTGACTTTCCCTTTCTTCTTTAGAATTGTGTACTTCCAGGTTATGCTTGTGACTGATTTTCAAGCCATTGGTCGTGACATTTACATCGCCTTGAACAAATCTCGAAATAACCATGAGCTTTTGTGCATGATCTGTTTTTTTTTCCCCAACTCTGTTTTCTGATATACATTTAACTGTCATTAGTTAATCATTCTGTCCTATTTCAACGCCCCTAAAAGTTTTTCCCAATGTGGACATACAGTAGGCCACATTGGGAGAAAACACTGGGACAAAAACTGAGACTTGATAATCACTACTCCAGTTACTGGAATGTGGGTAACCCATGGGTTCCTCTATACCTTGGCTTTACTGATCTTACAAACCCTTCGATTTCAACGATCAACAACTGAGAATCACTGTGTAGGAATCTTCTGAAGTTCAAATGCCCCCTGAAATATTTCAGTATTCTTTGCCTACTTTTTGATGTTATGTAAGCAGTGATTGATGGATTCATCATAAGCCTATTTGGAGTTAAGGCAGGAAGCAACGAAGGTTGTTTTGCCGCCCCAAATCTGTTTTGAATATTGTTACTGTGATGCACTGTAAGAGCGCAGCTAGTTCAGACAAAATGGAGATTTGTCTTGCCTGAACCACATTCCTCAGAATGCTGCAGGGGATGATATGTCACCCTCGGTCACCTGACCATTTGAAAAAAGACAATTGGAGAGGAAACAATTTAAATGCCAGGAAGTAAACTGGACTGGCTCCTGTTTTAAGACTGCAGTTTTCATCAGTTTGAATATAGCATTTACAATCCAAGAACAACTTAGGTGGACTGCCATATTGTCTGCCTGAATCCCTACTCCCAAAGAATCATGTTCTTTCATATAAGCCATGGCATAAACTCAGGAAGTGGCAAAAGTACTGCAGTACTTAAGTTGACCAGATCAACAACCCAGGATCACCTGCTGTACTAATCAACACAATCGTAAACTGAAACAGACTCTGTCATCTCTGAATCCACAAATAAGATAATCATGGTAGCTAATCATACTTGACTGTGAGGGGTGTCAGGACTGATTGATTGATAAGCTTTCCTTATTTGTAAACCTGAAACTGACATCTGTTATGGATTGAAAGCCATTGCAACAGCATTTCTAAGACAGAGAACACAGTCAAACAGTGCTCTCCAAAAGATATTGGAACAGCAAAATCAGTCAAGAGCTCTGTGTTTCTATAGCAAAGCTTCTAAAATGTTTACAAAATGTGTTGGATGAGTTCAATGGGTTCAATGGGTTGCAGTTGTCATGCAGTTATTACCTCAAACGTTTTTGTTTAAACTAATTGGTTGAACACAATGTATGTTTTTTCCTAATATGTAAATGTACAAATGGAAACATAATTAAAACATCTATTATATTCTACTCATCATTCATATAAATCTCATGATTTACAAATTGCTTAAGCTGAAACAAAAATACTTGTTTTTTTATGCTGCTGTTCCCTTTACTTTTGGAGACCACTGTACAGTATACACACAAGTACAAAAAAATAACATTCTGTCCTCTAATCAGGAAAAAAGATGGTCTTCTCTTTAAAGATTCATAGTTTTATGAATTTGTATAGGAAGAAAATCAAATACAGCAAAAAAACAATCCAACAAACCTGTCCACAGAGAACCATCCCAATAAATATTCATTGGTTCTTAAGTGGGACACCATTATTCTTATCTGTTTAAAATTGAGGCAACTAAGTCAGCTCCAGAAACTGATTGAGCATCTTGGAACAAACATCCCCTTTGCTAGGAATAATGTTTCTGTTCTTATGAAGAGATCAAAGAGTGATGTATTTTTCAGTCATACTGTTGTGTGTGAGGTATTGCAATTCACTGAATTTTGCAGATAGATTTATATGTTTTGATATAATAATAATATTATTCAGATACAAAATGACAGAGCCTGAGCAATTTATGAGAGTGTGTTGTTAGGATGGAGAAGTGGAAAAAAAGTTTTCCTCTTTGAAAATGTTCTATTAGTATCATGGATATTATGTCAAAGTCATTTTATATCTGTGTCAGTACACTCGTCATTGGGACAATATGACAATTCCTTCTGGGTTTCCCTTGCCAATTTCAAGTTATTAAATATGTTATTGCCTGTAACTTCTGCTTCCACAAATCCAATCTTGTATTTGACCCTTTTTTTCTTTTCCACATAAAGTAGATATCTCCTATATCTGCAATCATACACGTATTAAGGTTTCAATCACAATTGCACACATTTATTTAAACATTATCAAATTAATGTATTTGTTGTATAAGATTATTTAAAATATATATCTGTTATTACACACTTTAAAATATTATGTGCTGTTATGCGGTCAATTTATTGTTATGCTTTCTTTGAAAGCTTAATTTACTTATATTGTATATCTAGTTTAATTAGTAGCATGTTTAAAGACAAGTAATCATGGCTAAAGATACAGGTGATCGAAGAAATGGTACTAATTGGTAACTTGGGCTAAACCATATCACTGTTAAATCATCACATCAGTAGCTTATAACTGCAAAATAAATTTTAAAAGTTTCAGACCACATTGTAGAAATGTGGATCCACAATGACACTATAAATATGAAATGTATAACAATGAGTATGAAGAAGCTATTTTCATCTCACCTACTGAAGAATCAGTAAGAAGGGCAATGTCAGCATATGATTAAAAATGCAGATTGATAATTAAGGAATGTTGTTAAAATTGTACAATGCATTGTAAGACATCATATTTAAATATTATGTGCCATTATGGTCACAACGATACAAAAAATCAGCTACTGTATTAGCCCTGTAAAGAACAAAAAAATGTCTTGGCTCAAAGGAATGCTCTACAGAAAGAATGAAAGGACAGAACCTTTATTGTCTGAAATGGAGATTATAACAAGGACTGATTCAAATATTCAAAATTCTCAAAGACACTGACAAAGTCAAACCAGTAGATTTTACAATCAGTAAAATATGAAACAAAGGATTCAAGTAGAAACTATGTGGAAGAGCAGCTTGCAGTCTTTTTTTTACACAAAAGGGTTGTGGGACTCCAGAATAAGCTCCTTAACCATGTTATAGAAGTCTATACTCTGTCTTCTTTCAAAAAAAGGCATGATGAGATTTTTAGATGAGTAAGCAACTGAAAACTAAATGAGCAAAAAAGGTTTCCAAAGGAACAAGTAATAGGTTTATACCATGCTGAAAAAAAGAAGAAAAAGAGAACACAACGTTTCGGCCATGGAGCCTTCTTCAGGTGTGAGAGAGACAAGGGCAGTAGCCAAAGGTAAAGTAGCGGGAGAACAAAGGTTGGGAGAGGGGAGGAGTGAGAGGCAGGAGCAGGGGACAGAAAGAGAGGCCAATCAAGAGCTGTGAAGTCAGAAGTCAGAATGGGTGCAGAGAGGTGTGAAATGAAACTTCCAATGAATGGAGAAAAGTTAAAAGAACACTAGTCTGTCATTAAGAGAAGGGAGAATGTGTGATCCCAGCTGCAGACTAATTTTGGTTTCGGTGTTCTTTCTGATGTATGAGTTCGGAAAACCGTCTTTGAGAACACAGATGGAGAGATTAGAGTGGTCGTGGCCGTCAGAGGTGAAATGAGAAACAATGGGCTTGGAGAGATCTTTAATCTTCACAGCCCTGATGTGTTCTCTGAAGCGGTCTCCGATTCTTCTTCCTGTTTCTCCAATGTAGATGGCTGGGCATTTACTGCAAGAGATACAGTAAATAAGGTTGCTGTCTGGGTGATCCGGAATTGTCCTGATGGGCCTTGAATGAGCATGGTGGTGGATGTGTACTTGCAGGTGATACAACGAGCTCTGTTGCAAGGGAAAGTGCCAGGTGTGGATGGTTGTTGAGGGCGGTCGAGGGAGCTACCCACCTGAAAAAAGGTTTCCACCATGTTTGTAACTGTACTTTAATAAAAACACTAACCGTTTAGTGTAACTGTATATGTGTAACTGTATATGTAGCACATACAAAAGATATAGTGAACACAACTTAGACTTTCAACTTTCTTTAATGGCAGAGCCCTGTTAAGTCACCTCCACTACAGTACATATGGCACAGATGGTAACTTGCTAATACTTAGTGTTACATTTGTGTTAGTGAAATGTGTACAGTATGTGCCGCTTTGGTTTCTGATATTGTTTTTGAGGGGTGGAGCTTGATCTCACTCAGCCGCCCTGCAAAAATGTAGATGGGTAAAACTGGTCTTAATAGTGTGTGCTACGTTTTTTGCTGGTTTGGAGATTGTACAAGGATGGGCTGTTAGGTTACTGATTTACTGTATGCTAGTAAACATATCTCTTTGCATATCTCTAGCATATCTCTAGTAAGCATATCTCTTTGCGCAGGTCAAGAAAAGTCTAACTTCTTTCACTGCCTGCAAAGGAGCAATCAAAGACAAGAACGAGAAGGTCCTGACTGGCCAGCAATGCATCAGAACCAGATGGAGAGAATACACGGAAGAGTTGAATGCAAGCACTAGCGACCCTGAGACACCCCACAACGACCCAGTGGAAATGGAGCCAGCTATCCTGGATGAGGAAGTCGTATGGGTGCTGAAGTAGTTACCAAACAACAATTTATCAAGAAGCAACTGTTCGAACACAAGATGGAGACACCGAATGTTTCAAAATCGAGAAAGGTGTGCGACAAGGCTGTATTCTGTACCCTTTTCTTTATGCAGAAATGATCATGAGGAAATTAGATCTGGAAGAATCAGAAATCGGTGTGAAGATTGGAGGCAGAAATATTAATAATCTCCGCTATGCTGATGATACAACATTACTGGCGGAAACGGAAGATGGCCTGAAATACCTCATTTTAAGAATCAAAAAGGAAAGTGAAAAGATGGGTCTCCACCTCAACATCAAAAAGACAAAGATCATGACAACAGCTGGAAATGGAGCAGTCAAACTAACCATCAATAGTGAAGAGATCAAATGCGTCAAGGTTTTCTGCTTCCTGGGATCCATGATCGACCGAACTGGAGACTGCGGCCCTGAAATCAGGCGACAAATTGCGTTAGGCCGTAGTGCGATGCTGAGCATGCACCAAATCTGGAAGAGCAAAGACATCAGCCTCACAACCAAATGCAAAATGGTCCATGTTATTGTGTTCCCCATATCAATGTATGGGTGTGAAAGCTGGACCCTGAAAAAAGCTGACCGAAAGAGGATGGATACTTTCGAGCTAAGGTGCTGAAGAAGACTGTTACAGATACCATGGACAGCAAGGGTCACCAATAAAGAGGTTCTGGAGCGCATCAAGCCAAAAATTTCCCTTGAGGGAAAGATCACCAGACTCCGGCTCACTTATTTTGATCACGTGATGCAATCAGATTCATTGGAAAAAGCAATGATGCTTGGAATGGTCAGTGGAACAAGAAGACGAGGCCACCAAAGAACACGGTGGCTCGACGCCATCAAAACAGACACTTAGGCATAGGCTTAGGCATAGAACAGCAAAAAATGTCCAAGACTGGAAAGCGTGGCGAGAGATGGCCTATAGAATCGCCGAGAGTCGGATCCGACTGACCGGATAACATCATCATCATCAGTAAGCATATGGAGTTGTCTAATAAAGGGGACAGAATCAGAGGATTTGACATCAGGTGCATAGCAAAGCTCATCGAATTTGTGACACTGGAAGATGCAAAAGAAATCATTTAGGCTTTCGCCGCTGAAGCATTAAAGAAAGCAGAAGGCAGTCCTGGAATGGGAAAGCCTGGCACTTCTGGGACATGCAATATTTTTCTCCAGAAATGAAGAAATAAATGGATATGTTGTAAGGTACAGTATGTGCATGGACTATCCACTGATAATTTCCAACAAAACAAAGAGTAGTTTAACCTAACACCAAGGTAAATAATTAAGAGTTTAACATAAATAATGTGGTTCAAATAATATGTATGATATGGAAACCCTGGAATATTCAATATACTATTAAATATTATTTATTGACTTTAATTATGTCAGTATTTTTAAACTGCAGGTTTATGTTGATTCAACACTCTTCTATTGATAATGGCACGAGGGGAAACAATTAATTATCATAAGGCATGAATTTAGTTTTTTGCCGATTTCCTAAGACAAACTGAAATGAAGGAACAATTTTATTATGATAAATTAGGTTGTAGCCCTGTATACTTGTTATCTTTGACTCTCATTCCAGCAAACTACACCATGACTAGGCAGTAGTCCCTAGCTCTTACATAATAAACCAAGTCATGCTCAATACTTTGAATTTATGGAGTCGTGGCTTTTTTATTGGTTGCATGTAACATGGCACGAGGTTAATAGCAGTTCTCTATATAGATCCCTGAGGTTCATTTTCTTCATTTTATCAAGGTTAACAACCATGAATACATCGATCTGAATCATGTTACATTTTTTTACATCTACTGTAGATCACTACTTTTTTTTCCTGATGTGTTTGGCTTCATCACAATGTTGAAGTTTTATATCAGGCAGTCTAAGCTTGTTCTAAGCTCTCAGGATTTTATTAAAACTACCGGGTATGTATTTGTCAGGCACAAGTACCTTTTCAGTTGTCTTGGTATGCGGGGACCTTCAGTTCCTTTGGGGTTGCATCTGCACACTCACTGTTTAGCTACGGCAGTAAACACTCCCACTTTGAAGCAAAAGGAGAAGTAATTTCTACTCAAATTACCTGGGGTACTACTTTTCCATTAATGTGTAAAAACTCAGCCAATTTTCACAAAGGGCATGCATGCCTTTCTTTGTGACTTATAGCAGGAGACTACCTATTTGGTTATATTTTTCAGCTAAAGCTGTTGCAGACTGCAAAGATCCTTGCAAACAAACAAGACTTTCTCTGGTTAGTGACCAAATGCATCTGTTCTGATTTAAATAATCTCATTAAATCAAATGATCCAACAAAACAGTTATCTGTTTAAAATGTGTAATTGGATCATTGCATTTCTTTCCATTCTGAGTTCACTGAACTAACAAAAGGGCTGCGAACCAAGGAATGAGCTGCAAAACAAAGTTATGTGATTAGTGTTTTTATTAAGAATGCTCACTTATTTCTATGGTCTGAAATTGTTGACTTTTCCTACCTAACAATAAATCAATCTGTATGTTTTCTTGAGTGAAATTTTAAAAACTGTATGTTGTGTTTTGAATGTCTCTTAGTATACTGGTGTTATTGGTTTAAGTGTGTAGGCGGAGTCACTGTGCAGTGGCAGCTGGCATGCCATCGTGACCCAGCAGAGAGGCGGAAGGTGGAGGGACTGCTCTGTGACCTGTAAAGGAAAAGACCAAAAGGAGTGGAGCTTGTGCTTCCGATTGGGTCATCGGATCTTGACCCGTTCCTGGACAGAAATTCCAGGTGGCTTCACCCTGTGTGACCTGTCATACCCCTTTTTCATCTAAATCTGGCATCCTACCACCCTGCTGTGGGCGTGTGCTGGAGGGGTCAGAGCTGGGTACACCTGTCCAAGGGCATTTGTAGCTCATGGCCGAGGAAGGCTGGTCTTGGCTTGCTGTGTGGCCCTGTAGTGGAGAAGAGTGTGGAGGAGCTCGGGTGAGAAGGAGCAGACCACAGACAGGTGGGCTTTGATGCTGTTTTTGAAAGTCTGTCGTTCCACACCCCCATTCACCTTTGGGTTGTGGAATGCAGTGCAGATCTGTTGAATGCCTCGGTCAGCCAAGAAAGATTCAAACTCTCCAGACACAAACTGTGGCCTGTTATCGGTGGTGATGATGGTTAGCAGCCCCCAGCGGGGAAAGAGAGATTCCAGGAAGTCCATGACTGCCTGGATTGTGACAGATCCTGTGGAGGCTACTTCTGGCCATTTTGAAGGGAGGTCACAGGCTTCTATGAGAAAGCGCTGATGGGGCAGGACACCATGTACATCCCCACAGATGTCCAGCTGGAGGTGATCCCAGGGCTTGGCAGGCCAGTCTAGGACCTGAAGAGAAGGCAGAGGAGGCCCTCCTCTTTCCTCACTGTTTTCTGACCAGTGTTTTTCCTAGCCACCACACCAGATCCTGGCGCCATTGCTTGAGTTTAACAATGCCCAGGTGGCCCTTATGTGCTATCTGCAGGACACATGCTTGGAGACTGGCTGGAACAACTGTGCAGGTCCCCTGGGCAACACAGTTGTCGTTCAAACAAGAGAGCAGATCTTTTACACGATGGAAGGGGCCCAGTTTGGAGGGCCAGCCCAAGCGTATAAAAATGTGGAGCTGGGAGAGCAGTGGGTCCTGTCCTGAGGCCTTGTGGAATTCCTGGAGAGAGACTGTGGCCTGAAGTGGAGTGTGGAGCATCTGGATGAGGTCGGACTCGAGTGTATCTGAATCAGGGCTTTCAGGCGGGTTAGATGAAGAGCGGGAGAGTAGATCTGCAACTACGTTCTCACATCCTGTAGTGAACTTTAGTGTAAAATTGGATTGCTGGAGGCTCTCTAACCAGCGGTGGAGTCAATGATCTGTTCGTGAAGTGACAAAGCAGCACAGTGAGGGCCTGTTGGTCCATCCCTAGTATGAATGCACGACCATCCAAATACATGTGTCACCTCACTCATGCTCAGACACAGGCTAGGGTCTTTCGCTCTCCAACAGAGCACTTCTGTTCAGTTGGACTGAGAGCCTGGGAGGCGACGGTCATAGGTCGCTCCATCCTGTTGTGAAGTACAGCTGCCACGGCAGTTCTGGAGGCGTCACAGGTGATGAAGGTGGGGCTGGAGAGGTCAAAGTGTGCTAGGACATGTGGTGAGGTGATCTGGGCCTTCAGGAGGTGGATGGCTTCAGAGCAGGCGGGCGTCCGAACCCAAGGGGCTTCCTTTTGCAGTAACTGTTGCAGCGGGGCTGTAATGGCTGAGTAGTGTGGCACAAACCAGAGGTAGTAAGCAGTCATCCCAAGGAAGGAGGTGACCTGTGCTGGTGTGGTAGGCTCTGGGATGCGCTGAATGGCCTCGATGTTAGACTGCAGTGGAGTGAGGCCAGCAGGTGTAAGGCAAAAAACCCACAAACTTGATGGCGTCAGTGGCAAACACACATTTCTCTCCATTGAGGGTGAGGTGGTGGTAGTGGAGCACCTTGAACACCCTGTGGAGGTGCTCATCATGGATGGCAAGGGTTGGGCCATGAACCACAATGTCATCGAGATATATGCCATTGTTCTCTTCTTTTGAGTGTTTTGTTTTGTTTTAAAAGTCTCTGTTCTCTATTCCAGTATTATTGTTACTGTCCCACCAAGCCTCACAATGCCACAACTATGCCTCCAGTTTTGCCTAGGAATCATCAGAACTCCTCTTCTTTGTGTTTTACAAATAAAATGTCTTGTCCATATGAACATTTTGTGGATTTAGTCTCTTTTCAGTTTTTTTAATGTGCATCTGTGGTGGGTCATGAGTGGTCTGCTGTAAAAGTTTTGTTACATACACCTGCAGGTCAAGTAGGTCAGCTGCCTGTTATTTAGCAGTTTTAGTGGGCTCATAACTATATAACTTGTAACTCTATATGATGACTGCTGCATCTTTCATCTAGTTTATTATCATCCTATTATCATTTTGTTAGATAAATTATTTTTACAGATTATATTAAACCAATTTAAGTGAATTTTTTATTAATATTGTAAAATACTGTAATATTTTACAATTTTAATGAATATTGTAAAAGTCCCTAAGAATTGTATTAGTCATCTTTATTGAATATTAAGATTAAAAAATTCTACCTGACCTAGTAATTTGTTATAGGAGCTGTGCTTAAAATGTGGGGAAAAATCAAAGAGAATGTTTGTACTGTACTTATAAAACTATGCTCCTACAGATACCTAATATGCTTAAGGATAAACAGTTCAGAGACAAACATCTTTAATAAATTCCATAACAAAGCTTTGTCTTTTCTCATTGTGGATTTTGTTGTGTTCCAGGGAAGTGAATAATTCAATTTTTATACATTTATGTTTGTAGGTCATTCACCTATGAAAAACATACTAAAATGCCAAATCAGAAACGAAATGGAACAAATCTCCATGTTTGTATAGTCATTTCGGTTAATGAAATATCACTTCCTGAGTGGTCACTTATCATCATTTCAAATGGTATTTTTGGTTTAACTGAAGTTTACAGAGAAACCTATCGGCATTAGAGGGATGGAGAAAGAGATATGCCTGCTTACATACAGTTCCACCATGCTAACTTTCTGTAATACAGGTATATACAAGTATATACTCTGTATCAAATTTTTATATTCTGGTGCTATCAGAGGGCACTGAAGGAGATTAATTTTTTTATAAATTAATCCTCTTCAATTTTCACAAACTATACTGTAATTACTACATTTGTTGGCCTCCTCCAGGACCACTGGTTCATAAGGATGATAAGTGTAGGTTTCATATTTTCATGAACACCAACATTTCCACCACCTCAGAGTAGAACTCCCCCGACTATGTCCTGTTCCAGTTTCCACATACTGTATTCCGGAACAGCACTGTACTGCTGCATTCTTATTCCTTGCATTTCTGTGTCCTGTCTCTTTTTATTACTTACTGTATGTGTTTTATGCTGTCAAAGTAAATTCTCCTGTTATAATTTTTTATCATTCTCTGCTGTCTCCCTGGTACTCTTCATCATTTTCTCAAAACTTTATTTCTGCCTTTCCTTCCTTTCCTCTCTCTAACCCAGTGTTCTTTTTAAGTGGGTTCTCCTTTCCAATATTCCAATCAGAATAGGATTACTTCTTATTCTGCATTTTTTCATCTTTTCTCTCTCCTTCTCCTGTTACTCACAAAAATGGTCAAGTGCTTGATCTTACATTCTCTGGGATCTGCTCACCAAATTCTATTTCAATGGAAATTCTGCTCATTATTTAAACTTTTCCTTCTCTCAGTACCAAGACTTCATCTTCAACCACTTCCTACTGTCACCTTCTGCTGCAATTTTCAATTTCTGTCCTCTTCTACTTTTGCTTCAACTTTATGCATACATTTCTGTTGTTCTGTCCATTCACTTTATCCCCTGACCTCCACATGTATGGCTACTCACTTTTCACCCTGGCTTCCAATTCCCAGCCCTAGCTCCAGTTCATGTTCCATTTTGCCAGAAACAGGTTCCACTTTACTAAAAAGATATGTCAAACTGTCAGGCAATCTAAAAATGTTTCTCCCTTTAATTTCTCTCAGTCACGTCTTCAGCACTCACCCCTTTCAAATGTAACAACTGTAACAATCTCTGTAGGTTATTCTTCACCTTCTCCCTTCTCATCAGCCCATTTATCTCTATTTCATACCCAAATTTTAATATTTCTCCCTCTGCAAGCTTTTCAACAATTACTCTCTTCATCCACAATACCCCATTCTCAACCTACTCATTTCCCACCCTCTCCAACTTTACCCCACTGTTTTTCTCTCCTTCTCCTCCTTCACATTATCTGACATCTGTTTCTTTTTTCCAGGGCCACAAGCATTCTGGACATCCTCCCAGCTCCCTTTTCCAATGCTGTTGTCCTCAGTCTCCTTTCTATATTTCCCCTCTCTGTGACAGAGGACTCTGTCACTAGGCATGGGTAGCACAGGAAAATAACACAAACACACATTTTCCACCAACCACTTGCTAGCTAGCTCCTGAAGGTGCACAATCAGGGCTTGGCTGGTGACTCCTTTTGTGTGTCCATTCATTAATTTGAGGCACAGTGGTGCCCAGATACATACAAACATAAGCATAAATGGTGATAGTATTGTCCGTTTTTATGTTCCTATCGTGTGAATGGAGAGCTCCCTCAATTTGTGTGGTACTTACTGTTTGTTTGTTGTGAGATACTTCTTGGTTGTGTTAAAGTGTCAGTCTATGGTGGCTCCAAAGGTCCAAACCTAATCTCAAGTTCTAAAGGCATATTTATAGTGAGTTAAGGAAATACCACATGTATGCTTCAATGGGAAGATTCAATTTTCTACTTTTACTTGGGGAAAGGGTAAAAGTGAAGCGGTAAAATTTTATTTTTCAATATGGGTTTTTTTGTTTGTTTTAGTTTTGTTTTGGAAATCATTGTGACAAGACTGAATGAATTGTTAAATATTTTATGTGTAAAATCAAATTAAGACAATGGTTGATTCCAGGGGAGGGGCTTCCAAATGATATTGTTGGACGCTCTGGAGTGAAGGATTAAGACTGTCAAAGTATGTCCTGTATGCAGAGTTCTAGCTATTTCTTTTTACTTCCTGTTGTCTCTGTTTTAAGAGCTGGGGTTTTTTTTGTAAATCTTTTTGCATTTTTCTTGCTGGGAAGAAGAGCACTGTAAATAAATTGCACTTTGATATATCTGAGTGCTTTACGGCAGTACTATCATTTGGGGAAAAGGACCTGCTTTGGCCACCGCTTGGGCCATAACCTTCAGCTCTTGACAGATTTAAAAAACAGATGAAGAGATGAAGTGTAGCTAGAGATCAAAGAAGAGGTCTATTTATTTTGTCTGGATTTTGTTTTTCCTCTCACTGTAAAAATATATGTTTCTGCATTAAAGACACATTACCTGTGACAGCCACCTGTTTAAAACTCAGATTATGGTGTGTGAGTGCCACACACTCCTCTACTCTCCATTGCCCTCTCCCATCCGTTCTCTCATTTCAAGAGCCAGTTTATACTCTATCTTATCTTTTCTGTGGAGGCTTGGTCAACCTGCACAAATCAGAACTGTCCTTGACTATGTTTTTTTTACGTCTGTTTAGTTAGAACCTGTGACTTTGTCTGGGCTCTGTTGTTCAGCTCTCAACCTGAGTAATGTTTACATTGCATTGCACTAATTGTGTTTACTTCTCTGTTTCATCTTTATTTTGTTGAACTTATTAACTGGAAACAGAATCATGGAATTCACATCAACTGAGTGTCTGCATTATTGCTTTGCACTCACACTACTGTTACCCATTTATTCATTTATTTAAATTTAGTTTTTCTCTAGCACTTGCATTGCACTTCCAACATTAGTACTCTTGCTTTCTTTCTATTTTTGTTGTCCTGATTTGTAATCAAATTCATTGTTAGCTTTCATTCTTGCACTTATTGTTAAGTTATATACAGTAAACACTTTAAGAAATTGTGGATAGGGATGTCTGTTAAACAAGTAGCATTCTTTAAACTATGTTTTTATACTGATTGAAAGCTTGCCTTTCAGGCAGGTAAAAGATTAGATGTACCAAATTGACATGACAGTGTTTTACTCTGTTCTCCTTGTATTGTTCCATTTTTAATGTATAGTACAGAAAAGAGTTTGCCCTGGAGCACAAATCCCTTTCTCGGTTTGGAGCCTCCCATTTGACCCAGTCAAGCTGAACATTATCCACAGAGGTTAGTCCAGTCTGTGGAAGACAGCACTTGAAGCAGAAAGCTTAGTCTCAGAGCTCCAGAGAAATGATGTCTATTTTACAATCTACACTAGTTGGAATTTGAGTCACCATCCCACTCTCTTTTTTTCCCTAAAAGCTAGAGCAAATAATTCCTGGATTTCTTTGCAAACCAGATGTTTTAATTTGGTGAAACAGAAAATACATAAATGTTCTGATGACACCCTGGAGAAGGGATGGTTACTGAAAAATAAGCCTCTACTATTAGCAAATTTAGCTGTAACAGTCCAGAGTGGTAGTTTTTAAATATATCGTCCTGATTGAAAGTGTCATGAGTGCTTCCTCTTATAGCAACAACATGAAATCAACTTTTGCCATCTGAGCTTTACAGGGGGGTTATTGATTCTGCTCTTTAGAGATGTGTTCTTGAAATATTCAACTATATCCAGTATTTCTGATATTCCACTATTTCGGTTCATTTGATTGTGGGAATCATTTGTGGTAAACACTAGTGATTTAATTCTTTCTTGTATCAGAATGAAACCTCTTTTAAAACATCTCTCTGAAAGTTTAGAAGATAATTTACAATAATTCTGAAATTAACCACCATGTTTGAGCAATCTCTGAATGCTTTTACCAGGGGCTAGTGATTTGTGTCTTTTTCTAATCTTAAAAGACACCATAGGCAGTCTCCTCAGGTGAACCTCAATCCTTCAGTTAAAAAAAAAAGAAAATGTAAATTCCTGGAGAGTCAGACATATGGTCATTATGAAAGTGACTCTAATGCACAAGACACTTCTAAATTATCATTATGTGGATTTTGTACTGTAGGACAGAAACAAATTGACCATTTTTTCTTATATGGTGAATGTTGAATGCAAGAATTATGTTAAATCCTTTAACCCTAGCAGATATATAAGTTTTATAAGACTACTATTCATATGTCATCACTTTCAAAGCCTAGCACAAGGATGTTGAAACCCACTAAAATTTACTCCTGAACAGGTGATGATTTAGATGTTCTTATTCCCCGAAGGAGTCAAAGGCAGCTGCTCAGTCTATGCAGAAGTAAAACCCTCCTGACTTGGGTGACATTACACCTGAATGGGTGCTGGCAGTTTGGGAACACGTTAGGTACTTTATAAATCTAAAGTGCTCATTGCAAGATGGATAAAAATTGTAGAAACTTCTATTCATCTTATTATTACAAAACGGTAGCTGCAGGTCATTATTGCTATTAAATTCGATGTCTTCAGATTGAAGGTGAAAAGAACTAAAGAACACAACTGTAAGGATTGTGAAAATGCATTTAAAACAAATGGCATCAACTAGTTTCTTGTGCAATGATTTATTTAGAAAAGCTATCACTTTGGAATGGAAGTACTTGTGGGCTGTTTTCAAATGCTTTGATAATGGCTACTAACTTATTGATACAGTATGTTAATACAGCTAGACAGATGTAGTCCAATTAAAGTATCCCAGACTCTTCTCAGACCCCCCCTACCAGTGCCTTGAAATATTGTTTTGATCTTATATATAAAATATAGTTTAAATCTTTTCACAATGCCTGCTCTGGGACATGTTAAATCCCTGTCTCTGCACAAACAAACCCACAAGTAGATTGTTTACCTTTTAGGTCAAAATTGTATCTCTAGCTCTCCTGCCATTTTGATTCAATGCCTACTCTACATAAGATCAAAAATAGCCGCCTGCAGTGTTCCTCCCCGGATCATCACAGGTCATTTTCATTCAGAGATGTGGAGAAGTGGAATTACTCTTTATACATTTTCAGTAGTGATTATCCCCTTCAATATTGCTTTGTATACTTGCACAAAAGCAACAACCTGATTTCCTGTCTTTACTGTCTTACATGCTATTGATAATTTAATCTCAGTTAAGTCACTCAATCTAAAGCCAATCAAGTACTAGTGGATAGAATTTAATATTCATTGTTGTTTTTTTAAGAAGATTTATTACCTGCCACAGCACTTTGTCAAATTGCAGCTTTTTAAATGCTTGAAGACTCGATCAATATGTCGCTGAAACAAAATCTGAAGACGAGAGACCCAAGAGGGTTTTATCAGTCTTTATAGAGGGTAAGTAAAAGTTTAATGATATGGAAATCCAGAAAACTATTGGCCAAATTCTGGAACTAATAAAAGCCTGGATTTTGTAACATTATGTTATCTTTCCCTTTTTACATATTGAAAAGTATATAACTTCAGGATAATCCTTCTTTTCTCTCATTTTTTTTTCTTCAGCTTGGAAGTGTGTGCATACTCTGAAATACTCCCATCTTTTTTAGAAAATCTATTGACGCCTTACAGTTGTTAATAATCATAGTTTGTTATTTGCCTATGTAAAATTCTAATCAGCAGCTTTCTTAAACAAAAACCTATTTTGAATATCTTTAATAAGAATAAATATGTTACTGACATTTTGGGATGTTGTTACTAGCTTTAGCATTGTGGTATTCTAACACAGCATAAGTTTCCTACTAAAAGAGATTCTACCATAAGTGATTTAAATTTGAATGGCAGCTGTCCCTTGAAATATTTGCTATTCATTTATTTTCATAGCATTGTTTGATTTCTGGTTGCAGGTGAGGGGCTATAGTGGCACAAACTCCTTCTGCTCCTGTTGGTAGTTCCAGTTACCTTGTTTTATACATTGTTTTCTTCCATGTTTTGCTACAACTTGATTTGTAGTTTAACTGCTACCTATTGCTGTTTTAATTACTGCACTTGCCCTGCAATCAGACTAACACTGACTTCCTTCCTGCTGCCTGTTGAATCGAGGTGCTCTTCTAAACCACCTACATTCGTCTGATCCAAGTTTTTGTTTGTTTTTTTCAGTTTCTGTTGCACCATCCCAGGATTTCACCACAATTCTTGTAAGGTACACCTCATTTTTCATTGAAATTGCTGCATTTGAACACAATTATTTCCTTGAAAACTCTGCCTTTGAGTATCGCCAGGATATTGGGATCTTGCGACCAACGAGATATGTCCACCTCAGCACTGGATGCCGGATTTCTGGCGTCCTCTTCTAGTGGTGTTATGGTGCCTGTTTATTTGGCACCAGGCTGCTAGAAAGTCCCATGCTGGTGCTGACCTGATCAACCTAAGCACTCCTCCTCTCCTGCAGCACACTCCACTCTGTGCTTAACCCTCTGGCTCACCTAGAGTGGCCAAATCAGCATTTTCAGCACCTAACCAATGAATAACAAGGACTCTTATTAAATGACTTCATCACAGACAAAAACTTGATTTTCTATGCCTGACTAAAACCTGGCACAGACATAATGATGATCTCCCATTTAACAAGATTGTTCCTCAATGTTATGGTTTATTCAAGCAACCTCACCCTTCTGGCCATAGTAGAGACATAACTTGTATATATAATCTCCTCTGCGTGAGTCTCATTAATCTACCTCTGCCTTCTTCATTTGAGTGCCTTGTTTTAAACATTTCTGTTCTCCATTCTGCTATCATTGTTACAATTTGCTGACTCCCCAAGCATACAGTAACAATGCCTTTTTAGGTGAGTCTGTGGATTAACTTTCTTTTACGTTTCAGATTTCACGTGTTTAATAGCTTTTTTTAACTACTCTTCACACCTTAGATCCTATCAAAATGTGAATCATCTCCTTTACTTGTTTGACATGCATGTGCAAAATATTGTCAAAACATTTTTATTCCATCTCAGAAATCTTGCCAGATTATATCTTATGTTGTTTCTAACTGTGGTTGAAAAGTTGGTCAACACATTCATCTTCTCTAGGATTGATTAATGCAATGCCCTGCTCACTGGGGTATCTAAATCCACACTGAACAAACATCAGTATGTCCAGAATTCAGTAGCCAGAATACTGACCAGGTTCCTAGGACTTGATCACATTACTTCCTTCCTGGAGTCCTTGCATTGGCATCCTGTCAGGTTTAGAGTTGACTTCAAAATGCTCACCTATAAAACTTTGCATGGCTGGACAGCTCATGTGTCTGACTTATTATTGTCCTACTCCCCACCTCACAATATTTGTTCATCTGATGATGTCTTGAATTATCAGAGTCACCTTCCCTGAGCACTTTCAAATCCAGACTCAAAATCTTCTTCTTCAAAAGGGCTTTTACTTTTGCATGTTGCACAACACTCAAAACTCTTGTTTTCTTTTTTATTGTATTAGCTTTTTATCTCCTATGATTGTTGTTTTTGTACTGTAAATCACTTTAACTACTACTTTTAAAGGCACTATATAAAATAAAATGTAATATTATTAGAATTTTGACAGCAGTCTTAAGAAGTCATATGTAGCTGATAGTTAATATATTGAGAATCAAAATAAATATATCACTCTGTTTATGTATGTATAATACAGTATGTTGTACATACATAAAACTGAGTTTTGATATTGATTGAATGTTTTAGAATCATTTTAATTAATTGATCATTCAAATTGGAGAAAAACTTTTTTTTTGCCCCAAAAGACTTAATTATTCAATAGATAACATTGCACATTTTAATGTGTACTGTATAACACCAATAATCTTACTAACATGACATTTGTGCAATGATAATTTGAACTTGTGTTTGTCATCATAAGATAAAACATCTACAATTGACTCTTATACCTGTACCATTTAGATATCAGTGACCAGGCTTATTTTTGTCCAGGCTACACAAGAAGAAAGGAATAGATTTTCGTAAAACTAGAGCAAATATGCATTGTAGCTGTATAATTTATTGCTTCCATTTGTGGCCACATACACAGCTAGCCTGTGACTTTCGTGGTAGACCCCCAGTTGATCAATTTTGTTAATAGAAAATGTTAATCAGTATAATGAATTTACCTTTCTCATTAAAACCTGTTACAAAATAAAGATTTGATCATTTCCCTGTTAATTTGCCGAATGTATTTGTTGCAGTTATGAGTCATCATTTTCTTTAATGTTTTAATGTATAACTGGCACATTGCTAAACCAAAAGAACAGATGGCACATTTAAAGGGTTTGCATTTTAATTTTAAATGGGAAACATTTTAATTTATGTGTAAATTCTAGGCTTCTTCCCTATTCTTAAATATTTTCAAATGTTAAAAAAAATTAAAAAGAGGGGATATGTGGGGTTTTAATTATTCTTGTGCAATGTCTTCCTTATTTAATCATATTTGCAAGAGGGAATTATATTCTATTCAAGGAAACCTAGATAATTAATTTGTCAAGACACAGAGAGAAAAAGAGCAATACAATCTCCACCCCAGCCCATTTGCACATCATTTTTAAAATTAAAATATTTTGACTGATACTGAACATTTCAAAACAGAAGGAATAGCTTATTAACTTTCATTCCAGGGACAATGTGTCTGTAATGACACTGCCTTCTGTACCAACAAAAAATATTCCTTATTATTTCAACCACTCCATGCTCAAGTAAAGCAAATATCCATTTAAGAAGACTTCTAATAGACCAGCTGGAAAGTTGGACTAGATGAGATAACACAAGACTGTCTCTAGCAAAGGATAAATGAATGCCTTCAAGGTAAAGACATCTCTTTTGTGCTACATGGTGAGTATCATAATATGAGACTTATTCTCCTGCCTCAGGCTCTAATTTGTATCAAACATAAAGTCTGTGACTTTTAAACAAGTAAAAATAGGAAGAAGTCTTCTTGGGAATAAGCTTGATTCATTTTTTGTACCTTCTGTTTTTTGTATTTTAATTGTATTCCTGTGGAAATGTAGTCCTTGTGACCTCAGTTGCAATTAAGCATACATAGTAGAACAATGACACTACTATTATACTACAGTGGTATAATGCAAAGAAATTCAGGTGGGTAGCTGCATCGGCATCCGTAGGCTGCAAAGGAATAAGTAATAGGTTTATTCCATGCTGAAAAAAAGAAGGAAGAAAACACAATGTTTCAGCCATGAAGCCTTCTTCGGGTGTGAGAAAGACAAGGCAGTAAGCAAAGGTTATGTAGCGGGAGAACAAAAGCTGGGAGAGAGGAGGAGCGAGAGGCGGGAGCAGGGAACAGAAAGAGAGGCCAATCAAGAGGTGTGAAGTTAGAATAGGTGTAGAGAGGTGTGAAATGAAACCTTCAATGAATATAGAGAATTTAGAAGAAACGTAGTCTGTCGTTAAGAGAAGGGGGAAGGTGTGATCCTAGCTTCAGGATAATTTTGGTTATCGCTGCAATATCTTTTTATATTTCATAACAAAAGTTGCTATACTAACAAGCACTAGATATCTAAAATGACACTGAAGCCATGAAAACTGAACCTTTCTTTGAATGCACTGTTTCATATCACAGTCATGTGTACTGTAGGTATTTTTCACCAGCTGTGACAGCAGTCGGAGAGATATGTCTCAAGTCCTTAAATAAAGCTTCAGATCTTTCTTGATTTCTGAAATCTCTCTGTCCCTAGACAGCAACCAAAGCTTGGGCTGCCATGCTAGACATGCAGCCAACATTAAAAACCTGTGACAGCTGAATCAAATGGCTTGGTTGATGTAATGAGATACTTTGCTTCCATTTTTTTTTATTTATGCAGTTTTGAAAGCATTGTATATTTCCATCAATGAAAATAAAGTTACTATATACAGTAAGTATTAAGTTGGAAGCTGGATTATTGTTAAGTAATAATTTTTCAGCATGAGTTTTCAGAGCACATTTCAATGATGCAGCTGCCCATCATTTATTATATTTCAATATAATTTATGACTTCAGTCAAAAAACGCTGCAAGCAACATTTTCTTCTACCTGTGTTGTTTTGCAGTTCTCAGTAACCTGCTGGAAAACTGCAGAAGCGCTGAAATAGCCTACTATCTCATCATAACATACAATTGTTTTTTTAAGTGTACATTTGTAAAATCATAATCTGAAACATATAACCCTAGATTATGATATTTAAAGTGCTACTAGAGAGATTTTGTTAAAAGATAAGGTTTGCCTGTTTATTTGCTTTACTGTATTATATTCATGTTGTGAACTGAACTAAAACAGCAATGAATGAAACCCTGGTATCTTTATACATTTTTAAAGAATTGCCCACAAAACACTCGCTCTGAGTTTCCTTAACACAAACTCTGTGTAATTAATATACGGCAATTTTGTAGACCTGCTTTGGTTTACATACATTATAAGCATGTTGCTGCCTTGTAAAGGTCTGTGTTAGATGTCTGTTCTTAAATTAATTGACTGTTCTAAATTAATTTTAATGAAAATTCAGAATATATACTGTAGTTCCAGTGCTTTGAAACCTTTATTTCCTAGTATTCAGTGACAGCAAATGTGAATGTACAAAAGCCAAAGACAAGAACTTTTAAAGGGAATTATTATATATTTTTTAAATTTTCCTGCTTTTTAATTTTTGCTGCATCGAGACTCTCTGAAAGAGACCGTTTTGGAACTCGTTAAAGGAAGCATACCTATCACCTCTGCAGACAGTATGTGTCCTGATTATAACAGGCACTGTAAAGAGCTGAAAAAGTGTTGTGCCACCATCAATACAGAAGATTGCTTGATATTAAAAAACAGAAAATATTTTAAAATATGAAGAAAATCAAATAAATGTAATCAAAAATATTTTTTAATTCTACTGGAAAAAATAATAGATAAAAATTACTGTCTGAATATTCTGATAGGTAATTCATAACTGGAATCATATCTTCCAATAACTTGAATATAAATCTACAGTTTTGAAGTAGAAAACAATTCTAAGATGAAGTCCCTTTAATTAAAGAAAATGCAGAGTGGCTGTAAAAAATTCAGCAAAGATTTAATAACCTTTAATACATTTAAAGATTTCAGGTATTTTTCATAGTAATTTGGATAAAATTTATCTTAATTGTTTCTGTATCTCATAGGGATACTGAAGTATCAGCACAATAAAACTGATCACCTCCATTCATACGGAGGAAAAGATGCAAATTGTAATACAATTGCAAGACAGCCAAAATTAGAAGTCGTTATGTGAAGTTAATGTTCTTAGTGATATATAACAAAACAAACTCAATAATTCATGCTGTAACTATAGTGTTTTGCAAACGTATTCAAATATTTGTACTCAAATTATGTATTTACAAAAAAAGTGTATAAAACATGCTTGAGCTAAACAATATTATGGGTGGAAGCAGTTAAATGTCAACAAACACTATGAAGAAAAATCAAAAACTAAAATATGTTGATTGTGTAAGCATTCACCCTTTCTGCTACAGTACACCTAAGTTAGTTTGAGTGCTTAAAAATGTCTTGATAAGGCACACAATTAGTTGATTTGCCTTTGTGTACAATAATAGTGGTCCCCAAGATTTCAGAATAAATACATCTATGCATCTCTCAATTGAGTAGTCAATTTCCAGTAAAATGTCAAGGAAGTGAAAACCAAGGAACTTTTCAAACAATTCAAGAATAAAGCTGTAGAAAAGCACAGATCAGGACCTGGCTCATGTTGTCCATCCAAATAGAGCAGCTGGGCAAGGATGTAACCTTGAGGCAGCAGCAACTCTGACTGTTCAATGGCTGAGATGGGAGAAAATATGGGAGACATTTCCCAGTTACAGTATCCCAGTCACTCCCAGTTACTCCACAAAGTTGTCAAATCATTAAGTAGGAACATAGTCTTTAAACTATAAAGGCTGTTTCAGTTTTCTAGGGGAACTGAACCCTCAGAGTAACCTTACTAAAAAAATTAAATAAGAAAGATGTCCAAAAATTGGGAGTGGTGGAGGGAAAAATAGCCATACTGGAAGGTACAGGGTGACCTGAAGGCCCTCCATAGCTTCAGAAGGAGGCTGCCAAGTAAACATCGCCAATGTTCCCCCTCTCAGAATGTCATAATTACCTCAGACTTTCTGTAGGTGGTTTGCATTCCACCTGGACGTATTATGCAAGAGTTATGTGGTAGTTCTAGGCCTTTTCACAATGCACAAAGGTTCTGAGCACTGGGACTATAGTTTCCTGCTGCACCGAGGAAGCCAGATGCACTCTCAGCCCTGCTCCTGCAGAGAAGGGACTTTCACCCTCTTGAACCCATCAAACTGTTGTTGTATCTGATGCTTAAGTATTTTCAGTCTGATGCTCAATTTCCACAGTTCTCTCAAGTGTTAAGGAATCAGGTTCCAATAACAGGTATGTTATTGGAACAAACATTATGTTTTTTCAATCCGCTGGTCATGGATGAATTTGTCCTGTAATGCTCCAAATTTGCAGTTTGAAACAAGCTAATGCAAAGCCTACACAAATTGAGAGACTGACTCGCCTGGTCGCTAACACTGTTGGCAAAACTGAAAGTGACTGAGGACATTCAGCTGGAGGCCAAAGACAAAAGCTGTCTGCAGAGTTGAAAATAAGTGCTGTCCTTCTGCACCCAAGCAACATAAGAGGGGGGCTTGTTTCTTGGGCTCTGCCATGGTGTCTAAACTGAACACCAAGTGGTACAGTATGTCCCAAAAGACTAGATCCACTCGCTATGGGGCAAAGGGGACATGTTGTGACCCTGCAGAAATAGAGGTGGTGGAGGTTAAGAAAATTCAGACGTCCTTGTTACCCAATTTTTTGTACAGAAATGTACAGTATTAAACAAGAGAATGTTGAGTCACTACAAGCACATTATAGTGACTCCATTACTCACAAACTCCACTTAGCATGGAAACCAGTGGAAACATAAATTGAACTTGCTGTCAAACTAATATGTCAGCTGCCAAAAACCCTGGAACACCAAGAACATTAATACTAACGTTTTTACTTCTTTCTCCCATAAAAATGTTCAGTTTGCCCATTTCCGTTTTGATTAAAATATTTAAATGTACAGTATGTATGGCGGCAGATAGCTTTCAGGACACAGGAGCACAGAACATCTTCAACTTTATTCTACGCAACTGTTGTAGAGGTAGCATGACTAGCTTTCTTATGCTAAGTTTAACTTGGAGTAATTACTTCCCAACAAACTGCCTCCAAACTTAAATGTTTTACATTTTGGAGGCACTTCAAGTTTTCTGCACTTTGTATACATTTTTTGTAGTAATTGCACTATATTAGATGTTATCACAACTGGTTATCAACAGATGATATCAACAGATGATAAGGCTAATAAGAAGAGCTAGCACTTAAAATCCAATTGCATGGCGATCTGCCTAATTTATCTTTATCACCAAATAAATTGAGTTGTATATGACCCATCCTGTACAGTGTCTGCCAGCCACACTGCTGTTTCCGTTCCTGGATTTACTATTTGCCCTTTCTTGATATTCTTTAAAGTTTCCTTAAGTGTAATTGCTCTGGACACTGTAGCTCAAGCTACCTCTTCTGGTTCGCCATCTTCAGTTAGCTCTGCCTTCCATCAAGGACTAAATTACAGTTGTCCCCGAATGTGAAGGAGTCTGACATTCATAAGGGGAATTTGGTTGCACCAGGCAGTGTAGGTATTATATATGTACAATCTATTGCTGCTGTAAGAAACACCACTGGGTTGGCAATACCTACACAGTCTTTAAAGAGTCAATGATTCTGTCACTGACATTATTTAGCATTCAAGAAGTGCCATGGGTTTTGCATTCAAGTAGTGCCATGGGGTCATAAAATATAATGAGCTGACTCAGTGCAACACTCATAGAGGTTACCTGTGCCGTCCACCCTGACTGAACTTTGTGACATTCATGATCCATACTATATATTTTTCTTCCTGTACTTTAACCTAAAGATGAAAAAATCAGGGTTTCATGTAGAGTATTGCACAGAGCTATGTGAGGGTACACTAGTGAAAAAATTATAACTCCCTTTACTGTATATCATTGAATAAGTCACCACCAATTCACTGTTAGTCAGCTGGGCACAATATCCAAATATAAGTTAATTATGTCTTATCTAACTTATTAACTCAAACTCTGTAACATATTAAACATAATTTAATAAAACAATCCCAAAATTTTTTAGAATTAAAATGTCTGTATTATACTGTATATAAGCTAAAAACTATCATGTAATATCATCTTTGGTTATACTGTATTCTGTTTTTGAATGAGCCTCCCTTTTGTTATTTCTTACATGTTTCTAAGAGAAAATACAAAAGGGAATAAGATCTGTAGGCATCATCTCGCGAGGAACCAATAAATGTAGGGGCATTTACTGGGACAATTATTAATTGTAGCAGTAAGTCACAAAATGATTCTTTGATGGCTGTTAGAAGACCGACACAGTGGGATACTCAGCAACGCACAGACGGATACTAATACACGAGAATACATTTATTAATACATAAAATGTGCATATAAACATAACAGAACTTATCGTGAGGGTTAGCAGAATACAAAAGGTATATATTCAATCACGAAGAGTTACAAACTAAGAGGGAGATACATTCAGTATACCATTCATTTATACTGTTTTGTTAATGAACTTGGTTACAACTTCTACACTGGATACTCAAACAAGTACATCACTCATAGGAATTAAATTGATATCAACTGGGGTTGAGGTAACAATGGAATTCTCGAGCTGTAATGCAAAATGTTGAATACTCATCCAATCTCTGGGGATTCAGATCTCCAACAGACACAAAGGAACAGTGGCAGGCTGTTGCTGTGTCCAATCGGTGCTCTCTGGCTCGGTGCCAGGCAGTGCTGTTGTGGCTGTAGAGAAGTGGGAGAAATTCCTGCTGCGATGCTCTAGCAGTGGGCTCTCTGAAGACAGGCTAGTAGTTCTGGCTTACTAGCAAGTTTGTGTACAGAAGTAAAGTAACTGTGGGTCCAAACAGGTCACACTCTTTAGACAGGAAGAAGGCCGGTTTGTTTCTGATGTAGCGCTAGTCCTGAATCCTGAGATTCAGCTGTCCACAGTTCCGATCGTAGTTCACTTGATGATCAGGTGAGCATTCGCAGTGGGTTCACGAGGCTTGCTGCTGGGCTAACCTCGGGTGGATCCTATGGTTACACGCTGGCGACCTCCGTTCTCGACTCTTAGAACAAAGGAAAGTCCTAGCACTCGGACATACTGGCCAGAACAGAATGTCCAGGAGGAGCACCGGAGGGGCTCTGTGCTGCCTGTTTTACCTGGAGGAACTACGGTCGTTCATTGGTTGAAAGTTTCATGGGCATCCGAGACCTGCGTGGGGTTAACCTGCCCTACCAGTTCCTGATTGGCTGAGGATGAGTAACAATGCACTCTGACCTTAGGGTTGTAAACAACTTGGGATGAGACTCTCCCTTGGAATCTCCCAGACAGTAAGGCGCCAAAGATGACCATTCATTAGGGTGGCTGATGTTTCTCAGCTTTAGGAGTTGTTCCTCTTCAGGACACTCTATCAGCTAGAAAAACACCTTAAATGTGAAGCAAATGGAATGGCCTCTCTGTATCCAGCACCACTTAAATGAGAGAGAGAGAGACTGGCAAGGGAGCAGGAAACTTAATCCCTGTATTTTAATGAGCCTTGCCGCTACAGATCTATGACAAAAATGAGCTTTGTTTATAGTAAAGTTTATATATAATTCAAGATATGGCAAGAATGGTATACTAAGTGGATAAACTGGAACAATATAAAGCGCTGAAAACCTGTACAAGGTGTTCTATACTTTCTGTAAATATTTTCTAAACGTAGTGTTAGTAAGAAGGGTCTCAGGCTGGAGGTTTCTTTTCATGACCACTATAACGCTTTGAAAAAAAAACATGCTCTTTCAACCATAAAACAAGGACAGCATGCATTGCTAAACCCCTGCAGTTCACAAATTCATCCAGTTCTCTTTTCTGTTCTTTGTTGCTACCCATTCGTTCAAACGTAAGAAATCAAGTTTAGATTACCTAAGGCTCTCAGTCCTAATAGGAAATAAGCAAAGATATTGTTCTAGGTAAAAAATGCAAAACAGATAATGCAGTATAACAATAATCATCTAAGACTTAATGTATTTCAATTGTAACATTTATAATTGGCATCTCTTTTGTAGATATTTACTTTTACATTTAACATAAATCATTATTTCTAAATAAAAAAAAATAATACAGTGTAACTGGTTTAACTTCATTTCTTAATAATAGCTGAGGTATGAATCCTCAATTTTTATATTAAGTACGTCATAAAGTAAGTCATGTTTCACAAATCAATAATGAGAATTAAAGAGAGAAAAAATAACAGAGAAGATCAATAGAGCATTACCTTCAAGACCTAAAAAAAATTGTAAATAAATATCCAGGCACTTATAAGAAGATATTGGTATTTCTAATTAGACTTTCAAACACGTAAGCCTCTAGTGAGTATAAATATATATTTTTTACTCTTATTTCATTCATTCTAAATTTCAAACCGGCCAAGGTCAAACACAATGCAATCAATCAAACCCAAACAGTCACAGTCCAGACACACATACTACAGTATATTCAAGAAACCTTTATTCTTCTTAGTAACTGCTGCAATAATTGAATTTAAACCCAAAAAACAACAACTATGCATTTATAACTATGCATTTGCTTGTGCCCCATGTTTAGTAAAGAGATGCACCCCATTTCTTTGCTATTGTATTCATGATAATGAAAAATTCTTGGAAGCCATTAAAAGTTCTGCCATTTTCCATTAAAATACTGCTATTGTAGTTGCAGTATTCAGTAGGTTCCTTTTGGATTTAAATGTTTATCAGTAGTCCATGAATGTGACTATATGCAAGAGTGAAACATTTTACAAAGAACAATATCAAGTGCTTGACATTTACCTAAATAAAATAAAAATGTTTGCACATGGTAAAAGTGATTGCATAGTGAATTACAGAAAAAAGGAAACATTTACACAAAAAATGCTAAAACAAATAAGTGGTATACTAGTGGCATAATCAAATAACTATCATTTTCTAACATGTTAAAATCTGTTTAATAATACATTATATATTTTATGTTTTATCAACAATATTTCCCTTAACTAAGTTTTTTTTTTCATTCAATAACATTCATACCGTTCCACAAGGCATGGAGGTTACGTGTTATTATATTTGTTTTTTACAACATTAAAAACCATTTGATCTCTGTAAATGAATTAAGTTTTTACTATACTTAATTCAATGTAGTTCTACAACAAATGGCAAAAAAGGACATTTGCCTTTAACTGATGCCTTTGACTTTTTTGATTGATGTTTCACTGCTGGAACAGTGAATGTAGTGAATGGCAGTTTTTTTCAAGATACCCAAGGTAACGTTTTGGGCTTTTTATTGCTTTTAATTAATATACTGCTTTTTGTGGTGTCTTTGTCTTCCTTCTGTTTTGGTGTTTATTGCACAGTTTAAATTGGAAAAGCTTGTGTATGCTTCAGGTATTGTATTGCAATGGTTAAACTCTCTTGAGAGCTTAAACAGGAAATTGTATATTCTGCTACAGACCTTACTTTTTAAAAGTAAACTTAAACCAGCACTATGTTTGCACTTTACAGTATATGACCCTGCCATAGGGTGATGAGCAAGATGATAAACACCAGTAGACACTCTGGGGATTGGTTTTGGGCTCCATCTTCGTTTTAGCAGTGGTAATTATGTGGTAAAAGGATGCATCATAATACTCATTGCAAATTTTAGATATGTCATGTTTGTGCTTATTGGTTAGATATTGTTGGCCGTGAGAGCACTTGATTTCTTGTATTACAACTGCTTGTATGATTTCTAATTAGTCTTATACTTCATACATTCCTATCCGCCAGCATGAATAGCCTGGTCATTTTGTTCAGTTGTTGCATCCTTCATTTCCATTTTCAGCCTCCAAGACCTGAGGACATCATTAAAGTCCATTTGTCCCTCTTTTAACGGATATAGTCAATCATATACAGTGAATCAGGTCATAAATCTGTGTCTAAACCTTCCTTCCTTTTGTGAATGTTCAAGCCTTCCTGACCACCTTTGTGAAAAATTCAATCACCACTTTTTCCATGGTGCCACTTTGACAGGAAAACTAGTGCCCTCTAAGAAACGAGACAGCGGTTACCCCAGTAGTTTCCATCATCAAGTGACAGCCAACCTGCCAGGTAGGTTTTGACAAGAATTGATTGAGCTTTTTTGATTCCTAGCAGATATCTAAATCTCACTCTATTGATGTGCATCTACACATCCACACAGCCCATCAGCTCCATTTATCTTCACAGTCATTTTCACCTTGACAAAACTCCCCTTCATTCCACGGAAAATCCTTTTTTTGTGAGTTACAATGTCACAAAAGGTCATAATACTTTGAAATTGAACTACAAAGTTCTGCCACATGAAACAAACTGACAGTACAAACTTTTGACAATATGTGACTGTATTGTGAATTACTATTCATGACTTTGGTTTTCTTTATAAGTAGTTTGCAACAGCTTTGCTACTCCACCATATGATCTAACTGATTTAAAAATAGTGAATTTACTAAATTAACTAATTTACAATAATAAACTTAGTTAAGAATTTGATGTTTTATACACTTCCCATCTTGGAATCCCCAATTATTATTCAACCAATCCACCCATCCATTTTCTAGTGGTTTTATGCAATTTAGGATGGAGCCTATCACACAAGTAATGGATGCCAGGCTGGAATAACTCTAAAGAACTTTCTAAAGAAGCATATGAATCTATCGGTATGTCTTTGGACTGTGGCAGGTAACCAGAGTATCCACTCCACACAGATAGCACCCTAGGTCTGGAATTGAACCCTGGGCCACAAAGCTGTGAGGCAGCAATGCTAACCACAAACCATAAAGGGTCTGCTTAACAGATTAGGTTCTCAGTAGAAACACTTCCCTCTGCACCTTAAGTGCAAGATGAAGGACAATATAAACCACCAGCCTACATATTCATATTAAACCTATCACACAACAAAACATTTTATTTATAAGTACTTTTCAAAATACTTGATTATGTACAACAAAACACACAAAAAAACAAATGTAGGAAAATACAAAATAGCAAAATAAAATCAAGAGTAAAACTAAAAGTTATATAGTAAAACTACACAGTAGATCCAAGTTTTTAAAATATCTACACGAGCAAATCCAGTGAAATTGGGAATAATGTCCACAGTCATGGAGAGATTGCTCTACAGACTGTTGTATGGAGCCTGGTCTTAAAACAGATTAAATAGAACAGTTACCTGAGGAAGGACACATAAAAAAATACAAATGTATATTTTTAAAGTTTTCTTATCTTTAACAAATTGAACTTCTAGATCTTTCCTAGAAATTCTTTGACACTATTGCAGTGTTTTATGCTTTAACAATTCACTAACAGTAATCCTAGTACTACATACAGTATGTCATTTTAAACATTAATTGAAAAATAAGTCTAATTGTCTAAATCATAACTGTGTCATACTAAAAATCTTAATCACATTATTAGACTATTTAGTCTGCTTTTTGCTTGCTATCACTATTGCTAATGATCTGTGATTTTTTTAATCAAAAATAAAAAAAATTGCTGTCCATAACATGTACATTATGGATTATACAGCTAATTAGGTCCTTGATATTTGTAGTAATTATTTTGTTAATTACATTAAGTGGAGGATTAATGGAGGGTCTGTGTTCAGGGTGATGATGGTCAGTAGTCCATGGAGGTGAGGCTCTACTCATTGGGATTTTTCCCAGACCATGCAACCCTAAAGGGACTGCACTGGTGGCTGAATTCTGGAAATACTTAAGCCTATATAGTACATTTGTTGGTTCCCCAATAAGTACAGCATTAAAGTAGTCTAGAACTGATCAATAAAGCCAAATATTGATTTTTCTTTAACTATTACACAAATATTAAAAGTTAGCCTTGTATGGTCCTTAACATGGGCTTCAAATGACAGGAATAATCAGCAAGTCATAAACTATCAAGGACTGTTTCAGTACTGTCTTTGTCTTAACCCCTACTGGAAAGATTCAAATAGTATTGTAAGATAGCAATTGAGGTACAACCACCCATTCCAGAACTTTTACAAGAAAGGGTAAATAATAAATATAATGGTAATTATCAAGCACTTTGCGATCAGGCCAAAATGTTTTTAACTCAGGTGTGACAGTAGCCAACTTTAAGCTTCTAGTTACAAGACTAGATTTATTGTTGAAGTTGGTAATCAATGGTAATAAAAACAAGGATTTAGATCTGGACAATGACAGGGCTAGGAATAGGATCCAAAGCAGAGGCAGAAGTTTCACCTTTTCTAATACCTCAAGCTTTAGTTCTTTAACCCTCATATAAACAGGATTATGTGTATAAGTTTCTGTAGCATAAACTGCTGAGCCATCAACAATTTTTCAATACCCACAGCAATCATAAAGTTGAGGAATGATGCACCAGACGGTCCTGCAAGTCTACAATTAATTGGTAAGCCACAGGGGTAGCTGTTGCAAGACAAACAGTGGATACCCCAGACAGCTCAGGGACTGAGGCAATTGAAATGGAAATCTAATAAGTAAATGGATTCTTAAAATGTAGAGAGCTTTGCAAAAAATATATATTGGTGTTTTTAGAAAATATATTTCAAGGATGTAACCGCTGTGCTACGGGCAGAAGTTTAGAAAACAGTGCATCAACAAAGTACACCCTGTTTAGGTTACTTTAGAAGACAATGTACCAAAACAATATATGCTGTCTGTGTCATTAGATTAGCCGAAAGTAACTGATAAGCTTTGAAAAACAAATCTAGTGGTGCTTCTTCTTTCGTTTTATGATGTAATCTGTTTTGTCTTAGGGAAAGGGGAAGTGTTAGAAGGGACAAAGTTTTGAGCTTTCTCTTACAGCGCAACATCTTATAAAAACCCTGTACTGCTTGTAACAAATTGAGTCTCTGGTGCACTTTGCAGAGTGGCAAAAGGGCTCCCAATATTGCAATATTGAAATAAAGACCTTACTCAGGTGAGAACTCTCTCTCGTGGCTTCTTTGATAGGTATATTTCCATTACACTCAACATGATGTTTTTTCCAGTTTTTGGATAACCCATCAGTAAAAAAGTGATGGTTTAAAAAAAAGAACTTTCACACATTACATAGGTTACAAAAAGTTACAGCCTCTGCTGATTATCATTTCTTTTTTGCTTGCATGAACTTTTTGTCATAAAATTGTCAAAACTGTGTATCAATGATATTTTTACTTAAAATTTTAAACATTTCAGCACATTTCAAGAAGTAAGATTTCATTTAATAACATTAGTGTGTGGTGTAATTCTCTTTTATTATAGTTATTCCTACTATATATCCAACATTTTACATATTGGCCCATACACCCTTCCCCAGTAATTGGGTATTCAAAGAAAACATAATTTAAAAATGTACAATGCAGTGCATAAATATCTAATGTAGGACAAAATCTAAAATATAAGAAACAATGTTTTTATTTGTTTATTACTGTGTATGCTGAAGTATTAAAACATATCAGATTATACACTCTGTGTATTCAGTCCTAAGCCTCATTTACATAAGTCTTAGTTTGGCAAGCTGTAGCAAAAGCTCAGCACATATTGACTGTTCCCTTTCCAATTAAATTGCTGGCTTTTCTAAAGGTTCTGTTGCTATCCCACATTGTTTGCCTTGTATAGTTTTCATTACCCTTGGATTATGATGAACTGTGATCTGCACTTCTGTGAATATGAGTAAATATATATTCAAAAGCCATCTAATTCCCAACTTTGGGTCACATTCAAGAAGCAAAGCTGAGAAAAGTACACTGGTGGCAATACAGCATTTGTTTCTGGATTTTATGACTATAGATTTTATTATTTAAAGAAAAAAATAGCTTTTCTCACTCAATTAACCGTCTTGGTTCCAATTTATATTTCAACAGATATTTGAGGAGATAAATAAACTCGATGTTTGGCATTAAACACATTTAAAACTAGGGCAAAGTATAAGCACATTTGGTGTTCTCTCGGTTAAATGGATTGAAGTGTGGTCAAAATATTAAATCCAAAAGAACAAGATTTTAAAGTGTGAATTTTAAGGTGCTATGGCTAAATACATTTTTATGATCCCACAGTTTTGGAAAATAAGTTGTTTATCAACTAAGGTTACTGCTGTGACTCACAAAGCAGTTCAGAAGCACAATCTTCTGAAATGATGAGATATAATTTTCCACACATTGAGCTCCACTAGAAATACTGGGGCTCTCTCACATGTTACAAGCACACAAACGCCAAGCAAGTCAAATTTATTGAGACCCAGCGAGCTATCTCAAATATTTTTGTTTTTTTTTTGTTTTGTTTTTTATTGTTACTGTTCTTAGTTTTCAGTTTCTCTCTCCCCAATGTTCATGTCCGTAACTTATGATCGACAAACACTTTTAGACATAGGAACAAAATCTGCAGGACTATCACTTAGTCTGAAAGACCTGGACTGCACCAGCTGGGAGCCACTGTATCACCGGAACAAGGTAACCAGAAAGCGTTGCAAGCGATGTGAACAGAAACGCTGTAAGCCGCCTGGGCTGTAAACTAGACTAAAGACCAAATTGAACGTAACAAACATCCTTTACCAACCATTTTACTGGCCAATGTCCGATCCCTTGACAACAAACTTGATGAACTTAGACTGAGACTTTCCACACAACAAAAAAGTAAAGAATGCGTTTATTTTCAATGGCTGACAGTATTATGGTTCTCTGCCTTCCGCATGGACAGAACTACAGAGTCCGGTAAAACCAGAGGTGGGGGAGTATGCATTTTTATTAACAACACCTGGTGCAACAATGTATCTACCATCACAAAATACTGCTCACCCGCTCTGGAACTTCTAATGATCAAATGCCGCGCCTTCTGTCTGCCGAAGGAATTTACAACTGTTATTATCACTGCTGTCTGACGTTAATGGCAAAGAAGCGCTAGAGGTACTGTACACTGCAATAAACAAACAGGAATCTCCACATCCCGACGCAGCCTTTATCATGACTTTAATGACTTTAATCATACAAATCTCAAATTCCTTATCCCGAAATACCATCAGCATGTCTCCTTCCCAACGAGAGTAAAAAACACTCTGGACCACGTTTACACTACGATTCGGAATGCTTACAAGGCTGTACCCCTCCCCCACTTTGGACACTCAGACCACATCACTCTGTTTCTCCTCCCAGCATACATACAGCTGCACAGGCGAGTGAAACCAGTGGTCAGAACGGTGAAAGTGTGGCCTGAAGGAGCTGAATCAGTCCTACAGGACTATTTTGAATGCACTGATTGGGATGTGTTCAAAGAGGCAGCCACACAGGGATCACACACTGACATACAGTGCCTTCGGAAAGTATTCAGGCCCCTCCCCTTTTTCCAGACTTTGTTGTGTTGTAGACTTATTTCAAAATGGATTGAATTGATTCTTTTTTGCCATCAACACACAATACCCCACAATGACAAAGTGAAAACAGATTTTTAGGAATTTTTGCAAATGTATTAAAAATAAAAGAGTGAAATCTCCCATTGGAGATTTGCAGGCCCTGACGACATACCCAGTCACATCCTCAGAGCCTGCGCCAATCAACTAACAGGTGTATTTACAGACATTTTCAACATGTCCCTGGCCCAAGCTCCAGTGCCCACCTGCTTCAAGACAACCACCATCATCCCAATACTGAAGAAAACCACAGTGACATGCCTTAATGACTACCGCCCGGTGGTACTAACCCCTTATATCATGAAGTATTTCGAGAGGCTGGTCATGGGGTACATTAAGGACGCCATTCCAGACACACTAGACCCGTATCAATTCACCTACTGGCCCAACAGATTCACCGATGACGCAATCTCCATTGCCATACACACTACCCTATCTCATCTGGATAAAAATAACACATATGCAAGACTGCTTTTTATCGACTACAGCTCAGCTTTTAACACCATCCTTCCAGAGAAACTAGTAAAAAAAAAACAGTGCACTGGGTCTTGACACCACCCTCTGCAACTGGATTCTGGACTTCCTGATAGGCAGACCCCAGGCTGTCAGGCTTGAAAACCACATCTCCAGCACACTAACTCTGAACACTGGGGTCCCCCAGGGTTGTGTGCTTAGTCCAATGCTCTACTCCCTCTACACCCTCAACTGTAAGGCCAAACATAACACCAAAACAATCATCAAGTTTGCCGATGACACCACAGTTGTAGGTCTGATCACAGACACTGATGAGAGGACCTACAGGGTGGAGGTCAATCTCCTTGTGTGAAGACACCTTGTGGTGTGAAGACAACAACCACACCCTCAACGTCAGCAAAACCAAGGAGCTGATCGTTGATGTCAGGAAACTGCAAAACAGTCATGCCCCTGTCCACATCAACGGGACTGAAGTCAGTAAAGGGTCAGTAACTTCAAAATCCTTGGTGTCCATATCACCGAGGACCTCACATGGTCTCACAACGCCACCTGTCTGATCAAGAAAGCACAACAGTGCCTGTACTTCATAAGACGGTTAAAGAAGTTTTAGATATCTCACCAGATCCTCACTAACTTTTTCAGATGCAGTACAAAAAGCATACTGACAGGTTGCATCACCGTGTGGTATGGCAACTGCAGTATTGCTGACCGCAAAGCCCTACAGCGGGTGGTGAACACTGCCAAGTCCATCACTGGGGTTGCTCTCCCATCCATCCAGGACATTTATGACAGACGGTGCTTGAGGAAATCTCTAAGCATCATCAAAGACCCCAGACACCCCAGCTACAGACTGTTTGACCCTCTACCATCTGGAAAACAGTACAAAAGCATTCGGGCCTGGACTACCAGACTCGGAGACAGTTCAACCCCCATATTATTAAACTCCCAGTCTCTCTCACCTACGATCTGAACCCTTACGGTGCCTTCTCTCTTTATCAAAACTCAAACGTAAATTGAAATCTACAGTACCTCTACCTCACATGTCATGACATTTACTCTCTATAAATTTGTATCTTTTATTTCATTCTGTTGATGTATGATTTTACATAACTGTTGTTTTTTTTTGCACATTGCCTGTTGTCTTCTTTTCTTTCAGAATTGTATTGTTGTTTGCATTACCATCTGAGAGCTAGCTAAATAGCACTTCATTATACCATATACCTGTATATGCGTATGATAACAATAAACTTGAACTTGACTTGTTTGTTAGCTAAGATTGGTGGTATTTGCAATATCAGCACTTAGGAAATTGTGGTCACAGTTAGCCTAGCGACGCATGCCACACTCAGGCTGACATTGTATGGACTTTCCGGTTCAACCTGTGCTCCGAACAATGGCCTTTACTGGCTGAGACAACTAGGTGTCCCCAGCGTACTTTTAAGAAATCAAAAAATAAAAACAGAAATATTTAAATGGATGTAAATTGGGATTTAACAGCATATCTAATTATCCATTCCTTAAACTTTAAAGGTCTGTTTTTTACAAATGCAGATAAAAATTTCATTTCAAGTCAGGGGTTTCCACTTTTGATCCTGCAGGACAACCCATCAAGCTCTAAGTGACTATAATGTTATTTATACTATAGTATATACTAATGTTAGCCTCAATATCAGGATTAATTTGAACGGTTGAACTATTTTTAGCTCTTAAACATGTTGGACCTTGTTTTTTTTAACCATTGCATTTCATAAGTAAAAATAGTATTTTAAACATTTGAATTAAAAAAAATGCAAATATTAAAATCAAGTGACTTGGTGGATCAGTTAAGGCTAAAGTAGGTCATTAAAATCAGGAATGAATATAAAAGTGTATTACCTCCAGGACCACAATTGAGAATCTGCATTAAATTGTATAGAGCTAGATTTTTAGATTAAGGTGAATGAAATGAGCTAGATATCATGACTTTTATATAATATTATGAACACTAAATTACTTCTCTAATAATATATGCATATTGAAGTTAAGAATTTATTGAATGTTTAGATTATCCCTATTCTCAGTTATTTCAGTTATTTCTAGTGATTGTAACTAGTATTTTTCACTTATTACCGAACGTCAGACCATAGCGCTTCGTAGTCTGGATAAGGATTCAATTCCTGACAATATCTAAATACCTTAGCCAGACAGTTTTGCACTTTACATTTCACAATTTTTTTTTTAAAACATATACTGTATGAAGTGATCTAATAATTTGTTTACAACATAGCAAATCTAGCATTATATTGAAATTATATTGAAAGGGCAGACTCTATTATTAGTCTAGGGATTAAGACTACTAAAAACTATAGTTCTTTATCATGTAACTTCTTGAGTTATTACCCTGTAATGTAAGTGTACCTGTGGATACTATGAATAATCCATTCATCCTTTTTCCAATCACTTTATCCAATACAGGGTTATAGGGGAGTTGGAGTCTGTTCTTGCAAGCAACAGGTGCAAGGAAGGATACATCTTGGATGGGAACACACAAAAACACACACACTAGAGTCAATTTTCCTTAAAAACAATTAACCTATCAGTATATCTTTGACTGTGCGAAGAAACTGGAACACTATGAATAATACCAATAAAAAAGTTATCTAACTCAGCTTGGATATGGAACAATTTTATCATTCACTGTACAGTAATTCGTACCAATTCAATCAGTTACAAGAACCGTGAGAATATTAAATTAAATAATATTAGTGGTAAGACAATAAAATAAAAATAAAAAATACTAACTGGTTGGTGCACATAAAAATAACAAATGGTATAGATGCTGCAAAAGTAGTTTTATGTGTCAAGGTTATAATCAATGAAGAGCATAGTTTTAAATTATTTACTTCTTTTTGTGCACTTTCCTGTTATGATGTGGTGATGAACCTCTTATTATTATCAATGTGGAAATTCTGAAGCAGAGTAACCAATATTATTTGCGTGATCACATGAGAGCAAGGGAATGGCCTAAAAAGCATGAACATTCTTTAGGTTGAAATGTTACACATTTTTACTCATAAAATAATAACAAAAAATGTAAAGTCATTTGAGAAACTTAATGTTCATTTCAAGTAATCGTCCCTCAACACACTATTTTTGCATACATTTCACTAAAACATCCATTAAGATGATTGGTTTTATTTAAAAGTAATGCTGTACATGCAAAAGCTTTTTATTTATATATGAACCACTACATGAATATCATTCTAATGGAAATACATGAATAATTCAAGCCCCCTGGTCCACATTTGGAACCAGAAAGAAGTGGATAACATTTTCTTCTTAGGAATAATAAAAGCTATGCAAGTTTCAAATGAAACTCTCAGCTCATATTTTGAAAATAAATGAAACATCTCGTAGAAAATGTTCGACACATCTTTCTGTGTAAATCTTTCCAAAACATTTTAAAAGGCCCCATCACACACTTTACGTTGCAAATTCAAACGACTTTTTTGGCTCTATTGTTGAAGCTGCAATAATTTTGAACATTCAATATTTTAGTATAAATTATCTTTAATAAACTAAGTTTTACTAGATATCAATTTTAAAATGGCAGTGCCTGAGGGATATTCTTCCTGTTTCTTAACATTAAATTTCAACTGTCTGCAAGGCTAAACTGCTACCCAGAGATTAAACATTATGTGTTAAATTGATTATCCATTACTTGGCCTGAAGTAATTGGTCCCTATCCAGTTGATGGCATACACCAAACTACATTTAAGGTGATTCTAGTGGGAAGCCAGATCACTACAAAATGCTAAAATAAGGAGCACAACATCTGTTACTAGCAAGATATACATAGTAGAAAAAATAGTTTAAACTGAAATGACATATTAAAGGGGTAAGGTTAATTGAGCAAACAAGTGAAGCAGAAAATCAAACTTGTTTTTTAATAGTCAGTACTGTAGATTAACTGGAAGGAGTTCTGTAAAGCTGTAGTATTTTCATTATGAAAAATACCTAACATTATCATTAGTTCAGATAGCCCTACAATTAATTGTTCACTTTGCTACAATTAGTGTCCTTAGGATGATTACTTAGTTATTACCTTGTGATTTATTAAAAATGAGTCAGTTATCTTTGCAGGCCACATTTCTGATGCCAGATTTTTTTTTAAGTTGAAAGCACATAATTCTGTCATCTTGGTAGACTCCGATATTTTTGTTGCCAAAGTATTAACTAATTTTAATCTAAGTCTAATCTTATTTCCATGTACTGTACATTTAGTGCCAAATTTATGACTGCATTAAAATTTTATTGCTGACTTACAAAACATTAACCCATTTAAATTAGTAGGATTTGTCTTCTGTTTCACGTTTGTATGGCCACAATGATAGTGTTCTGCCGAATTCATCCCTGCTTACATATTCTGTTTTCACATCATCACATCTCTTTCAGTAACTGTTTATCAAATTCAAGGTCATGGTGGCCCGGAGAGTATCCCAGAAGTCTTTGAATGCAAGGACACCCTGGACAAGACAGCATACCATCGCTGGGCACACATTCACACCAGGCAGAATTTTACAGAAGCCAATTACCCTACGAGCATGTCATTTGACTGTGGGAAGAAACCAGAGCATCCAGAGGAAACCCACATAAACATGGAGAGATTCCACCCAGATAACAACCAGGGCCGGGAAATGAACCCAGGGCCCCAGCAATGTGAGTCTGGATTACTAACCACTGTCCTACAGTAGGCTGCTCTCATTCTGTCAGCAAAAACTAAAAAGAAAAAAATGAAATATTCTGATTGCATAAGTATTCAGACCCTTCAACTCAATATTTAGTGAAAGCATCTTTGGCAACAATTACAGTCACCAGAATTTTTGGTTAAGTCTCAATCAACTCTTTGGCTTTGCCTATTCTTTTTGGCAGATTTACTCAAGCTCTCTCATACTGCTTGAGTGTCTTTTATGGACAAGAGCTTTTTACTCTTTCCACAAATTCTCAGTAGGATTCAAGTCAAGACTTTGACCTAACCACACAAGGACATTGACTTATTATAATTTATTATTTAGTTTCTTATTCTTAAGCCACTGTAGTGAAGGTTTTGCCTTCTGCTCTGCAACAGGCCTGCTGAGAGGTGAATTTTCATCCTAGTTTAAAGCCTTTAACAGACAAATACAGTTTTTTATTTAGTCCTAACAAGCTTGCTATTCCCTGCTAAAAACGCATCTCCATAGCATAAGGCTGACATCACCATGTTTGGCAGCAGGGATAATGTTTACCGGGTAATGTAAAGAGTAGATTTCATGCCAAATGTAACACTTTGCAATTAAAAGTTCCAATTTTGTCTCATTTGACCAGAAAAAAACTTTTGCCTTATTTTAAAATATGACTTAAATGTGGAGATTGACATGGGTTTGTGTCACAAAAGCATTCTTTCCAGACCCTATGCAGACGACACAATCCGGGGTTGAGTGAGGAAACACTGGGGAAAAGTCATGCAAGATACGGGAATAAAAACAGGGGGGCGTGTCCAAGGAGTGCTGGTGGTCGGGGAAGGTGTAGAGAGGCAAACGATCCAGGGACGAGTCCAAAGAGAAGTCCAAAAACATGGATACATGGATGTATCCATGGCCAGGTGATACATCCAAGACAGAAGAATAAAAACCAGAACCAGGTGGGGACCGGCAGGGGGAACGGGAACATGAACAGAAACTTAAAACCATGACGGAGCCAGACGCATCCAGGACCCAGACTCGCATGATACGGGACCCGATGCAGAGCCCAGACTGGCATCTGTATCTGGCTTTTAAGGGGGAAGTGAAAAGGGGCTGGAACAAGGAACAGGTGCGGGGAATGAGGCAAACAAGGAAGGGCTGGAGCGCCCTTAAGAGGAGGGGTTTGTGATCATGACAGTTTGCCACTCTGCAAACTTTGTGGAGTAACTTGGATGTTGACTCATGGACATTTTCTCCAGTCCAAGCATTGAACACTGTAGCTCTTTCAAAGGTATTGTCTGTCACAGTGGCATCCCTCATCGGTTTCCTCCTTGCCTCTCAGTTTGGAGGGCAGACCTGATCAATGCAGTGTCTGGGTGATTTGATGCACCTTCCATTTCTTGATAATTTAGTAAATTGTACTACTATAGTAGAATATGAACTTAATTTTTGTTTGATTCTTCTATTACTTCTATTCAATGATTTAACCCTGACTTGCATTGAAAGGTTTTTGGTCTTCATGGTAAAGTCTTTGCTTAGAATTCACTACCTGACTAAGGAATCTCACAGAGACAATTGAGACAGACAATTCTTTTTTATAATTCAATCACAAGGACTACTATTACTGCACAGAGGGCATTCAACTAATTGTATTGCTCATGAATGTAATTTTGTGCACCTATATTGATGTAGGTTTGCCCCATCAAAGGATTAAAATAATCATGCCATCATGACATTAAAATTTTCCATTTGTATTTAATCTAAATTATCTCCATATCTTCTTTTTTTGCTTTGAAAATGAAAAGTGGAACGGCACAGTGGCGCAGTAGTTAGCATTGGTGACCACTGGTTTAATTCCGAACCTGGGGTTCTATCACCATGGTGGTTGTATGTTTTCCCCGTGTTCTTGTGGGTTTCATTCACGCCCTCCAGTTTCCTCCCACAGTCCAAAAACACACTGGTAGGAGGATTGTGTTCGCATGTTTGTGTCTGTGTATCTGCCCTGTTGTGGATTGGCATCCCATCCAGGATGTACCCCATCTTGCACCCGTTGCTTGCCAGGATAGCCTCCAGTTCCTTCATGATCCTGTATTGGAAGAAGCGGTTACATGAGGGATGGATCTAAGGATCCACAGTCCATATTGTGTCCATACAGTCCATACAGTCCACATCCATATTGGGTATATAACAAATATTAAATAGCTGCTTTGAAGTATAATAATTGTAAGGTTTAAAGCAAAATGTTATAATGCAATAATGAATATGAAGCAAAGTTGTAGGCTGGAACAAAAAAAAAGAACAGGTATGAATGGTTATGGAAGATGAGAAAGATTATCCAAATTAAAGTAAGAACAGCCAAAATATGTGAATGAATGGAGAAATGTAAAAAGAAATGAGTCACTCAATGAGGGCAAATGGAAGGTGCAGTGCTAGTTTAAGGAAAGATTTGGTTTCTGATTAAGTTTCACAGTAAGAGTCTTGGAATCCCTTTTAAAGGGTGTCGTTCAAAGAGATGAAAAGATCAAAGTAATGACTGTATAGCCAAGAGAGTAAAGAGTGGGACCTGCTGGCTTGGAGAGATATTTGATCCAAATATGAATTTGGAAACAATGTTTCAGCTTCATTTGTAAGAAAACGATCCTAATATAGAACATGCATTTGGACAGTTAAAGGAACTGTGGATAAGAGAACTGTACAGATTAGGTGGTCATCGCAGAAATGATTGAGGCATCTGGAAAAAATCTTCATTTTAAATGGTCATCCTGCACTTACACTGCATTGACAGAACCCTCACTTGATCCCTAGGTAGTCCTCAGAATATCAACCCCATCAGGAATTCCTGCACCCCAAAATTCTACTTGTCTTTTCCTTCTACCCCAACACCCTTTCGTTTCCAAGGTTGTCTAACAAAACTTGATTTAATAGGATGGACCCTCTTTTCCTCCACTGTAGAAACATTGTGTTTTCTGTTTCTACTTTGCAATGTACTGTAGAATTAACCTCTAATTGTTCTGTAAGAAATTGATCTGTACTCTGTTGCTTGGTGGAGCGGGATTCAAACAAGAGGACTATCCATATTTACCTGGGAGTGTGTAGTTGAGAGTGTAATCTCTAGCCCTTTATATTCTTTGGGATCTCCCTTTCAGCCAGTATGATGATTGAGAATATTCCTGCATCACTGATGCACTACTGAGGGTTCACCATGCTGTATACTGTATAAAAAATAAACATCAGCAAGTATAGTGTTACTAAAATGACACATACCAGCACCATCACACGCACCATTGCCATCACAACATGAACTACTGTACAATACTATGACAGCACTTTGACAAACAAGAGATTGTTTTCTCTCAAACTATTTTTTGGTGGTTTCAAAGCATTCATTGCTCTTAAGTGATTAAACTCTTACCTAACTGACTGCTGACACTTTGAAATCCCCAAAAGAGTCAATTCTGAATGATGTTTGATGCATGAAGTCTGATGTTTCTCAAGGCACAATACTGGTCTCCTTCTATTCAGCATTTGGATATTCCCACTTGATCAGCTATTAAGATCACATGGTCTGAATGATCATTTCTATGCTGATGACTACAACAACATCCCACTCACTAAGGTATCTAAATCCTTACTCAAACATCTCAAACATCAGTATGGTCAGAATTTAGCAGCCAGAATGCTGACCAGGTTCTATATAGCTTGGCACCTCAGTACCAGTTTGACTTATTATCTTCCTATTCTCCACCTCACAACCTTTGTTCATCTGACTCTGGTTTCCTGTTTGTCCTCCAAGTATATCTACTGTACAAACTATGGGTGAAGTGGCTTCTCTTGCTGTGCCCCAAATCCAGACTCAAAACCTTCGTCTTCAAAAAGGCTTTTATTTAATTAATGTCTTTGTCTATCCCTTTGCATCTTCTACTGTATTCTAAACCCTTGTTTTTAGTTCTGCTAATCCTGTTATCCACTTTCCTGGTTCTTTTTTCTGACTGTAAAGTGCTTTGAGAAGCTACGTTTAAAGGTGCTATATAAAATAAAGATTATTATTATCCACCCTGCAGTATTAAAAGCAGTATTTATTCTATTCAGTATATAATTACTTACTGACATATATGAAACATTATTTTACACATATTATTGTAAATTATATATATATTAATATATACATTTATATTAATTATTTTTCATAATTACTTCTCTTTACAGAGACATTATTTTTACACAATAGAAAATTCCTTCCCCATTCTCCTTGAGTGTAAAAAGAAAGAGTAAATGAAAGCATTTGTATATCATTTACCTGGTGTAAATGGAAGGGAATCAAAATCAACCTGTTAAGGGAAAGAACCATACAGTTAGATTTCCAAGGATCTTGCTCTTCAAAAATATACAAGTTGGTGCGACTGGCACTGTACAAAGATACAATTACGAATTTACTTGTTTTCACTTAGTCCCCTTCAAAAAAGGTATGTAACAGTTGAGGAAAGAGGAAAACAAAAAGATTTCCCAAATACAAATGTATTTTAAAAATTATTCAATAAATGCTACTGTATATTCCATTAATATAAATGTATGTCAATACTCTAAGAAAACACTTGGCCAGTTTATTTAATATCTGTGGAGCACTCATTATCAAAATGGAAAAACCTTGTTTCCTAAACTGGTCTGTTTTCCAGTATGTTCTTGACCATGTCTGCCACCTGGATTACACAGAACAAATTGCTGCTCTACATATTTGAAACTCTTGGAAAAAAACTAGCAAAGGTCTAATAAAAGGCCATCTGTAATACATTAATACTAGGCCATCTGTACAATACAAAACAGGCACCAAGCTAAATGCCAGTCATTTCTTGTCTTTTAAACACTCCAGAATATCATTACCTATTTTAAACTATTTGAAATGATATGCCATATATTTCTAAACATACAGTAGCCCCTAATCTCACTAAGACACAACCCCTGTTTTGCAGGCAGACTTGGGAGAAGAGAACTCTGGGGCTTACTGTTTTCAAGGTATGCCATGTCATCTTAAAATCAAATTTTGATTCTGAATTCTTCTGTTTCAGTTTTGGGTTTTAGGTTTGTGTTACCGTTCTAAAGAAAATGGATGTTTCTGCTTCTTTTTCGATGTGGTAATAGCTATGTCATCATGGTTAGGTGCTGAGTGTTATGCTCAAGATGCTGAGTACTGCAGGTTTGACATTCTCCTGGAGGTAGTAACTAGGAAATTTTATATTCACAGTGTGGAAGTAGCAAGATTAGTGGAGTATCAGGAATGCTAAAAGCATTGGCAGAGCAGTGAAATAGCATACTGCTAGCTCTGCACGTGGCCTCTGACCACGGGCAGCTTCTGATTTCCAATACCATTGGGACCCCTACAGCAATGGCTTTAGCTGCCTCTGCTAATTAAAAATCCTTGTTTTGCAAGTAAACAAATTTCACTAAGCCTGGCTTAGGGGTTGTTGTTCAGGTGCAACTACTGTATGCTCTGTTAACACTGTCCTTCTCATTATCTTCACTGTCAGAGGAGAAAAAAAATAACACCTGAAAATATGCTGACTGGGTCATGAAGACCTGATAAATATTATATTCTTGGTGTTCTAGTATTTATACCACTTACAGTTTTAATTAAAAGAAATGTATTATCTCAGATTTAGTAGAAGTAAATCCGATGTGAAGGCACTTTAGTTATGTACATGAAAAAAGTGATTTCCAAGACAAGTCATTCTGATGTAATAGCAGTAGATAAAATGAGAATGAAGATTATGGTCTCTAAAAGTTATTATTCTTCTTGTGCTATCTATACGTTTTGCTGTTTTGTTTTCAATGGTAATAGACCTGCCATGAAATATGAATAGTGGCTTTACTACAATAAGCTACTTTGTCCCCACTGTGATCATTTTTTATCTCTTTGTTCCAAATTAATTTTCCATTGATGGACTAGAAACTTCTTTACCATAGTAAATTGTCTTTCTTTCCTCTTGTACTGTACTTTATCTTTTCTCCTGTCTAATCAGATCTTTTCCTTTTATGTCTACATGTTCAAGTTCAAGGTTAGGTTTATTGTCATATGTATTATTATCGTCATATGTATCTGAATAAAATAAAAATCTGCAAAACTCAAGCATTTTGAGTTCAGTGCAAAATTCAAGTAGTGGGAGTATTTGAGTTCCAAGCAAAAACAAAGGGGTGTAAGTGGAGGAGGATTTAAGAGGTAGAGTTTAGGAGTCTTATTGCTGTGGGGCAGAAGCTTTCTTTGAACCTTTACACTCCTAAATCTTCTGAAAGATTTAGAAGAGAGAAAAGTGCATTCCTAGGTTTTGGTTTTCGATTATATCATTTTTAGTTCTGAGACAGCATGTGGTAAAGATGGTCTAGATAGAAAGAAGTTCTGTACCAGTGATGACCTCAGTAACACATTCATTGAGAATATTTTCTACAGTGTATCTGTAGAAATTTGTGAGTGTTTGTGAAGAGATACCAAATCTCCTGAGTCTCCTGAGGCATCACATATGGTCTCATGATTACTTAATCGATATGATGAAACTAGGTCAGATTGTTGGTTATGTAAATGCCCAGGAACTTGAAGCTGCTGACCAACTCCACAAAAGCTCCACTGATATACTGTAGATAGGGGTGTGTGCTCCTCCCTGCATCCAGAAGTCAACAAACAACTTTATTATTAGTTTTCCTGACATCGAGGGAGAGGTTGTTGTACTGGAACCACCAGTACCACCAGGTCCTCAACCTCTTTCCTGTAGTCTGTTTCATTATTATTTATGATCAAACCTACAACTGTGACAGAGAGAGCAGAGTCATTAGGAGCTGTAGGGGCTTGCACGGGTGATTCCGTGTTTGCATGTTCAAAAAGGGCATGAAAGGCATTAAGCTCATCTGGGAGACAGGTATTAGTTAGATGTGATTCAACATGGTTTTACTTTAAAGTCTGTGTCGGCCTGTACTGTAGTCCTTGTCACATACGCCAAGCATCTGAGGAGTTAGACTGCAGTTCTAGCTTGCTCTGGTGTTGTTGTTTAGCACTTCTGATGGCTTTCCAGAGGTTGTACCAGGTTTTCTTGTATAATTCAAAGTCACTTGATTTAAAAGGCATGGAATTAATTTAACTGTTAATCCACAGTATTTGGGTGGGAAAAACCCAGATACTTTGTCATTCACACATTTCTGGATAAAGTCTATAACGACGCTGTGTACTTGTTCAGGTTGAATGATGTGTCTTTGAACATGGTCCAGTCCACAGACTGAAAGCAGTCTTGTAGCATTTTCTCTGTTTCCTCAGACCAGCATTGTAGCGTTCTCACTAACACATTTGCACGCTTCAGTTTCTGCTTGTAAACAGGAAGCAGCAGCACAGACAGGTGATCTGATTGACCGAAATGAGGATGAGGGAAAGAGGGAAATAGGCATCCTTGATGGTTGTGTAACAGTGGGTGAGAGTATTACTGACAATATAGTTTGTTGAGTGTGCGTTTGAAAGTAACAATAATAATAATAATAATAATAAACTTTATTTTATATAGCGCCTTTAAAGGTGGCTTCTCAAAGCGCTTTACAGGATGACAATAACAATAAATAAGAAGACTACAACAATAAATAAGAAAATTTCACAAGACAGGACACAATTATAATTACAACAATACAACAATAACAATAGAGGAGACCGTGGAAGATGGTATTAAGAAGAGCAGAGGGGTGAAGAATGGAACCAGTTAAGTAAAGGCTTTTCTGAAAAGGAGGGTTTTGAGTCTGGATTTGAAGGAGTTTAGAGAAGGTGACTCTCTAATATCCTTGGGCAAGGAGTTCCAGAGCTTGGGGGCATAGCAGGAGAAGGCCCTGTCGCCCATACAATGTAGACGGGCTTGGGGGACAGTAAGGAGGGCAGAATTTGAAGAGCGGAGGTTGCGAGGTGGGGAGTAGGGCGATAAAAGTTCAGACAGGTATTGAGGTGCCAAGCCATGTAAAGCCTTGTAGGTGAGCATGAGGATTTTAAAGTCTACGCGGAATTTGACCGGAAGCCAGTGCAAGGACTCCAGGATAGGAGTAATGTGAACACTTGCACTAGATCTGGTCAGGATTCTGGCTGCTGAATTTTGGACATACTGCAGCTTGTTCAGAGTAGATTTAGATACCCCAGGGAGCAGAGCATTGCAGTAGTCAATTCGAGAGAATACAAATATGTTGATCAGCTTTTCAGCCACAGTTAATGATAGCATAGGGCGTAGTCTTGCGATATTTCTAAGGTGAAAAAAAGATGTTTTGACAGTATGCTGTACATGTGGGTCGAATGTTAAGCCAGAATCGAATGTAACCCCAAGGTTTTTCAATTTTGATTTGAGCTCAAGTACAGAGCCATCTACAGACAGGGTTACAGGACTGGCTTTACGAAGTTGATGGGGGGTACCAATAAGCATGACTTCAGTCTTGTCACGGTTAAGATGAAGGAAGTTTTGAGTCATCCAAATTTTTGCTGTTATAATAATTAAAAAATAATTTTTGCAGCATAATGCTGTTATGAACATGTATAATCACATTGCTAAAGAAAGAAAAACACAAAGTTATATGTGTTAAATTCTTTGTCTTTCTTCTTCAAGCATAATGTCAGTGGATCTATCTATTGATCTATTATGGGATTGAATCTATCGACAACCATAAACAAAAATATCTGGACACTCACTTGAAAAACAGAAAATACAAAGTAATGTTTCAGTTACTGCTTTTTTCTTCTGATATAAAGTTTAAACATGAATTTATTTTTATATTAAAAGATTACATGAATGAAATGAAAAACAATGCAAAAAGTCATGTGTTGATAAAAGATTCTGGGGTATCCACATTATTTGTACAGAAACACCATTGCTGAGTACTGAGAATTATCATATTTGTAATCCATCACTTGATAATTAATGTACAGTAGGGTTGGGTGCATTGGGTGTATCGAAAACGCTACACAGCCATGTTGTTAAACCCGATTCTGTCACTTCTTTCAGCTAGATACGCTCAATTGCTGTGTAGATCATAGACTATGGGGAGGGGGGGAGGATTTCACTGGACTGGCAGATATACAGTAGGAGCACAGAACTTAGTGCACTTAATTTAATTCTAAAAGGAAAGAGACTTGACTTTTCAAACTGAAAGCCACATCATTTTTTCAACTATTTTTATGGTCTGACATATCAAAAATAGAACTTTCTTCTGAACATACTGAAAGCGGCAGACTGGATGGAGTCAATGAGGATAAAAGTTGCTCATGTCCGGTGTTACAGTATATATGGTGGAGGCTGTGATGCTGTGAGTTACTTTCTTCCCCCTGCACTGGAAATCCTTGCTTTATAGAAGGATTTATGAAGCCTGCATACTTGGATGTTAACCATTGCTAAAAGATTAATTGTACAGTAGTTTGCGTCCTAGAAGGATAATGACTCCAAACTTTCTCTAAAGACTGCACAGGAATTTGTGTAGAAATGGAAGATTACAGTTATGGATCAGTAATCTCACTCCACAGACTTGAATAACAGAAAAAATGTCGGGATTGATTTGAAGGCTGCTTTTGCAAAAAGGAAACCAAAGTTGATTGCAGAACTTCAAGCATTTAAAGTGCTGAAGAACAGACAAAAAATCTGTGGAAAATGCCAGAAGCTGGTTTTAATATACCGTATAAAACAATTACTGCAATCTGTAAAAGAAGCAAAGATCTACTTTTGTAAAACATATAAATTTGGTATTTGTGTGGGTGGCACATTGGTACCTCATAGTGCTGGGGTCCTAGGTTCAATTCCTTTGATGAACTCTGCATGGAGTATGTATGTTCTCCCTGTATTTGTGTAGGTTTCCTCTGGGCGCTCTGGTTTCATCCCAATTTTTAATTTACTTGCTGATAGGTTAATTGGCTTCTGTAAAACTGGCCCTAGGTGTGAGTGTGTGCACGTTTGTGTCTATGTGTCTTCCAAGCGAAGGAGTATCACCCTATCCAAAATGTATCCTCTTTTGCGTCCATTGCTTTGCCTAGATACATGAAAAGATAATATTTTTGTGTTATTTTTCTAGTATAGAAATACTTTTATTGTTTGGTTTATTTTTTAACAGCCACAGCCTCAAAGTTTAAAAACCAATAAATAATTCACAAATAAATCTTAATTTTTCCAAACAGACCTAAAGGTCGATACATAGCCATGTTAACCTATTTATCTTGGTGTGCAAGCAGCAGGCAATCTTGCTTAATAAAGTATCAGCTAAATCTTTGGAGATACCACTCCTATGATAGAGTGAGGCTATTGATTTTCACTACATGTGAACTGGCATGCATTTAATACAATGCAGATACTTATAACTTTTACTGCTGAAAAAATACAGTATGGTTCAATGGTAAAACGACTGATATAAGATGCAGATAAGTGGGTGAGATTTGAAAAAGTAGGACAGTTAATCATTTAAATCAGATACTCCCTTTTCAATAGCAAAGAAGTATGCTGATTTCCAGGAAGTTCCAATCTGACTTTTTGAAGTTGATGAAAGACTGAGTACATAGAAATTCTGTAGAAAAAAAGTGTTTAGTAAAACTCCCTCAGGCTATTGCTCTATAGATCTCTGCTCATAGAAACTGATGTTTTTAAAACATCACTAAAACATATTTGTACGAAGATTTCTTCACATTTTTAAGATTCATGCAGAATGCTTCAAAAAGATTTAATAAAAGATTTAATTGTGCATCTTTTGTTTTAAAGAATATATCTTCTAGAGGCCGACACTTGAAATATTTAGGTTATACACAGGACGTGCTATATTCCAGAAACAGGACACATTTGTTTCTAAAATACAGCGCTGACAAAAGTGAAATTCCTTTTTAAGTAACTCTGAATGAGACTTCCTAAACATACTAAATTATACTTGTATAGTATATACTGTATTTTTCCACAGTACAGACTGCCCAGGCTCACTTGCTGAAAATGACAAGCACAAATGAAGAATTCTGTTGCCTGGAAGTATGTTTTAGGTTCTATGAATATAAATGACCTTAATGTGTGACAGTTTAAATTTCAAGCTTCAGTATAAATACCAGGATACATTGTTTTTGACACCTGATATTTTCATGAACTTGGGATATCTTTAAAAAAAATAACTGTTATTAGAACAAAAAATTGAAATAGTACTGTAAATTTTATGATCTGTGGAACAAAGTAGAAAGGATAGGTTTTAAAACACATCCATTCATTCAGTTTCTAACCACTTCATCCAATACAGGGTGATGGGGGAGCTGGCAATTGTTGCAAGACAGGGTACACTCTGGTAGGGATACCAGTCCATCAGAGGGCACACACAGACACGCACACATTAACGCCATGGGCATTTTTCCCAGAAGCCAATTAATCTATCATTATGTGTTTGACTGTGCAAGGAAACTGGAGCACCAGAGGAAGAACCCACACAAACACAAGAATAATGTCACTAATGTCACTAGGGACTTGTGAGAAAAGGTGGTCGGACCCTATGCAGTGCTGAGAGAGAAGGTAGTAAGAGTAGGTGTCCAAAATCCTAGGAGTGAAAGGCAGTATACGAGGTCGGGGTCGGCAGAGTCTGGTGGAGAGTATACAAATCCAAAAGAGATAGGCAGAGACAAAGTCGAAACCGGAAACAGGGCTGGGTCGGGTATCCAGAAGTCAGGTCAGTAAGTTATCCAAATCCAATAGCCGCTAGACAGAAACAAAGACGTAGCCGAAGACAAAACAGGGTCGGAATCCAGAAGTCTGGTCAGTAAGGTACGCACACAAGAGAAAAGCTAAAGTTGATCTCAACAGTGAGCGAGGACTGAGAGGAGTGAGAGGGTATAAATAGGTAAAAAGGGCGTGAACAGTGCTAATAGCTTAACTAGTGCGCAGGTGTTGACGCCGAGAAGTGCAGACGGGAATACGGTTCGTGACAAATAACATGCAATCTCCACACAGATACTGTAGCACCCCAAGTCCAGGACTGAACCAAAGGCTCCAGCACTGCAAGGCAGCAATGCTAAGCACTTTGTCACTGAAATATAAAGTACATTGTTTTGAAAATATTTCTGTATATTTAGCATATAATCAAAGCATAAATAGTTCCTCGTATATAAAGTATATTCAATTGTCAATCCTTTAAAAGTATACTTTTCTGTTATATTCAGTTCCACAAAAAAGTGCGTTAAAAGACAAAACATAATGTGAAAATGACAAAAATGGGAAAAATGATTAAATATTTGTGAAACCTGATCTTTTCTGACATGTTGTGTTGATTTTCACTGTTTGACATAAGATTTACTGTAAGATCTCTGATTAGAACTGATGTTTTTTTTTTCCTCACAATCTCATTTTAAAAGTTTTAATGCTTGTATTTACAAAGGTATTCTACAGCTCAATGTTTTAGGAATTTGGTTAAATCTTCTTTATTTCTGTCTTTTTTTACAAGATGCATATCCAATATTCTACGCCATGGTAACAGGGCTCGTTGTGCCTAATGTTACCTGTTACACTTCCCCAGTTCTCACAATAACTGAGACTAAACAGAAAGCAGTACCAAGCTGCTTCTAAGCCAATTCCACATTGATGTACATTCCATGGTGGGCACCTGTAAAGGTCATCAGATAGATCGTAATTAACATGTCAAAATCCCATTTTGTGAATTTGTTGTTTTCTTTTTGTTGTGTTTTGTGTGTTTTAGCTCAGAATGTGCTAATGGGTTCTTAGAATTATGTCCAGCAGCCATATCACCCTGCAACTCACATCTGGCAACCCACTGAAGCTAAGCAGGTGTGAGCCTTGTCAGTACCTGGATGGGAGACCTCCTGGGAAAAACTAAGGTTGCTGCTGGAAGAGGTGTTAGTGGGGCCAGCAGGGGGTGCTCACCCTGCGGTCCATGTGGGTCCTAATGCCCCAGTATAGTGATGGGGACACTATACTGTAAACAGGAGCCGTCCTTCGGATGAGACGTAAAACTGAGGTCCTGACTCTCTGTGGTCATTAAAAATCCCAGGGCGCGTCTCGAAAAGAATAGGGGTGTAACGCCGGTATCATGGCCAAATTTCTCATTGGCCCTTACCAAAAATGGCCTCCTAATAATCCCCAACTATGAATTGGCTTCATTACTCTGTTCTCCTCTCCACTAATATCTGATGTGTGGTGAGCATTCTGGCACACTATGGCTGCTGTCGCATCATCCAGGTGGATGGTGCACATTGGTGGTGGTGGAGGGGAGTCCCCATTACCTGTAAAGTGCTTTGAGTGGAGTGCCCAGAAAAGCACTATATAAGTGTAAGCAATTATTATTATTATTAATTAGAATTAGGAAGTATAGGATTCTGATTGCAATGCAAATGAGAACAGAGTTTAGCTAAGAAGCAAAGTAACCAGTAGGCCTCTCACAAAGTTGGTGTGTAGTATTAAGTAGAGGAGGATGGCACATTGTGGTTACTAGACCAGAGCAAAAGGTAAAATTACCAAACAGTATATGTTCTTGGTTGCTGTTTGTTTTACATTCTAAAGTTGTATCCTAGTTAACAGTTTTAAAGAGAAAAGCAAATATACCAAAAATAATATGGCAATAAATTGCAGTAATAATTGATCAGGTGTTTGTAATAAAGCAAAAAGTATCTGTAGCAAGGAGTTCTACTGTATGTTTATGGTGGTGTGCAGATAGTATCAGCTGCACATAAGGAGTGGCAGAACATCCCACATTTATTTCTCACAAGGCTGATAAGGTTTTTGCATCAAGGTTGATGCTTAGAGAGAATATACTGGAGCTGGTACAAACTTTGAAATGTTTTCAATTTGACAGTGTTCACATTTCAATATGGATCATCTATGGTTCATTGATCTGTATATTTGTTCCCATTTTCTGTGATGTTGCTTGACATCTGTGATTCAAAATACTTGATCTATTTCACTTGAATATTGATTTATTTTGTGCTTCAGTTATGTGCTGATGCAGACGACTTTTTGCTCCTACTATATATAGGCCAATAATCTGTGGAGACACTCAAGATTCATAAGGTATTATACTCAATTTACGTATTACAGTAGCCTACTTTTGATTAAATATAGATATTTGTGAAAGGCAGTCACCCAATTCACTTTCTGAGAGGAGTTTGCTGTCATGATTGTAATACCTCTGTAAAGATGTTCTCCCCTTTCAAACAGGTTTATGAGGCAGCCGGTAGCAGAGCCTTGACATCACACTTACAGTAGGAGTCCAATAGGAGAACTCCAAAACTGAGATTAGACGAATGAGCAAAGAATCTGAGAATTTGAGAAAGACCAGACGAACACACTGAACGTCCGAACTGCTGTCAGGGGAAAATAGAGCTAAGGAGACCAGACAAAGAGCTCCAGTCCTCCTGAGAGGCAGCCTACAGTAACTACAGTAAATACCTTTTCTTTTTAGTTCACACTGTGGATGCTTTTTTGAAAACAGATTTATTTTGTTAATAAGAATTAGAATAAAGAGTGCTTCAACACTGCGACTATGTCACCTCTCTCTATTGCTGTCCTTTCATTGTCCAGCTTGTAATGGGATGTATGAGTTTATTAGCATCAGATACAGTAGGCAGACCAAGCAATGTTTTGCAGGTGGTAGAAACGTATCACTTTGACGGTTTTTACACATGCTTCAAATACTTGTTGTGACTAGGTAGTACTCAATGGATACTCACAGTCATACACATAGTTTACTTCCCTAACAAAGAAAGAAATGCAGTCATTAGAAGAGATACTGCATTAAGGTTTGTATGATGTGGGTGATGCATTAGCTATCTTGGCAGATGCACACACAGAATGAAGGAAAGTCATTCATACAGTACAATGCAAAATAAACATGTGCATAAATAAAAATCAGTACTCTTTTTACACAAAAAAGCTATAGGAATGGGCATAGTCTTTCAAAACAAAATGGATTAAAAATTTTAACTGTCATATATAAAACTGTATCACTAATTTTCACGTTTCAAGCAAATGTGACAAGATATAACACCTACAGTACATGCTAAGTAATCAGTGCATTTGCAATACTCCATCGATTTGTCAAAAAAAACAAATATATTCAAAATAAATGTTCTGTAAATTAAATCTAATTTACCTTCTTGATATTGAATACACTACTCCCCAAATTAAATCTGGACAACAATAACATCATTTTAAGGAACATCCATTTAAATTAAAAATAAAAAAAAATGATTTCTAAATTATTTAGATTTTAACCAGATTATACTGTATAATTATGATTGATACACTTAACATAATCTGAAATAAAGCTTTTAATAGAACAACTATTGTTTAAGAATATAACACTACATATTGAGAAAATTTCAGACTTTAAAAAGAGTTAATCTCAGGTAATATAACTATCAGAAATAGCACATACTTAGAATGAGTGGAAAAAGGTAAAATAGGAATTACACTACATTTTGAAAAAGGGCAATAACTGGGAAATGCAGAGGATATTACAGTATACCTACTATATACAACATATATAATACCATATACAGCATACATGATAAGAACAACACAACATATATAAAATAATGTCAAAAAGGAAATAATTACCTAAATAATTTTCAAATATTTGTGAAATGTTTTATTTAATTGATAAAAGGCAAAATTACAAAACAGAAATATTTACTTTCCTGCAATTAACTATACATTATGGGGAACATATGATATCAGTATGGTGCCAATTGCTAAATGGTACATAATGAACAGAATTTTAAACTAAATTACATTGGACATATTAAATAATTTATGTATTGTGGAAAGGGTTTCCCCAAAATATAATTTGTCCCTGTTATTATAAAATGTGTTGGTTATTCAAGGAATTCTTTAATTAAAGAATCAATTGTCATTTACAATCAGTATATAGTGACATAGCATAACAGAATTTACTTCACAACAAGCTAATTACAATTACATTGACTGCAATTGGATACTTTTTCTTACTTATTGGGAAATGCTGACACCTGGTGGTAGACATAATTGGAAACAATAGAAAAATAAAGATGAGGACAAAGATGAAGATCTTTTATATTGATTAAATATTTTCTTAAGTTTATTAAATAGTGATGCATACACCATAATAATACCCCTGAATTGACAAGGCATAAGGAATTATATGAAGGACTGCTGAATTACTACTGCACATAAATACATTTTATTTCTGGTACTTCACTGTAGTCTTAGACCAAGTAATAAAAATGTCATTTTGTGAGATGATACAAATTGTAGACCAAAAAGAATATCCTGTACAGACAAAACTATAAACTATTTAACAAATAAACATTGTTTAAAATTAACTAAACAAGGTTCAATTGAGATTAAACAGTATACAACTTTATGTAACATCATTTTCTCGTTGTCTAGGAAACTCTGAACAATCAATTTTCAGATCTTCCAATAAAGCATAGAAACTCCAAATATCTTTTCTGTGTCGTCCTTTGTTCTGCAGCACTTTTATAATTAAGAAACTAGTACGCATTCTGTTGTATACTGACAATGAGAAGAATAAAGAAACCAAAAGATGGATAAAGCTGCTAATTATTTAGTAATCTGTCATTCAAATTCTTGTTTGCACTGCCCACAAGGCTGTTGTCTTAAAAACAATCTAGTCACGACTTGCTCTTCATGCTTTGTGGAGTCTGGATTCCACTGACAGCTTCATGTTTCTTCTGGGTACCTCTTAATAAGTCATCAGTAGTTGTGCTCCCCCACAGATCAGATAGCCTGTGCTCCTAATTACTCAGAGATGAAAGTGGTGAAAAAATAAACTGTCGGAGGTCTGAAATGATAAATTACCACATTAGCAAGAGCAGACTGAAAGAAGCTTCGATTTCAAAGCAAGATTTCAGTATGTTAATTGGTTTGCATTGTTTGATAATACGTTGCTCCCTTTCCATTGTACTGGTGTTAGAGTTTTGTGATATAAACTTATACTGTATATAATTTTAGTTAAACATACTGCTACAAATGTATGAGATCAAATAAGTACATTGTGGTGAAAGAATAAGTACATCTTAAGATTTTATGATTTATCTTGCTTAGACATATTTGACCGTCACCTAATTCTCTCCAAATAATAATAATAATAATTCCTTACAATTATATAGTGCTTTTCTGGACACTCCACACCAATGTGCAGTACCCACCTGGATGATATGATGGCAGCCATAGTGCGCCAGTACGTTCACCACACATCAGCTATCAGTGGGGAGGAGAACAGAGTGATGATGCCAATTCATAGATGGGGATTATTAGGAGGCCATGATTGGAAAAGGCCAATGTGAAATTTGGGCAAGACACCAGTGTAACACCCCTTCTTTTTTCAGGAAACACTGGGGGATTTTTTAAGACCACAGTCAGCATGTCAGTTTTACATCTTATCCAAAGGACAGCACCTTTTAACAGTATAGTGTCCCTGTCACTATACTGGCATTAGGACCCACACAGACTGCAGGGTGAACATCCCCTATTGGCCCCACTAACACCACATCCATCAGCAACCTTAGCTTTCCCATGATGTCTCACATCCAGGTACTGACCAGGCTCACACCCGCTTAGCTTCAGCGGGTTGTCAGTTGTGAGTTGCAGGGTGATGTAGTCGCTGGCCAATTCCTAACAGTAGATAATACTAACTTCTTTTGAAAATGAACATACAAAAATTATCATTAATTATTTAAAAAGTAGCCAGCATTCAATATCTTTGTGTAAAAATGTGTTGTAAGTGCATCCTTAGTTCTACTGTGTCAATTAAGAAGGTATGTAAAATTAGATGCACCAAAACATGTGCAAATCATAAGGAAGTGATTCCACTTGTACATAATATCAGAAACTTTGTTAGTTTGAACTAACAAACACTCAGGTTCATAGGAAGACACAATGCCCAGATCAGAAGACATTTGTGACAGTCTTAGAGAAATAATTGTTGCTGCTTATAGTTTGGGAAGGGTTACTGTCACGAACCGCACGTGAGCACTTAAACGTCACCAGGATTTGGATACTTTTGGAACTTTATGAAACCTTTCCGGGATTAATCTACCACAGCCTCGCATAGGGTCCTAACCAGCCACTTCGCTGTAACTCCTGACAGTTACAAAGCCATTTCCAAACAATATGAAGTCCATAATTCATGTTAAGAAAGATATTGGACAAATGGGCAACATTCAAGACCGTTGACAGATTTCTACCCATGAGTGGCTGTCCTACTAAATTCTCTCCAAGATCTGACATGAGGCTCCAGGCCTCTCATAATATGGTAAATGTCAGAGTTCATGAGTTCACCATCAAGAAAAGATCGAATAATAATGGTTTCATAGAAGGATAGCCAGGAGAAAACCCTGGCTCTCCAAGAAGAACATTGCTACAGTACATGGCCTAAGTTTGCAAAACAGAGCTTTATTAAAAAACATTTTGAACAATGTGCTCTGGACAGATGAGTCAAAGTAGAATTGTCTGGCCATAATGCAAAACTTCATTGTTACAAAAACCAAACATTGCCTTTGACCAGAAGAATCTCATACCAACCATCAAATATGTTTTGGGCCTGCTTTGCTGCCTCAGGCCCTGATTGCCTTGCTATCCATGAGTCTACTATGAATTCCTCTCTGTATCAGAGTATTCTAGAAGAAAATGTAAGACCATCTGTTTAACAGCTAAAGCTGGACTGAAAGTGGCTAGTTAAAGTCCAGATATAAACCCCACTGAGAAGCTGTGGCAGGGCCTAAAGAGAGCTGTGAATACAAGAAAGCCCTAAGGATCTGTAAGGAAGTTTGGGCCAGAACTCCTCCCTTTTGATACAAGAGACTGATCAACTCTTACAGGAAATATTTAATTCAAAGGTTGTCCCATTCATGCATTTCCCTTTGTCTGCTATTTTTCACTTCAGATGATCACACATTAACTGAATCGAATCATTAATTGAACTAATAATGTGATTCATTTTAATTTAAAATTATTTTTAGATTTTTAGAATTGTCAAATCCCAGTTACAAATGTCGATATACCCTATAAACAACAACTTCCTGTTTTAATTAGTTTGCACTTAACAAACAGGTTTAATTTTCCAAGAGTGTGATGGAGTAAGCTTAAGCTTGGTTAAAGCCTCCTCCTCCTATTGGATTATTGAATTATTGAGTTAATTAGACACACCTGCCTTAATTAACCGATTTGCCTCCTGTGGAATGGAATATTTTCTAGCCAGAAAAAGGAGCATCTGACTGGCCCTGTGCATAATTGGACATTACTCAGGAGTAGCAGAAGTCAATATATCAGCAGTCAGGAGCTGAGGGTCGAAACTCCTGCAGTTCAGGAAGAGTAAAAGTGTTAGTAGCATCCTGAATTGTAGAGTATTTACATAGGAGTGTTTATTCAACTTTTGTGCTTTAACATCAGCAGCCAGTTGGCAGTCTTTACTCCAGTTTAAGGTTAAAGAGATAATGAAGCCGTGCAAGAATTTTGTTATGGATTGGAATTAGAAAAAAACAATACATCCAGAGAAAATTTTGCATTTGTTATTCTAGTGCGTATTCCTGGATTCAATTGTATTCTGTGTAGTCTCTATAGAGCAGTAGATTAGGTTTGTTTATAGCTGGAAACTGGGCGCCAGTGGTTAATCTGAGTTTGGTGAACGAGTAGGTCTCCAATGAGACAGGGAATGCGTAATGTGTCTTCCATTGAATGGAAGGATGGATGAGCCGGGCTATGCCAAGGATTCTAGGGAATGAAAAGGAAGAGTTAATATTTTGTGAGGAAGAGGAGTGGGGTTTGACAGGAATTTGTCAGTTCTAGCTCTTTTAGAGGAAATGAGGACTAAAGACTTATTTCACAGAGGAAGACTAACTGAAGATCTGTTGCCGTCTAATAGTTCTGTGATGATGTGATGTGATGTTTTTTAGGACTGAGCAGTCTTCTCTAAAAGGGTACATCCTAGGAGTCTGGAGGGGTTCTGAAAGCCAACAGTGACAGACCCCCCCAAATGTGCATGCATAATCTAGCGACATGCTGGCCTACGTCAACCCTATTTCTGGACAGGATGTTTTATTGGGAGCTTTAAATGATCAATAAGTAGAGAATGTATGTTCAAACTCCTGATTTAAGACTTTTTATCATTCCCCACTGATTGCTAATCGTACCAGAAAAAAAATATAATTGCTATAGATTTCTATAGAAATATAGAAAGGACTGCAAACAGACCCTGTGGTATACCAGTGCTTTCAAATGCCATTACACTATGTGCCCCTTAAATATATAGTTGTAAACAGGTGGTATTCAGATTTTGAACTAGGTATTTACATTACCTTACATTCATGTGACTTTTTTTATTGTGGATTAACCTTTTATGACAGATCTTATAAAGCTTTCTGGAAATTTAAATAAATCATACTTTAGGCTTTGGACTTATAGCCCGCTCTTGTTCCATGTTCGAAGAATTCTAATAAGTTAATGAAGACCTTCTCTTTCTAAATCTTTCTAAGTTGGTCAATGTCAAGAAACACTTATCAACAATGCACCAGGATTTGCTGAAAGATGTTCTGGCAGAAGGCCAACTGTATTCAATAGAATTGAACTGAAACCAGCATTACAGTCAAAGACACTAAATTACTTTTATTGAGTTAGTGAAGAAAATTGTTATTTTAAAAGACTAATCTTTTCTAGATGCTTTAAAGGAAGAATAAAACACTGTATAAAAACAACAAATTGGAGTATGGAGACGACAAAATACTATGAAGTGAGACTGAAATTTTACATGCAATGAGTGAATGAAAACATTGTAAAGATTGACCAAAATGCTGTGAATGGAGAAAAAATATTGTATATGAAGACCCACTTACTCAAGAGAGAGATAAAAGCACCATATGAGAGAACATAATTTTGCATTAGAAGACCAACATGCTGTATAGTAAGAAACATAAATTACTATAGGGAGACTATAATCCATACAGTGAGAACTACAGTAAATGCAACATAAAAGGGAAAATGCTTTATAAAAAAAATAAAATGTTGCAAAGGTAGAAAAAAAATGTTGGGTGAATAACAGACTATATGCTGTAGGTAATAAGCTTTTATGAAATCAAGAAATGAAAATAAACCCAAATATCAGACACTAGGTGGCTGTTTGACTTTGCATTTCTAACAGATGTGAAACTGAATAATTGAACAGCCTGAGCTGTGAATTGTGAGAAAAAGAACAGACAATTACATTATATCATTAGTACAGTGAAGGCTATTCTTTCTGTTTGGTGCTTTAAATGCTGGTAGAAATTTAAGACAATGCTTACAGCCTGGACATAAGTAAGTAGAGTGACCTCTTGGATAGGCTTGGCCTATAATTTAATGACAGATTTAAATTCAACCAGCTGAACCTCTGTGGGATATTTACTTCAACCCCTTCATAGATTGAGCTATTAGTATCATCCATCCATTTTCTAACTGTTGAATCCAATACATGTTCACAAAGGAGCCAGAGCCTAGCCCAGCGAGCAAGAGATGCAATACGGGATATACACTGGATGAGACAGCAGTCCATTGCAGGGCATACACAGACACAAACACACACACTCACACCAGGGCCAATTTTCAAGGAAGCCAATTAACCTCCCAAGTATGTCTCTGGACTGTAGGAGTACACTGATGCACCAGGTGAAAACTCACATGGACATGAGGAGAACATGCAAATTCCACCTAGATAGCACCCTAGGTCAGACAATAAACCCAGGGCCCCAGTGCTGTGAGGCAGCAATGCTAACCACTATGCCACCTTGCCTCCATGTTAGTGTAATTTCTCAACCAATTATTTAAACTGGATTGTATAGCTTCAAAAATTGAAATTATATTCAAAATATACATACTGTATGAACAAAACTGTTGTATGTTCAAAATGACATTTGATTCCACACACCTATGTGAGTCCAATTAAAAACCTGTCTAACTGATAAGCATTATAATGACTCCATCAAGGTTGACCTTGCATAATACAAAGCTGATTTCACACCTCTATTTGATGTAATGTTATGTTAATTAACACACTGAAATAAAGGTGAGATCAGTTTTCCTTCATTTTAAATGTAGTGCCTTGTAAAAGACTCTTCCTATAGTTTCCCATTTTGTGAAATTACTGAATGCTAAGACTGAAGACTTCTACAGGTAAGATTAGTAGTAAATGTCTGTAAATATGTAAGAGAAAAAAAAATGGAATATAATGATTACATAAATATTCATACCAGTGAACTCAATATTTGTTAGAAGCACCTTTAGCAGCAATTACAGCTGCAATCTGGGTAAGTCTCTTCTGTCTTGGCACACTGGCCTGGTACCAAGAAGAATGGGCAAAAATTGTCCATTCTTCTTGGCAGAATTCCTCTGCATCTTCAAGTTGCTTGGGAATTTCTTACGGACAGCATTTTTCAAGCCACTCAAGGACATTCACTGTCTTATTCTTAAGTCACTAGAATTTAACTTTGGCCATGTGCTTTTGTTCATTCTCTTATTGAAATGTAATAAAAAATCATGTTAATCCTTCTTCATCAGCTTGAAAATAACTTGATAAGGATACTACAACTCAAAATTATTTTACTTTAACTGTTGTATTCATATATTATTTTTCAATAGTTTATCATGACAACAAATATTAAGTGTGTATTTGGATGGGGTGGGGGAGAGTTACAATGTTGTACACTGTACAGAATATTTCAAACATCTATACACAATCTGAAGTTACATTATATGTATTATAAGCATCAGGAATAAAAGTTTCCACCTGTGTTTTCTACTATTATAATTACTTTGATGGTTATTGATACAGTTTAGTGAGAAAAATCCCAAACTCCTCTAGCAACCTTTAATTCAAATTGATAAAAATCTTTAAAATCTTGATCATCACTGCTCAAGTTCAGCAAATACATAAGGGGTTCATGTGAATTCTATAAAAATATAAAGTAACACTCCACTCAAAATGCTTTACAGGTTTAATGGGGACTCCACTCCACCACCACCAATATGCAGCATCCACCTGGATGATGCAACAGCAGCCAAAGTGCACCAGTACGCTCACACATCAGCTATCAGTGGGGAGAAAAACAGTGATTAAGCCAATTCAAAGATGGGGATTATTAGGAGGCCATGATTGGTAAAGGCCAATGGTAAATTTGGCCAGGACCCAGGGTAACACACCTATTCTTTTCGAGACCTCGGTTTTACATCTCATCTCAAGGATGGCGCCTTTTTACTGTATAGTGTCCCTGACTGGGGCATTAGTACCCACAGAGACCGCAGGGTGAGTGCTCCCTACTGGCCCCACTAACACCTCTTCCAGCAGCAACCTTAGTTTTTCCCATGAGGTCTCCTATCCAAGTACAGGCCAGCCTAACACCTGCTTAGCTTCGTTTATCTATAAGCTAAAAGGGTCCCTTTTGTATTACAGTAAACTGATCTATCAAATGTAACTGTTACCTTAGAGCAAAATGTATAGATTTTTACATCTAATTTCTCATCTGATCTTTTGTAAAGGGTCACCATTTAATTCTGTGTCTGCATACAGGAGAGATATTATGCCAAAAAAGGAAGGTACAGTATATAGAAAATGTTCATAGATGTAAACTTTAATTCTCTGAATTCTTGTAAATTTTGCAAATCTTTTAGTGTTTGTCAGATACGAGGTAAATAAAGAAGTACACGTTGATCTTTTATTCTGCAAACCTATGCCCAGACATACAACTGGGGAAGCTATTTTTAAAGTTATTGATGTATTTATTCAAGAAAATAAATTGAATTGGAGTCGATATGTTGGAACAAGCACGGATGGAGCAAAAGCCACGATTAAGAAAGGACTTGGTCCACGTGTTCAAGCTGTTGCACCAGAAGCAAAATCAACACATTGTTATATACACGGAGAAGCACTTGCCATGCACAACATGCTTGCAGATCTAGAAAAAGTACTTGATGAAGCCGTTAAAATGGTAAATTTTCTGAATGCCCGGCTTTTGTCTCAGCTTTGTGAAGAGATGGACAGTGATCACACTCAACTCCTTTTTCACACTGAACTGTGGTGGCTTTCGTGTGAAAAAGTCCTCAATCACCTGTTTGAGCTTCGGGAAATACTTAAATTTTTTGGGGGGGATAAAACTTTTAACCTGCAGGACCATTTACATGACAGGAAATGCAGACTGGAAATGCATCTTTGCTCATTTAAAAAAACCTCAATCTGTCCTTGTAAGGGGAACACATTTCTATATTCCATTTTCAAGACAAAGGCAACGCCATGATCACAAAATTACAACTGTGGTATAAATGTCTAAGTAGTGGTGAATTAGATTCCTTTCCATCTCTTCATGAATTAGTAATAAATTTGGCTAACTAAATTGATAGCGATATGCTGCAAACTATGAAGCTAAATTTGGAAAGTTTGCAGAAAGATCTTTCTAAGTATTTCCCTGAATCGGACAACAACTTTGAATGGATAAGGAACCCTTTCATTATCAGTGTTCAAACATTTCCAAACAAAATAAATAAAATCTCACATTCAGAAGAAGAACACCTCTTGGAACTGGCTTCAGATGGCTTCCCGAAAACAAAATTTGAGCAAAATACACTGACATCATTTTGGTTGGATGTTAGTTCTGTACAGTACAGTATATCCAGCGTTGTCAGATAATGCTGTTATGTATCTTCTGCCCTTTCCAACTTCATATTTGTGAGAAGTTGGATTTTCTGCGCAAGTTGGCATGAAGACAAAAAAATGAAACCGTCTTATTGACGTGGAGCCCCATCTATGTCTAAAAATGACAAATATAGTCCCAGACATCTCCTCACTAATTTCATCTCAGCACAAGAAGTTCCATCTCTCACATTAAACAGTTTGTTTTGCTATTGAAAATTTCAATATCATTATTTTATTTTAGGTTTTTTATTTAATTATTTATAATATATTTAGTATTAAGAAATAAATACCATGTTTGCTCTAGATAAAAATAGTATAGATAAAATATTATTATTATCACTACCCCCAAATTACCTTTGCCTGAAAAGGGTATGCTGGTAAGACTAAAATCTCAAAAGGGGTATGCGATTATTGAAAGTTTGGCAAACACTGCTTTTGAGGAAGTCAAGAAACAACAACAGTAGTCCAACCTGGAGAATGAGATTTGCTTTAGGGGACAACCTGAAGAAACAATCTTTTCTCCTCCATAAAAATGCCTAAAAGAAGAGGTGGTTTTAAAAGTATCAAAGAGAATAATCAAGGCACATATCAAGTGAACTGTGAGCAGAACACAAAGACATAACTAGACCCAGAAACATAAGGGAATATTCATAAGCTATTTTCACAAGGATATAACAAAACATTTTTGAACAGAATTATTATTGCATTGGAAATTATTTAGAATTGTTATGGAGAAAGAGATCATTGGATCCTTCAAAACAAAGACTGCTGTGATAGTATCACTTAGTGGGTTTTGAAATCGATAAATTCTTAGGAGTTGAGTGGTCTGTTATAGTAATTAACATTTTTGTGTTCTATTTTCGTTTAGTGATGACATACAGTATCCTAATGTTATATCCTGTATCACAATGTGGTCGTCCTCGACATCCTGGCAAAGACGTTTCAACACAACTTGCATTGAGTGATATACTGTAGCTGAGAGTTCAATTTTTAAATAAAACTGAGCATAGTTGTATGGTTAAGGAGCAGAATAGTAAATTATAATATTTTAATTATATATTTGGACAAAAAAACCCAAAACAAACAATACAATTAAGAATGTTTTTGTATACGTTCTACAAGAACGGTAAAATACTTAAATGGCAGAATTGGATATAAAGAAATACAATTCCCATCATGCATTTGCCAGTGTTACACGAAATGAGTCATCCGGGAAGGGGGATGGTTTTAAATGTAACTGACTTGCTTGCATACAGTTCCATATGTGAAAGCTTTAATATTTTTTGTTTATTTTAAATAAAACCCCAAACTAATTTGACTTACGTTAAGGATGCGCCGTCTAGGCTCGGTCCAACAAAAGATACCGTGCGTTTTTCTGACTGAAGTGAAAAATGAACCTTCAAGAAAACGCGAATGTCAGGTGTGGTTTGTATGCGCCCATAGTCTTATTTTTAATCTAACTTTGTATTTGGAAGACAGAACATCACTCCTGCTGTATAAACTTACGTTTTTAATTTATTTATTACTGTTTTTTAGCATTGACATACTATATTGGCTTCGTATTACTACTTTAGCGATATAATGTGTATTTTTCACTGTGAACAATTGCAGTTTGAAATGAACAGTAGCCAGTACATGCAGATTAAAGTCGATAATTTAATGTTAATTATTAACATTTATGCACGACGTTTTTGCAGAGCTACAATAATAGCTACAACACCAACTTTGTAAAGGCCAATTAAACAATCTCGAATCTTGTTCTTTGATTCGAGCCTTTAGAGTTTTTGGAGACCTCTCATCCTCATATTTTTGTGATTTCTTTGCATAGCAATTTCAGGTTTTTGCAACAGAACACCTTAATCCGAAGGCATTGGCATCAGATGTAGCAAATGCGATTGCGACTGAAAAGCTTGATGGCACGTGCTGCTATGTTTCCAGTTACAAAGGTAAAGGCATCTGTGATTAAATTGAAAGCACTTTAGTGCATGCCGATGTCGTTGTGAATACCTTTTTTTTAAAAAAAAAAGGTTAATACTAGAACTAAATGATAAAATTAGGTCAACATAACGTATACATGTTACAAGAAATACTCCAGTATAGACTAATGAACGTTTTAAGTGATTCATTCCTTTTTAATTTTACTTTTGTCAGTCGTGTAGTTCGCATTATTTAAATCCTCTAGCCTTTAACTTTAGACCTTTACCTTTTTAAAACTTTAGACACTTTTACTGGCATTTGGTTTTTCTACAGAATTGTAAGAAATGTATTGCTCGACTCACTAAACAGTGATGTGGTAATAAAAACAAATCATACATCAAAATACACTTGAAACATGAGGGTGTCTCGGTAGTCAGGTACTCAGTCTGCTATGCAATGTGCCTATCTATAATAATAGTAATACCTTTGCATTATTAAAGATACTGCCATTCTGGCTGGTTTGCAAGTGTAGTCAAACATCTCGTACTCTGAACCATTTTTTCTGATTTGCTAGAAATAGCTTGTGTTGCTCTCTCAGGCTACAGACTGCTTGCATTTACCTCTGCTTGCATTATCATGGGAGTGCTTGTTGCCTTCCATAAGTGAACTTTGCTTTTATGTTGATTATAATTTGATTCAAACTTTTTAAATCAAGTGTAGTCATTTGTTAATACAGTAAAAGGACAATTTTGGTCATGCTTTATGATCTAAACTAATGTTATCCTTAAATTCATCAATCCATCAATTTCTTTAATCATTCCTTCTTTAAAGTTGGATATACATGTTTAAAAACATTCCCATGATGCATTTAATTTCACATGTGCCTAATTGGTTTGATTCCAAAAATCTGATAATTGAAGCAATATGCTTGGATGTGGGACATTTCGGAACTTTCCGTGTTGTTCCTCATATACTAATAATTTCTAACCCTGTCCTGCTTTTTGAGATCTGAAAACTTTTAAAAATATTTTATAGGACTCAGTTGACCTAAGAAAAAGTTTAGGTTGACAGAAAGCTAGATGTGGCAGGACATAACAAAGATGATTAAGGACCCTTCCCCTAAGTGAAGTGTTTTCAGTTGATTTCATAATATACTACTGACATTTATGAAAGTGAATAATACGTTTTTTATTCCTGTAGGAAAACCATATCTCTGGGCTCGATTTGATAGGAAGCCCAACAAGCAAGCTGACAAGAGGTTTAAAAAGTTCCAGTATTCTCAGAAGAATTCCACAGGTATTCATTAATGTATTCTTGTTTTACAGCAATATTGTAAGACATTGAGATCATTAAAACCCTTTAAGGTATATGTTTGATCTTAGCTTTGCAGTTAAACAATAGTTTTTTTTTTCACAGGATCTCACTCAATAGTTGAAATAATACTAAAACTAAAGAATCACAATTTACCAGTAACTATAAAAGAAAACTTCTCCTAGTCTTCTCAGCCCTAGTGTCTTTTGAGTGTTTTAGCTCAGTTCTTAGTTGCTTAATGGAGCTCGCCAATGAGATAAACGTCTGTGATCGCATGGACCAGGTCTGCGGAACCCATTTGTGCATTCTGTAAGCAGGGTGTTATGTAACATTTTCTACAGAGTGCTCTGTTATCCCAGAAAACACCATAACATTAGCTTATGGAGTGTTAATTGGCTTTTTGGAATGTCCATGGAAAGAGGAAAGTGAAAAAAAATGGTTTGCATCTTTGCGATCAAATATAAATAACATTTTTCATTTTATTTTATTTTAACTTGGTCCATGACAGTATTTTAAATTCTAGATCCTGTTTTTCTACAGAGTCTTTCATAAACTGGTTGTATTTTTCTATTTTACTATTGGCTTGAAAGCCTTTTGCCATAAAAGTATGAGGTAAGAAATAATTTGTAACTTGTGCTGCCATAGTGAGCATTTATTAGCAAGTTATTTATCTAAACATAATGTCATTCTTTCTGTCAGTTACAGTTATTTCTAGCTGACTGTGGTAAATATGATACCAAATTGGATTAGAAGTCAATCTGTATTGAGAAATAGTGGAAGTACTCCAGTCATGAACTCTGTAACTTAATAAAAGTGAAGTACAGCAAATTTAAAGCATTCTGAACACCACGGTATTGTTGTTACAAATAAATGTAAGCAGCAATCCCAGTGATGTTTCCAGTATTTAACATTGCATTCTTCTCATTAAGAATTTACATGGAGTGTTGAGGAAGACTTTAAGGCTGTTCCAGATTCTTGGATTGCTGCCCACGGAGTTCAGCGTTGCAATGGGCAGCCTCAACCTGATGAATGCGGCCACATTCCAGGTAGTCTATTTCAGGGTTCTTCTGTGGAATTGGAAATGCTGCTTGGCAGATGCTACTTGGTTACTGCTTGGCAGATTTGTAAACCCACTGCCAAATTCAAGGCTTTTCAATGCTGATAGTAATTGCAGTTATGTACACTTGTAAGGAAAAATAGAAATGGACATAGATTTTCTATTTGGGTCAAGAGATTTATCCTGTATGGAAACTCCTGAATTATCTGGTGTGTTCCATTATTTTGAAGTGAAAAGCTTTAAAAAATATTAAAACAAGCATAGAAATAGGAGATCACAGACTTAATGAAAGGAAAGAAAATCCTTAACAAGTAAACTTATTGATAATGCACTTGAACTGTGACTTGATTTATTGCTCCTATCAGATACTTATTTTTCCAGTGTTACTGTCAGTATCTGTGGTCTCAGATTTGTATTCACCTTTTTTAATACGGAGGTTATTTTTTTAAATACTACTACTACTACTACTACTACTAATAATATTTCTTTATACATGTAATTTTATGTCATTTTGATCACAAAATTCAAATAATATTAATTAATTGATACAGTTTTTAATTGATTCAGTTAAGCTATTATTTTCCTTCCTGTATTTTACAATGCTAAGAACAACCTGTCCTTTTCATCCTTGAGGAATTTCTTTCACAAGCAGTTACAATTGGAGAAGATATCTAACATGAGTATGAACAGGCATTTATGCTGGTAATTATGTAGTTAAGTAGATACAGTATATATAAATATTAAAATTACAGATGTAGTGGAAAATCAAAAAACAGGTCTCTAGCATCTTAAACAGACATACTTAAAAGACAATTATACAAATGTTTTATGTTTTCAAACATAGCAAAAAACATAATCAGAAGAGCTAGCAGACCGGACATAGTTCCTGCAGTTAGACCAAATAGACTAGATTGTCATGGAAGTTACAGACTCCATTAGGAGACCCTCCTAAGCTACTGGCTAAATCCTTGTGGGGTTAACCACTCCAACCCTATTACAATGACAAAGCTGAGTGGAAACAATAGTCGAGAAATGAGGAGAACAGATTTGAATGGACAAGTAAAGCAACAATTAATGAATGAGCGTAATAGGAACAGAGATGACTTGAAGTCCCTCACTGTAATGTTGTGTGTTTAGTATTCTCTTTGTTCAAAAAGATGTGTTGACGTGTACATATTAACAAAGAGGTTTTGGATATTGAAAATGTAGTGTAGAAGCAAAATAAAAAGATCATTAAAAATTGCTGTACTGCAAGCAATTCATTTACAGTTATATATAAACAACAGCTAAACAATCCCAGATTTAAAAAGGAAAAAACACTTTTTTTTCCTCATGCTTATTCATTTTATGGTGCGTCATCATTTTTTTTGTTTAGTGTGATTTGATGATTTTATCACTGATTTGTTCATATGAAAGCTGTAAAGAATGTTAGGAAGATGCAGCATTTTTTTCTTTTTTTCTGAAGGATGGGTTCCAGTAGAAAAAAATAACAAGCAGTATTGCTGGCATTCATCAGTGGTGAATTATGAAGCTGGAGTAGCCCTTGTTCTAAGACCTTGGGGTGAAGAAGAACTAGAAATCACCATTGTTCCCCTGTCTGAACTCCTTGAACAAACACTAGAGCTTATAGGAACTAATATCAATGGAAATCCTTATGGTGAGTATTTTTTAATGAAAATGTAGTTTGTATTTCTATATCATAAACAGCAGATATTCACATGCAGTCACTGATTACCAATATTATGGGTGAAATGAGTGCGGTAATGGTGCCACTTTCTGCACCTTTTGGGAGGACAAGCTCACTAAAGCTGAGAAGTGGCTGTACTGGAGTGCTTGTACATGGAACAATAGACAGTGGTTCACTTGTTCATGCAGTGTTCCGTTACATGAGTGTAAACCAGGTCATCAGCTATAATAATAGTCTATTTCAGGTGGGTGATCATTGGCATAGACTGGCTGATACTCCTCTTTACCTTAAGTGTCAGGCAAAAAGTTGCCATGCTTTTGTAGACCATCAGCTATGACAACTAGAGAACAGCGAAACCCACTTCTGTTTTGCCAGAAATGACTGTAATCTTGCAGAGCAGAATTGTTACTTATTTATACAAAAGTGTGCTGTGGTCTTGTACAGGGAGAGGTCTAAAAAATGTGGAATATCCAGGGTTTCCTCGGTTGTATATAGACCAGGCAGGGTGCCTGGGCGAAATGTTTCGCTGCCAGGCAAAACGAATGCGTGAATGGCAACAATGTACAAAAGAATCCCAAGTTGAAATACTTTTTCATAGTATTACACCGCAAGATCATTTGCCAGCCGGCGGCTTTGATGGTACATAATCAAATAGCTCTGAAGTGTCACAGCTTGGTCTGAAAAACGAATGCATTTGCAGCAAGTTTTAAGTTGAATAAAAATGATGAAATGATGAACATGAACTTTTGAAGAGTTATTATAGAGAGAGATTCCTTTAATTAACCAGAATGTTTTTTGTTTGTGAATAAAAGAAATAGTCCCAATAAAAGTAATAATATCAAGGGTATGCAATTACAGTTTTCAATGAAAAATCTGACTATATCAGGGTTTTGGACCTATGTGGTGAAGATGTAGAAAAACACAGGGTTTCCTCAAAGCTGAATCATTGAGTCACAGACAAATAGTGTCCGTTTGTTGCTTGCCACTTAATTTTCAAGTGGGAAAAAAGTTATTGCCTGAATGAGTGCAAAATAATAAACAGTGCCGCAACAGCGAAAAAAAGAACACAATGGCTTGACACATACAGAAAATAGCAAATAGCATATTTCAAGTACAAAGCTCTTCCTCATACAGCATCATAGGTAGACTACATCTTTAATGAATGCTATGTTGAAACTAGTTGTTGCACTCAGATAATGTCTAGTATGGGATAATATTATTTACAATAATAAGATAGTTTGCAATCTAGTACAGTAATCTAGCTGTTGGATAGCTATGGAGTGGGCGTGGAGCTGGGGAATGTAGGTTATATATGCTTTTTCCTGTGGGGAACCCTTGATAACTATTGCGAAGAGTGGTGAAAAATTGACTTTTACTTTCCTACAGTAAATAATTGTAAACAATGTATTACTGAATAGTTATTTTTTTTCTCCGAAGTGTCTGTCAGGATTATGTTGGCATGAGCATATGCAATAATGTTGCTTTCTTTCTTTGTAAAAGGAGCCTTATTTAATCTACTGTTTCATGGAAAATTCAAACTTCAAAAGCAGCACTGCCTCATATGCCTATGCATGCATAGTCTTCAAGTATCATCAGATTCTAGTTTAGGTTTTATGGAAATTTGAAAATATTAAGTCTCTGTTTCACAGAATATATTACTGAATTGTTTGAAGTATCTCGTTGTCCATTTCAGTTTCATCCTTCCTTATTGTCATCTTGTATCCTCTTTTTAGGACTTGGAAGTAAAAAGAAACCATTTCACCTTTTAGTACCACACGGAGTCCTAAAAATCAGAAATGCTCCTGCAGTCAATTACCAGCAGCTAGTTGGGTGGTTTCAGAGATGTGGTGAAGCAAATGTAGAAGGCATTGTATGGCACTGCAATGATGGCACTCTAGTGAAGGTAAATATTGCACATTTCAGCAAAGTACTTATCAATGATGAATTGATTGATTTTTGGATAAAATGTGTTTCTTTTTTTTTAGCTTCATCGTCATCATTTAGGTTTGAAATGGCCGGATGTGGATACTTACTTAAACTCTAGACCAGTTGTTGTCCATGTTGATGTGACAAGGTATGAATGGGAATTTCCAGTGATGGATTTGTTCACAGCTTTGTCACAATTTAATGGACAGAAGTTTGAGCACATACGGGACATTCAGTTTGACGTATAAGAAAATGGCAGCAACATGGAATTGGATGATCTGTAAGTGTATAAATATCATAGAAGACATTTGCATTTTACAGAGCAATAAAACAATTTTGGACAATCAACTTCATAAGAGAAACTAGCCATTGAAGATGAGATGTATTGCAAATATATGGTGTAAACAATTATTTAAACAGTAGAGGTATTGCTGAAACAGAGTATCTTAAAAACAATTTAAAGTATTTTCCTGTGAAGTGTGCTCTATGTATTGTACAAAAATTGCATTGCATGGTACAGTATGACCACAGTACCACTTAATTATAATTATGCATCAATAAACATTGGATGTCAGAAATGAAATCGAACCAAAAACTGTCTTTGATACTTTTAAAAATGTTGTACTAGGAACTTAAATTTTAGAATTAAGATGCTTTGATGTTCCCATGTTCTCACAAGAAACTACTGAACAAGCTAGACGGCATTCATTATCAGCGTCCAGAGTTGACGATTCAGTCCCTTCAAGATTCATATGGCTTACATTTTATTAACTTAAATCAATTTCAATTCTTTATTCAAAGTCATCTTAGAACACAAATGTGTCCTCTTCAGAAATCTGATTTTTTGATCCAGAAACTTGATCTATGTAGTGTACTAAATCAGACTTACAAAACGATAAAAAACATTAAAAGGACATTTAAAATAAGTGTATTTCTTAAAACCTGTGGTATATCACAAGTTTAAATAAAATGTTTTTTTTATTTATTAGATAACATTCACATCACAGCTGAAAAATACATTTTTCATTATATTACATTACAATCATAAAGTATCAGTATGTATCAGTTTAAATGTAAAATTCAGATTATGTACATTTTATGAAGTGGGTTTGTAATTTTAAAAATATACATTTCATTTAATGTTAAGATAGCCTCCAAAATTGTTTAATGTCATTGTACCGATAAACAATGTATAATAAATCTTGAGTCCTCTTTTTTCATATATATTAAATTAAAACATGTTAAGACACCAAACCTTTCTGCCTTCTAGTCAACAGACACATTGGTTGGAATATCAACCTCAACACCAAACTGTTGTGATAGTTTCTTCAGCTGTTCCTCCAGGAGAATATTTCTTTTTACTTCTACATTATAGTTGAACTTCAGATCCTCAATCTCTTCAAAGAATGTAGGGTCAAAGTTTTCCAGTTCTTTTTTCATTTTCTTTACTTCTTCCTGAGGTTCAGAAATGGAAAGTTTTAGCAAGAACAATATTATTGAAAAACCTAAATTTAAATGTAGTTATATAAAAGTATTATTTTCAGTTGATTTATGACAAGGCCAAACTTGGATAAACTATATGTATGTTTTTTTTTTCTATTTTTTCATTTAATTTGTAACATGTCATGTAAGTACTTAGCTAATGTTACATGTATAATATACACACTATATATTTTGTATTGTAGGAATATACAATACTATGTAAACTAAAGAATTTAAAACAGGCTATTATCATTATTGTACTATTACAAAATAAGCAAAGGTGGCTTAACCTTGGGAATGCTTGAATTTAGATCTACAAAGAACAGCTTTGAGGGTTACTGAAAATTGTCAAAGAATCAGATAAAGCATTCCTCGATAACCCTCTGAGGTTAGCTGCAACTACATCATATATAGCTACATTTGTACAAAACTCTTTCCCTGCACACAGTATGTATACAAAACTATTGGCTTGCAAGGAGCTAAATAGCATTAAAAAGCATATTATAATCTGTTTACCTGCATATGTCTTTTATCTAGATCTGCCGCCTTAAGATGGGTTTGCAGCTCAACCAACTCTTCCATCAGCTTATCATGTTTCATGGCTTTCTCTAGGAGTTCATCAAATACTAAATATAAAATTCAAGTTGAAAGAAGCACATTAAACTTCAGAGTCAGTTGAATGAGAGCATTTGATACAGTGGAGAGAAAGCATTTTTTCTTTATTGCCTTGAATATAAGCAATTTACATTTTATGTCTGCTCATCATATCTTCAAAGACTTAAGTCCAGATGTTTCCAAATGTGATAATACATCATAGTGTATTTTTGTGGATCCTCATGTAGTAACCCGCTGTGAATACTAGTCTTAATCTTTGATTTGTTGTTTTTCTTCTCAAAATACTATCAAGCTACTAGATACTAAATGCAAGACCTTGGTTTTCACCGAGATTAAGATACACTGCAGTTCTCAGTTACAACTTAAACAAGCTTAAAAAATGTCAATTGGCCTCCCACAATCACACTTTTTCATTATTTACAGATCAGACACTTTGTTCTGCAAAATGTACCTGTTTGAAAATCTGCCAATCTGTTCAATGATCTTGTGCAACAGCCAACCAGTTTTAGACATTTAATATCAGTTTATTTTATTTTTTTCTAGGCATATGGAGGTGTCTGTTAATCACCTGAAAGATTCTTGATGTAAGGAACTTAATATTGAAATTTCTAAGGAGGTTTTGGAAAAGAGTATAAGCAACATTCAAAGGTACTCTATTAATGTTAGACAGTACAATGCAAGGTCATCCTCTACAACGACTCTATTACTTTAAAGCTAAATTGATCAAGATACAGTCACGTGAAAAAGAAAGTACACCCTCTTTCAATTCAATGGTTTTACATATCAGGGTATAAATAACAATCGTCTGGTCCTCACCAACTTCTATTATTAGACAATTCTAGCCTCAGATAACAGAAAACACGTAACGGATTTCACTATGTCATTATTTATTCAACAAAAACTAAGCCAAAATGCAGAAACCATGTGGGAAAAATTAAGTACATCCTTACTGCTTCCATAGGAATTAAGAAAGTAATAAGCAGCCAGGTGCAGCTAATCAAATGCATTTGATTCGTTGATCATCAGGAAGTGTGGCCACCTCTATAAAAGCAGAACTTTTGGCAGTTTGGTGATCTGGAGCATTCAGGTGTGTGTTAACACCATGCCAAGGAGGAAAGACATTAGCAATGACCTCAGAGAAGCAATAGTTGCTGCTCATCAATCTGGGAAGGGTTATAAGGCCATTTCCAAACAATTTGAAATCTATCATTCTACAGTGAGAAGGATTATTTACAAATGGAGAACATACAAGACAGTTGCCGATCTTCCCAAGAGTGGGCGTCCCAGGAAATTCACCCCAAATAACATTTATGTTAAGTTTACCGTTAATTCTTAATGTATGTAAGCATTTATATTATTAATGCACGCAACCCTTTTTTCCACAGGTTTAAAGTACTGCTTTAATGCGATTCCCCTTTAAACAAGGTTTTTGCAGAACGTAACCCTTGCATAAAATAGGGGACACCTGTATTTAGTGATTTTAGATATTGTGTGTTGTTTCTTGGTTATTGTAGTCTTAAAATTTTCAAAATTTTGTTAAATGAAATATTTAATTTCAAATGAACTATTGGATGTTACAGTATATATACATAACAAGCTTTGTAGGAGTGTTGAGTTATTGTAATATAGATTCCTTATGGTTATACATCTGTAGTTAGTAGCAATTCAGCAATAAAAGCTCTGGTTGGGAAAACAAAGCCTATTGTGAAATATGTATATTTCTATTAGGGTTTTTTATGGGATTGTACTGTTTGAGCCCTGGAGCTGTTGGTAAAATAGGTGGGATCAAGGTGGGTACTGCACATTGGTGGTGAAGGAGGGGAGTCCCCATTATCTGTAAAGTGCTTTGAGTGGAGTGTCCAAAAAAAAACTATAAGTGTAAGCAATTAATAATAATAATATCATCATCATCATCATGGATCCAATAATTTGGCCAAACACTTGCTTCTCTCTATCAGGAAGCACAAGGTTTAACATTTCAGCTTGATAATGATCTAAAGCATGCAACCAAATGGACAAAGAAATTGTTAACTGCACAAAAATAAATGTTCTTGATACAGATCTGTTTCAACACCTTAATTCAATCAAACTTTTGAAATCAAGGAGACAGTTTTTTGGAAACCAAAGAGGGACGATCACATAACTCCTCTAAGAAGTGCCAGATACTCCAGAGGAATTTTGTCAGCATATTTCAATAACTAAATCAACTCAGAAAGAGATGTGCTTTCTGGAGTTTAATTATTTCTGACAATTATGACTTTGCTCTATTCAATGTTATTAAGCCTTCAGGTGTATGCACAAATTTGGAAGTTTTATTCTTTATGGAAGTTAATATTGTAAAATTAAATTTTCAAAACTTAAATGTTCAAACTGAACATTTTTATGAATGAAAGAATTTAAATGTCAGCAGAAAATGCCCAAAAAATATAAAATATATTGATTTTACCTTTACCTCCCTGAATCAGTACTTGGTGGAAGTACCTTTCTTGGTAATTACAGCTGGGAGCCATTTTGAGTCTCTACCAACTGTACATTGACATAGTGCACTTTTTCCTTTCTTTTTAAACACTTGTTCAAATCTTACATAGAAGAGCAGATAATTAGCAGATAATTAACTTCAGCTGAATACAGATTTGTTTTGTGACAAAGTTATAAGTGGAAATTCTTCTCACCATGTAGATTTCTGTTAATTTTCTGATGTTTTTTTTTTACTTGACATTTCAGAGATGGTGCTGGATTTCTATAGTTTATATAAAAGTGATTTTCTGACTAAGATAACTGACCTTTGAATTCACCACTTTCATTCCAAATCTACGAGGTGGTGGTATTTGCTTTTAAACTGATTATAGAACTGTGCAGAACAATTTAATTATTTAAAGCAACAGTACAGATTTATATTTATACTTTTGTTAAAACAACAGCTACTTTTTTAAATGGAAGCAAACAACAAAAGAACATATTGGTGTTATCAAATACATTGGAAATAACTATTTCAAACTGACATGCAGCGTTCATTATCATGAAAATCCCATTTATAAATACATACAGTATCTTACCAGGCTCAGTGGTACTGTCAGCTTCTGCTCCTCTTTGCTGCCTATAAATAGCCAACTGATGAACAAGCTCTGCCTTTTCTTTCTCCAGGCGACTGTTTGTCAGCCTTTCAAAGAGAAAACATTTAATTGTCTCAACTGTCTTATTATTTGAACCACACATTCCACAATTGTTTTTTTGTTAGCAAATAGCACATCTTCTACTTATTTCTGTCAATAACCAGATACCTACAGTATATTATTTAAAGCCTCTTTGCATTTTTTTGCATGAGCAATGCCATACCATTTGTCCAACAGTAGATAAAAATGATTTAATCTAGAAAACCTTTCAAACAGATGAGTTTTACTCTAAAAGAAACATATTAAAGTTTTTCTCAGGCACACCATCATTCAAAGATGGCAGCAATAACAGTTTCACATCTTCTAACAGCTATGTAAAAA